>NC_051849.1:194247785-196747785 GCF_905115235.1 Hermetia illucens | reverse complement strand
CGTGGCTAAACCAGTCTTAAACTCCTCTTCCTAGTGCACCTTCTGAGTTTCCTTCGAAGATCTCCTTTCCAAGAGTGCACTTGATCTATGGTATATTTGTCGGAATGAGAAATTCTTAGTGTACTGGGAAATGCCTTAGAATAACAAAATGGTTAACCCAGTTTAACCCAGTTGTATCGTGAAGATGAGGCAGTTTCATTGAGAACTTTCCAATGACAATCGAAGTCGGCTTGTTTCGCCGGAATGGTTAGAGATTGGCAACATTCTTTTGAATTCTTAGCTGCGTCTGAAACTTCATTTTTACTGGTGGCACCCTTCAGCAACACTACTACCCTCAGAAAGGTAGTTTATTGGTGTTGAGTAAACGAGAGCATGATAGCCTGGAACAGCAATCTTGGGCATGCTAGAGGAAAGACATTTTTTCTTGTGCTCACTCTCTATGGTTTGGAATATGCCTCTTCACACACACTTTGCCCAATGTCCCATAGAACCATCTTGTTCGTCGTTATATAATCCTGAGCATCTTCAAGAAAAACCGTTGAAAGTAAAGCGTTATCACGCGTTTGTCAGTCCTCTTAACGTGCCGGAAGTTAAAGTCAAACCATACGTTTTTACTCTGTTATCAGATTTTTTAAATTTTTCTGGGGGTTCTACTCACATGGTTTTACCAACTTTTATCACGATTGTAACTTTGGTTATGCAGAGAATTGCGGCGTCAAACTAACATTTTTCAAGAATAATGAATTGTTTCCCTCATTTACACAAATTAATCCAAAAGTAGCATCGTTGCACCTAACCCAAATACAAATTACTACAAAAGTAATATGGTCTCACCTAAGCCGGAACATATGATTGTGGTGCATTGCTCCTTCCGGGTGTTCAAAGGCTGTACCGAACGGTAGTCCTTATGGCACCCTTTTCGGATCAAAAATTTCCGCTTTCCATCAAAACATAGAAGGTCTGCCGCCATTGGAGGTCCTTCTGGATATGGAAGCTTCGCCAGCTGTCATTTGCAGGTTGACAACTAAATTTACGCTACGACCCGCCGAAATGCTCCACAGCACGGTTCTACCCGTTCCAAGAACTTGGATAAATCTCACAATGTTCCACGCACAGGGACATTGGAGAAAAACTCGAAGCCGGGTGCTGTCCCGAATCCAGATGGCAGCGGTACGGGATAAGTCGTGATGATGGATCCTTGTTCCGGGGCTGTTCCCTTATTGATACTAGATCAAATTTTAACCCTGCGGTGAGCGGTTAGACAGCGGTGCATGTTAATGTATAGGCTGCGGATCATGTTAGAGGTATCGTAGCTCTTTCCAGCTCCGCTTTGAAGATTGGACACCGTGCCATGCACGCAGTATGTACAACGCTCTCACCAAACGCACCACTATCCACGCAAAGATTGGAATTCTCTTTCTGAAATTTACTTGGCCGTATGTGTGGCATGTTGGTAAGTTGTAGACATGTGCTCATAGGTTAAGCATCTGTTACATATAATGGGGAATAATTCGCGTTCGTGCCGTACACATTGCCCAGCCAATTTTGATTTGCCCGGTGTTGAAGAGTTTCCTCGCATATTGTTTGGCAACTTCTACCACTTCTTCAGAGCGCATGTAAGATTAGAAACCAGAGCCCTATCTCCGAGTCGCCCCTTGACCTCATCGCAGAAGATACTCTGGTTTGTTGCCTTCGTGCCTGATTCAGCGAGGACTCCATCGTTTTCGGGCTTGATGCTATAGCGGATCTCGTTGAGAACTTCTGAAAATGTCTTGTCTCTCAACCTTTCCTCGTTTCGACGTCTTTTCCTTTTGTAATCTACCATTCGTATCTGCTTTGACTTTAAGCGGACGGCTTTCTACCGGCGTGGTGTGTTGTTTTCTTTTGTTCTTCTTTGCCTTTTTCATCCTCATCATCAACGGCGCAACAACCGGTGTCCGGTCTAGGCCTGCCTTAATAAGGAACTCCAGACATCCCGGTTTTGCGCCGAGGTCCACCAATTCGATATCCCTAAAAGCTGTCTGGCGTCCTGACCTACGCCATCGCTCCATCTTAGGCAGGGTCTGCCTCGTCTTCTTTTTCTACCATAGATATTGCCCTTATAGACTTTCCGGGTGGGATCATCCTCATCTGTACGGATTAAGTGACCCGCCCACCGTAACCTATTGAGCCGGATTTTATCCACAACCGGACGGTCATGGTATCGCTCATAGATTTCGTCATTGTGTAGGCTACGGAATCGTCCATCCTCATGTAGGGGGCCAAAAATTCTTCGGAGGATTCTTCTCTCGAACGCGGCCAAGAGTTCGCAATTTTTCTTGCTAAGAACCCAAGTTTCCGAGGAATACATGAGGACTGGCAAGATCATAGTCTTGTACAGTAAGAGCTTTGACCCTATGGTGAGACGTTTCGAGCGGAACAGTCTTTGTAAGCTGAAGTAGGCTCTGTTGGCTGACAACAACCGTGCGCGGATTTCATCATCGTAGTTGTTATCGGTTGTGATTTTCGACCTTAGATAGGAGAAATTGTCAACGGTCTCAAAGTTATATTCTCCTATCCTTATTCTTCTTCGTGTTTGTGTTTGACCAGTGCGGTTTGATGTTGTTGGTTGATTCGTCTTCGGTGCTGATGTTGCCACCATATATTTTGTCTTGCCTTCATTGATCTGCAGCCCAAGATCTCGCGCCGCCTGCTCGATCTGGATGAAGGCAGTTTGTACATCTCGGGTGGTTCTTCCCATGATGTCGATATCGTCAGCATAGGCCAGTAGTTGGGTGGACTTGAAGAGGTTCGTACCTCTTGCATTTACCTCAGCATCACGGATCACTTTCTCGAGGGCCAGGTTAAAGAGGACGCATGATAGCGCATCCCCTTGTCGTAGACAGTTGTTGATGTCGAATGGTCTTGAGAGTGATCCTGCTGCTTTTATCTGACCTCGCACATTGTTCAGGGTCAGCCTAGTCAGTCTTATTAATTTCGTCGGGATACCGAATTCTCTCATCGCCGTGTATAGTTTTACCCTGGCTATGCTATCATAGGCGGCTTTAAAGTCGATGAACAGATGGTGCAACTGTTGTCCATATTCCAACAGTTTTTCCATCGCCTGCCGCAGAGAGAAAATCTGATCTGTTGCTGATTTGCCTGGAGTGAAGCCTCTTTGGTATGGGCCAATGATGTTCTGGGCGTATGGGGCTATCCGGCAGCAAGATAGTGGAGAATATCTTATAGATGGTACTCAGCAACGTGATGCCTCTATAATTGCTGCACTGTGTGATATCTCCCTTTTTATGTATGAGACAGATAATGCCTCGTTGCCAATCGTCAGGCATTGATTCGCTGTCCCATACCTTGAGCACAAGTTGATGAACCACTTGGTGTAACTGGTCGCCTCCATATTTAACCAATTCGGCTGTAATTCCATCGGCTCCTGGCGACTTATGATTTTTTAGCCGATGAATTGCACGGACTGTTTCTCCTAAACTTGGTGGTGGCAGTATTTGTCCGTCGTCTTCAGTTGGCGGGACCTCCAACTCGCCGATGTTCTGGTTGTTCAGTAGCTCATCAAAGTACTCAACCCATCGCTCTAATATGCCCATTCTGTCGGAAATCAGATTTCCCTCTTTGTCTCGGCAGGATGAGCATCGAGGTGTATAAGTCTTCATCCTGCTAACTTGTTGGTAAAACTTCCGCGCCTGGTGCGGTTGCTCCCTGCACTTTTCTAGTTCACAGACTTGTTGGTTCTCCCAGGCTTCCTTTTTCCGTCTGTGAAGTCGCTTCTCCGCTCGACGGAGTTCGTGATAAGTCTCCGCGCGTGCCCGCGTTCTTTGAGAATGCAACATTACTCGGTATGCGGCATTCTTCCGTTCCGTTGCTAGCTTACATTCATCGTCAAACCAGCCGTTCCGACTCCTTTTACGGCTAGGGCCAAGTATATTTGTGGCCGTATCCATGATAACGTTCTTCAGGTGGTAGTGAAGATCATTTGTTGATGCTTCATCTCCAGGTCCTCTGTTGACTGCGATTATTGCGGCATCCATTTCCTTCTTATAGGTGTCGCGGAGGGTTGTGTTGTGGATGGCTTCAGTGTTCACTCTCACCTGATTGTCAGAGGGGATTCTAGGTGGTATTGTTATTCGGGCTCGGAGCACCATGCCAACGAGAAAGTGGTCCGAGTCGATATTGGCCCCCCTATATGTTCTGACATTCATCAAGGCTGAGAGGTGGCGGCGTTCGATCAACACGTGGTCAATTTGGTTGAAAGTGGTTCCGTCTGGAGAGGCCCACATATGTTTGTGGACCGCTTTCCGCGCAAACCAGATACTTCCAACAACCATTTCGTGTGACCCTGCTAATTGAATAGTCCGCAGTCCGTTATCATTTGTGTTTTCGTGTAAGCTATGGGAGCCAACGTATTGCCTGAATACGGGCTCCTTCCCTACTTGGCTGTTAAAATCCCCAAGTATGATTTTGATATCATATCTGGGACAGGCTTCGCGGGTTCGTTCTACTGCCTCGTAAAAGGTATCCTTCTCCGACTCTGCAGTCTCCTCTGTAGGGGCGTGAACGTTTATGAGGCTTATATTTCTAAACTTGCCTCGCAAGCGCAGAGTGCATAGCCGTTCGCTTATGTTTTCAAAGCCGATAACAGCAGGTTTCATTTTTTGGCTGACTAAGAAACCTACTCCGAGCACATGGTTTACTGGATGACCACTATAATATATGGTCTAGTGGCTCTTCTCCAGGAAACCGGTCCCTGTCCATCGCATCTCTTGCAACGCTGTTATATCAGCCCTATATTGGGACAGGGTATCGGCTAGCTGCTCATCAGCTTCATCTCTGTACAGCGAGCGCACGTTCCATGAGAAAATACGCAGATCGTTGTTCTTTTGTCGTTGCCGGGTCCGTCGTTTTAAAATCCGTCCTATCCGAGGCTCCTGTTGTGGCTTCGTAACGAGTTGTTTTCCGTGTAGGGTTGTCAGCCCTACCCAACCCCCAACCTGGAGGATCAGTTGGTACAATTTGTCCCGTTTTTAGGCGCGGGAGACTCGCCTTCATTCTTCTCCGTCTGCAGCTTTTCGTCAAGAAAGAGCTCCCAGCGGTCACCACGTGGAGGTGGAGATAGGGTTTAGTAGTAGAGCTGTTGGTGTTGATTCAGCAGGCATTTCCCAGGTTTTATGCTCCATCGTGGGTACCAATCCACGTTTCGCCCCGGGATCTATACTACCCTTTGATATGAATTACGTTGTGAAAATCATCGAATCTCATCAACCGATGGGTGGCATGATTTGAGTAGCACATATTTGCACATACAGATGAATTGATGAGCAAAATTTATGTCTCCAGTAGTAATAGAAGCTGACGACTCTATAAACATTGATTTGATATGAGACTCTATGACACTCTTTGAAAGATAGGTCTCTAGGTAAGGTGAACAATGACTTTCTTGAAAAACATATCGGCATTGTCTGTGCTACTTATTCTTGCATTTGATGAAAACTGTTTTCATGCACTTACACGTGTGACCCATGAAACTGGTCAGAGGTACCTGGTCTGACAAGTATTTACCTTTCACTGAGTGCTCTTTAATACAAGGTTCTAAAATCTGTTTTTGTCAGGTTGAAGACAGCAGCTGCCTTTATTGTCTGGTTTTCTATCGTTTGGATCGTGCCAAAATGTCAAAGATTTGGTTTTAAAATATCCCGTCTGGTGTCTCTGTGAAGGTAATCTCAGGTTTTGGAATGCCCTTGGCATTCTTCTTATAACTGAATTACGTCACATTGAAGAAGTCCTTCTTTTCTAATGTTCTCAAATCGGCCTACATTTTGATTCCCCGGCCTGCTTGGCATACCGCGTCCACCACACCTACACAATATCGTTCCCGTTTCGTGGAAATGTACTTCACCTCTCTCCAGGTCTTTCCGAGAACCCTATCCTCTTCCTCTACTGTTCTGTGTCATATGATTCTAAGGCGACCCACTTTGGGCCAGTCTGGAAAATGGGTTCCATTGCATAGTTAACAAAGCATTCGTTGTCCTTCCTTAACGTGTGACCTATCCATTGTCACATCCGCCATTTAATCAACACATCTACCAGTAACTGGCCTATACGCCGATTTAGGTCTTTATTCGAGATGTTCTCAGGCCAGAGTATATCAATCACATGGTAAAGACAGGTATTAATGAAGGCTTGGAGCTTTTTTGAGTAACAATGGTGGTCATTTTTCATGAGCTAATTCTGTATAATATCACGGAAACGGCTCTGATCCGTCATTAAGTGGGTGGTGGACTCAGGATCGAGGGATCCCTGTATAAAAATTTAGCAAGCCCACATTGACAGATCTCTCATGTAGTGTTCATGCATTGCACGAGACAGCACATGGCACGTAGAATCGTTTGGCAAGATCTAGGTTATTTAGTTTTCCAACGAATTTCGTGAAATTGATACTCCTCTGGCATCCTTTCTTTGACAGGTTCCAGTTCATTTGGAAGTTATAGTGTCCATTTCCTGAGTAACGCGCAAAAATAGAAAGTATTAAATGGGATCACTTCAATGGATAAGTAAACTATCAACCATATGTAAGCTTCGATCCCTTTGTTTCCATGCTCAAATAGCTCCTAAACGTATTAGTCAGAAACTGGATCGATATCTTATTGCTTACATCAATCTCTTTTCACTCATGACAAAAACCACTGAATACTAAAACATCATTACCCGAAACATGATACTTTTTAGATACAATCATCCGTAAATAGAATTCTCTATTATTCTGTATTCAACACCATCCAATCCATTATCTTATTTTTCTGCCTTCTTCTCAGTATACTTTTCAACACCCGCTCGCTGAGATTAGGCTGCCATAACATCACTCAGATTTGGTCATCCATTAGCCAACCCCAACAGAAAATTTCGTATGAACGAAGCCAAATCCCAATCACACATCCTCGATCATTAATATCTCATCGAAGCGGAACATAGTGAAAAAGCCTAACACCACAGGAAAAAAAGCACGGAACCATATAAAGGGGAGAGAATCAAATCTGGAACATGAAAAAAGACTCCTTTTTGCCCATTCAATGATAATGTGTATCGTGAAGTAAAAAGATCCACACGTTATAACAAAGCGCGGCCATGTAATAGCCCAAAAGTTCATTTGCTAAAAGATATATCATAGATAAACATCATACGTTTCAGGACGTTATTTAGATTGCGAGCGTAGAAGAAATTGAAGGATACGTTCTACGGATAGGCTGTAACCATCATTGCAATTTAATAACACAATAAGCGGGTGGTTATGGTTGTTCTACACGAAAGCCATAGACTCTCGCATATATCATCCGTACATTGGGCGATTTGTTCACAAGGAGCCAAGAAGAGTTTTAGGTCAGACAGACCGGATGCCTGGCCGATCCGACGTTATCAGGACCAAGAGGAGGCTCCTAATTCATTGCACAGATTTGCCAGCATTGATATATGGCCAACGGATGCTTTGTGATTTGTTCGAAGAGAAGGCAGGAAGGAAGTCAGAAGTCTGAGGCCTTGGTTAGACAGTGAAAGGATACTCCTTGCAGAATTTTCCTAGAAGTGGTTGGCAGTTTCAAAAGGGATATATTCCTTGATTTATTTTGAGGTTTAGTACGTTTCGCTGTTACTTATTTGGAGGCTCATTGAGGTTATTTGTTTGATTGCCAACCCTTGGTATATCCATGACATGAGAGGAATTGTCATTGGACCACCTGATGACCAAACATAACACTTAGAAAACCGAAAATGTGGAAAGCCAACGACCCAAACAACCACTAAACCATAATCACATGAACAGAGCCTTATCAAAAGTTTGTCTACCCAAATTATTTTATATAGAATATCTCTTAACATCACATCCTACTTTACTTTCCAAAACCTTGATTGCTTCCTATTTCTCTGAAAGATGATGAATGGTCAAGCTGAGGGCTTCGTTCCTTCTCCAGCAGAGCCGGGTTCTCTCAGTACTTTCACTTCGTTCCTCCGCCCCGTATACGATAACAGTATGGATTCCATGAATTCTAGACTTTCAGGATTAAATACTTTCCCTCCCTCTATCCAAACATGTTCTGTGATTCATTTGAAATACAATAGGATGTGAAAACACTTCCACACAGAAAATAATGCGAAAGAAATTGTGTTTAACGAAATCATGCGAAAGAATGATAGAAGAAGAGAAGATGAGCAAATATGGCGTAGCAGTGCCCCCCATCAGGCATCAGATACATGTATCATATTACACGTGTCCTTGCCAACTAGCTAGATACGTAACTGCTGTTGTTGATTTTGGATCTGCTTTGAACTCATCACATGGAACAGAAAAAATCATGTGAAGGTTAGCCTACAGCACAAAATGAACATTTATACGTATTTTCTTTCCCTGCTCAACTTCCGGGAAGGAATTTCTGGAATTCTAAAGAGAAGGATATTATAATTATATCCAGTGAATGTGCTCCGGGAACCCAAACATAACACACTACTATACAAAGGAAGCAATTAAACGTCAGCGCAATATCAGAGAAGATGGATGATAGGTTACCGGAAAGGCAGAACGGTTATCGAAAAATGCGTGGAAGGATAGATGAATGTTGGCTGTGGTTGCCATGTTGGGATGTTGAATGTTGGCAGGACATGGATAGGTGATGGTTCGTAGGGTGCTGGAAATTCGCATTCAAATGTCGGATAAGATCATAATTTCTAGAACATTCATATATCTATCAAGTTTTCATCAGTGTCGGGGATTAGAAGCGTGAGTTGGGAAAACTTCCTCGGCTTGTTGTCAGGGATATGCATTATAATGTTGGCATAACGTAAGCTAGGATGTATCAAAAAATTGTGTATTCCGTCCGTTAAAGGGGTGCAACATGACATTAGTGACAGGCAACTAGGAAACAGCAAAGTCAGGATTCAAAGAGTTATTCAGTATAAGGAAGGAAAAAATTGGAAGAGTGTGTCACTTCGAAACATTGAACATGTCATTTTAGGCCTCAAAACCGCCAGCAGACGTGAAAAACAGGAAAATAGCTCAGGGTTAAGGAAATAAGAATCTTTCCGGTTGTCTTTCCTAAACCATTATAGTACTAGTAATAGCCCTCGCTGTCATTCTATATCCATTTACTGGCAGTTTATTAATATTGGTAAGATTCATTAACCATTGAAATAGTTATGGCACCACATTTTTTATATTTTTTTGTTGTATTGTTTTTCGAAGCCATTACTGTAAATTTTAAACTTTCTCCTTCTCATTCCTCATTGGCTTCTTTCTCAACTAATACCAAAACTAAGTTCGCCTCTTGCCTCCTGAAGGGGCTTTAGAACATTGCTTGTTAAGACCTTTTATAAGACACCCCACATTGCTATATTTAAAAACGAAATTCATACAACTCCCTTGGCGTAATTGGAGCCCTTTTAAAAAATCCCTTTCAGAGAATAAAAATCCACTCACCACCTTTGTGCCATTTCCAATTTTTCATATTCTCACCTGATTTCTTGCTTTTAGATAAATTTCGTGTTACAAATAAACCAATGAACCATTAGGAGTGTCTAGACCCCAGGCGGCTTTTCAGCGCAAGTTGACGTAAGTAGGCCATTCCATGCTCGCAGAGAAAGGTTCACACAAGGCATAGGATTAATAGAAGGATCCATTTATAAGCGATTATCCGAACTTATAACTTGCTTGATATCAAATGCGACGAAAGGGGGATATTCCGACCTATTCCCTACCCAAGCCGACCCTTTTTTGCAAAGCTGAAATATGAACTTCTGAGCCGAAGCAGCCATTCTTCATTTGGCTTGGAGAAGGTTGAGGGAGAATATTGATCCAAGCAGAACGAAAAATTAATTTTATTGGGACAAATGCAACATTCATCAATCCTATCCGATTATGCTCTATAATGAGCCGTAGGAAGGAAGAATGGCCCCGAAGAAAAGCGTCAAATCTCATAGATGGCTACAATTAATGAAATGATTTTTGAAAAAGGGCAGCAAATTTTCGTGTGATGGTTGGAGGTGATCCCGTGAGACATTAAACTGATAGCAATGAAGAGAAGTTATGGATGGGCTTCAAGAAGGCTTTAGAGGTTAATTTTGAAGCCACAAAAGACCAGATCGCAGAAACGGCGGTTCCCGCAGTAATTCAGGCTTAGTACAGAGAAAGACTAATGGTTTGGCGATTGTAGCCGCTCAGATTCTCAATATGGAGCTGTTTTTTAGAATAATGGGGTTTCCAAGTTCTTGTAAGTTGAAGTATTATTTCATATTAACGTTTTCACACAAAACCATACCAAGTTTGACCAGATAATCAGGAATGCCGAAAATCCATGTTTTTCTCCATTGCAAAAGACCCTCCTAAACCACCCTGAAAGTGCGAAGAATCATGAGCAAAATGTGGTTCTAGAATTCTCCTTTATTCAGAGGCAAAACACGCAGAGTAAAAGGCCCGCTCATTTCTACAAGGTATGCAGGCATTGACGTCAGCCCATCTATCGGATGGTGACCGATCTATTTTTATCGGCCTATTTAACGGAGCGGAAATTGTCGCGACCGTAGATAAAATTATCAAGATCGGGCAGTAAACACGCATTGCAGCGCTAAATCCAATCAGTGTGTCCGGCAACGTATATGAAGAACATTGGTGCACGTGAGTAGCCGACCCGACAAAATCAAGACCAAATCGAAAGGAACGTCAAGCCAAATCCATTTCATCCAGAGAAATGGTTGTTTGTTTTACTGTCCACATCGCTACCGCGAAAGGGCCGTCAGATTGGAACACCCACAACAGTTGCCCGCCAAGGAGCTGTTGAAAAATTAACCTTATCAAATTGAGGTCAGGCGATCAACAGGAAAGGGGATGACAGGAAAGGGGAATACCATTCGTTATCGGACTGAAACACCGAACTCGACATCAGGATACTTCTTCACGAAGTAACTACCTCAATGTGGCACTGTCCTTTGAAGATAACAAAGCTTTCAAGTTGAGGTAGTATTTAATATTAACGGAGTCACAAAATCAATTCATAAAGTTTGACTACATCATGCAGAATGAAGGAAGAATCATTTTTCTGTGAATTCTCTTCATAGCAAAAGACCCTCCGGAGATTGGAAAGAATGACGAATCAAGACCAGAATTCTAACAACTATCCAGGATTCTGACAAGCCGTCTTCAGGCGTAAAATATGCAGGGGACAAGGTCGGCCTGTTCTGTTTAAAGTTTCCGGGGACTAGCCAGCACATCACAGTTCTAAAGTTACTGTTCCTGGATCACCTATCGGAGAACGCTCCGCGTATTCTGACCCGCGTATTTGCTGATTCCAAGGACCAGGACCGAATCACCGCGGTCGCAAAAAAAATTATCAAGTTCCAGCAGCGAACGTGCATTCAACTGCTCAAGCTAACCAGTTTGTCTAGCAGCATACATATATGAAGATATAGTACCGCACGTAATAAAATGACCTGATAAAACCAAAGACAAATTGGGAAGTCGTTGCCAATGGCACTTTTCATAGAAATGGAGGCTTTTGTAGTTGCCCACATCGTTACTAAGAAATGGCTATTCAGTTTGAACTCCCGGGATATTAGTTCGGCAAGGACTTAGCGAAAAACTAACTCCATCAGCTTGAGTTCAGGTGATTGGGAATGACAGGAAAACGGAATATCGGTGGTTGTTGGATTAGAAAATGCGGCTTCGTTTCCTTATTGAGGTCCGAATCTACGTCTCCATATTTTTTTTCAGGATATCCCCAAAAGGCTCCAAACACCCATTTGTACTTATATGGAGAAACGCCTCCCTCTCGACCGTAAGATTTGAGGTTAGGATTTCCTAGTCGTCGAAGTAGAAAAACCAATCTTAGGCACTAATTTTCTGTGTTACCAGAGTATTTTCGTTCATTTGCATGGGAAGTGACAGATAGGCTGAATGACGAATCCTTCCACCTCCGAGACTCTAACGAACGACCAATGTCCAAGAATCGGTACGGTTTCAAATAGAATGGCCTTAGATAATTTGCATGAAGAATAAGTCGAGGTTACTATTCCATTCGACACAGAACAGATCGGGGAAGGGGGAGTTTCCCACCGTATACTCATCCAAGGAGGACCCGAGTAAAAAGCATACAGACTTTTCACAGAGGAATACGTATATGGTGTCGCAGGGAATTGTTCGGCCCTTTTCAGGTCACTGAGTCGCTTGGTGGTAAAGAATGACGAATCCTGGGACTCTCGTGGAGACTATAGATGCTCCTATGATATGGTTGTCTTTGATAAATATTCAGTCGCGAAATTATACGAATTTTCACATAGCGCGACTGTAGTATCCACTGAATATTTGATGAAGTCAGCTGTAGAAATACGATTTGAACTTTCCATGTTCAAGGTAATGACATTTGGCCTGTGTAATGCGGCGCTAACCTGCACACGCTGCGGAAGCAATGTACTCGCGGCCTCAACTTTTGCTTGATGACATTGTGGTCCCTGAAAGAGCACGAATAAGACTTTTCTTTGAGAGGCTTCCAAAGTACAGCTTGACCATCACATTGGAATGCCTTTTCCGCGCTGAGTGTTGAATAGTTAGGTCAGCAGGCAAAGAGTCAATTTACTTTTGAAATTGAAAGGGCCTAGTACCATCGAGCGTCTCAGATGCTTCTGAGATATGGTTCATGGATTTGATAGAACTCAAAGACGCCCTTATGACTAAATTGGAATCCATCAGTTGCTCGCAGGAACCAAGGAGAAAGTCAACTGTCTACTGTCCAGTGAGACTATGTCAGTATTCGAAAGATACAAAAACCAGCTGACTACTAAAATACATCCTGGGCGAGGTGCTGCTTCAGGGATTTGAGTGACACTTCGGATAAAGGGATGAGTGCTGTGTTCAAGGCACAATGGCACTCGACTCTTTTGTTAAAATAGTCAGCGAAACGCACGCTAAATACAGTACATTCGACAACAAATGGATGGTCATTTATAGGGGCAAGAAGTCCTTTTGAAAATTCATTGTGAAACCGAATTTTAGGCATTTATTTGTCACGGCAACTTAGGGAGCTAGACAACATCGACTAACCAACTAGAGAAATCATACACGTTGGGGGAGAGGACAACATCGCACCTGACATATTTTCTTGGTTTTGTTCGCAAGGTGGTCTTCTTTACAACTGAAGACATAACTGCAACTCCACTCATCGACGATGTCCTTCAAGGAATCCGGAGGGAAGATCCAGCTCTGAGCCTGAACAAATTCTGCCTGGATAGAGGAATGGTCCTTCATCGCAATGCTTGTAGGTCATTCGATAAAGTTCCACTCTATATATTAATGCCGTTGAGAAATCTCATTTTCGGCCTGATGCATGGCTTTTCACAACCGAGCAAGAATATAACTCGGGAACAAATCCAAGAAAGATTTATTTTACTGTCGATGACCCAAGACGCCGCCAGGTGCGCTCTCTATTGTAACTCTTGCTAAAAGAGCAAAATTTTCAAGCAGAAGCTACATCAAAATTTCTGATGCTTGATTCAGTCACATGTTCTTTGATATTACGTGCCCTCTCACCAAATTTTATTATGCTTCATTTAGGGGTAAACCATATGCCACTAAATCTCGCGGATATTCTAAAATTTTGACAGTGGTTGACACTTACACAAGATATCTGGAGGCCACACCAAGAAAAGAGATGGTCACCAAAACACTTACTTAGAGCTCTAGACTCGGGTCTTAAACAACGCTGACATTGGACCAGTGATCCCAGTGAAGGTTATTGTTGTTTCAAGCTCTATTTCACTTGACTGGATTTCAAAAAGCCACAATGATAGCTTAGTATCCTGCAACAAATATCTTAATAGAGTGTTGGCACCGTTTGTGAAAGCAGCCATCATAAGATATGTCGACGACTGGTTGAATGCCCATTTTGGCCACCGCTATCAACCTACTGGACTTCACCTACTTAGTGGCCAAATTTCTAAATTCTCCGCATGAAATGCACCTCATTTACGCAGATTTTTCTAGAGTCTGTTAACCACACAGTACCTTGGCTCAAACTCACCTCTCTCAGCACTCCCCTGTTACTCATTACATGGCTCGCCTTCTACTCCTCTAACCGTTCCTGCCGCATTACTTTTGATGGTTTATATTCCATTCTTTTTCTTCTTTTCTGGTGTACTGTAAAGTTTCATTATGGGACCACTACTATTTCTATTTTTTGTCAATGATCATTCCTCCCTCCTCATGGTCCCTTATTTAACTTATGCCGCTGACCTTAACCTTTCTTCATCTGTAGCTTCTCCTGCAGATCGCGTGTCACTTCGATGTTGAAGTTCGCCCACCATAATCCGCTGGTATTCTACAGATAAATTAGCAGTAATCGTTAGCAAGTGTCATTCTAAAATCCTCTCCCACTTTGCTTTTCTACTCACTTGACAGCATCCTTTATCATATGGGAACTTCATCCAGGACTTCGGAGTAACTTCTGACGATAAACTCTGCTCTGGAAGGCACTGCGCCTGCAATCAGGTTTCCGGAATTTCCGATTTTATGTTGCGTAATTCCTCCGACTTTGACTTAGTCCAACCCTCCTTAACACTTTTCAATTCTGTCGTACGTAGCATTTTTAAGTATTAGTCAATGTGTTCCTTCAATTTTGTTTGGATCACACAGCAGTTCCGAAGAGGTTTCCGTGATGTTGGCGGCTGGATTGGTTTATGGGATTTCGTTGCGTATGGAATTGTCTTTTTGCGAAGACATGCCTTCAGGTCACCAGTCTTTCGTGAAAAAAGTCAGAGACCAATTGCGGCAAATTCATGGTGCTGATCACCTGGCAACGTGAAATTTTCATTGATCTGCAATAGGCGCACAGGACTTCGTCAGAGTAGAGGACAGTTTAAAAATTGGCGCATGTTTCTTATACCCTTTTTTTGACTTAGTTGGTTAATAGTATTACAGTGTCAAACAGCTTAAATCAGCTTACTTAGAAGTTGGAAGGGGTAACAAAACAGTTGGCCTAACTGGAAGTTGTGACCGTGAAATTTAGGCAGTAAAACCTGCTGCCGCTCAGGAAATAATAATACGTAATATCAGACAAATGGCAGGCACTCCAAGAACTGCACTTCTCCTAGCACCAACTACTTAATCTTTAATTAGTTGTCTGATAGCAACTATAATCTGGATACTTCAACCCGGGACTGCCACATTTAGAGGAATATTTGTTTTTGTCAAATATCGCTCGGTTAGTTTCATTGACAAACGTGATGGGATCAAAACAAGGCAGGAAAATAGATCTCTTAAGGAAGGTACTGAATGGACTTTCAGGAAAACGTGTCACTGATTCCCTGTGCATTCTCCTAGTGCTTTTGGTAACTGGTCCGCAGCCAAAAACTAACTAACCTAAAGAGATTAAGCAAGTTAATAAGGGATGTGATCCATTGATTCTTTAGTAAAAGTATTTTTATAAGAAATTTAGTAGCCTGGGTGCCTAGGCACCTATGTATATCGCTTCCTTGAATACCTATGTGGTTGGTAAAGCAAATAGGGGTTGTAATCGGCATCAGTTCTCTTCAGAATCTCCTAAAAAGCTTTGACCTCTCTTTACTCTATATATGCTTAGCAATTCTTAGTGGATAGCTTCTTCCGGTGTATGGTATATTTGGCAGTTAAATGCCTCCCTTCCCTAATGTGTGACCTATACACTGCCATTTCCACTGTTTACTTACTTAGGAATCTAAACTCTTTGGATTGTGGAGCTTGGATATGAAAAATGATCCTTAATGAAATCTAGCGTGCTTTTTGGTGATCAACATGCCTTTTGTCGATCACGTCTTCCCGGATTATTCTTGCTGTAATCCTATATATCCTTTGTTTCCACTTTATGGGAAACATGTCAGATCCCTGGGATTTCAAAATGAGTGGACAAAGCAGTTCTGCAACAGCTGCAAGAAACAGTCCTGCGACAAGTGTACAAACCGCAAACCCACGATACACCAGCCGTGGACTTGAGCATAATAGAGTGCAATGTAGATGAAGTGACCAACAGTCATAACGCAGGAACTGATTCAATTGTAAATCTAACCTGATCTAGCATAGCACTTGCAAGTACTGTGTCCTGCAGATGATTGGAAACTATGTTCACAGCAATATCATCAAGTACTTGTTAAAGAGCAGGAAGTAGGTTTGCAAAAGCAGTGGCTGAACACAAATTATAACTTTGGAAAGGGCTAATGCGAGTTTTTGCTCCAGGATTCATGACAATATATAGCCAGGAGGAAACGGTGACTGTTAAAAATCTCTGCAGAAGGTGGTGATATTTATGATAATAATGTAAGGACTGTTGCTTTACTATCTAATGGATTTTACTATAAATAAAGCTCGGACGAGTAAATTGGTGGTCAAGTTTGAACAAATAGGATCACCCAAATGAAGGGATATCTTTTCCATAAGATAGACGAAGCAAAAACTAATGTTGGTATCCTAAAGTGAATGAGTCTCCAGCCACTGATTCTGCGTAGAGACCGATGTATCTTTCAGGCAATATAAGAAGGACATTGGAGCATGTCATCTAGACAACATTGTGTCTGTCCTTGACGGTCCTGAGGGTCGTCAGATCGGTAGAACAGTTCCTGTAGGGACCATAATATTAGGATTGTGGTCGGAAAACCTATAGCGTCAGAAAATATTGGCAAACTGTTACTACCCCTACATATTATTTAATCTATCGGTGTGTTGTTAGGAGGAGGATCCTAATGAGAGATAGTTAGGTGCCAACCTCGTCGTCTTACTTACCGGATGATATGTACATAGACACTTGCCGAAGTTTTAGGTAGTGCCTATAGTATACTCACTCCTCAAAAGGGAGGGAGCTCGTGACCTTGACTTTCCAATTTTCTGAAATCTGTCCCTCGTTTCAAATTTAACGGCAACATTATTATCCTTTATTCGCGGTTAAATCTGTGCCTGTGAAACGCGTTTAATCGTTTTTGCGTGCACTTCAATGGAAACTATTCCAGGGATCAGTCGAATTCCACACTATAGTTTGCAATTGTTGATTAAAACGATTTTGCTGTGAACAACAGTTCAAGAACAATGGGTTCCAATCCCGAAGGATATACACTTTACTCCGTCACGCGCTGCTGTAATGCGTACCTGCATCTACCATAGAGTGTCATGTAAGCATTCTAGCGACAACCATGCAACGCATACGTAAGACTTACCTAGCAAAGTCTATTCAATTCTGCACGAGATTACCAGAACCCATATTGTCCCTAAAAAATCAGGTCGTCTTGGTACCAGCAATTGTTCTAGTCGTCGTGACAGCTGAAACGCAAACATTCGGTACAAATCCTTGATAATAGAGTGATAATGGAAAATGTCCCGATGAAGTTGGTGAAACGATTAAGTCACCTAATCGAAAATCTGGAAACTACGAAACTTGCTTGGGTATGTTGTCTGTGAAGATTTGAGATGTAGATGGAAAATAGTTTTGGTTGACAACAGGATGCTTGGATTAAACTCACGCTAGGAATGATGGATTCCAAGAAATTGTTTTGCATTTGGAAGGATACCTGAGTGGGATTCCTGTAAGCACAATATACATACATGAACAGAAGGTTCTATATGGAGCGTTATGTGTATTTAATCAAACGCGGATGGTAATAAGATTAATTGGACATTAGACTAACGTTCACCTGGCAACGGGTGAACTTCGTCCCCTCAAGGAGAGGATGCGAAATTTCATAATTCAATGAGAAACTAGAAGGCTGTTCTGAGTTGAGTTGGGTCTTTGTGATTGCTTAACTGGCATACAAAATGTCTGTCGTATATCATCATTGCAACCACAGTGACATCCTTCTTGGTCTGATTGAACCAGTGACCCAGAAACCCGGAAATGATTTTAAATTTCGTAAATATCTAAATTTCCAGAAGTAAAATCACGGATACTACTCTGTGACCAAAAACAGACCACGTACAAACTCATGAATATAAGATACTTTTACAGTCCCAAAATGCTATGATCCCTAAATCTGGACCGCTTAATCAACCCTACCTAATTCAATTGAACAACATGGTGGCCATGTGTTTTAGGAAATTTATTTCTGAAAACTTTAAATGGGAATGCACATGTAGCTATGCATGGCATATGGTGCGGGTATATACAAAGGTGTGCGGGTACCACATAGGTACATGTTCAGACATTGTCCTACCCACCTAGGCCGCCGTACATTCTGCCAGCAACACTAAATACTACAATTAGTCTAAACCTGTATGCAAGATACATTACTCCGATGATGTGTAGGATCATATACGGACTAATAGCATGCAACATTAGTTCACTCTATCAATTTTCTAAAAACAGGCAAGGCGGGTTTTACAAGGCACACACGTGTTGCAACAACCGGTACGCCGAACACATTCTAATTCCTCCATTTTTCCGCTCGGTGGCAACTGCATATTCCTGCAAGCGGCGAATAGAATGTGGAAAAATAGCTTTTTCCAACCGTGCTCGGCTTTCATCCAATGTAAATTTCCACAAAACGTGATTTATATCGAATTATGTATGGTGTGGAGCGTGGGCGGTATTGTGCATACGATAGCGAATAATTGACTGAATCCACAGTGAAGTTTAGATTTATCGCCTAACCGGAACTCTGAACAGACGGAAGGATTAGGATTAATGAGTGAAAGGTGGGAAGGTGTAGCTATCGTTAATGTGTGATTCGCTTGGACTTTAAATTTCAATTTGCTTCTGGGCGTAATTTTAGGGATGATTTACAGTAAATTCACTAAGTCTGAATAGACGGAATAATCCTAATAGTCCAGATAGTCCGCCAGTCCATTTAGCCTTAATTGGTATAATCATTAAATAGCAGTTCTTGCCGATATTCTCTTTTTATCGCAATTACATTTTTGGCACAGGATGACATAGGATAGAAGATCTTGCACTGAAGAAGGGAAAACTGGTTCCTGAAATACTGTACTCAATGCAGTAATAATTTTAGCTTTGATGGTGTACAACGTTATCGAATTAGATCCATTGAAAACGTTTTCGTGGTCGGAACATACCCTTGCCTTATGTGCCCCGCTCTCTCTTGTCTTCATTAATACTGGACCGGATTCAGCCATGGAAGCCATGCTTTTTTGCGACGTCAACATGGCCCTTTTTCTTGCATGCAATTTAACTCCTTTTCATCAACTTTGCTGTAACCAGGATTAAATCATTAATCAAAAATGTTCTTGTCTTCTGGCATATCTCTGATGGGTCATTTCCTTTATTTCATCGATGTTTTATCCCGCTTTCAACTTTGATGGTCTGACACAGGGCTTATCGTCGTTGCGATTATTTTCCTTAGAATATCGCTGCCGAAGCACTTTTTTCCACATTTATAAGGTCACCACTGAATCTATTTTTGTTAATGCAAAATTTAATATAAACCCGGTGTTGCAAATTCAATTCCATTCCAAAAATTGTATAAAATGAAGACCCCGCAACAGGCAGATGTACTTAATATAGTGTTATTTTAGCATCACGGTTCGGCAGTTGTCAAGCTGAGCTGCGAGCTGTGATGCTGTAGAGAATGTTAGTAACAAAAATAGCAACCTGATTACAAAAGTAACAAGAAAAGTAGATACAACCTCAATGTGGCCAGTAGGAACGCCATACGGTGGTAATTTCAAAAACTCTTTGATTAAGGTGCTATATTCCCTATTTATCCTTGGGGTGCTACCTTCTTATTTTTGTCTAGATAGTCATCGTGTATCTTAGTTTTTTCTTATAAATCTTTTAGGCTGGTCGAAGGCCCCGTGAGGAACATTGCATGATTTTCGACTTCTCCAAATGTATCAAAAGGCCCAGTGTGGGACTTTACCTCACTAAAACCACCTCTCCTCACTGGCTATGCTCCACAGAATTATCTAGAGACATAACATTGTGAAGCGGGTTAAAGTCCTATCGGCTTACTTCTACGGTGAGAATTGAGGACCACAAAAAGTTGTTCCCGAAATATCGGTATATGCGAATAAAGTAAAAATACCAGTAAAAAAATTAATCCAAAAACCTATAAAGTTGTCTTGTTACATGATTATTTTCGTTGTCCAGATGTGAAGCATACGAAATTCATGCATCCTATATTTGAGTCTTCCCCCCACATCGCAGCTAAATAACGATTTTTTTTGCTTAACGTTACATCTAGAATTCAAGTTTTAATTTGCCTGATAGAAGGTTCTAATCTTCTTTCTAGTGACCCACCCCCAGTTTCTTAAATATAACACTGCGTTTTTTGGTGCCGGGTGCATCTTGAGTTATTTTAACGTTTTCTCGGCTTGCTGAACAATTGGACTTTATCCAGCCTTCTCTAAACACATTTCTGGGTTGGAATGCGGTTGGTCACCTAGAGCTACCGTAACTTTGTCGTGATAACAACTTCTGGTCTATCGTTTGTATCGTATAAGTTCTGTTGAGTGATTTGTAGACCGTCTTCGTCACTTTGTCTTCCTGCGCAGATAATTGAACCTTAATAAAAGAGAGAATTGAAAAATCGTCTATGACCTTCGGTATCGTACCGCTAGGATATGTAAAGGCTAATTGAGGGAGTTCTGAGTTCATATCCACTTAATGAGCGACCGGATTAATTGGGGAAAATAATCCTACGGATTTAAGTCTGGGCTTCCGGAAGGCCAGTCAGCCGACTCTATGAAATCTGGCAGGTTCACCAGTAATCGCTTTTGAATTTTCTTGGCTTTGTGTGTTGGCGCAAAATTGTACTGAAGGCACCAATCATTATCCCCGAACAAATTTTCATTCAGAGGCTCAACTAACATCTGTCCATACACCGCTGAGTTGGTCTTGATACCGGTTTCACAAAAATGAATGTCCCTCGCATCGTGGTAGGAAACTTCCCACCACACCATCACTGTAGGAGGGTGGTGCCTCATTTGAACGCGTGGTGCTCGCTCCTTAGCCTCATAAGATGACTTTTCATACACTCGCTCATTTTGGCGATTACATTTTTCGTCGGTAGAAAAGATTTTTTCATCCATAAAAAGGATTTTGTGATGCTCGTTTTTTGCGAAACGTTTTATCAGTTGTTTGCTTCGCTGAAGATGGTCGTGTCACTTGTTAAACGCTTGTTTACACAACAAATTCCGATCAACATAGCACTGCATGAGTTACTGGTAGAACTAGATGTAGTTCTTACAATGCCTTCTGGTTCTCGGGTCCTCATATATCGGTTTGGTTGATGATATGAAGTAACCCTGAATTCTGAAACGCAGAGAAAACTGGGAAGTTCCAGAGGAATTCGTGGCGGGATACACGGAGGTCTTCTACACCGATGGCTGAAAAACAGAACAGGATTCTAAAATCGGAGTTTACCTTTCGAATAAAAAAGGGGAAGTGAACTTTTTTTTTGGAACAATATGCAACGGTTATTGTTTTGGATATAGGCAATCCGAACGGTCCGGCCCAACATATGGGTGTGGACTTAGGATCTCCTATATCCAAAAATATGTCCTAGCTTTAGCCTAGCTTAGGCTCAAACTATTGACAGTTTAACTGGAATATATTTCGCAACCTTGTCGTGTTTTTCCGATTATATACAGGAACGTTTTTCGACCTGTTGCCACTTTCGGTGCTGGTTTCAGAGCAGAGGTGAGGCAGCATCTGAAGAGTTGCCTCTGAACGAAACCGTTAGTCCTTGTTGTTTTGTAATATGCAACGGTTTTTCACGCTGAAGTATATCCGATCCTAAGAGCGCCAACCTGGTTGATTGATGAACGGTTGAAGGACGGGCACATAGCAAACTGCAGTGATAGCCACGCTGCACTGAGGGCGTTTAGTAGTCCTTTGATCACCTCGAAAATCGCCAGGAATACAGAAACTTTTTCAACTTTATTTCTAGGTTCGATACTGTGGAACTACTCTGAGTACCTTTTCACTGTGGTGTTGAGGGAAATCAAATCTCGGATGCCTTAGCAAAATAAGGTTCAATCTCCCTCATATCGGGACGGGAAACAGCAATTGGAGTATCAGTAGCACTGGCTATGGCTGTCTTCATAAACTAGGAACAAGCTTCCCATTATTATTTCCTGTCAGTACCTAACACGCATACCGCAAAGTTTATCCTGTCGAAAAGCAGGAAGATCTGCAGAAGTATTGTAGGTATTCTGGCAGATCATAATTCATTAGCTGGATATACATATGTTCAGAATAAAAATTGCTCAAGATGATACGTATCGCTCCTGTAATGAGGACGCGGAATCCGCGGACCACTACGGTCTGAGTGCTCAGAGACTATGCTTCTCCCCCACCATAAACGCAGCAACACACAAGGTGTGGTCCTTCATTTTATTTGGAGCTCTCCGGCCTCAAATCAAATCTTAGGTGAAGATACCGAATTTTTGTCTATGAAACCTAATCTTAGCTAACCTGAACAATGTAGTTTTAATAGGGTACCAAGCTGAAGCATCATGAGTATAATGCAAGCAGTATCGTGTGCTTTTCATATTCGACTAATGATTTATGCATGTCCAGATGAAATTCCCAACACTAGTTCCATGAAGCACTAGCACTAATTAATTCCAAGGAGATGAGCTAGTCGTCTAGTTCTGAAGGTGGCTTGATACTTTCCCATGATGTTTTCTAATGTAAGGTTGGATTCTGCTTTCTAAGACGTTGGTGTATGGTTTCTAGGACAAACACAGTAGTGCAATCTATCCAATTATTCCATCTTTTTTGTCACCATTTTCGCTCTTACGAATCTTCTGCAAGTTCCTCGTCCTGTATGATGGTGCCTCTTATTCCCGTTTTGATATCGGCAATGGATTTGTTCCCAAAATTTAAGTCGGATATAATCTGTCAACCGATAGTTTTGCCAAAAATTAAGGTAATTTCTAACTCTTTGTTTTCTGTGGGTTTCCTACTTTTAAAGATTGAACACGGCTTTAGGTTCGTTCTCTCACAGTCTAGTAATTTGGGCTTCTGATTTGCTACGTTATTCGCGTTGAATCCCATGACTTGTCAAGAAAATTTTCTATTGCTTGAGTTTTGTGTGTAAGGATTACATACTTCTGAATCCAGAAATAGTTTTCCTGGTTGTTTCAACTGAATCAATTGCTTTGGGTTTCGTGGTATTATGATAGTGCCAGACAGGTTTACGATTTTTTGTTGGTAGATGGGAATATAGTTTCCCACTTACTCCTGCTATCATTGGACTTCTCAACAGATACAATGAAAATATGCTTCACTCCAGGATATGTAATTCACAAGGTCTCCTCTTTTGTACTGTTAGTTTTCCGACATTTCATTTTCAAGTAGGTTGCCTCATTTTCCTTATCATCACAGGGAAGGCTGTGCAAGTAATAAGCCTGCAACAGCAGAACCAACACAAATATGTCTAGAAACATCGATAGCGATTAAAGATTCGATCCCGAGGTGATTAGGTCGAGGGAATGACGTTCATCCAGTTCGGCCATCTCATTGTCAAAAATGGTGGGTTCCAGTTTGTTTCTTCAGCAAATTCATGGTTTATTTGAATGAAGTTTTCTTGAGTTTAAATGTTCTGCTTTGAAATTTGGTGGCGAACTAAACAAAACTTCAGCCGATCGAGAGACATTGTGAAGTGTCTTTGGACTCTTTTTGAGATTTTTAACATCGGCGTTCTGATAATGCCATTGACCATGACAGAATCCGATATCCTATTTCCTGGAGATTTTTTCATTGTTTTTTCTATTCGCTATGTTCTCAGCTACAGTAAATTTGTCATGACGTACTTGTATTTTTGGCTATTTTTTTTTAATTGCACCACAGTATCTTATGAATCATAATTCATATGCACCATAGTGCACCCAGTCGAGGTTGCCTTTGAATTCTTTACTCTTCCTTTACTGGTCCTGGTCCTGGTCTGTTGACAACATGGGTTTTTGAAGATAGTTCTGGCGGTACCTACAAAATTCGTTGCTATCAGGGTGGACAATATTGGGCCGGTGCTGATGAGCCTTCCCCAGTGTTTATCCAGGACTTCTGTCCCTCGTTTAGCAACAGAGTTTACATGTTGTCTAGCGATAGTTAGATCGAGAAAACGTTGTCGATCCTGCCTACGTCAAATCTACAAATGATAGTTTCTTTCAGGATTGATATGATGATCCCCGCTGACTCAATCACTGAGCAATGTGCATATCTAACGTTTGACCAATGTGTGGCTAGGTTGCAGTGCTCTCGATTTGTCACTGATCTGAACTTAAGACAAGCTCTGCATCCGAACGGAATGTTGTCTCTTTGAGGTGGAGGAAGGGGAACAAATCGACAAACTGTGTACCAGAAATACTTGACCAAATTATTTTTTGCCTCCCCCTTGTCATTTCCGTTGCCATTTAAGGAAGCTTTTCTGAATGTCATTCAATTTCTTGTGAAAAGTATAGTTTTTTTTTTCAGTGATCCCCGGTATTACGTGACATCATACGTGGCTTAACTCTTCCTCATATTTAGAGCTGCATCTTCTAGTAAAAGTTCTTTTGAATATCAATTTAAAACTGAACTCAAATACTTGCAAGCAATTACCAATTAGAGAAAGCAAGCATTCTGGAGACTGCCAGGATTCTTGAAATTATGTGCATTGATTCCAAAAAGGATATTCCGAAGCCGTAAGACAAATGTATGTACTTTGGTAATTTTGTATGTTAAAGACTTCGTTGGCTAACTAATTTCCATATTGCTGGTCGACATGTGTCTATCACTGTTCACGAGCCTATGAAGACAAATTACTATGTCAGGGATTACCCAGCGGATTAAAACTAAGCCACTGACATCAACTACGAATTGTTCCATCATTTTATCTCATGCGTTTGTTCTTAAATTGTTCAGTTTTCCTCGACTATTGAGGCTTCATTAAATTAGAATCATGCGTCTTAAAGGGAAATCTCAGATGCTCATCCGAAATGTCTAGCGCGCCTTTTCCAGAGAAAGTTATGAAATCTATAAATACATTTTTATCTATCCTTGATAGAGTAATTTATATAATCCAAATAGGATGTGATATTCTTAGGATCCCACTTCAGGCAGGGAACAAAAACTCTACAGATGAAGCAAAATCAACTACTTTTGTGGAGCATCTTTATCGAGGGATTACTGGGCCTCTCCTAGTCTCTATGCATTGCCCAGTAATCAACAGCTACATCTCAACTCAGAGTTTTCGAACACCCCAGCCAAGGACACTCCTGAACAAGGGATGACCAAGTGTCTAAAAGGAACTCTCTAACCAATGAATATTTCGTAGATAAAGTAAACAATTTCGATTGTGGGAGCACCGTGTGATGTGGTTAATTTCCCTAAAAATAATTGCAGACTTACCTTTTACTTTTTGGTTTTTATCGATGAGAGCAGTATGTCTTGAATGTACAGATAACGTAGTCTATTCTGTACGCAATCTGAAGGGAGCTTGCATCTATTATCTGTATCTCATCTGTACCTCAGATGTGAACACAGGAACCATTGATTCCCCTTAATATTCTTTTAAAAGAAAGTTCAACAATTGGCAAACTACTAGTCTGGAAAGAGTTTCAATCAAGGGTTTTCAAAAATCCGCGAACACTTCATCCGCTGAATCATCCTTTCCCAGTTCATATCAATAATGTATTCCGAACAACGCAACAATCTGGGAACTTTCCAATCCCTGACTGTATTCTGCAACCGAGATACAACAGTAGTCGAAAGAAATTACAACTGCAAAGTCAAGAATGGTAAATCTGGAGCCATAGTCCTCCATTAGCCAACCTGAGCCCTGGTGAATGTACTTTTCAAATTAGTGCTATCATGTTTGAATTCGTGTTGCTAATTACGATCAATTTTCTCGCTCTCGCATTTCCGGACCACCTTCTTCATCCATTTTCGCATTTTCCGGGCTCCCTACCCATGAATGCAAACATGGCATTTTAAAGCAATTGAAAAGTAATTCTTAGCCCCGGAAGGAGGGCTCGCCGGGAATAAATCGATACGTGTTTGAATTGCTCTCAGCGTATTCCTGATTATGTTTACAAATGAAATTATGCTACATTTCGTTCGATTGGGCTTCAGATCTTTCTGCGTGGAGCACTTCGCGTTCTTGTAATGTTTGGATTTTCCGTTGATGTGGAGAGTCATCGAGGAATGTTGATTGTTGTGGGTGCACGTAAAGTGTAAATTGTTTGAATCGACTCATCAATATTTCAAATCGGTGGTTGCAGACTTTGGCGTATATTGTGCGGCTTGAATCGGGAGGAACAACAGTCACTGGATTGCTTAGAGCTGGGAAAGTTCCTGGAATGGAACTTTGCAACTGCAACGAATATATAACAAAACTTGCGTTCGAGTATACAAAGTTTAAAACTAGAACTCGAAAATGCTCTCATGGGATATTCAGTACATTTGTATGCTAAATGAGTGAAAGCAAATGGAAATGCCTACGTAACCGCTCTTTTAATTTGCCCGGCATCTGCTTCCCCCCCGGAGGAAATCCTGGAAGTACAACGGTGCGTACACAAAACAACAAAATAGGTATTCGTAATTAGGTCGAGCGATCAATAATTTCGCATTATGTAATCGTATTTAGAGCTCCACTCCAGCTTTTCCACTATTCTTCTGAGAGCTGGTTCTGGCGTGGTTTCAGTAAGCATTTGTAAACGTTCGTACGTACGTAAGCACTCATAATTACACAGTGGCTGGGTAAAAGCAAACTTTTTCGGGTCGTACTAAACACGATAAAAATAATCTTGAAAAAATAAACAGGTACATGTTACCTTTTCTGATGTTGTAGGAAAAGTGAGCAGAGAAATTTTACATGCAAACACAATATGTGTACATTTCTTTCTCCATTCCTGGACAAGTATTCATTGTGATATTCTAGCCATTCAGGAGAAATATGTACTTACATATGTGCACTGTGTCATGTTGACCCCATGTAGAAATTGTATTAGTTTCACACGGTTAATGTCTTTTAAATGAACGTTGCGAATGGCAGCATTACTTGCAAAGGGAAAGTAAGAAGCTTTACAAGGTAATCGCAGGTCATCATTTTCTGATTTTGTTTTATAGAAAAGAAAAGTAGCAACCGTTTCAAATGTATATCACGGATTAGATATTCTTTGGCAGAAGATATTTCTTGGCAAAAAGAGCCAAAATCGATTTCAGATATATAGGAGCTCCAACGTTTTAAAAAGGATCCTATCGCAACATATTGCTCAACGGATCTAACTTTTTGAAACCATAATCTCTCCCAGAAAAAACCAAGCACTGCCAGACCAGGGGGGTCGATATGGAGGGTACTTCGGAGCCTGTGCGCGATATAGTGGCAGCTTCTTGATTTTTTTAAGATTTCTCGGTTGGGTAGTTTCTGAGAATGGGCTCGTAAAAGAAATAGTCACTTTTGGCCCCCGCACTCCCCACCTTTCCAACAGAAGTCAAAACGACATCGGAAAGTACTAATCGAGATCTTTCTTTTGATACCCAACACGACTATATTTGGTGAAAAAAAAAAGTGTGCACCCCCCTTTTGCATTTATGGAAATTCACTTTGGTGTCAATCACTATAATCGTTTCTGAAAAAAATGCGTGTAACAGACAGACTAACGGGCAAAATGACAGTAAACCGATTTTAATAAGGCGAGGCGGGCGTGCGAACTTCCTTCTGATTCGAATCATTTGCGCGAGCGGACCAGACATCTTCATCAACAACTAGAATGAAAACTAAGAATGAAATTTTAAAGCAGCCTCTGCAGACTCTGATGTAAACCCCACAGTGAATTCCAATGTGTCAGAAACAGGCTTCACCGAAGCAGTCAATGAATTTACCCAAGGAAAGTCTAGCGGATCATCCAGAGAAATGCTCTAGAAAGAAATCTCCACCCCAGTGGCCAACTGCTTGAATTATTATAACAAGAAGCGAATCCCCCTATGCAGGGATCCTATAGAAGATAAAGGCAGACATTTTCCGTTGTTCCTGGACGAATGTATGAATCAAATTGGGTATACACAGTAGCTATCAATTAAGATCAAATCCTACGACCTCAATAGAAAAATTGAATAATCCCTTAGTGAAGCCGCGGAGGTAAAGATGAGTCAGGACTCAATGGTGATTGAATGCAGGGACTTGAGTAAGATTGCCACAAGATTGGAGTCTGCTAGGTTTTAAAGTCACAACTCTGGTGACGATCGTTGCATGAGTCCAATGCGATAAGAAAATCAAACTGCCACAATAACACTTTCAATCGAGACCACCAAAAAAACGGTTTCTATTGACAAAATTTCAATTGCATTGGTAAGTTATTGACAGCGAAAGCAGATATGTATTTTAAATGGATTTTGGGTATATTCCAAGAAACTGTTCGATAAAATATAACAGACCTCAGTTGTGTCAAAATGTGAAGAAGAATGCCACTTTAACAAGGATTGTAATAGGAACCCTTAATGTCGGCTATGCAAAAAAAGACACGTCAGCAGTAGATATTCGGCGTTCAAAAAAGTATTTTCAGCTGTTTGTAATCGAAGCTCCCAGATCTGAATTTAAAACATTGCCAAGCAACCCAACGCCTGCATTCTCTAAGTGCGTTTGAAAATAAAGTTAATTTTGTCCATCATATGGCAGCAATGCAGAAATATCGATGTTTCGATATGACAAAGCGGCAATATAGTATAGACCTGTGCAAACCGAACTGTCAAAAACAGGTTAACCCAGAAGACGAATTCGTATGGACTAAGGTGAGCGATATCCCCATTTTCAGCTCCTTGTATTGAAAATTTTTCATCTCCTTGTATTGAAAATTTTGTTTATTTTGACACAGCTTCGTCGCTTGTAGGAAAAGTGGCTGCCATTCACACAAAATAGAGTTCGTCGTCTCAAAAATTTTATACAGATGACATTTCAAATTTGGGAATTGTGCGTTTTAGTGGATCGGTTGGGACTGCTGAACCATTGAAAGAACTGATCTGAAAGTAACTCCTCCTCGGGATGAATAGAATCGGACTCCTCCCCTCCCTCTGTGTGGAGCTCTGGCGCCGATCGCCTCCCATTCTAGGAGCATCCTTCTCTGTTGAATTTTCATTGTCTGCTCTTCATTCCTTTTTTAAATGTAGGACATTGACGTAGTCTTTTTGGGATGAATGATTTGGTAAAATGGTTCAAAATTGCAAGGTGATTGCTATTTCCCCAACGTTGTCCATCCTTCCCATCATTCGTTTCACTTCCTATTTCAGACTACACCGTCACCTGAAAAATGAATCTGGTTGTCCTTACGTTCGTCTCCCTACAACATATCATCTTTCTGTTCTTCCTTATTACAAATGTCTAGCTTTTCTTTCCACACTTGAATCAATCACAAATCAATTCAGTTTTAAGAAATTTTATTCCAGTTTTTCGTCTCTCAATGCATTAGTCTTCAACTTCTCATAAAACACAATTATTTTGCTTTTTATTCTTATGCTATTGCTGGTATTATGGACAACTAAATAAACGGTTGGGGATCTATAGAGCGATGAATCCAGGCGTAAACCGCAACTTTTGGTCACTGATCTTAGATAAGGTTAACGATCAGCAGACCTGGTCAGCAAAAGGAGTACGTTATTATAAAAAATGTGAAGCAGTTATTTGAAAATTGAAACGCATTCTGTAGAGAGCAGGAAAATTGTTAGGAATCCAGATTTGATTGGCACGGAAAGAAGGAGCTTGTGAGCAACTATGTGATTTCATCAATTTTTTTTCTGAATTTTCGAAGCTTTTGTAAAATTATTGTGAATAATATTTTAAACCTTGAGGTGGATGGCGGACTAAACACTCCGCAAATTCCTAAATAAAATCTAGTATAACTTCGTTTTGGTCTAAATTCTATTAGGCGGTTTTTTCCTGAATGCGGTACTTTTGAATGTATATAGCATGCGTCTGCATGCAGTACTCTTGAATGTATATAGCAAATATCATCTTGTAACCACTTCAACATCTGAGTTACTTCTGTCCTGGTCAAAACTCTAAATCTAATTGTGCTCCTTAGCTGCTTGCCCAAAAGTAAGGGGTCCATGTCCAAGGCTGAGAGGTCCGTGGCTAAGACTGAGTAATCCGGGGGGTGAGGCAGCATCTGATAAGTTGTCTGTACCCGGGACAAAACTGTAGTCACCTGAATTGTTTTAACTTGAGATGTTAGCCCAAAAAGAGGAGTACATAAACCAGAAGGGTGGGAGAATTTCTCTCCAATTGATCCGGTCTGCCATCAAGTTGATGGGAAACTTAAGGCTATTACCTCCATTCTTAACAAAAATTGCATATTGCTGTCTACATTTTCTCCTCCTGTTCCTTATTTTATTAAAAAAAAACAGTTATTATAACACGAAATTAATTAAGAATATATCCACCGTTACTGTTTATGATCTACTCCTATTTTTCGAACAACTTGTTGATCTCGTTCTGTCATCCGGTCTTATGTCGAAAAAGTTGCTGAGCATATTTTTGAGGTCCTTTTCTTTGTCAAAAGTTACGCCTGTATGAAGAGATTGAAATCCATCGGCGCAAGATCTCGAGAGTATGGCCGGTGCGGGAGATTCTACCATTCGAGCTCTTGAAAAGCGGATGGGATCTCGTCGGTCGGGTCTTAAATAATTTCACTTGCTTTTTGCCGTTGGGCAATTTAGAGCTCATTGTTTACCATATGTTTCCTTTTAAGCATCTCCCGTAGCCATTTCTCTTTTTAGTCTCAGTAAAAACAAGTCACAATTTTGTTTGGATGGAGGACCTACTGAACCCTCATTTCGGCGTTTCCCCTGGAGCCAGAAATTCCTTTTTTACTTTATATTAATGTATAAGCACCGTTCCTCATCCCCTGTTCCGAATTGGTATAAGAAATGGTGGTTGTGTCCACGCATCGCTCAGCACCGGTCAAGAGGTTAGGAGGCAATTTCTTTTTTTCATTGAGCTCATCGGATGAAGATGATTGAGCACGTTTATGTAATCGCAAATCATTTTTTCGGCCGATTCCTTGAAAATGCTTGGAGAGACTATGATGCCGTTTTCGTAAATGATGTCGTAAATACCTCGTGGAGTTGCAGAAGCTTTTTGATCTTTTGGTAAAAGACGGACATGTCAAAATGTTGATTTTTTTCCTCCAGATATAAAAAAAGAAAACTATCGCAGTTCTAAGGAAATTAAAACGTAACATCATCTCCAACGCTAGTAGTGATTATTTTATTAAGCAAATATCGATATTTCGGGAAAAATTTGTTCCCTTCTTCAGTGCACGGGTGTATACTCATTATATCGCAGTTCTGTTGAGCAGAAAAAGTTCTTTCGAGTAACTGAAAAACATCTTGCTAAACAGGAAAAAATTATCTGAAAATGAAACAAAATACACAACAGTATGAATGTACTGACCATCACATTCTATTAGAATCTTTCTACTTTCCTTTACGCCAAATTCCCACCCTCCCCATTCCATTCTTTGACGACTATATTCGTAACCTAATTTCATTCACTTACATTTTATTTCACTTGTTATTTTTGTTATGCTGTTGCTGGTATTACGGTCAACAAGATGGGTGGTCAAGATAATGAGTAGCGGATTGATGGGCAGATTACACGCTCGATTATTTTCCAGTGAAAAACAATTGATATCGTTTGATGCCAGCGATGAGCTCACTTTGTCGTAGTTTGAGTTTAGTGTGTTATCATAAAAAGTAGAGTTTCCATGGCCCGGGAACAGGCATAGACAAAATGTTATTTTCTATCAGAAATGGGTGGATATTTCGTGTTTAGGTGGCGCAGAATGAGGAAGCGTTTCGTGGATTTCCCAATAACTTCAAAACACTCCGAAGGAGATCGGGTTTAAAGATTCTGAATTGGGTAATTTGATTTAAAAATGTAATGTGTGTACGTGACTGCGGTTCTTTTTTCGATTTTTTTTCAGTTTTGTTCTCAAGCCAAAAAATATAATCAACATAAATCAATGTATCTGTTCCCCAAAAAAGGATATATTATGCTACAAAAAAAAAAACAATTTTTCAGAAGAATGACGTTTGGAAAGCTTCGGTTTTTGCAGTTTTTCCAATCCTGGCTTTTACCTTAAATTTTCTAAACCGAAAACACCAAAAGATCTTTTAGTGAACCAATTACAGTTCCTTCAAGGATATATCATTTGTCACTAGTAAAGCGTCGATAAATTTGTATTTGTATAGCCATTTTAGACAATTGCTATCTATATATTTTCCGAGAAGAAAATTTACTCTGAAAGCCCCGAGTCGCAACATGGGAACTTATCACATGGGGTCAGGGTCGAAAACATGGAACCAATAATCAGAAATCATGAGATTTTTTGCAGCGTGTACGCTCTGCAATAGAAAATGAAAGGATAATTTCAGAGCAACCTTTCAATGTCAGATTCAGTTTATGGGACCTTTCAGGGAAAAGATATTTTTGCTATAAAGATATGTCTGAAAAAGGCATAAAATCTCTGATAATTTCCTTGTAATTTAGTCCCAAGCAGTAAAAGGCAACAACCCGATTATACCAAGCTAATTTTTTTATTCAAAGAAAAAAAACAAAGAGCAGGGTCGAAAATTATCATTATCAAATTACTCTTTTCTCTTATCGAAGTCATGGAAAACCTTTATAACTCTATTTTTTTCTCATTTTCTTTCCAGGTAAGTGATGATACCATTTATTATGTACGTAGAATTGAATTCATAATGGCAAAACCATGTGGTGGGTATGTCAAAATTAATGTACACGGACCGAGAAAGCTGCAATGATATAGGGGTCGTAATTTCTGTAATTTGTATACACGTACATATGTTTGGCAAGAGTCTGGTATCTCTCCAAGCAAGCTAAGTAAAATGTGCTTTCATTTGATTTTCTCGCATAATTATGTGGTTTGTATGTGTGGCTAAATATCACCGCTGGAGTTCTTGTGTCGAATTCATTGGGGCTTTTTGTTTGTTTCTTGCTTTTACAAATAGAGCTCCGAGAGGGCATTTTCCGCCACAGTAATTGACCCTATTTTTCACTTTCATTGTGATAGCTCTACGGATTAATATAAGAATTAAGATGCTGTCCTACATTCGGCTTCCACGAAAAGCATGTAAAGATGCTCTTATCTCGCATGGTAGTGGTCTATAAGAATAAATCTTGGGTTGGATTCAATAGCCATCTGATTCGCTCCTCTGTTGTTCCCTTTGAGTCATAAGCATATATTACTTTGAATGGTTTGAATTGGGCAACAATAAAGCTAAAAGTTTCTTGCATCGTCTAATTTACAGTTTCTGATTGTCTCTATATCATTTCCACAATACAAAATATTTGGTTTCCGGGGCACATGCTTTCAACATCAAAGAGCCAGATCACCACAAGCATCCATTCCTCATTCTTCATGCATTCATAAAATCAATTTCCTTATCTTTATGATAAACTGGTGCTCATAATGCATCCATTAGAGCTTCTGTGCCTTCTGATTATTCGGCTTTTCATCAGTACGACACAGTAGCGCTGCCAGTGGCCCCATCATCCCACACGCTTCCAGAAATACAGACTTTCCATTTCCGCTGCCTTCAGCATTCTCATTTACGAAGGAAGATCAACAGAATTAAACTCGGATGCAACATCTGGAAAATGTTTTCACAGAAAAATCGCCAGATGCCATTTTCTATCCCGGAGTAATCTTTCCGTGTACCTTTTCCACTCATCTCATCTATGGATGGAAAATGGATTTTTCCTCCGATAGACAAGATGTACGGCTGACATCTAAACTAGGTCTGCCCTCCAGTCTGTCGTAACAACAGAATATGTATGTTAGTACAATATTTTCTGAAGGTTTATTGATGCAATTGGGTGCTGTTCTTGTTGGGCGATTTTTCTGTTGTTTTTCCTCCAACAAATCAAACCGTAAAATGTCAGTTCTTGCTGCTCGATTTCCTTTCACTTTCTCCGCCTGCGAAATAGTAAATTGTGTGGTTTTATCTAAATATTGTAAATATGAACTGATGTTTTTGGGTTTTCCATTTGGGGGGCTGCTTCCACGTTTTGATAGTCATCTTGTTCAATGGAGGATTTCACATAAATATCATTATTTCGGAGATGTAAAATCTATGAGGTTTGTTGGGTTTCTTGATGCATATAATTCAGGTTTTATAGATTGAGAATATAAAAAAGATATTTTTGAAGCTTTCCTTTTAGTGCTGTGGGACCAAGATACGATAGAGAGTAGGGTACCACTGAGAAGCTAGGGGTCTTGGTTAGCAGTTCTAAACGTCATCTTTGCTGTCAAATTGTACAATCCATTTTGAAATTCTTTCAAGCATAAGCAGACTCATTTTTAAGGTTTTGTTTTAAAATCGGTTTACTGTCTGTCTTTTTTTTGTTTTTCCGTTGAAAGGTGGAAAGCTTCAAAAGCTACTACTACTAGCTCCTGCCACACGGTTATGTGGGATTCTTACCCTCCTCCTTCTTCTTCCACTGTCCCCGCGGGACTCCCATTTGTTATTACGTCGCGGGGCTGGATCAGAATTTATTCTGCGCTCATGTTAATATTCGTGTTTCTCTCCCGTTCATTCTTTCGGATGACTTCTTCCTGCCTAAGCTTCTTTCCGATGGCTGCAACCACTTTTTCTACTTCGGTTCATATCCCCTTTGCTTTCACTATAAGTTAAGAAATAAGAAAATATAATGGTATTTTCGGGTGTAAAGTGCTCCCCGATTGTAGCTCCTAATGTAGTCCTTTGGGCTTCGAATTTGAGGCAGTGAAAAAAGACCTGTTCTGCCTCCTCTGCAATATTTGGGCAATATGGGAGTCCAGCGGCCTTTTTCTGACTCGTCCCACTTCTCTTGCCATTCCGCGACAGTTTCAGTTCGTGCGAACTGTGGCCGACGGGCAGGAGAGTCTCCAGTGAGATACGTTCGATCGTATTTCTTTCGCCAGAATCTCAATCGGGACCATTCCTGCTATCACGCAAGCTGCTTCACTGGATATTGTTCTGTAAACGCAACATGTTCGGAGTACACTTATCCGATACGCAGCTCCAATCTTTCTCTTAGTTGCTATATTTTTCAGTGCATCTGCCCGTACTGGGGCTGCATACAGTAGGATCGAACTGACCACCTTCGAAATAAGGAGTCGACGGCTTAGTTTTGGGCCACCTATAGCATTCTCGCAGCCAGCGCTCCGATGTTATATGCCTTGGTTGCTGCACCCTCCACATGCAATCTAAAATTCAACCTCTGGTCAATCATTATACCTAAGTACTTAAGTGAAGGCTTGGAATGAATTGTTTGCGTTCCAACTTTGATCTTTATGGAAGTGCACTTTCTCCGCTTGGTAATAATTACTACTTCCGTCTTATGCTCTGCGAGCTGTAGACCAGCATTCTCTAACCAGGATTTAATCTTATAGACTGCTTCATTTGCATAAAGCTCGACTTCTTCGAGAAGGCGTGCAACAACGGTCGCACCAATATCGTCCGCGAAACCAACCACACCAGTAGGAAGGTCTAATGTCAGTACTCCGTTATACATAATAATCCAGAAGAGTGGCCCTACGACAGACCCTTGTGGAACTCCACATATCGTTTGGTATGATTTCATTCTTTCATCTGATTCGCAGCGCAGAATCCTATCAATAAGGAAGTCGGCAACGATATGTACCAGGTACTTCGCCACGCCTAAGTTGATTAGAAATTCAAGTATCTTGCTCCATCTAGCGGAATTGAAGGCATTCTTCACATCAAGTGTAATTACTGCACAACATTTGCCCTCGTCAAGTGCGGTCTTAGCTATGTTAGCTACTAGGAAAAGTGCATCCGTTGTAGACCTCTCCTTTCGAAAACCGAACTGATTTTCAGAGAGACCGCCATCCTTTTCGGCAATTCGAATTAATCTGTTATAGATTACTCGTTCGAATAGTTTGCCAGTATTATTTAGAAGGCATATCGGCCTGTAGGACGAAGTTTCACTCAAAGGTTTGGTTGGCTTGGGGACTAGAATTAATTTCTGCTTCTTCCATTATGTAGGAAATGCTCCTTCTTTAACGCATGTGGTGACCGCCTCGGCAAACATATTTGGAGCTATTTTGACTGCTGCCTTGAGAGCTTTATTGGGGATGCTATCCAAGCCAGGTGCTTTATTTTCAACAAATTTCTCCGCAACTTCGAGGACCTGCTTCTCACTTACCATGGGAACTTCGGCAGTATCTATCTCGACAGTGGGAAGGTTAGCGGTACTCACATTCTGTGGAAAAAGATCCGTTACTATTTCATAAGCAGAGTAGTGCAAGAAATCGGTGGGGAGCGTTTGCCTCTAACTTTTGATATTATTTTTTTATAGGCGCCACCCCAGGGGTTCGTGTCAGCTTCGCCAACCTGTAAAGCTTTATTTTCTGCGCTTCCTTCAATCGCTGTATTTTGCTCCAGAACTTCTTCGAAAATCTCCTCGTCAAATTTATTAGCTGCCCACCTTTCAGCTCTCATCCGAGGCCATTTCATTCGTTTACCATGTCTGATTTAAAAAATGATGGCCTTGGTGGTTGTTGCACTGCAGATTCTTAGCTAAAACATCGCTAACAAAATTTACATTATCACAGACCCCATTTCTCTCTTACGGAAAGTGTTCACGCATCCATTGTTAGCAACTACAAGATTCAGACGAGAACTGACGACGAGTCTGTCTGTCTGTTTGTTGCATCTGGAGTCTAGGACACGCATGCCGGACTCTTACCTACTAAAACTTCCCATATTTTCTCCACACTTTCGCCGCGGGACCATCGTTTCCGCATTGCTTCACGGGGCTGTTCAGTTCTTAGCTGTTCACTCTAAACGAGCTGCTACCGCTTTGCGTGGCGTTAATTGCAGTAGCTTCCCTTCTATGTTTCCGTTGTACTTCTGCTGATTTTAGTTGCTGGTGGATCCGTTTCACAATTGCAACTACCGCGTCCCATGTTGTATTTGATTGCACCATGTACCTTATCAGATTTTCCACCGTTAAACGGGTATTTAGCTCCGTTTCAAGCTTTCTTCTTGAGCTTTTAAATCTGGGGCAGGCGAAGAAAACGTGTTCTGTATTTTTGGCTGTACCTTCACACGTAGGACAATCGGGCGATTCATGTAGACCGAACCTATAAAGGTAACTCCTGTATCCACCGTGTCCGGTTAAGAACTTAGTCAGATCGTAACTCGTCTCACCGTGGTTCCGCATAGTCCACATGTTTATGTCTGAGATAAGCCTGTATGTCCACCAGCCATTCTCCGCCTGGTCCCATGCTCTTTGCCATGCAGCCAGTGACCGCAAACGCTCACTTTGCTGGTTTAGGCTTGCTTCCTGATTTTCGTACAGACGACTTGCCTCATCGTCAGCTCATTTTAGCTTGGTCCCCTTTCACTCTACGCGGCGTACGTAACCGCACTTTCCTGGTCTCCTCTGTCTTTCGCAGTTTGTTCTGGATAGATACGACCATGGAGTTGATCGCATCCCAGTCTTCCTGACATGTTAGTATTCTTCGCACCAGATTCTCTGGTACGAGCACCTCTCGTAGAGTCTCCTCTAGGTTCTTCCTTTCCTCCACAAACCTTGAACAGTGGAAGAGTGCATGCTCTGGATCCTCTGGGACTCCATCGCAGTTTGGACAATCGGGTGAGGTATCTAGTTTAAACCTGAACAGGTACTGGCGATATCCTCCATGCCCTGTAAGAAACTGAGTAAGATTATAATTAATCTCACCGTGCCGTCTCTCCAACCACTCCCTGGCAGAGATGGCAGAGATGAGCCTGTGTGTCCACCGACCCTTTCCCGAGCGTTTCCAATGCTCTTGCCATCTATTTAGCGATCTCTCCCTTTCGGCGTTCCTCGTCCGCGACAATGGAGAGACAGACTTCGCATTATATATATTCGTCATCTCCTCTGCCAAGATGTCATAGGGCATCATTCTAGAAATGACGAATGCTGCAACATCTGAGATAGTCCTGAATGCTGAGCACACCCTTAGGGCTGTTCTTCTGTAGACTGAACTCAGTTTGTTAGCGTTAAATGTAACCTGCAATGCCTTTCCCCAAAACTGGACTTGCATAGAGCAGGATCGAACTCACTACCCTAGCTATTATATAAGCAAGCTGGAACCATGCCGTGGCCCTCCCACATTCGGCATCATTCTTGCCAGGGCCACACTCGCAGTGGATGCTTTGTCATAGACATACTGCACGTGTGGCTTACAGCTAAGCTTCCCATCTATCATCATTCCCAAGTCCGTCTGCCTGCCTGTCCGTCCGTCACACGCATTTTTCACGGAGATGGCTATAGCGATTAACACCAAATTTGGTTGAAAGATGGAAACTGTGAACGTACGTGCATACAGCAAGTTACATTCTTCTACGTCGAATTTAAGGGGATGTCCCCATACATGCAAAAGGGGGTGTACATTTTTTTTCGCCAAATATAGACATATGGGGTATCAAATGAAAGGTCTCGATTAGTACTTTCCGAGGCAGATCTTAGTTTTGACATTTGTTGCAAAAGTGAGGAGTGCGGGGGGTCGAAAGTGATCATTTCTTTAACGGGCCCATTCAAAATCAGGAGGTTGAAACTATATGTTGCCTAAAGTTGATGATAGTTTATTACTATAATTTTTAGTAATGGGCTGCGAAACCCCCTTTAAGTTCATCGTAAAATCATGAAATTTTGCGGCAATATAGTCTATAGTATGGATTCTGCCAAGTTTGGGAAAAATCGCACTATTACTAACAAAGTTATAATAGTGCGACAAATGCAGACTCAAATGACTTTATAAAGGAAATACACAAAACCTTTCATATCTGAAGCTTCCAGCTTCCGGTTTCCCGACTTGTTCTTTTTCTAAAAATCTGAAACCATTTCGAAAGCCCCAAAACACATATTAATAACTTTTCAAAGGGAGACACGTCCCAGTTTTTTCGTAGTAAAAACACTATCCAGAATCATACATCGTCAATGATGATATCCATTTCGTCATAATTTGACAATTTTCTCAAATTAATTGGAAGCTGACAAACTACAAAACATGTTCATAGGAACATATTCCACAACATCGCCCATATTCGTAACATGATAATGTTGAGTACCGAACACCATGAATGCAACTAATTTCGTTCAATATTTGAAAACTTATTTTCCAGTTTTCGACCTCATTTGCCCGGTACAGCCTAGCTGGGCTACAATGTTTTACAATCTAACATTTGAGATGTTTAATCCCAAGTATCTCCAGAATTAGTTTATAGTCTTTGGTCCAGAATTAGACTAGGAAGGAGTATAAATTGCTTGTATTTGTTTTGGAAGCGTGTGTCGAATTAATAAACCGTTCGGAAGGAATTTGTAATGAATGTCTGCCTGCCATCCTGCTTGATCCCATGTTCTAGGAGATGTGTTAGACTGATCTAAACATGCAGCTATAAATACCATGTACAAGACATGCGGATTTTTGTGATTTCAACCAGAACTTGTGAGTTCCCATTTAATTATCTTGTAGGACTGGAAACTGTATTACAACAAGTTGTGTAGTTTAATTTGTATTGACGTTTTTGTTTAGATGCGGTAGGTCCCAGGGAGGATAATGGGTTTGGAACCAGAGAAGTCTATTTGATCCAAACTTACATAATTTTGAATAGTGTAAACTACCGTCCATTATTCAGGAGGGGAGGAAAAAGCAGGATTGACTTCTGCAGTCGTGATATTTGCGATAACGGTGGTAACATAGTACCAACATTTGGAACTCCATCTCTACCTTGACAAAAGATATTTATCGTAAGAATGTACCAGGGAGGACCCCAAACTACCCAATACTTGTTGTAAAAAATTGAGTTGTTATTCTTTTTACGAAATTCCTTCAGCAACCTTCAAACTGCTGTCCATTAGGAGCGATGCATTTTTATGTCTTCTTTCCCACTGTGTGAAGCATCCCTGGGACTCTTCTTTTTGGACATTGTGAAGCTTACGCTAAGCTAACGCTTCCCATTTTTCTTTGTTTCTGGAAACAAAAAAAAGTCAAAAAGAACTAGTTCTGACAAGTACGGAAAGTGTGGAGACCACCCCTGAGAGGCCATAGCGTCTCAACCGTAACGCCGTGTGAGTAAGGGCGTTTTGATTCTGAAGAGACTAATCACTTTATCGCTTACGTTCTGATCGCTTCTTTCAGACAGCTTCTCACAGGCATCTTAAAATTCAAAAAAGCTGCTGGTTAACAGCCTCGCCGAGGCAGACCAATTACCAGTGCATGACTCCACGAACATCGAAAAAGATAATTCTTCTCCTGGGGGAATTGGGATTGGCTTGACAGTTCTTTAGTTTCTGGATCATACACGCTAGAACAACCCTTTAATGGCTTTGGACAAAAAGTTTGACTCACTTTGTATCTTTTTTCCAAGTCCTGGCTCAAAGTCAATCGACTATTGATCCTGGTCGAAATGACAAAAAGCAACTTTAGAGACAACATGTCACATTTATAAATCTTCTGTCAAAATCCACATTGTGCCACATATTTATGATTTCTGGCACCCATTTAAGTCAAAAATCGCCATCACGGGCTGAAATTCACGCCTATCTCTTATGATATTTGTTCAGTCGTGAAACGATGATCATTGTGGACTTTTCGCAGAATTTTTTTCTCGTTTTTATCACTTTTCAAGAGAAATAGGACGTCTACAACAAGCAACACTACGGAACGGAAACCTACAAACTAACAACCCATAGCCAATTGTGTCAACTTCTCTGCTAACTGCAACTAGTGTCAGAGCTCTCTTAATTTTGATCCTTGTAGTGTAACACTACTGGTTGAGGTCAACCTCTAGTCCCCATCTATGGGAATGGACGGTAGTTCACCTGCGATAAAGCTTGTTCCAATAGCTTCACCATCGCTGTAATATGCATATCCTTAAACGTGGTTCAAAATTCTCTGGCATTTTTAATTTAATTCAAGAATTATAGACAATATAGTGGTAAGGTTCAAAAGGATTCCTAAAGATTGTTTTAAATAAATATTATCTAGATAAAGTTGGTGTCGAGAAAACGATTGATTGGAACGACTTTGTCTACTCACTCGGATCTCGTTTCTCATCGATCAAGGAACTTAACAACGAAGTCTGTGGTTTTCTGCTGAGTTTGTGCCCAAAGTTTTCAGTTTCAATCTCGGTCAGCATTTATTTTTTCTATAAATAAAGATCGGAGTTTGAAAAAGATGTCCCTACAATCGTTTGCAGGAGTGTGTCAGAAGAAAGAGATCTTCTTTACACTAGCATGGTCAAGTTATGGGTCCATCGCACTCTTAGAATTTACCCTAGTTCCTGGAGTTTCTAGTTGTGATTATTGCTTTGTGGTGACTATTGTAGTTTTTACTGCTTCTCATTGTTTCTGACCCTAGTGATTTCTTTCTTCATGAGCCTCGGACAATAGAGAATAATGTGATCTTTGGTGGCCTCGGGTGTAATGGCACATACGAAACTGTTGGCAGACTGCGTCAAAGCGAATTGATGCCTCTTTTCCCTAAGACCACCACCACCCATGAGAAACTGTGTCAGGTGATAGTTTAATTTTCCATTTCTTCAACCAATCCATTTCTCAATCCATCCGATCAGTGTATGAATACGTCGGCCCATTCGATACCCATTCTGTTGCCGCTGTCGTTATTTGTAAAATTCACTTCATTCATTCAAGTTACTAATGGCTTTTCGGAAGTTCGAGGTCACTTCGGATGAATTTGCCCTTCTCTGATGTTCGCTAGTGTATATGGATCATTCCAACAATGACACACTGTATAACCCACTGCAGTCTCAAATACGGTCTTCATTCTCAGCGCAATTAGCCTTTATGTTGAATTCATCCTCCAATCGTCAACGGTGTTGTCTCCTGCTTCCGCTCAATAAGATGCGGAATGTAACAGTGTAGATTTTGCAAACCCTGCGATATGTTAAGTATCTTTCGACTATATTTTGGCTTCAGGATACTAGGCATCAGTCTTACTAGAAGTGAACTGGTTCAGGCACTTTTTGAAGCTCTGCTTCTCATCGATTATCATTCTCAGGTATCTAATGACCGATACTGAAGCCACGTCGTGATAACCAACTCGGAGATTGGTGGAATTGTTTTTCCTGTGATTGGCAATAAGAACCGACGCTGCTTTTTTTGTCCGCCACATCCTAATCATATTTTGCAGGAATCAGTGGCAACATTTCCCTATAGTTCCTCGTCCTCGAGATTCTTCACAACAACAATCTCGCCTGGCTGTCCACAAAATTTATCAAGCTTGCTTCATCCGGCATTGGCTCGTCATTCGTCTCATATCAGAGAAACTTCTCTGAGAGGTAACTCGCCATTAATCGAGCTAAGTATGTAGTTAGGGACAGCCAGTTTAACGAAAGTGACGTTTATATATAATACTAGTTGGCCGTGACATCTAGCGCCATCAATGCCCATCACCTGTCAATAGCCATCGCATGCTGAGTCAGTTGGGGCTTGGTGGCAGGATCAACTTCTTCTACTTCCACTTAACCGGAAATATTCCTTCGAACAATTCAAAATGTGCTTATGAAGCACTTTGGTCTGGTCTTAGCAGCCAATTTGTGGACTTTTGTTCGAAATTTCGTCCAATCTGCAGACCGCTCGTAGTTACTTTTGGTTAAACCCAGAGGGCTTATCTTAACTGTATTCTTCCCCTAGCTTCCGATATGCTGGTCTCTCCTTGTCCTGTTGCGAGAACTTCTTGCTCGGAGACAAAATCATCTCAATGTCAAGGTCCCTTAGTTTCACCGATGTATCCGATTCCCTATTGTGATACAAACCTCACTGAAGCATCGTAGCGTGGCACGCCCATATTAATCGCTAAGATAGCTGACTCACTCTTACCATCGCTGTTTCTGTCGGCCTGTGATCACGTTCTAGAGCTGCCAGGAATGTCCCCCCAATAGCTCCGATAAAATATCCAACTATTCTAGTATTTTCCTTCCAGATGACAATAGAACAAAAATTACAGAATGGGCGGACTCCATTTTTGACAAATTGCTGAGATATTTTGCGTCGTCGTACCTTCCTCTCATAATAGAGAGTTAGTTTTCCCGGAATGCTTGCCCCGCTTCGATGATGCACTTCCTGTTTACATTGTCAAAAGCCTTCTCGCAATTGACGAAGAAAAAGAACAGCGGGGATCTAATGAATGGAGTTGCAGAAAGGTAGAAATCAACCTATGTTTCAATGTTTTTCAACGCGTTGTCTTTCTCCAAAATCCTGGTTATCGGTCCCTTTTTTCATCCCCTTGGGAAAGATTTCCGATTCAGCGGATTTACGAATAAGCGGAAGCAGCAACTCAACAGAAACTGTATAGGCTGTAAGGAACGGATTTGCAGGGGAATCGCCAAAGGTGGATATTATGCCATTGGCAATCGTGCGGAGTCCTTCTTCCGCCTCTTCAGCTACTGATCACCGTGGATGAGATAAAAAATTCCGTAGCGCATATTAAGAAACCAAACTTGTATTACTTGTTGGTGTTATCTATGAATACTCAATGTGGAGTTCGGTGACCAAGTTAAGTTTTTCTGCCTCTCCTTGCCCTACTTTGTAATGATAAAAGCAAGAACTTCCAAAATGTTGGGGAAAAATAGAAAATTAATTAAAGGAAACTTCGTTTAGATCTGTTCCTCCTATTCACTCTTTTGTTGAACATAAGATATCCGCAGAATCTTCTCCTTTGCATTGCTATTTTTTCAATTTCAATGAGTCACACTTAAGTTGTTCAAGACATAAGCCTGGAGTTGCCGGGCGAGCACAAAATGGATACAAAATTCAAGACGTATCGAGATTCGAACCTGAGTTAACAAGATCGAGAGTCTGACAATCAATCAGCTCGTCTCTCTCGTAGTTCAAGTATTCTAGGTTACCAGAATTTTGATGCTATCAAATCTGTCTATCTCATCCCCGTCAACATATTACATATTATCTAGCGCCTTCGTATCTACGTCTAATTTTCTTGTTTAGATGGATTGTAACGAACTAGGCCTTCAAGTATCGAAAGCAGCACAATTTATCATTTTATTCACAATGAAATCTCAATCGGATCCAAAGAAGTCAATCTTTCCAATCACTTTTTTAATTAAAAACGCAAAAATGGAAAAATTCAATTTTCCTCCACTTACAGAGTAACGGTCGATTTGATTCCATCCATTATCCAAAGCATTTCATTTTTGTTTATTTACATTGAACCTCCCTTGGCGACCCTCATTCGGTGCTAAATTTGATTTGTTTTCTGCGCTGGTGTCGATAGTGTTTGTTTAATTGTGGCCATTTGAGAAGTTTGCATTTGTGGTATTGAATTTTCAGATACTTAAAATCTTGAGACATTGGAATTGTAAGACGTTGTAGTAAATTTTCACAGAAATTATTTAAAAATTAACGATAAGCGACTACTCAGTTGAGCACCACATTGGATGTGAAGTTGAACACTTTTCAAAAAAATTGTCCTAAGTGTCAGTGCAATTCTTTAGCTAGAATCCGACGTTAGGAAAGTATCTTTATCTGTTTCCACGAGATTTTTATTAGCATTTATATAGCGTTGTGTCCTGCTACGGAATGTATCTATTCATTTTAGAGGCGTATCTATTTGCATTTTGCCGCATCCTAAGGACTTAGAATAGGACTACTAATTGCAAACCCTGCTTCATCATTTCAAAGGTTTGGCGTTAATTGCTTGGATAGAAATTGCGAGCTTTTCTTGTCGTGTTTACGAAACTCCATAGCCAAGAACATCATACTATTCTGAACGAGCCCAGACAGTTGGCCCCAAAAACAAAGCACTACAAACAAGTCATTATCGGCTAATCCCATCGTAAAAATCCTCACAGAAAACATCTTATCCGCATGAAATTATTGTACTGCAAAATACATACAATATCTTCACCCTCAGACAGTTCAAACTAACAACCCTCAACCCTGGAAAGCCTCCTAAGCCCCCGAAAAGCATAAAAATCTCATGGAAGCCTCCCTAAAATACGGCACAATCGTAAACAACAACCTGACAGCATATTCCCATTGCTGAAATAATACCGCAAAAGCCATGTGTCTGTTTCTTGTTCCTTTCCGTGAATTCGTTTCAGCCCCAAAATGACTGACACCGCTACTTAGTTTGTTCCGACAAGTATCTCCATTAGCGCTCTTTTTAAAAGGCCCTCACGAAGACCACATAATTTTCCCGCAAAAAATACACTGCTCAGTTCCACAAGAGCAACTGTGTCATATTCAGACTTTTTGGCTTTTCCCTTTTTTTTACGCTTTCCTGTCTCTATTTTTTCCTACTAAAATCCTCCAATCCACCCTTTCCCAGGAGCTCAATATTAATTGTTGTAAATTATGTTCAAAAAACATTTGCCGTCTGCATGTAATGAAAAGAATAAATAATGTGCAGGCTTTGCCCACCATCCCGGCGTTGGTCGAACAGCAGGAAAAAAACGTGGTAAAATATTTGCTACTCTAGTGCCGCTGTTGCTGCTGTGGAAAATCTTCAGGCTCTTCCATTTGAGTTTGATTCTTTTGCCACTGTCTGCATTTTTCCGCTGTATTGCGGCTTGCTCAACACAACCCGACCCGACGCGACCCGGCGGTCGGGTGGAAAAAAAACTGAAGTGTTACGGCTAAGCCACAACTATATGGCTCACACCCTCTGGCAGACCCTTTCCTCTGGCGAATCCTTGTGCAGTCCGCAGCATCATCGTATGGGACACAATGTTCACTAGTTAGTGGGACTTGTGTAAACCGTATGTGGATGTCTAGGGGTCTCCTCTTGTCTTGATAAACGGAAGGTCATTGAGCATATTGGTGATATTATGGGGATGGGGTTGCCAATGAACGGTTTGGAGCTGAAATGTCTAATTTATAAAAGGGATGGACTATTTTTTCAAGTAAAAGGTTTGGTATTTAAACGGTCAAGGATTAGGTCGTAAACTTACCCAATGGCTATTGAGCGGCGGGTCCTCCCTTCGCAGTTGCACTTGTTTTCGGGATGCTTCACATCTCGAAGCTGATGTTCTTAATAAAATACTGAAGTGACGAAACCCTTTAGATTGCATGCCAGCCTCGATGGTACTTTGAACATCCTTCTTGGTATTTTAATTCACGTTTAGAGTACAAAGCTACCATTGCATCCTATCTCACCATGTTGCTAATTTCGTCTTGAAATTAAGAATTTATGAAGGACTGAAAAAGGACTCCCCTTTGGAGACAGTCCATTATGGTAACTCCACAATATCCCCCATCCTCTATACCATTCCAAACTCTACTAAAAGGAAACAGAATAACGATGAGAACATATGAGTATCTCTGAAATGGTGTCCTCTATTCACATGTGGACTATATATCCGGTTTGAAACCAACCACTAGGATCCTTTTTACACCCATTTCTATTCATAAATTAAATCACAACAATAACGAGATCGCACACACAAAAGAGTAGGTTTGCGGATAAAAATTACACATGTGAAGTAATAAAAAAGTATAACGAGCGCCAAAGAGGGAGGAAGCAAAGTGGATCCAATCCTGCGTTATCCCTCAGCAACCTATGTTTATGTAGCGCCTTTCGGCTTAGTGACCGAGAATTCGAGACGGAACCAGGGTGCAGTTTTGTTCTGGATTTAAAATGTTATTAGTTAGTGCAAGAGGGTTTATTACTCCATGGCAGATGGTGTGATGTTCCTGTTATTGTTAGAATCCACCAGCACTGATTTTATATTGGTTTTGTAAATAACCCCGTGTACGCTATTTGCCACTATTGTTGAAATTTATTGGTTCAGAGTCGTTTATGGCACATGGAAATATGGTTTTGAATTTATTATGATGCTGAATGAGATTTGAGCTGAGATTTCTGGTGTTATTGGGGATACATGTGAGTTTCCAGAACGTTTTTCGTGATTGAATTTACGAGGTGGCAGCATGATGAATTTATAGTCGAACGACTGATTGCGCTCAAAAGGAAGTTTTTTGATTCATCGATAGTCCGGCGAAAAATGTTTAAATACCACTAGAAACTGGACAAATAAAACCGATTGAAATTAACTTTTTGCCCTCTTTCTCCTTTGAAATCGACTATGCGTTTTTGGGGGTGAATTATGACATACGGCGAAAAATAGCTACTTTGTCTACTATGATGGCGAATCATAATTATTTTAAAGTTCCCGTCTTCTATCTTGAAAGATAACCCTCTTCTAATCAGCAAAGGCAATTGATTGAAGTCGACTTATAGGTAGACTAGATGAGTATTAAAGCTGATAACCTGAAGAGTCTCTTCAAAATTGGACTAGAATGAACTTAGCGTTGCTGAATACGCTATCCTCATTTAAATTAAGGCTATATTTGTCAAAAATTAGAAGGATTCATCATGCGATCACCGAATTCGTTGAGTGCCTGTGTCGAAATCCCGTTGCTCCAAGCTCAAGTCCCGTTTGGTCATGGATGTTTGCGTTCGTCTTTGTGTTGATTCGCTGCTGCACTCTTGTTCTTGGACAGCATTAAGTGTGATGACAATGAAACTAAAGCACAGTCCCTTTGAAAATCGAATGAAAAGGAGATAACACGAAAAAGACATTGACAGTGTGGCTGTCAATTACTTCAGAAAGGACTGAACTGAATAGCATTATTTAAGCAAATATCGGTATGATTCATGCATATTTCGAGGCCTGGATTGTATACAGGCATATCATTCTAATTTGTTCCAGGTTTTTCAATTGGATAGGTTCAGAGAATAAGACCCTTGAATATGTATAGTTTGAGTCCTGAATTCCTTACGCTTCCTGAGAGTAAGCCCATTCGTGGACTACGAATTCCTACCAAATCCTGTGACAAAATATTTGACGAATTTCGAATAAATAAATTTATTAAAGTTACTCTTCTCACCGCTCCGGGTAGGCTAATTGGGGGTATCTACCCCAGCAATCGTTGGGAAAATGCCGGATGTGGTTTTGGTCGATCGAAGATTATAAAATTAAAAAAAAGTTATAATCTGTGGTCATGGGGGAAGACGAAGCTATCCGAAAGGTAGTTCCCGCGTTTCATCTCAACTGGTCACAAACAAATGCCTTAAACAACTTCAAAGATGTGCCTGTGTTGCTTAATTGTACTACAAGTGAATTTTATACCCTTTGTAAGGGCAGTGGCACTAAGCAGTGGAAACAATAAGTGTCTTCGGACGAAGCAACCAATTAGGATATTTTGAAACACAAGCTTTGCTTTAACACAGAAAAGAATTGAAAAGGAGCCCGTATTCCAAAAAATTCCCCACTTGACGTGACCTGGAGTGTTTGATTATCAGCTTAGGACTCCTTACAGACTCTATTCAAATTTCGGATTCGGATTGTCACTTGACGGCTGACTGCGTTTGTCGAACTTCCAATACCATAAGGAAGTAGCACCTCATGAGCATATCTGTATTACAGAACTATGGTGTCATCTGCCACACTTCTGGATTTGGTCCCTAGCGTCTCTCCAATCTCCAAACTTGTGAAGTGACACTGCGAGTTAAGATAAGGATCCTGGATGCTTGTTTATACTGATTTAAGGTGGTCGCCGTTGACCGTCATTATCCGACTTTGACCACAATATTGAAAGTCCTGTCGTTACGGCTTATAATTGAAAATGGTCCATTGTATGGTATTTGTGGAGACAGTGTCAATATTTTTCTTCATAGGCAGGCTTTGTAAATGCTGCCTTCAGAACCCTCTATGTTACATACAAGGCAAGGAGTGCCCAGGGTAGTCTCTCTTCCCCTTTGACGTTGCGGAGGCATTTAATTGTGTTCTTGTCAGTGAATTTCCTTTGTTATTGCATTAAGTCCAAGGTGGTCGTTGTCCTGGATTCCCGCTTGTTAAGTAGCCTCAGTGCTTGAATTGACGTTTCCAATTATCGGCCTTAGTCGGTTGTGTTTCTTAGTGGAATCAGAAATCGGGAAAACGTATCTCTCGTAGGCTCTGTACTTTGTACCAGTTCCGGACCTCTTTGAAAAAAATCAAATGGTTCCTAATCTTGTCCAGTTTTCTGTGGCAATGTATTGTTTTCACACTCCTCGGATCCTTTGATTGCATTTAAGAAAGAACGAACTTACTAGTTCGAAGTTGCAACGGGGTATGTAAGTTGGAGGTCTACGGGCTCGCAAAGTAGCAGAATATTTTCCCTCATCTAATTCGTTTAATTCTTGAACGGTGCCTGGGTTTGAAACTCCGATAGAGGTTTACGCTACTTTAAAAATCGCTTCGGAGGTTTCGCCGATACTTCTTGTTTGAAGCCCATCATTTCTGCTATCCTCTTTGGCAATGGTCGTCTACCGAAAGACGCATATATGTTTCTGGATTTATAGCAGTAGAATATGATTGAAGCTTCTCAAAGATGATTTGACGGTGATTACTATGCTATTTGGCAGAATTAGATGTATGATAAGCATATACCATCATCAAAATAAGCGTAGACAAAGTCGGAACCTCGAAGAACCTCACCAATGAAATCTTCAAATTCTTGAACTGGAATTCATTGACTGGAACTCATGCTCGGCCTCTTCATCTCGTCAGTTCAATTATACATGAATGACGCCTACACTTAATCTTGAATATCACTCACATAGTACTGAGTGAGCACGGTCCTTCGATTTAGCACCATTATCACCAGAAGTCATTAGCGTCCCTCGGAGGATTCTCAGGATGAAATGCCCATGGCTGTCGTCATTTTTTAGTGTCTATGGGAAACCTTCAGTGGCACATCCTACCTAAAGAGTCCTGGAGTTGGCGTGAGGCTTGTGAGTTTTGGTATTGTCATACGCCAGGTAGACTTCCTTGGTGCCACAAGATACTATTGGTACTACTACTATACAGGTACTCTCAAAGGTCATCGTACTACGTATACGATGATGTGGGGAAGTTAATCACATTAGTTATAAGACTTAAGAGTTGATAAGACTTTCACCATATTTTCATCGTATTTCACGTACATTTTTAGAGCTTTATGACTACGCAATGGTAATGATTATTATATGCTAGCTCGATTACATCTATTTCACTTGGGTTATGCGAACGTAACTTTTGAGGAATCCCACTTCTGTCTGGTTAAGCGTCTCTGGTAGCAGATCTACCTAAAGCTGAAAGATCTGTCATCTGAGTTCCAGCGTTTTTGTCCCTCTATGTAAGGTCCAGATCTCCTCCTCCCTTTTTCCTATCGTTATTACCCTCGATATTAACTATATCAATAACACGTTGTACTAGCGAATTTTCGATGTAGTTTCGATAAAGGTGTCAATAAGTCTATATTTTACTTCACCTCTTTAATAATCGTCGGAAAGGATACCACAGATAAACGAATCTAAATTTTTTTCTTAGAAAATGTGGCTAATGTCGAAAAATCAACACATAATGCAACAGAATCAAAAGAAAGACCTTGAAATGATACTTTTCCGTAGAAAAGCTACTTTTCTATCAACGAAGATACGAAGATACTGCTCTGGTTGTCGCAAACGACTTGGGACTTGGAATACGAGTTACGAGAAATTAGGTTCCTTCAGTAGCCGAAGTATGTTCCCCAATTGTTTAGGCATCCTAATTCGAAATAAACCGAAGTGTCATAAGTTGGATATGTCTGTATTATGAAAAGATCGCTAACATTAATTTAGTTCAGGAATATATTCTTGTCCATCATAAATTACATAGTTAAGGGGGTCATCCCGTGAGAAGGCCGTTTCTTTTGCCTATTTTTGAAAAATTATTTTGAAGGACTCGATAAAGATAGAAACGTGATTTTTTCACCATATGTTTATTGATATCTCTAGTATATGTGATAAATTTTTCAGCTTGATTTCGTTGCTAATTTTCGGAATAGATGTTAATTTATGCACCCATCTCCAAAAAAAGGTGTTTTTCTGCTGCCACGCTGGAGGGCGCTGTGTTTATCTGAGGAAAAAAAACTAAACGGAATTTTAATGTGGACAATATTCCACGGTCCGCAAACTAGGATAATTAGAAAATATTAAAAGGTAAATTTTTGGTGGGCTTTCAAACTTAATTTTTTGGATTTTGGTGTTTTTTTTACGTCTTTTTTTATGAATAAAAAAAAACTACCCGTCCGATTCCAATTATCCTAGTTTGCGGACCGTAGAAATATGTACTAAAGAAGTCGTGAAAATTTCAAAGAATTTGGTTGGATAGATTTTGAGCTATGGTGGCAGCCGATTTTCAAGATGCAGTTTCGAGAAAAACGCATTTGAAAATTTAAATGTGATTATTAACAGTAAAATTTTAGCTCACCATTAATCTGCTATACCTGGTCCATAGAGAGCACCCTCCGTTTCTTCAAAAAAGTCTTGTAAGGCCGATTGTTGCTCTCTGGTGTCAATTGTGGCTCTTTTAGCGAGGTCAGTCGATCGTCGTTCGGACCGCCAAATTCGTGCTTCATTACGGCGGTCGGCATAAACCTGACATATGTGACCAACTTGACATCCGATTGTTACTAGGATTTTGAGAATGCCATTGAATCCTTCATTGAAAATAATTACAGCCAGAAAAGTGGCTATTTCTACGACCTTGGCCCCAGAATGAAGGTGGTTAGGAGCGAAAGTTCAGATCAATGCATTTAACGACTCATTGTTATTCTGGGTCTCTGCTCCTAAACATCTGTTCAAGAGATCATTCCGTGACAAGTCTTCGTAGATTGGTTTGATGACTGTTTGAACTTCTTCAGTCAAAGGTGCCTTCTCGTAGTGAAAACTATCCAGTTCTCCTTTAGCTTCCGCTTTGCGCCATTTACACCAACTGTCCTCGCCTGCTGGACAATTTTGATGCTGAGGATTTTCGTCTGTAGAACATTTATGGAAGAAAGTTTCCCAAATTTCTTGCTTCATTCCTTCTATCGAATTTGTGTGTCGACGAATAGCTAGCCCAGAAAATGTAGTGAGGTCCTTATCAGTAAGTTTTGCAGCCCCTTTTCCACCAATGCCTTTGTGATTCTTTTTTGCATTTCTAAGCCGCTTTCCCATTCTTTTCTCGACATGTCCTACGCATTCCTTTTTTATTACCACGTATATTTTATTATTTGCAGAAATTCGCAGAAATACCGGAGGAAACTCCAGCAAAATCCAATATACAATATACAAAACTTGTCGCAATTGGAACATCCATGTTCATGCTTGCTGAAAGTTTCTTTGTTGATGTTGATGCGAAGTTCTTTTTCTTCTTTGATAACTATCGATTCCCATGAAATACTCGTTTCTTAGTGCGAGCATGACGTTGAACGTTAAAGCGATCTCCCTTCGTACGATCCATTTAAAAAAATCACTGAACACACGAACAGCACAATACTTACAACAAAATATAACTGAGTATAACTTGAACGCCTTTCAGTGCTCACTCTAGACTGGATTATTCTTTTTATTCCAAACAGCAAATAAGTTTAGACAATTGATTGGTTTTCCATCTTTTTATATTGATACCTGTGTTCAAATTTATAATTCTCAGGTAAAAAACTAACAGGTAAAAAAAGATTCGATGCGCTTTCTCATCGAGTAATCTAGCCGCGGCTGCAAACTCCTAACCTGTTTAACCCTGTAATTTCTGAAGGATTCGAAATATCGGAAAATCCCTTCGCCCACATATTCTCCACTATATATAGATACAATTCATGCAAAAAAAAAAATCGATTTCTCCAACCCGACACACGGGATGACCCCCTTAAGACTCATCTACTCATCTTTTTCTATACTACTTCCTATCGTAGTCGCCTATCTTGTCTCAGCAAGTACCGTTATGTCTCAGATATCGCAATTGTATGATATTTTGAGGCTATAATTTTTTGGCAGATTATCCGGTTGAGTAGTTTGTGAGACTGTGTCCTTAAAATAAATAACCTTTTCGAGTATCCGCACTCCTTCGTTTTGTAATCAATGTCGAAAGTAATATCTGCTTCGAAAAGTACTAATCGTGGCCTTTCATTTGATACCCCATATGACTATTGGGTAGAAAAAAAATTGCACCCCCCTTTTTCATGTATGGGGACACTCCACTCCGTCAAACTCAACGTAGAGCGGTGTCACTTACTGCATGCAAGAGGATTCACAGTTTCCATCTTTCCACCAAATTTCGTATCAATATCATACAAACAGACGGGCGGACAGACAGACAGACAGTACCTCGACTTTAATAAGATAATTCACACAGGACCTTCATGGATGGAAGGAAGAAGACAATTTTCCATTCTGTGAGATTAGAAAGTAGTCGGAATTTTTGGTTGTTAATTAGATGGAATATGAAAATGATTATCTTTAGCTTTTGATGTGAATTAGATAAGATGGAAGTGATGTGGTTATATTCTGTTGGAGGAGGGGAGAATACAATTATTATTATTCTGTTAAGGAAAAGTCGCACCGCGTCCTTGAAGAACTATTACGCCCCTTTTACTGGTTATAGTGTACCTGTTGATCATAGTATCTCAAGCAGGCCTGTAACCGTTAGGAACTTTAGTATGTTCCCCACTTTCAGATGTTTTAGCTTTGCATCTGGTATTAAGTGTCCTCCCAGATGTATCGACCTACTTTGCACAAGTGCCGGACACTGTCCCAGGACGTGCATAGAGGTTTCGTCTTCCTCCTCACAAAACCTGCAGGCAGTATCCGTAGATATCCCTAGCTTCCCTAGGTGATAGTTCAGTCGACAATGACCAGTGAGAATTCCCACTATGATTCGGAGGTTCTTTTTGGTGAGGTTTAAGCAATCCCTTGTACGCATGGGTTCGTATCCCCCAATAAGCACCCTGGACTGCTTCATCCCTGGTAAGCCCGCCCAATGTAGTTCCCTCAACCGTTTCTCTTCGTTTCTTAGATTCATAGCCATGAAATCGTTTCCGATTCCACAGAAGGGTTCTGGCCCATGTACAGGCATCCCTGCTCCCTTCTTGGCTAGTTCATCCGCTGCCTCATTGCCTTCCAACCCAGCATAGCCTGGAACCCAAAGTATCCAGACCTTGTTGGACGAGCCGAATGTATTCAGTCTCTCAAGGCATTCCCATACCAGTTTGGAGTTGACCTGGTTGGACCTAAGTGCCTTGATCGCTGCTTGGCTATCGGTGAGAATAGTTATGTTCTGCCCCCTGTAGTTCCTTTGCAGATTAAAGGAGGCACATTTGTCTATGGCGTAAATTTCCGCCTGGAATATGCTAGTGTACCTGCCCATTGGCTCAAAGTACATTTTCCTTGGACCAATGACACCGGCACCCGCTCCCTCTGCTGTGAGGGATCCGTCAGTGTACCAAGTAATCAGTTGCTGGTTTAAGCCGTATATCGCAGCCACGCTCTCCCAGTTTGCCTTGTTACTACAACGTGTTTCAAACTTCTTATCGAAGTGAAACCTCATTGTCATGTTGTCACTCGGTATCAGTAATTCGGGATACCGCCGAGCAAGGATATCAATCTTCCTTCGATTTAGGCAGCTCCCCGCCTCACTCATACTACCGGCCATCCTGAATATTAATCTCCTTGCCTACATCTATATGTGTAGATGAAGAGGGGTTAATCCCAGAAGGACCTCCAGGGATGCCGTTGGGCATGTCCTCATTGCCCCACTGATACACACGCAAGCCAGCCTTTGGAGCTTATGTAATTCCCTGGCTTGTGTGCTGAGTTGGGTTCTTTCTGCCCAGATTACCGCTCCATAGGTAATCATTGGCCTTACAATTGCAGTATATATCCAAAGTAGTATCTTCGGGCTGTAACCCCATTTTTTTCCTGCTATGGATCTGCAAGTCATCAGAGCCCTCGTGGCTTTCCGACAAATGTTTTCGACATGTGTCTTCCAGAGTAATTTTTGGTCTAGCGTGATTCCCAAATATTTGACCTCTGTTTCTCGTTTCACCTCCATATCATGTAATGTTATGGCTTTCAGGTGATCCAGCTTACGCCTCCTAGTGAATGGTACTATGGTGGTTTTGGTTGGGTTGATCCGGAGTCCCACCTTCCTGCACCAGGCACTAGTGACCCTTAATCCAGTTTGGATTCTATCACATAGGGTATCTTCATATTTGCCCCTACATATTAGAACAATGTCGTCCGCGTAGCCCTGGACTTGTATTCCAGTATTAGTTGACACGTCCAGGAGTTCATCCACTACCATACTCCACATCAGCGGCGATAGTACTCCACCCTATGGACAGCCTTGAGTGGCGTTCATGATAATAGAATTTGTACCTGTTTGTACCTCTATTTGTCTGCTTTCTAGCATTTTGCCCATCCAGAGTGCCAAGGTGTTTCCCACTCCTTTGCGGCTCAGGGCATCCTGTATCTCTGTGTGCGATGTGTTGTCGAATGCTCCTTCGATATCTAAAAACGCGCACAGTGCAATTTCTTTTGTTTCTATGGCGTCCCGTAGTACCTCTGTCAGCTGATACAGAGCAGTTTCAGTTGACCATCCTGCCCGGTAAGCGTGTTTTCAGTGATGTAAGGGATTACGCTTTAGAACGTTAGTTCTAATAGTCTATGACCTTCTCCACCGTTTTGAGTACGAACGATGTTAGGCAGATTGGTCTGAAAGATTTAGGGTGAAAAGGATTTTACCCGCTTTCGGAATAAAGACCACTTTTGCCCGTCTCCATGCTCTTGGTATGTAACCCAGTGCTATGCTCCGTCTTACCACCTTCAGAAGAGACTCTAAGATAATTCCTAGGCCTCTCTGGATAAGTGCTGGGAAAATGCCATCTACTCCGGGAGATTTCATTGGTTGAAAAGTTCCCACTGCCCACCTTAGCCTAGCTTCTGAGCATACCTCTTTTGCTAGTTTTCAGCTCTCTTTCCTTCCCCTTTCATTCGTTGTTGGGGTGTCAGGCAGATTGTTGTCTCCTGCCGCCGAGGGGTAGGACCCCGGGAAATGAGTTCTGAGAAGCAGGTGTACCCTGTCCTCCTCATTCTCGGTGAATGTCCTATCTTCCTTTTTCAAGCAGACAGAGGATATTCCCCCGTCTTTGGCTACAGCCTTGTACAGCCTGGTTGCTTCTGTGATCTGTTCAATCCCTTCACAGAATTCCCTAAAGCTGTTCCGTTTCGCTTCCCTGATCGCATTGCTATACGCAGTCAGTGCATTTTTATACCTCCGCCAGTCCCCGGTTTGTTTTGCCCGGTTTTCGTAACTCTGTTCTCATTCTGGCTAGGTTCTTGTTCCACCATGGTACATCCCTTGATGACTTGACTGTCTTGGCCGGACAGCTGGCCTCATATGCGTCAATGACGATTGTGTTGAGGTTTTCCACCACCGTTTCTAATTCCAGTTCGCTCCTGATGTCACCGCCCCCTTGAAGGTGGGCAATGTTGTTGCTCAAGTGCGTTGTGTAGGATTCCCAATCCGTTCTTTTAGGATTCCTTATTATTCCTTTTATTTCGGAGTTACCCTCAATGTCGAATCTGATTATCCTGTGATCAGACATTGAGGGTTCATCCGACACCCTCCAATTTCTAACCATCCCGTTCATTAGGGTATTTCCTAGAGTTATATCTAGTACCTCCTGTCTGGTGCTGGTCACAAATGTTGGAGTGTTCCCTACGTTGTACATTTCTAACTTATTGCTAAGAATAAATTCAAGAAGGTACTCACCTCTACGATTAGTGTCGCTGCTTCCCCAAGTACGGCCAGGGCTCCTGAGCCAGCACTTTTCCAATGTTCTCCTTGGAATTTGCCCTTGCAATCACTGCAGATGCAACTCTCGCATGGTGGAGGTTTATCTGGGCTATCTTAGAGAATACAATGGAAGAAGCGTGGCATAAAGAACAGAATGGCATGAGTGAGAGGAATTCTCGTGTTATCGACGATTAAACAAATACTACATACTCAAAAAACCCTATTTTTACTTTTTATTGAATGTCTCTAAGTTATGTAACATTAGGTTCTCTTACATCAGTTGCTTAGTTGCTCCTAAATTTTCAATGATCTATTTCTGAAGGGTGTATTTTGCAGTTATATAGGTCCTGAAATCGTAACAAACAAAACGAAACCTTATTAATACCGGTCACTGTCTGCCGGGCTTTTTTTAATCATTGGAAAGGCTTCAAAGCTACTATTTGCTCCTGCTATGCAGTTATGAGAACCTCTTACAAAAACTAACATCTTCCAATCTTCCGCAGAACTCGTCCATAACGGTCCGCAGTTAGGAACTGATCCAGCCCCGTGACCCAATGGGCTGGATCAGGTGAACTGAATTATTCTTACACAAAAGATCAACAAAATCTTTCATTATTGAAGCGCCGAACGCGGTTTCCCATTTATTGTTTTTCGTGGGTTAAGAAAAAGCAGGAAATATTAAAAGTATCTTAATCTTGTCGCTATAGGTGGTTAGGTGGTCCCATTACATAATCAGGCGTGATGTAACCCACAAACCTTGATACAAAGTTCACAGCAAACCAACATCTCCGTATTTTCTTACGTCATACGGGGTGCTCCCTTCCCACCAAGTTAGTTTCATCCGCTTACAAACATATGTCTGCATGCATGCTCCCTAATTTCTATGAAAATTAGTATATTATATCTAACCCTTAAATAATTAGGCTTCTCCATTTCGATTGCTTGTACTCAGTTCATCTAATGACTTATTCACTTAAATTATAATTTGTGGAGCATGCTACCGACAAATCTAATTACTCCCATGTACAAGGGATGGTAATCTGCATACGTAATATCCTGCTTAGGCAAATAACTCTTTTTTAATCACCAAGACGACAGTGTAGGAGGCAGTATTTTTTGTTGTTCCAGTGAATATAGAATGCCAGGTCATATCAGCATAGGAAAGACATCCATTTGCTTTTCTTTTTGGATATATCATATTCCGGGGCTCATATCGAATTCATGCATGCATCTACCAATCATCTATTTCATACGTAGTATCTAATGAATTACGCTGTTAATTGACATGTCCTATTTACAGGAATGCTTCCTTTCTCTCATTGGTCGATTTGTTGACTTTCCCGTGAAGGGTGGAAAAATTATTATCAACCATATATTTGAGGAAATCCTTAGAGAATTCCTATTTGCGTGATTTTTTATCGTGTCGACAGGTACAATGAAACCTTCATTATTTCTCTAGTTTAAGCTAATCGTAACAGGTAGACGCTTTCTCCCTCGTATTTGATGTGAGCACCTTTTGGGGGCATGTGTAAATAGGGTAAAGGTTCCGTGGAAGCTTAGGAGCTACCACACTTTGACCGTAATGAAATTCAAAAATGCAGGAATTTTTGTGTACAATTTTCCAAGATTTTATTAAAATACTATCTTCAGTTTAGCGACTCAATTTTCAGGGGAATCTACAACATTTATTTTTCCTAATTTACCCATTATTCCAATAAATCTTTTTCTATAAAAATTCCAGTGAATTTTCCTTCGTAATTCATCTCCTTAAAGACAAGCAATCGATTTCAACTCTGAATTTTGCCACAGCTTTCACCTTCAAGACTCTCGCCACCATATTTTTTGTGCACGCTAAGAAATTTTATTGGCATTAAAGATACTAAATAAATTTCACTTGAATCGTGCCACGAGTAGTTAGCGAGGTTTAATTGTTGCTAATAAAAAATCCTCATCGCCACACCCTCCTACGTAACGTTGCCCCTGCCCGGGGGCTCCTGTGCAAGATTACAATGTACTGCTTGGGGTTGTATCGACCGGGGTGGTAGCATAACATGCAAGCATAAATTTTCCCTTTAACAATTTGTCTGTATTTTACGGTAATTAATTGGATTACTGTGTGCGACAATATTTATATGAGCGTTTGATGGTTTTGTTTGGCCAATTTATATTGTCCATGAATTATGGAAAAAGATGGAGTCAGGGGGATGGGGTTTTTCGTCACTCACTCGAATTTTCTGTTTACTTGCGCTTTGGAGCAATCTTGGTAGGATTCAAATGAAAAATGTGCGTAGGTTAAGACAAAAAGTATTACGTCAATGGTATTTTTTCATTGATGAGGGTGGGAATTGTAGGAGCTTCTTGGAAAGGTCATTGGTAAGACGAGAAGCTTTCTTCTACTTGAGCTGCTGCTACTCAATTTGTCCGATGACGAGTACAGCATAGATACGAAAATGGAAAATATTGACTACTTGAGAAGACGTTAATCTGCCCAGACATTGATTAAACATTGCCTGCGGACTGGAGCTCTTCAACGCCAGATTTCATCACGAATCTATTTGGGTAAATACTTATTCATGATAATGGCTTTTGAGTTCATAAACTTGAAGGAATAGTAGACCATATTCATGACTGAAGTTTGGTAATGTTGCCTATCATTGTCTGCCTGCGGGTTTTTTATTCGTGTTGCGATTCTAATTCATAATTGACCCCAAAAACGAAATGCTGGCAGAATATATACGTTGACCCTTAAATATCCACATTTATTTACATGTTCAAGGCATCGTTAAAGCTTGCATTATAAGCGAAGTGGACCTATTTCATGCCCAGTTATTTATTTGAAGGAAAAGTCTAGACACTTCACCATCAAGGATATTTCAAAGTCCATGCCTCACCTGAGAATCAAGTTGTGAGTTAGTCAATTTACATACTCGTACGTCGACATTGAATATTCACGAAATTCGTCGTGTCTCACCAACTAATAGTCAAATGATTTTGGTCCTTATCTGATCCCATACATCATCCTAGTTGAGTTCTTCCAATCAGTCTACCATGCATATTTATAGAGGGTGTTGAGATAACGACCTTTTCGTCGTCCGCATTTGAATTTGGTGCATAAACATCGACATGTTTTTTTCCCTCCGTTCCATTGTCCAGTAGACATGGGGATGATGCTGTATCCCTGCCTGGAGCTGTAAAGAAAACGTAACGCTAATGGCTTTTTTTCAGCATACTAAACGTAGTAGAGCTTACTAGGTCAGTTTCTTTGCAGAGCGGAAATCATCAGAAAATAGACAGGAAAGGGCTGCACGAATAGTGAACATCCTAGGCCTGTTTTCCTGTGGTGTAAAGGACTCGTCGATTGAAGCAAAATATCCCCGAAATTCTTTGCAAATGGAGAGACTTAGTAGAGTCAGAGGACGGGCTATTAAGACTAACTGGGTTAAAGAAGCAAACCTAAAAATGGAATAAAGGAGGATGAACGACTACATGCAACAAATTTTCTGCTTTTTCTGCAACAATTCTAAATGAGTTGCCTGTAACAAAACAAGGATATCCTAACAAGGAACTCCGGACTTCCTGGCTTTGCGCCGAGGTCCACCAGCTCCATATCCCTGAAAGCTATCTGGGGTTCAAGCCTACGCCATCGCTCCATCTGAGGCACGAGTCTGTCATGTTTTGTTAAAAATTCTCTTAAAATAAATGAAGATGCTGAGATCCGCAGAACGCGATAAATATAAACAGACGAACTGAACAGAATCTCCTGGCCGTGTTCATTCTTTCCAGTCCCCACAGGACTTCAGCCGCAGCTGAAACCAAAGGGTTTTCAGCGAGGAACCAAACGTATGACTCTCTAGGCTTGAATGCTGTAAATTAAAAAGGAGACGTCGCGAACCATTCTTCCCGGCTGCCTTTTCTTCTGGGCCTATCTTCGGCATCGAGGATCTCGTAGACGCGTCCGTCTTAATTAAGGCGTTTGTGCAATAGTTCTGATCTCTAAGTACGTCGGTCACGTTTTTTTTTTGTGACTTCAGCTGCCGCACTGTAGCAGCAGCCTGGGAGGTCTTAAAGTTCGACTAATGTAGAGTAAAGGGACACTGCGAAGTCTCAGGTTCTCCTCACGTATCAGGTTTGCGGAGCTGGAGCAAATTCCTCGCTATTATAAGTTCGGCGGTTAAGTAGGACGAGTGGCGGAACTTGCGACCAAAGAAAAGTCGACCATTATAGCAAATTTTCAGCGTCCTGTGTCCTCTTTCAAGCAACCCATCATACTGTGGGTGTACGCGGTTGTCCGGTAGTCCACTTTCAACAGAGCGCCTCGGCATAAGATTGTGCAGAAATATTTTTCTGAGGTATCGCCTTAGGCCATCGCTTGAACTTATTTTTAGTCCTTTTAATTGTAAATACTTGAATCGAAATTGGTCTTTTTCTTTTAATATTGTGCATTTGATAGCAATGTATTATATAATAGCTCCGCAAAAGAGGAGGATTCCTAGGACTCCTAGGACTGGTGCGATTCAATTTGATTAAAATCTCGCGCAGAATCAGCGCGATGAGCTGGCATCGGGAGCATCCTTGGTACTGTTGGCTGGTTTATTCTGAGGAGCGGTGAACTCGTTCGGAATGCGGATTGATGAGCCAAGCCATTTGTGCCGGAGAGTCTTGCAGATCATCTTTGAAAGCGGTGCCTAGTCCAAGGAGGATTGCTAGACGCGCTTGGAGCCATGGAATCTAGGGCGGCATTGAGATTGCGTTGCATTCGTTCCACCATTCCGTTGGCCTGCGAGTGGTAAGGTGTCGTGTGGACATGTTTCGCTCTCACGAAACAGTTGAGCTGGACAGCCAGATTAGCCTCAAATTGGCGACCTTCATCAGCGGAGATGAAAAAAGCCATTCCGAAAATAGAAATTGAATGATCAAATACGGCACGTGTGATGGTGCAAGTCATCGTATTCAGGCCTGGAACTGCTTGCGCAACGTGTATATGATCAATAATAGTAAGGCACGCAAAGAGGAGCGTCAGAAGTTTTGAAATTATTGAATTCTGCTCTGTTGTGGCGTAAGACGGCCTTGCCTAGACTTTGGTAGCCAGGCCTGTACTCAAGGCAGATGTCAAACTGGCGGTTGAAAGCGAGTTGCCTGGTCAACGTGGTGAGGCCGTGTCGTAGCGCTGCATCAGCGCGAAAGTAAGTGGTCGATGGCCGGTGGTGTGTATCACGAACTGGCGTTCCTCTAGGACCCGTTGATAGTACTTGGCGGCAGCGAAAACGGCGGTGAAGTGGCAGCAGAAGTGTTGCATGTAGCGCTTAAACGTGGAGTCAGCCTCGATTGTCCAACGGCGATAATAATTAATGATGCCGAGAAAATATCTAAGTTGGATTGTGGGACCTATTGGACGGAAGCCGTTATTTCTGATATGGTAGCCAGCGAATACGACCTGAGCTTGGAGCTTGGCTGCCAGCAGGAGCGGAAGAAGTTCCTCGTGGTGACGCTATGTTCTTCCTGTCGTGGGAGGAAATCAGAATGTCGTCTTGATAGCTGCCAAAGAAATCTAGCTTCTTGAGGGAGTGATTCAAAGTCGTTGCGGGTCGATGACCGAGAATACCGAGCCGCTAGACTCCTGAAGCAGTCCGGGCGATAATCACCCATAGTGTGCAACTTGTCACCAGCCTTGAGCGTTGGCGGCGTCGCATATCAGCGATTGTGAGGCAGTACTTGAAATCGTGCGAGGACCGATTTTATTGAGATGGATTGTGTGGAAGTGCTTGGTGCACCGAGGGAACATGCCTACTTCTTTTCTCACATATTTCGTCAATTTGTACTTCTGGCAATATGCTCTCTGGCACAAGAATTAATGCCCTTGTTAATGGACGATCAGAAATATTTTGCGGTGACTAGCGGATTCGTTGTCCAGATGGCTGGATGTGCCAAATCATGAAGGGTGTGAAACACTTCCGTGCGAAATTCATCGGAAGATATGGCCTTGATTTATTTTCTGAAGGCTCGTAGTATATATTAAGCGTTGAGTTGAAGATAGAAAACTCCCTAAATGAGTATTTGCAGGTGGTGCTGAGAACTGTGTCGTCCGATTGCCGGAAAGTTTACGGTGTCGGGGATCGTGACCTCTGCAATACGTTTCAATGTGTCGGCAATCTTTTCTCTGGCTGAAAAGGCTCAGGTGCCAAGTTGGCGAGGGGTCGCTTTGGGGGGCTTCTGTTTCAAAGCAAAGCCGCGCTCATCGAGTTTAGAGGCCTTGAGTACTTTCAATAGCCTTGTCACATTAGGGGTCGGAAGGTCCAGCCACTTCACACGTAGTGCGTCGTCGATGATATCCGAATCCTGCGAGTGCTCCGCTCTGCCTGTGGTACTGCGAGGACCTCCAATCGCCTAGCTCCAACTCGGTGAGCAGATTCTACAGCTACCGATCTGATAAATTTATGAGTACCGCTGCTTTCAGATGAGTCTTAGTTCCTGTTGATTTCTGACGAGTTCACGTCGACTATCTCCTGAGCCGCCTTTGTTTTCAAGAACCACCGTTTGAGGTACCTTTTAAAAACGGCGGTCGATAGCATTGTGACGCCAGCTGCTTGGATGCTTTTCCGACTCACGCTACTGTTGACGCTTTGGGGTTTTGGAGCGCCCTTCTTTGTACCTGTCTATAGTGTAGCTAGCCGGCGATACTTTGTCGATAAAATCACTGACGCTGAGTACTGATCAAAGAAAATGTAAACAACGTAATCGTCCACGTTTCTTGTATAGGTTCCGAACTTAGTGCGAAGGGATGTGTGCTCAACGCACTCGTCAGGGTCATCAGTGTAGAGAGAGAAAGGTTCGCTATATGAAGAAAAATACTAAATTTCAATAAATAGTAAATCGTGAAGAACTAGCTCTCAGAGGTTCGGAGAAAACTTTCGATTTGAAAATTATTCTGACCCACCTGTTTCTCTTCTCAGAGTACTTCAGGGGCATGTCTACACCAGGTTCGGACTGAATTTCTTTGGTCTATCTCAATTTCTTCAAGTTATTTTTGGAGAACAACTTGACATTTAACGTTTCGTTGTCGCCCGCTTTAGTCCCTACTTGTCCTTTTGTAGATATTTCATGTCTCCTCATCTACTGTTCCAGGCGCACAAGCCGCACAGGATTCGTTGCGAGGTTTCAGCAATCATTGTCAAAGTCTAGAGTGCAAAACTGAATCTTTTGGTTCTTATGTATAGTAGTGCTGAAAGCACAATATAAGAAGCCGGTTTTCACAATATTGGCGATAATTGTATTACTTGGCTGTTTAACTTTATTGTAGACTTAGATTGTCAACCATGAAGTCAGATCTGCCAAATAAAGTAAAAAAGTGCCAAATACCTTATCGCCCAGGTCGTCCAGTATCCAAGTGCAAGTATGCTGTACGAAAAAAAGCTATTGTACACAACTAATTGGATTTTCTAGGCAACTTCGGAGAAAGGCGGGGGTCAATCTTGTTCGTTGAGAGCAGTGGATACTAGTCTTTTCAAATTAAAAAAAAAAACATAAAAATCGATCTGGTTAATCAGAATCAATTACTAAATAGCTGATAAGAATCACTTCGCAACCTTTACGCAATTATGGAAATTAAGGACAGCTCCTTTTGAAATCAGCCCAAAAAGGATTACTCGAACAACTGTCAGAAAGGATGCCTTCTTGCCAAATAATATGTATTTCAGGCGATTTGGATAGTATCCTTATACCAAACGCAATGCTAATGACCTCAAAACAGATGCTACCCGTTTAAGCCTCTAGTCCTCCGTGAAAGGTCTTCCATCAGCTGCTCATCCTCCGACTAAAAACTCACATTTCTTGTTTGGTAACCTTTCATGTTGTCTATTTACGTTCGTATGCACCGTAAGTAAGCGTAACTTGGTTCCAGAAAAAAAACTCATGTTTTACGATCATTTCTATAGATTGAGTTAGTAAGTAGCTCTGCAAAATGAAACCGAAAGAAAAAAATGTCCATGTGCTTCCTAAGTTCTCTTGGAATTATTCGCTTTTATGTCGGTCGTTTCTTCGTACCAACAAATATTCCCAGGTGAGATCTTCTTTGCGACCCCCTGAAGACGAAGCATATAGACACTTAGTGACGACGATGACGATGACTTTTATAAGATATACCATCTAAGATAGCTTACGCGAGGCATGGTTCTTGCTTTGCGTACAGAGTGCAATGAACCGCGGCCATCGTCTAAACCAAAAACGTCGTCTTACCGGTCGTTTTAGTGCTTGCTGTCTTCAGGTTGGCTTGATGCGGTTGAACCTCTTCTTTCCTCATCGTATCTTTTTCCACCTTTCGAGATTCAAGGTGCATAGCTATTGCCTTATTTGAATCAGACGATCAGATAATGGGTACCGGTTTGACTCTTTTTCTTTGAGTTATCTTTTTTTTTTCTTTGGGATGTCTTCGCGGTTATTTGAGCTTCGTCGTTGCTGAGAGGGGGAGTATTGCGAGATGTGACTAGAAAAAAAAAATACGTTTTAAGGGGGATATGCCCGTTTAGTTTTTCCGTTCATTTCTAAGTTCATCTTGAGTGAGAAAATGCAACAAAATTCAACTGGTCCGGCCCCCTTAGCTGAACAGCATCTTTTCAACGAGCTCCGAAGGAGAAAATGAAAGAACTCAGATAATGCTGCGCTAACATATCAGATACGAGTAGATTTGTACGCCAACTGCTTTTGGTTGTAACCAGCGAGTCGTAGTCAAAACAAAGTGGTCTTCTTATAGATAAGATCCCAAATACAAACTACCAATACTTACAATTTCCTATAGAAGGGTTGTATGTGCATAGACTCAGCCAAGTTTGCCACAGGAAAAAATAAAAGCGCAATTCCGAACCACCTTTTTAGATAAAATTAACTGAATAAAAATTTAAATTTTTTTGACCGTTGATATCCAGATTTAATATGTAAATTACTCTTTTTACCTGTTTCGGGGGGGATAGAAAAAATAGGAAAGCAGATAACATGGGATTACGGAGTATCAGTTCGTTGTCTCCAAGAAATTAAAATAAATATCCCATCATTTTTGAGGAATAAATGAATATTTCACTAGGAAGCAATGATCCATGCCATCCGTAAGCATAAAAGCTACGCTTCTGTTGTATATATTGATTCTTTAGATATTTTATAATATCTTTGAGTTGCTAATGAGCTTAGATTAGAAAAGATTCAATGAGAAATTCGGAAAAAGGGAATGTGATTTTTTTAGATTTTCATTAATTCTGACACGTTTAGATGTCGACGTTACTATAGATGTTCGTAATTTATAGCAATTTTCGAAAAGTTGTTTTCAATTTTACAGGTGAATTCAATTTTAATCATTTATGGGAGGAGTGTGATGGTCGTTATTAAATTTGGTAGGAAAGAAATGTCCGTTACAGATAGCCAGACCGGGTTCAATATATGCGTACTTAGAAACTGTCTCAAGCTGCATTCATTCACTAATGTTCATCTGACCTAAGAATTCCACAACTTGCCCTAAAATTGCTTATTTTTAAGGTTTTGTGTAAACACAAAACCTTATTAAAATCGGTTTACTGTCTGTCTGTCTGTCCGTCTGTCTATCTGTCTGTCTGTCTGTCTGTCCGTCACACGCATTTTTCTCGGAGACAGTTGTAGCGATTGGCACCAAATTTGGAAGAAAGGTGGGAACTGTGAACGCTCACATATATAGTGAGTTACATCCTTTTACGTCGAATTTAAGGGGGGTCCCCATACATGCAAAAGGGGGGTGTAAATTTTCATCAAATATAGTCATGTGGGGTATCAAGGTCTTAGTTAGTACTTTTCGAAGCCGGTCTTAGTTTTGACATTTGTTGAAAAGGTGGGGAGTGCGGGGGCTTGAAAGTGACCATTTTTTTAAAGAACCCATTCTCAGAAACTACTTAACCGAAAAATCTGGAAAAAATCAGGGGGCGGCCACTATATGGTGCCTAGGCTCCGAAATACTCTCCAGACCGATACCTATTCAAATAAAGTTAATAATAGTACAACACTATAATTTTTAGTAATTGACAAGAAAAACCCCCTTAAGTTCACCCTAGAATCACAAAATTCTAGGCACAAAATGTAGCCTACAGCATAGAGCATAATCCTGCCAAACTTGGTGAAAATCGCACCATCACTAACAAAGTTATACTAGGTCAAAACTGTTGCTCCTCTGCAAATTCAAGACTATGAATGTCAATATCACTTTAAACTGGATATTTTCACATAATATATGCTACATGCTAATGGGACAAATGCACCCTCAAATCCCTTCATAAAAGAAATACACAAAACCTTTCATACCTGAAGCGTCTAGCTTCCGGTGTCCCGACTTGTTACAGTCTGGAAACATTCTTCTTTTTTTTAAAATATTTTTTGATTTTTTTGGGTTCATTAACGCCCGCACGTCCTTCAGGACTCATTTCCCAAATCTTTTGATTTACTTGCTTGAGTTCATATATTCACCGTATTTCGGAAACCGGTTGTACTTTTTTTTTGATACGAAGTCTTTACTAGAAACCAACAGAGGAAATATTTTCATTTGTTCGATTGCCGATTTACAAGTAACGTCCGCCGGTCAATCAAGATATGCCTCGGCTCTTTCAAAAAAGACACATATTTTTGGATGCTTGTTTAAATATTGACTTCAAAGGTGAAATTGCGTTTCAAAGTGAATTCATATCTCTTGCGACAACTACCCGTAGATGATGCAATATTGTCAAAGCCCCACCAGGACAGTGATGACCTTATAGGCTAGGTACTCTCAACTATAGGTGATCCAAACTTATAACGGGGAGATGTATCGAATTCAATCAAATTCATATTGGCTGGCATCTGGTTGAAGCTACAAACTGTGGAATATTTCATGATCTGCTTTGTTCGCAGCTGCTTTCGTCAATTGTATCGATAAAGCCCAAACCAATAATCCTGAAGGATGACTTTCGGAAACTGTTCAAATCGTTTGTTCTTTTTTTTGTTTGGTGGAAATGCATTCTTCTAAGGAGGGATATTTATCAGAAATTCTCTTTCTGTAATATACAATTGACTTCGAAATAGTCGAACCCTTGATGACGAATCTTGCAGATAGTCTAGGATATATAACTGTGGGAAACATTTGTTCATTTTGATACCATGTTGGAGAGCTCACAAATAGTTGAAATAATGGAGGAGTATCTAACCATCTTTCACCATACCATCTATGATTTCTGCAGTATAAGTAGTACTTTGTTAATTTGACCACATGTTGACTACATAGACCATACGTTCTGGAATATGAATTTCATCACTATAGGTGTGAGCATTCTGCAACTGGGAGCAGCGTGACCGTAGAGACTCGCAGATTTTGAGTGCTCCTTTATATTCGTAGAACACGACATGCCTACGAATTATATTGAGCGCAAATCCGCCTTATTGACCAGAGCTTGGCCAGAGCTGAAATATTCGTTTTGAGAATGATGGGGTCCTAAGTCCGCATCAACTTAATGCTGGACCGGACCAAATGGGGAGCAACTTACTCCCTCTTTCCTGGTCCACGGACCCCTCGCTTAGGGCTTGCACCCAAACTTTTCAAAAAAGCAAGCGATGGCGGCTTTACGGTTTCTTATGCGGACTTAGGACCCCATCATTCAAACGAATATTATAATCATCATTCAAAACGAATATTATAAGGATTGTCATGCTTTAAAATGTCGTACGAAGACACAGATGATTAAGAGTCACTTTCTCGTTTTTCGCGCCTTTATATTCGCCCTGCTCCCATAGAATTATCGCTTGAGTGATGGTAGAACTTTCAAGTTGGAAAATGACCCAGAAGTTGCCGAAACAATAATGGTTGAACAAGCTAGATGTTGATATGAAAATCTCTCTATTTGACCCGAACTTACCTTACAGACGATCGACCTCGCTACCAAACGGGGCAAAGGCTAGACGAACGGAATAAAACCTCTAGCTAAATAAATGATATTAAAACTTCCAACCATTGTCACCCTTAGCGTTTCATCAAACAATAACTATGTAACCTAACATAAAAGGGTTATCGTTTGGCCGTTTATCTATCTCTTATATAATAGAATAAATGACGAGGAATCACGGTAACTAATCTTTGACCAGAAAATGAAGGATGGTCTAAACATTTTTATCCGGATGCGTAGTAAACAAGAAATTCAAGTGACACATGATGGAAGGAATGGTATTTGGGGAAGAAAGTAAACCTAAACACTAGTCACCTTAGTCCTGGAGAAATTCACCTGTTTGAATAGGTTTTTTGTTAGGAACAAAAATGTGCTTCTTATTGTTTATGTTAGCGTAATAAGAAAGCACACTATGCTTTCGGAGCCTCAACAGGATTCATACACTAAGGAGTTTACCCGAACTCGTTAAGCAGCTGTAAAATTGCCGCTTAAAAACCGAAGTAACTATTGGATAAATCAAATTGAATACTCTCTTTAGCAAGTGGTGTGACCCAAAAATAGCCCTTCTGTTGATAGTATGTTAAATGCGCCCACATTATTAGTATCAGTTACTGATAAAAAAAAATTAGTCAACACCATTCGGCAGGCCTGTCAGTCACTGTAACTTCCCAGAATCAGCCCCATTGTCCTCTTAGACACTTCAGTCTCTCACATGTCATTAACCCAAATTTCACATGTCCCGTAGCCGATGCGTGGGAACCGCATTGGAACCTGAAATATGGATGGATGATATCCTCAGCTGATGTTCTTTGATTTAGATATTCATGTAGCGCGTCCTTTGGAGTTCTCACCCTTGCTTTACATTCTCAGGGCAATCAAATCTATTTGTGTTAATCCTATGCGAGTAAGGAAGAAAAAGGGGAAGACGTCCTCATATATACGAAAATTATAAACCATGTTTTTGGAATTGTGCGAATCCTGACCGGATCAGGGCAGATGTGAGGCAGCGTTTGATTAGTTGCCCCCTCCCTGAACGAAAACACGCCCCTTTGTATTTTTTGTATAAACCAGTATTCCTACAAAATGCGACACTTAGGTAGAAACAGGGGCCGCGGTCCGCAAGCTCATAAATAGATTTTGAGAGAAGCTGTCAAAAAAAGTTGTTCTCTCAATGCATCGAGGAAAACAAACACATGCTCATGGAATCTGGCATTAGCATAGCAAAGAAAAACGACCGAAGTAGCAATCCCCAGAGCTCTGTAGACCGACTTTTTAAGGTTTTGTATAAAACAACGTGGTACCGGTGGAAATCACTAAGAGATTTTCGATGTCAATCGAGGGTTGTTTCGAAAATAACTTTACCACATTGTTTTCAGAGACATAAGAAAGTTTTCATATGAAAAAACGAATACATCATTGGAAACGTTGATGATTAAACTATTTTTCTACATAGTCGCCATTTTTTTTCTACGCATTTTTTTTGACGAGTAATCCACCCTTGCATTCCCGCCTCAAACAAGACCGCCACCTACCTGTTAGGAAGCCTGAAAATTTCGTCTTGCAACTCGTCGTTCATCTCGAATCGTTGACCGCCTAGGTGCTCCTTCAACTTGCGAAACAGATGGAAATCGCTGGGTGCAATGTGAGGGCTGTAAGGAGGATGAGCAATGACTTCTCAGCCAAATCCCTCGATTACGTCTTTCGTGTGTTGCGAGACATGCGGACGCGCATTGTCGTGATGCAATCTTACGCCTTTGGTGATTTTTCCCCTACGATGATTTTGGATTGCCCGTCTGAGTTTTTTCAAGGTATCACTCATAGATTTCGTCGTTATGTAGGCTACGGAATTGTCCATCCGAATTTAGGTAACTAAAAATTCTTCAGACGATTCTTCTCTCGAAAAAAATTTTTGTAAGCTGAAATAGAAAATGGATAACAACAACCATACGCGGATTTCATGGTCGTAGCTGTACCATGGTGCATAGATGGACTAAAAACAGAAGATGGAATAGAAGTACATGGAGGAAATCCGAAACACGTCATGCGGCAAATTCAGGTCAACACACCTGAAATTTGTAAATCCACAGCTGAAAAACCCCTAAGGGACTCTAAAACATAATAACGGTGGGCTAGAGGCTTTATTCCTCAGGATATATGGCAAATCAGTGCGGCCAAATTCCTAGAACTGAATAAAATTGAAATGAGGTCACTGGTAGGTGTAATAATCCGCTATTATCGTCTGCGGAAGCATCTGTCCTGATGGATGTCTACCCTACAGAACCAATATGCAGAGTTTGCAACGAGGGCGATATACCTTCTCATATCATACTTCGCTGCTGCGAACGAGGCATGCCACTTAGGAAATAATAAACTCGAAAAGAGGCGTTATCAAGTGCAACTAGTTGATTATCTTCCTAGTCTGGTAAATAAGATGGGAGCATCCAGAACAAATTTTGTACGACTCCTCCTCATTCCTTTCTAGAGTGTAGCGAATCAACATAGTCTATTTATTATTTCCGAGTTATCACAACATTGGTAGATGTTGAATTTTGCCTGACATTAGCACGAAGTGTCAAGGAGTTAGGCTCGGATGATCCTACCTAGTTAAGGGATATAGAAAGGTTTAATAGATGTAGAGTAGATTGGTGGTTCTTGGGAATCCGCTGTGAAACCCGAGCAATGAAAATGGAGAGGCTAGTCTTCTAGTTCCCCGACAAATGGACACATAATATGCCAACTGTAAATATACCCCCAGAAAACTCGCCCCAACTTGAGTTATCTGTCCATGTGTTCCTCTATCTATGCTAACCGGAATCGTTTAATAGAGGGCTGAGTCGAAAATTGGTCTGGGTTCATAAAAAAATAAATGGCATCAAAAAAACCTACATTTTATTGCGGTTCTTTTAGTACCAAATTTATTGGGGGATCCAAAGTAGAAGTGGGCTAAATTAATTTTTGTCTAGAGCAATGCTGAGCCTCCTACACAAAATTCACTACGTCCAGAAAAGAAATATAAGTGAAGTAAAAAATGTGCTCAGGCTATGCCAGAAGATTGTTTACTTATATATCCATTTAATATTAAAAAGTTACAAATTTTGAGAAGATTGGAGTTGTGAACCGGCCAAGCGAAAAGGCCGAAAATCCAAAATGGCGGACTGACACCTCTCTTAAAGTATTTACAACCATTCCGCAATGAAAGGCTGCAGGGTTAGGCTCTTATTTTGAATGACTGCTAAGCTCATTGATAACGATTCCTATGATTCTCATTCAGCAAATTTCCTACCCCACTCTCCTGTGTATGAATCCTTTAAGACACTATATAACTGAAAAATATCCTAAACAAGATTATACACCAAAACTGCAACAAAAAACTGAGTGGGAGATCTAGCATTAATTTAAAAATCGAATCGCATACTCTCCATACTAGCATCATAAAAAACGATAAATCTCTCTCTCCTCCAGCATAGTTTACATTCAATGCAGCCATTTTTCATGGCTAAACTGCCATTTCCGGAAAATCCCTCGTTTGCCTCCTTTGTCCCTTGCACCCAATAAAGCTTTCCGTTTTCTCTTGTCTATATTCGTACGTTGAATATCTTTAGTTAAAACTTCAATTAAATTGAAAATCGTTCATGACCTCACCCTTATACTCCGTTGATGTCCTCATGCTGCTGCTAGTCGTCTATCTAAACGTTCTGCTCCGACCGAAATCCATTTCTGAATCCTTCGAAAATGGCCCTGGGATGAATAAAATGGCACGTAGCCGTAAATCGCACTATAAAATTCCCCTATTTGCTATGATGCTATGCTTAGAGGGAGAAAAAAAAAATTAAAATCACCGTTGTACGATTTTGAGGAAAAGGTATGGAAAAAGTTACCAGGCGACGATGAGGATATTTGAGTTATGGAAAAGTGGAGAGTCAAGGTTTGTTCAATATTTTCTCTTAAATATGTGTGAAATCTTTCGGGTTTTTAATTTCATTTGGATGGGGATCGGAAGGAAAAAGGTATCCAACAGAACAGCACTTTAATTAAATGTCCCTTCTAGCGGAATCCTGTCGTGGCATTGTCCTTCACAGCGGAGAGGACATCTTTGAATGGTCCTGTATCTATTGACATATATTCTGTTCATATATTTCCTTTCATTAAGTGTAAAAAACATCAAAGCTTCTCACTTAATCATGTCTTTTCCTCTTTTGTTTTTCAGATTATCCTCGTGTTGAGGTCGGACCGGAAAATCCGCTTCGTGTTGAATTAGGATCCCGGGCGAAATTGGAATGCAACGTAGATGCCAAGCCACGGGCATTCAACGTGGGCTGGACACATAACGGCCAAACTGTTAGCCAATCCCTGATACATACAATCCAAAGCGTGTCGAAGCGCGATGGCGGGACATACACGTGCACCGCTGAAAATGGTCTGGGCAAATCCGGTGAACAGGATATCGAATTAGATGTCCTTTATCCGCCCGTTCCGGTGCTCGAATCAAAGACCAAAGAAACTGAGGAGGGGGCAACGGTTAACATTCGTTGCAATGTCACATCGAATCCGCCACCCGTGACTGTAGAATGGCTCAAGGAAGGTTCTCCAGATTTTCGGTTTAATGGCGACACTTTAACATTAACTAGCGTACGAGCCGAGCATGGAGGTACTTACGTTTGTCGAGCAGTGAACGTGATGAAACCGTTCGGGAGGAAGAGGGAGGAGCGCGTAGGGAATTCTACAATAGCATTATTAGTGCGACATAGACCAGGACAGGCATTTATAACGCCCAACAAGCCAATTGTGCATGTTGGAAACGGAGTAACATTGACCTGTTCAGCAAACCCGCCTGGTTGGCCTGTACCGCAATTCCGTTGGTTCCGCGACATCGAAGGTGAAATTTCAACTCAGAAAATTCTCGCGACCGGTTCCCAGTACGTGATTCCCCGCGCTCATTTGGGTAGTGAAGGACGTTATCATTGTCATGCCGCCAACGAGCTTGGACACGGAGATATGGCTACTATTTCGCTTGAAGTTCATCAGCCTCCACAGTTTCTGGCGAAGCTGCAACAACATATGACTCGACGTGTAGGAGATAAGGACTTTACGGTCACATGCGGAGCAAAAGGAAAGCCGAAACCCTCAATTCGATGGCTCAAGGATGGAGTGGAAATAAATCCTGATTTGAATTTGTACGAGGTGAAGACTAACCCGAGCGATAATCCTAATGGAATGGTAACAGTGCAGAGCATGTTGAAATTTAGTGGAAAATCTAGACCAAATACAAATGAGCTGATACCGGGGGATAGAGGAATGTACACATGCCTCTATGAAAATGAGGTTAGCACGGCTAACTCAAGTATGTTTTTGCGGATTGAACATGAGCCTATAGCTTTGCATCAGTACAATAAAGTTGCCTATGATATCCGAGAGAATGCGGAAGTAGTGTGTCGTGTCCAGGCCTATCCCAAGCCCGAGTTTCAATGGCAGTTTGGGAATAACCCTTCACCGCTATCAATGTCCTCAGATGGGCATTATGAAATAATCACAACAACCGATAATAACGATGTTTATACGTCCGTGCTTAGGATATCCAATTTAGGACACAACGACTACGGGGATTATTCCTGCCGAGTGGTCAATTCTATTAGTGGCATCCGTGAAACTATTCGTTTGCAACAGAAGGGACCCCCGGAGAAGCCTAACAATCTCCAGGTGGCCGATGTTGGATATAATTTTGTAACGCTACTGTGGGATCCAGGATTCGATGGTGGTATCAGCACAACAAAGTATTTTGTTTCCTACAGAAAAGTGACGATGCCGAGAGATGAACAAATGATTCCAGATTGTGCAACACTCGCTACGCACAATACCGAACCACAAGAGCACGACTGTCATCGGGAGATACCATGCAAAATTCCGAATCTTGAGCAACATCAAAGCTACTCGTTCAAAGTGAAAGCACTTAATGCCAAGGGTCGTTCTGAGTTCTCTAATGAAATTCTGACCACAACCAAAGTCAACAAGATCCCACAACCTTTGCAAGTTGTCTATGATCCAAATTCGAAAAGGATTGGTATTAATGTAGAGGCCACGTGTCTATCGTTGGTTGCCATTGTTGAGTCTGTGGTTCATGACGAAACACCCATGGCTAAGTGGCAGATTATTGAAAAGATTCCACTTCAGGTGTCTGGGAATGGGCCTACATTTAAGGAGACCATTATTGAGCATATGAAAGCACCGAGGAGGAGTAGTAGTGCTCGTTCATTAGGAAATAACGAAGAGGATTTCCCATTGGCCTTGGCAGATCCGTCAAGTCCTAAATTGAGGACGAAACTGTGTTTAAGTGTTAATAATGAACATTGCGGCGAGTATACAGAGGCAGAGAGTGAGTATCTTTCATTATTCTAATTGAAGTGTTTGGAGTTTTGTTTGAAAATTAGGAAAGGTGGTGGGGAGAGGACGGCACATGTGGAAAATACGTTCATCTATCGTTGCCTTAATTGAAATGCCTGTCTCAACACCGGACTTGATTCGCCTCATTAAGGCGAGAGGCTCTAAACTATCCTGCGTTCCAATTATGCTAGAAAACGGCTGCTTTTCTTCTTGGACTCATTATTCGTGAAAATATAGTCCAACAGGGGAGAGCAGAATAGTTTGCCGGTTGCGAAAACACATTCAATTTTCCCACCATTTTCCTACTTTCAAATAGATTTCCTCATCCATTTTCTAGCTCACATGAACTTACTAATATTTCTTCCTTGTTGTTCTCCCAGTTCGGATATCCTACATTGGCGAAGCATCTGCGATCACGACGCCAACACTGATTGCCATCATTGTATCCTGTATTGTGTTCGCCCTGTTCGTAGGACTCCTATTGATGTTCTGTCGCTGTAAGCGAAAACAAACAAAGAAGAGTGCAGCAGCCAAGGACTATGAAATGGATTCAATGCGGCCCTCGATTGTTGCACAACAAAATCAAGCTCCACCACCCTATTATCCAGCAAGTGGGCTTGATAATAAGGCTCTGGAGCATTCAATGGATTTAGCGTTAACGATGGAGGATCAAAAGAGCGCGGTATACGCAACACAAAATGGATATAATTATCATCCGACAGCAGGACTACAGGTTCCTGGACACACAATACCTGGTAATGAATGTAAGTGAAATTTACGTTTTCCTTTCCAACAATTTTATTATGCTCAAAGTATATAGATATCAACTTATTTAGTTGGCAGTAATTAACGTAATTATAGTGCTGAACATGCTTAATTAATGATGATAATCTCATTATAAATAATCAATCATCCTTGATTATAAGATTGATGTTCGTGATAATCATTCCCATTCATTTTGGTTCTTCTTTTCTTTTATTCTCATCCATGCTTAAATATACCAAAAAAATATAATAACAAATCATATGTCAACAGGACTAGGTAACACACTTGATATTCCAGGTAAATTCAGTGTAGAAGTCGGTCGGACAGATAGATGTATCTATATTTGTGCTATATGTGTGCGTGCGTTTTTTTTTTCTCGCTAACTCGCAAGCGACAAATGCTTTCGCTTTGTTCCTTGACTGGAAACTATTTGGTCCCATGTCATCACTGTTTATTTTCATTTGCGAATTTTTATGTTCACATTTCACTAAAATAGCACTGAAAGCACTATAAGATTTTTTTTGTATTTATTTTTCGTTTGCATTTGGAATTTTTAATTTAGGACGACTGCCTGATAGATATTTTTCTATGATGAACGTTTGTTTTGCATTTGATATGGCAGGGCGGGACGAGGAAGGATCGGAATACGGATCCTTTTGATAGATGCATGCCCCAGTTTTTTTTAGTAACTATGTATTCCACAGTCTGGTCGAATTCTGCTTGGCTAGATTCATAGATGAAACCAAGCTGATATTTGCTTTGAATAATTGTTGATTGATTCGGTTCGTTGAAATTCATCTCAAATTGCTTTTAGGATAGCAACCCGTACCTGTCTACCCCATTATTTTCAAAATATACAAAAATGTTTGTTCTGGCTGGAAAACACTCAATAAACAGGTTTCCCTATATTAGTTTATAATATTCCTTTAAGCTACTACGAAATTCTGAAAGGATAAGATAAAATCTGGGGATAGTACTTAGGGCATGCCGTCAAAAGCTCCCAGACGACGAATAGAATGATCTGGAGAAATAGAAACTTCATAAGACGTGGTTTCACTCTTCCTGATCACCCTCCCTGCAGGAGATCATCTTTGCTAAGTCTTTGTCGTTCTTTCCTTGCCCATTGGCTACAGATTCTCAATATAAATATACAAATTAATATCAGCAATAAGTGCCAAATTGGATGTCATGCTTTCCTTCTAATCCACTGTGAACCTATGCACTGCCACTTCTGTCTCGGGATCAACTAGTCCACAACTATCCGGTCTGTACCGCAGTGGATTGTGTGCTATTACAATCATAAATGGAATTTTAATATTTCACTCGAAATATCAATTGTTCTGGTTAATGCTTGAGATGCATTAAATTCCCGTGAATTTTATAACTTTGAATTTCTATAACTTTGACAGTCATAGCCTGATTTCTATTAAACTTGGCAGTATTATGGGCTATGCTTTTTGGTACTTCTAGGATGAACCTAATAGGGGTTTTCCAGGGAACTTCAAAAAGCTGGCAGTATACTGTTAGTAAATCTATTTGAGCAGGTATCGGAATGGGATTTATTTTGAGCCCTAGATTTCATGTTCATAGTTCCCATCCACCAAATTTCGTTCTGACCGTTTTGGAGATAAGTGCGTGTGACTGACAGACAGATAGACAGTGAATCGATTTTGATAAGGTTTTGTTTTACACAAAACCTTAACCTTTGTTTTACACAAAACCTTAAAAAGCAAAATGGGCTACACTAGAAAATTAAGGTGAAACAACACATGAAGCTGATTGAGTCTGCATGGAAGCTGACGATTTCATCTTTAGGAACGAGTATTACAATCACCTAAGAAGACTTCGATGAACCATTTTCTCTCCTCATTCATCAGCAAAATTTTCATGGCCCAACTGAAAACCGAGTTGACTTCTGCCGGTCTGATGCCAACATTTTCGTAAACTACTTCGAAAACATGCTCAAATCTTTCAATAGACTGCATCAAAATATTGAAAAGAAGGGCAACTACTATATTCAGACCTGTTGCTGTTCAGGAGGAAACAAGATATTTTTCCCTGACGATCTTTAGGAAACCGCCGTATATAAAGTTGAGTACGCTCATCAGCACAAAGTTGCCTGTTTGAATGGTATGATCCCTGAGATGCTAATCCTCTCAATATGCTCGGATATGGTGGAAGAGATCGAACATATTTTGGATGTCGCTAAATTGAACGGATCCACCGACCGGGCCACCAACAGTCTAATCAATAAACAGCAAACGTTCATCAAGTTCATTCCGGATTAAGAGCTCAACAGGAGAATAGTATCCGATTTTAACCAAATCCCTTCCTGTAAAGCGAAAGCTTGAGAGACATGGATTGAACATCGTGTTCAGTTATAACAACAGCTTCACCTCTCACAATCATAAAGTTACTTTCTGAAAATCTGTCTTCAAAAGTCTATAGGGGCCCATAGAAGCTGTTCTTCTTTTCTATATCCTAAATCTTGTCGTTCCGTAATACTCCACAATTGGTACGATAACTTGGACAGAATCTCGCAGTTAAGACACCTTCAGAAATCGGCTCTCAGGTCATGGGAGCACGCCCTGCAGTGATAACAGCAGATTTTACTATCACTAAGCTTCTTGGACTACAAAAGCACAGTGCTGCAAAAGGATAGAGAGCATCATTCAGAGCCCAATTATCGCTTCACTCAAGCTTGGAATGTCCAATCGCTCAAGTTGGAGAAAGTGAGTATTGTGAGCTTCCTCCAATCTGTTGTCGCATATTTCGCAATAAAAAAACTCGTTTCAGAAGCGAAATTTAGTAGTCGTGAAGTCAACCCTAACCAAGGGGTTTCGATAGCAAGAAGGTTTCGAAATGTGCAGGCTGCTATCCCACAAATAACTATCCCTTCTAGCTTAATAGGAGAAATTCTCAAAACATCTGATACTGTCAGTTGTGCTAGCTCTGTCTTTCTTTTCTAGTTTGCTTATAAACGCTGATTATTCCAAATAGGACTAGCAGCTTTGTTGAAGTACATTTAATGCCGTTCTCGTTTCTCATCATTGTTTGCAGATCCGTGTAAATAGTCCCAATGCGCCAATTATATCAAAGGATTAGAAGGATTCTGGTTTGGCTCTTAAATTCGGGGATAATGTTTCAAAAAAAGATTTTATTCTTTTCTTTTCTTCCTTAAAGGAAATTCTTCAAAAAGTTACGTTTCTGTTAATTCCAGTTCGAAGATTTTCGAAATTTCTTTAAATCTTGCATACTAAAGATAAACCTCCGTTTCCTATAGAGAAATTTAATCGCCAACTTTTTGAGCCAATCTAGGCTTTCAGTGGTACTTTTCCCGTCAAAAATATTAATTAATTCCATTTTTAATGAATCTGAACTTAATTGTACTGTTGTATTGAACTTATTCTCTGGGGGTGATCAGACGACCATCCTGAGTTAACTGTTGCCAGCCACGGATTTATACTGTGTTTTTTAAAAAATTAACGGCTAATGATTGCACAGGCTCTTTAGCACGTGGTTATACGGTAATGCGGTAATACGGTAGTTAGTTTTGCATTGTGGGTCATGCTTTTGACACTTCGGTGCCATTTTACTGAAATACACGTATCTCTTGTCCAAACCAAATTGGCATGGCCTTAAAATCCAAAATATATAAATCCCTCCCCCCTTTGATACTCCCTTTCAGCCTCAGTTAAAAGCGATGCGGGCTTAAAGTTGCGTCGGGGAAGCCTTTACTTTTGGGAAAATTTCACATAATCCTCGGGTTTTGGCGGTGAGGCACGGGTATTCATTTTCAGATATTCTCACATGTAAATTCAGCGAACCGTTCCTTGGTTATTCTCGTTTTTTTTTTTGGGTGCGCTTAGCTCTCCCAGTAGCTATTGCTCGATCTAAATTTTTTAAAAATATGGGAGAATCCTGCGTCCGCCATTCACTTGATGGCGGATCAGACCATATGAAAGGAAACTTTTTTTCATGTTTTTTTTGTCCACGGACTCTTCTGTTCTTGGCTAGAACCACAAAATTAAAAAAATACAAAAAATAGACGACTTGCGCTTCCGTCCAGGACAGAGGCAACTCATCATGCCTCTGCCCTGAGAGTAGCGTGACCAAAGTGGTTACTGGCTGTCTCTAATTTTTGAAATTTTGAATTTTGGGTTTCTAGCCCAGAACAGAGTGATCTGTAGACCAAAAAAAATTGGAAGAAAGTTTCTTTACTTGTGGTCTGGTCGACCATCAAGTGGATGGCGAACTCAGGACTTTCATATTCTTAAAAAATTTAGATGGGCTTCGGTCGGCTTAGGCCTTATAGGCAGTTTTTCAATTTACACCCATGACATATTATTAATTATATATAAAAATGGAAACAACACCCAGCAAACAGTTCGGTAATGTTTCTCCCATGGCAGTGGCAGAGTCAGGGTCTGATGAGTTGCCTCTACCCTGGACAAAACCGCAAGTTGTCTATTTTCTGGATTTACTACTCAATACTGCCCAACATTTAACTGTCACATACAAACGAAATGGAAAACCATTTTGGAGATTTTTTCTTTCGTAAACAAAAATTTTAAAGCATTCATAGTAAAGGGTTGAACAAAACCTGGCAAAGCAATTTGTCGAACACAAGTTCTGCACTAAAAGTCATCTTAAAGATTATCTTACCAATTTGAAGTCTTTCTAAGAAGAAACTGATTGGTTCACCAAATTTTTATATCCTAAGTAAGACTGTAAATTGCCGGCAAGCAAGTAGTGTCGCGTTGACTTGTTGGTTTTTGCACTCCTCAAATAATCGCTGAAGCTTCGATGCCCTATAATTCCAAATCTTATCTATTTTTTTGCCTCTGTCAAACATTTGATGCAGTGGAACTTTCAAAGGCTTTCAGTTAGTATCGATGAAAGTTGATCATCCTAGAAAGAGCGTAAAGCTTTCGATAGTACTAGGTCTCTTAAACCGCGAAACTGAAACTGATTGTCTCTTTCCAGGAGTGCTAAGATCTCAGATCTCGGTGAATTATTGTGCCATATATTCAATAAAATTCGCGCACATTTCTGTACGTTGATTGTCAACGTACTCTTGGGGCCTCTAAAAGACAGTTCCAAGTCTCCTTGATTTCCTTCTGAGTACTTTGAAGGAACTAGAAAGTTGTCAATAGAAGCAAAGCTGAAATCAAAGTCTCGCAGTGGGGTGCCTACGAAGCGTTGAAATCGGACTTTCATGTCGTTCTATCTCGACGAGTATGAAATTTCAGTTAAAAATTCGTCATATTCTAAGGACAATTGTGAGGCGTTTTTCCTTCTAAGTGTGGATAGTGATACGGTTGACTCTATAAAGCCAAACGTTATGAGCACTTGGTGACCTTTTCTCGGTAGCGATAATCCTAAAAACAAAAGGAAGAACTCGATTCATCAGACCTTGAAGGAACTGTCTACATTGCTTTTTTACAAACCTACAAGTATATGTATTATCCGCTTATTCACTAGAAGAATCCTGATATTTTCACACTTAGTGACTGGGCCTTAAAATTTAAATCATTGAGAACACTCACCAGGAACTTATAATATTCTGTAGTCTCAGCGCAACAGAATGACGAAGATCCAATTTTTAGAATGAGTTCAGTTTAGCTCCCCTCAACATTTTCCAGGGAGTTTGCGCTCTTCCTCCATTGCTGTCCGCCACGTAGCTTTAAAGTGGCTCACGTCGTGGTAGGCGATTACGGTTAATGGCATAGTTAACAGTTAACTCACACTATAGATATAATTTTGATGCATTGTAACTTTATTAATAATCTCAAGATTTGCACTAAATTTTTTAATTTCGTTGCTTGTGTTATGTCCTGTTTTACAATTCTTATATCCTAGGATTGACTTAAGTCAAGTTTTCTGTATAATTCATCATCAACGGCGCAATAATCGGTATCCGGTCTAGGCCTGCCAGACATCCCGGTTTTGCATCGAGGTCCACCAATTTGATATCCCTAATAGCTGTTTGGCGTTCTGACCTACGCCATCGCTCCATCTCAGGCAGGGTGTGCCCCGTCTTCTTTTCTTGCCATAGATATTGCCCTTATAGACTTTCCGGGCTGGATCATCCTCATCCACACGGATTAAGTGACCCACCCACCGTAACCCGCTGAGCCGGATTTTATCCACAACTTGACGGTCATGGTATCGCTTATAGATTTCGTCGTTATGTAGGCTACGGAATCGTCCATCTCCGCGTAGGGGGCCAAAAATTCTTCGGAGGATTCTACCATCGAACGCGCTCAAGAATTGACAGCTTTCTTTCTGGACAATGACGATTATAAATAGTCACTGGCTGGCTATCATATTAAGGCGGTTTTCAGTGATCCTCCTCCTTGAGAATATATTCTGAATACCGGAATGGTCAGCATGAATGAGAAGATAAACAGAAAAGGCTGGCATAATAACCCAACCCGCATCGAGGGTAAAATTAAATACCAAATTGAAAAGGGTGAGGTAATCAGAGCTCTTCTATGGCAGGGACAAGAAGGTTTTCAGAAACTGCTGATAATTTGGAACGAGCTGGATTGCGTTTGATCGGTATAAAATCGTCCCTAGTTGATATTTGTATACCAAGCTAGTTCCATAAGGAAGAGGGTGGGTGATTAAAATATCATCATCTACGGCGTGGAAGCCTATATTGACTCTAAGCCTACGTTAGTAAAGAACTCCAGATCTGGTTTTGCACCGAGGTCCACCCATTCGATATCCCCAGCAGGATTCTTCTCTCGAACGCGGCCAAGAGTACGCAATTTTTCTTGCTGAGTTCCCAGGGCCTTCGGAGAAGACTGATAAGATCATTGTCTTAGAGTATGAGTTTTGATCCTATGGTGAGACGTTTTGAGCGAAAAAATTTTTGTAAGCTGAAATAGGCTCTGTGGGCAGCCAACAACCGGATTATATCGTCATAGCTGTTACCGGTTGTTATTTGCGATCCTATGTAGGAGAAACTGTCAACCGTCTCGAAAGTTGTAGTCTATTGCTTCGTTTGACCAGTGCCATCTGATGCTGATGTTGGTTTTTTGTTTTTCTGTTGACGTTCCCACCATGCGATTCGTCTTGCCTTCATGTGCAACCCAATATCTCGCGGCCATCACTGCCTGCTCGATCTGGATGAAAGTTGGTTGTTCTTTTCATACTGTCAGTATCGTTTCCGCGGAAAGCAGTAGTACAAAGTGAAAACAAGACAAGAAAATGTGAACACTGTACATATCTCCTAGGTGGAAAGTATCTACTCGTGAATAAAAGAGGTCAACTAACTGCTTAGAAAATTGGTAGACACAGTTTTTACTTTGTCGCTGTTTGGGAAAGATCTGTTATTCTTTCGGGGATTACTTGAGGTCTATTGAAATTGTCGTGAACTGCGTTATTTAAATCATCACAATAAAGGACGCCAGATGGAAGCTCCAGTAATGGGAAAATTTGTGGGTCTTTTACTTAGCAAATCCTGCAGAAAATACATTGGTTTGTATATGACCAGAAAAGCAGTTGCTATTATATTATAGTTTTTTTATGTGTCCCGCTATCACTGCAGCGAATTTTCAAGTCATTACTCTATGTCTGTGTATGATTGCCATACACGCCTAAGTGGGGAATAGCGTATTAACCATAGTTATGCATCAAGCCAGAAACTACTTTGACTGATCCCAAGACTTTCCAAGGAATTTGTACTCTTTCTCCATTGCTATGCGCTACGTAACTATGAAATGTCTCCCTCATCTTTCATCCTGAAGTGGAGATTCCATTTAGAGGCATTGTTAATATTTAATTCACATTAGAAATATAATTTGTATGTACTGTAACTTTGTTAATATTTGCACGATGTGCACCAAATTTATCAGTTTCATCACCTTATGCCCTATATTGCCATTTGCTGAATCAAAAGAAGAAGGGCATTGTCGGAAGAGGCTACCTCAATCACAATTCTCTTTGGCCGAAAATGTCTCCCTTCTTTTGCACATACTGCTGCCATCCGTATTTCCACACAATCCCCGAATCGTGATGTTTGTTACCTGTTCGAAATTCCATTATTCCCATACTTTTACTGGATTACGTCAGATGACTTCTACCGCTGCCAACAAAAGTATATGCGACAAACATAGACAGATACTGAACCGATTTCGATAAATTTTTTTTCCTATGAGCCATGAAAACTGAACCCATAGTCCCTGCATTGAAAACAAGACGGAACACTTCATGTTTTCCACAGTTTAATGAAAATCTGTTTAACAAAAAGTACGCAAATCGCTTCTGAGGACGAAATTTCCTTTCATTGCAAATCAAAAAATTGTAATTTATATTATAATTTCTGGGCAATTTAGATTAGAGTCAACCCATTGAACAAACAGAAAGCTGCCTAGAATACGGTCTCCGTGAAATTGGAAAGAAGTAGTGAATTAAAATATTTCGTAGAGTCATGAACTAGATATTTCTTTGCTCCTTGACGTTTTGAAAATCTTACCAGCTTCTGACAACATCAAGTATAATGCAACAATAATTCCATCCTTTGAAGGAATGCAATTAGATAAATATCATTTCATCCTTTCCCTTTATTACGACCAAATTGGAACTGAAAAGCGAAAAGGTGAAACGATGAAATTGCGCGCACTCAGATCCCTGTCCAAACACAGTAAAAACGAAGTCATCCAACGTAAAATCTCTGTACGGAAATGGGTAGGTGAATAGCATTTTTGGCAGATCGACTTCCTCTTATCCTTTCCTATTTCCTTCTATCCTTCTGCGGGGATTATTTTAAAATTTAAATTCGTCTTGAGGAAAGTCGTTACGGTGCGCAGCACAGTAATGATATTAGATTTAAAGGAAAACAAATGTCTTCTAGTTGGAAGGATGTGAAGTTAAATTGAGTTTGGCGATGTACGGGAGTCTGGAATTAAAGCCACTGCTTGGCAAATGATGTTGATGGAAATGCAAGTTTGGCTTGTGGTTCAACGTGGAGCTTGGCGTGCTTTTTTTGAAATGTCAGGTGAAAATTGTATTTGATGAGATGTATATGTATGTAAATGGGAAAGTATTTAAACTATAAGTCAAAGGAATTTCCCATTTGCATTTTCAGGAATTATGAACAAGTATTAGTAAACTCATTAAACTCAGTGGGAACTTGAACTCTATATTATCCCGTGGCAGCCAATTTATGGAAGTTTTCAGCACGTTCGCAATGAAAATTTCTGGTAGAGGCAAAATGATTTATAACTCACAATTTATTTTTCGCGGTGCTTTGTTTTTGGCGTTACTATAAGGAGGTTATGCAATGCTACGCATTCCCAGGTAATTAGCCCGGAAAAGAAACAATGATATCCACTCCGGGCTACAATACGACCTCTACAAATCCAAGATAAATAATAGCCTACTTTACGCGTGGAGCCTTTCAACAATATTCACATTCATTAGTTCGTTAACCTGGCAGTTTATCCAGGGTAATTATCTCATCACCTTTTCATTGAATGACATTGTCCCTGAAGAACTTGAATGTCAACATTACAGCCACTTAGCAAAAGCTTCAATTTATTCTGTGAGGACATATAACAACATCAGCCAGGTTGAGGCATAGTCATGGCCCTCTTGGGGCTTAATAGTCAATACAAACAGTTCCAGACACTCCGAAACACTGGGGGGACGAAGGGAGAATGAGACATTAAATTGCGTTGTTAGAGAGTTAATGGTTTATGTACTCTGTAGAAGTGGAAAGGATATAATGTTGATGAATTTTTATTTTTCTTTCCTACCACAGTTTCAAGGGAGTATTTGCTTTGTTTGACGAACAAAACCTAAGCAATTAAATGATAACATCAAGAAGAATGTGAAGGTGTTGCCTTGATTATCTCTGCCTATATGCAAGGGAAGATGAAAATGTGCGATATCATGCTGGAGTTATCATTTGACAAAGTTATTAATATTCTGACTTTTGAGTTGACATTTTCCTATAAAACGTGTCTTCAAAATCGTGTCAATCAGATAGTAAGATTCGTCTGAGTCCATTAAGGATTTGGAACATTTCCAATACATCATTCAAGTCAAGACGGAAATGACTTAATGAGTCTATTCGATCGATCATAATGGCGTTCCACAAATGTCTGCCTTAGTCCAACAAAGGGCTTTTAGATATCCAAAGAAAAAGATTGAAAACATAATGGACAGTAAAACATGGCCTGTACTTTTTCCCGCAAAAAGCTTTGTAAAAGGATATTTCTCAAACTCATTTTACGCTTTGTGGTTTAGTAATTTTCACGGCAAAGCCGCATAATTGTAGCCAAGAGTGGTCCAAAAATGAAATCCTCCTGCGTACGACTTCAGAGGCTGGAACCTAACATTACTTCAGTCAGCGGCAAAAATGCCAAATTTGGATTGTGCTGCTTTCTATTTCTCGGTTATTCACATTCCAAGTCATTTTTGGGCCCTTAGATCGAAGCCGTCCATGGAAAAACCTGAAAGGCGATCGAAACCGAAAGAAGGATCTGAAGAGATGTAATAGTAAAGATACACACATCAATAGAATCAAAATTGAAGTAAATAGATGCGAGTATCTGAAGGTCACTATACGGAAAAACTTCCATCGTTCATCCAAATGTAGACTTTATTGTCTGAGTCCCAGTTACTCTAAAAATCCTTCTTGAGTGTGTTATGCATGACGGATCTTCTAGACCCCGTATTGCAATGAGAGAATTGTGCTGTTCAAACCAAGCAAGAATGTATCCAAGGGCCTTCGAGTTATAAATTATGACGATGGACCTCGGGTTAATTCGAAGCCACCTTTTACATTTTCATGTACTACTTGTATGAAAATCGTTATATCTAGTCCTATTTTTAAACAATTCGGAAAACCTCTGGAAGCCTCTTGATTTTTTTTTTTAGGTTTCTCGGTTGGGTAGTTTCTAAGAATGGGCCCATGAAAGAAATTTTGACATTCCAGCCCGTCCACTCCCCACCTTTCCAACTAATGTCAAAACTTAGCTTCGGAAAGTACTAATCGATACCTTTCATTTGATACCCCACTTGACTATATTTGATGTAAAAAGAAATTTACGCTCCCCTTTTGTATGTATGCGGATCCTCCTTCGATTCGACGTAGAATGATGTAACTTACTGTATGCGTGAGCGTTCACAGTTCCCACCTTTTCACCAAATTTGGTGTCAATCGTTATAACCATTTCCGCGTGCGACAGACAGATGGACGGACAGACAAACAACCGATTGTAGTAAGGTTTTGTTTTACTCAAAACTTTAAAAATCGGAAGAACACAAAATAGACTGTACCCAATAGCTCCCTCCTCGAGGTTGGTGAGACAGTTTAGGAACGCGCTGAGTAATATGGGCGGCACGCTCAAAGTCACTTTCATCTGGGTTCCCGGTCACAGAACACAGAGGGACGGACTGGCAAGGCGGGGCTCTGGTCTAGGCAATTTCTCGGTGTCACAGTTTGTGTCCCGTTGGCGACTGTCAGGAGCGGAGTCTACTCGCACTCCTTAGCACCCGTTGACTTCAGATGGCAAGGGCTCGCTACCTGCGCCAAGTCAAAGAATAGCTTTTGGGTCAGACGCGTGTAAATGTATACAAAATTACGATGGTCTGCACCGGGCACTGGCCTATAGGGGACCATGTCGTCAGACTCGCTATTACCTAAAGTTCGCATTGTCGAAGCTGCGGAAAAGGGATAGAAGCTCTCAGACACTTTCTTTGCAATTGTCCAGCTCTAGCTACAGCCAGCACCCCGCTACGTAAACCGTTCTTCGAGAACCTCTCCAACGGTAGGCTGGGGGAGCTGCATTCGTTCGTGAATTCGAGGGCCCCTGCTTTTACTATAGTAGTCATGATCTTAGGAGTTAGTTGCGTCAAACGATACACTACAGCTCCTTCCAGCGGCCACTGATACCGCCCGATACTTATCTAGAAAATATGTTATTCCTATTATGATTGGTCAATCATTAATTACACAGTCATTTCACAAATTTGACCGACAGATTTTGTCCAACTATTGAACTGACAGAACCGTTATTTCTTAAAGTGATGAACCAGAACACTGTTCCAAAATATATGCAATTACTTGTCCCATTTAGGGGTGAATGACAACCATATTAAGCATTGAAGGACTCCTGAGAACATGTTTCACCCACCCCTATTCCTAAACAAGTCGAATGATGGTTTCGCCCACGACATCGACAGCTCATCAGACGTTGCATCACCGCACCGCGTCCTTGAAGAACTGTTGTGCCCCTTTTACTGGGTATAGTGTACCTATTGATCATAGTATCTCGAGCAGGCCTGTAACCGTTAGGAACTTTAGTATGTTCCCCACTTCCAGAAGTTTCAGCATTGCATCTGGTATTAAGTGTTCTCCCAGATGTATCGACCTACTTTGCACAAGTGCCGGACACTGTCCCAGGACGTGCATAGAGGTTTCGTCCTCCTCCTCACAGAACCTGCAGGCAGTGTCCGTAGATATCCCTAGCTTCCCTAGGTGGTAGTTCAGCCGACAATGACCAGTGAGAATTCCCACTACGATTCGAAGGTTCTTTTTGGTGAGGTTTAAGCAATCCTTTGTGCGCATGGGTTCGTATCCCCCAATTAGCACCATGTCTGCTAAGGATACCTTCGAAAAGGTGAAGGTGCTCCCAACGGTCCAGATTTCTTTTTTGATCGCCTGTAATGGGGACTTCAACCATATTAAAGAGATTGTGTAATTTAGGGGAAAAGGGTGCATAATTTTCAACTCAGCCCTTGTTATTTTTGCTATTTTTTTTCCTTCGAGGTAGCTCCAGTTTGGCCTGCAATATTTGAATTTGATTTACGGAAGGTGATTTCTGAAAGCTTAGATTTAGTCCGTGAACCTAGACATGACGAAAAAAGAAGCTTGAAGTGAAGCTTTACCCATGGTCCAGTTATAGGAAAACCTGCGATCGATGGTAAAAGTTACGGTGCCCAATATTTGAATTCAGCGTAGTTGAAATAGTGGAGGACACGCTATGCTTTGCAGTACAATTAAAAGAGTAGCCCACTCCGTAGCTATTATTTGAAGAATTGATTTAGTTTCCCCAGCTTGTTATGTTCGGTCAATATGTTCCAATTGTTTACACACTTCAAACTTTTCAATAAATCACTGTGTCAATGCTAAAGTTTCCTTTGCTGATACGGTCTAACCACCTTCGAGTAACTGCTGCCTAATTGGAGAAAATTTTACTCAAGAAGTTCTCTTCTGTAATTTGGAAAATCAACTGCAGGCTAGGCAAAATTTAAATTTAATCAGAATTCTGCACTTTCAAGGAGGTGTCTCAGTTCCGGTGCTGCCAAGCCCCCTCTTGAGTATCAACTTATACGCGTCTGTTTCAAAATTATAGACCTCCTGCGGGTATAAAGGACATTGCGAGGGTGTTTTACCTTTGGATAAAGCTACCGCTTTAGCTTTCTACAGCGCTTTTTCCTTCTGCCATTCTCTCTGTTTACATAATTTTTCGGTCGAGTGACTGGATTCATGAACGATTTTAAAGCATATCAGTCTGTGTTATATGCAAGCCATTGATCCCGTCTATTTTCCTAAGGAAAACTTCTCGTCGGTACAGATAACTGCACGTTGGAATACTTCTGTAATGACATGAGTTAAATCCGCGCCTACATGGCCCTCATTAGTGGGAGCTTTATCTTCTACTACTGGCGGACCCTGAACATTGTTTTGGGTTATCGAATTTCGTATGAAAACTATTAGAGTGAATTGTTATCTGCCATTCAAATCCCACCAGAAGGCTATTTAAATGGGATGATCAATAAGCGCCGTGTTTGTTAGTCTGAGGCGCCTACCAAAAATGTCCTTTCTTTGGCTGATTGCTCGGTTTTTGGTTTTTGCTTTGCGGATATTCTCGTGTTCCTCGAACTCTGTCTATCAGCCAATCGATGCCGGGCTCTACTTGACTAGGAGCTGTCGGAATGATCGCAGGAAGAAGACGGGAGGCGTTTCTCGGTGAAAACATTTGTGGTCCATTGGCAAAAGTCTACCGTATTTGCAAGTGGATATTGGAAGCCATCTGCATAGGTTGGATTGCCTAATAAGATCTGTCAATCGTCTAGCGGCCCTCCTTCGCCCTCTATGGTTCTAAGAGTATCCTCGTAGTAATGGAGACAAAGATGCTGCTTAGGACCAGTGTCGTGACGCGATCTATGTGAAATTATGAGAGAGTCGTTTTCGATGGTGACGTGATTCGCGTGATTCAGTTGCTAAGATTTGTCTGAACGTTGAAGCCTATGGGAAACTGCATCCAAATCAGGTTTTTGACACAACTAAATATTAGAACCGCAGAACACGGGAAGGCTCCACTTCTGGATGGAGCAAAGGCTGAAGAAAAAGAAGAATCGTCTAGCAAACTCCGATCTTGAATTCAGTAGAAAAAATAAGGGCGAAAAGGCATTCCTCTTTTCTCAGACTTTGGTAGAGTCTTAGAAAGGATTATGGTCCAGCAATTGAAGACGAAAACATCTCGTCTAGTATCGGGATAATAGTACTACGTTTAGACTAGAAAATTACCGATGACATCTTGATGCAGGTCAAGAACTCCATTATTTCTCCCGTGGTTTGGTCGCTGGAGTCTTTGCAACTTCCGAAGGGGTATTTGACTAAGTAAGCTGACCTTCTGTGTTTTTCCAAACTTTGTGAGAGTGGGGGTATAAATTAGCCCCATATAATGACAGAATAGCATTTGTCGGTGCTATCAATAAGCACATATTGCTCAGTATTGTGTAGGGTTGTCTACTGAGAACTGTAGTTGATCCGCTTCATGGTGGAAAAACTGTTAGCAAAGTGAGCTATGTGGTAGACTATGTTAAGTACGCCACCAAACACTTTATTCTGACGGAGTAGAATGCATCTAAGTGGCAGGTTAGATAGAACGATAAGACGTTAAATGTGTTTCTTACCAAGAGATATACCTTGTACTTTGAGTTTGAGAGGAGCTTCCATATGACTAGTTGTATCATCCAGAACGAATTATTTTTCTTACAGGAGCTTAGTTTCTAATTCTAGCATGTCCTGTGTGGGGGGAGGGAAATTTAGCGGAATGACTACGTTTCCTCTGTGTCCGTCTGGCTAACCCTGGCATCCGCAGTCCAAACGATATAGTATTTTTGATATTGGCCAGTAGTTTTACATTGCCCCAATGCCTACTAGCATGTTGATTCCGGATGACACAAACAGTCTTTCGTTTCGGCTTCTCAGCTGTGGTATCGTGGGCGAATTTCCTTAGTGACTTTGAAGGACAGCCACCACTTTTTGTTTGGGGTTCTTCATGCGGAGTTGGTTTGAGCCAAGCTGGTGGTCTTCTGTGTTGCTTCCACGACCTCAAAGAGGGCACCCAGACTTGACTCATCTGAAACCGTATTCATGGTTATTTAGTTCTATCCGTACAAGAGTGTGTATCTTCGAGTCTGCTTTTAGACAAATTTTTGAAGAGACGCCTTCCCCACCATTGTTTAAGGTGGATCTCTTATGGAAGTTTTTTGGTTGCATTTATCATCATGGTGCGAGAAGGATTCTTTGTGGGTTCAGGTGTAGCGTTGCGCGTTGCAACTCGAATATTCCTTGTTATGAAAAAAAGGGGGTAGGTAACTTTTGTATCTATATGTATGAATCTTGAGCCTGCTCTCATTATAACCTCGTGCCGTCGTGGCGGGTTTTGATTGTAGTCATAAATTCAATCTTTGTTTTTAGAGATAGACAGGAACCCACGTTAAATTCCTCGGAACGTCGGAGACCAAGAACCGTGCATCATTCGTAAAACGAATATCTTCCTGTGATAAGGACTTGGTTGTGGCGTTGAGTTCCACGGGTCCTGATGATAACAACCCTAAGAACGTCACATTTGTTGCCCTCCAGATGGGAAAAAATCCTCTAACATCCATATTCGTTTTTTCAATTCGATGCAGCATGTTAGAATGTGGCTTCAAAGCCCATAGATTTTAGTGACTGGCTTTATGTTATTACAGAACTCTCCACATGTGACCTTAAAAATTCTGATATCGTGCGGAGTTCACCTGGATCACACGTCTAGGAATATTACTGACCCTTCTGCCTCCTATGAGGGCTCATAACTTTTTAGATTTTCTAACAAGGTCAGAGAAAAAGAATCTCTTGCTCCTTCCTTCATACTTTTATATTCCTTCCGGTGTGGAATTCAAAGTTAAACCTTACCGTTTTGGCCCCAAAGTAACTCCCAGGTTCCAACTTTTGTAGATAGAAAAGGAGTCTTCTTTCTCCTACATTGCCTACCCAGCGACCCCACATTGAGGCGTCAGAAAATTTTTGTAAGAAGTGGGCGGTGATCTCTACGAGTTACGAGCCATTTTCAAAAAGCAATTCAATAGAATACCATAGATGGGATTATATCTCCCTATATTCTTGCTTATCCGTCTTTTTCTGCTAAAAAAACAATCCGCTGTTTTACCTCAGCCGCTGCATTTATCAGAGATGACCGTGAAATGATGACGTCCTCCCATCATTGATGAGCTAAAAACAGAATTTCTGAAACAATTGAATACCAAACCGAAAAATAAGCTCCAAAAGTGCTTCCCCTTCTTCTTTGATAATTTGCCGACACACGTGTATTTATCTTATCTGAAGGAAATATTTGGGCAGAAGGTGGGGCGAAATTAAAATTCAACGAAAGATGTAAATTTTCTAAGAAAGCGGAATTTCCTTCAGTTTCGTTTTTATAAAACTCCGCATTTACAATCGCTGGCTGTGAAATTTTTTTTTGTCTGCCTACTCACAGTAAATGTCTGAGGTAGCCTGGGTAATACCATGTCATCATACCTTCGAATATCCGCTTAGTTCGCACTTAAATGATCAATTTCTGACTCCGCTTGAGCCGTATATAGGATTAAGTTTCTGTAAATATGATGTCAGGGACAATGCACTAAGTCGTAAGGCGTTCGCTAAGATTATCCATATCTATCTGAGCGCCAAGTGAACAAGCCTTCAGCTGCTAAAAAAACACAGACCATGACTGACGGTGAATTCTTAAATATTTTTCAAAATTTTTCTTGAATAACTTACAAAATCCTCTGACTCTGTAGAACCGCTTGCGCTTGACAATCACCAATAAGTAGTCGAGTCCAACTGTCTGGATTGGAGCAACTTATCGTCAAAATAAAGAAAATTCCCAATCCTCACACAAAAGAAAAATTAACATTGCCAGATTCTCTTTGTTATATGACTGATGGGATGTAGGCGAAGTTAAAAATAAATACTTAAAGAATTATATTATACTTTAATGGATTATATGGTAATAATTTAAAATCGTAAGAATGTGCTCCTAGACAAACAAAATAAAATGTTAGAAAAATAGAGGTGTCGCTCAAATTAAGGAAATTTGTCAAGCCAATCCTCCTGCTACGTCGCAAAAACTCCACTCAAGCCGCACATCATTATACGTCTGTCTTAATTTTCTAACAAGTTGTGGAGATGCCTTTTATGTGGTCGCATCAAAATCTTGGACTCTTTTAGAAAAAGCCTTGCTTTAGATTAAAATGCTTTTCTGCTGTTGAGCAATAAATTTAAAGCTACAACTTTTATATGCACATTTTCACATAAAAATATATTCGAAAAAAAAAGATCACTGAGAATTATTGTTTTTGAGCATGAAAGGATCACTAAATAATTGCACCCTTCAGGTACTTAAACGAATCAGGAAGTTCCTATCGACGCTTGGTTTACTGTTTTATGTTCTTGTGTTTTTTGGATTGCATGTAATTAAAAAGGAAGTTATTTTTGCCCTTACACTGTAAAAATCACTCTAAAGCATCTATCACCCCTTTTCAGCCTACTGAAGTAATAACGAATATTTTATCATTAACTCCTCAATTCCATCTATTTTTTTCGTTCCAGGGGTTAATATGGGTTATATTGAAAATAGTTATTCGAATTCAAATAATGGCGGTAGTGTAAATTCACAAGATTCATTGTGGCAAGTTAAGATGTCAGCAGCGGCTGGTAACCAAACAAATTTAGTTCCATCACACAATTTTGTTGAACGACAACCATCATATGGTTATGATCCTTTGACGCATGGCGGTTATGGGGCTGTCGATGACTACGCATCCTATCCGCACCTGACAACAACACCTAGCCAACATGGGGATGAATATCATAATATGCGTAACAGTCAGAATCCATCCAGACAAGATTATTGCAGTGATCCGTATGCATCAGTACAAAAACCAAAGAAGCGAATTGATCAACACCTAGGTAAGTTGGATTTTATTTCAATATATTTTAGTGTCCTTAGAATAGGAGAAAAATTAGGAAACGTCTTTTGAGTATTTCTGTTGACTCACGCGATATTCGCCTAGAAATCGTTGCACCCACCCACCCAACTAATTCAGAAGTCCCCTTTTTGCCAAAAAGAAACTTTATTTATTTTTTTCACTTTTGGGTTTGTATCTTGGAATGAAATTGCTGCGCCACATCACTCCGCTCCCAGATGAAACCTAGGAGTGTCAGCGACTGAACTTGCAACTGCGTTTCCCATCATTCCACGTAATGAACGCGACGTTCTTTTGGGCGCACACGGGCTTCAGCCTAGATAAGGAGACCGCCTTTTTGTGTCCTCCGATCTCGAGCTGGAAGAAGTGCTCTCCCCGCTCGAGAACACGGTACGCGCCTTCATATGGAGGTTGCAGCGGCTTCCGGACGGCATCCTGACCAGGACGTGCGTGCACGTGTCCAGCTCCTTGGGCGCGCAGGCAGGTGCGCACGAGTGTCGGGTGGGAGGTGTAGCTTTGATGCGTCGAAGATTGTCCCTCAGCAGGCGCAACAATCCCGAATCTGTGAGACCCGATCTTTTGTCGTAGACCGGATCACTTGGAAGCGTTGGATTCTCCCCGTATACCAGCTCCGCGGGGCTGGCAGCAAACTCTTCTCGACGGGTTGTTCATAGGCCGAGTAGGACGAGAGGTAAGACTTGAGTCCAGGACGGATCGTCGAGTGCCATAATCGCGACTTCCAGCGTTCGGTGCCAACATTCTAGCATCCCATTGGATTGCGGGTGGTATGCCGTAGTTCGCTGGCGTTTGAAACCCAGGAGTTTGCCTAACTCCGAGAAAAGGGTGGACTCAAATTTCATTCCCTGGTCAGTGATGGCCACTGCAGGGTCGCCAAAGCGAGGTATCCACTCTCAACAAAGGGCTTCGGCACAAGATTGCGCCGTAATGTCCTTCAGAGGTATTGTCTCAGGCCACGCGTAAACCTGTCCATGATTGTAAGGCAATACTTGAAACCGTGCGAGTCTCGCAAAGGACCTACGATGTCGAGGTATATAGTGTGGAACCGTTTGGTAGTGCGAGGGAATGAGCCCACTTCTTTTCTTACATGCCTGGTGGACTTATGCTTCTGGCATGCGATGCACTCTCTGGCCCAGGAGTTGACATCTTTATTTATTAAGGGCAGAAGCATTTTTCGATGACTAGGCGATTTGTTGTCCTGATGCCTGGATGAGCTACGTCGTGAACTGCGAGGAACACTTCCCTGCGAAAGGTGGTCGGAATGTATGGCCGGGGTGTCTTTTCCGAGTCTTCGCAGCAGAGGGAGAGTTCGAGCCAAAAATGGGCAACTCCCGAAATTTGTATTTGGGGTTGGATTTGAGGCTCTGAAGTGCTGCGTCATCCTCCTGCGCTTTGGCGATAGCCGAGGAGTCGGGTGAGGCGGGGATGTTTACCTCGGAGACACGTGACAAAGCGTCAGCAACTATGTTGTCCTTACCGGACACGTACTGAATGTCTGACGTAAACTGGCTTATATAGCTCAGGTGTGGAAGCTGACTAGGGGACGCTTTGTCGGGCTTCTGTTTCCTTCTAGGGAGAAGCGGAAGTATTTAATGCTCAAATATGCGGCGAGCAGTTCTCGATCGTAGGGGCTGTAGTTCCGTTGAGCGGGGTTCAACTGCTTAGAGAAGAAGCCCAACGGCTGCCAGACCTAATTCACCTTTTGGTGAAGAGCAGTGTCTACTGCGATGTCGGAGGCATCAGCAAAAATGGCTAGGGGTGCATCTTGAAGAGAAAATGCCAAGAGTATAGGTTCAGCCAGTTGTTGACGAGATTTATCAAACGTGCGGACAGCCTCTTCAGACCACACAATCTCTCGTGTGTCTTTTGTTTTCGGGCGAGACAAGTACGCGTTCAAAATGGACTGGTGTTGGGCGGCCTTGGGTAGGAAACGACGATAGATGTTTAGCATGCCCAAGAACTTCTTCAACTCCTCCACTGTTTTCGGACCCGGGAAGCTTGTAATTGCTTGCACCTTGTCTGGGTCGGGCCGTATTCCTTTCGGGGAACGGGAGTCGTCGAGGAATCTCACCTGTGATTGAAGGAATTTGCATTTCTCAACGTTAAGTATTAAACCGGCCTGAAGGAGACGTTGAAAAATGCACTCGAGATGGGCTAGGTGCTCAGATTCAGTGGAAGAAGCGACCAAAACATCATCAAAGTACACGAAACAGAAGTCGAGGTTCCGCAGGACCGAGTGAATGAACCTTTGAAAGCTTTGCGCCGCATTGCACAACCCGAAAGTCATCCGGGTGAACTCGGAAGGGTCTAAAGGGTGTGCATTTGCCGTCTTTGAAATGTCTTCTGAAGCTACATGGATTTGGTGATATGCCTTTGCTAAATCCAAGGTGGAAAAGATGGGGCAATGTGCGAATTGATGCGCAAAGTCGCGGATGAACGGAATTGGATGATGAATTGATGTTATCTAAAAGTACGGAAAGAGTTTGAGCAACTTGTTCAACAGGGTATCTGCAGACCTTCAAACAGCTCCGTGGCTTATTCGAACTCGCCACGAGAGGGGAAAACCTCCCCGCCACATTTAACATTTTTGAGGCTCCTGTTCTGGCTTTGTAACACGTTGCTTTCCATGTAGGGTTGTCCGCCCTACCCAACCCCCAACCTGGAGGATCAGTTGGTACAATTTGTTCCGTTTTTAGGCGCGGGAGACTCGCCTTCATCCTTCTCCGTCTGCAGCTTTTCGTTAAGAAAGAGCTCCCAGGGGTCACCACGTGGAGGTGGAGATAGAGTTTGGTAGTAGAGCTGTTGGTGTTGATTCAGCAGGCATTTCCCAGGATTTATGCTCCATCGTGGGTACCAATCCACGTTTCGCCCTGGGACCTATACAACCTTTTGACCACCAAAGCTCTTACTGTACAAGACAATGATCTTGGCTGTCCTCATGTATTCCTCGGGGATTTGGGTTGGGTATGGTAGAAAAAGAAGACGAGGCAGATCCTGCCTAAGATGGAGCGATGGCGTAGGCCAGGGCGCCAGACAGCTTTTAGGGATATTGAATTGGTGGACCTCGGCGCGAAACCGGGACGCCTGGAGTTCCTTATTAAGGCAGGCCTAGACCGGATACCGGTTGTTGCGCCGTTGCTGATGATGATGAAACATTTTTGAAAACTGTCGACCTATTCTAGTAATTGGAGAAACTAATTGCATCCACAAGAAATTGGAGAGTACTTGGAAGTCCTGTTACCACCTCAGATAGCATCACACCCGGAGGACATCACTATCAATACGAAGAACTGAAATATTAAACCACAATGTCCAGTGCAAGCTGCAATTTAAATTACAACATTATTGGGTCATCTATACCATTTTCTCTCCATTTCTCATGACTTACCGATTACAATTGGAGTGAGATTCGCCCAGAATTAATTTAGTCAACCACTAAGACCCCCCCAGTAACAAGCACATGTCCACATACGTCCATCCTAAAGTCCGTAATATCGAGTATATTTGAGCATGTTGCTATCCCTTAATGGGTTAAATTTGATCCTTGTCCAAACCATTGATTACCTCATTTAATAATCTTTAGGGCTTTCCTTCCACGTGACCAAAATGGGATGTTCATGTAGCCAACGCCTCTGGCCAGTTATGCGTATGGATAATCCAGGTCTTATCTATATCTAATCGTCATAATCGTAATTTTATCCTCACGCACATTTAGAAGTCCGTCGAATGGGTGGGGGAGGAGTAGGCTTCCTGCGAAAAGTCATGTTGAATCTGAAAGGTCTAAGTGTCTAGTTATCTTATATAAGTCGATCCTGGGAGTCCCGAAGGCGTATGAAGTTATTGTCTTGTAGGAAACGTACGGGCTGAGTTTGAGTGTATCTTTGCTTTCTACTATTTCCTCCTTCCTTTTGTAGGAGAAGTTAATATAATTTTCTGTCCTGACTATTCTACAAATATATTCATTAGACTACATGACGCTGGGATGTATTTGCTTAAAACTGTGTATCTCAACCTTTTTCTTGCTTAGTTTGAAATAAACTTTGTTATCTAATTAATCCAATTGCTTACACCGAAAGATTTTAATTTAAAAAAGATTTTTAGACGATGTAGAGATTTTATTCTATATCTTTGTATCCAGGAGGGATACATTTTTCGAGATCTACTCTACAGTATGTGCGGGTAGTGGGGGTGAAAACTTGAATCCTTCATAACTTCAATGACGAAGTCTTTCCCAGGATCAAAGCAGCTCGTGATCCATCGGTTGACGAGGTTCTTACTCGAACACATTTCAGATTCGTTATAGAAAGGGGGAGAACGGTAAGCGACATGTGACGGCTTGGGGGTATTTTAAATCTAATTTCCTGTATGTTGTCTCAGCGCTAACCATTCTAGTTAAACATCATTCGTAGCTATGAATACGTATACATACGGGTAGAACCACAATCTGGCCATCCGGCTCCATTACTCTTTGCAACCTGTCCTATTCGCCTAGTCCGCGTGGTATCCATTTCCACATATGGAAATTTCCTGAAAACAAATTCAGATTTCATAACCAACACACGCGCGCTACTGTATCCACTTTCATTTCACCCTTGTGGCCCATACGTATAAATATTATTTTGCTTCCGTGTAGTGACATTATAAATGTATTTTGTCGTGTCTCTGACGTGAAACCATAGAAATTCATTTAATTATAAATTAAATTAAAAGCAATGGGTGGGTGAGGTTGAAAATCTGCACAGTGAGGTGTTTTTAGAAAATTCACCAGGATATGCATGCATTTCTGTTCCGATTGCGGCACGGCTTTATATTATGGAACTATATGAATGTAATTTGAAATTTCTGGGGGTTGTTAACGTTTGAATCTAAATCATTGAATATTATTGTGACTAGGAACTGAAGCAAGTGCCTCAGTATACTTCGCAGTGCTACAATTACAGGAGTTTTACTTTAAATATACGTCATGCGAACTGATGGTGACATGAACTTTCCCATCATGCACGGGGGGGTTGAGTTGCGACACGAGGCTTGGAAAAGTGGAGGTTGAGTAAGTGCCGTAGATTAGTTTTCCGTGAGAGAGTCTTTGATGGTTATGTAACCAAACCATATGTTTGGGAGTACTCTAAATGGCTTCATCAGCTTACGAAAGGGGCCCTGAGAATGTATTTCATTTTGAGGTGAATACTTCATTACTCGATGCAAATTTCTAATTAGTTGGTGATAGAGTGAATTCCAAGTCAAACCCTTAACGGGTTAATTCGACTCCTATAACATCGTTGTATCAAACGTGGTATCCTCTATCAAATATTTTCTCTCATTACCAACAAAAGAGAGCACACAGATTTCCGTTTCGTGATATTAATGTCCATCAGCCTCGATTACTTACATTTCATCCATGGATATTCATATGGAAATCGGGAATGAATTTATGGCTGAATGCCTCCCGAATGCAATAATCCCGATAATGCTCTTAAATTCATGAAATATAAATTTGGTCCGCTTACATTTGGTTTGGTCCCCTGTATTTATCTCTATTAATTATCTTCTAATTTTTCCCATCGTTCGGTTTACTTAGTTTGCCAAAGTTCAGTTTGAAGTTACGTAAAAGTTCAATTGTCAACCCCAGAGAGAGTTCAGATTTCATGGACATGGAAGGGGAGGAGGGATGGGGGGATTCTTTTCAAATCCGGTGAAAAGTCTTGGCGGTCGGCATCTAAAATTGTTTTTTTATGTCATTATGATAAAGTTTGAATTTTCAACCCTATCGCTGGGAAAGGATGGGATGGGGAGGAAGAGGAACTCCTCCCATCTCTAACGCTGTCAAAGAATGCGGGCCGTCGTCGTCCTTTAAAAGTTCTGACACGTCAAAGTGGAGCTGTTTAGGGGTTTAATTATGAGCCCCACTCCTGGAGGAAATCCGGAGCGTATGGCCGGGGGGGGGGGGGGGGGGGGGGGGGGGAGAAACAGGTCCTTTCTCGGCAACCCCGTTGAACTATGGCAGTCCCCCCCTTTAAAAAGTTATGGCATCTCAATAGGGGATCATTTCCTATCATCATGGTAAAAAGGGGGTCTGTAGGCGCGAGAGCAAACCCCCTCTCTTTGCAGTTAGGAGTACATATAATGTGCAATGTACTGGAACTCCAGTATGAAAAAGTGCGAGATGCTGAGTGAAAAGTCGACGATGATAAAAGGGAGTTTGTGGCCCTGAGGGAGGGAGGAGCTAAAGCTATAGGAAATAAGAATGGTCTTTGTGGTCCGGATAGGTGAGTGGTTAAAGCACAAGGCTGTCGTGCGGAAGATCGCTGTTCAAATCTCACTGATGGCAGTGGGATTTGTATCGTGATTTGACGTCGGATACCAGTGGACTCAACTGTGAATGAGTACCTGAGTCAAAATCGGGGTAATAATGTCAGGCGAGCGCAATGTTGCGTCTTATAGGGTACTATATTATAAAAATGCTCTAACAAACTTCAAGGCCCTGATCTAATTGGATTGTTGCGCCAACGATTATTATTATTATAAAGAATGGTCTTACAGACTATATCGCATCACAAAAGGCCTTTACGTGTTGTACAATCCGTCGTCGTCGCTCGTGGTAAGAAACCTAAACATGTGGTCGAACGGTCATCCCAGATTGGTTTGTGTCGAACAAAAAGCGGAGCTATATTTAATATGGTAAACTGGCGAATATTGATCATGTACGTCTGTCAAAACCTAAGCTCCTAAAAGTTTCTGCCAACATACGCCTGTTTGTCATTGCGGGAATATGGAAGGCATCTTTTGCGTTTATTGTTCCTCAATATCATTTTATAAGTATTGGCTTGCTGCACATCAAATGGCCGATTTGGTACTAAAATTTGGACCATAAAGCTTACAAAGATTTATTTAATTAATCAAAATAGGTGCCAATTGATTCAAAACACTTCTCCCAGCGAGATACAAGAGCGTGTATACCAGTTTCGTAGAAGTCCAATTTTCGAGTGTTGATAAATTCGCCGAAGGCAATTTTGATGGCCTCTTCATTCCTAAACTGTTTTTTCCGCTAAGAAATGATTTAAACGCTTAAAAAAGTGGCAGTCGGTTGGCGAAAAGTGTGGTGAATATGGTGGATGAGGCAGAGTCTCATACCGTAATTTGTTCAACTTTTGAACCGTTGTTCTGGATACATGAGGTCGTGCATTGTCGTGAAGGAGTATCACACCATCTCTGTTATCTAATCTCGGCTGTTGAATACTCAATTTTTTGTGCAGTATTGTTGCAGTTGGGCACAGTATTTCTGTGCATTTATCGTTTCTCCAGGTGCCAAAAAAGAATAGTGGATAACTCCAACTGTAGACCACCAAACAGTCACCTATACCTTCTTCGGATGGAGGCTCGGTTTCGACATACGCTTCGGTGGCTCCAGCATCTAGCCAATGTGCCGATCGGCGACGATTGTCGTATAATATCCACTTTTCTGCACATGTCACCAGTCTGTGCAAAAAGGGATCGCTTCTGATGCGGGAGAGTAAAGAACTGCAAATTTCCATTCGAAGCGCTCCATAAAAGCATGCGGAACCCATTTGTCGAGCTTCTTCACCTTTCCAAGTTATTGCAAATGCCAGGAAACGGTTGAATAGTGTACGCTCAGTTTCTCTGTAATGTCTCCCAGAGGCTGACGTGTGTCGGATTCGGCTATCAAACGCAGCTCGTCATTGTCAATCGATGGTCCTGGATGTCCACGTGGCTCACTTTGAAGGTCTACGTCGCCTGACCGGAATTTTTCGAACCACCGCCATGTGGTTCGTTCGCTTACCTTATCAGCTCCAAATGCGCTGTTAATGTTCCTGGTCGCCTCCGCTGCTTTATGACCGAGTTTGAACTCATACAGGAAAAGTATACGTTCTTGGCCCTTTTCCATCCTTTTTTCCTTTTTATTCACTGTTATCACAATGATGGTCAAAAATGAAATGACTCCTTGATTAAATGTAGGAGTCTTTATACTTCATTATCCGACACAAACAGTGCCAACTGGTGCTGGTTTTATACAACAAAATCGCAACTAGCTTCACTTGATTGACAAATCGGCCATTTCAGGTGCAACAACCTAATCTCTTGACCGGTTTGTCTTAAAAAACTTCTGACGTTTGTCCTCAATCTGGATGGATTTTTGTACCATTAGGGTACATCCTGCATCTGTGATGACTTTATTGAAATGTTTCACCATTGTTTCCAATTCCATTTAGGTAATGGTGTCATTGCCTGGTGTTAGTCGCGAATCATGCTGTGCTTCCTACACTGTTGGTTTTCAACCTAGGCGTAAAAGATAGATTTCACAGCATGTTCACCTTTGCGTTTGGTACATAGCAGCTGAGAAGAGCGTGTAGCGCCTTCCTTCGCAGTTTATTGGCCTACTTTGGTGGGATCCTAGTGTCTCTCCTGGGAAGTAGTTCCACGTAATGACTACTTCGCGAGTAATTCTACCGGCTTCTAATGGAAATTGGACATCTATGAAGTCCTCCGTTATGGACATATATATTTTATATTAGATTTAACACTGTTTCACGCTCTTGGTTTTTGGTGAAAGGTGTTCGAAATTATCCGCGCACCTGTACACCTTGCAGACAACGGATCTGCCTCCATTGCAATGTGATTGTTGGAACCTTCGTCATTAATGCGGGCATATCTTGGTGTTGGCTCTTCGTTCCATTCAAGTTTCAAGTTTGCAAGTCTTCTTTAATGTCAAGGTATCAACTCGTTTGTGATTCGCTGTCAACTTTGAAGCTTGGGAAATTTAGGTCCCATTTGGTCATTGCTTCCGAGAACGTGTGTTATCTTGATGGGTCAACTTTTCCTTCGCCACTTTTAAGGTTTGGTCTGAAACAAAATCTTATTGGAATCGATTCAATGTCTGTCTGTTTGTCACGTTTCGTCTAACATCACAAAACATCAAAAAGGGTCCTCTTTTTCCAACTCTCTCTATGAAATTGAAAGTTGTGACACTTAAATGACTGTAGTTTGCAAACGAATGAACGAAATGTCATGAGACTTTAGATATACACTCGTAACAGATGAGCCTCTCGAAAAGAATCGTGTTCATTTTCTAATGGCATAATACCTTTCATTAGCATAGGTATTGACAATACTCCTGGTAAGTTAGCAACGAAGGTAGGAACGCTGCTAACCTACCTGAGGCATCTTCCTTCTTTTTACTACTCTATGCTAGTCATAGGCTTAACAAGAGATTCTTTGACTTAGCGCCAATAGGAGGCAATTAAAATACTTCATTTTGTGGCTGGAATCCAAAATTCTGGTCGCACATCACATGTTGAATAGTTGATTTACGGCCACTTCTTGTAAGGGAAGCGTTATTAGAAGCGAAAGTTAAACTCTGGATAGAAAATTATCTAATTTACTATTATAAGTAACAAAACTCCATCGTTTTCGAGTATATCGACAACGCTTTCTATCAGTGAATCTTATTGTCGTTTTTGTGCCGATATGAAATTTTCATCACTTAACGCCTCCGAACCATTAAGATTCAACCCTCAGAAACACGGATTAAGACATCGCATTTCATCCCTATCCAAATTCTGCAACATCTAGTTAGATAATAACGTTGTTTACCATTGGCGCGCTCATTTCCATATTATCTGCTTCGATAATCCTACGCCGAAGGACTTTTTCTAATTCATTTGCTTAGGGTTTCAATTGAAATACGGTCATTTTATTGGCAAAGGGCATTAAGTTTGATAATTTAGTAGGAAAAATGCGAATTTCCTTGGTATGCGCGTACATTTTATTCTGCGGGGTTCCACTTAAGTCGACCGAAATCTGTGGGATGTGAAAGTATTAGATTGTCGGCGCCGAATTTATGTTGAAGAATTGTATTTTTCCTAATCTATCTATTTTTCAAAAAAAGTTTTCGTGATAGCAGCGATGATGCCAATATTAGCGATTCACACAATCAATTCAATATCGTTAACAGTATCATGAGCTTCACCGCAGACAATTTTCCCGACCTCGGCCTTTGGTTCTGTGGTTCTTCTTATATGGACTAAAATTTCTCAAGCGAACCTGTTCGCCTTCGTCACAGAAAACACATGAACCCTTTTTTAAAAAGTCGAAACGCTCTTAGTCGGCATCTTCTGGAAAAGCCCTGGAGCTGCTAGTTCAGATTCACTTCCGCGTCAGTGAGGGGGACTGTAAGTCAGAATCTTGCTTGCAGGGTTGCATACCCCCAGTCGTGTGAGACTATTAAATCAATAATTACCGAGGATAAAATCGACTGGGCTATAATCAGCTTCTTCGCGCAAAATTTCAAAAGAGTTGTTTCATGATTTGGCGAGATCTACCGGAGGTGCATCTCTTTGGGATAAGTACCACAATCTTGGTTTTTATATCCAAAGCCAAATGCACAAAAGCTGCTCTCAACGATATAATTATCACGATTGGGCGGTCACTTCAGTGCAAGCATTATACATACTCTAGCTTTCGTCCCTGAATATAAAGGGAGCATTCAGCAACGTAAGTATCAAAGCCATCAATGAAGCCACAACCAGAATAGGATTGGGGTGTACTATCCATGCTAAGAACTAAGAAAATTCAGTTTCATCTGGGTGGTAACCACTTTACCAGAGCTGTGAACATAGGCACACCCTAGACTACCGCCATCTCTTCGGAGTCTTGCTTAATAGTAATGGACGAATTTCTACGCAAAGATAGGGTGGCATTGTGGTGTCGTTTACCGGAGGATTTGATAATATTGGTATCAGGGATATTGTCCTCGGCTATGAGTGAACTCAGAGGGGAGTGCTGGGGAAGGTGGGCCTGTGACCCGCAGGATGCTGATTCAGGATAAATCGCATCAAAGCGCAGGTGATGCTATTCGCCACCAAGACAAGGGTACCTGAATTCCACTTCCGCTTCTAAATAGAAAAGAGTTGGTTGTTTCCTTCAATGTAAAGTATCTGGATATCATCCTGGATCCTAAGTTGGAGATTGAAGATAGAACTGAAGGTTAAGAAGGCATGTATAGTCTTTTACGCCTGCCAAAGCACTTTTGCAGGGGTCTGCGGCCGAGGACGATTATCAGGATGGATACAGCCGAGGTTCACCCCATCCTAACTTACGGTTCTATCGTATGATTGCATGCGCTGACCAAAAAGTACAACGGAATGAAGCTTAATAGGATTCAAAGAACCGTGTGTGCAAGTGCTATCGAGGCTCAGAAGTACTACCCGGCAGATGATCTCAATGTATTTCTACACCTCTTCTCACTGTACTCCATATTAAATGCGTTGTAGCGTGCAGTGCTTTTAGATATCGTAGGTGCGGTTGTTAGACGGTGAAGCTTTACGGCCGTTGTGACATCCTGTAGTACTTCGGGAACTCACGAGTCGAACTTTACTTTGTTGTGGTTTTTCTAATTAAGGCAGAGTAGCAGACCGCCGCCATGTTGCAAGGTTATGACATATTTTTCTTTACCGACGGATCGAAAATGGCCTGTGGAGTCGGTACGGGAGTTTTCTCCGATATTCACAGCGTAGCAAGTCGTACGGATTAACCAGGGCATTCCGAACGGAAATACTAGCGATACTGGAAGTCTGTCGCTGACTAGGGCATTATCCGAGCCTGAAGTATAACGTAGCCATTCCAAGAGACAAGGGATTTTTAAAGCTTTATGCTCAGTGATGACATCTTCCCGGCTGCTGAGACAGTGCAGGGACGCGCTGAACAGTCTGGAGGGCACGCTGAAAGCCACCATCCTCTGGGTTTCTGGTCATATGAACATAGAAGCGAATTAACGCTCCTTTGCTTTGCTTTTGACAGCCCCTCATTGGGCACAGGCTGCGTTTCGCTGGGAGACTGTCACGGTGGTAAGATTCGGCATATCTAATTTGTATGGTTGAAGTTACGGAGAGGAGGGAGAAATCCTCAGGCCCTTCCTTTGCGATTGCCAAGCTCTAGCTAGAGTCAGGCCACGGACCATATGTAAACCATTTTTGAAGACCTCAAAGAGATCACTAGTTGCAAGGGTTCAGATAAGGCTCAACTTTGCCCCCCTCCCCTAGTTTCTACCACAGCAGGAGTTTTTGGCATCAAGGCTGCGTACCACAGCGCTAATTGGGCTCTCCGGTGGGGCTATTGGTACCTGCTGTCCTTGCTAAAATAAACGAACTAATTAAAGAAGATAAAATGTAATTTCTAAAGTTTGGTGGTAATTAAGGAAAAGTGGTAATTTTTTAATTTGTGTGCCTGAAGAACTCCTCCGCTGGGTTAAATTGCTCTCCACAATCCGAAAAATAAATTTCGAATTGTGGCGGCTGTATACATACTGCTTTGTGTCTTTATCGATGTTTATCAAGAAAGCGCCATCTCACTACTCATCGCTCGGGTTGGTCTAAACATCAAAGTCGATGGGAAACAACCAAAACAACGATGAATTGTGATTCATCGGTCAGATGAGGTCTTTGGCAGAGCAAAGTAGCGCAATCTATCAAGACGAGTCGACTACGCTTCTGAACGAGATAAGGTTAAAGGAAAAGAAGAAGGTCGTCATTATTTTTTGTTAGCGTACCTTGCTAAACTACCTGCGGATCTAACATCAGGTGTAGGATTGTTTGCTCGTGGATCAGATTGTTTTTGTTTCAGAAGCTGCTATCCACCGCGGGGGAGTTTTTTGCGTCTCAACTTCTGTAATTATTCCGCTACTTCACAGTCTCTGTAATCGGCCGGGTGTTTGCCTGCATAATTTTCCCATTTTCCCGTGAAAATTTGTTGTTTGGACATTCCTATGATTTATGGTCACCAGCACATTTCCCACAGCTGGATTCCTCGCTTATTGATTACTGTTTTTCATTTTCATTTGATTTATTTCCCTTTTTCAATATATTCACGGCATCTGAGATCTTAGTCCTTTTTCCTTTAGGTCTACTAAAATAGCGTCTTTTTGATTCGTTGGGTGGAGTCTTCTTAGCCATAACCTTGAGAGGCCTATTGTTTTTCTCTTCGTACGTGCACCATTTTCTCTATGTAATAATCGTTGGCGCAACAATCCATATTGGATCTAGGCCTTGAGGTGTGTTAGAGCACTTCATTCAAGACCGTAACGGTACACTACAGTATACTGTAGGAGGCAATGTGGTCAGCATTGCGCTCGCCCGAGATTATTACCCTGATTTGACTCTGGTACTCATTCACAGCTGAGTCGACTGGTATCCGCCGCCAAATCACGATACAAATTCCACTGTCACCAGTGAGATTTGAACCGCAACCTTCCGTACGACAGCTATCCGGACACTTCCATTCTCTATGTTCAGCCTTTTCGAGAGGGACCTGCGTCTACAGTGTGCACTTTCCACACATTATTGTTTAGAGCAATTGTTGAGTACTCCTCTATCATGACTACCGATAGTAAGCTCTTAACTTTAACGTACTAGCCAACTTTGCTGATATAATGCTGATCTAATAATTTCCGGGGACGAGCCTGCCTTTCTTTTTCTAGATTCTCTTCTTTCTTGCGGGATCCAGTCAGTTATTCTAAGCAGTTCTTCTTCATCCCTGCGGTATTCTATTGGTCCATTTACACTAACGCTGCCGCACTTTGCTGGCAATGAACTAGCCTGAGATGTTCTTTTAAGGATCTCCTTTTTCCGCTGAATCTCCTTAATTTGCGAGCCCATTGAGTTTTTTGCGCAATCCTCCATTTTCATTTTTCCGAGGTGTTCTTATTCCATTGCTAATTGATTTTGTAGCTTTAGTTTTGGTTTTGTTTGCGAAACAAAATCTTATTAAAACCGGTTCAATGTCTGTCTGTCACACACACTTTTCTCAGAAACGGTTATACCAATTGACACGAAATTTGGTGAAAGGGTGGAAACTGTGAACGCCCAGATTGAGTTACATCTTTCTATGTTGAGATTAAGGGGGTGTCCTCATACATGTAAAAGGGAGGTGTAATTTTTTTTCACCGAATATAGTCATGTTGGGTATCAAATGAAAGGTCCTGATTAGTACTTTTCGATGCCGGCCTTGCTTTTGACATTTGTGCGAAAGGTGGGGAGTGGCAGAGACCGAAATTGACGATTTCGTTAACGGACTCATTCTCAGAAACTACCCAACCGAAAAATCTGAAAAAAAAAAATCATGAAGCGTACTATTACTAACAAAGTTACAGTAGCTCAAAGTTGCCTTTACCGTGATTTACTGCAACCCAAAGTACTAAATATCAATATCACACTAAATTGGGTAGTCTGACATGCTAAATGCACCCACATAACAGGCTACGTACAAATGGGAGAGTTCTGCACTCAAGTATACTCACAGAAGAAACAAACAAAACCCTTCATACCTGAAGCGCCTAGCTTCCGGTTTTCCGGCTTGTTTGCACTTTGGGTTCAGTTTTTAATCGATGGTGATGATCTTGCAAATCTCGAAATTTTGCTAAAAGGATCGACTCAATGCTATGAAAAAAACATTCGCAGAACCCATAGGACCGATCTCCTGAGAGGGTTGATTTTCCCTTATAACTGGTCTGCCACCTCAGGTATATAATCCATACTTTTGCCCTATTGCATATGTTTGTTTGTTTCTTATTCCCCCTTTGTAGAGTATAGTGCATCCAGTTGATCTATTTTTAGTTGTAGTATAATTACAAAGACGAACATAGCACATCCATGACGACCGAGATTCGAATCCGAGCCAACAAGATAAAGAGGCTAACACTCTATTCCCTCGACCATCGCACCATCGCATACGGGTGGCTTCAATTTGTATCTCCTGTAGAGTTCAGCAAGGTTTAGGACCCTGGTCACGTTTGTTGACCATGCAACGATTGTCTGATGGTTATCCAGGGAGATCGACTTGGTCCAGACACGGACAAAGATTGTCACTGGCCTTTGCTTGGGTTAAAGGCGGTCAGGAGCTTTACCTTGTATGAATGTCAACCTATTGAATCCTCTTATTACTAAATGTGTAAGAAAATAGTTAAACAATTTTAAGGAATAACCTTTCTGATATTATCTATAATTTAAATTAATTCAATTCCCGAAGGACTTTTCGAGAATTCGAAACCATTCCCTTAGAGCTGAAATTCGATCAAAGGGAGTATTGTTAGCCTGTCAATTGCTATACAATGGAGTTGGTCAGAAAACGACTAATTTGCGGCGAAAAGAATAGTAGACTGAAAGAAAACCACATTTTACCGTGGGTACCCTGTGTATGACGTCCAATTCTACCATTCATTTAAAATCCTTGATTCAAATAATCAGTTCCAATGTTATCGTGTGTACACATTTACTAGTAAACGAAAAACCACCGTAATCAGCGGAATGTAATTTCATTCGGAAAAATATCTACTACAGACATTGCGGAAACCGATGCCGATATGCATAGATCGAATGACCAAACCAACTCTTCAGGTTAACCAATGAAACATGTTCAAACAGTTACGGGTGTTAATCAAAGCTTTACTAGACACATCCCTAAATACTTAACAAGCCCCATCAATGAAAAACCATAGTGAATTCCACCACCTGTTTTCAAATAATTGTGAGAATGTGTTAGTTAATGTGGTAAAAATTGGCCACCCCCGCAAAGGTTCACATCATTTATTTTGCATTGCAATTACACTCTAATAGGAAAAATATCCTTGTTGATTCCCATTGGTATTTTATCAAGGGAAATCAATTTTCCGAATTTGTTTTAATTGATTATAAAAACATAATGACGAAATGTTATTGAGGGTGTTCTCTGGTGACAGTTTGTGTTGGGAATATTCGCCAATTCTAGGATTCAAGTTGGAAACTGGGACTCATTATTTTAGGATATAAGATTGTTTCGTTCCAGATTTTTTTTTGTATACTTAATTAATTGCAAATTATTGGCGGATACCTATGGGCTACCATACGTGTTAGGTTTTAAATTCCACGTTGCAACCAAAAAAGGATACTTTTCACAACCACCCCAACATTTTTTCCTCAACACTCTGCATTTGCTCTGTTTCGGATTCATCCCAATATTTTCCAAACAAATGGGAATAAATGCATCGAAACCGATTTTATCGCATGACAAATGTGTATTTTGGCTCTATTGCCCCCATATTGGACGATGGAAACTTTTTAATAGAATTTGAATTTTATGCAATCAACGGGGGCAAATCGCTTGAATCATCCCCAAAAGCCTTTTCGCCATAGCATTTCGAATTTAACGACTCATTAGGGTTTAAGCCGTGCACATTAAAGCTTACTGTCGAACACCACAATGCGGTTCAAAACATATGAAATTTCCGAATGCACTCTGATAACAACAATTGAATTTGCGCAAATTAATGCACTCGACAGTTGCAAGGACATAGAGATAAAGGACGATACGTGCGATGATGGCTGCTGGCAACAGTTTTGGGTTCATGGTCCACAACAGGCCAGCTATTGCCTGGGTCAGCCGACGACTTAGCAGGACCCAAATATTTTACTAAATTATTATATATAATCGGATGACAAACTTTCCCGAAATATTATGAATAATCGATCTGAAACATGGTATCCAGTCTATGTTACGTTTGTAACCATATTTTCGGGACGTAATTTATGTTTTGCCCACCAATACCAATGGCAAGTGGATTCAGGAGAAATTGATATTATAGCGTGTAATTGCATTTCGATTGGAGAGGTAATGGTTGAAGTAATTTATGAGGGGCATAAATTAGGATGCATGGGGATAGTATAGAAATTAGAAATGATTAACAAATGGTAATAAATATTTGATTCAAAAGCAATTCAGTAGGTTGGATATGAAATTTGATAAGCAGCTTGTCTGTATTATTTCTTCTATTTATTTAGTTTCCAATGAAATTGAAATTTGCATCCTCTCAACGTTACAGTTTAGGGTCAAAGTATTTACATTCATATCCGGACTTGATCAGAGGGATGAAAATACAAATTACCAATCTAAAATTACAAATGTTAGATGGGTCCTGAAACATGTACCCCTTTTCATTTTGTATAGATACAGTCGTTGAAAATAGATTATGAGGCAAAACTAGATACAATTCGAATCATTATTAGTTTTTTATTCAAGTTTATGGGCAGACAAATAAGTCATGGCGGATTTTCCGGAAATATATCTATGATTGAAACTACCAAAACCGTACACTTCGGCAAAGACTACCATTCTAAATTTCGTTTTCTGGGCTCAAATTTTGGTTCGTTAGCTGCCGTATGCTTGTTCCTTGCAAAGTACTAAGTGTGATGATAATGAAATCAAAGCGTAATTTGACAACAAATTGAGGAATGGGAGACGTAAATCGGCTCCTTTCCCATAAAGTAGAAATGCTTGTCTATACTTGGTGCACGCTTGATTCTCATACCGGTATCGATAGGAGGCCTATCTAATACTTCTGCCACCTTTAGGTACCGACAGGCGGCTGGAGAAAAGCAAGTTCCCATATAGCTCGAAAGAGTCTCTTCCTCCGCTTTGGGGTATCTGCAACTTCCAGCACTAACCTCAATCTCAGCTTCAACAACCCAGGCCAGAAGGAGAAAAAGTACGCTTCCAGAATGCTACGTCTCCGACTGTGGTGTGTGTGTGTGTGTGTGTTTTAGGTGGGGGAGGCAGAACCTCTGAGCACTCAGACTTTAGTGGTCCATTGTACTCGGAACGGAACGGAATATCCCAGATTCGTTTATGTATCGCAGGATTTCCGTGAGTGGATGTGATGCTATCCGCTGCAGTTGTAACGCATTAGTACCATTAATCTGATATCTGATGCGTCCGCAAGCGGGGCACTCACATAGAAAATGTTCCGTGGTTTCCGCCTCCTATTCTGAACATATGCCCAGCTAATGAATTATGGCCAGTTAGAATGCTTACAATATTTCTGCACGTCTTCCTGCTTTTCGACAGGATAAACTTTGCAGTATATTTGTTTGCTTCTGACAGGAAGAGTTTGGTCTATCTTACAGAATTAAGGCTTCGCCACCTGTCATTATGGGAAGCTTGTTCCCAGTTTTTGATAGCAGCATTAGCCAATGCTACCGACAAACCAATTACTGGTTCCAATCTGGGCATGGGGGAAAGTTGAAGCCTCTTTTGCTAAGGCATCCGAGATTTCATTTCCCTCTCCACCACAATGGCCAGGTATCCAGAGTAAATTCACCGTATTGAATCTAGAAACAGAATTCAATCGGTTTCTACATTCCTGAACGATTTTTGAAGTGGTCAAAGTACTACTCAACGCCCTCAATGTAGCTTGACTGTCGCTACGGATTGCGATGCGCCTGCCCTTCAACCGCTCGTCAATCATCCAGTTTGCAGCCTTTAAGATCGCATACACTTCAGCCTGAAAGACCGTTGTGTATTGTCCCAAAGGAAAAGCTCACTTCTCGTTTTTATTCGAAAGGTAGACTCCTGCTCCAGAACCTCTCTGTCTTTGAGCCATCGGTGTAGAAGACGTCAGTATATCCTGACACACATTCTGGTTCGTCCCAGTCTTCTCTTCGTTTCAAGATAACATCATATCTTCTATCAAACAGATGTATGGGGGTGCGGGAGTCGGAAGGCATTGCGAAAACTAGATTCAGTTCTCCCAATGACTCTTCCAATGCTTTGTGTCCCCCACGTGCATTGTTTTCCCATAGATCTAATCGAATTAGTCTATGAGTCGCTCTCATTGCAGTGCTCTGAAAAACAAATGCAAGGGTTGCAAATTGAGTAATGTATTCAGAGCTGCGCCGGATGTGGTGCTCATGCTCATGCTCCGATTGAGTGCTAATTGAGGCCTCGGTGATTGAAATTTACATAATTTATTTAAGGTTAATTACTATCCCAAGTATTTCGGTGACGGTTTTCTATTTCTGCTGCTTCGTCATTTCAACTGTCATTTTAGTTCTATGTTCGGCGAGTTTCTGCGCGAAGTTTTAATCGTTCAGATAGTTTGGGTCGCATAGAGTTCCTCTTCGTCCAGGTGACGGTGTATTAATACCGCCCTAACGTCATGTGCGAACCCGATGACAAGTGCTTGTGTTGGCACTAGAGCTCCTACGACGTCTTCATACATGAAGTTCTATAGGGGAGAAACGAGGGCAGACCGCTATGGAACACCTACTCTTATATTGCAGGTCTTCGACTCTTCGTCCGAATTGTAGAACAGGTTTCGCTATCGAGGTAGTTGAATATTATTTTCAATATATAGTTTGACGCACACATATGTCACGATTATCGCTTCGATGATCGCAAAATTAAACGCGTTCTTGATATCAGAAGAAATAGGTGTTGAATTTTCGCTTGCCTAGGGGTAATTTTTCTTCGGGGAACAACCAAACATCACCAGGTTTGATGACGTGTCTATCCTAAAACTCGGGCACAGTATGAACGACGTGGCGTCTCACATTTTCACTATCGGTCGTTTTTTTAAAATGAGGCAACATAGTGGTCGAAACAGATTTGTAATGGTCTACCGCGACTGTCACGTTTCGCGTTTTACGTTACAACCTTGACTCCACTTACCATCGATTTGAACTCCCGGGGGCGAGTATTAAACACATTTTCAATCAAATGCGTCCAATTTGTGAACCGATCGTACCGAAACTGCAGATATAGATGGCTAAAAGACTGCTGAACACGGTCCTATGCAGTATTATTATCTTACCTGCGACCATTATCATTATTTCTCAAGCAGTCCTCGGATATTATAAGCTCAAAAACTTTGCCTATTTTATTCAGAAGACAGATACATAGATTTACAGAGTGTTGCTTCACCTATCGGCCTACTCGCCTTCACTACTAGCACAAACTTGCCATTTCAACTCTATGGTACTTGGAAAGAACCTTCTTTCGGGAAGGCTGTGAACACCTGGATAAACATACTTGGTGCCGATTTAATTGGCACTTTCAGTGCCTTGTGAGAAATTCCATCAATATCGAGAGCTACGTTATTTCGGACACTTTTCGCTACATCCAGAGCTTTGTCCTCGGTTGTGGGAATGATGTTTTAGGTACTTATTGGTAGTTTTCTAATTTTGAGTGAACAATATCGTAACTATTTCTCACTTTTGTTGACAACGTTACCTACTTGTATATACATTCCTATATACTGTCGCTTGGAGTCATATTTTTTACTTTTCCGGATAGTTCGTCGCAACGTTTTACGCAAGCTGTTCACACTCTGCTCTGTGTCTTCGACGTTGATTCCGCCTTCTGCCCTACAGGTATTCATTAAGGTATTTCGCTATTTCTGCGTTCCACCAAAGGTTCGCTTTTGAGAGTATGAGCTCCTTGACATGGACGGATCACATGCTCAATATATCTCTTACTACATTTGCGATTTCATCTTAAATATCTCCAGAAATGTATCGTCACCAAGTGATTTTGTTAACAATCCTGCTTCCGGTCTCTCCCACCTATCGTAACCTGTTGAGCTGGATTTTATCCACAACCAGGCGGTAGTGGTATCGCTCACAGATTTCGTCGCTATGGAGACTATGGAATCGTCCATCCTCGTATAGCCGGCCAAAAATTCTTCGGAGGAGTCTTCTTTCGAGCACGACCAAGAGTTCGCAATTTTTCTTGCTAAGAACCCAGATCTCGGAGGAATGCATAAGGACTGATACGATCATAGTCTTGTACAGTAAGAACTATGACCCTACGGTGAGACGTTTTGAGTGGAACAGTTTTTGTGAGCTGAAATAGGCTCTATTGGCTGACAACAACCGTGCATGGATTTCATCATCGTAGCTGTTATCGGTTGTGATTTTCGACCCTAGATAGGAGAATTTATCAACGGTCTCAAAGTTGTAGTCTCCTATCTTTATTCCTCCCGTTTGACCAGTGCGGTTTGATGTTGCTGGTTGGTTGGTTTTCGGTGCTGACGTTGCTACCAAGTACTTCGTCTTGCCTTCATTAATGTGCAGCCCGACATCTCGCGCCGCCTGCTCGGTCTGTATACTGTACATCTCGGGTGTCAATATCGTCAGCGTAGGCCAGTATTTGAATGGGCTTGAAGAGGATGGTGCCTCTTGCATTGACATCTGCATCGCGGATCACCTCCTCCAAGGGCAGGTTAGAAAGAGGTAGGACGCATGATGGGATATCCCCCTGTCTTAGACCGTTGGAAATGTTGAATGGTATTGAGAATGATCCTGTTGCTTTTATCTGGCCTCGCACATTGGTCAGGGTCAGCCTAGTCAGTCTTATTAATTTCGTCGGGATACCGAATTCTCTCATGGCCGTTTACAGTTTTACCCTGGCTATGCTGCCAGAGGCGACCTTGATGTCGATGTAGAAATGGTGCAACTGATAGCCAGTTGTTCCATCGCTTGCCGCACAGAGAAAATCTAACCGATCGGATCAGTTGTCTGGAGTGAAACCTCTTAGGTATGCCCAGCACATAGTTCACTGGATGGCCGCTATAATATATGATGTGGCGGCTCTTCTCCAGGACTGCAGGACAGGGTATCGGCTAGCTGCTGAGCAGCACTCTTTTTGTACTGGGAGTGCACGTTCCATGAGGAAATGCGCAAGTCATTGTTTGGTTTTCGTTGCCGGGTTCGTCATTGTAAAATCCATCCTGTCCTGAAACATCCTGTTTCGATGACAGCTGGGAGCAAATAACATGATTCTACCCCCTCTCCTTGGTGTCTTACGGATATATAGAAGTTCGTCTCCGGGTGCGTTCTTTTACATTTTTGTTCCATGCCTTGCCAGTGTGATGCAAATTTCGATGCTTCTCTCCTGAGGCACTTGATTTTTGTCAATAGCCTATGAGCAAACCAAGGATCATAGGTCCTACCCACCCGTCTGAATTAGCTAGCGAGGAATTACATAAGTTGTGTCGACATATACTGCGCTCGAGTTATATTTAGATGTTGCTAGGTTTAAATGGTCAAAATTCGCCACTTTTTTCGTTCATAGAATAACTCCACTACCGTGGTTGACACTGGTCAACGGATGCTCATTTTGTGCAACCCAAAATTTCTAATTCGTTATAAGGAAATATAGCAGAATGCAAGGGGTCAAAATTGCTGCCCAGACTGTAACTAAAACTAGAGTTTTTCGCGAAAATTTTGATCCCTTTTTGAAGGAATAATTATTGAGGGTTATCCAGTTAAGTACTGCACACCTTATAGTAAACTTTCCAAAGTTGTTCTGAATTCCATGCTGTTTTCAAGTCAACGACGATCCTTCCGTATTCCTGTTTATTGTTACTGAAACCCTGATATTGCTGAAGCTCTTTTCAGGCAACTGGCTTTAATTCGGATTTCTTTCATAGTAGTCTTCATGAGGAATTTCTGCGTGTACATTTTATTTCGACTCATATATGCTTTTTGGTTAATTGGCCGACTATTTGTGTGGCTCATTATCAGCTCTACATGCATAGATGTCCTTTTCATTGTGGGAAATCTCTTTCGATGCAAATGGACTATGTGAATATTATGCTTTTTTTGGTTTATTCATGCTTCATTGACTCTGAAAGAATAAATTGCACGAAGTTTCTTTGGCTCCAATTAGTAGAATATTACTCATCAATGGTATTGAAATGATCTGCTGGGTAAGCCGCTTATTATTGTTGAACGTCCATGTGCAGTTGTCCCCTATTTTTGCCAGATTATCTGGTTAATTCTCTTCTCCGCATCAATTGCAATGTTATCGGATCAAAACTTATTATATCAGTATCGAATGGCAGTTAAATGTGTCAGTGTTAATATTACCTGAAACACAAAGCACGCATAACAAATTAACTTCAACGCTAACTAACTAGGATGTATCCAGTCTCCCTTCGGTCAAGTAATTAGATTCAGGAGCGAAGTCCAATATATGCGTGTGCTTGCTTATTTTTATTGATATCATCGGGCTTTGTAGGTCACTTAGCTCCCATCCTCTATGAGGACCATCATTCCTTTTGAAAAGACTAATGACAGGACAGGATATTTCAACCCTCCGAGACATGTCATTCATACCGCATACTACAAATATTGTTTGACATAAGAAGTGAAACTTTTCATACTGAAAATATCCCAGATTGGATTTCTCGCTTATTTATTTTTTTTTGGTAATTTGAAGAAGGTTTAATATGTAGGAAATGCAAGGAAGCCATGTTGAATGTCAAGTAGAAGTGGGGTCAGTTTTATGTGGAATTCTGTCGGTCCTTTTTTGAAGTATTTCAAGCCTAATATGCTTCAGATACGGCAGATCTGTTTTCTTCTAACTTATCTGGTGCCATTAGTTCCTTGGTTGGTGGCATTAGTACTGAAATTATCTCTTCTACTTACCCAACTTAGAAATCTAAAATCCTATCTCTTTTGATCCTGGTAGGATTCAGAAGATTTTCAGGGTGTGAACATATCGCTGTTTGATTGGCCTTTTGGTCATTTCGCATTGACTCCAGAGCTCCTTCGGCAACGGATAGCAAGACAACTGCCAGTTCGAGGTACAACTACCTCAATTCCCATACTATCTGGAAGCCTTCTAAGCTCGGCTTCCGTAAGGGCAATTTTAAGGGTTTGAACTTAGCTCTGGCGTTAATCAACTGAGCTCCTATTCTCTCATCATTAACCTGCGGCCAAGCCCTCCTCTCCTTTTATTCCATTCTGTCTGACCTCCTTCCTAGTTGCGTTCCTTCCTCCCTCAAATCCCTGAACTTCTACCCATTGTGGTTTACCACTGAAATCCATAAAAAACTTCCTTTCGAACAAACTGCGAGAAAAAAGTTTTTCTCTAGCGGAAGCCATGCAGACTTTGACCATTTAGGTGCTCTGCGATCTTCAGTTAAGTCGCTGGTAGTTAAGTCTAGGATGGATTATCTGGACAGTGTTGAAATGGAATTGACTTGTAGCCTTTCTGGTCTCACATCCAATATCTCCCAGTTCCCTTCCACACATTCTCTGGCTCCATTGTTTCCTCTCCTCGGCTATTTTGTGATTTACTTTGCAGTTACTTCTCCTATGTGCATAACTCCTCTCCTTCTTCTTCTCCTCTCTCCCCTCTGAGTACAGCTTCCTTCAAATGTTGTGCCACTTTCCTTCTTACTACCTCTTTGGCAGATTGCCTCATTTACACCTTTGATGCCAATATCGAACCCGTCCCCGATGGTCTTCCCATCCTCTTCCTGTTTAAAACCTCTAAGTTCATTTTCCTTTCTCTGCATTATTATCAGTAACACCATCGAAGAGTGTCATTTTCCCAGCCTGTGGAAAGAAGCCCTTATTTTTCTCATTCACTACGCAAAGGCGGTGAACATACCCTTGCTGAGAATTACTGCCCTAGTTCACTCCTCTCATCCTGCTCCAAGATCCTCGAGAGGTACATCAATGACTGGTGGACCACCCACTTCAGCCACCTTATAGCTAAGGAGCAGCACGGCTTTATAAAACGTTGATCCACTGGTACCAATCTTCTGGACTTCACTAATTTTGTGGCCAAATGGCTCAACGCTCGGCAGGAAGTCCACGTCATTTACACGGACTTTTCTGAGGCCTTCGATTCCATTAACTAAGAGACACTATTGTCCAAACTTGCCTCTCTCAACATTCTTCCATCACTTGGCTTGCCTCCTATCTATCCTTCTGATCCTGAAGCGTTTTCTTTTATGGTTGCACTTCTAGTCTTTTTTCCTCTCCTCTGGTGTGCCACAAGGATTCATTCTAGGATCTCTTTTATTTTTGTTCTTTATTAACGACCTCTCATCTATCCTTACTTGTCCTTGCGTATTGTTCCGTGATTTGGTCCCCCTGCCATAATTGTGATTGTCTTCCCCTAGAGAAGATACAGCGAAAATTCACCCGCTTGCTCTGAACTTCCCCAGTATTGACTGTGCCGCGTTCCTCCGTTCCTTTCGTCTTCCCTTACCTCCAACAACATAGAATCTTGCTCGATCTTTACATTCTCTTCAAACTCTCTACCGGCCTAATGAAATGCTCCGCCTCTGCTTTTTCATAACGCGTTATACAACACTCACAACGCTGACATTTTCGGTCTGCCTTTCGTGGAGCTCGAAATCTATTTCCATTCCCCGATCCCGAGATTATGTCGGATTTATAATGCAATACAGCTTGGTCCCGTGGACTCCTTTTCGTACTTTAGTTTTAAGGGTAGACTACGACCTTTGCTTTTTCCTCCTTCTAAAGGCAAAATGTAATACAAGGAATACAAAAATTTGAATACGCGGAAGTCATAAAATATGTGACGATATTGGAAAGTTTGGTGTGAATTCTACTCTAATTAGCAAAGCCGTAGTAAATTAAAACTATGGTTTACTGACAATTTGGCTAGACTGTAAGATGTCGTTGGTTCCCAGTATCGTAATCGAGTATCACAGTCGTACATTCAATAATTTTTATATAGAAAAATTATAAATGCGATATACCTGACGCACTTAGCTTGTGGATTCCGGCTTATTTGAAACCTAGGACGACAAAATTGAGTACGATGACAAAATCCAAATAGCATGAACATCAGATTTTCAAAAAATACTCCCTCATTAACGAGGATTTATCTACAAAATCGAAATAAAATCCAACAAAGCTTTATTCCCGACAAAAGAATCGAAAAAGCGTCCAAATCGCATCCAAAACTATCATCAGATGAACGTTGAACAAAACGCTAGAGAAAATCCCGTTATCCAATTATGTCATTGTATGTATTTCAAAAGCAAATTTTTTTCGTTTATCCTTTATGAACATTCAGGGATACACGAATATACAAAATCAGAATTGCAACGATCCGAAATGACAACTGCAATCGAAACACTCCCTTTGTCTCGTCGTGATTTTTATCATCCCCATAAGCATTGGCGTCATCATTGTTAACATTATTTTCCACCAGAAAAATATTTACTTTTGACTAGGATTTAAATCAGTTAATCGTGGTTTCAAATATCCTGCCAGCATCCCATTAGGAGCGTTGTCTAACTTCAAAATGATATCATGTACAAAACAAAATGCGGGTTTGCGAAAGCTGAAAGTGCATCTCTAGCCGAAATTAACCAGATACACAAAAAAAGATATTGTATTTTTTGTCATAGTAAAAATTGTACATTGTTCTCGTATTTGATGTGCTCGGATTCAACAATGTACACTCCTGTATTAGCACCCTCTCTGCCTTTCAACCCCGTAATTCTCCTGAATCCTGAAACGAGAGAAAATACACTGAATAAAGTAAAAACTTTTGTGAAATTCTAGTGATGCTACCCCATAAAATGCAGTGATAGCCAGAGCATGGTATAAACAGTGCATTTTTATCTAAAATTTCCTGTGGTGAAATGTATTGCTCCTTTTCGAAACACAAATATTTGTGGGCAACATGAGCCAAAAATTTGTCAGTGTCTCGCGGTATAGAGAGAAGGCGACGGTGGAAAAGCGTTTGATCAGTTTTGCATATTTAGCAAATCACCATCTGGAAAATCCTACAACCAACAATTTTGTCACGTATCCGATTTTCTCTCCCTGTGCCTTGGGAATTGTACAATCAGCTAAAAAAATTGTGTTGTGGGGTTGAAATATATGAGGATTCGTTCGGAATAATATGCATGTTATGTATTTTATTTATCTGTGCCGAAGCTGCGGATTGGGGACCAAAAAAAAACGTATGTTTTTCCGGATTGAGGATGTATTATCGGAAATTTCGTGTTTTTTATGGATATTCTTTAAAATTTGTGCAATGTGATTGGAGGGTATTTGCTTTTTGTACGTTTATATAATCAAAGGTTGAAGTGAAAGTTGAGGACTTCAAAATTAAGTATTAAGGATGCTGAAACAGGGCAAACACAAATATCTAAAAATATGAGCTTGCGTCCGTCCTGTCGCTCTCTATGGTTCTGAATGTTGGCCGACTATAAAAGACAATGAAGGGCGTCTTGCGGCAATAGAGACGAAGATGTTGCGTTGAACTAGTGGCGTGATACGTTTTAATCACATCCGAAATGAGGGTATCCGCGATTGATATAGCGATCGAAGTGCACCGATCGTGAAAAAACTGTGAGAGGGGCATCTTCTATTGTATGGTCACGTAATTCGCATGCCGGTTAGATAGAAAATACTCATGTCCGCTGAGCAGCAGGGTTAGGTAATAGTAAACCTCCACCGCGCTTTTGACTGAACCACGCCCGCACATCTTTTACGATATGTTCTTGGAGAGCTTCAACAAATTTTTAAACGTCGATTTTCCCGATATTCCACCCGGTAGGTGGTTTTTCAGCGTCAGATCATTGGGAGAAGCCTTACGAAGGAAATGCACTGATTATCACTGGCCATGAGATTTTCTAGTACCTTCCATCGTTGGACTGCTGATACTAAGGGTCCCGTAGCAAAGGATGTGCCGAGGATAGTGCCCTCGCAACCAGGGCGTCGTATATTTAGGACAATAAGTCCTGTCCTGGCGGCCATCTTCAAAATCTGTGTGTTTCGAGAATCTGATTGAGACATGACGCATTCAAGGGCTCTGGTGTTTAAGTCTCCTCCGACTAGAGCTCTCGATTCCGTTGTTCTAATCTCGTCCTCCAAAGTGGTGAGCATAATCCGAAAAGCGGACATGTTGGTTCGGTGTGTGGTAAACGAATCCAGATGAAGCCATCTCGTTGACAATGGGCCCGCACTCTCAAGTTAACCTATGTTGACTATGGCTTATGTTGCTGTTACTCCTTTGTTGAATATAAGGTTGTTTGAAAATTCTGTTAATGGATCACTATCCAAGTTTGTGTCTGATTCCCACATAAAAGTGAAACAGTTCTAATAAAAAAAAGTTTATTTTCTCCCCTATTCTCCGCGGTTCGTCAATCATTTTGCACGTTCCGCCGATTATAATCGGTATTCATAATTATCCACAAAAAAATCATCTTCTTTAAAGCCGAAGAATGCGATGATGTGATTTATGACAAACATAAAAAAGCCCCTGCCTTGGATGAAACCGTAATCAGAAACCGAGAATTCACGGATCTCTCTGTTTTGGGCTAGAGCCCAAGTTCATAAAATATAGATGAGGAGCGGTTTCGTCTAGGCCAGAGGCAACTCATCAGGCGCTACCTCTGACTCTTCACTGGGAGCATCCTAGTATCTATGTCGGGGTTTGCTTTTCAAAATTCATCCCGTGATTCTGTTTGCGTGCCTTAGTTGTTCATGGTCGATTCAGTGCACTTTGCCAAATCATTGATACAAATCATAGTTGTATCGAATTCCCATTACCATAGGGGAAATTAGTATTAATTTTTGAAGGAGTCCTTCGTTTGCTATCCGCTTGATATCCAGCCGGAACAATTGAAGACAAATTTTGTCCATCTTATTTTGGTCCGCGGTCCCTTCTTTTCGGGTTAAATCTCCTCTTTTAGGGCACAGGCGACCTGCGTTGTCGTTCAAAACAGAAGTAACACATCAGGCGCTACCCGACCTTTTCCCTAGGAGTAGCGTCCGCAAATAGGATATGAGTGCAAAATCATGTTGAAGTCGAAAAACCGCCCAGTTCAGACCAAAGAAAAACTAATTTAGATTTTAGGATTAAGGAGCTCAGAGTTCGCCTTCCACTCGATGGTAGGCCAGATCAATTGAAGGTTGGTAGGGTAGACACCAGGGGCTGCTCGAACGAGCCCAATTAGCGCTATCGTGCACCGTTTTGATGCCACAGACTACTAAGACCGTGACTGTTGTTATGAGAGCAGGGAGGCAGAGTCCAGCCGGCTCAGATCTTCAAAGCCAGCCCGTGACATTCACGAAGGAAAACAGCTCTTCTACCATGCAACTAGAAATCTCTCTGAAGTCCCCAAAGAATGGTTTATCCAGTGTCCGTAGCCTGACTCTAGCTAGAACTGGGTAATGGCAAAGGAAGTGCCTGACGGTTTCCCCCCTTCTTATCTGCGTTACCCTCAGCATGATCTGCTTGGGTGGAGGGTTCGGCAGTCTCCGTCGGATCATCGATGTTCATCTCCTTCAACAGTTCGATGGCGGCGTCGATTGATTCCAGGTCGTCTAGTTTTGCAGAGTGACACACTTTTATTTTTACGTTCCTGACTCCGAACCGCACTTTATAGTCGACTTTTTCCATTGACTCCAGGCACTTTTCGTGTAAACGGAGCAGAAAAGGTTGGCTATTTGTCTGGGTTTCCTCCTCCTTGATAACAGCCCAGTCGTATATGGGAATCCCGGGGTTTTGAAGGCGTAGGGATTGGATTAGCCGGTCGTTATCCGTTCTGATTTTCGGCAACCAGATGCAACCGACCGGTCTCCTGGGAATCTCCTCCTGGGGGATGAGTTATAAGTTTTTCAGGCGTCGCTGATCTTAGCGATGCACGAACCGAGAAAGTGCCTGGACAATTGGTCCTCGCAAGGCATAACGTGAACCCATGGACCACCTAAAAGGAATCAAGTGTAAGTGGCTTCTCGTCACGTCACAGCGAAATTACGCAGTTCATGGCTCGTCGGCCGGCGTACTTTTCTCCGGATGTTGCTTAGCATCCGAGCTCTTGCCCACTATGTTCCGCTTGTAACCTCGTTCGACTTTCTTTTGAAATCGATTTCGTTTTAGAGCGGTGGGCTTCGCCTTATACTCATCTGTCAGGCGTTTGCTGTTGTATTCCTAAGCAATCGCTTGCTATTTAGTAAGGTCTTTATCATCCCGCTCTTCGACAGTACCGGCCTCCTTATTCTTAGCAATCCTGCTGAGAATATGCATAGCCTTCTATCATAGTACTGGCTCTTGACCAGGACATCCGTGGACCTTCCCTTCTTAGTCGGTTTGCGGTGACCGACGTTCTTGCCGATCTTTACTTTTGAGGCATCCCCCGACGTCGAGGGTTTCGGATTAGGAGTACTGTATCTGGTACTTGCTATACCCAACATGATGGCAGTGCATTCCAGGCTGGAAACCACTAATCTGTCAGCCGTCTTCCTCCCGGAGGTCCCTATGGTTGATTTCAGCACAGCAGTGCTACGGCTGGTACCGAGTGTGCTGCTCTCGACGGTTACTGTCTCCTGGCTGGATCCCAGCAGCCCGTCCTCCGATGATGCGCCTGGCATCACCACCTCTTCTTCTATCGTCGGTTTGTTTGTTTTTTTAATAATTGAGTCTATGTCCTGGTCCCACGAGTAGTCCCGGAGGAATGTGCTCCCTGACTAGGCTGGCCACCAGGGTAACGGTCTTATTTGAAATTGGAGGTGTCCAAGGTATTCAGAGTTTGCATACTAAAAACTAAGGTTCCTATTGGCCACGCAGCCCTCGGCGACTACTGTTCCACCTTGGCTTGGGGTTCTATTAGAAGCTCATCCAGTGCAGGGAGGACTATCCCCGCGCTGATGCTTCGGTTCATCCCCACGCCAAATCTACTTGCCCGGTAGACAAGTAGATCCTCGCCAGTTGGATGATCCTTTTCCCAGTCCGGGCCTATACAGTCTTGGCCCGCCTGAAGACGATTTCCAGCGGCCACTGCGAGGAGGTCGTGTGAGGACTTTCCTCCATGCTTGTTTCTTGTAAGCAACCTTTGTGAAAATGGCATTTTTCAAGCAGTTGTTTGATACTCCCAGGCTGTTTCGATGGAACATCGGTGCAAAGAAAGGAAGATGGGTCAATAATTTATTTAACTCCTTTGATTTCCTTGTTTCTGGATAAAAGTTCAGCGCACTTGACCTCAATTCTCTGTTTGTTCTCTAAAGTGATTCTCCCATACATCCTGAAAATAATTACCGACCCCCTTCATAGCTTATTTACTTTACTACAAATGTCTGTTCACATTTGAATTTCGAGAAGAGTTGAGGGTCCAAAAGAGCCGTTCTCCCAAGTGTAATTGCCATAGTAGAACAACTCCTTATTCTCTTTTCATTAAGAGCGCTATTTTAGGTTTGTTCAAAACTACAAAGTATTCGTTTGTGATGCTTTTGCCTGACTTGAAGAAGTTCGTCAAGAGAACTCCATTTTCATTCAAAGGAAAGTTAATGGAATGCAATTCGGATTTTTCGTAATCAGCTTTTCTCTTGAAGTGCTTGTTTTGGTTACTATTTTAGTTTTTTCGTTATGTAAGGATGAATTTGTATTTCGCTGCAAAAAATGGACTGATCCTTGTTTACCAGTTCGGAACTTTTGGTACGTCGTCAGTTCAGGCTGATACCTGAAATCATATATTGGTCACTGGGATTTTACAGGAGATTTTGGGATCCAAAAAATAAGACGCTTTGAGTCCTGACTTCGGAGAATTCGTTCACTCCCTATATCCTTTGTTCTTCCTGATAGTTTATATGTTTTGGAATAGAGAAAATAGAATGCTTCGAATCCTCTGTTTCTCTGGAATTTGTTGACTTTTAAGCTATCGTTTTTTCAAGGATGATAATACCTACCCCAATATTGGCGTCAATTTCTCATAAATCTGAATCTCCCTTCTCAGGTCCACTTTAAAAGAAACAACGTATCAAAAACAAACTTTTAATTTTATCCGTTTTTGTTCGAAAAGTTTGTTTTAAAGTCACGTCGTAACGTGACAGAATTCGCGCCAAGGAAGACTCAGATGATGTCGTCCTTTCTATGTGTCGGAACCAGAAACCACATTTCATCAATATATTAAATCTGGAAATTCATTTCAGATTTTTTCTTCGCTAAAAACGTATCAAATTGCAATTAGAGACCCTGATATGGTTGAAGGATTCAACTGAAAGCTTAATTGGAAAGATTTTCGAATTGTCCTGTTCGTCAATTTTGCTCAACGATTTTACACCTAAATTCTCATTCTTTCCCGACAAGATAGTGATTCGCATCAATAAATTTCATCCAATAACGGGTTCAATAGTTTAAAGGAATTCAGGATGTTGTAATATTGACCCCACTCAAACTCGTCGAAATGAAACCTTATAGCCAGGAATGACAGGACGAAGGTTAGGGAAAAACTAGGTCAATAACTTGAAAGACGTATCCGATGCGAGAAGGAGGAAGATTGTGAAAGTCCTGGGGAGAAAATGGTATTGGCACTACTTTAGTTATCTCAGTGCTGACAGGGTGACGTAAAAGTCCTAAAAGAAGTGACGCCAAATAATATTGTTGTCTCGAATGCATGTATAACGCTACGAAGTTTTCCCATTTTATTTGCTTCTGAATTGGAATTTGGTTAGTATGGAGATGGGTGAAAGGATGCGTTAGTGTGGCTAATTTTCTGTTGCCCACTTTATATGAGTCCTTTTTACACAGGCAAGACATCCACTGTCCTTAGATCCATTTGCAGTGAAGGATTTCATTTTTTTAAAGCCTCAATAGAACATAATACACATTCGGCTACCTCTAAACTGATGTGATATTCCGCCCAAATGATACCTGTCAAAATCGCAGACTGATTGATGACTCCCTTCGATAAGATTGCAATATCCTTATCCAACAAAAAACTGTTCGAAACGTATAACTTTCTGGGCAAATTTTCATAAGAAATCTATCATGGTAGACGCAGAACCGATGAAAAAATAATGGTAGTACGTAGAAGTGCTTACATTATGCATGCAATAAAACGTCACTGAGAAGGTTGACAACGGATAGAAGACGTTCGAAAATCAAGGAGCAAAGATCTCACTGGAACGACAAAGTTTTTGCTTAGAGGTTTACAGCTAATTTCGTTACTGCTTTCCAAAGAATTTAAAATAGTGAGGGCAATAAAGTTAGCGACTTCTCTAATGTGAACTAAGAAAGGAAAGTTTTCTCATGTGGATGGGAGAACTAATGAAATTTGCATGTAAAAAGGGGGGTTCAAATCAAGTTTATTGCAAGGAGTAAGAAGAAGAAATAGGTTGAAGTTTGGAGCGGAGGATGTGTTGTGGTGGTGTAAGACCATTCATGCTGTATTTGAAGATTTAAAATCTAGCAGGAGTATACCAATATAAAGACGGTTCAATGCTTCAATTATGGCTCTCCTTTTGTCAATCAATCCTGTTGGAAAGTTCAAACGCTTTGTTGGATCCACTCTACAACTAATTGTGCCGAGGATATTTTTCGAATCCGGAAGGATGTAAAATTCTGGCTCAGTTTTGTAGCCCTTTGGAGAACTGGTCACCCCTAAATGACGAGCAAATAGAAGCGGGGTCATCAAACTCAATAATTGCGTACTATGGGAGGGAATGCCAAGTAATCTAGGGGTTGTGTCACCGTCTGAATGTGTCTGCTTTCGTCTCGGAAATTCCGAGAAGTTGACGAAAATAAAGAAACTTTACTGTCATCTGAAAAACTTTCACATTTCCTCCCACTTCTCTTGTCTTCCTCATGAATTATGACTAAATTACCGAAAAATTCGCTAAAGCGAACAGTCTCCTCATAAACAACACAACTTTCCATCCTATTCATATTATTTTCCATTTCGCATATAAAATACATAAGAAAATGCCTGTAGAGATAAAAACAACAAGCAGACAGAAATGTTGAATTTGATTTGACAAGTGAAAAGCCTCTTAAGGGAGAACAAATGCGAAATAGAAAAGTTTATGATGTACATATATCCGCTTTTTCAATTCGTTACTTCTTTTTCTCAGTCAGATTTTCAAACGTGGGTTTTCGTTTGCGTATATCGTGCAAATGGAAACATTTTAAATTTTCACTTGGAGACTTGTCATAACTATATACGAAGGGTACCTATGCAACGTCAAAAGCTTTTTAACGTTTATTTGTAGGACAAGTCAGAAAAGGGGCGGAGGGAGGAATTGTGTACGAGTGGGATATATATTTCGTGTTTGAATTATTTTCATGATGGTGTCAGTGAAAAGCTGCTTGAGAGTATTTTTCACTCGAGGAAAAGTTTTAGGAATTTATAAATTTGAAGTTTATATGATTCTAAGAACTTTAGAAAGACCAAAGTAGAAATTCGGATGTGGAATTTGTCGATCTGGAATTCTAAATTTGTTCATATTCTAGTTTAGTTGAAACTTCCTTCCTATGCATAGTCATTCCCTAGTCGTTGAAATTCATGATAGCTGTTCATATCAAGTCTTTGCTAAATGTCATGAAAATGATACATATCCAAATAAAAGTTGAAATTGTAACGAGCCTCAAACCAGTGTTCAGCTTGCCATTGGAGACTTAGTTCTGCCCACCTCTCCCTTTGCTCAGCGATTTGATTCCTTACCGCGCTTTAGTGGCTTCTTCTATCTCTCTCAGTCTAAACTAAATCCGGCCCACAATATTCCAGTTCCCCTGACACTCAAACATTTCCCCACTGTCTCTCTTCAAATCTCCTTCAGACTTTTCCTGCCCTCTTAAAATCTAGGACAGTGAAATCATTCTCTGGGCTTTCCAGTATACCATCGCAACAGACAGAATCAAGAAGCTTTCCCGTTCAAGCCTGTATACATATTTGCAGTGTTCCTCATGTCGCATGAGAAGCTGCTCTAACTGTAGTTTTCTCCTCTTTCTCCTTCATTGTTTTTGGTAACTTCAATCTCCACCTCTATGTTCACCTGGCCTAACGTTCCGGACCCTCCATTCTTCCCTAGTAACTCATTTCACTCTTCTCTTCCCTTGTATACCTTTATGAACCTGTACTGCTTTCTTCAGTTGAATTTCACCAGAAATCATATAAACTGTACTCTTGATCTTGCTTTTTCAAAATTGCTTTCCAAATATTTAGATACTCCTCCCTACATCGCTTCTGATGCTCATCATCCTGTTCTTGAATCCGATGCGCAAATATCTCGTATCAATTTCCACCGTATAACCCAGTGTGTAATTGATGTCGCGATGGTTGAGGGGGTAGAGCGTCAGCCTTCCAATCTAGCTCCTCTGGGTTTGTATCCCAGTTGTCATGGGTGTCCCTGTTCGTCTTGTGCTGGTCCCGCTGCTGTGATCTTATTACTTCTAGAGGATTAAGTGTGATGATAGTGAAACTGAAGCACAATCTGTTCACCTCATTCTTTCTTCCGTCTCCTGCAACATCGCTCCTTACTCCTTCCTCAATAGAATATCTCATTGTCACTCTTGACGCCAATGTTAATTGCGATCCTGAAATCCGTCCTAACCCCTTTAAGCAATTTATTTCCCACACTGTCGCATTTACTGGCGGAAAATTATGCTCCCATTTCCCTCCTCTTCTGCTGTTCCGAAACCTTTGAGAACTATGAAAACTGGAAACAAGTTGTCACTAAACGTTAGCAAGAGACATCCAATGTGCTCCTCTCTGAATTCGTGTACTAGTCTGGTTTTTCTTCTCTAGCGGCAACCACCCTTAATACTAAAGGAGTTTGATCCAAGACTTTGGTGTAACTTTCGATGGTAAACGGAGTTAAAAAAGACACTATCTAGGCGTTTGCAATTCACCTCCACAATGTCTGCCTTCGTATTGCGCTCTTCCTTTTAGTTTGACTCAGTCCAACCTTCCTTAAAAATTTTCTAATCCCCGGCATGCAGCGTTCTTGAGTTTCGTCAGTCATCTGGTTCCCTTTCCGCAGCTGACATTGTTTTGTCGTAGAAAAAGTCAACCGAGAAAAACTTTTCTCTTCCCCTCTATCTTCTTTCAAAGGAACTTCTCTCATGTGAAGTTCTCTCCTATCTGATTGACTGGGTTGAATGCATTTTGCATTACATTGCGCAATATTTGTTCGTACTGTCCTTTCCATGCATTGCATTTTCAACCAAGCCAGTAACCAGTTTATGTCGATGGTTGATCTGGTTTTACTGAAGACGGACGAATTGTCGGTCTGATGAGCTTCTCAAATTCTACAACAGGAAGGAATCTCATTACTTCGGCGTATTCCTTAAAATTTGTTCTTGTACATACCAATATACATAGGTCTGTACGAGGATAGTTTACCAGGAAGGATTCCATCCATAAAGCATTCCTCAGACAATTTCACAAATATGTGAGGCCTCGACTTAACAGCTTCGTTTAAGGACTTTGCTTGGTATATCGTCTGGACTTGGTGTTGTGTTATCTGCTTACTGAAAATCTCCAAAACTATATTCGTAAGATCTCTAGAGCAAGTAAACTCTTAAGTTATTTTCAGGTGGGGCACATGCGATTTCAGGGGCTCCCATTGCAACCTCGTAGGCGCTTTCCCATGGGCTCTATGCAGAGTCACTGAGGTTTCTTCGAGCTTTCGAGTAAACACGCTGCTTCACCGTCTACTCAGTTCATACTCTGTCCAAATATTGGACAGTCCACAGTTTCACTTGTTAGAGGGCCTGCTCCTGAGGGAAACTATAATGTTTCGGTATCAATGAGTTGCATACCGTCACGATGTTATTCGTGATATGGGAAACTCCCCGAGGATATTTTTAGTTCACTTTCGCTCGTCAATTTCCAACCACCATCCTCGTCATTCTTCGACGCGCAGATTCCCAATCGCTTGGCTTGCTTTTTAGGGTGAAGACGATTGTCTGGTTAATCGATGTGAGTGTAGTGTTCAGTGACATTCTAGGAAATATCGCGAACTGGTGAAGAGGCGAAAGTCGGGTTCACATCCGAATCAGATCCTTCTTTGTGCTAAATATGGACCCTGACCATTGTCAGCCAATATGATGCCCAACTGCACAAAACCTTATAAAATTAGCACCCTCATGCGTTCGTGAGTGACTTTTGGTCTCCATATTTTGCGTCCGAGACGAATCTGTCCAAGATCCTCTCGAATTCAGACAATCTTAAAGAACTGTAGAAGTGTATGCCGTCATTTTTGCCCATACGAAGACAACTGCAGATTCCTGTATATTTTGGTTACCTCATACCCACAAAGCCAGTTGAACGCCTCTGCGGCGATTCAGGTTGATTTGATTCAATGCAATGTTCCTACCGCAAATAATGCCATTTTAAACTCACGACACTTTTCGGTTCCGTAGGCATGTTTGCTATCCATGTGGGGCTTAAACCGTTCTATTGAAATAGTGCAGATTTATACCTTAGAAGTGGCCTCGTCTGGGTCCTTATACTGGATAGAGATTTCAGCACGCATCGCACCAAACTAACCAAGTAAATTTTCCACTTAGGTTTCCCGACTTGTTTTGATGATTTTCAAAATATAAAATGTTGCCTTCCTAAAACGACTTTAACTTGTGAACTAAACGTCAGAAATTTTGACAATCATCCTTTGAAGGTTGATAAAAATCTTAAATTCCGACATATTTGCTTAGCAGACCCCCCGATTGACTATGTAGGCAAACCGTAGAAGCTTTTTAGCTATTGTTACGCAAGGATTTTATTTTTCCCATTTTTTCTACAATAAAATCTTTGCAGAGCAATTTTCTTCAAATAATGTCCAACGTGGGTTCTAAATTCAAGAAGTCAGCCCTGTTCAGATCTGAAATTAACGCCGGGTTTGACCGCGGCATGGCTTAGCAATAATTTAAGGATCTCAAAGATTGCAAATATCTCACAATCTTCAAGTTAAAATCCATTAAATGTCAAATTTCGCACTTTATTCAAAAGGCGCCCAACGTGGGATTTAAGGCTCGAAATTTTATTATAAAAAAATCTTGTGTAAACACCTCCGAGGTATTTATCTTTTACTACTAATCCTTGCATATTATTGGTGTAGAATTTATTCTGCATCGAAAATAAGCCTTTCATTTTATCTCATTCCGTAAAATGCGTTTTCCTGAATGGTGTCCGAATATAGTTTAGACCAAGCTTTCCTTGTGGATACTTGGTTCAAATTCTGTTGTTTCGGGTGCCAGTTTGAATTTGTTCTGAAATTATGGAAATAGTGTTGGGATGGGAATGACCTCGAACCTAGGCTAGCAGCAAATGGTACAACAGCGCCTCGAATAGAACGCGCTTCGTTACGCATTTTTCATCTGCGTGGACTATTTCGTTAGTATCGTAGAACTCCTTGCCTCTCTCAGCTTAATTTGGGTTGAGTTTTGCTTAATGAGTAATTCCTATCCTTACGAATAGTTTTCTCATGTTTTTTGCGACTTCAGGTTCTAATACGGTCTTACGCAAAGTCTAATAGGATGCGTAAAATCTCTTGTAGATGACATATAAGGGACTGTAGTGATCCAAAGGACCGCCTCCCATAATCCCTAGCTTAGTTAACGTAATATTTATGGCCAAACCTTTGTTTGTTTGTTCTTCTTTTGTTTTTTTTATTCTTTTCAAAATAGGAGAATAACAGTACTTTACTACCCACTTTAACCACCACTAACCACTTTAACTTGTGCCAGCTAAACGTTGAAGGTTAATAAAAATCTAAAAATCGAAAAGTTTTCACTGGAGTTGCTTAGCAGACTGTCGATTGACCATGTAGACAAACTGCCAAAGGTTTTTCGTTATTATTTACCCAAAGTTCTTAATTTTTCAATTCTGACAAAAAAAAATCTATGCAGAACAATTTGCTTCAAATAGCGCCCAACGTGGGTTCTAAATTTACGAATTCAAGAGCGGTCCTGCTCAAATTAGAAATTTACACTGGGTTTTGGCTTTGGCAGACCTTGTCAATAAAGTTAGGATCTCTGAGATTGGCAGTATTTCGCGATCCTTAAATTAAAATGTATGAAATGTCAGATTTTCACTTTGTTCTAAAAGCGCCCAACGTGGGGTCTAGAGGTTCGCAAAAGGCTCCCTAATGTTCATCATTTGCTTCTACTCTTCTCGTGGGGTCTAGAGGTTCGTAAAAGGTTCCCTAATTCTCCTTTTGACCTGGTGATACATGCTATTGGGATATGACTTAGTCTGTACTGTATTATTATTCCATCTCAATCGCCACAATTAAGATTGAGACCTTCTTTGAGGGTGCTCGAATCTTTTTTCGATCAAGCTTTTCTTATATTTGGTGTGCTGTGTCGGATGCCAGTTAGAATTAGCCTTGAAATTATGGAGTATAGTGCAAAGTCCTAAGCATGCTTTCTGCCACTTTTGGGGGTTCACTAATTTAGCAACAACAAATCAAAGTAGCGAGTTGTCGTGCTGTCAAACTCCAAATAGGACACGCATATTTACTATCCTTCGGACCAAAAATATCTTTGCCTCCATATTATTGATTCTGACAGAGTTAATCAGCGACTCAGGTGAAGTATTTTGTGTACGCAGTCTCCTTTTGAGGTTTGCTTCATGTCCCTAACCAAGTCTGACAGATGTGGTGTTATGTTTCGAAAACATTTTCTGTCTCCTGCATTCTATAACTCCATCCTGGAAAGATAAATTGTTCATCCTTTTTAAACGTTCTGCTATTACTGACGCTTCAAAATACTTGAATAATCAAAGCAATGGGTAAAAAAATATGCAAACGTCAGATCTCTATTTGAGCTCTAATTGATAGTCCCTTGTTACATAAATTGCGCGGCCTCTGCATTTCAATTTATCTGACATTTAATTCCAAGGGAGATCCAGCGAAATCCATTTTGAACACTCGCTCGCTGAAGGCAAGACTTCACTCAAAATTAACATAAATTTTCTATTTGACAGAGACAATAGTTTAAGAACGCCTAAAGGCAAAAAAGAAATGCAAATTGGAATACATTCTTCAATGAATAACAAACAGGCGTGCCAAGTGACGAAGCAAGAGCGAATCAGAAGACAACAAGGAGAGCGGAGACCAAGAGTGGTTACCAGTTAAATTCTGTACAATATTCACAGCGTGCTGGAGCATAAAGGACAATTTGAGCGAGACAAATTTCCCGGATATCTAGGATAACGTTCCGTATGTTACTCACATCTATGAATGGATATGAGCACTGTGGCTTAAAAACAGAATGTTTTTCCTTACCTGGTGTTCCATTGTTTACCTTTCTCTAGTCCTGTGTTTGTACTTTGAGGCGGAGTAAAATACAAAAGCTTCCCACGAATTATCTCTCCATTTATCTGCATTCAACATATTAGGGGATGCAATTACTCCGCAAGTGAAATAAATAGAAGTTAAACTGAATTTATACTACGAGTATTCTTCTGCAGATAGGAATATGTATAAGGGTCGAAGACAAAGTAAGAACCAAGGAAATTTGATTAGGATCCATTTGAAGTAACTAGATTCCATTTTCATATTAAATTTGCCCCTTTTGTCTGCACAGGACTATTCACAGTCAATGGTCTGACAAAGTAAAATGTTCGAGCGGCAAATTTTCAGATAAAATTCTTAAAGGGATGAGACAATTTTGTAAAATTCTTTTCAATTTAGTCGTTATGATTGAAAAGGTTGATAGGAAATGATTTAACGGAGAAATGCCAGTTGTAAATTGAAGGAATTCTTTCCACTTGACGTGACTCCTTTGATCGATTGTCCGTTTGTTGGGAGAAAGGTGTTTATTTTATCGAATATGCTGGACATGTATCTTTTGTTTGCGATGTGCCTATCATGAATGCTTTCATCGATTTACTGCAAGGAGGAGACACGGTAGAATCGTCCGGCATGTCTGGTTGGATGCTTCTGTATCCGCACCAGGATGAATTCCGGCGGCTTTCACACAACGTTAATGCAACAACAGAATATTTCACACTTAATCCTATCTATTAATTGTGGAGAGGCAGCGTATAGTGCTTGATAGGATTATTAAAAACTTTATTATTACTCATTAAATTCGAATTGAAATATTCGAAATATGAGATCTATTCAAGCTTCACTTTCTATTATTGTAGCTCTGTTGGAAGCGCTTATCCTCTCGTCCCTTTGTTTCAGCTTGCAATGTATTATCCCCGTCATGCCAAAAATATGAAACGGATATTCGCAGTTCCATTGTATAGAAATGATTTACAATCCCGCTGGGTTTGAGTGCGCTTCATTTTCCCTGCCCATTTCTCTTATCCTCTTTACATTCCCATAGCATCAATCTAATCTACTTCTATGCTATTTTCACCGTATCTTTTCTACAGGACGAATAGTACCTCTACAAATTTTAGCTTTCAACCAAAGCGCAGCATGTACATAAGGATAATATGAGGGTATATATCGAAACAGACTGACTCTGCTAGTAGTGAAAGCTTTTTGCGTTCTCAATGAAGAATGTTTTCGGAAGCAAGGTGAAGAGCGGATATTTTTCATAAAACACAAGTTGTGCCCGGCTCCTGCTACTCTGCAGGATATATGGCTGCAAGGATGGACCGCAGGAGAAGCAGTAGTTGGAAGTTTCTGGTCGAACGAATCAGATAAAGTAGTAGTGACAAGGCTTGTGGATAATGTTCTTTTAATAAGGAATGAAAAAGGCAGCCATGAAAGGGAGCCTGGTGAGGATGATGTCGTAAATTAGAGCGTTTTGTAACGTCACATGGACCAGATAGGGTTTGTGTATTTAGAGTTTTGGAACATCCTCTAGATCAATGGTTTTTGAGGTCTGGAAGCCTCAAATAAAAGCCTAATATGAACCTTACAGTTTTCATCCCCTGCAGATATTCTTTTGCTCATGGGAGCGGAAAAAGTACGTTCCATCCCATTAGTGAATGCGGTGCATGGAAATAATTCATAAATGTCAGAATCTTTGAGATTGCATTTGTAAATATTGAATGAAGCGAGAGGACCGGATTAAAACTTTCTAAAGAAAACCATTTCAATGCATAAGCTTCCATAGGCTTTCCTCATTAGCGGCCATGATTTAAGTACAGCTAACGTTTCCACAAATTCTGTTCAAAAGAATTGGTATTTGAATAGAATACAATATCAGGGTCCTTATGCTGTTTTCGTTTGCTATTGAATACTTAATTCGAAACGTATTTAAATCTCCTCAAATTATTTTCCAAAATTCAAAATGCAAAATCCAAAGGAATTTATTCAGGTGTTCATCAGAATGTTGGGCTTTCCCATGAAGTGGAATTTTAAACAAGAAAATTATAGAATTGAAAAGGATAAAGTTGAAGCTTATAATGCATTGAGGAATTTATAATGGGTCAACCTACGTATTTTTTTAGGAAAATCTCTTAAATTTTATTTTTCATAACCAACTCACTCATGGAGAGAGAATTGGCCTCTCGTTCGGCATGACCGACAGGGATTCGAACTAAGACCATAAGTTTTTTCAGGCGTTTTTATCGTTGTCCATCTAATTGACACTTCAGGAAGTCAATGCCTAATCATAGAATCTCTACTGAAAGCCTCTAATTTTTAGCAGATCAGGGGAGGGGGAGTACTTTCAATATTATTGCTGGAGTGACTTTTCCCTCAGCACTAAAAATTACAGAAAGTCACCTTCTTAGAATTTGAAGTCACATCCGTTACGGGCACTCTATTTTCAGAGCCAGGTGGCCCCTTCTCCAATACTAGATTTCTCCTTGACATTCCTATGACTACCAGTTCTTTTCAACTCTCAGACATTTTGAGAAAAGGGAAGAGGGTGTTAATATTGAAAACTGAAATAACCCAGCGGAAGGAAATATTTTTATTTTTTTTTTTGTTCGAAATAAACGAATTTGTTTCTTTCTTTAATAAAATATTTATTATTTATAATATTTCCTATTTTTTGCTATAACCTTAGCCCATCTTTCTGGCAGCACACGGATTTCGCGTCGGAAGAACTTCACATCTTGGCTAGCTATCCAGTGATATCCGTACTTTTCGACACTTGCTACAGACTTGATACGCTGGTTTGGTAATCCATGGGCCACCGACGGCAACAAATGGTAGTCTGATGGGGCAATGACTGGTGAATATGGTGGATAGGGCAGCACATCCCAACCGAATATTCGAAGTGTTTCCTGGACCGCTTTTGCGACATACGACCTTATCCTTATCCTACTAGAAAACAGCCTTGTCGTATCTGACCTTCCATTCTGGTCGTTTTTCTTGTAGCGCTTGATTCAAACGCAGTAGTTGCTGCCGGTAAAATGCTGTCACCATTTGATCAGGTTTCAAAACCTCATGGTTAACCACTCCTTTCTAGTCCCACCAGATGCACAGCGATGTCTTCTTACCATGGATGTTCCTCTGGGTTCAGGACGTTGATGGCTGGTCTCCTGAAACTCATGATTTTTTTGCCCTTCGGGTTGTCATGGTAGACCCACTTTTCGTTACCCGTTACAATTCGATGTATGTTCCATTTTTCTTCCTTCTGCATATTTCCCGTGACTTTTAGGCGGTGTACAAGACACGATAAAGAAATAAATTCAACTGCGTTTGATAGCTGACACATAGGCCTTTCGGATACAGGATTACCACATGTAAGGGTCAAACCGGTTACAAAGTTATTCCCATCTTCGGCGAACAATCATTTCGACACACCTATTATATGTATAACAATACAAAAAGGTCTTGAGATACTTTTTATTTTTACTATAGATACTTTATATCGGGAACCAACTGACCTTTTTTCTGGTTCGAGTTTTCTAGATCGAGTTTTCTGGAGATCTCGCACTGAAAGAGGAAACAAATGGTTACCGAAATAATGTTTTTGTTGCATGCTATTTGCAACATAAATGTTTTTGTAGAAATCTTGGGAAAAAGATTTAAAAAAAAATTAAAGACGCCGATCAAGATAACTATTTGCCCTTTTAGCCCTAGCTAGTTTGGGAATTTCAAAACCCTCGTATTTGTTTGGCATCTGCGGTCTCTCTGTCCATCATTGTGTATTCCCTGGTGATAATGTGGCCTTCTTCCAAGGTGTGTCTTGCTGTTACAGATTTTATGTAGCTTCTACGTCTCTTTTTCTTAATTATCACGTTTGGCACCTTCAGACTTTCCTTCAGTCTCGTATTTACTTCGTTTGTTATGCATATGATACTTCGCGTACGGAGCAGGATAAGGCATTATCTCGAGGATACCCTTTTTGTACTTGGTGGAGCCCAGGTTGCTTTTGTGTCAAAATTGGCTACTGCTTAAAATTACTCCCATTCCTGCGGTACGAAATTTCCCTTCTATTTTGTTGGTTACCGCCAAATGGATGACGCAATACTCCATTTCTTATCCTTCTTGTTCCAGCCAAGCCATTAAGGCTTAGCAGATGCAATCGGTCCGTTTGGTCTCCTTCGTCATTTCGTTTTCTTTTTTAGTCACTGCTAGCTCATTTGTGAATGGGAAAGGACATTCCACTTGGGATAGTTCTCCTGGGGTACAGGACGCGCCAACGTTTCTCGACGTTTTTTAAGGTTTGTTTGCAAAACAAGCAAAGCATTACTTCGCGGGGTGGACTGCACTTTAAGCGACCAAGCCTTCCGTTCTTCGTGTCCTCCTTACGCGCGCCACTCTTCAAAGTTCCTCCTGTATTCTTTTGATTGCTGAGTTCATTGCACACCAGTTTTCCTCCGACTTCAACATTTCCCCGACGATGTTCTGCGGGCTTAGGTTGATTTTCAGGGAGTCTTCCAGACTCTTCCTTTCTGAGAAAAATCGTGGACAGTGGAACATAACATGCTCCGGGTCCTCAGCTGTGCAACCACATTCAGGACAAAAGGGAGAATCATCCAGCCCGAATTGGTGCAGGTACTTCCTGTAACCACCATGTCCTGGCAGTAATTGCGTCAGATGGTAGTTAGTCTGGCCGTGTCGTCACTGGATCCACTCCTCAATACGGGGAATCAAAATGTGGGTCCAGCGACCCCTCTGCGAGTCGTCCCACCGTTGCGACCACTACTCCAGCGGTTCTCGCCTTGCCGCCTTTCGGTATACTGCATCTTTTTCAGGAGGATTTATTTTCCTTTTCTCGTACAGGCAGCGTGTCTCACTTGTCTATCAGGATCATTCCCGAAATAACCCACACTGCCTCGCTTGATATTGCACTGAAAGCGCTGCACACCCTTAGCGCCACTAAGCAGTAAGTCATATTTACCCTCTTCCGATTACTCTCACACGCTAGTGCTTCCTCCCAAACTGGTGCCGCGTATAATAGTGTGGAGCAAACCACTCCGGCTACTAGTAATCTGCGACTGTATCTTGAGCCTCCAATGTTAGGCATCATCCGCGCTAATGATACGCTGGTATTTGCCACTTTCTCACAGGCATATTCCAGATGTCCCTTGAAATTGATTTTAGCGTCAATCATCACCCCTAGCTATTTGATAACCGGTTTCGAAGTGATGACGTGACCACCAACACGAATATTAATCGGTAATCAAAACCACCTCCCTCTTTTGTTCCGCAAGGTCAAGCTGAACCATCTCCAGCCACCCTTTTATGGCGCTAAAGCTGAGGCTGAAGCCTTCATTTTATATCGCGCATTACTGCAGTCACCGGAAGGGATTGTACTATCCTCCTTTGTATGTATGGGGAGTCCCTCTTAAACTCGAAAGTGATACCTTTCGTCGGTTGTGTGTGAATTCGTATTTCTGATATACTTTTTTGCGTTTTTTTTCTTTTGGCCCACCCATGGACGTGGAATCTTCGAAAGACATCAGCGCAAAACAGCTCATGGACACGATTCGCAGACCGAAGATCCGCGGTTACGTACTAAGCCACACCCATGTACGATTTGACCTTGAATTACTTCGCGGAGTCGTTTAGCCATTATGTTGCTTTTGTGGCTATCGCTCGCCTTTCGCTTTCCTCGATACGGATTTTTTTTGGATCTTTATTAAAAATAGCACTATATAACGCCATGCGTCCTGCGACTGTAGCATGTTCCAATGGCTCCCCTAACGTATCTAGTTCCTGTAACGGTAATGCCTTTTCTCTGCATGTTTCATGTGAGCCTTAAATTTAAGTGGATTATCAACCATTGCTCCTAGGTATTTGACTGCTTCCTTGCGTCTAGTCCAGTTTTTTTCGGCTTGTTATTAGTACGGCTTCCATTTTGCCATCCCTGAGTATTAGTATATCGGTTTCAACCTTGGATCTTCCGGATCACTTCATTTGCTGCTGTCTCGATCTCTCGTGGATGCGCTTTGCCTCCGCAACCACGGTAATATCGTCGGCGAAATCAACCACTTTCACTCCCTCCGGTAATGACACTTGCAAGGCTCCACTGTACATGATATTTTACAAGAGTGGGCCCCCTGGGGAGCTCTTGTTGATGTCGGGATCTCCGGGTAGTTTGTTTCCTTCCGATAACAAAACCAAACCTGGCTGCTTTCATTTTTTAAGGAAACTTCGATTCATCGATACAGTTTTGTGTGGTTTGCTTAGATATGTGTGGTCCCGTAATCGCACTACTTTGCTCCGAATGCCGCCAGGAACCGACGCTTTCTTGTCGCTCATTTTCTTACATACTCTGTACAATGATCTCTGAATTGGCTACTCCGATTCCTTCACTCACGGTGTTCGAATTTTACAGGGACACTTTTGATTTCAGCATTATCGGGCAAGTTGTGTGGGGTATCTTTGCTTATTGTTGTTATCCTTTCCATTTGGCATAAGGTTTTGCTTCAGTTTCTTTATCATCTGACTTAATACCATGCAATTAATGAACCTGCAGGAGCAGGTGGAGCATAAACATCCCCGACACAGTTAATCCATAGCACGAGATAAAACGGTGATGTCAAATAACTCCGGCTGCCACATCGTTGAAGATTCGAATAGTATCTGAAGGTGACATTCAGACCGTCTTATTTTTCCAAGCGGCGCAAGCGGCTTTCGGCGAAGGATCATGGTTCAAATTTGAAAGGGTTGAATCAATTGGTGTAATTAGATGGAAGAGCAACTTTATTGCTGACTTGGGCAGAAAACTGTACTTGTAAGTTGCCAGTGTCAGTGATGCTTGCTTGACTTATAGGAGAGAAGATTATTTTAGAGTTATGGGTTGAGATACTCCGAGAGTTTCGTGTACAGCAACAGTTTTCTCAAGAATAAAAAAAATAATAAATTCAAAGAGTTTCTTGATTGTTTCTGTAGTATATTTATCCTTTTCTAGCCTTTGTGTCAAAATCGGCCCAAGTTCATCAATTCTCGATCGTAAATTTGGCCCGGATGGAGTTGAAGAGTTCTCAAATCACCATTAAGAGTTTCAAGTCATAGTTCGTTCGGCCGTCGAGTCACTTCCTGTGGATTTGTATCCTTATTGCTTTTTATTAGCGATTTGTTCCGTGTCCACGTACTCGAGGAGGGCGATCAGACCCGAGTCTGCAAGGGACTCACCTGAAGTGGCTCTGTCACAAAGCCTCACCGGAGGTTATCTGGTACCATGGGAACCGGGATGGCCCTCTGAGAGCATATGCTCCAGGAGAATTCCTGGAGGATGTGTTCTCGGCCCGGTTATTTGTGGTTGACCCCCTAGTGGGAGTTTCATGGTGGTTGTGGTTATGCCTACATCGCGGGCAGAGCTTTTCGGAGCTCGAGCGTGGAGTTGCGCTGTACAACTCGTGTGCCGTATTCCTTAGTTGCGGCAGAGATGTTAGATAGGCCTCGCATCCACTGGTATGAATGCTGATCCTGCACTCAGTATAAACCAGGGCCGCTGTGCTTGCATGGCGGGACTCTGATTGTGGTCCCAAAATCAATCCGTGTCCGAAGAGGACCGTGGGATTATGCTTTCACGGCAGGTACTCTCGTTAAACCCCCCAGGACTTTCATGTCCTTTGTTGCGTTTACAGATACTTGTATTAGTCTTTGTGTTAACCTCATTGTCGTAGGCACATCAATTTCACAACATCAGGTATGATGGCAATGATGGCTAAAGATAATCTCTTTAATAATGGAACAAGAATTGACAACAAGGAAAAAGGGATTACATAGATGCTCTATGATCCACAAATCATATTTTTCTATCCTCACAGAAAACAGCCCTTTAGCCTTTAATAATTCATTCATTATATTTCAAAAGTTCTTCTTCGACTACTTTTCCATGTACTCTGGGTTTCGATCAACCATTTCCATCAGAATGCATGAAATATTCAGTTTCGCCATTATCGAAGCATTTTCATGAAAGGGGTAAAATGTTAAGTGTCCTTTTCTGTCAATTCCAATAGTTCTTTCTTTGCCAACTTCCCTAATATAAAATTTAAACTATGCGATACCAGTAAAGAGGCAACAGTTTCGGAGAAAAAAATGAATCTTAATTAAATTTTCCATGCAGAAAGTTTTAAGTAAAAAGTTAAGACGATTTAACATTTACGTAGGCATAAACGGGCACGTTGTCCTGGTCGTTTTTATTCCCTCCGCCCCCAAAGTAGATTTACTCTTGCTATGCACTTGGCTAATTTCCCGTGAATTTTTTAGGAAAATTCATCCGCCGAGAAACTTTTCATTTTAGCGGTTTATAGACAGAAAAGTTTAAAGTTCAAATACTTCACAATTCATTGATAATTTATGCTTTTGGCAATACTTTAAGAAGTGAGGATAAAGATGGACTGTGATACGCTACCGAATGAAGGCGCAAGGATGCCAAAGGGCTTTTAGAATAAAAGCCACGCGTTCTATTATTAATCATGCCCACCATTTTCGTTCTCTCCCATCACCTTCTGGTTGCGAAATAAATCGCTAACCAATTGACTTGAGGCATTCCGTCGATTAGACGAACTCAAGGGAGAAATCTTCTCGGGAATTCACGCTAATTATTCATTATTTGAAGTATTTACCTTCCCCCCTTCTCCTCAGATGCTTTCAAAGGGGTCAGTAGAATTGGATTAATTGATCGACTAGTGAAACGTTTGACTTACTGTCTCCTGGAAGGATGGTCCTCTATGCTTTAAAATTTTAGCATAATTAAATTACGTTGGGGCTTTGAAGTGGGTAAAGTGATTCTCTAACTCCAACTACCGCAATGGCTTAATAGATTGAACTGTTTTGAATATATATTCATAGAAATTAACATAAATTAGGTGGCCTAAACGAAAGGCAATTCAAGTTGATGATACAGTCATAATTAAATTTTAACAAAGACGATAATGAGGAAGGGGTGGCGTCCGGTTTATCACCCTCCTTGTAGAAACTTTGTTGTATTCAGTACTTGGAAACGACCTACTCCCTAATAAAGCAAATGTTATTTTAATGTTTATAGCGGAACAAGGCTCGCGCATGTTTCAACCCTTTGTAAAGTCTTGTTTATTATGCTTCAAGGAGTTACTTGTCAGGAAGTCCAGGTTAAATATTGCTTGCCCTACGGCTGAGCTGAAATTTCTAGCAAAGATGGCGGTCGACCCCTAACTACATCTTTCCTAACTGGTACGGAAAACGGGCTAGGTTTGTGCTCCTCACGTTCCAGTTTCTGTGGAAATTGCTCTCTTGTCCTGTTGTGGGAAGATGTTACTTAAGAGGGAGTATAGAATACACTTGAAAATTCGGGATAACCCTAAATGTTAATATTTGTCATACAATACAGGAAAATATAAATGTCCAAAAAGGAAGTGCGATGGTAATGCGCCGCGAAACGGGTTTATAATTCTCACTTTTTATCTGGCTTACAATAACTGGTAAGATACAGAAATCTGGCCCTTTTTCTGATGAGCTTTAAGGGCGTCACCTTATAGTAATGGCTTTATGTGAGATCTATATGTTTAAGGTTGACAGACCAGTTACCGAAATTGTGGGTCTCCGCAAGGATGCTGAAATCTCAGAGAACAAGGTTTTGGTCCCAGTTGTCACTTCGCTTTTCTATTATCTTGTTTTAGATATTCACACGGCTTTCTTTCAGGGCACACATTTAAAAGTGCGTAGTTTCTGAACTTGGTGTTTGTTGCTTGATAAGCAGCCCTTTAAGATCTCTCATTCCTACTGCTAATAGCGATCCGAAGACATATGTTTCTTATGAAGCGAAGTGTAATGGTCGCATTGTCATTCAGGACTGGCATTCCCAAATTTGGCGGTGTTGGTTCCACTATGGGAATCTGGAAGGACGAAGGGAGTCATTCTTGAATGATCAGGCATTCTGGGGACGATTATGTCATTGTTGTCTCTAGTCAGGTTGCTCGCAAAGTAGAAGTAGGATAGCGACTCAGCAGTTGATCTTTGAACTGCGTGTTCGAAGAGAAAATTAGAATAGTTTGGGGTGCTTGTGCTGTTTTTATGGTTTTAAAATTTGAACAATTAGTTTCGGTCCTACCTGAGTTATTCAGTTTTCATAAGCGGATGTGGCTTCATTGGGACTAGAACCAGGGATAAATATATCATAGTAGGTTTCGTGGCAGTTCTGTAGCTGGCGCCTTTGGTATGAAGTTAGAAGGTAGCACCTATGCTTTGGAAATTGAATCTTTTAATAAACCCTGCATTTCTGATTTGAAGTAGAATATATACTTTACAAAGACAGTTCATTTGTTTGTCCGCATTTTTTGCCTTGAAACCATTCAGATTAAATGGGCCCGGGGTTTTCTCATTGACGTGGACACTATAAATTATACACCCTATCAACATTTATTTATTACAATGTTTTGGGTTAAAGTTATGTCAGCCATATTTGAATTCCCCCGAAAGTTTTCAAACAAATTTTGCTTTCCCGCAGTCCTCCGGAGACCTCAACTAATTCATCGTCCAATCAATCGCTATTGAAGCAACATTTTTTGACATTTCATATTCAAGGGTACTTTAGAATAAGCTCGCGGTAAGCATGTGATTAACAATTAGAATCTTGGGGACTGTCACCCTCTCGAAGGTGAACTATCGGTCGATATTTTTAGTGATCCGTCTGAAGTGGGGTAGGGGAGGAACGAATTACTGTCTTTCTTCTAGTAGTCGATGCTCATTCCCATGTCGACAAGCTCTATTGTAAGTCTATATTCAGGAGCGGGTAAACCTAAACATTCAGTAGGCGTCAATTTTCCAATAGATGTGTAGTTCTACCCTGGTGGTTGACAGTAATCAACTTGATATGCTTTTTTTTGCCGTCTCCCTAAAAGGGAATGTCATAACGAGCTAGACGTCTCTATCGATACCTGTTTGTGTCATATCATCGAAGTACTATCACTGACAGGATGTCTAATGAAGACCTACGTTGGCGTTTGAAGTAAATACCAATGACAATCATATGTCAAGTCGCTGGTGGATATATCATACGTTAGAAGTCACTATACCGGGATGGCTTAGGAGTGGATTGTCCTGGAAACGAGTGCCATAGAAGAGTAAAGAAAGATTATGGACTTCCCGCGAAATCCTAGAGACATTTGAAGAACATTGTTTAAAAAAGGCAAAAATTTGCTTGATTGGCGCCTTATATTCTTCATATGGTTAATTCAAACCATTCACATTAATTTAGTAGCAGCTATCATACTGGAAGGACTGTGCCCCACAATTTACTGGCAACATTGAAAAGGAGAGGTTATAACTCTCCAAATATTACAGGAACTGCAAGCAGAGTTCCAGGGGAGATCAACAATCCTAGCAGTCTTGTCTCACTTTAATACGTTCATGGCCGAAATGACTTCACTTTTGTTTGGACGAGCAGCTCATATCCGCATGTTAAGATGACCAACCATTTCAACCACGAGAGGTGGAATTCCACCAGATGCTTTAGAGTAAAGAACCGTAGTGAAATTTCCCTTTTTCTCTTATATTGCTCCCCATCGTGGATGAGGAGTCGACCGTTAACTACCCTCACAGGACCCCCAAAGCACTTGCGACTACTTGCAAATTTCTTCGTGATGCGTTATGGTAGCAAAATCATTATTATTTTAGCCACCTTTTGCCTCTTACTCATAGCGGCAATAAGAGCCTTCAGTTTCCTATTTTTCTTGAACTTATGATTACCCTTCGGGGCGTGACAAAAAACTCCATTGGCTCCTTTTTACGGACTCTGTGCTGGAACAAAGTGCCACCAATGATGATATTCCTGGTGGTCTCCAACTGGTGAGGCGAGGTATCCTAACTTCTGTGGTGCAATTGCGGCATAAATTGGTCATGCATTCCACGGAGTCTTCTGACATCCAAATATTAAGCCAGCATAGGTCTCGAGCACTACCCTAGAATCTAAGAGTGGTACCGGATTGTGTACTTGTAGTATATATCCCAAAGGATATTTACATATCTTTATAAAATGTGAACAGATAGGGACAAGATCAGGCGAATATTGGGGTTAGGCCAGCTGTTGCCGACTTAACTCCGCGATTTTCCTCTGAGTGAGTACAGCAGGTGCGGCCTAGCGTTGTCATGGCGAAATATGACGTCACCTCTACTCACCAAGTATGGACATCTTTTTTTAATGTTGCTTCAAGATATTCTTGCTGGGTTAGGTTAGGATTTGGTTGCGTGATAATAGCTTCCAGTGAATAATCCTTCGGAAATTCCACCAAATACACAATAAAGACTTATGAATGTAAAATGCTGTTGATGCCGATGGGGGTGTTTCGCTATTATTTCAAATGTTTCTCGATGTTCAAGATTTTTTGCTTCCGATTTTTGCCTATTCCTTCCTCCCTTGTTTCTGAGTGATAACTCATACGGATCCCAAGAATCATATTTCCCAACGCAACTCAGGGGTCGGGGTCTTCTTTCAATGGTGGTACGATGCACGATAAGTCTCGGATAGTCGAGCAACAGTTATTTTCTCCTTCTTCAATATCGTCAACGATTCAAAGTTCTAAGCTTGTTTGGTCTTCCAGAGTTGATTTCCGGTTCATCTTTCCTCATCGCGAAAAAATCGAACTCCTACAATAAAGAATGTGGAAAGAACCATTGCCTTAAATGAATTTTATCTACTTTCATGTCGAAGACGCGCATCGCTTTCAAGGCTGAGACTAGGTATCAACGATTCCTACTTTAATGGTCCCTTCCAACAGGACTTTGAATTCGTAGCACTTTCTTTCAGGGTTAGAAAAAAAGAGCGTTTTTTGCAAAGGATTGTTCCTGTAATATCTTTTTACTTCACATTTTTTCAACTCTCTTATCCAAATGTCTTTAAAAAACAATCTTCTGACTGTCAAAAATTGACACTTTCCAGAACGTTCACAATTGCGTGTGTTCGCCACGCACCACAGCACTCAATCCCCACCGGAAATCGTGTGGATTTCGTCGAGAAATTAGGCTTCCTCAGCTCAGACGCCGCCTGTTAAAATGAATGTCCCCCCTTTCCTGGTTGTACTTTCTTCGGGGAAGAAAGGCTTGCCGAAGAGCACTTGACGCCATATGGCAGAGAATGAATGCGGGTGTGTCGGGAAGTCCCATAGGAGCTCCTCTCCTTTTAAATCATTATCCAAAGAGCAACACAAGTAAAAATGTGATGCGGCCAAGTTCGAACCTACTCCATTTTGTTTACCTCATCTGGACGTTTTTGCTTCAAAGCCGGCCTGAGACGGTCTATCTAAGCACAGTATATTTCGCAGTTAAGGTTTGGTTGGGATGAAATATTTCACAGCGAATAATCTTTCGAATAGCTCGTCAAACACACAATAAGATTTTACGGTGCTGAGGTTCTGCTCTTGATGTCGATGACGGTGTTTTGTTCTTTCTGAAAATTGTTCTGTGGTGTCCTTTAATATTTTTGTCAGGGAAATCCTCTTATGTGTGCATCCAGCGTCGAGGTTAAAATGGTGTGGGCCTCGCTCAGGGACCTTGAAGGTGGGTTCAGTAGCCTCCGGAAGGTATCCATCCAAATTAGGACATGCGTGTAAGATTCTAGATCCCTAGGCACGTGGACCACGTTTTTAGCTGGTCGGCAAATGGTGATGGTTTCAACTTCCGGATTGTCTCCTTGAGTAGACGCAACAATCCGGTCATGTTAAGGCGCGGGTGATACGCGGTTGTCCGTAGGCGTTTGAAAGCTAGGAATTTGTCTATCTCCGTGAAAAGCGAGGATCCGAGCTGCATTTCCCAGTCGGTGATTATAACTAACGGTACACCGAAGCGTGGAGTCCAATCTCTCTTTGCAGAAATTCAAAGGTGTTGCCTCTGGCCACTACATAAACCCATCGATGATTTTGAGGCAGTATCTGATACCGTGCCTAGCCTAGCCGAGCCTAGCAAACAATCAATTAAATTGAGACGGATTTTTTGGGGGCATTTGTTGGACTGACGGATCACGCCACCCCCGCCTCTTTTCTCACATCTTGGGTAGTCTTCCACTTGTGGCATGCAATACCAGAAATACTTTGCGGTGACTTACCGATTCGTTGGCCGGATACCTGGCTGCAATATATTGTAAACGTCGTGAAATGCTTCCTTGTGGGAATCGTCCGCAACAAATGGGCCTTGGTCCCTTGTCTGTGGTCTCGCACCATATTCTGGATATTGGGTTGAAGATTGGAAACTCCCTAAATGTGCATTTGGAGTTCTTGCTTGCCCTTGAAGCTCTGAAGAACTGTTTCCTCCATCTGCACCTCTGCATCTGCCGAAAAATTACTAATGGTGAGGATCTTAGCCTCTGCAACACCTGACGTCACGTCTTCCTTATCCTCTCCGTATTGAATATCGGAAGTGAACTGGCTGATAAAGCTCAGATGGCAAAACGAGGCTTTGTCGGGTTCGTGAACACTGTAAACATCTTGCTTTCAAAGAAATATTGGAAATATGTTTTTGCGAGTTACGCGGTTAATAACTCATGACCGGGAGTAATCTAGTTCCATGCGCGGGGATTTTGATGTTTGGGAAAGAAGCTCAACGGCTGCCAGATTTGGTTCAACTTTTAGCGAAGGCCAGTGTCTACAGCAATGTCTGAAGCACGGACGATGATGGCCATAGTCCGAAATTCATCATGATCAGCTGTTTGAAGGTGTGCAAATACTCCGAGTAATCGCGAGCTTCTGTAGTGGCAAATTATGCTTAATGCTCGATAGTAATGTTGCTGTATTTTTTTAAGAATCCCCCGAATACGTGGGTCGACACTGTCTGCAAAAATGATTAAAGGGTGTTGGACGTACAGGAAGATATTCTTCCTGATAAACTAAAGGAGATTGTGATGTTAATGAGGGGTCTGTTGTATACGAGGTTAGACAATAATAATGAGACTGATTTTATTGCTGCGCTTGTGGTAAGTCTGCAACCTTCAAATTCCCTTCCCCTTCCCCGGCATCTTTCCCCTCTCCATTGATGTATTCACAATCGTTCTAGCTTGTTTAGTTCGCCTGCTGTATTGTGTTGAGTAGACGTGTGTGGGTGGTGCTCGTCACGAAAATGGAGAAACGAAATCTAGAGCAACGCATTGCGATAAAATTTTGCACCAGGTTGGGCAGAACAGCTTCGAAAATGTACGCTAAAATTGTAAAGGTGTATGGTGATAGTGTTCTTTGTCGTGCCCAGGTGTTTCGATGGCATAAAGAGTTTAAGGAAGGGCATGAAAGCGTGGAAGACGAGCCGCGGAGTGGGAGACCAGTCGAGGTGCGGACTGACGTGAATGCCCAGCGTGTGCGCGCCTTAATATGTAAAGATCGGCGTTAAGCATTTCGAATGTTGGTCCGGAACTGGGTATGAACCGTGAATCAACCAGCAGAATTTTATCAGGGGATTTCAAAGTGAAAAAGTTGTGCGCGAAGATGGTTCCACAGAACCTTCCTGCGGAGTAAAAGCAGCATCGAATGACCGTCACAGCAGATTGTTTGGAACAAGTGGAAAATCATCGCACGCTGCTTGATCGAGTTATTACAGACGATGAGAGCTGGTTTTTCCAATACGTTCTGGAAACCAAACGCCAAAGCCGTGTTGCAACAGCGCCTTATTCGACCAATATGTCACCCTGTGACTTTTTTTGTTCCCTAGAACAAAATCGGTGGTCAAAGGAGCCCATTTTGAGTTAATTATAGACATCCAAGGGGCCGTGACGAGGCTACTCGCGGACATCCAAGTCGAAGTTTTCCAGAAATGTTACGAAGAGTGGAAAACGCGCTGGAATCGCTGTCTAGCTGCCCAAGGGGACTATTTTGAAGGGGATGGTAGAGTTGTAGAATAATTTTCAAATATACGGTTTTTATGGAATCAATCATCAATTAAGTAATGGGTACTTAATTGTCTAACCTCGTAGATCAACTAGCAATCCATAGTAGCATAGGAAGCTTCCACCTAAGATGGGATTGCTGATATTCTCTATAATGGAGCTTAATTCGTGATCACTACTATTGGGGGCTGGTCTGAGCTTCAAAATGGTATATAGGTTGGGGGGTCTGGGTGGCATGAAAGTCCTGGGGGTTTAACGCGAGTACCTGCCATGAAGGCATAATCCCACGGTCGTCTTCGGACACGGATTGATTTTGGGACCACAATCAGAGCCCCGCCATGCAAGCACAGCGGTCCTGGTTTATAATGAGTGCAGGCTCAGCATTCATACCAGTGGATGCGAGGCCTATCTAACACCTCTGCCGAAACTAAGGAATACGGCACCCGAGTTGTACAGCGCAACTCCACGCTTGAGCTCCGAGGAGCTCTGCCCGCGATGTAGGCATAACCACAACCACCATGAAACTCCCACTAGGGGGCCAACCGCAAATAACCGGGCCGAGAACACATCCTCCAGGAATTCTCCTGGAGCATATGCGCTCAGAGGGCCATCCCGGTTCCCATGGTACCAGATAACCTCCGGTAAGGCTTCGTGGCAGAGCCACTTCAAATGAGTCCCTTGCAGACTCGGGTCTGATCGCCCTCCTCAAGTACGTGGGGACGGAACTCCCCAACGGGTTGGGTCTGGGTGGCAGAAATATTGCTGATTTTTGGAGGAATCTTGGCAAAAAGTTTAAAAACAATCTTCGAAATCCTAGACTCATGCCTATCTACCTGTAGCCATACGGATGGAGCGATGAGGGCTTTACCGCCGTGCGTTTTAACGAAGTCGGTGTTCAACTATGATTCTGGGATATGGAGCGGACAGAATCTTCAACCCCTACATCGATAAGGTTGTAGTAACGGCTCAAGGGGTCGGAAATTGTCAGCGACGTGGTGGTGTATTTCGGGTAGCCATCACTAGAGTTCCCGTCAAGTCCAGTTTAAAAAAAAAATGTGGCTGGAACATTTTGTGGCGTTTTCAGCGAGAGTACGTTGGTACCTTGGTAGATTACAGAATTCCTTTACAGAGTTAGATTTAATCGCTGTCTATCCCTAGATTAGTCAGACGATATCATTTTAAATTAATTCTATATTTTCTTTCCTTGCAGACTCACCATATCACGATGTCAGCGGTCTACCTGATCCCTACATGGAACAAATGGAACAGGACGACTCGAAGCCACCGCAACAGCACATGTCGCTAAGCTACGACGAAAGCTTAGAGAGTGGATACTCAACGCCCAATTCCAGAAATCGACGTGTCATACGTGAAATAATAGTCTGAGATATGCCTAGGGTGCGTTTCGCAAACGAAACGTGCTCTTGACGATATTAAATCAAATAAAACAAAATTGTGTGAACTGAACAAGAAGAATTGAAACAAATAGAGCAAGAAAACATCTTATACAAAACGAAATCACATACACATAAACGAAGAAGTAAAAAAAAAGATATTAATATATAATTGATATGATCTCACGTAAATTGAGAATATCGAGGATGAATTTATCTAATATTTAAGGTAAACTTTACAAAAAGAGAAATGTCTTAAGGAATTTCATGTTCTGTTTCGTTGCAAACAGAACATTTTTTATCCCTCCAAATAGGGTTCAGATAGGATTCAATGTGCATTTTCAATATTTTCTTTGATTTCATCGATTGTAGATGTGTCGAGACTACGATTTTTTTAATTTGAAGGAATAAAAATTAAAGGAGAATAATGAAAATTATCTGTAAGAACTACCATAAATATATACGTATGTATTTAGATCAAAGAAACGAAAAAAAATTTGGATATTATTTAAAATTAGAGCAGAAAGTAAAAATTGAAAAAAAAAAATCGCAGACTGAACGTGTAAAATTGATTAAAAAAAAGTATCGAAAAATTGATAAGGAAAAAACTTTTCAGAAAATATTAAGGAGAATTTAAGGATATTGAAAACAATGTAAATGATCGATGTTTGTAAAAAAGAAAACGAGAAATTTGCTAAATTTTTAAATTCTATTGAATCTTTTTAGCCTGTTATTTTAGGTGGTGAAAATATATATCGGATTCTGATTTGAATCAATTTGAAATGACACGATTTGTAGGCAAAGTAATTAGGAAAACACACTTAAATGGAGGAGTCCGTCAAAGCAATCCTGCAGAATATTCATTTCTCTTACAATCAGTTGAGTTTGCTGCCCCAAAATTAGACCAATTTTTCAAGTCCTCTATTTTCCAGTTGGCTATAGTTCGTTTTTTTTTTTCATAGAGATTCCAGCCTAGAAAATCGCAAAGTGAATCCTTTTTCTATATTTTATTTTTTCTTGACTATCTAGTTCAAAAGCTGGACTATCTTGACTGTGCAAAATATCACGAGTTTGTAGCAATTGCATCGCGTCTTAATGTGCCATTTTAGATTAAACTCTACGCCCATTCGTGGCTGTATTGCTACAGATCCGTGGACAAAATCGCTTCTCCCTCCATTCATATCACTCAAAAAAACGAACGAATTTAGCTTCGAGTAGCTTCAAATTGGCTCAAGTCCTCAAGAATCAATTGTTGTTGTGATTTAAAACTCCCGCGCAAATATATTTGTTTCATTCTTTTTAACTTTGTGAAATTGCCTAATAGTGAAGGGAATAACACATTTGATATTTAAATACCGAGAAATCTCGAGAAAAAAAAACTACGAATATTGTCATTCAAGAGCACGTTACTAAAATTCGTTTGCAAATTCATGTTTAAATAGAGCCTAAGGTAACCGTAAGGAACTATCCACGCACCCTTTAAAATGTGAGTGAGTCTACAATATACTGACAAACAAAAAAATACAAAAAAAACGATAACAGAAATCTCGTAAAATGTACTTAACAGATTGAAGGAAAGAAAAATTTAGAAATAATTGTTATGTCTTAAGTGAGAATATGTTATTACATATTCACGCATTGGCACAAATTCACAATGACACACTGTCCCCCATTTTAGTCCTCTGGAGCTCATCGCATCATTTCTACTTCATTGTTTTCCTCTCGAATCTGTTACTACCTTAACTTTCCACTGTTCTGAAATAATGCAGTTTATAAGATACACCCGTACACACACACACGCTAAAATAACGGAAAAAAAATGAGTAAAAAACAACAAAAAATGATCTTAAACTATATAGGGATATTACTTTTTATTTTAGTACCTATTGACAACAAAATAAAATTAAATTGAAAACTATTAAATTAAATTTATATAAATATATATGAGAAAGGAAATATAAAATGTGACTGCTTTCAAATGAAATTAAATAAATATTATAAAGATATTCAGTAAATTTAATAGGAGTAATTCTATGATATAAATGGAATACAATTAACGATAAAACAGGATTTTCAATGAAAAGAGGAAAAAAAAGATGAAAATCGTATAAAAAAACGAGGATAAAATGAAATTCAACTTGTAAATTTGTATTTTGAACGAATCCACCCTTAGCTTGTAAATTGATGAAAAGAAATTTAATCTTAGGAGCGTAGTTAGTAATTATTTTTATATTATGATTATAAACATTTTTAACTTGTTTGTAATCTTTTTTGTTTTTTCAAAGAATAATTTCTTAGCAAATTCTTTCGTGTAAACGAAGCATTTTTCTTCCAATAGTTTGTCCCCCCGCCCACTCTCTGAAGTACTTCGAGCTTTAAATGATCTTTAAGAGAAAAAAAACGACAAAAAATAGACCACACAAAACAAATGCACATAAATACTGCCGCAATAAAACTCACTTTGTCATTACTTGATATTTCTAAATGTACTCAAAATTCGGAGATACTTTTTTACAACCGGAAATTGTTAAAAGTGGAAACAAATTATATCGAAGTGTTTTAACGAAATCCATTTTATTTTGAGAGAATACATTTACATGAAACGATATTCGAATGTAATTCAATCTCTATCAAATAAAGATACGAATTTTCTTTTATAAAAGTGCAAACTATGATAAGACCAGAATCTCGATCAGTTTAGTTACGAATCAGATTTATTCAACTTCATTGTTTGAAAATCCACAATAGATTCATCCTCTCGCTGATTTATCTATCTTGTACCAGACAGAATATCACTTCCGACACTACACATTAGATAAAAGACGACCACGAAATAGCAACAAACTATTATAATTTCACACGAACCATTCAACTTTCGTTGATTGTCTTTCGAAGGATGAAAACCAACAGTTGAATTGATTGTTTCATTAGTTCCCTTCTTTTTTTGTCTAATTAGAACATTTAGTTAATTATGAATTTATTTGAATATTCATTAAGTTTTCCTTTCAACGAAAATGTTATAAAATTACTTTGTATGAATGAAGTGAGAGAGAAATAAAAAAACTAACTTTTGTGTGAAAAGAAATGCGCCCCAACGTGAGGCATTAAATAATACATTAATACAGATAACGAATTGCAAAAGAAAAAAACGGAACAAAATACTTAAATCAGATTTCTTTTTTTTTTAAATAAAAGGAAATTGAATGACCTCCATGTCCTTGTGTCATGGTTTATTATGTAGTTCATTTGAAATTTTGTTCTAAGTTTAGTGTTATAATTTTTTCGTCTTTATAGTTTAGGTTTTCTCTTTTTTAAGTGTCGCCGTAAATAATATGTGTCTCTATATGTTTATGTTGAAAACAAACAAATTTTATTCTATTTTTATATAGAAGTATATTTTAAAATATAAGTTTTATAAAATATTAAAAAATAAATGGTTGTTTTATTTCGAACTTCTCTATATGGATCAAGGAATAGATTCGGCGTATACACTGATTTCAACTGGAGTAAGATTCTAATTTCAAAGGTTTTTGTTTTCAGAATACCTATAATTGCTGGATTGCAAAGGATTTTGGTACTAATCATAAATCACTGCAAGAAGTTTTCAAGGAATGTTCGAAAAAGAAAATTGAGGACAAATTTGTGGTTTTAAAAGACCACCTTTAAAAAATAGGTAGTCGCTGGCTGCAAGGAATAATGCTCTTTAAAGAAAAACGAGCTGACTCAAAGTGAACATAAAACCGAACAATGAAAAGGCCCAGCCTTTCACTTTCAGAGAAGAAATATCATGCCATCAGTTAACCTATGCTGCCCAAATGAGTTAGCCTGCTGCAGGACATAGGGACGTATTGAAACTAATAAAGGATATTATTTTCACTGCTTCTACTCAAAAGCATATCCTTAAAAAACACAGGCCAAACAGTGCTATCTGTGAGAGGATTGATAATAGTTAACGAAACGTGTGTTGAAATTAATTTGTAAGATTTGTAAGATCACTCGTGTACGCGGGTTTGGAAGTATTTTCGTATTATTTAGTCAAGAAGAAAGATCCAATTTAGAGCTGTTGTTAAAATAGGGATCTAATGGTTCACGACAACAAACTTTTATACAAAAATTTCAAAGTGACGCAAAACATCTTTCAGGTTCGCTTGTGCCCCTGCGTCTCACATCCAATATTGGTGGCTAAAAGAAGATCATTTGGCAGAACCCAAAGATACAAGATATTGCCGGCCAAGACGAATCCGTTTCACCCAAGGAACTAAAGATGTCAGAAATAAAGAAGTCGACTGTATATTGTAGAAAAGCAAATAAAAAATTTGAGAAAAAACTAAAGTACCGAAATTTTCTCGCGGAACGCCTAAAAAAAGCACACATTGGCGTTTACGGTAGGCAACGTAACGGCTTGCAATTCTGCAACAAACACGGCGTAAAAAATGAGGTTCTATATATGCGGCCAAATGTCGAATGATTTCAATATATCCAATATGAAAACCACAAATCACAATCTTTACTTTACTTTTCTTTATCAAGTGGATACAAAATTGATTCAGACAACTTTGAGAAATTTGTAGAAAAAACTGCAGAAAATCATATATGCTGGTGCACAATGACTTTGACAATCCATACGATTTTGAAGTATGGTACCATAATGGTTGACCATGCTTTATCTCCTAAAGGCAGTAGCTGAGACAGGAAATAATCATTTTCGCCCTTACCGGCAAAACATTTTTTGCGGGAGAGCTGCAATAGGAACAGACTGCTCAGTTCTCATACTTTGCTGAGCAGTACAATTCCAAAAAAAAGAAAACCTTTCTCCAGTGGAACCCACTCCAAGCAATAGAGAAGAATAGGATTGACATGAATGTATGCTTGTTTTCGAGTTTATTTTTTCCAAGTTCATGTAAAATCAATAAATGCCAAAAAATAATTTTAAGTGACCTCTGAAGCGAAATAGCCTCCTGTGCGCCGTCAAAAGCTAGTCTCGCTGAGATGCACGGTGCAAATCGTTTTGAATTGCTTGACTAACATACCCGTGTAAACACCTCCTACATTCGCCTGGAAAATAAGGCTATACTCCCTTTCCGTAAACTTAGCCCCGAGATGCTGACAATTTTGGGCCTCTGTAGACCTTTGGGAGGAGCTTGACACTCTTCAACTAGACATGTTGTCCACCAACTCCCCGAACTTCTTGTTAGTGTTCTACCAATTGAACTGAATTTAGATGCCGATTTCTCAATCATGGGGTGACAACATAACGATTATTCTGTTGAGATGACACGCGTTTCCGTCTCGATCCACATCACTTTGTGTAGCCTCCAGTTTTTCGATATCTCTGTTACACATCTCGAACGGAGTAAGGACTTAAATTTGGATGCCGAACAACTTCACCATGATTTCCACCAGATACAATAATTACCTTGTTGTCATTGATGATGCAATCGATACACTAATGTACACGCTAAGTACTAATATGGAATGATAATCCTATAACCAAAAAATACCCTTTAATAAGTTCTGCAACCCTTGCTTCCAGAATTGAGCGAGGCTTACATTTGATTTTATTGTATGGTTTTTGAAGTTCAAATGTCTTTATTTAAAAGCCCTTTGCTTGCCTTGCGGACTTTAAAAATAAGGGGGTACGAGTATTTTCAGCATAGATGCAAAATAGATATTAATATCAGAAATTACGGCAATCTACATCTCTCTCAAATGTATGTTGCCGCCTTATTTTGTATCTTGTATCTTGTAGTTAAAAAGTGAAGACCGGTTAATTTTGCAGCTTGAACAGAAACCTAAATACCACGTGTAATGACCATTTGGTTTCAGATATTTGGGTTGGACAGTTTCTGAGAACGGATCCTTGAAATAACTGACCCTTTTCAGAGCCCCGTTTCTTTGCATTTAATGTCAAAACTAATATCGGTTTCGGAAAGTACTAATTGAGATTTTCCATTTGATACCCTACCCGACTATATTCCATGAAAAAAATGTACACGCGCCCCCCCTTTTTAAGGTTTTGTGTAAACACAAAACATTATTAAAATCGGTTTACTGTCTGTCTGTTTGTCTGTCACACGCATTTTTCTTGGAGACGGTTGTAGCGATTGACACCAAATTTGGTAGAAAGTTGGGAACTGTGAACGCTCACGCATATAGTGAGTTACATCCTTTTACGTCGAATTTAAGGGAGGATCCCCCTACATGCAAAAGGGGCGTGTAAATTTTTTTTTCCTCAAATATAGTTATGTGGGGTATCAAATGAAAGGTCTCGATAAGTACTTTTCGAAGCCGGTTTTCGTTTTGTTATTTGCTAGAAAGGTGGGGAGTGCGGTGGGTTGAAAGTGATCATTTTTTTAACGAACCCATTCTCAGAAACTACCTAACCGAAAAATCTGAAAAAAATCAGGGGGCTACCACTATATGGGGTCTAGGCTCCGAAACACCCTCCATACCGATACCTGTTCAAATAAAGTTAATAATAGTACATTACTATAATTTTTTGTAATTGACAGCAAAACCCCCTTAAGTTCACCCTAGATTTACGAATTTTGCAGCAATGTAGGCTACATAATAGAGCATGATTCTGCTGAATTTGGTAAAAATCGCACTATTACTAACAAAGTTATACTAGGTCAAAACTGTCGCTTCTCTGCAAATTCAAGGCTATAACACACAAGACACACGATGCTATCGAAACCGGTGGTAATTATAGAGTCTAAGATGTCACCATTAGAATCATCATTAAGGGTTCAAAATTGTACATACCTAGTTTCCTGGCTAAAAACCTATGACCACAGTAAAGGTGAAGTTAGAAAATCGTGGCTGATAATTTTTCACGTCTGTTCCTCTCGCAAAAAGCTGCTTTTAATGGGTTAAAATTGTTTCAAGACTCCAACGAAAGTCCAAAATCCGTCAATTGTGAGGGAAGCATAAATATTCTGATCTCGTTCAAGGTGTATTGGCGAGGAATGTTCAAAAGCTTGCCTAGATTCTCCAGTTCAGCTCACATATCCGCAAATACGCTCAGCAGCTAGATCAAAATGTCGCCATTCACCAGGCTATCCTCGCCGTTGAACGACATTCTTGTTGGCGCTAGCAGGAAATCATCAACTACTAAAATTATACTCGTATGTAAACAACAACAGCCGCCACCGTTCTGCTGTTAGTTACCCACCTTCCATGTTGCCAGAAATATGATCCCCGCTCTCTCTACACTCAAAACAAGAAACAGCTAGTCCTAACTAGATAATTTCTTGATTAGCAGCAATATTTTCCAATCCGAATAACGTTCCGTTACCATACCTGACGTCAGCGATTGCGATGCCATATTTTTCTGAAGGAGCTTCTCAAAGACCTACTCGTAAAGGTTTAGAAAGGCCATTTAGCATGGAGAGACAAGGCGGAAAATGCGTTCCGAAACAGCAAGAAGTTAAACGTCACGTTAAACCGAAAAGCAGACGGCTCTATTATTACCGTTGGCATTGTCGTTGATCAAGAATTTCCCGAACTTGCCCTATTGACAATCTTTTTCAAAAAAGTTTTGTACAGTGTGAAACGCTATAGCAACCATAATCGGGAGCTACTTGCTGATTTCGCTGCTATGAAGCGGTGCCATTCTTACACGGTCTTCACCGATCATCAGTATTTGGTCTACATGGCCAGCAACGCTCGGACAATGCTTTACCTAGATAGGACGTTTATTTAGATTTTGTGTATCTTCCAACCTCAATGCTCGGACTGTAAAATTGCATCGCCTTAGGAAACTATAGTTCTACATTCCCAATTTGACCAGCTACAAATCGATCTGAGTAAACTGTTTAACGTACAGGAGCTGCAATTGTGTCCTACAATCATCAGTTTTCTAGGCATTCTATTGCCAGTCGACTACCTAACCAATAAGCTTCTACTCTTGCAGTATATCTGTGTCTTACATTTGCCACCCAAAATGTAATCTAAGTGACCAGTTCGAGTTAGCGTATCTCCCCGATCTGGCCAAGCTCCTAGACGTCAACCAGATGCGTGTGACGTCGTATCATTCTCAGTCAAACAATATAGTCCAATGGTTTCTCCGTGACCATGTACAACTAGTATGTCTTCCGATCTGCTACTAAAGATCTCCTGGCCTGTCCAGTAGATATACTTTTCGGCATGATGATTCGAATTGCATGCGAGAGACTCCAGTCCACTATCATTTGTAGAAGGCCGACGTCGCCACATCGAACTTATCAAGGCAATTCCAACTTTTAGACATGTTGTTGCACAGAAGCTCTTCAGTTTCGAAGAGCTACACATATTCAAGCATTTAAACTCAAACCCGGCAGCCGTTTGAGCAGCCTTATTCCGATCCACATGAGGTTATCTACCGCAGTAATGACCACCTTCTCACTATCGACGTCAAACGTCAACTTCTTTATTTCTATCAGGTTCTTCGGTTTCCAGCCAGCTCACAACTGCCGGAACTCTAAAGCCAAGAGTGTCAAACAACTGGACTTCAAGCCAAAAGAACTTATGCACTCCAGCTAGAGAAAACACTGAAGATAGAAACTTCATCGTCACTTGCGCGTACTTAGGGCGAGCGTACTTATCCCACGCCAAGAGCTTGTAAAAGGACTGGCTTAAGCTCGGAAACAGGGAGATTTCGGATAGCAACGTCAGAAAATTGCTTTCCCCTCCTGATTGTTTAAGCTCGGGTAAACTTACTCGTGGTATCCCTAAATCAATACTTGCTTTTTGGCATTGTATGCTTTCGGCTAGGCAGGTTTGCCTAGTCAACAGTTGTTTTTATCTTAAATACCTGCGCAGTATTTGCTATAGATAAAACGCAACTATAGTGGAGAACCGAAAAACCTATCCTGAAGAATATTCGGTTAAGACACTCATTTTAATTTAAGATATGTGTCACGCCGATCAAAACATAATCAAGCTACTATGACAAAGAAGGAACTTCAATTGAGGATGCTGGAAGTCCTGAGTCGGCAACCATTTGATGACAGACCGGACCACTTGAGAAGCAACTTACTTTCTCTCTTGTGGTCCACGGACTCCCCTTTTTTGGGTTTAACACTGAAGTTTATCAAAAAAGTGACTGGAGGTTTCGTCCATTGCTGAGGCAACTCATCAGACGCTGCCTCACCTCCGACCTAGGGGAAGCGTGACCGAAAGTAATGACAGGTGGTAATCGTTCCATTTATTTATAATCGTGAACCACAAGAGAGGAAGTAAGCTGCTTCTCAAGTGGTTCGGTTCGTCATCAAGTGGATGCGGACTCTGGACTCCGACGAGCCTGAACTTACGACGGATTTCACTTCAATGTAAGTCGCACTCATATCGTATTTGCGATTATATATAAATGGAGCGATTACCACCTGTCGCTACTTTCGGACACGCTTCTCCTAGGGCAGAGGTTAGGCAGCGTCTGATGAGTTGCCTCAGCCCTGGACGGAACTGTCGCTCACAATTTTTTTTAGGAACTTCAGGGTTTTTCCGGTATCTTTTCTCCGGTTGCGTAGTTGTTCGTTTTTGGTTCGATACTAAAGTATGCATGGAGGAGGCTCAATTGCAAAAATTATTCATCGAGAATCTGTCATTTCACTTCATTGCAGGTCAACTAAATTTTGAAAGCAAGATATGTAGCAAGAATCCTCCAACTCACCCTTCTTTTGATATACGCATATTGCTTAAATTTGTTGCTATGCATGGAGATCTGTGGTAAAGAGGTTAACATAACCAGAGCGGAGTAACAGCGCTTGTATATATTCCGGAAAATTCAAAAACATTTTATGGTCTTCAAATTTCACTCCATTAGCAGTTGCAGCTTTGTATTAATCTAAATGCATTTTCAGATTTGCGGATTAGCCGAAATTTGTTTGCCATGTGAACATTGAGTTGAAAGTTTAAACCTTTCTGGCGCTTGCTTCCGTTGAAAATATGCATTAACTAAAAAGGGTTGAGGATACATGAGATGCCGCCCCGCATTTTAAAAGGTTTTGGCTTTAATGCAAAAGTTGGTTCTGCATCCATAGCGAGCGGGATAATTATCCAAAGTGTTTATTACTACTTGATTAGGAGCGGTGGTGCATTTTCAGTGATGACTCCCCGTCGTCCCTGGAGTCCTTGAAACAGGCTCATATCAACAGAGGATGTGGCTGAAACAGTTTTCGGTATAATATGCTTTTCTGGCCATAGAGTGATTATTCATTCCACTTAGCGGTACGATGTTATGATTTAAACAGTAGTTCAAAGTAGTGCAAACGATGGCGTTGGATCTGCTATTGGGATCTGCGAATCCAGCTCTGTGCTATGTGCGAAAGTTCAACGTTTGTGGACCCACATGAGCCATTATGCACCTTTTGCATTCAGGACGCTCTTTAGCTACTTAGTAAATGGTTACGAGAGCCTTTTCCTCCTGCCGAAGTGAAAGTATTTTCAACTTTCAGCTCTCTAATTTGTAACGACATAATTAGTAACTTTAGTTGCAGAGCGACGCATTGGCGTGTGAAGGAGTATTTAACGCGCCTCGTATATACATACGTATGCATGCACTAAAAACATTTTGCTTTCTAGGCTTAATGACTCCACCAAACTAGCGCTTCTATGAAATTTTTGCTACCCTGGCACGGCTTAATTGAGCCCCACTGGGGGGTGAGTGAGGCCCGGGCTGTACGTATGCGGTGAAGAAGAATTTTCCACGAACAACTTAGCCTGGCTAGCAACTAAGTTTCGTGGGACTGGGAGGCAGGGTAGAGGGTTAACTTGACAACTGTGCCATTCATAGCTGTAGCAATGGCGGTGGGGGTGAGTTTAGATTTACTCAATGGTGGCCCGAAATGATGGATTTAAATTGTTTCGAAACTCTTTGCCAAGTGCTTGTTAAGCGAAATTAGTCGGAAGAAGTGTTTTTCGAGTGCTTTTCAGCCAACGAATAATTTTGTGTAATCATCCACCAACTTTAGATTGCTTTTAATTTTCTGTTTAATTTAAGGAAATCCTAAGGCAGCGATGGCGTAACTGGCAATCAGGCTGAAAACTGTACACTAGGGATTAGAGTTATCAGAGATAATGTATTCATACATCCATTGTAGGGTGCACATACGTAATTTAGCCTTCGCGAGAGTTCACGCCAGGGATTCAAAACACGCGCACAATGGGGGGAGAAGGTTTTTGTTGACTGCGATGAATGAGTTCTATAGATGCGATGGATCACGTTATTTTGTTGTAAATTAGAACTTTTTCTCATCATTATTGACTCACAATATACTCACACTCTTTATTAGATTTCGCAAGAAGATGAAGTCGTTTCATAATTTATTTGTATTTATGTCTGCCTCTTAATATATCAATCCGGGCTGGAAGACTTTTTGAGGATTTCCTAACACTCCTAAACTTCGACAGGAGGAAAGCATGCTATAGATGCGGCCAGGTAAATCACAAAGAGATGACTTGCAAAAAAAGGAGATTTGCGGCCCCTGCAGGGATCGTGGCGTGTTTTGTGACAGCATTGACAAGAACTGGGCTAATATGATCTTGAACCTGCAAATTAACATGCACCGGAGTGCAATTGCTCACGAGTTGCTGGTGCAGTTCGCTGCGGAGTAAAAGCTGATCTATTGCCAACCAACGAACAATACTTTCATGCAATCTCGACTTATCAGGTACCGTTGCCGTTTGAGTTGGGAACGACACCCGAGTTCGAGTTCTTGACCAAGGCTGAGAGGATGGTTTTTTCTGGATTCACTATTTAGGGATATCGTTTTTCACCGTTTAGCTAACACTGATTGAGACAATCCCGGACTTTCAACACAAGCTTGAGGCTTTGAAGGATGCAAAGCGAGCCGGGGTAAATAGGGATCCATGGGGACTCGGTTATAAACTTGCCACCCAGAAAATCTGGGCTCTGCGGAAAGCCTGCATACTTAATACCGACCAGATGTATCGCATTGTACAGGCAATATTCCCTTAATATCCCGAACGGCTTGACGGAAACAGCAGGGTATTCGTCGAGATCTGCCCATTACCAGTGTCATGAAAGATCTTAAAGAGGCAGTTCTCACACGCATGAAGGCACCAGGTCGTTATGGTATTCCGGGTAGAAGTATCTAAACTGGTGTTCCACCATTGATCAGATCTACTACTCGAGGCATTTAACGCTTGCATTGAAGAAGGCATTTTTTCTTGTTGCTCCAAGATGGGGAGACCGCGCCGATCAGCAAATCAAAGAAAACACTATGGTGGCAGGATAACGACCGCTGTGTATGCTTGACACAGCGGGGAAACTGTTCTTGAAGGCCATCTGTAGTAGACTAAATCACTTTTGGGCTTTTGGGCATGGTTATTCATCGAGCTGAGGTACACAACCGTCGATCTCGACGAGTAGTGTTCCTCATGACGCTTGTTGTATGGGATGCCTTCAATTCCGTAAGATGGACAGATGTGCTAGGCAGATTAGAAAATTTAATCCGCGTGCCGAGCTATCTCTTGCGAATATTGAGGAATTATATGAAATAGCGCTCCCTGGTCTATGAAGCCCTGGAAGACCAGAGGAGATGAAGATCACGTCGGGGGTAGCACAGGGATTCATTCTACGGCCGGAACGCTTCCAAAGATAGTCAATAGGTCTGATCAATCATGCGGATGATGTTGCTGCACGCATAGTTGAACAGGCTCAAAGCCGACTTGGCGTGTTGATGCGACGGGCAAACAGCTAGATGTCAGCCCATGGTTTCAGCCTTGGAAAAAATCGAAGCAATCATCTTGACCGGATAGAAAATCCCGATTCTGCACCCCAAATCGGTCGGTGAGTATAGTACTGATGATATTTTTCGAGCAAATCAAAGCAGCAGCGAACATGGCTGCAGTTAGAGTCTCGGACTTAAGTCGGCTAATATCGAATGCTGGGGATGGTGTATCTATCTTATGGGTTTAACACAGTTCGTTCTGAGTTAGAGCGCGGCGATAAATGCAGATGCGGGGAGCTTTGCTGATGACGTTTGCCAATCGCACTGCCTTTGATCGGGCTGTAATGATAATCGCAAGAGTAATCCCTTTTACCCTTCTTGCAAAAAGCACAAAGCCATCTATTACCCGACAGAGATGGTTTGTTCGTGACGAACAGATACGTACAATTACTCCTCCGATCCTCTGTTTGTTTCTTCTGCAATAGAGCAGTGAATGATACTGATCACATCTTCTTCTGTAGTGGAAGGTGGGGTCAGATTCGTCGACAACTTCATGCAGGCACAGGCGAGCTCTTTTATGACAACGTTGTGGGAGATATGCTGAGGATCGCTGGCAGATGTTGTGAAGGCGATTGTACTCAACCAGTTAAGGGAAGAGTTCCTTAAACTAACAACTACCTTCCTCCTCTCCCCTCCAGTTGATGTAGACTCCCTATTATTATTATTCTGATAAGGAAAAATCGCACCGCGTCCTTGAAGAACTATTGTGCCCCTTTTACTGGTTATAGTGTACCTGTTGATCATAGTATCTCAAGCAGGCCTGTAACCGTAAGGAACTTTATGTTCCCCACTTCTAGAAGTTTTAGCTTTGCATCTGGTATTAAGTGTTTTCCCAGATGTATCGACCTACTTTGCACAAGTGCCGGACACTGTCCCAGGACGTGCATAGAGGTTTCGTCCTCCTCCTCACAGAACCTGCAGGCAGTGTCCGTAGATATCCCTAGCTTCCCTAGGTGATAGTTCAGCCGACAATGACCAGTGAGAATTCCCACTATGATTCGGAGGTTCTTTTTGGTGAGGTTTAAGCAATCCTTTGTACGCATGGGTTCGTATCCCCCAGTAAGCACCCTGGACTGCTCCATCCCTGGTAGGCCCGCCCAATATAGTTCCCTCAACCTTTCTCTTCGTTTCTTAGATTCATAGCCATGAAACCGTTTCCGATTCCACAGAAGGGTTCTGGCCCGTGTAAAGGTATCCCTGCTCCTTTCTTGGCTAGTTCATCCGCTGCCTCATTGCCTTCCAATGACTCCCTAAGCCCGAGAGCGAGAGAGCTAGCCCGAAGTAATCTGTCAAACGGTTCCAGACTACTTCTCTGACGACGAGGAGCTATTTAGTTATTGGTCTAACGTCGTACCGTTGCGGTAGTATAACACTCTGTGTGCAAATGAATTCACCTACCCTACCCACAATAAAAGTAGGCAAGCGAGGGTTTAAAAGGTATAAATTGGAAATAATATATGATTTATTCTCATTCGTCTATTTGAAGTTTATTACGGCGATCAGCTATTTCAATCACGAAAAGTAGAATTTCACCGAATTCGCACGTCATGGTGGTCAATCACTAACGTCCCTTCGGTGAGCTGTTCAAGATATCTTCCATCCAACCGGGATTGCTATGCAAGTTTCGAAAAATACTCTTAAATCTATTGCTGGCCCCAAAGTGGTCCATCTTAGAGCTCCTATTGTGGGGATCAATTGAAACCAAACTGACCATATGAGAAGATCCGTGCCACCAATCACGAATCGGTGCAAACTGCAAAAGTTTGCAAACCTCCCACACCATTATCGTTGCAGTCGCGAAGGCCGTGGCCTCCCATCACATGTCAGTCTTTGATGGTCTATAGCAATGTATTATTGAAATATTTTAGATCGAAATCTTGCGATCGATACCCTGTTCGAAAGTGGCACCAAGCACAGAAGGCGTGCCTTGATTAATCCAACATCGGATTCAGGCTTATTTTGCTAGGTTTTCCGAAGGACAATACCCATAATTCTGCAACAAGGAGAAGATTGCCCCATTTAATCTCACTTAAGCCCCGGATGCTCAGCATGTAAGGCTGGAGCTCACGCTCAAGTTGGAGAAAGGAAGCACGTATACCTTGACTTTGACTTATGTCCTGATAGTCAAAGGTTGTTACCAGTAGGTAGTTGGAAAATCACAACCGATAACAACTATGACCATGAACTCCGCGCAAGGTTGTTGACTACCAACAGAGCCTATTTCAGCCTACAAAAGCTGTTTCGGTCGAAACGTCTCACCATAGGGTGAATCGTCTTAATAGGTAATAGTGCCCGTACAATGGAGTCCATCTGCTCGGCCTTAAGCGAACAGGGTTTCCGCAGACACCCCATTTTTTGGATTACCTGGATTATTATTGTTATTTGTAACCGAGTTCCCACTTGTCCCCTTCCACCTCGTCGACCATTGCTCTGCGGACTCTCCTTTTGACTGATCTGTACTCTGTCATTTTGGGGGCTGACTCCTCCGGTCGCCTAGATGTTGTGTTAAGCGGCAGAGTCTGTGGTACTCCATTCGGAAATCTGCAACTTCCACCCTCCACCAAAACCCTCCTGGACATGGACGCTCTTCAATCCGTCATTATCAGGTTCATAACTGAATTTACGATAGTGTCAGCTGCAGGGCAACCCCGAGGAGTACCCTCCAGCGCGGCCCCACCTGTTCCAAGAGTTTCGGCAAACCTCCCGGTGTTCATTTTCGCAACATAAAGAGCGCCGGGGTGACGCACACCGAGAAATTGTGTCCACCACTTCGAAGGCAATGTATTGATGGTCGGTTGCCGAGAAATCTTCCAGAACTCGCCACTCCTCCACCAGCGACACCAATAACCCCGACGCGAAGTTTACGTCTCGAATACTTCCCTCGTACCCTGTGGGCCAGATCGTTGGGGTGGATTCGGTGTTTAAAACTACCAGTCCTGTTTTCGCTGCCATTTGGAGAATTCGTTTCCCTCTGGAGTTTAGGTGAGGCATGCCCCATTCAAGTGCGCTGACATTGAAGTCACCTTCGACCAGAATCCGCCAATCCTCGCCCAAAATAACGTCCTCCAAACATCAAAGCATGAAAGTCCAGCATCGCCTCATTCGGCGTAAAATAGACACTGAAAAACGTAATCCCTGGACACCGAAACCACCCAAAGCCGGCTCCTCGACCTTGGGTAAGAACCTTAGGGAGGGTGCCGTTCCGAAACCAGATGACAACGATACCTGATATGTCAGGGTGCCATGCAACAGGGTCCTTGTTTCAGTGCTGTTCATTGATGAGCACTAAATCAGTTTTGGTTTCCGCAGCGAAATGCGGTAACAACTCTTGAGTGGTTGCACTCCGGTACATATTGATTTGTGGGATGCGAATCATGTTGACCGCGTCTTTGCTCTTTCCAGTTCTGCTTTGAGGACTGGACCCCGATTCGAGCCCGCAGTGTGCGCAACGTTCTCATCAAACGCGCCACGCCCCCTACATAGGACACAGCTTTCCTTTTCATTGTATGGCCTGCCTGACCGCATTTGTGGCATGTCGCCTTTCTGTTAAGTCCCCAACAGGTTGCAGACGTGTGCCCATAATCCAAACATCTGTAACATTTGATTGGGGTGGGCCGGATTCGTATCCTATACAATACCAAACCGATTCTGATTTTCCCGCTGTTTAGAAGTATCCTCGCGTATTGCTCCACAATATCTACTACAGCGAGTTTTGGCCACGGGAGTTCATAGAGGTGATTTCAATCCGGACATTGGTTACCTCTGCACATTCACGTTTTATGGTCTCTTCTACCTCGTTCTTTTCTATGAGGCATTCAAGGTTGCGGAGGTAGAGAGTAGGTTCAGACTGGGAATCAAAGCTTTCTCTCTCAGAAGCATCTTGACTGTTTCAGAGCACGTAACTTTATTTGTTGTCCTCGGGCCTAGTTCGACTAGGATTCCACCACCCTTCGTTTTATGAATGAAAGACACTTCTGCTCTGCTTGATCTTGCAACGGATTTCACTGAGGACTTCCGCAAAAATCTTGCCTTCCGTCGGGTTAGTAGTGTTCCGTCCTTCATGACCGCCTTAATTTTAAGCAGAGGTTTTTCTGATGACGCGGCATGTTGTTGTCTCTTGTCCCTCTTCGCCTTCTTCTTTTGAACCCTGGAGAGTACTAGCTAGGCTTAGGCTTACATTACCCCATCGACATCGACAAGGAGTTGTCGACGGCTCCAGGGCTGCGGTTCGCTCTTCACCGAGAGAATTTCTCGAAACTACTACCTAGGGCGCAGTTATTATGCCAGCTAGTCAGAACTACTTGCTTGGGTACCTCGGGTACGCCACTCCCCGTATCGTAAGCGACCCGTTAACGAACGACCCCTGAGGTTTATATCATACATTAATTAGAAACCAACAAAAGTACTCATCGATTTCTTTGAGAAAAATAGAGATGGCTGTGCCTAGAGCAAAATGAGCAATTTATCGGATCCGTGTAGAAAATATATGCTTGTAGATTCCCAGAAAATACAGGAACCAACCAAGCAGGTAAGATGTACTATTCTCGCTTCAAAATGAATATTCAAATATGCAAAACTGCCGAACTAAGCGCAAACCATGCAGATGAACGCAATTAGATAAACCAAAATCCACAGATAATTCGCTCGAAACTACTTTCTTTTTCTCATATTTATCCTTGACATTTAATTTAATTCGCCATTATTAAAACTTTGAGCAGAAGTTAATGGCATAATATTTCATGCTATCCCATTGAATGAATAGATATCTTTTCTCCGCCCTCAATAAGTTATCTTTATTGTTTCCATGAGCAATTATTATTGCTGGCGTTGTTGTTGTCATTGTTCACAAAAAAGGATGTTTGTTGCCTAATAAATTTCAAGATGCCTCAAATTATATAACATTTTGCCCGTAAGCTCCCTGAATTATTTACGCGATATTTCCCCATTGCTGATGGTACTTTCAGTTGCGACCTAGTTCGTGTCTTGGCCTAGTCCTACGTTAATAATAGCGATGGCGGCAGGAGGGTTGTTCTGCTTCTAAGATAAGAAACTCTGCAGTTAATTGCTATAGTTCTAAAATAATTAGACAATATAAATTCACAATTACGTTTGAACATTTCGGCAATTGCAAGGGGAACAAATGCCTGAAGATGTCTAAAGTGTAATGTAAAGAAAATTATCTTATATGTAAGTGAATGTAAAATATTTGTGTCGAAACTTTGTCTTGAAGGGTAGGCAATCCAGTGCGATGTGCGAAGGAGCCGTATACCTATTTATGTATCCCTCATCTGTTGTCACTGGTATTCCCTATCAGAAGAGCGAACCTACTTTTCTTCTTGGCAAACACCCGTCAACCCACTGAACTTTACTAGTTTGTTCCTGATAGTTTCGATTACCAAATCTAGCAACGAAGGTCTTATGAATTAGGTCCTCCTTCCCTTACAATTAACTCGAAGATAGACATTCATTCATCATACTTCCTCAGACTTCAGACTTAATACCTTACAACCCTACAAAACAAAGTTTTACACTCTGCTTTTGTATATATGCAAAGGAATTGAACGTATATTAATGCCACTTATAACATTTGAAGGAGTTCAAGTTCCACTACCGTCAAATTTCGTGTCCTTAGGTATAAACGTCTGAGGATAAGTTATGTGGACAGAGAGACGAACAGATAAACAATCGGACAAACCAACAGAGGGACTTGTGAAAAGTGGTCTCGCAAAGGGAATTTAAATGAGAATGGAGAAGTCGGAAAAGATGAAACTTATGATGCGGCTGCCCGCAAACTCAATATCGTCATTTTTGGGAGTAAGCCATCAAGCTAGGTAGGTAGGTATCAGTGGTCGCCCCGAAGAACCCAAATAGGGCTGTAGTGCGCTATTTTGATGCCACAAACTCCTAAGACCATGACTGCTGTTGTGGAAGCAGGGAGGCAGAGTCTAGCTGGTTCGGATCTTCAGAGCCAGCCCGAAGGGACTCTCCCACCCTGCAGCTAGAAATCTCTCATGGTCACCTATGGGCCGGTGCCCCGTGAAGACCGCCGTAATCTTGAATGCATTTGCACGCGTCTGGCACAGGAGCTCTCGTGAACGGGGTATGTTTTAAGCGGGCTAAATTCTCCTTGACTTGGCACAGCTTGTAAGCTTTCGCTGTCGTCATGTTCGTGGCTGCTGGGTAGCGTGAGTAGACTCGCCTCTGATAACCACGCGCGAAATACCGACTGTATTCCCCGAAGGTCTGCTCGCTCATTCTCCTCTATGCGCCTATGCCCGGGAACCCAGAGCAGGGTTCAGCGGGTCTCTGCACAGTACAAGTCCTTGATAGCTGCTTGGCTGTCGGTCAGAATGGCTATGTTACGCTTGGGGCTCGAATCTCGCTCCAGCCATTGCAGACTTCCAATATTGCGGTACTTCCGCTTGGAATACACTGGCGAAACCTGGGAGACCATACGACTCGAATACATTATGTGTATTCGAGAAAACCCCGCGCCAGACTGTCGATCGTCATCTCCTCCTACAGCTCGTTGGCGGTGTCGATTGGATCTAGATTGTCAGAGTGGAACACTTTTACCTTTGCATTCCCGGCTCTGAACCGCGCTTTATAGTCGACCTTTTTCAGTGCCCTCAGGCACTCTTCATTTATACGTAGTAGAAAAGTTTGGCTGTTTGTCTAAGGTTCCTCCTCCTTGATATCAACCCAGTCGTCCATGAGAATCCTGGGGTTTTGAAGGCAAGGGAATTGGACGAACTTGTCCTTATCCATGCGGATCTTCGGCAATCAGATGCAACCGGATACGACCGGTCTCCTGGGAATCTCATCGTAAGGGATGACCTTGAGTTTTACGCCCTCCCAGGGGTCGCGCTTGCCCACTCTGCTCCGCTTCTGATATTACTCATCCTCATCTTGAGATCGATTGCATTTCATTGCGGTGGGCCTCGCCTTCTACTCGTCTGCCAGGCGTTTGCTATTGTATTCCTCAACATTCGCTTGGTATTTAGCGAGGTCTTTTTCATCCCGCTCGTCGATAGTACCAGCCTCCTTATTCTTAGCAATCTTGCTGAGAATATGTATGGCCTTCTGCTACTGGTTTTGAGCAGGACACCAGTGGACCTTCGCTTCTTAGTCAGTTTCCGGCGACCGACGCTCTTGTCGGTTTTCACTTTCGAAGGATCCTCCGGTGTCGAGGGTTTCGGGCTAGAAGCACTATGTCTGGTACTCACTACACCCAGTTTGAGGCAGTGGATTCCAGGCTGGAAGCCACTAGTCCGTCTGCCGCCATGCTCCGGGAGGTCCTTGCGGTTGGTTTCAGAACGGCGGTGCTGCGGCTGGCACCGGGTGTACTACTCTCGACGGCTACTATTTCCTGACTGGAGCTCGTCCTCCGATGATGCGTCTGGCATCACCCCTCTTCTTTTATTGTCGTTTTTTATTTTTTTTAAATTGAGTCTATGTCTTGGTCCCGCGAGTATTCCCGGAAAAGTGTCCACTCTGACTGGCTCGGTCACCAGGGTAAGGGTCTTATTTGAAACTGAAGGTGCCCAAGGTATTCAGAGTTTACATACTAAAGACCAAGCTCCCCATTGGTCACGCAGCCCTCGGCATATGCTCCTCCACTTTTGCTTGGGGTCCTCCATGCACTGGATGAGCTTCTATCCAGTGCATGGAGGACGATCCCCGGGCTGTTGGCCCGTCCGAAAACGGTTTCCAGCGGCCACCACGAGGAGGTCATGTGAGGACTTGCCGAATTATGCAACTTTAACCTGAAGCATAATCAGGCCGCCCCTGTACTGTAGTCCTCCATATATATATAGACTGCTCATGACATATAATGTTGCAAGGAACTTGGAAAAGAGCCTGTTAAACGGAACTTGAGACTTTTTAGAATATCAGTAATGAAAGTGTAGGAAGATGGGCCGAGAGGAGAGCGGTGGGCGGTACAAAATGTAGTATGAAATATGAATGAAGAGGGTCAAAGCATGCAAAAGTGAAAACTGGATCAGTTAGAAGAAGTTCATCGCTTTTGGGGTTTTCTACACCATCAAGATGGCGAAAGATGCACGCAGAGAAGTTACCTGAACATCCAAAAATGCGAGGAAGCATTGGTGAAGATCCCCTATAGAAAATTCCCCTAAAAGTTCCGACCTGGAAAATTCGCTATTTGCTCTGAATTAACCCAAAATGGTTAAGTTGCCTGAATTTACGAAAGACAAGAACAATGCGAACCAAGCCTTTAAGTAAATGCTGAGAGCCATCAAGGTCGAATACATGCTGCCAGCTGCGGAAGCGCCAGAGAGAACCGAAGGGAAGACCTAAAACTACCTACTTTAGAAGACCCCAATTTGAACACTTGCGGGCAAAGAAAAAAGTGAACATCCAGACAACCACGATGTATATAAGTAAAATATTGACATGTCGCCCACTCTGAGAAGGAAGGTCTATATGTCAGCATATAATCTAACGAAACAATGAAAATTAATCTGAATCCGAGAAAAATAACACCGTCTGGGAATAGTTGCAAAATTTTCTAGATAAGTGAAAAAACACAGACGTTGAATCAGCATTATAAAAAGTACGTATAGACCTGACACATGACCTCACCTTCAGTTGCTGTTCCGATGATGCATTAGTTGCACCCATGGCTAATAAATACGATTTTTCTTGTGAAAATCCCTAGTCTGTGTTTCTCTTTCTAAGTTTCCTTCAATCAAGAACTTAATTTTTTTAAATACGTTTGGATCAACGAACATGATTATACATATATATATATGGTTGCCTCCACTCCTTGGTGGTGTATAGCGCGACAACAACACCTACGCGTTCATGGTTACCTGAAATGCCCGTCAATACCACCACGACTTCCCGAGACGTTCGCACTCCTCCTCTACTATTGTGCGTCAAGTGACCTCGGAGTGACATACACGACGGCCATCTAGCGAAAGTGGATTCCACTGCATCGCGTAGCCGGCAATTTAGTTTTTAGTTCTCATTAATGTGTTATCCATCCACTGCCAATGTCATATTGATATAACTGCATTTCCAGATTTTAGACAGCGATGCCTTTCTTGCCAAATTCAGAGCCATTTGGTGCACCAAACGGATATCATTAGGGTAGTCGAGGTCATAATCGTCCAATGAATTACTTCACGTCCTCCGGACAAGGCAGTATGAACGCCACCGGTAAAAAAAGAGATAATATCGGTGACAGGAAGCAACCCCAGCGGACTCCGCTTTAGGCCGTCAAATCCTTCGAGATTTTACCAAAGTGCAGCAGGTGACATTTTGCGCTGCCATATGTCGCTCTGATAACAGCTATTAGTTTCCCCGGAATGCCCTTCCTACGTAGACCACTCTAGATACACTCCCTATACACGGTAGTGAACGCTTTCTTCTTTCCTCTTTTCTCCTTCTTTTTATCTGGCCTCGCAATTGATGAAGAGCAGGTGCAGCTAAGATCTAAATTCCATACACTGTTCCAAAATTATCCACAGAATGTTGATGTGTTCAATATAAGAGAATCTAGGGCGGAAACCAGCCTATTCTCTGTCGATCAAGCTTTCGAGATGTTCTCTGATCCGTTGTAGAATTATTTTAGGTATTATCTTTGCGACGGCAGGGAGCACGCAGATACCCCTCCAATTGTCACACTTAAAGGAGGCCTCCTTCTGTGGGGTCGTGACAATCATCCACTTTCTCCACTCTCTGCGAAATGCCTCGGATTACCAAGATTTCCGTATGAGTGGAAACTGTCGAGCTGCAGTAACTACAAATGCAGCGATGCGGGGAAACCATGAACCCCAGCGGCTTTACTCCGTTTGAGTGTATGGATGACCGAAATGAGTTCTCTTCTACTTGGAGGAACAGTCCGTATCCGCATGTTGGCTATTTCATCCACAAGAGAAGGAATTTTACCGGATGCCGCACGGTCAAGACCATGGTAAAGCGTCCTTTCCATCTCTTCAGTTGTTCATCATCGAGGATGAGATATTAATCGTTACCTTTCTTCACAGGACGATCGATAGATTTGTGACTACAGCAAGCTCTTTTGTAATGCATTATCATCATCATCATCATCAACGGCGCAAGAACCGGTATCTGGTCTAGGCCTACTTTAATAAGGAACTCCAGACATCCAGGTTTTTCTGAAGTCCACCAATTCGATATCTCTAATAGCAGCATACGCCATCGTTCCGTCTCAGGCAGGGTCTGCCTCGTCTTCTTTTTGTACCATAGATATTGCCCTTATAGACTTTCGGGGCTGGATCATCCTCATCCATGCGGATTAAGTGACCCGCCCACCGCAACCTAGCGCTCACAGATTTCGTCGTTATGTAGGCTACGGAATCGTCCATCCTCATGTAGGGAGCCAAAAATTCTTCGGAGGATTCTCCTCTCACGAACGCGGTCAAGAATTTCCAATTGTTCTTGCTACGAATCCAGGTCTCCGAGGAATACATGAGGGCTGATAATATCATTGTCTTGTACAGTAAGACCTTTGGCCCTATGGTGAGACGTTTCGAGCGGAAGAGATTTTGTAAGCTGAAATAGGCTTTGTTGGCTGACAACAACCGTGCGCGGATTTCATCGTCATAGCTGTTATCGGTTCTGATTTTCGACCCTAGATAGGAGAAATTGTCAACGGTCTCAAAATTATAGTCTCCTATCTATATTCTTCCCGTTTGACCAGTGCAGTTTGATGTTGCTGGTTGGTTGGTTTTGAGTGCTGACGTTGCCTCCACATATTGTGTCTTGCCTTCATTGATGTGCAGCCCAAGATCTCGCGTTAATAGCCGCCTGGATAAAGGCAGTTTGTACGTCTCGGGTGGTTCTTCCAATGATGTTGATATCGTCAGCATAGGCCAGTAGTTGGGTGGACTTAAATAGGATCGCACCTCTTGCATTTACCTCAGCATCACGGATCACTTTCTCGAGGACCAGGTTAAAGAGGACGCATGGTAGGGTATCCCCTTGCCTAAGACCGTTGTTGATGTTGAATGGTCTCGCGAGTGATCCTGCACATTTTATCTGGACTTGCACATTGGTGAGGATTAGCATAGTCAGTCTTATCAATTTCATTGGGATACAGAATTCTCTTATGGCCGTGTACAGTTTTACCCTGGCTATGCTATCATAGGCGGCTTTAAAGTCGATGAACAGATGGTGCAACTGTTGTCCATATTCCAACAGTTTTTCCATCGCTCGTCGCAGAGATAAAATCTGATCTATTGCTGATTTGCCTGGAGTGAAGCCTCTTTCGTATGGGCCAATGATGTTCTGGGCGTCTGGTGCTATCCAGCCCAGTAATATAGCGGAGAATATCTTATAGATGGTACTCAGCGACATAATACCTCTATAATGACTGCATTGTGTGATATCTTCCTTTTTATGAATGGAACAGATAAGGCCTCTTTGCCAGTCGTCAGGCATTGATTTACTGTCCAACAACTTGAGTATAATTTGATGAACCACTTGGTGCAATTGGTCGCCTCCATATTTAACCAATTCGGCTGTAATTCTATCGGCTCCTAGCGACTTATGATTTTTAAGCCGATGAATTGCACGGACTGTTTCTTCTATACTTGGTGGTGGCAGTATTTGTCCGTCGTCTTCAGTTGGCGAGACCTACAATTGGCCGATGTCCTTGTTGTTCAGTAGCTCATCAAAGTACTCAATCCATCGGTCCAATATGCCCATTCTGTCGGCAATCAGATTTTCCTCTTTGTCTCGGCAGGATGAACATTTAGGTGTGTAAGGCTTCATCCTGCTGACTTGTTGGTAAAACTTCCGCGCTGGTGCGGTTGCTCCCTGTACTTTTCTAGTTCACAGGCCTGTTGGTTCTCCCAGGCTTCCTTTTTCCGTCTGCGAAGTCGTTACTCCGCTCGACGGACTTCGTGATAAGTCTCTGCGCGTGTTCGCGTTCTTTGAGAATGCAGCATTACTCGGTATGCAACATTGTGTTCCGTTGCTAGTTCACATTCATTATCAAACCAGCCGTTCCAACTCTTTTTGATAACGGTCTTCAAGTGATTGTGAAGATCATTTATTGATGCTTCATCTCCAGGATCTCTGTTGACTGCGGTTATTGCGACATCCATTTCCCTCATATAGGTGTTGCCGAGGGTTGTGTTGTGAATGGCTTCAGTGTTAACTCTCACCTGATTGTCAGAGGGGATTCTGGATGGTGATGTTATTTGAGCTCGGAGCACCATGTCAACGAAATAGTGATCCGAGTCTATATTGGTCCCCCTATATGTTCTGACATTCATCAAGGCTGAGAGGTGGCGGTGTCCGGTCAATTGGGTTGAAAATGGTCCCGTTTGGGAAGGTCCGTGTATGTTTGTGGACCGTTTTCCGTGCAAACCAGGTACTTCCAACAACCACTTCGTGTGACACTGCTAATTGAACAATCCGCAGACCGTAATCATTGGTATCCTTATAGGAGCTATGGAAGCCAGCGAATCGCTTGAATACGGGCTCCGACCCTATTTGACCGTAAAAATGATTTTGATTTCATACTTGGGACAAATTTCGACTGCCTCGTAGAAGCTATCCTTCTCCGACTCTGAAGTCCCCTCTGTAGGGGCGTGAACGTTAATGAGGCTTATATTTCGACTCGCAAACCTTTTGCTTATATTTTCAAGTCGATAACAGTGGGTTCCATTTTTTGACTGACTAAGAAACCTACTCTGAGTACGTGATTTATTGGATGGTCACTATAATATATGGTGCAGTGGCTCGCCTCCAGGAATCCGCTCGTTTTTCTCTTGTAGTGCTGTCTTATTTACATTGTCGAACCAATCGTTTGGTTCATGCTGGGTCTCGAATTCCATGTCGTATTTAGCGATATTTTTTATTCTACCTTTAATTTTTGTCAAACTGTCATTGATGGATGCATCCGGGAGTTCATATAGATGTAAATTTTTCGCCTTTTCCAGAGGTAACATAGTATGTATACGCTTGTACATTGGGTTCATGTTGGAGTCCATCTTTGTCAGGTTTTTGGAAAGGGGTGGCTTTTTTCCATGAGTTGACGATATCCGACATCAGTAGATAGCTATATCTAAATTATGTTCCGAGCCGCAGATAGCGCTTCAATACGTGCGTGTGTCAAGTATGATAGTTGGCCATCGTTTTTAGCTTACCACATGGTAGATTTGGTTAAGGATCCAGCGATACCCAAGCCTTTTTGTGAACGTGGAGATGTGAGAAACATGCAGTGCTAATCGACATATTTCTGCTGGCTGTCAAATCAAAGCGATGTCATTACCTTCACCGAAAGTCTGTAGCCAACCTCCGTCCCTCGATGTATTTCCCCATTACTTACTCTGGCGTTTAAGTCCCCCAAGCTATATATTAACATTATGTAGGAGCAGCTACTCGTCATTGCTCCATTGGAGCATGAACATTGAAGAGTCTGCCTTTGAAAATCTTTACTTTTTCTAGAGGGTGTTAATGAGTTCGGCTTTAATTTGGGGTTTGGGACCACTTTCAACTATAAATTCAACTTAAGACTACGGGTTTTTCTCAAAAATCCTCCACTGACTAGGCTGCGAGGATATTTCATTCATTATTTTCCTGATGTATCCTAATTGAGCTTTTATTGCCTTTGGTCTGTACAAGGATCGTATGTTTCATATTCGAGTAGAATAATCTCGGTTCCTTGCGGTTGACTAAATCGAATTGGAGGCCTTGTATTAGGTGTCGAGCAGGAGTTTTGCTAACAAGCTGTTGTCGCGTTTCCCAACGTCTGACCTGGAGAACCGGATCAATGTTTTGCTAACATTTTTGACGAAGAGGTACGATCGTGTAGGATTTTGAATATTGAAGTTACCCCAACTATACCCTACTTTGCAAATTTTAATGAAAATAGTGGTTGCCTCACACACCCGTCTTTACCTGGACTTGGGATCAGCATTTTTTTATGGTGATGCAAAAGCTCAGAGGATGCCCTTTTGATGCTATAAAGCTATAGCACAGCCTTGGCGAGGAGGAAGGAAGTTAGGGGTTGGAATTGGGAAGGGGTTGACCGTGAAGGAAGTGCCTGCTGTATGTTGTAGTCTGACGGGAAGACAAAAGATGGAAGTCTGTTCACTCATGTAGTTCGAAATTAGAAGTATTCGTGGTATTTCATGGTGCGACTAACAATGACCCTTAGGGTATGTGGATGGGAGTGGCTACTTAGCCCGGTGTTGCGTTTGGGAGAGGCTCTATAAGGGATAAGACCTGATATTTTCTGGAAGCAGTGACCGTTATAATGACGATAAAGAAGAGAAATACATCCAACATTTTGTCGTGGATTGGATTGAAAGTGCTACTTAAGAGATAATTAATGAAGATGAGAAAGACGGTGGGTGACATAACAGTACCTTTAGCGACCCCGAGATTTTGGGTATGAGGTTCTGATTCAACATCGCCCAATGCAACTCGAATGGAATGGCCATTGATGAAGCCATCAATCCATTTGACGAGCTTGTCATCAAGACCAAGTGCGCGAATTTTGGCTAGGAGGGCAAGGTGCCTTACTCTGTCAAAAGCCGTCGAAATATCAAGGCAACAACTTTGGCTTCGCCGTGATTATGAACACAATGTAAAATTTTTATCAGTGAATTTATCGATTAAATACTAGGACATAGTAAAATGCGGGGAATCCCGCCAACTCTAGTATCTGTTAGCATCCAAAGTTTCTGGTAGCAGGCTTCTATCTATAAAAGGCTATAAGCCTTTCTTTTATGATTTCGCTAATCATGTTCTCGCTCATGAATCTCATTTAGCTTGGATGACTACTCTCATGGCTATGCATAACGTGTGCAAACGATGTCCAGGGCTCAACTCAAAATGCTGCAGATTGATGAATGGGAAACACGAGCACTTACTTTACGCCTGGGGCGTTAAGCTTCCGGTTTGTAGTTTAATCCTTGTTGTAGCTACTTCTGCAATCCCAGTGTTCATTCAGAGGGAAACTAAAATGCGAACTGAACACTTCTAAGCATTCAATGTATTGAGCGTTCGCTATACTTACTCTTTGATCTAAGAAAACTACTTGCAGATACGTTAGTGAGTATGAGTATGTTTCCATTTTCAATACATCCATTTTCCGCCCATCTGCTCGGAAAAGCATAGCCTCCTAGTTACAAACTTTATACCTTAGTACATGTATGATTTCCAACGGTCCATAAATCACACTTGCCACCTTCGTTAGAATCCTGATCCGTCCTCATTAAAAACTTTAGATAATATCATGTAAATGAATGTTGTTTGCATGTTATCAAACTAAATTTCAAATTTGTGTTATTCGAAAACTTCCGATGTGGAAGCGAATTCCCAGAGGAAATGATAATTCTTAACCGAATGAGAACTAATGCCGCAACTGATGTCTTCTGTATGTATGTACATATGTATTACCTTTATTAATTCATTTCTAGTTCTCTGCTCCGCTTGCCGGGACTTCTTCAGCTGCGAATTACCTGCGAATGTACCCAGAACTAATTACACCTGCTTCCCTGCTCGTATAATCAATCGGGAAAGAATATTAATTTGCACTTGTTGGAGTGTGTTCCTACAAATTGTTTGGTGCTTGTTTCCTTGTCTGACTTGCTTGCAGCTCGGCCCTTATGAATTGCTAATTAAAGGCATGTAATTAACTATTTAGTAATTAATATTAGCTTTGAATCATTCATCAACCTGATCCTTACGAGCCCAAGTATAATTTATTTACCTGGCGTCTTTGGAGCCAGGAAATAGGAAGCCAAGTTTCCCACACATGCGAGCGAGGGAATGAATTGATGTTCAAGAGTGGAGTCATGGAGTTGGTGACATCCACCGTGGAAGGTAGGGTCTGCTGTGGAAGATAAAATGTTTATTGCTCGTGAATTCTGCTTCCTTCCCTCCCCCACCCTATTTGGATGAACAAACATATTTCCAGATTAGCCGCTCTAAGCGCTCAACCAAGCTTCTGGGTAAATTGTTTTATGCAAATAAATGTTGCAAATTCGATCAACAGCTGTGTGGGATTTTTTGGTCATCAAATAGTTATGTGCCCCAAATAGAGGAGATGGCCATTAATTAAAACCAGTTCGACTACTATTCGCAACTTTTCAACCGAAATACGTGAAGCTTGATTACGCCGGGAGCATTTTACTATTGGGCAATATTAATTGAGAATCTCTGCCGTAAAATCTATGAATGTATTTAATAAAACATATGAGAACATGTGTAATTGTTATTCTCGTTTAACCAGTAGGCATCTGAAATGAATATTTTCTCCCCAGCATGGAAACATATACAGTTAAGCCCTTTGGTGTTTAACGTAGGTACCTGTCGTGGAGACTTAATCCTACGGTCCTCTTCAGACACGGATTGATTTTGTGACCACAATCAGAGCCCCGCTGAGACAAGCAACAACGGTACTAGTCTATACCAAGTGCATGGCTTAGCATTCATACTGGTGGATGCAAGAATTACCCAAATCTCTACCGAACTAAGGAGTACGGCACCCGTGTTGAAACGCAACACCACGCCGAGGCCCGAAGGTCTCTTCTCGCTTGAGCACAACCGCAACCACCATGAAACTCCCACTAGGGGGGCCAACCGCAAACAACCGAGCTGTACTCACATACAACGGGAGTTCACCCGAAGTATGAGAGTCCAGAGGATATCCCGGTTCCCATGGTACCAGTATACCCCTGGTAAGGTTTCGTGACCAATTTGCCACTTCAAATGAGTCCCCGTGCAGACTCGGGTCTGATCGCCCTAATTAGGCCTTTGGAGCATTCGCCTACTGCATCACGGCTGGCAAACCAAAGTGAGTACAGCGTCTCCTGGTGCCAGCACTATGGAGGTTCTCCTCGGCCACTTGGTTTTGGTTTGACCGACAGGGTTGCCGCCCCGTCTTCCTCACCGCCACCTCTGAGCACCACCAAACATATACAAAACCATTTGTTTCTTCTCTCAATTCAGTTTTATAGGTGGTAAGTACGCCGTGTGCACTTTGGATCCCAGTCCGACACTACCGCTGCCAACCTCGGCCAACGTCCAAAAGCAACTACTTATACATACATATGTAGGGCTTTTTAAGGTTTCGTGTGAAACAAAACCTTATTAGAATCGAGTCGGTGTCTGTCTGTCCGTTTGTCTTTTTTTTTTCAGGAGGTGGAATTCTTCAAAAGACACTGGCCTGGACACACCAGAGTATGGGCTTTTACCCACTAAAACCACCCCCGGCTCCCTCCCTGCCCCGGGGAACCCCCATAAGGTATTACATCACGGGACGGAGTCAGCTCATTCTAGCTTGGTCACCTTCCTTCTATACGTGGCGTACGTGATCGCGCTTTTCTTCTCTCCTCAGCCTTTCGCAGTTTGTTTTGGATAGATACGATCATGGAGTTGATCGCATCCCAATTATCTTGATGTGCTAGCATTTTCAGCACCAGATTTTCTGGTACCAACACCTCTCCTAGAGTCTCCTCTAAATTCCTCCTTTCTTCCACAAATCTCGGACAGTGGAAGAATTCATGCTGTGGGTCCTCTGGGACTCCGTCGCAATTTGGACAGTCAGGTGAGGTCTCCAATTTAAAACTTGTGCAGATATTGGCGATATCCTCCATGCCCTGTGAGAAACTGGGTGAGATTATAATTAATGTCGTCTCTCCAACCACTCCTTGATGGCAGGAACGAGCCTGTGAGTCCACCGACCCTTTCCCAGCGTTCCCACCGCTCTTGCCATCTATTTATGGATTTCTCCCTCTCATCGTTCTTCGTCTGTGATAAGGAAGAGATTGGATACTCATTGTATATATTTGCCATCTCATCTGTCAAGATGTCAATGGGCATCATTCCAGAGAGGACGAATGCTGCTTTATCTGAGACAGTCCTGAAGGCAAAGCATACCCTCAGGGCTGTCCTCCTGTAGAATGCACTCAGTTTGTTAGTATTAACTGACATCTGCAACGCCTCCCTCCAAACTGGGGTCACATAGAGCATGATTGGGGTCACCACCCTGGCTATAAGCAACCTTGAGGTACACCATGGCCCTCTCATGTTCGGCATCATCCTCGCCTAAGCCATACTAGCAATGAATGATTTATCGCAAACATACTGTACGGGTTGCTTATAGCTGAGCTTTCTGTCTATCACCACCCCCAAGTATTTAATGGGCGGCTTGAAAGTGATGATATGATTCCCGATTCTAACACAGGCGTCATTTCTCTTGCGGCGCTTGGTGATGAGGACCGCTTTTGTTTTTTCTTCCACAAATGTCAGACCAGAGCTCTGTAGCCAACTTTCAACATTGCATCGCTTGAGTATAACTCAGCATCTTCGAGATGCTTTACAACAACAACCAGCGCTATGTCGTCAGCGTAACCCACCACTGTGGGAAGGGGAAGATTAAGTCTGTCTGTCTGTCTGTCACACTTAATTTATTCGGAAACGGCTGGACCGATTGTCACGAAAATTGGTGATAGTATGCGATCTGCTGTTCCGTTTATATGCAGCAAGTGGCGCCATTTTGTGTTAAGTTTCACAGAATGTCGCCATGTGGGGTATGAATCGAAAGGGCTCAATTAGTGCTTTTCGAAACTGGTTCCATATTTGATATCGGGTGAAACATAGGGGAGCGAGGGCTCAAAATATGACCGTCAAAAAGTGTAACAGATTTCGTTCTCAGAACCTATCCAACCGAAAAATCTGAAAAAAGTCACAGTGGTGCATCTTTACTAAATCTAGGCCTCCAAATACATCCGGTTCCGGGATCTACACAAATAAAGATAATAATAATAGTATACTTCTACATTTTGGAAATTCACCCGGCAACCCCCTTATGTACATCCCAGAAGTACAAAATTTGGCGGAGGTGTAAGGGATAACATATTGCATAATTTGGCCAAGTTTGAAGAAAATCCAATCATTATTAACAAAGTAATAGGAGGTGAAACTTGGCTTTTTTTTGAGAATTTTGTGTACTCTACAACCTGTATGACGTCATCATCACAATACCACAACGAAATGAGGATCTTAGCGAAGAGTATAAACATAGCGATCATTAGGTTATATATCATAGTCACCAAGACCACTCAATGAGGATACATTTCTGGAGGTATTGCCGTGGAATACTGAGTTTATTGGAACGGCTGCAGATAAAGCGTCGCAATTGTCCCAACAGATATATCGATTTTGTTTTAATGATTGGGGTCCTAGGTCCGCATACATTAAATGTCGCACTGGACCAAATGGGAAGCAACTTAATCCCCCTTCTTTTGGTTCACGGACCCCTCTTTTAGGACTTAATACCTAAACTTCATAAATATTAGGCGAAGACGGCTTCACGGTTTCTTACCAGAGCAGAGGCAAATCGTCAGACCTCTGCCCTAGGCAAAATATTTTTCTGGCTAAGCTTTGGCCCAAAATATAGGCAGATTCACGCTCAATAATTCGCAGTCATGCTGTATTCTGAAAATTATATAAAGGAGCATTCCACATCTACTAGCCGCTTCGGTCACGCTGCTTCCAGGGCAGAGGTGAAACAACGTTTGACATTTTGCCTCTGCCCTGGTAAGAAACCGTAAGAAAGAGAGAAGGTGAAGTCAACGCCGAAGAAATACGCCAGAGTATGAATAACGATACCATAAAAAAGGTACAAGATATTCCTTCAATCGACTTTGTAATGATGCAGATTCTCATCCATGGGGTGCGTACAATACGGTTATGTCGGCAATAAAAGGTCCCCTCCTATCATGTACTCTAAATTGATGTGTGTGGAAGTTTAGGTAACTATCTTCCCAATGATACCTACGCAACCGAAGACATTCCTCCAGTAAAAGCAGACAAATTTCCTGACCCAGTAACAAGAGTTCGCCATAACGCAGTCCCTGATAATCATGAAATTCCCAGTAAGGCGCTGAAACTGGCAATGAGAAGCATATTCGCATAAAAAAGTGAACCAATATCATATTGGCCGGTTGTTCATCAGACAGGTTTGGTCAGTAGTTGATGCTACTAAAGTAGTTATGGAGCTACCCAAGATAGCCTTTGATTAAGGGAAATAATACTCACTGGTGACTCTCGACATCAAGAACGCGTTCAATTCTGGCAGATGAAATCTATCTTCGAAGAAATTAGCGAAGCATGAAACGCAAAACTATATTTTAAGTATAATTTTGACATACTTCCCATAGTAGAAGCTACTTGACTATCCAGACCAAGGGTCGAGGGCGTACGATATAACGTCACGAGTTCCGCTGGAGTCTAATCTGAGCCCTCTGCTACGGAGTCTAATGTATGATGGTGTTCTGCAGCTCCCGTACCTAAAAAAGCCGTTGTTGTCGGATGCGTAGCTGACTTTGGAGTGGTCAGCTAGTCACTCTGACGAAGTACGTACGTATACGAGCGAGGCCATGTGTACGATCAAGTCTTCGCTTGAAGATTTCGGGCTGCTTCCTGGGCAAAGAATGGAGTTGGTACTTTTGCATAGCGGTTGAAACATAGGAAAATCTGAGTCTGGAAAAAATTTAAGAGATCTTAGTCGATAAGAGTCCGACATGAGCGTCTTCGTATGTTTTTGGACTCGATATCCTTTGGAAATATGTACCCTTTACTCTCTTTGTCACATGTTGTTATTCGTAACATCAGTATATAAACTTTGGCCGGGATACCAGTAGGACTTGGCGCCTTTTGTTTTCATTGTGGCAGCTGTTTCTTCGAGCTCTTTCATTCTGAAAAGGCGACAGTCCTGGACGTTTTCCGCGTTGTTGACATCAACCTGTATGGGATGTCGGGAGAACAATGCCCATAGTATGCACGGTTTCCGCAGACGGCCAATTTTCGGGTGACAAGTTTATAGCCAAATCCCTACGGGTCCGCATTGACCTCGGTGACTAGGTTCTGCCAGCCGCGAATTTTGCTTTTATTTATCGCACTTCTTCCGTAGGTTGGTAATTTTTGCGGTCCGTTAATTCATAGAAGACTTGCCACGGCTGAAGTCCCTCCGGGTCATGGGAGCCGCACCGGCTTCCGTTATCAGGTGTTACGGTTATGGGCAATCACACAATCAATAATTATGACAAGGTACTCTTCTTGTCAGGCTTGTGTTCTGTTTGGAATACGGCGGTTAGTTAAAACTTTCCGGGCGCAATACAGTAGTCTATCTAACATTGACAGCGGCTCATGCAGGATTAATTCATTCAATTTGTTTTGGCGAATTCGTACTTTATTACTGTCAATCACTTTCTCAACTTTATTATATCTCTAAGTAGACGCTACTATCTGTAGTCTAATTCGTTTGAACCTTGTGTCCCCTATTTTGAAGGCTCTAACTTAGCAGTATAGATTAGTATAATATCAGATATTGACCTAGGTAAAGTAAGGTTTTAAAGCTGGAACCATTCCAAACTAAATTCTGGCTCCTCTGTATTTTAATTCATATAACAAATACTCATTATTTTCCAATTTAGTTTAATTTTATTTCCAGACAATACAACACATATTTTCAGTGTTTTTGCAAGGAATGGATTATTTGTTAATCACTTGGATCCATATTCCAATTTATTTGTTGTGATTGTAAGCGAAAAGGTGGCTCATAATGGGCACCAGTTGTAGTGGTAACACAGCACATTAATATTTAATTGAAATGCAATTAAAACTGAAAGTGTCATTCAATAATATGTACTCTGCAATATTTGGGCGATTTTTGCGTGTTGTCCAATTTATTTTGATAGTCCTCGTATGAATATGTAACTACACAAATTTTTGTTTCAGATCCTCTTCATTGAAGATGCAATATTGTTGAGGTTCTAGAATTTTGTAAATCTTTTATAGCTATTACTGGTTGGTATCCGGCTTATTCTTTAATAGGAATCTTATTTTCCTCTCTTCTCCTCCCTAATCGTTGAGATCTCACTTAGGTTGTAAAGTAAGTTAGCCCTCTTCCTGTGGTTATCTCTGGACTCCTTTTTCCCCTCGTCGAAAGCCTCTTAAGGCTCACCATTATCTGGTCTTTCTTTAATTTTTCATAAATGCTTTTTGAATGTGGGGTTGTGAAAATTTCACTGGACTATTTGGAGAGGGTAGACCAGAGAAATTGTGGCATGAAACGTCAGCTGCAATCTAGGTTGTAATGATGAAATAGTGTACTCAAACGGGGGAAAATTCAGACATTCTGGAGTTCATCAAGTTTATTGTATTGTATATAATAGTGAATAAGGGATATTTCCCTAGCTTATGGGAATAAAATATACTACACGCGCAAGAGCAAACTTATGAAGGTACGATTCAGCCTTTCAGAGTTCTCGAAATTTCTCACAAATTAGTTGAATGTCTTCGTAATGGTTTGCCTCTGGTTATCCTCATCCTCTTTTCTTCCGATAAAACAGCATTTTATTGATTTTGAACATGTTGTCTCCCTAAAATTCAGACGAGAGAGCGGGAGATATTGGATGGTTTGATGAATATGTTTGATTCAGGGTGATCACGTGGTTAATGATATGAACATATTCGGAAGCCCTGTACGTGAGTGGCCGTCAAAAATGGGTGAAATGAGAGCCAGTGGATATTGTCCCTATAAATTCCAAACTATGGCTGAGCTAGCGGGATAAATAATTGGAATATGAAACGGAGGAAGTTAAAAATTTATGAGGAGTTATGGTAATTTTTGCCATTGAAAGGGGATGGATATTCCTGTGATCCTTGCGAATTGGACCAATTGATAATTTTTAAAACACCGATTACCGTTGGTATGGCTTTTTTCTCTCCGCGAAAAGTGTGATTGTTAAGTCTAGGATAATTTTATTGAAACGACAAATAAGGCGATCATCATCTGTGGCAGAAAGCTGGTGGGAAAACTTGCATGGGATACCAACAAAAGGTTTAACCATTCAATACTTGATTCAAAAGGAGTGTTCGCAGCTTAACATCAATCTAGATTTCATATATACACGGCTCCTTTCGGTAAATTGCTCTTTTAACCCAAATAAAACGACGCCCGACGTTTTTTGTTCCCTGCATACAAATTCGAACAGTATTGAAACCTTATAGAACTTATTTTTGTTGTGGGAGCATTTGGTTTTATATGGTTTTAATTAGGCACCGAATAGACGCCGGATTGAAACCTAAACAAAACCAATTGGAAACGCATATGTGTGAAACGAACCATATCCATCTACTTATAAACTTTTATTTTATTGTCGTTTGAGGATTGAGGGAGTCCTAAGTCCGCATCTAGTTGATTTTGGACCGGAGCAATTGAGAAGTAACTTTCTTCCAAATTTGTGGTCAACAGACCCCTCTTTTTGAGCTGAATATCCAAAAATTAAAAAAGTACCCAAAAATTTGAAAAATTCTGCCCAGGTTTTTGGCTTGAATATATAAATATATTATAACACTTAGTTATTATAATTCGCACTCATGTCGTGTTTGCAATTATACAAAATGGAGTGATTATCACCTGTAGCCATTCAGGTCACGCTGCTCCGAGGGTAGAGGTGAGGGAGCGTCTGATGAGTTGCCTCTGCCCTGTACGAAACCGTTAACCATTTTTTTAAACTCCTATTTTGTTCGATTGATTCTCAAGTATGTAAAAAAATTATACACACTCTGCAGGACTGCCAAAAGACCTGGAAACTGGGTGATTTAGCACTGGGTCGGATTTTTGTCGATGTCTTGAACTGAAATTTAATAGCAATAAGTAGATAACGGGGTTTTTATCATGAATTTTTCATATAATTTTTATCCCAGCTATAAAAAGCGCAACCTTTATCAGAATAACTTTTTTTAGGTTCTAACTTCAACTGCTAATATAATTTTGTCAGAGTAAGGCGTTTTTGAAACTGGAAATATTTTTTTCTGAAATTCCAGACACACGTCGCATGACAGTGATGAAATTGATAATTCAAAGATTACAATAACAAAGAACCATCAGTTATCAATAGTGTCTGGGTTAAGTATGCTGAGTAATGGTGGATAAAATCCAGCTTCGCCAACAGGTTGGGATATGGGACGGCGGGTGGGGGGAAGAGGTGGGGCTCTTTTCTTTAATCAATAAGTGCTCCCCACTCAAGTATTGTAAAGAGAGGATAATCCTCATTGTTTCTCGTTATTGACGAAATCTCGGAAAGAGTAGGCAGTTGTTATCACGCTCATTGAATGCGGTGATCCGAGTGCATTAGGCGTATAGATAAAGGGCTTATTCATAAGTCTCTGTTGGAGTTTACATCAACAATTAGCTGGTGTCAGCAACGTTCTCTGTCTTAACTGTTTACGGGTTGAAAATTCATCTTCACGTCTTCATCTTCCACTAGGATAACAATTTTACTTCGCTTTAAGATTCCATGCTTAGCGGGATCAACAGAAATCTATGTTTATTCTGCTATAAACCAACAAAGAGAAAATCCGGAACCGTAGTGACAATTATGCGATTCCATTGAAGTTGTAAAGTCAATCTAATTTTCTGAAAGCTTCCATCCCCTGTTCCTTCCCTCAATTCACGGTACTGTCAGTAACATAAAGTGTTTATTATTGAGCAGACTTACATATCTGAAACCCATGGGCATTTGGTGTTTTTCCTTTCATTTGTCATCCTGGAATGCTCAGGACTTTTTGCTCCCATTTGATTACCATAAGCACCTTTCATGTAAAACTTGGTTGTAACCAATTCGCGGACAGCTTTACCTTCAATGAATAGTAGATTAAGTATGCCACGTTTGAGGGCTCATTCTTTTTACTGTCCTCTAATCAGCGTTCGCCTTTCTGAATTTCAAATTTAATTTTCCTAAATCCGAAGCATATTCGACCGAGCAAATGAAGCCAAGCTCTTGTATGCCACGGGTAGATCGTTCGTTGAAATTTAGTTTTGAGATGACAATTAGGCTGGATACTTGACCTCATTTTATTCAAGGTAACAGTAGCCCCCGTGTCCAGATGGCTCAAGTGATTAGGGCGCTGGACTGACTTAGTCGAAGGTCGCGGTGCAAATCTCACTCAATGCTGACCACATTGCCTCCTACAGTGTACTGTAGAGTACCGTTACGTCTTGAATGAAGTCCTCTAACACACTTCAAGGCCATGATCCAATATGGATTGTTGCGCCAACGATTATTATTATCGAAAGCGTTGATCAATTTGTATATATAGGAAGCGTAGTTTCTTCCGAAAGTGACACCGAACTAGATGTTGCTCTACGTATTAACAGAGCTGGATCCACTTTCTTTAGTCTGTTTAGAATCTAAAAGTGACTTTATCTCAACACTAAGATCAAGTTGAGACTGTTCTGTGCTAGTCTTGTTTCTGTGTTGCTATATGGGAGTGACCTCCACTGTTATTAAAAAGCTCCAAGCTTTCGTCAATACATGTCTGCGTCGTATCATTGGGATACTGGGCCTTACACTCTATCAATTGAAGGCTTGACATTCGTATGCAATGTGATCGGAAGGCGGAAGTAGCAGTGGATAGATCACACATTGGGGATGGGCGGAAATTGTATTGCAGGCTATGCTATGCAGTGGAATCCACTCTCCCAAGATGGCCGACGAGTGAGTCGCTCCAAGGGTACCTGGCGCAAAACAGTATAGTACGAGTGCGTGTGTGTGGTGGTGGGGGGAGGTGCGATGGCGTGTAGATGAGGTTGATGCGCTATACCCCACCAAGGGCGAAGTATATACTCACTGGTAAAGCAGAAAAACTTCCCAAATACTTTCAAAAGAGCATTCCGATGTAAAAATTATTATAAAATTATATCATCGTTGCGGTTTTATTGGCCGAAAAGGAGGACCGCAAATGACGATTAAAGTCGCATGAAATATGTGTGACCGTATTGTATCATGCTTACGATGTACGTTGTATCAAAAGCTTGTATCATCTTCCTGCATTTTATTGATGGAATAGGATAAAGCAGATCGAATATTTTTATAAAATGGTACATTTTCTCAACGTCATTGACAGCAAATCCGTTCCCTATGAGACCATTGCAACTTAATGTCGATTGTTATCCTCTGAATCAATTCCCCGTTGAAACAAGCTAAAGAGTATATTAACTAGTGGGAATTTCACGAGAAAGGAGATTTCACTTATTTGACTACCGACCATTACCGACCGACGGGCAGCGACGGACAGTTGGGTGGATTCCTTCAGAAGTTTCGGCCTTCCAAGAATGACGCCGGGTTCGTTCATTTCAAGGCTATGCGCTTCATTGTGAAGCCGTTGATTAGAAAAGCGCATAAGAGATACTTGCTGAGCGTCGAGACCACCCCTGCCCGCAGTAATTTGGAACCGTTTTACTCCCTCAACCACTGCACCCTCTACCCCTCTTCTAGATGCAGACTGCTTCGAATCTGTCACCATTCGTCTCCTGCCTTCTTTAGTTGAGTTCCTCATTGGTAATCTTGACACTAATATCGGATCTGGTCTCGATGAGTTTCCCAACCTCTTCCTTGTTAACTGTAAATAATACATTTCTCTCCCACTATGTCTAATTTTCTACAAAAATTTCAAAGATTGCTATTTTCCTCATTTTTGCAAAGAGGTATATCCTCAATAGTGGCACTTCTGTGAACTTTCCCTCTCTCTCTCGCTCCTCTTCCTCCAAATACTTCGGCTCACCGCACACTTCGACCACTTCACTGTGAAAGAACAGCATGGCTTCGTGAAACATCGCGTTACTGCTTCAAACCTCTTTACCAGTTTTGATGCTAAATGCATTAATTCATACGCTATTTATACCGATTTCGGCAAAGCCTTTGATACCATTCACCACAATACTCTTTCTTCTAAACTCTCCCTAATTAAATCCCTTCCTCCTCAATCATCTCTTAGCCTTCCACCTATCTCTTGTACCGTTCCTGCAGAGTTTCTTTTCACGGTTACTCATACCATTGCTTCTCTCCTTCCTGTGGTGTTCCGCCAGGCTCTATATTTGGCCCTGCACGATTCCTATTTTCCCGTACATCGTCACCTGCCCGGGTTTACTTTACGCAGACGACCTTAAATGATTTGTCTTTGTTTCATCGTCGCTTGATTGTGCTCTCTTGTTGTTCAACTTTATTGCTCTGGTCGGTTGAAAGCAAATGCCACTGGATGTGCTATTCGGTAAAGGCGACTGGATATGATATTCGCACTCTTTTAGTGGACAACTGCTTTCACTACTGACCTCCTTTGAAGATCTGGGTGTAATCTTCGATCGCTTAATCATCAATCGAGCTTCCAAAATGTTTGGTTTTATCCTACGTTCCCCTTCCGACTTTACCTGAATTCAGTCGTCCTTAGCACTTCTTAACGCCTGGCCAGAAACATCTTTGAATGTTCCGGTGTAGTCTGATGCCTCTTCCGTAATCGTAAGTGTCGTGCTCTTGAAGCTGTGCAGCGTAAATACACCTCGGCCACTGTTTGAACAAAAACCTTTCCTATGTGTAGTATCCGTCATGACTCCTTACCCTCAATTCCCCTTCACTGTGGCAACACCGCACCTTTCTTCATATTTGTATTCTTTTCAAACTCCGTAATTGCCTAATTGGTTGCTTTGGCATCTCCGATATTATTTGCCGCATCACCGCTCGTAGTAGACGTAGTGCGAGACACTATGTCGGTCCTACAACCCACTGCAGTTTGGGTCTTTTAGGTCTGTCTCCTCTTTTCGTTTTAAACGACTTACAGTTAAGTCTTATGGGAAAGTAGACCTCGAACAACTTGTCTAAAATTGGAATGATCGCTTCATACAGAATTTCTGATAACCGACCCCTTCGCTTCGGTGCAACTTGATGTTCCACAAGTGGATTTCTTTATAATTGATGCATGAACGAATCTGTCACATCCAAAATCTGGCTCAATATTGTTCGCTATGTCGCCCTTTGATGTTCCGACTGCTGGCCGACTATTGAAGTTAATGAACGGCGCCTAGCGGTAATGGAGACAAAAAGTTGTTTTAGATCAGTCGCATCCGAAGTGAGGATACTCGTAATGATAAGCAGTTGCACCGATGATAAAAAAACTACCAAAGAGAGGCGACTTTAACGGCATGGACACGTAATTTGGGCTGATTTAGTAGTTTTGAGTCCGAGATTGGCTTCTTCAACTTTGCGCCTGCACGTTTTGGTATAGTATCTCTATGTCCATTTTATGTCGTCCAATTCTGCGGTCTACGATGGACGTGCTTTTGTTTGGTTTTATTTGGATACCATAGCTCGTCAAATATAAGAGAGACTTGCCGGTTGACAGAAGAGTTTTATTAATCACGCAATTTCAAGGAGGCTCGCATAATTTCTACAACGGGGCCGAATTTTATTTCTACGATACTGGAGACAGTTGACATTTTGTTTATTGACTCAGTGGAGAAAAGGGCCACGGACGTTGCACTGATTCGATAATCACCTAGTACAATGATCTACAAGCATATTGATGGGAAAGTCAATGGAGTTGTACTTAGGTGTGGGCTGGGTAGATGGGTCAATATTCGTTAAGGAGGAGGTGTTACCCTGTCCTTGTAATTGGGAAAAGTCAGCTCGGGATATCTATCTGGCCAGCCTCCAATACCATTGTCCATAGATCAATATCATTTATGATCATGAGATTTCTTTTTTTGTATTCTTTTAGAAGTTAGTAATCGTTTTGTGATCTATAATTTGGAGGTCAAGAGTTAAAGTTTCGTTATCAGTGAGCCCATCAATTTTAATTATAACTTTACTAACAATAACTAAATGGGAAAGGGTGTCTTCCAGGAGTGATTGAAATTGAATTGCTCAGAACTATTTCCGAGCTTGCTTTTTGGCTTTTACTTATTTATCACAGAAATGACGCTGATGACTCTTCCAAATATTCTGAAATCTGTTTTTTTTTTCTTGGCTGCCAGGGACATTTGGGAGATATGAACTTATCAAACTCCCTTCCCTTTTTACTCAGTAACCTATTTCTCAACGATCGTATTGCAATGAGTGGAAATAGGAATATTCGGTACAGGAAACGGACAGAAAAAAGAATGTCACAGAAATAACAATAATTTGTCAGTTCTATTCCCAACAATCATAATCTAAAAACAAATAAACATTATCCCCCACCACCGTACGAGGAATTACACATGAACAGACGGACATGAATATACACTATTTGGGGAATGACAAAAATTTATGCATATGGCGCTAGGAAAAGTGTTTTGACTATCTAAACGTCCGATCTAATTAAATTACCTCCTACTAATTGGAAGGATATTGTCCTTTTTCCCTGTCCGCAGTGCTTATTACGGTTCTTGTCTAGTGCATGGTGTTACACAGCAGCTAGCGTGCCAGAAAATGTTTTCTGTGTACTACGTATTAGTTGTCGGGCATTAATAAATGCCTAACAAGTACGTGACAAGTAAAAACGATGCGTGATTTTGAAGACTGTGTGTCGTCCAGGACATTTGTTTGTATGACTCTATTGTGAATCTGGGCCCCACGTTTGCCAGCTTCCCACTCCTTAGCCTCTCCCGGCCATGGACACCAGTGAACTTTCGGAATGCCGACCATCTGTCCAAACTGTAGTTTATAAATATTGGAATTGGATAGCATGATATCATAGACTTCGATACTGACAATAATAAATGGATATATAGGAATTGGCTATGATAACGATGGGCATCAGGTGCTAGGCTATGATTAGGTGTTAACCAATACATATGACGCAACAAAAAGTAGAGCAGAGCCTGTCATCCAAAAGATTTATGTCAGTGCCTTTATCAATATTTTTGTATGCCGGTGGGAGGCTGGGGGAGTTTTCGTCATTAATGACAAGTGATGTTTCATTCAGTGGTTCGAGCGTAGAAAGGCCTTACTAGGAGTGTATCATCACATGGCTACATATTATACTATTCATCGACAATTTTGAATATTACTGGTGCTGATAACCAACTGCTGCTGGGTCACGTGATACAGAGAAAAGCTTTCTCTTGATTTTCTAGGAGCCCCTTCCTCAGTGTTTTACCTTCTGAATTTTTTTAATATGATTTGCGGACAGTTGGTACCCGAAATGCGTATCTATTTTAAATAATCATTAGCCAACAAAGGAAACTAACTTCCAAAGGTTCGGCAATGAGCAATGGAGATCGTAGAGAGAAATCGAAGGATAAGAAATGTTTTATCTATTTTCTAATAATTAAATCCGTTTTACTTTTAAAAAAATATAAGTAGGGAAATTTTCCGTCCAGAATTCACAGCTTAATTGGAGGACAACCGGTTTGCTCTTTCAGCTACCCTAGATATAAGCGACCCTAGATCCATATCTACTTGACGTTGGACTGGATCAAATGGTGACTAACTTAATTTCGCTTTTTTGGTCCACGGGCCTCTCTTTTGGGCAGAGGCAACTCATCATACACTGTCAAAGTCGTTAGACGTCCACGTAATTTGTAACTAACTGGGAGCTAAGCCCAAAAAAGACGTCCATGGATCAGCAGTGAGAGTAAGATGTGTGTGTATGTGCGTTTGAGGTGGGGGGAGGCAAAATCTCTGAACACTCAGACCTTAGTGGTCCATTGTACTCGATTCCCCCATTCAACGGAATATCCCGGATTCGTTTACGTATTGCAGGATTTGCGTTAGGGGATGTGATGCTACCCGCTGCAGTTGGAGCACAACAGTACCAATAATCTGACGTCTGATGCGACCATAGGCGGGGCACTAACATTAAAAATGTTCCGTGGATTCCGCTTCCTCATTATAGGATCGACACGTATCATCTTAGATAATTCCAATTTTGGAAACATGCCCAGCTAGTGAATTATGGCCAGTCAGAATGCCTAGAATATTTCTGCAAGTCTTCCAGCTTTTCGACAGGATAAATTTTGCAACATGTTTTTTTTTTTCTGACAGGAAAAGTTTTGTCTATCTAGCAGTATTAAGGCTCTGCCACCTGGCATTGTGGGAAGCTTGTTCCCAGTTTTTGATAGCTGCATCAGTCAATGGTACTGACACCTCAATTGCTGGTTCCGGTTAGGGCATGGGGGAAGTTGATGTCTCTTTTGCTAAGACATCCGAGATTTCATTTCCCTCCTCACCACTATGACCAGGTATCCAGAGTAATTCCACTGTATTGAATCTAGAAACTGAGTTCAATTGGATTCTACATTCCTGAATGATTTTTCTAATCAAAGTACTGCAGCTTGATTTTCGCTACAGATTGCGATGCGCCTTCCTTTTAACCACTCGTCAATCATCTAGGTTGCCGCCCTTAGGACCGCATATACTTCAGCCTGAAAGACCGTTGTGTAGTATCCCAAAGAAAAAGCCCACTTCTCGTTTTTATTCGAAAGGTAGACTCCTGCTTCAGAACCATTTTCTGTTTTTGAGTCATCGGTGTAGAAGACGTCAGTATATGGTGAGAGGCATTCTACTGGTTCATCCCAGCTTTCTCTTCGTTTCGAGATAACATCATATCTTCTACCAAATAGATGTATGGGGATGTGAAAATCGGAAGGCATTGCGAAAACTAGATTCAGATCTCCCAATGACTCTTCCAATGCTCTGTGCCCCACGTCCATTGTTTCCCATTAGATCCAATCGAATTAGTCTATGAGTCGCTCTTATTGCAGTGTTTTGAATAGACAAATCCAAGGGCTGCAAATTGAGTAATGCATTCAGAGCTGCGCCGGGTGTAGTGCTCATGGCACCGGTGATACCCAGACACACAGTTCTTTGAAGTGTGGCTAGTTTACAGCGAAAATTCTTCTGTTTCACCTTAACCCACCACACTACTTATGCATAAGCGAACATCGGCCTAATGCTAGCAACATATATTAGATTACTACCTGAGGCCTAAGTCCCCATGTCGAGGCAAAGGTCCGTCTATACAGCCCATACGTTGTGAGAGCTTGTTTCATCTTTACCTCTACATGAAGTTTTTTATCTAGAGTGACTCCCAGATATTTCACTTCTTCGGAGAGTTGAAGGGTTGTACCCTTCATCTCCGGAAGACAAAGTCCAGCCAGTTTCCCCCTTTTTGTAAATAATACTATTGTGCTTTTATTTGGATTTACTGAAAGTCCATGGCTGAGACACCAACTGTCAAGCTACACACTATTCCGAGATCTCAACCACCAACCAGCATGGCCACGTCATCCGCATAAGCTTGAATGTGTATTGGCAGATTTTGCAGTTCGCATAGTGGTGAGTTCATCAGCATACTCGACAGAAGTGGCGGTAGCACACCTTCTTGAAGGCAACCCTTTCGTCGCTTCCGTTGTTAGGTAGCGATCAACACCCACTTTAGCACACAACAATCTCTGCGTTAGCATAGTGTAGATCGACTTTATTAGAATTTTGTCAACACCATGAACTCTGGCGGCATTATAGAACTTTTGATAGGGCGCACAGAAATTTGTGGGCTAGCCACCTGCAAATATCGAAACTCTACTGCTATCGAAACGTCGACAACGCTTCGGATAGGGATTGACCTTTAGTACTCGAAAGCGGACTATGATTGGACAACGACTTCCAATAAAATGGAGGAGGATGCTTTCTACGAACAATTATACGCATTTCAGAGAAGGCTTCTCAAAGATGGTATTCTGATCCTGAATGCCAAGGTGGGTTCTGACAACTCCTTGCTCGAACATGTGATGGGGAAGCAGCTATTTCGCTGATCGAACGGCAGATATACTGTGTAACCCGGCTAAGAATATCGATGACCATCGATGGTCTGCCATTAAAAATGCACTTTTCTTCGATTGTGGAATCGTGGAAAAGATTGAATCTCCATACCGATCTGTTCAAATAAAGTTAAAGCCTTAGGTTTATTCTAGAATCATGAGTAATGCATGCATATGTAATATAGATTATAATGTAAAGCATGATCCTACCAAATTTGGTGGAAATTGCACTATTACCAACAACGTTATAGTAGGTCACATTTGGTGCTTCATTGCAACTTCTAAGATTTTGAATGTAAGTATCACGCTGAAGTGAATATTCTGACATAATATATATATATATATATCCCGATATAGTTGATTACAGAGATTCTTGTCATTGACCCCCCGGCGACAGTGACCGCTTTTTGTTTGCTTTCTGGTTCGCACTTTCGTAAATTTACCAACATAGAGACGTTGTTTCTCACGGACCCTCATTAGAAGATTGTCATTCCAAGAGCGAGTACCTAGGTTGTCCAACGGCCCACTATTTTAGAGATCCTGAAGGTTATTGTCGAACATCGGATAACTAAGATCATTTTTCCTCTTTTCTCCCAGAGTCTCCACCATTTAATTTTTGGCGGGCCAGTGCGATCCTCACGTCGTTTTATCGACGATATCGGGATGCAATGCTCTCGTTTTACTGTTCCCACTATAAAAAGTAGGAAGTTCCGATCGACCCAAAAAGTATGGGGAGAAAAGTCGTATTGCCAAGGGATGCAATAAGGGCCAGCCTATTTTGCGAAAAAAGGACAGAGGGGGTAGCTGACATATTGCCAGAAGTAGTTAATGCTCAGAATTCAGGAAGGCGTGGACTGCAATGAAAAAATAAGGTTTGTTCAAATTAACCCCAAACCTTGCTGGGTCGCTCAGGATTTACTTGAGTAGACCACCCAAAAGTCTGAGATGATATGTTGCACAATCCTGTTCACGATGCAAGCGGATAAAATTCTAAGGTAATTGCGAGTGATTTTAATGCGTGGGCCCTGGAAAAGGAAAGCAGAGAGAACAACGCAAAAGACCGAGGCCTATTAGAGGCTCTTGCACAGTTACATAGAGCACTGGTCAACGAAAGTTATGGAAGCACCTTTCGGAAAGGGATGTGTGCTTCAATTGTAGACATGACCTTTGTCAGCATTACACTAGTGCGTTGTATGTCGTGCCACGTTATCGGGGACTATAGCCATAGCGATCACAAGGCAATTATCTTCGAACGACGATAAAGCGAGAAGATAGGGAAACAGCATCCCCAAAGGCGAGAAGGGCATCAGGTAAGTCCACAAAAATATTGGATGAGCAAGCTTTCATGAAAGTTTGGCTAGAAGAACTTACCAATGCTGGCCGCTTGATGGAAAAATTCTCCATGCGACACAATGAATCTCCAAAGCATGCAATGTGTCCACGACTATGAGATTAGCCGATTGAAGATCTAACTACTGGAGGAATAATGAACTGGCGGGCTAATCAACCGCAACCATGCCAGGCGAACGGCTGAGAGAGCGATATGTAGGGTTGTTCAGGTACAAAAGGATCATGCATATAAAAAGCCCGAAAAAATCTCGAGCTTTGCATTTAGCTGAGCGAACGACAATACTTTGAGGAGCTGTGTTCTGAGACGGATGCAAACTTGTGGGGGAGCGCCTATAGAGTAGCAATGGGATGATTTTGAAGCCGGTCACCTCCGCAGATTACGTGCCCTACCCTCTTAAAGAAAACCATCCAGGGGGCGCTGACACCTTTCAGAGTTCTCCGAATGCGACGACCATTCCAGCAGTAACCATCGAAGTCTAGAAATTTATAGAACACTGAAAGATAAACTTCTCAACAGGGATCAAGGTAATGGCTGTTCTTGGCTCCTCAAATTGATCAGCAAGCACCCTCGCGGACATTCTATCGGCAAGATGAGTAATTGGTGGAAGGAGTGAATGAGGGTTTAATTGAATTATCATGTAGAACGATGTTCTTAATTTTCCGTTTCCGATGCAGGCTACGGTGGTGGGTTACGTCGGCGACATAGCACTGGTTGCGGTCGCAAAGCATCTCAAAAGTGCTAAGTTGCTCCCAGGCGAAGCGATCAATGCTGTTAAGCCTTCGTTGGCTAGCGCTGGGTTGGCTCTTGCGGAGGAAAAAACGGAAACGGTCCTTATCACCAAGCGCCGCAAGAGAGGAATAAGAATGGGGAGTGATATCATCGCTCCCAAGCCAACTATCAAATACTTGGGAGTGATGATAAAGGGAAAGCTTCTGGAAAATGTAGGAGGTCTGCGACATACTTGCAGGCTGATTGTAACCAGGGTGGGGAGTTCCATCTTTCTGTATGTAGTTCAAGTTTGAGGAACAGCGCTGCATGTTTTATGTAACTCACATAAACTGAGTGCGGTCTACAGAAGAACAGCCCTTAGGCAGAGTTTTCCTTTCAGACCGTTTTAGGTGATGCATCGTTCCTCTCCTCGGGAATGGTCGACGATGTGGCGAACATATAAAACATCCAGTGCACCTGTCTTTAGGGTTGATGGAGTTGCTGGAGAGAAGCATGGGGACATCAATTACAATCTCACCCAGTTTCTCACCGATCATGAAGGATACCATCAATATATTCATTTATTCATTTATTTGGACACCTCATCTGCTTGTCCAAGGTGGTTTCACGGAGTTGGGGAGCAGGGAGATGGGGGCGGTTATAGTAGATAAAAATCCCACCCAGAAGCGTGTTTAGGCCAGTGTCTTCTGAAAATTTCCATCTCCTTAAAAAAACAGTCGGACAGACATTGAATCGATTTTAATGAGGTTTTCTTTTACTCAAAATCTTTACCTTAGAAGGAAATTCAAGATATAGTAAATGTTTTGGGAGAAGATGCTCTTTCGAATACAATATTACAACAAATCGGAAACCAGAAATTCGCCACTACAAGCCTGAACGGTTTTGTGGATTTTTTATGAAAGAATATTTGTGTGCATTGACTGTTTTCGTCAGTCAAATGTAAGACTGGTATCTTTTAGGCACTGTAATAATAGTACTAATTCCACCAAACTTTCCACTTTGATGTATCATGATCTATACTGACATACACAACCCTCTATGATTCACTGCATGCATAGTGTTGACAGTTCCAATTTTTTCACCAAATTGCTGTCAATATGGGAAAATTGGGTCTAATAGACAAGCACATTGACAAGTCCACTGTGGAGTAGGTTTGGACATGCCACAGCGTTTAAGCGGACATGGAGGTTATCGAAAGACGGAATAAGAGAATAATACAAATGTGACCAGTAGTGCAGAGTGAATTCTGACCCAGCGCCGCGGTACGACAGACCGGGGTCCTGCGCGGAGAGTGGGAGGAGGTGATTTTAGTGCGCTTCCAGATAACAATCTGGAAGTAGTCGACAACATAGAGCATACATAAATTGGACGACCTCTTGGAAAAAGCCTATTGAAATTAAGGGAAAGTGCTTTGAAGACTAAAAGACGTTTCTACATATTTGTTACATTTATTTTCTCAAAATTTATTGATTAACCTAGTATAATACGGGCAAAGTTGGAAAGTCAAAAAATACTCATCTGCTTGGCAAGCGAAGTATCCATTCCAGGGATAAAAGTAAGAAGGATAAAGTCCCTTCTTCCTTTTTTAAGTGCCCTTTTAATTTACATTTGAATTACATAATCAGGAAGGATATCATCCCATTACTAATCCCTTAAGGAGTTCAAATAAATTCAAGACTTCGAATCGAATCAAGTTGCTGGACGTATAAGATACCCTATCCTATCTAAAATTTCAAAGCCTCATCGAATACCTTGCCATGCAAAACTACTGAGAATATATGAAAGCAAAACATATATGACAAATTTGGTTCGTTCCACACGTGTCCACGTGTTGCTGAAATCAAATTCCTGACAAGAACTGGGAGTAGGAGGTATCGTACATATTTAGCATTTAAGAGAGACGACACGAGCAAAATATTTGCTAAAAATGTGGAGACTTCTTTATTAGTGAAATTGGAACTCATTTGCTTTCAATTTCGCAATCTAAAAATATCTTATCCTTATCTGAACTGATTGAGATTGAAGCCCATCGTTACAGTCCTGGGATAATCTTTTCCTCGTCACCTCGAAAAAATCCTTTTCCTAAGTCAGCAGCTTCCGATTGATGTCCTCTGTCTCCATCATTCTTGAATTACATAATCTATCATACAAAGAACCTTGAGCTTAAGTTGTTTCCCATAACGCGTTTGTTAGAAAATTAAAGATTATCGTCGCCATTTACTTGTTACGTGCCTAACAAGCGTTTTTATTTCAATGCATTCAGCTGACTCCTTGCTCGGCCACGACCACCTTTATCGTGGTGAATTGTAGCCCTAAAGGTGAATCTCCGGCACCCGGTACCGTCATCTAATGGCCATTTGAGTTTACTTTTTCGCATTAGCACGGAGTATGAAAGGATGATGGAAAATGGATAGGAGAGAGGGCACTGAAGCAATTTGATCTCGTCTAAATCCGAAACACGTGAGAAAAACGAGATACAGTTGTATCTTCCTCGTGGCGAATTGCTGGTGTCCCGCACCATTATCCGACCATGTATCCTGGTTCAGTTTTAAATTTTCATTTTAGCGGTGCCATAACCTCAAGCTGTTTCATTTGCTAATCAGTTCAGTTTGTACCAGAAAGTTTTGTGTAATTTTATTCTTATTACCTTTGCACGTATTTTCAGGGTTGCAACTTCCACTTGGTCAGCGTATTTGTTTCCTAAATTTGAAAGAAACAGCCTACATTAATGCCAAATATGATAATCTGCTACCATTAAGTCAACTGGATCAGATATCGCAATGGGAAGCTGAGACCTAACACATCGTTCAATAAGTCCCGGGACTAACTATGAAAACAACATTTTATCGGCAAAATTCTTTATTATTCATCAACATAATCTCCTTCAAGGGTTATACAATCATTCCAACGCTTCTCTAACTTTTCAATGCCATGTTTGTAGAACGATTTGTCTTTTGACTCAAAATGAGCCTCAGTAGCAGCGATCACCTCCTCATTTGAGCCAAATCTTTTTCCCTGGAGCATCATTTTGAGATCCGCAAAGAGCCAGCAGTCGCTGGGGGCCAGATCCGGCGAGTACGGAGGATGAGGAAGCAGTTGGAAGCCTAATTCGTTGAATTTGGTCATTGTTTTGATTGACTTGTGGCACGGTGCGTTGTGTTGATGAAAGATGACTTTCTTCTTCTTCATGTGTGGGCGTTTTTTCGCTATTTCGGCCTTCAAACGATCCAATAACACCATCTAGTAGTCGCTATTGATGGTTTTTCCTTTTTCGAGGTAGTCAATGAAAATTATACCACTCGCATCCCAGAATACGGACGCCATCACTTTGCCGGCCGACTGTTGTGTTTTTGGACGCTTCGGGCGGCTTTTACCGGTCGTACGCCATTCAGCTGATTGCCGACTTGACTCCGGAGTGAAATGGTGAATCCATGTTTCGTCCACTGTCACATATCGACGCATCCTGTTTATTGCGAGTAAACAGTGCCAAACAGCTCTTCGAATCATTGATACGTTGTTGCTTTTGTTCCATTGTGAGCAAACGCGGCAGCCATTTGGAAAAAAACCTTTTTCATAGCCAATTTTTGGTGCAAAATATTATAGTAAATGCACTACCAGTTGATATTTCCACCATCTTAGCTATCTCGCGCACTTTCATTTTGCGGTCACCCATCACGATTTTCAATACCTGCTTGGTGTTTTCGGGAGTTACTCCCTCATTTGGCCGACCCGAACGTTCCGCATCATTTGTATCAGCACGACCGCGTTTCACGTCGAAAACCACCGACAAATGGTTGTTTTCGACAGAGTAGAGTCTGGATACCGTTTTTCAAGCCATTGCTGAGCTTGAACAGTGTTTTTTCCCCATTAGAAAGCAATGTTTTATCAACACACGAAACTCGTTTTGGTCCATTTTTTCACGATTGCAAAGGTAGCGTCAGTTTAACCACTATAGCTTTCTTGGTTATGTTTCGAATTACATCAAATTTTGACACATCTTATCTGAAGGTTGGTACTTCTGAACCTTGGTATATAAACGGCATTATTAGCGCCAATTCTACGCTAGTCCCGGGACTTATTGAACGATGTGTTAGATGGCAGATACAGATACCACCTAGTTTTCTTTTCAAACTTTGCGGGTGGCTAGTTTCTGAGAATAGCCTTTTGAAATACATAAGTAATCACTTTTTTTTTGTTGAGGATGCTGGGGGTCCTGAGTCCGCACCTACTTGGTGATGGACCGGATATCAATTTCCAACCCCCGCGCGACCTGTTTTTAAACAAAAATTAGAAAATTACGAATCGAGACATTTCATTTGATACCCCATATGGCCATATTCGGTAAAAAAACTCACATTTTCTTTTGCATTTATGGGGGCCTTCCCCCCTTTTAGTGGGTGGAGTAGGTAAATCCGTTTACCCACAGTGTTGGACTCCCGTCGTTGGACTACCAACTAAACGCTTCCCTTTCATCAGAGAACTAGCCTGCGACCGTTTGACACAGTACTTCGGGCTAGATCTCCCGCTCTTCCGGCTTAGGGAGTCAGGGAGTTACTTTCACTATCGGGAGAGGAGAGGAGGAAGGAAATCGTTAATTCCAAGAACCTCTTTTTATCCGGTCTCTCCACTAGACGTACTGAGTCTTCTTGCAATAAAAAAAATCTTAACGTAATGCGCAACAGACAACAGCAGCAGACACTGTTTTGATTTCCTAGGAGAAGTTCACCTTCGAGTCGAGGGTTAACCGAAGGTACTTGGCCATTGCTCAAGACCGGAGTACTTCTTTGGTCAAGTTGACTATTTCGGTTTTTTCTCAGCACAAGGTCATCCACCTGCAACAATGTCTTCTTCGATAACTATCGCAACGTCATCTGCATCACTGGACAGGCGCTTAGCTTTCCAAAGTTCGGTCCTAGTTTGGAACCTCGTGCTACCTCCGAAGTCAGCTTCATTCTTCTTTGATTCTCTAGTGTCTTACGGAGCAGGAGATAGGACGGTACGTGGAATGAGTTTTCAAGTGTGCCTAGCATGCGTCTATCTTACGAAATTTCTGATATACGTTAGATCCCGTGACATAAGCGGCTGTGTATATAAGCTCGATCAATCACATCGACGAATTCCATAACAAAATGCATGGTATCGCTCAGCGACGGTACTCCTGGTGAGCTTTTCGAGCACTTTTCTGTCTGTACCATCAGCACTTGGCGCCTTCCTGCTTTCCATAGTAAGATCAGCCTTGTTCTCTTTCATGATGAAAAGACGGCATTCATTCACAGCTGGGGCGACTGGTATCCGAAGTCAAATCACGATACAAATTCCACTGCCATTAGTGAGATTTGAACCATGTCCTTCGGTACGACAGCAGAGGGGCAGAGTCCAGCCGGCTCAGATCTTCAGAGCCAGCGCGTAGCATTCACGAAGGAAAGCAGCTAGAAATCTCTCTGAGGTACATGTTTGGCACAAGAGCTTTTCCGGTCTGATTTCTTATAAGCGGGCCAAATTCTTGTTGATTTGTCACAGGTAGTGGGCATTCGCCATCTGTTGATTCCATCCTTGACAGACAGCGCTATAATCCGTGGAAATGATGTTGCACCTCCCTTTCTGCGAATACGGCGACCTCACAACTTAACGTAAAACTATGGTATTTATACTTGAGTTCACAGTTTCGACCTTTTCATCGAATTTTCCTTTGGTGCGCATGCGCAGGTCGGGTAAGTGGGAAGAGAAGTCCTACCCGTAAACGGAAATAGCTATGAGGAATAAGAAAGGAAACTGAAAGTTACGCTGTACGGCTCGGAATTCCAGCGTCGGCGGCTTTTAAGAGTGGGCAAGCGATGGTGGATTCCTTTACTAGCGTTGTACATAATGCTACAAGTGGCCTGCCTCAAAGGAGCACATCATTCCCGAAGAGAACCATTTGTCACACAAAAAAGCCTCCCAGATTGGCCGTTCGTCAACTCGTAGTGTTGCAGTTGTACTTGATTGGGGGATATTTCTCGACTACTGTGCAACCTTCCTACATGCCAAAGTCGGCAAAAGTCTGGGGAACAAGCGGAAAACCATTAAATGTGGAGGTGCATTTGTGGAAAACCAAGCAGGGGGCATGGGCTCGAATACGGACGAATCATATTTCGCCCTGTTCGGAAAGAAAAAAATTGAGTTGTATTAACCCATACAGGACAGGCAATGTGCACCAGGCGATTGAAAATACGTTCAGAGTAATTCTGTATATTGGTGCCAGGGGCGAATAAAATTCCAAACAGAAAGCAAACCTCATGCAGACAACATAAGTGACATCTCCTTCAAAACTAAAACCAAACCAAAATCGGAAAGGGTATGAGAGATAGAGTGAACGATTTTTTGAAACTTCATAGAAGGTCAAAATGACCTCTTGCTGGAAAAGCAAAATCCGTACAAATTCACTAGAATCGCAGAAATGGCAGCGCTAGCTTCATTGACCTTTATTTGACCAAGGTTGGGGTCAGGAAAATATTTACAATAATTTAATCGCTAGAAAGGCCGCGAAATTACGCAAATTACGCACAAGAAAATATTCCCAAGAAGGTCAAATCCAATCATAAATTGATGAGCTGAGTTTGAAGTACACAAAAAAGGGATTTAATGCTGTATCTGAGGAAGTCCCTCGGCAAGATAGGTAAACATTTTCTCCGTGAAGTGGCTGGTCCAAAACCTGGGAAATGACTGCTGAACTGCTCTGTTGCCAAATCCCGTCTCTATGCGGTGATCGCCGTGAGTTCCTTGTTCACGAAAAACTGAAGATAGAGAAAGATACAGGTGACTCCCTCACGTTTAAAGAAGAGACAAAAAGTATCAACTGGGTCTCCAGGTTAGGAGTTGGGTAAGACTAATAGCCCTATATGGGAAAGGATCGTTGTGAAGCTACTGGCTTTAACATCCGCTAACAAAAACGACGAACAATTTCAGCATTTGGAAATGTACGCTTCCTGAACAGACTAAAAGCTTCTCAACAGTTAGCCTATACCCTGGTCCAAAAAATTGCTGATGTCATTGCCTTACAAAACATGTCCAGTTCCTTGGAGCGGAACCCTTACCCCTTATGTTATAGCGACCATCCAGTAAATCATATGTGTAACCTTCATGCCCTTACAGAGCTGTGCCACACGAAATAGTTGTTGGAAGTACCTGAATTACGCGAACAGAGATCCACAAACAAACGTTGGGCAAACTGACCACGTATTATTTGAACGCCGCCGCCTATCAGCTTTGACAAATGTCAGAATATGTAGAAGGGCCAATCTAGACTCAGATCACTGCCTACATTGCATGGTCCCTCCGGGTCGAATGACAATACCACCTTGGATCCTCTCTGACAATCAGGTGCGAGAAAACATGTAACCCATTCATAATAAAATCCTAGATGTCATGAAGGACGGGAAGAGAGAAATGGATGCCACAATAATTGTAGCTGTCATATCTCCTGAAAATGAAACATCTAAAATGAGCTCCGCAATAACCTGGAGCACACATTATTGGTGAGGCCACAAAAATATTCGGCCCCTTTTGCAAAGAAAGTCGGTCAGGCAATACAGCAATTCTCAAAACATGAGTGGAGACTTACCACGAACTCCTTTGAGCAGAGAAGCGACTTCACAGACAATGAAGGAATTCAAGAATGGTTAGTGAACCTATCGCCATAAGGACAGCGGGGTCACAGCCAGAGATGTAACTAGGAAGACCATCATATGGTCGTCTGTGGAAAATAACCCATCCAACAAATGTTGGAGTTTCCGAAAGTCAGGATCATGAGGGCAGCAATGCATAGGTGGCTAGTATGCTGCACTAAGCATGAAGAAGACGTAATATGAGGAAGTGTTGGGGGTTGTTGATTTCGATCATAAGAAGTTCAAATCGCAAAAAATGGTGAGTGATTTGGATTTGTGAGTTGCAGCACATCAGGGGTGATGTTTAGTTTGATGCTTTCGCGAAGCTAGACTTGGTGTTTACAAACTCAAAATTCACCTTCTTTTCGAATGGCAACCTCAATCTAAGTAGTACATTTGGGATTTGAATATTACATTGGCGAGAAAGATTGTCTAATTTGTTAGTGAGCACCATTCTCATAGCAACATCAGAACGATTTTCATTCAGATAGAAAATGGGGCATGTGACGGTGTAGGATTCCGCGGAGTTACGTTGCCTTCGAGCAAAAAGACTTTGTCACCGAACCAGAGAAAGACTTGACTTCAGCGAAAAAACAGGTAACATATGGGAACCTTTTAGGCTCATAGCGGGAAATAGAAAAATGCTTTAGGGGATTTTGTGCGCGGCAGACTTAAGAGAGACAAAAGAGAGCTGAAGGGTAGACACGTCGATTGCAGCAGCTTCTTGATATAGTGACTGCGGTTTTCCCCTGCAGATTCCAAAATATATAAACATGTAATGGAGAATTTGGCATAATAAAGCCCCCGGTTTAGATGCCACCTAGTTTGTTAGCGTATTTGCGGCATGCATGACAGAAGGAATTTCTTGCTGCTGAATGGGAATAGGCAAAAACTAGTTCTGCTACTGAAGCGCAATAAGCAGCCGAGATACTCATTTATGTTATAGACACGATGGAAAAGATGCAAGAAAGGGTGACCGTGAATAGACTTTTCCCTATCATAGAATGGCCTATCAGAGGGATTGTTTGGTTTTCACCAAGCTCATTCTACAATCGTTGTCATAGAAATGGTATTGAAGCTGGCTCGTGACGCCATGTCCTATGTTATAATAAATGCGGTGAGGGCTTGACTAAGCTAATCGAAAGTCTTTCGGAAAAGATATTTTGGTAGATACCGTGAGGGACTTGAGCAATGCACCGTTCCGGCCGACTCGATGTTGGGGGGAAGTCACTGAAAAAGTGGTAATAACGGTGTGATGATTCACAAAGGGGTAGCTAGACCTGCATAGTGATTCCCCGAACTGTTGACTAGATTTAGCTACGACTCGGTGAAATTTACTACCAGCAGACTCAATTCCTTATAGGGCATGGTGGTAGCAGAAATTATCTATAGCAATTTAGGTTGGATGATTCTCCCCATTGTCTTTAAATGTGATTGTATACCTGAGCATTTCATGTTCTATTGTTCACAATTTGGTCCAGAGAAGCCTGGAAGACTCACTGCAAGTCAGTCTAAGCCCGTAGAAAATTGTCGAGGAAATGTGGAAGCGAGAGGTGAACTACGTCCCCCAAAAGCTCAAAAATCCTTTATGTCATATCAGTTATCCTGTTTGCAAGAGTAAGCAAAGTGATACCCTGTTGCTCTAGGCAGTCCTGGAAACACTTACTTAGGCTTTAAAATAGATGAACATATTTTGAGAAACTGTTTTCAACTTCGGGATTGGTAACCCGCTCTCAAGATATTGCATGATTGGCTTCTCGCTAAAAACATGAAACGATGATGCGAAGGCTGTGATGATGTTCATGATAGTCGTGTATGCACAGTCCAAGGATGAAAAGGGATCCTACAAAAGCCTGAACCAAACAAGGGGAGGACTGTAAGTAATGTGGTAAAGGAAAATACTTCCCTTGTGTGGAATGATTTTCGGATTTTTTGGTCCAATATAATTACATGTATGTTAAGGATAAATTGTTAGGACCTGAACGGAAAAACCGAGACTAAGGATATATGGCCAGCAATTTGCGGTTTGTTCATGTTCCCTATGTCTTTTTTGTTAGTAAGGACTATTGTCCCAGTGAAATTGTGCTAAAATAAATGCTGCATCATTACTCAGAGGAGGAATTTTTAATTTGAGGTTTTTCTCCGGTGAGAGTTTTATCTGTATGGATTTCACATAGCGCTGTTGTCTTATTATGTCATTTGCACACTGGGAGGTGGGCCAACCTTTTGTAAAGTCTTTTGACTGTCAGGTTTCCTTTGTGCAACAATTGCAGTGTTCAAACAATTCTTTACCCGAGCAATAAGATAACTCAACCCGTTTGCTTTTAAGTGCAATTCCAGAAGAAAACCTTTGAATAACCACTTGATTCCGCTGAATTGGTAGATGGGTTGGCAGCGCTTTGTTGCATAAGACAGTACGAATTGGATTTCTATCTTCGGCACTAGAAAGTGAGTAATGATGCAAGTGTGATAGGAAGACACTTTATTAAATTTTTGCGTTTTTAGTGCAGTTGGTATTATCAGTTAGTGGATAATAAATAAAGCAATTCAGCCGCAGACAGCGCAGGATTGTTTTCATTACTTTCTTTGATGATTGTTAAAGATATGAAGTTTTACCTGCCCGTTTGCAACCACAATGAGACCCTGCCATAAGTGCTCTAGTTATACCGATCTACACCAAGTGCGAGCTTCACCTTTCTCAAAAATGGATGTAAGGCTTATCTTACATATCCGACTCAATTAAGGGATGCAGCTCCGCAAATCACAGGCCGTAATATCGTGGCAACTATCATGAAACTTCCGCAAGTCCGTCAGTCCCAAATAATGGTCTGGCAAATTTCCTAAGATCTTTCTTGGGCTATAGGCTCATTGAGAGGAGAACTACTGAGGCTTCCGTTCAAAGCCCTGGGAGCAGCGTATCGAAAGTGATTCTATATTTTGATCAGCAAACACAGAATGGGCAAATTTGTGGTTCTGGTTAAAACCATTAGTCATCCTTTTCTAAAAATTTTCTAAACCTGGTTTACAGGACTCCTCCTTGGCCGTGAACTAAAAAAGGAAAAAGTTTCCTTTCTGCAGTGACCAGTGAGTATTCCTACTATGATTCGGAGGCTCTTCTTGGTGAGGTTTAAACAATCTTTCGAGCGTTTTGGTTCGTGACTCCTCATGCGTAATCTGAACTGTTCCATCCCTGGTAAGTTCTCCCACTAAAATTTCTTCAGCCGTTCCTCTTCATTTCTCAATGTCATAACTATTTCTGACTCCGCAAAATGGCTCTGGCTCGTATAGGGGCATTGCTGTTCCTTTTCTGGCCAGCTCGTCCGTTGTCTCGTGGCCTCCTTACCAATGTGCCTTGGAATCCAGAGTATCCACACCTTATTGAACGAGCCGAGCGTCTTCAGTCAGTTAAGGCATTCCCATACCAGTTTGGAATTTACCTGGTAGAACCTAAATACCTTAATAACCGCTTGGCTGTCGGTTGAAATAAGAATGTTTTGTCCCTATAGTTCTTTCCAAGTTTGAAGGGGGCACATTTGCCTATGGTGTATATTTCCGCCTGAAATATGCATTGGTTCAAAGTGAGTTTTCCTTGGACCAGTGATCCCGGCTCCCTCTGCTGCAAGGGTTTAAACCATATCTTACTGGCACGCTCTTCCAGTTTGCCCTGTTGCTTCAACGTGTTTCAACATCGAAGCGAAACCTTGTTGTCATGTTATCTCTTGGTATGAATAATTCGGGATGTCGCCCAGAAAGAATATCAATTTTCCTTCGATTTAGGCAGATCCTCGCCTCACTGGTACTCCCGGACATTCTGAGGATCACCCTCCTTGACTGTATCTGTATGTGCAGATGGAGGGTAGTCAGTCCCAGCAGGACGTCTAGGGATGCCGTTGGGCAAGTTCCAATTGCCCCGCGGATACACACCCAAGCCAGTCTTTGAACTTTGTATAACTCCTTGGCTGAGTTCCGTTCTGTCTGCCCAGATTACCGTTAGGTAATCATTGACGTTGCTATTGCAGGGTATTTCTAGTACAGTATTTTCGGGGTGCATTCTCATTTATTATCTGCTGTGAACCTGCCAATCATCAGAGCCCTTGTAGCTTTCAGACACATGTTTTCAATAGGTGTCTTCAAGAGTAGTTTTTGGTCTAGTGTAATTCCCTTGTTTCTACACATCCGGTAATACATCCGTCAGCTGATACAGGACAGTTTTGGTTGATCGTCCTGCTTGGTAAGTGTGCTGGCATGGATGCATTACAACTTTAGTTCTAATATAGTTGTCTATGACTTTCTCCACTGTTTTAAGTACCACCGATGTTAGGCAAATTAGTCTGAAAGACTTAAGGTGACTTTCGAAATACCTACCCTTGCTTGTCTTCATGCCTCTGGTAAATATCCAGGGGTTATGCTGCTCTATACCACACTTAGGGGAGATCTTAAAATTATTTTATGGCCTCTCTGGAGTAGTTCTAAGAAAATGTCACAGCTCACTTATAAATGAGCCATGTTGTCACTCAGGTGTCTTGTGTAGGACTCCCAGTCTGTTTTCTTGGGATATTATTCTATCTACGTCCGAGTTTCCCTCAATGTCGAATTTAATTATTCTCTGATCTAATTCTTGACCAAGCCACTCATCAGAGTGTTCCTTAGAGTTATGTCTAGAACTTCTTGCCTGGTACTGGTCACAAATTTTGACGTGTTTCCTACATTATGTAATTGTAACTTACAAATTGACGAATTCCAGAAGGTCCTCATCTCTTCGACTTATGTCCCTACTTCTCCAGACCTCATGGTGCGCGTTGGCATCGCAGCCGAGAAGAAGCCTTTCTCTCGCAGACCTTCGCCAGTCTAAAGATTATTTTCGGTGGGATTCGGGTGTTGGTTCCTGGAAAATATCCTGATGGCATGATTGCCTGTCTAGTTTTCCCCCCAGCTTCCAGTGTGACTTGGACAGCCACGAGGTCTCTAGTTAGAAACGTTGAATGACATGCGTATCGTAAGTTTTTTTTGAGAACAATACAAGCTTTGATCTGATTTTGCTGAGAAACAGAATTTGCTATCGACATTATCACGTGAGCTGTTTTATATGGACCTGTTATCACGTCTGTTGTCTTGTATAGCGCTGTGAGTTGGGGCTCAAGAATACTCCCACTTCCCTGCTAGAAAGTAAGAAGCAGACAAAAAGGGATAGAAATTGGTCGACTAGTAACTAACCTCACGTCGAACACCTTTGAAAACAGACTATGGCTGGTTTCTGGAATATACGCATGCTCCCCGGCAACGGGAGGGGGGAGGGGGGTAAGATGGGGCTCTGGAGAGTATTTCTTCTCTCTTACCATACTCAGCGCAATGCCTGTTTGTACTCTGGAAAGTCAAGTGGTAGCAGATGTGAATCCGGTGTCGGGTTCTTTCTCACCGCTGCCGCAAGGCGCGCTCTTTTGATCCGGTACCTGCTTTCTGGCAGACTTCTGACTCAAGATTCTACTCCAGGTTAAGCAGCATCTCAATTGTACAATGCTATGCACCAATGGAGTAGTTTCGATATAGTGGAGAAGGATGCTTCCTATGAGCAATTACATGTGGTTCAGGGAAGGTTTCGTGCGGTGGGGAGACACGGGCTTGAAAACGATAAGGGCACTGGTGGGAGATTCGTAGATTTCTGCAACTTCCATTGCCTCGTCATTGGTGGCATATTGTTCAATAGTAGTGCTTGTCATAAGGCCAGTTGGATGTTAATTGACTGACATCGTACGAGCAAATAGATCGACCACTTCGCGAGAAGCAGAAGATTTGTGGATTATCTCCTCTCTCTCGAAAGAGATCGCCATCTGATCGTCGCTTACGTTCGTTTGTTCGTTGCGTCCCTCACTTTTCGCAGGATTGGGGGTTGCGACCTCTAAAGTTCAACATCGACCGCTTATAAGCTGCAGCTGTCGCTCGACTGTGGGAGAGCTATCTTACTGATCGGAAGGCAGACATATTGAGTAACCCCCTGAAAATATCGATCAGCACTGCGCAGTCATAAAAAAGGCTCTTTTCTCGGATGCTACATAGGTTATCGGCAGGTCCCGAGGGCGTGTCATAAGATATAGTTGCCTGCAGAAGCGTGGAAGCGGATTGATGAACGGAAGAGGTTGAGGGCTCTATCGATCGCTGCGAGCGATGCTGATCGAAATCTTGAGAAGTTCAGCGTAGTGTACGACGTTACAGGAGTAACTTTGCTATTGCTCTGATCAGGAAAGCGGAAGATGCTGCAAAACGAAATGATTTCAGAAGTGTGTACCACATCACGAAAGAGCTGGCATTTGGTTGCAAATCTTTCGATGGTCCTGTGAAGGTCGTCAACGATCGACTTCTCACCCACAATGATGAGGAACCGAAGAGGTGCAAAGAAAGCTTCACCATGGCTCTTAACCGTATTACATCCGCTGATGTTCTTCTTCTCTTGGATGAAATGGCTAGTTACCGTAATATACGGATACGGATCGTTCCTCCAAGAAAAAAGGATACATTTCGATCATCAACGCACTTAACCGGAGTAAAGCCGCTGGGCTTGACGGTCTTGCCCCAGAGTTATTTATCGCTGCACCACCAGTTACTGCAGATCTGCTACTTCCATTCGTTCGAAAATCTTGGGAATCGAAGATTCCAGAGAGTGGAAGAAGGGGATGATCGTAAAGATTTATGTATTTATGTAGTCTCTGCCGTTGCAAAGGTAATAGCTAAAATTATCCGCAGAAACTAATAGACATTAAATGCCACATACCGCACCGAGGTAAAATTTCGGGATATTGTGAGATCCAAAGTGGAGTTGTCAGCGTTGAATCCTGTCAACGATATTATCTCTTATGGTAATCGACGACGTTCCTCATGACGCTTTGTCCGGAGGACGTATAGGGGTTTCGATGGAATGCGACATCTTCCCTCAGTCACCTTCACAACGCTGATGATATATTTTTGCTTTCTTATCGGGCCATGGACTTTGACCAAATGATTCTGGATTTGGAAAGAGAGTCAAGTAGCATTGGACCGAAGATAAAATTCAACAAAACCTAGATTCTCAGTCTACCGGGTTATCGTACCCTGTCTATCTGCATTAATGGGTAGATGGGCAGAGTATCGAAGTCGTAGATCTATTTGGGTAGCTAAGAACCGTGGCTGACGATGGCACTGAACTTGATGTCGCCGGACACATCAACAGCACTAGACTCACCTTCGCTGCCTTGTCTAAGATCTAGAAATGTAGTTACCTTAACACCAAGGCTAAGTTGAAACTGATCTGTGCTATTGTCCTTTATGTGTTGCTGTATGGGAGTAGCACATGGAAATGAATTCCATTATTACTCAAAAAGTCTTCGTGAACACCTGCCTGCGTCGTATCATCGGAGTACGCTGGCCAGATGCTATCATAAACGAAGAATTTCTTGGTGTACAGGCCTGGCACTTGAACAAACTGTGATAGAAAGACGGTAGTGGCAATGGATAGATCACATATTAACGATGGGCGACAATTGCATTGCTGGCTTCGCAATGCAGTCGAATCCACTTTTCCAAGATGGCCGACGAATGGATCACCCCGAGAGCACTTGGCGCAGGACAGTGGAGGAAAAGTGCATGCGTCTCAGGAAATCGTGGGGAAAGCTGAAGAGCATTTCAGATAACGACGACGGATGGCACGCAGGTGTAGTTACAGTATAATAATAATCATCGGCCTGACATTCCAGTTGTATCAGGGACTTGAAGTGTATTAGAGCACTTCATTCAAGGTCGTGAGGGCACACTACAGTACACTGTAGGAGGTAATATGGTGAGCGTTGCGCTCGCCCGTGATTAAAAACCCTGATTTGACTCAGGTACTCGTTCACAGCTGAGTCGTCTGATATCCGACATCCAGATGTAATAACGAATCTCTCTGCCACCAGTTAGATTTGAACCATGAGCGTTCGCTACGACAGCCCAGCGCTCTAACCACTAAAGTACCCAAAGCGATAGATGGCAACCATATATGAGAGGGGATTCACAGGTTCCATTTTTCTATCAAATTTCGTATCAATAGCAGTAACGTTTTTGTCAAGTTTAAGAGAAATACCCAAGCGTCTAATATTTGACCGCATTTTGTATGAACGGGTCCCCACTTACATCAGTTGCCAAGAAATAGTAAAAACAAAGTAAATTTTGATTGGAATGCCAAAGCCCTTTACCCTTTAATTTATTCCGGGTCATCCGCGCCCAAGTTCAAGTCCAAACCAATCACTTACAGTGAGAATGTACCACTGAACTCAGACCGCGGAGCAGCTAGTCGTTCCTCTAACTTTTAATATATACCAGGGACCTCTCGAGAGTAAGTATACTAAATTTGTTTAGATTTAAAAAAATCTGTACATATGTAAGTTACTTTTTAACATAGTCACAATTTCGTCATGAGCAGTGAAGGGAGATCCAATTTTTAGATGATCCCTCGAAAAAGTTTCGTGATCGCCCCGTTAGCCACTTTTGCACTCTCTCTCTTTTTCGTTCGGTGGAAGTCTTTTCTGGCTATATATATCAGGGAAGTGAACAGATGAAGGTTTCTTGGCAGGGGAATTCGGGGGGGGGGGATGATTGAAAGCATCCCCTCGAAATGAGTCTAAGAGTTGCATAGTGGCTTTACCCGTGTGAGGTCTGGAATTGTCGCGCAGTAGGAATGCTTCAGCATGCCCCCCCCATTTTATTGTGAATTGTCCTTCTCACTTTTTAGGGTCACGAAGTCTTTTGCCGCGATGATGGGCCCCCCTGATACTCAATCAGCCTTTACAGTCCCAAAACCTGGATGCCATGACTTTTGTGGCTGAAACTGTGGTTTTAAACTTTTTGGCGCAGGATAAAAAGGGTACTGTCGAAACTGTCTTTTTGTTTCAGTCATGTAGGAAGTAAGTTTCCTGCTTATAGATTCTCATTAAAACTCTCAACGGGAGTTTTTCCCTTCTCAAAGAGGTAGAGGTCCCGCGGATTCGGCACTTAGCGTGAAATTGGGCTTTTCACGAGGCATTCCAGGTCAACAGTAGCCTCGAATTGGTCTCATTTTGAAGGAGAGAAGACTAACTTCAATCAGCGTTGCAATTGTCGACAAAACCATACCTTATGGCCAAGGGAGCCTTAGTAACAAAAATATTAGTATCCGCATTTCAAGGGGAAGTTCTGTGAAGTAAACTATCAGAAAGTTGCTATAATTCTGCTCTCGTTGTGAAGAATAGCCAAATTGACTGATCATTTTCATCATAGACCAATCCCGTACTAATTACAAGCCTACTCATAAGATTTGTGATTCAGAAGACTTCGTTCGAAACTCTGAGTGCTGTTGACAAGGATATAGTATCTATTTATGTCAGTGAACAGATTCGTATTCCAAATTTTATCAGAAGACGAAGCGCTAAGATAGACCATTCAATAAACTGACCCAAAAATTTGTACTTCGCAATATTTTATCGGGAACGCATCGTCCTAACGAGAAGATTCACTCAAATGAAGCTATCAAGAGCTGTCAAAGATTTCTAAGTAAATGACTAAAGCGGAATCAATGAAAGCAAAATGTGCTTAAGACTAAAAATTGTTCGAAAGGTTCCCAACAAAGCATTATAAAGGGCAAATGTTGTAATATTCAATGAGGTTTGAAAAGGTGCCAATCCCAGAAACACTTTCGCACATAGATTTGAGTTGCTTATATGGTTGTCAATACCGCCTAAATGGCGTGCAGCGCATCCACTAACCAAAAATCTGCTTCAATTCTCTACAGGTTTTCCCGAGGACTCTACACTCCTCCTCTACTGTTCTGACGTCTATTTCTAGGAAGATGCACTCGTATGCCACTCTGGGATAGTGAATTACATTACATGCCACCATGAGGTAATTGTATAAGTTCTATGATTTCAGATTAATCCACGAAAGGTCGTGTGATTGGTGAATGTACATATTATCAATTGATAATAAAATTAGTGAGAAACTCCGTACTGCTGCGATTGTAGTGTCAAAATACGCTCAAAGTGCATAAATCGAAGTTCATAAATAAGGTATGGGTTGCTCCAGGGGATAATGTTTGAAATCCCAGTCATCCAAAGACAGAAAACTATTGGAGGTGAAACAAGGTTATTCTAAGATGAATTCATTTTGTGGTATAGTACCAACGAAGAAGTTTCCTCAATTTCCTATGCCGCTTAAATACATAATTTTTGCCCACATCAACATTCAGACTTTGGCCGATATCTTGATTGGTCATTTGTTTACTGAATTTATGGAAAGTTTCAGGCACACTTCTATGCAGTCAGCTGTGTGGGATGAATGTTTGGATCGTAAAGTTCCGCAGAGTCCACAGTGTTACGCCTAACACGCTTCTATTTGACTTCTATTTATTTTCATTGATCCAAAAAACTTTTTAAAAGGAAAAATCATTTTTTCCATATAATAGAGATTTTGCTACTCCTAAACAAGAAGGATTCCTAATCTTCGGCTGCTGATATATATATTTCAGTTTACTGGAGCTTCACAAATAATATAATGCAATAAAGCTGAAGTAATGCTTCTATCAGATCCTAGTGAATAAGAAGCATGGCCCTTTTTTAAAGCCTCAGGATACGTCCTTAAACTTGACAATTTTACCTTTAATTCCTTATAACCATCAACAACAGTTGAGCCTGCATCCCTTTCAATTTAGCAACCATTTCGAATCATAACCGACATAATTATGCAATAAATGACCATCTGGCTTGCGTTTTCCCCCGTCCAAATTTCCAAACTCCAAGCCGGTATCCTTGCTCCTTGTTCTCCTGCCTCCCGCAGCGGAACGTTTTCTTTTCAATGAGAATTTAGGAAATTATTTTTTTTCCAGAAATTTATTCCTGCTGTCAAGCCACTAATTTGTAACTAGAGGCAATTTCAGCGTTGTTTTATGCTTCAGAACAAAAAGAAAAAATGAAAATTAAAAGGTAAACGAAGTTTCCCATTTTGCTTCTGGATACCGCTTAGATTGTCTCCGTATCTCGAGGAAGAAAGGAAGCTGTGGTGGCCACGAACAAATTTGTTCAGGTGAATCGAAGTGGCCTTTTCAGACAGACGGACTTGGCCATTTCGACCCCCATGGATGTGTTCACACTGGGTGGCTTGAACACAACAGAGGAAGTAGCATGCGAGGAGAAATAACAAGGTCGGCGACTGAACTGCCTACTCCGGCCTATGTTAATTATGAATTTTCAGCTTCACTTAAGTGGCAAACGTAGAAGCGAACTTTTGTGTACGGGAGCATTCATGGAGTGGCACCACCATTTACATTAAGAAAATTTATGCGCTGCGAATGGAAATAATGTTCCATTTTCCTTAACAGTGCTACCGTCCGTTCTTATTATTGCCCCGTTGAGTTTAGGGATGGGGGTATCCATGGGATTTCCTCTTGCTTCATGGATATAGGATAGGGTGTAGTACTACAATAGACGATTAAGTATCGGAGGTGGTGAAATTGTTATTGGTTGGAATCTTAAAGGTGGATATTAAAATTGTAAAGGACAGGCTTGTTTTCCTATAAATTTTAAAGAAAGTCAACCTTTTTTTCACTCCTAACGAAGGCTAGCAGTTGGGCAAAGGCACTTTGGAGTCAATTTATGTCGAGTTACAAATTATTTCCATACAAAATTTAGTTCCTGCAAGGCATTTATTTAGCTCTCAGTGCTGGATTTATTACTATTGTTAAGGGTTGCTTAAAATTTTACAGTTCTGCTATTGCGGGCTATGTAGTTTTTTAGCAGTGTAGTTGAGAAAAGCCGCAAAAAAAATCATTTTTGATAATATGTTGGTTCAGTTTGTGTCCGATGAAGCCTCGCAGTCGTCTACAATTTGATTTTCCCTAGAAGCAGAGCGGCCATTGCTCATCTGTCGACTGGTGCGCGTTACTAAAAGTTTCCTGTTGTCTGCACAATAAGTCTAGACGTGCAAGTAGCAAGCAGCTCCACAAGGTCAAAGTCGTCCATCTCCCACTACGTTCAGATAACTTTATTTCCGAACCTTACAGCGTCTACAGATTGTTTCGTGACGGAGTCCCCATTACCATCGCGGTCCACAGGGGCCCGCACAACTCTGGACCTTGTGATACTCCTACTGCTCATGTACCCCGTTCTCTTAAGGAGATGATTTTCAATCAGCTTAGTTAGGTAGAAACTTCAGTTTTAGTCAATGACCTTAAGTCCATCCCCAATTTGCTGAACTGAATTCAGGCAAGCTCAACGTCACCACTACTACTCCCAGACTAACTTCAGTATCACGGCCCCCTCGGATACCACCTTGTCGTGGTGAGGGAGCTTGTGGTAGTTTGAATGGAAACAAAGGATTGTAACTCTCCAAGTGACAGACTTCGAATCCACCGGCGAATTTGAGAAATCGGGTTTTGGTCGAGGCTAGGATTTTGGAGGCATCACCTAATTCATGTTCCGGCACGGAGAAATCTGTGGAAGCCAGGCTCTTCACTTCAGTGGAAAACCTACATCCGGTGTCTACCGCGCGGTCAACCAAAAAGGATAGCACAGCAACTCCTTTAATGAGAGGAACTGGAAATCTGACTACGGCCGGCTTGTCGGTGACACTATTGCCTGATTCTTCTAAAATACGGGGGAGTAAGGCTCGGCAGAAGGAAACTTAAGTCGCAAAGGAGAAAGGACCACAGACTTGTCTGTTAGAACCTTCCCCTCCACCTGCACCCGGAAAAATGGAAGAAAGAGAAGCTTGTAATGTGGACGCAAGTGGTCTAACGCCGGACACCGCAAACCTGGGAGGGCCCCTAGCCGACGTCAATGGAAGGCACTGCGAACGAAGGTGAAGTTTCTTAGCAATGAGGACATGCTGGTGATGTAACACCATCAAGTGTGGCGATATCCAGAGGAATCCTCAAGAAAGCAGAACTTTCGACGGAAAGTGAGGATAAGCTGATAACCCCCCTCAACGCAGCAGACTTTTCAGTTAGCGGGGGTTTTCAGATTAGACTACACCAATGGCTACAAACATAAGAGTTAGTCAAATTAACATGCAGCGTACCAAAGCTTCTTACTATCTACTGGCGGTAAGGCAGACAAAATTGCAGGGCTGTCCTTATATATTTGTGGTTCAAGAACCATGTGTGCGTTTTAACAGAATCTGCGCTATTGGATCAATGAAGGCACTAGAATCTTCTTCGATGAAAAATCATCGAGACCTCGAGATCTGATGTCAAAATTGTTAGATGCAACCATGCTAAGACAATTCTGTTGCCTCTGCTTACTTACCCTATGATTCTGGTATCTGGTAGGGATCTGGCAGTGTATGCAGAATCAAGTGGCCTTGAATTTTTAATAGGTTGTGATGCGAAAGCTCAGCATATTTTTTGGGGTAGTAGCAAATATAATCCTAAACGAGAAAAGCTGTTTGATTTTATCATTTCAGTTGGTCTGATGACCGCGAACGTACCGTGCGCCTCTACCACTACTACTACAATTTGTACTTCAAAGCTGGTGAGTGCTAATTGAAGTCTCACTCTCAGATCACCGTTACTTAGAATCTAGTCTGACTATTACGGGCATGCAGCCTGTAATATGGAACAAAAATGAAATCCTAGGAAAACGGATTGGACAAAGTTCAATGATCTTCTTGACGGCAGAGTTGAACTCTCACGGCTTCTAAGGACTTCTTCGGCGATAGAATATCAATTGGAAACTCTGAATCGCACACTTTTAAAGTGCTTTGAAAAGACTTGTCTTATTTTCCAAGGCAAACGTAGAAAAACGGTTCCAAGGTGGACCCGAGAACTGCGGAGACTCAGGAAATCAACCAGACGACTTCTAAATCGTCCTTGCAAAAACAATAAAGATGAAGACTGGTTAAACTTTCGGAACTCTCAGCGTGAATATAAGAGCCTCGTAAAGCGTTCGAAATGAGACTCAGAATGAGAAGATGAAAGGGAGACTTGTAGGCTATGCAGAGTCTGTACAGACTCTCTTGGAAGTATACCACCCGGGAGAACAGGTCTCAGAAGTGGGAAGAAGTGAATTGGTAGTTTCTGCAAACCCTTCAACACGAAGGTGTTGCAAGGGGAACTGGGCCGCTGCGAGAGCGGTTGTTACCAATGAAAAGGCTAGAGTTACTATACTACTATACTACTACCATTTGAACGCTTTAAACCACCTGGCATGGATGGCATCTACCAAGCGTTGCTAAAGGAGGAGCACTTAGAGCAACTTCTAAGAAATATTTTTCAAGGATGTCTTGCTCTGAGTTACGTGCCTTCCTCTTAGCAGAAGGTGAAGGTAGTCTTCATAACAAAACCAGGGAAAGATCACTATTCAAATCCAAAGAACTACAGGTAAATCAACCTAACATCATTTTTGCTGAAATGCCTGGAGAGACTGGTTGAGCGTCACCTTCGCTAAGGTCACACCGACTAAATGAGAACCAACATGCTTACCAACGTGGAAAGTCCTGCGAATCTGCTCTGCATTCTTGGGTTTGAAATATAGAGGATTGGACTCTAAAGGGTGAGTACACGATAGGGATGTTCGTGGACATTGAAGGGGCTTTTGACTGTGCGCCCTTCCAAAAGCTCTGTGATGCCGCCAGAGAGCATGGTGTTCACGAAACTCTAATAAAGTGGATCTACGCTATGTTAACGCAGAGATTGTTGTGTGCTGAAGTAGGTGTTGGTCGCTTCTTACCAACGGAAGCGGCGAAAGGCTACCCTCAAGGAGGTGTGCTATCGCCATTTCTGTGCAGTATGCTATGCGAACTGTAAAATCTGCCAATACACATTCAAGCTTATGCGGATGACGTGGCTGTGCTGGTTGTTGGTCGAGATCTCGGAATAGTGTGTAGAAGTACACAATGCGCCCTTGATTTGATTGACAGTTGGTGCCCTAGACATGGACTTTCAGTAAACCCAAATAAAACAACAATGGTGTTTTTTACAAAAAGGAGGAAACTGAATGGTCTTTAATAATCGTTGGCGCAACAATCCATGTTGGATCAGGGCCTTGAAGTGTGTTAGAGCACTTCATTCAAGACCGTAACGGTACACTAGGAGGCAATGTGGTCAGCATTGCACTCGACCGAGATTATTACCCTGATTTGACTCAGGTACTCATTCACAGCTGAGTCGACTGGTATCCGACGTCAAATCACGATACAAATCCCACTGCCACCAGCGAGATTTGAACCGCGACCTTCCGTACGACAGCCTTGCGCTCTAACCACTCAGCTATCCGGACAAATGGATGGTCTTTGTCTTCCAGAAATGAACGCTTCAACCCTTCAATTCCAAGAAGAAGTGAAATATTTGGAAGTTGTTCTAGACAAGAAACTTCTTTGGAACAAACATGTAGGGATAAAAAAGTGACGAGCTCTCACATCTTATGGGCTATGTAGGGGGACCTTTGCCTCGACACGAGGACTTAGCCATCAGGTAATAATGTGGATATATGTTCCTATCATTACGCCGATATTCACTTATGCATCCGTAATATGTGGTATGTTAAGGTGAAACAAAAGAGTTTTCGCTGTAAACTAACCACCCTGCAAAGAACTGTGTGCCTGAGCATTGGAGGAGTCATTGGGAGAATTGAATCTAGTTTTCGCAATGCCATCCGATTCTCAGATTCTCATACATCTGTTTGGTAGAAGATACGATGTTATATTGAAACGAAAAGAAAACTGGGACGAACCAGAAGAATGCGTGTCAGGATATACTGACGTCTTCTACATCGATAGCTCAAAAACAGAAAATGGTTCTGGAGCAGGAGTCTACCTCTCAAATAAAAACGAGGAATGGGCTTTTCCTTTGGGACAATACACAACGGTCTTTCAGGCTGAAGTGTATGCGATCCTAAGGGTCGCAACCTGGATGATTCACTATCGATTGAAGGGCAGGCGCATCGCAATCTGTGGCGATAGTCAAACTGCATTGACTGCGTTGAGTGGCACTTTGATCACTTCAAAAATCGTTCCGATTGAATTCTGTTTCTAGATTCAATACGGTGAATTTACTCTGGGTATCTGGTCATTGTGGTGTAGAGGGAAATGAAATCTCGCATAACTTAGCAAAAGAGGCTTCAACGTTTCCCATGCCCGGACCGGAACCAGCAATTGGGGTGTTAGTAGCATTGGATGATGCTGCTATCAAAAACTGAGAACAAGCCTTAATGCTGCTAGACAGACCAAACTTTTCCTGTTTGAACCAAACAAACATACTTCAAAGTTTATCCTGTCGAAAAGCTGGAAGACTTGCAGAAATATTGTGGGCATTCTAACTGGCCATAATTGACTAGCTGGGCATATGTTCAGAATAGGAATTATCCAAGATGATACGTCTCCATCCTGTAATGGGGAAGCGGAATCCACGGAACATTTTCTATGTGAGTGCCCCGCCTATGGACTCATTAGACATCAGATTTTTGGTGCTGATGTGCTCCAACTGCAGTGGGTAGCATCACATCGACAAATGGAAATCCTGCGATATATGAACGAATCCGGGATATTCCGTTAGAAGGGGGGGGGGGGGGGGGGAATGGAGTACAAGGGACCACTAAGGTCTGAGTGTTTAGAGTTTATGCCTCTCGCCCCCCCGCGAACACACACGCCACCTCTGAGATTGGAAGCGTGGTCTTCCGTACGACAGCCTTGCGCTCTAACTACTCAACTGTTCGGACCAGGCCAAGAATATTCGGTGGATATACAGGTTTGCGCTTCCTTATATTTTCACATATCGGCGTTACACCGCTTTAGCAACTTCCTTTACTTTCTGGTAAGGTGGGACTCCGAATTCCTGCTTCGGTTGCAACTTGATTGCTGATAATTGCAAAGAACTTTTGGCCCTCTACACGATGATTCCGCAGCCTCTATAATGATGAAATCTATAAGCGATACCGCGACCGGCTGGTTGTGGATAAAATCCGGCTCAATAGGTTGCGGTGGGATTCAGACCGAAAAGTCTATAAGGACAATATCTATAGTAGAAAAAGAAGACGAGGGAGACCCTGGACGAGATGGAGCTATGGCGTAGGCCAGGACGCCAGAGAGCTTGGAATTGGTGGACCTCGGCACAAACCCGGTATATCTGGAGTTTCTTATTAAGGCAGGCAGGCAGATGATGATGGTAAGGAGGGAAATGATGATGATTACTGACTATGGCATGGCGTAACAAGCACTAGATTTGTCGCTCTTTGTTAGTATGTGACCTATCCACTACCGTTTCCGTCTTCTAATCAGTAGGTTTAGCGGTATCTAGTCAGTGCGCCAATGAAGATCTTTGCTGAAAATTAGTTTGTTCTTATTTGAACATATTTTGTCTGTAGGATTAGTACGGTTGTTGATTTTGTCTCGCCCTTCGTTGGGGGTTGTTTATAAATGTTGGAAGGATCTAAGAAAACTAAGAGGACGGCTAAGATGGTAGTACAGCATTAAATTTGTAAGAGAAGTGACCCTCTTGCTCAATTGTTTTTAGCAATAAAAGATTTCCCCGAAAAGGCGACTTATCCTACCTATATTAGACATGAGAAACCGCAAAACGTATCTAATTACCGACGTGTGGAACAAGTGCACCGACGTATGGTTTATTGGAATGGATGTATATACAAAAGCCAAAAAGGACGAGTAATTTTTATTCAGCTCCAAAGGAACATTTGCTACCACAACGCCCAAATTTTTGTTATTGATCCTTTGAAATTCATGACCATGAAGAAAACGAAGTTATAACCAATTAGAATATCTAATCATCTGTTTTCTTTTATGGTTTCAAAAGTGCTCTTTCCAGATCTCCTTGAATTTTGAACTTGTCTGAATCGATTCCTTAAGTTCTCCAGCAAATAGGGCAAACCCTGCAAGCTCGCTCCAAACTTATGACCATAAAGAGAACATTTTTTCTGCTTGTGGGGAAAAGTTACTCCACTCTTGTAATGGAATCTTTTTTCTCGCCATTTTACAGATGCAAACAGTACCGAAGAATTGCGAAAAGCAGAAACTGACTACGAGCCGACCACCACACCGTTTCATAATTGAGAGTGGAATTGCCACAGAAACCGACACCTTCTACCTCATAGACTATCTGGGGCCATTGTTATTAATAGCGTTGCGGCCCATTCGAAATCGTCCTTGTTAATTGGTTTTGGCGTATTGCGGATTTTTTGCTTATTGATGTGCGGACGTTACTCAAAGAAAGGAATTCATAATTCTAATTTTTTTCTCTTGATTCGTCTTTTAATTCAAGGGAATTGAACAGATTCTCTGAAGGGCATGAAAGAAATATGGCTTTATTTATCTTTAAAGGACATGAAAGAAATATGTTTTGATTTCTTGAAAGCAAATCTGCTTCACTTCATTTGGGCCATTTCTTCGTTAATCAAGTTCTGAAAAAGTAGCGACAAAATTGTTAAGATACTTAATTTCTGAGGAGGCTGAGTATTTCTTTAATGAATTTTCTGTCCTCGCGAAACTGGCTGAAATCGACCGATGTCCACGTGGCAACTTGAAGGCATTTATTTAGAGTTTTATTTAACTTGAACGAGCAACCCTCGACCATTCCAAGTAATTGGGATCAAATATCAAATACCGAAAATATTCTGTTGTGATTACGGTAATTGAAAGGAATTCATTGAACCATTTTTCACTTTCTACTTTTGTCGGTGTGGGAAATGATTTAATCAGAGAATCTTCTTGGGCCCTAATAAAAAATGGAACGAAATTCTTATGTATTTCTTGTTAAGAGTTTTTGTGTTACTAATTTTTGCTTAAAATACGATAAAGCAATCGGTAATTATGGGTGTGGTAAACGAAAGTAAAGGGATGAAACTGGAAGCGCAATTAGGCTTAAAGTAAGAGGCTGTTTCTATGTCTCTTGATTTGGAATGGACGATAGCTGTTATGTTCACTCTTTAATTTTTAGGTTCCTGGGTTTCGTCCAGCCAAAACTGCTTGTTTGTCAGGGGCTACATCATCTTGCTCTTAGAAGCACAATGACAACCCGGATCAAGGGTGGTTAACAAGCGGTTGAACTCAATGGCAAAGCCATTGCCCTTGAAAAAAGAGCTTCACGGCAAATATTTCCTTCGACTGCGTAGGATATGCTTTAGTGTGACTGTCTTGGCGCCTTTTCGCGTTAAGAATGCCTTCAGTGAAATATGCCACTATGCTCCACGTGTCCTAGCTTTGCTTAACGGCTTCAATTATGGGGTCCAGAGACACTTGCCGCCCTTCCACAGAAAGGTGATGGCGATGGCGTCCCCACCTTCAGCAGATGAAAAAGATGTGGCAGGCATTATCCACCATATCCTTGCAATAAATTTAGTTGGGCGCCCGTAATTTCCCGACCTGCACACAGTCTGAGACTGAAAATTCCATTATCCGCCGAATAGTAGGGTTAGATGATAGTCAACCTCATCGATTGAATTAAGGGCACGCTTTGAGATGTTGCGGGGTCCAAAAACTTCTCGATTCTCAACAACTCCCGCTATCACCATTACAGCTGGCTCCGAGACGGTACGATAGGCAGTCGCAATTCGTGGAGCCCCTTGTTTCGGAGATCGGCAAAAAGGTAAAAATTCTAGCCGCAGCCTTGCCTGCGGTTTTGCGAATCTGTTCGAAAAAGCCATCTTCGTCTCTATTATAACGCCCAGGTATTTCACCACCGGCCTCAACAAAACCACGGTTTCACCAATCTGAATAGGGAGGACTGTGGGAACCTCTCCTTAGTCAACACAACGACTCCAGTTTTCTCCAGAGCTAGGGAGAATCGATGCCCACCCATCCATCTGCTTATTCGCCGCATCACCAATCCCAGTGTGCGCTGAGCCTCCTCAACCGTGCGTGTTATAACCAGTGCCGCAACATCGTCGGCGTATCTGACCAGATGCGATTTATCAAACATCTCGAGTCGTGGATGGATCCCTGAGGCGCCTTCAAGTTACCTTCATTCTGCTCGTTTAAATAGTCCCTCAACATCCGCAATGGGTAGCCTGGAGTATGGAAACGATTTTCCAGTGCTTCAAGTATATAGCAGAGTTAAAGGCGTCACAAGGAGCACCACTCGTCGTCAGTGGCGACTGTGTGCCTCAGCCAGTTTTACTGCTTGGACCACTTCCTCAATAGCATTAAGTGTGGATCGCCCCATTCTAAAAACGTATTATGTTGGTGAGTAGTCTCCCGCAGCACTTATTGTGTCAGTGACTCGTGGCTTGATAAGCTCATCAAGCGGCTTCTACGCTATAGCCAACATACTGAGCGGCCGATACGCTGACGACGCCTCTGGGTTGCCTTTGCCCTTGCTTATCATCACAAGTCTTGCAGCGAGAGGGAAAACCATCCGTTGATTGTACCGAGAAGCAAGTTCCACTTGTATTTACATACGATTTTCAACACTTAGCTAGGAATATCGTCCGGTCCTGGTGCTTTTTTGTCCTTAATGGACAGGGTGGCTTCCTCTAGTTCGTTTGCTATGAACAGTGGACATTCCTCAGTATTCACTCCCTCATCGACACCGTCAGTTCGGATGGAGTGGACAGGAAAAAGGGCCTGTACGATTTCTTCCATCTTCGCTGCTTCCGTATAATAGAGCAGGTCGCTGATTTACCCCTCTTATCGTTGGTTTACCCCTCTGGAGAGTGCTTCAACAAAGTTTGCCAATTTTGGCGATTTTTTTAATGTTCCGGTGTTTGCCGGACGGCAGAACGTTGGGAAGAGCCCTTTGTCGCTTCGAAGAAAATATACTGATGATCCCCGGCCAGTACCTTCCATCGTTACCCAACGCTGACATTAAGCACTGCGTAGCAAAAGTTACATAAGGGATAGTGCTGTCTCAACCAGGTCGTTGGAATGTTGGAGTGCTACCGGTATTTAGGACAATGAGTTCTGTTCCTTCGGCCATCCCCAAAATCTGTGTGCCTTGGGAATTTGCTTAAGGCATGCCCCATTCGAGTGCTCTGGCGTTACAGTCTCCTCCGACTAGGATTCTTCCTTTAGTGTTTCTAATCTCGTCCTGCAAGGTGGCGAGGATATTCCGAAAAGCTTGAGCTCCTATCTCGGTACTGTTCGCTGAGGAGCAACAAGTCAACTTTTCTTTCTTGCACCATCTGCCCCATCCGATCGTAAGCAGTTGCACTCCTATGCATGTTTGTTTGCAAGATGTGAATTATGGTGCTTGACTTTTCCCTTTCTGTGACTCTTCCTTGAAGACCTGGCAGCGCCTAGAACCGGAAACATGAGCCACATGTTTTTTTTTAAAGACCGCGAGCCTTGCAAAGGATACCGCACTGTGCCGAATTACAAGTTTTCGCTTTGTGACCGCGTTTGCTCCACTTGTAACCAAAATTGTTTCTGTCCTGTCCCTTGTAAGCCGCTGTTATATGTCCGCTTACTTACAGCAACGGTTTGGAAGTGCCCTTCGCCTTATTCTGGAAATAATTCACCCGATCTTTATTTTCCCGCAAGTGTCTGTCTTTTCAGGGACAGTAACAATAGCCAATTTTTCTGCTCTAGAGTTGGCCGACGTAACTCCCATCTTAAGGTTGCCTATATACCCATACCCCCTTTTTATTGCCTCCTTCACCTCTTCAGGTTTATAAATTCAGAAGTAAACATGGGTTCTACGCTGGAAACCACTACACCCGTGCGTAAAGTAGTCTGGACTGTCTCGCAGAACGTATGTATTCGACCCAAGCTCCACAAATATATTGTCAGTTCAGGTCCTTTGACGCTGATATCGCAGACTTCGATTTTGCTATAATGAAGTCACGGCAGTCGCTATTCACTTTAGGTTGTTGATGCTGAACTTTTTTCTATTTTCGAAGCTGTTTGGTCCGTTTGGTTACTATCTCGAGGAATTCTTGCTGCTGCATGCTCGTCGGCAAATCCCCGCTGTTTACCCTCGCCTTCTTTTGACGATGCTTTGTTTTCCCCCTCTGGCGACTAAGGGCACTGCGATTTGCGCAATTAGATGCTACACTAGCGATGTAGTTTTTCCCCAGCTCTCTTTCGGCTGTCATCCATGACTTTTGCTGGTGCGCAATAAGGTCTAGCAGTTATTCCATCTCCATTATGCCAATTTCGACACCCTTGGAGATATTTCGATGGACGATGGCAGCAGCGTTCATTTTCCGTAGGACCACCCCGTACTTCTTGAGTAGCCTTCCTCCCTCTACTCTTGTTTTTCGGATGAGGTACATCCTCTCCGGTGAAATTACTTGCATTTTTGCCTGATAGGAGAGTTTATCACCCTTTTTTTTCCGGACAAAGAGTATCACGTAGCTTAGAATTTGCCTACTCAGCCTCTTTTCTGAATTCAAATTCGATGTCGATTCTCCTTTTTGGTCGCTAGGGCTCTTAGCCTCTACGGTGTTACCCCTTTTTCATTTCCAGTCGCCTTTACGGTTGGTACAAGGGACCTTTCGGTAGGGGACCGTCATTACTTGGGGATCCTTATCAAGTGATTTATAGGATGTATAGGAGCTCCCACTTCATCTGCAGAAGCGGTGAGCGTGGTGTACTGCTGCTCCTTCTAAAAACTTTGGCTATTGCCGAATGTGTCGTTCTGTTTGTTGTTATCATTTTAATTTGGGTCCCAGCTGCAAGCCGCTATCTCCGCCAGAACGTGCTGTTGTCTTAAATGATCCCCGTGATTGTCTATGCAATCAGGGAAATCATGCGTGTGTTGATACAAATGCTTATAGGAGTTTGTGTTCAGAGCCGGGATCGGGCAATACTTGATAGCCAGCTCTACTTCCTTCGTATGCTCCCAAAATCCAGTGGTTACCAGCCTTTTTGTTTGTCCGTATACACCTTCGGACAAATTGAACAAGCGATTTTATATATACCGCTCATCTCCTCTACGGTTTTACGGTCCTTTTTTCTAGCTAACTGAGATTTTAGCTGGTAGATACGACTTGGTCGTCCCAATTGTATGTCGAACCTTTTTAATGTCCATTTCATATGTTTGGACAGATTTGAGAAGGTGACACTTGATCTTTTTAATGCGGTAGAAGTCGATTTTTGACTGTACGGTGTAGTGAGGTTATTACGTTCTATCCTGCGTGGGTGTCTCCTGATCATCGTATCTATGGTGGTGGTGGTGTACCCGTTCTTCCTTACAGTGTCCATAATGTAGTGTTTTTCTGTCTGGTAGTCTTCCTCTTTGAGTGGGATTGTTAGGAGGTGGTGGATCATCCCGGCATAAGCTACCATTTTGTGCTGGTAACTATGGCACAAAGTGTCCGCTGGATGCTGGTGGGTTTCCTGTAAATAGAAAAAGAAAATTGTCCGTATTGAGGTTTGATTAATATATCTAAGAAAAGCAATTGGTTATTAACTTCAATCTCATGAGTGAAGGTTATTCGAGTATGTAGCGTGTTGATATTAACCAACGTAATGTTGATACTTATTTCCGGGATCACAGCCAAAATATCATCCATGTACCTGAACCATATATTTGGCAATAATCCATCCTGCTCCATTTTGTCCTCCAGTGATGCCATAGAGATTTCACTTAGGAGTGGGGAGAGAGAATAGCCTATCGCTACACGTGTCTTGAAGTATTTTTCCCTGAATGTGAAATAATTTTCGTTCAAGCAGATGGAAGCCAACCTCGCATATTGTTTTGCCTTTCTCCTCCATTCTGATGTCAAACCAAACCGTAGTAGCCACTCTTCAAATTTTATTATTCCTTCTTATACAGGTGCGCTGGGAAATAAAGCTTTGATATCAAATGACACTAGGCGTTTATTATCCGCCAAAGCCTCCACTACAATCAATCTTTCAATTAATCCTTTCGAATTTTTGACAGATTGTTTCTCGTTAGTAGACCCCGATTTTTGGCATTCCTCAACCAATCATTTCGCAATGTTGTAAGTAGGGGAGTTATCTCACTGCCTGATTTGTGTATTTTTGGTTGGCATCGGATTCCACTAGGCAGCACTTTTTTAGGGCCTTCTCTACTGGTTTTATGGATCCTGGTAGCGGGTCATTCCATAATTCAAAGTAATTTCCTCCAGTGAACTTTTCGGTTACTAGACTTTCAAATCTTAGTTCGGTAAGCAATGGCTTTTGACAGTTCGCATCGGATTTCCCCTTCGCTTGGTTGCCCATTATTTTTATGGCTGTTTCCACATCTACAACAATATGTTCAACTGGCAGATCTGTCTTTACGGCGTATTTCCAGCCATTGTTTAGCAGATCAATTTTTCCTTTCCTGAAACTAACCGTCATCAGCAACGGCGCAACAATCATTATCCGGTCTAGGCCTGCAGACATCCCAGTTTTGCGCCGAGGTCCACCAATTCGATATCCCTAAAAGCTATCTGGCGTCCTGACTTACGTCATAGCTCCATCTCAGGCACGGTCTGCCTCGTCCTCTTTTTCTACCATAGATATTACCCTTATAGATTTTCCGGGCTGGATCATCCTCATCCATTCGGATCAAGTTACCCGCCCACCGTAACCTATTGAGCCGGATTTTATCCACAACGGGACGGTCATGGTATCGCTCATAGATTTCGTCGTTATGTAGGTTACGAAATCGTCCATCCTCATGTAGGGGGCCAAAAATTCTTCAGAGGATTATTCTCTCGAACGCGGCCAAGAGTTTGCAATTTTTCTTGCTAAGAACTTAAGTTTCTGAGGAATAGATGAGGACTGGCAAGATCACTGTTTTGTACAGCAATAGCTTTCACCCTATGGTGAGACGCTTCGAGCGGAACAGCTTTTGTAAGCTGAAATAGCTTCTGTTCGCTGACAACAACCGTGCGCAGATTTCATCATCGTAGCTGTTATCGGTTGTGATTTTCGACCCTAGATAAGAGATATTATCAACGGTCTCACAGTTGTATTCTCCAATCTTTATTCTTCCCGTTTGACCAGTGCGGCTTGATGTTATTAGTTGGTTGGTTTTCGGTGCTGACGTTGCCACCACCTTCATTGATGTGCAGCGTAAGACCTCGCGTCTGGGGTCGTTCTTCCCATGATGTCGAAATCGTCAGCGTAGGACAGTAGTTGGGTGGGCTTAAAGTGGATCGTACCACTTGCATTTACATCAGCGTCACGGATCACTTTCTCGAGGGCCAGATTGAAGAGGACACATGCTAGGGCATCCCTTTGTCGTAGACCTTGTTGATGTCGAATGGTCTTGAGAGTGATCCTGCTGCTTTTATCTGGCCTCGAACATTGCTCAGGGTCAGCTCAGTCAGTCTTATCAACTTTTTCTGGATACGGAATTCTCTCATGGCCGTACAGTATTACCCTGGCTATGCTATCATAAGTGGCTTTAAAGTCGATGAAAAGGTGGTGCGCTGATGTCCATATTCCTACAGTTTTTCCATCACTTGCCGCAAAGAGAAAATCTGATCTGATGATTTGCCAGGAGTGAAGCCTCTTTGGTATGGGCCAATGATGTTCTGTGCGTATGGGGCTATCCGGCCTAGCAAGATAACGGAGAATATCTTATAGATGGTACTCAGCAACGTAATACTTCTATAATTGCTGCACTGTGTGATATCTCTCTTTTTATCTATGAGACAGATAATGTCACTTTGCCAGTCGTCAGGCATTGATTCGTTGTCTCACACTCTGAGCACAAGCTGATGAACCACTTGGTTGAATTGGTCGCCTCCTTATTTAACCAATTCGGCTGTAATTCCATCGGCTCCTGGCGACTTATGATTTTTTAGTCAATGAATTGCACGAACATTTTCTTCTACACTTGGTGGTGGCAGTATTTGTCCGTCGTCTTCAGTTGGCGGGACCTCCAACTCGCCGATGTTCTGGTTGTTCAGTAGCCCATCAAAGTACTCAACCCATCGCTCCAATATGCCCATTCTGTCGGAAATCAGATTTCCCTCTTTGTCTCGGCAGGATGAGCATCGAGGTCTATAAGGCTTCATCCTGCTGACTTGCTGGTAAAACTTCCGCGCCTGGTGCGGTTGCTCCTTGTGCTTTTCGAGTTCACCGACCTGTTGGTTCTCCCAGGCTTCCTTTTTCCGTCTGTGAAGTCGCTTCTCCGCTCGACGGAGTTCGCGATAAGTCTCCGAGCGTGCCCGCGTTCTTTGAGAATGCAACATTACTCGGTATGCAACATCCTTTCGTTCCGTAGTAAGCTTACATTTATCGTCAAACCAGCCGTTCCGACTCTTTTTGCGGCTGGGACCAAGTATGTTTGTGGTCGTATTTACGATAACGTGGTTCAGGTTATTGTGACGATCATTTATTGATGCTTCATCTCCAGGATCTCTGTTGATTGCGATTATTGCGACATCCATTTCCCTCTTATAGGTGTTGTGGAGGGCTGTGTTGTGGATGGCTTCATTGGTAACTCTCACTTGATTGACAGAGGGGATTCTTGGTGGTGTTGTTATTCGAGCTCAGAGCACCATGCCAACGAAGATAGTGATTTGAGTCTATATTGGTCCGTCCAAATGTTCTGACATTCATCAAGACTGAGAGGTGGTGGCGTTCGAACACGACGTGATGAGTTTGGCTGAAAGTGGTGGAGAGGTCCACGTTTGTTTGTGGACCGCTTTCCGCGCAAACCAGGTACTCCTAACAACCATTTCGTGTGAGACTGCTAATTGAATAATCCGCAGTCCGTTATTATTTGTGTTTTGATATAAGGTATGGGAACCAACGTATCGCCTGAATACGGGCTTCCTCCCTACTTGTTTAAATGCCCAAGTATGATTTTGATATCACATCTGGGACAGGTTTCGAGGGTTCGTTCTACTGCCTCGTAGAGGGTATCCTTCTCGGACTCTTCAGTCTCTTCTGTAGGGGCGTGAACGTTAATGAGGTTTATATTTCTAAATTTACCCCACAAGCACATAGTTCGCTTATGTTTTCAAAGCCGATAACAGCAGGTTTCATGTTTTAGCTGACTAGGAAACCTACTCCGAGCACATGGTTTACTGGATGGCCCCTATAATATATGGTGTAGCGACTCTTCTCCAGGAAATCGGTCCCTGTCCAACGCACCTCCTGCAATGTTGTTATATCAACCCTATATTGGGACAGTGCTAGGCTAGTTGTTTGCCAACTCCATCTCTGTACAAGGAGCGCACCTTCCATGAGAAAATGCGGAAATCGTTATTCCGTTGTCGTTGTCGGGTTTGTTGTTGTCTTATCAGTCCAGTCTGAGACTCCTGTTGTGGCTTCGTAACGTTTATTTTCCGTGTAGGGTTTTCAGCACTAACCAACCCCCAAACTAAAGGACCACTTGGTAATATTTGTCCCTTTTTTAGGCGCGCGAGACTCGCCTTCATCCTTGAGCTTCTTTCTTGTCCGTTTGCGTTCCTTTTCACATTCGTAACCCCGTTGAATTTGAAGAAGGTAGATTCCGTATAGTTTTCTGTTGCAGTTAACTGGAGGGAAGCGGTTCCCGAAATATCGGTATTTTCAAAATATAAATCAACACTAGCGAATAGGAAAAACAAGTTTTTGTTATCTTAAACTTTGGTTTGGATTGGTTTGAGGTGAATTTCCTTTAAAATTTCTTCTGTAATAATCTGATTTGGAGATAGGAAAGCCGTTCTAAAATGTGAGAAAGGGATACTTCCAAAATTACCATTAACATATATGAATATGTTTGTATGTAAATGAGATCCATGCTTATTTATTACTATTCTATTCTCAGAACACATTCATTGTTTTCTGTATATTTTCCAGTCCTTCCAAATATTCAAATATGCATTGCGGTGTTTACCTTTCTTTGAGATTTTTACCTCAGCCTCCAATTCGCAGATCGGATGATATTAGCATTTCTCCAGCTCTCAGCAGTAACATGGAAGCCGATTATTTAGATTTCGAGTTGAAATATTCTTCTGCTCTTAAGTAAACGTGACTTTCAGAGGGCTCCACGCCTACATTCCAATTCTATCTATTATTCAAAGGGTAGGTGGTTTCCGCATCCATAAGCTCTTTTAATTCGCCTGTGCCTCTTTTGACTTTTGACTTTTGACTTTTTTGACTAATCTGTTTCCATCGAAATTCATGATGTTCCTTTTTCATAAGCTTTGCAAATCCAAGCCAAGATACTAGTGAGGTCGAGATATTTCCCAATATGGCTAAGTAAAATATTTTGCTAATTAAGTTATTGGTTCGTAATTTCATTTGTTGCCAAACAACAGCTTAAAACCACTCGAAAAATTATATTTACTTTAGTTTCCCTGCCTTCAGCAAGCAAAAGCTCCCGATCTACCTACAAAAACCGCATCGAAATTAATTGGCTCCACACTATTTATGGTTCTTTTAATAAATTATTACGTTTTTACTGTAAAGTGTAAAAATAAATCCAGTGGAAATCTGAACAAAAAACACGCAACCGCAAAATCGCGACAGAAACTACAAAATATGATCTGAAATGTTGTATCCTTCGTTGGGTGGCTTCCTATAAATTAATACCCGTAATTTACTCGATGCCACGTAGACGCGAGATGAAATGGAATGAAATCCTTTTTCACGATAGCCAGGACTCTCTGGGATATATCGAAATATATGCAGATATTTTATTGTCATCGTAGACAATGTTCTTGCTACCAGACACGTTGTAAACGATTCAACAATTTTTAATTAACGATTTTATCATTACGATGTAAATAATCGAATACGTGATTTGACCGTATTCCAGGTATTATTAATTTTTGCAGACTCACTGGAAACAACGAGAAACGTGCAGATTGAGAATTGATTGTCTGCGAAATAAATTATTTTTATTGACGGCCAAGCTTAACAGGACAGTAAGGATGAGCATATTTTAAGGTTTGCTGTAACAGGACCAGCTAAAAGATTGCTTTTTTCCCTTCAGTTAAGTGGTTGTAATTGTGGCTTACATCGAAAGCTGACTCAGTTGAAAAAGTATTCGCACATAATTATAATTTAAATAATTTAAATATAAGTGCATTGTGCAAAAGCAACACCAGCGGAGCAGAGTGTGTAAGGGCTCGGACGCCAAGCAACCTTTGCAAACAGATAAGCAGCAACAGCCGGCCGATGAGGCACAAGCGGTGTGACCAGGAGTCACCAGGAACTGGTGGATGGTTATTCCGCTAGCGGAGGTGTAGAACAGTTTTGAGACCAGTCTGTCGGAGATGGTCACCTGGACCGCAAATTGAAACACATTCATCCCCTCCTCTCAGGTGGCCGTTCCATGTTATAGTATGCGAAGATCAATTCTCTAAGGGCTTTCTCGGTTCGTGCGTCGCTAAGATCAGCGACGTGAGGGCGTAAAGCTCAAAGTCATCCCGTTCGATGAGATCCTCAGGAGACCGGTCGCTTGTATTTGGACAAGTTCGTCCAATCCTTGTGCCTTCGAAACCCTAGGATTTCCAAGGACGATTGGAAGGTAATCAAGGAGGAGTCTCCCAGACGGACAACCAAACTTTTCTACTACTCCCGGAGGGACTAAAAAAAGGCGGATTATAAAATGTGATTTGGAATCAGGGCCGCAAAGATGAACGGAATGCCGACCTGGAACCAGTCAACGTCTTCAAGGAGCTTCGGAGGCAGACGATTTCCTACGCAAACCGATTATAGATAAATCTGCAGAGCCCAAAGATAAATCTGCAGCATTCAAAGTGCACTCACCTAATTTCCTGGTCTCCCTCCTGTAGGAAAACTTCGAAGTCGTACTAATACAGGAACCATCAATGGCGTCCAAAGTAAACATTATAATTTATTCCACAGCACAAGAAACACTGACTAAGACGTATCTAGACCATGTATACTCATTACCACCTGCATGCTTTTCTATGTCCGGATCTGACTTCCAGAGGTCACACCGTGGTCAAACTGGAGTAGACGGGGGCGGAGAACGTGTATATTTCCTCGGTTTACATGGCTTACGAGCGATCAGCTCCACCAGAAGAACTACAACATGTGACCTCCACCATTGCAGCAAAGAAGGTCAATCTGTCGGCAGGTTGCGACGCCAATGCAAGGCATACGCTTTGGTTTAATTATTAACACAAATCTGGTAGCAAAGGCAGTGCACCAGCCATCCATTTTCCCAGTTCGTACAACTGTGACAGTTTGGACGCGGTCATCATAACCGATTCTTAGGGCGGAGAGCTTTATACGTTTCAACAGAGATCCTCTCAGATCGCAGTTGGATACTAGATTTCGGTGCAGAGACCTTTGCAGAGGTCTCAGAAGGATCGACTGGCGAAAGTTTGGTTAAGTTATCAAGAGCAAACTTCCCGGTGCGGAAATTGGTAAGATTGGCACAATAGACGAATTTGAGTCAAATGTCGGGGCTCAGAGAAAGGCATTCGAAACCGCCTTCAAAGTATCGTCCCTTGCTATGATAAATACAGCAAGAAGACGCTGGCACAATGTCTTGAGGAACTTGGGAGAATACTTAATACTAAATGCTAAGTTAAAATATTTGCAAGTGGGGAATATATATATTATTATTACTATATATACGATGGTGTTAGGATTGCTTGATATATTATACTATACAGGTACACTACATCCAGTAAAGAGGACACCATAGTTCATCTACATGGGACACAATACAACTTTCCTTAATAGAGTCATTGTTATTAAACAGTTTCTCCGTTCTGGAGAGCGTGGCCGACATTCATTTAAGGATGATTATGGAGAGAATGCGATTCTATTACGGCAGTTTAAGTTCATGCGTGGGCTCTTGAATGGGGCAGCGGACAACCAATGTGAGGGAAGGTGTTCACCTCGGAGCATTCGCGAAGCTAGACATGCTACTGGCGAATGTGGGAGCCCCGTACACTTTCCGGAGAAGGGCCTGGGGTCTATAATCACTCTGACATCCGTGAGTACCATTTTAGCCAGTTGAGTTGCTTGGCATGTCAGTGAGGACTATACTCACAGCGAACACCAAGCAATCTGCATGGAAATAAAGGGCAGTTCGAATTCGAAAAAGAATTCTCCCAGGCTGCCGAGTGGTATGCTTGCCTGGATAGCGAAAGCTTTTGAGGGGGACACGTTTTCCGCGGCACTCGAACCCGACATATCCCTGCATGGTACAGCTAGACTAAAAGCCACCCAAGTCACCCGGTGGGTAACGGAAGGCGATTGCTTTCCAGTAGGCAATCCAACTACTGGTGGTGCAACGAAATCGCGACGTTGCGAATCGCATGTTTCTGGGCAAGGAAGCTTTGCCAGAGGCTCAGGGGAAAGCACGGTGCGATGGTCGAGAGGAGCCAGAAAAGCAACTGCGCGGCCGCCTAAAGGAAGCAAAAAGAACTGCTTCAAACAGCTGTGTGCTGCAGACATCACCCTAGGCGACCTGTCCGCACCTCCTGAAACAGATTGTTACCACTCTGTTCCCTAACCACGAAAATAGCAGACTACAAATGGTTGTCCAATTAAGTGAGGCCATAATACCCCGAGTAAGTGTGGAGGAGTTACGGAAAATATGTGGTAGGATCGGTGACAACAAGGCCCCAGGTTTGGATGGCATCCCCAGCCGAGCTTGTAAACTGGCAGTAAAGACTAGGCCCGATTTTTTCGCCACCACCTTCGAGTGGTGTCTAAAAGAAGGAATATTCCCTGCCCAGTAGAAAAAGTAAAAGTTGGTGTTGCTTCCAAAACCTGGGAAGCCCCTAGGAAACCCAGCATCGTATCATCCTATCTGCCTGCTGGATACAATGGGGAAGATATTGAAGAGAGTCATTAAGAGCAGACTCCTATCCATCGTCGAAACCAGCAATGGTTTATCGGAACGCCAGTTTAGTTTCCGACGTGCCCGCTCTACGGTAGTCGCAATTAGCATTAGTAAACCTGGCAAAAGGCGTACCAATTTCTGGCGCCTGCTGTGCCGTATTGGCGCTGGATGTCAAAAATGCATTCAACTCGGCCAACTGGAACAGAATTAAAGGGGTTTTGACTGGCATAGGTGGAAAACTAAGGACGGTATGGGACGGATGAGGATCCCAAAGAGTACATTGCCACACCCGGGGTACCATGGCGATCGGTACTTGGTCCCCTGTTGTCGAATATCATGTATAATGGGGTGTTTGCTCCTCCCGTCCCAGAAGGGACTACGATTGTCGGCTTTGCTGATGACCTAGCTGTGGGTGTTACAGGAAAAAACCCAGAAGATATGGAGGTCCATGCGACGGAAACTGTAAGAGCGGTAAAGTTTGACTGGAAAGGGCTGGGCTGACCTTGGCGGACGCGAAAACGAAAGCACTCTTAATATTCAACTGCAGGAAAAATAACACTGTGAAAGTAAAAGTCGGTGGATATACGGTCGAATCAAAGCCTGTTATCAGATACTTGGGGGTAATAATTGACACCAAATTGAGCTTTAGGGAACACCTAAAAAATTCATGCGAAAAGGCACCCACTGAAACGCGGCGGTCGAATATTGGTGGGCCGAAACACTGTCGGAGGTTGCTTCTAGCCGGAGTGGTGGGTTCCAACCTGCTTTATCCGTCGCATGTGTGGGCAGAGGCGCTTGCAAACTCGCAACAACCAATATCCGATCTAGGCCTGCCTTAGTATGGAACTCCAGACAACCCGGTTTTGCGCCGAGGTCCACCAATTCGATATCACTTAATACTGCCTAGCATCCTGACCTACGCCATCGCTCCACCTCAGACTTCGTTTTCTTTTTCTGCTACAGATATTGACTTTCCGGGCTAGATCAACCTGATCCATACGGATTAAGTGACCCGTCCACCGCATCCTGTTGAGTCGGATTATATCCACAACCAGACGGTAAAAGTATTGGGAGGCTCTGAAAGGAAGGTCTTATAGGGAATATTGGAAGTAATTTGGGATTCCGCTGAGTGGTTGACCGTATACATCAACAAGTTGTAGGAAATTTATGGTGAACTTACAAAGGCTCCAGTCAATAGACGACACTAGAATCAACCAGACGCATATTTAAAGGGAAAATTGAGTGAAGAAGGTCAGTTGGAAACCTGCGAAAGGGATGGAAAATCGAAGTTAACGTCGACGGTGCTATGCTATCAGATGCAAGAAAATGGAAGCTGCGGTCACCGGAGTTGGAAGCAAATGAAGTGGAAAACCAAAGCCAAAAATAGGTTGTTACCCTGCTTAGAAATATGTCTTCCCTTGTATTGCTCTCCCTCTCTCCTTCACCCCTTTGAAATTCCATTTGAAATTATCCCATGCATCCCATGCCACAAATTCATATTTTCCATAGTATGCCATGACAAGAGAGAAATTCCTATTACGCTGGTCAGTGAAGCGGAAGATCCCGCAGATCGAAATGATTTGAATGCATCAAGAAAGAACTTGCATGCGGTCACAAATCTTTCGATGGTCCTGTGAAGGACATCAACAGTCGACTTCTCATCCAGGATGATGAACAATTAAAGAGGTGCAAAGAACATTTCGTCACAGTTCTTAATCGGATTACATCTGGTGATGTTCTTTCTCTTGTGGATGAAATGTGTAGTCTTCCTAATTTGCGGATACGAACCGTTCCTCCAATCAGAAGAGAAATCATTTTGTCCCTCAATGCACTCAAATGGACTAAGGCTGCGGGACTTGACGGTCTCCTTGCAGAATAGTTTATCGCTGCAATTGCAGTTACTGCAGATCTGCTACTTCCACTCGTAAGGAAACCTTGAGAATCTGAGATCCTTCCCAGAAAGTAGAAGAAGGGGATGATCGTTAAGATTCCAAAAAAGGGCACACATTTTGAGTTTGAAAATTGCAGGGGTATTTGCGTGTTCTCTGCCGTCACAAAGATCAATCTTGGAATGCATCAGAGAACATCTCGAAAGTTTGATGGAGAGAGAGCAGGCTGGCTTCCGCTTCGGATCCTCCTGCATTGAATATATCAACACCATACAGATCATTTTGGAAAAGTGTGCGGAATTTAGATATCGGCTGCTCGATTTCGAAAAATTTTCGATAGCATGAACAGGGAGTGTATTTGGAGTGTTCTACGTAGGACGTTCATTCCGGAGAAACTAATAGGTATTATCAGAGTGACATATGATGGCACAAAACGTTACGTGCTGCACAGAGGCGAAATCTTAAAGCATTTTGATGTGAAAACCGGAGTCCGCTAGGATTCCATCCTGCCGCTGATATTCTTTCTTCTTCTTATCGATGACGTTCTTCTTGCTGCATTATTTGGAAGACGTGAAGGAATTTAGTGGACGATGACATCCTTCCTCAAACACCTCGACTATGTTGATGACATCTGCTCTGATCTGGTAGCTCACCGGGTCATGAACCTTGGGCTTTGGATTTGGAAAGAAAGGTAAGTACAGTTGGACTGAAGATAAACATGAATCAATCCAAGGTTCTCAGTCTGACGGGTAATCGCACTCTCCTTATCTGCATAAATTGGCAGAGTATCGAAAGCGTCGATCACTTTGTATATCTGGGGAGCATGGTTTCTGCCGATGGTGGCACCGAACTAGATTTTGACCTACGCATTAATAGCGCTAGATCCGCTTTCGCTGCCCTGTCTAAAATCTGGATCGGCAGTTACCTAAACACTAAGATCAAGTTAGGACTGTTCTGCGCTAGTGTCCTTTGCTGTTGCTATATGGGAGTAGCATATGGAAAGTGAACTCCACTGTTACTTAAAAACTCCAGCTTTCATCAATACCTGTTTGGTCGTATAATCGTAGTAACCTCGCCTGACACTATCTCGAAATAGGAAGTTGATCGGCGCGCAGGCTTAGCATTCGTAAGAGGTGTGATCGGAAGTGGGAGGGGATAGTTCACACATTATGGAGGAGCGACAATTTTATTGAGTGTTATGCCATGCAGTGGAATCCACTTTCCTAAGATGGTCGAGGAGTGGGTCGCTCTTGGCGTAGAACAGTAGAGGACGAGTGCGAACATCTCGGGAAGTCGTGGGTGGAGCTGGACGGCATTCCACGGCTCGTAAGTGTGGTTGACACGCTATACCCCACTAAGGGGTGAAGGGCAACCAAATATATTTGTTTCAAACAAAACCTCAAAATGTACACTCGGTTTACAAGTATGGGTGGCTAGTTTTTAACCCAAAAGAAAGCCGTGCCATACGCTGTATTTGTAAGATTTTGTAATTTCCAAGAATGGTCCTGGCGTAGTTCTAATTGTCCGTATAAATTCAATTTGAAAGGCAGACAGGTAGTCTGTCGATTAGACAAGTCGGTTTTCAAAAGGTTTCGCATTGCATGAGTATATTTCATCATCATCAACGGCGCAACAGCCGGCATCCGGTCTAGGCCTGTCTTAATAAGGAACTTCAGACATCCCGGTTTTCCGCCGAGGTCCACCAATTCGATATTCCTAAAAGCTGTCTGGCGTCCTGGCCTACGCCATCGCTCCATCTTAGGCAGGGTCTGCCTCGTCTTCTTTTTCTACCATAGATATTGCCCTTATAGACTTTCCGGGTGGGATCATCCTCATCCATACGGATTAAGTGACCCGCCCACCGTAACCTATTGAGCCGGATTTTATCCACAACGGGACGGCCATTGTATGGCTCATAGATTTCGTCATTGTGTAGGCTACGGAATCGTCCATCCTCATGTAGGGGGTCAAAAATTCTTCGGAGGATTCTTCTCTCGAACGCGGCCAAGAGTTCGCAATTTTTCTTGCTAAGAACCCAAGTTTCCGAGGAATACATGAGGACTGGCAAGATCATTGTTTTGTACAGTAAGAGCTTTGACCCTATGGTGAGACGTTTCGAGCGGAACAGTTTTGTAAGCTGAAATAAGCTCTGTTGACTGACAACAACAGTGCGCGGATTTCATCATCGTAGCTGTTACCGATTGTGATTTTCGACCCTAGATAGAAGAAATTATCAACGGTCTTAAAGCTGTATTCTCCTATCCTTATTCTTCCCGTTTGACTAGTGCGGATTGATGTTGCTGGCTGGTTGGTTTTCGATGCTGACGTTGCCATCATATATTTTGTCCTGCCTTCATTGATGTGCAGTCCCAAGATCTGGCACCAATCACCGCCTTCTCGATCAGGATGAAGGCAGTTTGTACGTCTCTGGTGGTTCTTCCCAAGATGTCGATATTGTCAGCATAGGCTAGTAGTTGGATTGACTTAAAGGGGATCCCACCTCTTGCATTTACCTCAGCATCACGATCACTTTCTCGAGGGCCAGGCTAAAGAGGACGGATGATAGGGCATCCTCTTCTTGTAGACCGTTATTGATGTCGAATGGTCTTGAGAGTGATCCTGTTGCTTTTTTCTGGCCTCGCACATTGGTCAGGGTCAGCCTAGTCAGTCTTATTAATTTCGTCGGGATACCGAATTCTCTCATGGCCGTGTACAGTTTTACCCTGTCTATCATAGGCGGCTTTAAAGTCAATGAAAAAATGGTGCAACTGATGGCTATATTCCAACAATTTTTCCATCGCTTGCCGCACAGAGAAAATCTGATCTGTTGCTGATTTGTCTGGAGTGAAACCTCTTTGGTATGGGCCAATGATGTTCTGGGCGTATGGGGCTATTCGGCCTAGCAAGATAGCGGAGAATATTTTATAGCTACTCAGCCACGTGATACCTCCATAATTGCTGCACTGTGTGATATCTCCCTTTTTATGTATGACACAGATAATGCCTCGTTGCCAATCGTCAGACATTGATTCGCTGCCCCATACCTTGAGCACAAATTGATGAACCACTTGCTGTAACTGGCTTCGGCTGTAATTCCATTTTGGCGACTTATGATTTTTTAGCCGACGAATTCCACGGACTGTTTCTCCTAAACTTGGTGGTGGCAGTATTTGTCCGTCGTCTTCAGTTGGCGGGACCTCCAACTCGCCGATGTTCTGGTTGTTCGGTAGTTCATCAAAGTGCTCAACCCATCGCTCCAATATGCCCATTCTGTCGGAAATCAGATTTCCCTCTTTGTCTCGGCAGGTTGAACATCAAGGTATATAAGGCTTCATCCTGCTGACTTGTTGGTAAAACTTGCGCGCCTATTGCGGTTGCTCCCTGTAATTTTCTAGTTCACAGACTTGTTGCTTTTCCTAGGCTACCTTTTCCCGTCTGTGAAGTCGCTTCTTCGCTCGACGGAGTTCGTGATAAGTCTCTGCGCGTGCCCGTGTTCTTTGAGAATGCAACATTACTCGGTATGCGGCATTCTTCCGTTCCGTTGCCAGCTTACATTCATCGTCAAACTAGCCGTTCCGACGCCTTTTGCGGCTGGGGCCAAGTATGTTTGTGGCCGTATCCATGATAACGTTCTTCAGGTGGTTGTGAAGATCATTTGTTGATGCTTCATCTCCAGGTCCTCTGTTGACTGCGGTTATTGAGGCATCCATTTCCCTCTTATAGGTGCCGCGGAGGGCTGTGTTATGGATGGCTTCAGTGTTAACTCCCACCTGTTTGTCAGAGAGGATTCTAGGTGGTGTTGTTATTCGACCTCGGAGCACCCTGCAAACGAGATAGTGATCCGAGTCTATATTGGCCTCCCTATATGTTCTGACATTCATCAAGGCTGAGAGGTGGCGGCGTTCGATCAACACGTGGTAAATTTGGTTGAAAGAGGTCCCCTCTGGAGAGGCCCACATATGTTTGTGGACCGCTTTCCGCGCAAACCAGGTACTTCCAACAACCATTTCGTGTGACCCTGCTAATTGAATAGTCCGCAGTCCACTATCGTTTGTTTTTTTGTGTAAGCTATGGGAACCAACGTATCGCCTGAATACGGGCACCTTCCCTACTTGGCTGTTAAAATCCCCAAGTATGATTTTGATATCATATCTGGGACAGGCTTCGAGGGTTCGTTCTATTGCTTCGTAGAAGGTATCCTTCTCCGACTCTGCAGTCTCCCCTGTATGGGCGTGAACTTTAATGAGGCTTATATTTCTAAACTTGCCTCGCAAGCACAGAGTGCATAGCCTTTCGCTTATGTTTTTAAAGCCGATAACAGCGGGTTTCACTTTTTGGCTGACTGAGAAGCCTACTCCGAGCACATGGTTTACTGGATAGCCACTATAATATATGGTGTAATGGCTCTTCTCCAGGAAACCGCTCCCTGTCTAACGCATTTCCTGTAACGCTGTTACATCAGCCATAAATTGGGACAGGGTATCGGCTAGCTACTCATCTGCTTCATCTCTGGTCAGGGAGCGCACGTTCCATGAGAAAATGAGCCAAGCGTTATTCCGTTGTCGTTGCCGGGTTCGTCGTTGTATAATCCGTCCAGTCCGAGGCTCTTGTTGTGGCTTCGTAACAAGTTGTTTTCCGTGTAGGGTTGTCAGCCCTACCCAACCCCCAACCTGCAGGACCAGTTGGTACAATTTGTCCCGTTTTTAGGCGCGGGATACTCGCCTTCATCATTCTCCGTCTGCAGCTTTTCGTTAAGAAAGAGTTCCCAGCGGTCACCACGTGGAGGTGGAGATAGGGTTTGGTAGTAAAGCTGTTGGTGTTGGTTCAGCAGGCGTTTCCCAGGTTTTATGCTCCATCGTGGGTACCAATCCACGTTTCGCCCTGGGACCTATACTACCCTTTGACCACCATGAGTATATTTACGGGCATTAATATACCCCCTTGGGAAAATTATGCAACGAGTGGAAATTTGATTTTATTTTGTTCCCATAAAGCATTGCATTTTACGGACTTTCCCGACTTCAAATACTTTCGAAATATATTATTGGAAACTATGCACGGGAGAGTTAACATTCTTCGAGTTTATGGCTTGGAATAATTAACTCACCAGCAAAGCGATTGATCTATTCTAAGTTAATGTTATTCCTCTCGTTATAATGTATGAATGTATAATGGAAAACATTTGTGGAAAATCAGGAATACGACTTCAAATATTTACAGAGTGGATAATTGAACAGCATCCCCCATAAGCTCGCCACAACCGGCGAATTCGGAGAACATTTTGCCTGGGGACGAATTAAATAAATTAATTGGACATGAGTTTAAATTAATTGGAATTGTCAATTCTCGGTCCATCCGCTTGTGCCTTTCACTTCAAAATAATTTCAACAACGTTCAGTGAGGGAACATTGAATACGCCAAGGGAAAGTTTCATTTTATTATTGCATCTCATTGCATTGCATTGCATTGTATGCAAATTGAACTTGAAGACATGATTGCCTTCGAAGGGAGTAATCAACGGAGGATGCTCAACCTTCCTCCTTTGTGGTCATTTGGATAATTATTTCCTGATATTTTTCAAAGAGGGTGGCGGAATGGTTATCAATTTAAGTGCCAATTACAAATTACATCCCTTGCCTTTGTACTGCCAGATTCCATAATGTAAGGAAAGTAGTTGATGGAGGAAACTACGTACAAAAAACTTAATAAATTTTTTTGGGTGTAAATATTCTGACTATTAAAGTTGATCAATACGAACTAATTTCTATTCGCAAAGGTTTCAAAAACATCTAAAATTTGATTTATGCATTTGTCTTTAATTCAATAAAAATGCCTCTTTACAATGCCCACGTCTTTGAATTCAAAGCTGGGGCTAATTTTTTCAGCACCAGTTATTGCTGCATATTATCCCTGCCAAAGTTCTCTTTAAATTAAAACTCTTTTCGGTACTCAACAATTTATTTTTATGTCTTCACCAAATCCAAACTATTCCCATCCGTTCTTGTGGACATTTTGCCAAATGACCAGTTCATAGTATGAAGCTGAAATATGAAACCATACCATCGTACAATGGGCATTAAACCTGAATGGCTCCTGCACATTTGGTCCAGTTGTCAATAATAAAAGTATTTGAAGTGCATTAACATCAGCCAAACGAAATAAACATACAATGGGATATCTGAGCGAGTTCCAATAACCAACTGAAGTTGCCTCGTCCTTTTGGGATGCGCGGGGAGTTAAAGGACAATGCAATGCCAAACGCTTTAACTGGCCAACGCAACAACAAAACAAGATGGTGATATAAAAACTGTGAAACTTCAGCTATGGTCAAAAGGTTAATAGCATTCCATTTGCGTGACACCGAAATCAAATGCATTCGCTACCCTATCATCATCATTATCGTTGTCGTCAACATTCTGCTGGCGAAGGAGTTCACGCTGGATTGGTGTTGCTGTTTAGGATTGAGGATAAATCAACCCTTCTAAGAGGTAAATGCATCGAATTCCGCAAAATTAAGCAAATGTTTTATGTACTGTACATGCATACATATTCGTAGGCACAGGGAAAAAAGATTTAAAAATAACAAATATAATTATTGATCCCTGCTAACTATTAGCATTGCCATGCTGTGTGTATAACCATTCCAGCGTGCAATTAGGTGTATTATGCTTAGCGGATCGGCACCTGCGATGGAGAAATATTTGCTTATGCGTTGCTGTGAGATTGAAAAAGAGCACGGGAATATTTGCGAAGAAGCAGGCGGAAGCCTGTACATGTTGTTGTACTGGAATCACAATATTCTTTTGTACCACATAAATGTGGGTAGGAAGGTAGGTATCAGTGGCCGGCCTGAGGAGCTGTGATGGGCCGTTTTGATGCCACAAACTCCTAAGACCGTGACTGCTGTTATGAGAGCAAGGAGGCAGATTCTAGCCGGCTCGAATCTTCAGAGCCAACCCCTAGCACTCACGAAGGAAAGCAGCTCTGCCACCCTGTAGCTAGAATTCTCTCTGAGATCTCCAATTAATGGTTTAACCAGTGTCCATAGCCTGACTCTAGCTAGAGCCTAGCAATCGCAGCGAAAGTGAATGAGGGTTTCCCTCTCTCCTCTGCAGCTTCGGCAATGCGAATTGTAGGATATGCTAATCCTGGCGGCATGGTCCCCTATGGGCTAATGCAGACCGCGCAATCTTGAATGCATTTGCACGTGTCTGGCACAGGAGCTCTCGTGATGGGGATATGTTATAAGCGGGCCAAATTCTGCTTGACTTGGCACAGTTCGTAAGCCTTTGCCATCTTAGGCTCGCGGCTGCTAGGTAGTGCGAGTGGACTCCGCCCTTGACAGCCGTCAGCGAAACACCGAGTGTATTCACCGAAAGGCTGCCAAGAGCAAAGCCCCGCTGGCCAATCCATCAGCCCGCTCATTCCTCTCTATGTTCCTATGCCCGGGAACCCAGAGGAGGGTGACCTTTAGCGTGCGTCCAGATGGTTCGGCGTGTCTCTGCACTGCCCCACCAGCCTGAGTACAAGGCCTGTCGTCGCTGAGTACAAGGCCTGTCGTCGCTGAGTACAAGGCCTGGATGACCGCTTGGCTGTCGGTCAGAATGGCTATGTTACGCTTGGGGCTCGAATCTCGCTCCAGCTGTCGACAGACTTCCAATAAAGCCAGTACTTTCGCTTGGAATAAATTGGCAAATCCTGCCAGACCACACGACTCGGACACACTCCACATACCATCTTTGATCTATTGGTGAAGAATACTTTGTCATAACTTTGCAACACGCTACCGGTCTTCCACTCTGCTCTGGTTGGAAAGTCTACAGCAAAGATTCTCGTCAAGTTCAGCTCGTGTATTGCATAGTCCGTAGGGAATGTCCAGATTTCCCGAGGTATTTCATCCAGGATGTTGCTGTGGCCGTAGGACTTCGTTGCCCAGCATCTGGACTCACGTAGTCTGATGGCACCGCATGCTGTAACGTATTTCATGTGGAGGCCTAGGGGGAGGAGATGGAGGAGTATATTGAGAGAATCTGCCGGACAGGACTGCAGAGACCCAGTAGCACCTGCACACGCGGTTCTTTGAATCCTATTAAGCTTCATCCTATTGTATTTTTTGCTCAAAGCCTGCCATTATGCAATAGAGCAGTACGTTAGGATCGTACGCACTATAGCAGTGTACATCCAGAGAACCACCTTTGGCCGCAGACCCCAATTCTTTGTCAAGTTTCTCTTGCAGGCATAGAAGGCTATACAGGCCTTCTTAACCCTCAGTTCTATGTTCAATGTCCAATTTAGTTTTGGATCCAAGATTACACCCAGATACTTTACATTAGAGAAAAGAACCAATCTTTGTTCATTCAGCCATAGTAGGTGGAATTAAGGTATTCTTGCCTTGGTGGTGAATAGCATCAGTTCTGTTTTCGTTGGGTTAATGCCGAGTCCGCATCTTGTGGCCCACAGGCAACGCAACGCCCCTTTCATGATGTCGTACATAATGGACGGAAACATCCCTGACACTAATATCAGCAAGTCATCAGCATACGCTGCCACCTTCACCCTGCTGCTGTCCAATGTCTGTAAAATTTCATCCGTTACCATTAACCAGAGCACCGGAGAGATGCCGTCACCCTGGGGCTGTTCACAGCTCTAGTCAATCGGTTATCTCCCAGATCCGACTGGATTTTCTTGGTACTTAGCATGGATATAATCCAATGCGTAAGATACCCCTCCAATCCAATACTAGTCAAGGCTTCCTTGATGGCGTTGGTACCAACGTTGTTGAAAGCTCCCTCTATATCCAAGAAGGCAGTTAGGGTATACTGCTTGTATTGCAGCGACCGCTTAACCGTGCCAATTACCTCGTAGAAGTCAGGCTGATTAGGCAAAAGTCCTTCGTGGACTGATGACCGCGCCTGCCCACTTTCGGTGCGCGTCTCCAGGACTGTGGTACGTATCCTAGATAAATGCAGCTCCGGTAAATCTCAACAAGCTACGTCATAACCCTTTCCTGCTGCTTCTGTAGCATGACTGACATTATGCCATCTGGGCCTGGAGATTTATATGCGGAGAAGCTGTTTATAGCCCAGCTGATCTTATTCTAGGTAGTTACCGATTTAATAGTCTCCCACAGCTGGGGTGGCCGCAAATCCTCCAAGCAAGGTCGACAGTCCTCACTGGTGGGAAAGTGGGTTTGAACAAGCAGCTCCAAGGTTTCACTGGAAGATTCAATCTAGGAGCCTTCCGACTTTTTAAGAAAGCAAGCACTCTCATCTTCCTTGGACAGAATCTTACTGAGCCTAGCGAATTCACTGGTGCTTTTGATGTTTTGACAGTAGTCCAATCAAGATCGCCTCTTGGCGATCTTCATGGCAGACTTGTACTTCTTCAGGCAGTCCTTGTATGGTTGCCAATATGTATGACTATATCAGATGTTGCAGATTTCTCTGGTCAGCTTCCTGAGGCTGGAGATATCTTCATTCTACCATGGTGGCAGTGTTTTTTTGTTGCACTTAATAGGGCGCGAGACTTAAAAGACGGTATTGAATGTCTTTTCCACCTTTGACTCCAGTTCATCTGTCGTACCAACCATCACAGCTCTCCGAGCTACAGAAATGGAAGGTTGGTGTGCTGCCTCGGTTACACACCGATAGGTTTGAAGTAATAATAAAATCAAAGAATGACTCACGTATTATGTTGTTTTTCGAGCTGCCCGAGAGCGTATGCCTTGCATTGACGTGACAGCCTATCAAGAGGTTAGCCTTCTTGGTTGCCATGGAGTTCGTCAGATATTGTAGTTCTTCTGACGGAGCTGATCGGCCGTGAGCTATGTAAGCCGAGGAAATATACAGTTTCTCTGGCCTCGTTTGCTCCAGCTTGACTACGATTAGGTTGCTGGAACTGGAGTCCGGACACTGAAAAGCGTGCAGACTCCTCCTCGCAAGAATACACGCTCTAGGTCTGCCCTGATCAGCGTCTTCTGTGCTGTGGAATAAGTAAAAATATTTGCTTTGGAGCCCTTTGATGGTTCGGTCGTCTCCGACCCAGGGTTCCTGTATTAGTGCGACGTCGATATCTTTCTCTAGGAGGAAGACAAGCAAATTAGTCCAATCGCATTTCGAGTGTTGCAAATTTATTTGCGTTACCCTTAGCATGATCTGCTTGCGTGGGGGGTTCGTTAGTCCCCGTCGGACAGTCGATCGTGATCTCCTCCGACAGCTCGTTGGCGGCGTCGATTGGATTGAGATCGTCGTCCGGTTTTGCAGAGCGGAACACTTTTACCTGTGCGTTCCTGATTCCGAGCGGCACTTTACAGTCGACCTTTTGCAATGCTTTCGGGCACTCTCCATTTACACGGAGCAAAAAAATTTAGCTGTTTGTCTAGTGTTCCTCCTCCTTGATAACAACCCACTCGTTCATGGAGATCCCTATCCATACGGATCTTCGGCAACCAGATGCGAGGGAGCGGTCAGCTGGGAATCTCGTCGTAAGGGATGATATTGAGCTTTACGCCCTTTCAGGCGTCGTTGATCTTAGCGACGTACGAACCGAGAAAGTCCATAGAGAATTGGTCCTCGCTGGCTATTACGTGGAACCCACAGACCACCCGAGAGGAATCACAGCGGGGAATGAATCCCGTGTGTTTGCCTTTGGTGTCCAGGAGATGCTCAAGGACCATCTCCGACAGCCTGGACTCAACACTGGTCCACACCTCCTGGCGCTAGTTTGCCGCTAGCAGAATTACCATCTGCCAGTGGCACACGTAAGTGCCTCCTGGCCACGTCGCTGAAGGGTTTCGCAGTTCGTGACCCGCCGGCCAAACAAACATACTGTAAAGTTTATCCTGTCGAAAAGCAGGAAGGCTTGCAGAAGTATTGTGGGCATTCTGACTGGCCATAATTCACCAGCTGGGCATATGTTCAGAATAGGAATTATCCAAGATGATACCTGTCCATTCGGAAATAAGGAAGCGGAATCCACTGTACATTTTCTATGTGAGTGCCCCGCTTACGGACCCATCAGACATCAGATTTTTGGTGCTGATGTGCTCCAACTGCAGCGGATAGCATTACATACACTAACGGAAATCCTGCGATACATAAACAAATCCGGGATATTCGGTTAGACGGAGGAATCGAGTACAATGAATCACTAAGGTCTAAGTGCAGCGTTGCCTCTCCCTCACCTCCACGCACACATACATGCTGAAGCGACAACTTTGACCAATTATAACTTTGTTAATAATAGTGAGATTTCCATCAAACTTGGTAAGACCATATTAGATATTATAGCCTATACTACTGATTCTAGGATGGACTTTAGGGGGGGTTTTGCAGTCAATTACTAAAAATTATAATAATAAACCATTATTAACTTTATTTGTACAGATATCGGAATTGAAGATATTTCAGAGTCTAGGCTCCGTATAGTGGGGGGCTTTGTGATTTTTTTTCAGATTTTTTCGGTTGGGTAGGTTCAGCCCACATTCTTTTCCCTTGTACATTAAACGTCAGAAATGAGACCAGCTTTGAAAAGTACTAATCGACACCCCAAATGACTATACTTGGTGGAAAAAAGTTTACATCCCTCCCCTTGCATGTATGGAGACCCTCCTTAAATTTCAGAGTATGATGTAATTCACGGCATTGGTTCACAGTTCCCACTTTCTCACCAAATTTGATGTCTATTGGTATAACCGTTTCTGAGAAAAATGTGTGTGATTGACAGGCAGATAGACAGGCACAAGATACTGAGGCCCTTACAAACAAGGCAATTTTTGAAATTAGGTCATTCACTAGCAGATGCTGGTTTGACGCTCACAGAGCATAAAACTGAGGTAGTTTTGAACCCCAAACGAAGTAAGCAAACGTCGTTAAAGATCAGAACTGGCGAACACATCATACGCTCGCAACCAACGTTTAAATAACTAGGAGTCATGGTTAACCAAAGGTTGAAATTCAAGCCGCATCTTGAGAATTTAGCAACACAAGCTTCCGGGATTGCTACATTGCGAAGGTAGGTGGCCCTAGGCAAAGCCGTCGGCTCCTTATCTCGAGAGTTGTCAGCTCTATCTTGCTTTATGCAGGCATCGTCATTGAAATTAGAAGCAAATAGGAGAAAAATCGCAGTCCCATACCGATTGAGTACATTACGAACGTTTTGCGTTTACCGTATAACATCAGACGAAGCAGCATATGTGATAGCAGGCTTGGTCCACATTGACATCTTGGCGAACGAGGGTCGACGCCCCTATGATGCATCTTATGCAATCGGCAAGCTAGTTTGAAGTGGCAGAACAGACGGGATAGTTCACGTAAAGGACGCTGGACTCGCAGGATTATTCCACATGCCTTAAAATGGATCAAACGATGAAGTTAGCTACGACCTAACTCAATTCCTAAGAGGACACGGAGGGTATCCTCCATAACTTTTTCGCTTTTGCCGTGACGAGTCCCCATATTGCCCAACATCTGGTAGGTGCGGAGCATCTTGTCTTTAACTGCCCAAGGTTCGCCGCACCCAGAGCGGAGGTGGACATTGACGCTGGGGCGTGGTTGTCACCCGAGGATATCGTGGAGTATATGCTAACTTCTAAAACAGTTTGAAGGGCGGTGCAAACTTTTTACACAAAACCTTAAAAAGGGGAACAATTACACCAAATTTAGTTTCTCTGTTTATGCCCTTTCAATTGCTTTTGCTTTATAATCAGCTCATCCAGAACTAAGTGATTCATACTGGAAAATAGTACAACAATTTCTCATGAAAAACTACCCTCATGGGTAGGTGAGATGCTCTTCCTTCATTGTCGCATACCAGGATTAAATTGCTGCTCCAGTCTGTAAACTAAAAGATTATTAAGGAGGACCTCTATTCAACGAGTTCGTTCTTGTGCATTCTCCTTCTGATGATTGCTAGGACAATCATTCACTACGGTAACTCGGATTGTCTCCTCAAATCAAACAAATGGTTTTGCAATCTGCATCCTTTCATGACTTTCCATTAAAACTTTTCAATGGGCGCAAGCATTCGCCGGGAGAATGTTTAGCGATTGATTTTCATGCCCGAACGAGGTTCAGTTTGGGTACAGAAACCTGGAAAGGCTCGGAATGATAACAATGGATGGACTAACAACATTAGTATCTACCGAGCACACACCTATGTATATTCGGGACTATCCAGTTACAGCATATTGCATTTGGATTAGGGACAACTATTGGAAATGTGCTACATATGCATTCAGCAGACACCATGAAGCCAATGGACGAACTAGGAAAAAGGAGTGCATACTTCAATTGGGACGCTAAGTGGCAGTCACAGAAGGATCGCTGCGAAAGGTGCGTCCTCGAAATTGAAATATTCGATTTATATTCTCTTTTGTTGCTGATTTTTGGTAAAATAAATAACAGAATTTTCATTTAAAAAAAGAAAAGGAAAACCTAAACATGATGATGACAAACATTGAGTGGGGGTGGCTGCGGCATACAAATTGGGATTAGCAAAAACTCTATCTGCATTTTGATGATCAACTTTAATCAGATATGTCATGTGGTTTTTTAGTAGTCCACAAACATTCTTCCATATTTTAATAGGACATATGCATAACATTTTTTCATTTATTTTTTGTTTAGCTTTGCTACTAGCAATTTGTTGTTAGAAACGGCGGAATGAGGAGTCCTTGTGAGCTCAATGTACATATAAAATCACACTATACAATTCGGGGGCCGTCCCCCTTGATTATGGCAAAGGTGTTAGATATGCCTCGTATCATCTAGTATGAATGCTGTATCTGCTCTCAGTATAAACCAGTACTAGTCACGGAGGAGCTTCGATTATAGTTAACAAACAAATCCGTGTCTGAAAAGGACCGTCAAATTATGCGCACATAGTAGGTACTCACGTTAAACCCCCTTTCAGCCCCTAGAAGGAGGCACATCTCACATTCAAAGAACCTGGTGAATACATAAAAAACGGAAGAAGTTAGGAAGTCAAGTAGCTGAACCAGAACCAACAGAGCTCCTTACACAGAATGCAGACACCAGCAAAAGTATGTCTAAGGTCAGCATATCAGACGTCAGGAAGGAGACAAGTTTCAATGGCACAGGTGCTGGACATCCCTTGATATTTGCACTATCTGAAAGAAGGCCTGGAACTAAAGCCCTTAAGAAAGCTCAAAATATAATTAAGCCTGGAAAGATGGAATCAAAGGACAGTAGAATACTGGACATCAACCCACACTAGTGAATTCTCCCGAAACTGAACAAAAGAGTGAGAAAATCAAGTGCACAGGCCACATGGTGACAGGGTGTCTTCCCAAAGCCACAGCGCTGGAAACGAAAGAAGTTTTAGACCTCCGATTTGCTCAAAATAAATACGCGATGATGTAGAGTCTTTAGAAGCAAAGTGGAGGGCCAAGGCAACCCCTCAAGATCGGGCTTACATGTCCCGCCTCCAATCAATTAAACGACGTAACAGCCTTACCAATTGTAGAATTGACAGCATACCGAGGAAAAGTACTTCCGAGGACACATCGTGCGACAAGTTCAATCGGGTACGACATAAAAGCTGAAAGAGTAGAACCGACTACCAATTCCTATCTTCACCTCCAAGTGGTGACCGCTGGGAACTCTTTCTTAAAGAAAAACTGCAGACGGAAAGGATGGAGGCGAGTCTCCCGCTACTAAAAATGGGACAAATTGTACCAACTGGTCCTCCAGGTTGGGAGTTGGGTAGAGCTGAGAGCCATACACGCAAAACCAACTTTACGAAAGCACAGAAGGAGCCTCGGACAGGATGGACTTTACAACAACGAACCCGGCAACGACAATGGAATAACGATTTGCGCAATTTCTCATGGAATGCGCACTCCCTGTACAGAGATGGAGGAGACTGCAGAGTCGGAGAAGGATACCTTCTACGAGGCAGTTGAGCGGACCCTCGAAACATGTCCCAAGTATGATATCAAAATCATATTTGGAGATTTCAATAGTCAAGCAGGGACATATTCAGGCGGTTCCCATAGCTTACATAGGGATACTAATGATAATGGACTGCGGAATATTCAGTTAGCAGTATCGCACGAAATGGTTGTTGGAAGTACCTGGCTTGCGTTGAAAGTTGTCCACACGGGCGGGCGGTAGAAGGAAGCCTGGCAAAACCAACAGGTCTGAGAACTCGAAAAGTACAAGGAGCAACCGTACTAGGTGCGAAAGTTTTACCAACAAGTCAGCAGGATGAAGACTTATACACCTCGATGATCATCCTGTCGAGGCAAAGAGGGAAATCTGAGTTCCAACAGAATGGGCATATTGGAACGATGGCTTGAGTATTTGGATGAACTGCTCAAGAACCAAAATATCGGCTAGTTGGAGGTCCCACCAACTGAAGGCGACGGACAAATACTGCCACCACCAAGTATGGAAGAAATAGTCCGTGCAATCCATCGGCTTAAAAACCAGAAGTCGCCAGGGGCTGATATAATTACAGCCGAATTGGTTAAACAACTACACCAAGTGTTTCATCAACTGATACTCAAGGTGTGGGACAGCGAATCAATGCCTAACGATTGGCAACGAGTCATTATCTGTCGCATACATAAAAAGGGATATTTCGCGCAGTGCAGTGATTATAGATGTATCACGTTGCTGAGTGCCATCTGTAAGATATTCTCCGCTCTCTTGCTGGGTCGGATAGCCCCACACGCCCAACACATCATTGGCCCATTCCAAAGAAGCTTCACTCTAGACAAATCAGCGAGGCCAGAAAAAAGCAACAGAATCATTTACGTCTGCATTGCGAATCCCTTTCTCCAGGGCCAGGTTGAAGAGGACGCATCATAGGATATCCACTTGTCTTAGGCCGTTGATGTTGAATGGTCTTGAGAGTGATTCTGCTGCTTTTCTCTGGTCTCGCACATTGATCAGGGTTAGCCTAGTCACTCTCATTAATTTCGTCGTGACACCGAATTCTCTCATGGCCGTGTATAATTTTACCTTGGCTATGCTGTCATAGGCGGCTTTAGAGTCGGCGAAAAGCTGATGCAACACATGTTCATCAGTGCTAACAAGCCAAACTTGTTAGCGCTGATGAAGGGAACAAGTGGTTCCCGAAATATCGGTATTTGCAAGAATAAATATCAACACCGACGAAAAAGAAACAACAAGTTTTTTATTATTTCAGATAATTAATCGTTGGTGTAGTTAGACGCTTCCATGTTTAACCAATTCGGCTGTAATTATATCGGCCCCTGGCGACTTATGATTTTTAAGCCGACGGATTGCACGAACTATTTCTTCCATGTTTGGTGGTGGCAGCATTTGTCCGTCGTCTTCAGTTGATGGGACCTCCAACTCGCCGATATTTTGATTGTTGAGCAGTTCATCGAAATTCTCAACTCATCGTTCCAATATCCCCATTCTGTTAGAAATCAAGTTTCCCTCTTTGTCTCGGCAGGATGAGCATCGAGGTGTATAAGTCTTCATCCTGATGACTTGTTGGCAAAAATTCTGCTCCCTGTACTTTTCAAGTTCGTCCTGTTCGTCTGTGAAGTCGTTTCTTTGTTAAACGGAGTTCTTGGTAGGTCTCTGCGAGCGCCCGCGTTCTTTGAGAATGCAACATTACCCGGTATGCAACATTCTTCCGTTCCGTCGTCTGCTTACATTCAGCGTCAAACCAGCCATTCTAACTGTTTTTTCGGTTGGGGCCCAGTATGTTTGCGGCCGTAACGCTCTTCAGGTGGTTTTGAAGATCACTTGTTGATGCTTCATCTCCAGGACATCTGCTAGTTGCGGTTAATGCGACATCCATTTCCCCTTTATGGGTTTTACGAGGGGCTGTCTTGTGATTGGCTTTTAGTTTAGTTTAGTTTAGTTAAATGGGGGGAGCCGCAGCTCCGAGCACTCAGGCCATTATTAGGCCCATTGTACTATCCCCGTAAGTTGCCTATTCAATGGCTTCGCGCCTACGGTGTTCGCAGGCTTTAGCGAATCTGAGAACATTCTCAAGAGGCAGAGAGTGTGCAGATTCTTCATTGAGATCTGAGGATGCCGGGCAGCTGCATAAAAAGTGCAGGGCAATTTCCTCCTTGACAGTAGATGGTCGGATTCCAAGAGCTGGTTCTGGGCCCACCATTGTGGATCCAGACCCTCGGCGAGCCAGTCTATCAGCCCCCTCATTACCGGCGATGTTAGAGTGCCCCGGCACCCAAATCAGGAATGTTTCGTTCAGTCGGCCAAGTTTCAGCAGCACCTGATGACAACTCCACACCAACTGGCTTGATATGTTGTTGCCATCTAGTGCTGATAATGCCGCCCGACTGTCGGACCACATTCGAATGGTGCGACCCCTCCATTTTTGTCGCAGACATTCTTCTGCTGCCAATGAAATGGCATATATCTCCGCCTGGAATATGGTCGTCATTTTTCCGAGGGGTCGGGCCAGTTCTATAATTGGATTCTCCGAGAACACGCCTGCACCCGATCCATCCTCCGTGACTGACCCGTCGGTGAAGATTTTTAGGTCTGTAATCTGAAAAGACTCATGGCCACTTGTCGACCATTCTTCTCTTTCGGTGATTACGACAGTGTATGTCTTTTCAAAGACGAATCTGGAAACCATATGATCGGTCGGCATCAGGGCTACCGAATGTTTTTCAAGGAATTTCCATATAGACGCATGCCCGTTGGATTGGCCGCCTTTCCACGCCCCAATGGTATCGAGCCTATATGCGTCGTTGGCTGCTTTCCGTTTCACTTCCAAGTAGATGGGGGGTAAATTTAGGATGGCTTCAAGTGCCGCAGTCGGCGTAGTACTCATTGCCCCATTAATACTTAGGCAACCAAGTCTCTGAATCTGCGTTAGCAGCTTCCTGCTGTTAGCAAAGTTCAGTCTTGGCCACGAGACGATGCATGCATACATCAAAATGGGTTTTATTATGGATGTATACATCCAATATATCCGTTTAGGTGAAAGTCCCCAGGTCTTACCTATCGCATTCCTACAGCACCAGAGCAATCTGCAGGATTTCTGGTATTGTTCCTGGATATGATGCTTCCACGTTAACTTGGAGTCGAAATGTACTCCTAAGTACTTGACTGTTTGTGCCAGCTGGATTTCCGCCCCTGCTAAGGTGGGTAGCGTATAGCTGCCCCACCTGACGTTCTTAGTGAACATAACTAGTCCAGTCTTTCTAGCGTTCACCGTGAGTCCATTGCGGAGGCACCAGCTGTGGATTACATGCAGAGTTGCATTCAAGCGGTCGCATACTGTGTCCGCAAACTTGCCGGTAATTATTACGGCTAGGTCATCCGCAAATGCTTGCGCGAAGACTTTTTTGTCCTCCAGGAGCCACAGCAGGGTATCCATCACCAAGAGCCATAACAGTGGAGAGAGAACCCTTCCCTGTGGGCAGCCCCTGAGACATCCTGCTTCAATAGACTTCTGGCCGACCGATGTGTGGATTTTTCTCCACTCTAGCATGTGAAGGATCCAACTGATTAGCAGGGGTTCGATTCCATGCTGTCTTGCCGCATCACAAATTGCCGCAAATGAGGCATTATTGAAGGCACCTTCGATGTCCATGAATACGCCTAAAGCGTATTCTTTATCGGACATCGCCTTTTCAATTTTTGCCGTAAGTTCATGGAGTGCTGTCTCCGTGGATTTGCCTTTCTGGTAGGCGTGTTGCCTATGGTGAAGTGGCCATTTAGGAATGTGTGTATCCCTTATGAACCGATCTACTAATCTTTCTAGTCCTTTTAGCAGAAAGGACGTTAGGCTGATCGGTCGAAAGCTTTTTGCGTCTGTGTAGGTGGGTTTTCCTGGTTTGGGAATGAACAACACCTTCACATCCCGCCATTTAACTGGAATATAAGCGTGTGCTAGGCATGCCCGATATATATTCCGAATGTGTCGACCCAGGGCGTCCATTCCTTCTACTACTAGCGCAGGAATGATGCCATCCGGACCTGCAGACTTATATCTATGGAACGAGTTAAATGCCCATTTCACTCGCTCCAGTGATACTACTTTGCATGCCAGATTCCAATCTCTCGGTTGAGGGCTGTATGCACCTGTTGCCCCCGAGATTAGATTTTGGATGCTGCCTGGGAAGTGTACTTCAAGTAAATGATTTCTCGTTTCTTCATCGCTTTCTGTGTACTTACTATTCTGTAAACGTAAGTAACCCAGTTTCTGGCTCACGTTCTTTGACCAGAATCCGCTTCAGCTTTGACGTTGCCTCAAGAGAGTTAGTCTCTTCGCAAAAGCGTCTCCAAGATGATCGTTTAGCCGATCTTATGCTCTTCTTTAGAGCCTTCTGTGCCTCTTTATAGCAATTCCAGCTAGTGCTTGATTCGCCCTTCAGAGCACGATTAAGGAGCATCCTTGTCGTTCTCCTCTGTTTTGCCAAATCCGAGTTCCACCATGGTGTTTTACCCTTCTTTGGCATCTTGAGTGGACAGCTTTCTTCGAAAGCTTCTCTCATACTAGTTGTGATGATCTGGGTTGTCTTCTCAATTCCAGCAATGGATTTGATGCGCCTCCCAGGGATCGTGACTCGGGCGTTCAATTCTGTTTGATACATTACCCAATCTGTCTTCCTCGGATTCCGAAATGGAGTGGGTGGAGGTAGATCCATGCCCATAACGAAATCAATGCGTCTGTGATCCGAGAGTGTGATATCGTTTGATACTCTCCACTCTCCGATCAGAGCCGCGATGTCAGGAGATGCCACCGTGATGTCGATGACCTCTTGCCTGACCACGTTGAAGAAAGTGGGTTCATTACCCACATTTAGGATCTGCAAATCGGTTCCTACTAGATACTCCAGTAGTCTCGATCCTCTTGCATTGATGTTCGAACTTCCCCAGCATATGTGGTGAGCGTTGACATCACATCCTGCTATTACCCCCATGCCTCTACTTTTGGCATATTGGATAGCTCTGATGAATGTTCCACTGGGAACGTCTTCTGCGTCGTAGGGGAAGTATGCAGAGCACCATAGTATCTCTTTATCTCCCTGTTGACTTTTTATGGTTAGCTTAGCCGATGTGGTGTCGCCATCACATAGATCGTTAACCAGGTTAGCTTGGAAGTCTTTGGAGACTACCATGCAGGTGCGGTCCGGTGCGCTTCCATTGGCATACAATAGGTCAGCATGTTGGAAGTTTAGGCCCCTGACTGCCCCACCAACAACCCACGGTTCTTGTATGAGGTATATAAATGTCTTGCAGCTATTCATCCGACGACTGATAAGTGCAGTCGCCGCTTTACAATGTTGCAAATTTACTTGGGAGATGTGGCACCTCATTTATGTTTCAGATGTAGATGCCGGGGGCTGCATGTCCCCTTCAATGGTTTTAGGAGCCGACACTTTTAACATGACGGTCCCCAGCCCATAGTAGAGCCGGCAACCCGATTTTTCCCGAACTTTCTTAACATCAGGTTCGGGAACGCCGATAGTGAGAAAAGTTCCCGGCCTATCGGTTCTCTCTCCTGTTTTGCTGCCTAGCAGCAACCAGGTGGAAGTGTTAAGGTTGTTCTGTACACCAAGTTGTTCCAGAACCCCGACACCATTTCGCTCTTCTTCTGGAAGCCAGAGAAAGCACTTCTTGATCGATGGCAGCTCAGAGACCCTTTTCAAGGTTAGTCGCGCACCCTCCCACACATCGTTAAGGGAGGAGCAGTACTGCCTGAGCCACTCGTTCGTGTCTTCGTGTGATTGGCTTTAGTATTCACTCTCACCTGATTGTCAGAGGGGATTTTGGATGGTGTTTGGAGCACTATGCCCAACGAGATAGTGATCCGAGTCTATATTGCCCCTCGATATGTTCTGACATTCATCAGGGCTGAGAGGTGGTGGCATTCAATCAGCACGTGGTCAATTTGGTCAAAAGTGATCCCATCTGGAGAGGCCCATGTATGTTTATGGACCACTTTCCGTGCAAACCAGGTACTTCTTACAACCATTTCGTGCGATACTGCTAACTGAATAATCCGCAGTCCGTTATCATTGGTATCCCTATGTAAGTTATGGGATCGCCTGGATACTTGACTGTTGAAATCTCCAAGTATGATTTTGATATCATACTTGGGAAATGTTTCTAGGCGCGTGAACGTTAATGAACTTTATATTTCTAAATTGGCCTCCCGAGCGCAGAGTTCACAACCTTTCGCTTATATTTTCAAAGCAGATAACAGCAGGTTTCATTTTTTGGCTGGACTAAGAAAACTCCGAGCACATGGTTTACTGGATGGCCACTATAATATATGGTCTAGCGATTCTTCTCTACGAAACCGGTCCCTGTCCAACGCAGTTCCTTCGACGCTGTTACATCAGCCCTATATTGGGACAGGGTATCGGCTAGCTGCTTGTTGGTATTGGTTCAGCAGGTGTTTCCCAGGTTTTATGCTCCATCGTGGGTACTAATCCACGTTTCGCCCTGGGACCAATACCATCCTTTGACCACCAGAGAAACGTATGACGTAGAATAATTGGAGAGGAGTGTTAGCTTTCTGAGAAGTCTTGATAAGAGTCGAATGCGAAGAGCTAGCACTTAGGGCGCGTAGTCGATTGTAATTAAAGTTAAGTTAATGCTATCGATAGTTGACATGAAAATTCGAAACGAGGGGCCTCCGTTAAGATATTGGTTGCTTTGAAAATCGCGGCAGCTTTTCGGAATTTTCGTGGTTTATGGACCCGGACATTTTCAGAAAGTAATTCACTTTTGTTCGTATATTCTTCTCTTGAAAATTGTCTCCATTCCCTTTTTGGGTATTCTGTCTTGTTGTCGAGAATGTAGAATTAGCACCCATGGACGGCGTCTCTGAACGAATGAAATGGAAAAAGGCTCAAGGCTTCAGCATTACCAAAGTAAAGTCTCATATCCACATAGAAGGCATTCATAGCAAAACTAAATTCAGGTGAAAGTAGTAAAGCTTCCCACACTGTGAAAGTGCTTTCACAACCACGTCATAAGAGAGCTCAAGTAATTGAATTAAACTTTTTCTGCATTCCAGCTTCAAGTTTTTAGGAAGGTCTGCCTGAATTTAACCTTTGATATAGTGGTCTGCATCACATGCCAACAAGCAGTGCGATTACGGTCGACTCCTGGGAGGCCTTAACTCGCGCGTATAGGGTCTTCGGGTCATGGGCAAAGGAGAAAATGTCTTCGTCAGATGGAGTCGACACTCCTCAAAATTAATTTTCTAGAATTGTACGTGATATCTACGTCATGTTGAGTTCCGTAAAGCAGTTTTTGGTAAGTAAAATGGATGAAATTCGACGTGAAATATATGCGAGTTAGCACGGGTAGCCATGCGGAGGGGGATGAGGGTTTCTTTTTGAAAAATTTTCTGAAACTGAAGAACAAATGAAGCCCCAGTTTCCATTACGTTAATGGACTGGGAGTGCTCTGCAGAAAGGGATACGGACGATATAGTTATTACAAGGCCGCATGAAATTTTATTAGATAGGCCAATTGAAATTTGGGATTCGAGATTCGGAAAGGTTTAAATGAGAATAAAGCGATATGCGATTTTCCGGAAAAATATTGGGATTACGGCAACTTGTATCAGAATAACATATGAATCGAGCCAATGATAGCATTAAGGGTGTATATAAATAACAAAACAAGTCGAAAACTGGAAACTGGCCGCTTTAGGTATGAAAGATTTTATGTATTCATTGTGTAAATATATCTGAATGCAAAAATTTTCCATTTGTGCGTATTTCGTGATCTACATACAATATATGCATTGAGCATGTCAAACTACTCACTTTAGTGTGATATTGTACTGCTTAGAGGTGCAATAACTTTACACAGAAGAGGTTACTTTAAGCTGCAGTAGCTTTATCAGTAATATTATGATATTACTGCATCATTTATGACTCTAGGACAAACTTAAGGGGGTCATCCCGTGTGAAGGCCGTTTTTTTTGCCTATTTTTGGAAAATTATTTTGAAGGACTGGATAAAGATAGAAACGTGATTTTTTCACCATATATTTATTGATATCTCTAGTATATGTGATAAATTTTTCAGCCTGATTTCGTTGCTAATTTTCGGAATAGATGTTAATTTATGCACCCATCTCCAAAAAAAGGTGTTTTTCTGCTGCCACGCTGGAGGGCGCTGTGTTTATCTGACGAAAAAAAACTAAACGGCATTTTAATGTCGACAATATTCCACGGTCCGCAAACTAGGATAATTAGAAAATATTGAAAGGTAAATTTTTGGTGGGCTTTCAAACTTAATTTTTTAGATTTTGGTGTTTTTTTACGTCTTTTTTTATGAATAAAAAAAAACTACCCGTCCGATTCCAATTATCCTAGTTTGCGGACCGTAGAAATATGTACTAAAGAAGTCGTGAAAATTTCAAAGAATTTGGTTGGATAGATTTTGAGCTATGGTGGCAGCCGATTTTCGAGATGCAGTTTCGAGAAAAACGCATTTGAAAATTTAAATGTCATTATCAACAGTAAAATTTTAGCTCACCATTAATCTGCTATACCTGGTCCATAGAGAGCACCCTCCGTTTCTTTAAAAAAGTCTTGTAAGGCCGATTGTTGCTCTCTGGTGTCAATTGTGGCTCTTTTAGCGAGGTCAGTCGATCGTCGTTCGGACCGCCAAATTCGTGCTTCATTACGGCGGTCGGCATAAACCTGACATATGTGACCAACTTGACATCCGATTGTTACTAGGATTTTGAGAATGCCATTGAATCCTTCATTGAAAATAATTACAACCAGAAAAGTGGCTATTTCTACGACCTTGGCCCCAGAATGAAGGTGGTTAGAAGCGAAAGTTCAGATCAATGCATTTAACGACTCATTGTTATTCTGGGTCTCTGCTCCTAAACATCTGTTCAAGAGATCATTCGGTGACAAGTCTTCGTAGATTGGTTTGATGACTGTTTGAACTTCTTCAGTCAAAGGTGCCTTCTCGTAGTGAAAACTATCCAGTTCTCCTTTAGCTTCCGCTTTGCGCCATTTGCACCAACTTTCCTCGCCTGCTGGACAATTTTGATGCTGAGGATTTTCGTCTGTAGAACATTTATGGAAGAAAGTTTCCCAAATTTCTTGCTTCATTCCTTCTATCGAATTTGTGTGTCGACGAATAGCTAGCCCAGAAAATGTAGTGAGGTCCTTATCAGTAAGTTTTGCAGCCCCTTTTCTACCAATGCCTTTGTGATTCTTTTTTGCATTTCTAAGTCGCTTTCCCATTCTTTTCTCGACATGTCCTTCGCATTCCTTTTTTATTACCACGTATATTTTATTATTTGCAGAAATTGGCAGAAATACTGGAGGAAACTCCAGCAAAATCCAATATACAATATACAAAACTTGTCGCAATTGGAGCATCCATGTTCATGCTTGCTGAAAGTTTCTTTGTTGATGTTGATGCGAAGCCCTTTTTCTTCTTTGATAACTATCGATTCCCATGAAATACTCGTTTTTTAGTGCGAGCATGACGTTGAACGTTAAAGCGATCTCCCTTCGTACGATCCATTTAAAAAAATCACTGAACACACAAACAGCGCAATACTTACAACAAAATATAACTGAGTATAGCTTGAACGCCTTTCAGTGCTCACTCTAGACTGGATTATCCTTTTTATTCCAAACAGCAAATAAGTTTAGACAATTGACTAGTTTTTCATCTTTTTATATTTATACCTGTGTTCAAATTTATAAGGCTCAGATAAAAAACTAACAGGTAAAAAAAGATTCGATGCGCTTTCTCATCGAGTACTCTAGCCGCGGCTGCAAACTCCATACCTGTTTAACACTGTAATTTCTGAACGACTCGGAATATCGGAAAATTCCTTTGCCCACATATTCTCCACTATATATAGATACAATTCATGCAAAAAAAAAATCGATTTCTGCATCCCGACACACGGGATGACCCCCTTAAGGGGGTTTCTAGTAAATTCCACACAAACAGTAATATACAATTATTAATATAATTTGAAAAGATATTGGTATGTAGGTATGTAGGCCAGGACGCCAGACAGCTTTTGGGGATATCGAATTGGTGGACCTCGGCGCAAAACCGGGATGTCTGGAGTTCCTTATTAAGGCAGGCCTAGACCGGATACCGGTTGTTACGCCGTTGATGATGATGATGATTGGTATGTATTTTGGTATTTTGGTACTTGGACGCCACATGAAGGCAGCTTGGTGATTTTTTCTAGATTTGTCGATTGAGTAGTGTCCGAGAATGAGTCCGTTAAAAAAATTAACCCTTTCCGGACCCACATTCACCACACTTAAATTATTGATGGAGATCTTTCATTTGGCAACCCACATGACTATATTCTATGTAAAAAAAATTTACAAGTCTCTTTTGTATGTATGGAGACCCCCTTAAACTCAACCAAGGGGGATGTAACTCAATGCATGCTCAGTCCATGCTTTACCGCCGAGTGTACTAGATCTTGTCGCTAGCGTCGCAATTCAAATTGATAAATTCTTCAAGTGTGTCCATTCTTCCCCTTAGGACTTAGGGCCCAAAACCCGTAACTTGCTTTATAAAGTAAATTCGTGTATACTGTATAATATAAAAACGAGTACGGTGGTGCAACCATCCTCCTCGTACAAAATTCGTGTCTTACCAACACTTCTCACCGCCAGCGACTTCAAATCGCTCGAAGTTACTCTCACTTTCTTTGAAACCCATTGCTGCCGTCTACTATCCGGACCAGTGCCTTGATATTCATGATATCCAAAGAATGCAATCCTTTTGCGCCTCGGAAGGTCCAGCCTGGTACCTGATAATAGGCGGGGACCTCAGCCAGGCACCAGTCTTGATTTGATGCGCGGTCGAACCAGAATGGGGAAAGACTCCATCGCACCCAAACATAAACCTACTCCCTTTAGCCCAGTCCTTTCCACTTTCCATAAAGGTTATTATCACTATATATAATGAATTAGTTCATTATTAGCAGTAAAATTACTGTTAATCCCCATCCAAATATATATTTTCTTCCTGGAAACCGTCACCGACATAAGCGGCCATGGCGCTATAATCTTCGATATAAAACCATCCGTCCCGCCCTCGGTTCTTGATTACCAGAAGAAGAACTGGAAACTCAGTAACTTCGGACTTGATCCACTCTTCCTTCATCCAACACCATGGTATCGAACAACACCATCGAACAAACAGTTCGTCAGTACACTGAAGAAATTGAGCAAGTACGCAACGAACTGATTCCAATTCGTCTTCTCAGCTATCGTAACTTCATCTCTTTCCCTAATGATATCCTTGACGATAACAAAATAGATATTCTCCGTAGTACTCTCACATTGATGAAAAATACGCAATCTTGACCGGCCAATCCGCCAACGAATTTTAACTCTATCCACCGATTTCCAATAACGATCTGAAACCTGACATGTTCACGGAAATCAGAAAAATTTACCCTCGCCTGGGCCAAACAACCCAACAAACCTCAATCCCACCCTAAACTTTCTTCCGATCTGGAAACTAACATCCTAAGAAAACACTTTCTACAAACACACCATTGCACATCCGCGACGAAGTTTTCAAAACCAAGATCAGTGAATCAATTACAAGACTTCAATCGATTGCATTTTTCGACCCCATCCAAACTACACAAACCTCTCAATCACCTGGATTGCTGGTAGAAGATTCCAGCCATCAATTTTGTCACACCAGACATCGTCACAGTGTAGATCGTAGCGTCTAAATACGAGAAATCGGTAGGTCCTAACAAATCCACTCCATAATCCTAAAAACATGTGCTCCAAAAATGTCTACCGTCATTTCCTCAATCCCCATTTCCCCACCTGGAAAAGAAGTTAGTGTTGACCGAACGGGTGCCAAGGTTTTGGAAGAGGTATAATAAACTGTACCCCAGCATCGAGTTCACCGTGCAGACGGAAAACGAAGGTCAATTACTTTTATTGGACCTGCTGTTGAAGAGGAAGCACAAGAAATTGGACCTGGAAATATAGAGAAAACCGACGGACACCAAACGAGTTATCCCCAGCACTTTGAACTACACTCGTCAGCACAAAGCCACCTCTTTCAATCACATGATTCATCGGATGCTAACTCTTCCCATTTCTTCGATAGAAGTGATGGAAAAGACGAAAAGAGAATATTTTTGAGGTCGCCAGACTGACTAAAGACTACACCATCAGCAGCTTGATTAGCAAACGGAAGAGGACGTTCCAACCGCTCAGATGATGGAATTGAACTAAACTTCCCTTTCGTTGAAACGAAAACTGGGGAAACATGGTTTGGAGATCGTTTTTAGCAACAGGAACAACCAACTCAAAACCCTTCTAGCATTAACCAAAGATCCAATCGATCAAATGGCCAAGTCCGGGATATACGAAATTTCCTGGGCTAATTGCAGGAAAATACATATCGGACGAATCAGAATCAAGAAGTAGAATTAGCGGAAACAAAGGGTACTTCGGCTTTTAGATCAAAGATAGCCGAATATATCGTCCTAAACAAATACAGAGAGAACGTAAGGTTAGTGAACTACATAAACGATACAATGAAATTAGACGTGTCCGAAAATCTAGAAATTGATAAAACAGGGAAAGATGAAATTCTTAGCAGGGATCAAGGCAATGGTTACTCCCGGCTCTTCAAATGCAGCACCCCACCCCGATTCCCACTGTGAATATGAACTCCCGTCTTTCCAACATTTGGCATATACACCCAGCGAAAGAATTATATGTGCAAAAATATATTTGGTATGATTTCTTTTTATAATAATTGTTATTATTCATTGAGTACGCAGATAACTTCGTGTATGTGTGTAGTTTCTTAACACAATCGGTTTTTTTAATTTTCGCTCTGTTGCGGTACCGTTATTTAACAAAATCCTGCGGCGGCGTCTGTCTGTTGAAGGAAATATTTATATGTGCATTTCAATAGCGATAGTGTTTTGAAGCGCGCAGTGTGAAAGTAATTACGTTTTGTGAGTATTTTAATCAGTAAGGAAATTCAAGAAGAAGGTAAATTTATATTTATAGATTAAAATAGTTATTTTTCGAACAGAAAAATTTTTTTTAAAGCACTATGCCACGTGGAACCACTCTGACAGAAAATGAGCGTGGGATCGTAATTGGTCTTCATGAATCTGGTATGAAAATTGGGGAAATTGCTGCAAGAGTTAATCGCCATCGGAATACGATTAGAAACTTTCTGGACGACTCTGAAAATTATGCCAAAATCAAGCGAAGTGGAAGAAAACCCATGGTTTGTGATAGGACCAAACGGGAAATCGGTCGCCTAGCTGTGTCCAAAAACATGAGTGCTGGACAAATTAAAGCAGAACTGGATCTGCAAGTGACTAGGCGTCGTATTCAACAAATTTTACATGAAAGCAGTAACATTCGATATGAAAACCGCGGTGCCAAACCCAGACTCTTCCCTCACCATAAGAAGGCACGTCTCCAGTTCGCTGAAAAATATAAATTTTGGCACGAAGAGTAGCGAAATGTCATCTTCAGCAATGAGAAAAAGTTTAATCTGGATGGACCAGATGGTTCCCAGAAGTATTGGCGAGATTCCAGACAACCACGACAGACGCGCTACTCTCGCAATTTCAGCGGCGGATCTCTGATGGTATGGGCAGGTTTCGGGTACCATGGAAAGACACCAATTTGCTTAATTTCGCATAAAGTCAACACGCAGATGTACGTGGAACTCCTTAACGATGTATTGTTAGACTTTGCTGAAGATATTTATGGTGAGTCCTGAACTTTTCAGCAGGACAACGCTTCAATACATTCTGCTAAGTTTACAAAGCAATTCTTTGCTTCCAAAAATGTGCCTTTATTGGAGTGGCCTGCTGTCAGTCCAGACTTAAATCCAGTGGAGAATTTGTGGAGTATTCTTTCTCAGCAAGTCTATAAAAATGGCCGCCAATTTGACACCCTCAAGGACCTCAAAGAAGCTATCAAGGAAGAATGGGCCAAAATCGACGATTCTACGCTCCATTCCTTAATTAATTCTATGCCATTTAGATTAAGTCAAGTGGTTTATAATAATGGAGACCATACTAAATACTAAAATATCAATTCTTGTTTTTATAGCTTATCTTTCTTATTTTTTTTATAATCTAATTTACTTTTGCACATATAAATATTTCCTTCGGAGCTTAATTTTTTCACTTTATATTGACTAAAAGAGCCAACAGAATAAAAAGGGCAATCTATTTTTTGTATTCTTATATTAAACCTGTTTCAATAAAAATATAAACAAAATCAAATAAAACCACTTTTGTTATCAATTTCAAAATAATTGTTTGCACATATAATTATTTCGCTGGGTGTATCAAAGACACTGCACCGTGCAAATAGTGCAAATCCCTGTATCCTGTCCTAAAATACAGCACTCCAAAGACCCAACTAATTAAGTCGTTCTGTTATAAACCGCTTATCAGCCCTCTCCTCATTTCTGGCTTCATCTCTGGTTCGATATTTGCCCGTTCCAAGTAGAGAGATTTCGCCTGGGAGAACGGAAGATCCTCCCCAGGTGCTTTAGGATTTACACGAACGAAGACCATTTCAAACATATCGGCAACCAAATCCTATATGATTCTTGTCAAACTCTCGACGCTATTCTCGTTAGTTATGCCATTAATTTTCTAATCGAATGTCAGAAACACCCCAATCACCTTATCGTCCAGGCTATGCCGATTGAGAAACGTCAACTACTCTTATCCTTACAATCCTAAAACCGCCTCATCGATTCCCAGTGTAGAGTCGCCTTCTATACCGGTAATTACTTCCAGTCGCAGTTAACAAAATCAACCCATCCCCCTACAGACGAGACTGCAGAGTCGGAGAAGGATACCTTCTACGGGGCAGTAGAACGAATCCTCGAAGCCTGTCCCAGATATGATATCAAAATCATACTTGGGGATTTTAACAGCCAAGTAGGGAAGGAGCCCGTATTCAGGCGATACTTTGGCTCCCATAGCTTACACGAAAAAACAAATGGTAACGGACTGCGGACTATTCAATTAGCAGGGTCACACGAAATGGTTGTTGGAAGTACCTGGTTTGCGCGGAAAGCGGTCCACAAATATACGTGAGCCTCTCCAGACGGGACCACTTTCAACCAAATTGACCACGTGTTGATCGAACGCCGCCACCTCTCAGCCTTGATGAATGTCAGAACATATAGGGGGGCCAATATAGACTCGGATCACTATCTCGTTGGCATGGTGCTCCGAGCTCGAATAACAATACCACCTAGAATCCCCTCTGACAATCAGGTGAGAGTGAACACTGAAGCCATCCACAACACAACCCTCCGTGACACCTATAAGAGGGAAATAGATGCCGCAATAACCGCAGTCAACAGAGGACCTGGAGATGAAGCATCAACAAATGATCTTCACAATCACCTGAAGAACGTTATCATGGATACGGCCACAAACACACTTGGCCCCAGCCGCAAAAGGAGTCGGAACGGCTGGTTTGACGATGAATGTAGGCTAGCAACGGAACGGAAGAATGCCGCATACCGAGTAATGTTGCATTCTCAAAGAACGCGGGCACGCACAGAGACTTATCACGAACTCCGTCGAGCGTAGAAGCGACTTCACAGAAGGAAAAAGGAAGCCTGGGAGAACCAACAAGTCTGTGAACTAGAAAAGTACAGGGAGCAACCGCACCAGGCGGAAGTTATACCAACAAGTCAGCAGGATGAAGCCTTATACACCTCGATGCTCATCCTGCCGAGACAGAGAGGGAAATCTGATTTGCGACAGAATGGGCATATTAGAGCGATGGGTTGAGTACTTTGATGACCTACTGAACAGCCAGAACATCGGCGAGTTGGAGGTCCCGCCAACTGAAGACGACGGACAAATACTGCCACCACCAAGTTTAGGAGAAACAGTGCGTGCAATTCATCGGCTAAAAAATCATAAGTCGCCAGGAGCCGATGGAATTACAGCCGAATTGGTTAAATATGGAGGCGACCAGTTACACCGAGTGGTTCATCGACTTGTGCTCAAGGTATGGGACAGCGAATCAATGCCTGACGATTGGCAACGAGACATTATCTGTCCCATACATAAAAAGGGAGATATCACACAGTGCAGCAACTATATAGGTATCACGTAGCTGAGGACCATCTATAAGATATTCTCCGTTATCTTGCTAGGCCGGATAGCCCCATACGCCCAGAACATCATTGGCCCATACCAAAGAGGCTTCACTCCAGGCAAATCAGCAACAGATCAGATTTTCTCTGTGCGGCAGGCGATGGAAAAACTGTTGGAATATGGACAACAGTTGCACCATCTGTTGATCGACTTTAAAGCCGCCTATGATAGCATAGCCAGCTGTACACGGCCATGAGAGAATTCGGTATCCCGACGAAATTAATAAGACTGACTAGGCTGACAATGTGCGAGGCCAGATAAAAGCAGCAGGATCACTCTCAAGACCATTCGACATCAACAATGGTCTACGACAAGGGGATGCCCCATCATGCGTCCTCTTTAACCTGGCCCTCGAGAAAGTGATCCGTGATGCTGAGGTAAATGCAAGAGGTACGATCCTCTTCAAGTCCACCTAACCACTGGCCTATGCTGACGATATCGATATCATGGGAAGAACCACCCGAGCTGTACAAACTGCCTTCATCCAGATCGAGCAGGAGGCAATCGGGGCGAGATCTTGGGCTGCACATCAATGAAGGCAAAACAAAACATATGGTGGCAACGTCAGCACCGAAGACGAATCAACCAACAACATCAGACCGCACTGGTCAAACACAAACACGAAGAAGAATAAGGATAAGAGAATACAACTTTGAGACCGTTGACAATTTCTCCTATCTAGGGTCGAAAATCACAACCGATAACAACTACGATGATGAAATCCGCGCACGGTTGTTGTCAGCCAACAGAGCCTATTTCAGCTTACAAAGACTGTTCCGCTCGAAACGTCTCACCATAGGGTCAAAGCTCTTACTGTACAAGACTATGATCTTACCAGTCCTCATGTATTCCTCGGAAACTTGGGTTCTTAGCAAGAAAAATTGCGAACTCTTGGCCGCGTTCGAGAGAAGATTCCTCCGAAGAATTTTTGGCCCCCTACATGAGGATGGACGATTCCGTAGCCTACACAATGACGAAATCTATGAGCGATACCATGACCGTTGTGGATAAAATCCGGCTCAATAGGTTACGGTGGGCGGGTCACTTAATCCGTATGGATGAGGATGATCCCACCCGGAAAGTCTATAAGGGCAATATCTATGGTAGAAAAAGAAGACGAGGCAGACCCTGCCTAAGATGGAGCGATGGCGTAAGTGAGGACGCCAGACAGCTTTTAGGGATATCGAATTGGTGGACTTCGGCGCAAAATCGGGATGTCTGGAGTTCCTTATTAAGGCAGGCCTAGACCGGATACCGGTTGTTGCGCCGTTGATGATGATGATGATGAACCCATCTTTAGTATCAATCGTAAGTTCCAAGTCCCCAACCCCTTCTTTCTGGGAAACGATTATAGTGATTGACATCAAATTTGGTGGGAAGATGGGAACTGTGGACGCTCACGCATACAGTGAATTACATCATTCTAGGTCGAACTTAAGGGGGGTCTTCATATATGCAAAAGAGGGGTGAACTTTTGTTTCCCCAAATGTAGTCATGTTGCGTATCAAATAAAAGGACGCGATCAGTACTTTCCGACGCTGGTCTTAGTTTTGACATCTGTTGGGAAGGTGGGAGGTGCGGGGGGCCGAAATTGATCATCTCAGAAACTACTACTAGCTAGGGTCAGCCTAATCAGTCTTATCAATATCGTCGGGATACCTAATTCTCTTATGCCCGTGTACAGTTTTACCCTGGCTATTCTGTCATTGACGGCCTGAAAGCCGATGAATAGTTGGTGCGACTGATGGCCACATGCCAACAGTTTTTATAACGCTTGCGCGTTCTGATCATTTGCAAATAAAAATCAATACAAGCGAATTGGAAAAACAAGTTTTTATTATTTCAAATGTTCTGATCTGTTTGGTATAGGCCAGCGAGGAGGCATGTGCCATAAAGGCACAATATAAATCAGCAAAAAGGAGACTCCGCAGCGCTATAAATAGAAGCAAAGCTCGCGGCTGGCAAAATCTTGTTAATGAGGTGAATGATGACCCGTGGGGACTTGGCTATAAGCTTGTCACTCGGAAAATCGGGGCTCTGCGGAAGCCCTGCATATTGAGCACCGACCAGATGGACCGCATTGTGCGGGGATTGTTCCCCAGACACCCTGTACGGGTTGATGTAAATAGCTCGGAAAGCGTCGTGGATTGCCCCCTTTTTACAATGGGAGAACTCGAAGAAGCGGTTCTCACTATGAAAAACAGGAAGGCGCCAGGTCCTGATGGCATCCCGGCGGAAGTTTACAAACTGGTGTTCCGCCAACGGCCAGAATTGCTGCTCGAAGCGTTCAACGCGTGCTTGAAGGAGGGCATTTTTCCTAGTCGCTGGAAAGTGGCCAGACTCGCGTTGATCAGCAAGGGTAAAGGAGACCCGGAGCTCCCGTCTGCATACCGACCGCTGTGTATGCTTGACACGGCCGCAAAAGTGCTCGAGAAGCTCATCAGGGGTAGACTCGCTGAAGCGATCTATGCTGCCGGGGACTTATCCGCAAGGCAGTTCGGGTTTAGAACAGGGAAATCTACAGTGGATGCTGTTATGGAGGTCGTAGGTGCGTTTAATCGAGCCGGGGCATACAGCCGCCGATCTCGACGGATAGTGCTCCTCATAATGCTTGATGTCAGAAATGCCTTCAATTCCGTAAGATGGACAGATATGCTAGGCACACTAGAGAACTCCTTTCACGTGCCAAGCTATCTCTTGCGGATATTGAGGGATTATCTGAAAGACCGCTCCTTGTTCTATGAGACGCTAGAGGGCCAGAGGAGGATGGAAATCACGTCGGGAGTAGCGCAGGGATCCATCCTAGGGCCGGACCTCTGGAACGCTTCCTACGATAGTCTGCTGAGACTCGATATGCCTGAAGAGTCGCGCCTGGTCGGTTATGTAGACGACGTTGCGGCACTTGTTGCCGGACGCACTGTTGAACAGGCGCAAAGCAGACTTGGCATATTGATGCGACGGGTAAGCGGATGGATGACTGCTCACGGTTTCAACCTTGCGCTGGAAAAACCCGAAGTAGTCATCCTGACCAGAAGGAGAATCCCGACCTTGCGTCCCATATCGATTGGCGAGTTGACTATAGAGTCAAAACCAGCGATTAAATACCTTGGTTTAATGCTCGACTCGAAGATGAGCTTCTTCGTGCAAATCAAAGCAGCTGCGGACAGGGCTGCAGCAGGAGTCACGGCCTTGAGTCGGCTAATGGCGAATGTCGGCGGCCCTATATCAACTAGGAGACGTCTCCTCATGGGAGCAAAGCAGTCCGTCCTTCTCTATGGTGCGGAGGTATGGGCTGATGCCCTTGACAAAGAGGTGCATCGTAAACGCCTTGCTCAAGTGCAGAGGCGGGGAGCTTTGCGAGTGGCGTCTGCTTATCGCACCGTCTCCGAACTGGCTGTGATGGTGATTGCGGGAGTGATCCCCGTTGCCCTCCTTGCCAAGGAGCGCAAAGCTATCTATCGTCGTAAGGGCGAAAACTTAAGAGAAGTGGTTGCCCGTGAAGAACGTCAACGCACCCTTAACGAGTGGCAACTTTCTTGGCAAAATGAGCCAAGGGGCAAGTGGACTGCGCGGCTCATCGACAAATTAGACCCATGGTTGAACAGAAAGCACGGTGAGATTGATTACTTCCTTACCCAACGTCTAAGTGGGCATGGAGGTTTTCAGTCTTAGCTGCACAGGGTTGGGAAGGCGCGATCCCCTGATTGTGTGTTCTGCAATAGAGTGGCGGATGACGCTGAACACACTTTTTTCTCTTGCGAGAGGTGGGACGGCCTCCGCCAGCAGCTTTATGCAGACACAGGGGAGCTCTCTCCAGAAAACATTGTCAGAGAGATGCTGAAGAGCGCTGGCAGCTGGAATCGTATTGCGTATTATGTTCGGGCTCTTCTTACTACGAAGAAGATTGAACTCGACCGGCAGAGGGATCGGACGGTAAGGGGTTCCCTGAACTAACAACAACTCCCTTCCTCCCCTCCCCTCCCGTTGGTGAAAGTGGTGAAAGGAATTCCCTGACTTGAAGGCTCCCAAAGCCGAGAAAGCGGAGGGCTAGCCCGAAGTAATGTGTCAAACGGTTCCAGGCTAGTTCTCTGATGACAGGGAGGTGTTTAGTTGGTAGTCCCCCAGCGTGCTGTTGCGGGAGTCCAACACTCTGTGCGTAAACGCATTCACCTACCCTTCTCCCAAAAAAAAAAAAAAAAAAAAATGATGTTCTGGGCGCATGGGGCTATCCGGCCAGGCAAGATAGAGGAGAATATCTTATAGATGGTACTCAGCAACTTGATACCTCTTTAATTGCTGCAGTTGGTGATTTCTCCCTGTTTATGTACGAGACAGATAATGCCTCGTTGCCAGCGGTCAGGCATTGATTCGCTTTCACACGGCTTGAGCGTCAGTTGATGGACCACTTGATGTAGTTAGTCGCCTCCATATTTAACCAATTCGGTTGTAATTCCATCGGCTCCTGGCGACTTTTGATTTGTATGGCGATGGATTGAATGATCCGTCGTCTTCAGTGGGCGGCATCTTCAACTTTCCAATATTCTGGCTGTTGAGCAGTTCATCAAAATACCCAACCTATCTTTCCAATATGCCCATTCTGTCGGAAATCGGATTAGAGGTGTAAAAGGCTTCATCCTGCTGGTGCCGTTGCTCCCTGCACTTTTCGAGTTCACATATCTGTTGGTTCTCCTAGGCTTCATTTTTCCGTTTGCAAAGTCGCTTCTCTACTTGATAGGGTTCGTGGTAGGCCTCTGTGCGTTCCCGCAATCTTTGAGAGTGTAGCATAGCCCGATATGCAGCATTCTTCCGTTCTGTTGCTAGCCTACATTCTTCGTCAAACCAGGCGTTCCGACTTCTCTTGCGGTTGGGGCCAAGTAACTTTATGGCCGTTTCAATGATAAGGTTCTTTAGGTGGTTGTGAAGATCATTTGTTGATGCTTCATCTCCAGGACATTTGTTAGCTGCGGTTATTACTGCATCCGTTTCCCCGTTGTAAGTGTCACGGAGGGGTGTGTTGTCGGAGGCGCTTGTAGATGGTATTGTAATTCGAGCCCGGAGCATTATCCTAATGAGATAGTGATCCGAGCCTATGTTGGACCACCTTATAATTAGTGAATAAAACATGTTTAAAATTAAAAGAAACAAAAAGGCAATGCATTCGTGTGCATTCATAGTTCCACCAAATTTAATCGGTACGGCCATTTCTCAGAAAAGTGTGTGTGACAGGCAGATGGACAGATAGATATTGAACCGATTTATATAAGGTTTTGTGTAGAACAAAAGATGAACAAACTTTTGCTTAATGGGGTATGATTTTATCTTTATTGGATAACATTTTCACTTACGTCATCCAATATGCTCGTACTTTGCCTGAAATTAGATTTTTAGAGAACAATTCCTCTGTTAACAATACAAAAAATTAGTAGGAAAAAAAATGAAATGAATTTCTATCTGGTCTATAGGCCAACAGTACCCAGAAGCAGAACCCAAATCAACTTCAAAACTAATCAAAAATAAACAAGAAAAAATATCTCGAATTTCTGATTCGCCTTGCAGAGACGACGTCCTGCAAAATTTTATTGTACACTTACTTCTTCTGTACAGAATATCCTTAAGTATCATGTGCACTGTTGGATTGGTTCATTTCAATTCATTTACGATTTTCAAACGCACAGACCGCAAGTCCGCTCTCAGCGCTCAACTTTGTTTAACTCGACGCTGAAATTTCCATAAAATAATTCACTCGAAACACTTTGAAACTTTTCCAATTATAATTGACAGAGTTCGCCATCGACGAAATTCGCTCCAGAATAAATCAGACTCAGAAACTGCTTCTCGCTTTTTGGGACCATCATTTTACCCGAAGGCTTAGCACTTCCTTGCTTCATTCCGTCTTAGTCGACGAAGGTAACGATGTTATTCCGAAAATGTCCATTAATGCGACCGACCAACAGCTATAAGGCAACATCACACCAGCATAGTCATCATCAGCCATTCACCGAAAATTCCATTTCGGGAAAGTTTTGCCAGAAATCCTCTTAGCTATTCTGTTCTCTGCTCCTGATTTCTCCAGATTGGCCAGGCCGGATGGCGGTAAGAATGCCTCGAATGAAATGGTTACAGGAACTATGCCACTCGCAGACGAGCTAGTTTCTGGGGCTGGCATTATCAAGGTTCGCCACTATTCCTTAAATAAATCGAAATACCAAGAGCACCGGCCAAATAAGCGGGCATTCGTTGAATTCGCGCAGGACCTCACATTTATGAAAAATTTATTCAGTTTAATTGAAAACAAACGACGACATGTTACAAGGTCCCCAGCGGCTGGGGAGTGATTTATAGCGCGATGATGATAATCAGGGGGTTGAACCATGGAGACACGAAGGTGGGAATATGGGGCACATTACACAGGACTCGTTGAAGAGTTGAGTTATAATTTAAATATCTGGTGGCTAGTGGAATTCAACTTTTCGTTATAAGAATGTGGAGTTACTTTTTAGTGGTTGCATCTGCGTCTATCGTTAAAGAGGTTAATATAACCATAGGGATCTCATCGGTTATGCTTCAACTGTAATAAGCACGGGACATTTTATGCTTACTTATAAGAAGTAAATACTGTTCGTAATTTTGTAAAGATTATAGGTAACTGTGCTCCCTTGACAAGTACCTGAGGAGTAGGGGGGGATTGAAGGAATCTTAGTAAGGAAGATCTTCCTGAGGGAAAACCTCTTAAACCAAGGGACAAACACCCAAAGGCTAAATGGTCACAGAAGTTAAGATGCGGCCGCGAATGGTGAACTCTGGGTACCAGGCAACCCTCGGTTTCAACTAGTATTGCCTAATAAACAAGGGGCTCTGCCGAAGTCGACCTAGTTTCTTCAGAAAAATAAAGACAGCAGCAGTTCATCACGAAAAAAATAAAATAAAATTTTCAACACCAATCCAACTGGGGCCTATTTCCTAATGGACGATCCGAAGTAAACCTCTTCTGTGAGTATTTCTGACCCTGGGCCACCAACTGCGACCAAATCTTACCGGCGGTAGGTATCTGCTTCCGGCCAGATTTACTCTCTTGTAAAGCGAGGCGGTAGGGGTCCTATGACAATTCCAACTCGTCTACCTAAAATGACAGCAGTCAAATTCGGGAAGAAGATGTTTCTTGTGTAACAACACCAATCCGTCAAGTTACGGTGGTTAGTGGTGCAGGTAGCTTTCGAGGAAACTCTCCATAGTTTCAAGGACTGTATCATCGCAAAGCTTTGTTTAAGTCGATAGAACTATATCGTAAAATGTTCTTATTAAACTTTGCCAATAAAAGAAGGTAGTACTGCTCCTGCCCTCCGCGACAAAGGTCTTTCAGCGGCGATCGGTGGGCAAGTGCTTTCTCTCAACTTTGTGTTCAGAACAACCTCAATACCCCCACCTGGATACCAACGGAACAGAAAAGCAGACCGATAGACATTCCTGAACCAGATGTTAAGAAGGTTCAGGAGTAAATAGGCTGCCAGCTCTACTACGACCTTGGGGCCGCCACGGTACAAATGTTGAATGAGGTCCACTAACTAGTTAATTCCTAGCATATCTGGTGGAGAATGACTTGAATATCTAGTAAAGACTGAGACGCAGATCTTCAGTTTTATTCAATGTGGTCAGATGAGAAGTTATCGACATCGCGGTGATATCACAGGCGTTGTTTTCATAATGAACATGGATCCACCTCCAACTGCTCCAGGAAACTAAAATTGGAGGACCTACAAACTAGAGCTGAGCGAGTGCGTTACGAACCTTTTGAAGGGCATCAAATCCGTTGCGAAGTTTAAGAAGAAAACAACATATAATCATAGCTATTACGAGAGAAGCTTTCGCTGAGAGCAGCCCATCAACTACATCAATGGTAAAACCTATACTGAAAGTTGTATTTGGTAAATCAGTGGAGAACGGCACAGACACTTAACAACCGAGCTCTGAACTCAGATTCAGCTGTTGGATGAAATCGGTACAAACTAACAAAAAATATCATAAGATAGGTGTGCCTTAGTAAGGATCTCCAGCCATCCCGACTTTGCGCCAAGTTCCACCATTTGATTCGATATGTATACTGCAAGATCTCAGACGTGAGACCAAAGCCATACAGTTCGGCTGAAGTTTTTCACGGCGTTAACGATCTAGCGCACTCAGGCATCTGGGAAACTGATCGATTAAAGCATTTCTGGCTATGAACAAGGACACTAATTCTCGGGCCAGATAGTGCATCTCATACCAGAATTACAAAACATCCATCTCAATTCAATTGGCCCTTTGCGAGGCTCGTACATTTCGAGATATCGCCTCGCAATCATCAATAGGCTCATACGATGGCCTGCTGCGTTGCGTCAGAAGAACATTTCTGTAAAATCTTGTGTTGAGGGCCTCTGTTGAGAGTGGATTTACGATTTGATGTGCAGGCAGTTATAAGCACCGATCAGGCAGTGCAGTTCGAATCCTTCCTCTTCTCGGAGTTAGGCAAACTTCTTAGTGTCAAACATCACTTGTAGTACAATTAGATGTTTGAAAGATGCCACAGGACGCTGAAAGCCGCCATAATGGCTCAAGATTACCCTTTTGGTCGGAAGTCCTGCCACTCGTTACACTTGGCCTCAAGACAACCAATCGCGAAGAATCTGATGCAAGACCCATAAGGCCCTGAAAGGAGCTCCAAGCAGACTTGCGCCAACTATAACGTCGGCCATCGTTCCAAATCTTCAAACGCATTACTCCAAATTAGTAAAGTATATTGACTGGAGACTTTTGCAATGACGTCACTATTAAGAAAATATACAGGGCATTAATGACTTAACTTATCCCTTGAGGTTAAATGCTTAGGCAATATATATATATGGTTATAATTTACCTGATGATGGGGGATAGCGCGTCAACCACATCTATGCACCATCGTTTGGGGTTACCTGAAATGGGCCTCAGCTCCCCACACGATTTCCTGAGACGCCTGCAATCCTTCTCCGTTGTTCTGCGCCAAGTGTCCCTCCATTGTCTCCCCTCGTTAATAATAATAATAATAATAATAACACCGTAGCGTTCCCAGCCCCGTTGTGAAAGGACGAGGAATAGATAGCTTCAGTCTCAGGGTGTAGGTGAGGAAAGTGCAGGAAATTTGCAGTTTTGCAGATTATTCACTGAGGAACCTATGACCACCTGGCAGTTAGGTATAAAGTGCAAACCTAAAAATGAAGAGAGGGAGAAATTTGAAACCGGTACGGATAATCGGCGGGAGTCGTCTGACTTGGTGACTGGGTCCCGTAATGATCAGCACACCATCGAAACCGCTAATCGTGGGGCGGTTCGACGTCTAGGCGCCTCGATGGCCAAGAGTATTGCTCCGCCTGTTGGAGCTGTTCCGCCACAATCTGGGGCAGGTTTACGTAAGTAGCGGATGAAATGAACTGAGGATATGAACTTTTTTATCATCCGCTCCTACCACGAAATAGTGGCAGGGGGGGGGGGGGGGGTATATCATCAACATCTTACCGCTCTTTGTTGCACCAGAGATTCGTCGAGCGCTTCCCGCAATACGCGCACGTGACTCTGCAGCGGCCATCATCAGGGAGCGTGAGGTCATCACCGAAACTAGTGACCAAGAGTCGAGGAGGCAGAGGCGGCGGCATCAACAACACCACGCCACACTGCAGGCAATAGTTTCAATACTCTTCTCCACCGTCCAGCTGAGGTTTCCGCTGAGGTTCAGCACGATTTCCAAACAGCGTGTATAGAATTCTCGGAAATGGGTCCTTTGCACAGACCAGATATTCCCCATTTCTATGCATCCCCAGCAACTCCGGGAGTTCTATCTCAAATCAATGATGAGATTGCATCTCGGCTGTGTGCTGATATGTCACTTCTCCAACTACAGTAACTTGTGTATTGTGATGCAGTTGCAGCTGTCAGATTGCACGGTCAGAAGATCCGCTTTCGCTTTATTGGTTTGAGTGACCGAAGAAATCCATCATGGAAAATTCGCGCGGAACGTCGGCGAGACTCACTAAAACAAGACCCTGCTAGACTGATTAAAATTAGCATTGGCAATGTCAGCCGACGGGTGAGGAATAAATTGCAGAGGGTTCACTGGAACTATGCCGTCCTCAGTGATACACCTGTAGTTGAAATTCTGTACACACTAACTCGGAAACTTTCTGTCATATACAGTTGGTTACGACGGTATGGCGAAAGTCACTCCAGATGTGTTCATAATGCAACTTAAGCGAGAAATCAGCGGAGTTTTTTCAGATCACTCAACGAATCCTAACAGAGCGTTCAGACTGTACAGTTTTTGTTGACGGAATCGAAAGAATATTCTGGTGAGCTTTGGGGGTTACCTGCCCATTGGCACATAGCGTAAATCAGGGCGCTAGTCTACTGTAGGAGTTTCCACCCTTCCACACTGCGGAAAAAACACGCCCCAAAAACACAGGGTGCTGGATCTTGCGAATACAAGACCGATTACTTCCTAACCAACCCTTTACAAATTCATAACGTCAATTATTAGTGGCCAATGCCCACCTCGAGACTAACAAGAACCTGTGCGAGGAGCAGAAAGGGTGCCGAGTTGGGTCAAAGGGTTGCAAATAGCAACTCATTATCAACTCGATAGTTTTAGGACAAGCAACTAGAGACCAAAGGAACCTCTTTAAATGCTATATTGATTATGTCGGGTCCCGCATACCTGGCTAATCGATGTCCTACGTTTGTATCGCATTAATCCCAAACTAATAAAGTTCTTGGCGACAGTCACTGAAGGATGGCATACCACCTTGTCATTGCGCTCGTCTGCTGGTGCCAATACCTCAGAGCCGATCCATATGCGGAGCTTCCAGGGAGATTTGTTGAGTCCCTCTGGTCTTGAATGGCACTTAACCTCCTTTCATGGCACATACCGCACAACAAGCCTGACGTGTTGTTAGTTGACAAGGCGGGTCGTTCCGGCTATATTATTGATGTTGCTATCCCCCATAAAAGCAACATTGAAAGGAAATACGAGAAGAAGTAGGTGAACTATAAGACGACTCGGAAAATAATAATCGTTGGCGCCACACTCCGCATTGGATCTAGGCCTTGAGGTGAGTTAGAGCACTTCATTCAAGACTGTTACGTACACTACAACATACTGAACAATCTCAACTTGATCTTGGGTGTTATGATAACTGAATTGCCACTCTCAGAAAAAATCAGGCTCCCTAGGTAGACAAACTGATCGACGCCTTCGATGCTCTTCCCATTAATGAAGATACGGAGAGTGCAATGACCCGTCAGATTAAGTTCTAGTTTCTGTTGGTCTTTATCTTCAGTTCCACTCTACTTGCCTCTTTTTACAATTACAGAGCCCTGATACTCTCTATCAGATGTTAATGCTATTAATGAAACCCGTAGCAGACTGAATAAGCATGACCGGTATTTTGAAAATGCCATCAGATATTTTTTCGCGACATGTTTTGAACTTTCGTTCTGATTCTATTCATAATTTCAAACTTTTTATATATACAATTTTACAGCAGCCAATTTATAAAGCGAAAATCCATTGAATAAACAATTAGCAGAACTGGTCAAATTACTTGCCACCCCGAAAAAGTTCTTGTTCTCACAAAATGCTGATACAGCGTCTTTATTTACACGTTGTGTTGTGTTGTGTTGGTTTCAGCGCTCTTAAGCAAGGGCAAAAAAAAACTAAATTGAAAATGACATCTGGATTTGCTAAAGCCCCTTGAGATAGAGGCGGGTGAAAACTATTCCGAAACACTACGACGGGTGAGAGTTACACCGGTTCCTCTATTTTCCATTTTTTTCATTAAAATTTATTTTCTGATCTGGCCCACAAGGAATAGCCTGTTCTCAGGCCCTAAATAGAGGCCCGAGTGAACCTGCCTTCTTCTCCACTCTGCTTTTCGTAAATGCCTAAAAAGATGTGTCGAAAATTTGGAACAATAATTACATCGAAGCGTTGCATAAAACTCGACGAAAAAGAGCAAATGAAAACCAAGTTTTATATAGTAAGCTCTGCAGTTTACAAAAGGCATCATTCTTCTATATAGAGAGCTTCCAACATATGGATAAGCGTTAAGTATATTTGACAATTGACTTTAATGCGATGATGACATTCTGAATATGATGCCTTTCATGAAAGAGGCGTGTTCGACAAACTATGGTTTCATTAATAGTGGCATGATTTCGACAAAACTTTCGAGTATTGTCCTTCATATTATAACATATATTGTTGCAAAATTTGGATGACTTGAGGAGTTTGTTATTATTGTTTATCCAAAACACTAAAACCAAATTTAAAGACGGGAAAGGCTACTTTCCACAGGCTCACGTATTTGAAACTACCAGTAAACGAATCATGGGCGCCACGTTGAGCGCCACTTGTTACGACTGAATAGGTCGTGCGCTGGTTACCGGCGCATCGGTTAAAAAACGGGTGGAATTTTGTACGTGCAGGACTCAAGCGCATATTTCTGAGCCTAGCAACCATAAAGACGTACAAGCAGGTGTCGACAGGGCACTTTGGTCGAGCTTCAGTATTTATAGGCAGGACTTTACTTTCCATTTCCCCAGGGCGGTCTCCTACCATTTTAGTCGATCGTATCGACCTCGTTACAAGGTTTCCCAGAGAATTTAGAAAATATAGGGCATACACCCAGGCCTACATGCCATACCTAGGCAATACCGTGATTCTCCCGGAATTTTTCAATTAAGTGGTGCCAATTTTGAACCCCTCCCTCCAACAAAGTAAAAACTAAGATCGGTTGTTTTATAGAAAAATATAAAAAGAGGGTTTTTTTGGAAGGCTGCGAGGAGACAATGAAATTCACCTTTCACTTATCAATTGAAACCGATTCTCTGACTGACAACAATTAAACAGAATTAGTTTTACATCTTCTATCTACCAGATACTCAAAAATGAACTTAGTTAAAGTTTGGACGTTGTAGCAAAAACATCAAATTCGAAAGAAAATTTCCGCAAATACTGTATTTCAGGAATTTACTGCCCCCATAAGTGAACTCTCTAAAATCAAATCACACATTCTGATCATCATCATCAACGGTGCAACAACCGGTATCCGGTCTAGGCCTGCCTTAATAAGGAACTCCAGACATCCCGGTTTTGCGCCGAGGTCCACCAATTCGATATCCCTAAAAGCTGTCTGGCGTCCTGACCCACACCATCGCTCCATCTTAGGCAGGGTCTGCCTCGTCTTCTTTTTCTACAATAGATATTGCCCTTATAGACTTTCCGGGTGGGATCATCCTCATCCATACGGATTAAGTGACCCGCCCACCGTAACCTATTGAGCCGGATTTTATCCACAACCGGACGGTCATGGTATCGCTCATAGATTTCGTCGTTGTGTAGGCTACGGAATCGTCATCGCCATTCTGATAAAATACAATATATGTGATTTGCAACGAACAAAATTTTACCCAATGAGGCAAAATTCCCTTCGAATTTGTTTCTTTCGATCTATCCTCCTCCCCCTTCGTAAATCACCAATTTTAATAAGAGCGACCTCACCTTTTTGGAAAGCATCCGCAAACTTATTATTGCCCAAGTACTAAATAATATCCCAAAAATTCCTGGGGCAGAATTAAGGAAAAGATTTTGGGAAATGCATGACCATACTAAGCATGAGTCGGTGCAAGGAATTTTGACAAGCCATAATCAACGTGGAAAACTGAGAGGGCCCCAGAATGGATCGAGTGTAGAATTTTAAAAAGTTTACCTTTATTGGTCCACCGGTGGGCATAAATTATAATCGAATTATCAGTCAGCCCCAGGAAGTTCCATCTTCCTGACTCCGGGGATTATTATCCTTCGCTTTAAACAGGACAGAGCTGGTATCCCCACGCACTGAAGTAAAACTTGCTTTGTGACCCTCCACTTTGATTCTGGATTTTTTTTTTACTAATACTGTGGAAGCCAGAGTGTTGTTACATTTTGTGAGGGAGTTAGCTGAAACCACAAACCAGAAAAACGTAGGACTACTTCAGGAGTCGAAAGGTCAAAAAGTTTCATTGTGAGGACTCTCAAAGAAGAAATAGGAATTTTGAGTAAACATCGAGTGAATAGATATGCGACACTAGCGGAAAGAATCTAGTACTAACTAGCCATTACACTGAATGGACCCGGTTCTCTCAATACTTCCCGGGGGGTCATTTGCCTTCATCATTTCGCCAAAGCCTTATCCGAGTTAGTTTATGAGTAGCTCTCACTACATTGTTCGAAATAATCTAAATTCTAAGCAACAGTGATGTAGATAGTGAAAGTTTATGTAATATCCACCGATCTTTACTCAACTTTAACTTCTCTGAAGTATAAATTGTGAAATCAATCAAATCCTACGTGGGAAATCAAGTAGCATCTCTTAGCTAGGAGCGATTTTATAATTTCACTGACAAATATACTGAGCTTTCGGAACGATAAACCAGTTGACTCATAGGGTAAGTAAATAGAGGCAAATATTAGGCAAATATTGTGTCTCCGCTTTTGTCCTTAACTTGGTAGTATAAAATGACTACAGCATCCAACAGCAAAAGGCTAACTGCAGCGATCAGATGTCAAGGTTTTGAAAGGCTAACGAAATGGAAAATACGCTCGATATCCTCAATAGACTGAACCTCAGTATCGAGTTCACTCTGAAGATGGGAAAGGAATGTCAATCACCTTTCTTGGACCTGCTGTCGAGGGAAATGCAATAGAATAGATCAGGCCTTGAAGCCTACAGGAAACCAGGAGATACAAAACGTTTTACCCCCGGCAATTCGAACCGCACCCACAAAGCTGCCACGTTCAACCATATAATCCACGGGATGCTAATTCTTCCCAATCCCACGGAAGACGTGGTAATTGAATGGATACAGCACTTGGACCATCATCAGATTGATCAGCAAACGGAAAAGGACGCGTCAATGGCAGGTGCTCACCAAATTGACTCCGGGTCAACAACTCAGACAGAGAATAGCTTTGGAATTCAACTAAATTTCTTTATTGATGAAACGAAAGTGGGAAGCAGGAATAGCCAGCTCAAAACCTTTCTGGAAACAACCGTGTAAGAGATGCAAGTGTAGGGATGAGAAGTCGACATCGTGAAATTATTCAGATAGTTAAAATAAGAAGAGCTATATAAGTTATCATGAATTATAACTTTATTTAAAAATAAAAACCTTCTTTTGATTTCCTATCTCCGCAACAATCTGCGGAAGCTACAATCAGCAGCAGTCTGCCGTTGGTCTAAATGACACTGGAATTGCTCAGGAAAGATATCGCTGTATAGCAATTATCTATCCTTATGAAAAGCAAATAACCAAGTGTGTCGAGCCTTGGGGCTCTAGTTCTTTTTATACGATTCTTACTTACATTCTAACATATGTTAATACCTTATTTTCTATGCAGTAACCAATCAAATTCCTTTAATTACTTTCTTGACCAATTGGGTCTGTACATAACAATATATGATTGTGACGTCATAACTTTCTCTTTCTTTCAAATTACCAATCTACAAACATACGGGTCGTGCTGGTCATATGACTCTATGCATTTCTTATGCATAGTCATGTAGCTGTGTATAATATATGGGTCATGTATGCATGGTATGTTGTGACCCAAGTGGATCTTATTTCATGTATGCATGGTATGTTGTGACTCAAGTGGATCTTATTTCTTGACGGTAGATACAAAGTGAACTCTTATGAGGAAATATGGGTCAGTTAATGACTGATTGTTATTGTTTACATATTTTTAATTGGAAATTTGTGTGAGGTCGGGTAAGTTGTCTATCGTTTCGTATTACTAATGAATCGTTTTGAATGATATCACTACACCACGGGGGTTTGGGAGATTGAACATTTCTCGTAGTGAAATGTGAGATCTCGATATGTTTTTAAAGAAAGAGTAAAATTATAATTCGGTTGAATATTCACAAATAAATGTTTTTTTTTTGTAAGTTGTGTGGTACTTATACTAAAATTTATTATTATTATTATTTTTTTTTTTTTTTTGTGTTTAATTTATGTTCTATTTTAAAATTTCTTTACTCTGTTCTTATGTACGGTTTTTTCTACTCCGTTAATTTCTATATTCAAGTTTACATTATCTACACTTTTTACTTTATATGGTCCTAAATAAGGTGATTGGTTCTTTTTTCTTTCTTCATTTCTTAATAAGACTAAGTCTCCTATATTCACATTTATTGGGCTTGTTTTGTTATTGTCATTTATTCTTTTAATTTTTGTCATTTCTATGATTTTTCGAGCTTTATCTAAAGAATACTGTAGTCTAATCTTGAGCTCTTTCGCGTAATCGTCTATGTTATATACTTTGCTATTTATGTGTAATATGTCATCTGGTAAATAGGGTAATTTGCCGAAAACTAGTTCGTATGGAGTGTAGTTGTTATCCACGTGAGGTGTGGTGTTATATGCAAATGTGTAATATGGAATCCATATATCCCATGCCATATCTTCAGCGAATGCTAATATGTACTCGTTAAGTACGCGATGGTTTCGTTCGTTAGTGCCTAAAGTTTCGTGGTGGTAAGGCGTAGAAAATTTTTGGTTTATTTTCAGAAGTTCGCAAATTTCTTTCATTAGTTTGTTAGTGAATTCAGTTCCCTGATCTGATTTCAAAATTTTAAATATTCCATATTTTAGTATAAATTCTTTTACTAGTGTTTCTGCTACCGTTTTAGCATCTTTAAATTGTATAGGAGCTGCTACTACAAATTTTGTTAATTCACACTGCATTGTTAAAACATATCTATAACCGTTTGATATGCGTAAAGGGCCTACTGTATCTATCGAAATAGTTTCAAAGCTCGTCGATGGAGTGTCTGTTTTTACCATTCTTTCCTTTGTATGACGGGTTTGTTTATTTATTCTGCAAGATTTGCAGTTAGATATATAATCTTTTACCATTTTACCCATATTCTTCCAGCAATAACGTTGTTTTAATTTCGAAATTGTCTTCCTGACTCCTAAATGTCCTCCATGTGGCGTGTCATGGTACTCTTTTATCAAATTTTTCTGTATCGCGATATCCTCAATTCTTTTAGGGGGTTCATATATCATTATATTTACTTCGAAGTTCTTTTCTTGTTGCAACGTATTAATTATACTTTTTAATTCATTTTTACCTAGTACCTGGAAAATATCATCTGTGTTCGAAAGTGCTAGCTTGTGAATTTTCCATTTAACCGCTGTTATCAATAACTTCTTCATGATAGATGCGTACATCATATCAGAATTATCGCTATTATTAACCGATTTGGTATCTGTGGAAAGTGTTACTGAATGTAGTTTGTCACTAATCGAAACGGATTTCTTATTAGTTTTATTGCTACAATATACACTTATTCCCTCTGTGGTGCGCATAATTTTATTCTTACTTGATTCATTCAAGATGAATTTCAATTTTAATATATCTCTGACGTCTGATATCGAAGAACAATCCCAAATATGAAGTTGATCAGGCTTCTTAGGATGATCTGCTTTTGCGTCCTCGTGCACGTTTTTTACAACATTGTCAAGCTTTCTCTTAGCTGACATACCCCTTGTAATCGCCAAAGTTTTCTTTACAGTAGTGTCATTCTCTACTGGAGTCATCTTCTTCAATATGTCTGAGTTTAATTCAATTCTTGAGAGTGCGTCTGCATTTGTGTTCATTTTCCCCTGCTTGAAAACAATGTCAAAGTCGTAATCTGAAAGGTCTAATCTGATTCTCGTCAGTTTGGAAGATGGATTTTTGTGTGAAAAGAGTGATACTAACGGTCTGTGGTCAGTTACTACAATAAATTTCCTAAATCTCGTTTCTCTAACTCTAATGCGTAATTTGCGGCTTCAGTCATGTCTTTCGGTCTTGAAGAGAAAACGGTATCTCTTATCTCAGGGTTTAATCCGGTAAGGAAAGTTGTAAGAGCTTGTCGCCCATTTAGTTTTGTAATCAAATTCTTTTCTGCCTCTGTCACCGTTTCACCCAATTCGGCAACTTGTAGGTGACTCAACTCACTTGTAAGGTGTAGTATTTTGTCCCGATAATTAGTCACTGAAGATTTGTTCTGGGATACTGAATTCAGTGTTGTTTGGATGCTCTGGATTGTGTTCGAGCTTACAAATTTTTGTTTTAACAATTTTACAAAGCTTGCCATATTAGTGGCTACATTAGTACCTACAGCTAAGCGAGCTGTGTCTGTTAACTTGACATTTATGACAAAATCTAATAACTGTTTTCTCCCTGGTTCGTTTAATGTCTCGTTTAAAAATTCTATTAATTTTGTGAACGTATGGAGATCTTTATATTTACCATCGAAAGTTGGTATTACTTTGACGGCGGTTGTAATATCGAAGTCACTCATATTTGATTCTATTAATTGTATTTCAAGAAGTTCTTTAAAGGTATTGTACGCTTGTTTAAAAGATGTCGATAAGCTCAAGGTTTTACTATCAGTAGTGTTCTGGATTATGCTCGAGGCTTGAGCCTTTATCTGTTCTAAGTTTTGTAATTTTGAAAGAACAGTGTCACGTTTGTAACCTCTACCCGCACTTTTTTTTGCATTTGCTATATCTCTTTGTAAGCTACTCAATAATCTTTTTAGAGTCTCTAAATCGCCCATGAAAAATTATTTTTGTGAATAATATGTTGTATTGAACGTTACTTATAAAAAAAAAAATTGCTCTATGGTTATACATTGTTTCTATTAACTACCTTCCTAACGTAATTCGAATGATATCTATTATACAAATATATGAAAAAAATTATGATGACGAAACATCCTGATGTCGTGATTGCCTGACGATATTCAGTCACGAGGCTGTTGTTGGTTGTCGAGCTGCAATTGCCCATGTTTAACGTTCTGCTTAAGTAGTCGCAGTTGTTCTGCTATCTCCTTAGCTTTCTTTATAAATCCGCTCTTCTGGCTCCCCGTTGCGATAGTTGCTAGTCTGTAGTACTCTGCTTTTTCTTTTCTTAATTTTTGCCGTTTACCTCCTCTTGTCTTCTTAAATTTTTGTTGATGGTGTCGTCCATGATGTGGAATTACTAACTTCTTTTTTTTTGGTCCATAATAGGCAGGATCGCCATGTAGGAATGAGAAGTCGACATCGTGAAATTATTCAGATAGTTAAAATAAGAAGAGCTATATAAGTTATCATGAATTATAACTTTATTTAAAAATAAAAACCTTCTTTTGATTTCCTATCTCCGCAACAATCTGCGGAAGCTACAATCAGCAGCAGTCTGCCGTTGGTCTAAATGACACTGGAATTGCTCAGGAAAGATATCGCTGTATAGCAATTATCTATCCTTATGAAAAGCAAATAACCAAGTGTGTCGAGCCTTGGGGCTCTAGTTCTTTTTATACGATTCTTACTTACATTCTAACATATGTTAATACCTTATTTTCTATGCAGTAACCAATCAAATTCCTTTAATTACTTTCTTGACCAATTGGGTCTGTACATAACAATATATGATTGTGACGTCATAACTTTCTCTTTCTTTCAAATTACCAATCTACAAACATACGGGTCGTGCTGGTCATATGACTCTATGCATTTCTTATGCATAGTCATGTAGCTGTGTATAATATATGGGTCATGTATGCATGGTATGTTGTGACCCAAGTGGATCTTATTTCATGTATGCATGGTATGTTGTGACTCAAGTGGATCTTATTTCTTGACGGTAGATACAAAGTGAACTCTTATGAGGAAATATGGGTCAGTTAATGACTGATTGTTATTGTTTACATATTTTTAATTGGAAATTTGTGTGAGGTCGGGTAAGTTGTCTATCGTTTCGTATTACTAATGAATCGTTTTGAATGATATCACTACACCACGGGGGTTTGGGAGATTGAACATTTCTCGTAGTGAAATGTGAGATCTCGATATGTTTTTAAAGAAAGAGTAAAATTATAATTCGGTTGAATATTCACAAATAAATGTTTTTTTTTTGTAAGTTGTGTGGTACTTATACTAAAATTTATTATTATTATTATTTTTTTTTTTTTTTTGTGTTTAATTTATGTTCTATTTTAAAATTTCTTTACTCTGTTCTTATGTACGGTTTTTTCTACTCCGTTAATTTCTATATTCAAGTTTACATTATCTACACTTTTTACTTTATATGGTCCTAAATAAGGTGATTGGTTCTTTTTTCTTTCTTCATTTCTTAATAAGACTAAGTCTCCTATATTCACATTTATTGGGCTTGTTTTGTTATTGTCATTTATTCTTTTAATTTTTGTCATTTCTATGATTTTTCGAGCTTTATCTAAAGAATACTGTAGTCTAATCTTGAGCTCTTTCGCGTAATCGTCTATGTTATATACTTTGCTATTTATGTGTAATATGTCATCTGGTAAATAGGGTAATTTGCCGAAAACTAGTTCGTATGGAGTGTAGTTGTTATCCACGTGAGGTGTGGTGTTATATGCAAATGTGTAATATGGAATCCATATATCCCATGCCATATCTTCAGCGAATGCTAATATGTACTCGTTAAGTACGCGATGGTTTCGTTCGTTAGTGCCTAAAGTTTCGTGGTGGTAAGGCGTAGAAAATTTTTGGTTTATTTTCAGAAGTTCGCAAATTTCTTTCATTAGTTTGTTAGTGAATTCAGTTCCCTGATCTGATTTCAAAATTTTAAATATTCCATATTTTAGTATAAATTCTTTTACTAGTGTTTCTGCTACCGTTTTAGCATCTTTAAATTGTATAGGAGCTGCTACTACAAATTTTGTTAATTCACACTGCATTGTTAAAACATATCTATAACCGTTTGATATGCGTAAAGGGCCTACTGTATCTATCGAAATAGTTTCAAAGCTCGTCGATGGAGTGTCTGTTTTTACCATTCTTTCCTTTGTATGACGGGTTTGTTTATTTATTCTGCAAGATTTGCAGTTAGATATATAATCTTTTACCATTTTACCCATATTCTTCCAGCAATAACGTTGTTTTAATTTCGAAATTGTCTTCCTGACTCCTAAATGTCCTCCATGTGGCGTGTCATGGTACTCTTTTATCAAATTTTTCTGTATCGCGATATCCTCAATTCTTTTAGGGGGTTCATATATCATTATATTTACTTCGAAGTTCTTTTCTTGTTGCAACGTATTAATTATACTTTTTAATTCATTTTTACCTAGTACCTGGAAAATATCATCTGTGTTCGAAAGTGCTAGCTTGTGAATTTTCCATTTAACCGCTGTTATCAATAACTTCTTCATGATAGATGCGTACATCATATCAGAATTATCGCTATTATTAACCGATTTGGTATCTGTGGAAAGTGTTACTGAATGTAGTTTGTCACTAATCGAAACGGATTTCTTATTAGTTTTATTGCTACAATATACACTTATTCCCTCTGTGGTGCGCATAATTTTATTCTTACTTGATTCATTCAAGATGAATTTCAATTTTAATATATCTCTGACGTCTGATATCGAAGAACAATCCCAAATATGAAGTTGATCAGGCTTCTTAGGATGATCTGCTTTTGCGTCCTCGTGCACGTTTTTTACAACATTGTCAAGCTTTCTCTTAGCTGACATACCCCTTGTAATCGCCAAAGTTTTCTTTACAGTAGTGTCATTCTCTACTGGAGTCATCTTCTTCAATATGTCTGAGTTTAATTCAATTCTTGAGAGTGCGTCTGCATTTGTGTTCATTTTCCCCTGCTTGAAAACAATGTCAAAGTCGTAATCTGAAAGGTCTAATCTGATTCTCGTCAGTTTGGAAGATGGATTTTTGTGTGAAAAGAGTGATACTAACGGTCTGTGGTCAGTTACTACAATAAATTTCCTAAATCTCGTTTCTCTAACTCTAATGCGTAATTTGCGGCTTCAGTCATGTCTTTCGGTCTTGAAGAGAAAACGGTATCTCTTATCTCAGGGTTTAATCCGGTAAGGAAAGTTGTAAGAGCTTGTCGCCCATTTAGTTTTGTAATCAAATTCTTTTCTGCCTCTGTCACCGTTTCACCCAATTCGGCAACTTGTAGGTGACTCAACTCACTTGTAAGGTGTAGTATTTTGTCCCGATAATTAGTCACTGAAGATTTGTTCTGGGATACTGAATTCAGTGTTGTTTGGATGCTCTGGATTGTGTTCGAGCTTACAAATTTTTGTTTTAACAATTTTACAAAGCTTGCCATATTAGTGGCTACATTAGTACCTACAGCTAAGCGAGCTGTGTCTGTTAACTTGACATTTATGACAAAATCTAATAACTGTTTTCTCCCTGGTTCGTTTAATGTCTCGTTTAAAAATTCTATTAATTTTGTGAACGTATGGAGATCTTTATATTTACCATCGAAAGTTGGTATTACTTTGACGGCGGTTGTAATATCGAAGTCACTCATATTTGATTCTATTAATTGTATTTCAAGAAGTTCTTTAAAGGTATTGTACGCTTGTTTAAAAGATGTCGATAAGCTCAAGGTTTTACTATCAGTAGTGTTCTGGATTATGCTCGAGGCTTGAGCCTTTATCTGTTCTAAGTTTTGTAATTTTGAAAGAACAGTGTCACGTTTGTAACCTCTACCCGCACTTTTTTTTGCATTTGCTATATCTCTTTGTAAGCTACTCAATAATCTTTTTAGAGTCTCTAAATCGCCCATGAAAAATTATTTTTGTGAATAATATGTTGTATTGAACGTTACTTATAAAAAAAAAAATTGCTCTATGGTTATACATTGTTTCTATTAACTACCTTCCTAACGTAATTCGAATGATATCTATTATACAAATATATGAAAAAAATTATGATGACGAAACATCCTGATGTCGTGATTGCCTGACGATATTCAGTCACGAGGCTGTTGTTGGTTGTCGAGCTGCAATTGCCCATGTTTAACGTTCTGCTTAAGTAGTCGCAGTTGTTCTGCTATCTCCTTAGCTTTCTTTATAAATCCGCTCTTCTGGCTCCCCGTTGCGATAGTTGCTAGTCTGTAGTACTCTGCTTTTTCTTTTCTTAATTTTTGCCGTTTACCTCCTCTTGTCTTCTTAAATTTTTGTTGATGGTGTCGTCCATGATGTGGAATTACTAACTTCTTTTTTTTTGGTCCATAATAGGCAGGATCGCCATGTAGGAATGAGAAGTCGACATCGTGAAATTATTCAGATAGTTAAAATAAGAAGAGCTATATAAGTTATCATGAATTATAACTTTATTTAAAAATAAAAACCTTCTTTTGATTTCCTATCTCCGCAACAATCTGCGGAAGCTACAATCAGCAGCAGTCTGCCGTTGGTCTAAATGACACTGGAATTGCTCAGGAAAGATATCGCTGTATAGCAATTATCTATCCTTATGAAAAGCAAATAACCAAGTGTGTCGAGCCTTGGGGCTCTAGTTCTTTTTATACGATTCTTACTTACATTCTAACATATGTTAATACCTTATTTTCTATGCAGTAACCAATCAAATTCCTTTAATTACTTTCTTGACCAATTGGGTCTGTACATAACAATATATGATTGTGACGTCATAACTTTCTCTTTCTTTCAAATTACCAATCTACAAACATACGGGTCGTGCTGGTCATATGACTCTATGCATTTCTTATGCATAGTCATGTAGCTGTGTATAATATATGGGTCATGTATGCATGGTATGTTGTGACCCAAGTGGATCTTATTTCATGTATGCATGGTATGTTGTGACTCAAGTGGATCTTATTTCTTGACGGTAGATACAAAGTGAACTCTTATGAGGAAATATGGGTCAGTTAATGACTGATTGTTATTGTTTACATATTTTTAATTGGAAATTTGTGTGAGGTCGGGTAAGTTGTCTATCGTTTCGTATTACTAATGAATCGTTTTGAATGATATCACTACACAAGGAAGTTAGATGTGGCCAAAAGTTTGGAAATTTATAAAACCCAGAAACAACAGGCATAAAGGCAACGAATACTCCTGGCTTTTCTAATTGATCAGGAGACATACTGGTGAACACAATTATAAAATCCGTTTCATCGGCAAGAAAAGTTATCTGGGAAAAAAAAGAATAAGGATAGCCACCCCCCATAGTTAGGTCACGGTAAGAACGCATACAGATGTCATCAGTATAGTCGAGGTGTTTGAGGGAAAATATGATAGTCCATTGAACTTCTCCAGATCCTCCGGCGAAGGAATCATGAAGAACGTCACTGATAGCAGGAAGAAGGGAAGAGAAGGAAGAAATAATGCCAATGACAAGATGCAACCCTGGCGGATTCCGTTTTCGAACTCAAAGCTCTTTGAGATTTTATCTTGGTGAAGCACGTGACATTTTGCGCCATCTTATGTCGCTCGGATAATAGCTATTAGTTTGTTTAGAATTCTTCTCCTGCGTAGAGCACTTATACTTGCTGTTCACCCTACCAAAAGCCTTCTCGAGATCGACGAAGAGGAGATGAAGCGAAAATCTAAACTCCGCGCACGGTTCCAAAATGATTAGGTGTCGATATGGTCAATGTTGGAGAATCCGGAGCGGAAACTAGCCTGCTTTTTGTCGATCAAGCTGTTCTTTAATCTGTCCTAGGATTATTTTAGCCATTATCTTTGCAATGACATGGAAAACGTAGATACCTTCTAATTGTCTTAACCCCCCTTCATTCACCCCCTGGAAAAGGTCTCATGATTCTTCTGACTGAATATTTCATGTATTCTGATGGAAATGGTTGATCGAAACCCAGAGTACATGGAAAAATAGTCGAAGAAGAACTGTTGAAATATAATGAATGAATTATTAAAGGCAAAAGGGCTGTTTTCTGTAAAGGTAGAAAAATATGATTTGTGGATCATAGGGTATCTATGTAATCCCTTTTTCTTTGTTGTCAATTCCTGCTCCATTATTATTAAACGTTATTGAACGTAGCCAAGGACTTTATCAGACTCAAAGAATCAATTTTAGTGGAAAACTTTCTAAATATTCAAACAAAATCTGAAGGCAATAGTGGGTAGCAAGCAAATCTGGCGTGACCTCAAAATCCTTGAGATGATTTCTAATGGTTTTTCCTTAAAGTTAGGATTACCTGGACACTTTGGAACACAAGCTAAAAATCACTAATAAAAAGCAGTTAATAAGGACCTCAAACCAGTGGTAAGTAATAGAGGAGAACAAACTGAACTTACCATCAAGAATTGGTGAACTTGGACCGGTTTCGGCATAAAGACTAAAAAGGATAAAGATACCACAAAAACAATCAAGAACCTGTTTGAATTTATTATTTTTTTTTATTCTTGAGGAAACTGTTGCCGCACAAAAAACTCTCGGAGTATCTCAAGTCATGACTCTAAAACAATGTTCTCTCCCATAAGTCAAGCAAGCTTTACTGACATTGGCAACTTACAAGTACGGTTTCCTACCCAAGTCAGCAATAAAGTTGTTCTTCCATCTAATTATACCAATTGATTCAACATTTTCAAATTTGAACTAGCGCCGAAAGCCGCTTTCCCCACTTTGAAAAATAAAACTGCATGAATGTCATTCGAATCTTTAACGATGTGGTAGCCGGAGCTATTTGGCATCACCGTTTTATCTCGTGCTATAGATTAACTGTGCCGTGGATGTTTATGCTCAAGCTGCTCCTGCAGGTTCATCAGTTGCATGGCATTAAGTCTGATGATAAAGAAACTGAAGCAAAGCTTTATGCCAAATGGAAAGGATAACAACAATAAGAAAACATTGTGGAAATACCCTATATTTCCCAAAGTAGCTAACAGGATAGATAAACTCTGCCTAAGCGAGGGATAGGTCCAATATTTAGGCATTCTCTAGAACTGTACACAATACACTAAAAAAAATACAACAATGTAATGGGTATGCGATATGACAATTCGCTAACTATATGCTGACGAAACAACCCCATTGGATGTCGTCGAATTTCAAGACCAAACCAGCAATGGTAAAGGAAGTATAAATGAAATTTGACCGGTTTTCAAGACTTGGTCCTAAAAATAATGTTCTGGACTTTCAACTAGGTCCCCAATCCTGTAACATTTTCAAATTACTATTATCGCCATATTTCTACCAGATAAGCGCAGACATAGTAGCATATTTCCCATTCTCTCCTAAAGCAAACCAACAACCGAAAATATTGTTCCGCCGCTACAATGAATCAATCATCAGCAGAAAAGTTGTCGAAACAACTAATTCCGGCTGTCGTCAACGGTTCCAATGTAGCAATGATGACAAGAATACCCAGCAGGCTACTCAAGCCTCGCCTTACTACTGGTGAAAAGGGGAAATAAAGGAAGTCAGTGCAAAATGCCTGCATGCCTGAGAAATCGCTCAACGATCGGGAAGGGGACAGGACTTCCCAGAATAGCTCTCTATGTTTCGAAATTTGAGCCACGGCATCCAGAAAGTGATACAAGAAAGTAAAAGCGGAAACTTTAAAAACTTCGCTACTAGTTAACGTAAACCCATGCGGCACAGCCTGCAGAGTGGTGGTGTCTAAAATAAAGGAGAAAAGACACTGCAGGCAACGTGTCCGATAATGCTGAAATCAATAGTGTCCCCATAAAAATCGAACACCGTGATTGAAGTGGTCGAAGTAGCCAATTCAGAGATGATGTAATACCAGGATTACCAAAGATAAATTGCTCGAAGTATGTAAGGAAATAAGGGACAAGAAAGAGGAAAGAAAGGTACCTGATGGCATTCCGAACAAAGTAGTGCAATTACGGGACCACACATATTTATATAAACCACACAAACATGCATCGATGAAAAAATGTTTCCTAAAAAAGTGGAAGTAGCCACGTTTGGTTTTGTTACCAGAAGGAAACAAATTACACGTAGATCCCGACGTCAACAAGCGTTCCTCAGGGAGTCCACTCTTGTAAAATACCATCTACAATGGAGCCTTGGAAGTGTCATCACCGGAGGGAGTGAAAGTGGTTGATTTCGCCGACGATATTACCGTGGTTGCATGTTACCGTTCCTTCGGCAACTACTAATTTCAGTACGTTGAATCTTGATCCTCTTCTTCTTATATATATATAATTCGAGCTACAGGCTATGTGTATATATAATTCGAGCTACAGGCTGAAAATACCGATAGTGAAAAAAGTCACCAATATAGCTCCAATCGAGGTGAGATGGATTGTCACTGTTGTATCTGTACTTCACTTTCTTGTTTTCGACATTTAACCCCGCGGCATATTTCCCAGATTTTATCAGAAAAAATAGGAATCTGCATAAGTATAGCTTTACTCCACGTAAGAAACATATCTAATGAGCACCATTGCTGACAAGCAAAATAAAACCCAAGTCCCTGTAAAAGGGAACGGACAGTGAAGCTACCTTTCAAAGTCCTTGAAACCATAGACCTTCACCAATAGTAAGTAAATATATTAACTTTATGCAATCTCAGACAAAATAATAAAATTTATCAGTTCATGTATGAAAAAATATCTCCTAAGCTTGATTCAGACATATGACGGGGCAACTCGCTTTCGCAGTCAGACCGACGAGTAAAATGACCCAGAGCTACGTGGTCCAGATTAGTTGAAGAGAATTCCACATTTCTAAGGAGATCGTTGAGGCAATTGAAGCACTTACCTAAAAACCGCAGGTATGCCTCCTAAGTACAATTGGAGCGTTAAGTTCTGAAGCACCCATAAATGTATACTAAAGAAACAATTTCTTTGGTAAACTCCGCGTTGTGTAAGTCTAGACTCGAGGATTTGGCTGCTGAAAATAATTGAATTCAAATGATGCGTAATTGTGTGGTTGGAAATCTGAATATAAAATGTGAATAGACTTAGAGCGTATAATAAGTCATTCGTACTCAAATTATTCATATTTTCCGAAATTGTTTGTATTCAAAACCCAACCTTATCCCTTAGGCCCAGGAATACCTACACCTCTTCTCTCTCTATTCATACCTTCTTTCCTTCAAATTTTCTTAGGGTTCCGTTTAGGTTTAATCTTCTTTTGACGGTTTTCGCCTGGAATAAAGAATGTGAATATTTTATCTAACTGTGTGCCCGCTTTAAACTCTCAAAATGGAACAATCCGCAATATTCAAACGTTCATTCAAATGATGAAGGTAAAAGTTGCTGCACTGAAACGTAGTTGAAGGGCTTCCAGTGAATCCTTTTGCATGCCATGATGGAAAAACCCAAAACCATTTAAAACAAGGACAAGGTTCTTAGCCTCCCGCCTTGTTTACTTTCGATGAAAGCATTCACCGTCTATCATACAAGCAGGATTTCAGCGTACATAGCAACTGGAAGCATCTTACTTGTAGCGCTAACGAATGATTCTTGGAGGCAGACATGCCTCCAGACTTAGCATATAATGCGGTTGATGGCTGTCAGAATATCTTGAGGGTTTTTTCTTGATACTCAACGTTCCTATTTTCCAATCGAACATGATTTTATTTTTGAGAGGAGCTCAAGTGAGTCGAGGAGGTTTCCCTAGGACGGTGACGTCCAAAGAGGCTGCCTTGCTAATAAAAGTGGCTGCGTAGGGAATGATGATATTCAGATCAGGCTAAGAATAATTGGATTGATTCTTGGAAAAAGCGAAGAAATGTCTGAAGGTGAGACTATTTTGCCAATTTATCAAGGGCGTAATTACCATACGTAAAAATCAAACTCTATGACAGCAGGGACACAAATGGTATTATGATTCAGGAGAAGCAACATCAATTATTCAGTGACAAATTGAATTAAAAATCCCATACGAAATGGTTTTTGGCAAATCGAATGAATTTTGGATAATTGATCCGTCGTTGCATTTGCTGAACCCTCCAAAAGAGATAGTAAAATCAGGCTCTTGGAACGATTACAGAGACAGAATATATTTTTTTATAATAAATGAAGGGACGAAGTAATTCTTCTGCTCTAGTTTTTTTCAGGCTTTTATGGGGATATATATTTCCTGACGGAAACAAGTAGAAATAAAAGGACGGGAAAGTGCGACTAATCAATATAATTCATCATCATCAGCAACGGCGCAACAACCGGTATCCGGTCTAGGCCTGCCTTAATAAGGAACTCCAGACATCCCGGTTTTGCGCCGAGGTCCACCAATTCGATATCCCTAAAAGCTGTCTGGCGTCCTGACCTACGCCATCGCTCCATCTTAGGCAGGGTCTGCCTCGTCTTCTTTTTCTACCATAGATATTGCCCTTATAGACTTTCCGGGTGGGATCATCCTCATCCATACGGATTAAGTGACCCACCCACCGTAACCTATTCAGCCGGATTTTATCCACAACCGGACGGTCATGGTATCGCTCATAGATTTCGTTATTGTGTAGGCTACGGAATCGTCCATCCTCATGTAGGGGGCCAAAAATTCTTCGGAGGAGTCTTCTCTCGAACGCGGCCAAGAGTTCGCAATTTTTCTTGCTAATAACCCAAGTTTCCGAGGAATACATGAGGACTGGCAAGATCATAGTCTTGTACAGTAAGAGCTTTGACCCTATGGTGAGACGTTTCGAGCGGAATAGTCTTTGTAAGCTGAAATATGCTCTGTTGGCTGACAACAACCGTGCGCGGATTTCATCATCGTAGTTGTTATCGGTTGTGATTTTCGACCCTAGATAGGAGAAATTGTCAACGGTCTCAAAGTTGTATTCTCCTATCCTTATTCTTCTTCTTGTTTGTGTTTGACCAGTGCGGTTTGATGTTGTTGGTTGATTCGTCTTCGGTGCTGACGTTGCCACCATATATTTGGTCTTGCCTTCATTGATGTGCAGCCCAAGATCTCGCGCCGCCTGCTCGATCTGGATGAAGGCAGTTTGTTCATCTCGGGTGGTTCTTCCCATGATGTCGATATCGTCAGCATAGGCCAGTAGTTGGGTGGACTTGAAGAGGATCGTACCTCTTGCATTTACCTCGGCATCACGGATCGCTTTCTCGAGGGCCAGGTTAAAGAGGACGCATGATAGCGCATCCCCTTGTCGTAGACCGTTGTTGATGTCGAATGGTCTTGAGAGTGATCCTGCTGCTTTTATCTGGCCTCGCACATTGGTCAGGGTGAGCTTAGTCAGTCTTATTAATTTCGTCGGGATACCGAATTCTCCCATGGCCGTGTACAGTTTTACCCTGGCTATGCTATCATAGGCGGCTTTAAAGTCGATGAACAGATGGTGCAACTGTTGTCCATATTCCAACAGTTTTTCCATCGCTTGCCGCAGAGAGAAAATCTGATCTGTTGCTGATTTGCCTGGAGTGAAGCCTCTTTGGTATGGGCCAATGATGTTCTGGGCGTATGGGGCTATCCGGCCTAGTAAGATAGTGGAGAATATCTTATAGATGGTACTCAGCAACGTGATACCTCTATAATTGCTGCACTGTGTGATATCTCCCTTTTTATGTATGAGACAGATAATGCCTCGTTGCCAATCGTCAGGCATTGATTCGCTGTCCCATACCTTGAGCCCAAGTTGATGAACCACTTGGTGTAACTGGTCGCCTCCATATTTAACCAATTCGGCTGTAATTCCATCGCCTCCTGGCGACTTATGATTTTTTAGCCGATGAATTGCACGGACTGTTTCTCCTAAACTTGGTGGTGGCAGTATTTGTCCGTCGTCTTCAGTTGGCGGGACCTCCAACTCGCCGCTGTTGTGGTTGTTCAGTAGCTCATCAAAGTACTCAACCTATCGCTCTAATATGCCCATTCTGTCGGAAATCAGATTTCCCTCTTTGTCTCGGCAGGATGAGCATCGAGTTGTATAAGGCTTCATCCTGCTGACTTGTTGGTAAAACTTCCGCGCCTAGTGCGGTTGCTCCCTGTGCTTTTCCAGTTCACAGACTTGTTGGTTCTCCCAGGCTTCCTTTTTCCGTCTGTGAAGTCGCTTCTCCGCTCGACAGAGTTCGTGATAAGTCTCTGCGCGTGCCCGCGTTCTTTGAGAATGCAACATTACTCGGTATGCAGCATTCTTCCGTTCCGTTGCTAGCTTACATTCATCGTCAAACCAGCCGTTCTGACTCCTTTTGCGGCTGGGGCCAAGTATGTTTGTGGCCGTATCCATGATAACGTTCTTCAGGTGATTGTGAAGATCATTTGTTGATGCTTCATCTCCAGGTCCTCTGTTGACTGCGGTTATTGGGCATCCATTTCCCTCTTATAGGTGTCGCGGAGGGTTGTGTTGTGGATGGCTTCAGTGTTCACTCTCACCTGATTGTCAGAGGGGATTCTAGGTGGTATTGTTATTCGAGCTCGGAGCACCATGCCAACGAGATAGTGATCCGAGTCTATATTGGCCCCCCTATATGTTCTGACATTCATCAAGGCTGAGAGGTGAACGGCGTTCGATCAACACGTGGTCAATTTGGTTGAAAGTGGTCCCGTCTGGAGAGGCCCACATATGTTTGTGGACCGCTTTCCGCGCAAACCAGGTACTTCCAACAACCATTTCGTGTGACCCTGCTAATTGAAGTCCGCAATCCGTTATCGTTTGTTTTTTCGTGTAAGCTATGGGAGCCAAAGTATCGCCTGAATACTGGCTCCTTCCCTACTTGGCTGTTAAAATCCCTAAGTATGATTTTGATATCATATCTGGGACAGGCTTCGAGGGTTCGTTCTACTGCCTCGTAGAAGGTATCCTTCTCCGACTCTGCAGTCTCCTCTGTAGGGGCGTGAACGTTTATGAGGCTTATATTTCTAAACTTGCCTCGCAAGCGCAGAGTGCATAGCCGTTCGCTTATGTTTTCAAAGCCGATAACAGCGGGTTTCATTTTTTGGCTGACTAAGAAACCTACTCCGAGCACATGGTTTACTGGATGACCGCTATAATATATGGTGTAGTGGCTCTTCTCCAGGAAACCGGTCCCTGTCCATCGCATCTCTTGCAACGCTGTTATATCAGCCCTATATTGGGACAGGGTATCGGCTAGCTGCTCATCAGCTTCATTTCTGTACAGGGAGCGCCCGTTCCATGAGAAAATGCGCAAATCGTTGTTCCGTTGTCGTTGCCGGGTCCGTCGTTTTAAAATCCGTCCTGTCCGAGGCTCCTGTTGTGGCTTCGTAACAAGTTGTTTTCCGTGTAGGGTTGTCAGCCCTACCCAACCCCCAACCTGGAGGACCAGTTGGTACAATTTGTCCCGTTTTTAGGCGCGGGAGACTCACCTTCATCCTTCTCCGTCTGCAGCTTTTCGTCAAGAAAGAGCTCCCAGCGGTCACCACGTGGAGGTGGAGATAGGGTCTGGTAGTAGAGCTGTTGGTTTTGGTTCAGCAGGCATTTCCCAGGTTTTATGCTCCATCGTGGGTACCAATCCACGTTTCGCCCCGGGACCTATACTACCCTTTGACCACCAATATAATTACTAAACTAATTTCAGGACACATGTCCCTTTTATGTGAGCGTGGACCGTCTGGTTTTTTGTGCCAAAACGCGCTCGTATGAGAAAGCAGCGGTTAACTGACTTCTTCCTCCGTTCCCTAATCTGCGTATAAAAATGATATTGCCTCACCTATACTTAACTTCCAAATACCTCACGGCTTCATAAGATGACCTAAGACTTTAATAGAAGCTGGTTCAAACCATGCAGATGGATTTTTGACGGATTCTCCCATTAACCTATCACCGGCCATCACCACCAGTGTCCTCTTATTTTTTAAAAAAGTAAGATCATCCTAGGTCAAATATGGCATCTGCCGAAATTGTGATAACTCGGAAAAAAATAATATTGTCAAGGAACATCGCACTATTGTGCCCCTTTACTGATTATTATATACCAATGAGCATAGAGCTAGACTGAGTTAATAACTCGAGATAGGAGCACTCTACTGACGTATTTGGTCCATCAATACTTGGCAGCATTCGCGAGAGTGCGGGGTCCCGCTTGTTTGTTGTTGTTGATATTCTTCTTTCTTAGAGATGTACTCATTTGAATCCCACCAGTTTGAGAGTTAGGAGGTCCTCCGTGTCATAGCCCCCCATAGCACGGTAAAGTCAAACTAACTCACTGAGACGACTAGGTATCAGTGAGGCTCCGTTCGAATACAGTCAATTACCCCGACTAAATTCTATCCAATAGGCACGGTTTAGATAACACTCTGGATTGAGGGAGGTGCTTTTCGATTCCTCAGTACCTCAGTACCTCCGTAGGGCGTCGTTAACAGTAGCGTCACCTCCTAGAGGGTGTCGCTAACACCAACCCTTAATAGTCAATACGAGAGGCTTGCCTTTTCGAGAGCCAGATATCAAACCCAGACTATCCTCTACCTCTCTATCTCCGGTCCTTTGCTTGACCCCGATAATGTACTTGAATGTGAAACGTAATTGTGTCGATCGTATCCCGTAACAAAGTATTATAACAAAAATTATTCCTGTTACAATGGCAGACATTAAGAAATATTTGCAGTTGTAAGCGATGGAAAAACGTTCTGCTCTTGCTAACTGCTTGGGAAAGCCTCAGTCACAATGTTAATCACTAAATCAAACGCGCTCCGTAATCCGAATATCGTTTCATCACAACACTCCACACCCCGCAATTTGATGGAGTCCTCTCCAAGTTCGAGGACCTTATAACGGCCCTCGTGTGGTAGCTGCAATGGCCTCCAGGTTGAATCAGTCTTCACCAGAATGTGGATCCAGGGCTGGCAGCAAACTCTTCGCGAGTAGTTGTATGAAAGGCCAAATAGAAGATCAGGAGGAATTGTCGCATGCCATAATAACAGCCTTCAACATCTGATGCCAACGTTCCAGAGTGCAATTGGGCTGTGGATATCATGCAGTTGTGCGATGACGTTTGAAACCCAGAAGCTCCGAGAATAGAGCAGACTTGAACTGCATTCCCTGAACCATGATTATAACGCGCGGATTCCACACTCCACGGTTCTAACTGTGCTATAATGTCCTTCAGAGGAATTTCCTCGCGCCACGACGTAAACCGATCAATGATTATTAGGCAATACTTATGGTCGTGTGTCTCTCGGAAAGGGTGTACAAGATCGAGGTATATGATGTGGAAGCGCCTGGTGGACTTAGAGGATACACCTATTTCTTTCTTTACATGCTTGGAAACCTTAAACTTCTGGCAACCAATGCACTGTCTGGACAAAAAATAAACGTCCTTGCTCATTGACGGCCAGAAATATTTACTAGCTACTAGTTCGTTTGTTATCCGAATTCCGGGGTGCGCAAGATCGTTCACTGAACGAAGTACTTTCATACGGAAAGCGGCCAGAATTTACAGCCTATGTTACTTTCAAGAGATCTCGCAGCTCTGAAGAATAGCGTCAATCTTCTAGGCCGCAGTGGTTACTGAAAAATCCAATGCAGCAGGGATGTTGATCTCGGAGATCCCGGACAGAGCGTCTTTACCGGACACATGTTAAATGTTCGCTGTGAACTGGCTGATGAATGCTAAGTCCTGGAGTTGGTAAGGAGACGCTCTGTCGGGCTTTAGCCTTGAGGCTAAATTTATAGGCTTATGGCCCGTGAACAAGGTGCCTGCCTTCAAGGGAAAAATGAAAGTATTTGATGCTCAGATGCCAAGCTAGTAATTCAAGATCATAAGTGCTGCAGTTAAGGCATTCAACTGTTTTGAGAAGAAACCCAACGTTTCCAAGCTTTGATTCACCATGTAGTGAAGAGCAGCATCTTTTTTTTTTGTGCATACAGGGAGGTGGAAAATCTTAGAAAGACACGTCCGCCGCAGCTCCGCCGCCCGAACGGCGGCAAGCGCGTGTGGGATTCACACCCACTAAAAACCACCCCCGGTTTCTCCAGCCCCAGCCCCAGCCCCGCGGGACCACCATTGAGGTATTACTTCGCCGGGTAGGTTTGCTCTTAGACACTCATCCTTCTCCTATTTGCAGCTGCCCTCCTTCTTTGTTCCTTCAGCAACTCCTCCTGCATTTGGATGATTGCGGAGCCAACCGTAAGCCACTTCTCCTCGAACTCCAGTATCTCAGTAACCAAGCTCTCCGGGGTCCCGCTCCTGCCCAGCACCTGGTTTAAGCTCCTTCTGTCCATCGCAAATCGTGAGCAGTGAAACATCACATGCTCTGGATCCTCCGGTATGCCATCGCATCTGGGACAGTTCGGAGAATCATCCAACTCAAAGCGGTGCAGATACTGCCTGTAGCAACCACCGTGTCCCGTGAGGAACTGGGTAATGTGGTAGCTGGTCTCCCCATGTTTTCGCTCAAGCCACACTTTAATGTTGGGAATGAGCCTGTGCGTCCACCCACCTTTCGTAGACTCGTCCCATCTGCGATGCCAGAGATCAAGCGACTCTGACCTTGCCGCATTTCTACGCTGTGCACGCCCCTTTATACGTCTTGCATTGTACAGGACACTCATTTCTATGGCCAGAATGTCAACCGGGATCATGCCTGCCACCACCAATACTGCCTCATCTGATGTGGTTCTAAAAGCACTGCAAACCATCAAAGGCATCCGCCGGTAAACCGAGTTCACCTGCTTCCGTCTCTGAGAGTTTGCAAGCGCCTCTGCCCACACAGGCGACGAGTAGAGCAGGATGGAGCGCACCACTCCGGCTAGCACCAACCTGCGGCAATGTTTCGGTCCACCAATATTTGGCAACATTTTTGCAAGTGCCGGGGTGGCACTGGCTGCCTTTTGGCATGTATACTCTAGGTGTCCCCTAAAACTCGATTTGGTGTCAATTATTACGCCCAAGTATTTGATAGCCGGCTTTGATACGACCGTATGTCCACCGACCTCCACTTTCACAGTGTTATTTTTTCTGCGGTTCATTATTAAGACCGCTTCCGTTTTCGCATCCGCCAAGGTCAGCCTTTTCTAGCCAGGACACTGTTTCCGTTGCGTAAACCTCCACATCTTGTGGGTGTTTTGCTGCAACAACCACAGCTAGCTCATCAGTAAAGCCGACAATCGTAGTCCCCTCTGGGACAGGAAAAGCAAGCACCCCATTATACATGATATTCCACAACAGGGGACCAAGTACCGATCCCTGTGGTACCCAGGCCGTGACAATGTACTCTTTGGGGCCCTCATCCGTCCCGTACCAGAGAGCCCTCTCTGAGAGGTAGTTTTCCACAAAATCCCAAGAAATACCGCCTAATTACACTCAGATAAGCATGAAACACGCAGAGGATTGCCCACTTTTCGCCATGAAAGCCCTGAAAGAGGCGCCAGGATCTGACGGTATTCCGGCAGAGGTATACAAGATAATGTTTTATCATCGGCCGGAGGTACTAGTGGGCGCATGCTTACACTTACCTGGAAAAGCCATTTTTGTCGCTGAAAATTAGCAAAACTTGCATAGATCAGCAAAAGACATCCTGAGCTACCGTCTACATACCGACCACTTTTCATGCTTGAAGCAGCCGGGAAAATACTCGAAAAGCTCATGAGGAGTAGATTCGCTGGAACGATAAGTGCGTCGGGGACTTATCCTCAAGACAATTCGATTTTAAAGCTGGGAACAGTAGATATTATCATGTGGATGTTGTTCATAGAGCCGATACGCACAGCTATTGGTTTCGACGAGCAGTGTTGTTCATAACGCCTGATGTCAATTCCGTAAAGTAGGCAGATATGCTAGGTACAGAGAAGGTACTGAAAATTCATTCCTTTCGTTGGGATCCCTCTTGCAAATATTAACGGGATTATCTTAGAGAACGCTCTCTACTCGATGGGTTAATGGAAGGCCAGATAAGGACAGATATAACGTCGGGTACCTCGGGATGTCTTCCCAGGACCTTTGGGACGTTTCCGATACGCCAGAAAATTCGGGCCTGGTCAATCATGCTGATGATGTTCCGGCAGGTTTAGCATATTGATGCGTAGGTAAGCAAACCGATGACGGCTCATGGTTTCGGATAATTATAGAGTCAAAGCCAACAGTTGAGCACCATGGATTGGGGCTCGAATGAGTTTTTCCGAGTAAACCAAAACAGCTGGAGTTTCGGGTTTAAATCGACTGATGGCAAACGTCCAGTCTATTCTGCTCTCTGCTCGGAGGTTTGAGACGATATCCGTAAACGCCTTGACGAAGTACCTAGACGGGAGCCTTTAGGGATGGCGTCCGCATATCGCGCTGTCTCAAAACCGATCGCAGAAGTGATTCCCGTTTTCCACCTTACCAAGAAAAGTGAAAATGTGGACAATTACAAGGACTAAGGCTCAGGGGTGGTAGTTGCTCGAGACGAATGACAGCATATATTATACTAAATGAGTGGCAGCTCTTTTAGCAAAATGAGTCAAGAGCTTATTGACAACCTAGATCTGTTTGCTGAATCGAAATCATTGTGAGATTGATTACTTCTTTGCCAGGCTTCTAAGCGGACATAAGGGCTGTCAATGTTGCCTGCATAAGATTGGGGAGGAGCAATTCTTTGCTGTGTATTCTGCAAGCGGATGGTGGACGACGCTGAGCAAACATTTTTTCTTGGGGACACCTCTCTCCTCCCTTTGGTGAAAAAAATCCCTGACTTACAGGCTCCGTGAGGTGGGAAGTAATGCAGGGGGAGTTACGGTAGTCCAACGCTTAGTGAGTTCTAATTTTCGAGCGGATTCCATATAATATTATATTTTGGTTACCCACTAGTTAGAAAGGGAAGCGATCTGGCTGTCTACATCACCGTTGTGGTATTTTTCCTGATTCTGAATCCTTGAATCCTTCGTAAGAAAAGGAATGAACTTTTCTGTTATCCTCGAAGGAAATATATCCGAGAACATGCAAGATCGCCTTCGTCCATAAATGTTTAAAACGAACGCTACTGAAAACGAACCTAACTGCTTGTAAGAAACAAGCAAGATTCTCGCAACTGAATACTCTCCTGGTATTCCTACTGTTAAGGCCTTTTCATGGCAGTCAATGGATTTTCAAAATTTGGAAAGTTCTCATATTGCATTATAGGTTCCATACTTGGTAAAGACATAGAATTCCCATCAAAATAGAAATCATTCCGACGAAAATATTCTCAAAAAATATTCATCATCTTAATGAAAACTGATAAAATCCTTGCAAAGAGGCTACGGTTCATTTTTCCAGGAGCCGAGAACGTCCGGATTAATTTCTGTTGAGCTGCTGAAATCGCTGCAGTCGTTTAGCGACAAGGACAAATTATAAACTATGCTTTGAAACCATGACTCCCTTGCATAAGCTTCAATCGGGAACGAAGTCGCTGTGTCCAAAGCAAAAGCAGATAAAAAACCCATTCCGCGCTTCAGCATTAAGGACTTTTGTGTACAAGTACTTGATAAAAAGTGCAATGAAACTCAATCTAGGGAGCCAAGGATGCGAACGAGATAAATCCGTGAACTTCTAAACGAGATTTTCTGCAAGACTGAGAAGAGCACGGGAGAAGGCAAGGATTCCGATGAAAAATTCCTGGGATAAAAAGAAACGATCGTTTTTCATGCGACATTGCTGCTATAACAATCCAGTACGCGGCGGAATATGGCATCTTTCGTCCTTGCAAGACATCGTACTCGCGAACCAACGTAATTAATCACAGAATTCATAGGTTCTTCTGTGGCGGATAACTTTTCATTGGACGTCTGACACAAGTCAAATGAAATCTTTTCGCTAGCCATGGGTGCACAGTGCATTCATGTAATTCGCGAAAATAATGAATCTTTTGGATAAAGTGATAATATTCATGTCAGACTTGTGGCCATCATTACTTGAATATTTGGATCCGATGCAATGGTTATGTAGATGGGGATTTGGAAATTCACAAAGTAAGTCTAATGGAATTTTCCTGAATTGATTGCTGAGTTCGCTTGATGAGCAAATGGCGGCAGTAGCAAATACGATAAATGGAGAGGCCTTTCAAGGACATTTTCGCCATCATCTAATTTAGTTTAATGATTTCCCCAGACAGAAGAAGTCTATAGATACTGGGTAGTCGGTTTTTGGATTTTAAGACAGTGGACATCATTAATTTGAAATCGCCCTGACTGTTATTGATTTAGCTTAGGTTCCCCTAAATCGGTTTTTATAATAAAGCCTTTTACATTGTGGAAGTATATAGGTGTGGTACTTAACTAACCAGTTCTGTTTTCTATATCTATGCGGGCCCTTTTTTTAATTATCCAAAATTTAGTTGCTCATTCTATGAGCACGAAACACAATCGCATAAGTTAATGCAACGAAACCACTACTGCATTACAAAAACTAAAAACCAGTCGGGAAAGAGGGAGCTAAACGCTTCAGGCATGAAATCTTTTGCATATTGCTTATATGAGCATATCTGAGAGGGGTATTTGTCCATTTGTACATAGCCCCCCCCTCTGAAATGGAGCCTGACGTCTGAGGAAGAACAAGAGGTCCTTGCGTTGAGGCGACAGGTTCACGGCCGCAAGAGAGCCCTCAAGGAGACGACGAGCCGCTATGAACGGATCACATATCTTTCGGCCATCCCTGATGACGGACTCGACTCGATGCTTCGCAAATGATCTCCACCACTGTTGTTCAAAGTAACCTGCATTCCGCTCCAAACAACGAACCCACAGTCACTGAACAACGCACAGTCTGCCTCCGTATTAAACCAGTTCATTCCCTCTGAAGATCCAAACAGCGGTTTAGCTTACCTCCAACCAACACCCAACTAATATTTCCACCACTCATCTTCAATCGACATCAATGAACACTAATTCAAAAGGGGTAAATCAAGAAAAATTCCTTCCCCTCATTATTCGTGCGGACCATGCTACAACTGAAACTATTACAAACAAACTAATTTCTCCTATCCCAGATAGCTTGACCCTAAAAAAGACCTTCGTCTATTCAACTCATGTGCTCGCCTCGTCCCAGGCTGAATATAAATTGGCAAACCGCTACTTAAAGAAGGGAATTATCTCGTCTTTACGTACACACCGACGCACCTTAGGCCGGTGAATCTTATCCTCTCGACTAGATTTTACATACTTCTCCCAGGAGATCCTAGACGAACTTCAAAGTCTGGGAGTTAGCGAGGCAACTAATATCCTTCCATACGAGATGAGCACATCTCGTTGAGACGTAAAACCTTTGCACCTCTTTTTCAATACTATTTCCCCATCTGCATCAACTGCGAGTCAAACACGCATCCGGCGAGTTATTGCAACTGCCCGATGTTTGTTCAAATTCGCGCCTAGTCACCAGACCATCCCCTAAACGCAGACCCTCTCAGACATTTCCTGCTCCAAAACCTCAGTCCCACCGTTTATTCTATGCATACATAGCTAGGAATGCTACTCAACGCCCATCAGCTTTTAATCTAAACTCATATATCTAGGCCCTCTTCAACAAATCCACCTCTCAACTTGCCGCCTAACACAGCTTTTTTCCCCCCACCTTCACACACACGCTTTCCTCTGTCAGGTCTCCCCGGACAATGTCTACTAAGATCATTCTGCTGAATGTCAGCTCAGCAGATAGAAACGTCACGAATTATCCAATTTCTTCTCCACTCATAAATCTGATTTCCTCCACTTTAACGAAACCAAACTTAATCTCAGATATAATTTCTACATCCCTAATTACATTACATTCCGCTCCGACAGAACTGCCGGCGAAGGCGGATGAACTGCCATCTTGGTAGTAGTCCACATCAAGCTCAAAAAATTTACATTTCCATTACAATCGCCCTTTCCCTTGAGCAAACAGTCGTCATATTTTTTGCCAGAATCTATTGTCATAACCAATCTCTTGATCCAAGTGATATTACGCAACTAGCCTACTATATCAGAACATACACAATCGCCCACAATAAACGTACCTCCTTCGTACTAGGTGGGTAACCAAAACTGCACAACATCAAGCGATCCTTAACACCTACTTGTCTGGACCTAAAACCAAAGTCTCACGCGTGGTCCGCAGAAGGCGTCCAGGCATTTAAGCTAACCAAATGAACCCTCAATCAGATGCAGTATTCGTAGACGCCGCGAACATCGCAGTACGTGCTACCCTTCACGAAAAGGTGAATCAAATCTGGCAACTGTTGAGCTTCTTTTCCAAGAAATTGAACTCAACAGAACCAACCCCAAACACAAATTGCGAGACCTCTGAAAAGGGACCTAGGCCATATATTCCGGCCACAATTAATGGTGGAATAGTGAACTTGCCAGGATTTACCACCGAGCCAGTCGAACGGCTCAGAGGGCAATAGGTAGGATCGATCAAGGGCAAACGGAGCATGCTTATAAGGAAGCCTCCAAGAACCTTAAGCTCGTCGTCCAGCGGAGAAAGAAGGAATGTTTTAAGGGGGTCTGTCCGGAAGCGGACATAAATTCGTGGGGTGGCACCTATAAACTCGTGACAGGACGATTCAGAGGCTGTTCATCTCCGCAGATCACTTGTCCTATGCTCTTGTTGAAAATAACCCAGTGGTTATTTCCTCAGCAAGAGGGGGATACTGACACCTTCCAGCACCCCCTGAATGTGACGCCGATTCCACCAGCCACCAGGCGAATAGGCCACAGCAAAGCCCCGGGTCTGGATGGCATACCGTATAAGGCCCTCAAACTTGCCGTCAAATGTAGACTGAATATGTTCCCAGAGCTGTTCGAAATCCGAGGGTATCTTTCCTGCACTATGGAAGCAGCAGAAGCTGGTGCAGCTGCCTAAGGCTGGCAAACTTCCAGGAGAACCGTCCTCCTATCTCTCTTCTGTCTTCTAGACACTATGAGGAAAATATTGGAGCAGGTAATTTATAATAGATTACTCCCGATCGTTGAGAGCCAAGGAGGCCTTTCAAATCGGCAGTACGGGTTCCGCAAAGCCTGATCAATCATTGATGCCATAAAAATTGTTACTGGCTTGGCCGCAAAATGCAATTCACGGATGGTGTTGTACCAGCAAATATTATGTGGTGGTTATTGTTTATTGGTGTTCCCACCTAACTCGCTGCTATTGTCTATAGCAGACGCTCTGATATAATACCGATGATGGACCCAAGAAGCATATTGTATCCGCGAGTGTCCCACAGGGCTCGGTACTGGACCGAGTACTGTGGAACATCATGTATAATGATGTACTTAACCTTCCGGTTCCACAGGAGGCCACGGTGGTGGATTACACCGAGGACATAGCACTGGTTGCATTAGCAAAGCATCTCGAAGATGCTGAGTTGTACTGAAGCAAAGCAGTCAGTGATGTTAAGGCTTGCCTAGAGAGCTCTGCTCTGACACTTGCGGAGGAAAAGACGGAGACGATCCTCATCACTAAGCGCCGGAACAAAACTTACGCCTCCATTAGAATCGAGAATCGTATCATCACTTCTAAGCCGGCAAACAAATATTTGGGGGTGATGATGGCGGAAAACTTAATTTTAAGCAGCCCATAGAGCATACTTGCAAAAAGCATCCACTACGAGTATGGCTTTGGCAAGGATTATGTCGAATATAGGAGGACCGCGGCATACTTGCCGGCTGCCAGGGTGGTGAGTTCTATCCTGCTGTATGCAATCCTTGTTTGAGGAAAAGCGCTGCATGTTTTAGCCAATGCACCTAAACTGAGCGCGGTCTGCAGAAGAACAGCCTTAAGGGTGTGTTCTCTTTCAGGACCGACATCCTTTCAACCGAGATGATGAACATATATAAAACCAGGTCCACCTCTACTTGATTGCAGGTGAAAAAAGTCGAAAGGGAGAGATCCATAGGCAAATAGCAACAGACATAGGGCCAGTCAGAAAAGCGTCGTTGGACTGACGGTTTGACCCTTTTCATCGGGGAGCGGCTGGAGAGAAAGCGCGGGGAAATTAATTTTAATCCCACCCAGTTTCTTATCGGCCGTGAATTATACCGTCAATACCTGTACAGATTTAAATTGGACACTTCACCTAATTGTCCAAACTGTGACGGGTTCCCAGAAGATCCAGCACACATATTCTTCCAATGTCCTTGGTTCGTGGAAGAAAGGAGCAGCCTAGCCGAAACTCAAGGTGAAGTGCTATCACCAGAAAATTTTGTCAGCAGAATGGTAGCTTTCCAGGAGGATTGGGGTGGGGATAAACTACGAAAAGCAGAAGAAGTGAGGAAGGCGTAGTTATATACCCTGCAGGAAGACAGAAAGAAATCTAGCTAAAGTAAGCTAACTCTGCCCGTGATGCACGAGGGGTGGACTCGGGAGTGGTTTTAGTGGGTAAAAACTCCACAATTTGGTGTGCCCAGGCGAGAGTCTTTTGGAAATTTCCCCCTTCATAAAAAAAACAAAGAAAAGGTATTGCCACTGTATTCCAAACAGAAATACTGACGATATTGGAAGCTTGCCGATGTTTAGGGCATGATCTGACTCCCAAGCGTAACATACGCCATTAAGGCATTGTACTCAACGGCGACATCTTCCAGGCTGAGGGAGCAGTCCAGAAACACGCTGAACAGTCTGGGCGACATGCCCAGAGTCACCCTTCTCTGGGTTCCCGGTAATGGGAACATAAAGGAAAATGAACGGGCTGACAGACTGGCCAAACGGGTCTCTGAGCTTAGAAGTGTTTGCGTGGGCACTGTCTGTGTCCCACTGGTGTTGTGGGTGGAATCTATTCGCAATACTTAGGAGATGACAAAGGCTCACCACCTGTTGCAAGTCAAGGAGAATATGGTCCGCTTATAACAAAACCCGATCGCGAGAGCTTTTGTGTCAGATTACGACGGTATGCACGGGGCACTGACCTATAGGGGACTATGCCATCAGACTCGACATACCCTTTAATTCGCATTATAGAAACTGCTTAGGTGAAGCAGAAAGCCTCAGGCATTTTCTTTCCAATTGCCCGGGCCTAGCTAGAGCTACGGACACCTGGTAAACCAATCTCTGCGGACCTCGGAGAGATCCCTAGCTGCAGGGCAGGAGAGAGGCCATATGCTGGCTCTGAACATCGAAACCGGCCGGACTCTGCCTCTTAACTCTTACCATAGCTGTCATGGTCATGGAGTTTGTGGCCTGAAAACGTGGCATCACAGCGCTAATTGGTCTCCTCCTATGTGCATTCAGATTAAACCAATTAACATAAACTTTCACGGACCTGTCAGCAGCAATATCAATATAAGTACCTAATATCTTCTGTACCCACTCTTCAAATGACCCATAAATAGGTTAACGTGGCAACTGCCGGTTCCAAAATTTTCCCTAATTTCGCGAATCCTGCAAAATCATTGCCCGCAAGTAAATTGTCACAACTCTTGAAGATATTGTACAAAATTAACTGACACATCGGAGAGGTTTTTATAGTTCCGTTGAATAATAACTTGTTCGCATTCCGATGCCTCCGGGGTTGTTCAAAATTAAGCTGCAAAATACAGTTGTAGTTGGTTCCATGGCCAACGCATATTCTCTCTCATTTAAATTCCACATAATTCCCCAAAACTGTAATGCACGAACTCCCATCTGGATAGTATGATGACGGCGGTAGTATTTCGGGAAGGACCCAGTTAATTACATATTTCAGCATCACGATGCCAGCTTGGAATCCCAACAGATGCATATGTGTGATTTCTGGGTGTTTCCGTTGAAAAGCTAGAAATATGAGGCTAAAAGCACGTGAGAGCCCGCGATAGTATAATTATTATTCAGAGGCGGCAAGCGTGGTTGAGGAGAAAAACTCGATACTGCACGTCTGTATTTTGCTTTGGTCCAGTTTTCAAAGGATGCATTTGATTACGGTGACGTAAATCCATTTAGACAAAAGTACACCCTTATGTGGAAATCACCACAACCTCTCCTATCAGTTGACTGCTATTATTAAAATAGGATATCATTTTATACTTGAATTTCTCTTTCTGGACAAAGTATTAATCAAAAATAAAAAGGACAATAAAACCTCAAATGAAAATCTGTTTCATTCTCATCCTCACTTGCTGACTTTTATTAAATCCGAATATTATCTTTAAGGAAATTTATTCAAATAAACCACACAAATTCCATGGAAATTTCTGCCTGAGAAAAAGCCGAAGCAGAAAAAATCCGCAAAGTAGCACAGAAAAGGCTGAACGAGGATGCTTCAAGCGCAGAGAAAGAAAAACTTGTTAAGCCCTCAACGACATTATTTCCCGATGAAAAGTTCTCTGGTGTCTTGCATGCAATAAAACTTTTCTTGCCGAAGTCATTTTTGCTTCTGCAGGACTTCAATCCGAGTCGTTGCTGTTTTCCTTCTCCCTGTCAGGCTCCTACTTGCCACGATGAGGCCGCGTCCTTACACCTTCAAGTGCTAAGTGCGCTTAGTTAGTTAGGAGGCGAGTTTGAGTAAAACGGCGGTAAAACGTGGCCAAACTCCTTTCACAAGTCATCGTCTTGCTCTAATCTGGAAGAAATCGCGAGGTAACCTGCTCCTCGTGCTTTTGGACAAATAAAAAAAATTTCCCAACTGTTCAAAGTTCAACAAAGCGAGAAAAATTCCGCCATGTGATACTCCAGTGCCAAGTTTCAATCTGCTTTTCACGACTTCAGGCGAGAACATGTGCCAAATATTTACCTTTTTCATTTCTTAATCTTCTTACCAAGGTAATTCCGCTGGTATGTACTTTTATCTTCAGACAAGAATGGTATTCAGCGACAATGTTTAATTCGCGATAATTAGGTGCCGTTGCCAGGATGTGGTAGATTTACGCGTTGCTACCTGGGAGGTTTCGTAAAGTATAGAACTGACGCCTTAGATCTCAGCGTAATGACAAGTCAGTCGGAATTAAGATTTATTTTTGATTTAAAGGATTCAATGATTTTTTTGGAGAGCAGGGGGTGCGTCAATAAACGATTGACTTCCTTAGATTTTGTTTTGATTTTGATTCAAAATCTTTGATATATTGTCTTGATTTTGAAGGTAGTCCGTACTTTGAAATTGGTGGGTCTTTACATATATGTTTGTTGGTATATATTAAGAAGTCCTTCAGGGAATTCATTAAATGTAGGAATAAGCTTTTTATGCGTCAGGTGAACTATGAGAGCAATATCAGCGTATATAAGCACATAAAGACATAAAAGGCTCTGGTGAAAAAAGTCTGGGGACTGGAGGTCAACTTAGGTAGCTTAAAAGTTGGGGCAAAGCTGCTGGCTTGTATCAAGTCGAATAAGATTTTAAATGTCGCAAGCAATCTTACTGATTGGACTCCATCGCTCGCTGGTTTTTAGGTATATCAAGCTGGTCCTTAATATTTTGGTGGGTATGAAATCATTACTAGAAATCCACAGTTTTTTTCATTGAAAATTATATTAAACTCTGGGCCCAGAGAAGTCCACACTTTCCCAGCCCCTTCTAATCAGACCTGGCAAACCGATATGACTCTTTTTCACGATAAAGGTATGCAATAGCACTCGAGCACGCCTGTCTACAAAAACTTATGCTCACATTTTGAGTGGCATGTCTGTAAAACAAAGCCTTGTTAAAATCGGTTCAATGTATGTCTATCTGTCTTTTTTTAAGGAGGTGAAAATCTCCAAATGACTCTGGCTTGGACACGCCAAAGTGTGGGATGTTTACCCATGAAAACCACGCCCGGCTCCCTCAATGCCCCGTGCTCCTGGCAAGCTACCATTCTCCGGACAGGTGAGGACGGGTGATGGCGCTTCACCTAGAGATTCCTCAGGATTTTCCCTTTTTTCCACGCACCTTGGACATTGGAGGAATACGTGCGCTGGACTCTCTGGAACCCCGTCACAGTTTGGACAATCAGGTGAGATGTCTAATTTAAACCTATACAGGTATTCACCATATCCTCCATTGCCAATGAGAAACTGGGTGAGATTATAATTGATATCCCCATGTTTTCTCTCCAGCCACTCCCCAATAGAAGGGATCAAGCTTTGGGTCAAACTATCCTTCGCTAGCTGGTCCCATCGCTGTTGCCATCTGCTTATGGATCTCCCTCTTTCGGCTTTTTTCACCTGCGGTAAGGGATAGATGGACCTGATGTTACATATATTCATCATCTCGTCTGCCAAAATGCCAGCCGGCATCAGTCCCGAAATGGCAAACGCTGCATAATTTTTTTTATCACATCGGTCGTTATCCCAGGGGTCATCAACGATCCTTAACGGGTTGCTTTCGATACGGGGAGTGGCGTTCACGAATTGCCTGAGCAAGTAGGTCCGGCATCAATCCCGAAATGGCAAACGCTGCATCATTTTTTTTTATTTCAAGGATCGTTACCCCAGTGGTCATCAACGATCATTAATGGGTCGCTTACGATACGGGGAGTGGCGTTCAAGATGTGCCCGAGCAAGTAGTTCTGACCCCCTAGCTGGCATAATATCTGCGTCCTAGGTAGTAGCCCCACCAAAGTTTCTCGGTGATGAACTGCTAATTACTGATATACGCCGGGAATACTGCGATGTTAACGGCAACTCAGGCAGTACCACGCAGTGCTATAGTTGCAGAAAGTGGCACAGTGGAAACTACCGAAACTAACCAAATGGATTCGAATATAAGCCAAGTAGGAGCGCTCTCAACTACTCTAGCAAAAGCTCAAGAGGAAAGGCTTATTAAGAAATGATTGACAGTTTTGAAGCGCATTCGATCTGTCATGTTCGTCCAGAAAAACGTCAGCCAAGGGGTGAAAAACGGGCTGATGGAGCTGGAGAAGCTTCTGGAGAGAATTTCATATGATAGGTAGAGACGGTAAGTAACAGAAAATCCGAGAGAAGCAGAAACAACCGCGTCTCCCAATGAAAACACTCCGAGCACCAAACGGATCGCTGACAACCCATTGCGAGGCCAACTGGGGGAAACACGAGTAAGGGGCGTTTGAAGGGGCGTTTGAAGGGGCGTCTGAAGCAGACTTCACTCGGGTGCTCTCCAGGATTTAAAAGAAGAAAGCGAAGAGGAACAAGCAACTGCATTACGCTGCGTCATTGAAAAACCTCTGCCTAAAATTAAGGCGGACACGAAGGACGGAGCACTATAAAAAAAGGTGGGAAGACGAAGGAGAAATAGACCACCAGCTCTGCTTATTAAACAGACGGAAGGCAAGACTTTTGCGGAAGTCCTCAGTGAAATCCGTTACAACGGAGCAGAAGTGTCTTCCATTCGTAAAACGAAGGGTGGTAGAGTGCTAGTCGAACTAGGCCCGAGGACAAAAAATAAAGTTACATTTTGTGGAGCACCCAACTGGCTTCTGGGGAAGAAAGCTTTGGTTTCCAGCATGAAACCCATGCGCTCTCTGGAAATCCAGAACCTTAGCAGTCTCGCAGAAAAGAACGATATAGAAATGGCCACCAAACCCGAACGTTCGGGGGTGACCAATGTCTGGATTGGTATCACCTCTGTGAACTCCCAAGGCCAAAAACTCGCTATGGGGGAAGTTGTGGAGGAAGCAAGAAAATCCAAATTGGTTGATCAGTGTGTGGGACACCAACCAAATGTTCCGGGTGATAAGCTCATAGCCAAGTCCCTACGCGGGGGGGTCATCTCGTTGACCAAGTTCTGCCAACGGCCAGCTTTACTTTAATCTATAGCACTGCGGAGTCTCCTTTTTGGTGATCTATACTATGCCTTTATGGCGCATGCCTCCTCCGTGCAAACGTTGTGCCAAACGACCAAGCTTATGACAATCCCTCCGTAGGTCGGTAATTTCAGCCGTCCACTAGTAGATTGAAAGCTGGTCGCGGCTGGGGCTCCTTCTGGGCATGGAAGTCTCATACAATGTCGTTATAAGGTTAATCACTGAATTTACGAGGATGCCAGCTGCGACGCTACGATCCCCGGAACTTCCTCTACCGCAGCTCTGCCTGCTCCAAGAGCTTCGATGAACTTCCCGACATTCACCCTCACGACATTCCACAGGCAGGGGGAGCGTTGGACTGGTGCTCGCTGGCAAGTAGCGTCAAGCACTTCGAACGCGATGTACTGGTGATCACTTGCCGAGAAGTCTTCCAAGACTCGCCACACGTCCACCGATGATACCGGAATGCTTGCTTCGTAACCAGGGCGCCGGAACGTTGGCGTGGATCCTGTGTTTAAAACTACGAGCCCGGTTCTTGCCGCCATTTCCAGAATCCATTTTCCTCTGGAGTCTGGCTGAGGCATGCCCTATTCAAGGGCCCGAGCGGTAAAATCACCCTCTGCCAGGATTCGTTCCTCCATGCTTGAAACGGCGTCCTCCAGAGCATCAAGCCACGCCGAAACTCCGGCATCGTCTCGTTCGGCGTCGGGTAAACGCTAAAAAACGTTATCCCTAAAGAAGCGATCCAAACAAATCCATAACCTCGGCCTTGGTCAAAAACACAAAATCGAACGTCGACCCGAACCCACATGGCAACGGTGCCCGATATGTCGAGATGCCATGAAACCAGGTCCCTGTTTCGGTATTCCTCCCTAATTAGCACTAGATTTGCATTTACTTCCGCAGCGAACTGTGCTAGCATTTGGTGAGCGGTTACACTCCCGTGCATGTGATTTTCTAAAATGGGAATCATGCCATTCGCGCCCTAGCCCTTTCCAATTCCACCCTAAAGATTGGACAACGTCCCGAACTATCCGCATTCCTACCCTGCATACTACCTATCTAATTTTGATTCTCCCGAAGCTAAGGAGTTTTCTAACATATTGCTCGGGGGCTTCCACCACGGCGAGTTTTTGGCCTCGAGCATTTACATAGGTGATACATATCCGGGCATTGGTTACCGCTGGATATTCACCCTTTATTTCCTCCTCCACTTCGACCTTTTCTTTTAGGCAGTCAAGATCTCAGATTTCTAGAGAGCACATAGGTTCTAGACTAGAAACAAGAACTTTCTCCCCCAATAACTCCTTGATCGCTTCACGGAACGTACTCTTGTTATTCGTCTTCGGGTCCAGCTCGACAAGGACTCCGCCACTCCTCGTTTTCCGTAAGGAAAACACCCCTGCTTCGTTGCTTTCGGGTTCCATCCTGTAGCGAATTTCACCAAGGACTTCCGCAAAGATCTTTCCTTCCGTCGACTTAATGAGGTTCCTTGTCTTTGGACAGACGGCTCTCCGGCGGCGTAGTCAGTTGTTTCCACTTTCGCTATAAAAGGATTGGAAGAGGCAGTCCTCTCTATGAAAAAAAGAAGGCGCCAGGACCCGATGGTATTCCATCGGGGGTATACAAACTGGCGTTTCAACATCGGCCAGACCCTCTGTTCGGCGCATTCAACACTTGTTTAAAAGAGGGTTTTCTCCCTTTTCGTTGGAAGGTGTCGAGGCTTGCGCTGATCAGTAAGAGAAAGGCAACCCTGAGTTGCCGCCTTCATACCGTCCACTTTGTATTATTGATACTGCTGGGAAAGTACTCAAAAACTTATCCGAAGTAGACTCGCTGAAGCGAAAGGCGCTGCCGGAGACCTATCCCCACGCCAGTTCGGCTTTGAGGGATTATCTGAGAAACCGCTCCATGATCTATGAAACATTAGATGCTCAGAGAAGAATGGAAGTTACGTCGGGGGTAGCGCAGGGATCTATCCTAGGCCCGAACCTCTCGAACGCTTCCTATGATAGTCAATTTAAACTCGACGTGCTAGAAGAGTCGCGCCTGGTCGGTTATGCAGATGATGTCGCAGCGCTTGTAGCTGGACGCATTGTCGAACAGACGCAAAGCAGACTTGTCATATTGATGCGACGGGTAAGCGGAAAAGCCGAAGTAGTCATCCTGACTAAAAATCGAGTCAAAAGTCAAGGGTGAAGTAACTTGGACTGACTTTCGACTCAAAGATGAGCTTTTCGAGCAAATCAAAGCAGCAGGGAACAAGGCTGCAGCTGGAGTTTCGACGATAAGTAAGCTAATGGCAAATATGGGATGTTCTACGTCTAGCGGGCGACGTCTCTTGATGAATTCAATGCAGTCTGTCCTGATCTGCTCTGCCAAAGGTATTGGCTGACGCTTTTGGCAAAGAGGTATATTTTAAGCGTCTCGCGCAAGTACAGAAATGGGGAGCTTTACGAGTGGTGTCTGGGTACCGCAATGTCTCTGAACCAGCCGTGATGTTGACCGCGGGATTGATTTCCGTTGTCATTTTTGCTAAAAACCTTAAAACATTAGAGAAGAGCCACGGGAGGTGGTTGTTCGTGGAAAACTGTCACGTACCAAAGTGTACCAAACAGTGGCAACTTCCTTAGCAAAATGAAACTAGAGGCAGATGGACTACGCGGGTTATTGGCAACTTAGGTGGGCGACTGAATCGTAAGCATGGTGAGACTGGGTAGGTAGGTAGGTATCAGTGGCCGCTCTGAGGAGCGCTTTGATGACACAAACTCCTAAGACTGTGGCTGCTGTTATGAGAGCAGGGAGGCAGAGTCCCGCCGGCTCGGATCTTCAGAACCAGCGCATAGCATTCACGAAGGAAAGCAGGTCTCCCACCCTTCAGCAGGAAATCTCTCTGAGGTCTCCAAAGAATGGTTTAGTTTAGTGTCCGTAGCTTGACTTTAACTAGAGCTAGGGAATCGCAGAGAAAGTGCATGCGGGTTTCCCTTTCTTCTCCGCAGCTTCGGCAATGCGAATTGTAGGGTATGCCGAGCCTGGCGACATGGTTTCCTAAGGGCCAGTGCCCCGTGCAGAGCACCGTAATCTTGAATGCATTTGCACACATCTGGCACAGGAGCCCTCGTGACCGGGCTGTGTTATAAGCGGGCCAAATCCTCCTTGCCTTGGCACAGCTCGTAAGCCTTCACCATCTCAGGTCCGTTGCTGCTAGGTAGTGTCAGTAGACTCCGCCCCTGATAGTCGCCAGCGAAACACTCACTGTATTCACCGAAGGGCTCCCACGAGTAGAGCCTTGCCTGGCCAATCCGTCAGCCCGCTCATTTCACTCACTATTTCTGTGCCCGGGAATCCAGAGGAGGGTGACCTTGAGCGTGCTGCCCAGAAGGATCAGCGCGTGTCTGCACTGCCCCACCAGCCTGGAGATGTCGTCGCTGAGCGCAAGGCCTTGATGGCCGCTTGGCTGTCGGTAAGAATAGCTATGTTACGCTTGGGGCTCGGATCTCGTTCCAACTATCGATAAACTTCCAATATCGCCTGTACTTCTGCTTGGTGGGACTGATTACTTCTTTACCCAGTTCTTAAGTGGGCATGGAGGCTTTTAATCTTTCCTACACAAGATCACAAAGGCACGATCTCCGGATTGTGTACTTTGCAATGGAGTTGCGGACACCGCCCCTTAACACTTTTTTTCTTGCGGAAGTTGGAATGGGATTCGTCAGCAGCTCTATTTAAACACAGGAGATCTTTCTCTGGTGATTTTTGGCGAGGAGAGGCTCAGGAGCGCTAACAGGTGGAGCCGTGTTGCGCGTTATGTTTGGCTCCTTCTCGTTGCAAAGAAGATTGAGTTCGACCGGTTGAGATGATCTGGATCCGCGGATACTATAACATGTATTATAAAAAAGCTGTGAAAAAAATAGATAATTTTTTTATTACATTTCTTCAAAAAAAAAACAGAAGATAGCGATAATTTGGCGCAAGGCTTTTCTCTAGAAAGAAAGAGAGGTTCTTTCACTGATTTTTAAATTTCTACACTAAAATACCCTTACACGTACCATACACAAAATGTATGGAAGGTACACATGCATTCAATCTTTATCTATTGTTTTAAACGCGAGTATTCTTTTATATTCTCCTCCTACTCTGAGTTCATGAAGCGTATTCATATTTTATTCCTTGGGGATGTTTCCTCAGCCATATGAAGGTATCGAATGACACGAGTAGAACCATCTGACTCGAAACCGTCCTTGAACTACCCATCCTCCCATATCTGTGCATCCAATTCTCTTTATTTGTTATTTTTCAATTTTAACAATATTTTCATCGGATTTCATATGAGTATTTTCCCAGGCACAATCCGCTCCAGTGGAATAACCTCAAAACACAGAGACACGCGCCTACAACGAGAGAGGTATCCTGAACCAAAGATTTTCCGTCTCCCTACGTGAGCTAGAGCAAATTTTCAAATTTCCCATAGTCTGTTTGCATACGGCATATTTTTATTACAAACAAACGAAAATTTGAAATATGATAGAAGGAAAATTGCCCCACAAGGTAAAATATATTCAAAATAACGGAAAGGTAGGAATGAGAACGCCAACAACCAAAAAGAAACGAATCAAAAATAAATTTCAATAATACCACAATATTGAAATTGATTCAAGGTTCAAGCCCAAGGATCAAATGTGTACCGGACGAACTAGGACAACGACAGGTGGTTTTATTCCATAACACTCAACCTTCATTTTGTTTTCTTTTATGACGGATGGCCTACGTTTTATGCCGTTATGGAAATATCTTCGTCTTTGATTAGAAATTTGTGGAAAATTCCAGAACTGTTATCTTTTATTGCACAATCCTTTTTCGGAAGGGTAGAAAAAGAAATGAATCATAATTGCATATAAAATTTAAATGACTCGAGGGCGAATGATGTATTCTTCCCGGGTTAGTTTTAAAGAATTAACGGAGTGTTGCTATATGGTTGGTATCACTATGACCCTTAGAATGGAGGGTGGGTAGTTCCTGTGCTGATTTGTGCAACACCTTTTAAGATTCATATGAGGGTTATCAGAGAAGCCTTCGACCTAACAATGAAAAATGGTGTTTTTCTTCACATTTATTTCCATTTCCCTATCTGATTTCCTTGCCAGTATGAGCACTTCTCCTACCGGTGCTTCCACCTCTTCTTCTCGTCTAAATCGTGTTTGACATTTTGTCGGCCAAATAATTATTTAAGAAGGTCCATGATGGCTATCGGTGAAGTGTTTGACACCGTATTGAATCGGAAAGTAAAATGAGACCGCTTTGGTGCAATGGCTTTTCTCATATTAAGATAATCATGACTAGCCCAGAAAACAGTCGCCATTACTTTCCCACCAAAAGAGCAGCTTTTTTTAAAGCCATTTCCAAAGTTGATGGCGTCGATGTTCCGAACCCCTACACGCGAGGTTCTTTTCGCCTAGTATTTTCGCTTTTATGTTCTAGATATCCTTTCCATAGCCCTTTTGGCCTTCAAATTAGAGTGGTGCAGGTGCAGAGAGGCCACCAACAAGTAATGACTTAAAGATAGGATTCAATCTCTCAGACTAAAAAAAATCTGAAAAACAATTGCAACAATTCGGGTGGATTTGCTACACTCTAAGTCATTGGGGAATGTTAGTACCATATTACAGTGAACAGTCCAACATACTTAGAGCACTTCTTTTTTTGGGTACCGCGGGCAAATGCGCACTGATTGTTGAGCTGCACGGTAATTCGTTGAACCACCAACTAAACACCTCTTCGTCATCAGCGTGGGTGTGTGTGTTTGAGGCGGAGGACAGGCAAAGCCTCTGAGCACCCAGACCCTCGTGATCCATTGTACTCGATTCCCCCGCCTAACGAAATATCCCGCAGGATATGTAGTGTATGTGATGCTACCCGATGCAGTTGTAGCACATCAGCACGAAAAATCTAATGTCCGATGCGTCTATAGGCGGTCACGTATCATTTTGGAGAATTCCTACTTTGAACATATGCCCAGCTGGCAAATTATGGCCAGTCAGGACGCCCACCATACTTCTACAAGTCTTCCTGCTTTTCGACAAGATAAAGTTTGCCCCAAGGACTGCTCGACGCCCTCAGTGCAGCTTGACTATCGTTGCAGATTGCGATGCGCCTGCCTTCCCACTACTCTTCTCGTTTCCTGAAAAGCCTGAAAAGCCCCTTTCTCGTTTCTATTCGAAACGTAGACTCCTACTTCAAAACCCAGTTCTGTTTTTTAGCCATCGGTGTAGAGGACGTCAGTATATCGTGACACGCATTTTTTTGGTTCGGCCCAGTTATCTCTTCGTTTTAGGATAACTTCATACCTTCTACCAAACAGATGTATGGGAATCCGAGAATCAGAAGGCATTGCAAAAATGGGATTCAGTTCACCCAATGACTCTGCCAATGTTCGGTACCCCCCACGTCCATTGCTTCCCCATAGATCTAATCGAATTAGTCTATCACCTGCTCCCAGCGCTACAAATTCAGTGAGGCATTCAGAGCTGCGGCGGATGTCATGTTCATGGCACTGATGATACCCAGACACACAGTTCTTTGCAGTGTGGATAGTTTACAGTGAAAACCCTTTTGTTTCAGCTTAAGCCACCACACTACCGGTGCATAAACGAACATCGGCCTAATGATAGACAACATATATCCACATTACTACCTGAGGTCTAAGTCCCCATTTCGAAACAAAGGTTCGCCTACACAGCTCATAAGCTGTTCCAAAGCTTCTTGTCTAAAATAACTTGCAGATATTCATCTCATCTCTGGAAGGCGAAGACTATTCAGTTTCCTCCTTTTTGTAAATAATACCATTGTGGTTTTATTTGCATTTACTGAGAGTCCATGCTTAAGGCATCAACTGTCAATCAAATCTAGGGCGCGTTATGTATTTCTTCACACCGTTCCAAGATCCCGATCAACAGCAAGTACAGCTGCGTCATCAGCATAAGCTTGAACGTGTATTGGAAGATTTTGCTGGTTGCATAGTAGTGAGTCGATCAACATATTCCACAGAAGTGGCGAAAGCACACCTCCTTGGGGCAGCCTTTCGTTGCTTCTGTTGTTAGATAGCGATCGACGCCCACCTCAGCGCACAACAATTTCTGCGTTAGCATAGTATGGATCCACTTAATTAAAGCATCATCAAGACCATGCTCTCTGCCGGTATCACAAAGTTTTTGAAAGGCGCACAGTCAAACGCCCCTTCAATGTCCATGAACAACCCCATCGCGTACTCACCATTCAAAGTTGCATCCTCTATCTTTGTCACCAGAGAATGAAGAGCAGACTCACTGGACTTTCCACACTGGTTGCCGCTCCGAACCTTTCAGCAAGAATGAAGTCAAGCTGATCTGCCTGAAGTTCTTTGGATTGGGATGGTCATCTTTCCCAGGTTTCGGTATGAAGACTGCCTTTACCTTTTGCCAAGAGGAAAGCACGTAGCCCAGAGCAAACCATCTTCGACAAATATTTCTTAGAGATTGCTCTAAGTGCTTCATACCCTCCTTTAGTATTGCTGGATAGATGCCATCCATGCCAGGTGCTGTGAAATGTTCAAAGGACAATATGGTTGCTCTCACCTTTTATAGGTAACAACCGTTTTCGCAGTGTTCCAGTTCGCCTTGCAGCACTTGCGTATTGAAGGGGTTGCAAGAACCGTCAACGCTCTCTCACCCGTTCTCCTGGGTGGTGTACTTCCAGGAGGGCCTGTACTGATTTCAGTCCGGAGTTCGCGAATGGGTTTTCTAAGAGAGTCCAACTAGGCCGACTCATCCCTTTTAAGAACTCTGCACAGCCTTCAATTCAGCCTTCCAGTTCCTCACAGTACGCTCTAAAGGAGTTTCGTTTCGAACACCCAACGAACCTCTTATATTCACGCTGTGAATTTTTTAAGTTTCCGGTTCCACCAAGGAACCGTTTTACCGCTTTGGCCACAAGAAATAGGACAAGCCTCTTCACAACACTCTAAAAGTGTGCAGTTCAGAGTTTCCAATTCATCTTCCACCGCTTAAGGTGTCCTTAGTCGCCTAGGGAGCTGCATCTTATTGTCAAGGAGTTGATTGAACTTTATCCAATCCGTTTTCCTAGGGTTCTGCCTTTGTACTGCAGACTGTTCGCCCGCAATAGTCGTTGAATTCTAGGTATCGGTGATCTGGCAGTGAGATCTCATCTAACATCCACCAGTATGTAATCAACTCTAACACTTTTGAGGTAAAGATTGTTAGGTCAATTACTTCGCTTCTTCTCGGTCCCACGAACATAGGGACGCACCCTGCGTTTGCAGTCATGCGACCAGCTGAAGTGATGAAATCAAATAGCTTCCCTCCTCTTGGATTACATTTGCTACTGCCTCAACAAATATGTTGAGCATTCGCATCGTAACCTATTAAGAATTCGGGACCACTTGATTCTGCATACGCTAGCAGACCCCTAAGCGCGTCGGTGGAGGATTCATAGAATGACAGAAGAATCATAGGGTGATGTTGATGATGATGATGATCTTCCTTTCACACTTACCTGATATTGTACGATAACCGTAACTAAGTCCTGGGAACAGAACTGTCTCAGCATAGTTGCCTATAACCGTCTTGACATCGGGACACAAGCTCTCGGTCTTATGGATCTTTCATCGTAGAAGATCCTAGCCTCCTTTACTGATCCACTGCCACAGATTCTATTAAATCGAACCCACCTATCTTGCACCAGAAAAATGTAGGGGAAGTCCTGCACCTTTGTCAGTCTCGCCGGCAACAGATAGGAGGAGGCTTTGGCTTGCTGCAGATTTATTTGACCCATCTTTATGTTTTTCGACATAAACTTAGTCTAATGTGTTATGGAAAACAGTTAGAAGCGTATGACACAATCCGCGTGTGACGGGGTTTCCTCCACACCGTACCTCGGATGATAACTCCCCTGGGAGTATCATCTTATATTTCTTCCTGTCCTGTCTCCAAGCCCGGAGCGATGTCAGCTGTATGGGCGGTTGAATAAAATTAGCCTATCGTCGTGGTAAATGCTTTTTTTGTTATGGAGGGTGAGGAGGTCTGTCGAAATGGAATGGTGTCTGGAGGAGTGGGTCGTGGTGTATGATGTATGGTTGGATAAAGCCGTTGTTATGAGATTAGGATTTGGATAGGAACTTAATGAGAGAGTTGGAGAGGAATCTTCCGATACAGATGGAGTTGACATTGTCATAAAGGAATTGGTTGGAACGGAGGTAGGAATCAGGCGTGGCTAGATGGAAGAACCTCCCCTCGCATACACGTAATCGCTCCATTTAGTGGAGAGATGCGAGGACGCACTCGGCGACGAAGCCGTATGCTATCAACGATTTTATCAGCTGTTTATAACGGTTTTATTTCGGGGCGGATTCAGGAGATTTTGTTAAGGATTGGCCATATAGTGATTAATCCGGTACGGTTGTTGGAAATTATGGAATTGAGGCGGGGAATTGGTGATAAGCGGAAGTTTAAGTGTTCCTCAAGGTTCTTGATTGAATGGATATAGGGGACAGAAGGCGCTCCGATATTGATATTTAGGTTTCGTACGCCTGCTGTTATCTTCCAGGTGGAGTGGATAGGAACTTACCTAGGAACTCTACCTACAAAGAAGATACCTCCGCACTAGGTTGGGTTTAGAAAGAATTTCCAGAAGTGAAGGAATTCATTGAGGGATTGGAAAGCAAGGTTAAGTTGGATTTGAGAGGCTGGAATATTATGAAATATGCCAGAAGTATAAAGTAAGAAAACGGTGGACGACAACGCTGACCCTTGTGGGATGCCTGCTGGAGGGAAGTATAGGTCGGACAGTGAGTCGGAATATGTACGTGATATTGGCGGTTGGAAATGTAACTTAGGATTAATCTGCAAGGGTGGGGTGCAATTTGATTGAATTGCATAACATAAAGATCAGGATTTTTAAATATTGGCTATACGGTTTCGATCGCAGGGCAGAGGCGATCTCATCAGACGCTGCCTCAGCGCCTCTACCCTGCGGAGCAGCGTGACCTATCCCATCAAGTAGATGGTGGGCTAAGGACAAGCTCATCCCAAAACAAAATTCATTTTTATAAAGATCAGGTTTTCATGCCAGGTGAAGGCGAAGGTCATTTGTATGTCAAGGCAGCAGGCAGTGGTATTGTTGTTCATGTTGGTGCATATGTCGGTTTTAAGGATGAAGAGGGTGTAGGAGGTGCTATGGGCTCGTGTGTTTGCGAATTGCAAAGGAGGTATAATATTGTTATCAGAGACGTATAAAAAGATGATGCCGTGGTGGATATGCTCAAAAATTTTGGAAGTCGTACTAAGGAAAGAAATTGACTGGTAATTGTTGGAGGAAGCAGAGGAATGTTGTTTTTTAAGAATGGTCATGATGTGGGTATTTTTCCAAGAAGTAAGAAATGGGCTGTGAGGATACACGAATTAAAAAGATGGGACAAGAAGGGAGTAAGAGTCATAGCCCACTTTTTTAGAACAATGATAAGTATCCGGTCGAGACCGGTGGATTTTTTGTTATAGGGCATTATTACGGATTCTACTGTGTGGGGGTGACGGTTAGTTGAGGGAGCAGACTTGACGTAGGAGGCAACGCTATTTGCATCATCTTTGGAGAGATGCTTTACGGGATGTATCTGGCCGATCAGGGTTTGACTAACCAGGGACATGCGTCGTAGGTACGTATGCTGGTTCAGTGATATGCTTCCATGGTTACCACTGAAGTGCTCAGCATATAAGGGTTGGGTAAAGAGGTATATACGGGATTTAAGACGGCTAAAGTGCGGGGAGTATCTGTGCCGGTGAAGGGTGATTTTTCCTTGATAGTTTAAGAGTTTTGGAGGGATAGTACGGCGAAAACATCTTCAATGATCTATGTGTACTTTTGCGAAGGTAGGCAAGATGGCGGTCGACAGTTTGTCCGCGAGTCGCTGGTTAATGAGGTTCTAGTTAGTGGCAGCATAATTTGGACGAGGTTTAGGTTGGGTTTTAGGCAGCTGTTCCGATTTGTTGATGGTTGGTACTACACCATCGTGGTCACGGAGGTCTGGGAGAATTGGAAGATCTAGAGAAGTAGTGATGGCGTAGGGCTGGGTAAGAAAGTTGTTGCCTACCATGAAGAGGTCCATGTAGGGTAGGATATTCGGACGGTGAAACGACGGTCGATTCCTGGGAAGCGCATATAATGACTAGAATTCGGATCGGATACTTTGGGTAAGGAGGTATATACGGGATTTAAGATGGGTAAAGTGCGAGGAGTATCTGTGGTGGTGGAGACGTGATCCTTCCTTGATAGTTTAAGGGCAGACAGCTTGAGTGATCTCTGTGTAATTTTGTACAGCAAAGTCGATCTGAATTGGGGATGCCGAGGTGGGGAGGATGACGGCCTCAGTTTGTCCGCGAGTCGTGAGTGCCAGCATAGTTTAAAAGGAGTTTAGTTTGGTTTTTAGGTAGCCGTGTCGAAGTGCTGATGACTAACAATACACCATCGTAGTCACTGAGGCCTGGGATGGCTGGTCGGTCTAGAAAAGTAGTGATGCCGTTGGATTGGGTACGAAGGTTGTTGCTTACCAGGAAGAGGTCGATGTAGGATGGTCGGACGATGAAACGACGGTAGATTCGTGGGAAGGTGGATTAGTTCGAAGGAGAGAAAGTTTTGGGTGTACGGGTTGGCCAACCTATTGTCGTTTGGGTTCATGGTGATATTGTACCACGAAATATCTTTGACGTTTAGGTCGCCACCAAGTAGAAAGGAAAAAGGTTTGCTGTGTCTTGTTGGGAGGGTCTTGAGGTGTTGGACTAGGGGCGTAATATCGGCTGGGTCGAGGGATTGGTTAGGGCAGTAGAACCTAGAAAGGAATATCACGGATGATTGGGTAGAGACGGAGATGACAGTTTGCTCAAGGGAAGAGGCAATTGTTGTGAGAATACAAATTTTTTGGGCGTGAACTGGTCATACAAGGGACTGACACAAAGTATTTATAAATAGACTATTTGCATAACGCTAAGATATCATAAGGACCTAAAGCGGATAACTCCTGAGCGGTGGACTCTGAGCCTGTACCCGATAATGGCTCGGTCCTACGCCTATAAAATCTAAAGGACCAAGAATTTCGCTTTAAAATTTCTGTAATAGGGAAGCTAACGGTCTATGATGTATGTCGATTCTAAAAACCCTCTTATGTGGTTTCCCCCTTAATCGAAGATCAAATAGACATGAAACACATTTCAGTTTCAGTGGTGAAGAAATCCCCAAGCTCATGGATGTAAGATGACATCATTCGCATATTTTTGTTTGAGAAAAGTCCCATTTTGGTGCATATTATATTTTGGCTACATAGCCGGTATCGCCAGTTTAAGATCTTTTAAGACACTGTTAAAGACAAGAACAGATAACAGCCATTTTTTATCCATGATGGTTTGAATTGACACAGGTGATACTATAAGAAGATCGCACCGCGAATAGCAAAGAAGTAAATTCCAGCGAGACCATAGGCGCCATTTGAATAATTCCGTCTTCTACTAATTAGAGTTGAGTTATGTGTAAATTGGAATGATCCCCCATATTTGTTCGACTCTGTATGAACAAACGTAATTACGAAAAACATTTATGTAATAAATACCGTATAGCAGGCATGCATTATAAGTAAATGCATTGATTCATCAACCCATCCAGGGTAATATGGTAGCAAAACCGACAAGGGCATTTAACGCAACACAGGGGTGCTATTAATTGGTGTCGACTGATTGATCTGACAAATGAGAGTTGACCCTGATGCAATCTCGCAGATGATACACTGATACTTTTGAGGAAGCGTTTTTCTCAATCTCGATTTCAGATTCTCAATTGAGTTATGCTTCAATCGAATGCCTTCTCTGGGACGTTCTTAATCAGCGCATCAACGCATGTCTTATTTATAAGTTTATTGTCGTCTGATAATTCATTGCAGAACATTTGATTTTAAATTCGCTAAATTTTTCCGACTGTAAAACATCATCGGCCCCATCGCTCATTTGCTCGACACAATTGTTGGGGTTGTTATCAGTTCATACTTTCCGCAATTTGTTCTGGCTTTGGCCGCAATTATTTAAATGCTGATAAGGGCAATTGCGGGCGAAAGCTGCGAGTCCGGTCATTTGTAGCGAATTTCTCAATAGAACTAACGATATCGCGTCGCAATATGAGTCACTGACTGACCTCTACACTATTGGTCCACCACATATCTGAATGGGGAGGCAGCACATGGGACCCATAAGTTCTAGTTCTGAGTAGTCTGGAATCCACCGGCTTTTTGTACGCTATCTAAACTAACGCAATGTGTTTATTAATGGAAAGTGTCGTCACTTGTGCGAGTATCTTTCGAGCTGTCCATGTTTCACAATTCGAATTAGTGCCTCCAGTTACCGCGCATTCTTCGCTACTGCGCTCTCGCCCGGAATATCCTTGCGAATCGATTTTATCCTGGCTTTTGTTTATGTTTTGCCGCCTTGTAGAAGTGACATAAAAAACCTAAATCTGTCAAAGTCGAATGCATTTCGCGAATGCAGTCCGCTGAACGACGGGAGTGTCAATGACCGCAAAATAGAGGAAGTGGATTAGCAACCCTTTGTGGGAATCCTTGCTGGTATTGGTGGAAGCCTTGAGTGCCAGGAGTTATTTTGACAAGTTCGGAAAGTCAAGTTCGGTCAACGTCTCTAAATTTAGCTTTGGCTTCTGAACCTCTTATCAATCCGTAATCAAATGATTTTAAACAAAAAGTTTCAGAATAGCTAGAGGAGCTGACCCTAGTCCAAATTGACAAATTCGGGATACAGTGATGGTATCGTAACCCCCAAAATTTCAACTGATACGTAGTTGTGTTCGTCCACAGGTGCATTCGTCTTTATAATACGTGAAATCGTTAGTGGTGCCGGGGGTAAATTTTTAGTGATTTAAAAGTGAACTCAATATGGGAAATAGCCACAGCGCTGAAGATAAAAATTCGTCGATTTCGGGCGGTGGCAAAGTCCGACGAAAAAGCAAAGTCTTCGGTCGGTTCGGGGGAAAGAAGGCAAAGGATACAAGTGGCACTTCAGATAGGGGTGAAGGTCATTCTGAGGGAGGCGAATCGAAATCAGCTGATCATAGCACCGCCAGTTTCGAACAGCTGGTGGAAGGTAGCACGGATTTGGATAGTGCACGGGAAGCTCTTTCCATAGATGTTGCAAGTAGAGGTTTGTTGGTTTGTAGTTTTTATTGAATCTATTTCAAGAAAGTTTGAATGGGAATTAGAGAATGCATTTTCCAGTTATCATAATCATTCTACACCGAGATACGTTTATATATATAACCAGTTCCATTTATCGTCCTCAAATTTACGTATATTTCGTTCCAAGACTTATTTGAATAGTCCTCTCACAAATTTCACTTTTTTTGGAGCTTCAACATAGTGTGGCAATTGTGTAAGTTTGATTCGAAAGTAGATAATTTTTTCTATTTTAGGAAAGCACACCTAACTCCTCTAGATTAATCGTCAAATCTCGTTGCTGGGTAAAGTTCAAGCGTCAGTCTTCTCCTATCCTTGCAAGTAGAGAAGGAGAGAGAAAGAAATCATGCCTAAGGGCGCGGTCATGACAGCATTTCTAATATTGAGGTTTGACGCTAGGGATCAATTTCTATAAGACCAATAAGGGCTGCTTTGCTGCTTCGGAATTGGACCCCGTCCTGGCAACGCCAACTGAACACTTCGTCATCGTCAAAGAGCAGCCTTCCGCCGTTTGTCACATTACTTCGGGCCAGTCCCCAATCTTTCCCGCCTTGGCAAGCCTTCACCAACTTAAGAGAGAGCAGGAAGGGAACTGTTTGTTCAAGGAGCCCCCTGCCTGCAAGGGAACTGTTACTTCAAGGAACCCTCTGCCATCCGGCCGTCCACCGATCGAACTCTATCTTCAGTGTGACGAGAAAAACCCAAAAGTAATGCGCAACACAGCTCTATCTATCAACGCTCCTCAGCAGCTACCTAACAATGCTATCTAGAGAGAGATATCCCCGATGTTTAAATAAAGTTGTTGACAAATTTGATCCCATCCACAAGAAAAAAGTGTGGTAGCGTCGTCCACAAGTCCATTGTAAAACACACAATTGCGCATTTCTAGTCTTGTGCATGTAACACTGAAAACCTCCGGGCGCTAGGATAAGGATAAGGAAATAGTCAGCTTCACCATGCTTCTGATTGAGCCACGCCCTTAAATTGCCAATGAAATGCTCAGTAAATCTGCCTCTTGTCTCATTTTGCCACTCATTTAGTGTACGTTACCGTTCTTCACGGGTAACCAGCTGCCTGGGCTCTTCCCTCTTAGACTTGTATATGCTCCTTACCAAGGAGTCCAGCGGGAATCACCCCCGTGATCACCATTACGGCTGATTCAGAGGCAATGCGGTGCGCAGACGCCATCTGCAAGGCTCCTCGTCTTTGTACTTATGCAAAAGGTTCGTATATATCCTTACCAATGATCAGTCCATACCTTTGCGTAGAGCAGAACAAATTGCTTTGTACTCTCCAAAAGACATCGCCTGTTGGGTATAGGACTTCCAATGAGTGTGATTATGGTCAAAACTCTAGCTGCTCTAGCTTGTCCGCTGCTGCTTTGATTCGCTCGAAGAAGCACATCAGTTCAAGGTAGTTAACCTTTGGTTTTGACTCGATTACCGACTACCCAATAGATTTGGAATGAAACCATGAGTAGCCATTAGTCCGCTCAAAATTCGCATCAATATGCCAAGTCTGCTGTACGCCTGTTCCACAGTGCGTTCGGCAACAAGCGCCGTAACATCATCTACGTAATCGACCAAGTGCGATTTTTCTGGCATGTCGAACTTTAGCATACTATGGCAGGAAGCATTCCAGGGGTCCATTCCTAGCGCCTGGGGTGACCTCCATTTCTTCTGACGCTCTAGCTTCCGATGGACCGGAGAGCGGTTCCTCAGGTAATCTCTCAATGACCGTAAGAGATAGAATGTCTATCCATCTTACGGAATTAAAAGTGGTTATGCGCCTCCGTTCGATGAATTGCATCCATGACTTACACGGCAGCATCCACTGTGGATCTCCCTACTCTGAAGTCGAACTGTGATGGGGGCAAGTCTCCCGCAGCATGTATCACTTCAACGAGTCTACTTCTGATGAGCTTTTTGAACACTTTCCCAGCACTGTCAAACATACAAAGCGGTCCGTATGCAGAAGACAGCTCAGGGTTGCTTTTAATTTTGCTGATCAGCACAAACCTCGCTACTTCCAACGAGAAGGGCAAATGTCCCCTTTCAGGCAAGCGTTGAATGTGCCAGGCAGTAGACTTGGACCATTTTGGAGCGCCAGTTTGTATCCCTCTGCCAGGATACCATCGGGTCCTGGCGGCTGGTTTGTCGTAGAGAGGACTGCTTCTTCTAACTCTTTTATGGAGAAAATTAGGCTGTCCTCGACGGCTTTCACGTTATTGCCATCAACCCCTAGGGGATGCGCGGGGAATATTGTTCGTACAATGCGTTCCATCCGATCGGCTTTCTGCAGAGCATTGATTTTTCGGGTTACCAGTTTGCAACCGGGGACCCACGGATCCCCATTCACTCCGTCGATCGAGTCCAGCCAGCCGCAAGCATTGCTTCGGTTTATTGCTTTATGGAGTCTTTTGTGTTGCATGCCTCCTCCTAATCATTGAGACGTTGTGTCTAACGGTGGAGTTTTGGGAGACTCCTTTCGGAGTTCTGCAATTTTCGCTAACTATTATTAAATATCTTCTTTGCTACATCTCGGTACCCTCCTGGGTATAAAAGCTCCGCAGGCTGTCGTTATCAGGTCCATAACTGCATTTACGACATTGTCATATTCAGCGCCACCGCCTTTAGTACTGCCTTCCAACTTGCTCTAAAAGCTTCGACAAATCTCCCGATGTTCACCTAGGATTACTACAAAGAAATTACGACACTTATTTATTTAATTTATGAAGCAAGAATTGTAAATACCGTGTCGCTGGAAAAATTATTTTTTATCTTGCATCTACCAGATTTCGGGAAAGGTTTCTTCCCTTTTTCAGTGCTATGTGGAAAAAGTCCTGCAAGCTGATAGCGTGGTCCCCAATCTATGATGTTCTGTGTGGTAATAGCAAAGAACCAGAATCCTTACAATCAAATTTTATATACTACCACGGATATTATTGGTAAAACATTTTACCTGGAATGCTTATAATTCCTTCCAATCTTCCTGACTTTTGTCTGCAGTTTATTACAATGTATCTCTTGTGAATGTGTTATGCATACTGCTCTAGCACTCTGCCATTTGGGTGGTTATCTATCTTCAAATACAATAACTCCGCAGGATTCCCTTCCCAGCAGCAGAATTCCTTCAAAGGTAGTAAAAACTAAAAAACCGCTGTATTCTCCATCTCAGGGGGTTCTAAAGTAGTCATTCGCTAATTTACAACTTGGAGATAGACCCTGCTAAGACATTTATAAATCCATCTCTGTACGGGGAGCGCACGTTCCATGAGAAAATGAGCAAATCGTTATTCCGTTGTCGTTTCCGGGTTCGTCGTTGTTTTATCAGTCTAGTCCGAGGGTCCTGTTGTGGCTTCGTAACAAGTTGTTTTCCGTGTAGGGTCTCCCCTTCCCAACCCCCAACTTGAAGGACCAATTGGTACAATTTGTCCGGTTTTTAGGTGCGTGAGACTCGATCCTTCTCCGTCTGCATCTTTTCGTTAAGAAAGAACTCCCAGCAGTCACCACGTGGAGGTGAAGACAGGGTTTGGTAGTAGAGCTGTTGGTGTTAGCTCAGCAGGCGTTTCCCCCTATCACATACACATAAACTCATTCCAAGACTTGAACTGATTTCGACTTTGTCGCCATTTTCTCGATACTACCTTGAACTTCTTCGTTGAAAACATCCTTGAGTGTTGCTTCATCATTTGATCCCACATTGATCCGACAATCTCTCCTTGAAAAGAACTTTTTTCATTTGGGCATCCCTACTCGCCTTCGTACTCTTTGTCTCCTCTCTCTATAAAACATAGACCATATTCATGATTTTCTGTTTCTTCTTTGATAATCTTTGGTAACCGGGCCAACTAGCCTGGATTAGTGCTTCTGTCCGTCAAAAGTTTGAGCCAAGCGAAGTGGAGGGATTCTAAAATTATCACCTGCCCTATCAAGACACCGTTGTTTCGTCCGATTTTTAGGTTCTACGTCAAAGATTTGGATGTTCAGGTCAACTTTTCTAGTGAGTTGTCATCAGCGTAGATTTAATAACCATACCATCGAACATGCATGTCCTGGAACATTTCTGTGTTGAATGCAAGGTCATATCGAGCCCCCTATGTGGGGCTTAGGGCATCAACCACACCCCAGTGCCATCGCCGTCAATTCCTGGTAATGCACGCCAACTCGTTCTAAGATTTCCCAAGAAGCTTGCACTCCCCTTCCACTATTCTTCTCCAAGAAGTTCTAAGGTGACGCGCTCGTTCGACCATTCTGGGATAATGGGTATCATTGCAATTGCATTGACGTAAATCACAATGGAATTCCTTAATGTGTGACCTATCCACTGTCATTTCTTCTTTCTGATCAATAGATCCACAGGCATCTAGCCTGTACCCCGACCAAGTTTTTGTCGTAGGCCGGGATCCCCGGATGAAACAACGACTATATAGAAGCACAAGGAGAATACTGGCGTGGAATAGCCTCAACTTAATGTTGGTGTTGAGATAGTTGTGACGATACCTAAAGCAATTTCCTCATGCAGTTTACCATTGGTGAAGTTTGGATGGACTATTCCGATTCCTCTGATATGATCTGTCGTAGTACAAGTTTCGAAGGTCTGAGATTATGTCGGTGTTACAATAATCTGCACCTTAATTTCTTTGGTCCTTTTTTTCTCCTTATATTAGGTTAAGCTATCTACTGTCTCTGGTAGCTAAAAGTAGTTTTAAGCGACCTACATTTGACAAAATACTAATTACTCGTAGGGTGGAGAGAGGAATTGATATATATATATATATATGCATATTTATTTGAAAGCTTACCAGAGTTAAGATTTTGTCTGATTCTGGTCTGTAGGAACTTATAGGAAGAAATTCAGAAAATTATTGGAAAATGCATTCAATCCCTTTATGTTTAAGTATTATGAAAGGAAGGATATCATTACAACCGTATTAACTCATGGAGTGTTATTTTTTAACAAAGGAATTTCCTCCTGGTCGTAAAATAAAAGCCTTTATCAGCATTCAATATTTTTTATAAGTTTCAACATTAATGACAATTATAGCTTTTGTATAATGATATCCTTTTGGATTTTTTTACTTCCATAATTGTCCATAATTTTGGTAGATTTAAATATTTTATTTGAAAGTATTCTTTAAGTTAGTGTCGATAGTTTTGTCGAAATTTCGAAATTTATGGAACATTAGCGAAGTTTGTAGTTAAAGATTAAAGTATGCATTCGTAGTTTTATTCATTTTGTCAGATACACTTGATAACATAAATGTTGATAACTTAGCAACAAAAGATTCACAAAACATGCACCGACATTCTCGATTTCCTAAAACTAGGTTGATATCAATTAACCCAGCATTTTAGCCATATTTCATGTTGATTTTGTTTACTCATTGCTATCATTTTGAAAGTCTAGTTGAAATATCAAATCTATAGATACTCCTAACCATACACTTTTTAATTCAACATAACTTTCACAAGTAAGATTATAATTGGAATAGGGTTTCCCTCTCTCTTGAATAAAATAGATATAAAACAAGTCGGGAAACCGGAAGCTTGACGCTTCAGGTATAAAAGGTTTTGTGTTTCCCTATGTGAGGAGCATAACGTAGTTCTCCATTGGCTGATAGCATTGACCCGAGATATTTAAATCGCTCAGTTCTGGGCAGGTTACTGCCATTGCCAGAACTGAGCGATTTAAATATCACGAGGGGCAGGTTACTGCCAATGTTAGAATTCAGCGATTTAAATATCTCGAGTCAATGCTATCAGCCAATGGAGAACTGCGTAATGAAATTGCTTCACGCATTAACGCAACCTTGATGAAGTGGCATTCCACAACTCTATAGTTCTGAGTGTTGGCCAACTATAAAAGACAATGAACGGTGTCTTCCGGTAATGGGGACGAAGATGTTGTATTGCACTGGTGGCGTGACACGTTTTGATCACGTCTGAAATGAGAATATCCGCGATCGATATGGGTTTGCACCGACGATGGAAAAACTGCAAGAGAGGCGTCTTCGATGGTTCACGTAATTTGCACTAACGAGAATTCACTTACCAAGATTTGTCTGAACATCGAAGTCGACCAAAAGGCCGGCCGAAACAACAGGGGCTTTACACGCTGGATGAGGATTTAAAAGCCTTGCGATTACATCCTGATCAGGAATTTGATAAAATAAAATGACGAAACCCATCACAACGAGCCAACCCCGTTGGAGCGGGACAAAGGCTGAAGAAAAAGACAAAGATGTGAGGAGCGACGAGTGCACGACAGCTCCGTGTCAAATAGCTAAAAATTCCATTGCTCTCTACTTTTTAGAAAGCGATTTAAATAAATCATTTGATGGAAACCCCTGTATTGATAATAGTCAACTTCACGCGTTTCACACTCTGAGTTTAATATTACTAGCAAGTGCCAAGAATGTAACCTACATCAAATATAAAAAAGGCTGGGGAGAATTAGATTCTTGTTGAATGGAATTTTAATATTTCACTCGAATGTCAATTATTCTCGTTAATTATGACGTCAGCATCTTATTTGTATGGCTTAGGATGCTGTTAATTCGCACGAAATTGATAAGCTTGAACTGCTATAACTTTCCCACTAATAGTTGGATTTTCATGAAACTTGGCATGTGTATGCACGAGGCTGTCCTCTATGTCGGTGCAAAGTACACCTAGGATGAACTTAAGGGGAGTTTTTTAGTCAATTTCTGGGATTTTTAGGTTGGGTAGTTTCCGAAAATGAGTCCTGTCTCACTTTAAGTGCGTACATTTTGACTCCTTACTCACGCACTTTGCAATTCACGCTAAAACTAATATCTATACACTGTAGGGAAAGTAAAAATCGAGACCTTTCATTTGATACCCTAGACGACTTTATCCGGTGAAAAAATGTTTGAATGCCCCTTTGCATGTATGGGGAGCCCCCTTTAAACTCCACCTAAATTTATGCCACACACTGTATGCGTGGGATTTCATAGTTCCCATCTGTCCACCAAATTTCGTTCGGATCGGTTTAGCTGTTTTGGAGAAAAGTGCGTGTGACAAACAGACAGACATTGAATCGATTTTAATAAGGTTTTGTTTTACACAAAACCTTAAAAATGGCTTTTTGGTTCACTTTAACATATATAACCCAACAAATCGATACAAAACAGTCAATCGAGTGTTCATGCGCTTCATTTAAGAAGAATATACAAAAGACATAAGATTTGTATTGTACGGTATTTTCATATGCAAAGAACAGGGAGTCGTGATTCTTGCGATCGAGCAACCGCCTGAAATTGGATAATGCACTTCTGTAACAACAACGAGTTAACACCAAAAGACTCGCAAGCAATGGTCGGTATCTGCTCTTAACATCCGCCACCGCCAATTGTACTAGAAACGATCGATACATGGCAGTATACTCGGTGATATTTAGTATTAATTTGTGATGTGATATCAAACAAGTTTGGACATCTCAAAACACTACTTGTCACAAAGATAATATGATCATCACTCCTGTACTGGGTGATGATGCTGCGATGCTTGGTGATGTTTTGTATCCTCCTATACTGGATGGTGATACTGTGGTATTTGATGGTGTTTTGATCACGCTTGGTGATGGTAATATGATATTACATTTCACAAACGTTACAGTTTGTTATATAACATACATCACCTACCTATCTCTAATATTAAGGTCTCTTGAAGCTTGGTTTGTATGTCCCAGGAAAAGCATGGAATGTAACTCGAATTGCAAATTTTGGGTCTAACAATTTGAAACAGAGCCAGAATTTCAAAAAAGTGCATTCGGTGGCGGTTTTTATCAATTTATAAATAAAACCATATCACACATTTCTGGGATTCAAAATAATTCCTGTAAAACTTCAGTAAAATAGTTTCACCAGAGGGACATATAATTGCCTCATAAAATAAGAAAGGCATAATCTCACCCTCGATCATTAATGCAACCTATTCATTCAGCTTAGCTCTTAGTTATGTCCCATTTTCTTTCTAAAAACAGATTTCAAGTATTCTGGAATATATTGTATTTAAGGTCGGTTGACTCCAAAATGAGGAGGCCAATAAGCCACGGTGAAAATCACAATATACGTAGAACATGCGACAAGTGACGATTGATCTAATTTTATAGCTAAATCTTTATCCAAAAAATGACATCGACAGCTATAGTAAAATATGTTGTAAAAGCCTCTCTGGTTGCATTTCAATTTACTGATGAATCTACGGCAGATTCCAGTCACGTTAATTATTCATTGCTCATATATAGTATTATTCGGGATTAATAACCAATAATCTGCCTTATTAGTTTTGATATGAAAGCAGACCAACCTCCCACGAAGTAGTACTGTTTAATGTAAGGTAGTTATTCTAAACGGTAGAAAAGTTAATCATTTGTTGGTTTCCGGCAATGCTGTTCAACTTTCTACGCCCCATAAGCCGCATCGTCTGAGAGGCTGTACAACCATATTTAATATTTGTGGTCGTTTCCTTACTTTGCTTTCTGATGAGCACGTTCTTGTTTTTGTCGTCCGTGGAAGCAAAACCTGCATTTTCCAACCACTCTTTTATAGTATTTTTCAACCACTCCTTTATAGTAGTGCTTTGGATTAACACAACAGAATGCTTCGATACTACATTCATGCTATGTCATTAGCGTAACTGACTGTAATGACATTGCTAGCAACGGCAGCGTTAAACATATCAATATATATGATGTTCCATAATAGTCGCCTTAGCACCGAATTTTGTGGAATCTCCACATGAACAACATACTCTTTGGGTGCATTGTCTGTGCTACACCCAAGCCTTCTATCTGTTAGACAGCTACCGATAAGCGCAGCCGAGTGACTGGATGCACTATTCGCAATCAGAGATCCTTAATTGGATCTAAATTGGCTGAATTGAATGCATTCTACACACCGACGGTGATTCTTGAGTAATACTTACTAGCACTATCCTTTCTGTATATTGCGTTGTCAGCCAAGTCTGTTGTTGGCGTCAATGTGCAGAACCGCCTAACTTTTAAATCTTGTCATTACTGACATGTAGGTGTTTGTCGGTGGCTTGAAGTTGCTTCGTGATTCTTTGTAGACACGTTGCTTTGACCTCTTCGTCAGTCCTACTCATTGTCTCTGGCATGGTTACAAGCCGACTGAAGGTAGGATGATTTACTATTCACGTGGCATGGAAGGCTCTATCCGTGATACTATACCAAGTATCCTGGTATGCCGAACTAACCCTTCTTTGGTTCACTGTGTTTTCCAGTGGATGGATTTCACTACCCCTGCGATAAGAATCGGTGACTAGATTTCGGTCCTCCAATTATGGGCATCATCCTTGCTAGAGATAAGCTAGCCTTTGCTGCCTTTTTGCGCGCATAATCCAGGTGCCCCTTGAAGCACGCCAGGTCGTCTGCAAAACCAATCAACGTTTCCTCCGTTGACACGTGCAGGCCGAGCACTCCGCCATTTATTATGTTTCACAGCAGGGACCCCAATACGGAACTTTAGGGGCACCTGCTTTCACAACATATTCCTTTGTCCGTCGTTCGTCGTTTCGTACGAAAGAAGTCTCTCCAAGAGGTAACTCTCCATCATATGAATTAAGTAACCAGGCCACCCAGTTTAGCCAGGGTACCCTTAATCCAACCCCAGTTGGCCGAGTTAAAGGCATCCCTAACATCCAACGTCACCAGCGCGCAGACGAGCCAAGTTCACTACCGTTGCTATCGCATCGACTATGAATCACGTCCTGCAAGACCCATACTGCTGCTCCGATAGACCACTCGCTAGCTCGAAGAACGGAAGCAGCCTCTTGAATACCGCCCTCTTCATCATGTTCCATAGGGCGATATGAATAGAGTACGCTTGGTAGGTTTTGAAGTTTTGGTAGCAGAATCATCCTCTGTCTTTTCCACTGGACGGGAAACAAACCTTTCACTATGCACGATTCAAATGTGCTTATCAACCATGCGGTCCTAATTTTAGCAGCCAAATTCAGGGCTTTGCTCGGAATTTCGGTCAATGCCGGAACTTTCTTATCCCCAATTCGTCCACAAATTTCTCATAATTCCTCTTCGGTCACCCCGAGGATTGAAACGTCCTGTTGAACCGTTTACTGAGGTACACTTTCTTCCTGTTGCGGAAAAAGAATGGCTATTGTTTTGGGCAAGAGCCGCGGGAACGTCTATTGAGGTGATTTTTGTCCACGAATATTGTTCATTACAACCTTGTAAGTAGCGTTCCGCGAGTTGGTATTTCCCGTATAGCTTTCTTAAAGTAACTTCAAAGATCGCGGTACTCTTTCGCCGACTGCCGATGTTCTACCTTCCTTCTTGTCCTTTGGCAAAGCCTCCTCGCTCGCAGACACGATGTTCTCAACAACGCGATTTTTTACTCCACCGGTAGTTTAGTTTCCTACCATGGTGGAGTTTCCGCCGCGGCATTGTAGAATTGCATGCCTCAGTTACCCGTTGATATTGCTAGCTCGCTTTTTCCAGTTTCGATCCCTTCTTCCTCCTTCTAAACCACTAACGTCTCTTCTTCGAAAGCTCCAGTGGACCACCAAGTTATTCAGGTTTTTCTACTTCTGTTGTTCACTGGACTGTCGCCGCCCCCGTTTCTGATGTCGAGATGGCCTTGTGCTCACTGTGGGTGTAGTGTTCCCTCACCCACCAGATCATCCCTCTCGCCAACGAGGTACTGAGGTACATCAGATCGATAATTGAGCCTAGCCCTCTTCTTAGGAATGCGGGCATCGTTGAAAGTATTTCCACTATACAAATATATGTGTATAATATATACCACTCGGTTGAAGCACTGTGAGATCCGAAGAAGCAGCAAATTATTTGGAAAATGCGTTTAATTCATTCAGAGAAAGCAGGAAATGATAAGTATTACTTTGGCTACCGGACTTACATGATTACGTTCAGGATGCAAATGAGAGTAGTCCCCGCTCTTAATTAAACAATTTCAAAATCTCCCTGAAAGCGTACTAACAATTCCAATTTGAGTATTCTCATCATTGCAGTATTGCAGGTCAATTGCGAGCTGCCTGTGCTCCTGTTCTGTTGACCTAATACTCACCAAAGAGCGCTGCAGCACTAACTAACGAGATATCTCCCTAATATGAAACCTTCTAACCTATAAAATATGTGGCGCAGATACGCATATCTGCAATATATGCCCAGGATATGCAAACGGAGGCACCTGTGGATCCATTCCATCCATTCATTCATTTCATTTCAGTTCTAGTATCACACTCATTATGATTACACATTCAGGCCATCCGCGTATATTACATATTATTTTAATTGCGATCCAAGTGCCATTCATGATAAAAAAAGATATCGCCGTGCGTTTAGGTCCTTGCCCCCGCCATAAGTATTGCAGGCTGTTATCATAAATCAAACGTCCGGTACCTGAGTATTGTTTGCCATATTATAGCATTCTTCCCGTATCCATTTTATGCCTAATTGAATTTAATGCTTCATTGAATATTTTATATCCACACAAGCATTTTTTTCTTCGCTCCTCTCCTCGTTCTGGACCTCGTCCTGTTTAATTTACTGCAAAATTCACCATTGTTTGCAACATTCCTGGATATTATTAAAATTTCTGACTCAAATACCTTAACGAGCACGAAGTGCAATAAATAATCAGAAAAGTGGAAATAACGACAATAAAAATGGAAAAAATATATGCAGATATTAAAAATGAAACAGAATAAAAACAATAAAAAGGAAAAGAGAATTAAACATGGTAGGAAAATGTCCTTAAGTATTCTTCAATGTTTCAGTGAGTAATTATTCGTAATGTTCACTCATATCCGTGGATTTGCATGTGACAGGCATGGCTGGGATGATCTGCGTTCGTAAATGGAAGTAAATGAGATTGGAATGAATGTTGCAGTGGCCATTTGGCAATAAATATATTGACAAGTCGAGAAAGCGGAAGCTGGACGCTTAAGATATGAAACTTATTACCAAGTGTCAATAGCGCGGCTCTAACTAAAATTGGGAAATTGCAAAGGAGGGGTCTCGTCCTCCATTCCCCAACTAAGACAATGCGGCATGTCAAATCTTACGACATGGCCCTTTCAGGACCGGGATTCGCGCAAATCGCCATAATTCTTTAAGAAACTGCACGCATTTGGCTCAAAAGTACTCGTGATCGGGTGACCAGATCCTACATGACAGCGCAGATGGTAAATTCTCGCCAAATGGAGTCAATGAATGTGAAATGCTTCCAGCAGGTTCCACCCTTTACAGTCGGTAACGGGACAGAAACTGCATCCACCGAGGGACTTTCAAGAGCAGAGTCCAGCATGCCCACTTCGTCGGTCTGCTCATTTTCTTCCCTGTTCCTATGACTGGGAACCCAGAAGAGAGTGACTTTCAGCGCGTTACCGAGACTATTCACCACGTCTTTGCACCGCACGCACATTGAGTACATGGGGTTGATGGTGACTTGGCTGTCAGCTAGAATGATTGTGCCACCGTTGAGGGGTCAGATCACACCTTTTTCATCCCTAATACCTCCACTTGGAACATACTGGCGTATCCTGGAAGATCGTACGACTCGGATATACTGTGTGAATGAGACATGCTTCCACTTCGGTTCTACAGATCTTTTATCTACCGGAAAAGATTCTATGTCGTAACTGCCACTCCTTTCTGGTTGGAAACTCCATCGTAAAATTCCTCTCGGAGCTCAGCTTGCGAATGTTTTAGCCGGTAGGAAATGCTCAGAGTTTTCGTACTTTTGCGTCGGTATAGCCGTAACAGCACACATGCTGTTCTTTAGATCATGTTAAGCTTGGTTCTTTTGCTTTCCTCCTCAGTGTTAGCCACCACGTTAGGATGGTGCGGACCACAACTATGTCCATCCAAAGAAAAATTCTCGCCCGGAGACATCATTTCTTCACGAAGGTCCTTGTGGACGTAAACAGGCCTTTTTCAACCGTCACTTCAATATTTAGTTTCAAATTTGATTTAAAATCCAGGTTCGCAGCGAGATATATTATGTAACAGTTTTTGACCGCGTCTAGCCGCGGAAGATAGTATTCGACTATCTTTGTCTTGGTGCTTTTTGTTTAGGCATTGATGAGTCCTAATTCCGCATCGACTTGATATCGAACTGGGCAGAATGGAGAGCACCTAACTACCACCCTTTTTGGTCCACGGACTCCTCTCTTCGTTCTTAACACCTAAAGTCGAAAAATTAAAATAGGGTCGAAGATGCCTTACAGTTTCCTACCAGGGTAGAGGCACTCATTAAACGCTACCTCATTTCTGCTCTGGGAGAAGTGTGTCCGAAGCGGGGTGGTCGAATTATATCGGTCCCGCTGTTCCCAGAGCAGAGGTCCCAGACAACTCATTGCCTTACCTCTGCCCTGGGACCAGTATGACCGAAATGTTCGCAGGTGTTATATGGCCTGGCCTGGTACGAAACCGTAAGGCGTCTTCATCCCTCTTTTAATTGGTCTTGGTGGTAAATAGCATCAACTCCGTTTTGGTTGGATATGCATCAGATTCACAACTTGTAGCCCAGAGGCATATCTCCCCGGAAGGATGGTGCGACCCTGCGGGGTCCCTTTATTTCTACTTCCGGATAAGTGATCTCTTAGATCAGGTTGGATTATCCTGGTTCTTAGCATGTATACTATTAATTGCGGGAGACACCTATCCATTCCTACTCTGGGTAAAGCCCTGTTAAAAATATTTTTTATACCAACGTTGTTGAATGCAACCCCCCTCCCCCACCCTCCACTTATAACGTAACGACGGCTCAACCTTGCTACTTCGTGATGTCTATGAATTAGCTTTTGAGGTAGACATGCTGATATCTTATGACGAGCGATCTCCCCATGCTCGTCTTCAACATGAAAGAGGTTAGACTTGAGATTGGAGGAAAACCTTTCACGAACTAATGACCGCGCCTGGACGCTTTCGGTATGAAAACCACGCGTTCATCTCTGCTCCAATAAATCTCTACAGAACGCGGAACAACTTTTTCCTATTGTTCCTGCAGTATGGAGATCTCCTCTGAGCCCACGGATTATACGGAGAAACCGTAGCTCATCTGATTTTATCCTCACTGATTTGCTAATTCAATATTCTCAAATAGCTTGAACTGCATAGCTTCTAAACACGATTCTGGACTCACAGGGTCAGACTGATTCCACTAGGATCGTCGATACTTTTGATGTTCTGACAATCGCTAGCCAGCTAACTGTGTATGATTGCACCCGGCGTTAAAGACTTCTTTGGTCAGCTTAGTTGCACTACGGTGGCAATATCTTTTTGCTACATTTTGCTGAATAGGAAGGTCTAAAGACGTTTGGAATCCTTTCTCGAAATCCCTGAACTTTAGTTCTAGTACGCCTATTTTAAGTATTTTAATAATAATATCATCAAGGGATGTCGTGCTGCGTCCTAAAAGAAATATTGTGCCCCTTTACTGGTTATAGTACACCTGTAAACTATAGTAAGTCATTTAAACCTATAGTCTATAACAACTTTAATATGTTTCCTACTTCCGAGTGCTTCAACTTGGCGTCTGGTATTAAGTATCCTCCTAGGTGCCTGAACTTGCTTTGCACAAGTGCCGACACTCTCCTAGACCATATGTGAAGGTTCCATCATCCATCATCCATCAGGTAATAGTTTACGCTGCAGTGACCAGTGAGTATTCCCACTATGATTCGGAGCTTCTTCTTGAAGAGGTTTAAACAATCATTCGAGTGGTTGGGTTCGTATCCCCCTATGAGCATCCTGGACTGTTCCACTCCTGTTAAGTTCGCCCAGTAAAGTTTCCTCAGCCGTTTCTCTTCATTTTTCAATATCGCAGCCATGAACCCATTTCCGACTACACAGAATGGCTCTGGACAGTGTAGCGGCGTCGGAAGCGATGTAGACCTTTCCTGGCTAGCTTGTCTGCTGCTTCATTGCCTTCTAAACTAATGTGGCGTGGAACCCAGAGTATCCAGACTTTATTGAGCGAGCCGAGCGTGTTCAGTCTATTAAGGTATTCCCATACCAGTTTGGAAGTTACCTGGTAGGACCTAAGTGCCTTAATAACCGCTTAGCTTTCGATTAGGATAGCAATGTTTTGCCCCCTATAGATTCTTTCGGGGTTAAATGAAGCATATCTGTTCATGATATATATTTTTGCTTGAAATATGCTGCTATATATGCTATGACTTCAGTGCCTCCGTCTGCCGTAGGGAATCCGTCAGTGTACCGTCAGTGTATCAGTTGCTGGTTTGAGCCGTATGAGCCGTTTGCCCGGTTGCTTTAACGCGTTTCAAACTTCTTATCGAAGTCGAACCTCCATGTCATGTTATCCTTCCGTATAAGCAATTCAGGATGAAATAAAAAAAAAATATCAATTTTCCTTCGATTTAGACAGCTCCTCGCCTCACTGGTACTCCCGAACATTCTGAAGATGGCCCTCCTTGCCTGTATCTGTACGTACAGATGGAGACGAGTCAATCGCAGAAGAACCTCTAGGGAACCTGTTGGGCAGGTTCTCATTGTCCCACTGGTACACACGCAAGCCACTGTTTGAAGTTTGTATATTATTATTATTCTGTTAAGGGAAAGTCGCACCGCGTCCTTCAAGAACTATTGTGCCCCTTTTACTGGTTATAGTGTACCTGTTGATCATAGTATCTCAAGCAGGCCTGTAACCGTTAGGAACTTTAGTATGTTCCCCACTTCCAGAAGTTTCAGCTTTGCATCTGGTATTAAGTGTTCTCCCAGATGTATCGACCTACTTTGCACAAGTGCCGGACACTGTCCCAGGACGTGCATAGAGGTTTCGCCCTCCTCCTCACAGAACCTGCAGGCAGTGTCCGTAGATATCCCTAGCTTCCCTAGGTGATAGTTCAGCCGACAATGACCAGTGAGAATTCCCACTATGATTCGGAGGTTCTTTTTGGTGAGGTTTAAGCAATCCTTTGTGCCCATGGGTTCGTATCCCCCAATAAGCACCCTGGACTGCTCCATCCCTGGTAGGCCCGCCCAATGTAGTTCCCTCAACCGTTTCTCTTCGTTTCTTAGATTCATAGCCATGAAACCGTTTCCGATTCCACAAAAGGGTTCTGGCCCGTGTAAAAGCATCCCTGCTCCCTTCTTGGCTAGTTCATCCGCTGTCTCATTGCCTTCCAACCCAGCATGGCCTAGAACCCAAAGTATCCAGACCTTGTTGGACGAGCCGAGTGTATTCAGTCTCTCATGGCATTCCCATACCAGTTTAGAGTTCACCTGGTTGGACCTAAGTGCCTTGATCGCTGCTTGGCTATCGGTGAGAATAGCTATATTCTGCCCCCTGTAGTTCCTTTGCAGTTTAAAGGAGGCACATTTGTCTATGGCGTAAATTTCCGCCTGGAATATGCTAGTGTACCTGCCCATTGGCTCAAAGTACATTTTCCTTGGACCAATGACACCGGCACCCGCTCCCTCTGCTGTGAGGGATCCGTCAGTGTATCAAGTAATCAGTTGCTGGTTTAAGCCGTATGTCGCAGCCACGCTCTCCCAGTTTGCCTTGTTACTCCAACGTGTTTCAAACTTCTTATCGAAGTGAAACCTCGTTGTCATGTTGTCCCTCGGTATCAGTAATTCGGGATACCGCCTAGAAAGGTTCTTTCTGCCCAGATTACCGCTCCATACGTAACAATTGGCCTTACTATTGCAGTATATATCCAAAGTAGTATCTTCGGGTTGCAACCCCATTTTTTTCCTGCTATGGATCTGCAAGTCATCAGAGCCCTCGTGGCTTTTCGGCAAGTGTTTCCGACATGTGTCTTCCAGAGTAATTTTTGGTCTAGCGTGATTCCCAAATATTTGACCTCTGTTTCTCGTTTCACCTCCATATCATGTAATGTTATCGCTTTCAGGTGGTCCAGCTTACGCCTGCTAGTGAATGGTACTATGGTGGTTTTGGTTGGGTTGATCCGCAGTCCCACCTTCCTGCACCAGGCACTAGTAACCCGTAATCCAGTTTGGATTCTATCACATAGGGTATCTTCATATTTGCCCCTACAGATTAGAACAATGTCGTCCGCGTAGCCCTGGACTTGTATTCCAGTATTAGTTAACACGTCCAGGAGTTCATCCACAACCATACTCCACATCAGCTGCGATAGTACTCCACTTTCTACCTGTTTGTACCTCTATTTGTCTGCTTTCTAGCATTTTGCCCATCCAGAGTGCCAGGGTGTTTCCCACTCCTTTGCGGCTCAGGGCATCCTGTATCTCTGTGTGCGATGTGTTGTCGAATGCTCCTGCGATATCCAAAAACGCGCACAGTGCAATTTCTTTTGTTTCTATGGCGTCCCGTAGTACCTCTGTCAGCTGATACAGAGCAGTTTCAGCTGACCTTCCTGCCCGGTAAGCGTGTTTACAGTGATGTAGGGGATTACGCTTTAGAACGTTGGTTCTAATATAGTTGTCTATGACCTTCTCCACCGTTTTGAGTACGAACGATGTTAGGCAGATTGGTCTGAAAGATTTAGGGTGAAAAAGATCCTTTTTACCCGCTTTTGGAATAAAGACCACTTTTGCCCGTCTCCATGCCCTTGGTATGTAACCCAGTGCTATGCTCCCCCTTACAACCCTCAGAAGAGACTCTAAGATAATTCCTAGGCCTCTCTGGATAAGTGCTGGGAAAATGCCATCTACTCCGGGAGATTTCATTGGTTGAAAAGTTCCCACTGCCCATTTTAGCCTAGCTTCTGAGCATACCTCTTTTGCTAGTTTCCAGCTCTCTTTCCTTCCCCTTTTATTCATTGTTGGGGTGTCAGGCAGATTATTGTCGCCTGCCGCCGAGGGGTAGGACCCTGGGAAATGAGTTCTGAGAAGCAGGTTTACCCTGTCCTCCTCATTCTCGGTGAGTGTCCCATCTTCCTTTTTCAGGCAGACAGAGGATATTCCCCCGCCTTTGGCTACAGTCTTGTACAGCCTGGTTGCTTCTGTGATCTGTTCAATCCCTTCACAGAATTCCCTAAAGCTGTTCCGTTTCGCTTCCTTGATCGCGTTGCTATACGCAGTCAGTGCATTTTTATACCTCCGCCGCCGGTTAAAGAGTTTTCGTACCTCCGTTCTCATTCTGGCTAAGTTCCTGTTCCACCATGGTACATCCCTTGATGACTTCTCTCAATGTCGAATCTGATTATCCTGTGATCAGACATTGAGGGTTCATCCGACACCCTCCAATTGCTGACCATCCCGTTCATTAGGGTATTTCCTAGAGTTATATCTAGTACCTCTTGTCTGGTGCTGATCACAAATGTTGGAGTGTTCCCTACGTTGTATATTTCTAACTTATTACTAAGAATAAATTCGAGAAGGTACTCACCTCTACGATTAGTGTCGCTGCTTCCCCACACTTCGTGGTGGGCGTTGGCATCGCAGCCGAGAAGAAGTGGTAACGCCCTCTCCTCGCAATACTCCGTCAGCTTTGCGACTTGTTCCGGTGGAGCCCGGCTCTCGTCTCCTGGGAAGTATCCCGATGCTACAACTACCTCTCGAGTGCTCCTCCCGGCTTCCAATGAGACTTGGATAGCCACAAGGTCCCCGGTTAAGAACTCTGAAAGACATATGTATTTTAATTACCTTTGAGAATTATGCAAGCTCTTGGTTTTTCACAAGAGGAGTCCCAAATCACCTGCATGTCTCCTCCTTGCAGACCGCAAATCTGCCCCCGGTACACCCAAGGCTCCTCAGCCAGCACTATTCCAATGTTCTCCTTGGAATTTGCCCTTGCAATCACTGCAGATGCAGCTCTCGCATGGTGGAGGTTTATCTGGGCTATCCTAGTGCTGGCCATTGGCTCCGTTATTGTTTGGAGCTCTTCTCCACTGTCGGAGTGTCACCCTCCTCTTCCGACATGGCGCTTTCCTGCGCGTCGCTGTCCACCCCGAGCCCTAGGAGTTTTAGGTCTAGGTCGTCCAGCTTCTGTTCTTCATTGGGCAGCAGGTCTATTTCCCTGGTTGATCCAGTTCTTTCCGCCTCTATGGCTTCCGCGACTTCTTCAGGGACCTCGGTAAGTTTTCCACCCGATGCCTCCTCCGAGGTCTCTTTCCTTGGCTTTTCCTTGTGCACATGCACGGGTATGTTGCCAAATCGGTAGTTGATATGAAGACTCCGACGTTTGATTGCCTCTAGGGATCGGTCATCTACCCCGATCGTGAGGAGTTTACCCTTTCCCTCCACCTTGCTTCTGAAGACTCTCCATAGGCGAGTATGGAGATCTTCATTCTGAGCAATTATAAGTCTCATAAGGTCTTCTGTTTCTATTGCCGCGGCCTTTGGGAGAAAAACTGTCACCATGTGGGCTCCTGGTATATCATCTCCAGCACCTGTTGACAGTTCCACCCCTTCCCAGCCTGGCAATCTAGGAATTATGGTTCTAACCCATTCTGCGGTGCTTTCCGTCGCGCAGTCCACCAGTATAAGGCCTGGTCGAAAGCGTATCCCGGTGAACACCAGTTTCGACGTCCAACCCTTGATCATCTGCTTGATGACAAGTTCCTCGATGATTTCCTGTTCCTCCCGAGTGAGTATTTGCTCGGGAAACCTTTTTGGCAGTATGGCCAGTCGAATGCCCTTGACCGCACTAGCATAGCTAATGCCGGGGTTCCTGGGTCCTGCCTTTACTCCTGACCTGCCCGGGTTTTCTCCTCCCGTGGGTTCAGGTCTGGGTTTTTTGGGAGCATTCCCTTCATGCGGGCTGATCTCTGCTGCTCCCCGCTTTCTCGGCTCCGGTAGAGATGGCTTAGGTCTGTCCTGAGCCTTCTTAAGGGCCTCTTCTTGTTTCAAGCCTTCCTTCAGATAGCGCAGGTACCATTTAACCCCGGCGCCACTGAGACCTGTCTCCTTCCTGACGTCTGTTATATTTATCTCAGACGTGCTTTTGGTGGTCCCTGCTCTTTGAGCAGTGATGTTCGTTGGCTGTAGTCCACGCAGTATACCAATGCTCAGCTTGGATCCACTGCTTGACGTCCCAACTTCTCCCTTCTTGGGTGTAGTCACCTGGCTTTCAGTAATTCGGAGACGTGCCTCCGCCTGATTAACCAGTTTTGATGCGGTACGGGGCCCCGCTTTTTTAGTTTTTGTTTTCTTTTCTAGCTTTATACTCACTTGATTCCCACGAGTATGGGGGTTAAGAGGTCCGCCGTGCCATAGCCCCCCGTAGCACGGTAAGGTCTAACTTACTCACTGAGGCGACCAGGTATCAGTGAGGTTCCGTTCGAATACAGTCAGTTACCCCCGACTGCAAACTATCCAATGGGCACGGTTCGCATGACACCCTGGATTGTGGGAGGTGTTTTTCGACTCCCCAGTCTAGATCCGTAGCGTTTTGTTAATAGTAGGGTTACCTCGTACAGGGTGTGGCTATCCCCACTCACTAACGGTCTTGGTAGACGAGAGGCTTGGCCCCTGAAAAGGCACACACCGTCCCAGAGGAGAGACAACTCATCCTTAGAGAGAGATAGGTTGGCCTCAGGGAGCTATGTTCCGCATCAGTCTATCCTGCAGTGCACTGCTTGACCCTGAAGTTTGTATAACTCCCTGGTTATTGCGCTGAGGTCAGTTCTTTCTGCCCCGCCTCGTAGGTTTGAGAATGCTACCATTGGGAATATCGGCAAGTTTGGTTTTGATAACATAACTAAACTACCTTCAGTTGATTACCCTGGGATCTCTAAAAGATAGAAAATACTCTAGAGCGAGATTCAATCTTTAATCTAATAAGGGACTCTGATCGGGCACTCTCCACTTCTCCACCTTGCAAGTTCCGGTGTAAGATGGTAAACGCGTCCTCCAAACCTTGCTTTTTCGATATAAGCGAGGTCTCAAATGTGGTTACTTATTCAAGGGTACCATTTGGTTTTGAATCAGGCAAGCTGAGGAGATATGCATGTTCCTCGCTCTCGCCTGCTCCAGCTTTCACTGTTGGCGCGTTTCCTGAATTAGCGCGTTGTTGACATCTTGACATGATAGTCGCACTATGAGTACTGGAAATTTAACTGCGCTATCCTCATCTTGATTTCCTTCAATAAGGAAACCACCAGATCATAAATCTTCATCTCCACAAACAACTCGTTGACGACATCGTTTATGAGGCGGACACTCTGCGCTCTTTATTTTTGCGGAGTAGAAAGGGCTGGTTGTACGTCTAGCGTTCCTGCATTCACCATCACCACCCAGTCGTTCATGCGCCACTGGAGTTTTAAAGGCACTAGGATTAGACGAGCTTGTCTTTATTCATGTGATATTTGGCAACCAGATGCAAGCAACAGGTCTGCCAGGAATTATATAGGATAATTGCAAATTCCATATCTGAATCACCCCGCCTCCGCCGCCTCCCAGGCGTCTCTCATCTTAGCAACGCACAAACTGATAAAACCCTTGGAGAACTGTTCATATACTATTATGTGATACCTTCGGGCCACCTGGGGTCATACCCTTATTCCTTTGAGGAGATGACAGTCTTGCCTAAACGTTCCTCTTTGCTTCTGACGCCAGGTCTACTACTAGCGAAATTGCCAACTGCCGGCGCTACCCATAAATGACTCCCAATGATGTTGCTGTAGGGCACATGATCTGTCAGCCGACCGTTGCCGTTTCACTTTGCTGATTTTCCAAGTACTTCTTATGACTTTCCTTTAGCGATATCTTCCTTCTTTCCGCTCGTCGAGAGTACCAGTTTCGTAAATTTCGTGTTAATGTCTCAGCCCCATGAGTGATCGCCAAGAAAAAACATCTTTCCTGGTTCGCCCAGCCACAAAGGTAAGGACCTTTATTGAAACTGAAGGTGTCCAAGGTATCCAGATCCGCATACAAGAGACCAAACTGCCCCTTGCTCTGCACACTCTTGGCCTGTCTCAAAACAGTTTCCTGCAAACATAATAAAGAGGTCGTGTCAAAACTCACCCAATTATGCAACACTTACATGCAGAACAATCGGATCAAACTGCCTGACAACGCATAAGGAATAAATATTACTGGAGGAGAGTTCTATATGGGGAGCCCTCTTAAGCTAAATACGGTATGACACAAAGCCTTTAACAGGTTTCAATTGACTTAAAATTAAAATCAGCTAATAAAACCTTAATATAAACCGATGTAACCTGAAAATATGCGTTGACGCTGTAATTATTTTGATACTGTCATTTTGCATTCAGTGATAATACCGTCTATCTACTTTTTATTGATGGTTTACTTACACAGAAGGAACCCCATAAGCTTCAATAAAAACCCAATGTAGTCGCAACTACCGGCTACTGAATTGCTCGAACACCCGAAAATTCTACAAGTACGTACCAGTTTATAGTAAAAATTCAATATATTTTAAAACATGTCCTTTATCTTCCAAGACATGTTTTCCTGGTACACACCCATAATAACATTACAACAAGTTCCTTGGATGCTTACCTTTACTCATTGTCTTCCATAGTAGAAAGGAGATTTTCTGAAAACTTTCTTCTGTTCCTTGCTGCAAAGTAGATTACAGTCCGAACACATAGTGTATCGCAAAGAGGTCCTTCTTGTTGAGTCTCTGATCTACACAATGCATGCACTTCTGATAATATTCAATAAAATGGAGAGAGTACGTCCTCCGGTAAAACTGCATGCCGGGAGGTACGCAAGAAAATTTCATAACGTCAAGAGAGAGGAAAACCTTATCGCAAACGCGTTTGAATGTTCAAACAAACTAAGAACTCAATTCCTTCAGACAATGTGCGGTACTACATCAAAGGTACAAATAAATGGAGACAGTTTGTACTTGAAAGAAAATGATTTTAAAATTTTCGTCAATCCATCTTTAATATTGTTGCCAACCATGAGGGACAGCAGATAAAATACTACAAATCTTGACTATGTCACCCAATCTATTCTTCCTGAAAAACAACTTTTCAACTGCTGTTGTGTACTTTTTCACTTCTCTGAATGATTTTAGGCTTTATCGGAGATCTAATTCATATTCGTTTGATATACCGAACATTATTTAGCAATTAAGATATGTTATAACTTTTAATACAATTTAGATTCTTCATGAAAGATTCTTCCTTAAGCGACATCGTGAGATGAGTTAACAACTAACAGTTCACCAGCGAATTTGCTTCCAGTTGTCAGCTTACGTTCACTGATGATGGCCTTTCTGACTCTGAAATCATCCTTGATTTTCGGGAGTGGTCAAAAATAGAGTTGACACAGCATACAACTGAACTTTTTGACGCCCTTTTGTGGGGAGGATGCTACAAGAAATCATCTGCAATGGCGATAACGGTTCGAAATATGGGCTGATCGCTCACATATGTAGATCAGAAAATATATACCTTAATGGCTGCCCCAGCAGTCAAAGATCAGAGGCCCTTTTGAATTGCGGTTATAGTGACATTTACTGCGATCTATTTCGCCCCTGACCTCTACATTTCCTCTGGGTGAGCAGAACTCATGGCTGAGTTGAAGACTTCCTTTCTTGCCCTTTCAGAATTGTTCCAAACTTGGTACTACCTTCTTTACAGTTCCTCCCCCGGTGGTTTGCAGAAGTCTGCAGCTCACTGTGCGCACAATACGACTTCCATCATGCTTGCTGACCATGACCATGTCGCGACGTTGCCTGACGTATTCCCCACCTAAATAGCAACCCATAATAGCAGCACTGCCCGCAAGTTACTGCCGCGTCCAACTTTGTTTCTGGAATGGTTTATAAGAACCAGTCTTAACCAGCTGTGCTGAGTTGTATAAACCTCATGTATCTGCGCGAATTAGGTCCTAGCTATATGGGGGACGCCTTGCAGCATCTGATATGTGCTGATTCGAAATATCGCTAACGCATCAAATTCACAAATGGTTAGTGGAGGGATTTCAAAGTAAGGAGAAACAGTTTTATACGGAGTCGGTTCTTCAAACTATGGTGTCCTTACGTCTTGCCCACTTTTGTGAGTATTCTAATGAATAGGTATAATATTTAGATATAGTGCTATAACGCCGATCAACAGTTGAACAGACAAACATAAGACTCTTCATCGGCAAGTGCTCACCAAGCTTACTTCTATTTATTTCCCTTTTGCTGAAACAAAACCCGTGGAAATATGGCTTGGATGTCTTTTTTAGTAGCAGAAACAGCCACCATCAACCTCGTGACTGTCAAACTGCAAACAAGCCAGCCGCTCAGGCTGGTGAGTTGCGCTACTTTGGTGTGGAGTTTGGACGAATCTCCGCTAAGCGACTCCACACTACAGCGCCTCCAAAGTGGTTTGCCCGAAGGCGGTTTGCATTGTTTTAGCCGAAGGTGCTTTGGGCCGAAGTTGATTTCTACCCGAAGACCAGTGCTTAATGACAGGCAAGACTTTGACTTCAGCAAGTGGCGCCGATTGGAACCCAGAGTCAGCATTGCTGACAAAAGGGGATTGCTTCGGCTCGTCCGCTAAGGAGGGAGTCCCAATTGGATCCGTTCGGTGGGGAATTTGAGCCTAAGCTCACGTTCTCCAACAATGAATTTAGGTAAAAATAAAACAAGGTAGCTTGTTCCTACTACAATATATTTTAATAGTTTGTAAATACGTATTTCGAAAGCTACTTACTCTCTTCCTCAGTACTTAAGCTACCACGGAACGATAACTATTTTAATGAATTTAGGCTTGTTCCTTCACTCAGGGTTGGCTAGTCATGGTCAAATTTTAATTAAACCTATTGTCTTTTGTGTTTTAGGTATTTAATGTTTTTGCAATTGCTGTCATGGCCTTTGCTTCATCGTCATCATCAAAGGCGCAACAGCCGGTATCCAGTCGAGGCCTGCCTTAACAAGGAATTCCAGACATCCCGGTTTTCGCTCGAGGTCCACAAATTCAATATACCTAAAAGTTGACTGGCGCCCTGACCTACGCCACTGTTCCATCCCAGCTAAGGTCTCGCATGCGGATTAAGTTACCCGCACACTGCAACCCATTGGGCCGGGTTTTATCCATAGCCAGACGGTTGTAGTATCGCTCAATCGACTATAATCTTGTCGTTTTTCATGCTTTCCTCGGAAACCTGGGTCCTTAGCAAGAAGAATTTCAAACTCTTGGCCGCCTTTGAGAGAAGAATTCTTCGAAGAATTTTTGGCCCCCTTCATGATGATTGACGATTCCGTAGTCTACATAACTACGATATCTATGAGCGATACCATGACCGTCAGGTTGTATATAAAATCCGGTTTAGGTAGGTTGCGTTGGGCGGGTCACTTAATCCGTATGGATGAGGATGATCCAGCCCGGGAAGTCTATAAGGGCAATATCTTTGATACGAAAAAAAGACGAGGCAGACCCAGGCTGAGATGGAGCGATGGCATAGGTCAGGACGCCAGACAGCTTTTAGGGATATCGAATTGGTGGACCTCGGTGCAACACCTGGATAACTGCTGTTCCTTATTAAGGCAGGCCTAGACAGGATACCGGTTGTTGCGCCGTTGATGATGATGATGATGAATGGCTCGTTTTCAGTCGTCAGGCGTTGATTCGCTCTCCCACACCTTGAGCATGAGTTGATGAACTGTTTGGTGTTGTTGATCGTCTCCATATTTAACAATTTCGACTGTAAATCCATCGGTTCCTGGCGACTTATGGTCTTTAAACTGGTGTATTGCACGGACTGTTTCTTCTATGGTTGGTGCTGGCAGCATTTGTCCGTCGTCCTCAGTTAGTGTGACCTCCAACTCGCCGATATTTTCGTTGTTGAGCAGGTCATCAAAGTACTCAACCCATCGCCCCAATATGCCCATTCTGTCGGAAATCAGATTTCCCTCTTTGTCTCGGCAGGATCGGCATCGTGGTGTGTAAGCCTTTATCCTGCTGACTTGTTGGTAAAACTTCTGTGCCCGGTGCGGTTGCTCCCTGTACTTTCCGAGTTCATAGTTGGTTCTGCCAGACTTCTTTTTTCCGTCTGTGAAGTCGCTTTTCCGCTCGGCGGAGTTCGTGGTAGGTTTGATAGGTGATAGGTTGTGACTGTATCAATGATAACGCTCTTCAGGTGGTTGTGAAGATAATTTGTTGATGCTTCATCTCCAGGACATCTGTTATCTGTGGTTATTGTGGCCTTCATTTCCCCCTTATGGTGCTATGGCAGGCTGCGTTGTGAATGGCTTCAGTATTCACTCTCACCTGATTGTCAGAGGGGATTGTGGGTGGTGTTGTAATTCGAGCTCGGAGCACTATGCCAATGAGATAGTGATCCGAGTCTGTATTGGCCTCCTATATGTTCTTACATTCATCAAGGCTGAGAACTGGCGTCGTTCGAGCAACACGTTGTAAATTTGGTTGAAAGTGGCCCCGTCTGAAGAGGCTCACGTATGTTTCCGGACCGCTTTCCGCGCAAACCAGGTACTTCCAACAATCATTATGTGCGATACTGCCAACGGAATAATCCGCAGTCCGTTGTCATCGGTATCATTATCAGCTCTTGGAACCAACGCTTGGCCTGAATACGGGCTCAGTCCCTACCTGACTGTTGAAATCTGCAAGTATGGTTTTGGTATCATACTTAGGATAGGCGTCGAGGGTCCGCTCGACTGCCTCGTAGAAGGTATCCTTCTCCGACTCTGCAGTCTCCTCTGTAGGGGTGTAAGCGTTTATGGGGCTTATATTTTTAAATTTGCCCTGCAAACGCAGAGTGCATAGCCTTGCAACTCTATTACATCAACCTTATATTGGGACAGGGTATCGACAAGCTCCTCAGAAGCATTCGATCTGTACAGGAAGCGCGTCGTTTTAAAGTCCGCCCTGTCCGAGACGCCTCCTGTGGCTTCGTAACAAGTTGTTTTCCGTGTAGGGTTGTCAGGTCTACCCAACTCCCAACTTAGAGGACCAGTTGGTACAATCTGTCTGGTTTTGAGGCGCGGGAAACTCGCCTTCAACCTTCGTCTGAAATTTTTCATTAAGAAAGAACTCTCAACGATCACTATGTGGAGATGGAGATAGGGTTTGGTAGGGATGGTGTTGGTTGAGCAGGCGCTTCCCAGGTTTTTTCCTTCATGGGTACCAATCCACGTTTCGCCCTGGGACCTATGCTACCCTTTCACCAGTGAAAATAAGTCCATCTCAGCAGAGCCCCATTTTGCCGAGACAAGACTAGTTAAAAGTGCTAGTCACCTGGTATGCAGAGTTCAGCATTCACGGCTATATTGTAACTCCTAAGACCATACAGCACTTGGGATGTTATTTACACCTTGACTCGTGGGTTTTGATTATCGCTTGAGGACAGTTTCGCCAATAAATAAAAACTCAGTATGTCACTCAAACTATTAATAATACATACATAACTACGTACTGCATAACTATTATTCAGAAATTAATTAAAACAATTATTAAAGCTACACTTCGATTTTTTAATGAGGTCAACAGGCCGACATTGTTGGGACCCTTAGTTTGTCGGCGGATCGACAGCATCAGAGGCAAATTCACAATGACGCTGACATCCACCACATCACTCCGCCCCCAGCTGAAACCGTGCGATTCAGCGAAGCAAACCAGCCACGTGATCTCGCCAATGAGGGTCACTGGGCGAATCTGACACTTCGCGGGAGCTTTTTTGAAGCAGTAGCCGGCTCGTCCAAGGCCTTTAGCCTCGATATGGAGATCGACTTGGGCTCGCTTCGGGCGTCGAGCTTGAACGAGTGCTCGCCTGGTTGCAGCGGCCTCCAGGGAGTGTCCACCCTAATGAGAACCTGTCTACACGGCTCGAGGTCTCGGGAGTGTTGATCCCCGTTGCCATTGGTTGAGACGATGGACTTGGTCGCAGCTTCGTAACCGCTTCTCTGAGCAGACGCAACATTCCAGAGTCGCTTATCCAACGTGCTAGCAGACCATTGGACTGCGGATAGTGTGCAGTATTCCTATGCCGTTTAAAGCCAAGGAGCTTGCCTAAAAGAGTAGATTCGAATTGCAAGTGGGACACCAAAGCGCGGAATCCACTCCTAACAGAGGGCCTCGCCACATGATTGCGCCGTAATATCACACAGAGGTATTGCTTCAGGCTATCGCGTAAACCTGTTTATTTATTGATTTAATGAGGACAATCACAGAAAACAAATTCCTTATTTCATATTGTCCTCAGAGGGAGGAGCAAGTGAATGGCTTATTTTACGCATAAAACTAGAGGAAAAAGTAGAGTCAAAGGACCAAAGCTGTTGGGCGTTGTAGGACCGGCATAGCCGCAGGATCGGAGAGTGGAAGTAAATCTTGAGCTTCGCGATGGGTACATCAAAAATGTCTACACTACTTGTGTTATGAGACGAGGCGATACAGAAAGTAATAGCCGAGTTGGCGGAGCAGTCCATCATACAATTGCAGAGTTTGAAAAGAATACACATATCATGGAAGATACGGCGTTGCTGTAGGGAGGGGAGATTGAGGGTGCGGAGTCGTGCCGGATAATCAACCCGTGGAAGGTTCTTTTTGAATTTGCGTTGCACAACTTCAAGAGCGCGCCAGTCACGAATGCGGAAGGGGGACCAGACTACACAGCAATATTCAAGGATGTTTCTGACAAGGGAATTGAAGAGTGTTAAGGAGGGCTGGATTGAGGTAAAGTCGGAGGAGGAACGTAGGAGAAAACCAGACATTTTGGAAGCTCTATTGATGATGTCAACGAAGTGGGAATTGAAACGAAGTTTGTCGGCGAATATTACACCCAGGTCTTTGAAAGAGGTCAGCAGTGAAAAGGGTTGTCCACTGAGATAATAGGTAAAGGATGTTGGGGAGAGTTTAAGCGAATAGCACATTGAGTGGAATTTGTTGACATTGAGTGTTACCTTGTTGACCGAACACCAATGAACTAAATTATCAAGGTAAGGTAAGATAAGAGACCACAGTCCAACGGAGACGAAACAGAGGCAAACAATTTAAGGTCGTCTGCGTAAAGCAAATACGGGCAGGTGAGGATGCAGGCAAGGTCATTAATAAAAAAACAGGAAGAGTAGCGGGCCAAGTATTGAGCCTTGGGGAACATCAGAAGAAGGAGAGAAGGAACGAGATAACCATGAAAAGAAACTTTGCAGGAATGGTATGAGAGACAGGAGGAAAGCCAGGAGATGCCTGAAGGAAGGAAGTCTAGTAATGAAGGTTTAGAGAGGAGAATGTTGTGGTCAACAGTATCAAAGGCTTTGAAGAAATCGTAAATGCAAGCCTTTAGCAACAAAATTGGTAAAGACTAGAAGGTTTGAAGCCATAGATCTATTTTTCACGAAACCATGCTACTCTTTGACAATGAGATGACCGGAACGCAAATTCAACAATGGAAGGCGTAAAAAGAGGAATGGTGAGAGATTCGCGGTCGAGGGAGAAAACACGGTGGAGTCAGCAGAACCGATGGAAGAAGGGAGGTAGTGAGTGGGATGACGTGAATTCCGAGTGTGAGACCAAAAGGGTTTCAAGTTACTACGGGCAATAAGCACCTTTCATGCACTTTTCTAATCATTGATTTCACAGTAGAGCGCATAGCCTTAAAGTGGGCAAGGTCCGAATCATTCTTTGAAGCCGAAAACTTCTTCCGCAGTACATGTCATTAAGAAACTTCGTTGTGAACCAGCAGGGGAAAAAGGAACATAATAGGAGAGGAGATCAGACAGGATATTGATCACACGTTGAGTTGCTTAATATATGTACTCAGTTGAAAGGCGTTAAAGCTGAGTTTAGACCGTCAAAGTTGGTTTTGCGGAAGTTGAATTTAAAAGATTTACTCTCGGTTTCAGAGTTTGAACAAGGGAGCTCCGCTTTAAATTGAAGCGCGGGGGGGGGGGGCGGTGATCGTCAATTTTTACATACAGGAATGTTCAAGGAAATAAAGAGAGGTAGAGCTCGGGGAGGTTGGAAAGGAAGACATCGAAAGGCCAGTGGAACGTGGGGAGGTTAAAATCTCCGCAAATAGAGAAAGGGAAGGAAGGGAATCTGACAGTAAGTAATTCAGCCAAACTGTTAAACAATTCTTCATATAGATGAGAAGGGCAAGCACAGGGGACGTATACACAAGATACAATGAACGGGAGAAAGTTGGGCGGGTAAACACGGAGAGCAACACAGTGAAAAGGAAAGCCAAAGGAGGAGAAGACGAGTTTGGCGGGAGTGTATCTTTTATTGCAATTAGGACAACACCGCCGGTGGACTTACGAGATGCATCCCGATATCTGTCACAGCTTTCGGTGATGCTGATGGCATGGTGTTGTTGAGCCAGCGCGAATAAATTGAAGACACCCAGCTTGGCCCTTAAGCCCCTAACATTCTAATAAAACAAACGGACAGTAAACATCGATCCAATTACATTGCTCGACGAGGCAGGCGGATTGGCCTGAAATTTACCCGCGGTTGGATCGTCATAATCGAAGTTTAATTTGTACCAATATTTTTTTGCGTTTTGAGTTTTTAATTTTTTTGTAATTGCTGTCAAGGTCTTTGTTTTACCCCCTTTTGCCGGGAAAAAGCTAGTTAAAACTACCGGTCGCCTGGTCTCCAAAGTTAAATTTTAAGTCCAGTGACCATACAAATTTTGGGGCGGTAATCATACGTTGGCTCGTGGGTTTCGATTACCGTCTATTTTCAGCTGTCACCTCTGCTCCCCTAAAGGATCCTCCTTTAGTTTAGTTTACTGGGAGGAGCTGCAGCTCCGGGCACTCAGGCCATTATTAGACCCATTGTACTATCCCCGTAAATCGCCTATTCAATGGCATCTCGCCTACGGCGTTCGCAGGCTTCTACAAATCTGAGAACATCCACCAGAGGAAGAAAGTGTCCAAATTCTTCATTGAAGAAAACCTTTCCAAGGTGTCTTCGTCTGAGATCTGAGGAGGCCGGGCAGTTACCCGGGGCCGTCTCCTCCTCCTGATATTGGCTGCACATAGCCAAAACCACCACCCGAATATTTTCCATATGGTAGTTTAAGGAGCAATGTCCCTGCTAGGATTTTCATGTCCCACTTCTTAATGGACAACAAAAATCGCCTGACATTTTTTAAAGTTGCTTTTTTTAAAGGTGCTAAGCCCCCCGGTCCGGCATCAAGTTGATGCGGAGTTAGGACCCTACAATTCTCGAAAAAATGTTTTTGTTTTTTTTTTTGTTTCCTGACAACTGGCTGCCATGGCCTCAATTTTATCGGGGAAAATAAGTCGATCTCAAAAGAACCCCTTTTTGCCGAGACAAGGCTAGTTAAAATTGGGGGTCACCTGGTACCCAGAGTTCACCGTTTACGGTCACATCTTAACCCCTGTGACCATTCAGCCTTCGGCACAATAGTCACACCTTGGCTTGGGGTTTTTATTACTACTTGGCTTCAGGTGTCACCTCCCGTTTCCTCGAGGATCTTCCTCACTGAGCTACCCCACCACGACAAGGCAGGTATTCGTCTAGGGAGAAGGATCCTCCTTATTTAGCTCACAATGCCGTACTTGAGTCAACTGGTGTGAAAAACTTGACCTCTTAAAGACAAGATATTTTTTGTTTATGGGTTGCCTCTGCCAGAACCTGGAATAAAAATTAATCTGAAATTAGTTCTGAGGTTACAAATTGTTCCTTGTAGATGTTGACCCTGAAGCAACGTTTGGTTGAAAAATATCCCATTTCGTATTTACAAATGTACAATACTATAGTCAGTTGTTGTGCAGAAAGTCAAATTAGCGATGTTAAAATTTTCGCTCAAGGTAGAGATGCGATTAATTCGTCCTTCAATTCTCACCTCTTCCAGGTGACTACAGTCGCGAGCTCAGAATACTGTACTGAGTTGTCAGCTGATATAGAAGGTTCGCTTCGAGCTGATAGAAAAAGACGCTTCCTCAATTTCGCACTCGCTCATCCCTTGTCCCACACCCCGTTAAAAATCTTGGTGTTCCTTGACATTGACATACACTGAGGTAGCAGAATTCGATTCAGCTTAGATGCGAAGTATACACGTACTCGTAAATAATTGTCAGGGTTCTGCTCATGCAATTCGGAGATAAAATTTTGAAACGAGTAATTAAACGCGTAAGTGTGAGGAAACCACCCCATTATCCCTTCATGAGAGATCAAGACGTAATCCCATTTAAGATACATTACTCTACTTTTGTAAAACTTTCGTTGGAATGGGCCTTAACCGTGAAAGGATATCCGGACTTCCTTTTTGCAAGGGTTGGTAATAGGTTCCTACCTTGTTGGTTTAACTCTAATATGTTCGTTGATGCAATTTCGTCAACAGTGAAGTTAACACTTTGTACATCAGATAATCCTAATTCTACATCCAATCTCTGCTGAAAGTCCTTGGAAGATACTTGTCTCATGCTGTACTTCACTATATATCTTGCATTTTACAGATGAACTTTCAGGTTTGATTCTAACTGGTTGAAACATATGCCATTGAATAATGATTCCTGCAAAGGTTAGGTAATCCATTCCCATCTGATACTTATCGTAAAGAGGAAAGTTTCCATCTTTTGAAACTCACCGATTTAAATCTTGCCTATATGTGTGTATCTGTAGAACTTTAACATCCACATATCGATTCTTCCACCATCTTCTTACCACGCAAACTGTGTCTCCTTCCTATCGACCCGTCCTCTGCAAGTAGTCACCTATAGAAAAGCTGAGTACTTAGCAGATTTAAATATATCATCATATCCTTACAAGAGATACACGAACAAGCAAAATTCATCGTAATGCTGGTTAGATGGGGAGGGGGTGGGTGGTGCGAATTGGCTTAACTTGCAAATTTATAGTGACAACTACCTTACGTAATCTTTCAATAAGATTCTCTTGCTAAGTGCATACGGACGACGAGTAAGAAACTGTAGTTAATCAAAGTATTAAGGGTAAAGTGGGATTTTCTATACGAACAATCCCTTTTATTTTATTACTGTATGTGTGCATATATTAAAGGGATGATTCCGTTCGGAGCTCACTTGCGAAATTTGATGGACTTTTTCTTCAGATATTTAATTTATGGAGCTGCAGGTTTCGCGGAAATGTTGCAATATTTGTTCGAAATGCACTCAAAGTTTATAGGCGACAGCTAAATTCCGCTTGATTGCTTCGTTTTTACCATTCGTCCTGATTGATGAGGTCGTAAGGATGGCAGCAATTAGCAAATTAGACTGGCGCAAATTAAAAATTTCAAGAGAATCGTGTAAAGTTATTGAACATTTTTTTCAGCAGCTCAAAGCTTGGAATTACACGTTCCAATCAAGCGAACAGAATTCTTTTGCATTGAGTCCTTGTGTCCTTTCTCGGACGATTTTTAAATGACTAACGCAAATAAAGTCCCAATTAGTTGATAGAATTCTTGCTTTGCCAATAAAACAACTCTTACCTTGCAGCTCGGAGCTGTTTTTCAAAATGTCTTCTCTCAACTGCTTAAAGCGGTTTTTCTTCTTTTAATATTACTTCAGCACATCTTCCTTCAACCGAAAGTGTCTATTTTTCTTTTGAAAACTTTTCTTCGCATCTTTGATAAGAAAATCCGAAGAAAATTAAAAAAAAAGAAAAAAATAAAAACACAGGACGGACCGTCAGTCAGCTGAAAATGTGGAATAAAAAACAACGCCTTTCCCTTTGTAAGACAGAACCAACCTTGCAAATGTTTTTAACTCTGTGAACAGATGTTTTCCGTCAAAGGGAAAAGCCGAGGAAAAAACTTCATGGAAAATTTGTTTTACATGTAATATGAGCGTTGCGCTTTGTATGTCGACAGGAGGAGGTGGGTTGAATTGGGTATTCAAACGAGATTTTACTTTTCTCAATAATATTTTTCTGGTTAAGAACACCAAATCTTCGGAAAAATTTTTGCATCGCAAATATGGAAGAGGAAATGGATAAGGTTCGTGAGGGAATCCAGAGAAGTAAAGAAAAGGGAAAGATAGATTAGTAAACTTCATTTTTGGTGCACCTTTATTCAGTTGTCTTTTCAGTACAAGACGGAAAAAAATGCGGTTTTTAGTACCCACTTAGGTAATGCAACTTTATGGTATTAGAAAAAGTTAGAAGATGGTATCCTTTCAGTGCTTCTAACTTTCCTTTACGCTACAACGTCATCAACGCATCCGCTTAATTATGCATTCATCAGTCGCTTCTCGGATCTGAGCTACATAATATACCCAGGTAATACCGACTGCCTGTGAAAAATAAATGCGGAACCATCCCAACTAGGCAATATATTATATTTTTCAAAAAGTACCATTTCAGCAGCTTTCAGGGGAGGTTTAGTTGGGGGGAAACTACCCTGCTTATAATGATACGGTCGCCGTCACTGAAGATACTTCAATTCTTCTAGAAAATGGAGAGTTTACATGGAAAATGATTTTCTGACGGTTTCTATATTTTCGCTAAATCCCTGGTGAGCTTGCGACCGCCTTAGGGATCCTTCAAGTCTGGCAATTCCTTTCATTAACAGGAGAGGAAAAGAGGAAGAGAGTTGGTAACTCAAAGAATCCCTTGCCATCCTGTCCCTTCGCCGGTCGTGCTTAATCTTCTTCGTAACAGAAAGAACCCGAACTTATATAATATGCAACACGATTCCATTTGCCAGCGCTTCTCAGCATCCCTCTGACAACGCCATTTGGAGGGAGATCCCTGTATCTGCATAAAAATGCTGATTGCACCTATTCCACCATTCACAAAAGAAAAGGGGTGTTCGGCGTCATCTACCGCTCCAGTGCAGAACACATAGGTGGGGGATCGTGCATTCCTAGTCTTGAGCCGGTAAGACTCTTTAGACGTAGATACCTGGTTCGGAGGCGAATTCACCCCCGGCAATGCAGCCGTGGTTCATGCCTACGATGTGTGCCACATCACTCCGCCTCGAGCTGAAATCGCGCGGGTTCAGCGGAGCAACCCGGGATGTGATACAGCCAATACAGTTATCGGACGAATCGGACAGTTCGCGGCCGCTTGTTTGGGGTGTCCCTCGATTCGGCGAATGCCTTACGCCCTGTCAAGGCACCCATTTGGGCCCGCTTCGAATGTGGAGCTTGAAGAAGTGCTCCCGTCGTTCCAGGACTTCAAAGGGGCCCTCGTAGGGAGGGGGGCTGCAGTGGCCTCCGAGGAGCTTCCAGCCAAATGAGGACCTGTGAGCAAGTCTCGAGATTCCTGGGGTGTGGATCTCCGACATTGTATGTAGAGAAGGTGGCGTGGGCCCCCGTTTCGAACGGCATCCCTGACTAAGAGCAGCATGCTGGAGTCGCATCCCACGGAACTGCGGATGGTATGCAGTGGTCCTGTGAAGTCTAAAAGCTTGCCTAACTCCGATGATAATTACGGCTGGTACACCACAGCGCGAGATCCATTCGCGACACGATCATGTGCCGTAATGTCAGTCGATGATTGTGAGCCAATACTTGTTTCCGTGCGAGTCTCATAAAGGGCCAATGATGTCAAGATGGATGGCGGGGAAGTGCTTGGTCGACCGAGGGAATGCGTCTACTTTTTTTTTACTTGCTTACTGATTTTACACTTCTGGCACGCGATGCACTGTTTTGCCTAAGAGTTTACGTCCTTGTTCATGGACGGTCAGAAGAATTTTCCTGTGGCTAACCGGTTCGTCGTCCTGATGCCTGGGTGCACAAGATAGTGTCCTCCCTGAAATACTTCCTTGCCAAAATCGGCCGGAATAAATGGCCTAGGTTTCTTGTCTGAAGTCTCGCAGAGTAAGTAGGACTTTGAGCCGACGATAGTCATTTGGGGTTTGCCCTGAGCTTTGCGTCGTCTTTCTGCGCCCCGGCGATTGCCATATAATCAACCGCGGCGGGGACTGTGGCGCCCGAGATTCGAGACAAAGCGTCTGAAATGACGTTGTCTTTTCGAGACAAGTGTTGGCTATCGGAAATAAACTGGCTAATGAAGTTCAGTTGTCGAAGTTGGCGAAGAGATCCTTTGCCGGGCTTTTGTTTAAGCGCGAAAATAAGTGGCTTGTGGTCTATAAACACGCTGAACGGCCTAATCTCAAGGGAGAAGCGGAAGTATTTAATTGAAAAGTACGCAGCGAGTAGGTCACGGTAATAGGCGCTGTAGCTACGTTGAGTTGTTTCACCCACTTCTGTAGAAATTTGCATTTTGTAACATTTAGAGCGAGTCTAGCCCCCAGGAGACGTTGAAAAATACACTCGAGATGGTTCAACTGCTCGGATTCGGAAGTAGAAGCGACCATAACATCATTCATGTAGGTCCACAATGATGATGCTATATATTCGGAGCAATGTGCGAAGGCGGTGGTCGGCAGAGTCCTCAAAAACAATGAAAATAGTGTCGTTTGCGCAGGTGGAAATTTTTTTTGACGCCTTCAACTAGGTTGCAAATTTTGCGGTATCAGCGTGTTTGGACGGAGTACGGAAAAAGAACGCTTTGAGGCCCATCAGAAAGTAACACCTGCTCAAAGAGACGAATATTGTAAGGTAATGTGGTACTGTGCTTCGAATAACCGTCGCCGAGGTATCTAACGAGCCTAGTTTTTTGTGGCATTGGAATTGTATCCGGTGTAACCCACCGGTGGGAAGAGTAAATCGTCGAGCCCGATCAGGGTCCCGGCGTGTTACAACCCGAACGCCTTTTCCGGGAAGCACACCTCGACCGTGACTGCGATCGCGATTTACCTCTCGAACCCAAAGCACCTACAGTCGTGTAAGTATGGACACGGCGTCCGCAAGTGTCGTCACCATTGCTTTTAGGTCTGACGTGTATCTGAAGAGCCTTCCGCGACCACGGAGCGGGCGTACTCCTCGTGGACTTTATCGGCTGTAGCGGACAACACCTCCAGCGACCACGAGTCCGCGCAGGCTAAGATGGCGCGAGTTCCTTCCGAGAGCCACTGCAAACATAGGGATTCCAATAGCTCTGAGCCGACCTTGTCCTCACCCAGCTGCTTAATTTCTCGAAGCAGCTGACTGGGGGTGCGGTCGCTCAGTATCAGCTCGTTCAGCAAGTGATTCAGCTTCACTTTCTCATTCACTGACACCCGGTGTATGACCTGTTCTTTCAGTTTAACCTAGGAGCACTCTTCTAAGAGGCGAATTCACTACCGGCAATGCAGTCGTGGTTCATGCCTCCGATGTGCCACCACAACTCCATGCCCACTTAGGAGCTAAGTAAGGAAATAGTCAACCTCATCATGCTTTCAATTTAATGGATCTAAATCGCCGATGAGCCGCGCAGTCCATTTATCTCTTAACTCATCCTATCAAGGAAATTGCTACTCAGTTAGTGTGCGTTGCCGCTCTGCACGAGCAACTACCTCTCTTCTTCTATCTTGCGCGTGTAGATGCCTTTACGTTCCTTAGCAAGAAAGATAGCGGGAGCCACTACCGGAATCACCATCACTATGGGTTCTGAGACTATGCAAATTTCCCCGTCTCTGCACTTTGACAATGCCCTTAGGGTACACATCTTTGTCCAGGGCAACAGACCATACCTCAGCACCATAGAGCAAAACTGATTGGGTTGCACCCATAAGAAAACGTCTCCTGGTAGACATAGGGCCCCGAACATTGGCCATTAGCCGGCTTAAGGCCAAGATTTCTGCTGTCGCCTTGTCCCCTACTGCTTTGATTTGCTAGAAGAAGCTCATCTTTGAGTCGAGTGTTAAACAAAGCTAGTTAGTTTTGACTATATAGTCAACTCGCCGATCGATATTGGATGCAAGGTCGGTATTGTCTTTCTGGTCCGGTAACAAATGCCAAAACATCAACTGTATAATGGAAAGAAAAGGACCCTAAGATAGATCTCTGTGTTACCCTCTACGTGATCTCCGTCCTCCACTTATCTTGCAGTATGTCAGAGAGGGAGCAGTCTCTTGATTCCGCAATATCCACAAAAGATTGCTTAACACATAGAATGATTGAAAAAATCAAAAATTTGACTGACGGTTTCGTCCAGGGCAGAGGCAACTCATCAGACGCTGCCTCACCTCTGCCTCTAAACGAGGGAGTAAGTTGCTCCTCATTTAGTCCGGTCCACCATCAAGTGGATGGGGACTTAGGATCCCGCAGATCCTAAACAACAACATAGAATGAGTTTTCTAATGTGCATATTATATCTGCCCATCTAACCGAACTGAAAGTACTTTCAGCAGCAAGCGGTACGAGGTTGCACTATTTGCCTAGGTTGGATGGAGCGCATCCCCGTCCTCCATAATAGCATCCATCGTGGATCTTTCTCCTCTGAACCCGAACAGCTATGGGGATATGTCCCCAAAAGCGCGGCCCCCTTCAGTGAGTCTACTCCTAATGAACTTTTCGAACACTTTACCGGCCTATGTTAATCAGCGCGAGCGACCAGGAAAAATGCGTTGACCGCCCCGAGTAGCAAGTCTGACCGTTGGTGGAACACCAATTTACATATGTACTTCCGCCGGGATTCCATCAGGACCTGACCCTTTCTTATTTTTCATAGTGAGAACTGCTCTTCGACCTCCGTGCTGTTGTCATCAACCCCTACAAGTTATCTAGGAAATGATCCCCGCACAATTCGGTCCATCTTGTAAGTACTGAATGTGCAGGTTTTCCGCAGAGCCCCGATTTTCCGGGTGAAAAGTTTATGTTCGAGTCCCTGCGAATCTCAATTTACCTCGTTGACTAGGTTCTGGCAGCCGCTAGCTTCACTTTTATTTTTCACGCGCCGGAGTCTCCTTTTATTTGATCTGTACTCTGTCCTTGTTGCACATACAATGGGCCAGACAAGCAGGCCAGAGAGCAATGGGTCGAAATGACCAGGAGGTGAAGCATCGAGCTTACAAAGAAGCTCGAAAAAACCTGAAGCTAACTATACAGCGAAGTAATAGGTACTGCTTCCAGTAACTCTGCGCTGTGGGGATACGGAGCGAAGAAGAAAGTTTGAGGCCAGGTAGCTCCGCAAATTACATGCCTCGGTCTCCTATTGAATATTGTTCAGGGTTCGTTCCCTCAGGAGAGCACAAGCGTTTACAATCTTAAGAAACCTTCCCCAAGTAACGACAAAGAAATATTGAAGAATTGCGGTAGGCTGGAAGACAATAAAGCACCGGGCCTGGACCGCATACTAAACAAAGCCCTTAAGCCCTTAAGTCGGGGCCTGACATATTCGTAGAGTTGTTTGAAGCTTGCTTGGCGGATGGGATCTTTCCCGAGGCATGGAAAAGGCAAAGGTTAGTGTTATTGCCTAAACCTGATAATCCTCCTGGTGAACCATCTTCTTACAGACCTATATGTCTATTGGAAACTATGGGGAACATTTTGGAGCCAATGATCTGCAACAGATTGCTCCGGGCTGTAAAGAGTATAGGAGGCTTAACAGACCCACAATTCGGCTTCTGTACGGCCAAATCAACCATCGACGGCATTAAACTGGTCACTGGCTTATCTTAAAATGCGATACACGTCAGGGGCGGCACTAGCAAGTATTGTGTTGTGATTAAACATTATAAGGAGTTCATGGACGGCGATTGGTGTACCCAGAAGTGTATAGAAGGCTCTGGTATGGCAGGTAAGGGAATCAAAGAATACGTTGTTTCCACGGGTGTTCGACAGTACTGATGCCGATGGACATGATGAGATGACGCACATCTATTATGAACACACAGATCGGCACGTGAAAAGCGCCGAAAGGGATGAATCGTTAAGCAAGTGGCGACCACGGCGATGACGGATGGAAAAGGGTCGATGGACCCACAGATTGATTCCCAGCATGAAGGTTGGACACAGAGAACGTATGGTGAGATAAGCTTTGATCTCACGCAATTCCTCACGGGAATGGTGGTTACCGTAAATACCTTTATAGGTTTAAACTGGACAGTTCACCCAACTGTCCCAGTTGCGACTGTATTTCCGGGGACCCGGAGCATGTTTTCTTTAATTGTCCTAGATTCGCGGAGGGAAGGAACAGACTAGAAGAGACAGAGAGAAAGAATAGAGTAGCACCAGAAAATATAATCGGGAAACTGTTTGCTAGAATCTAATGAACGACATGGTTGCGTGGTTGGTGCAGGTTGAGAAAGGCGAGGAGGCGATAAAGGCGCGGTTGCGAATGCAATCGATGGGGGAAGGGAGAGGCTAGAGCCATGTGCATCCCGCGTAGAAAAACTTTGTGGTGGTTCCGCGGGGAAGAGCTTCGACATGTGTACCAGTGTCGTTGGAAGATTTCCACCTATAAACCCATTTTAATGAGGTTTCGTTTTACACTCTAACCTTAAAAATAAAGTTGTGTTTATCCAGGGATCTGCCCCGGCATTTGATGTCACTGATCAGCTCTAGTTTATATTAAGTTTTTCCGAGGGGAAAATAGTCTGACCTGTCCATTAATAAGGACCTACTCTGTCACAACTTATCCATGACAAACAATTTTGTTTTTAGTTTTAATGATCAGGGCAGTATTCAGAAGGCAGAAATCAATGCTGTACTGTCAATTGAAATTGTTTTGAAACCGAATTTGTAGAACACTGCGAACTATATTAACACTCTCCAGGAAACCTTCCCGACATCATTGACAGGACTGACAGTCTACTAGTTACACTATGAAAAGCCGACAAATAACTTTATTAGAGGCAATCAACATCTTTTCCAATAAATCAGCATTTTCCAAAGAAAATAAGTCAATTCAGTTCGACCAATTTTGACAGCACTCAGAGCTGAAAGTGCACACTTGCAGTCCTCGTCGCTATCAGTTATGACAACTTATGAACTCATGCATATGGATGCAAGGATATGTGCGGCAGGCGCATCCCCTAGAGGGCAAAACTGTCAACCAAGTCGACAGTCACATCATCCTGTCTTCCGCATCTTAACCATCCCCATCGATATTACATGAGCACGTTGAAGATACTTTTCCCAAAACCCAGCGAAAAATTAATAAAACATTTGGAGGAGATGGCTCCTAGCCTGGGAGGCGTGCTTTACTTCACAAAGCTCATGAACGTGTATGCATATGGACGAGTGTGTGGCATACATAAATGCAAGGCATATCAGCGATAAAGGAATGAACTGATAATGGAAGCATTTGACATTCGAAAAATTGTTATTCGAAAGCGCGTACTTTCAATTTGTCTTTGTGCCTTTATGGCTTTTGTATCAATTTGCATCCCAATGAGAGCAATGAGAGCAATGAGAGATGCGAGATGATTTTTTGTGTTGCGATGCTTACAAAGTGAGTAATATGTATTGGGAGTGTTGTGCAGGGCAAACAACATAGACGTAAAGTCAATTACGGAGAGTCGAAGTGAATTTTTTCGGAGAAAGAAGTGAAAATTGAAAATTTCCAATTGCATGTTGACGTTGATATCATGACCTTTTACTCCTTTGAACGTAAAATTGAATTGGCCGAAGTACGAGGGAACGTGGCTTTCAATGAACTATGGGGAATGACGGGAACTGTGAAAGGGGTGCCGTGGAAACTCGTTAAGGATGTTTGACTTTTTCACGATGCCCGGGAAAGTACAATTTAAAATGTATAATTAATTGGCTTTTGTAAATCGATATACGGAATACATTGTGTAATATATACGGCAACAATATTTTCCCTGCATCTTCACGGGACAAATATAGTTTTGCAAACAATGGGAAAGTTGAAAAGCAGAAGTAATAATGAAGGACCTAGATTAAAACTACAGATTAGTTCAGCGATAATCAGGACTGACCGAAAATGCTATGCGCAGGATGGAGGCGAGTCCTCCAGGTTGGGGGTTGGGTAGGGTTGACAACTCTACAAAACTTCTTATGAAGCCACAACAGGAGTTACGGTTTGAACTGATAACACAACGAATAACCCGGCAAAGCGAACCGGGGTCGTGCGCTCCCTGTACAGATAAGGAGCTGCTAAGTAGGTATCCGATACCCTGTCCCAATATAGCGCTGATGGAGCAGCGTTGTAGAAGATGCGTTGGACAGGGACCGGTTTGCTGGGGACGACCCACTTCACCATGTATTAAAGTGGCCATCCTGTGCTCGGAGTAAGGTTCTTAGTGAGTAAAAAAATGAAACCTCCTGCTATCGGTTTTGAAAACATAAGCGAACGGCTATGCATTCTGCGCTTGCGAGGCAAAGTTAGAAATATAAGGCTCTTTAACCTTCACGCCCCTACAGACGAGACTGCAGAGTCGGAGAAAGATACATTCTACGAGGAAGCAGAACGAACTCTAAAAGCCTGCCCCAAGTATGATATCAAGATCGTACTTGGGGATTTTAACAGCTAATTAGGGACGCAGCCCGTATTCAGGTGACAGTTGGCTCCCATAGCTTACATAGAAATACAAATGATGACGAACTAGTTGTTGGTAGTACCTGGTCTCCGCGGAAAGCGGTCCACAAACATACGTGGAGCTCTCCAGACGGGACCACTTTCAACCAAATTGACAACGTGCTGATCGAACGCCGCCACCTCTCAGCTTTGATGAATTTCAGCACATATAGGTGAGCCAATATAGACTCGGATCACTATCTCGTTGGCATGGTGCTCCAAGCTCAAATTATAACACCGCCTACAATCCGCTCTGGCAATCAGAAGCGAGTTATCACTGAAGTCATCCACAGTACAGCCCTCCGTAAAACCTATAAGGGGGATGAAGTTTCAACATGTGATCCTCATAATCACCTGAAGAACGTTATTACTAATATGCCCACAAATATACTTGGCCCCGTCGCAAAAAAAGTCGGAACGGCTGGTTTGACGATGAAAATAAGCTAGCAACGGGACGGAAGAATGCCACATACCGAGTAGTGTTATATTCTCGAACGACGCAGGCAGGCGTGGAGACTTATCATGAGCTCCGTCGAGCGGAGAAGCGACTTCACACATAGAAAAAGGAAGCCTGAGGGACTCCGCAGGTCTGTAAACTCGAAAAGTACAGGGAGCAACCGCACCAGGGGCGCAAGTTTTACCTGTCAGCAGGATGAAGCCTTATACACTTCGATGCTCAACCTGTCGAGAAAAAGAGGGAAATCAAATTTCTGACAAAATGGGCATATTGGAGCGAGGGTTGAGTATTTTGATGATCCGCTCAACAACCAAAAAATCGACGAGTTGGAGGTCCCACCAACTGAAGACCACGGATAAATATTGTCACCAGCAAGAATAGAAGAAACAGTCCGTGCAATTCATCGACTTAAAAATCATAAGTCGCCAGGAGCCTATAGAATTACAGCCGAATTGGTTAAATATACAGGCGAGCAATTACACCAAGTAGTTCATCAACTCGTACTCAAGGTGTGGGACAGACAGCGAATCAATGCCTAACGACTGTCAAAGACGCATTATCTGCCTCAAACATAAAAAGGGAAATACCACACAGTCCAGGAATTATAGAACTATCAAGAGCTGCTGACCCTTACCAATGTGCGAGGTCAGATAAAAGCAGCAGGATCATTCTTGAGACCATTCGACATCAATAACGGTCTGCGACAAGGGGATGTTCTATCATGTGTCCTCTTTAACTTGGTCCTGAAAAAATTGATCCGCAATCATCATCATCATCAACGGCGCAACAGCCGGTATCCGGTCTAGGCCTGCCTTAATAAGGAACTCCAGACATCCCGGTTTTGCGCCGAGGTCCACCAATTCGATATCCCTAAAAGCTGTCTGGCGTCCTGGCCCACGCCATCGCTCCATCTTAGGCAGGGTCTGCCTCGTCTTCTTTTCCTACCATAGATATTGCCCTTATAGACTTTCCGGGTGGATCATCTTCATCCATACGGATTAAGTGACCCGCCCACCGTAACCTATTGAGCCGGATTTTATCCACAACCGGACGGTCATGGTATCGCTCATAGATTTCGTCATTGTGTAGGTTACGGAATCGTCCATCCTCATGTAGGGGGCCGAAAATTCTCCGGAGGATTCTTCTCTCGAACGCGGTCAAGAGTTCGCAATTTTTCTTGCTAAGAACCCAAGTTTCCGAGGAATACATGAGGACTGGCAAGATCATAGTCTTGTACAGTAAGAGCTTTGACCCCATGGTGAGACGTTTCGAGCGGAACAGTCTTTGTAAGCTGAAGTAGGCTCTGTTGGCTGACAACAACCGTGCGCGGATTTCATCATCGTAGTTGTTATCGGTTGTGACTTTCGACCCTAGATAGGAGAAATTGTCAACGGTCTCAAAGTTGTATTCTCCTATCCTTATTCTTCTTCGTGTTTGTGTTTGACCAGTGCGGTTTGATGTTGTTGGTTGATTCGTCTTCGGTGCTGACGTTGCCACCATATATTTTGTCTTGCCTTCGTTGATGTGCAGTCCAAGATCTCGCGCCGCCTGCTCGATCTGGATGAAGGCAGTTTGTACGTCTCAGGTAAATGCGGGGAGCGCGATCCCCTTTCAGTTGACCCAACTACTGGCCTACGCTGGCCAGGGGGGGAGGGGGAGGTTGTGAATGCATTTACGCACGTAGTGTTGGACTTCCGGTTCGGTACGTTGTTGGACTACGAACAAAAGACCTCCCCATCGTCAGAGAGCTAGCCTGGAACCGTTTGTCACATTACTTCGGGCTATTCCCCAAACTCTCCCACCTTACGGAGGCTTAAAATCAGGGAATACCTTTCACCAACGGGAGGGGAGAGGAGGAAGAGAACAGTCAGTTGAAAGAACCCCCTGCCTTCCGGCTCCTCCATCGGTCGAGCTCTATCTTCCTTGCAACGAGAAGGACCCGAACGTAATGCGCAACACAGCTCCATCTGTCAGCACTCCTCAGTATCTCTTCGAGAATGTTTATGGATAGGGGGGATCTGGGGATCTGTGTTTAAATAGATCTGCCGACGAACCCCATCCCACATTCCAGAAGGAAAAAAGTGTGGTAGGCATTGTCCATAACTTTATTGTAAAACACACAATCTGAAGATTGCGCCTTTTCAAATCTTATACAGGCAAGACTGAAAACTTCCATGCCCACTTCTGACATGTCGAGTTTAAGTAGACTATCATAGGTAGCGTTCCAAAGGTCCGGCCCTAGGATGGATCTCCGTGCTACCCGATCCTCCACTGACCCTCTAGTGTTTCATAGAGCAGGGAGCTTACCCTCAGATAGTCCCTCAATATTCTTAAGAGATAGCCCGGCATATGGGAGGTATTGTCTGGTGTGCATAGAATGTCTTTCCATCTTACAGAATTTCTGTCATCAGGTGTTACGAGGAGCACCACCCAACGAGTTCGGCAGCTATGTGCCTCCGTTCGTCGAACGGCATTCACGATTTGCTTGACGGCATTAGCTTTGGATCTCCCTGCTCTAAAACTAAACTTTATCTCCCTAAATCTCCAGCCGCGCGCTGCAGCGAGTCTACTTTTGATGAGCTTTTCGGGCACTTTTCCAGCAGCATCAAGCATGAAGACTGCAACTCGGGGTCACCTTTCAGTTTGTGGATCAACGCAAACCCCGCCATTTTCCAACGAGCAGGAAAAGTCCCCTCTTTCAGGCAAGCGTTGAATGCGCGGAGCAGTAGGTCTGGAGTACCTGTTCGTATACCTCTGCTGAAATACCATTGGCGTCTTCTTGTTTTTCATAGAGAGGACTGCCTGTTCCAACTCTTTTATGGAGGAAAGTGGACAGTCATCCGCACTATCCGCGCCGACGTCATCATCTCATACGGGGTACACAGGGAATAGTGCCCTTACAATGCGGTCCATCTGGTCGGCCTTAACTGAACAGGGTTTCCGCAGAACCCTGATTTTTCGGGTTACCAGTTGTAACCGAGCCCTCACGGATCCCCTTTCACCTCGTCGACCAGATCCTGCTGTTTATTGCGCTGCGGAGCGTCGCTTTGGCGATTTGTACTCCGTCATTATGGTACATGCCTCTTCCGGGGCGGTTAGACGTTGTGTTGAGCGGTGGAGGCTGCGACACTCCTTCCGGAGCTCTGCGATTTCCACTGTCCACCAATACATAGAAGATTTGCCACGCTCGATGCCCTCCTGCGCATGGAGGCACCGCAGGCCGCCGTTATCAGGCTCATAACTGAATTTACGACAGTGTCGGTTGCAGTGCCACCGCCCCCAGGAATACCCTCCAGCGTGGCCCCACCTGTTTCAAGAATTTCGACAAACTTTCCGGTGTTCATTTTCGCGACGTTCGATGCACAGAAATAGCACCGGGGTGGTGCACATCGAGAGTTTGTGTCCACCACTTCGAAGGCAATGTGTTACTGTTCGCTTGCCGAGAAGTCTTCCAGAACTCGCCACCCGTCCACCAGCGACACCAATGATTCCGACGCGAAAGTTACATCTGGAATGCTTCCCTCGCAGCCCGGGCGCCGGAACGTTGGGGTGGATCCTGTATTTAGAACTACCAGTCCTGTTCTCGCCGCCATTTCTGGAATTCGCTTCCCCTCTGGAGTTTGGGTGAGGCATGACCCCATTTAAGTCCCCTAGCATTGAAGTCACCCTCGACCAGGATCCGCCCATCTGTGCATTCTTCAAAGCATCAAGCCTCCGTCGAAAGTCCGGCATCGTCTCATTCGCGTAAGATAACTAAAAAACGTTATTCCTGAACACCGAATCCATACAAAGCCGCCCCCTCGGCCTTGGGTAAGAACGCTAAGGAGGGCGCTGTCCCGAACCCAGATGGCAGCGTTACCTGGTATATCAGAGTGCCATGAAACTGGGTTCTCGTTTTGGTACTGCTCACTGATGAGTACTAAATCAGCTTTGATATCCGCAGCAAATTGCGCTAGCAACTCGTGAATGATTGCACTCCGATGCATATTGATTTGTAGGATACGAATTATGTTGACTGCGTCCAAAGTCTTTCCAATTCTGCTCTGAAAACAGACTGGACACGGCCCCGAGCCCGCAATGTGCGCAACGTTCTCAGCAGTTGCGCCACGGTCCCTGCATAGGGCGCAGCTTTCCTTTTTCTGTAGGTTTTCGCTTTATAGCATGTTGCCCCTCTGTCAGGTCACGGACAGGTTGCAGATGTGTGCCCATAATCTAAACATCTGTAACATTTGGTTGGGGCGGCCTGGGTTCGTATCCTATACACTACCCAGCACATATTTTCCCGCTGTTTAGAAGCTTGCTTGCGTATTGCTCCGCAACAACGATTATTATTCCACAACGAGTTTTTGGCCTTGGGGGTTCGCAGCGGTGTTACCGATCCAGGCTGTGGTTACCTCCGAACATTCGCGTTTGATGGCTTTTTCTACCTGGTTCTTTTCTGTGAGGCAGTCAAGGTCTCGGATTTCCAGAGAACACGTGGATTCTATACTGGAAACCAAAGCTTTTTCTGCCAGAAGCCACTTGACTGCTTCACAGGACGTAACTTTATTTATGGTCTTCGGGCCTAGTTCGACTAGGGCTCCAACAACCCTTTGTTGTACGAAGCCTGCTCCGTTATCTTCGGATTTGATCTTGTAACGAATTTCACTGAGCACAATGCGGTCTACTGATACCGATTTAATGCACACTACCCGACCGGGGTCCCAAAGAGGCTGGCTCCTGATACACGCCACAACTACCACCTTGGCAGAGCTAGCTTCACATCACCCCATCGACGTCGACAAGGAGTTGTCGTAGGCTCCGGGGACTGGCAGTTCGCTCTTCACCGAGAAACTTTCTTGAGGCTACTACCTAGAACGCAGGTATTATGCCAGCTAGGGGGTCAGAACTACTTGCTCGGGCAACACGGGGACGCCACTCCTCGTATCGTAAGTGACCCGTTAAGGATTGTTGACGACCCCTTAGGGTGCCCACCATACGTTTTCCTTATGATTCTTGCGCGCATTGCGGCGGACAAATGAGTATGGTGGTCCAGTGTGAGCCTCACCGGGGTTACCAGTTAGTTCCGCCGGAGGTCCCGCTTCTTTGCGTTCGCTTTCTCTGGAAATTACCGCACGTAGTGATGCAGCCAAGTCCATGTCCTTACTACCTTCGGGCCGTCCCATTTCCGTATATCGATTTGAATCAGTAGCATCCACGTCACCAGCTTCCTTTCTTCTCATCTTCCTGTTAATGGTAAACGGAAGGTTCCAATAGGCAGGATTTAGTCTGTAGTCCCGTTTCTTCTTGGTTGCAGTTCCCATCAGCCGAGTCTTCCGCTTCCGTTTACGGGTAAATCTGAGCTGTAGTACCGCGGAGTCGAATTTCTAGTTTCTCCCAAGTTGAGTACTATGCTTTCTGGATGGCTTCCCCGTAGGCACTAAGTATAAGCTTTCCATTGAGTCGGAAAGTATGACTTCTGCAGATTGCTGCGTAAGTCGACATGAATGTAAGGCCTCCAAAATCCACTCCTCGGTTGCGACCTGATTGACCATGATCGCGGGTGGATTCGAAGTCTGTAACTTCGTACCACTAGGAAAGTTAAAATCCTTGGATTCCATATTGATGTTTGGATACCCTTACTTAGTGTAGTAGTAAACTACTACAGGTTCCCCCACCACGACGAGATGGTGCCCGAGGGGGGGGGGCCTTCTCCGCTTAATAGTATTTATTATTAGTTAGAATGGAGTTTACCTGAGCCACTCCCTGATACGCCTAGGCATTATATGGTCATTCAGATTATAGTAACTGTTCCCTCCTCCACTCCCAAACAGGTTTGGGGCCGTTTACGGCGGAGATGAAACCGTTTACGGGCTAATATACACATTGTACGCAAAAATAAAAAAAAGCTTTAACAAAGTGCGAAATTAAAAAAAAAAAACTTTAACAAAAAGGGAAAACAGCTTTGATTCATAGTCAGACATTACTCTACTACTTTTTGCCAGTTTACGGTTTAGTGATATTAAAGAGTGTTCCACACTTTGGATTATCGAACTGAATACGACGCAGCCAGATTGTTATGTACTGCAGAAAAATAGTTTTTTAGTAAAAAGTAATAAATGTTTAAATGATATATTTATCAAGAAGATTGATAAAATGATAACCATTTTTTACTAAAATTGTCCCACCCAAAAACATACGTCGATAAAAGTCAGTTCTGCTTGTATAGTAAACCTCAAAAGCTGTTTTTTCCTACGAACAAGGCGTAATAAATCGCACAAATTTCTTGCGAAAAAAAAACCGTAAAAACTGAACAATCTTCTTCAAATGGCATGGTTTTTCTACTCCCAAGTGTCTAGATCTAGCCTTGTACTAATTCACTATGCCCCAAATCCACACGCTATCACTCATTTCGCTTCTTCTCCGCAGAATTGAGTTACGCATAACCACAGCATATTACCATACTCAGCACATAAGACACGAGAGAACACAGAGATACAAGAATGTATCTTTTCCACATTGTAGAAACCTTGAATTGATATTTTCCAATAATTGGCATAGATTTGCATGCGATGTTTTATTTTAGATTTTCAGCCGCACCGTGTTTCACCTCTTTGCACTGTAGTTGTAACGTTTATAAAGTAATTAGAGTTCCCCAAGCAAATGCTAACTATGCTCCACCGGTATCTATTATTTTCACGCACAGGTTCCAAGCGCACTTCGGCGCAAAAGCACGCAAAGCGACCTGCACCAATTGCACCCCAAAGCACCTCTGCCGCCTCAAAGCCTACCTGTGCAGAACAAACCATCGAAGTTAGTGGCAAACCAACAGTCACAAAAGGTGACCACGTGTCGTTGACCTCATCACAAGACCCACTCTTCTCTGCCAGAACTTCAGATCCAAATTCGAGCTCTACAAATAGTCAGCTGTTGGTAATCGGAGAGGCTATAGATGGAACCCCTTCAACATCCAGTCATGATCTCAACACCAGGGGAACCCCTTCCAATAGCTCTAGATCTGCGCCGGCAAACCTCTCATCACCTTCTAAAGCCAGTCAAGTCAGACTTCCAACGAGCCACTCACCGACCACAATAGAATCACCGTCAACATCAGAAAGAGCAGCAACAACAACAACAACAAGAACATCCCCAACATCAACTACGTTGATATCAACATCGGCAACAACAACACGGCAGATAAGCAACGCGGCCGGTGAATTGGAACCGCCATTGGAAGTGGAAGCAACAGAACCCATACTAGTGCACAGAGTTCCCAAGAATAACAACAAGAACGCCTGTGAAGAAGCAACTGGTGATTCCGACGGGAAATTGGGGGCCTGCAATGCCGCGGCCGATTACATTCCACGGCCAGTCACTGAAACAGCTCAAAACGCGTCGTTGTCGCCATCTTCGGCGTGTTCGCTCGAAAAGTTAGCCAGCTCCCAAGTTATCGATCAGAAATCAAATCGGAAAAGTTTTATTGAAAGTCAGCCCGTTAACGCGGAAGAGTTCGCGGAAAATCGCAAAAGTGTAACCGCGGGTGAAAAACCTCCCCTGGGAAGTCAGTGCGAGAAGAGGAAGCGTCATCCAAGCAAAAGTAGTGTTACTAACTCCGGGAGGGAGATAATCATAGTTGAAACGGACTCGTGGAGAACTGTGGAGTCTCTGGCCGGTAGCATTCGCCGTGGGTCAACAAGTTCAGGTGGGCTGAAGACCTCCTATTTACATTGTGACTTGTAAACATTGTTGAATTTAGATACAAAACCAATTTAGAGATGAAAATTATTTTGGGTGAAATTTCGGGGCAGATGAAAGAGCTCCGGTTGTGGTGCTTAATCAAACATCTCCGACCTGGGATCCGGCCTCATCCTATACAACAAGAATGAATAATCAACCCTGGATAATCCCATGAGAGCATATTTCAAATTCTATCGCATACAGTTATGATGCTCTTGGGTTAGTAAGTGAAGGTTTCCTAATGCTGCTTAAGTGCATTGTTTTCACCGTGCCCTGCACTAGATTGCATTCGACAATTGTTGTAAAGAAAGTTCTCGTCCAGAAATTCCCCCCTGGATACGTCTGTGGTCCCTACAATTTTGCAAACTATAAGATATCTTTGTTGGAACCAGAGTGAAAGCGTACAAATATACATACGCATGGATGCATGTAAAGTGCTCTGTTGGTTTGTCATAGAATGGTGAGGGGACGTGCTGATCAAAATAGACACAAACCTTTCATATTTACTCATTGTTGTTTTCAAGAAATTGCTTTTCCCTTACTCAACTCTTCCTCTCTTATTCAACAAGCGAAAGGAGTTTACGAAATGTTAGACAGAATTATTATTTTAAAATTTGAAGTCTAGATATATGTATCTATTTATACACTGGCAAAGTATCTTCAACTCTTAGAAAACTCTTTAAAGATCTGGGGTCGGAAAAACGCACAATACGTCTTCAAGTATTGTTTTATGGACCCAGCTAATTATTGCACTTTCACATTGATTTGCTGCTTTATGAAATTATGATTTGCAAGATGCACAACTTCCGGTGCCTCAGCTGCGGACTTCAACACGCGAATCGTTGGAATCTCCCACCTTTCAACTCACTTTCTAAGGGGCGACAGCTCGGAATTCCGATGATGTGCTCACGCCTTTCATTCATTGTTTTCACAAAACCCTGTTTTGACTTTATTTGATATAATTTTCCAATATTTATACTGATATCCGTCATTATACCGAGATTCTTTATAAACTTATTTTTATGATTCTCATTTTATCTATTTATCGAGTACTTTTATATTATACAGTAGCTGCTCGAAAATTAGAACTCGCAAAAATAAGAAAAGCTTGGAATTAAGAGCAAACAAGTTACTTACATGTACCGCTCTGAGCTTAAAGATTCGTTTTCTGTTTATAAGATATTTCTTTAGGTTTTAGGTTTGCCCATTTTCCCGTTTATTTGTTTAGGATACCCTATGATTGTGTCTCACTGGGTTTAGGACTTCCGCAACCGTAAGCCGTCGAACTACCAACTAAACTCCGCGAAATTAAAGAACTAATAGACACATTATTTTGGGCTAGTTTTCCCATTTTCCCAGCTTACGGTACCTTCAAGCCAGTAACTCCTCTCACCAAAGAAAGGGGATAGGAAGAAGGGAATTATTAGTTAGGTCTCTTCTCAGCAAGAATAAGAACCTGAACCTGAATGTGCAAAACGACCCAATCTCTCAGTGCCCCCATCTCTCAAACAAAGTTGTTCAGGAAGAGTTCCCTTGTATCTGCATAAAGTTACCGACGAATCCCATCACACTTTCCACAAGAAAAAATGTATCAACGGAGTCGTTCGCCATTGCAAAACACACAGTCAGGGAATCGTGCCTTCCTAATTTTGTGCAGATAGCACTGAAAACCTCCATACCAGCTTAGAAATTAGGTAAGGATTCTCACCATATTTTTAGATCTGCCGCGAACCTGAGTTGCTGCTGAGCCGTGCCGTCCATCTGTTTCTTGACTGGTTCTGCCAAGATAGTTACTATTCATTTGGAGTATGTTGTCTTTTTCACGAGAAATCACCGCCTTTGAGTCCCCTCCCTTGCGATTGTAGATGGTCTTGCGTTCCTTAGTACGGAGGGCAATTGAGATCCCTCCCCCGATCACCACCACAATTAATTCTGAGGTAGCGCAGTAGGTAGACGACACCTGCAAAGATACCGATATCTGTACCTGCACAAGATGCTTAGGATAGACACGGGACGTAGGGTCGAAATCCCCTTTTTAGTCAAGATTGCTACTTCGTTTCATTCCTTCGCAAGGCTCAAACGCATCAATATGCAAAGTCGACTATGCGTTTCAACAGTGCGTCCGGTAACAAGTGCCAAAACGTCATATGGATTAAGTGACCCCCCACCGTAACCTATTGAGCCGGATTTTATCCCCCATGGTATCGCTCATAGATTTCGTCGTTATGTAGGCTACGGAATCCTCCATCCTCATGTAGGGGCCAAAAATTCTTCGGAGGATTCTTCTCTCGAACGCAGCCACGAGTTCGCAAGTTTTTTTGCTAAGAACCTTATGAATTTCGTTGGAATACCGAATTCTCTCATGGCCGTGTACAGTTTTACCCGGACTATGCTCTCATAGGCGGCTTTAAAGTCGATGAAAATATGGTGCAACTGATGTCCATATTCCAACAGATTTTCCATCGCTCGTCGCAGAGAGAAAATCTGATCTGTTGCTGATTTGCCTGGAGTGAAGCCTCTTTGATATTAGCCAATAATGTTCTGGGCGTATGCGGCTATCCGGCCTAGCAAGATAGTGGAGAATATCTTAAAGATGGTACTCAGCAACGTGGTACGTTTATAATTGCTGCACTGCTTAATATCCCCCTTTTTATGTATGGGACAGATAATGCCTCATCGCCAGTCGTCAGGCATTGATTCGCTGTCCCATACTTTGAGCATCAGTTATTGAACCACTTGGTGTAATTGGTCACCTCCATATTTAACCAATTCGGCTGTAATTCCATCGGCTCTTGTAGTTTTTAAGCCGATTAATTGCACAGACTGTTTCTTCTATGCTTGGTGGTGGGCAGCATTTGTTCGTCGTCTTCGGTTGACGGGACCTCCAACTCGCCGATATTTTGGTTGCTGAGCAGTTCATCAAAATACTCAACCCATCGCTCTAATATGCCCATTCTGTCGGGAATCAGATTTCTCTCTCTGTCTCGGCACGATTAGCATCGTGGTGTATAAGGCTTCACCCTGCTGACTTGTTGGTAAAACTTCTGCACCTGGTACGGTTGCTCCCTGTACTTTTCTAGTTCACAGACTTGTTGGTTCTCCCAGGCTTCCTTTTTCCGTCTGTGAAGTCGCTTCTCCGCTTGTCGAAGTTCGTGATAAGTCTTCGCGCGTGCCCGCGTTTTTTGAGAATGCAATATTACTTGGTATGCAGCATTCTTCCGTTCCGTTGCTAACTTGCATTAATCGTCAAACCAGTCGTTACGACTTTTTTTGCGGCTGGGGCCAAGTATCTTTGTGGCCGTATCAATGATAATGCTCTTCAGGTGGTTGTCAAGATCATTTGTTGATGCTTCATCCGCAGGATCTCTCCTGGACATTTGTTAGCTGCGGTTATTAGGGCATCCATTTCCCCCTTATAGGTGTTACGGACGGCTGTGTTGTGAATGGCTTCGGTATTCACGCTCACCTGATTGTCAAAGGAGATTGTAGGTGGTTGTCGTAATTCGAGCTCTAGTTACATGCTGCTATATGCTCTGAAATTTATCAAGGCTGACAGATAGCGACATTCGATCAGGACGTGGGCAGTTTAGTTGAAAGTGGTTCTGGAGAGACCCATGTATGTTTGTGGACCGCTTTCCGCGCAAACCAGCTACTTCCAACAACCATTTCGTGTGATACTGCTAACTGAATAATCCGCAGTTTGTTGTCATTGGTATCCCTATGTAAGCTATGGGAGCCAACGTAGCGCCTGAATATGGGTTGACCCTACTTGAGTGTTAAAATCTCCAAGTATAATTTTTATATCGTACCTGGTACGGACTTCGAGGGTCCGCTCAACTGGCTCGTACAAGCTATCCTTCTCCGACTCTGCAGTCTCCTCTGTAGAGGCGTGAACGTTAATGAGGCTTATATTTCTAAATTTGCCTCTCTTGCATGTGCATAGCCTTCCGTTTATATTTTCAAAGCCGATAACAGCAGGTTTCATTTTTTGGCTGAGTGAGAAACCTACTCCGAGCACTCGGTTTACTGGATGGCCACTATAATATATGGTGTAGCGACTCTTCTCCAAGAAACTGGTCCCTGTTCATCGCATCTCTTGCAACGCTGTTAGGGTATCGGCTAACTGCTGAACAGCATTCCGTCTGTAGCACACCTTCCATAAGAAAATGGGCAAATCTATTCCGTTGTTGTTGCCGGGTTCGTCGTTTTGAAATCCATCCTTCCCGAGGCTCTTTCCGTGGCTTCCTAACTTTGTTTTCCCGTCTAGCGTTGTCAGCCCTACTCAACCCCCAACCTGGAGGACCAGTTTTTACGTTTTGTCCCGTTTTTAGGCGCAGCAACCTCGAAAATGCTATCTTCCCAAGATGTTCATTGAGTCGAGAAAATAGGTGGAAGCTGCTAAGAATTAGACTTGGTGAATAAGGTTGATGCTGTAGCAGCTTCAATCTCGATTCATTGAGGACTGTAACTAGAATTTGAATATTATGTCCTGGTGTATAGTCGTGATGACATATATTCCGGCACTCTCCTTCTGAGTCTTTCTGAGCAGGCTACATTAAACTGTTCTACCCCACTTAGCCCGAGAGCGACCCACTCCCATTCTGGGATAGTGGATCCCATTACATGGCATAGCCAACACTGGATTTGTCATCTTTTGTCAATGTGTGACCTATCCGCTAACACTTCCATCTTTTTTCAGCATGTGGTACTTGGCCCAATCGCTTATGAAGTTGCTCATTTGAGATTGTGACAGGCTCAGGTTTGGAGTTTCTGGTAACAGCAGCGGCCATTTTCCACCTACACAGAAAAGCCCTTGGCGCAAAACAACAATAATTCGATGCTAGCGTTGAGGTATTTGCTTTTCCAAATTGCTGTTAATGCGTCGAGCAACATACAGTACCATGGTCAGAAGAAACAATGCTTGGTAGCGTTGTTGAAATTTCAATCTTTGACCTTAGAAATAGTACCTTGATTATTCAGGTTAGGAACATTGGTTTTTTAGAATCAATGCATTGGCTGTACGCCTGTATACGAAAATGTCATAAGTTTTCACAGTTTCCTCTGGATAGATCCGATCGTGGAGTTGACAGTCTTCCCATCATGCTGACATGCATCTTTCCTAGAATTTCTCCTGGGTACCTCCTTTTTTATACGAATACTCGCTCTGGGTCTTCCGACCCTTCATTGCAGTTTTGTAATCGGACAGGGTGTCCAGTTTGAACCTGTATAAGTACCGTCGATATCCTCCATTGTTCGTGAGAAACTGGATGAGGGTATAAGAGATCTCAACATGCCGTTTCTATAACCATTTCTTGGTGGTAGGGATTAGCCTCAGTGTCTGCCAACCTCTTTTCAAGGGTTCCCAACGTTCCTACTATCTTCTTCTTCTTTTGTCTCGTTCACAAGCGGCGTCAACTCGTCGTGATCGGTTTCGCCATTTGGTTCTATCAAATGCCTGATTTGGATGCAAGTGTGAGGCTTTTAAATCGGCCGGCCATTTGGTCGCTTACCATCGACTTCAATGTTCAGACCAATCTTGGCAAGTGAATTCTAGTTAGCATGAATTACGTGAATTACCATCAAAGACGCTTCTCTCGCAGTCGACGCAACCCCAAATCGATCGTGGATATCCTTATCTCGGATATGGTCGAAACGTACCACGCCACTAGTCCAACGCAACATCTTCATCTTCAATACCGCAAGACGCGTTGATTGTCTTTTATAGTCGGCCAACACTCATAACCATCGACAGCGACAGGACGAACGACATTGCAGTAAATTTTCGATTTGAGACGTTCGTTGATACGCCGATCACAAAGAACACCAGTTGTGGAATGCATGAAGCAATTTCATAATGCACTTCACCATTGGCTGATAGCATTGACCCGAGGTATTTAAACTGTAAAAGTCACTGGCGTTGACAGTGATTCTGCCTGTTTCATGGGGATCGGTCGTCAAAAATTCAGCTTTATTCAAATTCAAACTGAGACCGTGTTGCGTCAGGCGATCATTCCATTTTTGGACGAGTTGCTTGAGATCAGTTTTGCTATTAGACCATAAGAAAACATCATCTGCGTAGAGCAGTGTATAAAGCCCTGGACGTTGATTGTCCCATGTGACAACAAAGAAGAGTGGTGAGAGGGCGCTTCCTTGATGAACACCAACAGAGACACGAAGCTGTTTTGATACACCCACCACACTTCGAACTATCGCTACATCAAGTTGCATTCAGGGCGTTGAGTAGTACTTTGATCACTTCAAAAATCTTTCAGGAATGTAGAAACTGATTGAACTCTGTTTCTAAATTCAAAACGGTGGATTTAATCTGGGCACCTGGTCATTGTGTTGTTGAGGGAACTGAAACCGTTCGTCAATCATCCAGATTGCTGCCCTTAGGATCGCATACGCTTGAACCTGAAAGACCATTGTATAGGGAGAAGCACACTTCTCGTTTTTATTCGAAAGGTAGACTCTGCCAGAACCCTGTTCTGCTTTTGAGTCATCGGCATAGAAGGCGTCATTATATCCTGACACGCATTCTTCTGGCTCGTCCCAATTTTCTTTTCGCTTCAAAATAACTTCATACTTTCTACCAAACAGATGTATGGAGATCCGAAAATCGCGAAAACTGGATTCAGCACTCCCAATAACCCTTCCAGTGCTCCACGTCCGTCGTTTCTCCAAAGATCTAAGCGAATTAGTCTTTGAGTGGCTCTGATTGCAGTGCTCTGAATAAACAATCTATGATCTGCAAATTGGGTATGCATTCAGAGATGCGCAGGATGTCGCGCTCATGGACCAGTGATACTCAGACACGCAGTTCTTTGCAGTGTGGCTAGTTTATAGCGAAAACTGTTTTCTTTTACTGTAACCTACCACACTGCGGATGCATAAGCCTAATAATAGCAATATATTACTAACTGAGGTCTCAGTCCCCATGTCAAAGCAATGGTCCGCCTGCACAGCCCATAAGCTGTGAGAGCTCGTTTCATCTTTACCTCTACATATTTGTTCCGAAGATGCTTTTTGTCTAGAACAACTCCCAGATATTTCACTTTTTCGGAGAGTAAAAGGGTTATACCCCTCATCTCTGGAACGCAAAGACCATTCAATTTTCTACTTTTTGTAAATAATACCATTGTGGTTTTATTTGGATTTACTGCATGCCTGTGACACCAACTGTCAATGAAATCAACGACGCGTTGTGTATTTCTACACACCATTCCGAGATCTCGACCAACAGCCAGCATAGCCACGTCATCCGCATAAGCTTGAACGTGCATTGGCAGATTTTGCAGTTCGCATAGTAGTCGAGCAGCATACTCCACAGAGGTGGCGATAGCACATCCCCTTTTGTCGCTTCCGATGTTAGGTAGCGATCAACACCAGCTTCAGTATATAGCAATCTCTTCGTTAGCAGCGTAGATCCACTTTATTAGAGTTTCGTTAACACCATGCTCTCTCACGGCATTACAGAGCTGTTGGAAAGGTGCACAGTCAAAAGCCCTTTCAATGTCTACGAACACCCATATCGCGTACTCACCCCTCTGAATTGCATCCTGTATCTTTGAAACCAAAGAATGAAGAGCACAGGACTTTCCATGCTGGTAAGTATGTTGGTTTTGATTTAGTGGGTGCGACCTAAGCGCCTTAGCACCAATGTGATGCTCATTTAGTCTCTCCAGACATTTGACGGAAAATTATGTTAAGCCTGATTTGCCTGAAGTTATTTGGATTAGAATAGCCATCTTTCCCTGGCTCTGGTATGAAGACCACCTTCATCTTCTGCCAAGAAGATGGCACGTAGCACAGAGCAGGACATCCTCGAGGGATATTTTTTAGAAGTTGCTCTAAGTCCGTTAGCATAGCTAGATAGATGCCACTCATGCCAGGTGCTTTGAAGTGTTCAAATGATAGTATAGCAGATCTCACCTTTTCATTGATAACAACCGCTCTCGCAGTGTCCCAATTCTCCTTACAACACTTTTGTGTTGAAAGGTTTGCAGAAACCGCTAATTTTCTTCCTCCCACTTCTGAGACCTGTTCTGCGGATGGTGTGCGTCAAAGAGAGTCTTCATAGGCCCAATTCTGAAATTCGTGAAATTACCATGGGGTTTTCTAAGAGAGTCCAATTTAGCCGACTCATACTTATTAAGGACGGGAAGTCTCTTTTTCATCTTCCAGTTCCCCACAGTATGGTCCAAAGGAGTCTCGTTTCGAACGTTTTATGAGCCTCTTATATTCGCGCTGTGAGTTACAGAAGTTTAACCAATCTTCACCATTATTGCTTTTGCAAGCACGATTAAGAGGTCGTCCGGTTGATTTTCTGACTATTTACAGTTCTCGGTTCCACCGTTTTCTTAGGATTGTGTCTTTATATCATATTATTTATATTCCCCTACAATATTTAGGCTAAATTAACGGTGATCTGAGAGTGCGACTTCATCTAGCGCTCGCCAGTCTCTAATTGTTAGGTCAATTACTTCATTTCTTTTTGGCCCCACGAACCCTATATTCGTGCCATCAAACCAGCTGAAATGATAAAATCAAACAGCTTCTCTCGTCTAGGATTGCTGAGCGTTCGCATCACAACCTATTAAGAGTTCAAGGCCACTTAATTCTGCATACACTACCAGATCCCTTAGTCCTTCCGTCGGCAAAAGACACAAACATTCAGTGGGTAAGCAATGGTAACTATGATGTTTCTCCTCTTACCTTTAACCTGATATTATAAGTAGCCTGCAACAAGGTCCTGGGAACAAAATTGTCTCAGCTTGGTTGCCTCTAACAATTTTGACATCAGAACGCAGGCCTTCTGTCTCGAGGATCTCTCATGGAAGAAGATGCTAGTCCCCTTGACTGATCCAATACCACAAATTTCGTTAAAACGAACCGATGGCTCTTGGATCAGAAATATATAAGAGCAGTCCTACATTTTTGTCAGCCTTGCTGCCAGTAGGAGGAAGAGGATTTGGCATGCTGCAGGTTAATTTGACTAACATTTATGTTGGTAGACAGAGGTGTAGTCTAATATGAAAACCGCCACTAATGGAAAAGTCTGCTGCATTCAGTGTGGATCTCATCGGGGTTACCAGCTTGGCTTGACCTTCTGCCGAAAGTTCCCCTTTCTTGCGTCCGATTTCTCTGGATATCGCCACACTTGTTGATGTAGTAACGCCCATGTCCTCATTCCCAAGAAACATCGCCTTCTTTCACGCCGGTTCGGAGCCCTCCCAGTTTTACAGTGTCCGGGTTGCGTGGGTTTCTTTCCACATACCGGAATTATACCAGTTGCATCTACATCACCAACTTTCCTTTCTTCCTTTTTTCCGCTTCTTCTCCTGATAGAGGCGGAGGAGAAGGTTCTGACAAGCAAGTCTGTAGTCCCTTCTCCTTTGGTGCTGAAATTTCCTTCTGCTGAGTCTTTCTCACCTGTTTGTTGCAAGAGTTAGGCAACAGTGTCACCGACAAACTGGTCGTAGTTAGGTTTCCAGTTCCTCTCATTAAGAAAGTTGTTGTATTATCCTTTCTGACTGACCACACCGTAGACACGGGGGGCAGATTTTCCACTGAATTGAGGAGCCTGTCACCTGAAGATTTCTACGTGGTGCAAGATGAATCTAGTGAAGCCTTCCAAATCCTTGCCTCGGCCATGACCTGATTTCTCAGAGTCGCGGATGGATTGGAAATCTGTGACTTTTTACTACTTGGAGAGTTACAATCCTTTGTTTCCATCTTCATGTGTTTGTGGAGTGCAGCAGTAAACTACCACAAGCTCCCTCACCACGACAAGGTGGTGTCCGAGGCGGAGTAAGGTTATTAATACCTTGCGTAGCAGTGCCTTGTTTCATCATCATCAACGGCGCAACAACCGGTATCCGGTCTTGGCCTGCCTTAATAAGGAACTCCAGACATCCCAGTTTTGCGCCGAAGTCCACCAAATCCACATACCTAGAAGCTGTCTGGCGTTCTGGCCTACGCCATCGCTCCATTTTAGGCAGGGTCTGCCTCGTCTTCTTTTTCTACCATAGATATTGCCCTTATAGACTTTCCGGGCTGGATCGTCCTCATCCATACGGATTAAGTGACCCGCCCACCGTACCCTATTGAGCCGGATTTTATCCACAACCAGACGGTCATGGTATCGCTCATAGATTTCGTCGTTATGTATGCTACGGAATCGTCCTCATGAAGGAGGCCGAAAGTTCGGACGTTTCGATGAAAAGATGATGCAACTGATGTCCATATTCCAATAGTTTTTCCATCGCTTGCCGAACATAGAAAATCTGATCTGTTACTGATTTGTCTGAAGCCTCTTTGGTACGGACCAATGATGTTCTGGGCATATGGAACTATGCGACCTAGCAAGTTCTTCTATTCTTTGTGGTGGCAGGATTTGCCCGTCGTTCTCATTTGACGGGACCTCCAAATCGCCGATATTTTGGTCGTAAGCAGTGCATCAAAATACTCAACCCATCGCTCCAATATGCCCATTCTGTCGGAAGTCAGATTTCCATCTTTGTTTCGGTACGATGAGCATCGAGAAGTATAAGCCTTCATATCACGCCAGTTAATTGCTTTATCTCCCCGTTGGGGTCGATGATTTATATTGCCATGCAACAGATAAGCATATTGGAAGTTTAAACCCTTGACTATCCCACAAACAACCCATGGTTCCTTTGTTAGGTAAATAAATGTCTTGCGGTTATTGATCCGACGAGTGATGCAGTCGCCACTTTACAATGCTTCAAATTTATTTGGGAAATATGGCACCTCTTTCAGATGAGTATGCCGAGGGCTGCGCGTCCCCTTTAATGGTTTTCGGAGTTTTCACTTGTAACGTGACGGCTCCTAGCCCGTTGTAGAGCCAGCAGCCCGTTTATTCCCGACCATTCTTAACGGGGGGGGGGATTCGGGGATGCCGATAGTAAGGAAAGTTCCGGGTCTATCGACTCTTCCCTGTTTTGCTGCCTAGTGGCATCTAGGTGGACGTGTTGAGGCTATTCTGGACACTAAGTTGTTCCAAAACTTCAGCACCATTACTCTCTTCTTTTGGAAGCCAGAAGAAGCGCTTTTGGAGAGTTGACAGCCCAGCGACCCTTTTTCGGGTTAATCGCGTACACTTCCATATATTGTTGAGGGAGCCACTCTTTCGTGTTTTTGTTGGTAAAGTTTAGCCGTAACATTTTACCGCATGCGGCTACCGCCTCAAAACTAAGCTTAATGCCTTGGGAGGATGCAGTCCTTACAGTTAGGAGGAGTTTCGTCCTAAGCTGTTCGCATTGCTCACTATCAAACCGGATGGATTAGTGTCGTCATACAAGACCTATACATTGGCTTCGAAAGCCTTGGCTGCAAATGAACGCTTAGCCGTTGCCGGTCGAGCCTTCTTTACTGCCTTTTGTGTTGAAGAGTTGGTATCGTCCAAGGTCCGCTTCCTCTTCGGTTTTGCCTTAGCCGCAGGTGCCTCGAATGTTCCTTTCCCCTCAACCTCGACATATCCCTTGCGTTTTGATTTGCCTGGAGGCAGTTTGCTGTCTGAGGACAGATGCTTACCCATGGGCAAGACTTTGGCCTCAACAGGTAGCGCCGATTGGAGTTCGGGTCCTGGAGTGCTGACAGAAAAACTTGCTTCCGCTTGTCCATTAAGGATTGAATTACAATAATATGGTGATCCCCACTTGATTAAATGAAGAGTCCATCGATGAGCCCCTTCACTCGAGGTTGGATCGTCACGATCGAGATTTAATTTTGGGTTTTAAAAGGTTTTTTTGCTTGATAGTTTTTTATAATTGGCTACCATGGTCTCAGTTTTATCGAGTAAAGTAGGTCCATCTCGGCAGAGGCTTTTTTGCCGAGACGCAATACTAGTTGAAATTCGGGGTCGCCTGGTACCCAGCCTCGGCACGGTAGTCACACCTTGGCTTGCGGTTTTGATTAACGTTGGCTTCAGTTGTCACCTCTTATTTCCTAGAGGATCTTCCTTACTGAGCTCCTTCACCATGAAAAGGTAATCGTCAAGGAAGCTTAGTTGCTTTGTTGGTCGTTAGCTTTCCGCAAGTAGTGCTAAACCTACTTTCAGTCATAGCTGGATCATGTTTTGGTGGATTTCATTTGATGTTGATATAAGATTGTTACTATCTTGCGTAATTGTATTGGCTGTTTTATTTGATGTGTGCTTTGAAACTACTAATCTATGTGCTCTTCCTCATAGATTGATATCGGCCTCTTCATATAGTCATTACGACAACTGCATTTTACTCATCTCCTAAATAACTTGCCTTTAAGCTGAGTCAAGCTTATTTTTAGCGCACTAACATCTTTTTTCTCGATGCCTGCCTATTCCACCAACCAATCTTTTGATGGTTTATGAGTATTACTTCTAGGCTTTGAAATAGATGCGTCGCAGGTGATCACTATTTTTCTTCCCTAGCTCCATTTTTTCGTTCGGCATAATACTTTCCGGGGTCCGTCATTCTTCTCTTTTTCATTATGTTGAGCAATATAGCTTTGGGGTAAGCATGAGTGTAATGTTCAACGATTTACCAGTTGATTTTCTTCTTCAGTGCAGTTTTTATTTAGGTTCGATTAACCACTCGGCCTTCTCGCAAAGATGCTTCCTGTGTGAACAAGCTAGCAGCGATGAAAAAGGTTCTAGCAAGATTTGGTATTTGGCATTATGCTACCCTTTCTGGTAGACCATATGTTGAAATCTCCCCCGATGGCAACGGTACATCGTTCGCTTGCATCCATCACCAGCTCGTGTAAAAATAGTTCATACTTCACTATTCATACAATAGGTTCTGATTGTTGCCCGACTATAAAAGACAATGAATGTGTCTTGCGGTAATGGAGACGAAGATGTTGCGCTGGATTAGTGGCGTGACACGTTTTGATCACATCTGAAATGAAGATATCTGCAATCGATATGGGGTTGCCCCGATCGTGGAAAAACAGCAAGAGAAGCGTCTTCGATGGTATGGTCACGTAATTCGCGCTAACGAAAATTTGCTTGTCAAGATTGGTCTGACCATCGAAGTCGATAGTAAACGAACAAAAGGCCGGCAGAAACAGCGGTGGCTTGATACGCTGGATGGGGATTAAAAAGTCTCGCGATTGCTCCCTGATCAGGTATTTGATAGAATAAAATAGCGAAACGGATTACGACGCGCCGACTCCGATAATGTGCATCCTGGTGATCCATTAGCAGGAGTTGTGGGTATTTCGTCAGACGGGTATTCTCCACTTGCCCGGATTCCATGTTTTTCTATATTTTCGATCTGTGATTCCGGAGCTATGTTGGGGTCTCAGCCCTTTATACTTTGGCCTTGAGATTTTCCTTTCTCATTTAGTTTGAAATATAGGCTAGGTCTCTTACTTCCTCCTATCTCTGAGGACAATACTATATCTAATTGAAGTTATTCCTATCCTAATTCATATATTACTACGATAAATGCGAAATGGCGTCTAAATTATGAACCCAAAGTCCAGTATTTGTCCAAAAAAAACCACATCAACTATCTCTGTATGTGACTATCTATCTTAATGTGTCTAATTACGGCATAATGACTAATTCCAGTCAAATTGCGTCTCTATGCCACCTTTTATACTTGCAATTGATGACACGCATTAGACCGAAAGTATTGGTAAATGGTTTATATTTATTGGCCACTTGCGTTGATGCTCTTATCACGATTGCCATTATTGGCAGACTGAGCTCCTTCTCCTCCCTTAACAGGTCAAGGAGATTACGACGCTTCTCCATTATTCTAGCCAAAGCGACAACTTCTTCCAGACAAGCACAAATGTACTTCAATTTCTCATTTCTATTTAGGAGTATTTCTGACTCTCAAGAAAGTTGTTCTTTCTGAAAGATTAGATGATGATTAGGTGAATGTAATCTTCCACTTGATGGAAGATGACTTGAGGATTGGGTTCTAGTGTAACCGTACAGGCTAGACATTAAATACACGTAGGAGGAGAGATTACTTGAGTAAATGTACAGAAGAACGAGATTCGATTTTGTTTGAAAAATTCATCCATTAAGAAAGCTTATTTGATGCCAAATATTCTCGGAGTCTGTCCTAAGAGTGAAGTTGTTAAGAAAATTGCTGACTAGCGTCTTTCGTATGAACTTATCTGTTAGCAGATAAGAACCTCAACTGAGCAGAAGACATGTATTTATCATCGAGTGCCAATTAATTTTTCGCCTACAATTCGGGGATTAATTATAATTGGGACTGGGTACTGGCCCTATTTTATCTAGGCTGCTGCTTCTGTAAGAGTGAATATATTCGCTTCCACCGCCGTAGTTTCCCAAATCCTCCACGTCATATATCAATTTAAACTACACAATCCATCCTCTTACACAATTTACACTTTTCACACGCATTCACATTTTTTTCCTGAACCATTTTCCATTTCAGATAATCTCCAGATTGGCTCAAGTGATGTTGTTGTATTACGCGAACAAACGACGTCCTCTAGCTCGGACTCGCTGTTTACAGACCCTCTAACACCTGTGGGATTTGCGGCAGAGATTAATCAGTGCTACGTATCCGAAGAGGAGAACGTTTGCGATTCAGTCGACGAAGAGACCCTTCGAGAAATCACCAAGGCCGCCTTAGCATCCCGAAATTATTCTCGTAACACTTCCACAGATGCCAGTAAACCATCGGGCAAGGTGTCGCCCGCCCGTAAAAACACTCAGCAGACTCTATCCAACTTAAGCGTTAGCGAGATTACTTATCTTACCTTAGACGAGAACAGTCCTCCTTTAGACGTTCAGGACGAAGACAGTAACGTGAACTCGAGTAAGGGTGGAAGTGGGAAGGACCTGGATACAGAGAGAGCTGAAGAAATGCCAATACATTTTCGTAACAAAATTTTGCCATTAGTTGGCAGTGGTGGCACGAACAATACTAATGGTAACACTTCCGAGGAAAAAAATGGAAGTAACGAGCCGGGAATTTTCAATGTCGCGAAAGCTAAAAAGGTTGAATTGCAGAATTTGTCGTCAAGAATACCGGATACGTGCAATGCCATAGGTAGGTATGAATTTATGACTGTACGCACGTGTTATTTATTATTCCCAGGATCTGATGTTAGCATCATTTTTACCAATAAAAGTGGAAGGCATAAGAGTATCCTTCTCAGTGAACACAAACGGAAAATTCAAAAAAAAAAGATCCGAGTAGGAAGCTTGAATGGTTTTCCTTTATAGATTGTAAAATTCAGAAAAGCAGTATCAAAGCTACCCACTAGCTAAACCCCAATTACGATCTGTGAGGAAAGGTGTACTGCCTAAACACAACGAGAATGTTAACGACCCTATTCTAGGTTGAAAATTTATGGGCAGAGAGTTTGTAACTTAACCGAGATAACGTTCGTTGAAACTCTTAAAGAATTTATGCATTTCTGTTCAGCCATCGCTTTCGACTCCTAATAATATGGTTAGTTCTCCTTAGGATTTTCCGAGAATCGGGACTTTGTTAGTAGCTTGAAGCTTTGAAGTGGCAGTGACGTCCTTTTTCTGTATGCTGGTCTGGTATTTTTTTCAGGTGGGATAGGTGAAGGCATTTACGCACAGAGTGTTAGACTCCCGCAACGGTACGTCGTCCGACTACCAACTAAACACCTCCCCATCATCAGAGAGCTAGCCTGGAACCATTTGTCACATTACTTCGGGCTATTCCCCGCAATCTCCCGTCTTGCGGAGCCTCCAAATCAGGGATTTCCTTTCACCAGGGGGAGGGGAACTGCCAGTTCAAGGAATACCCTACCATCCGGCTGCTCCACCGGTCGAGCCCTACCTTCTTTGCAAGGAGAAGGGCCCGAATATAGTTGGCAAGACGGCTCCATCTGTCAACGCTCCTGAGCATCTCCTCGACAATGTTGTCTGAGAGAGATCCCCTGTGCTTAAATAGGGCTGCTAAGAAATTCCACAAGAGAAAAGGTTGGCTGGGCTTCGCCCACAACTCCATTGCAAAACACACAATCCGGATAGCGTACCTTTTCAATCGTATGCAGGTAAGACTAAAAACCTCCATGGCGACTTAAGAACTGGATAAGGAAATAGTCAGTCTCACTATGCTTCCGATTCAGCCACGCACCCAAGTTGCCCATGAGCCGTACAGTCCATCTTCGCCTTTAGTTTAAGTTTGCGAAGAAAGTTACCACTCATCAAGGGTGCATTCCTGTTCATCACGAGCAACCACCTCCCTTGCCCTTGTATATGGTTTTACACTCCTTTGTAAGAAGGGCAACGGGAATCACTCTCACGATCACCATCACGGCCGGTTCAGAGACAATGCAGTACGCAGATCCCACCTGCAAAGCTCACCGTCTCTGCTTGCATATGATGCTTACGGTATTTTTCCTTGCCAAGTGCGTCAGCCCATACCTCTGCGGCGTAGAGCAGAAGAGACTGCGTTGAATTCAACAAGAAAAATCGCCTAGTGTTCCAGAGGCCCCTAGGATAGATCCCTGTGCTACCCTCGACGTGGCCTCCATCCTCCTCTGACCCTCTAGTGTTTCATAGAGTAGGGAGCGATTCTTCAGATAATCCCTCAATATCCGTAAAAGATATTATAGTTCAGCACATGGAAACTATTGTCTAGTGTGCCTAGAATATCTTTCCACCTTACGGAATTAAAGGCGTTTCTGACGTCTATCGTTACGAATTCGGCGGCTATGTTCCTAAACTCGTCAATCGGCATCCACGACTTACATGACAGCATCAAGTGTGGATCTCCCTGTTCTAAAACCCAACTGCCGTGAAGAAAAGTTTCCGACAGCGCGTGCCACTTCAGCGAGTCTAATCCTGATGAACTTTTCGAGCACTTTTTCAGCAGTGTCCTGCATACAAAGTGGGCGATATGAAGATGGCGATTCAGGATCGCCTTTCCCTTTGCTGATCAGCGCAAGTCTCGCCCGATTCCAACGAGAAGGAAAAATGCCCTCTTTCAGACAATCATTAAATACAGCGAGCAGTAGGTCTGGCCGACGTTGCAGCGCTGGAATACTATCAGGTCCTAGAGACTTCTAGCTTTTCATAAAGTGGACTACGGGTGCGCAGAGAATAGTACCCGTACAATGCGGTCCATCTGCTCGCCCTTAAGTGAACAGGGTTTTTCGGGTTCCCAGTTTATAACCAGCTCCTGCCAGCATCGAACTTTACTCCCGTTTATTGCCCAGCGAAGTTTCCTTTTGTCTGTACTCTGTCATTATGGTACATGCCTCCTCCCAGTCATTTAGACCTTTTGTTAAGCGTCGAATTCTGTGACACTTCTTATGGAGCTCTGCAGTTTCCACCGTCCACCAATAAATAGAAGGTTTGCCACGTTTTGATGCCCTTCTGGGCAAGTTTAGCAGGCCGTCGTTATCAGGTTCATAACTGAATTGACGAAAGTGTCAGTTGCAGCGCCTCCATCCCCGAGAGTACCCCTCAGCGCGGCCCCATCTGTTTCAAAAGTTTCGGCGGTGTTCACCTTCGCAACGTTCAATGCGTAGAAAGAGCGCCGGGGTGGCGCACACGGAGAGTTTGTGTCCACCACGACGAAGGAAATGTGTTGATGGTCGCTTGCCGAGAAGACTTCCAGAACTCGCCACCCGTCCACCAGTGACTCCGACGCAAAAGTTACGTCTAGAATGCTTGCCTGGGCACAAGATGGATCCGGTGTTTAAAACTAACAGTCCTGTACTCGCCGCCATTTCGAGAATTTGTTTCCCTGTGAAGACCAGGATCCGCCCATCCGTGCTCAAGATAGCGAAGTCCAGAGCATCAAGCCTGCGTCGAAAGTCCGGCACCGTCTCGTTCGGCGTAAGATAAACACTATAAAACGTTACCACTAAACACTAAATCCAGAGAAAGCCGTCCCTTCGGTCCTGGGCAAGAATCTTAAGGTGGTGCCGCCCCGAGCCCAGATGACAGCGGTACCTGATATTTCAGGGTGCCATGAAGATGAGTCCTTGTTTCGGTACTACTCACTGATGAGCACTAAATCAGCTTTAGGCTCCGCTGCGAACTGCGCTAGCAACTCGTCAACGGTTGCACTTCGGTGAATATTGATTTGTAAGATGCGAATCATGTTGACTGCGTCCTAGCTCTTTCTAGTTCTGGTCAGAAGACTGGACACCGCCCCGAACCCGCAGTGTGCGCAACGTTTTGATCCATAGTCCAAACATCTCCAACATTTGGTTGGGGCGGCCGGGATTCGTAATCTACACACTTCCCAACCAATTCTGTTTCTCACGCTGTTTAGAAACTTCCCCGCGTATTACTCGGCAACTTCCACCGTAGTGAACTTTTGGGCTCGGGAGTTTCTCTGAGTATAATTACGCGGTGCTTCTAGCGATTAATTATTTGAAATAATACAACTTGTTTTTCCTATTCGCTAGTGATGATTTTTATTTTACAAATACCGATATTTCGGGAAACACTTGTTCCCTTCATCAGTGCTAACAAGTCCTCCAACGCTAGCGAATAGGAAAAACTAGTGTTATTATTTAAAAAAACTCGGGAGTTTGCAGAGGTGATACCAATCCTGACATAGATTCCCTCCGGACATTCGCGTTTGGTGGCCTCTTCTACCTCATTCTTTTCTGTGACCTTTCGTCTTACGAATGGAGAACACTTCTGCTCTGTTATCTTCAGATTTGGTTTTGTAACGGATTTCACTTCGTCACGTCTCCCTACTTTTTCTTTTGGTGCTCCGTCCTTCGTTTTTGCCTTAATTTTAAGCGGAGGTTTTTATGATGACGCTGCGTATTGCTATCTCTTCGCGTGGAGAGTACCTGTGTGAAGTCTCCTTCAGATGTCCCTTCCTCCTTTCGTTTTTCCACCAGTTCGCTCTACAATGGGCTGTCTACGATCCTTTGACGCTCGCAGTGTTCTCATTAGGAGGCGCGGTTGTTTGTCCCGACTTTCTTTTACTCTCCATGTGCGCTTATAATACGAAATTCTATCCATGACCTCCTTTGGCCCCTTTTTCACCCCTTGCCCAACTGCCGCGCATTTCTTAATAAGCCTTTCCTCTTCAACTTCTGCTAGCATTGTCGACAGCGGTCCCACTCGGCTTATATTCGAAACCATCTGGTTAGTTTCAGCATTTTCCACTGTGCCTCTTTCCGCAAGTATAGCACTGCGTGCTACTGTCTAGGTAGCCGTTTTTATTGCGGGTGCCGCATCACTTTGCGAGTCTTCTTCTTTGTTTGCACATTCTGATGTCTCGTCGGATATTTCAGCCCTTGCTGCTTCCTTCGCTGGACGCTGCGACAAGCGACCCATTTTCGTACTGGGTATAAACGCAGCCAACGCATTCTCCATTCCCACTATCTCCTCGTTCGTATTGTTTTTATCCAAGGGAGCAGCCGCAATAATCAGGAACGGGTATGCCCTCGGGAACAAAGCCCCTACCTCAGTTCCCTGGGGTCTGACCTACGATTAGCTAATTAGATCCCTGAATTTACGAAAGGATCGGCGCTCGCTCGAGGCAACGTGGTCTTATAATACCGGTTCAATGCACACAACCTGGCCAGGATCCCGAAGGGCTGTCTCCTGATACACGCCACAACTGCCACCTTGGCAGAGCTAGGCTCGCATCACCGTCATGTTGAGAAGGAGTTGTCGACGGCTCCGAGAACTCCTAGTGTGTCCCGCATATATCGGTCATTGGCAGTTTGCTCTTCACCGAGAAACTTTCTCGAAGCTATCTAGAATTCAGATATTATGCCAGCTAGGGGGTCAGAACTACTTGCTCGGGTACCTCGGGGACGCCACTGCCCGTATCGTAAGTGACCCGTTAATGATCGTTAATGAGCCCTGAGGAGGAAGTGCAATTTAAAAGTGACAGTGACGTCCACTTTCTATGTGCTGCTCTCATATAAAGTGACATTGTTTCCAAAAGTGACATTGTTTCGAAACAGTTGATATTGGTGTGGTTTTTTTGACGATATGATGGCCGTGTTGGTTACCCCGGGTTCGAATCTCGGTGCGTCATGTATACTCTACAAAACGGTTTTGCGTTTAACCTAGGCACGTGATACAATATGTAATACAATATAAGAGGACTCCTTCAGTTCATAAAAACAATTGGTAACTCCAAGATAAGCTAAGAGCTCTATAATCATGTTTTCTGAGGCATATCTGCGATTTTATAAGGAAGCGCTGCCCTTGAGCAGGACGACTCTTTTCCACACATTTTTGCGGAGGAAGATATCTCCTAATACAGCCGTGATTTGGCATATGCTTTTGCGATCCACGTGCTCGAGGAGGAAGTGACTCTTGCCACGAAGTCTCACTGGGGGCTATCTGGTATAATGAGAGGGTGGCCCTTTCAGAGCACATGCTCCGAGCGAATTCCTGGGAGTATGCGGTCCCGACGCGATTATTTGAGGTTGCCTCCTTGTGAGCACGAGCATGGAGTTGCCAAGAGATGTTAAACCAATACCGCTGTGCCAGTCAAATTAATCCACGTTGTTCGAAGAGGACCGTGGGATTATGCATACACAGCAGGCACTCACAGTAAACCCCCAGGAACTTCCCAGATATTTTGTTGTTCTCCTTTATTTCTGGGAATGTTATCGAATTTTCTCATTTACATGTACGTCACTACAAGGTACATATATGCCTACAGATCAACATAACTGAAAGGCCATGAAGGCAACGCAATTATAATATGCAAACTCATGCGAGTATCTTTCACAACGTACGTTTTGTACTTGCAAATGCACTCGTTGCAATCATTGGCTTTTAAAATTTCTCAATACATTGCTGATGTCACCAGGCGGCATGTTCATTCTTTATCTCAAATTAAAAAATGTCATATTGTCCTTTTATGCGTGCATGTGTATGAAAAAGTTCATATGGGGACAAGCGCTTGTACATATGCATATTGTAGAAATGACATGTTGTCCGTATTTACTCCAAAAGAAAGAGCCGAGCTCGACAATGATATCATCAGGCGACCCCGTGAACTCATTAAAAAATGTGATAACTTCCAAACATTTAATACGAAATATTTCAAAAAGTAACGCAAATTCATTCCAGTGGAACGCAAATATGGCCCATAAATAAAAAGTTTAATAAACAATTTGAAATTATCGCTGGAAAATCACTGAAACAAGCAGAGGGAAATGTATCTACATTTGTGTTTGTGGAGTTATTTGGTTAAACCAAATTTTTGTCTGACCGGAAAGGGGTTTTCCTGCTTTCGGAATATAAGTTCGAAATCGGAATTTAAAAAATAAAAGTATCCTTAAAATTGTGGTGGTGCTAATTACCTCCAGACACTTACTTAGTAAATTGGATACCAAGTTTTCCAGACTTCAGTCCCCACGACGCTGAAATTTGGTTTAAAGTCGTGGAGGCAAGCTTTTGGAGGTATAACATAACAGACCCAGAGCAGCAATATTTGCAAGTCATGACGGTACTGTTGCCGGGGTATGCCACCGAAGTCCATGACATTATTACAAAGTCCGTGACAGATAGGTTATTGAACCGTTTACGGGAGCAATTAGTAAAGCCTGCACACAACGGCACAACCAGGAGGAGAAAATAAGACAGGGTGGGGGAGAACACATACATGGATAACGAGAAATCCTCCCGGTTCCTCCGCCGCCTTAGGATTTCGGCGATGCTATAGTTCCAGAGCCGCTGATGAGAAGGGTATGATAAAGACACCCAACATCTGCTTTTCAACCGATTATGGTGATGATGGATGGTCAACCACTACAAATTGCAGCTGACATAGTTGATAAGGTTTACGCCAGACTTCCGTCAAGTATCGTGGAAGCAACATCAGATATAACAACATCCTCGCCTTCAGCAGCGGAAATGGAGCTACACACGGTCAAACAGGAGTCTCAACTGGTGATTTCTTGTGGACGTAAAAGTCGACACTCTCACCCTCGATCGCGTTCACAATTCAGATCCGAAATCAATGAAGATTTAATGCTGAAGCCCCCAAGTGCATGAAAGTGTTTCTGAAGTTTCGCAAATAACTCGCCCGGACGGAACTGGAGAAAGGGCGTGTCACCGAACTAAGCATCATATAGTCACAACACCAGGACCACCAGTTGCTTTAAAACACAGGCGATTAGCCCCGGGCAAGCTGATCATTGCGAAAACGGAATTCAATAACATGATCCAGGAAGGATTAGCGCGTCCATCAAATAGCCCGTGCGTTGCATCCTTATATATGGTGCCTAAAAAGACTAAGGAATGGAATGCGTGCCGAAATTATCGCCTTCTCAAACGCCCGGACTTGCGCCGACAAGTATCAAGTTAGGCATATCTAAGATCTCGCCCAAACGCTCTATGGCAGAAGTGTCTTTTCAACAGCAGACCTGGTATGAGCAATCAATCATATTCCGGCAGTTGAAGAAGACATCCCAAAGACTGCTATCACAATACCTTTCGGCCTTTACGAGTCTCCGCGTGCGACATTTGGAATGCAGCGCAAACGGTCCAACGATTCATCCACGAAGCTTTGACGTTTGGACTTCTGCTATGCCTACATCGATGACATATTAATTGTCTCATCTTCACGTGAAGAGTACGCCAGCCACTTAAGAATTCTGCTCCAGATGTTTCAACCTCTGGAGTTATGGTGAATGAATTTTGGTCAGTTTCTTAGGAAGAGAGACGGGACAAGTCCCTTGCCAATTAAAGTCAAAGTGATCCAGTTATACTCGCATGAAGCAACCCAAAGCATTCTTGGCTATGTTAGCAGCGGCAGTACAAGTACCACTCAATGAGATTTTTCACGCAAAATTAAAAGAAGTTTACTAATCAACTAGACCAGCAAATCTACCGCAGCTTTTGGCCATTGCCTGGGATGCATCTGACTTTGTGATTGGAGCAGTCCTCCAACAACCATAAAAAGAACGAGTGCTCACCCGATCAATCTCGTCATCTAGAGTATGTCTTATAATTTGCCACCGATATCCAGCTCGTATCCTATTGGGACAACGTTGTCACGAACGCATTATCGCGCATTGAGGATGTCCGTAAATATCCCTAGGTACACTAGGTGATAGTATAGTCGGCAGTGACCAGTGAGAAATCCCACTATGATCCGGATGTTTTTTTGGTGAAGTTTAAACACTTCTTCGTGCGCTTGGTTTCGTATAACCCATAAGCACCTTGGACTGCTCCATTTCTGGTAGGCTCGCCCAGTATAGTTCCCTCAGACTTTTATCTTAATTTTTTAATGTCTTAGCCATGAATCCGTTTCCAATTCCACAGAAGGATTCTGGCCCGTGTAAAGGCGTCTCTGCTCCTTTCTTGGCCAGTTCATCAGCTACCTCATTGCCTTCCAACCCAACATGGCCTAGAACCCAGATTATCCAGACCTTATTGTACAAGCTGAGCATATTCAGTCTCTCAAGGCATTCCCATACCAGCTTAGAGTTACCCTAGTTGAACCTAAGTGTCTTGACCGCTGCTTGGCTGTCAGCCAGAGTAGTAATGTTCTACGTCTTCTAGCTCCTTTGGAGACTAAAGAAGGCACATCTCTCTATGGCGTATATTTCCGCCTGGAATATGCTACTTTGCTTACTCATTGGCTCCAAGTGCATTTTCTTTGGATCAATGGCCCAGGCACACGCTCCCCCTCCTGTGAGGGATACGTCAATGTACCAACTAATCAGCTGCTGGTTTAAGCCGTATGTCACAGCCACATCTCCCAGTTTGCTTTGTTACTTCAACTTGTTTCAAACTTCTTATCGAAAAGAAATCTCGTTATCATGTTATCCCTTCGTATCAATAATTCGGGATACCGCCTAGAAAGAATATCAATCTTCCTTCGATTTAGGCAGCTCTGAATATGCAGATGGAGTAGGGCTAATTCAAGAAGAACTTTCGTCGGGTATGTTCTCATTGCTCCAATCTTTGGAGTTCTCCCTGGCTTGTGTGTTGAGCTCTGTTCTTTCTGCCCACATCACCGCCGCATAGGTAATCATTCGCCGTACTATTGCAGTGTATATCCAAAGTAGTATCGTCAGGCTGCAACCCATTTTTTCCCTTCTATGGACCTGCAAGTCATTAGAACCGTCGTAGTTTTCCGACATGCGTCTTCCAGAGTAATTTTTGGTCTAACGTAATTCCCAAATATTTGACCTCTGTTTCTCGTTTCACCTCCATTCCATGTAACCTTATGGCTCTTGGGTAACCAAGCCTACGCTTCCTAGCGAATAGTAATGTGCTATGGTGGTTTTGGTTGGATTGATACGCAGCCCCGCCTTCCTGCACCAGGCACTAGTAACTCTTAATCCAGTTTGGATCCTAACACATAGGGTATTCTCATATTTGCCCCTACAGATGAAAGCTGTATCAGCCGCATAACCTTAGATCTGAGTTTCAGTATTTGTTAGCTTGTGCAGGAGTTCGTCCATTACCATACTCCACATAAACGACGATAGTACTCCACCTTGTGGACAACCTTGAATAGTATTCATCCCAATAGAATTTGTACCTGTCGGTACTTCTGCTTGTCTACTCTCTTACATTTTGCCCATCCAGAAAGCCAGGGCGTTTTTCACTCCTTTGCAGATCGGGGCATCTTGTACCTATGTGTGCGATGTGATATCGAATGCTCCTTCGATATCAAAAAACGCACTATGTGTCTTTTGTTTCTATAGCATCCCGTATTACATCCGTCAGTTGATATATAGCAGTTTTGGTTGACCGTCCTTCCCGGAAAGCGTGTTGACACTGACAGTGGCTTAAAAGTTCCCACTGCTCACTTTACCCTAGCTCTTTTGCTAGTTTTCAGTTCTCCTTTCTTCTCTGTTTATTCGTTGTTGGGGTATCAGGGAGAATGTTGTCGCCTTTCGCAGTGGGATAGGCTCCCGGGAAATGAGTTCTGAGAAGTCGGTGTACTCCACCCTTCTTATTCTCGACAAATGTCCCATTCTCCTTCTTCAGACAGGCAAAAGATATTACCCCGTCTTTGGCAATAGCTTTGTATAGCCTAGTAGCTTCTGTGGTTTGTTCGATCCGTCCATAGAGTTTCCTGAAGCTGCTCCGTTTTTAGAAATCAACACTCAACACCGTCTCCGTCACTAGAACTAATTCAGCATTTGTCGAACATATTGTTCCCTTCTTCATTACCGGATGTCCCATATTGTTTCCCTGTTATCGTTGTTACAAGCAGTCAATGCATTTTTGTACCTCGGTCAGTCTTCAGTTTATTTTGCCCGATTAAGGAGTTTTCGTACATCTGTTCTCATTCTGGCTAAGTTGTTATTCCACCAGGGTACATTCCTTGATGACTTAACTGTCTGAACCGGACAGCTGGTCTTATATGGGTCAATGACGACTTTGCTGAGGTTCTCCACCACGGTTTCTAGTTTCAGTTCGCTCCTGATGCCACCCCTTTGAAGATGAGCCATGTTGTTGCTCAGGTGCGTTGCATAGTAATCCCAATCCGTTCTTCTGGGATCCCTTATTATTAGTTGTTTTCGAAGTTACCCTCAATGCCACATCTGATTATTCTACTCATGTGCTGGCTCATCCGACACCCTCCAATTCCTGATCAGTTCGTTCATCAGAGTATTCCTTAGAGTTATGTCTAGTAGCTCTTCTCTACTGCTAGACACCAACTTTAGAGTGGTCCCTATGTTATATATCTCTAACTTATTGCTAGGAATAAATTCAAGAAGGTACTTACCTCTTCGATTGATGTCACTGGTTCCCCAGATTCCATGATAGGCGTTGGTATCGTAGCTGAGGAGAATTGGTGACGCCCCCCTTTCACAATAGTTCATCAGTTTAGCGACTGGCTCCGGTTGGATCCGGATGCCGCCTGCTGAGAAGTAGCCCGACGTCGCGACTGCCTCTCGATTGCTCCCTTGGGCTTCCAGTGAGCCTTGGATAGCCACAAGTTCGCCGGTAAGGGAATCTGAAAGACATGTACATTTTAAATTGCGGTTAGGAATGATGCAAGCTCTTCATTTTTCGCAAGAGGAGTCCCAAATTACTTGCACGCTTCTCCCTTGCAGACCGCGAATCTGTCCCCAGTACACCCAGGACTCCTGAGCCAGCACAATTCCAATGTTCTCCTTGGAACTTACCCTTGCAATTACCGCAGATACAGCTTTCGCTTAGTAGAGCTTTATGTGGGCTTTCTTTGCTGACCATTGCCTGCGTTATTGTTTGGCAAAGTCTATTTCCCTGATTGATCCACTCCCTTTCACCTCTATGGCCTCTGAGATTCCTTCGGGGACGTTGGTAAGTTTTTCGCGCGATGTCTCATCCGAAGTGTTTTTCCTCGACTTTTTCCTATGCATGTGCACAGGTATGTTGCCAAATCGATAGTTGATAGATCGTGAGGAGTCTACTCTTACCCTCCACTTTGTTTCTGAAGGCTGTCCATAATCTCGTATAGAGATCCTGATTCTGAGCAATTAGGAGGACAGCGAGATATTCTGTCTCTCTTGCTGCGGCTTTAAGAAGAAACACTGTCACCATGTGTGCTTCTGGTATATCATCCCCAGCATATGTTGCCAATGTTGCTCCTTCCTAGCCTGGCAATTTAAGAATTATAGTCCTAAGCCACTTTGCATTGTTCTCAGTTGCGCAGCACACCAGTATGTGACCTGGTCGAAAGCGCATTCCGATGAACACTAGCTTGGCAGTCCAACCCTTGCACATCTACTAACCACAAAGTCTTCGATAGTTTCCTACTCCTGACAAGTGAGTATTTGCTCGGGAAACGTTTCTGGCAGTATGGCCAGTCTAATGCCTTTGACCGTACTAGCATAGTTAATGGCGGGCTTACTAATTTCTGCCTTCACTACTGACCTACTCGGGTTTTCTCCCATCTTGGGTTCAGGTTTGGGTTTTTGGGAGCATTCCTCAGATTTGGGCTAATTTCCGTTGCTTCCTGCTTTCTTGGCTCCAATAAAGATGGCACTTGGCACCTGCGTCACTGAGGACTGTCTCTCTCCAGGCATCTAATATATTGATATCTGATGTGCTTTAACTTGTCCCTGCTTTTTGAGCAGTAGTGTTTGTTGTCCCCCATTTTGCGTGTAATCACCTGGTTCCTAGTCTTTCGGAGATGTGCCTTCGCCTGGTTGGCCAGTTTTGGTGCGGTACGGGGTCCCATTTGTTTGTTGTCGTTTTTTTTTTTGTTTTTATGCGTGTACTCATTTGGTTCCCACGAGTATGGGGGTTAGGAGGTCCGACGTAGCACTGTAAGGTCAAACTTACTCACTGAGGCGACCAGGTATCAGTAAGGCTCCGTTCGAATACGGTCAGTTAGCCTCGACTGCAAACTATCCAATGGGCGTAGTTTGCATGAAACTTTGGATCATGATAGGTGTTTTTCGACTCCCCAGTCTATATTCGTACCGTTTTGTTAATAGTAGGGTCACCAAAAGTCTTGGTAGATGAGAGGCTTGGCGCCTGGAAAGTCTACAATAGAGGCAGCTCACTCTCAGAGAAAGATAGGTTGGCCCCGCTATATTCCACGTCAGGAAGAAAGGAAGGAAGACCCCGGCACAACAAGAGCAGAAATGTTAGATCATCCATTATTCGATCCACAGTCCAACAACGAGCAGGCATACCCCTTCGAATTCCGCTAACGAATTAAGATAACGCAAGCAAGAACCATCATTTAATAAAAAGTCCACATTCACTTACTTGTTTCGATAAACGTTTATGTTATTAACATGGTTGCAGTGAGAGAGGCTGCCGCCCCCAAAATTGTAACTATGACGAAACCCTAATGATTCAACCACACAGATACATATTGAATTGCCGAAACAAGCAAATGTAGCCTGTTCTGTAGGACATTCGCTCTGGCAAAAACATCACTGCATTTATTCCCATTACATGGAATTTCCAAGCCACTAAATAAATTCAAATCTTGTCCCATGATTTTATGATACCGCCATTGTCATTTGTCCTTTTTCGCTGGGGTCGATACTGAGCGAATAAAAAAGTTTAGGATTGCTGCAATGTTCATTCATCTGATTGTTTGTACATAAACTTTTTAATGTCATAAAAATCATTGGGAAGAGGCAGCGTTATGATATTAGAAGACGATAGATACCATCCCTTAAATACGAAACCCTGCGAAGGGAAATAGAGAAAGATTCGAACAATTGGGCCGTGGATCTTAGGTGTCACGGAGGATGTTCAAGTTCTGTCATGCCCCACATAAAAATTCAATCTTCTCAATGAGCACAGTACAAGTTGTAAATTGCGCAAAGTCAGGACATTCTGCTCCTCAGCAAACTGTAGCCGTAATACCATTATTCGGATTTTTACGAACAAACAAAGTTCATTTTAATTAAGTTAAGTTGATTCGAAGATGGTTCTTTTTTCGTTCCATCGAGTTTATTCATCTGTCCTGAATTTCACTCTTGCCTCGTGTATTTGTAAGTATGAATGTATACACATTTCTCATGCTGGCATTAATTTCGAAGGGTTTTCACGAGTCCCTGACGTTCGCCATGGTAGGGAAAGCGGGCGACCGGAAAACCATTTCGATTGAAGTGAGAAGTAGACTCAATGTCATGCTGATTTCTGGTGCCAGGTCGGAGGCTCCTTTCTCCGAGTTCAAGGATCTTTAATTCATGGAAACTCTGAGATGGCCAGGCTTCCGTGTAGAACGTCTCGCCAACAGTCTCCTCTACTCTATTCCATATACACATTTATATTAGTATTGTATATATTTTTTCATTTTCATCTTCTTTTCAATTCTTAAGCTCCAGCAGATTCGACATCAGGAAAAACCTGCTCATCAAATGACGCTCAGCCATGCGTTGTAATTTCGAACTTAACGGGAAGAACATCGCCGACAACACCTACAACAACGGCACCAACAACTCCAGCCGTTTTTAAAGCACTTTCGTCCGAATCCCTTGAAAACCCAGCGAACGATGTAAATACCGAAGCTGGGAAGGGAGCCTCTTTGAACACTTCGACAGCTCCAACAACGCCAACAGCTCCGATAGTACTCTCCATGTCAGCAACAATGGCTCCAGGGGTGGCAGCATCTTCGCCCGTTCAATCTGCTGCCGGTGATGGGAACGTCCTGAAGAAGGTGGCATCTTTTATAGTTGAAAGGTCTAACGGCGACAACACAGCAGCAAAACGCCCATCTCATGTTCCTGAAAAATTGAATTTCGCCGCTTGCGAGAAATTTGAAGGTAAGTACTCTGTCAGAGTAATAACAAGCAATAGATAGTGTTGTAAAATTGTGTAATTTGTATTCATCCCAATGCGTACTATGTATAACTAGGTTTATCGTTGACCCCGAAGTAAATTTCGTTTACGCGTCCTCCGGCAAGGAGGCTGCCATCGTTCTTTAATATCGGAGGAGAGTATATTGAATAATAGGAAAGCACAGCAGAAGAAAGTGCTGGAGCAAACAGATTTTCCGTTATTTCGTCTCGAAATTGCAAGATACTTGACTCTTAATGAGGATATTTTTTTGTATCCTAGGAAGGCATCTTATGCCTTCGATGATGTAAATTGAGAGGGCTGAGATTCAAATTTAACAATCTGGTCATTAAGATTTAGTTTAAATGAGGGCGACTCGCTAATTGCACATAGTAGCTGCAATGGCGGAATAGGGCATGCCTTTGAACAGCTACAGTAGTCGCACGAATGGAGGGTCAATAGTGAAGATTCTTCCCTTTGTGGATGAAGGTGAAAATCCTAGAAAGATAGTGCTGCGCCAAGTTAGAGCACCGTGTGAGATTAGCAGCCACTAAAAGCACTCACACTTTTGCACCCACATCATGGCGAGATCACCGTGAAGTTTTACTTGATAAGGAGGGCTTGGGATGGGTTTCATCCACTTCCACCTCAGTATCCCCCTCACGGAATTTTTGGGATCCGATGACTACATTGAGGGCATCGCTCAACCTTCTTTCATCCACGGATCTCGGACAGTGGTATAAACGATGCTTCGGGTCCCCAGGTATACAGGCGCTTTTTACACAGTCGGGAGGATCATCTAATCCGAAACGATGAAAATACTTCCTATAAACACATTGGCTCGTAAGGAAGTGCATCAACTGGCACTTTGATTTCCCGTGTTTTTACTTGACCTATCTCACAATACACAATATCAATGTATGGATCTAGTGGCCCTTTCAAGAATTATTCGACCATTGCTGATCCTCCCTAGTAGTTTTTCAGATTGGTCTATATACCGGCTATATCGAATTCACCCTCTTCCTGTTCATGGTATTGTCTAATGGGGGCTCCGTACTGCGTCTTTCAGCACCGGGGGTGTTAAGGGTTGGCCTTAATCCGAGTAGAAAGTTGCTGTATCAGGTTCTCCCTGGATAAAAACTCCGCGCGGTCTGCATCAGATTCGTCGCGATTGGCGCAGTAGGTAGTATGCGGTTATCCGATGGCATTTGAAGTCGAGAAGTTTATCTAACTCCCAGAAAAGGAAGGACTCGAACTGCATTCCCTGGTCGGTGATTATAATTGCCAACATAAATCTTATGCAATAATGTCTTTCAGGGGTATCCTAATACCTAAAACTGTCTGAGTCTCGCAAAGGGCCCACTATCTCAAAATAGATAGCGTGAAAGCACTTGATAGACCGAAAGGAGACGCCTTAATCCTTTCTTACATGTTTCGTTGTTTTGCATATCTGCCATGCGATGCACTGTCTAGCCCAGGAATTAGCGGCCTTGTTCGTGGATGGTCGAAATGATTTTGGAGTGACTAACCAATTCGTTGTCCGGACGGATTCTGTTGATGCAGACAGTATTGCTGCTCCGATTTCAAAATTGTAGGACGCCATCGAGATTGAGATGGTTGAAGGAAGGATCTAGGACGACCAAGACCAAGGCTCGAAATTGGCTGTAGTGCCTCGACGATATTAAAAATTCCATAAATGAGAGTTTGAAGTTGGTCCTGAGAATCTTAAGAACTGCGCTATTCTTCTGCGCCTCCATGGTTGCCGGGAAAACGATGATAGCGGGGACCTTAACCTTTGAAACATGTGTCAGAGCGTTGGCAACTACGTCATCCTTTCCAAATACGTGTTAAATGTCGAAAGTGTACTGGTTGATAAGGTTGTAAAGAAGAGAAGTCCGGGCTTGACCCAGCAGAAGGCCCCAGCAAAAACACTTCCCAATGTTTTCAAACCAACGCCTTCTGTCTATGAGAATCCCTTGTACGTTTTAGTAACGAAGTACCAAAGAGAAATTAGCAAATTATTGTCAATGCTCAATGAAACTGTTATAAGATCAGATGATCAGGAACTTAAGAGTAAGGTCTCTGACATTGTGAAGACACTGAACCAAACTGACTTGGAAAGTGATCACCTAATTTCCCTTGATAGCCCTTGATAGCAAATACTTGAGTATAAAATTCAAAGCCTAAGGGCTAATAAATCAACCATGGAATATTAAGCTGATAGCAACCACTTCGATATTCTCGCCCTTCAAGAAACTTTACAATCAACCATTCTCAAAGCTTATTTCGGGCTTCAATCTAATAGCAAAGTTTTGGGAAAGCAGCTATGGTGGCGTCATTTTGGCGTTCCGCAAGTCCATTTGTTTCTCCCAAGTCAACTATGTTTCAGATGATCATGTTGTCATAACTGAAGCACTCAACCTTACTTCTATTTTCGTGATCGTGTCAGTCAATCTCCCTCCTAGTATCCCTAACAGGGATTTCAAACCGGCCTTTGGTAGGCTCCTCACTTTTTGTCAGAAATATAACAATTTACTCATCGCTGGGTATCTTACTGCTAGATCCAAAAATGTGATTACCTCACTCATGGCAAATGGATGAGATTGCAGGCTGCTGTCCTCAACTCCTCATTTAATTTTCTTAATAATGGGATGCCCACTTTTTTCAAACCACCGCCTATGCCTAATCAATTGGGCTCTTGCTAATTCTGTTAGTCAATGTTAGCAGTGGAACCCGATTATGGATAAAATATCTAATAGTCACCACACTCCCATTTGCATCTCTATGCAGGGGCTCAATGTATTTCCTAAATTCAAGATTGATTCGAGAGTTAAAGGCGCGGATCAGTAACTTAGCATCACAAGAAGATATTCCTACTGTAACGAACCTTTTGAAAACAGAAATTACTGATGCAGCTAGATCTTGCACTGGCACATGTGATTGGCCCTGGAGATTTCCTCATCCTCCACTCCACTCCACTCCACTCGACGTCCAAATGCTTGCAAAAGGAGGTAAATGCGTTTGTTGATTGATCGCGGAAATTGGGCCTGCTAATCGACACAATCCCAACCTATATCCTTGAAGGGAAGCAGGTTAACACCTCTCTTCATTGAAATTAATAATCTTACCCTTTCCCATGTCCAATCCATCACCTTTTTAGAGAGGGAGATGATGAGGTTTGGTCAGAGATGACTTCAACTCCATTATTCCTAAAACCGTAAAGGCAGGCAGATTGATTAATTTTTCAACTAGTTTTTTTTTGGGGGTCCCACAACCCATAAGGCCATTAATCTCTATGAGGTTTGTGGTAAGACCCATTATAGAGTATCTCTCGACGTCCACTATGAAACCGCCAAAATACTCTGAAAAGAAGCACAACTCAATATCTGCTTGTATCCTTAGAAGATGCTTGGGGCTGACCAGAACCACCCCACTGCACCAAATTTTCCTTTGGCCAAGGAGTCGCCTCTCCGTTTCACAAGGCCTCTTCTGGCAGCCTAACAACTTGTTAAATTAAACGAAAGAAACCCCAAAACCTATCATTTGGTGGTTTTGAACCCGAAAGCTCTCTCCTCGATCTATAAGTCGTTTCGCAGTTTCTTTGATACACAATCTCTAATAATATTCAGGTTCTCCTGTCGTATGGTTTGGGGGCACATGTGGCAGAGCCTAGGTGGCGGCTGCGGATTGCAGGCAGCGGGGGGCCTCAAATCAAGGGGTTTTCTGGTCCTAGTGTCTGATGCTGCGTTCATACGTGGTGGGTCTGCCTAGGCCGTGGTTGGTCCGGATGGGAGGCAAATCTCACATTTTTCTTTGGATGTCAGTTCGGTTTTGGCGGCTCAAATTTTTTCCGTGCTTCTGGCCATGAAGGTGGCTTTCAGGATAAGTGAGGAGAAGGTTGCTATCATTACAGACTCTTTCTATACTTGTAAATTACTCAAACAACTATGCCGCGGCATCACCTAGTGGGAAAAATTCATGCCTTTGTTTCTGCTCCCTTTTATAGTCTTTATAAGTTTTTTCTTCTTTAAATGAACTCGCCTATGCAGAGGCCCGTAAGATTCTGGGCTCTAGTCCCACAAGTTTAGTTGATCCCTCTCATGGAGATCTTCTGAAGGCAATTCTGGAGCACTTCTATGGAGCATGAGAGAATTGCTTTTTGACGGCGGAAGGAGGCTAGATTCAGATTATGATGCATACAGTTTCAGTTTTTTGCCATCCCCATTCTCGTTTCTTGCATTCATCTATCATTACCCCTCGATGCTCCATCAGGTTAACAACTACTGGTCCATAAAACGCAGGTTCCGAAGTTGGCGAGGCGATGCTTTGTCGGGCTTGTATTTCCAAACCAGGGTGAGTGTCTTATGGTCCCTGACCACTTTGAAAGGTCTGCTTTCAAGGGAATACCGAAAACATTTGCGGCTAATAACTCACGATCGTAGGTGCTGTAGTGCCATTGAGCGGGGTTCAATTACTTGGAAGAAAAGCTCAATGGCCGCCAGACTTAGTTCATCTTTTGCTGAAGGGCAGCATCCACAGCGATGTCTAAGAAATCGACGAATACAGCTACGGATGCATCTTGCTGTCGGGATGCCAGAAGTTTCGTTTTTATCAGCTTTTGCTTGGTGATCTCAAACGGCTGGACTGCCTCGGGGGACTACGAAAGTAAAGGAGTCAAGTAAGCGTTAAGTCTCGATTGATGGCTGGTGAATTTGTGCAAGAAACAACACGTTAAGAGTTTAATATGCCCAAAATCCTTAGCTGAAGTAGCGAAGACCAAAAGCTGCGTGAAGATCATCATCATTCCTTGCTCGAGAAGTTGTTTAAACTCCTTCCGTGCAACTGCGAACTTCTGCGGTGACAATGAACGCACCGAAAAAAGATAGAAGATACTGTGGTGAAGAATATTTAAGCATGATAGCTGGCTCAGAGAGACTGCACTCGGTAGTGACGTGCGGTATTTTTGAAGAAGTGCGCAAGAACGTGGGCTGCCAACCTCTTCAAAAGTGATAAAACGAATATTGCGCGTACAGTTCGAGACTTTTCCTGATGACCTAAGAGAAATTGTGGTGCCGATGAGGAATCTGTTGTGCAGATTCACTAGCAATCCTTATTAATACTGACAAGTTGGTTCTAAAATGAGAGTGCTGATGATGCTGGAATGAAGCCCTTTCGTCCTCGCAGACTCATGTCTTCTTGCTTGTAGCCATAAGTGCGGATCGATGAGGAATTGGTTTGCACGAGTTTTGAAGCTTGTGGAATTAGATGATTATTCCGAGATACACGGCGAACCGAGATTCCAGCGGTGGCTATCAGGTAATTCTGCTGGCTTAAGGGGCACAAACCGTTAGGCGACGTGACCCTTCGTATCAGATAGTCCTCAGCAGAGTTCCTGGTAAATCTTGTTTTTTTGGTGAAAAAATGCAGGGGCTAGTGCACCTAGTGTTTTTTTTTCCGGCAAACTGTCGATGGTACCAGTATACCTTGGTACCTGCCGGAGGACCCAACGACCTACTACCAGATCGCCGTTTTCGGGAGGCAGATCTAGTCCTATTTTCCGAACGGTGACTGTTAACGCTGCCACCGTCTGCTGCAACTGTGCCATCTGGTTTAGTTTGTCACGCGATCTCTCGCTAACTAGGGGTTATGCGTGCAGCTCTTGGATCTTATTGGTGGTAACGGCCAACGTGCCCAGGAACCCCCAATCTGCACACGCCACCGCACAGCCACAAAGATAGTAGGTCTTGGATTCCATCTTTCTCACCCCTCAACTGTTTCATCTCACGCAGCAGTTGGCTTGGCCTACGGTCATCAAGCGTTAACTTTATCAGTAAGTGATGCAGTTAGTCGTTCAACGGGTCAGGCATTCAACGAGCTGCTCCTTCAACTGTGTGTAAGATTAGTCTCTCAAATCGTCGGAGGCGAGCCCAATCATATCCTCGTCCAGGCGGACCAGCGCGTGATCAAACTGCGTGGCAACCATCGAGACACTAGCTAACACAAATTGGGTCTCAGACTGATGGATCAGTGCTACCGGGTTCGTGGCGAAAATGCTAGTGCACGCTCTTCTATGGCAGCTATTGTGTGGATTATGGACCCTACCTCGTTTTATTGCTCGGGGTCATCGCCAGTTTGCGGGTTCGGTAAGCACGGACTTAATTGGCACTGCCAAACTATAATGACGTAAAGTCATTATAGTTTGAACAAGGACTGGACTGGAAAAAACTGGGCAGAGGAGTCTCTTCCGGTGTATTCACTTATGGATTAAAATAATAATAAGAATGAGTGAAAAAAATACTTGTTGTGAAAAAGTACTGGTGGTTCGATGGAAATTCCTGGTCCGAACGATTTTCCTGTGGGTGTGCTGCGAAAACGGGTGCGATACCAACGTCCCTGTACCACCCGCACCTTGAGAGTAACAATTCCAGTTTCTTGAAATTTCTTCACCGAGCGGAGATTCTCTATCGCATTCGCTAACAGCTCGTTGATGTCGACCAGGCAGTAGTTGTAGTGAATGTTGCATCATCACTGCAACATTCGCAGCAGTTGACTGCTTCGAGAAATTGTATGATTATGCGTTGTGTAGCAGAGACGTGGGACGAACCGCTGTGTTCCTTTTCTAATGACCCCGCCTCCCAATCCCGGGAGCTCAATCCGTGATCACTGCTATCGGGGGAGATTCTGAACTTCAAAATGGTATATAGGTTCGGGGGTCTGGGTGCCAGGTGGAAGAATCTTGGCCAAAAATTTTAAGCGCTTACATCTCCGTTAATATTGAGAATTTTGCAAAAAGGAGCTTAATTCGTGATCACTACTATTGGGGGAGGGTCTGAACTTCAAAATTATATATAGGTTGGGGTTCCCTGGTAGGGAACAGCCTGTGTATTCTGCGACTCTTTTTTAAGTGATTCCATCGCTCTTGCCATCTACTCTCTTGCAGGGGGAATAATCCCTGGATGATTTTCAACTAGAAGGTAGGTCACGTGATTTACGGAGATGGCCGACTTCTGAACTCCCGCTCCTATCACAACTCCATAGATGCTCCCCCGCGGGTTTTCATCCGCCTCAGGCTGAGCTGCTTAAAGTATTCTTTTTGGCTCCACTGGATGGCTAGCTTAAAATTTTTGCCGGCTTCCTTCTATGCATGCTGTTTTAGTACCTGATCGATTGTACATCTTCCCTCTGAACCGTTCATCGTGTTCGGTGGCAGCTCGATCGGCGACAAATTCACTATTCCAGCAGTAGTTGGATCCTCTACTGGGGAATATGAATCTCCTAGGCATGGACTCGTCAAATGCGTAGGGGACTTCGTCCTCTTGCGTTGTGAACATAATTGTCCAATACGCCTTCAACTCAGACAGTGTAAGACGGGGTCGGACGCAGCAGCTGTACACGTACTCACCGCTCCCATACGGAGCTACTGGCTGACTGACTAATGGTGCATAGTATAGCTTGAGCAAGCCCATGTTGCCGCTCCACCAGTGGTATCTGCGATCCATACGCCCCCGTGAAGGTTCCTATATGGTTCACTTACGATGACAACCTCCATATCAGGCTCGTAGGTTGTCTGTTCAAGTATGTCCTGAATGACTCTGCAATAATTGAGGTTTATTTGAGTAATCCTCATTTGACAATTTATTACTTCCGGCAATATGCCGCTTATCCCGTCCCTTCTTTTCTTCCCACAATAGGCATTTCGGGTGCCTATTGCATTCCTTGGCATCATACATCGATTATAGCGATCCATCAAGAATGTTGATAGTGCGTCAAATACCAAGGAGTCAAAGGAGTATCACCAGGACTAGTGGATGAACATTTGGTCTGGTTTAACTGTATAATTTCGGACTAGTTTTCTAGCTAGTCCTTATACGTAATGCCAGGTAAAAAGGCGTCAAATCCACTGCTTGCCTTATTTTAATTAAACTGTGCCATGGTAACAAGGTGTCATTTCCATCCTTCCTAATCGATGGGGCTCGGGAATTATTCAGTCCCACCATATGGAGGGTAAATACAGGGTATCATGGACTGCCAAGTGGCTCCTATACGTTCATTTTAAATTGCGGCTTCTAACAATATCAAGTTATCATCATAAGAAGGCAAGCCACAATAAATTCCAAAACTTTGTCTTTTGGAATCTTTATACAACTTCTTTCTCACTTTTTTTTCTAAAAAGGACGAGATATTTTCCTTTTTCCATCTGAACAACAAACAAATTACAACAGCTTAGTGTTACGCTGCAATATTATCAGTCCACGGGTAGCAGGCTTACAAGGATTGTAAAAATAATTAGGCTTCCAAAATCTCAGGATAACGAAGAGTGCTTCAGCGTCGAGTTGAATTCCCCAGAAGCCCAACCATATAATATTCAGGAATGAACTTCTCTTCCAGGAAGCAAATCGTGCATGATACATCCAACTTTACACATGTTTCAAGGACTAAAAGCCATAGGCACAGTATCCTCCCTCTGAAAAAACACAAAATAAAATGCAAGTACAAATAACATTTCCGTCTTGCTCCTTGCTGGATCCCGAGTCCAAAATCCTGAATTTGAGATACGAGCCAACCGTTTTGGGAATTGTAAGTAAATGGGTACTCTGAGCACTCGAAACACCATTGAGGGAATTGTCTTAAGCTTCCGTTACCATTTTCGTTTTGTAAACAAGAAGCTAAAATAAGAAAAGAAATTACTTTACAGCTTCCAGATTTGTGCTGGCTTCTGCTGTTGGCCCCGGACCCAGACCCGGACCCGGACCGGCACAGCACATATAACTCCGTGTAGCAAGCCCGAATAGCTTCTGATGGAGCACATACCTCCTCCACGGATGATACCATACTTTTAAATTGTATCTGCTTCATAAATTTTTACAGCCGACATTGTATTTTATTATTGTGTGGTTAAAACACGGCAAGATGGCTTTAATATTCGCGCGCAAAACGAAATTGTCCTTGTTTAAATCTGAATATGGCTAATATCCTTGCAATAATCGTAGCCAAGCAGTTGGAAAGATGCGCGTTTTATGTGCGTGGAAGTGAAAGCTATTGTCTGGCAACTGAATCGTAAAGAGGAACGTTTTGATTGTGTAAATATTTTGTCGGTTTAGGGTCCTTGCTGGCATCGTTTGTAGTTACATCCGATTGAAAGCCATTAAATTTTTGAGTATGTATAAACTGCTGCTTATGGAAAATGAAATTAAAGTTCTCGCAATAAATTAGTTTTGATGGGCGCAGTAAAAGAACTTATGTATCATCGTAAGGATCCTTCCAGCAACGCACTGTTTCCATATAATACGATGATCTGTATTTGTGCCAAAAAGGATTATTTCGCAGACAATGCGTATGTACACCCACAGTTATGGATGTGTGCAGGGAACGAGCAGGATGAATTGTATGGCTGCTCCCGAAGCATTCGCTATTAACGCTTATTAGACTATAAAGCCAGCAGGGTAAATGAAGTCTGTTATCCTCGAAAGGAAGAGGTGTGAAATCGAGACAAATGGAGGATGCTCGTCAGCCGCGGCAAGCAAGGCGAACGACGAAGCATTTTCAGCCACCAATAAATATACCGCGCTTTTCATTAGTCTGGCAGAAAGGATCCATAATTAATCGAAAGGAGGTGTTGTAGTCGATGTTCTGCAGACACACATGAGACCAATTCACCTTTAATTTTCATACCCATTTTTGTTAAGGAATGGCCTAAAATGTCCTGAAACTACATTCTAGCGATCGTTGGTTACAAATATTGAAGGAGACAAAAAAGGATCCAAACCATCGAAATTTGCTTCTAACATTTGCCGCATCCCGCCGTTACTGAGCTTCTGTAAAATTGGCATATACCGCGGGGAAATTAACCTACCGTTGATGAATGGTGCAATGTTGTCTTATTAGGTTCTGAATGCATGCATTTGCTGCAAGCGGATTTAGTTAGTGCTGACCAGGTGGAGGGATTACCACTGCTTGCGGTCCAAAGGTTGTTAGATAAAGTGATAACTTTTAAGAGGTATCTTAGATGGGACGAATGTGAGGAAAGCCGGGTCCCATATAATTTCGTTAAAAGTTTGTCTGCCAGAGAATGTTCTATCGAGATGGGCTTTCTCCTGAAAGGGCATGGTAAAACTTGAATGGGTTTTTTTTCTCGCGGGACCTTATCTCCAGTCAGGTCCTCGACGGTGCTTTATCTGCAATATTATTTCCGAATGACCCCAGTGAACATTCACCAGTTCTTTGTATTTTGTGTTAGTATTGTTTTGTGATGTCTTATGGTTGGTTGGTTGATTGCTGGAAAAGTTTTACTGCGGTTATCCGCACTGATTCCAGTTGATTTCAGGGTTAGACCCGGAAGAAATTCATCTGTAGTGGCTATTCTTACGAAGTCTCACTGCAAGTTATCTGGTACCATGGGAACTGGGATGGCCTTCTGAGAACAGACGCTCCAGGAGAATTCCTGAGGGATCTGCTTTCGGCCCAGTTATTGCGGTTGATCCCTTATGGAGGTTTCACCGTGGTTGTGATTGTTGTCCATATAGCGTTGTGGGCTCAAGCGTGGAGTTACGCTGTACAACCAAGGCGCCGTACCCATTAATTACGGCAGAGGTTTTAGATAGGCCTCGCATTCACTTTTATGAATGCTCATCATGCATTGAGCTTAAAGCAGTGCAGTCATCGCCGGGCTCTGATTGTGGTATACGAAATCAATCCGTGTTCGAGAAGAACCGTAGACTTATGCCTACATGGTAGATATTCATATTAAACTTCCAGAACTTTTAATTCTATTGTGAGCTTAAGCCTTTGTCCTCACAAGCAGAAAAAGTGGGTTAGGCTTAACTGGATGGACTGGGCGGCTGGAAATGAGCACTTAACCGTTGTCAGCCTATGTCTTTCGGTTCAGGAATCGGGACCGTCAGAGAACTATGCCGTGTCGGTTTGCCCTAAGCCGCAAATACTCCGACCGTTTCTTTTTCGTCAATCTTGTCACAACCCGGGGATATGGTCTGGCGGTTTATTCGAAGGCGGTTTGCTCAACTGCGAGCGACGAAGGAGGGGATTTGGCCGAAAGTTTTCTAGTTTTCTCTGAAGACATTATTTTGAAATCGATTTAGACTGATCTGACTTTCTTTTTATAGTTAACCGTTTTATAGGTTTTAGGTATTTGGAAATTTTGCATGCTATTCATTCCGCTCTATCCTCTTTTCTTTGCACAGTGTGTAGAACGGATCGGACTTATCAATGCAGTTCTGTGAAGTTCCGTTTTTCTCATTAGGATTCAATCATTTGGCACGTTCCCCCTGGGTTTCGCAACTATCACAAAAAAAATTAACGTATTCTTCCTGTATCTAGAGCCTCCATGTAAAGTTCATGATTTTGGTAAAGCGCTCATCCTTATAAGGAATAGTTGGCTTCAGGCTTAGTGCTTCAACTTTTTTCTCCATCCTTTATTTTCACCGCGCGAATCCCGATTCATCATGGACGTTTGTGTTGTCCTACTACTCTCGGTATATCATTTGCATAGCATTTAGTCTGATAATGAGTGTGTGTGTGTGTGTATGGTGGGGGAGAAGCTACAGCTTCTGAGCACTCAGGCCGTATTGGCCCATTGTACTCGCCTCCCCCGTCTAACGGAATATTCCGGATTCGTTAACGTATCGCAGGATTTCCGGTAGTGGATTTGATGTTACCCGTCGCAATTGGAGGATATCGGCACCAAAGATCTGATGCCTGATGCGTCCATAGGCCGGGCATTCACATAGGAAATGCTCCGTGGATTCCGCTTCCTCATTACAGGAGGGACACGTATCATCTTCGGTAATTCCTATTCTGAACATATGTCCAGCTAGTGAATTATGGCCTGTCAGAATGCCCACAATACACCTGCAAGTACTCCTGCTTTTCGACAGGATAAACTTTGCGGTACGTATGTTGGGTTCTGGCAGGAAAAGTTTGGTGTGTCGAGCAGCATTTAAGCTCTGCCACCTGTCATTATGGGAAACTTGTTCCCAGTTTTTGAAAACAGGTTTAGCCAATGCTACTGATACCCCAATTGCTGGCTCCGGTCCCGGCATAGGGGAGATTGTCCCCTCTTTCGCTAAAGCGTCCGAGATTTCATTTCCCTCTATGCCACAGTGACCAGGTACCCAGAGTAGTTCCACCGTATTGAATCTAGACATAGAGTTCAAACGGTTTCTGCATTCCTGAATGATTTTCGAGGTGATCAAAGGTCTGCTCAATGCCCTCAGTGCAGCTTGACTGTCACTGCAGATTGCGATCCGCCTGCCCTTCAACCGCTCGTCAATCACCCAGTTTGCCACCCTTAGGATCGCATAAACTTCGGCTTGAAACACCGTGGCATATTGTTCCAATGGAAAAGCCCACTTCTCGTTTTTATTCGAGAGGTAGACTCCGGCTCCAGAACCCTCTTCTGTTTTTGAGCCGTCGGTGTAGAAGACTTTCGTATATCCCGCCACGCATTCCTCTGGGTTTTCCCAGTCCTCTCTACGCTTCAGGGTAACTACATATCTTCTACCAAACAGATGTACCGGGACACGAGAATCGGAAGGCATTGTAAGAACTGAATTCAGTCCTCCCAGTAACTCTTCCAATGCTCTGTGCCCCCCACATCCGTTGTTTTCCCATAGATCTAATCGAATTAGCCTATGAGCTGCTCTCATTGCAGTGCTGTGAATAAATATATCCAGGGGCTGCAAATTGAGTAGTGCATTCAGAGCTGCGCCGGATGTCGTGCTCATGGCACCAGTGATACCCAGACAAACAGTTCTTTGCAGTGCGGCTAGTTTACGGTGAAAACCTTTTTGTCTCACCTTAACCCACCACACTACGGATGCATATACGAACATCGGCCTAATGATGGCAACGTATATCTACATTACCACATAAGGCCTGAGTCCCCATGTCGAGGCAAAGGTCCGTCTGCACAGCCCATAAGCTGTGAGAGCTCGTTTCATCTTTACCTCTACATGTTTGTTCCAAAGAAGTTTTTTATCTAGAGTGACCCTCAGATATTTCACTTCTTCGGAGAGTTGAAGGGTAGTACCCCTCATCTCAGGGAGACAAAGTCCATCCAGTTTTCTCCTTTTGTGAATAAAACCATTGCGGTTTTATTTGGATTAACTGACAATCCATGTCTAAGGCACCAGCTGTCTATCAAATCAACGGCACGCTGTATATTCCTACACACCGTTCCAAGATCCCGATCAACAGCAAGTACAGCCACGTCATCAGCATAAGCTTGAGCGTGTATTGGCAAATTTTGCAGTTCGCATAGCAGTGAGTCGATCAGCATACTCCACAGAAGCGGCGAAAGCACACCTCCTTGGGGGCAGCCCTTCGTTGCTTCCGTAGTCAGGTAGCGATCGACCCCTACCTCAGCGCACAGCAATCTTTGCGTTAGCATAGCATGGATCCACTTAATTAAAGCATCATCAACACCATGCGCTCTGGCGGCATCACAAAATTTTTGAAAAGGCGCACAGTCAAAAGCCTCTTCAATGTCCACGAACCGCCCCATCGCGTACTCACCATTCAAAGTTGGATCCTCTATCTTTGTCACCAGAGAACGAAAAGCAGACTCCACGCTGGTAAGCATGTTGGTTTTCACTAAGTGGGTGTGACCTAAGTGCGTTTCCACGAATGTGACGCTCCACCAGTCTCTCCAAACCTTTCAGCAAGAATGAAGTCAAGCTGATCTGTGTGAAGTTCTTTGGATTAGAATAGTCATCTTTCCCAGGTTTCGGTATGAAAGCTACCTTAACCTGTTGCCAAGAAGAGGGCAGGTAGCCCAGAGCAAGACATCCTCGAAAAATATTTCTTAGAGGTCGCTCTAAATGCTCCATACCCTCCTTTAGCATTGCCGGATAGATGCCATCCATGCCAGGTGCTTTGATAATGAGTAATATATGAATAAAAATAGAAGAACGAGATGTAAATGCGAAAAAGAGAGTAGAGGCTTTGCAGATGCCGTATAATCATCAAAGGAGTGAAAAGAAGCCCTTACATTACATTTTCCTTCTTCAGCTTCCCCCACCATGGAACTACCCTACTTTTCACTATCTTTGTAGAAAGGACTCATGCCGCCCACGACTTAGTATGGTTTTTCAGCAACAGCTCCATCAATCGCATTGGAACGTTTCTAGGGCGATGGAGCTAGGTCGTTATATATGGTTGCTATTCACCCCTTGGTGAGGCATGACGCGTCAACTTCACCTACGCGCCATCGTTTCCGGTCCAGGGAAATGCGATTCAGCTCTCACTATAACTTTCCTCCTCTAATGTTCTGCGCTAAGTGCTCTTGGGGTAACCCAGTCGTTGGTCATTATGGGAGAGTGGGTTTCACTGTGGAATTGTGGAATGGAATTGTCGTCCCTACTTAATTTGTGACCTATATCGCGATATTCGAGGAAAAATGTCATTGTCCAATGTACATCTCCATGCCCTCCAGACAAGTCAGCAAGAAAAACGTCAACTGCAGAAGAAAAAAATAATATCGGTAACAAGATGCGATCCTGGTGGATTCTTTTTTGGACCTTTAAGTCATCTAAGATTTTACCTCAGTGCAGCACGTGACATTTTCCGCCATCATTTGTCATTCTGATATAGCTATTATTTTCTCCGAAATGCCCATCCTGCGTAGAGTGGACCAGATACACTCTCCGTTCAAACTATCGACAGCCTTGCTAAAGTCGATCAAGTATAGGTGATATGAAGATTCAAACTTCGGGCACTGTTCCATAATGATCCGCATTGTATTGATGAGATCAATTTAGGAATATCCTCCTGGTACTCAGGAACGTGATATCCTCCTTTTTATGTAAGAGACAGATAATGCCTCTTTGTCAGTCGTCAGGCATTGATTCTCTGCCCCATACTTTGAGCATGAGTTGATGAACCACGTGAAGTTGGTCGCCTCCATATTTAACCAATTCGGCTGTAATTCCATCGGCTCCTGGCGACTTATGATTTTTTAGCCGATGAATTGCATGGACTGTTTCTCCTAAACTTGGTGGTGGCAGTATTTGTCCGTCGTCTTCAGTTGGCGGGACTTCCAACTCGCCGATATTCTGGTTGTTCAGTAGCTCATCAAAGTACTCAACCCATCGCTCCAATATGTCCATTCTGTCAGATTTCCCTCTTTGTCTCGGTAGGATGCGCATGGAGGTGTACAGGGCTTCATCCTGCTAACTTGTTGGTAAAACTTCCGCGCCTCGTGCGGTTGCTCCCTGTATTTTTCTAGTTCACAGACTTGTTGGTTTTACCAGGTTTCCTTTTTCCGTCTGTGAAGTCGCTTCTCCGCTCGACGAAGTTCGTGTCAAGTCTCTGCCGTGCCCGCGTTCTTTGAGAATGCAACATTACTCGATATGCGGCATTCTTCCAGCCGTTCCAACTTTTCTTGCGACTGGGGCCAAGTATCTTTGTGGCCGTATCAATGATAATGTTGTGCAGATGGTTGTAAAGATCATTTGTTGGTGCTTCATCTCCAGGACATCTCTTATATGTATGTTTATGGACCGTTTTCCGCGCAAACCAGTTACTTTCAACAACTATTTCGTGTAACACTGCTAATTGAATAATCCGCACTTTCGTTGTCATTTGCATTTTGATGTAAGCTATGAGAGCCAACGTATCGCCTGAATATGCGCTCCGTCCCTACTTCGCTGTTAAAATCCGCAAGTGTGATTTTGATATTATATCTGGGGCAGGATTCAAGATCGTTCTACTGCCTCGTAGAAGGTATCCTTCTCCGACTCTGCAGTCTCCTCTCCAGGGATGTGAACGTTTATGAGGCTTATATTTCTAAATTTGCCTCGAAAACGCAGAGTTCATAGCCTTTCGCTTATATTTCCAAAGCCGATAACAGCAGGTTTCATTTTTTGGCTGACTATGAAACCTACTCCGAGCACATGGTTTACTGGATGGCCACTATAATATATGGCGTTGGGACTCTTCTTCAGCAAACCGGTCCCTGTCCAGCGCATCTCTTGCAACGCTGTTATATCTGCCTTATATTAGGACAGGGTATCGACTAGCTACTTGGCAACTCTATCTCTGTACAGGGAGCCAAGGTTCCGTGAGAAAATGGGAAAATCGTTATCCCGTTGTCGTTGCCGAGTTCACCGTTTTGAAATCCATCCTGTCCGAGGCTCCTTCTCGTTTGTTTGTTCCGTTTTTTAGACGTGGGAGACTCGCCTTCACCCTTCTCCGTCTGTAGTTTTTCATTAAGAAAGAATCCCACCGATCGCTACGTGAAGGTGGAGATAGGGTTTGGTAGTAGAGCTGTTGGTGTTGGTTCAGCAGGCGTTTTCCAGGTTTTATGCTCCATCGTAGGTACCATACCACGTTTCGCTCTGGGACCTATATTCTCCTTTGACCGCCAACTCCTCGAATTGGCGCACTCAAAGCGGTCGACCTCCTGTGGAATCTTAACAATCATCCCCTACTTCCACCCTCTAGAAACTGTCTCGGATTGCCAGGATTTTCTTACGAGTGGAAGTAGAAAACCTACACTAACTGCAGGTTCAGCAACAAATATTTGTGTGAGGCAACCGTCAAGTTCAGCGGTTTCAAGATGATTTTTCTGTTTGGAGGAAGTATCTGTATCCGGATCTTGCGATGACTAGCCAATTCATACATAAGAATTTGAACACACCAGATGTGATACAATTAAGGTTCTTGGTAAAGTATCGTCATCATGGATGAGAAGTCGAGAACGTTAGCGTCCTTCACAGCACCATCGAAAGATTCGCGACCATATGCATTGTCATTTGTGATGTAATATACACGTCTCACAGCTTTCCCTTCTCTGACAAGCGCAGTAACAAATCCCCGTTTGTCTCTTTTCCCTTGGGTCGCAGCTCTCAAATCCTGTGACCATCATAGGGTGGTCTCTTGGGGCCGATATCAGCGCTCCTGTTGTGACGCACATCCAGGAGGTCTACTGGTGATCATAAAGTGGTCAATCTGATTGGGTGGTGTCGATCAGTTGAAACCAAACTAATAGACCTTATGACAAGCTGTGTGCTTGGACAACGTGCCACCAATGACAAGGCATTGGAAGCTGCAGAAGTCCACAAACCTTCCTTCTACATATGAGAGCTTACCTAGTTGAAAATCAGACCTTAGGACTCATCTCGGGGAAGAATCTTAGTGCTAACTAACAACCTCACTATAGTTCATGAACTAATTATTTACATATAATGGTTATGTTGCGGGGAGCTGTACCCTACTGTGGCAGGAGGTAAACATTTTCTGGTCATTTAATTTTCGCACTACCAGGTAAGAACTTCAATAAAGTCGGACGGTTCCAACATTTTATCACCATGTCAAAAAAGCGTATAGTGTGCGTTGTGTTTGGCAACCTCAAATCTTTTCATGCCACACTTCCTGTAACTATTTTGGCACTTAGCTCCTACCCAGAGGGCATATTCACACTTCCTTGTGCTAATTAACATTTTTGTTTACCATGTTCTTATGACAAATTCCTAGTCCGAGTGCAACGTTCAGCACAAAAACTGAGAACATTAACGACTTTCCATGCTCGCCATATAGGACTTACTATAAACTCTCAGGATTCACAGCTCCTCCGTCTTTCGCTTGCACTCTAGATCCTCCGGGGATTTCGCCCGCTGCCTCAGTCCCGCTTTCCCTCATTTCTTACCGCAGACTCATTTCTTTTTACCAATTCCCATTTGTTGTTTGCTCGGACAACTTGCATTTAGCTGATGGGATTTGGTTTGCTACAATGGCAACTAAAAGAAGAGAAGCTTCTTCGTGTCCTTCCGCACAATGAAATTTAAATTTAAAGTGGCTTAAATGCAAATGTGGTGAAACCCCTAACATGAAAATTTATGTCGACAGATAAAAACTTGACGAAAATCCAAACAGTTTTTGTTTGGGGGACCGCCCGATGGATGGTGGTGAGCTCTACTTTGTTGCACGAGGTGTTAAAGGATATGAATGGCAAAAACGAAATAATGTTTCCAGGAATAGAGAAATATCATGAATGAATTGTTAATATTTAATTTTGGGAGAACACGTGTACTGTATGGAGGCATTTACAGCGTACGTGACAGTTTATTTAATTCGGAGCTCGGATATGGATCCTGTATGATATGTAAACTTATATCGATGTAGACGTCAAAATCGCGAACAGAATTAGGCTCGTTTCACACTATACGGTTCCATTCTATTCAGTTCATTTCAGGTTCAGTTTCGATCGCAGCCGACAAATGTGAAATGGGGTTTAGGTTTCAATTCAGCGTCTATTCGGCACCTAATTTAAACCGTATAGAACCAAATGCCCCCGTGACGCAAATAAGTTTTATCAGGTTTCAATACGGTTCGGATTCGTATGCAGATACCGAAAAAGAATCAAGGCACACGCACGGTTCAGTTTAGGTTTTGACCTGACAGAGTGTGGATTTTAATGATGAGTTTTTAAAAGTTATCGGATTTTATTTGGATGAACTGGGCACTTTTCCGAATAGGTATGTGTGAAAAGGTTTCATTCAGTTCGGTTTGTTTTAGGTTGCGACTGAAAATAAACTCTACCGAATGGAATCGTATATGTGTGAAAGGAGCCAAAAACTGACTAACACGTTGCTAAGCTAAATATTTCATTTATCGTTAAATTCAGTCTTGCAGTCATTGCGAACATACACATAAAAACTTAGTACTTCTGGTGCTTGCATATTGGAAGAGCGCTTCTTGTAATGCCAAGGAATGTGCCAATACCTTACGTAGGTTGCAGAATTGAGCTTTAGCATTCTCAGGATATTGTCGTATTCTAAAGAGGAAAATTCCTCGAGTAATTCCATGATACAGGTCTGAATTATCAGCCCGTAACAGGCATTATAGTCTTCCAGACTTCTCTAAAATCCAAAATGGATGACTGAATTCTAGTGTCGGGCTCTGTGTCCGCTGGAAAAGTCTTCGCGTTTATCTTGCTGCCAACCAATGTTTTTCCGCATTCATCAAAATCTAACATAAATTAATTCCATCAAGTTTATTAATACATTTATGATTTGTCCTATTGGAGGAGATGTCGAAAAAACCTCCACTCGCTGAAATCTTTATAAAATGGTTTGGATTGGCGATGGGGGAGGAACGAAGATGTAGATAAGAAAATGGGTAGGCAGGACAGGTTTGGGACTAATAGCAGGGATGAGTGCGAATGATGAAAGTATTTGCAAAATTGGGATTGGGAGTAATTGCGCGTGTAGGAGATTACACTACCTTGGGGATCAAAAAGTCGGTTTTGCGATTGAAATGTAAGGAGCAATCGAGGGAACAGATAAAGTCGCCGAAGGTTGTCTTCAACGGTCTCGATTTACGTGGCCTGAGTAATGAGTGGGTTGGGATGAGGTTGGTACTTGATGAGGAAATTGAGGGAATGGCGGGCTAGGACGGCGTCGATGCGGGGGGTATGGTAGGAGCTGTACAGGATCTGGTTGGAGATTTATTTGGACCGGTCTTTCCTCTCGAAGGTGTTAGAACAGTGTCGGAGGACTACACGCTCTTGGCGTAGGAGTCGTTCCATTTGGGCAAGAGAAGAGTCGGGCCAGAAAATCAAGCCAACAATGAGGAGGGGAAGGATAAGCTGTTCGTCGGAAGAAAACTTAATCTTCTGTGTCTGGATGGCTTAAGTGGTTAGAGCGCTGGGCTGTCGTAGCGGAAGGTCGCGGTTCAAATCTCACTAATGGCAGAAGGATTTGTTATCGCGATTGGATCCTGGGATACCAGTCGACTTAGCTGTGAATTACTACCTCTGTCATATCAGGGTAACAATCTCGGACGAGCGCAATGCTGACCACATTGCCTCCTAGAGGGTATCGTTACAGTCTTGAATGAAATATTCTAACACACTTCAAGGCTCTGATCCAGTATGGATTGTTCGGCCAAAGATTATTATTATTCTAGGGCGTTAGGACGTTGTATTTGATAATATGGCATTAGGATCTGAACGCACCGGATGCACGGTGCAATGCTTTGGTAATATTAGGTACGTGGGACAGACGAGATTTCCTGATCACCCCCATATAGGCGACTTCTTTGACGATTGGAATGGAGGTACTGTGGATTTTAAGGCACAGGGTAGAAATGTTCCTCCCTATTTTCGGTGTCAATTGCATGTTTCCATGAAACTGGATGGCTTCGCATTTCCGAGCACTTAAAGATAATTTCCATTTAGAAAAATATTTGTGAAGCTTATCTAAATAAAAATTCAGGTGAGCTTCACCTACCCGGATGTTTTTGGTGAAGGTATAAAGGATCAGGTCGTTCGCCAATTGGGGGCTCGGATGAGGTTCGGATTTTAAAGTGGTTTGGGGAGTATCAGTCAGTGGTGAAAAAGAAGAAGATGGTAACAGAAAGGACTGATCCTTGTGAGATGCTAGCAAGACATTAGTAAGTTGCCAAGAAATGTGACTGTATGTGGACTTGAGATTTCCGCCCATATTGAAAGCTACGGATTAGCTTGCAGAAGTGTAGATCAAAGTTTAATATCCCGGAAAGGTTAAAAGCGAGTCCTTACTGGCATACGGAGTCTTAAGTACTTCCTTATATCAAGGAGACAGGCGAATGTCGGGGTTTTCCGATTTAGTTCCAGAAGAACGTCTGATTTCAGAATGATCGGAGCTTGCTGAACCTAGTGTTTGTGTCGGTTGGCGAATTGAAAGTCAGGGATTAAGCTGTTGCATTACTGTGCTCGAATATGTGAGAATTGATTGCCCGCTCGAAGATTTTGCGGAGGAAGATAAAATCGAGGTAGGCTTGTAGCTATCGCTATTAAGAAGATTTTGGCTTTCTTGGGAATTGGCATAATGCGAGTACTTTTCTACTCGGCGGTAGTGGGCGTTGTGGAGGCAATGCTTAGTGATTGGCACATTTCCTGAAAGCGATGGAAGGTATTTGGTCCAGGACGTCTGATTTTGTATTTTTGGATTCAGCTATTTCAGCTTCAACGGTGTTCGAACTTATGAAATGGATGGGTGAGCTGCTTTCGATCAAAACGCTGGTTGTGGAGATGGAGGGTGCATCGGTGTACTTATAGGAAGTGGTCTGCAAGGGCGTTCCCTTTTTCGAGCAGGTAGATATTTTGGGAAAGGATGGCACATTATTGGGAAGTTTCCCCAAGGCGGGGACAGGTTTTTCTGAGCTCCTTGTATGTGGCAGGGTTTAGTTCGGTATTCGTGAGGCGGTTGCGGAGGTACCTGGTGTAGAAGGTCAGAACCCAGGGATTTAAGGTGGGATGAAACGTATGTTGGGGAGTTTGAAGTCGAGGATTATGGCATCATGATCGCTGATGTCTGGGTTGGAAAGGAAAAGGTAAGTGTTAGGATTAGGAATGACAGTAATATCACTGCTGATGAGGAAATGGTCGAGGTAGGAGTGGGCAAACCTTTTATTGAAGGTGAGGAGGGCTGGGCTGAAGTGGGAGAGGTTGATGCTGGGGTAAGAGTTATCGAGGAATTGGTGGAGCGAAATTCTGTCAATCGGCCGTATATCGAACCAGAACGGGTGTCCAATGTCCAAGTCTCCATCAATTATAAGGGTCCAGGATGTGCCTCGTGTACAGGACCAAGACGCGAAGATGGATTGAATTTTTCGGAGGTCACTGGTTTCGAAAGATTGATCGGGCGCAGTAGATAGATACTATGAAGACTATGGAAGGCGCGTTAGTATTGGAAGGTGGGAAAAGCTGTGGGGGCAGGAATTTCTTGGTATTGGAGGTTAGGTTGGGGTCGGACCGCCCGGACCGATTGCGTATATAGTTCCGCCTGTTTTCACTCGGGAAAACTATGCTAAGTTTATGTTAGTCCAGGAATAGTCCGAACTCGCGCATTGCAGGGGGAGAAAGTTCGGACTATGAGGTTTATGGTTTTTCTGGGAAGGGAGGGTGTAGGTGAAGAACATGTTTTGCTTTTTTTTGGCAATCGAATAGACTCCCGCGGATTCGGTTTGTTTCTGGTGTGTGTTTTCAGACTTTTTAATGAGGTAGTTGTTGGTGAGTCTGTAAGTGATCTTGGGCTTAGCAATCCTGAAGGTTTCATTTATCTCTTTCTTCTCTCCCCGTCCGGAAATAATAATTATTTTCAAAAAAAAAAAGATCTGTCTTACGCCGATGTCCTTTGGAGATTGACAGGTTTGGGTAGTAGTGGAGGCCGTTTTAGGCGAATGTTACTCTTCGCAAATCTGATTTTCGAACTAAATAAATCCAGTGCAAACTCATCGGATAGTTTTCGTAGTCTGGTGGAAAAGGTGCTTGGTGGGTAAGCAAAAGTGAAAACCCGAAAGCAAAAGGTATGGTAGTAATCGAGTGTAAGAACCTGGACGAGGTTACATTACCAGAAGAAATCTGTGTTGCTCTAAGGAAGAAGGTAGGGTAGAGCCTAGATATGCTCTCCTAATTCATTCGAGAGTTGAATTTGGATGCGGCAGTAATATATGAAATTACGACTCTTCTACGTGGGTAAAAGACTCATCTAAAAATGTGGCGATATGGGCATGCGGAAAGTAAGTAATACCGGAAATAATGGCGAGCCGGCTTTTTTAAGGGCAAAAATCGCCGAGGTCCATATCTGCAACTGTTACGCCTCTTCTAGGGCAGCATTAGTGCAATATGAGAAGATTCTAGACAGCTTGGTGTTGGACCCAAGAGGTCACAATCCTAAAACTATTCCCGTCTAGCACGTGGACCTTCGACTGGAAAAGCCGAGTGACGAATATCAGAGAAAAATTCTATTTTAAATCTCTAGAAAGCTCGACATTGTACATTAACTGATGATCACTTACATCAACACAACGTTAATGAGGGAGATGCTGCAGCAGGTGGGTCAACACTGCTAAGCTTCCGAAGAAGAGCACCCGTTTTGATTCTGACAATTGGAAAGTTATCTGCGTGTTTCCTGCCGTCACAAAGTTGATAGCTAAAATAATCCCGGAACGCATCAAAGAATATCTCGAAAACTTGATCGATAAAAAACAGGTTGGTTCCCGCTTGAGATCCTCTTGCATTGACCATATCAACGTCCTATAGATCATTTTTGAACAGTGCGCGAAGTTTAGATCTTCACTTCACTTGCTTTTTAATCGATTTGGAGAAAGCTTTCTATACCGTGAACAGACAGTGCATCTGAAGTGCTCCCCGCAGGACGGACATTTCGGAGAAACTATTAGCTATTATCAGATTGATAGATGATGGTGCAAAATGTCACATGGAACATCGGGGAAAAATCTTGGAAGAATTTGAAGTCGAAAGCAGAGTCCATCAGCTTACCACTTGCCACCGATTTTATTTCTCCTTGTTATCGGTGAAGTTCTTCATGCTGCATTGTCCGGAAGACGTGGAGGAATTCAATGGATGATGACATCTTTCCTCAAACACCCCGACTATGCTGATGACATCTGTTTCGTCCCTCACTCGGCCAAGCTCGAAATTTCGAAAGAGTGACTAGTAGAGTTGGACTGTAATAAGCCCCAACAAAACCAAACTATTCAGTCTGACGGGTCATTGCACTCTTCCTATCTTCATTAATGGGCAGAGCATCGAAGGCACACATGTGGGAAGCGTAGTTTCTGCCGACGGTGGCACCGAGCTGGATGTTACTCGACGCGTTAATAGCGCTAGAACTGCTTTCGCTACCTTGTAAAAAATCTCGAAATGCAGTTATCTCAACACCAAGATCGAGATGAGACTGCGCATGTATTCTTACCGTGTTGCGATATGGGAATAGCACATGGAAAAGGACCACCAGTGTCACTCAAAGGTTTCAACCCTTGGTCAACACTTGTCTGTAACGTATCATCGGATATGGTCACCTGCTTCTATTTCAAACAAAAAATTTGGTCGACCCACAAGCCTGTCACCCATACCATGGATAGGTCGCATTTTAAGGAAAGGCAACAATATCATTGCTGGCTACGCCATGTCGTGAAAGTCACTCTCCCAAGACAGCCGACGGGTGAGTCGCCCCAAGAGCGCCTGACGCAGAGTGGTAGAGGACGGGTGCCGGCATCTTGGAAAGTCCTGGGAGGAGCTGAAGTGCATTTCAGGTAACCGCGAACGATGGCGCGTAGGTGCTTTTTAGTTCCAGCTCATTAGATAGTAATCAAAACATTAATAATTGGAGCTTACTTTGTCAATTGGAAAACATCCTGTTAGAGAAGAAATTATAATTATGAAAAGCTAAGTATTGTTAGCTCAGTAAAACCAATAGACTCTGGAAGTAATTGCCTATCTGAAACTCCAATAGAAAGTTTATTAAAATCACTTGGGGTATGTATCTTCCCGTATCATAAATTAGTACTAAATTGCGTTTGCAAAAGCGCTTAACATTGCCTCCCACCATAAATAAATATTCTCCAGCTCCCAGGAAAAAACATAAACTCCAGTCGACGGCAAACTTCCTATTAATGAGCAGGATTTTGCTTATAATTTCGTAACTTGCACTTATAAATCTCGCAGTAAGATCCGCTTACACTTCCAGGACCTGGTTAAGGTGTGTGCGCTCGGTAACATATCAATCTCCCATTCGGTCACAGCGTTAAATATCCATCCAAGGGAAACACCTTCATGCAAATGCTTTTTTCCTTGTTGTATATCCTCCGTGAATGGTCTGGCTTTATTACAGAAATGTTTCCGGCTTGATGATTTATTGGCAACAGGGAGTAGCTGTTTCCTGCAACACTCGACTCTTCTCGTCTACTCAAGAAGTGTGAAGTGTTATGTAGATACGCGCGTATTCGTGCTAGAGTGAAATAAATCAAATCAGGATATTGAGTTTCTTCGTTTAACAAGGCGTCAAGTTGCTTTTCGCACCTTTTTGCATATGAATGCAAGAGGCAAAAATATGTACGGTAATACCTGTAGATATGGGGGAAGAAATGCTAAGGATAACTTAGTGTCTTCCCCGCTTAAATGGGCCAGGAGATTGTTTTTCCAGTTAAATCAGGGAAATGCTATTCTCTTTTCCGAAATTGTACGGGAAGCTTCTTGAAGATTCATAATACATAGTTCCATAGGAATTTACTTATCAAAAGTTGTTGTTGTGAAGTGAAAAACCTAAAATAGACGAATCTTTTAAGATTCCAGATATAGTAGAATCCCGATAATTCGTATGGTCAAAGGACTGAAGGGATTATCATTTATCAAGAGTGGCATTAAGTATATAGGTTTATTAAGTACTCTCCCAGATGCATCGACCTACTTTGCACAAGTGCCGGACACTGTCCCAGGACGTGTATAGAGGTTTCATCACCCTCCGCACAAAACCTGCAGGCAGTGTCCGTAGATATCCATAGTTTCCCTTGGTGATAGTTTATCCGACAGTGACCAGTGAGAATTCCCACTATGATTCGGAGGTTCTTTTTGGTGAGGTTTAAGTAATCCTTTGTGCGCATGGGTTCGTATCCCCCAATAAGCACCCTGGACTGCTCCATCCCTGGTAGGGTCGATAACATTTGTTTAGGACTTTATTTTCAGTGACATTATGTTTCCTTCTCGATATCATCACAGTCATGCTGTGCAAGCAATGAACCAAAAGTAGCGAGATGAGCACAATGAACGATCTCAAATACCTATGACAAAACGGGATTGGAGCCCACGGCAACAAGATTCAGAGGCTCGTTCAGCCAGCTTAACAACCAAATTTGTTAAATTTCGTGAGCTGAACCTATGAGTTCGTTCATCAGCACCCCAGATGATAATATTCGTGAAACTTTAGAGCAAAGAAGGAACCCGGTGCAGGCGAATGTTGAATAGGATAGCAACAAGAACTTCCGAAGATGGCTTCCTCTATGGAGAGGATCCGAGCAATGGAAAATTTTACGGTCTTGAAAACTATCTCACCTGGAAATTTACGATACTGGTATTCGTCTCCCTCATTTATTGCATGTTTGCGGCTGGCTGAAAGCAGCATTTAAGGATTCTGAGTCTTAGATCTTAAGTATTCCTGTTACGTGGCAACTTGAAAAGGACGAACCTATGCACTACCAATGCAATCATTACAAAGTATTTAAGCCGAAAAAAAGGGAGCCACATTGCGGCTGGTTACTAATTACTCCTTGGAGGGTATACATGGTCCAATGAAATGCGCTTCAACTCCCCCCAAGACTCCTCGAGACACTCGCACTCCATCTCTATCGTTGTGCGCCAAGCCCCATTGGGGCGATCCACCCATCGGCCATTTTAGGAGATTGGTTCCACCGCATGGCTTAGTCAACAATAGAATTATCGCCCCTCCTTAATGTGCCACCTATTCACTGCCTGTTCCGCCTTTTGACCACATCGTTCGCGGGTAACTGGCCTGTGCACCAACCAAGTTCATTTGAAATAGTATCAGGCCAGCGTAATGCGATGATACGACGCAGATAGGTATTCACGAACAATAGTGTTCACTTTCCATATGCTCCTTCCATATAGCAGCATCAACTTGATCTTGGTGTTGAGATAACTGCATTTCCAGATTTTATCCAACGTGGCGAAAGCGAATCTAACGCTCTTAATGCGTCGGGCAACATCCAGTTTGGCACCACCGTGGCAGTTGCCATCCTTCCTAGATAATTGATTGTTGTCTTCGATGTTCTGCCCATTAATGCAACTAGGGAGAGTGTGATGACCCGTCAGACTGAAAACCTTGGTTTTGTGGGTATTTCTTTAGTCTATCTCTACCTGCCTCTCTTTTCAAATCCAGAGCAATTTGGCCAAGATCCGTGACCCATTGAAAAGTTGAGTGAGCAAACAGATGTCATCAGCGTAGTCGAGGCATTTGAGAAAAGATGTCATAGTCCATTGAATTCCTCCACGTCCTCAAGACAAGGTAGCACGAAAAACGTTACCAATAATAAGAAGAAATAATGTCGGTGACAAGATGCAACCCTGGCGGAGTCTGCTTTCTACCTCAAAATTCTCCGAGATTTTCCCTCTGTGCAGCGTATGACATCTTGCGCCATCATATATTGCTCTGATAATAGCTGTTAGTATCCAGAGAGGGTACCAGCCTGCTCTCTATTGAGTTGTCCAGCTATTTTCTTAGCGCCGGTAGGGAGCAGGCAGATACTCCTCCAGCCTACTTTCTGTCAAACAAACTTTCTAGGTTGATGTGTTCCAGTATTACTGTAGCTACTATCTTTCCGACAGCAATTATCACACTTAAAACGGGTGCCCTTCTTTAGAAACTTAACGATCGTCCCCTTCTTCCACTTTCTGGGAAAGGTGACCGATTCCCATGATTTCCGTAGGAGTAAAAGTAACAGGTCTACAGAAACTACAGGTGCAGCAATAAATAACTCTGGGCGGAAACCATCGATCGCAGCGTTTGAGTGGCTGAAATGGAGGAGGAACAATTTGTATTCGCATATTATAGTGGGCGGCCATTTCGAATCACAAGAGGTGAAATTTTACTGAATATGATACGGTTGAAGTATTCTTTGCACCCATTCAGTTAGTCGTGGTTGCGGATGAAAAGTCGACCGTTGACATCCTTCACAGGACCATCGCATTTCGGGATGCCGTATACAGTTCTGAAATTATTGCGATCTGCGGCATCTTCCGCTTCCCTGATCAGCACTATAGCAAATTCTCTCTTGTCATGATATTCTCAAGCGCGTTTCACAGTATGTCTGCCGTTCGATCAGCAAGATAGCTTTCCCATCGTCCAAGGACAGCTGGGTCATATAAGCGGTGGATTTTGTACTTAGGGGGTCGAAATTTTCCACCCCTGTGAGGAGTGACGACCGCAACATGCTAGCAAACGTAAGCGACCATCAGATATTGATCGAAGCCGATATCGGCACTTCTCTAACTACGCACATCCAGGAGAGAACCCCTAAATCGACCGCTGATCGCGAAGCGGCCAATTTGATTGCTTGTTCGGTGCACGGTGCCCGTGTACGGTTATGCCAGGATCTGTCCTCGAGCAATGACGAGGCGATGCAAGCTGCAGACATTCATGAATTTCCCACCATTATCTTTACGATCGTCAAGACCATGTTTTACCCATCATATATCCGAGGAAAGGGTTGTGGGAGCCCACCTTGGCGTTCAAATCATCCATCATGATCACAGTGTCAGCTTTAGGAAATGAAGATTGCCTTGAAAGATATTTTTCCTTTTTATTAGCTAAAAAGTATCTAGTCTATACAAATCCGTATCTCGGAAACCAACTGTCCCCTTCTTCAGTGTTTTATCGCAGTAAGAAGTTAACGACCTTCCGTGTTCCGCACCTTCCCCAGACTTACCGAAGTTAGTTTACGCTGAAGGATGACAGTTTCCAACAGCAGAAACTGACAAAAATTTCATCAGTGAATTATATTGCTCCTTATCAAACCAGATAGGACCTGTCCTCTTCTGCTGTAATTACCATTGCTTCTGAGCGATCACGCTTTTGCACTTTCCTCTCGGTTTCAGTTCAGTTCACCTTGAACTTGGAGCCCGCTCATTGTCAGCATCATCGATCACCATATTGAGAAAATTTTTTGTGGGGGTTCCTTCTTTTGTTTCTTTGGCGGCTGTCGATGCAAACCTGGCTCATCTGTGCCCTTAGTGAGCCATGTTTATTGTTGAACATCAGGGAATCCGGAATGAGATTTCCAATAGGATCTTTGTTACGGGGCAGCAATGTTTGTGTTGATCTTTCCAACGATGATTCTCTCATTTATACTGTATAGTCCCTGTCATTATTCTTCTGTATGAAGACCGTTCAGTCTTTTTCAGGAATTGTTCGAAATAGTATCAAACTTTGAAGAAGGGATCTTCTTGAGTTTTTTCCCTACTGATTCCTCGATTTGTAATACTATCTACAGCAGAGGCGAAGTTGGCTATGACTGAGGGATTACACTAATTATGTGTCGACCTGTTTGCTCATATTTCTCTGCCGCCAGAACTCGGTATTCCATTTCCTGCATCATAACTTCTTCTGTTTCCAGATAAAGAGCTACTGTTTTTAGACGCAAGGATCGACGTCCCCCTCTCTTGTCCCAAGCTACCGCCGGTTACTATCAAGGAGTGGGCTTTTGGTAGCAGAACTGTAGATTTTTGTTCAGTGACAAATCCTCTGTTTTCTGTCATTTTGTAGTAGAGGTTCTACAAGTTACCATAGGCCCATACTACCATTTGACAGTCCGCGTGTCTGGCTGTTGCACGGAGATCTTTATACCTGTTAATACGGAATTTCGTGGGAATATTGGAACTGTGAGCCGCCATACATGGCACCTTGATGGTGATATGGTACCTTGCAACTAGCAAACTTGGGGCGACCGAAATAGTCATACGAGGTATGAAACTTTTGACATTTTTCGGATTAATCGTGCAGATAGTCGCGTATAAGCTTTAAGGTCAAATATAGTAAACTTAGAGTAGGAAGGGAAAGGTAGGGAATAACAAGCTGGGATTTAAGTACACTGAAAAGATCAGAGAAGGTTTTTGAAGTCCTATAAATGGAATTTAGGTTATTCACATTCGGCACTAACGGTATTACGTAAAGCTTACGCCCAGAAACAGAGAGCGCACTCAAATTGATGACGACAGATAGATTGAAAACCTGTTAGGCTATGCGTCATCTTAGGAAGCGAATAACACTGGGCCTATGCTGCGTTGGTTACCCAGCGACCGTATCACGAAGTATTAGTTTTAGGCCAAACAACAAGCTAAACTGTTAACTCAATTTCAATTGCATACTATACGGAGAAAAGGACGAAGTCGACTACCGGCACATTGCAAGCAGTTGCAGGTGCGCTGATTACAAAGAAGCCCTCAGAACAAATAGCAGATGAGATTGGTACTGAACAGCGTTCATCACTGAGAGACGGCGCAAGAAGTTCTCGAAGGGCATCCGCAACGAAACCATGAGAATTCACTAAAGTCGGTAAATCACACCGCAATAAGGAGCTAACAGGTTGAATAAAAATCAAACAAACTGTACAGTTTTACAAACTGATGGAGAACATACCCTTGAGAGGTTATGGGATACCCTTAGGTGAGGTTTATAAGGGCAAATGTAAGAGGAATTTAAATCAACAGTTGTTATACTATTCTTATCGCAATACTTGTAGAATACTAGATCCTGAATGATATAGCTCAAAAATACAGCGGCTAAATGGTTGGTTTCAGAGGCGTATTTTTTCGAGTATCAAAAGCACTAACACTTTTTAAGAATAATACCTAGTATCCCAACCACCCTGAGAGACAAACTGATTTTAGTCAGCTGTATATGTGTAGCTACGTGAGCAAGGACTCCCAGAGGTCCCTTCTTCTTTTTCTTCAGCCTTTGTCCCATTCACAAGCGGGGTCGGCTCGTCGTGATCGGCTTCGCCATTTGGCTCTATCGAATGCCTGATCTGGGTGCAATCTCGAGGCTTTCAAATCCCCATCCAGCGTATCAAGCCACCGTTGCTTAGGTCTGCCTTTTGGTCATTTACCATCGACTTCGATGTTCAGACCAATTTTGGCAAGTGAATTCTCGTTAGCACGAATTGCGTGACCATACCATCGGTGTAACCCCATAACATCATCATCATCATCAACGGCGCAACAACCGGTATCCGGTCTAGGCCTGCCTTAATAAGGAACTCCAGACATCCCGGTTTTGCGCCGAGGTCCACCAATTCGATATCCCTAAAAGCTGTCTGGCGTCCTGGCCCACGCCATCGCTCCATCTTAGGCAGGGTCTGCCTCGTCTTCTTTTCCTACCATAGATATTGCCCTTATATACTTTCCGGGTGGGATCATCTTCATCCATACGGATTAAGTGACCCGCCCACCGTAACCTATTGAGCCGGATTTTATCCACAACCGGACGGTCATGGTATCGCTCATAGATTTCGTCATTGTGTAGGCTACGGAATCGTCCATCCTCATGTAGGGGGCCAAAAATTCTTCGGAGGATTCTTCTCTCGAACGCGGCCAAGAGTTCGCAATTTTTCTTGCTAAGAACCCAAGTTTCCGAGGAATACATGAGGACTGGCAAGATCATAGTCTTGTACAGTAAGAGCTTTGACCCTATGGTGAGACGTTTCGAGCGGAACAGTCTTTGTAAGCTGAAGTAGGCTCTGTTGGCTGACAACAACCGTGCGCGGATTTCATCATCGTAGTTGTTATCGGTTGTGATTTTCGACCCTAGATAGGAGAAATTGTCAACGGTCTCAAAGTTGTATTCCCCTATCCTTATTCTTGTTCGTGTTTGTGTTTGACCAGTGCGGTTTGATGTTGTTGGTTGATTCGTCTTCGGTGCTGACGTTGCCACCATGTATTTTGTCTTGCCTTCATTGATGTGCAGCCCAAGATCTCGCGCCGCCTGCTCGATCTGGATGAAGGCAGTTTGAACGTCTCGAGTGGTTCTTCCCATGATGTCGATATCGTCAGCATAGGCCAGTAGTTGGGTGGACTTGAAGAGGATCGTACCTCTTGCATTCACCTCAGCATCCCGGATTACCTTCTCGAGGGCCAGGTTAAAGAGGACGCATGATAGCGCATCCCCTTGTCGTAGACCGTTGTTGATGTCGAATGGTCTTGAGAGTGATCCTGCTGCTTTTATCTGGCCTCGCACATTGGTCAGGGTCAGCCTAGTCAGTCTTATTAATTTCGTCGGGATACCGAATTCCCTCATGGCCGTGTACAGTTTTACCCTGGCTATGCTATCATAGGCGGCTTTAAAGTCGATGAACAGATGATGCAACTGTTGTCCATATTCCAACAGTTTTTCCATCGCCTGCCGCAGAGAGAAAATCTGATCTGTTGCTGATTTGCCTGGAGTGAAGCCTCTTTGGTATGGGCCAATGATGTTCTGGGCGTATGGGGCTATCCGGCCTAGCAAGATAGTGGAGAATATCTTATAGATGGTACTCAGCAACGTGATACCTCTATAATTGCTGCACTGTGTGATATCTCCCTTTTTATGTATGAGACAGATTATGCCTCGCTGCCAATCGTCAGGCATTGATTCGCTGTCCCATACCTTGAGCACAAGTTGATGAACCACTTGGTGTAACTGGTCGCCTCCATATTTAACCAATTCGGCTGTAATTCCATCGGCTCCTGGCGACTTATGATTTTTTAGCCGATGAATTGCACGGACTGTTTCTCCTAAACTTGGTGGTGGCAGTATTTGTCCGTCGTCTTCAGTTGGCGGGACCTCCAACTCGCCGATGTTCTGGTTGTTCAGTAGCTCATCAAAGTACTCAACCCATCGCTCTAATATGCCCATTCTGTCGGAAATCAGATTTCCCTCTTTGTCTCGGCAGGATGAGCATCGAGGTGTATAAGGCTTCATCCTGCTGACTTGTTGGTAAAACTTCCGCGCCTGGTGCGGTTGCTCCCTGTACTTTTCTAGTTCACAGACTTGTTGGTTCTCCCAGGCTTCCTTTTTCCGTCTGTGAAGTCGCTTCTCCGCTCGACGGAGTTCGTGATAAGTCTCTGCGCGTGCCCGCGTTCTTTGAGAATGCAACATTACTCGGTATGCGGCATTCTTCCGTTCCGTTGCTAGCTTACATTCATCGTCAAACCAGCCGTTCCGACTCCTTTTGCGGCTGGGGCCAAGTATATTTGTGGCCGTATCCATGATAACGTTTTTCAGGTGGTTGTGAAGATCATTAGTTGATACTTCATCTCCAGGTCCTCTGTTGACTGCGGTTATTGCGGCATCCATTTCCCTCTTATAGGTGTCGCGGAGGGTTGTGTTGTGGATGGCTTCAGTGTTCACTCTCACCTGATTGTCAGAGGGAATTCTAGGTGGTATTGTTATTCGAGCTCGGAGCACCATGCCAACGAGATAGTGATCCGAGTCTATATTGGCCCCCCTATATGTTCTGACATTCATCAAGGCTGAGAGGTGGCGGCGTTCGATCAACACGTGGTCAATTTGGTTGAAAGTGGTCCCGTCTGGAGAGGCCCACGTATGTTTGTGGACCGCTTTCCGCGCAAACCAGGTACTTCCAACAACCATTTCGTGTGACCCTGCTAATTGAATAGTCCGCAGTCCGTTATCATTTGTTTTTTCGTGTAAGCTATGGGAGCCAACGTATCGCCTGAATACGGGCTCCTTCCCTACTTGGCTGTTAAAATCCCCAAGTATGATTTTGATATCATATCTGGGACAGGCTTCGAGGGTTCTTTCTACTGCCTCGTAGAAGGTATCCTTCTCCGACTCTGCAGTCTCCTCTGTAGGGGCGTGAACGTTTATGAGGCTTATATTTCTAAATTTGCCTCGCAAGCGCAGAGTGCATAGCCGTTCGCTTATACTTTCAAAGCCGATAACAGCAGGTTTCATTTTTTGGCTGACTAAGAAACCTACTCCGAGCACATGGTTTACTGGATGGCCGCTATAATATATGGTGTAGTGGCTCTTCTCCAGGAAACCGGTCCCTGTCCATCGCATCTCTTGCAACGCTGTTACATCAGCCCGATATTGGGACAGGGTATCGGCTAGCTGCTTATCAGCTTCATCTCTGTACAGGGAGCGCACGTTCCATGAGAAAATGCGCAAATCGTTGTTCCTTTGTCGTTGCCGGGTCCGTCGTTTTAATATCCGTCCTATCCGAGGCTCCTGTTGTGGCTTCGTAACGGTTGTTTTCCGTGTAGGGTTGTCAGCCCTACCCAACCCCCAACCTGGAGGACCAGTTGGTACAATTTGTCCCGTTTTTAGGCGCGGGAGACTCGCCTTCATCCTTCTCCGTCTGCAGCTTTTCGTCAAGAAAGAGCTCCCAGCGGTCACCACGTGGAGGTGGAGATAGGGTTTGGTAGTAGAGCTGTTGGTGTTGGTTCAGCAGGCATTTCCCAGGTTTTATGCTCCATCGTGGGTACCAATCCACGTTTCGCCCCGGGACCTATACTACCCTTTGACCACCATAACGACCCCATAACGATCGCGGATATCCTCATTTCGGATGTGATCTAAACGTGTGAGGCCACTAGTCCAACGTAGCATCTTCGTCTCCATTACCGCAAGACGCCGTTCATTGTCTTTTATGGTCGGCCAACACTCAGAACCATAGAGAGCGATTGGACGGACAGCATTGCGGTAAATTTTAGATTTAAGACGTTCGTTGATACGTCGATCACAAAAAACACCAGTTGTTGAACGCCACTTCATCCAGGTTGCGTTAATGCGTGAAGCAATTTCATAACGCAGTTCTCCATTGGCTGATACCGTTGACCCGAAGTATTTAAATCGCTCAGTTCTGGGTAGACCACTGCCGCTGACAGTGATTGTGCCTGTTTCATGGGGATCGGTCGTCAAAAATTCATTTTTGTTTAAATTCAATCTGAGACCGTGTTGCATGAGGCGATCATTCCATTTTTGAACAAGTTCGTTCATTTTTGCTATCAGATGCTAGGAAAACATCATCTGCATAAAGCAGTGTGTAGGGCGCTGGACGTTGGATATCCCGTGTGACGGTGTCCATAACAAGGACAAAGAGGAGTGGTGAGAGGGCACTTCCTTGATGAACACCAACAGAGACACGAAGCGGTTTTGATACACCCGCCATACTTCCAACTTTACTTTTCGGATCGTGGTAGAGCAATTGAACCCAGCGCACGAGTTGTTCGTGTTGTCGCAAAGCATACCAGATGAGTTCGTGTGGTACACGGTCAAACGCTTTCTCTAGATCCAGAAAGGCAATGTAAAGAGGGCGATGCTTCTCACGGTGTTTCTCCATGAGTAACCGCGCAGCGTGTATTGCGTCAGTAGTTCCGCAGTTCTTGACAAATCCGGCTTGATTCACGGTTATTTCAACGATTTCGCGAATACGGTTGTCAAGAATGCGTTCAAAAATTTTCTCTTTCTCCACCAAAGGTCCGTATTGCAAACGGTTCCCGAGTCCAATATTTGTATGATACCTCCAATTACTGAGGACGATAATGGGCAGTACAAGACCACAGGTGCAATCCCAACAAAACTTGGAACCAGTCAGCGAAAGCTGGGCACGACCTATTCACTTAAGCCTTTGTGCGTAAAACAAAATGAGTGGTACTTCCCATATGCAATGAATCACCTGAAGAGCAATATTAGATTGTCCCATTTTACGGGATTTACAACGTATTTGTACCTAATATTGAAGTTGCAGCGACCCACGCCATGTACTTTGGAGGGATCACTTCACTCCTCGCAGGAGATGCGGTGAGATGATTGAGAGGGTAGAAACCGGGTAGAACAGCGGCCTTTCAATCTCGCTACCATGGGTTCGAATCTCAGACTTGATAGATCTAGAATTGAGACCTTAAAACGTGTTAATGTGGAAACAAGTCGAAAAACCGGAAACTGGACAAATCGGGTATCAAAGGTTTTGTTAATTTCTTATGTAAGAATATGCGGTTACACAATAGTTCCACGTATATATAGCTCATGGTGCATATACATTAAATATACCCGATATTCAATTCGGTGTGGTATGTACTAACATTTTGTATCTTCGGAAGTAGTAAATTGACACAAAGGAAGCAATCTCGACTTAATATAACTTTGTTGATAATAGTAGGATTTCGACCAAACTTTCCAATATGATAGCTCTTATCAAAGTCTATTTTATTGCAATGTTACGTATCTAGGTTGAATTTAAAGCGGGGAAACGTGGAAAATACAAAAGGTGCAGTGCCAATAAATCAAAGATGCATTGGCTGAAATAATTTTTTCCTGGATGGAACAGTTCCATGTTTGTGTGAGAATACCACAAGACTTGATAGTTGATCCCCGCTGTCAGAATGCAGTTCTCATACTTTCTGTGTAAAACAAGACAACGATCGTGAAATCATGTAATCACTGGTAGCTCAGATGTAGCTGAATATACTAACCCACCCCTAATATTAAGAAATAGGTTGTAGCCATCGATTCAAAACATGTGTTGCTCTGTCCCCAGTTTCGAGGTTGATTGACACTTCGAAGACGAAAGTACACCGTGAGAATATAATTGGCGAGCTGCGCAAGTCGGAAGAAAGATTTTAATTATAAAAACACGGAACGTGCTATTGAAGGAAGCAAGACGGGGGAGTCTTAATAATGATATCTTAATGGCATACCCATCTCACAGAGAAATTTTTAAATGGTAGCCTCGAAGGGGAGATCCAGAAAGGAGGATGTATCATAGTTTTTAGTAGGTGAGAACCAAGTTGGCTTTACAAACTGAAATAGATACATATGTTTGGTTAACATTTTTACACCTCAGACGCAGACAGCTCGCCATCCAACATTATACATTTGCTACTGTGGTACTGTGATCGGTAGAGTTTCCAGGATAGCAGAGGGATATCATTGCAGAATTGCGTCTTACTAGATACGGTAAAGGTTTCGAAAAGCTTCAGTTCCAGAAGTACCCTTGGGAAACTCACATTTTCTGATAAACTCTCCTATGATTACCTTCCAAATTCCCCGCAACTTTTGGTGCTCCCCGTTATTAAAAGTTTTATTTGGTTGTAATTCAAAATTCACCTGATTTACAAAAAACAAGCATCTCCTTGGATAGTTGAACATTTGCTCATATTCAAATAATTGACGCAAGCAGGCTTGGTACAAATTAATTTAAGTAAGATTCTCCCTATTTATTTGAACATGAGCACAAACACCATCTTCATTAGTTTCATATTTGGCATCTTACTTCGGCAGACGCTCTTACAAAGTGTGTCAACCTTCCAACGTAAATAATTCGCAGCATATTAAGGACAATCGCTACTTCACTTCTATCAATCAACTTGGCGAAGTCAAGAATCTTCTTAGCATGAGGTGGTTTCAAGGTGCGCAAAGTAAGGGTGCTTACATCAAAAACGTGACGAATAACACACATATAGTCATACCGCAACGCTTAGTCCTGGCACCGTAGTACATCACTGTGATTACGACATCACTTAATGCTGGGGAGGAACACAGCGGAGTCTTATATTCACTGTTTTCCCAGTACTCACACGCGCTTTTCCTCAAACATAGCTTTTTGGTTAAAGGATAATTAAAGTCTTACATCCATTTCGTGGAACGACCACATATGGTTGGGACCGCTGTATAAATGCGGTGGTGGCTTATAGTTCAGTGTAATGTGAGCATCGAGTTTACTGTGCAATCCTTTTTAATTAAAAGTCACAGCGAAATTACTTTCACGTTGACTAACTAGTTGTGTAGATTCACAAAGACAACACACCCGTAGATTTGTAATGATCCCATGGCGTATTTCACCTCTACCATTTTTGCATTTGCATAGATGCAGTGATTTATAATCATCTTTTGAATGTGGCAATGATGAAAAGGTTTTGCTTCTAATAATATGTGATAGGGGTTGCAATGTTCCCTTTCATGTGAAAACTGTAATAATTTGCAATTATGCAAGTACATATGAACACTGATCCAAAAATGAGTAAGATACAGCCAATTTTAGCCTACCTCAAGGAAAGATGAATATTCAGCAAATATTATACTAAAAGGCTGTTATGTCGTTCCAATGGCTGGGAAGCTAGGTAGGTATCAGTGTCCGCGGAGCCTAATGAACGCTGCATTGCGCCGTTTTAATGCCACAAACTTCTAATGCCATGAATGCTGTGATAAGAGAAAGGGGGCAGAGTCCTGCCAGCTCAGATCTTCAGAGCCGATCTCTCCCATCCTGCCATCAGAGATCTCTCTAACGTCCTCAAAGATTTATTCGCCAAGCCTCTAGCTAGAGCTGAGTAATCGAAGAGGAAGTGGCTGTAGATTCCTCTCTCTTCTCCGCAGTTTGGCAATGCACACTGCAGGGTTTGCCTCCAGCCACCCGCTCCCCCACCCCCCGCCCTTAGGACATTGTCGTAGGACATCTAGGCGTAACTTCCTAGGATTATCAATGTTTGGGTTGTAAGTTCGTGTAATCAATTTTATGATTATGTGTTATGAATTCTATCGATACTTTTAATTTTCCTGAAGAATCCTTGGGTCCTGGCCTGTAGCTTCGTAAGATCACCTTCGTCAACCAGCTTGCAGTCAATACAAGGAACCTCATGCGCAGAATTTAATCGTTTCAGTTCCGCATTGATATCTACGCTCTGCAAGAAACCCGAAAAGCTTCGACATTCAACGAGAACGCGGTATGACTATAAACTTCTCTATTTTGGTAACCCACACACTCAATACGGTGTTGGCATTGCCATCTCTGAGACCTTCCGTGATCCCATTAAAGAAGTCGAACGATTTGATGATTGGCTGGTGAAGCTCTCCATTATATTAGCTGATCCCACTATTCACTTCTTCACCGCGTACGCACAACAGGCAGTGCGACCTGATGCCGAGAAAGATGCCTTCTGGCAACTTCTCGATGAAAGGACTTGTCACGTGCCTGCTAACGACTATATTTTAATGGTTATGGTGGCGAAAAGGCAGACGGTAATAGGTACCATGGGGGAAAGCGGTTCGAAGCGCGCAATTAGGGTGGCGAGCGAATAATCAATTCTGCAGACACCCAGGACCTTGTACTTATAAATACATGGTTCATCGAACGATTGTCTCATCTTCCTACATTTTATAGCGGCAACAGTAAAACGCAAATCGACTATATTCTCATAAGACACCGACATTTTACCACTGTCACTGCTTGAAAATCCGTTCCCTATCAGACTATAGCACCTCAACATCGGCCGTTGATTGCCGTCCTGCGAATTAAGGCACCGGTAAAACAGCGTGAGGAACGCACTGGCCCGCGGCGCATTAAATGGTGGGGATTTGGTGAGAAGAAAGAAGAAAAGATCTCAATCACAAACCAAATGAAAGACACGACCCACTAAGCGGCCTCTGCAACCATCGGGGTCACCAAGCCGGGTAAGCGGTACATCAACCGAGATACTTGGCATTGGAATGACGATGTTGAAATAAAGGTCCGTGGGAAGAACCGCCATTTGGCTAATTTATAAGAACGCCAACCGAAGGAAAGCAGTCGCTGTCACCCGAGCGGACCATTACAAAAATCTCTACGATAAACTGGACACTCGAGATACCGAGAGAGATCTGTATCGACTTGGCAAAAGCCGTAATGAACGCACATAGGATATCGAACACTTTTGTTGTGTTAATGACAAGAACGGTACTTTGCTTATCAACCGTTGAGCCGGGGCTGATAGATGGCGAGAATACTGCGAGCAAATTTCAACTCAAGAGATTGCTCATCTTCCACTTCTGCAATCACTGCCGACATTTGAAACAGTTCCACCTGTCAGCGAAACTGGTGCTCAGAGGTGGTGGCGAAGAAGACGGGGCAGCAACCCTGTCAGCCGAACCAAAACCAAGTGACCGAGGAGAACCTCCATAGTGGTGGCACCGGGAGGCGTTGTATCGCATTGACTTGCCGGCCGTGATGCATTAGGCGAATGCTCCAAAGACCTAATTAGGGCGATCAGACCCGAATCTGCACGGGGACTCATCTGAAGTGGCAGTAGTCACGAAACTTCTCCAGGGGTATACTGGTACCATGGGAACTGGGATAGCCCCTGAACTCACATACTTCAGGAGAATTCCTGTTGTATGTGCGTTCAGCTCGGTTGTTCTCGGTTGGCCTCCTAGTGGAAGCTTCATGAGGGTTGTGGTTATGTTCAAGCGAATGGATACCGGCTCAGCGTGTTGTTGCGTTTCAACACGGATGCCGTATTTCTTAGTTCGGTAAAGATTTTGGTAGGTTCTGCATCCAACAGTATGAATGCTGAGCCATGCAATCGGTATAGACTGATACCGCCGTAGCTTGCTGCGGCGGGGTTCTGATTATGGTCACAAAGTCAATCCGTGTCTTAAGAAGTCCACGAGACAGATACTCACGATAAACAACCAGGACTTTCGTGTCAGCGCGACTGAAGTCGAGAAGGCAACAAAACGAATGAAATCGGGGAAAGCCACAGGACCAGACGACATCGCATCTGACCCCTGGAAAGCGAACAGTTAGGACCCAACACTGTGGCTCATTGAATTCTTTAATCGGATTATTTAGGAAGGTAGAACACCATCTGACTGGCATCAAAGTATCACAGCTCGAATATGGCAAAAGAAAGGTAGTCCAGCAAAGCATTTGAACGCGTTCTTGGCGCGAAATCATTTAAACAACCTTGAATCAAGTCGGATTTGTCAAAAACTGCGGAACTACTGACGCAATAGACGCTGCGCGGTTACTCATGGAGAAATACGGTAAGAAGCATCGCCCTCTTTACTTTCCCTTTCTGGATCTAGAGAAAGCATTTGGCTGTGTGCCTCACGAACTCATCTGGTATGCTTTACCACAACACTTAGTGCTAGAAGAACTAGTTCGCTGGGTGTATCAAAATCGCTTCGTGTCTCTGTTGGTGTTCATTAAGCAAGCGCCCCCTGACCACTCCTCTTTTTTTTTTGTTATGGACACCGTTACACGGCACATCCAACGTCCAGCGTCGTATACACTGCTTTATGCATATGATGTTTTCCTAGCATCTGATAGCAAAACTGATATCGATCAATTTGTCCAAAAATGGAATGATCGCCTCATGCAACACGGTGTCAGATTGAATTTAAACAAAACTGAATTTTTAACGATCGATTCCCATGAAACAGACACAATCACTGTCGACGGCATTGATCCGCCTAGGACTGAGCGATTTAAATACCTCGGGTCAACGCTATCAGCCAATGGGGAACTATGAAATTGCTTCACGCAACCTGGATGAAGTGGCGTTTCACAACTGACGTTCTTTGTGATTGACGTATCAACGAACGTCTCAAATCTAAAATTTATCGTAGTGTCGTCCTGTGGCCCGCTATGGTTCTGGGTGTTGGCCGACTATAAAAAACAATGAACGGCGTCTTGCGTTAATGGAGACCTAGATGTTGCGTTGGGCGTGACACGTTGTGATCACATCCGAAATGAGGATAACCACGATCCTTATGAGGTTGCACCGATCGTGGAACAATTGCGAGAGAGGCGTCTTCGATGGTATGGTCATGAAATTCGTGCTAGCGAGAATTCACTTGCCAAGAGTGATCTGAACATCGAAGTCGATGGTAAACGACCAAAAGGTAGGCCGAAAGAAGGGTGACATGAAACGCTGGATGGGGATTTAAAAGCCTCGAGATTGTACCCAGATCAGGCATTCTATAGAGCCAAATGGCGAAACCGATCACGACGAGCCGACCCCGCTTGGGAATAGGACAAAGGCTGAAGAAAAAGAATAGTAATAACATAACTAACGGCGAGTTTTCTGGCTCCTAACTTCACCACTGATTTGTTCAAAATTACCTCCTTCTTGAATTTGAATTTGGGGGGGGAAGGGTGGGTTCTTACTTTCTGCTGGCATAAGTCTATCCTGGCCCTTCATTAGGGCCTCTTCCGATTCAAGGCCTTTTTTCAAAAACCACAAATACAATTTAGCCTCTGTGTCATTGAGGCGTGTTTCCTCCCTGACGTTTTAAACTTACTTTTGACTTCAAGGACTTTATTTGTGGTCTTCTCAACAGGCAAGTGTTGAGCATGGCTCCATTGCTCAACTTCCGAACTTTTCCTCTCTTGAGTGTTATTACGTAGCTGTCAGTAGTGCGGATAATTACCTCCGACTTTTAGATCCGTTTGTGTACGGCATGGAGTCCCGGTTCTTTGTTGTTATTTTTCTTCTTTGTATTTTTCACTCATTTAGTTTGCAGAAGTATAGGGATTACAAGATCCGCTAGTATTTTGGCATAGCCTCGGTAATAAGGTAAAGTTAAGCTCCTCACTGACGCGACCACGTGTCAGTGAGGCTCATTTCGAATACAATCTGTTGCCACCAACTCCAGATTATCCAATGAGTACGATTTGTATAATACTCTGGTTTGGGGGAGTCTCCCAGTCTCCGACCACATTCAGTTTAATGAATTGTTTGAAGTTATTCCTCTGCTTGTAAGTGTTTCATACGTAGCCTAACAGACCTTGAAATTTTGAAAGTTAAGACAAAAAATTGCCAAGCGTTCGAAGTGCAAGCAGCATCCGAACTTTGTTTGTTGTTTAGAAGTTCCTCCATAATGAAGTGTTAATTGGACTTACGGTGAACGCTGGGAAGACTGGGCTAGTTATGTTCACTAGGAACGTCAGGTGGGGCAGCTGTACGCTACCCACCTTAGCAGGGGCAGAAATCCAGCTCACACAAACAGTCAAGTACTTAGGAGTACATTTCGACTCCAAGTTAACGAGGAAGCATTATATCCAGGAACAACATCAGAAATCCTGCAGATTGTTCTGGTGCTGTAGGAATGCGATAGGTAAGACCTGGGGACTTTCATCCAAACGGATATACTGGATGTATACATCCATAATAAAACTCAATTTTGATGTATGCATGCATCGTCTGGTGGCCAAGAATGAACTTTGCTAACGGCAGGAAGCTGCTAACGCAGATTTAGAGGCCCGGTTGCCTAAGCATTACTAGAGCAATGAGTAGTACGCTGACCGTGGCACTCGAAGCTATACTAAATTTGCCCCCTATCCATTTGGAGGTAAAACGGAAAGCAGCTGTAAGCTTGATACCATTGGCGCGAGAAGGCGGCTAATCAAACGGTCATGCGTCTATCTGGAAATTCCTTCCTTCCGGTAGCCCTGATGCCGACCGATCATATGGTTTCCAGATTTGTCTTTGAAAAGACATACACTATCATAATCACCGAAAGAGAAGAATGGTCGACCAGTGGCCATGAGTCTTTTCAGATTACAGACCTAATAATCGGGCGCAGGGGTGTTCTCGGAGAATCCGATTATACAACTGGCCCAACCCCTCGGAAAAATGACGACCATATTCCAGGCCATATGCCATTTCATTGGCAGCAGAAGAATATCTGCGACAAAAATGGAGGGGTCGCACCATTCGAATCTGTTCCGACAGTCGGGCGGCATTATCAGCACTAAATGGCAACGGCATATCAAGCCAGTTAGTGTGGAGTTGTCATCAGGTGCTACTGAAATTTGGCCGACTGAACGAAACATTCCTGATGTGGGTGCCGGGGCACTCTGGCATCGCCGGTAATAAGGAGGCTGAGAGACTGGCTTGCCTAGGGTCTGGATCCACAATGGTGGGGCGGGAATCCGACCGTCTACTGTCAAGTCTGCTCTGAAGGGTGAAATTGCAAGGATTCACGCAACCGAGGGGAGAAATTTGGACTCTTGCCGGCAAGCGAAAATCCTTGTGAAGGAGCCTAGGGCCACTAGAGCAGCATTTTTGTTGTCCCTTAAGAACATGAAAACCCTAGTAGGGCTTTTGATGGGACGCTGCTCCTTAAACTACCATATGGAAAAGATTGGGGTAGTGGTTTCCGCTATGTGCAGCCAATGTGAGGAGGAGGAAGAGACGGCCCTACACTTTTTATGCAGCTGTCCGGCATCCTCAGATCTTAGACGAAGACACCTTGGCAAGGTTTTCTTCAATGAAGAATCTGCACAGTCTCTACCTCTGGAGAATGTTCTCAGATTCGATAAAGCCTGCGAACACCGTAGGCGGGAAGCCATTGAATAGGCAACCTGCGGGGATAGTACAATGGGCCTAACAATGGCCTGAGTGCTCGGAGCTGCGGCTCCCCCCAGTTGGCTAAACTAAAACTAAAACTAAGTGTTAATTGACATCGCAATACACTGTGCTCATCAACAATGCTTAAAATCCATTGTGATGATTATGATTCGGACATGAGGGAAGACCACTACCGCTGCCAACTCCTGGTTCTCTCAAAGTCATTCTTTCTGTAATGGATTTACTGCTTGGAGATCATATTCGCTTTATACCAAAGTGCTGATTTCATACTACGTCAATACATATTCTACCCTGCTGTGAAAATTTGCACTCCCACTCAGGCTAACAATTCATACGTATATTTCCACTCCTTTCACCTTTCTTATTTATGAACATATGCCAGTTTTCTTTTTCCTACGTTAATTGTTTTGTTATAGTCACAAACAACCCTCGCCCCCCCCTGAATTCAATTATTTAGTCTTATACGTCTTCTACCATGCCCCCCCCCCTTCAACCAGGTTAAATTAAGTTCCTTAGGCCTACCTATTATTATTAGACTTTAGATCGCTGATCTCAATCTACCTTTGATAAACCACAACAATAATTACACGAACGGCCTTCAGAATTACTCACCACCTAAAATTAAGACAGTGCGATAACACCGAGCTTTCGTTCTATAAAAATATCTAAGTAGAAACGTAGATCTGCTAATGAAACTCATCGATAGTGTGTAGATGTCTCACGTTTACCTGAGTAACTGACTAGCTTTACGGCCTATAATAGTACGATAACGCCAAGTACAGACGCGCGGTTATGATAAATAAATGGCTCAGTACTCACTCGAAAGCGGGGTTGTAAATATTGAAAGAAGAACAGCGGAATACTTCCATATAATTAGCACTTTAATAGTATCGCATACTTATTTGTGTCCAACGACCTCTGGGTATCAAGTGCCGGTGAAACATGGAGACTATGAACCTTTTCAAGGAATGGCGGAAAAAGCGTTTCTACAAAATGCCAATGGATAGATCGAAGCAATCGGAACTCAGTCTGGCGTGGACGTACAGTTTTGTGAAAAATCTGACACCTAAAAGCGTAGTTCGAAAGCATGATCTAACCGTGGCAGTTCCGTCACGTCGGAAAACCCCAATCAGATGGTCTCTTTCTTTGGACCTCACCTATGTTCTCGCGCTGATGAATACTCAACAAAGGAATTGTGCTGTGATTTGTTGTATTTTTGATTTATTTTTCATCCTGGACTTTCGTAAGAACCAGATATTTGTAAAGAGTCGTTCTGACAAGATTTCGTTTAGTGTGTCATTTGCCAAAATAGAGGGTGATAAGCTCATGAATGTTAAACTTTTTCCTTATATTGGTACGGATTTCACTACCAAAATCTAATGTATCCGTGAAATTAATTAATCTTATCACTTTCAGGACAAATGCTGATGAAATGGCTCGTGACATCTATGCAGGGCGCCGGGAGCATCCTGAACGAAATCGACCTAGCCGCCCTGGCGCAACAATGCTGCGTTAACCTTCTGATAGCAGGCGTTATCAAACCAATATGTGATAAACAACAATCGACTGAAGTGGAAACTTTCTACGTAAGTATCTGGTTGTATGACGCTTTCTGATATCAGAACATTTGGCTCTGTTTATCACGCGTAAGCTATTTATTTTCATCGATTGTATAATAGCGTTCGGAACGTTTGTAGTTTCACAAGTCATCAAGGTTTCATGCAAAATTCACTGATAATGATATATTAAAGAAGACCAGAGAATAGTATTTCAATCGCAACCCAATTGAAATTATTTAGAACTCCCCTTTCTGAATTATTAAAGGTAAACACAGGAGCATTCATTTATATGAATAACTGGTGACACTGACGTGTATATGCAACGTCATTGAAATTATTATTGATTTTCCCTCTACATATTACCAACCCTGTTCATACTGAAGTTCATTCGATATGTGGTACTAGGAAAAAGATACTTTTCCCAGAACGTAAATTTCCATATTAGTGAAATGTTCATTGAAGATGTAGTTGTACTTTGCTGGTAGCAATTCTACTTAGAATTTTGTTTTAGTAAATGAAGATGGTGGGGGTTTAATGGGTGTACCTGCTGTGTAGACACAATCCCACGGTCTTCTTCAGCCGCTGATTAATTTGGGGGCCGCTATCAGAGAATCGGTCAGAAGGCCACCGTAGTTCCCAGAGTACCAATTAACCTCCGGTGTTGCTTCGTGGGGATAGCTACGTCTGATGAGTCCTTCCAGGCTCGAAGCTGACTGCTCTCTTCGAGTACTTGACGACAGTACTTCTCAATGACTTAACTGATATCATGTACCGCTCTGTGTACAATACCACATATAAGACGTCACACGATAAAACTACCACAAAACGCACGGAACTGGTGGCTATGCACCTCGGTTACTATAGACATTGGTCCACAACGCTCCGTCCATGATTGGAGAGCAGCCCACGTATTGCATTAGCTTTTTGAAGTGTTCCACTTCCAGCATGGAACACAATCCTGACTGGAAACGCTGAAAGAGAAAGTTATTGGAGCTACCACACTCAGTCAGGATGAAGCCCACCTTAAACATAAAATCCACTATATAGCTCCCTCTGGCAGAAAAATGTATGAATTATCCATCCAGTCTACTATACTCATGTAATGCTCTTTTTCAATAATCTTCTGACCTATCCCCTCCATCTAGTTACTACTAACAATATCACTTCATAGTCAAGAGAAAACTCCTCCCGATTCTGTAGACTAACGCTTGCTGGATTACCCCGAAATCAAGACGAGGTGCACTTGATAGTACCTGTGTAGTCTTGATAGAAGACACGCTTACAAGTAGCGCGCTGACAGGCATAAAGTAAATTCCTGTCCGGCACCGTCATCGCACATTTAGGAGAGACTCGTAGATAGCACAGGCAAGAAAAAGTCCTACAGATATGGATGATGCTTAGACCTCATGCATACATGGAGGTCCAGGGTTTTACCTGGCGTGTGGACATAACATCACGGTTCTTTTCAGACCCCAGCGTGGCTGGTACAGAAGTACTAGTTTATAATGTGGAAGAGGAAGAAACTTTTCAATTCTATAACCGAAGATGGAAAAATAAATTTACTCCTAAGGAATATTCAAATTACCATCCAATTCGGTAATTATCCTACACCGTGAAGATATTGACATATATGCTTTGCGAGCGCACTCGAGACATCATCGAAATTATCCCCAACTAAGCCGCGTTTGTCAAGGACGATGATACTACTCACAGGTAATACCTCGAAATAGTTAAAACACTGGAGCGACCAACCGATGCGTCCTACAATATAAACCGAGTTTGTTCAGAACTATGACATTACTGAAACGATACCCGCAAATATCGCCCTAACTATATGGTCGTCTACGATCTAGAGAAAGCAATTCGACACCTAGTACCAGAGAAATGCATCCACTGGGTTAAACTTTTTCTTTTTCTTCTGCTTTACCGCGTTCCAAAAACTAGACTTAAAACTTATCAACCTCACTTGAACCTAGCTTACAACTGAAATAAGTGACGAAACCAATTTAGATGAGTCAATCTCGATGTCAAATTGGACAAGGGCTATGGTAGATGGGCAACCAAAAAGACCCATTTTTGGACGCATAGTTAGTACCACTCCTAGTACAACATACACTGCGTTGTCTGATGTTGATCTCATTAAAATAAGGGATGCGCTTAGCAGGAAGAAGTGAACATCCTTCTGGTAGTACCTTCCGATTGTTACGATATTTTTCGTCCGTATTATAGTTTGATTTGGCTATCGTATTTTCCTAAGCGCGATCATGTGCAATGTTTGGTAGATCTGCCAACATTGGGAATTGTTGGCAACAGATACTATCTTTTACTCAGAAAAATAATTAGTAATGACTAGACCAAATTGCCACGGTTCTAGGAGGAAAGCAAAAAAAGGTGTTTTCTCTTCCATGCCTACATATTACCAAAGAGACCCAGAGAAAACTTCCAACTTTAGAATGGATCCTACAAAAGGCTTTCAACCGTAGAAGTAGCATTGAGATAAGTGCATCGTTGGGCAAGGACAATCTTTTCTAGGAACTTATTGCGTAAGAAAATTGTTCAACCTATATTTAGGTCATACCTCGGTCTATGATGAAGTTATATTTTACGGCGGATTATTGCATCATTTCATAGACCGGATAAAAATTAAGGAAAGGAACTTTGCCAATGCTGCATACTGAACAGGAACATTCCCTTGAGAAAAAAGCCTATTATATATGTCTCCTGTCCACCCCGCGCAGAGCATTCACTTAGTCTCATCTTGTGTATTTTCATTTTTTTTTCAATAAAAATGTGCTTTAGCTTCATGATCACCTGCGCATAGCACCTGGAAAACACAAGGACAAAGTTAAACATCCATGAAGAGCTAAAATTGGAACCAAGGTGTACGAGGTCGAGAGACTGCTACTCAATCAATTCCTAGTCGTAACACATACGGAAATTCTGTGGGAAGAATCATAAATAACGAATTTTCTGTGGATTTTGCAACATATATCTACAGATATTCGGCACTGCGAGTTTTGGCAGAAGCAACACTGGATAGAGAATACAATTATTGTCACCAAGAAAAGCAATATAAGCAGCTAAGAAAAAGAGCTTAGACAACGGTTGCATTCAATGAATTGCCCTATTCCTTTGTAGAAAGGGGACGAAAAGGAGGCAATTCTCGCCGGAAATCAGAGTTTTTTGTGGAGCCCGCAATAGAGGGTCTAACAAAATTAGAATGTTTGTATGATTTCGAGATGGACCAACATAATTTAAACCCAGGGTCCTCTGCTACCATCAATATAATCAGCAGAGACAACTCTCTTCATTTTGCCGACTATTCATGAATCACAGAGGTGAGGCTAATTAGACAAAAATCCGACATAATTAGGACCGATAAAGAGGAAGGCATATCTTAAAAGAACTGACAGTTTTCTTGTGAAAAAAAACAACTATAGAACATCAGTTAGCTCAAAGGAAAAGGAAAGGGAAGAGAATCCTGAACACCACTTACATACAAAATGGGATTGTAGGCCCTAATATTAAAAAAGTACTATGGAAACTACTCACCAGACTAAAGCAAAACTAGTGACACCTAAGAATATTCGGTTCCAAAGTTTATTCATTGGTGCTAAAGCACAATAGACAAGAGTGCAGGCTCAGCATCCATAAACATGTATGCGTGGCATATCTAAAACCTCTGCTGCCATTAAGCAGTACGGTCACCCAAGTGGTAGAGCGTCATGCATTAAGTCTGCAAAAGGCCCTGCCCGTAATATGTCCGTAAATACAACCACCATGAAACTTGTACAAAGGACAAGCCGCAAATAAGCGTGCCAAGAGCCTTTCCTCCAAAAATCGTCCTTGAGTACTGAGAGGGCAACCAGGTTATTATGGTAGCAGATAGCCTCTGGTGCGGCATCACGGCAAGAAATACTCCCATATAAATCGTTTGCCGGCTTGTATCCGCTCGCATTGTCAAACGGTTTGGTTGATACCAGCTCAGTGCAATATAGAATGGTACTGCATTATATATTGCAGACCTCACAGGCCAGCACTAACACAAAACTCGTGAACCTGGGGAACCACGACGACTATGTCCATTCGCCCATTTTACTGCAGACTAAGCAGCTACGAGAAACTCCTTCCATCGTTAGAAAGCAGCAAATACGTTGCATTATCGCATCGGAGTGTTTCACTGCTAAAGATACCGTCCAGTGCATGTTTCTCAATTCCGGATGTCACAGTACGCCAGATGGATACAGAGGAGATATTACTAATCCCCTAAATCTGTTTCACACAGAACACAACCTTGACGGGAAGGAAGGTTCCATGAGCAGAGAGATTCATTCAAGGTACATGCCCATCTCAAGCCCAAAATCCACGAATGAGCTCCCTCTGATAGAAACACATTTAATGTATCATACATGCTCTTTGACGAATGCTTTATTACAAAGAAAGTAGCTCTTCCACACCAGTAATGGAGTTTCGACACAGTCAACCACAGTCAACCAAATCTACAAAGATATTGTTTGACATAAACAAAGGGCTCTTTCACTACTTCTGCGCGATCTTTAGGAGATATCCAAGACTCAGATCTCATCCAATAGATCGCAAATACTATCACACCAGGTCAGTTTAGACTTTCCGTCCGGCAAGTATGTCTTCGCTACGTTTTCTTTTACCTGATAGACCCTTCGCCATAGGTCATCATTGTGTTTACCTACGAATCACCTTCAATTTTTTTCCTGCGACTGCCTGAGCAACTCGATATAAGATGAAACAACTCAAAGGCCGCCCTGTATTATTCCAGTAAATGCATCGCCCCAAAAAGAAAACAGATAAAACTGGAGAAGCTACGAATATACTCGAATGAAAGTGGGCTTGTTTGCTTTCGTTTGGGTACACTGGCTCATATGGTATGTTCGGCAGTAGCACCCCTACGGCGAAACGAAAGATAAAATTCAGGTGTATCAAAACCGTTTGGTACCTCTGTCAATGCTTATCAAGGAAGTGCCCTCGCACCACTCCTCTTTGTTCTTGTTACGGACACTGGCACACCGGGCATCCAACGTCCAGTTCCTTATTCACTGATTTATTATTATTCTGTTAAGGGAAAGTCGCACCGCGTCCTTGAAGAACTATTGTGCCCCTTTTACTGGTTATAGTGTACCTGTTGATCATAGTATCTCAAGCAGGCCTGTAACCGTTAGGAACTTTAGTATGTTCCCCACTTCCAGAAGTTTCAGCTTTGCATCTGGTATTAAGTGTTCTCCCAGATGTATCGACCTACTTTGCACAAGTGCCGGACACTGTCCCAGGACGTGCATAGAGGTTTCGTCCTCCTCCTCACAGAACCTGCAGGCAGTGTCCGTAGATATCCCTAGCTTCCCTAGGTGATAGTTCAGCCGACAATGACCAGTGAGAATTCCCACTATGATTCGGAGGTTCTTTTTGGTGAGGTTTAAGCAATCCTTTGTACGCATGGGTTCGTATCCCCAATGAGCACCCTGGACTGCTCCATCCCTGGTAGGCCCGCCCAATATATCATAGTTCCCTCAACCGTTTCTCTTCGTTTCTTAGATTCATAGCCATGAAACCGTTTCCGATTCCACAGAAGGGTTCTGGCCCATGTAAAGGCATCCTTGCTCCCTTCTTGGCTAATTCATCCGCTGCCTCATTGCCTTCCAACCCAGCATGGCCTGGAACCCAAAGTATCCAGACCTTGTTGGACAAGCCGAGTGTATTCAGTCTCTCAAGGCATTCCCATACCAGTTTAGAGTTCACCTGGTTGGACCTAAGTGCCTTGATCGCTGCTTGGCTATCGGTGAGAATAGCTATATTCTGCCTCATGTAGTTCCTTTGCAGATTAAAGGAGGCACATTTGTCTATGTCTATGGAATATGCTAGTGTACCTGCCCATTGGCTCAAAGTACATTTTCCTTGGACCAATGACACCGGCATCCGCTCCCTCTGCTGTGAGGGATCCGTCAGTGTACCAAGTAATCAGTTGCTGATTTAAGCCGTATGTCGCAGCCACGCTCTCTCAGTTTGCCTTGTTACTCGAACGTGTTTCAAACTTCTTATCGAAGTGAAACCTCGTTGTCATGTTGTCCCTCGTAATTCGGGATACCGCCTAGAAAGGATATCAATCTTCCTTCGATTTAGGCAGCTCCCCGCCTCACTCATGCTACCGGCCATCCTGAATATTGATCTCCTTGCCTGCATCTGTATGTGCAGATGGAGAGGGGTTAATCCCAGAAGGACCTCCAGGGATGCCGTTGGGCATATCCTCATTGCCCCACTGATACACACGCAAGCCAGCCTTTGGAGCTTATGTAATTCCCTGGCTTGTGTGCTGAGTTGGGTTCTTTCTGCCCAGATTACCGCTCCATAGGTAATCATTGGTCTTACTATTGCAGTATATATCCAAAGTAGTATCTTCGGGCTGCAACCCCATTTTTTTCCTGCTATGGATCTGCAAGTCATCAGAGCCTTCGTGGCTTTTCGACAAGTGTTTCCGACATGTGTCTTCCAGAGTAATTTTTGGTCTAGCGTGATTCCCAAATATTTGACCTCTGTTTCTCGTTTCACCTCCATATCATGTAATGTTATGGCTTTCAGGTGATCCAGCTTACGCCTCCTAGTGAATGGTACTATGGTGGTTTTGGTTGGGTTGATCCGCAGTCCCACCTTCCTGCACCAGGCACTAGTAACCCTTAATCCAGTTTGGATTCTAACACATAGGGTATCTTCATATTTGCTCCTACAGATTAGAACAATGTCGTCCGCGTAGCCCTGGACTTGTATTCCAGTATTAGTTAACACGTCCAGGAGTTCATCCGCTACCATACTCCACATCAGCGGCGATAGTACTCCACCCTGTGGACAGCCTTGAGTGGTGTTCATGATAATAGAATTTGTACCTCTTTGTACCTCTATTTGTCTGCTTTCTAGCATTTTGCCCATCCAGAGTGCCAGGGTGTTTTCCACTCCTTTGCGGCTCAGGGCATCCTGTATCTCTGTGTGCGATGTGTCGAATGCTCCTTCGATATCGAAAAACGCGCACAGTGCAATTTCTTTTGTTTCTATGGCGTCCCGTAGTACCTCTGTAAGCTGATACAGAGCAGTTTCAGTTGACCGTCCTGCCCGGTAAGCGTGTTGACAGTGATGTAGGGGATTACGCGTTAGAACGTTAGTTCTAATATAGTTGTCTATGACCTTCTCCACCGTTTTGAGTACGAACGATGTTAGGCAGATTGGTCTGAAAGATTTAGGGTGAAAAGGATCCTTTTTACCCGCTTTCGGAATAAAGACCACTTTTGCCCGTCTCCATGCCCTTGGTATGTAACCCAGTGCTGTGCTCCCCCTTACCACCCTCAGAAGAGACTCTAAGATAATTCCTAGGCCTCTCTGGATAAGTGCTGGGAAAATGCCATCTACTCCGGGAGATTTCATTGGTTGAAAAGTTCCCTCTGCACATCTTAGCCCAGCTTCTGATCATACGTCTTTTGCTAGTTTCCAGCTCTCCTTCCTTCCCCTTTTATTTGTTGTTAGGGTATCAGGCAGATTGTTGTCGCCTGCCACCGAGGGGTAGGGCCCCGGGAAATGAGTTCTGAGAAGCAGGTGTACCCTGTCCTCCTCATTCTCGGTAAATGTCCCATCTTCCTTTTTCAAGCAGACAGAGGATATTCCCCCGTCTTTGGCTACAGCCTTGTACAACCTGGTTGCTTCTGTGATCTGTTCAATCCCTTCACAGAATTTCCTAAAGCTGTTCCATTTCGCTTCCCTGATCGCGTTGCTATACACAGTCAGTGCATTTTTATACCTCCGCTAGTCCCCGTTTTGTTTCGCCCGGTTAAAGAGTTTTCGTACCTCCGTTCTCATTCTGGCTAGGTTCCTGTTCCACCATGGTACATCCCTTGATGACTTGACTGTCTTGGCCGGACAGCTGGCCTCATATGCGTCAATGACGATTGTGTTGAGGTCTTCCACCACCGTTTCTAATTTCAATTCGCTCCTGATGTCACCGCCCCCTTGAAGGTGGGCAATGTTGTTGCTCAGGTGCGTTGTGTAGGATTCCCAATCCGTTCTCTTGGGATTCCTTATTATTCTTTTTATTTCGGAGTTACCCTCAATGTCGAATCTGATTATCCTGTGATCAGACAATGACAATTCATCCGACACCCTCCAATTCCTGACCATCCCGTTCATTAGGGTATTTCCTAGAATTATATCTAGTACCTCTTGTCTGGTGCTGGTCACAAATGTTGGAGTGTTCCCTACGTTGTATATTTCTAACTTATTACTAAGAATAAATTCGAGAAGGTACTCACCTCTACGATTAGTGTCGCTGCTTCCCCACACTTCGTGGTGGGCGTTGGCATCGCAGCCGAGAAGAAGTGGTAACGCCCTCTCCTCGCAATACTCCGTCAGCTTTGCGACTTGTTCCGGTGGAGCCCGGCTGTCGTCTCCTGGGAAGTATCCCGATGTTGTAACTGCCTCTCGAGTGCTCCTCCCGGCTTCCAATGAGACTTGGATAGCCACAAGGTCCCCGGTTAAGAACTCTGAAAGACATATGTATTTTAAATTACGTTTGAGAATTATGCAAGCTCTTGGTTTTTCACAAGAGGAGTCCCAAATTACCTGCATGTCTCTTCCTTGCAGACCGCGAATCTGCCCCCGGTACACCCAGGGCTCCTGAGCCAGCACTATTCCAATGTTTTCCTTGGAATTTGCCCTTGCAATCACTGCAGATGCAGCTCTCGCATGGTGGAGGTTTATCTGGACTATCCTAGTGCTGGCCATTGGCTCCGTTATTGTTTGGAGCTCTTCTCCACTGTCGGAGTGTCACCCTTCTCCTCCGACATGGCGCTTTCCTGCGCATCGCTGTCCACCCCGAGCCCTAGGAGTCCTAGGTCTAGGTCGTCCAGCTTCTGCTTTTCACTGGGCAGCAGGTTTATTTCCCTGGTTGATCCAGTTCTTTCCACCTCTATGGCTTCCGCGACTTCTTCAGGGACCGCGGTAAGTTTTCCACCCGATGCCTCCTCCGAAGTCTCTTTCCTTGGCTTTTTCTTGTGCACATGCACGGGTGTGTTGCCAAATCGGTAGTTAATATGACAACTCCGACGTTTAGTTGCCTCCAGGGATCGGTCATCTACCCCGATCGTGAGGAGTTTACCTTTTCCCTCCACCTTGCTTCTGAAGACTCTCCATAGTCGAGTATGGAGATCTTCATTCTGATTCACTGATTTATGCAGATGATGATCTCGAGTAACTTGTTTAAAAATGGAATGAGCGCCTCGCGTTATACGGTCGCAAACTGAATCTGAATAAAACAAAATTTTGGTTGGATAATGATGAGACTGGATCAAGTGGCTATTCACAACTGGCGTTCTTTGTGGTCGATGTATCAACGAGCATCTCAAATCGAATCGCCCTGTCGCGCTCTATGGTTCTGAATGTTGATCGATTATAAAAGACAATGAACGGCGCTTCGCGGTAACTGAGACGACATTCGAAATGAAGATATTCACGATCGATATCAGGTTGCATCGATCGTGGAAAAATTTCGAGTTAGACGTTTTCATTGGTGTGCTCATGTAAATCACGCTGACGAGACTTCATTCGCCAAGATTGTTCTGATCATCAGCGTCTTTGGGAAACGTCCAAAAATACTGGCGGAAACAACAATAATGATACAAACCTTGAAACTTCTCAAAGAAAGAGGATTTGGGGATGCCTCATCAGCGCCAGATCATAATTGTTTGTGTCAGTGCACCGCGACTTTTGTCTGTCACTAAATACTCGCTGAATAATTTCTCGTTTGCAACCAAGGAACAGAGGTTGCCAAGTAGAAGTGAAAACATACTGGGTAAATCGGCGTAGATATTTCTTAGCATTTGCGTAATACATACACGGTGATGTCCTGTATATATTCCTGAGGGACATTTAATCATATCCTTTTGTATTACAGTCAACAGGTGCGAGTGTTGTTGAAACTGTTGTGATTTCGCCTTACTCATTCATTTCATGTGCCCCAAATTTCAAATCAGGAATTATGTGAACCAAAAGCAGTACAAAAACAAAACCCATCCATATTCAAGATTTATATCCTTTGACAAACTGCATTACCCTGAGGCTTGAACCCTGTCAACCATATACTGGATAGCTAAAATTTAACTATGTTTAAAATTGATAACACTTTGCGTTACATTGTAGACTAGTTCTGACCAGCCCACACCATTCCTTTCCTTCAGTATTTCTTCCTTGGAACATGCTCCCATATGTCCTTACACATAGCACATCCATGAATGCATGCCATGTTCAAATTCTGCATGGATTCCAGAAAAAGTGCTGTGAAATGCGAAATGGCTTACGCTGTTGTTGCTTTCCTACGCTCGTATCTTTTCTTTTTCGATATAAGAAGATCTAAGTGCTCTTTATATTATAGTCCTCCTGTTATTGACAAATGCTTCGAACAAACGGAGTTTATTCTTTTCAGTGACATACGACAATGGGAGAATATAAAGATGTGAAAAAGCGATAGGATAAAGAGCTTTTATTGCTTTAAAGTGTTTTATTGTTGATAAATTTTCACTTTATAGAAATGATAGTTATATTTATTTAGGCACTTGAAGGATATCTCCCTAGTAGTAGTTCGGGAAAGTGTATGTTAGTACCAAAATATTCAGGCGTAATTTTGGGGAACTTTGAAGCGGACTACAGAGGACGTATTCATTCCACTGAATAAGTTGAGTAGTGGCATCAGAATTAGTTCAGGTTCGAAGATCTATGATGATCCCTTTTTGAAAAATTCATCTTATGCACAAGAAAGTATATTTATGTCACGCAGTTAGTACCTAAAGGGAAACGAAGAGAGTCACTGGCCCAATAATTAATAATTATGTCCATTAAACTTGTATGCTCCCTTGCTATGATTGAGCGCCGATTTCTCACCACTCTCATCCTTCAGTTTCTAGCAAGGGCAACCAATAGATGAACGAATCTACTTTCAAAAAGTAAGCCTATAAAGGAAGGAAAACAGCAGCAATTACCGAACTGCCTGGTGTTCTGGCCTGTACAATCGCTCAATCTCAGGTGGGGTCTGCCAAATTTTGTATTTCATAGATAGATATTGTCCCTGTTGACTTTTCCGGCTGGGTTATCCTCATCCATTCGGACTAGATGGTCATCTACTGAAGTTTATTTAACCAAATTGTATCTACAAACAAACGGTTGTGATACCACTCATGATGGTGTTCGTTATACAAATTACGGAAGCGTCTATTCTACTAAGAACCCGCGGAATAGTACATGAAAATTGGCGGCATCACTCTCTTGAATAGCAGAACTATGGTAAACCTATTGTGAAAATGTTATAGCGAGGCACTTTTTGCAAACTGTAAAAGGACATGTTAACTGCCAACAATCGAACTTCTTTGATCTAGCTGTTACCTTTGTTTCGACTCTTATATATCGATATCGTCAGTGTGGACCAGTAGCTAGTTGGTTTTAAAAACGATAGTACTTCTTACACTCACTTCAGGGGTATTACTTGTTTAGGACCAGAATAAAAAGAATACATAATAGAGTATCCTTGTAGCCTTCTTTTAGAACTTTATTAGCGGAAAAAGGTTCCGAGAATAGTCTTGCTGCTTTTTTGGATATCCTACATTGATCAGTGTCCACTATGTCAGTCTTACCTGTTTGGGATAGCGATACCTGGCTGAAAGGAAAAAATAAAATAGCAGAGGTTAGCAGGGTTGGTCGTCTACACAAACTGCAAAGAAATCCCAACGTCAATCAGGTGTTTTATAAGCTTCAGAAGTGCTCAATGGAAGAAGAAAATATGCTACATTACGAGAACTATTTGTACACTCAAAACAGGAATTAATTGGAAGAAAAATTTGCTATACCCACCTAATATCAGAATTAGGAAATACGGAATAATACTACATGAGCTGGTAGCGGATTCCGAAAGCCGGTTACCAGCTATCATTGCCTGTGATTTTAACAGTTAGTTCAGAGAGTGAGACAGCAACCCAAGGGAAACTAGGACCAAAAAATGTTCTGCTCGTAAATGAAAGCAATATTCCAGTTTTTCGCAAGAATAAGGCGAGCTCATTGTGATAAGACTAGGAGGAAATACTGAAACGTCAAAATCTTCAATGGGGAAGGCGGAGGGAATGTAGAAACTATCCGGTGTGGTCAATATTGATTTATGACGTAACGACTAGAGGTAAGCTATGGCGAAGCTCAAAGAGAAGAAATTTTTTCAAATTTGCTGCAGTGAGTACCCTGTTTCCTGAATGACTGCAAAATGCCAGAAATAGAGCAGCTGTTCAATTGAGGAAATGCCACGTTCAACCGTTCGGTTTGTGTTTTCAGGATGCAGATCTGGAAACAAAGTGACAAACTACAAAACAGAGGCAGTATTGGCGAACGAAAATAGCCAAGAAGGCTGCAGCTATCTAAAGTGTTTATCTCGATTTTTCTTCGCCATCTGAAGTATTCGGCTGCTAATTAGTTTGAATAGTTTCCACGCTAGACAGCCGCCAGCGGGACACAGACAGTACCCACCGAAGGGCTGTGGACGGAAGGAGCCCGCCTGGCCATTTCGTCAGCCCACTCATTCCTCTCTTTATTCCTATGACCGGAAACCCAAAAGCGAGGGACCTTAAGCGTGCCGGCCAGACTGCATAATGCGTTTCTGCACTGCCCCACCAGTCTCAAAGATGTCGCCGTTGAGTACAAACCCTTAACGGCCGCTTGACTGTCGGTCAAATTGGCTTTGTTATGCTTGGGGCTCAGATCATGCCCCTGCCATCGACAGGCTTACAGTATGGCCAGTACTTCCGCTTGGAATACGCTAGTGAAACCTGGGAGGCCTTACAAGGTTCATATACTATGTGTATCCAAAAAACCTCTCGCACCGACTCCACAGACCATCTTTGATTCGCTGGTGAACAATATTGTGTCGCAGCCTTGAAACGTGTGGCCGGTCTTCCACTCTGCCTGGTTGGAAAGTCCACAGCAAAGTTCTCGTGAAGTTCGGTTTTTGTGTGGCATAGTCCGTGGAAATGCCCAGATTTCCCGGCCCACTTCGTCTAGAATATTACTATGGCTGCAGGGCTTCGCTGTCCATCATCCGAACTCACTTAGTCTGACGTCAGTGTGGAGGTCTCGGGAGAAGAACCGTAGGGGTTTATTGAAAGCTTAGCATCCTCGCCCGGGGACCCTATTTTTTGCAAAGGTCCTCTTGCAGGCATAGAAGGCTATGCAGACCTTCTTCACCCTTAGTTCTATGTTTGATCTCCAATTTACCCTCGTATCCATTATTACACCCAAATACTTTACTTTGGAAAAAAGATTCAATCTTTGTGCATTTAGCCATGGGACGTGAAATTCGGGTGCCCTTGTCTTGGCAGCGAATTGCATCAGTTCCCTTTTCGTTGAATTTATACACCCGCATCTTGGGGCCTACAACCGCAAATTTGCCAACGCTCCTTCCATGATGTTATTTATAATGGAGGGAAACATCCCTCAGATCAATATTATGAAGTGGGTGGAAGGGAACTGGCTAGTTATCAAGGAGGAGAAACCCCAGGCGAGCAGCTAACCTTTTCTGTCCCGTGTAAATGAAGAGTGTCCTGGAGGCACTGAAAAACGCACACTCCAACGTGCAGTGAAGATTTAAGGACGCAAAGTTTCCGCTCCACGAAACGATATCTGCTTTGAAGCCCTTCGATGGATCAGACGCTTATTGGTGCAACGTCGATGTCTTCTTCTAGGAGGAAAACTGACAGATTAGCAAAGGGACACTTCCAATGCTACAGATTTCGACTGTATCTAGGTGGTTGTCCGGTTTCGTGGAGTGGAAACTTTTGCGTTCTTGAATCTTCACTGCACGTTGTAGTGTGCCTTTTTCAGTGCCTCCAGGGCACTTTTCATTTATGCGGGACAGAAAAGGTTAGCTGTTCGCCAAGAGTTCCTCCTACTCGATAACTAGCCAGTTCCGCAAGAGTGAGCTTATGACTAGAGAGAGCAGTACTTTGCTGGCCTACTTAGGTTCATCCGCTAAAACTCTGTAGATTTCACATGCGCCTTAAATCTAGATCGATTATCGAGCCTTTCTCCCAGTTATTTGACTGCCTTCTTGCTTCTTATGGTCTGGTTTGTAACTAGTGCAATGTATCTTTTGGCTTGCTATTAGGACGGCTTCCATTAAATGATCCGTAGGTAATAGTTCAAGTCAATTTTTGGACTTCCGGATCGCTTTATTTCCTACGATCTCGTGGATAAACTTTGCCACAACAACCACGTCCGGAAGCCAAGTTTTACTTCCTCCACTAAGGGCAGGCGTCTGCCTCATATCATAAAAAATGTTCTACAAGAGAAGAGATAACATTGATCCCCGAGGAACGCTGCCCGGTAGTAATTTGTCATATTTCCTCCTATAACTAATGCCATGTATCTATCTCTCTAACTGCATATTAGATAGAGCTCTTTAATTTTCAGGTGCCTCTGGTAATCTGCAATTTTTCTCATTGTGGACATATAAAATTACCATGAACAAAACCAAATGTTGTTGCTTCCATATTTTAAGGAAGATCCTTTCGTCGGGAAATTTTTGTATGGTTTGTATAAACATGCCTGGTCTCATGTGGACAACAGCTTTCATTACTTTGCTCCTATCATTTTCTTGTCGCTTATTTTCTGACACATTGTGGGTAATGCAATACAAACAATGTCTTCTGAATTGGCTGCTCCAATTGCTTCAATCACGGTATTCGATCATTGCAGGAACATTGTCTCAACTATTAGCATTACAGGGCAGATTACCCGTGGTGTCTTCTTGTTGTGCTTCAAAGGTTTACGTCAGCTTCCTAGCAGAGGTTTTTTAACGATTCTGCTTTTACATTATTTGATCGCTCTATGGTCTACCAGTCGTTCCGTGCCCCCCAGTTCTGCCACAATTATCTAAATGTAAAGAGCCGCTCTTGGAAGTGCAGTTTTTCTCTCAATCGTTTAACAATTCTTCCGGCATGCAGACATTTTGCCCTGAGCTCCTTTATTTCTTCATTCTCCAGCAGGAAAGCAAGCGTCGCATCGCAAATGCTAACAGCGGCCTGATTTAGTTATTTGGACTTTTAGACTGTTCTACTGATCCTTGGTTCATACTAGCGGAATTCATCATCAGGTCAGGTACACATATGTCAAAAAAACTATCTTTCCATGTGGGACCTGTCAGTTTGAGATTCTGCGTCTTCCTATGCTCTCTCTTTTCGAACTTTATCGCCAGATGATCGTCGTATGCAAATTTTTTTGCTAACCCACCATCTCGTCTTAGACAAAAGAGAACAGCTGGCGAAGATGATACCAATGAAAGAACTCATCCCAGGTTTACGATATATATTTGACTAATCGTTATACGGGCTGCCTATTTTCAGAGATAGAAAGGGTTGGAGCAGACTACGACTTCTGACGTTGGCATGTTTGCTGCCCCACTCTGTCACCCATGCGTTGAAGTCAGTACTGTCTTGCGTTGTCCGGAACTCATATATTGTCCAACTAATTGTTCGGTATCAACTATAAACGTTGACGCAATTTATTTTATTCCAGATGAAACCAGCTGCTCGCTCTTCGACTTTTTGGAACGCTCGCTTCCCGTAAACCCATATTATAACTTGTTTTCTCCTGCCTGTCTCCAGTCACTGATCCATGCACTACTCCCAGGAATTTTATATGACTCTTTGATTAGAACAACGGCCACTCTCTCGTCTATTACAATATGTACCAGGAGACCCTGAGCCGTCTCGTAGTGACTGACGTAGGTGCATGGAAATATGTGGTTGGGTGAGAAAATGTTTGGCAGACGAAAGTCCTGCACTGCGACTGTCAATACTTTCGACCTCTTAAAGACAGACAAGTCAGATATTAAATCGATTTCAATTACGTTTGATTTTAATATGCTAAACTTTGAAAATGGAATTGAAGACCAGACAAACCACGAAAGTCAAAGGGAGAGTTGCAATATAGAAAAAGCTTAGATTTTGTGCCCTCTCAGCATAATCTCCACAAAAAGCCAGATTAATAAAAACCAGTGCCCAAAATATAGTAAACAAACTAACTATACCATCCTAAAACAAACGAGGCATAACGCATTTATTTTGCACAAAGTAACGTAACGCTTTCCAATTCAAGATGCTGGCACTTATTTCAGAAAGAGAATTCCACTACAGCATCGCACAGAAGCAGTCTTACTTTCCTTAACTGTGGAGCACGATATTATGCTTATTTACACGTATGTTTTCATTCCACTCTGTTGCATAATTGCAATCCGTAATTACGTCAAGAAGCTGAGGTATTGAAGTGCATATTACTTTAGGCATCTTTTTAAAAGAAGAAAACTATCTATTCTTCTGCATCTAAACAATGATATAATGTGACATGTACACCCCGCGATCAAATGGTGTAATGTGACGATAATTTAAAATTACTATTATATATATCCAAACTTCTCCTTCAACCTCTAATTAATTATTGTGGATAGCGAGGTACACAGGTCTGGATTGGGATCGCCACCTCTCTCGATCGAAAGCTTGGTATAGATAAAGATGCGATTTCCAGGTCGTTGCTTAGTATTTTAAATCATCGCTAAAAACAACAAACAGCAACGGCGCAAAGGCCAAGATATATTCAGCCTCGTCGTTTCGATCCTATGATCCGGGTTGAAATCCTAGTCGCATCATTGATGTCTTTGTTTGGCTTTGTGTTTGTCCCGCTGATGTAGGCTTATCAGTTGTACATTCAGGGGAATGATGAAGCGCAGCAATAAAATGAGGATTATCATCATCATCATCGACGGAGCAACAGCCGGTACCTGGACTAGGCTTGTCTTAGAAAAGAACTCCAGGCATCCGGATTTAGCGCCGAGGTCCAAAAATTCCATATTCCTAAAAGCTGTCCGGCGTCTTGGCATACACGATCATCCCATCTGAGCCAGGGTCTGCTAGCTCTTTTTCTACCATAGATATTGCCCTTGTAGATTTTTCGGGCTGGATCATCCACACCGATCCACCCCCGCAACCTATTAAGCCTGATTTGATCCACACCCAGAAAGTCATGGTATCACCCATAAATTTCATCATTATGTTATATAAACTAAGAAATAATATAGGGATACCCTGGTATATAAGCAAAAGTGAAAGTTAATTCTTGAACTTCTGTTCTTCAAGTTTTCTCGAGCGTTAAGGGTTTCTGCCAAAAGAGCTTATTAGAACCCGAAACTCCTAGCCTCCATTTACTGGGGTTGAAGAGACTACTGCTTATTTTGACCTTCATTCTCTGTTCTCTGCTTTTTCAAACTTGAAAAATTGGTCAACATCTTTCGACTTTTTCTGAACTGTTCCATTAATTTCTTGCATACTCCCGAAATAGATCCCAAAAACTTCCTTAATTTGTAGCCAAATATAACCATGTTTCATGCAACCTAAAAGCCTCTGCCAGATTACCCTTATCCTGTAATGTATGTTCACTTCATCGCTAACATTTGTAATTAAACACAGTATTTTATTGTTATAGAAATATGAGAAGATTCACTGAACTTTCATTTTAATCTGAAACGTATATAACGCAACCACGGGAACTGCATCTGCATTTCTAGATTTTGAAGCGTCATGTTCACTTCATTCAGTGCGAATTCCGAGCATCCTCTTGGCTCGATATCATTACAACGAGTCGGTTTACAATGAATAGACGCGTGTTCCTCTGCTCCTATGGGGTATGTTCGAGTTAAATCTAATTAATTAAAACTTTTTAACAGAAAACATAAAGTTAGTCATGTTTTCGACCCTTTTGTAAGAAATTTTACGGTCTCGTCCAGCTTGTTTGGTGTGAAATTGATCTAATTTGGGTTTTAGCTTTTTATGGAATAATAAATATTCTGTTAAAAAGTGTGTGTCGGTTAAATGTTACTATAAATGCACTTATCTGTGAATGATTAAAGATTTATTGCATATTAATGAAAGCGATTCGATTTTCATTTAAAATTTGAAAAAACTGAAAGTGATCTCAATGTACTTGAGTATAACTGAGAAAGCTGGCACCACAATCCAAAAATCGACCTAAAGTCGAAGTATGCGTGCTTCGTTTCCAGAAATTTATTGAAAATGGAACGCCTTGGAGTAATACTGTTCCTGTTTTCCGGCGTGGTGGAAGGTTTAAGTTTACCTTACTACTTACTTCCAGATCTGAAGAAGTTTTGTCGAATATACTCATCTTCTTACCTGTCCATATACCCACAAAGTGTTATTATGTGTTATCTCATGACGCAGATCAGATTTGCTGAAAATATTGTCAAGTATTATTTTGTAAAATAGGTGAAAGTTGAACTTTCAACCCCATCTTCGGAGGGGATGATGAATTTATAGAAGAGAGGGGGGATGTGCCCCTTCTTCATATCCGATTAAAGCTCGTGGCAGTTACACCCTTAAGAAAGTGGGTCTTTTTATATCATCAAGGTAAAGTTGCACGCCCTACCCCGTGAAAGGGAGAGTCTGATATGTAGAAAAAAAAGCAAGATCCCCGCCCCTGTTTTCTACTTGCGTTGAAAAGTTGTGGCAGTCATCCCCTCCTATTTTCAATCCAAAACGGTTGAGCTTAACTTTAAACCCTAACCACACAAAGGTAAAGGAGACAATGGAGGAAAACTGCGTTGAAAAATCAGGCCAGACACCCCCGTTAAAAGCCTATGGCGTTTCAAATGGGGGTGTTAGATACCATCATGGTAAGGTTTGTCAACCCTATTCCTGGAGAAGGAGGCAAAAAGAATGTATGTAGAATGAAGAAAAATGTCCCCATTTCAAACAGCTTTGAAAAATTGTAGCGGTCATCTTCCATTGGAAGGTTATAGCGGTTCGAAAGGGAGCTAATTTGGTATCAGTAAAAAGCTTATTGGTAAGGCAATCATTGTCGCGATGTGGATGGGGGGTTACAGAGGGTGGGCCACCTCTTGTCCCTCTACAGCTTCAGGTTGATGATTATATAAAAAAGCCCTATTTTGAGGGGCGATAACTTCCCCCTCCACAAGCTTTCCAACCCCGACGGGGATGGTGTTGAAAATGCAACCTTTATAGTTCCTTCGAAATCTCTTTTTAATCGGACAAATCGTCGGTAATGGAGCCATGCTTCTGAACAAGGGTCAGGAAATCTGCTAATTAAACGAAATATTCTAAAGTAAAAATTTTTCAATACAGTGGTCTCCCAATAATTCGTATACAATTATTCATATTTCCTGTAATTTCGCACCAAATCTTCTATCGCTTCATCATACGAATTATCTAGATTCTACCGTATTTAACAATAAAGGTATTATTCGTGATTCATTGTATAGCCAACTTGAAGTTTCTGGAGCTTCCTTGTCAGGATGTTCTTTCACTTCTACCAACTGCTCTACGAGAACCATTGGCACGTAGTAAGGTATATGATTCCGAACGGCATGGTCCACAGTCCAGGAAATCAACACCGCCATAAAGAGTGCAGGTCGGTGGCAGTGCAAGAAGTAACATCGGCAACCAAAGTTCTGATGCCTGATGGGCCCAGATTCCGCTTCCTCATTACAGGAGGGACACGTATCATCATCATCAACGGCGCAGCAACCGGTATCCGGTCTCGACCTGCCTTAATAAAGAACTCCAGACATCACAGTTTTGCGCCGAGGTTCACGAATTAGATACCCCTAAAAGCTGTCTGGCGTCCTGACCTACGCGATCATTCCGTCTCAGGCAGAGTCTGTCTCGTCTTCTTTTTCCACCATAGATATTGCCCTTATAGACTTTCCGGACTGGATCATCCTCATCCATATAGATTAAGTGACCGCCCACCATAACCTATTGAGCCGAATTTAATGCAGAACCTGACGGTCATGGTATCGCTCATAGATTTCGTCGTTATCTAGGCTACGGAGTCGTCCATCCTCATGTAGGGGGAGGATTCTTCGCTCGAACGCGGCCAAGAGTCCCCAATTCTTCTTGCTAAGAACCCAAGTCTCCGAGGAATACATGAGGACTGGGAAGATCATTGTCTTGTACAGTAACAGCTTTGACCCTATGGTGAGACGTTTCAAGCGGAACAGTTTTTGTAAGCTGAAATAGGCTCTGTTGGCTGACAACAACGGCCACGTCGCCTGCTCGATCCGGATGAAGGTAAACTATACATGTCGGGTTGTTCTTCTCATAATGTCAACATCGTCAGCAGTAGTTGAGCGAAATTGAAGAGGATGGTGCCTCTCGCATTCACATCAGCACCACGGATCACTTTTTCCAGGGCCAGGTTAAAGAGGCCGCATGATCGGAAATCCGCTTGTCTTTGATCGTTGTTGATGTTGAATCCAACATACTCATTCTGTTGGAAATCAGATTTTCCTCTTTGTATTGGCAGGATGAGCATCGAGATGTATAGGGCTTCATCTTGCTGACTTGTTGGTTAAACTTCCGTACCTGGCACGGTTGCTCCCTGCACTTTACTAGTTCACAGACTTGTTGGTTCTCCCAGGCTTGCTTTTACCACCACTTTCTGATAAGTCTCTGCGCGTGCCCGCGTCCTTTGCGAATGCAACATTACTCGGTATGCCGCATTCTTCCGTTCCGTAGCTAGCTTACATTCAAGGAGATACTGGTCCGAGTCTATATTGACCCCCCTATATGTCCTTACACTCATCATGGCTGAGAGGTGGCGGCGTTCAATCACGACGTTGTCAATTTGGTTGAAAGTGGTCCCGTCTGGAAAGGCCCACGTATGTTTTGGACCGCTTTCCGCGCAAATTGGGTGCTCCTAACAATTATTTCGTGCGATACTGCTAATCCGCAGTCCGTTATCATTGGTATCCCTATGTAAGCTATTGGAGCTGATGTATCGCCTGAATACGGGCTCCGTCCCTACTTGTACTTACTACTACTTACTGTTGAAATCTCCAAGTTTGATGTTGATATCATACTTGGGACAGGCATCAAGGGTCCGCTCAACTGTCTCGTAGGAGGTATCCTTCTTCGAATCTGGCGTCTTCTATGTAGGGGCGTGAACGTTTTTGAGGCTTATATTTCTAAATTTGCCCATAGCCTTTCGCTTATATTTTCAAAGGGATTCATTTTTTGACTGACTGAAAAAGCTACTCTGAGCACCTAGTTTACTGAATGGCCGCTACAATATAGGAAACCGGTCCCTGTCCATCGCATCTCTTGTTCCGCTGTGATATTAACCTTATATTGGGACAGGGTATCGATTAGCTGCTGAGCAGCATTCGGTGTGTACAGGGAGCTCACGTTCCATGAGAAAATAAGCAAATCGTTACTCCGTTGTTGTTGCCGGGTTCGTCTTTTTGAAATCCATTCTGCCCGAAGCTCCTTCCGTGGCTTGCTAGCGATCACCACGTGGAGGTGGAGATAGGGTTTGGTAGTAGAGCTGTTGGTGTTGGTTCAGCAGGCGTTTCCCAGGTTTTATGCTCCATCGTGGGTATCAACCCACATTTCGCCCTGGGACCTATAATAACCTTTGATCCCCAAGTGAGGTCGCTTTACAGAAATCTGAATTCCAACCCAGAAAGTGTTTAGGCCATCAATTACACGGAGCAGTCATTACCCAATCAAGCACTTCTTCTTTAGCTATTAAAAGATGTATGAAACTGTAAGAAGATGGCTCGTCTTGAGATTTACCAGGCTAGGGTAGCAGCAGACATTTTTTTCTTTCTTCCCATAATACACGGCATTTTCCAGGAAGCCTTGTTAGGTTTGTCTTCCGGGCCTTAAATTTTGTCTCCCCACACATCATTGTTAATTTCCAGTAACTTTTCTTCATTTATTGTCAGTACTACTATCTTGCCAGTTTCCTTTGCCTATCGCAATCCCTCCTTTGCTAAGGGAATGACAAATGAATGACGATGAAATGTGTGCCTGTAATCTCCCGTATAGCTTTCGAGTGTGCTCATCACAACTATCTGGAGCCACTACAAACTACATTACAAACATCTCCCTTTCCTCGTCACACAAGCAAGGATCATTTAGATTAGATTGATTAATTACTGAGCAATCATTTGGCTCGGTGATGACATGAGCAAAGGTCGGGTACTTCACTATTCCATCAGTTGTTAGGTTTTCTGCTGGTTAATGCGCATTATCTTGAGATTGATTTCCATTTTGTTCTATGGAAAGCCCATCGTTTTTGCTAGCCAGTTTGGCAGTCTATTCTTCATGGAACAACTGACTTACAGCTGACAGTTCTACAACTAGGGGCTTCGAGAGTGGTCTACAAATGGAAATATTACTTCCAAGTGGGGATCTAAGTGGCCTCGAAATATCTATACAATTTCGATAATGTCTATTTCAGGCCCCAAATGCCAGGGGGAAACACCTCCCTCCTCGTCAGGCTTACGATAGATCTCTACCCTTTGCAGATGTTTTAGAAAACAATGGCTGGCTTTTCGACCTGCTAGTGTCCTTATTCTCAGTTCGCTTAGTTTCGATGCTTCCACTATTTTAATCCGTCGTCAACCTTGTAGCTGTGTCTTCCATCGACGGATTAATTTCTTGAGCTTCAAGTTTTACCTAGTTCTCACGGCTGTGGCTTTGCTTATTCCAAGCGCAGGGTCCGATTTTGCAAATGGTGTTTGGGATCCCTTTCTTGTAACCAAATAAAAATGGTAAAACGAAACGTCAAAGTAAACCTAGATCCGTACAGTTATATTCTATTATATTCAAACGCCATTAACTTTATTTTTCTCATTTTCCACCTACAGCCATATCATATGTATCAATGGTCTCATACCGAGCTTCCGCAACCATCACCCAATACGCCTGGCAAACTGGACACAGGAATAGTTTGGCCATTCTCCTCCACACCATTTCAACCTAAGACTCGACAGCTCGCAGATAAATCGCCTAAAGACGTAACAACGAATCAGACCCACGCTGACATTTCGTACGCTAAATTACCACAAAATTATCTTAGGGAATTAAAGAAGCAACTAATCAACTGTGATACTGTTGACGAAATGTGTCGAATATTTGAAATGGTTTTAAGGCTACGACGATCCGATAGTGCCGTAGCGGATAGCGATAAGGATACAACACGCTCCGTACCCTTAAACGATCTATTAAATGAGACTGACGTAACTATATATGAGAATCGGGTTGGCCTTTCGGAGCAACCGACTAGAAGGAAACTAGAATTAGAGCACCAGAAAGAGGACAAAATTATCCAAACAAGTTTATGTGATGCACAATCCAAGAAGGACGTATTAGTGGATAAGGATACACAAACTGAGGACAATAATGATAGAGACGAGAATAAGTTGGAAAAAGTTGCTGAAAACAGTGGAGAGGCTAACGAAGGGAAGGTGAAGCCAGAAGAGGACTCACTCGAAACGAAAAAAATAGGTCCTGTGCTCACTTCTGCACCACCTCCACCTCCTCCTCTGCCGCCACAATTAGAAGCAGCTGGGCCACCTCCTCCACCTCCACCTCCGCCTCCGCTTTCTTCGGCATTACCGGCATCACCTCCTCCCTACGTACCGCCACCACCACCCCCACTTCCTGGCGTAAATATGTCTGCAGCTCCTGCACCTCCGCCGCCACCTCCTCCACCAGCCGGAGATTTGCCTCCACCTCCTCCTCCTCCGCCGATGGCAGCAACTGGTCCACCACCGCCGCCGCCTCCTCTATTAGCTGGAAGTCCAATTCCGCCACCACTTCCATCTTCAAGCGGACCGCCGCCGCCACCTCCACCAGCTACCGGCAGCTCTGGATCACCTATTCCACCACCACCAGCGTTAATCATGCCCGATGGATCGCATCAACCAAACACTTCAATGAAAACGCCACCAGTCGGGGGGCCGCCTCCATTGCCAATGCCCTTGCCTGGTGGCGCTTGGTTCCAAGCAGCCAACAGTGAGTTTGCTTAGTGCAATGAATGTAAGGAAATATTCTAATGAAATTGATTTTTCTGTTCCAGCAATGCGAAAAAATGCCGTGAATCCGCCTAAGCCAATGAAACCACTCTATTGGACCCGCATCGTGGCCCCCAAACCGATTTCAGCCCCCGAATCAGCCGAAGCAGCTGCGGTTTCCCCCAAAGAAAAACATCTCTGGCAAGAAATTGATGAAACCAATCTGGACAACATTGACGAATTCACGGAACTATTCTCGCGGCAAGCTGTTGTCCCCAAAGCAAAGAAAGAGGCTGCAAAGCCAGTGCGTATAAAGACAATCAAAGTTTTGGATAGTAAAAGATCTCAGAACGTAGGAATCTTTTCGAGGAGTCTGCATGTCGACTTTGCAGAAATAGAGCATGCAATCTACCATTGCGACACATCCGTTGTGAGCCTAGAAGCACTGCAGCATATCATGGAAATAAAGGCAACTCCGGAAGAATTGGCCATGATCAAGGACGCCGCACAAGGTGATATTCCTTTAGATGCTCCTGAACAGTTCCTATTGAAAATATCTGAGATATCCTCATCTGCAGAAAGAATCTCATGTATAGTCTTTCAAGCAGAATTCGAAGAGGGTTGCATTCAAATATCCCGAAAACTTCAGATCGTTAAGCACCTCTCAGAGTTCTTGACTGAAAATGAGGATGTCAAGCTGTTGTTCTCTATTATTCTGACGCTAGGGAATTACATGAATGGTGGAAACAGGTCAAGAGGTCAAGCAGACGGCTTCGGACTGGAAATTCTTCCGAAACTAAAGGATGTGAAATCGAAAGACTCAAAAATAACCCTTCTTCATTTCATTGTGAAAACGTACATTAGCCAAAGGCGAAAGGAGGGCGTCCCGTTACCTGAAATATCGCTACCAGTACCTGAACCAGGAGATGTGGATCGTGCAATAACTGTCGATTTCGATGAAGTCAAGCAACAAATCAACGATTTAAGTAAAAAGCTTACAAGTATGTATCCTGGTCTCGATTTTAGTGTTTATCTATTTAAATGGAAAACTTCTGGAGTGAATTGTTTCAAGCCAATGCACTTTTCCCATTTTACAGTTTGTAAAAATACCACGGAAAAAGTTATCGCATCATCCGATCCATCGAATGTTCAACCGTTCAAAGACAAAATGGAGCAATTCATCGAAACAGCATCCCGGAAAATTGAAAAGCAATTGAAAAAGCTCAATGAGTGCCAGTCGATTTTCATAAAGATGATGAAATTCTATCACTACATCCCAAAATCTGGATCCTTGGACCAGTGCACGCCCGGGCAGTTCTTCGAATATTGGGCGTCATTCACAAATGATTTCAAGGATATCTGGAAAAAGGAAATTACTTTGCTTTCAAGCGAATTGTGAGTGGATCATTGAACTTTTTTAGATACATCAATTCATTGTGATTTATAGATGGAATTTCTATGAATACCAAAGGATACCCTAAATTCCAAGCTGCATCAATTTCTTCAACTAGATTATTTATATTATTTTTTCCTTCGTCCTTTCCAGGTTAAAGAAAATGAAACAACAAAATCTCAACGTTCCCAAAGCCAGTCAAAAGGTCAAGCCTGGAAGTTTGAAAGAACGCCTACAGAAACTCAGTAAAAAGTAGAATTAGGACGGCATGACTCCAATAAGTTACGGAAAATTCCAACCGGCAACGAAGAAACTCGCATTTACCTTTACTCAACATTGCCCCGTGTGGAAGCAACGCTGCTACGCTATGTTTGTATATAGTGTAACTAGGATTTATTTATAACAGAAATTATCTTGTCAATAACATTTAAGGAAGTAACCTTACGTACAATACGTGTATATTTAAGATAGATGTAGATTATGAGTGAGGAAAGGAAATCAAATTCCCGAAGGAGCAATAATAAGATGAATAAAGGCAATAGCTTTATGTATTTATTATTAAATCGTACAAAGTAATGAAAATGATGTTATCTTTCTTATAATGCTGTACTAATAAATCTAAAAAGAAATTACGTGTTATGCCTATCTAAATTCTTTCACTTGACTTTTAAAACGTGTGTGTCTATGCATGGGGTAGAAAAGAAACTCCGCCCCTGAACATGCAAACGCAGCGGCTTCCGGAAGGCGGCAGTCCTCACCAGAACATAGATACAAACTTCGGCCTCTCGTAGTAGACGCAACAATCCAGTATTTCCAAGACCGTCTCTCTTATCGAGGACCAAGAAAAGTTGAAGGTTCAACGGAGGCCAACCAGAACGAAAGGCAAGACTTCCGACCAGGACCGCTCCTCGCGCGCTATAATGGCATACCTTCAACGTGTGATGCCAACGTTCTTGCATCCCATTGGACTGCAGGTGGGAGGCTGTTGTTCGTTAACGTTTGAATCCCAAGAGTTTTGCGAGCTCCGTGAAGAGGTTGCATTCTCTGCTCTATGATGACTACGGCTGGAACACCAAAGCGCGGAATCCACTCTCGACAGAAAGCTTCAGTACATGCCTGTGCTATTATGTCCTTCAGAAGTATTGCCTCAGGCCACTCCGTAAATCGATCAATTAATCGTGAAGCAATACGTGTAGTCGTACGGGTCTCGCAAAGAGCCTATAATGTCGAGGGGCATAGTATGGAAGCGGCTTGTCGACTTAGGCAATACACCTACTACCCTTCTATCATAGCATGTCTTGTGACTTTACAGCCTGCGTGGGGTTACCAAATCTCCCATCAGGTGCATCCCTTCGTTCGGATACGCTATGAACATGCCATTGCGCCCCTCAGGAGATGTGCGTGTATGGGCATGATTATGCGCAGGCCCGGTGGGTGGGTAGTAAACGCCCACTCGTGGATAAAAATTGGCTATGGGAAGGACACCCAGAAATCAAACCAGATATGGAGGGTCAGAAAAGTAGTTTCTTTACGGTGCAGGGCTTCGGAAACCCAGTACCGGCGGTTTTTGGGAGTACGCAAGCGGGCTCCCGGCGGTCGATATCCAACGACCGCAGTTCCACAGTAGTGGGAAACTTGGTTACTTTGACATCTAATGCTACAAGAGATCTTAGTGGAGCGGAAATGAGATCTACACCGGATCCTTTTCGCAAAAGCTCAAAACTTGGGAGGTCACCACTGAGAGCAATATTACCCCTAAGTGGTTGAGACTCATCGCGGGATCCGGATTGACATAATTATCGATGCTGTAAAAGACGATCGTGGAAGGCAGCAAATTGCAACAGCGTTTGTTTCACTTGGGGAACGCATAAAGGAACTATGTGAGCGGAATATTCAACAAACTATCAGGGCTCTGAAACGTGGCATTAAGTTGTCCTATATTAGGGCGGTGGAGGAGAAAAACGCTCAAATCAAGCGGGAGACGCAGGTTACGTCTCCTCAACATAAGGTAGGTGAGAACGCCGACAAACGCAGTAGGGATGAGTGAATCCCTTGTCCATCAAGCGGCCAAGAAGAAAAAAAGGTTTCTTCGTCGAAGAAAGCTGCGCCGGATAAAGTTTCGGGTAGTTCTTCGATTACCTTAACTTTGAAAAATGGGGAAGCTCTTAAGCCCGAAGAATGGACAAAGGTGGGCGACAAAAAAAACGGCAAAAAGAGAAAAAGAAAAATTCGTCCTGAAATAATCATTATTTCCAAAAAAGGACTGATATAGTGCCGCCAGTGTCAGTCGTATCAGGCGTACGCAAAAGGGGGATCCAATGCTGAAGCTAAACAAATCTAGCTAGAAGACAGTGGATAGTTTTCGCGGTTAGGTGGGAAAAGTGCCAGGTGAGCAAGAAGACCTGAGAGCTGGAAACCAAAAGATAGTAATCGACTGTAAAGACCTAGACGGGGTCACATCACGAGAGGATATCTGTGCTGCGCTAAGGAAACAATTCAACCTTAGCGAAATGGAAGAAAGTACCATCAAAAGGATGAAGAAAGCATATTGAGGTACACAGACCGCTATTATAAGCTTGCCGGTGAAATCAGAGATTAAACTGATTACTGCGAGCAAGGTAAGAATTGGTTGGGTCGTGTGCCGACTTAGTATCTCTTAAGAGATGATTCAGATGCCACGATTTCGGTCACTTTGCGGCAGCATGTACTAGTGAACATGATAGGTCGAGAAGGTACAGGAAGTGTGGAGAAGAGGGCCACCTTATCAAACACTGCACGGGAGATCCACAAAATATGTTGTGCAAAGGGAAAAAGGGAGTGGATGACCAGCACGTTGCAGGTGGTGGCAGGTTTCCGGCATATAGGAGGGAGCTGAATCGTAGGGCGAAATTAGGTTGATACAAATCAGCCTCAAACGTTGCGAAGGAGCTTATCGAAACTATGTTGGTGCTACGTGGGTGAAAGACTCACTGGGAAACGCGGCGATATGGGCTTGTGAACGGCAAACCATTCAAGAAACAGTGGCATCCCCAGGAGACGGTTTTGTATGGACAAAAGTTAACAGCGTCCATATCTACAGCTATTATGCTCCTCCAAGTGCAACATTAGCGCAATATGAGGAAATGCTAGACAGCTTGGTATTGGATGCTAGGGACCACAGCCCCAAAATCATTCCCGACGATTTCAACGTGTGGGACTGAGACTGGAGAAGTCGAGTGTGTTTGTTACTGGGGGGAGCTTTCCGAGACAGAGGGCTAGGCTCAACCGTCGATCTGACCTACCTCAGTACCTTATTTGCGAGAAATGGTTTGGCGGGTGAATGAACAGTACACCCACAGTGACCACCACGCCATCTTTCTCGACATCAGGAACGGAGGGGGCGACAGTCGAATAAGTAACAGAGGCGGGAAACTCAAGATAGCTAGTGGACCACCTAGCTTTCGAGGAAAAGATATTCCTGGTGGCTTTAAAAGGAACTTACGACCCGAAGGGAACCACGCTGGGAAAAGCAAGCCAGTTATATAAACGGCTAACTAAGTCATGCGGCTCTACAATGCCGCGACGGAACTTTCACCACAAAAGGAAACCAAACTACTGGTGGAATCAAGAAACCACGCTTTTGAGGGCACCGTGTTAGCGAGCAAGGAAGCTTTGCCAAAGGAGCAGAGGGAAGCCTGAACATGGGCAGATGGAGATCTTCGAAGTAGCCTTAAGAAGACTATACGGGAAAGTCAGCGGAATTGCTACAAGCAGTTGTGCCTTGAGGCAAATACGAACCCGTGGTGCGCTGCTTACAAGGTTTTAATGAACAAGATTCGTGGACAAAAATGACCCCAAATGACTTGCCTGGGACTCTTGTTCTTTTTGCACAACAGAAAGAAAATGGACCCCAACCGACGGTGCAACAAGATGTCTTCACAATCCCAGGGATTACCGAGGAATAACTACGGGAGATCTGTGGACGAATTGGTAATACTAAGGCTCCGGGATTGGATGGGATTCAGAACAAAGCCCTGAAGTTGGCTGCTAAAATTATGCCCGCATGGTTCATAAGTACATTTGAATCATGCATGGTGAAAGGATTGTTTCCCGCGCAGTGGAAAAAGTAGAAGTTGGTTCTGCTACCGAAAGCCCAAAAGACACTTGGCCTAACCGCTTCATATCGTCCTATTTGCCTTCTAGACATTATGGGGAAGATGCGGGATATACAGCAGATTGGTTCCGTTCGTCGAGCGGAACGGAGCGGCAGTAGGGGTTTCGCAGAGCGCGGTCCGCTGGTAAGTGCTACGCGGTGGTGACGCTCGAGATCAGGAATGCCTTTAACTCAGCCAACTGGGGTTGAATTAAGGGCACCCTGGCTGAATCGGGAGTCGCTGGCTACTTAGCTCGGATAATCGGCAGTTACCTTGCGGAGAGACTTCTTTGGTACTAGATCGATGACGGGACAAAGGAATATTTTGTGACACGAAGTGTTCCTGCACCTGCTGTGGAACATAATATACGACGGAGTACTCGGCCTTCGCGTGCCAAAGAAGACAACGTTGATTGGTTTTGCAGCCGACCTGGCAGTAATAATAGTTACGAACCATCACCAGGACGTGGAACTGTATACAAGCGAAACCATTCGTGCTGTAAAGGCATGGCACCAAATGATGAAATTGGACCTGGCGGAAAATAAGACGGAGGCGGTCCTTATTACCAATCGCAGGAAAACAACATTGTCAATGGGATATGGGCGGAGAAGTGGGGCGGTTTAATGGTTAAGAATCTCATACACTGCTGTAATCTGGCATAGCAGCGTCTTTTTAAGATCTCCACCTCCACTCATACAAAAAAAAGTGACTTTACATCTTTGGCATGTAATGCAATCTCTGGTCCAAGAATTGACGTCCTTGTTCATGGACGGCTTGAAATACATGCTGGAGACTAGCCATTCGTTGCTCGAATGCCAGGACGCGCAAAATCGTGCACGGAGTGAAACACTTCTTTAGGAAAAGCGGCCGGAATATATAGCTTAGGTCCCTGTTCAGAAATCTCGCAGTAGGAAGAGGAATGTGAGCCGAAGATAGGCAACACCTCGAACTTGCATTTGGAGCTAGACTACAGGCTCTGAAAAACTGCGTCATCCTTCTGGGCCACGGCGATTGCCAGAAAATCGACTGTGGCTAGGATATTGATCTCGGAGATTCAGGACAAAGCATCAGCGACTAAGTTGTCTTTACCCGATACATATTGAATGTCGGATATAAAAAAGCTGATGCAGGTTAAGTGCGAAGTTGGCGAGAGGTCACCTTGTTGGGATTTTGTCGTAAGTCAGAGGTTTATGGTCCATGAATAAGATGAACGGCCTGCCTTCAAGGGAATACGTGACACTCAGATATGCGGCTAGTAATTCATGATCATAGGCGCCGTAATTGAGCGAGATTCAAATTTGAGAAGAAACTCAACGGTTGTAAGCTATGATTCACGTTTGGACGGTTTTTGGAGATCTTACAACCTTTTGCGAATATTTAGTCTTAGGACGAGACAGGAAGGCGTTAAGTAATGCCTGGTACGGAACGTACGCAAGAAACGCCGATAGAAGTTTACCATGTCTAAAAACCTACTATGGTCTTCGACCGTCTTTCGCAGCGGAAAACTCGCAATCACTTGTACCTTGTCTGGATGGGGTTGAATGCCGTCAGGGGTGATAGAATGGCCTAGAATTTTCACCAGCTGCTTGAGAAATTTGCATTTGTGAACGTTGAAAATTAGACCATTTTCAAGCGGGCGTTGAAAAATGCACTCGAAATGTGCCAAATGCTTGGACTCGGTGGAAGATGCGACTAAAACGTCAATATATTCGGGAGCTACAACGATTGGATAGTATGCTTTGACTAATTCGAAGGTCGAAAGAATACAATAGTTTGCGATAAAGTGCGCAAAATCGTAGATGAGTGGATATCGGTCTGGAATCGTCTGAGCATTTAGACATCTGTAGTCGCCACAAGGTCTCCATTCGCCATTGGGTTTAGGAACCATGTGAGTGGCAAAGACGAAGAACTGTCTGAAGGTCTGCAAATACGTTGCTTAAGAAGCCCCTTCGAACTCTTTCCGCGCAACTGCGAGCTTCTACGGTGGTAATGAACGCACCTTAGAAAAGATCGGTGAGCCAGTGGTGTTGATGTGGTATTGAACTGAGCGAGACTACACTCGACAGTGATGTTGCGGCATTTTTGAAGAATTGCGCGAATACGTGGGTCGGTAATGTCTTCAAAAACGATGGAAAGAGTGCAGGGTGAGTAGGATGAGATTTTTCTTGATGACCGAAGGCAAGTTGTGGGGCCAATGAAGGACCTGTTATGCAAATGCACTAGCAATCCATAGTGGCAGTGAGAGGAAATCCGCCCCTAAGATGGGGATGCTTATGTCTGCGTTAATGAACCGCCAAAAAAGCGCTCGTCAAAGTTCTAGACTCAAGTCTTACTGCCTATGGCCGTACGTGCGGATCGACGAAGAATTTACTTTCAAAGGTTGGGGTATCTTCGTATTGTAATTTAGATAGATTAGATTAGTTGGGATACGGAATGAATCGAGACTTCAGCGCCTGTATCGATCAGGTAGTTGCACCGGTTGAAGGGGTCGTAAATTGCGATTGTAATTTCAGCGAACCTACGATGGTACCATACATGTGCCCAATACTTGCCGAAGGTCCCAATGACTTACTATCTGAACGCCCATTAGTAGTCATTAATGCTGCTATCATCACGGCTCACTCACTGACACCCGCTCTTTTAGTCTTCTGTAAGAGCAGTTCTTGGGAACATCGGAGATAAGTACAATTGTCTCCTCATCTAGCCCGACTAGACCTTTATTTTTGTTTGGGAATGAGTTGTCCTGAGCCCACCATCCACTTGATGGCGGGCTGCACTTGTTCGAGAAGCAACTTACTCCTTCTGTTAAGTCCACGGACTACTCTGTTCGTGAGCGAGCGCCCAGTACTTTCAAAAATTATATTTGGCTTTGACGATTTTGATCGCAGGGCAGAGGCGATCTAATCAGATGCTGCCTCAGCGCCTCTACCCAGCGTAACCGAAAGCGGCAACGGGTGGCATTTAGCTCGTTTTTATTGAATTCAATACCTGACAAGGGTATGAATTATAACGACCGAAATCGCCTTTATACTTGAAGCGAATGGCATCATTGTGACCCCGGTCTCGACCTGGAGGCACATGTACGATCACGGCAGTTATCGAAAGACTTGCCCCTATTCTGGTGGACATCGTGAGCGGAAGCGAACAACCCACAAGAGATCAAAAACATATAAGCGGAGTATTGCAGAAAAGAGCAGAACGAAAGAGCGGAGAAGAAAATGGTCTTGCGCCTTTCTTCTTTTAGGGTTTTATGTGAAACAAAACCATATTAAAATCGGTTTAATGTCTTGCTGTCCGTCTATTTATCTGTCTATCTGTCTGTCACACCTTATTTACTTCGAAACGGCTGAACGGATTGTCACCAAATTTGGACAGAAGATTTGCTCTTTACAAGCAGCGAGTGGCAGCATTTTGTGTTGAGTGTAAGGGGGTTTCCCATAAATGCGACACGTGGATGTACATTTTTTTTCGCTGCATGGAGTAAAGTGGAAATGCATGCAGATGCATTAGATCAATTTAGATGCGCAAATATATACATATGTTGTTGTTATGTTGAGCCGGATTTTATCGACAACCAAACGGTCGTGGTATCGCTCATAGATTTCATCATTATAGAGACTGCGGAATAGTCCATCCTCATGTGGGGAGTCAAAAGTTCATTAGAGGATTCTTCTCTCGAACGCGGCCAAGAGTTCGCAATTTTTCTTGCTAAGACGCTTATTAATATTACGAAAATAACCATTCAGGGCTTCGCAACTTTTTAAAAAGTAACAGTTATAGGTTTTTAACGGGGGTGAAAAGAGAGATTTTCTTATTCCTCCTCCTTGTATCACCTCCTCCGCGCCCCCCGGTAGCGTGATTGACAAATCAAATTTTACAATGATGATGATGCCAGAGCCACTTCTAACTTATATTGCTGAAGCTTCTCAAAAATGCAAGCACTTTACAGCATATTCGGAAATACAATGCATGCGTTCAAATGGCATCGTTTAAAGCGACGAATTTTCTAAAATATGATAATTTCGCACCTACACTTGAAGTGAATAGACAAGCGTATCATCAGTTTAGTTGATTCTTCTCATATCTGAAAAAAATTCACTGTTTCTTCAAATATACACAGGTAGAACAAGGTCTACTGGGTTCAAATGGTATTATACATATATGATTCTTAGTATTGTAGTGAAAGTGAGTCAAGGGTGGTCGAAACGTCTTAACAGAAAAATGACCAAAGTTGATTACACAGGCCCGCCTGTACCTAAGTGCAGCTCCAATATCTGTTGTCAAGGTAGCTCTGCCCTCGCTTTTTATTTACTAGAGCACCTCTGGGATTTCGCCCTGTTATCTTGTCTTTTAGCAGAGAATGTTCACAGATAGGAGTATCTATGCCCTTTTACGATGGCCGAACTTATTGCAAGATGCGAACCTCACAGTCTTCAGAATAAACTGGCAATTCTCAGGGTCGAGGCTGGGAGCCGTACCCTGCCAGTACGAGAGACGCGAGAGAAATGCCACAACTTGCCCAGAGAGCTTGTGAATTTTAGGTTGGAGATATGGTGTATAAACGGCTCTTCTGTCTAACAAGTGCTATCAGCCAGTATAATACTAAACTGGGTCGGAGTTAACGAAACTCCGAACAAAAATCATTGAAAGAATCGGAATAGTTCAGGACCAAGACGGTCGCTTCCGGGTATGACAAATGTCGATGACCTGAAAACCCAAACTTAGCCCTCAGCTTCAAGTAAGTCTCGGAAAACCACTTGCCTGCCATACCCGCGCCATGATTAGTCCTCTTCCGTATTTTTTCGAGCGGACCTCGAAAATACGACTGCCCTGCAGTATATATCTGCGGTTTATTACCGACGAAGTCTCTTGTTGTAATGTGTTTGCAGCCGTTCGTGGTCCTATACATTTCCACGTAACAACTCTGGGCAATCAGTTTTCACCCCATGGTTTGCTTCGTGAGAATTAAAGGTTGAGCGGACGGTCAATGGACGCTCGTTGGAAGATTAAAAAGAAAGTCAGGAACGATAAATTTGGTTTGCCCATCTTCGTTTTTACATTTTGATATTATAGCATCTCCACTATCACCTTGTTTCTCTTTTGTCTCTCATCTCTTCTACATATAAAGGATTTCTGGTGGTTCTACTTAGGTCCCCAGAATAACTTCAATATTCGACTGTGGAAACTACTTTATCACACCACCATTCCTACAAAATGGAAAGTGGGCACTCACGTCGCTCCTGCCGCCTTCTTTGATTTTATTCAAATCCCTTCATAAATAGTGAGCATTTGTCAATTTTATTACATTATTTAGATTTTTTTTAATGTGTATATATTAACGGAGGATATGAAAATTATCGTGAATTTTAGTTAGCAAAACAAAAAAGTCGAACTTTCACTTAAAACGAAAGCTTGAAAGAAAAAAAATAGTGGAATTGAAAAAAATGCCGAGAAATTGTTCAAACATCCCCTTGTGGAGATGGATGTGTCATCTCCGAAGTGATATCCGCGAACACGTACCAATTATTCATTTGGCAATACCAGGTAAATTGTGTATAATTTATTTTTTCCTAGAGAGACCAGAACCATTTTTTCCAGGAGCTTATCATTTGGTTACTTTCGAAGCGCAGGATACGGATGCAGGTAAAAAGCTTATAGATCAAAGCACGGCATACATGTATCTTTACATTCCAAATGAAACACCAATGGAGCTGGAGAATGCAAGTAATAAGAATATAAGTAGGGAGTTGATGAAAGGAGTGCGGTGAGTAATAAGGATTTTGTAGGTTATTGAAAATGACAGGAAACTATCGAGCATCGCATGAGTCGTTTTTAATGTTAAAGAAAGTTCCAGGAAATACCTAGTTAGAACTAAGAACCTGCACAACCCCTTTATATTGCGTCAAAAAAGTGTGATTGTCGAAGGTCAAACGTGCGTAATCTAGATCTCTTATTCTAATGCTACCACTTCTTAGCTGAACATCAAGGACTTGATGCCATGTGGATATCAGAGAGTCAAAACCGAAGCGCTAGATCGTCCACAGAAATTGACGAGCATTGAGCGTAAAGGTCCACCAGCACCTATATTCACCTCAACTGAAATGTCGCGGCGACACGCGCTTACATACCACTATCCTACTCAGGGACGGGAATATGGAAGGCCGGTGGCCATATCAATTATATCTTGGGCTACTATAAAAAAAATCGCGTATCTTATTCACAGACATGCACTGTGCTTTGGGGTTTAAGGGTGCATTTAAACTTAAAGGACTCCCCGGTTATCCTAAAAGGCGACTAATAGGAACGAAAATATATGGGCTGGTAGCATGCAAATTTCGAAACTACCTTGCCGCAGAAGCAACAATGCTTTGTATAGGAACTGAACTCATTCCTTTGACTTCAATGATGTACGCACGATCCTATACAAGTGTGTCGATGGGCCCAGAATTCTCACTTTCTCTAACTTGAAACAGGACTCCGGTGACATAAGCTCAGCATTCTGGATTTAAGCGAAATAAGATGGAAGAGAGTTTAATCGACATCCGAGTTGAACGGGCGTGTTAGAAGCACTTCTATCGCGACTTTTCTTCAGTTTCTTTTCATCTTGTTCTTCGAGCCTTTTCTCGATAAAGCTGGTGCAGTGCTTTCGCTCAATAGGTCGCGCAATTGGAACGACCAATTTTCACGCTTTTTGTGCGCCGTAATTTTTTTTACTCTGACCCTAAGTACAACGATTTGTAATCTGTTCTGACAATTTTTGTTTATAACTACTTAGGCGAATCTCCGTTCGCCATGGTTTCGGGCCAATGTACTTGCCCAATGTGTGTTAGGTGTTGAGTTCGATTCGCGGCATACCAATTCCCACCTTTCTTTGGTAAAAACAAGTTCTGTTGTCCAATCTTTACTTTACGGCTCGTCATCCTGTCCGGGGATTCCCTCCGCTTTTCTAGACATTCGAACTAAATTTTCACCGAATTTTACCGGTCGCTGTAACACTTGCTGTGTTTCATATTTAACTGCTGCATGAACACACGACTACTTTAGCGTCGAACCAACATGCAGTTACCGTCTAATCTGCTTCTTCAGCTTACTGTTGCATCGGGCACCAGCTAAGTCTCAGTTTCTCCGTCTTTGTCTACCAGGCACTGCTCCAATGCAATTCTGAAAGATCGCACCAGCCCGAAGTTGCCTCCTAGTAAAAGTGTCCCTAACAATCGCCTTTCATCCGATGTACACGTCCCCTACTCGACATCGGCTGCACTACTCAGCTCCAACGATCATTCTATTGTCGCTGCACTGACGCCTCCACATTCTTCCTTCAACGTCTCATCGACACCTGTCACCGTTGAAACTCAGGCCACACTAGCGGTCATCCCGAAACAACTATTCGTGTCGGAGGTTAGCTTATCCCACCGCTTCTGACGATAATCGAATGTCAATGACTCTCATTATTTTAGACTTTTTGCCGAAACGTTAGGGGTCTAAGGACCAAGCTGTCAAGTTTCACATTATCTGCCTTAGCGTTTCAACGTTATTGGAACCTAATTGGATGACAGGATTTCAGATTTGAAGCTCCTGGAAGGTTATTTTGTGTTTCGTTATGACAGAAACCGTGTTGCACTTGGCAAGTTAACAGGCAGAGGTGTGTGATAGTTGTTGAATCCCCTGTCCATGCGAGAACCATCTTTTCCCCCTTCTCCACCACCCACGATTCTGTCACCGTAGAAGTCACTCCACCAAATGTACGTGCCTTAATCATATTCTCTGTATATTTTACCAGCCTCAGCCCCTTAATTTATCCATTTTCATGAATACTTGTGTGGCCCTCCAGTTTGCCTTTTCCCGAAATCGCACTCTTGCTTTTCTCCTCTGTAATATTCCTGTGCGTTGCCTCTTCTGTGATCAACTGCTCAGCACCTTCACACCATATTATCAGATCTTCTTCCCTCTTACGTCCCCTCCTCTCCAAAGTCTCTGCGCTCTTACCCTGTCTGGTTCACCACTGAAGTTCGCAAAAAACTTCGTTAAAGACTCACTGCTAAGATGAATTCCAGTCCTGTAGAATTCATTCTGACTGCGGTTTTTTTTTTTTCAAAACGTTCCTCGGTTAAATCTTCAATACTTAAGCCCAGAATGGAATATCCGGCCAGTGTTGAAGACTCACTGGAGCGGAGCACCTCAAGCTATTCTAATCCCAAGTTCGAAACTAACGCAGTCCCCTTTAGCTCCTCCTTCTATTAAATTCTCTGGCTCCTCTGCTCATCCCTCCCCCCCCCCCCCCTCCAAGCCATCTTGCGATTTACTCTACTGCTACTTTTCCTCAGTCTCTGTTCCCTCTTCTTCCTCTTCTTCTCCTCACTGGTGGATGTAGGCTGCCCCGAATCTCCAATCATTCTCTTCCTTACCACTCTTTGTCGAGTACCACATTGGCAGTACAATGGGCCAACACGGTCTGAGTGCTCAGAAGCTGTAGTAGTTTCTCCCCCACCATACACGCACCACATGGGCAGGTCTGACGCCAATGTCGGTCTTGGATACAACGGTCTAATAAACCTAGAGCAAAAGTTCTTAAAACTGGTCCGCCCATCTCCCTTCCGTTCTGCATTATTTGCAACAAGAGCTTGGAAGACATTCATTTTCCCGGTCTGATCCTTCCCATCCACAAAAGTGACGATCGCACTCTTACTGAGAATGCAGCATGGTTTCGGTAAGCGTAAATCCATTGGCTCCAACCTGCTCGATTTCACCCGATTTCATGGCCTGCCTCTTACCTTCCCAAACCATCTAGCCGCGTCTGCTTTGATGCCTGCACATCCCGTGCCTCTTCTCCCTCCTCTGGCGTACCACAGGGATCTATTGTGGTCCTTTTATTATTTTAATTCTTTATCAACGACCCCCCCCCCCCCCTTGCTTAGTTGTCGATGTTTGCTTTATGCCGACGGCCTCAATCTGTTTTATGCTATATCGTCGCCTATAGACGATGTCTCCCTTCAATCAAATGAAGACACCCTGGTTCGCTGGTGCTCTGCTAATGGTTTAACGCTTGGAATCACTTTCGACAATAACCTTCGCTTCGACCACCAATCATCAATGAACTGCAAAATTGTCGGGATTTATTCTTCCCTCCTTCTCTGATTTTGACACCATCCAACTCCCTCGTGAGAAGTACCCTGGAGTATTGCACTGTGATCTAGTTACCCTCCCGTAATTGTGATTGTCTTGTCCTTCTCTAAGAAAAAAATCACTGTTATGGACTAACCTTCTCGCCTCCGCTTTCTGAACCTCAAATTCCTATCACAACGTTGAACCTTGTTTTTATCGGGTCTGAAATAAATTCGTTTTTCTGAGCCCTCGCTGAAAGTTTCGATACGAGGATCAAACCAAGGTACTTAAACGTCGTCTGGCTGACAACCATGGGGGCAGCTTGGAATTTCTTTTAAGTCAAGATGACAATTTCGAAACCAACAATATGCCCGTGTTCAAGAGTGTGTTTGACAACAAGCCAGACTTGACTTCAGCACTCATAAGAGTATTATCCAGTTTAGTGACTCAAATCTCTGGCTACTTGGTATATTTTCTACATTGTGTGTTCTAACTTACTAAGAATGGATTGAGGAAGGTACTTGCTTCTACGGTCTTGGTTGGTTGGTTTTCTAAATCTCGTTGTAAGCGTTAGCATCACATCCTGGAAGAAGTGGCAGGGCCTTCCACTTGCAATTCCTTAATAGTGTACCGACTTCAATGAGATACAGTTGTCCTCTCTTGGGAAGAAGTCCCATGCTATGACTGCTTTGCGAGTACTTCCGCCGGCATTCAATATAACTCGGTCTCTCATTAGGAATTCTGAAATATGTATACTTTATGTCGATCTCGTTGCTCTGGGTTCGAATCCCAGTCGCTGTGGATATTTGCGCTCGTCTTGTGCCACGATTGATGGATACAAGTTTTCGCTTTTCCCCAAGAGTTCCCACGTAACCTGCTCCTAGGAGGCCTCGGATTTTCCCTCCCCCCCCCCAAATATTCAGGGCTTGTGCCAGCATTATTCTAATGCCATCCTTAAAAATTGACCTCGTAATCTGATGGGGCCTATACGTAAGCTTTTGCACGCAGCTTTACTTAGGCTCATTTAATGCTGGTTATTCATTAATGTTTGGAGCTCTTCTCCAATGTCAAGTATTTGCCTCCTCCTCTGACGTTCCACTAATCTGTAACTTATTGTCCGCATTTTATGTCTGCTTGCGCCTTTGGTACATCGCCCCAAGTACATGTCCGTAGTTCCCTCCTTTCCAGCGTAGGCGGCGTGCTCATGCTGGTCTCGAACTTCTGTGGTTATGGTATTCATAGGGACCTTAACTCCACTGCTGATTTTCAAAGTATTCCCTTCTCAATGCTTACCTATTATTTTTATTTAATATGCTTATTTGTTCTCAATGAGTCCGCCATGCCATGTCCTCTAGTAGCACGCTAAAGCAGGGCTATACACTAAGGTGGCCAAGGTATCTGGTGATTTATTCAAAGTTTAAGAGTTTGGGGGGTAAAAATGTTTCCCCAATGCTGGATAACTGCCGAACCGTGTTACCGTCACCAAGATCATGCTTCCCCTGATCGGGCAAGATGTTTTCAGAGCCCATGTTAGCATTCAGATCACTCATCACTATCACAATGTCACCATTAGAAAGTCTCTCCTGACGTTCCGGGCAGTTGCTCTTAGAAATCTTTGCTGAAGTGTAGCGCTGCCAATTTTGATGCCCCTTAACCTGGATCGGAATTCTGCAGTCAAGATCCTGTTAGAAACTAGTTCTCATCTGATAGAAGCGCACCTACCGGTAGTCGTCGATTACAATGCGATATGGGGTGCTGCCACTTGGCTTTCCAGAATACAAGAGCACGGAGCACCAAAAGGGAGAGGAGTGCTCTCTGTTCCCAAAGTATCTCACTGCGATTAGGTCCAGACTATCCAGATTATATCTCCGGAATTCTCGCTCCGGTTACGGAAAGTGAGCATTTTTGGGACCCTCGATTTTTCCATAGACGAGGAATGTATGAAATTTACAAAAACCAAATCATAATTGGTTTCCTATAGCCAAAGTGGTATTACCTATCACATCCGTTCATTTTTCGTATTATATTTTTCTTGATAGTGTCCTCATTTCGGTAAAGAAGAATTTCATTGCTCTTTCATAATTTCAGATTTTTCGCCTTTTGCGTCACAAAACCATCGGATGATATCGAGGAAACAGAGTTTCATGTCGATGACGATGATGATGATGAATCAAATTCAAGCTACAAAATAAACTTACAGCAAATCGAAGGAGCGGTGCAAATTATTAGACGCTTTCTGGACAAAAATCCTCACGAATTTATAATTTTGGATTTTCAAAGTTTCCGAAATATGCTATATTCCAATCATTTGTCGCTGCAAGACCATCTGAACGAAACTTTCGGCTCCATGATGTTCACCCGGTTGGATGGAAAACTAAAGAATCTCACACTCATGGCTGCACAGGAGAAAAGCAAACAAGTCTTAATAATATACAGAATGTCGGATGTGCCATTGCACTTCTGGCCGGGGCGCTACTGGCCCATAAGTAGTCCTAAGGATACATCAGTCTATGCTAACTTGAATGAGTTCTTCATCAAATCTGTGCAGAATCGAGACTGGCATCGGGGACAAATACTGCAATATGTTGTCCGTTCGGAGAAGGAATCAGGCCCTACTTTCTTGAAGTAAGTATGAATGAGATATTGTTGAATGTCAACTGACACAACGCGACTTGGATGTAGGAATTATTTGGATCCTTCAACACCTTAACCAGAGTGAAAGGCTAATTTAACTTTTCTAACATCGTCATGTTTGAAGAAGGGCCTTATTTGTGGAGGTCTCCCATAGGCAAAGGATGTCCCGCTAAAAACCGTACCGTACAAAAGGCGCCGGAATGTTTTCGCCTGCATTTATGAATTAAAATTTTTCTATCCTTCTACGGGGATCCTTGTGACTTCGCCCTTTTGAACAAACTTAACTTGACACTAAAACCAGCTCGGGTTTTACAATTATGGAGCCATATCCCTATTGAGCCAATCTGATAGCCTGGATTTGATCAATGATGTATCCGAGAGTACGCTTGTTCCCACAGGACTAGGGTAAGTGATCGCGTTTGCTACGCACAAAGTGTAGGACGCCCGCAATAGTACGCAATCGGACTGCCAAGTAAACACCTCCCTGTCATCAGAGAACTAGCCTGGACACATTACTACGAGCTAGCCCTCTCGCGCTTCTCCGCTTCTCCGAGCTGTCCCATTGTAAAAAGGGAATTCTCAATGCTTTGCGCGCTATTGACATCAACCTGTACGGAATACCTGGGGAATAATGCCCGCACAATGCGGTCTATCTGGTATTTAGTATGCAGGACTTCCTCATAGCCCCGATTTTCCGGGTGACGAGCTTATAGCCAAACCCCCACGACTTCTCACTCACCTCGTTGACCAGCCGCGAGCTTCGTTTTTATCTATCGCGCTGCGGAGTCTCCTTTTTGCTGAGCCATATCCTGCTTTTATGATGTATGCCTCCTCATTGGTGTGTAAACGTTGTGCCAAACGGCGGAGCGAATGACACTCCCTCCGTAGGTCGGCAATTTCTGCCATCCACCAATGGATAGAAGGCTTGTCACGACTGAGCCTCTCCGGGGCATGGAAGCCTCATACGCTGTCGTTACTAGGTTCATCACTGGGTTTACGACAGTGTCAACTGCAACGCTACCATCCCTCGGAACGCTCTCCAGCACTACTCTGTCTGTTCTAAAAGCTTCGACGAACTTTCCGATGTACACCTCCGCGACATTCCATAAGAAGAGAAGTCTCGCCACCCGTCCACCGATGGTGCCAGAGATTCTAACGCAAAAGTGATGTCAAAGATGCTTCTTTCACAGCATGGGCGCCGAAACTTGGCGTGGATCGTGTGTTTAATACTACGAGGCCGGTTCTCGCCGCCATTTCCAGAATCCGTTTTCCTCTGGAGTCTGGCTGAGGCATGCCCCATTCTAGGGCCCTAGCATTAAAATCACCGCCCACCTCCATACCCGAAACGGCGTCCTCCGGTGCAACAAGCCGACGCCGAAAGTCCGGCATCGTCTCCATTCGGCGTCAGTTAAACGCTAAAAAACGTTATACTTAAACACCGAATCCAGGCAAAGCCATTTTCTAGACCATAGGCAAGAACACGAAGTCTAACGTCGTCATGAACCCAAATAGCAGCGGTACCCGATAAGTCGAGATGCCATAACGCCGGGGCCCTGTTCCGGTATTGCTCGCTGATTAGCACTATATTAGCTTTTACCTCTGCAGCGAACTGCGCTTTTTTTTCCACCGCTCGGTCCCTTGCCCTTGTCCATAGTCCACACATCTGTAGCGCTTGATGGGGATTATCCGCATTGGTACCCTGCATACTACCCATCCAATTTTGATTTTCCCGCTGCTATAGAGTTTCCTCGCATATTGCTCGGCGACTTCCACTACGGAAAGTTTTTGGCCTCGAACATTTACAGAGGTGATACCTATCCAGGCATTGGTTACCTCTGGACATTCAAACTTTACGGCCTCCTCCAACCTTTTCTTGAGCCAGTCAAAATCTCGGATTTCTAGAGAGCACACAGACTCTGGAATAGAAATAAGAGCCTTCTACCCCAATAACTCTTTGACCACTTCACAGGACGTACCCTTACTAGTCGTCTTCGGGCCCAGTTTGACGATGACTCCGCCACCCTTCGTTTTCGGTGTGAAAGATACCTCTGCTCCGTTATCGTCAGGTTTCAGCATGTGGCGGATTTCACTAAGGATTTCCGCAAATGCCTTGCCTTCGGCTTAATGAGTAGAGCAGACGGTCTAGTCCTTCTTCGTTTCCTTGTCTTTTCTGGTGCTAGCTTTTGGTTTGTTGCCTCCTTGTCGCTGAACAGATGGGGCTCTGGCGGCGTAGTCAGTTGCTTCCTTTTATACTTTTTCTCCTTCTTTGTTTGGGCCCTGTAAACTACTTTGATAATGTCTCCGTCAGGTCCTCTTTCCGCTTTTCCCCCAGCTCGCTTTGTAATGGGCTATCTGCGGTCCGTTTGACGTTCCTCCAGTTCCATTAGGCCTTTTTTGACGTCTTTGCTGGCGTTCCTCTGGAGGAACGTTGCCGACCGCATACACTTCACCACTTCTCTGCTGAGCCTTTATTCTTCGGCCCTAGCTAGGAAGGTCGACCGCGCTTTTGTTCAGTTCGTGTCCAAATCCACCTGCTCAAGACTAGCGAATCTGACTGGGCTCTTTCACGGAACAGAGGTACTACATGGTATTGGAGTTGCGTCCCCGCATCGTTAATCGTGCGACTTGGTAAGATTGCCTCTTTATTTGAGCGTCCCGGTGACACATTGGGTATTTCAGACCTCGCTGCTTTTTTCGCTGATCGCTGCGGTGAACGACGCGCTTTTGTCCTGCGCTCAAATGCAGTCAGATCTTCCTCCTTCCCTACTATATTGTCGATGTTTTTCGTTAGTTTAAATTTATTCTCCATGGAAAATTTACCAGCGCATCGTGTAAAAGGGAGCGGGCGCAATAGCTAAGAAGGGGTTTACCTTCCGGGACATAGCCCTTACCCCAGTTACCCCTGGGGGTTCATTCCGGAACTCACTGACGGATAAGTGTTCGCTAGGAGCAAAGCGATCTACTAACACCGGTTCAATGCACACTGCCCGACCAGGGTCCCGAGAGGGTTGGTTCCTGACAGATGTCACTACTATCAGCTTGGCAGAGCTAGGCTTACATCACCCCATCGATGCCGACAGATCGTAAGCGACCCATTATAGGTCGCTTATGACCCTGAAGATAACCTCCCTTAAGGGGATTGTGAAAAGACAACTCCAATTGGAGAGAGGGAAGACGGAAAGACGTCAATGTCGTCAACCTAGGTTATCATTTTCGTTGAGTTAGGAAGCAGCATGCCTTTGGTATCAACAGGATTTTTTTTCGATTGCGTGCTTAAGGGCGAAGTCGAAGGGTATTGGGGTTAGCCCGCCCCTCAATCTTAGCTTCGAAATTAAACTCGTCATGGTTGCTTTTGTAAGACCAGAATCTGCTGCAGAATCGATAATGCCGTATGTCCATGTCCATGTCCGTATGCACAACAAGGAATATTTGGTAGATATTGAGGTTGAAGTTCCAGTACTTTCCGAAGATTTTGTTCTCTTTCGACTAACCCAGTAAAGCAGGTGAATACCTTTTTAGGTAATTATTGTAGCCGCAGCTATACAATCGATTCTAGGGGGTTTGCTTGTTTTCTGTCCCTTTATTGCTGCGTTAGTCTGCCGCAGGGGCAGTAGGCTGTACTCTTTTTTAAAAATTACTAATTTCTTTCCTGATAATTCCAGTTTTTGGCGCCTTTGTTCTGTGATGATAGCACAAGTTGGTCAAAAGGCTGAAGCTTGGGTCAAATCCCATTGTTCGAAATTACAGGGCGACAAACATTCAAAAATCAATGTCTTCATGCTGGATAACGTGAATTTCGAGAATTCAAGATTGGCAAATCTACTTGTCTCCATAAACACGTTATTGAATATTCAGACCCCTGTAGACATTCAAGCATCGGAGACTGCAAAGGAATCAAAAAATGAAAAAGAAACCCAATCAAAACAGCTAGTTGACACCGAAAAGAGAAAATCCACTGAATCGGGCAGTTCAAAGAAATCCAAGAAATCGATAGGCTCCAACAGAACTTCAACAGAAAAGAGGAGGTCTACTGGTAGTGAACAGTCGAAAGGACATGCTGGAAAAGTAGGATACTCTTACTTTTCGGAAATAGCAAACCTGGATCAACAACGATTGACGGACGATTAATGAAAAAAAGTGATCGCCGGAACTGTCAAAGCATCCAAACGTAGAATCATATAAAAAGCAGTTATTTGGTGAAAATAAAAAACAATTTAAAGCGTTTTAAATTTATTTATTCGCCATTTATTTCATCCATCATTGAAGAATTTGAAGGAAGAGCAATAAGCAGGTCTGTCGAGAGGGGGTGGAAAGGAGGGATTCCCCCCGGACTAGGAGCTTTCTCAGGGGCCCTGAATAGAAGTTTTAAAGGAAAGAAGAAATAATAGGAGGCCAACAAAATTTTCACCCCGAGTAATTTTCGTTTCCCCCCCCCCCTTTTCTATGGGGTTGGTTTTTGAAATTCAGGTCCTTTATTGGTAAGCTTTTGAGCACTTATTTTAGCGTTATTTCCTAAGTGAACTTTGCGCTTCAATTGTGCCTCGGTTACGGACTAACTTCACAGATCACCCTTGCCTATCCATGATCGGTTTCTGGAATTTGCGCAGACTCCTTCGCAATGGGTCCCCATAATGGCCGTTTTCTCCGAGATTTACGTGCATGTTAAGGAACATCATAAGCGTGCAATGCCGCGCACCAACAGATTTCGCCATACAGAGGGAAGGAGACTTGCAAAGGGTAGTCTGAATGCTAAGATGCGCTGTTTCTTGGGGAGGTGATCGGGAGGCATCGTCTAGGTAACCGTAATAACAACTGTGAAAGGTCTGAAAATTTTCAGTTGGGTTTCGACTGATCGGAAATGGACTTCTAATCAAGCCGCCCATATTACGTTCAACAGTTGATATATAAGTTGTCTTCTGAATTTGCCAAATAAAATGGGTGCTGACATCGGAGAGGGGCAATAATCTCATGGTCTCATGGCATGACAGCAACAGCCCCCAAATTCAATACGGACGCTTTTCGCAGTCTGACAGTGTCTGGCAGTCCTCCAACAATGGGGTAACTTCCTTGCTGTGCAAACCGTATAATCCCAAAACAGCCCATCCAACAATATTACTGAGCGGTGAACCGCAATAAAACGTGCCTTTATCTCATACCCAGGTGAAGTTGTCGACCATGTCCTAAAAGGATTTTGCACGACCTGGCTGACTGCAGCGGATCGATCAACCTAAGGGACTGGAAGCTGTGTTGATGACAGGACGTGAAGGCGACGGACTAGGACTCCACTACCGTGCGTGCTTCCTGGGGGGAGTGCATCTGAAATTCTCTACGCAGGAAGGGCATACTGGGAAAACTAACAACTATTATCAGAGCGACATATGATGGCGCAAAACGTCACGTGGAGGAATTCGAAGTCGAACCCAGAATCCACCAGGGTGCCATCTTGCAACCGATACTTCTTCTTGACGTTATTGGTAACGTTTTGCGTGTTATCCTGTCCAGAAGACGTGACTTCAATGGACCATATAATCTTTGCCCAATCAAATCTACTAAGCTGATAGCTTCTGCTTGCTCTCACCGACTTATTGATCTTGGTCAGCTGGCTATGGTTTTGTAGAAGGAGGTAGGAAAAGTCAGGTTTAACCAAGATTCCCAGTCTGACAAGTCTTCGCAACCAAGTGAAGGATTAAAGGTATTGCGCTGTAGAGAAGATAAAGTCAGAACAATGTTCGCTGTACGGGCGATAGTAATACAGTAACCTTCCATTGGTAAATGCGGTCTTGAAAGTGTAAGTTTAGGATGTCGGAGGGGAGGACATGGGTTCTAAATAGGAGGCTGGATGGGCCAATGTGGCTTCACGTACAAGGCTATTGTCATGGGTCAGGGATTGGGATAGGAGGAATGCGTCCGAACGGATTGTGCTGACTTCAGTGTAGACGGCTTGGTTGTAGGGTGGATGGGATAGGCCTAAGGATATTCGGAGGAATCTCCTTTGATGAGCTCGTAAGCTCTCCATTTGGTGTGCGGTCAAGTCGCACCAGGCTACAAAGCCGAACAACATTAATGGAGGGATCAGTTGTTTGTAACAATAGAGCTTTACATCAGGACGGATTGAGAAGTTGGGTTTTAGGGTGGGCCATAGGAATTTGAGTCCGTTTATAATATTGGCAAGGATGGAATTTACACGGGGCATAGGAGAAACGCGGGAGTTCAGATAGTTTTCGAGATATTTTGTGGAAGCCACAGTGGGAATAGAGTTTGGGCCTATTTTGATGAGGAGGTTGCAGATGTCACAATCCATCTTATAGGTGATTTTGGCCCTGCCACGGAAAACTATGGCTTCAAATTTGGATGGATTTAGAAGAAGTTTCCAGGAGTTAAGGTAAAAATTGAGAGATTGGATTGTTAGGTTTAGTCGGAATTGCGCAACACGTATATTTCTGGAGGTGGTGTAAAGGATTAGGTCATGGGCATACTGGATGGTTTTAATGGAGTTTGAGATTGTTGAGGGATGATAGAGTGGGATGCCAGCAGTATAGAGGGAGAAAAGGGTTGCCTAAGGACTTCGAAGAATGCCTGCAGGGGGATTGCAGGGATCAAATAAGGAGTTGAGGACTATGACTTGGAATTGGCGATTGGAGAGCTAGTTGAGGATAAAGGGTGATGAGCGATATTTGTAGGAGTGCCAACCGGAATCGAAGGCCTTTTGTATATCTAGGAGGCAGGCAGTTTTAGCGATATTGTAATTTAGACTTTTGTACAAGCCAGATTTGAGGATGAGGATGGCATGAAATGTACTAATCTTTCTTGTTGGCAAACAAAGTTAGGGATGGTATCATGGTCGGAGATGTGGGCAAGTATAAGATCATGGAAGGCAGTTTCTAAAATGTTGAAATGGATGTTCAGTAAGAAAATTGGTCAGTAGCTATTGGGGTTGGATAGGAGTTCTTATTTCTTGCCGGTTGGTGTGATGAGCGCTTGTTTCCATGCGGGGTTGGGGGAATCTGCTGTAATAAAGCAGTGATTAAAAGTTGTGAAAGGACTGGACTTGGCGTTTTAGCGCACTTCTTAAGGATTATTAGGATTTTACCTGGACCTGTGGACTTTTTGTTCTTACGGGAAAGGGTTATGGATACGATGGATTTTTATGAGAAGGCTAAATTTGGGAAACAACAGGACCTGACGGTGGTATTGGTAGATGGCTGTATTTGGAAGGGTAGTCGGTTAGATAGGATAAGTGTTGGAGGACTGCTGACTCGGTGGGCGGGTCTGAAAGGTGAAGATTTGTGTGATGGGTTGTAAGGAATGCTTATGGTCTGTCGGGGATGTGTTGTGGGGAAGAGAGCTGGGAGTTTTAGGTTTGACGAGATGGGGACAGATGTGGTGAAGATGGTTGCAAATTTGGTTATTAAGGGAGATGCCTGAGTGTTTGACTGTGTGGTGTCCTACATAAAGGAATTGGATTTGGGTTCGGATATTTTAAGTCAATGAATTTATACGGGTTCTCAGGTAATTGTATCGACAACTGTACCTATTAGGATGAAGTTCCTTGTGGAGTGTGGTTTTTTCTTTGATTAGGTTGAGGGCTTTTGTTAGGAGTGTCATAGAATCAATGTAATTTAAGGAACGAAGGGGAGTGATTTGTTGGCACACCTCTTGGGTAGTTTCGGTCATCCGGGTTATTGTATCATCTATTAGTCCGGTTAAGGGGATGGTGGGAGGGTAATGGCTGACAATTTTTCAGTTAGTTTAATGTTTACTAAATTTTAATTCCGGATGGCTTAAGTGATTAGAACGCTGGCCTGCTGTAGCGGAAGATCACGGTTTAAATCTCAGTGTTAGCAGAGGAATTTGTGACTGGATGTCGGATACCATTCGACCCAGCTGTGAATGAGTACCTCAGTCAAAACAAGGTAATAATCTCAGGCGAGCGCAATGTTGACCCCATTGCCTCCTACAGTGTAATGTATTACCTTGAATGAAGTGCTCTAACACACTTCAAGGCCCTGAACCAATATGGATTGTTGCGTCAACGATTATTATTATTAAATTCCAATTCGTTCTGAAATAGTCTGGGAGAAGTTTCGGTTGGATTTTAGGGGATTGTGCGTTGGTGTAGAACTGAAGAACTACACCGTCATAGTCACTAAGACCTGGGATTGTTGGGAGGTCTGATGAGAAGTGGGACTGGGCGAAGAGATTACTGCCGATGAGGAAAAGGTCAAGGTAAGAACGGAAATTGGAGATGTGGAAGGTTGGTTGGTTGGGAGTAGGAGGGTTACTTGTAGAGGGTGGGAGTTCTGGGAATACCAGTTGGTAAGTATGCTGCCATTGTGGTTGGTAGTTGAATTGTATCACAAATTGTATTTGGCATTCAGTTCTCTACCTAGTATGAGGACGGTTTGTTTATTCCGGCTTTTTGGAAGGGCTCTGTCATTCTCTCTCGATGTTGGACTCATCACGTGAGGTAGCAGGGTTTAGGGTTTGATTTGGACAATAGAGGCTAACGCGAAAGGTGGTGGAAGAACGGGTTGTGATTAAGATAATCGTTTTCCCTGAGAATGAGGATGTAGTGGTTGGGACGAAAATTTGATTGGTATCTATGCGGTTGAAAACTAAGATAGGTGTATCTGCGCCTGGGTCATGTATACGGTCGGTTCGAAAAAAAGTGATGTGGGGAAAGAAAAGTCTATGGTTCGAATTCAATTCTGTTTCTGTGAGGAGGAGGAAATTGGAATTGGGTGTTTTATGGAAGTTAAGAAGTTCGTGTCCTTTTTGTGTGCTCACAATTGTGTTGACACAGGAAGGATAGGAATGCTAGCCTCTTTTCTATAAGTAAGGAAAGGGTTTGATAAGCTGGAAGGAAAGTGTTAAGTTGTCGGCTAACTCTGGGGAATGTTGAATAGTGAATGGATTTCATCATCCAATTCTATTGGGCTATGGATGCATAGGAGAAAAGTTGGTGTTGGTGTGGGATGGGGTTAATGACTTGGAAGTGTTTGTGTTGGAATGGAGGCCTGGGAGCTTTGGCTGCGTTTGGTTTAATTGGTTGAAGAGCAAGGTTTTGGCGGGCGCGGCCTAGACTAACATCGGGCAGTTACGATAACTTTTCAGATGCGTGTTTCAACCGCAATTGTCACAGGTAGGATTTTGTTGCTGGGTTCTCGGACATTGGCGATGATCATGAGCAGTTTTGTATTTAACGCATCGGTAAGGAAGATTACAATTGAAAGCTTCGTGGCCTAGCTTTTGACATATTCGGTAGTGCGTAATTTCGAGGTTGCCCGCGTCAAATTTCTCTCTTTACTGCTATGTGGGAATAGGACAAGGAAACTAACTGCCACTGATATCCGAAACCTTGAAACTTCTATCAACTCATGTTGTGTCATCGAAATATTTGGGCCTGTTTCAATAACAGATGAAGTGCTTTGCCAGCGTGTGGCCCAAAAACAGACGGAGGTGTTGATAAGATGGGTGCGAGAAAACATTTCAAACAAGTAGCACTCAGATGAGCCATGCCTCATTTACACAATCGTGTCAAGCAAATGCGTCCCACATATTCGCGATCTAATTGCAGATGGCCAGTGACCATAAATATACTGCTTTCGAGGGCAACTAAAAACTATTTCTAGCGTTCTGACGTATGGAGTGTAACTGAAACATTGAAAAAATTTATTTAGGCAGATTTGTCGAAACTTAAGACTCGGATATAGTTTGAAGGGCTACCGTCAAAAGTCCATGGCTTTCAAATATTTCTACCCGTTGATAAACGCTTAAAGCTGTTGGCCCATCGGCAGGGCGGTGAAGGAAGGAGTGTTTGCTTGCAGTTCCGGAGTTTCTCTTAGACCTGAGAATAAAGATCGATAAAATTAGATTGCTTCGATTTTCACCCAAGACACTGAGTTCCTCCTTACGACTCTGGTCCGGTCTACGTAAGATTAGCCATAGATTTAGGCATAACATAAGTTGATTTTTAATATAAATAAGACCCCATAGAGACTTAATAGTAGATTACTTATCCAAACGCTTCCTGTGATCCGATTATCTGGTTCATTGGCGTGACAATACCAGAAAATTCCAGCTGTCAACCTTCAACGGGTCGATTTTGTCGACGAAGAGGAACAAATAGAAGGTTGCCCTCGACTTGTCATATTCAGATGGAGAGCACTTATCTCTAAAGGACAAAAAACTTCTACTCCCTTACTCCAGAGTGGTGCTGAAGCTAGATTTTATACATCAGATCTGTGCCCGAGCTCCTTCAGTGTACTCACCGATGGACAAAAGGGGATTTTAATGACTTGGCTATGTTGAAGAGGAACCATTCCATATAAATATAATCCAAACCAATCGGACAATGAATCATCACCAAGATGACCAGGGAAAAATTTGTGCATTATCTCCACTCTCCTCCTCCACCTCCCAGGAAGCTACGTTGAAATTTAACAAAGTCCATATGTGCTTTGCTTTTCTCCGTTTTTATAATAGTTTTGCATTCTGGATATCTTTACTAGCGACATTTTGGTTGAAGGATCAGATACATACAAAAAATTCGTAAATTCAGAATCTTAAATTGCATAAGCATATATTTACACATCAACAGCTATGCCCCTACTCGTAGTCTGTCAGTCACACACAATTTAGTCTAAAACAGTTAGTTCTCTACATAAGAAAACACAAATTCTTTCCGGAGCTGAAACCTTCTACTTGTTAATTGGATTCCTTTTTCTTTGTGTCTTTGATCTAACGGGAGAAATGTGCGGTATTACCACACTAGACAAGGAAGGTTTGAAGCTGTGGAGTCGGTGACACTAACATTTGCTGCTATATTTTCCTTCAATCTGTGACACAAACCAGACGAACGCTAAACGAATACGCCATTATTAAATACCGTTTTTGAAACGGTAAAAACTAAATTATGCTGTGGGTGGGCTTGTTAGCTGACATTTGTTTGTTTACAAACAAAGTCTAGGAAAAATAGATTGTAATTTTCAGGACGAATGCAACGTAGAAATTCTGTGAAGAGGCTATCCGTTTTATAGATCCTGATGTGTAGCTTGTTAGTTCGGCGGATGCTATGGAACATGTCCCTTACATCGACTTGAACTTAATTTGTCGGATTTGCTTGAAGGGTGAGGCTGCAGTTTCAATTTACAGTGAAGCGTTCACTGTTCGTCCTATAGATATGGCGCAGAAAATGGATTTCTTTCGGGTAAGATCTTATTGAATATCTAACTGGGTACAAAGTTTAGAGCGAAGATGAAATTGCACAATCATAATGTCAGCACAGTCAACACATACCCTTTGAAGCTGTGATGTATACCCTGCGAACATATAGCCCACTTCGTCGTAGTCTCCTTATGTAGTTCAACTCTCCCTAGAAGTAGTCGTGCCTTAACAACTATTTCATGGGGAGGGTTTAAGGGTCCTACCCTGTCGATTTTGCAAGAGTAGTGGGTTCGATTGTATGCCCTATCCAAAAACTGTAATTCCTATCTTTAATATGTGACCTATCAGCTACCATTTCCACTTTCTGACTATCACGCTCAAATATATGTTGCAGGCCAAAAACCTCGATGACATCCCAAATAAATGTTGATGAAAGTTTGAAGCTTTCGAGACTTGCTCTCACTACCTGCATAGATAAAACTTTGGCGCTCAGCATCCTTAACTGTATTGCAACTGGGATAACTAGTTGGCGTCACCATCGGCCGAAATATGCCTTATTCCAATCAAATTAGTATGCTTTCCAAGCAATTTAATACGACCTATTTCAATCGTCATTCGGTGCTTTTGGCAACGTAAATTCAAAATTTCTTTCGACGCCAGCCACATAAATACAGAAAAAGTGGGAGTACTGTTACAACTGGAAAGTGTCCTTGTAATTTTCCCTTGAACGTGTATTTTGCTAAGCTAAATTGAGTCTCTCCGTCCTGCTATCATATCACAATACAGGTCTGGTGAAACTGTATTTCGTTGATGCACGTAAAAATTTAATGACTGTGAGGAAAGAAAACTACATCTGGTTGCCGAATCAGGTTCGCCTTTCGATTTGGATGTACTCCGTTCCATCCGTGACTATGGGCTCGAATGATTTGGATATAAAAGTATAAAATTGTGCGATTCTGGTTATGGGGTTTCCTCTTCTTAACAGTCAATTTTTTTTACTGCTTCGTGACAGCTAACTAGTCCCTTTGGGCATCAGTGAATAATGAGAGGGGTTAATTATGTCATCGGAAGACGAAACTATTTACGCTGCTTTCTTAAGTCCATTGGCATTTAGTGACCAACATGATAATTTTTAAGATTTGGGTAAAACAAAACCTTATTAAAATCGATTCACTGTCTATCTGTCTGTCACACGCACTTTTCTCCAAAACGGCTGAACCTATCCGAACAAAATTTGGTGGACATATGAGAACTATGAAATCCCACGCCTCAAGTGAGTGACATAAATTTACGCGAAGTTTAAAGGGGGGCTCCCCATACATGTAAAGGGGGATGTAAACATCTTTTTTATCGGATACAGTCATGCAGAGTATCAAGTGAAAGGCCTCAATTGGTACTTTCCGAATCTGATATTAGTTTGAACGTGAATTGCAATGTGCGCGAATAAGGAGTCGAAACCTACACTCTTAAAGTCATACAGGACTCATTTTCGGAAACTATCCAACCCAAAAACCCGAAAAAAAACAGGAAGGTGCACTTAGATGAGATCTAGGCTTCAAAATATGTTCTATTCCGATATTTGCTCAATAGTATAATAGTATACTACCAACTTTTAGAAATTGACTGAAAACCCCCTTTAAATCTATCCTGGGAGAACCGGATTTCGCACCAGCATAGAAGATAAATTTCATATACACCAGCCAAATTTTATCGAAATTTGGCCATTAACGGCAAAGTAGTTCACACTCCGTCTGTCTGTTTGTCTGTCACACCCGATTTACTCTGACACTGCTGGACCGATTGTTACGAAATTTGGTAAAAAGACATGGTCTGTATATCTCTTTACATGCAGCGGTGCCATTTTGTGTTGAGTTTGAAGGGGGGTTTCCCATACATGCGAAAGGAGGATGCAAGTGGTTTTTTTGCAGAGTATGGTCATGTGGGGTATCGAATGAAAGGGTTTGATTAGCACTTTTCGAAACTGATCTGTACCCCAAAAAGTGCAACAAGTCTCGTGCTCAGAACCTACCCAACCAAAAAATCTGAAAAAAAATTCCCAGTGATGCATCCCTACAAAATCTAGGCCTCAAAATACATCCCGTTCCGATATCTCTACAAATAAAGTTAATAATAGTATATTACCATATTTTGAAAATTTTCCCGAAAAGTTTGTCCTACAAATACAAAATTGGGTGCTAGTATAGGCATAATATAGGACATAACTCGAACGCAATTTATTTCTAGCAAAGTTATTGAAATTCAAATTATTGCATTTCACGTAAACTTATTGCATTCTATGTTTTTTAATAACACACTCAATTTATTTCTCATTAATTTGGTTTAATATAGCTTATGACTAAACTTAATACAAAACTTATCTCTAACAGCTCAACTTTACCTAGAGACTAACATTTGGCTTAATCATCATCATCAACGGCGCAACAACCGGTATCCGGTCTGGGCTTGCCTTAATAAGGAACTCCAGACAGCCTGGTTTTCCGCCGAGGTCCACCAATTCGATATCCCTAAAAGCGTCTTGACCAACGCCATTGCTTCATCTCAGGCAGGTTCTGCCTGGTCTTCTTTTTCTGCCATAGATATTGCCCTTATAGACTTTCCGGCCTGGATCATCCTCATCCATACGGATTAAGTGACCCGTCCACCGTAACCTATTGAGTCGGATTTTATTCACAACCTGACGGTCATGGTATCGCTCATAGATTTCGTCGTTATGTAGGCTACGGAATTGTTCATCCTCATGTAGGGGGCCAAAAATTCTTCGGAGGATTCTTCTCTCGAACGCGGTGAAGAGTTCGGAAATTTTCTTGCTAAGAACCCAAGTCTCCGAGGAATACATGAGGACTGGCCCTTTGGTAAGATGTTTCAAGCGGAACAGTTTTTGTAAGGTGAAATAGGGTCCGTTGGCTGACAACAACCGTGCGCGGATTGCATCATCGTAGCTGTTATCGGTTGTGATTTTCGACCCTAGATAGGAGAAATTATCAACGGTCTCAAAGTTTTAGTCTCCCATATTTATTCTCCCGTTTGACCAGTGCTGTTTGATGTTGTTGGTTGGTTAGTTTTTGGTGCTGAGATTGCCACCATATATTTTGTATTGAATTCATTGATGTGTAGTCCAAGATCTCGCACCAATTGCCGCCTGCTCGATCTGGATGAAGGCAGTTTGTACGTCTCGGGTGGTTCTTCCCATGATGACGATATTGTCAGCATAGGCCAGCAGTTGGGTGGGCTTCAAGAGGATCGTACCTCTTGCATTTACCTCAGCATCACTTTTCCAGGGCCAGGATAAAGAGAACACATGATAGGGCATCCCCTTGTCGTAGACCGTTGTTGATGTCGAATGGTCTTCAGAGTGATCCTGCTGCTTTTGTCTGGCCTCGCACATTGGTCAGGGTCAGAATAGTCAGTCTTATTAATTTCGTCGGAATACCGAATTCTCTCATGGCCGTGTACAGTTTTACCCTGGCTATGCTATCATAGACGGTCTCAAAGTCGATGACAAGATGGTGCAACTGATGTCCATATTTCAACAATTTTTCCATCGCTTGCCGCAGAGAGAAAATCTAATCTGTTGCTGACTTGCCTGGAGTGAAGCCGCCTTGATATGGACCAATGATGTTGTGGACATATGGGGCTATCCGGCCTAGCAAGATAGCGGAGAATATCTTATAGATGGTACTCAGTAACGTGATACCTTTATAATTGCTGCTCTGTGTGATATCTCCCTTTTTATGTATGAGACAGATAATGCCTCTTTGCCAGTCATCAGGTATTGATTCGCTGTCCCGCACCTTGAGCACAAGTTGATGAACCACTTAGTGTAATTGGTCGCCTCCATATTTAACCAATTCGGCTGTAACTCCATCGGCCCCTGGCGACTTAAGATTTTTAAGCCGATGAACTGCATAGACTGTTTCTACTATACTAGGTGGTGGCAGTATTTGTCCGTCGTCTTCAGCTGGTGGGACCTCCAACTCGCCGATGCTCTGGTTGTTCAGTAGTTCATCAAAGTACTCAACCCATCGCTCTAATATGCCCATTCTGTTGGAAATCAGATTTCAATCTTTGTTTCGGCAGGATGAACATCGAGGTATGTAAGGCTTCATCCTGCTGACTTGTTGGTAAAACTGCCGCACCTGGTGCGGTTACTCCCTGTGCTTTTCCAGTTCACAGACTTGTTGGTTCTCGCTGGCTTCCTTTTTCCGTATGTGAAGTCGCTTCTCCGCTCGCCGGAGTTCATGATAAGTCCCCGCGCGCGCCTGCGTCCTTTGAGAATGCAATATTACTCAGTATGCGGCATTCTTCCGTTCCGTTGCTAGCTTACACTCATCGTCAAACCAGCCGTTCCGACTCTTTTGCGGCTGGGGTCAAGTATGTTTGTGGCCATATTTATGATAACGTTCTTCAGGTCATTGTGAAGATCATTTGTTGATGCTTCATCTCCAGAATCTCTGTTGAGTGCGGTTATTGCGGTATCCATTTCACTCCTATAGGTGTTGCGGAGTTCTATGTTGTGGATGACTTCAGTGTTAACTCTCACCTAATTGTCAGAGGGGATTCTTGGTGGTGTTGTTATTCGAGCTCGGAGCACCGTGTCAACGAGATAGTGATCCGAGTCTATATTGGCCTCCCTATATGTGCTTCCATTCATCAAGGCTGCGAGGTGGCGGTGTTCGATCAACACGTGGTCAATTTGGTTGAAAGTGGTCCCGTCTGGAGAAGCCCACATGTGTTTGTGGACCGCTTTCCGCGCAAACCAGGTATTTCCAACAACCATTTCGTGTGACACTTCTAATTGAATAATCCGCAGTCCATTATAATTTGCATTTGGATGTAAGCTATGGAAGCCAACGTATCGCCTGAATACGGGCTCCGCCCCTACTTGACTGTGAAAATCCCCAAGCATGATTTTGATATCATATCTGGGGCAGGCTTCGAGGGTTCATTCTACTGCCTCGTAAAAGGTATCCTTCTCCGACTCTGCAGTCCCCTCTGTAGGGGTGTGGACGTTAATGAGGCTTATATTTCTAAATTTGCCTCGCAAGCGCAGAATGCATAGCCGTTCGCTTATGTTTTCAGTTCGACATTAGTATTGACAAATCTGAACTCTCGATGATTCAAATGATGGCCTTTACCACTTACTAACATAAAAGCTTTCCCCTTCCTCTTATTTGGGGTCCAAAATTTGGCCCCCAATATTATCTAATTTCAAGTCAAGTTTAACTTAGTTGTTTCCTGTCCGCTTCTTAGTTGAATGTTGTTTCCTTATTACTTGACAAAGTTATTTTATAATGTTTTTTTATTTTCCAATAAATTTTCAGGTTGACAATTTATATGGACTCTCAACATGGCTCTGCCAAACATGCACTGGTCGATTAATCGATGCTTACAATTTAAAGGAACAATGTGAATATTCGAATGCTAGGCTCAATGAATATTTCCACATGTACAAAGGATTCACCTACAATGCGAACAGAAACGATGTCAACTACAGCTTCATGAAAAGTTCTGCTAGTTCCGAAGTATCTTCGACTTTTGCTAAGGACGACGAAATCTATGATGCTGTCAACATCGCCTGCGAAATTTTAAATGAAAATCAATCTCGCCTATCAACTGCAGACGAGGATGTTCTCAATGATGTTATAATTGATGTGAATAGTTTAACACAGTCAGAAGATTCACTGGGTGTATCTGCTGGTGACCCTCAAGCGAAACCTGCTATAGAACCTGGTGGAGCCGGAAATTGTGATTTAAGTACAAAGGGAGAAAAGGATCTTGGTAATGAAGAGGCAGAGGAAACTTCGAACGTAAATGTAATTTGAAAGCAAATTGTTCGTAAATATTAAAGAGCCAATCAAAAATTAGGTATTATTCAAAGGAATTCTTACAACCAGAGGAGCGCTCGAAGCCTAGAAGGAAGTCTGGTAAAAGGGCCCCCATCATTTGCTCAGTTTGTGGGAAAACTTTCAGAAATCGAACTTATCTGGAAACACATATGCGCATCCATACTGGAGAAAAGCCTTTCCAGTGTGAGGTAGGTACACGCATATTTAATAATATATTAATTTAGTATAATTCAGAGTTCCTAGTCCACCGTGCACTTCCTAAGGTTGTGGACCGAGGAAGGCCCCTCTAGACATAGGAGGCACCGGGGTAATCAAATATCCGCGGCGAACTGTTATTCACGTTAGGAACAGCTGCAACCTCTCTGATGTGCCCCTATATGGGATCTTCTATCTTGACGGGAGGGTAATCACGGAAAAATTTAAATGTAAAATGAATTAAATAGGTGGATTGCTACCCTAAACCAAAAATTTAAAGTACAAATAATTAAAAGACAAAGACACGTCAGAGGTATGAAGCGGAGAGCAGATAATAGACTGTTTTGACAAAACCAAAAGATTATTTACGCAAACCAGGCAAGTAACCTGGAATTCCTGCACAAAATGTGGAGAGTACTCAAGAGTACTAGACGTCAATATGGGCGGGGTCGAAATACCTAAATGGGGTCAGGTACCAGGGATGTTTAAATCGCTAGCGTCTAATGCAGCTGGTTTTACTGGATCAAGCATGCAAAAGGGATTGCAATTTACATGCCGCATATACTGACTAAAGCTTAATAGGAGTCTTAAAAATTTGTAAAATAGACACACCGATACATATTTTTCTAATGAAAGAATGAAAATATGGAGAACAGTAGTCTCCTCAAGGCACTGGAAGGATAAGCATGATACAAAGAGGTTGCTCTCTCAGTCTAGCTTTATCTCGTGGTAAATATACTGAGCTCTTTAATGAACTCAACCAAATATGGGTTTTAATAGAACTGGCCGACTATCGAAGGGAATGAAGAGCGCCTCGCCTTAACGGAGACGAAGATATTGGCATTGAATCAGTGACGTAGTGACGTGCTATAATCACGTCCAAAAGGAGGACATGTGCAATCGATATGGGGTTGAACCAATTGTGGAAAATAGTAGGGGGGCGCCTTCGATGGTGTGTTTATCGGAAAAGAATCGTCTAAACATCGAAGTCGATGGCAAAGACCGACCGAAATAAAGGTGTTCTGATACTCTAGATTTGAGCGCCTCTCGACTCCACCTGCCTGGGTGTCTATGGCCGAAAAAAATTGCATATTCCATCCCAAGGGGCTGCGTTACGTTAAAAAAATATATCACAACATAGATGTCGTATCTGGCTGTGGATTTCGTATCTGGTGCGCCAGCGTTACTGGATTTCGCTTAGCACACTTACATTTAAGGTGACATAAAACTATATGGTGCAATCAAAAATGAACAGTATTTAATAAAACTTGAAATTTTTCTAGTGACATCCAAAAGACAATTGGACAATGATATGATGAATATTGTGAAATTAAAATAATAAGGGGACACAGTCACAGCTGAAGACACATCAAATGAAGTATCGCCTAATATCTAAGAAACGCTTCCTAACGAGCTAACGAGAAGATTCAATTGCTTGTACATTTTTACTTTTCCCACCTATTTAGCATCTTTGAACATCTCCATTGTTCCCCTTCCAAATTCCTATTTCCCATCCCGACATGGCTCGGCTAAGTAGATACCATGTTGTGTGTTTGTTTCGGGCTAATGTGCAACGTCATGCAATTATTGGTGAAAACAGGAGGTTGTGGTGATTATGGTTGCAGATGTGCATACAGGCTAGTTCACGGAAGTAATCGTTGGAAGGCATGTGCTCTGTTCTTGTTCTTGTTGAGGAGTACAATTTTGGAGATGGTAGAGATTTGCCCCTTTTTAATTTTCTTGCGAATCAAGCCAGCGATAAAGCAGCGTGAGGAACACATTGTCCTGCCGCGCATTAAATGGTGGGGGTTTCGTTGGAAGAAATTATCTCACTTTCGCGATTACCAACCATTACGAATGTCGAAGAATCGTACAACCAAATTAAAGGCACCATCCACAAAGCGGCCTCTGCAATACTCGAGGTTATCAAGCCAGGTAAGCGGCACATCAACCGAGATACTTGGCTTTGGAATGTCAATTTTGAAACGAAGGTCCGTGAAAAGAAACGCCTCTACCGCAAGTTTCTTGACGATAAAACGCTCATCAATTGGCAAATATATAAGAAAGTCAACAGGGAAGCGAAGAAAGTGATCGCTGTCACTCGAACGGTCCATTACAAAAATTTTTACGATAAACTGGACACTCGGGATGGCGAGAGAGATCTGTATCGACTTACCAAATGCCGTCACAAACGCACACAGGATATGGAACACTTCTGTTGTGTTAATGACAAGAACGATACTTTGCGCACCGACCGTCGAGTCGCGACAGATAGATGGCGAGAATATTTTGAGCAGATTTCAACTGAATAGTTTGTTCATCCTTCAATTCCACAATTATTGTCGGCCTTTGGAGCATTTCCACTTGTCAGTGCAACTAAAGTCGAGGAAGCAATAAAACGAATGAAATCGGGGAAAGTAACAGGACCTGACAACATCGCATCTGAGCTCTGGAAAGCGAAGAGCTGGGACCCAACACTGTGGCTCAGGGAATTCATTAATCGGGTAGAACACTATTTGACTGGCAAGAAAGTACCACTGTTCCTATATGGGAAAAGGAAGGCAGTCCAGCAGAATGCTCAAATTACCGTCCGATCCGATTACTTTCCCATACCATGAAGATTTTTGAACGCATTTTTGACAGCCGTATTCGCGAAATCGTTGAAATAACCGTGAATCAAACCGCTGCGCTGTAACTCATGGAGAAACACCGTGAGAAGCATCGGTTCCTTTACATTGCATTTCTGGATCTGGAGAAAACGTTTGACCTTGTGCCATACGAACTCATCTGGTATGGTCTATGACAACCCTTAGCGCCAAAAGAGCGCGGATGTATCAAAACCGGCTTCGTGTCTCTGTTGGTGTTCATCAAGAAAGCGTCCTATCACTACTCTACTTTGTACTTGTTATTTACACTGTTCCACACACAATCCAACACACTGCTTTGTGCAGATGATGTTTTTCCAGCGTGTAGTAGCAAAAATGGTCTCAATCAACTTGCCCAAAAATCCATTGATTGCCTCATGCAACACGGTCTCAGATTGAATCTAAATAAAACTGAATTTGCAACAACCGACTCTCATACAACAGGCACAATGACTGCTAGTTTTAGTGACTTGCCCAGAATTGAGCAATATAAATATCTTGGGTCAATGCTATCAGCAAATGGAGAATTGTTTTATGAAATTGCTTCACGCATTAACGCAACCTGGATGAAGTGGCGTTCCATAGCTGGTTTTCTTTCTGATCGACGTTTCAGCGAACGTCCCAAATCTATGGTTCTGAGTGTTGGCCGACTATAAAAGACAATGAACCGCGTCTTGTGGTAATGGAGACGCAGATGTTGCGTTGGACTAGTAGCGTGATACCTTCTGATCACATCCGAAATAAGAATATCCGCGATCGATATGGAGTTGCGCCGACGGCGGGAAAATTGCGAAAGAGGTGTCGGGATTGGCCTGAATATTGAAGTCGATGGTATGCGACCAGAAGGTCGGCCGAAAAAACGGAGGCTTGTTACCCTGGAAGGGGATTTCAAAGTCTCGTGGTTGCATCCAGATCAGGCTTTTGATATAACCAAATGGAAGAACACTTTTTGTTTTTATTTTGACATTATGGGGTTTGCATTCTGGACCGTAAAACCAAAATTTTAAACTTGGCATAATTTGTTTGGGTGAATTTATTTTTCTTGTCCGAATTCGAAATTTAAGTATTGATAAGCCGCAAAAGCTTGCTCTACAGTCCAGGAGCCAAGCCGTCATCAACGGACAATACAGGGTACCCTGACAAACCGTAAAGGAGGATATATGGTGCTGTTTTTCTATCCTTTAGACTTTGTTTATTGTTCTGATCGAAGTTGTTGCAGCATGAGGGTTCAGTAGGATCGACTAAGAGGTGGTTACATAGTAATCAATAGCCGCTTCTCACATTTGGTATTGATCCATACTCCACGTAAATAGGGCGGGCTAGGTAAATTGGGCATATCGCTGCTTGCAGACAAGTCCTGGTCAATCTCTCTCAGGAAACCCTAGTGGGTATAAAGGAGTGAGTTGCCACGCTATGCAATGTATCTATTTTTCTAAAGGAATATTAACGGATTTATGTCGGAAAAAGGGTATGATACATGTGCCATATTATAATCGAATTGTACTTTTGATATTCAACCGTCTTGTAAATCCTTTTAAGTGGGGAATGGGAAAGGGAGAAGGTTTCTACTGGCTCGATTTTGAAAAAAATGACATTTTTACCTTTCATCTGGTACTTTATTTTCATTTATTTCGAAATTCTGGTTTTTTGTTTATTTTTTTTTATCATTTTACCTTCAGCAATTCATCCAATTTCACTATTATTTTCTTCTTTTCACATTACTTTAGTTTTTGTATTTTACTTATCTTATTTTATCTGTTTACTACAATTTATTAAGTTTTGAGTTGATATTTATTATTTTTGAATGGATGCTGTTAATGAAGTAGATAGTATAAAGCAGTAAGTCTTTAATTTGCAGACTCTTTCCTCCCTTTTCCTAGCTAATTTACATACTTTAGACTTTAAAGTTCCTTCCAACAATAATCTTAATAGCTTCACATTACAATCTATATATTCCAGGTATGCCAAAAGTGCTTCAATCAAATGAGCAATCTAACGCTTCATGTGCGAATTCATACGGGAGAGAAACGCTTCCAATGTGATGTTTGCAGTCAATTTTTCACAACATCCAGCAATTTGAAGACTCATCAGGTGGCACATTCTGAAGCCAGGAATTTCCAGTGCAACGAATGTTTGCGTAATTTTAAGACACTAAAAGATCTCAACAGTCACTCAGCGATTCATAGCAATATCAAGCTGTTTACGTGCAACATATGCCAAAAAGATTTTCTCAAAGCGTCGTATTTGAATGACCACATGAGAAAAGTGCATAGGGGAGAGAGGAGACACAAATGCACTGAATGCGAGAAGACATTTTCCAATAGCTCAAACTTGATTTGCCATTTAAGGTGGGTTACCTGACAAGGGAGGACCAATATTTTCTAAGCTAAATTATGGTTGACACTGCTGTCCACAGAATAAAATCATACCTTGTTACCTTAATTTTCATTTAGGACGCATACCGGGGAGAAGCCGTATAAATGCACAGTGTGCAACGCCAGCTTCAATCAATCTTCTGCTTTGATGCGTCATACAAAAAGGCACTCGAAACAGTAAGTTAAAGATACAATCAGAAAGTAGCCCTATAATTTATAATATTCTGTTTTAGAAAACTACCAACTAATGCCACCGAAAATATGGCACAGACATCAGAAAATAGGTTTGTATCATCAGGGGCTCAAAAATTCGACATTGATAACATTCTTATGGCTGAACCTCATTTGAACACCGGAATGATATCGCCTTTGATACCACCTATTATGAATTCAACTCCGCATCAGAATATCCCTATGGACAACGAAGCTAATCAACTGGTATCAATGGAAAAAGAACTTAATGTCAATGAATATGTAATCGATTTCTCCAGAGAAACAAACTTAGAGTTTTCAAGAAATCAGCACTCGTTCAATTTTCATAGTTGAAGGTTGCAAAAATAAAATTAATACTTCCACCGGAAAATAGAGTTTAATCAATGCAATATGATTGTTATTAACAATGCAAAAAAACGGGTGAATAGTTTTAGTGATTAGACTTCGTCAAATATACATGAAGCAAGCGGATTCATGGTTCAATTAAAATGGGTTTGGTTGCATAAAACTGACGGTGTGATTATAGTCCCACTTTAATTGAGGATTTTATACAAAAATTACATAATTTTTAACTTAATTAAATATCTGTAAATTGTTTTGATTTCAGAATCTACTTATTACCTCATTCTATTAGTGGTGAACTCAATTTTTGCTCGATAGAAAATGTGAACCGCATAACAATTAAGAATTTACTATATATTATCGTGCTGACAACAGGTAGGCGAGCCACTCAGGCGGGTGAATTTCCAGTAGTGGTGAGTTGCGCTACCTTGGTGTGGAGCTCGGACGAATCTCCGTTAAGCGACTTCACATTACAACGCCTCCGCGCTACTTCATCCCCAGCTGATACTGGGTTTCAACGACAAAACCCGATTTCTGGTCCACCAATTTTAGGGGCGCAGATCGAATCAGCCCCGGAAACAAAAGGCTTTAGCCTGGACACGGAACTCGTTCTTGGCTCTGCCGTCAACGTCAAGCCTAAAGAAGTACTCCCTTCTGTTCAATACTTCATATGGGCCCTCATATGGTGGTTGCAAAGCCTTTCGGGAAGCATCCACGCGAACTAAGACGTGTGTGCAGACATCCTGGTCCTTGGGGGTGTTAGCCTACGTTGAAGAATGACTGGAGGGGAGGGGGGGGGGGTGATTTTAATTTGGCTACTGCGTCCCGCGGCAATCGCAAAAACCCAGTAGTGGAAACGGCTGACCTGGTATAAAACACAGGATCGCTGGGGAGTCTCAAATTCTCTCCGTATACAAGCTCGGTGGAACTGGCGGCAAATTTTTCACGATGGTTTGTACGTAGGCCAATTAGAATAAAAAGCAGGAGTTGCTACCACGAAGAGTCATGGTGTGCCATTATAGCCTCCAATGTCTTATTCTAGCACTCCAGCATCCCATTGGGTTTCGGGTGGTATGCAGTCGTCCGATGGCGTTTGAATCCTAGTAGTTTGTTTAACTCCGAGAATAGGGTAGACTCGGAACTGCATTCCTTGGTCAATAATAACTTCGGCTTGAAAGCGTGGGATCCATTGCCGACAAAGGGCTTCGGCACACAATTGTGCGGTAATGACGACCAGAGGTGTAGCTTCAGGCTAGCGCGTGAACCTATCGATGATTGTGAGGCAATAATTGAATGAGAATGATCTCGATGTGGATCGTATGTAAACGCTTTGTAAGCCGAGGGAATGAGCCTACTTTTTTCTGTACGTGCTTGATGACTTTACACTGCTGGCACGCGATGCAATATCTGACCGTCGAGTTAACATCCTTATTCATTGAGAGTCAGAAATATTTGCTTGTAACCAGCCGATTCGTTGTTCGAATACCGTGTACTCCACGGAATGCTCCCTCCTAGGTCCCTCTCCAGAGTTCTCGCAGAGTATTTTGGAGGTTGAATCGAAAAGGGACCTCCATGGACCACGCAATCAGGCGTGAGTCTTTGGTCTTGGGTCCAGACAAGCAGGCGTTTATGATCGTTTGATATTATGCGGCTTTGGGCAAGAAACGACTGTTTTAAGTTGCGGGAAGTCTGGGATAGCCTGAAGCTTGTCTGGATTCGAGTGAATTTCCTCCAGGAGAAATCATGTGCCCCAAAATTTCGCCTGCTTTTGAAGGAATTTTCATTTTTCAACGTTAAGTACCAAACCAGCCCCAAGGAGACGTTGAAAAATACATTCGAGATGCTTCAAATGCGCAGACTCTGAAGAAGCGGCGACCAAAACCTCTGAAAAGTTTGCGCCGCATTGCACAGAACAAACGGCATCCATGTGAACTCGAAGAGTCCGAAAGAGGTGCATGTTGGTGTTTTCGGAATAGCTTCTGGATGGTACACCTTGGCTAAGTCGTGCAAACACGGCAGTTAGCGAGTGGTATGGGATAGCGGTCTGGTCTGGTCTTCATTTGGGACCATGGGTAGTGTAGAATACCAGCAGCTATTTGATGGTGTGCGAATTCCTTGCTTTAAAATTGTGTCGAATTCTTTCTTAGCAACAGCAAGTTCCTCGAGTGGTAATAGACGCACTTTCGAGAAAATATGGGAGCTGGTAGTGCAGATGTGCTATATATCACGCTTAGCTGGCTGCGCGAGACTACTTTTGATAGCAATGTTCCAATATTTTTTAAGAAGCGCGCGAATGAAAGATTGACAATAGAGCTGGTGGTAGTTTCCCTAAAGACCTGAGCGGAGATCCACTAGCAATCTATAGTGGCCTAGAAAGTCTGCACCTAATATGGGTAGCCGCCGCCGGAGCTCCCAACTAGTTCAGTTTTCGGAAGATATGAACGGGCATGAGGTTTCAGCCGCGCGACAGTTGATGCACAGGCCAAAATGGTAGGGCAAAGATTATGACTGGAAGGCGAACCGCGTCGAATTGGACGCCCTGAATATTCTGCAACATTGGGTGAGCTTGGCGTCAATTCAGGGGAAGTGGCAACTTCACGTTGTCGTTTAGTGCTGACGGACGTTGAGTTGATGTTGTGGAGAGGCAAAGGTCGCAGTCGCACTTAAAACGTTACCGCTTCTTCACTTCTTGGGCGGCGGTCATTTGTCCAGTTGGCTAGTCGGACAGTCGTTTACATGCCTGATGTTAGAATGGTGTTTGGGATAAACGTATCGTAATTATTCCTATTCACGGCTCTCTATATTTTTCGTTGACGGCAGACTGCTTTTTCTGCCAGATTGCTCCTCAATTTCATGGCTGTCAACCTGCTGATAACAGGTAGGCAAACCACTCAGACGGGTGAATTTCCATTCGTGGTGACTTGAGCTACTTTGGTGTGGAGCTCGGGCGAATCTCCGCTCAGCGATTCCACACTACAGCACCCCATAATATTATTGAGTTTATTTAGACATTTGTTATGATCTAAGGTATAGAGGATTATCAAAATGACTATCCGGGTTGACCATGATCAACCATAAGGGATGAACTGTCCCGAAAACCTAAAGAAAAAAGGCTACAGTGCAGCACCAGAGGAGGTTCTACAGAAGTGCCCCGTTGACACGCGTTTCAACGCCTCTGTGCTAGACAGGCTCGGGAATATGAGGAATCTTTTTCACACTTTCGTCGCTCTCATATCATTTACAAAGTGTTTCAATGTGGTATATTAGGACCCGACAAGAACCTGAAGTACCAAAAAGGCACTTCAGCAGTACTTCGGCGCAGAAACCAGTATCCGGACTAGGCCTGCCTCAATAAGGAAATCTAGGCATCCCGGTTTTGCACCGAGGTCCACCAATGCGATACCCTATAAGTTGCTTGGCGCCCTGGCATACGCCGTTGCTCCATATTAAGCAGGGTTTGCCTCGTCTTCTTTTTCACTTTCTGGGTGGGATCATCCTCACCCATACGGATTAAGTGACCCGCCCACCGTAACCTATTGAGCCGGATTTTATCCACAACCTGACGGTCATGGTATCGCCCATAGATTGCGTTGTTATGTAGGGTACGGAATTGTCCGTCCTCATGTAGGGGGCCAAAAATTCTTCGGAGGATTCTTCTCTCGAACGCGGCCAAGAGTTTGCATGGGGCTATCCGGACTAGCAAGGTAACGGAGAGTATCTTATAGATTGTACTCAACAACGTGATACCTCTATAATTGCTGCACTGTGTGATATCTCCCTTTTAAGGTTTTGTGTAAAACAAAACCTTATAAAAATCGGTTTACTGTCAGTCTGTCTGTCACACGCATTTTTCCCGGAGACGGTTATAGCGATTGATACCAAATTTGGTAGAAAGATGGGAACTATGAACGCTTACGCATACAGTGAGTTACACCCTTTTACGTCGAATTTAGCGGGGGGGGGCTCCCAATACATGCTTAAGGGGGGTGTAATTTTCATGTGGGCTATCAAATTAAAGTTCTCAGTTAGTGCTTTTCGAAGCCGGTCTTAGTTTTGACATTTGTTGCGAAGGTGGGGAGTGTGGAGGGTTGAAAGTGATCATTTTTTAAGGGGGCCATTCTCAGAAACTACCCAACCGAAAAATCTGAAAAAATCAGGAGGCAGCCACTATAATATAGAGCATGATCTTACCAATTTACAATTTGGGGGAAATTGCACTCTTACTGACAATAGTTATAATAGGTTAAATTGTTGGTTCTTTGCAAATTCAAGACTATGAATGTCAAAATCACCCGAAAGTGGATACTCTCGCATAATATATGCATATATTACGTGGTACGTACTAAGAAATACACAAAACCTTTCGTACCTGAAGCGTTCAGTTTCCGGTTTCTCGACTTGTTTATGTATGAGACAGATAATGCCTCTTTGCCAGTCCTCAGGCATTGATTCGCTTTCCCACAAGTTGATGAACCGCCTGGTGTAATTGGTCACCTTCATATTTAAATTCGGCTGCAATTCCATCGACTCCTGGCAGCTTATGACGGACTGTTTCTTCTGTAGTTGGTGGTGGCAGTATTTTTTTCTTCGTATTCAGTTGGCTGGAACTCTAACTCGCCCATGTTCTGGTTGCTCAGTAGTTCATCAAAGTTTTCAACCCATTAATTGGGGTTATTTATTCATTAGTTATTCGTGAAGACACTAATGTTGGCCGGTGTCACCCCTGCCACCTCTCTCAGAAGCTTCGATTGCACGTTGTCCGTGTCATGGTTCAATCTATTTTTTCAGGTTCCCGGAGGATCGCCAAGCTTTCTTGTGCGTCCAACTTCTACCTGTTCCCGCACTCCTTGATCACTTCTACGTTGTCCCATGTGATGCCACATCTCTCTTCAATCATGTGTCGCGCTACGTTGATTTCAGCATTGCACTTTTCTTATTTTGTCTTCTGTCCGTTTCCGCTTCTCTCTCGTGCATAGCACTGCTCACAATCTGGACATGCCACTTTATATATCTCACTGAATTTATGTTTTTATTTGCGATCCTTGGTCAAAGGAAAACAATAAAGAGAGGGGACTACAATTTTGAGACGGTTGAAAATTTCTCCTATCTATAGTCAAAAATCACAACTGATAACAGCTATAATGATGAAATTCGCGCACAGTTGTTCGCTGCCAATAGAGCCTATTTCAGCTTAGACCGTCTGGTTTTGGTTCAAATCCGGCTCAATGGGCGGATCACTTAATCCTTATGGCTGAGGATGATCCAGCCCGGAAACTGTTAAAGGGCAATATCTATGGTAGAAAAAGAAGACAAAGCAAACCCTATCTGAGATAGAGCGATGTCGTAGGCTGGGATTCGAGGCAGCTTTTAGGGATACCAAATTGGTGGACCTCGGCGCAAAAGCTAGATGTCTGGAGTTGCTTATTAAGACAGGTCTAGACCGGATATTGGTTGTTGCGCCTTTGATGATGATGATTTTATAGGACGAACAGACTAGTGAAATGCCTCTGCAGTTTTCACAACGCAATCTATCTCTTCTTTGTGGATCGGACAGATGATGTTCCTGCGCCAGTCGTTTGGGATCTCCTCGTCCTCCCAGATTCGCAGCAGTAGTTGTTGTATCGCAGTTAGTAGACTCGCTTCATCGGATTTCAACAGCTCGGCTGGAACCTTCTCCGCACCTGGCGCTTTCTTTGATTTCAGAGATCGCGAGATCAACTTCTTCTACTGTCGGAGGATGTATAGTGGGGCCAGGATCACCAATACCGCCATCGGTTTGGACTAATTGTATGGGGGCCCCAGGTGTTGAATTCAAAAGCTCTTCAAAATAGGACGCCCAGCGTTTGTTGATGCTGTCGTCATCGTTGATGATGTTTCTATCTTTATCTTTTGCAGAGGCAAGTCCTGGGTTGATTCGAAATTCGCCGTAGCTCGTCATACTTTTCTTTTTTGGCTCTGGTTGCACGTTGGATATATTTTCGGTAGGCTTCGTTCTTTGCGTCGAGTGATATTCTGCATTCATTGTCAAAGCAGTCAATTTGGGTTCGCCGGGACGACCTTGTCTGTGACTTCCTTGATAGTGCTTTTAAGTTCGCCCCAGAACCTATGTATATCTGTGTCTCTGATGTCGTGTAGAATAGGTGATAGTTTTTTCTGCCAGCGGCGTGGTATTGCTCAGGAGTTTATCAGCGGTGAAGATTTTGGTAGGGCTGATTCCCTATTGGTGCATTGAGCAGATTCTGCATCGATATGTTGCCTTCACCAGGTGAGGGTCTGAATCGCAATTTACTCCCCGATAGGTTCATACAATATACTGGATGACCATCATATACCAATGAGGGCGTAGTCAATTTGGTCGAAGGTATATGCATCTGGTGGGGGAAGTATGTGGAGCTTACGACAAGATTCCTACTGCTGGCGAATGTAATTAATCGATGACTGTTATGATTGCATTCCTCATGGAGGCTGTGTCATCCAGTGGTTCCCCGATGCCAGCTTTCGTTTCCGATTTTCGCATTAAAATTCCTCAATAGTATTTTGACATTGTTTGTTTGGAGTGGGTTAAACATGAAGTTGCGTCTGCCCTAGAAAAATTGCGTGAAAGGGATCATCGATGGCATGGTCATGCAAATCGCGTTGACGAGAGCTCTAAGTTAAAGGGGAATGACGCAAAGGTGGACTGAAATGACAACGGGTTAATACTTTAGATAGCGATTTGAGAGTCTTTTGGCAAATCCGATTTAGATGGGTTAACTCCGCTACCGAACACGATAAAGGCTTAGGAAGGAGAGAAAGATTTTGCAACTTTAAAATCTAAGGTTTCTTGCTGGCTAAATATTGACGTCAGTGTAATCATAGCCGAAGCTTTGTTGATACTTACGGTAATTTGAGGAAATCCAAAATGTATTTCGATCAAAATTCTAAAATTCAGTAAATTTTAAGCGAATTTCTATCTAAAAGCGGGAAGGGTATCTAATTAGGTGCCCATGTATTAACACTTTATTTGACCCAAGTCCACGTTATCAGACTTATTGTTATGATTGAAAGGCATCTGGCTTTAGCGTTTTGTTTACTAAAATCCATCTCCAACTATCGCAAAGAACATATTATATTCACAAATTATATATATGAAGGCCGGAGACGTTTTCAATAAATTGACCTTTCACCGGAATCATCTCAGTGAGATTTATTCTCAGATTCGAGGATTTGTTGAGACGACTATTGTGCCTCTTGAACTCTAGTTTGGTTTTTTTACCGTCACTATAGATAGTTGGGATCAAGCCAATTAATCTTAATTTAGTGGAAACACTTTTTTGATTTCTTTCTTATTTTTTTATTGAAATGCCTACATACAAGCTTTTTTGCACTCATCTAACGTCGCAAACTGATTATCGTTTCCATCGCATCCTCCGTATTCGAACTTTTCGCAACTATTTGTTTTCGAGTCGAAGTAGTACAGGGGAATCCGGGCCCGGCAGGTTCCAATTATAAGAGGCTGCGAGCATACGTCTGTATGTGGGACGGTGGCCAATTTAGTTAGTAAATTTTGTAGAAACACACGTGTAGTACCTTCGTTTCTGGCCACTACCACCGACAAGAAGCAGCAAAGCACAAACAAGAAACTCACGCTTAATTTCATTTTATCTTTAAAAATTAATTACTTTACTAAGAATCTATATCAAAGAATTGAACAGTTCCGAATATGAACCTTTAGAACCTACTAAACACCAAAAGTTATCGAGAAAAAGTAACCCGAACTTGCTTACTGACTACTGTAAGCCACATTGATTGCGCCAACTATCTCTTTGAGTACTTTTATATAATTTATTCTAGATTACGAGGTCAAATGACAGCGCGATTATTATTAACATGAATATCTATAAAATTCCCCGTCCGCGAAGCGAGTATGCATCAGATTTGTATTACTCACATGGAGTTTTGCGGTGCTCATCTTATGCAAATTTCAGTACGAGTTCGCAAACAGTTTTTTGTTATAAAGTAAGTCGCAAGCTTTTATCTTATTTGAATATGCATATATGTTTGTGCATACTGGAGACCAACCAAAATGGAAATATAATATTAAGCTTGGATAATCATTGAGGCACATCGTACACATTGCGATGCTACATGTTTTTCCAAATAAAAGATACTTCCTGTGGACCATGAATTTGAACAGAAGATTCTAGCGGCGAACATTTCGAATACCGTGTTAAGAAAGAGCTTTTAGATGACGCAGTCTTGTAGTTCACCCAGTTATGGTAAGCTTGCTGCAGTAGGTTACTCATCTCGAATGGTGAAATAACTATGAAATTAAGGAATCAATCTTCTTTGATTCGAATAGTATCTTCTTCAGCTTCAGTAGGACTCTGGATCTAAAAAAATCAGGAGACCGATCTGCTGTCCACGTCAAATAAGTTTCCCTGGTTTTCCCGGTTATCATTTTTTTGGAGTTTTCCCTCCGTTGTGTGTTTGGGAATTTTCGGGTCTTCATGAATTTAACGTGGCCAACCTGTAGTGCGCTGTGTTTGCGTAAACCGCATTAGGTATTGTATGCGATGATGATAATATCACTCGTACGTATCATCACCTGAGTGGATTTGAGAAATAACATGTTGACGGTGGGCAGATGACTGACGATATAATCAAGTTCTAAATTGAGCAACATGGGGACGAGGAAATTTGAGACCTAAATTTGTTTGGAATCTTTGGATGAGTCATCCTTGCATCTAAATTTGGAACTAGCTATTAATCTACGGTGAGTTTTGTCTCTGAGATCACTTCTGGCGGTAATCGATAGTCAGGTAGTAATGAAGATTCTGATCTATACTACCACATGCCATTCTAAAGTCAATGAACAACGATTTGTAATATCAGAATTTTTTCCAGCAACTGCTAAACTGAGAATATTTAGTCGTTGTGGATGGTCCGGTTGCTCGTATACAGAGGGAGTGTGGAATGGATGTGCAACGCAAAGGAGGGGATCCCCCATCTTAAACTTCGATGCAAACTTGTGCCGGGTCACCCGTCAGTTATGGCGTCTCAAAGTATTTTTTTTTATATAATCATGGTAAAATTTAAAAATCCAACCCTACCCGAAGAGGGAAAGGTTATTTATTTCGAACCCACTCCCGGAGGAGGTAGGAAAGGTATGAAGGGAGAAGTTGAAGGACCTCTCTATTCAAAACGGTTGAAAAATGACCGCGGTCGCCTTCCCCTTAAAAAGTTACGAGGTTTCAAAAGATACCGGGGTATTTTGATATCGTAACGGTAATATTTGATTTATTAGCCCCACCCCCAAAAATTAAGGAATAAGGGAGATATGTAGAAAGAAGAGGAAAGTCCCTCACTCTCAAGTTCATTAAAGAATTACGGTGGCCACCGCATCTTAAAAAGTTACAGTTTACAGTGTCCCAAAAATGAGCTTGATAATAAGGCAATTGATCGATATTCTACGCAGGGTCGGGATTCTCTTTCTGGTCAAGATGACTAGTTCGGTTTTTTTCCAGCGCAAGACTGAAACCATGAGCGGCCATCCATCCCCTTGCCCGTCGCACCAATATGCCCAGTCTGTTTTGCGCCTGTTCAACAGTGCGTCCGGCAACAAGTGCGCAATCTCGTTTGCATAACGCACCAGGCGCGACTGTTTTGGCATGTCAAGTCTCAACAGACTATCGTAAAAAGCGTTCCAGAGATCCGGCCCTAGGATGGATCCCTGTGCTATTCCCGACCTGATTTCCATCCTCCACCTGTCTTCAAGCGTTTCATAAACCAGGGAGCGGTCTTTCAGGTTATCCCTCAATATCTGTAAGAGATAGCTTAGCACGTGAAATGAATTTCCCAATGTGCTTAACATATCTGTCCAGCTTACGGAATTGAAGGCATTTCTGACATCAAGCATTATGAGGAGCACTAACCGTCGAGATCAACGGCTGTTTGCATCGGCTCGATGGACGGCATCCACGACCTCCATAACACCATCCACCGTGGATCTTCCTGTCCTGAACCCGAACTGCCTTGGGGATAAGTCCTCGGCAGCGAAGTTCCATTTTCCTATGGAGTCTAACTGAGGCATGTTCCATTCAAGTCCGGCATCGTCTCATTCGGCGTCAGGTAAACGCTAAAAAACGTTATCCCGAATCCAAACAAGCCCATTCTTTTGGCTTTGGGCAAAAAAATGAAGTCGAACGTCGTCGCGAACCCAGATGGCAGCAGTACCTGGAGTCGAGATGCCATGAAGCCAGGTCCCTGCTCCGGTATTGCTGGCTAATTAGGAGTAGATCAGCCTTTACCTCCGCAGCGAACTCCGTTAGCAGCTGGTGAGCTATTACAATCCGGTGAATTTTAATTTGTGGAATGCATCCTTTTTAGTTCTTCCCTAAAGATTGGACACCGTCCTGAACCCGCAGTGTGTGCGACGCTCTCAGTGGACGCGCCATGATCCCTACAGGAAACGCAACTTTCGCTTTCATTGCAGGTCTTCGCTTGGTGACCTACCCGACCACATCTGCGGCATGCTATCCCATTGTCAGGTCCTTTGTTGGTGACGTGTGTCCATAGCTCAGCTACCTGTAGCACTTGATGGGGATTATTCGCGTTCATACCCTGCATACTACCCATCCAGTTTTGATTTTCCCCGTATTAACGAGTTTCCTCGCATTTTGCTCGAGGACTTCCACCGCGTCGAGTTTTTGGCATCGAGCATTGACTGAGGTGATTCCAATTCGGGCATTGGCTATCAATGTACATTCACACTTTATGGCTTCCTTCACTTCGACCTTTTCTGTGAGGCAGTCAAGATTTCCGATTTCCAGAGAGCGAATAGGGTCTAGACTAGAAGCGAGAGGGGAGGTGTTGCCCGCAAATAGTTTACATTGGAGTTGAAGATGCGGGACCTCCCACTCCTCTTCAATAACCAGCCTCTCACTTCCAGGGATGGGGTTGAAAATTAAAACTTTTTCGCTGTGAAAGCAACGGGCATACGATTACGTACCATGGATATCCTGCAAAATCAAAGCCATGAGAAGCGGCCCAGATACTCATCGCTTTGTTGGATGGTCTCCAAATCGGTAGAAACGTCTGCCTCTTGATGCGGTAATGATAGTATTGCCACCAGTGGAAGAGATTTAAACACGAGGATATATGTAATTCGCTATCTTTTCACCATGAACATTATAACATTAGTCGTCCCCAAAATGGAAGGATGTAAAACTGCAGCTACATAAAGGTTGAAAAAATTGACACACCTTGAAGTGATGATATGACTTCCAATTCTAATGCAAGCGAAATTTCTCTTCCGACACTTGGTGATGACTACCGCTTTTTTATTTTCCTCCGTAAGTATAAGCCTAGCGCTAGTCAAACGAGCCTTAACAGCACCGATTATTTCGCCTGAGTACAACTCAGCACCTTCGAGAAGCTTTGTAACCACAACCTTGATGGAGGTGCTGGTGCATGCCATCGCGAAGTTTCCAAACATGAGGCACATGAGACACCTCTTATTGGAGATAACAATTGCCGATGGGGGGATTTGTACATATGCTTTCCTCTTCCCGTTCTCGTGATTGACCTTGGTTTATACAATATTTTTCCTTCCCTTAGGTTTCGCTTTCGGTTACCGGCGATCGTACTTGGAGCATAGGTGTACTTTTTGTTCTACCTTCATCCAGATCGAGCAGGCGGTGCGAGATCTTGTGCTGCACATTAGTGAAGACAAGACAAAGTATATGATGGTAACGTCAGCACCAAAAACCAACTAACCAACAACGTCAAACCGCACTGGTCAAACGGGAAGACTAAAGATAGGAGACTACAATTTTGAGACCGTTGATAATTTCTCCTATCTAGGGTGGAAAATCACAACGGATAACATCTACGACGATGAAATCCACGCACGGTTGTTGGCAGCCAACAGAGCCTATTTCAGCTCACAAAAACTGTTCCGCTCGAAACGTCTCCCCATAGGGTCAAAGCTCTCACTGTACAAGTCAATGGTCTTGCCAGTCCTCCTCATGTATTCCTTGGAGGCTTGGGTTCTTAGCAAGAACTCTTGACCGCGTTCGAGAGAAGAATCCTCCGAAGAATTTTTGGCCCCCTACATAAGGATGGACGATTCCATAGCCTACATAACGACGAAATCTACGAGCGATACCATGACCGTCTGGTTGTGGATAAAATCCGGCTCAATAGGTTACGGTGGGCGGATCACTTAATCCGTATGGATGAGGATGATCCAGCCCGGAAAGTCTATAAGGGCAATATCTATGGTAGAAAAAGAAGACGAGGCAGACCCTGTCTGGGCTGGAGCGATGGCGTAGGTCAGGGCGCCAGACAGCTTTTAGGGATATCGAATTGGTGGACCTCGGCGCAAAACCGGGATGTGTGGAGTTTCTTATTAAGGCAGGCGTAGACCGGGTATCGATTGTTGCGCCGTCGATGATGATGATGAAAGTTATTGTTGCATCTGCAGATTTCGTCATTTACTAGCGTTTCGTCTTTCTGTAGATCTTGTCAACGATACGTCGTTTCACTTAGAAGCAGGCAACACTCCTGATGTTGATCACATGCAGGGTTTGTTTCATCGATGGTTTGCCAATACTCTTTGTCAAACCATTCCTTTTACGTTGAAGTTCGTGTCCGATGGCTTTCTTTGCAACTGTCTTTATTGCGTCTTTTAGCTGACTCCACTTCACGGTAATGGTATCGGTTTCCGGTGTCAGTTCTGCGTCTGCAGGGTTTGTTCTTCAATGTTCCGATATATTTCGATTCAATTTTTCCGTTTTGGAGCTTTTCTGTATCAAACCTTATAACTGGGGTAAGCCAGCTACTTCCATCATTTGCTATCCGACATCGATATCTTGCCTTGAGGAGATAGTGGTATAAACACAGATGCTGCTTGTTTTTTCAGTGATTAGTCTGATTGAACGTTGTCCCATTTGATGAAGCCCACATTCTCTTGTGAATCCCGTGCCGGGGAAAAAAGGTCAATGAAATTACCATGTTTCTACTGTTATCGAATTATGTATATGTACCTGCTTTCGTTCTCGTTAGTTATATCTGGGGGGTTATGGATCTCAGTAGTTCCACGGTGAACCAGTCCTTTTCAAATTTTTGCGTCGAATCTCCACATCGTTCGGGGGTATTGATTTAAATACTGATGTAAGGCGGCTATAGAAATCATCTTTTGCTGACTTATCTTTGTCTCCTGTTGGAGCAGTTAATTTAGATTTTCTTTTCCTTTTTAAACTTAGTTGAATTTGAGAGTCGAATTCCTCCCTACTTAAGAATTTATTGGATCTATGCGATAGGTGTTCTAGGAACCCGAATTCTTACAGATGGAACGAACGATCCAGGTTCTAAACTCGTTGTGCTTTTTCAGCCCCGCTGTATTTTCGATGCGATCTGAGGGGTTGTGTCGGGTTGCAAGACATACTCTGAATAGGTTGTCTGCCTGTCATACAGCTCCCGACCTTAAAGATTACCTTCAACCCTCTCGTCTGCTGCTTTGTACTGTCCAGGAGTTATCAACACGGATTTGCGAGTAGACTTTGGATGATTGTAGGTATTAAATCACTTCGCATTACCTAGAGAGAGTTCGGAAACAGGAGATAGTGGTTGAATGCAAGGACCTAGATGAGGTCACCTCATGGGAGGACATCTGTGCTGCGCTAAAGCAACAGTTCAACCTTAGCGATATAGGCCAGAGTGCCATAAAAAGGATGAAGAAGGCATATGGCGGCACACAGACCGCTATTATTAGTTTGCCGGCGGAATCAGTTATTAAGTTAATTACCGCGGCCAGGGTAAGAGTAGGTTGGATCGTGTGCAGGCTCAGGGAGCAAATATCTCTAAAGAGATGCTTCAGATGCCTCGATTTCGGCCATTTTCCGGCAGCATGCACTGCCAGCATGATAGGTCGAGGAATTGCAGGAAGTGTGTGGAAGAGGGCCACCTCATCAAAGATTGCACCGGAGATCCACGGTGTATGCTATGTAGTGGGAAAGAGGGCGTGGACGACCGGCATGTTGCGGGAAGCAGCAGATGTCCGGTATATAGGAGGGAGCTGAACCGCGCAGGCAAATGAGATTGATACAAATCAATCACAATCACTGTGAGGCGGCTCAGGACCTGCTCTCGCAAACCATTCGAGAGTCGAATGTCGATGTCGCGGTTATTTGCGAGCCGTACAGAAACCACGGCGGTGCGATTTGGGCGGTGGATGCGTCTGGCAACGCCGCAATTTGGGCGTGCGGAAGACAGGCCATTCAGGAAGTCATGGCCCCCCGGCAGCCGGTTTTATAAGGGCGAAGGTCAACGGTGTCCATATTTCCAGCTGCTACGCTCCTCCTAGTGCAACCTTAGCATAATATGAGGAGATGTTAGACAGTCTGGTGTTGGACGCTAGAGACCGCAGCCCTAAAATCATTGCGGGCAATTTCAACGCGTGGGCCCTGGAGTGGGGAAGCCGATTGACGAACACCAGAGGTCAAATTCTGTTGGAGTCATTTGCGGAGCTGGACATCGTGCTGGCCAACGTTGGATGCGTGCTCACTTTCGAGGAAGAGGGTCGGGTTCGATCGTTGACCTGACATTTGTTAGTACTTCACTGGTGAGGGAGATGGCTTGGCAAGTGAGTGAGCACAACACCCACAGTGACCACCAGGTCATTTTCCTCCATATTGGGAACCGGTGAACCAGTCAACGACGCTCTGGAGGTGGAAAGGCTAAGGCGGTTGGCTGGTCTATCGGAGCTTTCGACGAGGAGACATTCCTGGCCGCATTGGAGGGAGCCCATGATCCGGATGGAACAGCGGTGGAAAGGGTCACGCAGCTGTTCCAGCAGTTGTAATGAAGAAGATCCGCGGGCAAAAATCACCTCAAGTGACATGCCCACGGCTCTTGTTGCAAATAATTACAACTCTTTTCCCGCAGCAGGAGCAGGACGAAAGAGAACCCCAACTGGCAGCTCAGCAGGACGTCTTCTCGATCCCCGATGTCACCGAAGAGGAACTTTGGGAAATCTGCAGACGTATTGGGGACGCAAGGCTCCGGGATTGGACGGAATTCCGAACAGGGCTCTGAAGGTGGCGGTCAAGGCCAGACCAAGGTGGTTCGCAAGCACATTCAAATCGTGCATGGCGGAAGGAGTGTTTCCCGCCCAATCGAAGAGGCAGAAGCTGGTGTTGCTACCGAAGCCCCGAAAACCACCCGGCGTGCCCTCTGTCTCTTAGACACCATGGGGAAGATGTTGGAGAGGGTGATATACAACAGGCTGCTTCTGTTCATCGAGCTTGTGGGTGGTCTTTCAGAGCGGCAATATGGGTTTCGGCGAGCCCGTTCTACGGTCGATGCAGTAGCAAAGGTCGTGGAATTGGCTCGAAATGCAATGGCCATGGGCAAATGCTGTGCTCTGGTGACGCTGGACGTCAAAAATGCTTTTAACTCAGCCAACTGGGGCTGGATTAAGGGCGCTTTGGCCAAACTGGGTGTTCCTAGCTACTTGGCTCGGCTCATCGACAGCTACTTTTCGGGCAGACTTCTCTGGTACGAGACGGACGACGAGCCGAAGGAGTACATTGTGGCAGCAGGTGTGCCTCAAGGTTCTGTATTGGGACCACTGCTGTGGAATATAATGTACGATGGAGTGCTTGGCCTTCGCGTGCCGGAGGAGACAACGCTGATTGGTTTTGCGGACGACCTGGCGGTAGTTGCAATTGCAAAGCATCCCGAGGACGTGGAGCTTTTGCAAATGAAGCCATTCATACCATCAAGTCATGGTTACGAATGGCCAAGCTGGACCTGGCGGACGAAAAGACGGAGGCGGTCCTCATTACCAACAAGAAGAACAACACGGTTACCATGCGGGTTGGTAATCGTGAGGTCGTCTCAAAATCGGTTGTCAAATACCTGGGGGTGATGATCGATGCCAAGCTGAGTTTCAAGGGACACTTGGATTATGCGCGCGAGAAGGCAGCAAATGCCAACTCATCCCTTGCAAGGATGATGCCTAACGTAGGAGGGCCGAAGTATAGTCGCAGGCTACTCATCGCGGGAGTGGTGAGGTCGATCCTGCTATACGCGGCCCCTGTCTGGGCGGGAGCGTTGAACCACGCTGTCAACCGGAGGAAGATAAGTTCGGCATACCGGCCAATTGCGCTAAGGGTGTGCAGCGCATTTAGGACGGCGTCGACGGAGGCAGTGTGTGTCATCGCAGGAATGATCCCTATAGATCTTCTAGCGAGCGAGGCACACTGGCTTTACGAAAAACGGAGGGCAAATCCAGTCGAGGTGAATGCGGATTTCCGAAAAGCCATCAGGAGAGAGTTGTGTGGCAAGTGGCAACAACGATGGGATAACTCCGACAAGGGCCGGGGGACCCATACATTGATCCCGTGTATCGAGAAATGGGTCAACCGAAAGCACGGAGAATTTAATTACCACCCGACACAGTTGCTTACAGGACACGGTGGCTATAGGAAGTACTTGCATCGCTTCGAGTTGGACAAGTCTCCCAACTGTCCCGAATGCGGTGCTACACCCGAGGACCCGGAGCACGTTATGTTCCATTGTCCCAGATTTCTGCAGCAGAAAAGGAGGTTGAACAGCATCTTAGGGGCGGACATCGAGCCCTCGAACCTGGTGGAAGAGATGCTGAAGTCGGACGAAAACTGGATGGCGGTAAATAAGGCAGTAGCCGTGGTGCAGACAAAACTCCTGGAGTTGGATCGAGCTCGGAAGGCGGCGCCACGGAGCGAGTATAGCGAACCAGAGCCTCCCACGCGAATTAATACTTCACGGTGGTTCCGCGGGGAGGGGCGGAAGAGTGGGGGTGGTTTTAGTGGATGCGAATCCCACACACTGCTGTAACCTGGCGTAGCAGCGTCTTTCTAAGATTTCCACCTCCATCCATTAAAAAAAAAAGATATTTGTTAAGGATGGCAGTTTCCACCCCCCGCCCCCCCCCTGTCACATATTACTTTTTCAACTACTCATATACCTTTGTAGGTTTAATGAGTTATGATTTATGTTCTCTATAATTTAGTTGTTAATAATCAGTGAAATATACGCTACCAATTTACCGTCAAATTGTCAAATTGCGCGTCTCTGTGTATTTATTTTTGTATTAATGCACATGTCACGCCCACATTGTTTCGTTTTTTGTTGTACGCACTATTATTGCATTTACTATTATTTACTAAAATTTAAACCGCACATTAATGTCTTTGTTGCTTTTTCTATTTTCTGTTTTTACACCCTTGAGTAACCAGAAAGTGTGACTTAACTCTTTTGTGCTCAAATCACACCTCGTCTACGGTTCAGTCAATAACGAAATTATAATATTTAGGACTTGCAAGGCCTTCGTATTTATTTTTCCTATCTTCGACGGTCTATTTAGGTTTTCTTTTATGATAAAATGAGCCCACAATTTGGAGCACAATAATAACATAATCAAATGTTCTGGTAGTATCACTAGACAAGTTGGGAAAATTCAGACATTTATAGTTAGTAACTACATCGTGTGGGCCATTCACTTTTAGAATTTCGTCAGTGCAGTTTCAGTTGTTCTAATTTCCCTAGAAATTCCAACGAAGGAATTATGAAAGCGGTTTTGCTTATTTTCCTTATTTGCGCGGGTGCATTTTTAAACGAAGCCAAAAATAATGGTTTGTGAAATTCGATATTGTCCCGAAAATAGAAAATTTATGCTAGAATTTGTCTTCCTGAACAGAAATTTGTTGGCTACCTCAGCAAAGTGGATTCTGCAGGATGAGGCAATTAAGCTACTTTTTCGATAATTCGACTCAAACATGCCAATCCTTCGTTTACGGTGGTTGTGGTGGCAATCGGAATCGCTTCCATACAGAAGCTGAGTGTATAGAAACATGCGTTTAAGTGTCACTGCCGATCAATTGAAGTGTTTTTTTTTTTTGGATTTTTTATATTTTGGCACTATTTTTGTACTTATCAGTGTAAGTTTTTAAAAAAATGAAAATAAAAACATCAAAAAGAATCACATTCGAAACCATTCCATTCCATGCTACATTAATATCAGTCACAATGACCACGCCCTCAACTTTGCCTCCATTTAGCCTGGCTACACACACGTTTATACGTATAAGGTTGCCAACATTTTTGTGGGGTAGAGGGCATCAACCACACCTCAACACCATTGTCGACGGTTCTCCGTGACGTTCCTTTCAGGGCCTTTCAAGAAGAATGCGCTCTTCCTCCGCTATTCTGTCCCATGTAGGTCAAGGGTGGTATGACTATTTCTTTTTCAGTGGATGATCTTCTGCTTCTCTGCTACTTACGATCTACGTCTCTCGGTCTAGACAGCATGAAGCATGTCATCGGTAACCAGAAGGAAACGTGTCAATCACAGAGTGTAACTGTGGAGGACTTCACTTTGGTCTTCAAATTTTTCTGAGATTTTAGCTCCATGTAGCAAGTGATATTCTACGTCGTCCTATGTCCCTCCGATAATATTGTGTGGTTTCTTCGCAATGCTCCTCCTACGTAGAGCACTCAAAATACGCTCACTACCTGACTCTGCCGATAGCCTTCTCGAAATTGATGAAAAGAAGGAGGAGTGACGATCCAAAACCCGTAAAATGAACTGAAGGATATTAATGCAGCCGGTGCAAGACGGTGAAGCTTTCTCCCTGTTGTTCAGGCTGTCCCAACTTCCTTCCTATCCCAGGGCTATTCTGCCTATGATTTTTGTGATAGCAGGAAACACACGAATACCTTCCCGTATTCTTTAGGTCATCGCCCTCTTACATTCTCTGGGAAAGATCTCAGATTCCTAGGATTTGCGAATGAGTGAAAGTAGCAACTGTGCAGAAATTGCAAGGACTGCAAGTTATAGTTTCGCATGAAGACCGTCTGTTTATGTGGACTCTTAACGAGTAAAAGATTCATTCTTATGCTGATAGAATTAACAAGCATCTTAGACGGAATTAGGTGGAATGATACATAGCTTCGATGCGATTATACAAGTTTATGACATTTTGAATTGTCTATTCTACACAAAATCGATTAGCTTTTCCCGATAAACATTAGCAGACAAGTCTTCACACGTCATGAGGTCGGTACTGCCAATAAGTAGGAGAAAAAGGACGAGGCCAAATACCACGATTATTACTGAATACAATAACAAATGCCAGAGGAAGCAGCAAAAAAATAGTACACGGTTGTTAAACTTAATTGAGCTCATGATCAATCAAGCTAGTAAAAGGAGTAAGATTCGAAAGGTTGCGGAAATCGAGAAAATAAGGCAGCAATGGCTGTTCAAAATTGTAGACCCGTCGAAGTCCTTCAGTGAGGTGGCCATACTTCACTTACAGGTGCCGATGATGGGTAGTATTTTCACTATTGACAAATTGTCGGAAAGACCATTGAGACCATTCTTCTCTTAGTTCTCCTTTGATTTTGCCAATTTTATGCATCGAAAATGCCAAGCGAAGATGAAGCTTAGAATATGCCCCTATGGTTCGTAAGAGACCGCCTAAGGTCAGCATTATCAAGGACAAGCTCGTCAAATGTATGCGCCTCCACAACTCTTTGATATATTTAGATTCTTGTTAATGGAGATTACCTGGATTCACTGGCAAAAGGGGTGGGGCTAGGATGTCTAAAGATTAATCCTTCTGATCCTGTAAATTCATTGATGATTACTAGCGAAATGTTGTAGGAAATGAAAATTGGACGCATGCAAAAACTTAGTAATCTGGCCGCATATAGAGAACCAAATGGCCTTGAACTCTCAATAGATTGTGATGCGGTGGACATATTTGTTGGCGAATAGTAAATGTAATCCCAAAGGGGGAGAAGCTATTTGATTTTACCACTTCAGCTAGTCTGATGACAGCAAGTGTAGAGTACAAATCTGCATTTGTGATGCTAAGAAGAAAGGAGGTAATTGAGCTAACAATTTCCAGTTCAAAGTTGTTAGAGTTGATTAAAGATTATCGGGCGCTAGACGAAGTCTCAAAGCTCAGTCTGACCATTGCAGGCTAGGATACTATAATGCAAAGACGAATTCCTAGAGAAACGGATTAGAAAAGTTGAAAGAACTTCTTGGCAACAAAGTGGGGCTGCTTAAGCGAATCATCACTCCTTTGGCGATTGAAAGCTTTGAATCACAAGATCTATAGTGCTTTGAAGAGGCTAGTCCTATTAACCGCGGCGGTAAAACGGTTCCCTAGTGGGACCAGGAAGCGATAAGAACGAAGACAAGTTAAACTTCCAAAACTCACAGCGTGAACGTAACCTTTGAAGCGGGCTCTTTTAGAGCACATTGCGAGTAACTGCAGAGTGAAAGAGAGACTTCAAGATTGTGCAGGGTCCTGAAAAGATATGAATCGGCCAAGTGGAATTGAGAGTGTCTTGGAAGTAAGCCATGCCGGAGAACACGAGGCGAGGGAGAGAATTAGTTTCTGTAAGTCTTTCAAAACGAAGGTATTGAAAGTGGAATCGAAATACTGCGAGATTAGTGGTTACCAATAAAAATGCGAGAGTTGCTATAATGTTCTTTGAACACTTCAAATGACATCTGTCTAGCGATGCTAAAGGAGGGTTTAGAGCACTTAAAGCGACTTCTGAGAAACATTTCTCCAGCAAGTTTTGCCCTGGGCTACGTGCCTATTTCTTGGCAACATAAGGTTAAGTTAGCCTTCAAAGGAGTTCAGACAAATAAGCTTATCATCACTCTCGCGGAGAAAAAACCGGAATCTAAAGCGAAGATTGCGATGGGTACTGTGGTATGACCGTCCACGCCAAATGTTTTGTAATTCCTTCTGCCATGGTAGATATTCGCGCTAAATTCTCCCCGAAATTAATCTATCGCTGCAACCCCTGCTGCGGTACTACGCTATCACGGCGACTTTAGCGTCCATTCAATCTGCAGTTTCAAAATCACAATAAATAGTTCGCTGACTGCCTTTGCCTATGTCCTGTTGGCAACTGCTACCAACAATATTGGCGCCATACCTCCGGCTCTATCCGGCGTGGACTGTTCCAGTACATCGATAAAAGATCGTACCAGTCCGACGACGACTGAAAGCCAACTTAAAAATTGCCCTCGATCGATTGTCCTACAGTTGCTGCATTATCGCCACTGCATGCTTTCTCCTGCCCATCATCAACGCTCGTCACCGCTGAACTGCAATCCTTTCCGTTCTCGTGTCGCCCGAGCGGCCCCCAGCTGTACGCCTCGCCGCCGAAACAACTGTTCGTGTCGAGGCTAGCTTACTCCACCACTTCCGACGAAATTCTGGCCTATATCAAAGTAAAGCCAACTCAACTTCGCCATGGCTCTCCTGACCGATTGATAGCTTCTTTCAAAGAGGCGTATCTCCATGACTTCGATGCTGTCTTCCAATCTTCTTTTTGGCCACAGAGGGTCTGATGCTGACAAATGTACACTGTTTTATCAAAATGTAAGAGGTCTAAGGACCAAGCTGTCGGATTTCAAACTGTCTGCCTTAACACTCCAACATCACGTCATCTGCATTTCTGAACCCTGGTTGAATGACAGGATTTTAGATTCCGAGCTCGTCGAAGATTACTTTGCCCTTCGTTGTAACAGATGTTGCGCTTGGCAAGACAACCATGCTGAAATCATCTTTTCCTCCTTCTCCACCTACGATTCTGTCAACATACGAGACGTTCCGCCAAACGTATGCCCCTTTATCGTATTCTATATTTTATATATATGTTTTTCCTGCTTTTCCCTTCTTTACTCCTTTCTCTGTATAAGGCTTTCTTCGACAGATTATCAAAAGTCCTAATCGTTTTGTTCCCCTCACTTCCTTTCATCCTCTAAGGCGACTTTAACCTTCCTATACTCTCTTGCCCTATTACTCCTGTCTCCCTTTCCTCCTTAATAAACGCGCACCCACCCCTCTTTTCCTTTATCCACTTTCATGTACCAGCTCCCGCGATGACTTCCCGAGACGCCCGCACTCGTCCTCTACTGTCCTGCGCCAAGTGCCCTTGGGGTGGCCCACTCGTCAGCCATCTTGGGAAAGCGGATTCCACTGCATGGCATAGCCAGCAATACATTTGTCGCTCCTCATTCTTGTGTGATCTATTCACTACCACTTTTGTTCCCGGTCACATTGCACACGAATGCCAAGCCTGTACGCCGACAAAGTTGTTCGTTTAATATATTGTCAACCCGGCGTACTTCGATGATACGAGCGAGACAGGTATTGACGTTCATTTTCCATATGCTACTCCCATGTAATAGCACATTTCGGTTCAGTGCCACCGTGGTGGGAAGAGACCACGCTTCCTAGATATACAAATTGATCGACGTTTTCGATGGTCTGCCAATTTTTTAGTTTTGTTGGAGTTGATTTTCATTCCAACTCAACTTGCCTCTCGTTGCAAATCCAGAGCCATTTGGCCAAGGTTCATAACCAGGTGAGAGAGCAAACAGATATCATCATAAGGCAACATCACCGATAACAACAAGAAATAATATGGGTGACGGGATGCAACCCTGGCTCACTTCGCTTTGGAGCTCAAAATCCTCCGAGATTTTACCTCGGTGCAGCGCGTTACCTTTGAGTCATCATATGTCGCTCTGATAATAGCTATTAGATTTTCCGAAATGCCCCTCCTACGTAGAGCACTCCAGATATACTCCCTGTTCACATTATCGAAAGTTTTCTCGAAATCGATGAAGACCATTGCAGCGAAGATCTAAATTCCACGTACTGTTCCAAAATGAGTGTTGATGTGATAAATGCAGCGGAATCCGAAGCGGAAACCATCCTGCTCTCTGTCGATCAAACTTTCGAGCTGTTCTTTGATCCATTCCAGAATTATTTCAGCTATTATCCTTGCGGCGCAGGAGGAGCACACAGATATAGCTCTAATTATCACACTCAAAATGGGTGCCCCTGTTTTTGGAATCGTTAAGATCCATCATCCCTTTCTTCCACTCTCTGGGAAAGGTCCCAGATTCCAAAGATTTCCATACGAGTGGAAGTAGCAGATCTACACTATCTGCAGGTGCGGGGGAGACTGTCAAGTTCAGCGGCTTTACTCCGTTTGAGTGCATTGATGGTCCAAATTCTCTTCTGCTTCTGTTGGTCATTTCATGCACAAGAGAAGGAACCTCACCGGATGTAACACGGTTAAGAAGCACGGTGAAGTGTTCTTTGCACCTATCCAGTTATTCATCATCATGGATGAGAAGTCGACCGTTCACGTTCTTCGCAGGACCATCAAAAGATTTGCGACCACATGCAAGCTCTTTCGTGATGCAGTATGCAGTTCTGAAATTATTGCGACCTGCGGCAACTTACGCTTCCCTGACGAACGCAATAGCAAATTCTCTCTTGTCACGCCGTACACTGCGCTGAGCTACACCCGCAATCACTCGTAGGAGTCAGAAGAGCCTTCAATCCCTTCCGTTCATCGATCCACTTCCACGACTCCGTAGCCAGCCCGTTCTTGACGATCTGTGCAGCACCCGAGAAAACAACATTTTTGATGGCGGGCCATTGTTGTTTTTAGGCGCATTACTCAGTAGATTTGCCCCTTGATCAGCAGAACGGATAGATAAAGATACCAGAGTTCCATACGACCAGCATTTTCACTGCAATGTGAACTATCTACGTATGATCCTGGATCAGAAATTTATTGGATACTAAGCATAGAACTGTAAGTTAATAAAGCCGGCATAGCTGTCTATTTATGGAAAAATAGGGCGTCGTCCGAAAATCATTCTATAGATGTAAGCAACCGTAGTTTGGCGATCGTTGCCTACAGTCTGGTTGCGTGGGGGTCTTCGCTAAGCAAGGAATGTAATAAGGCCAAACTAAATGAATTCATGCCACCGGAGGTCCAAAAAGTATTAAGGTTATCTAGTTTGGTCCTGCTGCTCTATTCATTTGACCTTCATTGTAATTCATTGTATCGAGCAGTTAGTTATACAGGCCCCGAAATGTCAGATCTAGATTAGAAGCTAGTTTTCTTGGTTACGTACAATAGAGGTATACTAGCATTTTCCAAATAGCCATGCCAAGCCAGTTATACTAATGAGTTAGTACAGGGGAACAAGCTAGACGGTTCGTTTAGAATCTGTTTTCTCTAGTACCCCTGATTGCGAATGCAGTCTGGAACCCGCAGTTGTTCGGCTTCAACTGATAAGGTTCATCACATTACCCCAGTATCAATGAAGCTTCGTGATATGTCGTATGCAGGATACCGATGACTGTATACGAGTGGTGTTATGTCTGCAGTCCAGGATAATTTTTTGTTGATTCGCTTGAATACAAGGAATGTGTTCGAAATATCTAAGTAAAAGACATTGCTATTGGTGGTCGCTCTGATTTGTAAATATCTGTGACCAAAAAAGATAATTCTACTTCTATAATATGCGCTTGATTTAGATATATAATTTGGAACTTTTTCCTGAACATGCATGAGCTGACCCAGGGCGCAAAAATGTTCGAGAATTGCAAATTATTATATTTAGACATGTCCCGATTGTCAGCGGTGCAACTAATTTGCTTCTATTCTATTGTAACATAGAAAGATTATCATCGAGCCCAAGCGGGTAAATTGTTTTTAATTCGATTACGGAAATTCGATTTCTTCTACGACAGCAATTTTTTCTCCTAATTTGATAATCAAGCCCATTAAAAAAAGCGATTTCTGAGTGACAACCGTGACCTCGCTGTCGCTGTCGCTGATTATTTTTATTTAATAAAAACCTCATTTATTTTCGGTATAAAAAGCATGTAATCGGTTTACGAAATTCAGTGTTATTTTCAATAACTAGACCATTACCAAATTTTAGTTAGAATTCAAAGCCATCTGTGTTGCAATGAGGTTTATGCTCGCAGTTTTTGTTCTTATCAGCCTTTTTGCTGCCATTCTAGCGGCTGGCAATCCAGGTGAGTACTGTCAGGGGGGTAGTTATGAAATGGTGCAATTATGCTATTATTTTCTTTTCCCAATAGTTTGTTCGCTGCCAAAAGATGTAGGACCATGCCGGGCCGGAAAACCTAGGTTTTTCTATAACACAGCGACAAAACAGTGTGAACGCTTCATGTACGGTGGATGCCAGGGAAATGAAAATAACTTTGAAACAATTGATGCTTGCAAGGCGGCTTGTTCAAATTAATTCAAGGAAAATGCGGAAAATGAAAGGAAAAAACAAATAAAAATATGTTGAAAATCAGCTAATTTTTGTTTATTACTAATTGGTTAAATCAAGTTTAATTCAGCTCGAAATCGAGTATTGTGGTTGATGCTTAAATCTTTTATTGGCTTTTTTATTAGGTTCACGGAGATCTTCAGCCTTGGGGATACATAATCGATGTCATTGTTTATCTGTTTACGTTTATTAATCTGAAGTACTATTTTGTTTGGGTAAATGTAGTGGTTGGGACTATATTGTGTAAAAGTGAAGAAGTGGCATTGAATCTGCTAGACTGATTGGCAAATATTTATTCTCCATCAATATTTTTGTTGTGTTGTATTGTTTTTCAACAAAAGCTGAAAATGTAAATACAAGAGTGAAGCATCTGTGGTTGTTTACAAATAGATATTATTCTAGTAATCAACGTTTATTCCGAGCTAAGTGTAAGAAATTCAAATGAAGGACGAACTGAAGCAACATGCATCTTATTGGTAACAATCTAATCTTACTTCAAAATGCGAGCTACCATGTGAACACCTTTTCTCGTAGTTAAACTTGCAATCAATGTAATGATTATCTCAACAGCTGAAGCTTTGGAAGAGTCTTCATGAACACCCCTACGAACTGCTTTTTCGGGACAATGACAATTGCAATTGCTCAACTGCCAAAAAAAATGGAAATAGACAAGGGAGGGGGAGCTAATTCTCAGGTTCTGTCATCCCAGCGCAAATTAATTATGACTTCATCAACCGGTCAACTGTTGTTGATCTCTCATACCAGCTAGTCTCACTCATTCAATTATCGACCATAATTACCACCTTTCCGGTGGTGGGTAGGGTTGACAACCCTATACGCAAAACAACTTGTTACGAAGCCACAACAGGAGCCTCGGATTGGACGGATAACACAACGACGAAACCGGCAACGACAAAAGAATAACGATTTGCGCATTTTCTCACGGAACGTGCGCTCCCTGTATGGAGATGGAGCTGGCAAGCAGCTAGCCAACACCCTGTCCCGATATAGGGCTGATGTAACAGCGGTGCAGGAGATCCATTGAACAGGGAGGTTTCCTGGAGAAGAGCCACTACACCATGTATTATAGTGGCCATCCAGCAAATTATATACTCGGAGTAGGTTTCTTAGTCAGCCAAAAAATGGAACCTGCTTTTATCGGCTTTGAAACCATAAGCTAAGGGTTATGCACTCTGCGCTTGCGAGGCAAATTTAGAAATATAAACCTCTTAAACATTCACGCTTCTACAGAGGAGACTGCAGAGTCGAAGAGGGATACCTTATATGTATTAGGCAGCAAAGTAGGGACAGAGCCCTTATTCAGGTGATTCGTGGGCCCCCATAGCTTACATAAGGATACCAATGATAACGGACTGCGGATTATTCAATTAGCAGTGCCAAATGGTTGTTGGAAGTATCGGATTTGCGCGGAAAGCGGTCCACAAACAAATGTGGGCCTCTCCAGACGGGACCACTTTCAATCAAATTGACCACGCGTTGATTGAACCTGCCACCTCTCAGCCTTGATGAAAGTCAGAATGTATAGGGGGACCAATATACACTCGGATCACTATCTCGTTGGCATGGTGCTCCCAGCTCGAATGATAGCATCACCTGGAATCCCCTTTGACGATTAGGTGAGAGTTAACAATGAAGCCATCGACAACTCTCCGTAACTCCTATGTATATACCTGGAGAGAGTAATCATTGATACGGCCACAAATTTACTTGGCCTCAGTCGCAAAAGTTGTCGGAGAGGCTGGTGATAATGAATGGAAGCTAAAAATGGAGCGAAAGAATTCGGGCACGTGCGGAACTCCGTGGAGCCTGGAAGCGGCTTCGCAGACGGAAAAAGGGAAGGCAGAGAGAACCAATAGGTCTGTGAACTAGAAAAGCACAGGGAGTAACGGCACCAGGTGCGAAAGTTTTACCAACAAGCCATCAGGATGAAGCCTTATAAACCCCGATGCTCATCTTGCCGAGACAAAGAGGGAAACCTGTTGTACTGGAGCTATGGGTTGAGTATTTTGACGAACGCTCAATTACCAGAATCTCGGTGAGTTGGAGATCCCGCCAACTGAAGACGACGGACAAATACTGTCAGCACCAAGTAAAGAAGAAGCACTGCGTGCAATTCATTGACTTAAAAATCATAAGTCGCCAGGAGCCGATGGAATTGGCTAAATATGTAGGCGACCAATTACACCAAGCGGTTCATCAGCTTATGTTCAAGGTGTGGGACAGTGAATCAAATCCTGACGACTGGCAACGAGGCATTATCTGTTCCATACATAAAAAGCGAGATATCACACAGTGCAGCAATTATAGAGGTATCACGTTGCTGCTGATATTCTCTGCTTTCTTGCTAGGTCGGATAGCTTCATACCCCCAACTCCAGGTAAATAAGCAGCAGATAAGATTTTCTCTCTGCGGTAAGCGATGGAAAAATTGTTGGAATATGAACATCAGTTGCACCATCTTTTCATCAACTTCAACAAGACAATTCGTATCCCAACGAAAGTGAGAAGTCTGACTAGGTTGACCCTGACCAAGGTGCAAGGGCAGATAAAAGCAACAGGATCGTTCTGGAGACCATTCAACATCAACAATGGTCTAAGATAATGCCCTATCATGGGTTCTCTTTAACCTGGCCCTGGAAAAAGTAATCTGTGATGCTAAGGTAAATTCCACAGCCAACCCAACTGCGAAAAACGGCCTTGAGACGTACAAACTACCTTGATCCAGATCGAGCAAGCGGCGATTAGCGCGAGATCTTGGGGTGCACATCAATGAAGGCAAGGCAAAGTATATGGTGGCAAAAGAAACCCTCTTGCAATAATAGGTTTCACAGTAAAGCTGATTGTAATCGAAGAGATTTTCTCCACTTGGCTCTGCGATTCTGATGATGTTTGCTATGGCTCGTCAGACTCCGAAATCAGGAAAGCTGGTTTGAGCCTATCCGACTATACATTATCGTTGTGTTAATCATCATCATCATCATCAACGGCGCAACAACCGGTATCCGGTCTAGGCCTGCCTTAATAAGGAACTCCAGACATCCCGATTTTGCGCAGAGGTCCACCAATTCGATATCCCTAAAAGCTGTCTGGCGTCCTGACCCACGCCATCGCTCCATCTTAGGCAGGGTCTGCCTCGTCTTCTTTTTCTACCATAGATATTGCCCTTATAGACTTTCCGGGTGGGATCATCCTCATCCATACGGATTAAGTGACCCACCCACCGTAACCTATTAAGCCGGATTTTATCCACAACCGGACGGTCATGGTATCGCCATCGCCATGGAATCGTCCATCGTCATGCAGGGGGCCAAAAATTCTTCAGAGGATTCTTCTCTCGAACGCGGCCAAGAGTTCGCAATTTTTCTTGCTAAGAACCGAAGTTTCCGAGGAATACATGAGGACTGGCAAGATCATAGTCTTGTACAGTAAGAGCTTTGACCCTATGGTGAGACGTTTCGGGCGGAACAGTCTTTATAAGCTGAAATAGGCTCTGTTGGTTGACAACAACCGTGCGCGGATTTCATCATCGTAGTTGTTATCGGTTGTGATTTTCGACCCTAGATAGGAGAAATTGTCAACGGTCTCAAAGTTGTATTCTCCTATCCTTATTCTTCTTCGTGTTTGTGTTTGACCAGTGCCGTTTGATGTTGTTGGTTGATTCATCTTCGGTGCTGACGTTGCCACCATATATTTTGTCTTGCCTTCATTGATGTGCAGCCCTAGATCTCGCGCCGCCTGCTCGATCTGGATGAAGGCAGTTTGTACGTCTCGGGTGGTTCTTCCCATGATGTCGATATCGTCAGCATAGGCCAGTAGTTGGGTGGACTTGAAGAGGATCGTACCTCTTACATTTACCTCAGCATCACGGATCACTTTCTCGAGGGCCAGGTTAAAGAGGACGCATGATAGCGCATCCCCTTGTCGTAGACCGTTGTTGATGTCGAATGGTCTTGAGAGTGATCCTGCTGCTTTTATCTGGCCTCGCACTTTGGTCAGGGTCAGCCTAGTCAGTCTTATTAATTTCGTCGGGATACCGAATTCTCCCATGGCCGTGTACAGTTTTACCCTGGCTATGCTATCATAGGCGGCTTTAAAGTCGATGAACAGATGGTGCAATTGTTGTCCATATTCCAACAGTTTTTCCATCGCTTGCGGCAGAGAGAAAATCTGATCTGTTGCTGATTTGCCTGGAGTGAAGCCTCTTTGGTATGGGCCAATGATGTTCTGTGCGTATGGGGCTATTCGGCCTAGCAAGATATATCTTATAGATGGTACTCAGCAACGTGATACCTCTATAATTGCTGCACTGTGTGATATCTCCCTATTTTATGTATGAGACAGATAATGCCTCGTTGCCAATCGTTGTGTTAATGCGTTCTATAATCGGATGCGGGCCGATGAAAGGTTGGGTAAGCGACTTTTAAACAGAGTCCACATGCAAAAGTACATGATCGCATGCATTCAATTCCTTGTGGACAAATATTGTTCGATAGTCTCGATGAATATATGGTTTGGGACACAACTGCCTCATGTGTTGACGAAAACGGCTCAGGAAAATGCGAGGGTCGGTTGCTGAGACATCGTCCAAGAACTATTCTCCAGGAAACTTTAGAGTGGTCCCAATGGCTAACACTACGGGTGAACCACCAAGGTCCTCTTTGATACAGTTTTGCAGTCCAAATGAAACGGAGGGCAGGATGCTTACTAAATGGTCGCTGTCTTGATGGCACATGAGGACGACTTTTAATGACCGGTACCATCTCTCGATAGCAATTGCTGGCTGGATGAAACGGGTTCGTTTGCAACCAAGGAGCTTGATGAGTGCGGTGAATTGTGCTGACTCGAAATGTGATCCATGGTCAGACGTCATAATGCTAGAAGCTCCAAAACGGCTAGGGCCATCCTTTTAGAAAATATCGAACACTGGTTTACGTAATGTTACAGGAACAAAAGGACAAATGGTGGACGACGAATCAGAATCATCATATCTACACAACACGCCGAGCTCGAAGAGATCCCATGTGTAAGTTTTAATTTTTCCTTTGTTTAAAGTTCATTTCTATTTTTTTTATTTAAATTGGTTTCTTTTCATTAATATATTTATTATTTCTAATTTTTCTTTTACTTTTATATTTGTTTTTTTTTCTGCTAGCGTGAGCAATATACAATCAATTTTTGAATAATTTTGATTGATTTGAGGACTTCCTGCCTCTCTCTTCTTCTTTGATCCCTCAAAACCTTTATAGGGACATCCTCTGAAATAATGGCCTGAAGATGTCAAGGAAGGGAGGAACCTCAGGGGCCGCGCCTCAATCACGATTTGAGGCAGAAGAAAAGATTATCGCGATTGCGATCCGTCGTGGATATTCTCGATCGCGGTACTCGGGTCCGGAGACTTACTTTTTAGGTCTCTGGGATAGCTCTTCTTTCTTGGTCGTTTTCGGCCACTTAGGATGATCGTCTGATCCTTCTATTCTCTTAAGTTTATTACAAATACCATACACATCATTTTGAAACATTACGCAGAGTTTAGATCTTCGCCTCACTTGCTCTTCATTACTTCCGAGAGAGCTTTGGATAATGTGAGCAGGGTGTGCATCTGGAGTACTCTACGCAGGAGGAGAATTCTGGAGAAACTAATAGGTATTATCAGAGCTACATATGATGACGCAAAATGCCACGTGCTGCACCAAGGTAAAATCTCAGAGGATTTTGGAGTTGCTTCCTGCCACCGATAATATTTCTTCTTATTATTGGCGGCGTTCTTCATTCTGCTTTGTCCGCGGACGTGGCTGAATTCAATGGACTATGATATCTTTTCTCAAGCACCACGACTACACTGATGAAATCTGCTTGCTCTCTCAATGGATCATGGACCATGACCAAATGGCTCTGGATCTGGGAAGAGAGTCAAGTAGAGTTGGACTGACAATAAACAACAATAAAACCAATGTTCTCAGTTTGATGAGTCACCGAACGCTCCCTATCTGCATAAATGGGGACAGCATCGAAAGCGTAGATCAATTTGTATATTTAGGAAGCGTGGCTTCTGACGACTGGCGATGGCACCGAACTGGACGTTGCCCGATGCATTATGTGCACTAGATCCGCTTTCGCTGCCTTCTCTAAAATCTGGAAATGCAGTTATCCAAACACCGACATCAAGTTGAGTTTGTTCTGTGCTAATATTCTTTCTGTGTTCACTGGGAAGGTGAGCACCACAATGACTTGAAGGCTCCAAGCCTTCGCAAACAAGTTTCTGCGTCTGCGTATCATTGGGGTACACTGGTCTGATAGCATTACAAATGAAGAATTTTGTTGACCCACAGGCCTATCATCCGTACACACTATGATCGGCAGGGAGAAGTGGCAGTGGATAGGTCGCACATTAACGAGGGGTTTGAACTGTATTGCTGGTTATGCGGTGGAATCCACTATCCCAAGGTGACCGATGGGTGGGTCGCCTCAAGGGCACCGGGGCCAGAAAAGTGGAGAAGGAGCGCAGGCCTCTGGGGAAATCGAATGGGGAGCAGATGCCGATTTCGGGTACTCGCGAACTGTAGCGTGTTGGTATGCTCGATGCATTACACCCTACTATATAATATAGTTTCAAATGCGGTGTATTGCAGCAATTTTGTATGCCAGTTGAGCACATATCTTTTAAAAAGAAGACGAGGAAAAAATTCCCGAAGTTTACTATTGTTTCATGACAATGCTCCTGTTCATACAGCTGCGCTTTCCAAGCGTATTGCTAAGGATTGTGACTTTACGAAAATTGATCAGCCCCTTTATAGTCCTGATGGATTACGAATATTTTAACAGAAAAGATTCTATATATTTTTATAGCGGCACAGATGCATTGATAAAGGGTCTGACAAATATATTTGGGGGGGATTACGTTAACTGAAACGCTTTGCTGCTATTAAGTGAAGCCTCGAAATTACTATAAAATTCAGACCCGTCTAGGGGCAGCTAGAAGAGCAGTTTTTAATTTACTGGCCCATTGCAAATGCTGAAATTTTCATTCCATTATTTTTTCAATAAATTACATGCAAATCAATGTATTTCAAAATCAGTGTTACCGATTAAATTAAATGGAAAATCAATCATATGTTGATAGCTCCACTTCTGAACAGCCGGGAACTGTACTCACTGCAAAAGTGTAAACATTATTACAATGCAGTGGTTGTTCGTACACTTTTTTTCAATCAGCCTTTTTGTAGCCATTTTTGCATCAATTGATTCGGGTAATCTGTACTAAGTTTTTTAACTCTGTTCCTCTTAACAATTTCATTGCAGGCAAGCGAGTACCAAAGAATCCAAGTAAGTTGAAACTGCGTAGATTGGGGATTCGTTACAAACTAATTCGGTGAATTGAACTCATTTTCAGTCTGTCTCCTTCCGAAAAAAGTTGGCATTTGCAATGCTGATATCGATCGTGTATTTTATAATTCAACCTCAGGATTGTGCGAAGTCTTCAGCTGGAGTGGATGTGAAAAAAATGACAATAACTTTAGGCTATTATATGACTGCATTGTTGCATGTATACTTTAACAAAGAAATTTGAAGTGTTAAATGGAAGAGGAAGGTCCTTTTTACGACAGTACACATAAACAATAGTAACTTTAGGAAGTCCTGTCACCATTTTACTTATGATGAGGTCAGGCCCTATAGCTACTGGAGATACTTCCGTGAATTAAAATAAAAACATCTATTTGGTGGTTTGAATAGTATGTGATTGTAATCTGTCTGCCACCTCTACATGTCCTCACTTTTGCAGCAGGGTCTCAATTAAGGTGTCCGGGAATACACACCGGTAAAAGTATGTTTGCGATGGCATTCCTATTTTCAAAGAAAGTGCAAGTTTCGTTAATAACCCCTTTGGAATAAATGGCACTATTTCTCGATTACTAGCGTTCTTTACATAACTGGTTAAGACAATTGTCAAACACACCATGCCTCCAGCCGAAACATGGTTGCACGCTCCTAATTTGTGCGGTGTACGTACTTCTCAATTCATTTCACCAAAATGCTGTCGCCCATTGGGAGAAAGATAGGAACAATTGGAAAAGAATTAATTAAAGCAACAAAGAAAAGAACAAAGAATAAAGTTCCATTCATGTCCTTAGCCATAGAATAGCACATCATTCAAATAACCGCCTCAAATTCGCTGCAGTGCTTTAAGTGGTATGACCAATTTTTGATGACTCGGCCCAATATTTTCGACGTTATTTCTGCAATAATATCTTGAATGTTGGCCTCAAGATTGTACAGAAAGTTTAGCTTGTTATCATAGACTGGGGACTTGCGATAATTAAAGAAAAATTGACGAACGGTCGGCGCCAGATGACCCAGACACCAATTTTTTTCTTAACAATTTTGAGGTCTGTGTGGAATGTGGGCAGTCTTTTTGGAATCGCAGCTCAGATATATCGATGTGTTCGAGTTCTGGCTATAGACGGTCGCTTAACACTGCTCGATACCTACAACATTAAAGGTGGGTTCCACGGTACAATTAATTAGTTGAGCGCTGGCACCATGATCAGGAACAAGTTTACAACGAATTTAACACTGCATATTTCCAACTGAGTCAGAATTTCGAAAAGAATTCCTACTTGTTCGGCAGGCGTGAAGCAATTCATGATGAAGTGACAAAACTTACTGAATATTTGGCAGTTGAATGTCATTGGTAATGCACACCGGGTTTGTTCTACTGAACGTGCGGTGACTAATACGCAGCATCATCTGCGTACTCGATCAGATGCGATTCGTTGAGCATCTTAAGACGCAGCAGACCAAGAATAGATCTCACGTCACCGATGCGATGTGGCTTTCATTCTTCGTTTTGCTTCTCGGGGTTCGTGTGTTAATGTTATGTATCGCCAAAATCTAACTATGAAATGTCCTAGAACTCCTGGCTGATAGGCACACGAGGTCCATTGGACGAAAGCGCAGTAACTACCCTCAGCTCAGGACCGACAGGAGTTGCTATGCCTTTCCTAAAATTGAGTCTCCCGCATGAAGCCAGCAGAGCTCTATCAGCCAGGAGTTCTAGGACATTTCATAGTTAGATTTCGGCCCACTGCAGATTGTACAAAACTACATGTAACCAAAGGTGATGTTTGTAAATAATAGAAAACATTAATAAAGAACTATCTTCCAGATAACGTTCTTTTTTTAATTTGGTGTAGGAGTAGTGACAGTACCGAGTAAAGCCCAGATGAGACTGGGGGCTACCCGTATAAATATATAAGCTAGAGAAGCTTTCGAAACCATAATATACTGCTGCACTTTAGGAAAGAGGTGCCGAGGTGCATAGTGACGGTACATAACATTAACATTTTGGTGCAGCCGGCAGGCACTATCGGCTTTCCGCTTAACAATTTGGCGCAACCGGTAGTAGCGTAAAGCGTAAAGCCATAACCTCCAAAAACTCTTAGAATAGAGCAATAATCAAGCAAAATCGGATCCGCATGTCAACCACACCTACCAGCATCAAGCAGGAGCAGCCACCGAGACGACTACGCAGCGGTACCATCTTAGGAGAAACATCAGTAAATAAGTTTTAATCGATTTACGAGAAAGCGAGAGAATTGAATGATCTAACGTATTCTGATTGGGAAGACATTTTGAACTGACACAGCTGCAATGACAGCAAGTGACTGAAATTAGGGACGTTACCGAAAAATTTTGAGCAGATTTATTGGCATTTGAGCAATCCTCTCTCTCTCTCTCTCTCGAGACTAAAAATAGTCCTACAAAGGACATAAGTTTAGCTAAAATTAGATTTAGTGTGAGTAACTGTATGCAAGATTTCCAATACCTAACCATGGCTACGAGTCCAGAGCGACAGTCTTTCCAAATTTGTAGTAGGGACAATTTTGTTGAAGTGGCTAATTTGGTCAGCCGGTTACTTCCCGTATAGTTTTTCAGAATAGCCTCGCTGCCTTAGAGGTTAGAGACACGTACGAATGTTCTACTCGGAGGAGATTTCAACGCCAGAGCGCTCGAATGGGGCATGCCTCAACCAGATTCGCGAGACACACAGATTTCGGAGATGGTCGGTAAAATTCTTACACTCCGACGTTCTGGCTGCGAGGGCACTCTCTCTCATGTAACTTTTTCTATGGAGTCCTTATTGTCAGCGGTCCAGCGATGAAAGGTACTCGCAGATTTTGCGGCTAGTGATCATCAGTACATTTCCTTCGAAGTGACAAACGGCTCTTCCCAATCTTCTTCCGTTCGGCAAACACCTGGCGAGTGGAACGTAAGGAAATCGGGGTGACAAAATTTGTCGAAGCTCTTTCAAGAGGGGAGAACCAGCGACGAAACCCACTCACAGACTGAAGAACCGCGACTGAATCGCTAGTTCATTTAACAATGAGCGTTAGTACCGCAGCTTCTAATGTATCGGCTCCCAAAAGGAAACTGCGTCCGGGTAATCTACCTGTGTACTGTTGGACTACGAAGTAACTATTGCAGACTTCGGATGATTGCTCAGCGTGCAAGAGGTCAAGACGAGGTGACTCTTAGATCCCCAGAATATAAGAGAGAAGGAGGGAACTCCACCACGAAATCAACAGGCAGAAGATACGCTGGCAGGAGCTAATCAACGACCTAAACAGGGAGGTATGGGGTATAACAAACTCATTGGTCAACTTGTTCTATGGAAGCAGCGAAGATGGAAGAAATCGCACAAAATTTTTTTCCTGTCTACCCCACCAAGCTGACGCTGTCGCTGCAGGAATGAGTACTACTTTACTGTAAAGGAACTACATGTTCATGAAGGGCGAAAAACCACCAGGACCGGATGGTATTCTCAGCGAAGTGTCTGAACTTGTATGTAAATACAAGCCAAACTTGCTACTCAGCGCATTTCACGCATGTTCTTCCCGCCCATTAGAAGATTGCGAGACTTGTGCCGATAAGCAAGAGCAAAGGGGACCACGAGGCACCGTCAGCGTATCGTACTCTCAATATGTTAGACGCAGCGGGGAAACTGCTTGAGAATACGGTTTTAGAGCGGGGCGATCTACAAGTGATGTCATCGAGGAGATGGTCCAAGCCGTAAAACTGGTTGAGGCACACAGTCGCAACTGTCGGCGAATGGTATTCCTTGTGACCCTCGACTTAAGAAACGCCTCAATTCTGCGAGGTGGTGCGACATGCTTGAGATTCTGGAAAATCGTTTTCATAACTTAGGCTACCTATTGCGGATGTTGAGGCACTATTTAAAGGACCGTTTCCTACTTTACGAGACCGGAGAGGGACAGCGCAGAATAAAGGTAACATCGGGGACAGCTCAGGGATATCTCCTCAGTCCGGACTTTTGAAACGCCTTATACGATATGCTTGTACGACTTTATATACCTGATTAATCGCATCTGGTCGGATATGGGGACGATGTTGCGGCATTCGGACTCAGATTCTCCCTCTGGAGGAAACTGAACTCGTTGTGCTGACCAAGGTGATTGTTCTGACAGTTCTCTCTATTCAGGTTCGTGAAACCATGGTTTTGTGGTGAAATATATGGGCATCATAATAGACAAGAAGATAAGCTTCTTCACCCAGGTAGGTTCGCGGCACCGTAGACAAGGTTGGGGCTGGAATATTTGCAACTTGCCGGTTGATGCCCAACGTAGGAGGTCATTTGTCTACCTGGCGTCGCTTGATGATGAGCGCGGTTCAGTCCGTTCTACCTTACGGTTCCGAAATATGGGCTGAGTCCTTCAGTAAGGAAATGTAGCGTAATATACTGACCACCTATCGTACCGCCTCATAGCCAGCTGTATTGGTGATATCGGGAATTATTCCGATCGCTCTCCGTGCTGTCGTGCGGAGGCTTATATACCTCAAGAAAAGCGAGGGAAATGAGGAAGGTGCCGCTTATGAAGAGAGAGACCGTGCTCTCTGCGTATGGCAGCAATCTTGGGAAAGAGAATCGAGAGGTAAATGGACCGCGCACCTCATAAAAGACGTGTCGACGTGGTTCAATGGAAAGCACCGTGAGGTTGAACATTACCTAACCAACCTGCTCAGCGGATACGGGTATTTTCAATCTTACGTGCATACAATCGGGAAATCACCGTCGCCCGATTGTAATTATTGCAAGTTCATAGTGGATGATGCTTGCCACACCTTTTTCTTCTGCAGAAGGTGGGAGGGTCATCGCCATCACCTTTTGATGGAAGGGTGTCTTGGGTCCCCGGATACCGTAATTAACGTCATGTTGCAGAGCGAAGGCACGTGGAGCCGAGTGGTACATTACACTCAAGGCATTCTTATGACGAAAAAGAAGGAGATGAATAAGACAGATGCCAGGTAGTTGAGGCTCCCAGAATCCAAGGCTTCTATTCTGGAACAGCCTGGCCTGATGTAATGTGTTAAACGGTTCTGGGTCAGGGTCCAGGAAAATCTAGGGTGGTCTTTTAGCCCGTATTCTGTTTTGATGCGGTGGTTTGTCACTCTGCGCGTAATTGCATTTCACTTTCACAGAAATTTTAGAATGTTTCCTCTCTTCTCCATGTGGCAGTTTAGTCTTTAGTGACCCTTCAGTATTCTCACTACAAAGGCTTTCGTTGTTGAGGTTTAAATAATACTGCGAACACTTTGGTTCCTATTTCTCCATGGGCACCCTGCAGTATAGTTCCCTTAGCACAATGCTCACAGAGGGGTTCTGGCCCGTAGAGTGACGTTTTTGCTTACATTGTTTCATTCCCTTCTAACTCAATCTGGCCCAAAATTAATGGTATTAAGATATAAGTACACGGGCCAAGCGTTATTAATTATGAAGTCATCCCCATACCTGTACTTGCTATGAGGGTTTCGTCAGTGTACCAGTGTAATCGGTTGTTAATTTATGCCATAGGTCACTGTAACTGCCATGCTCGCCAGGCCGTCCTATTGCTCCATCGTGCTTCAAATTACTTCTCGAATTGAAATTTCGTTATCATGCTATCTCATGCTATCAGTAACTAGGGATAACGCCTAGAAGAAATGCAAACCTTCCCTCGATTTAGGTAGTTCGTCACCTTTTAACAGAAGTTTGTCCTCCTTTGCCAGCAGTCAGTCCTAATAGGACCTCCAACGATGTCGTTGGGCATACTCTCATTGCCCTAGGAATGCAGACACAGACCGGTCTGTGAAGTTTATATAACTCCTTGACTGTTTTGCCGAACAAGGTTTTGCCTACCCAGGTTACCGTCTCATAGGTAATCACAGGCTTTACTATGGGAGCGTATATTTGGTACATAGAGCGTAGTATTCTCAGGGTGCGGTTCATCTCATATATTAGCGTCTGTCATAACGGCTCTGTGGTTTAATTATTTTAAGATAATGCAGCTTAATGTGAACATTGAAGTCAACTGAAAATGAGTAAAAGACCACACGAAGCAACGATAATAAGAGGATGATTTGAAAGCCTCTCTACTATACTCGGATCAACTTTTGACCGAGAAAAGTTGCGATGCAGTCCAGACAAGTTGTCCCCACTACCAACAAAAAGAGGGGGTAAATAGTTAAGCCTGATAACAAAGAATGTATGAACATACCATAAGTCTGGCGTTAGGCTCGGGAGAAAACAAGTAAAATATGACGATCTTGATTGAAGTGCATTTACAACGATATTTTGAAGCTAATAATACTTCTGGGTGCAACATAATAACAAATCGCAATGACATACATTTCCCAACAAAAAAGATAGATTTTGTAATGTAAGACTGAAATCGTAATAAGATTCGACCATGACACCTCCAGAAATAGAGTCATCCCTACAATAACACTGATATGATGGGATCACCGCGATGAATAGCTCACGAGATAGAGATAAAATATTAGCACATTTTATTATGGTTGGCAAATATCTACAACAACCACTGATAGTCAATGTAAACGGAAATGTGGATGTGGAAAAGCATTCGCAAGTTAATAAACACTAATTTCATGTTAAATAGTATGTGGAATGTACGGGGATTTTCCGGCCTACGACACAGTTCATTCCTCATAATTATGGGCAAGAACCAGGCAGAGAAAAGTGAAAACGTTCTTTTACAACATCTAAGCGCACGTACACTCAAGTCTAGTTTGGAATTTCCATTTGATGTCAAGGGAAAACTATAGTATGTACATATGTATGCTTAGGAAAGTAGTTTATTTACATAAAGAATTCGTTGCAATTTTTGTACGTTATCTGCAAATGACAACATATAGTAAAGTTTCTCTTTTATCAGAAAATTATCGCGCAATTAGAGCCGCATTCTAAGAAGATGGCTTTATTATGTTTATTTACCATATATCTGACTATAGATATTTTATTCACATCTAAAGATAGTTTTTTTTTAATTATAGATAGGTTGTTTGTGTCTATAAGTGGTGATGAGTCTAGATAAAAATTATAGGAAAATAGATATTTTATTTGAATATCCGAAGATATTTTCACTCTGGTTCATTAGTCGTTCTTTATTATTACATACAACACCAAGAGGTTTTGATATCGACATTTACAAAGATGAAGGTAACTCACTGAATAGCTATTTAGTCTGTAATGATTTACTCTAAGTAGGTACGTAATAACGGTGTGTACTCCATATCGATAAAAGCATCAGAATTATCAGGACATGAATTTTACATGTCTTCTCCAACTTATTTCTTCTCACCATATGATTTGAATGGTCTTCTTCCTCCTTAAATAAGTGGTTGCTTAAGGTAGATGCAGATATTTATCTGACAAAGATGTGGAAATTTGCCTGAGCCAGACACCACAGGATAGCAGTATCTTAAATATATACCACTGGAAAACGAAAGCTCTGAGGGGCTCACGAGCCCAGTATACCCCTAATGGTACGACGAGAGAAAGTCACCCAAATCACCTAATGGATGACGGAAGCATGTGATTCTGCTTTTTCCAGAAGGCGACTCCTTCCCGGTAGGCAATTCAACTACACTTGGACCAATGAAATTGCAAATTTACGAACCCCATGTTTTCAGGCAAGGAGATTTACTTTGAGGCTGAGAGGAAAACCCGGTAGCAATGATCGACAGCAGGCACTAAAGCAGCTGCGGAGCCGCCTAGTAGAGGCCATCCGAAAAAGTGAGACGGCAACAAAGCCCTAAGCTTGGGTGGTATCTTTGAATGCTTTGAAATTGGCAGCAGAGACTAGGCGCAACCTTTTCGTTAACACGTTTGAGTCGTGGCTAAAGGAAGGAATATTCACTGCTCAATGGAAAACATAATGTGTTTTTCCAAATCTAACACATCGTCCAGTAAGTCCCGGGACTAGCGTAGAAATGGCGCTAATAATGCCATTTATATACCAAGGTTCAGAAGTACCAACCTTCAGATAAGATGTATCAAAATTTGATGTAATTCGAAACATAACCAAGAAAGCTATAGTGGTTAAACTGATGCTACCTTTGCAATCGTGAAAAAATGGACCAAAACGAGTTTCGTGTGTTGATAAAACATTGTTTTCTAATGGGGAAAAAACACTGTTCAAGCTCAGCAATGGCTTGAAAAACGTTATCCGGACTCTACTAAGTCGAAAACAACTATTTGTCGGTGGTTTTCGACATGAAACGCGGTCGTGCTGACACAAATGATGCGGAACGTTCGGGTCGGCCAAATGAGGGAGTAACTCCCGAAAACACCAAGCAAGTATTGAAAAACGTGATGGGTGACCGCAAAATGAAAGTGCGCGAGATAGCTAAGATGGTGAACATATCAACTGGTAGTGCATTTACTATTTTGCACCAAAAATTGGCTATGAAAAAGGTTTTTTCCAAATGGGTGCCGCGTTTGCTCACAATGGAACAAAAGCAACAACGTATCAATGATTCGGAGAGCTGTTTGGCACTGTTTACTCGCAATAAACAGGATTTTTTGCGTCGATATGTGACAGTGGACGAAACATGGATTCACTATTTTACTCCGGAGTCAAGTCGGCAGTCAGCTAAATGGCGTACGACCGGTAAAAGCCGCCCGAAGCGTCCAAAAACACAACAGTCGGCCGGCAAAGTGATGGCGTCCGTATTCTGGGATGCGAATGGTATAATTTTCATTGACTACCTCGAAAAAGGAAAAACCATCAATAGCGACTACTACATGGTGTTATTGGATCGTTTGAAGGCCGAAATAGCGAAAAAACGCCCACACATAAAGAAGAAGAAAGTCATCTTTCATCAAGACAACGCACCGTGCCACAAGTCAATCAAAACGATGACCAAATTCAACGAATTAGGCTTCCAGCTGCTTCCTCATCCTCCGTACTCGCCGGATCTGGCCCCCAGCGACTGTTGGCTCTTTGCGGATCTCAAAAAGATGCTCCAGGGAAAAAGATTTGGCTCAAATGAGGAGGTGATCGCTGCTACTGAGGCTCACTTTGAGTCGAAAGACAAATCGGTCTACAAACATGGCATTGAAAAGTTAGAGAAGCGTTGGAATGATTGTATAACCCTTGAAGGAGATTATGTTGATGAATAATAAAGAATTTTGCCGATAAAATGTTGTTTTCATAGTTAGTCCCGGGACTTATTGAACGATGTGTTAATAAGACAATGGGAAAGATGATGGAGAGAGTAATCTACAACAGGCTTTCATCCACCCTCGAAAGCGGCAATAGCCTATTGGGGAGCCAGGAGGAGGTTTCGGCGTGCCCATTCTACGGTGGATGCGGTAAACACGATGGTGAATCTGGCAGAAGGCGCACTGAATTCTAGTGACTGATGTGGCTTGCTGGCATTGAATGTGTCAAAACGCATTCAACTTCTCCCACTAAAACCGAATTAAAGAGGTATTGAATCATTTGGGTGTTCCTGGATAAATGAGGGTCTCATTTTAAATTACTACTCAGGGAGGATTCTTTAGTGCGAGAGAGTGTCAAAGGCAGTGAGAAGAATCAAGCCTTTACTGGAATAGGCCAAAGTGCCCCTATGGGATGAGAAAACGGAAGAGGTTTTAATAACGAACGGTTTGAGTAGACATACGGTCGTCTCTAAGCCGACTACCAGATACGAGGCGGAAAACTGAGCACTGGGGGTACCTAGAGTATGCGCGTGAAATGGCAGCTAGTGACATTTGCGGAAATGTTACTGAATGTTGGTAGGCCAAAATGCGGTCGGAGATTGACGGGGTGGTGCGATCCATCCCGTTTAATGTCTCACTTTTTTGCACGGAGGCACTTGCAGGCTTTTTTTGAGGAACGAAGAAGTCGACTTCTAATATTTTGAGGTTTGCAGCGATTTTAGAGCTACTTCAGATGAGCCATGAGGTGGTTTTGGCCATGATTCCAGACAAGACGTAAGGAGGGGCACATAGAACGGAACAGTGCGGTAAGGTCAGAGTTGTAAGATCTCTGAAGACGCAGATGGAACAACCTTGCATAATGTCGGTAAATGGATAGGTTCTTTCCCAACATTATGGAGTGGCTTTTATAGAAACACGAGCAGACCAACTACCACATCATCCAGTCCCTCACAAGACCGCTGCTTGCTACAGGCAGTATTTGCATCGTTTCAGGCCGATTGATTTGTCGAGTCCCGAGCGTCTGGTGTCTCGTTGGACAAAATTCACGACGGAGAGAGGAAATCTGAACGGAACGCTAGGCCATCTTACAAAAATACCAATCAAGAAGACTAGATAATAGAGGAGCAAATCAAATGTCGAGGGCCGCGGAATGTCATTGCGTATCCATGGTGTAGGGACGGTCGTAGCCATTCTGGTTAATTTTTTGGTGTATCGGTGTGTCGGTGGCACACCGATACACCGAACCCATGTCCCCACCATATAATTTCGAAAAATGCGCTGGGAATTGAATCTCCCGAGTTTGGTCTTCTTGATACCAAATAATATTTTGTTGCCTCTGAGAGTTTGAATTGTCGTATAGTTTCTAGTGCAGCTTGAATTTTCTACTTCGAATCACCTATTTATGGAAAAATTGTTCTAAAGTCCACGGACTTTGAAAGAACTCACAGAAACCTAAATTGACCTTTTCTCATATCTAGGAACCGGCTTTTTATTCTGTGCATTCAAGGAAATAGAAGAGCAAAGATAACAAGTCGGAAACCGGAAGCTCGAGGCTTCAGGTATGAAATGTTTTGTATTTTTCCTACGTAAGAATATTTAATTAAAATTTTGCCTTATTTGCATTTAACTCGTAATATAATTCTGACACTCAGTCTTAGATTGCAGTAAATTTGCGCAGAAGATTATGGGATTATTACCAAACTTATTCATATAACGCTCTAACTTATGAAAAATTTGTCCCAGCGATGAAGACGCGCATGTAAATCGATCGATCGATCACTCGGCGACAGTCGGCCGTCTGAACAGTTACTTCCTGGTGGTTTAGCGTGAGTATTTTCCGTGCTGGCCTAAAAATACGGTCTTCTTAACTCACGGATTGATTTTGTGGCCACAATCAGAGCACCGCGTACCTCGAGCCCCGAAGGCCTCTATCCACGATGCGAGTGACGTAACCTCGACCCCCAAAAATTATCACTAGGGAGCTAACCATAAATAACCAGGCCGAGAACATTTGATCCAGTAATTCTCTGCAGACACATAAACTCGGAGAGCCATCCCGGTTCCCACAGTACCAGATAACCTCTCAGATAACTCTCCAGGCAGACTCGCATCTGTTCGTCTAAGGCCTTTGAGAATTCGCCCACTGTATCACGATTAGCTAAGCGAAGGTGAATACAGTGTTTTCCAATGCTACCATATGGAGGTTCTCCTTGGTCAAATAGTGTTGAACAATTACGTCTCTGTGGATTTACGTTGACTTAACCCCACAGTTTTCTTAAGACACCGAGCCTCGCTGAGACAAACACAACGGTGCCAGTCTATGCTAAATGCATGGCTCAGTTTATTCGTACTGGTGGATGCAAGACCTACCTAAACCTCTTCCGAAATTGGGAGGACGGCAGCCGTATTGAAACGCAACACGTTTGAGGTCCGAAGGTCTCTGTTCGTTCGAACGTAATCACAAACCGCACATAAGACAGGAATTCTCCTGAGCCATGTGAATTCAGACGCTATTTCAGTTCCCATGGCATCAGTATACCTACGGTTAGATTTCGTGACCTATTGCCCCTTCGGATGAGTCTCCGTGCAGACTCAGGTCTGATCGCTCTAATGGACCTTTGGAGCAATCGCCTACTGCAACACGGCCAGCAAACGAAAGTGAATACAGTGTTTCCCAGTGCCACTACTATGGAGGTTCTCCTCGACCACGTGCTTTTGGTTTGGCCGACAGCGTTGCTGCCCCGTTTTCCTCACCGCCACCTGGGACCACTATACGCCTGAACAGTCCAAACTGAGAGACCAGTAGGTGATCACACATCATCCGGCCATCGGTTAACTGCGGACTGTTCGGGCGGAACTGATAGGTCGGCCGGATCGTATATGGCAAGTGCTAGGTTCTTATCGATCACGAAATGCAATATCTTCAAATCAACTCCGTTTTTACAAATCATCATCATCAACGGCGCAACAACCGGTATCCGGTCTAGGCCTGCCTTAATAAGGAACTCCAGACATCCCGGTTTTGCGCCGAGGTCCACCAATTCGATATCCTTAAAAGCTGTCTGGCGTCCTGACCCATGCCATCGCTCCATCTTAGGCAGGGTCTGCCTCGTCTTCTTTTTCTACCATAGATATTGCCCTTATAGACTTTCCGGGTGGGATCATCCTCATCCATACGGATTAAGTGACCCGCCCACCGTAACCTATTGAGCCGGATTTTATCCACAACCGGACGGTCATGGTATCGCTCATAGATTTCGTCATTGTGTAGGCTACGGAATAGTCCATCCTCATGTAGGGGGCCAAAAATTCTTCAGAGGATTCTTCTCTCGAACGCGCCCAAGAGTTCGCAATTTTTCTTGCTAAGAACCCAAGTTTCCGAGGAATACATGAGGACTGGCAAGATCATAGTCTTGTACAGTAAGAGCTTTGACCCTATGGTGAGACGTTTCGAGCGGAACAGTCTTTGTAAGCTGAAATAGGCTCTGTTGGCTGACAACAACCGTGCGCGGATTTCATCATCGTAGTTGTTATCGGTTGTGATTTTCGACCCTAGATAGGAGAAATTGTCAACGGTCTCAAAGTTGTATTCTCCTATCCTTATTCTTCTTCGTGATTCGTCTTCGGTGCTGACGTTGCCACCATATATTTTGTCTTGCCTTTATTGATGTGCAGCCCAAGATCTCGCGCCGCCTGCTCGATCTGGATGAAGGCAGTTTGTACGTCTCGGGTGGTTCTTCCCATGATGTCGATATCGTCAGCATAGGCCAGTAGTTGGGTGGACTTGAAGAGGATCGTACCTCTTGCATTTACTTCAGCATCACGGATCACTTTCTCGAGGGCCAGGTTAAAGAGCACGCATGATAGCGCATCCCCTTGTCGTAGACCGTTGTTGATGTCGAGTGGTCTTGAGAGTGATCCTGCTGCTTTTATCTGGCCTTGCACATTGGTCAGGGTCAGCCTAGTCAGTCTTATTAATTTCGTCGGGATACCGAATTCTCCCATGGCCGTGTACAGTTTCACCCTGGCTATGCTATCATAGGCGGCTTTAAAGTCGATGAACAGATGGTGCAACTGTTGTCCATATTCCAACAGTTTTTCCATCGCTTGCCGCAGAGAGAAAATCTGATCTGTTGCTGATTTGCCTGGAGTGAAGCCTCTTTGGTATGGGCCAATGATGTTCTGTGCATATGGGGCAATCCGACCTAGCAAGATAGTGGAGAATATCTTATAGATGGTACTCAGCAACGTGATACCTCTATAATTGCTGCACTGTGTGATATTTCCCTTTTTATGTATGAGACAGATAATGCCTCGTTGCCAATCGTCAGGCATTGATTCGCTGTCCCATACCTTCAGCACAAGTTGATGAACCACTTGGTGTAACTGGTCGCCTCCATATTTAACCAATTCGGCTGTAATTCTAAATGGTTACAAATGGTTCAAACATAAAAAAGGAGTTTCCTACTAAGTTTTCTATGAAAATAGTGGGCTATGCGCTTGAAGACTCGATTTCTAGAATAATGCTTGCCACACATACAGAGTGTAATTGCGTATGGAATTACGCAACTAATTGGCTGCTTGATCCCCGTGACCAAAAATACTATGTACAGTGGGTTTTGCGCATGCTTTTAATGTATTGGTCAGTTAGCGTGTCGATAGCGCCAAGATAGTTCACTTGTGTACGCGATTAAAGAATGGCATACATGCGCGATCCGCTTCTTCCACCTTACAAATACTTCCGGAATGTGGATAGAAAAGTTAGGTCCAAGCTTAGCGCATCTTAACATACGCCAGGGTGGGTCTCCAAATCCAAGATCCCAAAATTGGGGGAAAACATTATCAGCATTATCGCAAAATAAAAGAAAAAAGTGAACAAGTCTCCGACTCAGATGTCGCGATAAAACGAGGAATAAATGGAATGGAATGGAATAAATTGTTCTATCATCTGAAAAGTAAAATGCGAAATGTGGCGGGCATATCAAAACCGCTTCGTGCCCCTGTCGGAGCTCATCAAGGAAGGGCTATCTTATCACTCCTCTTTGTTCTTGTTATGGACACTGTCACACGGGACATCCAACGTCCAGTGCCTTATACACGTTTCATTCATGCAAATGCTGCTTTTCTAGCGTCTAATAGCAAAAATGATCTCAAACAACTTGTCCGAAAATGGAGTGATCGTCTCACGCAACACGGTCTCAGATTGAGACGACTGATTCAAGTGAAACAGCCCCTATCACTGACAGTGGTTATGACCTGCCCGAAACTGTGTGGTTTAAATATCTCGGATCAACGCTATCAGTTAGTGGTGAACAGCATTATGAAATTGCCTTACGCATTGACACAACCAGGATTAAGGCGTTCTACAGCTGGTGCCGATTGTGATCGAAGTATTAACGAATGTCTCAAGTCGAAAATTTACCACAGCGCCATTGGCCCTGTCGCCCTATATGGTTTTAAGTGTTGGCCGACTATAAAAGACAAATAACGGCATCTCGCGGTAATGGGGACAATAATCTTACGTTGGGCTAGTAGTGTAACACGCATATCCACATCCGAAATGAGGATATTCGCGATCATGGCAAAATTGAAGTCTTCGATGGACACGCAGTTCGCGCTAACGAGAATTCACTCACGATGATTGGTCTGAACATCTAAGTCGATGGTAAACGACCCAAATTCCGGCCGAAAAAAAGCTGGCTTGATACGTTAGATATTGATCTGAAAGCCTCGTAACTCTATCCAGATCAGGCCTTTGATAAAACAAAGTGGCGCAAATGATCATGATTAACCGGCCCTGCTTGTGAACGGGACAAAGGCTGAAGGAATAGGAGAAGAAGACTAGCAATCAGGCTTTAGCAGATAATTTGGCGTAGTGTAAATCAATGAAATTTGGTGTCTACAGAGGAGTAGTCTTAGTTCCCATAATATTGTCAGCTACCTGAATTTCTCACGGCTTCCCTAGATGATTTGGGGTTCCCACACAGTCTGGTTCATACCATGCAGGAATACATTGTTTTGTAAACGTGTTCAATATTGCGAGAGGTTCTCGGGGGAAATTTCCACCGTTATCAGAAAGGAAAAGTTGATCGACGATGAATATTTGGTGGTTAAGGCCCATCCGAGCGCAGGCCCCGACAGGACTAGCGGATGCTCTGTAAACTTCTGTATAGTGTGCGATAGATTGAAGCACCAAGAACTCGACCTACTTTCCCGAATAGACGAATTAAGTAGGTTTCGAAGGAGAGTTCAGTCTGGTTGCACTCAGGTATGGGTGAATCTGAAAAGAGAAGTTTAGTTCTGCTTCCATTGTCCACCCAGATATGGAGATTAATAAAAACAAAAAAATATGAGCATGAATAATTTAAATAAATAAAATATTCGATTTCTGTAGTTTAGGCTTACAAAGCCAGGTCTGAGCATGGATGAGGATTTCCACGGGCCCAGATTTTTTTCAAAGTCCGCGGATCCAGAGTGGAGATTTAAACAAAAAGGGATAATAAGGGGGCCCGCATAATTTTCATCTCGGTCTGGATTTCTTTCCACGTCTATGTACTTGTGTCAATATTTTAGTCCTTCTGTGAAATTATCTTTGTCATTGTAAGCTAATTTCCCACGTAGGATTTTGTTCAGCCTTCACAGCTGGCTGACAAAAATTAAATGCTGTTTCGGATTCATTGAAAATTGTTTATTTCTTTGGAGCTTGCTGACTAAGTTACCACCCACAAGTTCTTGAGGGAAAAAATAAAAATTATATATTTTCCAGATCAATTCAATGCTATTAGTAATTAAATTGGAATGGAATCAAATTGGAGTTAATTTTATTTTCAAAAGGATGAACTTGGGATTGTAAACAAGGGTAACCTCCGGTACCATTTTAATTCTCCCCATTGTTGCATTATTCGATATTGTGTGATTATTTTATTCACAACTAAAACTGACAAGACGTTGTGGTGCTGCCAACCATTTACTCGTTTCCTGGAAATTCACTTCACATTGACTGGGATGAGTAAAAGGTAAATATTGGATTGCAGTATATCTATACGGGGTGGCCTTCTGTAGATATCTTCTGCCACCTATTTTAACAATAAAAATCCATTGAGTTATTTTCCAGTGTTTATTGAAAACAAAACACCTCTATTTACTTTCATTTACTTAGGGAAAATACATATGAGTAGAGTACATTTTCTGTAATTTTCCGTAACTCAAGTTAAGATTTATTACATTCATGGGTCAAGTTCTTCAGTTGAAGCGTAGATACCGGGCGACAACGAAGGCAGCGGAATAGCACAAGAAAGATTTTGCAAAAAAATGCGTGAATTTTAATTGTATAACCATATCAGGTTTTCGAATCGAATCCTGGAACGTGGCTTTTACTTTATAGAATCCTAGGAAGCGGGGTCGACAGAAGAGTCGGTTGGGCTTGCCATTTCTCTCAATCGTAGGCTAGATGGAACCGCGAAGTTTTTGAGTCACAGACCTTTGATGTTGCGGACGTCCCTTGGGACATCTCCAGATGACTTGCATATTTATCCTAGCTAATGATGGCAGACCCACATGGTTGATGTAACGCCATATCGATCAGAATGTTCTCATCTTTGAATCCACCAAAATTTTCGTCGGTTTTTGAGGTCAGCTCCCGGTCAACCGAAACAAAATTTGTGATTTTCAGACATCTGTGAATGTTTATATTTTTCCTGTATCAAGGAACACCGTTGTTCATTCGTAGTACCCCGAATTGGGCCCTCCGTTAGAGCTCAGTACTGAATAGAGCAGAATCTTGTAGGCCCAGATTGACATTGTGTTGGCTTTGTAGAGGAAGCGTTTGAGGTGGTTTTTGTCAGCTTCATTTGCTGCTGCTTTTATTTGGGTTTGTTTCCTACACATTAGCCATCTACTCAAATGTATGCCGAGATATTTAATTTCATTTTGTTGACGGGTTCCTGGCATATTACCTTGGGCGTATAATCCTGAGGTGCGTGCACTTTACCCTGAATTTCTGCTCGGAAGAAAAGATTCCAAAAATCCAATTACACTGGAAGCAACCTAGTATTTTGAAAATCAGACCTCCATGCTACACCTTACCACATGGTTTACCACACATTCAATTTTCGTATCCCTCATGGTAGGTTTGCCCAGTGTAGTTCACTCCACCGTTCCGCTTCATTTTTCAACGTTATAGCCATGAACCCGTTTTCGATTCTACAGAAAGTTTCTAGTCCATAAAGAGACAACACTGCTCCCTTCCTGGTCAGTTCGTCCGATGCTTAATTGCTTGAACCCAGAGTGTCTAGACTTTATTCTGCTTCCGAGTGGGTTTAATCTTCAAGGCATTCCCAAACTAGTTTGGAATTTACCTGGTAGGACCTTAGTGCTTTAATAGCCACTTGGTTCTCGGTTAGAATAGCAATGCTCACTATAGTTTTTTTCGATGTTGAAGGAGGCACTTCTGTCTATGAAATATGCTTCCCCATTGGTTCGAAGTATGTTCTTCTTGGACAAATGATGCCAGAGCCTGCTCCCTCTGCCATCTGGGATCCGTCAGTTTTCCAGATAATCAGTTATTGGTTTAAGCCTTATGTCAACGCCACGCTCTCCCAATTTGCACTGCCGTTCTAAAGTATTTCAAACTTTTTATTGAAGTGAAACTTCTTCAATTCGATTTAGGTTTCTCCCCGCTTCGCTGGTACTCCGGACATTGTGAAAATCGTCCTCTTCGCTTGCATCTGTGTGTGCAGACGGAAAGAAATCAATCCCAGAAGGACCTCCAGGGCTGCTTTTGGGAAAGTTCTCATTTCCCAACTGATACACACGCTAGCTAGTCTTCGAAGTTTGTGTAATACGCCAGTTGTTTTGAAGAGTTCATTTCTCTCTGCCCAACTTATCGCCCCATAAGTAATCATTGACCTTACTGTTGCAATGTATATCCAGTGGAGCATTTTCGGAGTGTATCCCGATTTTTTTTCCTGCTATGGACCTGTAAATAATCAAAGTCCTTGTGGCTTTCCAACATATGTTTTCAATATGTGTCTTCCAGAGTAGTTCTTGCTCTAGTGCGATTCCCAAATATTTGACCTTTGTTTCTCGTTTCACCTTTATGTCATGTAAACTAATGGCTTTCAGGTGATCCAGCCTGGGCCTCCCAATGAATCATATTGCATTTGGAATTAAAATTCAACAACGTCTCCATTGCTAGCAGACATTTTTTATTTATCAATATCGATATTTCGGGGACATCTTTTTCCCTTCTTTAGCAAGTGGCGTTGACATACGGCTTCCCATCCTAAAGAACGGAACAAGATGTCCCCGAAATATCGATATTTTCTGAATGAAAAATTTCTATTAGCGAGGTAGACGGTGTTGAATTTTAATTCTTAAAAACTTTTGCAATAAATACGGATACGGATACGGAATAAACACGGATCGATTATATTATATTGACTTTGGCTGGATCTATACGCAGCCCCGCCTTTCTGCACCAGTTACTAGTGGTTCATTCAGTTCGATTTAAATTCGGTGACATAGAATATCTTTATATTTGCACCAAAAGATTAAAATAATATCATCAGCGTAACCCTGGACCTGTATTCCAGTGTTTGTTAGTTCTCCCAGGAGTTCATCCGCTCTCATGCTACCATGTAGACTACCTTGAGTGGTCTTCATAACAGCAGAATTTCTACCTGTCAGTACTTCTATGTGCTGTTCTCTAGCATTCTGCCTATCTAGAACGCCAGGGTAGTTCCCACACCTTTGCGCATTAGGTCATCTTGTATCTCTGTGTACGATGTGTTACCAAACGCTCCTTCTATGCCCAAAAACGCAAACAGTGCTATTTCCTTCTTTTCTACGGCATTCCGCAATACATCCATCAGCTGATACAAGGCAGGATTGCATATTAGAACTTTAGTTCTAATGTAGTTGCCTATGATCTTCTCCACTGCCGAGTACGAACGATGTTAGGCAAATTGGTTTGAAAGATTTAAGATGAAAAGGACTGGTTTTTGGAAAAAAGACCACTCATTGTACATATCCTAAAACTATGCTGCCCTTTACCGCTCTTAGGAGAGACCGTAGGATGATTTCTAGGCCTCTCTGGAGTAGTGCTGGGAAAATGCCATTTACTTCCGATGATTTAAGTGATTTTCACTACCCATCTTACTTTAGCTTACGGGCATACCTCTTTCGTTAGTTTTGAATTCATCTTTCCCCTCTTCTGTCCTTTGTTAGGAAGCCACGAAGAATGCTATTATCTTCCCTTCGTGGAATAAGAACACCGGAAATGAGTTCTAAGAAGCAGATATATCCTGTCCTCCTCATTTTCGATAAATGTCCATATTCCTTGTTGAGATAGGTAGAAGATATTGCTTTCTCTTTGGCTATAGCTTTATATAGTTTGGATCTTTCTGGGGTTTGTTCCATCTCTTCACCGAATTTCCTGAAGCTGTCCTTTTTTGCTTCCCTGGTCGCGTTGCTATACATCGTCAGTGCCCTTTTGTACTTCTTTCTGCCAATCTCCGGTTTGTTTTGCAAAGATAAAGAGCTTTCGCCCCTCCTTTCTCATTCTGGCTAGATTCCTGTTCCACTAGGATACGTCCCATGATGATTTGGCTGTCCTACCGAGACAGCTGATCTCATATGCGTCAATGGTGACTCTGTTCAGGCTTTCCACTACTGTTTGTAGCTCTATTTCCTAAATCCTAATCCCATTGCTTACCCGTAGATGAGCCATGTAAGCAGTCAGGTGTTTTGTGTAGAAGGCCCAGTCTGTTCTCCTGGGATTCCTTATTATTCTATTTCCTTCTCAGTTGCCCTCAATGTTATGTTCAGTATCTCTTGTCTGATGCTGGTTACAAACGTTGGTGTGCTCGCCATATTATGTATTTCTAATTTGTTACTGAGGATGAATTCCAGAAAGTACTCACCTCTTCGATCAATGCCGCTGCTTGCTCAGACGTCGTATGTGTTGTGGGCGTTGGCATCGTAACCGAGAAGCAGTGGTAGCGCCTTCCTCGCGCAGAACTTCACCATTCTAACGACTAATTCCGGTGGAATGCGGGTGCCGTCTTCTGAAAAGCATTTTGATGCCAGGATTGCCTTTTGTGTTCGTCCTCAGCTAGGACTTGGACAGTCACGTGGTCCCCAGTTAGAAACTCTGAAAGACATATGTACCTTAAAATTCTTTTGAGAATGGTTTGGTTTTCCACAAGAAGAGTCCCAAATTACCTGCATACTTCCTCCTTGTAGAATCTGTCCCCGATGCACCCAGGGTTTTTGAGCCAGCACTATTTCAATATTAACCTTGGAAATTTGCCTTGCAATTACTGCAGATGCAGCTTTCGCATTGTGGAGGTTCACGTGGACTATTTTAGTGTTGGCCATGGGTTCCGTTAGTAATTGGAGCTCTTCGCCAATATCGGATTATTACCCTCCTACTCCGACATGGCACTTCTGTGGGGAACAGGTTTACTTCTTTGGTCGGACCTGCCTTTTTCAGCTTCTATGGCTTCCGCGATACCTTCGAAGATCCCGATGTGTCCTCCGAGGTATTCTAATTTGGTTTCTCCCTGTTAGCGTTCACAGGCGTACTACCACACCTGTAATTGATGAGGCAGTTATGACGTTTAATTGCCTTGAAGGAACGGTCGTCCACCCTGATCGTGAGGAGTTTGCTTTTGCCTTCTTCCTGCTTCTAAAAACACTCCATAACTGGGGGTTTAGGTTTCATGGGAGCATTATCCTCTTGCGGGCTGATCTCCGCTGCTCCCTGCTTTCTTGGCTATGATGCTGAAGGCTTAAATCTGTCCTGAACCTTCTTAATAGACTCCTCTAGTTTCAGGTCGTCTTTCAGATAGCGCAGATACTATTTAGTACCTGCGCCACTGAAACCTGCTCCCTGATGTCTGATATGGAGAACGTACCTTTGTTCGTCCTTGCTTTTTGAGCGGGGTATCATTACTACCCTTTTCCCACAAGTTTCAAATGAATCGAAGAAATCATAGTGGGAAGATACCGAGAAAATTCCCGAGGTAACCACTGAAGAAGTTTTAGAAGCCGCGAATAAGAGCTTGGATTGGATAAAGAGCTCATTTTTCCAAAGGGGTGGGTGTTCTGGTTCCTCGAATAAGCTAATTGGAAGTTATCTCTCTGAAAGGACATTTTGGTTCAATGTGGACAATATGGATATGGCACCAAAGAATCATATTGTCACGGTAGGAGGAGTGTTACTTCCTCCTTCGTGGAACCAAATTTTGATCACCAACGTGAGGAAAAGGTATACAATTAATGTCCGGGTTGATGTCAACACTCCAGTTTCAAATGTGGTTGTCAAGTACCTAAGAGTGATAATTGAGATTGAGATGAATTGCAAGGGGCATCTGGACTATTCTTGCCAGAAATTCGTGTCGCTAGCATGGGTGATGGCCAACATTGGATGCGCAATGCGAGAGTGACATGGTCGCTTTAAGCGCGGTCAGAATCTGTAGTCAAGCCAGTAACTTTTGACAGCTTGCAGGACTGCATTCGAACCATTCCATAAATCCCGGCCATTTGATATTTCAACGTTGTGGCAATCATGATCAGTAGGATTACGAGGCCACGATAAGTTATAAAATCTTAGAATGATGTGCTATGCACATATCTATAGAACATACATAGTATACATAGCTAATTCATTTGGAGGTTTTGTATTGCTTTGTTAGGGGAGCATAAGGGGTGATAAGAGTCTCCTGAAAATGATATGCTATTCTAGCCAAAGTTGTGGCGATACTTCAGCGAAATTTATCAACCAACATCAGCATAATATATGAAAGGACAATTAGGTACAAATCTAATTATAGATAACTATTGTTTAATTTATTCGTTATTAACTTCTCTGAGTAGAACCGTGTGGAAAACAAATAGATAAATATCTACATCTACTATTATTGGAAGCACAGTGAAAACATTTGCCTTTTTTGTTACCACAGATTCATTGAAAAAAAGTCAATGGGCAAACAATGTTCACCTGCCCGAGTGGTTCTAGGAAGTGAGGTCATTTTTTGGTCGGATAACTTCAATTCAAGACCAAGCCAGTTGACAATTTATGTAAACACTATTAGCTTTTGCACTTAGCAGCTCATTGCGGAAAGACCCCGTCTCACCTAGCTTCAATACTAGTGAATCCAGACATCTCTCGGTATCGATAGTCATCGACGCATGTTCATTCTCATTTATCTGCATTATATAATCTTCAACTTTTGGGCTAACCTTTAACTTTTCAATCTGGCTCATGAACGCAAGTGAAATATAAAAACGATTCCGTTCAGCGGATCTTGAGCCATTATCAGAGTGAAACTCGTTCGGTTGTGCAGTGTCGCTAATCGTTAATTTCAAGCGCTTTAGTATTATCGGCTCAGTTGAAAGTGGATCACGTTAGGGAGCAGATTTCAGTAAGCAATCCAGAATGAAGGCTATAGTGGTTTTTGCAGTGTTGGCTTTCCTAGCTATCTCGGTCCAGGCGAAAAATGAAGGTGCGTTTTCATAAGTTAATGGTGATTAAAGGGTTGTGATATTAAACTCTGCAATTTTGACTCCTTAGCGGTCTGCTCGCAGCCCAAGGAAGTAGGACCATGTCGGGCCCAGCAACCATACTTCTTCTTCAACAGCGCAACCAATCAATGTGAACACTTCTTCTATGGTGGATGTCGCGGAAACGATAATCGGTTCGAGAACAAGGAATTGTGTGAAAGTACCTGTTTGTGAATCCTTTGAATTGTACTCATAAATAAAGCCTAGTTTTAAGTTGAAAAGGTGTTGTTATTAGTGTCAAATTGTTGGAAATGATCCTGCGGAAGGGTACCAAGTCTTGCTGGTACCAAGTTTTCATTTTTTTTTTAAATTAAATATAAAAATAATCCCGGATCAATACTAATGCATGGGCTGAATGGAATTTCTTTTAATAATTGATTTTCATCAACTTTGAAGTGTTGACAAACTTTAGATAGTTTAATTGTAGCTAGGCTTCGCAGGTTGTGAAAATTGTACGGAAAAACCGGGCTCGAGGTTTAAATCATATTTCCCTGGAGTGAAAACTATTATCCTTTTTTTCCATGGAACTTCTACCACCGGCTCTCAAGAAAGTTCCGAGCCCAGCCCCATCCCCTCTCTTTATGCTCCCCTCTTTCTTGACAAGCAGAAACTATTTTCCATTCATACCTCATATCCCTTTATTATTATTCTGTTAAGGGAAAGTTGCACCGCGTCTTTAAAGAACTATTGTGCCCCTTTTACTGGTTATAGTATACCTATTGATGATAGTATCTTAAGCAAGTTTATAACTGTTAGGAATTTTTGTATGTTTCTTACTTCCAGATCTTTCAACTTTGCATCTAATATTAAGTTTTCTCCCAGTTGCCTCGACCTACTTTGCACAAGTGCCGGACACTGTCCCAGAACGTGTATAGAGATTACATCACACTCAGCACAGAACCTGTAGGCAGTGTCCGTAGATATCCCTAGCTTCCCTAGGTGATAGTTTAGCCAACAGCGACCAGTGAGAATTTCCACTATAATTCGGAGGTTCTTTTTGGTGAGGTTTATGCAATCCTTTGTGCGCATGAGTTCGTATCCCGCAATAAGCACCTTGGACTGCTCCATTCCTGGTAGGCCTGCCCAGTATAGCTCCCTCAACCGTTCCCCTTTCTATTTTTAATGTCATGGCCACGAAACCATTTCCGATTCCACAGAAGGGTTCTGGCCCGTGTAAAGGCGTCCCTGATCCCTTCTTGGCTAGTTCATCCGCTGCCTCATTACCTTCCAACCCAACATGGCCTAGAACCCAGAGTATCTAGACCTTGTTGGACGAGCCAACCATATTCAGTCTCTCAAGGCATTCCGATACCAGTTTAGAGTTCACCTGATTGGAGCTAAGTGTCTTGATCGCTGCTTGGCTGTCGGTGAGAATAGCAATGTTCTGCCCCCTGTAGTTCCTTTGTAGAGAAAGGGAGGCACATCCGTCTATGGCGCATATTTTCGCCTGGAATATGGTAGCGTACTTACCCATTGGCTCTAAGTACATTTTCCTTGGACCAATGACATCAGCCCCCTCTCCCTCTGCTGTGAGGGATCCGTCAGCGTACCAAGTAATCAGTTGCTGGTTGAAGCCGTTTGTCCCAGCCACGCCCTACCAGTTTGCCTTATTACTCCAACCTGTTTCACACTTCTTATTAAAGTAAAACCTCGTAGTCATGTTATCCCTTGTTATCAATAATTCGGGATACCGTCTAGAAAGAATATCAATCTTCCTTCGATTTAGGCAGCTCCCCGCCTCACTTATACTCCCGGTCATCCTGGTCGAAAGCATATCCCGGTGAACACAAGTTTTTACTCTCCTTGCCCGCATCTGTATGTGCAGATGGAGAGAGTTAGTCCCAAAAGAACTTCCAGGGATGCCATTGGGCATGTCCTCATTGCCCCACTGATATAAATGCAAGCCAGCCCTTAGAGTTTATGTAACTCTCTGGCTTGTTTCTCGTTTCTCCTCCATATCATGTAACCTTATGGCTCTCAGGTAATCAAGCTTACGTCTCCTAGTGAATGGTACAATGGTGATTTGATTGATACGCAGTCTCATCTTCCTGCACCTGGCACTAGTAACCCTTAGTCCGCCTTTGATTCCATCACATAGGGTATCCTCATATTTGCCCCTACAGATTAAAATAATGTCGGCCGCGTAATCCTGGCCCTGTATTCCAGTATTCGTTAGCACGTCCAGAAGTTCGTCCACTACCATATTCCACATAAGGGGCGATAGTACCCCGCCTTGTGGACAACCTTGAGTAGTATTCACGACAATAGAGTTTGTACCTGTCAGAAAGTCAGGGTGTTTCCCACTCGCTTGCGGCTCAGGGCATCTTGAATCTCTGTGTGCGATGTGTTGTCGGATGCTCCTTCCATACCCAAAAACGCACATAATGCTATTTCTTTTGTTTCCATGACATTCCGTAGTACATCCGTCAGCTGATACATAGCAGTTTCAGTTGACCGTCCGCCGTAAACGTGTTGAGACTGATGTAGGGGATTACGCGTTAGAACGTTACTTCTAATATAGTTGTCTATGACATTCTCCACCGTGAGTACGAACGATGTTAGGCAAATTGGTCTGAAAGTTTAGTGTGAAAAGGATCCTTTTTTTTCAGTTATCCTTTCTTCCCCGTTTGTTCGTTGTTGGGGTGTCAGGCAGAATGTTATCGCCTGCCGCTGTCGGGTAGGACCCCGGGAAATGGGTTCTGAGAAGCAGGTGTACCCTGTTCTGCTCATCCTCGGTAAATGTCCCATGTTCTTTCTTCAAACAGACAGAGGATATTCCCCCGTCTTTGGCTACAGCTTTGTAAAGCCTGGTTGCTTCTGTGATCTGTTCGATCCTTTGACAGAATTCCCTGAAGTTGTTCCGTTTTGCTTCCCTGATCGCGTTGCTATATGCAGCCAGTGCATTTTTGTACCTCTGCCAGTCTCCAGTTTATTTTGCCCGGTTGAAGAGTTGTCATACCTCTGTTCTCATTCTGGCCAGGTTCCTATTCCACCATGGCACATCACTTGATGACTTAACTATTTTAGCCGGACAGCTGGCCAAACGCAAATAAATGCCTGCAGTCTGGATAGCTGAGTGGTTAGGTTGTAGTACAGAAGGTCGCGGTTTAAATCTCACTGGTGGCAGTGGGCACTTCTTGACAACCAAATACGGCAATTCTCACGAAAATCAATCGTGAATGCATTTAGTTTTTGATAGCGCCTGGTTGCACACCGACCGTGGTATACGCTTCTGTTAGAAAATGCAGGACTTTTTTGTCTTTTTAGTGCAAAAGCCATAGGTTCGATCTAACAGAATCTGCAGTATTGAATCAGCAAAAATTGTTAGAAGCAACTATTCTGAGATAATTATGTTTCCAGCACTTAGTAATGGTCACCACATAGTACCAAGAGGAAAAACGCGCTTGTTACCTCTGTATACTTACCATAGGGTTCTTTGTGTCCTCAACGAGCGCAGTAACTAAAGGGTCTAGTAACGTGTGCTGTGGCCTTCGACACTTAATAGGTTGTGATGCGAACGCTCAATATTTGTTGGGGCAGTAGCAAATGGAATCCCAGAGAAGAAAAGTTATTTGATTTCATCACTTCATCTAGCTTCACTACACGCCTAGAAGAATTGGACTTATTGAACTAACAATCTGAACTAGAAAGTTGCTATAGTTGACTAGGAACTGGCAGGTGCCAGAAGTCTCACTGTCAGATCACTGTTACTTAGAATTTAGCCTGACCATTGTAGGCGAACAGATTGTAATACAAAGAAGGCACATACCTGCTGACGACTATATTATCATTGCTGGCGGCCTTAATGGTCATGTGGGTGAAAAGGCAGACGGTAACAGGTGCCATGGGGGAAAGGGGTTCGGAGCGCGCAATGAGGGTGGCGAGCGTATAATCGATTTTGCGGACACCCATGACCTTGTACTTAGAATACATCAAACGATTGTCTCATCTTCCTACATTTTATAGTGGGATCAGTAACACGCAAATCGACTTTATTCTCATAAGACGACATTTTCTACTCTCACTGATTGCAATGCCGTTTCCTATGATTTCATCGCACCTCAACATCGGCCGTTGATTGCCGTCCTGCGAATTAAGCCACCGATAAAACAGCGTGAAGAATCCATTAGCCGCGACGCATTAAATGGTTGCGATTTCGTGAGAATAAAGAAGAAATGATATCACTCACACGATTGCCGACCATTACGAATGTGGAAGAATCATGGAACCAAATGAAAGATACGATCAACAAAGCTGCCTCTGCAACCTTCAGGGTCACCAAGCCGGGTAAGTGGTACATCAACCCAAATACTTGGCTTTGGAATGACGATGTTAAAATGAAGGTCTGTGAAAAGAAACGCCTCTACTTACTCAAATTTCCTGACGATAAAACACCGGCCAATTGGCAAATTTATAAGAATGCCAACCGAGAAGTAAAGGAAGCGGTCGCCGTCACTCGAGCGAACCATTACAAAAATCTTTACGATAAACTAGACACTCGGGATGGCGAGAGAGATCTGTATCGACTTGCCAAAAGCCGTAGTAAACGTACGCAGGATATCGAACACTTCTGCTGCGTTAATGACAAGAACGGTATTTTGCTTATTAACCGTCGAGCCGCAGCGGATAGATGGCGAGAATACTTTGCGCAGATTTCAACTGAAGAATTTGCTCAATCTCCACTTCCACAATCATTGTTCACATTTGGACCAGTTTCACTAGTCAGCGCAACTGAAGTCGTGGAGGCAATAAAACGAATGACATCGGGGAAAGGCACAGGACCTGACGACATCGCATCTGAGCTCCGGAAAGCGAAGAGCTGGAACCCACCACTGTGGCTCAGTGAATTCTTTAATCGGGTTATTCAGGAAGGAAGAACATCATCTGACTGGCAAGAAAGTACCGCAGTTCCAATGTGCAAAAAGAAAGGTAGTCCAGCAGAATGTTCAAATTACCGTCCAATCCGGTTACTTTCCCATACCATAAAAATTTTTGAACGCGTTCTTGACAACGGTATTCGCGAAATCGTTGAAATAACTGTAAATCAATCCGGATTTGTCAAAAACTGCGGAACTACTGACGCAATACACGCTGCGCGGTTACTCATGGAGAAACACCGTGAGAAACATCGCCCTCTTTACATTGCGTTTGACCGTGTGCCACACGAACTCATCAGGTATGCTTTACGACAACACTTAGCGCCAGAAGAATTCGTGCGCTAGGTACAATTGCTCTACCACGATCCGAAAAGTAAAGTTCGACGTATGGCGGGTGTATCAAAACCGCTTCGTGTCTCTGTTAGTGTTCATCAAAGAAGCGCCCTCTCACCACTCCTTTTTATTCTTGTTATGGACACCGTCACACGGGATATCACTGTGAGTGGCATTGATCTGCCCAGAACTGAGCGATTTAAATACCTCGGATCAACGTTATCGGCCAATGGAGAACTACGTTATGAAATTGCTTGACGCATTAACGCAACCTGGATAGTGGCATCCCACAACTGGTGTTCTTTGTGATCGACGTATCAACGAACGTCTTAAATTTAAAATTTACCGCAATGTCGTCCGTCCTGTCGCTCTCTATGGTTCTGAGTGTTGGCCGACTACAAAAGACAATGAACGGCGTCTTGCGGTTATGGGGACGAAGATGTTACGGTGGACTAGTGGCGTCTCACGCTTTGATCACATCCGAAATGAAGATATCCGCGATCGTTATGGGGTTGCACCGATCGTGGTAAAATTGCGAGAAAGGCGTCCTCGATGATATGATCACGCAATTCGTGCCAACGAGAATTCACTTGCCAAGATTGGTCTGAACGTCGAAGTCGATGATAAACGACCAAAAGGCAGACCGAAACAACGGGGAGGGAACCTCACCTACTGTAATGCAGTTAAACACTATGGTGACGTGTTCTTTCACCTTTTGAGTTATTCATCACCGTGGACCGTCAACCGTTGGCGTCCTTCACAGCGACTGAAACAACATTGATTTGATTCGCTGGATGGTGATTTGGGGGCGGGGGGGGGGGGGGGGTTGGGTAGGGCTGACAACCCTACACGGAAAACAACATGTTACGAAGCCACAACAGGAGCCTCGGATAGGACGGATTTTAAAACGACGGACCCGGCAACGACAAAGGAACAACGATTGGCGCATTTTCTCATGGAAAGTGCGCTCCCTGTACAGAGATGAAGCTGATAAGCAGCTAGCCGATACCTTGTCCCAATATAGGGCTGATATAACAGCGTTGCAAGAGATGCGATGGACAGGGACCGGTTTCCTGGAGAAGAGCCACTACACCATATATTATAGCGGGCATCCAGTAAACCATGTGCTCGGAGTAGGTTTCTTAGTCAGCCAAAAAATGAAACCTGCTGTTATCGGCTTTGAAAGCATAAGCGAACGGCTATGCACTCTGCGCTTGCGAGGCAAGTTTAGAAATATAAGCCTCATAAACGTTCACGCCCCTACAGAGGAGACTGCAGAGTCGGAGAAGGATATCTTCTACGAGGCAGTAGTGTCCCAGATATGATATCAAAATCATACTTGGGGATTTTAACAGCCAAGTAGGGAAGGAGCCCGTATTCAGGCGATACGTTGGCTCCCATAGCTTACACGATAAAACAAATGATAACGGACTGCGGACTATTCAATTAGCAGGGTCACACGAAATGGTTGTTGGAAGTACCTGGTTTGCGCGGAAAGCGGTCCACAAACATACGTGGGCCTCTCCAGACGGGACCACTTTCAACCAAATTGACCACGTGTTGATCGAACGCCGCCACCTCTCAGCCTTGATGAATGTCAGAACATATAGGGGGGCCAATATAGACTCGGATCACTATCTCGTTGGCATGGTGCTCCGAGCTCGAATAACAATACCACCTAGAATCCCCTCTGACAATCAGGTGAGAGTGAACACTGAAGCCATCCACAACACAACCCTCCACGACACCTATAAGAGGGAAATGGATGCCACAATAACCGCAGTCAACAGAGGACCTGGAGATGAAGCATCAACTAATGATCTTCACAACCACCTGAAGAACGTTATCATGGATACGGCCACAAATATACTTGGCCCCAGCCGCAAAAGGAGTCGGAACGGCTGGTTTGACGATGAATGTAGGCTAGCAACGGAACGGAAGAATGCCGCATACCGAGTAATGTTGCATTCTCAAAGAACGCGGGCACGCGCAGAGACTTATCACGAACTCCGTCGAGCGGAGAAGCGACTTCACAGACGGAAAAAGGAAGCCTGGGAGAACCAACAAGTCTGTGAACTAGAAAAGTACAGGGAGCAACCGCACCAGGCGCGGAAGTTTTACCAACAAGTCAGCAGGATGAAGCCTTATACACCTCGATGCTCATCCTGCCGAGACAAAGAGGGAAATCTGATTTCCGACAGAATGGGCATATTAGAGCGATGGGTTGAGTACTTTGATGAGCTACTGAACAACCAGAACAACGGCGAGTTGGAGGTCCCGCCAACTGAAGACGACGGACAAATACTGCCACCACCAAGTTTAGGAGAAACAGTCCGTGCAATTCATCGGCTAAAAAATCATAAGTCGCCAGGAGCCGATGGAATTACAGCCGAATTGGTTAAATATGGAGGCGACCAGTTACACCAAGTGGTTCATCAACTTGTGCTCAAGATATGGGACAGCGAATCAATGCCTGACGATTGGCAACGAGGCATAATCTGTCTCATACATAAAAAGGGAGATATCACACAGTGCAGCAATTATAGAGGTATCACGTTGCTGAGTACCATCTATAAGATATTCTCCACTATCTTGCTAGGCCGGATAGCCCCATACGCACAGAACATCATTGGCCCATACCAAAGAGGCTTCACTCCAGGCAAATCAGCAACAGATCAGATTTTCTCTCTGCGGCAAGCGATGGAAAAACTGTTGGAATATGGACAACAGTTGCACCACCTGTTCATCGACTTTAAAGCCGCCTATGATAGCATAGCCAGGGTAAAACTGTACACGGCCATGAGAGAATTCGGTATCCCGACAAAATTAATAAGACTGACGAGGCTGACCCTGACCAACGTGCGAGGCCAGATAAAAGCAGCAGGATCACTCTCAAGACCATTCGACATCAACAACGGTCTACGACAAGGGGATGCGCTATCATGCGTCCTCTTTAACCTGGCCCTCGAGAAAGTGATCCGTGATGCTGAGGTGAATGCAAGAGGTACGATCCTCTTCAAGTCCACCCAACTACTGGCCTATGCTGACGATATCGACATCATGGGAAGAACCACCCGAGACGTACAAACTGCCTTCATCCAGATCGAGCAGGCGGCGCGAGATCTTGGGCTGCACATCAATGAAGGCAAGACAAAATATATGGTGGCAACGTCAGCACCGAAGACGAATCAATCAACAACATCAAACCGCACTGGTCAAACACAAACACGAACAAGAATAAGGATAGGAGAATACAACTTTGAGACCGTTGACAATTTCTCCTATCTAGGGTCGAGAGTCACAACCGATAACAACTACGATGATGAAATCCGCGCACGGTTGTTGTCAGCCAACAGAGCCTATTTCAGCTTACAAAGACTGTTCCGCTCGAAACGTCTCACCATAGGGTCAAAGCACTTACTGTACAAGACTATGATCTTGCCAGTCCTCATGTATTCCTCGGAAACTTGGGTTCTTAGCAAGAAAAATTGCGAACTCTTGGCCGCGTTCGAGAGAAGAATCCTCCGAAGAATTTTTGGCCCCCTACATGAGGATGGACGATTCCGTAGCCTACACAATGACGAAATCTATGAGCGATTCCATGACCGTCCGGTTGTGGATAAAATCCGGCTCAATAGGTTATGGTGGGCGGGTCACTTAATCCGTATGGATGAAGATGATCCCACCCGGAAAGTCTATAAGGGCAATATCTATGGTAGGAAAAGAAGACGAGGCAGACCCTGCCTAAGATGGAGCGATGGCGTGGGCCAGGACGCCAGACAGCTTTTAGGGATATCGAATTGGTGGACCTCGGCGCAAAACCGGGATGTCTGGAGTTCCTTATTAAGGCAGGCCTAGACCGGATACCGGTTGGTGCGCCGTTGATGATGATGATGATGGATGGTGATTTGAAAGCTTCGTTAGTTCATTCAGATTAGGCCTTTGACCGAGCAAAATGGTGAATACCGATAAAGACGTGGTGATTCCTTTTCTGAGCGGGACAAAGGTTGAAGAAGAAGATTACATTACATTGCCTGCCTCGCTTGGAGGCACATTTATATATAATATGTATGTCTACTGACATATATATCTAAAGGTAATAGACCTCTCAAAGACCGTTCCGAGATTGCGTTGACCGTTGCGACTTTTGCGTTGACTTTTGATAGAGAAAATCAACTTTTCGAAAGTCCGCAGGAGAGTTGCACGACATAACCAAGAAATTGCACAATACCTTACTTAAAGGTCTTTGAACGTTCCTTCAAACTGGCATTGATAGATAGTATGTTCTTCTTAAAGCATTTTTCATTTATTAAAGCTATCTATGCACTTTAATGTAAAGCAGACGATTAATCATTGACATTACTGTAAATAAAAATCACCGTAGGTTTGAATATATGCTTAATAATGGTTGGTATATGCAATATTAATCGAATATTTTGTGTATTGAAAGAGAGATGGTATCTGAATCGGAAAACGAAATAAAAGCCGTTACAAAATAGAGAATATATAGTTTTGTTGACGATTACATCTTTTTTGCATTAAATTAAAGCCATACTATCCGCAGCTGAGTTAGTATTGGAGTAGTTTCTGACGATGTTCGAAGCCAATTTTGAACTTTTATCCATTTTCCGCACTATTTCGCCGTCCCAGTGGAAATACTGGTTTTTCTTCAGCAAAAATGCATATTGTTGAACTTGTCACGATTATTTTTCACCATATTGTTGTATTTCCACTTGTTCGAATCGGAACCACTGGGTTTTTCTGTCTTACCGCTGGACGTCGAGCTAGGGGTCGTAGTCGTGCTATTTTGCGTTCCTGTTGGTTTCCAGCTCTTGTTTGTGTATTTTGGAGATTGTTCTTTGAAGCCCATCTCGTCCTATGTTCAGATACTTTTTTCAAGGAACGAACGCAATTTGAGTGAGAACCTGTAGTTCTAGAATGTTTCCAGAGTTACCAGTCCGAGAGCCTTTTCTCGATGAGAGATGTTTCAATATGCTGAAAAATGTCAGAGGACAGTTTAGTATGATATTGGGTATGTTACCTAGATTTTTGCCACATACCTGAATGGTTTCAAAATGTTACTTCTTGCCACTGCACGTCCACTCATTGACACTAACTAAACATGCAATGAGATGCACTAGATCACTGCTAAGCGAATGCTTCGACAAATTCCTCAGATAGTACTAATACTTGGCTACTTCAGCAATTCCGTTTAAATACTGGCGTGCATGGTATTTTCCTTTAGACCGGTTACTAGCATACAGATGTGCTATATATACATCTTGCTCAGATACCTTGTCCGTTTATATACCCTCGTAATACACAGTAGGTATATCATGGTGATGTGACTTTGTACAGATACGTTCGCCACTAGTTTTCTCTGCACTCTGCCTTCCTCGGCGCTATAAGGCCAAACATTTCTGACTCAATCACGACTTGAAATTTCATCATCTTCTATGTTTTAGTTGTTTTGGAAACCGCTTGGTAACGTTGTAGATAAAATGGGATTAAATGAGAAAATTCTTGATTCCCAGTCATTTTAGGACCTTTTAGGGGAATCAGTTAAAGTTTTATTATGTGTGCTTGGTTTACCAAAAGTAAATTTTTACCTGAGCCGTAGCTTCTTCCCATTCATCAATTGCTTCATTTACGCTCAACACCTGAAAAGGACCTTACTGAATTCATATCAGCCGACTCACTCATTAGCCGTTCAAGAAAGTATCCTTTATTATCAAACAATAATTTATCCCTCTTAGGCTGGGCAGCATACCTGCGCAGAGGTTTCCTATATGCATGTTCAACCATTAAGCTATATCAGTCGCATTAGGCTTGCCATAAACGATACTCAGGAATTTCAGAAGTATATCTTTTGGGAATATTTCAAAACTTCGTTTGAATTGGAAGGAAGACACTTAAAAAACAATTTCCCTGAAATTAAAATTAAGGGTAGATTTACCTGCTGTAACGATTTACCTTTTTAACGAATTAAAGAAAGGCCTCATTTTTCCCTGGGATATCTAAACTACTTGCATCAGCAATGCCAGCTTTTTCTGCATACATCCCAATTCAAATCTCAGGGACTGATTTTTACCTGTCAATTATTCTGGGCTCCTTATTTAGTAACCCTTCCTAAGTTTCCCTCTATTTTGAGAGGTACGGTGTCTTCATTTTTAAGACAACAATTTTTCAAAAGAGCGTGGACTCATATACATTTTTTATAAGCTGGCTTGTGAAAAACTTCTCAGACCACCCTGTGTTTAGTTTAGAACTTGACAAATAGGGCGCAGCTTTATAATTTGGTAAGTATCTTCACTTAGTCAGAAATCTTTCAACAATTACATTTGGAGCTATTTTCTTAGCGTTCTAACAGCTTCCACCTTATAATTTTGCTTTTTTCACTGCTCACAGTTTATATATGCCACTTTCTGCTCTGAACATGCAAATCTAACTAAATTCATATCTCTAAACACAGGTGATAAGAATAGACGGTTATTTTTGAAAAGTTCCTTTGCCGAATGATAAGACTTTAATGCCTAACTAGAGTCTATTAGTTAACAATCTATATAAATAACATACAACATGGGTATATGCAAAGAAGACGAAAGAATTCGAATAAATAATATATAAACATAAAAAATAATACGCTTCTTTCGTATATCGTTGAACCCCTAACTAAGGCATAGCAGGCCAACTATGCTGTAGTGCTATCACCTTCGATTTGTACTCATTCTCATCTATATTCATTCACATAGTCCTAAAGTTACTCCTTCATCAGCGGCCTTGCAAAAAATATGCCACTGAGACTATCTTCCTCTGGAATATTGAACTAGCACACCTTGTTGATGCGTCTAAGATAAGAATGAATAAGTAAGGCGGTCGAAGGGTAGTATAGATCAAAGGGCGAAACATGGATTAGCACCCACGATGGAGCATAAAACCTGGCAAACGCCTCCTGGACCAATATCCACAGCTCAGCAGCTCTGTAATGAACCCAATGGAAATAGGAGGAGCAGACGATCATCCTAATTAGCCAAGAACGACCTAGAGGGAAGAGCTATCCCGGAAACCCAAAAAGTTGGCGAAATTGACTGTAAAGATCCGCCCGCAAAAATTGACGCTTCATCAAAGTGCTCGGTCGACACGTTCTTGCATGCCTCTGTGCTAGCGAGGCTCGGGAATATGGGGTGTCCTTTGAGCGCTTTGATCCCTCACGTGCCATTAATACAAGATTAACGTGTCAATACCGGGGCGTGGGTCCACACCGGATTTCAAAATAGACAGGAAACGAAGGAATTCGACCGCGCGCGTAAGTCTCCGGACCCGAATGCCGCGACCGAGAGGGAAGATCCATGGCGGATCACAATCCCAATCATGATTTCTTCTCTCTCTTCTCTCCGGCGCGGCCCCTGAGGTTCCCTCCCATTCTTGACATCCTCAGGCCAGTATTTCGGAGGATGTCCCTAAGAAGGTTTTGCGGGGTCAAGGAGGAAGAGAGAGGGAGGAAGTCCTCAAACCAATAAAAATTATTCATATGATATATTGATCTACTCAAAAAAATAAATATATAAAAATAAAAGAAAACTGAAAATAATAATATACAAACTAAAAGGAAAATTAAATTCAATCAAAGAGAAAAAAAAAAAATTAAAAGAAAAAACAAATGAGATCCTATAAAAAAAAAATTAACACTTACACGTTGATTCACTCCCAGTTTGGCGTGGTGTGTATTTATGGTGATGCTGATTCTGTTTGTGGATTCTAGATATTTAGAACATTAAAATATGAATTCCGTAATTATATAATCTACTACTTTATTCTCTTCAAGATACTAAAACTCAACCGAATTTTCCTTTAAAAAAAACCCTTTGAGAGTTCGTGGTTGCTCCTACGGCTGGTTTTTGATGCGTCGCGTTGCGTACGGTTAGCAATGAACCACGCTTCTTGCACTACCAAACTCTTAACCAAAATCTCTTAAACTACTCGCTGTTCCGGGCACAGATCAAAATTGCCTTAATCCCCTTCTCGCTCCAGCCTTAGCCTTCGCACTTTCTGTGCCAGCTTCTTGGATTCGCACTGGGATTTTCTCAAGATTGGGCTGCGAAAACGACACTTTTGGTTTGCATTGTGATATCACCGGAATAATTGTAACACCAGAATGTCCACCCATCACTGGAATATCAACGGTATTCACATCAACTTTACATGAGTCAGAAATGAATTTTCGAGCAAGGACAATATCCAAAGTTAAAACACCGAAGAGACGACGGTGATAGTACTTTCCTTTGAATTTTAGAACTTCTGCGGCAATTGGGACACATGAGTTCACAGGATTTGTAATAATCACAATTAAAGCCTTTGGACAATTGTCCGCAATGGCAGAAGTCAAATCGCGAACGATACTAGTATTGTTGTTGAACCAATCACCTCGAGTCCTTCCAGGTTTACGTGGAACACCCGCTGGGATAACAACTCCATCGGCACCTTTAAAACAATCAGCAACTTGCTCTGCTCCAACGTATCCCTTTACACTCCTGTTTCTGTCGATGTGGGAAAGACTCAGGACAGGAGCTGCTCGATCCCATCAGATGCTCCAGCGAAAATTCTTCGAACGTTACATCCCGTCATTATGGCTGTCTCCGGTGCCAATCCAAAACTTTCCTCCTATCTCACCCGCCAGTCCAGCTGTTCAACCAAGAACCGCTCCTCATGCCGCTACTTTCGCCTTGAACTCTGTTGAGTTCATGTTGCAACGACATGCGCGTGCGCCTGCGGATGCGGAAAATCATTCACCTCTGTCACGATTAATTCGCCCGAATGCATTCAATAATTTACAATCTGCGGCGAACATTAGGGGAATTGCACATTCTGAAATGCATTATTTAAGCAAATTAATTCAGAAAGAGGCGACTGAGATTCCGCTTCCGTCGTGAAGCCGCGGTCACTACAGCTCTACTATCACACCCTATCTCCACTTCCACGTGGTGATCGCTGGGAGTTTTTTCTTAACGAAATATTTCAGACGGAGAAGGATGAAGGCGAGTCTCCCGTACCGAGAAACTGGAAAAATTGTACCAACTGATCTTCCAGTTTGGGGGTTGGGTAGAACTGACAACCCTACATGGAAAACGAAATTAGGAAGCCACGGAAGGAACCTCAGACAGGACCACAACGACCAACCAGGCAATGAAAACGGAATACTGATTTGCGCATTTTCTCGCGCTCCCCGTATAGACCGATTGCTTAGCAGCTAGCCGATAACCTGCCGTAATATAAGTATGTAGACAGTGTTACACGAGATGCGCTGGACACGAATTTCCTGGAGAGAGCCACTACACCATACATTATAGCGGCAATCCAGTAAACCATGTGCTCGGAGTAAATTTCCTAGTCAGCCAAAAAATGAAATTGCTGTTATCGGGTTTGGAAATATAAGCGAAAGGCTATGCACTCTGCGTTTGCGAGGCAAATTTAGAAATATAAGCCTCATAAACGTTCACGTCCCCACAGAGGAGACTGCAGAGCCAGAGAAGGATATCTTATACGAGTTGAGCAGTTGAGCGGAACTTGCAGCCCTGTCCAAAGTATGATATCAAAATCATACTTGGAGATTTTAACAGTCAAGAAGGAACGGAGCGGTACCTCGGCTCCCATAGCTACAATGATAACTGACTGCGAATTATTCAGTTAGCAGTATCGCACGGTTAGCGTGGAAAGCGGTCCACAAACATACATGGGCTTCTCCAGAGAGGACCACTTTCAACCAAATTGACCCCTGTTGGTTGAATGATGAATGTCAGAACATATAGGAGAGTGGGGGGGCAATATAGACAGGTTGGCATTGTGATCCAGGCTCGAAACTCAACACCACTGTGGCGCGGCAGGATTCGCAGCATTCGAAAATTATTTCGAACGTTGCGAATGCGAACAAATAGATGGCGCGGAACTCTCCACTTTTTTAGAACTCGCCACGGGAGTGGAGGACTAGCGGTGAGAAACCCACACCACCTACAATCCTTTCTGACAATCAGGTGAGAGTGAATACCGAAGCCCACCCACAACGCAGCCCTCCGTAACACCTATAAGGGGAAATGTATACCGCAATAACAGCAGCTAGCAGATGTCCTGGAGATGGAGTATCAAGAAATGATCTTCACAACGTCATCATTGCTACGCACGCGGACATATTTGACAACAGCCGCGAGAATAGTCGGAACGGCCGGTTTGACGATGAATGTAAGAACGCAAGAATGCTGCATAGCAAGTAATGTAGCATTCTCAAAGAACGCGGCCATACGCAGAGACTTATCATGAACTCCGTCGAGTGGAGTGGCGACTTCACAGCCGGAAAAGGAAAGCCTGGAAGAACCAACAGGTCTGTGAACTCGAAGAGTGCAGCGAGCAACCGCGCCAGGCACGAAAGTTTTATCAATAAACCAGCAGGATGAAACCTTATACACTTCGATGCTCATCTTGCCGAGACAAAGAAACCAGAACGGGGGAGCTGCAGGTCTCGCCAACTGAAGACGACGGACAAATGGAAGAAACAGTCCATGCAATTCATCAGTTTAAAAACAATAATTCGTCAGGAGCCGATGGAATTACATCCGAATTTTAACCAATGGAGGCGACCAACTACAACAAGCGATTCGTCAACTGATGGTCAAGGTGTGGGACAGCGAATCAATGTCTGACGACTGGCAACGACGCATTATCTATCTCATACGCAGTGCGGCAATTATCTTGCTAGGCCCAATTGCTCCATATGCCCAGAGCACCACTGGCACATTCCGGAGGAGCTTCACTCCAGGCAAATCAGCAACAGGTCAGATTTCCTGTCAGCGGCAAGCGATGGAAAAACTGTTGGAATATGGACATCAGTTGCACCATCTTTTCATCGACTTTAAAGCCACCCATGACAGCATAGCCAGGGTAAAACTGTACATGGCCATGAGAAAATTCGGTATCCGGGCGAAATTGTTAAGACATATTAGACTGATCCTGACTAATGTGTGAGGCCAGATAAAAGTGAGGCCAGATATCATGCGTCCTCTTTAACCTGGGCCTGAAAAAAGTGACCCGTGATGCTGAGATAAATACAAAAGGTATGATCCTCTTTAAGTCCACCCAACTACTGGCCTATGCTGACGATATCGACATCATGGGAGGAACGACCCGAGACATCCAAACTGCCTTCACCCAGATTGAGCAGGTGGCGGGAGATCTTGGGATCAATAAAGGCAAGATAAAATATATGGTGGCAACGTCAGCACCGGAAACCAACCAACCAACAACATTAAACTGCACTGGTCAAACGGGAAGAATAAAGATAGGAGAATACAACTTTGAGACCGTTGATAATTTCTCCTACTTAGGGTCAAAAATCACAACCGATAACAGCTGAACATGATGAAATCCGCGCACGATTGTTGGCAGCCAACAGAGCCTATTTCAGCTTACAAAAATTGTTTCACTCGAAACGTCTCACCATAGAGTCAAAGCTCTTACCGTACAAGACAATGATCTTGCCAGTCCTTATGTATTCCTCCGAGAAGGGGGTTCTTAGCAAGAAAAACTGCGAACTCTTGGTCGCGTTCGAGAGAAGAATCCACCCAAGAATTTTTGGCCCCCTACATGAGGATGGATGATTCCGTACATAACGACAAAATCTATGAGCGACCTTCTGGTTGTGGATAAAATCCGGCTCAACAGGTTGCGGTGGGTGGGTCACTTAATTCGTATGGATGAGGATGATTCAGCCCGGAAAGTCAATAAGGGCAATATCTGTGGTAGGAAAAGAAGACGAGGCAGACCTTGCCAGAAATGGAGCGATGGCGTAGGTCACGAAGCCAGACAGCTTTTAGGGATACCGAATTGGTGGACCTCGGCGCAAACCCGGGGTGTCTGGAGTTCCTTATTAAGGCAGGCCTAGATCGGATACCGGTTGTTGCGCCGTTGTTGATGATAATGTGGAACCGTATCGAAAGTTTGAAAAAAAAGATATTACGTAAATGCTGTGAACGTAAAACTGTAAATTGAGAATAAAAAGATATCGGCGATGGCCGAGAAAGAGGATCCATTATGAATCAATGTCTTTCCTGTCTAAGATTGACTGGAAGTTCGGTCTTTAAACTTTCCAGCTTACCTCGTGTCATAATAATAAACAAACGTTTAAGAAAGACAGAAAGATTTCAAATTTATTCAATTTAAAGCTAATAATAAACAGTCGGCAAACCGGAATGGGCTTTAAGTGCTTCAAGTATGAAGGATTTTGAGATAATTGATATCTTCATTTGATATACCACATGATTACATTCGGTGAAAAAAAAATACATCCCCCTTTTGCCTGTGTTGGGCCTTCCTTTAAATTGAAGGTACATAAAAGGATCTTACTTATCCAGCGTTGGTGGTTTTACACAAAACCTTTTATATATTTTTTTATTCGATTGGCTTTTCAGTACTGCACATAAAGCTATTATACTATGGCAAACGAGAAACAAGTCTGAAACCGCAACCTCGGTGCTTTAGGTATGAAAGGTTTTACTAATTTTTATGTTGGAATATTTGGATACACGTTGGTTCCAAACATACACAGCTCGTAGTGTATGAATATAGGTTGAATATGTGGCGCAGCAGGGTTAGCAACATTCCAAATTTATTTCGAATGTTGTTAATTCGACACACAGATGCCACCACCGGTGTTCTCCGTGGCGTAGTAGGCCTTGCAAACTGATTTGGCATTTTAAAAATTGTAGAAATAATTGAAAAAAGTGGATTGTTAACCATCGACCGGACTGGTCGACTTCATTTGTATTTTGTTTAAAACTAAAATAATAATTGTAAATACAACTTGCAAAATAAATAAAATGTTTTAAATTGATGACTCCGATTAGGAACGAAGAGAAAAGGCAGGTTTTGTGTCTGCCGTCGTCAAATTAGGGTCAGCTAAAATTCGGTACACCTGCGTCCTCGACTCATCTCGCATCGTTTAATTTAGCTATTGTCATGTCTCTGGACAATAAAGACGCGGCAGGCCCATCGGACCCTCAAGTGACTGCCCTCGCTGTGCGCGTCCGAGGCAACTCGGAGCTGTGGTTCGTCTATCTGGAGGCGCAATTCCAGATGTCCGGAATTGCAGCGGACGCGACCAAATTCAACCACGTCATTGTGGGCCTGGATGAGGAGACCATCCTCCTGGTGGCAGAAATTGTCAAAACGGCCTTCTACAATGTACCAAAAATGGAGCTAAGCTGGATCACTTGCTGGCAGGTTTGACGTTGAGCGATCGAACTCCCAGCCAATTGCTTCGCGAAATGAGGCAATTGGGTGGGAGCAAGATCGATGACGACTTGCTGAAGTCGCTCTGGCTTCGGAAACTTCCGGAGAGCACCGGGCGGCGTCGACATCGGATGGCGAGCTCGCTCGCGGTCTACCGCCCGAAAAGGGCGATCGGGTAGCAGGTCGTCAGGACAACCTATGGACCCAAGCATTTGTTCGTACCATCGTAGATCCGGCGAAAAAGCACTCCGTGATGTAGTAGGCCTTGCAAACTGATTTGGCATTTTAAAAATTGTAAAAATAATTGAAAAAAGTGGGTTGTTAACCACCGACCGGACTGGTCGACTTCATTTTTACTTTGTCTAAAACTAAAATAATAATTGTAAATACAACTTGTAAAATAAATAAAATGATATAATTAAAAATATCCCCGATAATCAATTCGAGATAGTACTGGCATTTTATCTCTAGTAATTTGATGCGAACGAAGCAACTTGGATCAACTATAAATTTGTTAATAATAGTGGGATTTCCACAAAACTTTCCAGAATGATGCTTCTTACTTAAACTGGTATTTCGAGTGAAAAAAAATGTTGCACCCAACTTTTGCTTTATGGGGCATCAGCCCTTGCGAGATGACATGATCAGGGTATCGCGGAGTTTCCGGGTGTCATCCAACTTGGTCTCGAATCGAAAAGTTTTCGCAAATAAAGCAGACATAAGAGCTTCTTCGCTTTCTACACATCGCCATCTTCCGAATTCACCTTCACAACCTATCCCTGTGCGGCTGATTATGTAGTTAAATTTCATTATACATCGGCGGGAAAGAGAAAATTCTGCAAAAATAAAACACTCGCATAAATGATTTAAATACAATAAAGTAGCAGACAATAGTCGAATTTCTACTTTAATTTAGGAACCGTGCACTTATTTATCCGCTATCGGATAGTACGATTTCCACCAAACTTTTCAGCAGGTTGCTCCATATTAAAGTCTTTTGGGAATTACCAGCTGAGATTGATTTGATTTGTTTATGTAAATACGAAATCTGGCGTTCATAAGGTGAGAGTTGTGAGTAGCCTGCTCTACTTAAGTTTCTAGCAATTAGCTAACTTTTAGGGAGTAGATCGCTTCCGTAGAAAGAAAAGATAATTCAAAGTTCTAATTCCAGGCAAGCCTCTGGAGGTTTGCACCGCCACAGCCTATACTAATACAAAATTCTACGGGTTTTGGATGAACGTAGGAGGATTTCGCAATAAATTTTAGAAATATGTTAACATACTATTATTAACTTTATTTTAGCAGATATCAGTATGAATGGTATTTTGCAGCCTTGATGTCATATGGGTGCAACATCATGATTTTTTTCAGATTTGTCTGGTAGATGGTTTCTAAGCAGGGCTCCTTAATTTAAGTTACCGCTTTATGATCGTTTCACTCCCCTGTTTCCAATTGGCTTTAAAACTAAAAACTGAATCTGAACCAATCGAGACCTCTCATTTGAAACATCATATGACTGAATTCGGAAAAAAAATTTACACCCCATTTTTGCATATTTATGAAACCGTCCTCATACGCTTCCGGATCCATGTGCCTTTGGTGTAACACCTATATAAGGTTTGGGAATTTCCAATACAATTTAGACCAAATTCCCCAACTCCAAAATTTAACCACTGATCAGCCTCTACACTATCTGATGTAATTTGTTGCTATTTGGTGAAACAATTAACTCACAGCTTTTATTCTCCTGATTTCGTTCCACCATTTTTTTTCAGATGTTTGTTACTCTTTAACGATGCCAGAGTTGTGTTGAAGCTTCAGGAAATGTTGTGTCTGTTGTTTTGCACATTCTGCGCTCGCACGTCGGCGTTTTGACCCGGGCGCTGTCTTTCCATAGGATCCCAACAGAACACTTTATTAAGCGACGGTAAATGAAAACAGGAGAGCGGATGCACCAGGGTTCTTCCAGGCACTCATTTTGGATCTTTTCTCTCACTGGAATGATACGATGGTTGGTGATGGGTGATAGAAAGCTGTTTCCCACTTTTCCCGATTTGTTGCTCTGATTTTGGCGGGAGAGAAAAACTCCGAGATTTGAAAACCTCACTAAAGACAAGGATGAAATGAGATATGATATTAACCGAAAACGAACAAAGGTCAAATTTCCCATGTAACTTAACTGCCGATACATTCCAGTGCGAACCCCTTGATGTTTAAATCCCGACCCTCTCCGTCCAGCTGAGGATCGGTCTTCGCTGCACTAATTTTCGCTTTCGTTGACTCCACCCATGATCATTGCATTTAATTTCGGCGGTAGTAAAAATTATTTCTAAGTATCATCGGCCAGATTATGGCAACAACACATTCCCATCCGACCCAGCCAACATTACAACGTTAGGTTTGCATTCAACAATATGCGGCCTGGGGAAGCTTACGTGCAAGCAAAACGGTCAGTCATCATTGAATTATTTAAATGAATAAGTTTTCGAGTTTTAGGGAAAGAAACAAGGTTGTGGGTTTTTATAAATAAAATAATAACAAGTCGGGAAACCGGAAGCTTGACGCTTCAGGTATAAAAGGTTTTGTGTTTCCCTATGTGAGGAGCATAACGTAGTTCTCCATTGGCTTATAGCATTGACCCGAGATATTTAAATCGTTCAGTTCTGGGCAGGTTACTGCCATTGCCAGAAATGAGCGATTTAAGTATCTCGAAGGGCAGGTTACTGCCATTGCTTGAACTCAGCGATTTAAATATCTCGAGTCAACGCTATCAGCCAATGGAGAACTGCGTAATGAAATTGTTTCACGCATTAATGCAACCTGGATGAAGTGGCATTCCCCAACTGGTGTTCTTTGTGATCAACGTATCAGCGCACGTCCCAAATTTAAAATTTACTGCAATGTCGTCCGTCTGCCACTCTCTATAGTTCTGAGTGTTGGCCGACTATAAAGGACAATGAACGGTATCTTCCGGTAATGGGGACGAATATGTTGCATTGCACTGGTGGCGTGACACGTTTCGATTACGTCTGAAATGAGAATATCCGCGATCGATATGGGTTTGCATCGATCGTGGAAAAACTGCAAGAGAGGCGTTTTCGAATTCAACAACCAGTATTGATCAGAACATCGAAAGCAATCGTACGCAACCAAAAAGCCGGCCAAAACAATGGTGGCTGGATGGGGATTTAAAGGTCTCGCGATTACATCCTGGTGAGGCATGTCATAAAACAAAATGATGAAACCGATCATCACGAGCCGACCCCGCTTGTGAACTGAAGGCTGAAGAAAAAGAAAAAGATGTGAGGAGCGACGAGTGCACGACAGCTCCGTGTAATATAGCTAAAAATTCCATTGCCCTCTATTTTCTAGAAAGCGATTTAAATAAATCATTTGATGGAAAGCCCTGTGTTGATAATGGTCAACCTCATACGCTTCAGGCTCTCAGTTTAATATTATTAGCGAATGAAAACAATTTAACCAACATCAAATATAAAAAAGGGCTAGGGAGAATTAGATTCTTCTTGAATGGAATTTTAATATTTCACTCGAATTTCAATTATTCTCGTTAATTATGACGTCAGCATCTTATTTGTATGGCTTAGAATGCTGTTAATTAGCACGAAATTGATAAGTTTGAACTGCTATAACTTTCCCACTAATAGTTGGATTTTCATGAAACTTGGCATGCGTATGCACGAGGCTGTCCTCTATGTCGGTGCAAAATTTATTACACTTAGGATGAACTTAAGGGGAGTTTTTTAGTCTATTTCTAACAGTTGATAATATACTATTAGTAAATTTTTTGAGCAGATACCGGAATGGGACATCTCTCGAAGATTAGATTTCACATAAGTGTTTTACACAAAACCTTAAAAAGGGCTGCAGATAAATAGATTCTTCATAAATGTGACTTTAATATTCCACGCGAATGTCAATTATTCCGGGTAATTATGACGTCAGCATCTGATTTGCATGGCTTTGGAAGCAGTAAACTCGGTGAAATTGCTAAGTTTGAACTGCTATAACTTTGGCGTTAATTGCCTGATTTCCATGAAATTTAGCACATATACGAAATATTGTCCCCTATGCTGGTACAAAATTCGGAAGACCTAGGATGAATCTAAGGGAGGTTTTTCAGTAAATTTCTAAAAAGTAGTAATATACTATTAGAAAGTTTATTTGAGCAGATATCGGAATGGGACATATTTTGAGGCCTAGATTTCATCTAGGCGCACCACCCTGATTTTTTTCGGATTTTTGGGTTGGGTAGTTTCCGAAAATGAATCCTGTCTCACTTCAAATGCGTACATTTTGACTTCTTACTCACGCACTTTGCAATTTATGCCACAACTAATGTCAGTTTCGGAAAGTACAAATCGAGACCTTTCATTTGATACCCTACACAACTATATCCGGTGAAAAAAATTTTTGAATCCAACCTTTGCATGTATGGGGAGCCCCCCTTTAAACTCCACCTAAATTTATGCCACTCACTGTATGCGTGGGATTTCATAGTTCCCATCTGTCCACCAAATTTCGTTCGGATCGATTTGGCCGTTTTGGAGAAAAATGCGTGTGACAGACAGACAGACAGACATTGAATCGATTTTAATAAGGTTTTGTTTTACACAAAACCTTAAAAATGAAAATTGATCACGCTAAAAAAATATTATTTTTCATATAAATGAATGTCGGGAGGAATGAGGAAATTGGAAGGAGTGTATTGGACAAGTTAACATGAAAAAATGAGGAAGTGCTGCATATTATTAAATGCACTCCCTTGTCAGATTGCCACTGAACATGTTGCAAAGCCACCGGCATCACAAGCTCCTTACTCTACTTGTGAAGGTTATATTGTTTCTTTCCCAGTACTGCAACTTGAAGAAAGTTGAAAAAGATATAGTATCCGTCAATTTAGTACAAAAGTACACATTCAGCATTTCTTACATTTTTTTAAAAATGTTCATAAACATTATAGGCGACTTCAATGCTATAAAAATTTTAAGTATGTACGGTAGAACAAGTTATCATGCATTCCAAGCTTTTCAGTAGTCGCGTAGTACTGATTTCCATGTAGCTTTAAAACTGAGATATTAGGAAATATCTTTAAGGATTTTATCGAAAAATTCGCACAAATAATCTTATATAAAATTATATTAATAGAAAGGGAAGACAGAATATAAAACCAGGGAGAAGAATAAAGATAGTAAAGATAACAGTGATGCAATCCAAAAATATCCTAAAGTCAATTTCCTACTTCATCACGCTATATCCGCATGATAGAAATGGAAGAGCTTTTTCTTTGTCTATTGCTGTTGTATTTTAAGTTTACGTAATATAATGTTTGCGCCAGGGGCTTCACCTTCAAAAAGTATGCTCTTTTCAGAATTACTAATGATGAGACTTGTCTAGACACTTTAACTAAACTAGTTAGATTGCTGATCATACGGTAGGTCAGGTCATCAGATATTCCACAAACTTTCAATCATGACTGAAAAAATCGACATGAGTGAATGATTGGGTGATGCATCTCCCAGCGCAGCACATTTCTTGTTACAAAGTTAATTTAAAGTAAGTTCCGGCTATTTTATAAAATCTTTTTATACATATCCGGTTAGGCACAAAGCATCTCTGTTTCGATATTCAACAAAAAGTATATTAACCTTCCTATCCCAGTAAATCAAATAGATTCACATAAGTTCCATCCACACACGTCATTCCAAGACCTACATAATTGCATCTTGATTGCAACTTCTTTACAAAATAGTAAAAAACTATTTTTTTATCTGGGTTGTTGCTAATGTGAAGTTTCCAAACTCGTTTAAAAAAACGCAAATGCCGGTTCCTCATTTTAATTTCAAATTTTTTGGGAAAAATTTTCCATAGAACTGTATCCAAGCTTTCGCTTGAAGTGCGAAAACCAGCTATGGTAGCCACATAAGATTGTTGCATCGGAAACTAAACACCTCGCAACACACCTTTTTCCAGCCTCTCAACAAGTCGAAGACGTCAGATGTAAAGAGTTACTCATCTCCAGGGGGAAGATCCCGTTCTTGAGAAATATGTAAATATTAATCGAAATTTTAATCAAAACTGGTTTAGTGACGGAATGGTTTGTTTTCGATGGTTTGAGACCCAGTTGCCGAAGGCCAGTATTTTCATAGAGAATAAAATAAATAATCTTTCGTAGAATGATTATTTCTCTGAAATACTTTGTATGTTAATATCTTTGCAAACGTACATTGTATGCACGTCAGGATAACGTATGGAAACCTTTTTGGGGCAGTTTGATAACGTTATCATTATTGATGACTTTGTTTATTTGAGTAAACAGACTCCGTACTTTCCATTTTAGCAGTGAGTAAGTGGACAAGCGCCCTTCATTAATTTTTTGCATCGCTGAACAGATTAGGAATTTAATATCACGAAAATTGTGAATTAATCAGCTCCCTTGTTGACCGTGAATGTACATATGTGTATCTTCGGTAGTTGAAATATTGCATTACTTCGACTTCAATTGTATATGGTGTCACCTTCGATTTCTTAATTTAGGATGCGCACATACCTTCCTGTGAACACTTTCGAAACGAATAGGCCAGAGTCAATGCAATCAATTGATGGGAAGACATGCGGAGAAGCAAAAGGAACTGCTTCAAACAGCTGTGTGATTATGCCGACATAAACCCTTGAGGCATATAGAGTACTAATGAAAAGGCTGCGGAATATGTGGAAGGATCGGTGACAACAACGCGCCAGGTTTGGATGGCATCCCCAACCGAGCTTTGAAACTGGTAGTGAAGACTAGGCCCGACTTTTTCGCCAACACCTTCAAGGCTCGCCTCGTCCAATGGAAAACCTGGCAAGCCACTTGGAAATTTGCCTGCTGGTTATAATGGGGAAGATGATGGGGAGAGTCATCTACAACAGACTCCTACCCATCGTCGAAGTCAGCAATGGTTTACCGGGACGCCAGTTTGGTTTCCGACCTGCTCAATCAACGGTGGATGTAATAAGCATGGTAGTAAACCTGGCAAAAGTCGCACTGATTTTTCGCGGCTGTGTGTGCTAAGTTGGGACTGGATGTCAAAAACGCATCCATTCGCCCAACTGGAACAGAATTAAAGGGGCATTGGCTGACAGGTGTCCCCGGGTATTTAGCGAATTTGATGGAAAACTACCTATCTACCTCTAACTACGCAGGACTCTCTGGTGCGGGGCTGATGAGGGCCCTAAAAAGTACATTGTCACAGCCGAGGTATTACAGGGATCGGTACTTGGTTCCCTGCTGTGGAATATCATGTATAATGAGGTGCTAGCTCTTCCTGTTCCAGAGTGGACTACGATTGTCGGCTTTGCTGATGACCTAACTGTGGTTGTTACAGCAAAACAACCAGAGGATGTGGAGGTCTACGCGATGGAAACAGTGAGAGTGGTTAAGTCGTGGCTGGAAAGAGCCAGGCTAACTTTGGCGGACGCGAAACGCAAGCGATCTTAATAACCAACCGCAAGAAAAATAACATTGTGAAAGTAGAAGTCGGTGGATATGGGGTCGTATTAAAGCAGACTATCAAATACCCTGGGGGTGATAATTTCCCCAAGATTGCGGCACTTGCAAAAATGTTGCTAAATATTGGCGGGCCGGACGTTGCTTCTAGCCGGAGTGGTGCAAAGGGTCGGTGGACGCACAGGCACATTCCCAACATTAGGGTGTGGCTTGAGCGGAAACTGTGAAATTAGGGTAATAATCTCGGGCGAGTGCAATGTTGACCACATTGTCTCCTACAGTGTACTGTAGTATTCCGTTACGGTCTTGAATGAAGTGCTCTAACATACTTTAAGGCCCTGATTCAATATGGATTGTTGCGCCAACGATTATTATTATTATTGAGCTGAAAAGCTGAAACATGGGAAGACCAATTACCTCATTACCCAGTTCCTCACGGGGCACGGTGGTTGCTACAGGCAGGATCTGCATGATTTGGATTGGATGACTTTCCGACTTGATGCGGTGGCATTCCGGACGATCCAGTGTATGTGATGTTTCACTATCCAAGATTTGCAATGGAGAGGGGAACCTAAACCAGGTGTTGGGAAGGAGCGTTAGCCCCGAGAACTTAGTTGCGGAGATGCTGCGGCCCGAGGAGAACTGGCTTACGATTTGATCGTAATCGAATAAATTCAGGAGGAATTGCTGAAGGAGCAAAGAAGAAGGAAAGTCGAAAGGAGGAGTAGGACGAATGCCTAAGGGAATTCTCAAACAATGAATTCAGGAAATCCAAGATTGGATAAAAATTTGATTAAGAAAATGTTTTTGATTTGGAAAAATTTTAAGTTTTTTTGAAAAGTTTTTAATGTCATTTGGAAAATTGTTAATTTCATCTGCAATATCGTTAATTTGAGGTGGAAATTCTATATATGCGATCTTAGGAGCAATAATATGGAAATCAAAGAGCAACGGAAGAACAAGTTAATGACAATCTGTAGGCTATCGACTGGTATCCGACGTCAAATCACGATACAAATCCCACTGCCACCAATGAGATTTAAACCGTGACCTTCCGGACGACAGCCTTGTGCTGTAACCACTCAGGTATCCGGACATCCATTCCTCCCTGTGTCCTTGGGATTATTTTGGAGCAGTATAGGAAGCCTAGTCCACCACTCTATATGATCTTGATCTTCATCAATTTCAAAAGGGCTATCGGCGGTGTTCACAGATTTGCATAGAGGTTAATAACTAAGAGAGTGACATATGATGGTGCAGAATTTTACGTTCTACGTCGAGGTAAAATCTCAGGGGAATATGGTGTTTGAAGGGTGGATGTGGGTGATGACATCTGCTTGGTCTCTTTGGTCAAATTGCCCTGGTTTTGGAAAACGGAGGCAAGCCGACTCGGACCGAAGAAAAATAGAAACAAAACCGAGATTCGCAGTGTGACGGGTCCATGCATTCTTTTTTCATTAATGGGTAAAAGCATTGTAGGCGTTGAGCAACTTATATATCTAAGAAGTGTTGTTTCTGCCGACGGCGACACTGAACTTATGTTAGTAGCACAGCAGCGGTGGCAGCAGATAAGCCACATATTAAGTAAGCGGGACAAATTATTTGCGAGTTCTACAGGGGAATACAAATAACTATACCAGGATGATCATTGACTGGCTTGTCCTAGAGCTACCTGGCATAGGGGCGGAGAATCAATTTTTTATGCCAGCTTCGAGAAAGTTTCTCGTCAACTCCTTCATCCAATTCACCATCTCCATTTTTACCTTCACCTCTGGTTAGAACCTCTCTTTAACCGTGTGCACCTTTAAGGAAGGGTCGGGGCATGGTCCAAAAAGTCTTATACAAATGAGTTCAAAAGTTAAAGGGATTAAAACGCAACACCGTCTCCGTCGCTAATAGTAAGATCGTGTTGCGTTTTCAACCCCTAAACTTTTCACAAGAAATATCGCAAAAAAGTACTTCCTGGAATTGATCGTGTGAGGTCTGGCATGGTCGTGCACCAGACAGCACCCCCAAAATACTCCTCCTTTCATTCTGAGAAGCCCTTTTCAATTGTTTTAAGGTCCTAAAGTATCTTTTCGCGTTGGGGTCTCACCCTGAGCCTAACGTTCTTAGGCCGAAATTGTGGTATAGAATTTATTTTGGAGGGTGAAAAGATGTGATACCGTTGATATTGTCTCTTGGTTTCATGCTTGCAATGTGCAACCCAAGTTTCATTTCTAGTAGCGAAGGAGTGTGAAAAATCCCCACCTTCGAGTTTGTTACCTTGTGCTGTTCTATCATTTCCTTTGGGACCTATCTCGCAGGGAGTTTCCAATTTCATTTTCTGGGTTTCTGTGATTGTTTGACGCAGCAAAGTTTCCCATTATCCCATTATCCCCCCATTATAATGATTTACCAAATAGTGACGAAGATTTCTCAATTGATGGGGGATTGGATCGACATTTTTCGTAAGAGACCCTCTTGGGTCAAAAAATTTCAACTTAATTAATCTCGTTTCGAAGGGAAGGAGGAAGACTACATGATAGTATTGGCAGAATGTCGAAAAACTGATTTCTAGTGGCGCGAAAACTCCGTTAAACTTATTTTTTGGACATGCTTCGTAGTTTAGAATATTATGCGTCGGGAACCAATGCATAATATTCTAATTCATATCGATATTCTTAAATAACGTTTTTCACAATTATATTTTAAGTTACCTCGATCGACAGTTGTACATAAATATATAATACACATACTTTCCATCACCTTCACTTCTTAAGACTTGCCTGACTAAACTTGGGAAAGTATATATATATATACATGGTTGCAATTGACACCTTGGCGGGGTATAGCGCGCCATCGTTCGCGGTTACCTGAAATGGTCTTCAGCTCCCCCAACGATTTCCTGAGATCTCTGCACTCCTCCTCTACTTTTCTACGCCAAATACCCTTGGGGCAGTCATCCTGGGAGAGTGGATTCCACTGCGTGGCGTAGCCCTTTCTTAATGTGCGACCTGTCTACTGCCATTTCCGTCTGTCGGTCACAGTCCGTCCAAGTGCCAGATCTGTACGTCGACCAAGCACTTCGTTTGTGATAGTATCATGCCAGCGTACTCCGATGATACGATGCAGATAAGTGTTCGCGAAGGTTTCGAGTTTTTGAATATCAATGGGGTTCACATTTCTGGTGCTACTCCCATTTAGCAACACAGAAAGAACACTAGAACAAAACATCCCAATTTGATTTTGGTGCTGAGATAACTGCATTTTCATATCTTAGACGAGGCTGCGATAGCGGGTCTAACGCTGCGTCGGGTAACATCCAGTTTGGCACCACCGTCGGCAGAAACCACGCTTCCTAGATATATCAATGGATCGGTCTCTCAATGCACTGCCATTAATGCAAATAGAGGGAGTGTGATGACTCGTCAAACTGAGAACCTTGGTTTTGTTGGTATCTATCGTCAGTACGACTCAACTTGCCTATCTTTACAGAACTATCTGGCCAAGGTCTATGGCCCAGTGAAAGAGAGAGAACAGATGACATTAGCATAGTTGAGGTGTTTGAGGCAAGATATCACCGTCCATTGTACTTCTCCACCTATTCTGGACAAAGCAGCATGAAGATAAGAGTCACCGATAACAAGACGAAATAATATTGGTGACAAGTTGCAAATTTAGCAGACTTCGTATGGAGCATGTGACATTCTGTGCTCTCATATGTCGCTCTGATAGCTATTAGTTTCTCCGGAATGCCTCTCCTGCGTAGAACACGCCAGTTACACTCCCTGTTCACACTGTCCAAAGCGAGATCGACGAAGAGCAGATGCAGCTAAGATTTAAATTCTGCACACTGTTCAAAAATGATTTGTAGGGTGGTGATGTGGTCAATGCAAGAGGATCCGGAGCGGAAACTAGTCTGCTCTCCGTCGATCAAGATTTCGGGGTGTTCCAGGATTATTTTTGCTATCATCTTTGCGACGGCAGGGAGCGCGCAGATATCCCTCCAATTGTCACACTCAAAACAGGTGCCTTTCTTTACAATGTTGACTATCATTCCCTTCTCCCACTCGCTGGGGAAGGTCTGAATTCTCAAAATTTTCGTACTAGGGAAGAAGCGGATCGGTATTAACTGCAGGTCTTTGAAGCCCAGCGACTTTATTCCCTTTGAGTGCAATGATGGCCTAAATGGTTACTCTTTTGCTTGGAGGAGCAGTCAGCATCGCGCCATACAGTCACTATGCATTTTATCAACAAGAGGAGGAAATTCACCGGATGAGATACGGTCAGGAACAAAGGTGAAGTGTTGATTCCACCTCTTCAGTTGTCTGTCATCGTGGCTGAGTAATCGACCGTTAACGTTCTTCACACGACCATCGAAAGATTTGCGACCACATGCAATCTTTTTCATGATGTAGTATACAATTCTGATATCATTGCGTTTTTATTTTCCACATCTCCGACCAGTAATAGTAAATTCCCTTTTATCATGGTGCACACTACAGAATTTCGCTCGTTATCGGAGTTTCAACGCGTCCCAGCATTATTCACAACGGTCAAGAAAGACGTAGCAGATAACCTGCTCAGCATTCGAGAAAAGAGGCAGATGGAAGGCACGTGAATTGATATTCTCAGGCCAATTACTCAGCAAGATAGCTTTCCCATTGACGAACGGCAACTTGATTATACAAATGGCCGATTTTGAACGTTAGGCCTCTCTTGTTGTGCATATCCAGGAGACAACTTCTAATGCCCACGTTCGCATTCAGATCATCCGTAACGATCACTAAACTGCATGTAATTGCTCGTAGAAAGCATCTTTCTCCACCATATCGAAAGTCTTGGACGGTGCATAGTTGCATAGCTGTCAGAAACCGGTTCGCAGGTCGAGATAACGCTCTTTGCGGTAGGCGTCAGAAACAAACCGACACTCGCTTTGCGTGTGCTACCACTTGGCTTTCCAAAGTATAAAGGGAGAGGAATACTCTCCAGAGTCTCATCATCTTACTTTGCTCAGGCCTAGAATGGCCAGTTTATATTTTTGAAATTCCCGCTCGAGTTGGAGAAAACGAGCATCCCGAGAACCCTCCCTACCGTTATCGAGAACCCTGCGCGCATTTTAGAAATCAATCGGTTTTCGATATTCCAAGGTCTTCGGCGTGAGATCAGAGTCCATCCGAGGCGTTGTTGATGTTTCGGTAGTAAAAAGGTTTCAAAATTTTCAGGTTGCTCGCCCACAGATTTCTATCCCTTTTAGTTGCCTCTTACGCTAATCAGGGAACACTTTGAGTGTATTCTTAAGCCTCAACTCACAGGGCCCGGCTACTGAGAAAATGATCCCGGTAATTTGGCACTACTACTATTCTGACAAATATTTTTTTAATATTATTCTAAATATCTGCTTAAATCTATCATTATCTAGGACCAAACTTAGCAACACAAAAATTGCAGTTACGTAACAAAGGAGGTAAACACCCCTTTTTTGTGCCACAAAAAAATTAAGTGCCATTTTCTTAGAATTATTCCAAGCACGTGAATATCTTTCGGCATGATCATAACATCTCTATAAAATATAAAATTTGCCACTACTTGAAAGGTTACCTTATTTAAATATTATATGTAAATATTGTCAAAAATTGGGCTTTGAAGGTGGAATACATGCCTATTTGGATTACTGTTCTGAGCAGAAGGAATGCATGGACGTCCAATTCACGCGACAAATAAATATATCTAAACTTTCTTTATTCTGGATATTTTTGCATGTGAGGAGTCACGTTGCGAGAAGCTGATCTATGATGTCACAGCCAGGCAAAACAAGTTTAAAAAAACAAGATTTTCGCAAATAAATACAAATCAATAAAACTGATTTAAATAATGAGTTGTTGCTTGTTTTTGAACCAGAGGCAAATGAGGGGAAAAACGGAAAGATGCTTTCCGAAACGAGATCAAAACCCACCTTGTGTACCTGCCTCGATCAACGTAACCAGCCCCGCGTATAAAAGCCAAGGTAAGGTGCAAAAATCGAATCATTCGCTAATCGAAATCTTAAGTGGATACAAGAAAGATATTCGTGAAGAAAACTAGGAAAAGTTTATAATTTTCATATTGGATTACTCAAGCATATGTGTCAATGAATAATCAGGCAGACACAAAGGAGAAGTTGTTAACAAATTTAAGGTAATTCCTTGCATTGCTTAACTTTATGGCCCAGTTACTTATCATTAATTTTCAATTACAGATTGTCGAAACATCTCTCGTCGAAAAAAGGCTCCCGGACCGGTAACACCGGCAACAAGCTAGAATTCTCCATATTGAACTTCTTACAACACGTGCCTTGAAGCAAGGATCAGCTCAACCAAGTACCTGAACTTCTGAGAAAATTACTGAAAATATCTGACAAAATGGTGCATAAAGCAAGAAACGCTTCATATGTTTCCGGCAAGGACGTCAGCCCCATGCGCAACTTCCAGCACAAGAGTGGTCAGGATCCAAAGACTCCACCAAGGATGCAGGCTGCTGTGAACGCGACAACAGTGTCTCCTAGTGCAGACAAGTGGAAGTACAATAAAATGATAATGAACGATCGGGAAAGTTTCAACAATCTTCATTTTTGTTAAACTAAGTTTTTGTTTTGTTGTTGTTAGAGTTTAGATTTAAGATATTTTATTTGTGATAAATATCTTATGTTTAAGTAAAAAAAAGTTGAAAAGACATCTTGGGTTTATATTTTGATTACGAAAAATCTGGGAAATGGACCACAAACTATCTTTCTTCAAAAGTTTTCGAGAACGGGAAGTAAAATTTAATTTAACCTCGTTAAAAGGACTATATTGCATATGTCCGAGTAGAATGATTTGAGCGTGGTGGCCTTGACGGTACAAAGTTAGTCCTCGACTTATAATGCACGCCGGGTCCTTATCTGTTGTGGATACCTTTCTGTTTACACTGATGCTTCTTTCGAGGCCACTATTTGCACAGATAATAAATCCGAAAGTTCTCACAGTGACTAAGAACATCTATGTAAAGACGGGTTCATAGGGCGGAAAAACCGGGCTCAGAGTGAAAATCATGCCGAGCCCCGAAGTTGTATATTTGATCTAATTTTATAAACGCTTTCCTATATTCCGGACCCGGGGGAATTCCTCGTTCAAACCCCCCGAGGATCAGCCTATCTATCACTAATTAACTATCATCTTTATAGCAATTGTACTGCCGTTAATATACATATCCATAGATATGTATTAAATTTATGCAAAGTCATCTGGAATTTATAACAGGTTTGATAAAAATAATTATTTCAGGCAATATATTTTCCATATTTCAATAAATTATTCAAATTTGAAGCTTTGAAATTTTCGCTTGAAATTGCATCAGAATTTGCTTCAAGTTCGACTCAATGTCGGCTTTCAGGGAGTTTATAGTTGTTTTGAATGGGCGAAAATGAGCGGAATAATTTCATGGTTCCATCAGTACTAGTTTACACGAAACGTGGAGAATGGGCTGTAAAAAACAGATGTAGTAATTAGATTCAAAAATTCTTGATAGCGTTGATATGATTCTGAAATGTCATGGCGACCATATTGTTTGGTTATAAATGTTAACAGCTGTTATTTGCTTCCGGGGTAGTTTGACAACTCATAATGTTTGGGAAATGAAGACTTTAAGTAATGAACTCATTCAAAGGGGATTTCAGCACCCATTTTTATTGCTATAACTCCTAAATTTCATGTTGATTGACTAATAACCTTGGTTTTGTTGGTATTTATCTTCAGTCGTCAGTCATTTGGTCAAGGTCCATAAGCCGGTGAGGAAGCAAGCAAATGTTATCAGCATAGTCCAGGTGTTTGAAGATGTTATCATTCATTGGAGACTGCCGCATCTTCCGTAGAAGGGAGCATTTTGGAGATTACAGGACGCAACCCTAATGGACTGCGTTTTGTACTTTAAAGTTTTCCAAAACTTCACCTTGATGCATCACGTGTCATTTACCGCTATCATATGTCCTCTGATAATAACAATTACTGTTTGCGAAATGCCCCTCCTGTGCAGCGCACTCCAAATACACCCCCTGACCAAATCCTTACCGAAATCTATGAAGATTAGGTGGAAATTCCGCCTACTATTTCAAAATGATCCACAGGGTGTTAATGTGGTTCGTGCGGGAGGATGCAGACCAGAACCAGCTTGCTCACTTTCGATTCGTCTTTCCAGATGTGAAGACAGACAAGTAAATACCTTTCTTTTTAGTTTAGTTTAATTTATTGGGGGGAGCCGCAGCTCCGAGCACTCAGGCCATTGTTAGGCCCATTGTACTATCCCCGTAAATCGCCTATTCAATAGCTTCCTCCCTACCATGTTCGCAGGTTTTAGCGAATCTGAGAACATTCTCCAGAGGCAGAGAGGGGGATTCTTAATTGAAGAAAACCTTGCCAAGGTGTCTTCGTCTGAGATTTGAGGAGGCCGGGCAGCTGCAAGTGTAGGGCCGTCTCCTCCTCCTCCTTACATTGGCTGCACATAGCCGAAACCACTACCCCAATCTTTTCCATATGGTAGTTTAAGGAGCAGTGTCCCGTTAAAAGCCCTACTAGGGTTTTCATGTCCTACTTAAGGGACAACAAAAATGCCGCTCTAGTGGCCCTAGGCTCTTTTACAAGGATTTTCGCCTACCGGCAAGAGCCCACATTTCTCCACTCGGCTACGTGAGTCCTTGCAATTTTACCCTTCAGAGTAGACTTGGCAATAGATGGTCGGATTCGAAGAGCTGGTTCTGTCCCCACCATTGTGGATCCAGGCCCTCGGCGAGCCAGTCTGTCAGCCTCCTCATTGCCAGCTATGTTAGAGTGCCCCGGCACCCACATCAGGAATGTTTCGTTCAGTCAGCCAAGTTTTAGCAGCACCTGATGACAACTCAACACCAACTGGCTTGATATGTCGTTGCTATTTAGTGCTGATAATGCCGCACGACTGTCGGAATAGATTCGAATGGTGCGATCCCTCCATTTTTCTTGCAGATATTCTTCTACTGCCAATGAAATGGCATATAACTCTGCCTGGAATATGGTCGTCATTTTTCCGAGGGGCCGGGCCAGTTCTATAATCGGATTCTCCGAGGACACCCCTGCGCCCGATCCACCCTCCATGAATGTCCCGTCGGCGAAGATTATTAAGTCTCTAATCTGAAAAGACTCTGCTGTCTCCATGGATTTGCCTTTCTGGTAGGCATGTTGCCTATGGTGAAGTGGCCACTTAGGAATGTGTGTATCCCTTATGAACCAATCTACCAGCTTTTCTAGTCCTTTCAGCAGAAAGGACGTTAGACTGATCGGTCGGAAGCTGTTTGCGCCCGGCAGGTGGGTTTCCCTGGTTTAGAAGTAAACATCATCTTCACATCACGCCATTTAATTGGAATATAAGCGTATGCTAGGCATGTGCGATATATATTCCGAATATGTAGACCCAGGGCATCCATTCCCTCTATTACTAGCGCAGGAATGATGCCATCCGGACCTGCAGACTTGTATCTATGGAACGAGTTAAATGACCATTTTACTCGCTCCAGTGATACTACTTTGCATGCCAGATTTCAGTCTCTCGGTTGAGGACTTTATGTACCTATTGGCCAAGATATTTGATTTTGGATGCTGCCTGGGACGTGCACTTGAAGCAAATAGTTTCCCGTTTCTTCATCGCTTTCTGTGTACCTCCCGTTCTGTAAACGTAAATAACCCAGTTTCTGGCTACGTTATTTAAACAGAATCCGCTTCAGCTTTGAGGTTGTCTCAAGGGAGTTAGTCTCTTCCCAAAAGCATCTCCACCATGATCGTTTAGCCGAACTTATGCTTTTCTTTAGAGCCTTTTGTACCTCTTAATAGCGATTCCAGCTAGCGCCTGAATCAGACTTCAGAGCACGATTGAGGAGCATCCTTGTCGTTCTCCTCTGTTTTGTCAAATCTGAGTTCCACCATAGTGTTTTATTCTTCTTTAGCATCTTGAGTGGACAGCTTTCTTCGAAAGCTTATCTCATGCTAGTTATGCTCATCTGGGTTGTCTTCTCAATTCCAGCAATGGATTTGATGCGCTTCCCAGGGATCGTGACTCGGGCGTTCAATTCTATTTTATACATCACCCAATCTGTCTTTCGCGGATTCCGAAATGGAGTGGGTGGAGGTGGATCCATGTCCATTACGAAATCAATGCGTCTGTGATCCGAGAGTGTGATATCGTATGATACTCTCCCCTCGCCGATCAGAGTCGCGATGCCAGGAGATGCCACCGTGATGTCGATGACCTCTCGCCTGACCACGCTGAAGAAAGTTGGTTCATTACCCAAATTAAGGATCTGCAAATCGGTTCCTACTAGATATTCCATTAGTCTTGATCCTCTTGCATTGATGTTGGAATTCCCCCACCATATGTGATGAGCGCTAAAATCAGATCCTGCTATTACCCCCATGCCATGTGGTGTCGCCATCACATAGGTTGTTAACCAAATTAGCCTGGAATTATTTCGGTCGATCGCTTCCATTGGCATACAACAGATCAGTATGTTGGAAGTTTAGGCCCTGACTACCCCACCAACAACCTACGGTTCTTGTATGAGGTATACAAATGTCTTGCAGCTATTGATCCGACGACTGATAAGTGCAGTCGCCGCTTTACAATGCTGCAAATTTATTTGGGAGATGTGGCACCCCATCTACGCCAGATGAAGACGCCGAGGGCTGCACGTCCCCTTCAATGGTTTTAGGAGCCGACACTTGCAACATGACGGTCCCTAGCCTGTAGTAGGGCCGGCAGCCCGATTTTTCCTGAACCTTCTTAACATCAGGTTCGGGAATGCTGATAGTGAGAAAAGTTTCCGGCCTATCGACTCTCTCGCCTATTTTGCTTCCTAGCAGCAACCAGGTGGAAGTGTTGAGGTTATTCTGCACACCAAGTTGTTCCAGAACCCCAGCACCATTCCACTCTTATTCTGGAAGCCAGAGGAAGCACGTTTTTAACGATGCAGTTCAGAGACCCTTTTCAGGGTTAGTCGCGCACTCTCCCACATATCGTTGAGGGAGGAGCAATACTGCCTGAGCTGCTCGTTCGTGTCTTCTTCGGCAAAGTTTAGCCGTAACATTTTACGGTATATACTTACCGACTCAAAGCAAAGCTTAAGGCCTTGCGAGGATGCAGTCCTTACAGCTAGGAGGAGTTTCTTCCTAAGCTGATCGCACTGCTCAGTATCGTAACCAGATAGATTAGAGTCGTCATGTAGGACCCATCCATCGGCTCTGATAGCCTAGGTAAAGGAGGAGGGTTTGGTACAACGTGCTCTGTACTATTCTTTTCTTTTTCGATGGCGCCACAGCTCAAATCGAGTCTTGGCCTCCCGGATGCATCGCCTCCAATTATCTTGATCCAAAGACCGCGTCGACCAGTTAGCAGATCTTAGAATTGATCTGACATTTGCGTCTATTGAGTTCGCCAATATTTCTTTGGCTTCCCTTTTGGTGGTCAAACATCGGCTCTGCCTTTTAGCACCCATTTCGAAATCCTTCCCACGTGCATTCGTTCGATGTGGCCAGCCCATTGCAATTTTCTGATTTTGAGTAGTGCTGATACTGGTGGGTCGTCAAATAATTGATACAATTCATGATTATATCTGATTAACCAGGCATGTCTTTCCTTTACGGCTCCGAAAATCGTTCGGAGGACCTTTCTCTCGAAGATATTGATTTGCTTTTCCGAAATTTGCGTGAAAGTCAACGTCTTGTATGCATACAGCACGGAACAAGTTAATATCTTGTAGATGCGTAGTTTATTGCGTCTGTGTACTTCTCTCGACCTTATTATGAGGAGGACTAGTTTTCCATGGAGAAAAAACATAAATTAATGAAAAAATCGACGAAACAACAGGGAAGGAGGAAGAGCTGAGTGAGTTTGGGCACAGTACAAAAATGCGTCGTTCACCGCAGCGATCACTGAAAGAGGCAGCGATGGATGACATACCCAATGTGACACCGGGCGCCAAAATAAAGAGGAAGCATTATCGAGTGCCGCGACTGACCGTGCGGAGATGACAACTCCAATACCATGTAGTGCCCCTGTTCCGAAAGAAAGCTCAGCCAGAATCGCTAGTCCTGAGCAGATGGATTCGAACACAAACCGATTGCAAGTGCAGTCGACCGTCCTAGCTCGAGCTGAAGAGGAAAGGCTCATCAGGAAATGCACAGCAGTGCTGAGGCGTATGCGGTCGGCAACGTTCCTCCGGGGGAACTTCAGGCATCAAAAACAGGCTGATGGAACTGGAAGAACTATTGGACCGTATCTCCTTCTATAGGCGAACGTGGAGAACAGCGAAAGTTAATTGGAGAGCCGCACTTCCCGCTGAGAACACTACTTGCGTCAAACGGACTGCAGATTGCCCACTGCAAAGCGAGCTGGGGAAAAGGTGGGAAGAGGAAGACGTGCCTGAAGGAGACTTTATCGAAGTAGTTTCCAGGGCCCAAAAAAAGAAGGTGAAGAAGGAAAAACGGAAACAACTGACTATGCCGCCAGAGACACGTCTGTCCAAAGACAAGGAGGCTGCCAACCAAAAGCCAAGAGCAGAAAAGACGAGGAAACGATGAAGGACCGACGGAAGGCAAGACATTTGCGAAGTTCTTAGTTAAATCCGCTATAGGATGAAACGCGGGGATAACGGAGCAGAGGTGTCTTCCATACGGAAAACGAAGAGTGGCGGAGTTCTCGTCGAACTGGGCCCAAAGACGGCTAACAAGAGTACGTTCTGCGAAGTGGTCAAGGGGTTATTGGGGGAGAAGGCTCTTGTTTCCAACCTAGAACCCATGTGCTTTAGAATGTCCAGAGGTAACCAATGCCCGGGTAGGTATCACCTCTGTAAATGCTCGAGGCCAAAAGCTCACCGTGGTGGAAGTCCCCGAGCAATATGCGAGGAAACTCCTTAGCAGTGGGCGAATCCAAATTGGATGGGTAGTATGCAGGGTACGAATGTGAATAGTCCCCACCAAGTGCTACCGGTGTCGGGACTATGGACACACGCCAGCAGCTTGCAAGGGACCGGACAGGAGGGCAGCATTCCGGAGATGCGGCCAATGAAAGCGAGAGATGCGTTCTCTGCTGTGATCGTGGCGCGTCTGGTGTGAACGTCGCACACACTGCGGTCACGGGACGGTATCCAATCTTCAGGGCGGAATTGGAAAGGGCTAGGATGCGAACGGCATGATCCGCATTTTACAGATTAACGTGCACCGGAGTGCAACCGCTCACCAGTTGCCAGCACAGTTCGGGGGGGATTTGTATTGTGATTTGATGTCGAATACCAGTCAACTCAGCTGTGATTGAGTACCTGAGTCAAATTAGGGTAATGATCTCGGGCGAGGGCAATGCTAACCACATTGCCTCCTATAAGGAGTATGATCCTGTAGTGCACTGTTATGATCTTGAATGAAGTGTTCTAAGACACTTCAGGGCCTTGAACCAATTGGTTGCGGCAACGAGTATTATTAGTTGGAACGGCGGCAATTGTTGTGCCTGCTACTTTTGGTAACTACCTGCGAGAACGGATGTTCTGACATGACATCGATGATGAATCCAAGGAGTGCATTGTCTTCGCGGGTGTCCCACAGAAATCCGTACTAGGCCTACCACTGTGGAACATCATGTGCAATGACATATTTAACCTTGTTGTTCCGGAGGAGGCATTGATGGTGGTTGCACCGACGACATAGCACTGGTTGTGGTAGCAAAGCATCTCGAAGATGCTTAGTTACACTCAGGCGAAGCATTCTGTGCTGTTAGGGCTTGCTTTGAAAATGCTGGACTGGCACCCGCGGAGGAAAAGATGGAAGCAGTCCTCACTTTTAAGCGCCGCACTAATACGTCTGTATTAGAATTGCGAATTGTGATTGAAGGAAAACTCAATTTTATGCAGCGCATAGAGCATACTTGCGAAAAGCATCCACCACGAGTATGACTCTGGCAAGTATGACGCTGAACGTAGAATGACGGCGGCATACTTGCAGGCTACTTATTGCCAGAGGCGTGAGTTCTATCAAGTTGTATGCAGTCTTAGTTTGAGCAAAGCGCTACATATTTTAGGCAGTGCACATAAACTGAGTGCGGTATGCAGAAGAACAACCCTGAGGGAACGTCTCATCGTTGTTTTGGAAATGATGCCGTTTGACGAGATGCTGAACATATATATGATACCATCAGGTTCATCTCTCCTTTATCGTAGGTGAAAATCGCCGAAAGGGAGAGATCCATAAGCAGATGAAAATAGTGATGGAATCAGTCCAGAAAAGGGTAATAGGACTTACAGGCTGACCCCTTCCATCTGGGGTGGCTGGAGAGAATGCATCTGGAGCCTCACCCAGCTTCTCACCGGCCATGGAGGTTTTAGTGGGTAAAAATCGGACACTCTATCGTGTGCAGGTCAGAGTCACTTGAGGATTTCCACTTCCCTACAAAAAGAAGAAACAGACGGGCAGGCAGTAAACCTTAAAATACCACCTCAAAAGCGTGCATGGAGTCTTGAAACTCGAGAACCGAGTGCCATGAACGAGAGGGAATATTCACGACGGATCACATCTTCAATCGATGCCACTCTTGTCTCAAATCTTAGGCGTGGTTGTTGGGTTCCCATCATTACTTGATATCCTCAAATAAAGAATTTACGGCCAACCTTTAAGGTCAGTTTCGGTATCTTCTTAGGTTTTTGGGGATCACCTTGGATGGCATCTGCTCATCGCCGCTTTAGTCATTACCCAGGGTACTTACTATTGAAGCGTAAATTGCATAATATAGACATTTGTTTTATTTGGGGTAGGAGGTGTGCAGGTTTTTTGCGCTGACATTGGGCTTTGTTAGGAGTTTGTCCACCTGATCTTCACAAAGGAGATAGGTAGGTATCAGTGGCCGCTCAGAGGAGCCCAATTAGCGCTGTGTTGCGCCGTTTTGATGTCACAAACTCCTAAGGCGTGATTGCTAGCAGCTCTCCCACTCTGCGGCTAAAAATCTCACTGAGGTCGCTAAAGAATGGTATACGCAGTGTCCTTAGCCTGACTTTAGCTCGAGCTGGGCAATCGCAAAGGAAGTGCATGAGGGTTCTCTTTCTTCTTCGCAGCTTCGGCAATGCGAATTGTAGGGTATGCGGAAGTTGGCAACATGTTCCCTTATGGGCCAGTGCCTATATTACACCTAGAATTCGAATCATGCCCCAGCCATGGATAGGCTTCCAGTATCACCACTTGGAATACACTGGCGAAACCTGGAAGCCCATACGACTCGGATACACTGTGTGTATTCCTTGATAACTACCCAGGAATCCTGGGGTTTTGAAGGCGCAGGGATTGAACGAGCTTGTTCTTATCTATGCGGATCTTCGGCAACCAGATGGATGCGACGGGTCTCCTGGCAATAGAAGACGACTTTGAGCTTTACGACCTCCCAGGCATCGCTGATCTTAGCGACGCATAAACCGAGTAAGGAGAGTTGATCTTTAAGTAGCATGCAAATTCCTCTTTTGGATAGTGAGAATGGAGAAATAGCTAATCTGATATGGTTTATTGCCAGCCGTTGTGTATCGTCCTTGCAACTTGTCTGTGGGTGATTATCCTCGATTAATGTAATTCAAATTGATAAACGTATGAAAAATAATATTACCAAAAAAGTTGTGTTACGTCCACAAATGAAGGCATATATGTCCCTCCAGTGTTCACGTAATCAATACATTGCCCTTTGCTGTCAATCCTGTATCTATCGTTCATCGATTAATGATGACGCAAAATTTCCGAATCAAGAAACAATAGCTGCAAAACATCCAATTCTAATTGACAATGCTCCGAGTTCAAAGTAATGGTGTAATAACGGAGCACAACACAATGTCATTACAGCAGGGGTCAAGTGTGGGTACTTCGAGCTCTTCAGAGCTCTCATCTTGCACGGTTTGCTATAAAGCCGGGATATGCCTGGAACTGATGGCTGATATGATTTATTGATGTCCTTTGTATTTGATGTCCTCTTTGCAGATCCCATTCTATTCGTCCGTTCTTCCCTTCCTCTCATGGTTTGTACAATATGTCTAATAATGTAATAATCGTGTTATTTTCTGTGGGGAAATGAAGTGAAAATAAAGCAACTGCTGCCTCCCATTTTGAAAATGTGCACAACTTTTATGACCATAATTGGACAAGGATGCAAACGGCCAAAGACATTCACTTTGAGTGGATTCTGATTTGATGGGACATAAAGTCAGATTTTTCCAGATTGAAGTAGTTGATTTGATTTTGAACTAACGTTTACTCTTTTGGTGGTAGTTGGTTATATTGATTTACATCAGGATCACATCAGTGAATCAGGCGGAAGCAATTTTACTACAGTTTGAACCACTTTAAATCCAACGCTCAGTATCTGATGTGAAACTCAAGCGTTATGGAAGAAGCGCTCACACGTCACTCTAAATTAGAAGCGAGCACTTTCAAAATCCTGCACATATTGAATCCTGGAATTGCCGGAAACAATTAAAATCAAACTTCCATTGAAAACAGATTTCGGCCTTCACGAAAATGAATCACGCAAAGGAACTTATCCTCAATCTCTTCGATATCGAATGAAGTGATCCCTGTCCGAATTGGCATTATTCCTATTTCTCATAGGACGTCCTAAGACGACCCGAAACGTGCACGGTAATCTTATCAAACGTCTATTGACTACGAGTGTCTATCGAATTGAAGTCTTCAGGAAATTATTCCTTCACGTGATACCAACTGGAAAGGAAATTATTCTGATAACTTGAACTGATACTTCCGTGACAATAAATCAATTTATTTCACAAAAGTAAAGATGTGCTTTGCAAAGAAAGGGATTTGTACTCACACTATCCACATATTGACTGGGTATGTCTAAAGGATATTAGGCGGTGGAATCTTATTTTATATTAGTTTCATCCGTGAAAGCTTCCAAGTGGGTGTCCAGGCAGCCCGCTTTGTTTGGGTTGAAATATAATCAATCTACATCACTTCGGAGCCTTACATTTCATTTAAGTTAATCGTCCTTCGAGGTTGCTGATCAATAATAAATGTTTCAGCAAAAGTGAGGGTGAAAGGGTTGGATGTATCATTGCAAAAGAATGCATGTTGATAATGGATTGTTTGAGCGAGTCATGCAGGAGTTATCCTTTTCCTAGGAAATATGCTCTATCGTGAGAATGTATGTGATACTACCACATACGGTCCACGTGAAGGATGTATGATTAAATTTAATTCTAACTTTTATAAACAGGAACTGATTATAAAGTATCTTTCTAATTTTAGCTACTCCAGTTTCGAAATCGATTTTCTCCATATGCGCAGCAATCGATAATGTGGAGATTTCCTACATGAAATACTTAAAGAAGGCCAGGATTGGCCATTCTTGTCCCCATATCTGAAACATAATGATAGCACACTTTCCAAATAAAAGAGCTTTAAGAGGTTGGGGATTCGAAGGATATTTGGCTTATGCGAAATATTGGAAACTTAAGTCTGATTAATGTTAGGGTCATGAGTGACAGGCGAGGTTAACAGTGCCAACAGGACCTTTACTCTGTGTCATACATAAAAAGGGAGATATCACACAGTGCAGCAATTATAGAGGTATCACGTTGCTGAGTACCATCTATAAGATATTCTCCACTATCTTGCTAGGCCGGATAGCCCCATACGCCCAGAACATCATTGGCCCATACCAAAGAGGCTTCACTCCAGGCAAATCAGCAACAGATCAGATTTTCTCTCTGCGGCAGGCGATGGAAAAACTGTTGGAATATGGACAATAGTTGCACCACCTGTTCATCGACTTTAAAGCCGCCTATGATAGCATAGCCAGAGTAAAACTGTACACGGCCATGAGAGAATTCGGTACCCCGACGAAATTAATAAGACTGACTAGGCTGACCCTGACCAATTTGCGAGGCCAGATAAAAGCAGCAGGATCACTCTCAAGACCATTCGACATCAACAACGGTCTACGACAAGGGGATGCGCTATCATGCGTCCTCTTTACCCTGCCCTTCGAGAAAGTGATCCGTGATGCTGAGGTGAATGCAAGAGGTATGATCCTCCTCAAGTCCACCCAACTACTGGCCTATGCTGACGATATCGACATCATGGGAAGAACCACCCGAGACGTACAAACTGCCTTCATCCAGATCGAGCAGACAAAATGTATGGTGGCAACGTCAGCACCGAAGACGAATCAACCAACAACATCAAACCGCACTGGTCAAACACAAACACGAACAAGAATAAGGATAGGAAAATACAACTTTGAGACCGTTGACAATTTCTCCTATCTAGGGTCGAAAGTCACAACCGATAACAACTACGATGATGAAATCCGCGCACGGTTGTTGTCAGCCAACAGAGCCTATTTCAGCTTACAAAGACTGTTCCGCTCGAAACGTCTCACCATAGGGTCAAAGCTCTTACTGTACAAGACTATGATCTTGCCAGTCCTCATGTATTCCTCGGAAACTTGGGTTCTTAGCAAGAAAAATTGCGAACTTTTGGCCGCGTTCGAGAGAAGAATCCTCCGAAGAATTTTTGGCCCCCTACATGAGGATGGACGATTCCGTAGCCTACACAATGACGAAATCTATGAGCGATACCATGACCGGTTGTGGATAAAATCCGGCTCACTAGGTTACGGTGGGCGGGTCACTTAATCCGTATGGATGAAGATGATCCCACCCGGAAAGTCTATAAGGGCAATATCTATGGTAGGAAAAGAAGACGAGGCAGACCCTGCCTAAGATGGAGCGATGGCGTGGGCCAGGACGCCAGACAGCTTTTAGGGATATCGAATTGGTGGACCTCGGCGCAAAACCGGGATGTCTGGAGTTCCTTATTAAGGCAGGCCTAGACCGGATACCGGTTGTTGCGCCGTTGATGATGATGATGATGTTGAACAGGACCTTTACTGGCGTCAGAATTTGGAATGTTCCTTGCGCTTTCTTCAGTCTTTCATGTTGCAGAGGTCTTGATTGCCGCTAATTTTGAGACAGTCTCGGGAGGAGCTCACACTGCTGTTGATCAAATTGCATCTGTTGAGTGTGTCCTGTCTTCTTTGTCAACCCTCTGTGTCTGCCGACAGAGCCTATTTTAGCTTACAAAAATTGTTTCGCCCGAAACGTTTCCCCATAGGGTCAACGCCCTTAGAGTATGATCTTACCAATCTTCATGTATTCTCCAGAGACTTGGGTTCTTTGCAACAAATTGTAAACTTTTTAAAAATCCTCTGAAGAATATTTGGCTCCCTACAAGAAGATGGACGATTCCGAAGCCTATAAAACGACGAAATCGACGATACAACGACCGTCTGGTTGTGGATAAAATCCGCCTCAATAGGTTGTATTGGGCGGGCCACGCCGTTCGTATGGTTGAGAATGATCCCGGAAAGTTCATAAGGAGAATATGGAAGACCCTGCCTGAGGTGGAGCGATGGTGTAGGCCAGGACACCAGATAGCTTTTACGGATATCGAATCGGTGGACCTCGGTACAAAACCGGGATATCTAGAATTCCTTATTAAGGCAAGCGTAAACCGGATACCGGTTGTTGCGCCGTGGGTGATGAATTTTTGACCCTATCGACTAGAAGAGCAAGCCAAAAGAATTTTGTGCACGATAGTTTTAGCTTGTTTATGATAAGCCGCAAAGGTTGGGTGGACAGCTGTCATATGCTCTTACAGTTTTTGGAATTATTGGTGCTTTTTTGTGAATAGGATTCCTGATACCAGGAGGAAGTACTTGATATGATAAAAAATTCAACTGGAGAAGGATCAAGGACTTGTCAGATTATTACACGTGGTCAAAGTAGGACAGTGACTAGCCCACCGAGCCATTTATGCGTGTTGTGATTCATGATGGACCCGAGGTGATGTGATAGGACATATTCCTGATTCCACCCACATGGAACCAGTGTATGGTGCACCAAACGAGAACCATAAACGATGAGCCTGTACCAAACGTTGGCAAATTCTTTAACGGTGATATTTTGTAACGTGATCGCCGATGGACGCGAGCGAGAGCGGGAGCAATTTATCTGTTCTTTGAAAGATAGAACAGTACATTTCGTTGAGCCACGACGAGCAGTTGGCGGGAATACTTCGGACTGATTTTATTGTCTACGTTAGCTGCAATTTCACCGCAGAAGTTGAAAAGGCAATCAAGTGAATGGAATCGGGGAAAACAACAGGACCTGATGACATTGCAGTGAAAAGTGAACATCTGCAGTCGAACGAAACTGTTGTGTCTTCAAGGAGGGGTAAATTTCTGATCAGATGCAAACGCGGGTGGTGGGGGAGCGGGCATACCAATCAATGTGTAAATATGTGTTCACGAATTGGTACTGAAGCGGCTCAGCATTTCAGTGGCGGCCATTTCTGGAAGTTGGCAAGCAGGCTTCCAATCGTCGATGTTCCTCGATTGCTGTGATTTGGTTGACTAGCACTCTTTGGCATTTAATGCAACAAGTGATTTAGAGAACTAGGTGCTCAAAAGAAGCTCGACGTTTATATAAGGAGTGTTAAATTACGGAAATGCTACTCCGTCAAACTCTGTTCACCAAGTAAGTAGCCTGGATCCGTTTGACACCTTACTTCAGGCTGGTGCTCCCGCTCTCCCTCCTTACGAGCCTTCTAATAAGAGAATATATTTCACCAACCGGAGGGGAGAACTACAGAAAATTGTTGGTTTAAGGAACGTCTAGGCATTCGGTCTGTCCACCGGTCAAGCTCAATTTTCTTCTGCATAACATCTGCATCTCTCCCACAATCTTCTCTTAAGATAGCACCAATATGTCTACATAAAATTCCTGACAAATTTTATCCGATCTCCCATCCGAGAAAAAAGGTGTAATCATCGTTCTCCACCATCCCACTGTAAACTACACAGACCGTACCTCCAAATGTACGACCACCTGTATATCACTAGATTGTGGGTATCACTTTTAAAGATGGAAAAATAGATCTGTTTTTTGTTCTTTAAGAATTCTTCTATTTTCCTAACTGTTTTTTTTGTAACAAATTTTCGATTATAACCGTCTCGACTGACTGCCCGACTTCGAAGGGAGTAGTCTTGTGGCCAGATCTAGCGCCTCAGCCTCCAACGAACTCTTCTTCGCCGAACTGGGCGCTCTGAGTGTGTGGCGCCTTTGTACTCCGCTGTAGGCAAATTTACGTAACGGCAGATTTTATTACGGAGGCGGTCCCCACAACAGCAAATCGAAATGCCCGCTTCGAATTTGGGTAGGGATCTCTATTTCAAGATTCGTTTGAAGAAGCGAAGAGGGAGCGTCGATTCAAGAAAGTGGTTTAGATGCTTACTGCATATGTAGAAAAGCAGGTCGGAGAGATCGCAGCACCCATTTCAGGAGGTGAACCCAGTTAAAACAAGTTAATGGATTCTGAGATCATCCCTACTGAGAGAGGATCAGGGTGTTGGAAAAAATCAAGCTGGTCAATACCTTTGAAGAACAAAGCCCGAACGAGTAGTAACCAGGCTTCATGGTGCTTCTTTGTCATAGGTCGTAGGAGATAGTGCGGCCACAGCAGGGTCACAAGCGATACATGTGCCAACAATTTACACGATAACAGGAGAATAGGAGATACAGAACAAACAGACGTGTAAAGTAAAGGAAAGAACGTTAGCCGTCCTCAGAAATGGAATTCAATGTCCACAGGACATGAAATTTCTGGGGGTTTAACGTGAGTACCTGGCGTGGAGGCATAATCCCAAGGACCTCTTCAGATACGGATTGATTTAGGGATCAATCCACAATCAGAGCCCTGTCGTGACTGACACACCAGTATTGGTCTATACTGATTGCAAGCTCAGAAGGCAGAAAACCTGTGCAATGATGTGAGTGTTGGCGAGTGAGATGAAGTCCAGAGGAAACAGGAAGACGCGAATCCACCACCGTGATTGTTATCTCCTGCAAGGACAATTTTTCTCTTCTACTGGACATATTGAAAAAAGTGAAGACTGATCCCGGTCTGATAGACCTATCCAGGAATTTTATTTGGATTTATGTGAATAACTCAGAAAGGGATCTTATGTTAAAGAAAAAGTTTTAAAAAATTGTAAAAAGTTTTCTTCAAATAACTGCAATATGGAACCAGTGCTGAAATTGTGGACTGCAGGAAAGTTTCGTTTTGGACCAGTTGTCTTACATCTGGGAGACTGGGAGAAAAATCTAGAAGTTTATTGGCAGCATGAATAATAAGAGGAAGCACCACAATGAGAGAGAAAATAGATGTCTTTAGCGTAGTCGAGGTATTTGAGGCAAGATGTCATAGACCAATGAATTATTCCGCGTCCTCCGGACGTGATAGAAATTGATTAAAATAATATCGGTGAAAAGGTGCAACCTTGGCGGACTCACTTTGGACCCCAAATCCCTGTGAGACTTTATATTGTTGCAGCCGTGACATTTTTATCATCATATGTCTCTCTGATAACAGCTATTAGTTTCTCCGATATGCCCCTCCTGCGTAGATCACTCGAGATGCACCGTAAGCTTCCTTGAAATCAATGAAAAGCAGGTGCAGCGAGGATCTAAACTGCACCCACTGTTCCAAAATGAGTCGTAGGGTATTGATGAAGTGAATGCAGTAGGATCCGTAGCGGAAACCCTTAGGAAACCTACTGTGAACTGCGTTTAATTGCTCGCGAAAATCATCTTTGTCTAATATAGGCCTAATTCAATGTTAATCTTTCTCGTAGCTTTATCCGATGATATGCGCTAGCCAAGGCAGTTGTGGAAAGAAGGGTGTGCTTGACATTGAGTTATACGTGGTTGCTGGGAGGGCCCATTTTTCTGCTTGAATATGAAACGTGGTGATATTTCTTTCTGTTTTATTTTCGAAGGGTGACTTACTGTGAATGCTGACATTCGACAATTTCTTCAGAATTCGTAGGTCCATCAGTAATTTGGAATAGCCCAAGACATAAGCTCCAACGATGGATTTTAGAAGGTCCGTCTGATATTGCCATAGGAAAGAGCTATCCCAGAAACCTAAAAAGTTGACGAAATTGATCGTGAAGGTCCGCCCGCTCCATCAAAGTGCTCAAAAGACCCCCCCCCCCCCCCACATTTAGGAGCCTGGTTAGCACAGAGACGTGCAAGAACGTGCCAACCAAGGACTTTGATGAAGCTTCAGTATTTTCGGGTGGACCTTTACGGTCAATTTCGCCAACTTTTTAGGTTTCTGGGATAGCTCTTCCGTCTAGGTCGCTTTCAGCCTCTCAGGATGGTCATTTGATCATCCTGCTTCCCTCTGGTACATTACAAATGGCGCCGCTCGTGGGGTCTAGCCGGCAACAATGTTGAGAATCTATCGATTCTCTGTCCGACACCACCAAATGAAGTTGTGAGCCGGAATAGGTTATCTTCCACTGATTTAGAAAATCTGTAAATAAGAAATTAGGCCTGAATCCAGGAAATGATGAGTTCCACATAGGTACATCCTAAAAGTAATAGCCTGAGGATGTCAAGGATGGGAGAGAACCACAGGGGCCGCGCCTCAATAACCATATGAGGTAGGAGAAGCAAGGATCGAGCCTGTGATCCGTCGTGGATTTTCCGGAGGCATACGGTTCTACGCGCTCGGTCGAGTCGTTTTTTCAATGGTAATGGTCATTCCATGAATATACAAGCAGTGAAGTCGCACATGAAGGATCAGCCAATATAAGGCTACCTATTGTCGCGACGAAACAGCGCAACCCATATTAAGATTTGAAAACTCCAGTAGGAAGGCTATGGATTACTAAAAGGCAAAGGATTCAGTGGGTAACGCAAGTGACAGCCTGCTTGGTTTCGGAAATTAGAGGACGCCCACACCCGGTCGAGAAGAATGGAGACGAAGATTTCTGTGGGCAAAGGATTGACGACGGATTGTAGTTCTCTAGAAGAAGAACAGTAAAAATGTTAGGTTATTTTTCAGATTTTGCACTCATTTTCCTATTCAAACCTACTTGAGAATCTTTGAAAATTTAAAGAAAAAAAATCGATCTAATTTTAAGATTCCGACCCTTCTCAGGATCTTTTCAAGTGTGGTAAAACGAGTATCTGCATAGCAATGTACAGTGGTGTTTTAGTGTATCGTTTTGGAGAAATTAAGATATGTACTTCCTGCTAACATAGATGATACTATTCCTGATTTTACATTTGAAGTAGATTGGAAGGCTAATTGGTTTCCAAGTCGTTTCCGAGCAATAAAATAATATATTCCCATAATTTAAGATACTGTTGCAAATTCTTTTCATTTATTAATTAAATTCAATAATAAATTGCATCTTCTCAATAAATTGATAAAATAGTTTAAAATTGTTCTTAGGATTTGGAAGTTAAACATATTTTACTTCACCTCACCTCAAAATATCTTCAAGAAAACTAGACTTCATCATTGGCGCCCACTCTTCCACTGTTTTTCTCCCTCCTTCAGAGACACTCCCCCAGTGGTTTCACCCTCTAAGCGACGTGAAGGAATCAGTCAACTGGAAATAACGAGTGTGAACTTCATGTATTACTTGTAATCCTTAATTAACATTGTTTGCGGCATTCCTGGCAACATATCGTTGCCGCCAGCATGGTAAATACTAAAGTGGCGTATTATTACGGCAACATATTGTTCATGGGGGTGTGAGAAACGATAAGTGAAAATGTAAAGAACAATACTTGTGGGGACTACGCTCCGTATCTGTGGGAGAAGATGGAAAATTGAACTATAAAGAGAATCTGTTTGATCCTTGGTGTATGAGGGGAGGCGTCCTGATTGTTTTATCTGATTGTTAGATTGATTTTGTTAGGATTTTGTTTATTAATTTGGTGTATGTATATACGTGTTTAAATCTATGCTTTTGTTGTTTCCAATAATTTGAAATTATTATAAATACAATACATCAGAACTACAAATATTAAGTTAAAACCTTTCTTGAAACAATTAAGAGGGGATTTGAAGAATTGCTATCAATAACTCAAACTTCGTCAGCTTATCAAAAAAGTAGGAATTACGTTCTTGTTTTGTTATTTCGGTGCTTAAAATTTGGTGATGGTAAAATGGGAAGGGGTTGATGAGAGGCGCGATAATTTAACAGAAAATAAGTAGCTGATTATGGAAACTAGTTAAATTAGCATAGAAGGTATACCACATTATTTTTCAAGGCCAACAAATAATGGTGACTGTATACGAGAAGTTCTAACTCGATTAGAAACCCATAAGCAGGCATACACCCGTAAGCAGAGTAAACTTCTCGGAATACCCATTATAGATTTTATTAGCTTAATTTCAATATACGAGTATCAATTAACTGTGTGTTTCCCATGTATATAATTAAGGGCCACGAATTCGTCATCAATCGCGCAAAATGTAAAGTGGTACAAGATACTTCGGATAGGAACAGATTGTTTGATAATGATTTTCAACTATTCAAATGGTTTTTGAACAAGAAAAGGCATATCTGGAGGCTTAGCTCGCTTCCTTCAAAATAAGGCTTTTCCTATTACAAATGACAGCGCCAATGGTAGAATTTAGAGAGATATGATGATAGGACTCCAGGGATAATATGAAGACTATTTCTTTCCCTTAAGCTACATCAATTTTGTGCTGCAGGACTTGACAAACTGTAGTGTTCGCAGTTGCCCAGTCTGTGCGAAATTTCGTTTGCATGGTCCGGTGTCAAGTTAATGAGAAAACTCATTTACTAATATGCAGCGTTTTTCCTTTTCACGGTTTAACACCAAATCCATTTAAATTTTTTTGCCAAATTTTATTACATCAATCTTCCAAGAACTTGGAAAATGATGGTTAACCTTTTCGTTGTTGCTTCGACATAGGTCTGCTCGTGCTGCATATTAATAAATGCATTACTAGCGTTTGTTCCTGGCTAAAGTGTAATACGAGTAAGTTCGGCATTAGATCGGATGACGTTGCATCCTTAATGCGAATTGGTTGCAATTAATTTAGTTTTCTTTATGAGCAGTTTCGCCGGCTGACAATTATCAGTTTAAGCTTATAAAAATGTCATTTTGATCATATATTCGTCGCCGTTTGCGGTGGTGTCAAGGTAGGAAGGCCTAGACACTGGCTCTGTCTGCGAAACTTCTGAATGATTTGTAGAGAAACCAAAATTTCAGACTCGGGAGGAGAGAATTTGGGAAGATTGAAGCGGTCGGTTAGTCTTGAGAGGAGTCGAGTTGAGGATGCAATGCAGGAAAAGAAGAAAGGAATCAAGGTCAGGAATATTTTTGTTATTTTTTTGTAATTAAATACCCGAAATCTAGTGAAACAGAATAGTATCTTAGTGAAATGTACTAGGAGGGAATTCGTTGAAGGTGTAGAGCGGGGTTTGATTGATTAAAGGAAGACAGTTTCAAGACTGCTGCCTGACACATTCGTAAGTGTATTTGTGTAAAAAGGGTGTGATTTGGGATAGGTTTCCTTCATCACGCTGCTGGTAGGTAAGCCCATGTCCATCTCTCGCGCTTTGAGGCTTTAAAAAAAGGAACCGGCATATCATCCCACCGCCTGTTCTTAATTCGTCAGCATTCAGTCTCATTCTTACCCCTTGGAGTATATCCTGAGATTTTTCCTATTTTATTTTCTAATTTTTTTTAATTTTATTCCTTGGATTTTCGCATGTTTTTATTTTTTTCTTTTTATTAGTGAAATGAATCGGAGACAAATCTTTGGTCTGAGGAATCCCACTTCCTCTTCTTCTCTTTAAGCCGCGAAACCCATTTTATAAAAGGATGCTGTAATGGCCTGAAGAAGTCAAGAGCGGGAACCCCAAAGGCTACCCTTAACAGTATCTGAGCCAGGAGAAGCATCGACTGTTGATGCGATCTGTCGTGCATCTTCCCTCTCGATGATGGGACTTAGATCTGGATATTTACAGCTCCACGCTACCGGTTATTTTCTTGTTTTGGTTTCCACATTTACTTGGTGTGGTATTACGGTAAGTACTTGCTATACACCGACGTTTGTTCGTTTTTCAAGTGCCGGTGTACATCCAGGCATCGGCTTAAGAAAACATAAAATTTTGTTAAATGACATGAAGTAAGGGATTCAAGTGTTCCGATGACCCCTCACATTTCCGAGACTGGCTATCAACGAGGGAAATAAGCTGGTGTTGACCGAACATCTTTTCAATGGAGTTTCAATATGTTTCAATATGTGTTTGTGTTCGCCTTTATATTTCATTTACTAGGGCGAAGACAAACTCATCACACGCTATCTGCTGGAACAGCGTGACTGCTACCGGAAGCTGAGGTGGGGCAGCATCCGATGAGTTTGCCTCTGGTCTGGCGAGCGAAACCGTTAGCAAACACTTTTTGAAAAATTGGGCTTTCTTCCAAAGAGAGTAGTCTGTGCACTAGACGAAAGGAATATGTAACTCTTCAAAGCTAGTGCGGTCCGTCATTATGTGGACTCCAGGCCACTCATCCATAAGCGAAGGTAGGGTATATTTTTTTATGCGTTGAAAAGTGGAAAGGCTGAAAACCTACCGCTGGCTCCTGTCATACGGTTATGTGGGACTTTTGCTCACTAAAACCACCTGCGCTTACCTCGCGGGACTGCAATTATGGTATTACGTCGCGGGGCAGAATCAATTACGGACTGTGCCTCATGTCGTAATTTGCGACTTTCTTGGGTATCAAACCTGCCCGGCCATCAATTTCCGCCTCCGCTCTGTGAGTGGCGAAAACAACACGCTACGCATCCTCCGGAATTATAAGTTATGTCGGGCAATACGGTGAGTGGTTACGCCCGAAGCGATAAAGGCATTCACGGTAACACGGAGGGTACCGCTTAGGAATTGAATTAGCTCATAACTAACTGCATTTGTTTGATCCATTTTGAGAAATCTGGAATAATCCTGTGTGTCCAGTGTCTTTTAGGTGAATCATCCTATCTTTATTGCCATTCCAAGATAGATTCACTTCGCGCTACTTGCCGACGATACATATAAGAATCGCCGATTGCATATGATGGAACATATAGGTGTCAAATCTCGTTCGCTAAGATGTCGATGTGGACCATGCTTGCCTATCACACAGGCTGTTCCGTCTGATGTTGTACGGTAAGCGCACAATGTTCGCAATGCTGATCTTTATCGACGTTTGCTTTCTTCGCTTCGTGATCAAAACTACTTCGGTTTTATGCTTTGCGAGCGTCTGACGAGCTTTAGCCAAGATTTGATTTGAAAAATTGCCTCGTTTGTAAGTACCTCGATCTCAACAATATTTGGTGCCACGATAGCTATTCCGATCTCGTCTGCGAAGCCAATGGTTGACACTCCTTTGGAGAGTTGCAACTTTAAAATTCCGTCACACATTATTATCCACAGGAAAGGAAGGAGGACTGATCCTCCTCCAGTCAGCCCTAAAACTCAATGTGGACGATTATAGGCGAACTATCATCATCATCATCAACGGCGCAACAGCCGGTATCCGGTCTAGCCCTGCCGTAATAAGGAATTCCAGACATCCCGGTTTTGCGCCGAGGTCCACTAATTCGATATCCCTAAAAGCTGTCTGGCGCCCTGACCTACGCCATCGCTCCATCTTAAGCAGGGTCTGCCTCGTCTTCTTTTTCTACCATAGATATTGCCCTTATAGACTTTCCGGGTGGGATCATCCTCATCCATACGGATTAAGTGACTCGCCCACTGTAACCTATTGAGCCGGATTCTATCCACAACCGGACGGTCATGGTATCGCTCATAGATTTCGTCATTGTGTAGGCTACGGAATCGTCCATTCTCATGTAGGGGGCCAAACATTCTTCGAAGGATTCTTCTCTCGAACGCGGCCAAGAGTTCGCAATTTTTCTTGCTAAGAACCCAAGTTTCCGAGGAATACATGAGGACTGGCAAGATCATAGTCTTGTACAGTAAGAGCTTTGACCCTATGGTGAGACGTTTCGAGCGGAACAATCTTTGTAAGCTGAAATAGGCTCTGTTGACTGACAACAACCGTGCGCGGATTTTATTATCGTAGCTGTTATCGGTTGTGATTTTCGACCCTAGATAGGAGAAATTGTCAACAGTCTCAAAGTTGTATTCTCCTATCCTTATTCTTCTTCGTGTTTGATGTGTTGGTTGATTCGTCTTCGGTGCTGACGTTGCCACCATATTTTTTGTCTTGCCTTCATTGATGTGCAGCCCAAGATCTCGGGCCGCCTGCTCGATCTGGGTGAAGGCGAACTGTACGGAGGAAAATATAACGTGATATGGGCCACCGACGAAAGTGGCAAGTGTGCAATTTGGACGGCAGGATTACACCTATTAGAAGAAATAATCGCAATATCAGGTAATGTGTAGATATTGGCTTCGTGAGCAATGCGTTGAGGAGAGACGAATTAGTGAACACTACACGCGCGGAAGAAAAGTCTGAGCTAATCGTGTCTGGATGGCTCCTATCACCCTCGATGAGAGGAATGCTTTCAACTAAGCACAACGGCAGCATATTATAAGATAGCCCTAAGCCAACTGATTATGCTCATGTATATGCAGCTACTCATCAGCGACTATTTCGTGGATACAAATTTCCTTGAGGATACTCACTCTGGTGTAGTTGAACAGTTGGTAACCGGCGGAGTACCTCAAGAATCGGTGCTGGGCTCATTATTCTGGAAGGCTATGTGTTACATATCAAACTCCTGCGATAGTGATAATAGATAAACATCTTGAGGATGTTGTCCGGACGTGTGAGACATCGGTCAAGCTTATCAAGAAATGGCTGATATGGCTGTACCAGTGAACAGTGATAAGTTGAGAGAAGTCCTAAGATTTCGTGGGGCAGTATGGGATAGAGTTCAAGCCGTTCATCAAATATCTCGGTGTTATGTTGGATCATCAATTAACCTTGAAGAAACGCGAATCAGAAAGCAAGGAAAGTTTGTGCTCTAATTGACATGATGCAGAACATTGGAGCGCCTAAACCAGGAGGCTCCTGCATACCCGGCTATGTTCATCTATTCTGCTGTACTTAGCACTTAGTGTTACGACGTATATGAGGAAGATATCGGCAGTATATCGTTAGGAGTCTCTAATGCATTCCGAACAACGTCAAACGAAGCAACTTTCTTAGTTGAGGGAATGGTGCCTATTGATATTTTGGCTGAGGAGATGAAAGCATTCCCCCCTGTGAGGTACGCGCTGACTACGCTGGTGAAGAGCGACAACGGAAGGATGGGGCAGGAACGTTGTTATAATTCTCACAAAGGAAGGTTGATGCTCAAGTAAGTTCCAAATGTCCACCTTTCGATTATGCGCAGGCATGGGAATGTCAGGGTCCATTGGCATTTCTGGGCTTTAGGGCAGAGGTAGGGTTGCTGAACGCCTCTGTTCCTATAGGCAACGGATTACGAACAAATTATCGCTAGTCGCTTTGCAAAATTTAGCTAGCAAAAAGGTACATCTTTCAAAGCACCTATGTAAAAGTCGACAGTGGCTTCCAAACCGTCCACCCTTAAAGTTCCTCCTTTTTCTCATTTGAAATGGACTACGCAAAAGCTTTGGTACTTTGGTGTTACTTTGTATTTCGACTGACAGCATTAATTTTGTTCAATATTGCCATATTCCTTTCAAAAATACTCACAAATGAATATACGTACGAAGCAAGAAAATAATTTCTTGGTACCTCAAGTCCTTACATTCTTCCTGCATTAGAGCACAATGGAATATATTCAAGCATAACCAAAAATAAATCAGCATTAAATTTGGTATGAAGGTAGAAAGCGTCCTCTTTCTCATCAACATTCATAACCCTGACAAAATTCTATCCTGTTGTCCCAACAAGATGTGCGTTATTAATTCTAATGAATTAGTCAATGCTGAGCAGACGGTGAAAACTCAAGTAAAACAAAGTGACAGTGGTCACTTTTTGAACATCACCATCCTAACACATTTTACGTGAGTCCATAGATAATTGTCGACAATTTGTAAAAGGACAATATGGTTTCGACTGGAATTAATGTTTGGGTATATTTATCTTTCTTTTTTAAGAGGAAGGATGTTCTGGACCCATTTATGGTGATGTTGGTGAATCCGTCCACAAATTAAAGTTGTGAAAATTTCTATAATGTCCATAATGTCAAATTTTGCTAATGCCCTTTGAATGACCGTTTAAAGTTTTTCGCCTAGATTTTAAAGAATCTGGAAGACTCTTGAACACTCTTTGGTCTCCCTTCTCTCCCTGATCATATTTCCACGTCGAAACGAAAAAGGTTTATCTCTAAAAGCTCAGATCCATGAAAAATAACTCTTCTGGAGTCTAGAATTGACACACTTCCGACACGTGTCTGCTTCGTATAATTTAGACATGGCAAAAAGAAACACTAACAGAAAAATGGATGTAATAAAACGTGACACGAAAAACCGCTTAATTTTTATTGAGACTTCACTTGGGCAGGCAGACGTTACCGTGTGGGATGATTCCCTTAACATATTTCATACAAACTCTTGTGGCTTCATCAAACTTATTTTTCCTTTCTTCTCGTCCTGGCAGAGCGTTGAACGTCTATTGATTGAATGAAAAGGGCCAGGAACTTAGCCAAGCGGAAAGAATAATTGTGTATCATTCGGTACGCGCCCTCATCCTTTTCATCACACGTTCCATCACAAAAATGAGTGGCAATTAGGACTGAAGGGGCCAAACACATTTGCCGGCGTTAGATGTTTGATTACTTTTAAAATGGGAAAGAGTAACAAGTGAATTTGATAATTGTGGTTAATTGTGTAAATTACCCTCGTATCGACGTTGAATTCGGAGAAGATTTAATAGATAAAAAGTTAAAATTGGGCACGACTTTCGTTAATATTTTAAGTGGAAATTATAAAAAAGGAGTTTGGATGTGAATGTCACCAGTTAGGATCCAACAAACAACCTGTTTTTAAGGTTTAAGGGCAAAAGAAAACGGTTTGGGTTAAGAATAATATAAATAAATAATAATTCACCGATCATTGTTGTAAATAGAGAGTACAAACTGATTTTCAGAGAGTCTCTCAGGTCGCTGCCATCGTGGTCAGTAAAATATGACATGTTTCAGGTCCTCGCGTGTGCAACTCCATATAGCGTAAAAGGGAAAATCATACAACATGAATCGTTACCAATGCTTCCTGTAACCACCAAACGCTGACAAGAACTGTGTTAGGTTAGGTTTACCTAGTCGTGTCTTCGCTGAATCCACTCCACAATATGGGGGATCAATATGTGGATCCAGCGTCTCCTTTCCGAGTCATCCCACTGTTGCTGTTACTTTTCTGGTGACTTTTACCTTGCCATCCTTTGGTATTCTGTATCCTTTTTAGGCGGGTTCATTTTCCTTTTCACGTACTGGCAGCGTACCTAACTTCCCAGAATGAGCATGGGGATCAATAGGAGGCGTTGCACACCCTTAACGTCACTAAGCGGTAAGTCATGCTTTCCCCTCCGGTTGCTCTTAGACGCTAGTGCTTCCGCCCAAGCGCTGATGTGTACAATGGGGTTGAACGGATTATTCAGGCCATGAATAATCTCCGGCTATATCTTGGACCTCCAATATTAGGCATGATCCGTGCTATATTTTGCCGCTTTCTCACAGGCGTCCATCGTTACTACAGGTATTTGATAACTGGCTTTAAACTTTAGGTTACATAACGACAACCACGACTAGATCATCCGCAAAACTGATTATCGTGGCCTTCTTTAGCACCGGAAGATGAAGCACCTCACTGCACATAATGTTTCATAGGAGGGGACTCAACACTGAACCCTGTGGTACTCCTACCGTGACGGTATGCTGTTTTAGTCCTTTATTCATATTGTGCCGAGGTGTCTGAAAGGTAACTTTTGTGTAGCTTAGTCAAGTATTCAGGTACGTTCGTTTTATCCACTGAATAATTTATTCTAGCTAGCTGAATTGAACGCATTTTTGATAGCTAATGTTAGGGCGCAGCATTTATTGGAGGACATGCATTTCCGACAAACTTAAAAAAATACGTTGTATGATAGGGAGAAGTCTATTGTAGATGACCCTTTCGAGCATCTTTCCTATCTCAGTTGCTTCTTGATCTTCGGTAGCAAAACTACTATTTTCGTCGATGGAAATCCCGCTGAAACTGGAACTTACTAACTATATGTTTCTATCTTCGGCAAATCTCCTCAAGTTCTTTCTCATTTACCGGAGCTATGGTGGAGATACTTTTTGCATCCTCCTTTATGCGGGAGAATAGTGTCCTCACTATACCGGGAAGGAGATGCTGACAGATAAATTGTGGTGTTCGTTCTTTGATCTTCTTCAAAACAATCCTAAAAGCTGTTCCTCTGTCTCCCCTCCTAAGCGAAAAATTCCTCAAAACATAGAAAGATCGCATACACTCACCATTTCTTTCCAAACTTTGGTCTCCCTTTAGGTTATTCGTAAATCCTTCTTGCATGATCTCGTAAGGCGACTCATCTTCTGTGCTGCCTTCCTAGAGCCGCACCATCAAGATAATGGCCTATATATGTGGATGCCAGCTATTTTTGATGTCTACCGCTTCCAACTCACGGAAATTTCAAGATTCTCTAGGTGGCCTGATTTCCACATGCCAATATTACCTCCTTGCCAGTTACATCTTGGGTTCACCTTCTGCCATTATTGTTGCGGCAACACTCGCTGTTATGACCGCTTCCACCCTAGCTACTGACGAACCCCTTATGGATAACATGGCCCACGACCGATCACCTCTACAAGAAGGACTATAATATTTGACGTCTACCATCACAGTAAAGAAGAACAAACTACTGATAAGCTGCGACGCCAGTGTAAGGCATATGCTATGGATAGTTCGGAAATCAATGAACGAATTTAGTTTTTCTATGATTTTATTGCAAACATAAATCTACCGGTGTAACAGGGGCAGTACAATTTCCCATTTCGGAGGTTTGCCACGATTGAGATGAGGTCTTTGATATAGTATACTACCCGGCAATGGGACCTTTAGGGCTAAGAACTGGTGTCTAGCTAGCGATCCTTCTCTCTCACAGTTGAATACTTTTCAGTCAGCATCTCGATGTAGAAGCGATACCAGGATAGAATAGATCCTACGGCGAAACGTGACTTGGTACCTACGATGGAACTTAAAACCTGGGAAACGCCAGCGAACCAACACCAACAGCTCTACTACCAAACCCTATCTCCAGCTCCACGTGGTGATCGCTTGGAGTTCTTTGTTAATGAAAACTTCTAGACGGAGAAGAATGAAGGCGAGCCTTACGCGCCTAAGAACGGGACAAATTATACCAACTGGTCCTCCAGGTTGGCAGTTGGGGAAATCCTACACGGAAGACCGATATTACGTACCCATACACGGATCCGCTGACAGGATGAAATTTAAAACGACGAACCTGGCAACGGCAACGGAATAAGGATTTGCGCTTCTTCCTATGGAATGTGCGCCCCCTGTATAGGCCGAATGCTGTTGAGCAGCTAGCCGACACCCTGCCCCAATGTAACAGCGTTGCAAGAGATGCGTTGGACATGGACTGGTTTCCTGGAGAAAAACCACTGTAACATATATTGTAGCGGCCATTCAGTAAACCATGTGCTCGGAGTAGGTCTCTCAGCCAAAACATGAAACCCGCTGCTATTAGCTTTGAAAACATAAGCGAAAGGTTATGCACTCTGCGTTTGCAAGGCAGATTTATAAATATAGGCCCCATAAATGTTCAGATCCCTACAGAGTCGGAGAAGGAACCTTCTACGAAATAGTTGAGCGGACCCACGAAGTCTCTCCTAAGTACGATAAATCATACTTGGAGAGTCAAGTAGGGATGGAGCCCTTATTCAGGCGATACGTCGGCTCTCATAGCTTACATCAGGATACCAATGACCACGAGCTGCGGATTATTGAGTCAGCACCGTCATACGAAACAGTTGTTGGAAGTACCCAGTTTGCGCGGAAAGCGATCCACAAACATACGTGACTTCTCCAGACGGGACCACTTTCAACGAAATTGACCACGTCTGATCGAACGCCTCCACCTCTCATCCTTGATGAATGTCAGAACATATAGGGAGGTCACAATAGACTCGGATCACTATCTCATTGGCATGGTGATCCGGCTCGAACTATAACACAGCCTACAATCCCATTTGACAATCAGGTGAGAGTGAATACTGAATTCATTTACAACACAACATTCCCTAACACCTATAATGGGGAAATATAAGGCGCAATAACCGCAGCTAAAAGTTTCCGCAGGACGAAGCATAAACAAATGATCTTCAGAACCCCTTGACTGGCGTTATCATATCGGAACGGCTGGTTCGACCATAAATGTAAGTTAGTAACGGCAATGGAAGAATACTGGAAACCGAGTAATGTTGCATTCTTGAAGAACATGGGCACGGGTAGAGGCCTATCACGAACGCCCTCGAGCGGAGTTGCGACTTCTCAGACGGAAAAAAGAAGCCTGGGAGAACCAACAGGTCTGTGAACTAGAAAAGTATATGAAGCAACCGCACCATGCGCGGAAGTTTTACCCACAAGTCAGCAGAATGAAAATTTATACACTTCGATGCTCATTCTGCCGAGACAAAGAGGGGAATCTGATTTCCGACAGAATGGGCATATTGGAGCGATGGGTTGAGTACTTTGATGAGCTACTGAACAACCAGAACATCGGCGAGTTGGAGGTCCCGCTAACTGAAGACGACGGACAAATACTGCCACCACCAAGTATAGAAGAAACAGTCCGTGCAATCCATCGGCTTAAAAATCATAAGTCGCCAGTAGCCGATGGAATTACAGCCGAATTAGTTAAATATGGAGGCGACCAATTACGCTAAGTGGTTCAACAACTTGTACTCAAGGTATGGGACAGCAAATCAATGCCTGACGACTGGCAAAGAAGCATTATCTGTCTCATTCATAAAAAGGGTTATATCACGCAGTACAGCAATTACAGAGGTATCATGTTACTGAGTACTATCTATGTATAAGATATTTTCCGCTATCCGCTCAGAAGATCATTGGCCCATACCAAAGAGCCTTCACTCCAGGCAAATCAGCCACAGATCAGATTTTCTCTCTGCGGCAAGCGATGGAAAAACTGTTGAAATGTGGACACCAGTTGCATCATCTTTTCATCGACTTTAAAGCCGCCTATGATAGCATAGCCAGGATAAAACTGTACGCGGCCATGGGAGAATTCTGTATCCTAACGAAATAAATAAGACTGACTAGGTTGACCCTGACCAATGTGCGAGGCCAGATAAAAGCAGCAGGATCACTCTAGACAATTCAACATCAACAACGATCTACGACAAGGGGATGCCCTATCATGCGTCCTCTTCAACCTGGCCCTCGAGAAAGTGATTCGCGATGCGGACGTAAATGCGACAGGAACCATTTTCTTCAAGTCCTCCCAACTACTGTCCTACGCTGACGATATTGACATCATGGGAAGAACAACCCGAAATGTACAGTCTGCCTTGATCCAGATCGAGCAGGCGGTGCGAGATCACGGGCTACACATAAACGAAGGCAAGACAAAGTACGTGTTGGCAACGTTAGCGCCAAAACCGGAAGAACGGACTACATCGAATCGCACTGGTCAAACGGAAACAGTAATAAGATAATAATAAGATAGGAGACTATAACTTTGAGACCGTTGAAAATTTCTCCTATCTAGGGTCGAAAATCACAACTGATAATAGCTATGACGACGAAATCCGCGGACGATTGTTGGCAGCCAACGGCGCATATTTCAGCTTAAAACTGTTTCGCTCGAAACGTCTCACCATAGGGTCAAAGCTCTTACTGTACAAAACAATGATCTTGCCAGTCCTCATGTATTCCTCGGAAACTTGGGTTCTTAGCAAGAAAAATTGCGAACTCTTGGCCGCGTTCGAAGAACCCTCCGAAGAATTCTTGGCCCCCTACATGAGAATGGACGATTCCGTAGCCTACATAACGACGAAATCTATGAGCGATGCCATGACCTTTGGTTGTGGATAAAATCCGGCTCAACAAGTTACGGTGGGCGGATAACCAAATCCGTATGGATGAGGATGATCCAGTGTGGAAAGTCTATAAGGCAAATATCTATGGTATAAAAAGAAGACGAGACAGACCCTGCCTGAGATGAATCGATGGCGTAGGTTAGGACGCGAGACAGCTTTTACGAATATCGAATTAGTGGACCTCGGTGCAAAACCGGGGTGTCTGGAGCTCGTTATTAAGGCAAGCCTAGACCGGATACCGGTTGTTGTGCCGTTGATGATGATGAATCTTGTGTATTACAACCTTATTAGCAGTGCTCCACGGGTTCCTATTTGCCTCAAGGCACAACTGCTTGTAATAATTCCATTTTTTTTCTGTACAGCCTTCTTACGGCTACTTCGAGGATTGCGGTAATCTTTCTCCGACTGCCGGCTCACAAAGCCTCCTAGCTCTCGATAGGGAGATTTCTCGGTTCCACTAGTAATTTCGGCACCTATTGTGGTGTAGGGTCGCATGTCCCCCGTTGGCATAGCTGGCTCAATTTTCCAGCACCGGTTGTGGGATTATCTGATTCCTGTTAAGGCTTTATACTTAGGGGCGACAACTTCCACGCTGATGGGGCAGTGCAGGGATGCATTGTTTGAGATATTGACGTATAGGTGACTACGCAGTGAGACTGAGCTTTTGAATTCGCATTGTCGAAGTTGTGGAGAGGAGGGAGAAACACTCAAGTAATTCCCGCTAAGGCCTGACTGCTTACTCCGGTTAAACAATTCTTTAGGCACCTCAAAAAAATCTCTGGTAGAAGGGTGGGGCTGGCTGGGAAAGAGAGACGGCTAGACTCTGCTCTTATAGCTTTTATCACAGCAGTGATGGTTTGGTATCAAAACGGTTACCACACCGCTAATTGGTTTTCATAGAGTGGACCTACCTAACCTTCCTTTTTCATTCTGTGTAGATTGTGACTTGCTTTTCTAAAACACACTTTTTAGGGTAACAACTCATGGTTTCTGGGCTAATTTTATAGTTATACATCAAGTTCTGTGATGCAAAAATAGCTGACAAAAATTTAATATAGAGTATATGATGATGAACTTTATTTATTATATTGTTCAGTATTGTACTATTGAAGCAAATCAGGACGATTTGTGGTGTCCCCTTCTGAGTGACAAACGAAAACTTTTACGAAAGCGGTTTAACTGTTCTCCTCGCTAACTCACTAAACCTTAATATAGAGGTCCTTCCTCCATGCCACCCTATTCTAGGAAAGTCAACTCTTACGCTTCACTCCCACGTCTGCTTCTTGGGATATTAATAAGTTTCCAAACTTTCTCCAGAGAAAAGTTTTTCCGGTGGAATACATAGAAATCTACGAATACATTACTTAGCACATTCCCATGCTTCCTCACATCCAATGTCTTCACATACAAACATATATCAGTCAAACAAATAAACAAACTGCCATTTAGCGCTGAATATTTATAACATGAAAAGTCCAAACTGTCGCACTCGGAAAATTAATTCGAAAAGTTCAATTAAGGCTCCGGGAAATTATTGACTTTATGATATCACTTCTTATAATTCTTATCGGTTGCTGACGATATTTTTCGCGTAGCATTTGTCGAAAACTACTTTTTCGTCGTTTTCCAACGTCGCGGCAACAGCGTCAGCGACAGTTTCATAATTATTTTCCTTCATCCAGTTTTTAATTAGCATTCTATTCGGGTGTCCTTTTTCAGAATGATTGCATGGATGTGAGGTACCATGGGCGAATTGGGACTATCGAAAGTTTTAGGTGGGAATAAGTATCTAGATATGCATGGACGATTATTGAAATAAAGATATATCACACAACCCCGTAATAATATTACCTACATATGTGAACAACTCCCAGTAAACCAGGACCACCAAAAAGATATTCTCATATTAAAGGAGAATGCGTTACTTCCTACGTCTTAGCGAATGGCTTCCGATATCTTCTAGATTCCTTCAAAATTCCACCCCTGGCCACCAATCCTTACGCGAGTACATGCTCAAAAATGAACAAGTTATGTGACAAAGGCCTTTGACTTAAGATCGAAAAGGACCAAAGCAAAAACTCTCCTAAATCGCATGGTCGCATCTGTGGAAAATGACAATTATGAGAAAATTGTTAATTTCTGTCGAATATTTTTCCGAATTTTATTCAAGTGGTGCGAGCAGGCAGCCGGATTGGGTTTAATTACAGAAAATTTAATTCACAAAGTTAACTTTTATATCAAATCAGAAGAATCCCGACGCTGACTCGGCAAGAAAATTGAATCATCTATGAGGACATTAGAAAATTATGATGCGATAATACACCCCATATAAACTTGCGAAGGGGGTCAAACACTTCTCATGCCATTAGACCCGGCAATATTCGCACAGTGCACTAGGGGGAGGTGCGATAAATGAAGGTGACACGTGCTTGTCTGTTGTTATCACATCTTTGTGATTTATCATGTTTAAAATGAAATTCAAAGTCTACAGAAGTCACGACCATATGTTATTGCTTCCCTACTGAGAATGTAATCGGTCATTTAAAAATAAGTGAGAAACAGGAGGAAGGATTGCAGGATATGTTGAAGGGGAGGCTTGGGCTCACATTCGTGCATTAAAGGACGAAATTTTGTACATAGATGTTCATACATGCTGCTCTGATGTTACGATGTCTTCATTCAAGGCATTCTGAGGAAAAGTTATGCATTTATAAGCACGAAATAAATCGATAATTGATATTTATGGGAGGATTACTGTAACTGTTTCACGAACAATTTTCCTTCACAGTAAAAATGCTGCTGTCTTCTAAGGACCAGGCCCTAGTTTGGTTGAAGGTTGAAAGTGAAAGTCGCTGTGACAATTTGCGAGAGAAAGAAGGGGGGGCATACCATGAGAAGAGCAATCTATGTTCAGTTAGTATCACAGAATGCTCTAAATACTACATTGTAATCAAGTTGAGGTGAGAATGAAAAATATTTCCCGCTTGTGGAAAAATATGGTTCAAACTAGGCCTAACGAGAGAGGGGCAGAAAGGGGGGCCCCGCCCTCGGAGCTTTCTTGGGAGCCGCTGGTAGAAGTGTGCAAAGCCAGATAAAAGCATCACTCTCAAGACCATTCGCAACAACGGTATTCGACAAGGGGATGCCCTATCATGCGTTCTCTTTAACCTGGCCCTCGAGAAAGTGATCCATGATGGTGAGGTAAATGCAAGAGGTACGATCCTCTCTAACTCCATCCAACTACTGGCCTATGCTAACGATATCGACATCATGGGAAGAACGACCCGAGATGTACAAACTGCCTTCAACCAGATCGAACAGGCGGCGCGAGATCTTGGGCTGTATATCAGGCAAGACAACGTATATGGTGGCAACGTCAGCACCAAAAACCAACCAATCAATAACATCAAACCGGACTAGTCAAACAGGAAGAATAAAGATAGGAGACTACAACTTTGAGACCGTTGATAATTTCTCCTATCTAGGGTGGGAAATCACAACCGATAACAGCTATAATGATGAAATCCGTGCAGCCAACAGAGCCTATTTCAGCTTACAAAAACTGTTCCGCTCGAAACGTCTCACCATAGGGTCAAAGCTTTTATTGTACAAGACAATGATCTTGTCAGACCTCATGTATTCCTCGGAAAATTGGGTTCTCACCAAGAAAAATTGCGAACTTTGGCCGCGTTCGAGAGAAGAATTTTCCCCTACATGAGTATGAACGATCCCGTAGCCTACATAACGACGAAATCTTTGAGCGATACCATGACCGTCCGGTTGTGGATAAAATCCGGCTCAATAAGTTACGGTGTACGGTGGGCGGGTCACTTAATCCATATGGATGAGGATGGTCCACTCCGGAAAGTCTATAATATCTATGCTAGAAAAAGAAGACGAGGCAAACCCTGCCTGAGATGGAGCGATGGTGTAGGTCAGGATGCCAGACATCTTTTAGGGATATTGGATTGGTGAACCTCGGCGCAAAACCGGGATGTCTGAAGTTCCTTATTAAGGCCGGTCTAGACCGAATACCGGTTGTTGTGTCGTTGATGATGGTAGAAGCTCCAATGGAAAAAAGTATGATTAACATCTCGAGCCCAATTTTTCTGTATAATTTTCACTCCGGGCTCGGATTTTTTCTCTACAGCGCTGTTGTCTACTTCGATTATGCCAACATTTCCTTAAAATCCGTAGTTCCTAAAAGGAGGTCCCTAATCTATAGATTCGTCACCGTCAAATTATTGTAGATGTATCTATTGATATTAAAATGTTATTCGAGCGGGCGATGAGAGTGAGCTTATAGCAATAGTGAAATAGAACACTGCTAATGCGAATGTAGTCTGAAGAGTCTGACAATTTCCACGCAGTTCTGAAGATATGATATGGTTGCTGTTCACTCCTTCTTGGAGTATAGCGCGTTAACCACACCTATGCCCCAACGTCCCTGGTTCGGTGAAATACGCCTCAACCTACTCTTGGGTTTTCGAAATGTTCTATTGTTCAGCACCAAGTGCTCTTGGGGTTTTGTCTATCTGTTTAACGTGTTCTGGAAAAAGATCGATCCTGGGTTTTCTATATGGCCCCTTCATCCTGCTTCGTAGTCCTCTTTGTTCAATACAACTTTGGCCTCTTTAACGTGATATACTGGTTTTTCTATGAGCCCTTGGATCATCTTCTACCCTTATACATTTTAGTTGTCCGCAGTCTCGCTAACGTTATATTTATTGATGACGTCAGCTATTCTGGTTTTGATGCGTCCTTTTTAATCTGAAGATCGGCATTTTTGGGCAGAATGCGTTGATTTACGCTACTTTGTTAGTATTGAGTAATAGGAGGTGTGCTTGGTTTGGGATGCCATAGTTCGGCTCGTAATTCAGCTGTTTTATTTGCAGTTCCGCAGGGAATTGTTGAGGAATGATTAGCCACGAGTTCGTCGATCTGGATTTCTGCTTCATTTGTATTTTTTTCTTGTGTAGGGCACGTGAATGCCTTCACACAGTGAGTGCTGGATTTTTGCGACGACAATCCTCTGGACTTACAGCTAAACACCTTCCTGTCATCAGAGAACTAGCTTGGAACCATTCGACATATTATTTCGGACAAGCCATCCCGCTCCCTCGCCCTAGGGAGCCTTCAAGTCAGAGGATTCCTTCGATCAACTGGAGGGGAAAGGAGAAAAGGGAATTTGTTAATTCCTTCCCCCTGTCATGTGGTCCACCAAAGGCTCGAGCTCAAACTACTTCATAAGGAGAAGAACCTGAGCATAATGTGCAATATTGCTCCATTTGATCGCTCTCCTCAATGTGTATAAAGTTGGTGGCAAATTTTATACCACCTCACATAAATAAAAAAGGTACGCCATTGCAAACCACGAGCGCAATGCTGACCACATTGCCTCCTAGTGTACCGTTATGGTCTTGAATGAAGTGCTCTAACACACTTCAAGGCCCTGATCCAACATGGATTGTTGCGCCAACGATTATTATTATTGCAAACCACACAGTCAGAGGACTGAGGACTGAAAACCTTCATATCCGCTTAGAAGGTTGTTGCGGAAACAATCAATCTCACCATGCCTTCAGTTAAACTATAGACCTAAGCAGTCGTGCAGTTCGTCTATCTCGTGACTCGTTTTCACAAGAAAGTTGCCCCTATCCACTGTATATTCCTGCTCTTCACGAGCAAGCACCTCTATTGACTCTTCCCCTTTCCGATTATATATGATTCTACATTCCTTCATAAGGAGAGCAACGGTAATCTCTCTCACGATAACTATCACATCTGGCTCAAAGATAGTGCGATATGCAGACACCACCTGCAAAGGCACTTTCTTTCCAAAAGCGTCAGCCAATACCTTCGTGCTTTATAGCAGAATCGGGCTGCATCACTATCATAAGCATACGTTTGCCATAACCCGCCTTTTTATGCTGAAATTTCTGCTGGTACTTAACCGCTCGATATGTGGATGGAAGTCAGCAGTTTTTTTCGAGCGCAATGTTTAAACCATAAGTAATAATCCATCTATTCATTTGTCGCACTAAGATGTCCGGCCTGCTTTGCGCTTGTTGAACAGTACGTCCAGCAACAAGTTTCGTATCCTCATCTGCATAATCGACTGGACCCGACTCTTCTGGCATACCGAATATCATAGCAAGCATTGTTAAGGTCGTGCCATAGGATGCCTGTTCCTTTCTTGGAAGTTCCTTCTATCCTCTCCTATCCCTCTCGACATCAAACAGCTCTGAATATATGTTCCGTTCTCTTCAGCGAATTTACTCCTGATAAGTTTTATGAGCGTTTTCCGACTGTGTCAAGTAAGCAGAGTAGTCGATATGCAGGCGGCAGTTTGGGGTGTCCTGTATATTTTCTGATCAGTGCATGTGTCGGTATCTTCCAAAGGAAAAATGTCCCTTCAGGCAAACGTTAAATATACCTGAAAACCAGTGTAAATACCTTTACCGGAATACCATTGGATCCTGGCACCTTTTTATATTTAATAGAGAGGACTGCCTTTTTTAGCTCTTTCATGGTGAAAAGTGGGTGATCCCCGGAGCCTCCCACGCTATTCACATCAACTCGAACGGGAGACATTTCGTCAATTACTCTGGGCACGATGTATTGATAGTCGCTTGTTGAAAAGTCTTCCAGAACTAACATCAGTAATTTCGACACAGAGGTTACGCCGAGAATGCTTTCCCTATGAAGTTTGAATGAGGCATCTCCCATTCGACTCAAAGCGTCAAGCCTACTTCGAAAGCCCTGCGGAGCCCAGATGGCAGCGATACATGATAAACTAAGATGCCATGTGACTGGATTTTTGTTCGGGCATTGCTCCCTGATTAACACTAGATCAGGTTCATTCCTAAAACGAATATTACGGCTCATGAGCGGTTGCACTGTTAGGTATATTTACTCGTAGAATGTCCTTCTCATTAGCCGTACCATAGCCCTTTCCAATTCCGGCTTGAAGACTGAACACCGCCCCGAACCCATAGAATGTGCAACGTTATCACCAGACGTACCACTACTCCTCGAGAGAACGCAAGCTGCCCGTGTCTGCGCATGCCGCTTTTTTGTCAAATCCGCAGCAGGTTGTCGACGTATGTCCATAGTCTATATACCTGTAACACTTTATTGAGCCTTACTATTTTCTTATCCCACATACTATCCATCTACTTCTGATTTTCCCACTGTTGGGAACTTTCTCTTCCTTCTATTCATAGAGACAATGCCTATCAAATTAGCTCTGGGCAGTCAAGCTTGATGTCTTTTCTGTAAGATAGTTAAAATTTCGGATTTCAACTCCGCATGCTCCGTATGCTGGTCTCAAGCCCAGGTAAAGGAGGAGGGTTTGAGGCAATGTAATTTGTAATAAGCCTCGTAAAAATGCTAGGGCGTCCACCTCAGTCGACACGGCAGGACGGACTCCGGTACTGTCGAGAAATCAGCAGGGGTTATTGAAGTATGGACGGCGTCAGGACCCTAACTGGAAAGGCAGAGGAACTCGTAAGAGCCCTTCAGAAAAGGTGCATTGATATCAACTGGAATATATGGAATTGTCGCCCCCTTCAATGTGTAACCAACTCCACTCCGCGTACGCCTTCCGATCACATCGGTCACGGTTCTTAATTCGAAATATTATCCGGCTGATGCTCACCGATGATACGTCGTAGGCAAGTGTTCACAAGGGTTTGGAACTTTTGGGTGACAGTGAGGGTAATTTTCCGTGTACTACCCCCATGTAGCATCAAAGAAAGAACATCAGCACAGAATAGCCTACGGAATGCCCCTCCTATGCAAAGCTTTCCGAATAAATACTTTCTTGACGTTATCGAAACTTTCCTCGTAATAGCAGCAAGTGAAACCTCGATCTAAACTGCACAATGACCAGAAAGCAGGCAGAAGGACCTTTACTTTGGAGCCCTTTTGTTCTTGAATAAGTGCTAGGTTGATTTTTTCCTCTAGGCGGAAAAGCTACAGATTAGCTACTACAAATTTATCTGCGTTATCCTCAGGATGATCTGCTTCTGGGTTCGTCAATCCTCGTTAGATCGTCTATCTTCATCTCCTCCAACTGCTCGTTGGTGGAATCAAGTGGACCTCCGTGGACGTCCGTCCTGTTTCGAGGGAAGGAACACTTTCACCTGCGCGTTCCTGACTCCAAACCGCACTTTGTAATCCGCTTTTCCAGTTCCTTTAGGCTTTCTTTATTTCTACGGAACAGAAAAGTTTGGCTGTTCGTCTGGGGTTGCATCCTCTTGTCCATGGGATTAAACGAGCTTGTCCTCATTCATGCAGATCTTCAGCAACCAGATGCGGGCGACCAGTCTCCGAGGAATCTCGTCGTATGGGATATGAGTTTTGCGTTTTACGCCTTCCAAGTCGCCTCTGATTTTAGCGACGCACGAACCGGGAAAGTTCGTGGATAATTGGTCTTCATATGCTATCACATCGAACTCACGGACCACTTGAGAGGGATTGAAACAAGGAATGAACCCCTTTTCCCCTTTGCCGTTCAGTGGATACTCGGTGATCATTTCCGAGAGTCTACTCTCAACAATGGTCCACACCGGCGACGCCAGTTTACCGCAAAGGAATTACCATCGGCCGGCGCCACACCTAAGTTAGTCCTGGCTACACCGCGAAAGGGTTTCGTAGTTCATGCCTTGTCAACCGCCTTTTGTTGTTTACCTGTTTGCAGAGATTGCTTCGCGTCCGAGCCCTTGCGCACTTTGTTTTGCTTGTGTTGCTGTTCAACTTCGTCTTGAGATCGATTACGTTTTAATGTGGCAGGCTACATCTTCCACTGGTTTTCTAGGCTTTCGTTGTTAAATTCTTTGAAAATCGGCTAGTATTTAGCAAGGTCCTTTTTATCACGCTGTGTCGATCCCGGCCTCAATATTCTGCACAATCCTCCTCGAAATATGTCGGGCCTTCCAGTGCTGACCCCTGAGCAGGACTAAAGTGAACCACACTACTTCAATGATTTCTGATGGTCGGCATCTTTGTCAGTCCTTGCTTTTGGGGGGTTAGGAATATTATGGCCGGTACTCGCTACGCTCAGCTCAACTACAGAAGATCCCAAACTGGGGACCACTAGACCCCATGCTGACCCGGTTGTTTTTTTTTCAGCACAGCGATGCTATAACGACTGTGCTTCTTTCGATGGCTAATGTCTTCTGGCTGGATGCCAGCAACTCATCCTCCAATGAAGCGATAGGCAGCACTATCTTTGCTTCTTCTATCGACGGTTTTTTTTGGTTTTTTATTAAATTGAAATAAATGTCTTCATCCCACGAGTACTCTGGCAAAAATGTCCACCCTCACTTGCCCCGCCAATATCTTTCAAATACCAATTAAACTATAAGAAACCTGAGTATGCAAAGAATGAGATAGATGCGATAGTAACTGCAGGTAAGCGGACTTACTATAAATGTCTCGTTTCTTTTCCACAAACGATGCTTCAATCCCCTCCTCTTCCTTATTAAAAATTTATGTCTCCAGAAATTGATTTTTTATTTCAACTTCTCCATCCTACTTTCAGGCATCATTTTCAAAAACTCCAGGCAAACGTAAAGAGCAAGGAGTACCCGGTGAATCTGCTGGTGACAGTTGCGTTATAGATTTATCACCATCATCAGATCAAAAAGTAATTTCCCATCGGCTACAAGTGTCGAGAATCCCCCCGTATGGCAGTGGTTGTCGATGTTCCTTGTGAGGAGCAAGCCTTGTATCGCGGCAACGTGGTAGTGATGGCGACGGTGGTTTGTAGGATGCCTGTCTTGACACCAAAACGGAAGGAAATTATTGTCTCAGAATGTTCCATCATAAATCCTTTTTATCTTTAATAAATTGGAAGGTGTTACTGGCAAATGGAAGGATAAAGGGCGGCGGGAGAAGTTACAAGATGAGCGTTTAGTTGCAAATGACGTGTTGATGGTCTCTGGGTAACATGGGAGACGGTTTCAAGGACTTCCTGTGGCGATGTTTTAATTAGAAAAAGGAGCGAATTTGAAGGAATCTAATAATTTATCTTATGATTGCTGTTTGCTTTGGAGGGAATTGCGATGGTTGACTGGAAGTTGAAATGACCCGTGTTATTTTTGAGTAAAAAATTATAGGTTAGAAGTAAATGAGTCTTCCTCTTGGATACTGTATTTGATGTATTTCCATTTAATGTATAATGTAATTATGTAAGATTTTTCGACAAATGTGTATTATTAATTGTAGCCTTAGCGTTATTTCTTCAACCAACATTTTTTGTATCCTCCCAGGATATACTGCGGTGGTGACTACTAATACCGAATAAATCAAGTGAATTTGAAGGAAATATCCAAACATGCAGAGTAAGACGAAACCGTTTAAAGAGTGTCTGACCCTTGGCTCCTTCTGGGTATACTTTTAGGTTTGATTTCATATGTTTAGTGATGCAGCTCATTTTAGGCGACAGAATAAGAAAGCTATGGGATTTCTAGGGGTTGTTTTTTTCAGTGATCCTATGTACTGTGTAGTAGCGTGAAAGTGATCATAAAGCCAGCTTCATGTGATTGAATTCATAAAAAATAAAAGAAATTAGTGAATGAGTGTGTGAGTGAGTGAGAGTGTACATGGCAAAATAAAAATTTTAAATATTCAAAGAGACCCTATTTGGCGAACCATTTGACTGCGTGCCTGATGGTAAAAAATAGATGGAGTTTTTTGACAAATTATCATCGATATCCTTCGACCGCAGTGGCTTGGTGGGCAACTTGGCCAGCGTCGTATCTTTACCGAGAACACCAGTAACAAACTTGAAGAAGGATGAGTTAATGGCACGTTGCTAGGTGACAAACACGACAGTTATCCAGGAGCAAGAAAAGAAGCCATTCAAGAGAAGTTCCTTAGATCGCTGATCTCCGTCAATGCCAATGATCGTGAAAGATAAAGTGGAGGCAAAGTCAAGCCATACAAAATATGGTGAGAACTATTAGAGTGCTCTTCAACAAATCTCAAGTGCTCCTTCCTACCTCGTGGATCTCCCTGTTCTGAACCCGTCTTGCGGATAAGTGGGTCTACTTCTCAACGAGCTTTTCGACCACTTTCCCGGCCATGTCAATCATACACAGTGGTCGGTATGCAGACGGCGGTCCCAGGTCTCCTTTTCCTTTGCTGATCAACGCGCGATTCGCTACTTTCCTGCGACAAAAATGCCTTCCTTCAAGGAAGCATTGAATGCTCCGAGCAGGAAGTCTGACCGTTGGACCTACTGCTTTCTTGCTTTTCACACTGAGAACCGCTTCTTCGAGCTTTCTCATTGTGAAAAGGGGCAATTTTCGACGCTTTCCCCGCTATAGACATCAATCATTATCTGGGGAATAACACCCGTACAATGCGATCCATCTGGGGACGTCACTCGCCGTATCGTAAGCGACCAGTTGAAGGGCCCTGACGACCCCTGATGGGAGTAAACAAGAGAGTGCAGAAAAAAGATGTGAACCTTCTGAAAAGTCAGCAGACACCTAAGAGGAAAAAAGGGCTACTAATAGTCCCGAAAAACGTAACTAAAAGTACGAAAAGGGGAAAGAATGTTACCAAAGTAGGAGCTCCGGCAATCGAATCGGCAAAATCTAAGGGGAACAAAAATAATGGATGGAGCAAGATAATTAATAAAAAGGGGAAGAAAAAACGAAAGGTGTGAATTTGCCCAGAGCCAATTACGATTTACAGTAAAGGCAACGTATCCTACGCGGATATATTGAAAAAGGTTGAAACTGACCTATAACTAAGAGATCTAGGCGGAAATGTCAGCAAAATTCGAACCAGGGTGCTATCATTTTTGATTTGAAAAAATCCAATTTGGGAAAAATTGATGGCTTTCTAACCCAAATTAAGAACTCACTTGGGAAAAATGTCACAGTACGGACCCGAAGACATGCGTTCCATAAACAATGCAAGGATTTCGAGGAATTTGCATTGCCTTGAAGGAATAGTTCAAGTTGGAGGAACTGCAAAAAGCCTATGGCAATAAATACTCAAATGGCCACATTGCCACTATCGTCGAGGCAGCACAGAAGCTACTGGAAGCCAGGAAAGTTCCTCAAAGCTTGTAATGTGTCCAGGCCTAGGTGGTGTTCATTCATCATTAGAAGACCGAACTACCGGGGGGCCAGCCCTCGATCAGCCCTCCACCGAGCCAGTAGAGCGGTTCAGATGTTGTAAGGTAGAATCGATCAGGGGCAAAAGAGCACGCTTAAAAGCAAGCCCAGAAACCCTCAAGTCTGTTTGGAAGCGAACTTAAACCCTTGGATAAACGCCTATAGAATCATAATGGGGCGATTCAGAGGTTGTTCATCCCGCAGATCACGTGCCCTACCTTCTTGTAAAAAGTCATTCGGGGGTTATTTCCCGAGCCAGAGGAGGGGAGCGAAGCTTTTCAGTGATCCCCAAATGTGACGATGATTCCACTATTCACTAGAGATAAGCTGCCGGAGATCTGCGGTTGAATAGGGGACAACAAACCTCCGGGTCTGGATGGGATACTGGATAGGGCCCTTAAGTTTAAGTTGGCGGAATTTGGAGTTAGGGAACTTCTGTCAAATCGACTTTTAAAGGTGAAGTTACATTGGGCTACTTTGTCGAATAAAAAAATTTGAATAACTGCCGGTAGGCATAGACCTTTGCGAAGGAACCTGATGGCTTTAGAGCACATTTTGAAACTCTAATAGGGGTTTTTAACGGAGTATTGCAAACTGCCCAGCCTCTTAAGAGCGTAGACGAAAATATCGGGAAAAAGTTTTCTTTAACGAAGAATCTGCTTGAAAAGCGTTATCAGATTTCCAAAAGCCTCAGGACGCCGCAGAAATAGGGCGTAGAGTAGAAGATAATACAACGACACTAGTAAAAGGTACGAGTTTTTTTGGAACTGCTGTTTTCCCCCAATTTTTCAGCTAAACCTAGCCTTTTATGATCCATATAGTCATAATGTATTATATAACTCATCCAACCATATTGTCCACCACGGCTGACAAGGTACACGGGGTGTACACGCGAAGCTAGTTGTTTTGCCTTCGGAGGATAGATGTCGATCACAATATCGGCCGAGGTCTGCTTCCTGAAGAGGTCGTTCGGGTAGTCGCCGAGACCCTCACCGGCCTCGACGGTTTGCTTGTACTACCGTAAATTTGGAGCTCAAGCGATTAATTGTATCACCGGATACACTTTCAATGCAACGAAAAACTAAGTTTCTTGGGTGCCTCGGCGACGGCTACCCGAAGTGCAATATCACGTCTTTTTACAATATTCGACCCTCTGAGCAGGCGTTGCTTTCTCGGCGACACGATTGCGGAGATGTCGATTGTCCCTGCACCTCGTGCAAACACAATGATACAGCAGAACTTGCGAGTGGATGCCGCGAATTCCTCTCCTATCCGCACTTATGGCCACAGGCAGGTAAACGTGAGTGTCGAACTGTACCGAATGTTTTCGTGACGATTCATTCTGGTGAATATTAGCACCCCCATTTTAGGCGCACACTTCTTGTGTTACTATGGGCTATTGGTGGATCTACAGAACAAAGCCTTAATCGGCCCCGTAATCTTTTTGAAGTCGTCAGGAAAAATGTCCACCTGCGAAAACGACATTCTTTCCATTGTTTTTGAGGACGTTGCCGACCACCACATTCACACACTCGTCAGAAAATATAGCAACATCACAACTGAAAGTAGTTTCTCCTAGGCGGTTAAGCACGATCTTCTCAAAGGTCCGTCCATTATCACCCCACAAGCTAGCTGTTGCAAGGAAAAAGTTTGATGATATAATGAAACAGGGAATTTGCAGACCTTCCAATAGTTGTTGGTCATCTCCACTTCATTTGGTCTCTAAGCAAACGGCAGATAAAAGTTCTCGGCCGCATGAGTATCGCTAACGGAATCCAACCTAACTCAGATAAGGTTGACGCGATGAAGAACTTTCTCATACAAACCTGCGTAGGTTCTTGGGCATGTTAAACTTCTACCGCCGTTTCTTGCCCAAGACTGCTCATCACCAAGCGATCCACAACGCTTACTTGTCTGGGCCCAAAACCAAAGGCTGCCCCCTGGTTGTGTGGACTACTGAGGCTGTCCATTCTTTTGAAATGGTCAAACAACAGCTTGTTGATGCTACACTGCTGGCATTTTCATTTCCAAATATACCCCGAAGCTTGGAGGTCACAGTTCTCGCCGCGGTCGATTATACGCAATCGCCGAGGCACGAAAAGACGACGCAGAGCTTCAGAAGCTGAAGGCAACCTCCAAATACACGTTCAAGGAGTTTCTTATTTACTCTGCGAGACCTTAGATAAGGGACCTAGGCCATTGATTCCAGCCGATTAGCGCAAGGAGGTATTTCACACAGTACACGACCTTGGGCACCCAGACATTAGGACTACGAACCGGTTAATCACTGGAAAATAGTTCTGGACATCTATGAACAAGGAAGTAAACTCTTGGGCTAGACAGTGCATTGCGTGCTAGAAGTGCAAAATCAACAAGCATGTACGAAATGAAGTAGGTGTATTCTCTAGGTCAACTAAACATTTCCACACCATCCATTTCGACATCATCGGCCCTTTACGAGACTCGCACGGGTACAACTGTTGCCTCATAATCATCGACAGGTTTACGCGGTGGCCTGAAGCAGTACCTATGGCTACATTACCGCGCGATCATGTGCCCAGTTCCTCTGGCGTGAGTGGATACTTCTTCGCTTTGGTGTACCAGCCATAAACATCATGGGCCAGGGAATGCAATTCCAATCTACTCTTTTCGCGGAGTTAGGAAAGCTCCTTGGCTTCAAATGGCATAGGACTATTGCATACCATTCATAGTCCTATGATATCCTGGAATATTGACATCGGACGCTAAAGGCCGCTTTAATGGCTTGCGACGATTCTTCGTGGTCGTTGTCCTTACCTTCCGTCCTCCTCGGCCTCCGCACAGTTCAACAAGAGGAGTTCAGGTCCAGCCCCGCGGAGATGGTGTACGGAGAGAATCTGCGTCTCCCCGCCGACCCTGTACGCGCGGTTTCAGTTGAGGAGCGAACCCGGAACACCATTGTGAATTCGCCTCTGCCGCCGCATTGAACGGCCTTGGAAATAGCTGACGGCCTGAAAGGAGACCGGGGCGAAAAACGTCAAGAACGACATTTTCTGACTCTCATGCCAAGCAGGGAAAACTTTGAGTGTATTTTTAAGACCCAACTCACAGGGAACACTGAGTCTTCTTGTATGTATATTTATGATGGTGGAAAAAGCGGATGTTCTTGTCCATCCTTTCTGATGTATCTACGCATACCGTGACTTGGTTGCTAGCTGCCGAGTGGCTAACCTTGTGAAAGAGTTTTCGACGGGGTCACGCAGTGTTACATATTTGGTGATAAACTGTTTATTATTATTATTCTGTTACGGAAAGTTGCCCTGCGTCTTTATTACCCTCGTTTTCTGCTTTTGTCTCGAGTGAGATTGGCATGAGAAGAGACAAGGATCGGGGTGACTTGCATTTTGACGCATCTGAAACTAGAATCTGAATATCTGGATATGGACATTAAATAATGAATAAGTCCTGGGAAGGATTGAGTGATTAGGTATCTCTGATTGAGTGTAATATATTCATGGGAATTAAAGTGCAAATATCTTCCAGTGTAAACTTTTTTAGCCTTAATCTCAAAAATACGATACTTGCGATTATCTAAAAGATGAGATAAAAATTCTATTTCAATTCCCATTTCCAATTTAATGTCTATGAAAAGCAAAGATAAATTCAGTACGTGGAAATCTATAAAAGTCGACTTTTCAATCAATAGAAGTGGCTATTCGCCGTAAGTGGTCGTCAATAAAGATAAGGACACACGATTCCTACAAAAATCACCAAAAGACGCAAGTACGTACTTTAAATTCTGCACACATAATGTGAACGTTTTAAAATAAGAATGCCAAAGTGATAAGGACGTAAAGGATTCGGCTATTGTTTGGACTATTTCTTCCTAACAGTAATCGTCTTGAAAACCGGGAAGGCCAATATGGGAAACGTCCGTGAGGGGCGGCAACGGAGACTGATTGAATGATAGCATGCCTCTTGGGAGAATGGACAATGCCGTGCTATTTAGGATTTGAATTTTTATCATTTTGATCTATTGGTATTTTTCCAGTAAATTGGGAAAGAAGATTTGGCGAAGTGTGTGGACATGTGTGGAATCAACCGATTTTTCAGACGGCGGTCCGCCAATGTATTGTATGCAAATAAAAAGATGTATGCGATTTGCATATGTGATTTCTGCAGAGATTCGTCGAAAATCAGATTCGATTTCTGTTTCATTTTGAAGAGAGTTCCTCAAAAGTGGCCACTCCCCATAAGTCAACATCTCTAAGGTAGTTAAAAGAAAACACTTGTGTCATCTACAACCGTTTTTTGAATCAATTTTTCAACTGCTTAACAGCTTCCCTTCCGATTATGACATTCCATATAAATATAGACACACATTCCCCTGAACCCTTAAAAAGGATTTATCGCGCGAACATTCCGCACCATGTCTAACATCTGTCGGAAGTTGTCGAAATATCTTCAGCTACAGCCGGTTCGGCTTCTGACACAAGGATAAGCAGAAAATTACTTTTTGATGGGCTGCAAATTGTTCGTATGATAGCGTGACATACAAACTTCCCTGATATGAGGGATGACACAAAAAACTGCTGCTGTCTGTTAATAATGATGTTCAGGATAGGGACATTAGGGTGGGAGTTTCGGATGATTGCAGTTATTACCGAGCAATGAGATACAACGGCACGTGCTTCAGATATCCGTTGAGTTCACTGCAGATTCAAATTATGTGTAATTTTCATGAATAGATTGAGGAAATAAGGGTTGCGTTTCTTGTAAATGAAGATATTGGCATGTGTATTATGGGGAACACAGTTACCTAATAATTATATTGAGGAATTATCTAAAGGTCAAAGCATTCATTACCAATTTGCATTTCCATTTCTGCTGATCAAAAATTATGAGTATTATTGTTGACTTTTGATGGGTAAGAAACCCCGAAAATGGGTGGCTCTATTTTCCACCCTATTTTGAAAGTCTTCTTAATTGATCGACAGCTGACGTGTATTCGATTTGAAAAAAATTAAAATGTCGAACAAAATAATTATTTGAAGTGCAATGTTCGATTTGAATTTTTCCTTAAATTTTCATTGATACCCAAGCCTCAAGAGGATTTGATTGTATTATAATTTGTATGACTGGTACTCCTGATAAATAATCAATGTGGGTATATATCGATTATAATATTTCTACCCATAGTCAGTATATTAAATACCACCGAGTGTTTATATATATGCATATATATTAGATTTAGAAGAAGAAACAAAAGGTAGGGAAATCATGCAGTTCGAGGCAGTCTTCCGATGTAAATAAGTCGGCGATATCCATCCAACAGGAAGCTCCTGATTTACCATAAGTGACTTGCTCAGTATCTTATTGAAGGGGGAAGTTTGGTTGAAGTTAGTATGTATGTACGTACTCGTATTTAAGTGAATTGAAAGCGTTCATGCTTAGAAAATGAACGATACTGTACAATATATGCAGTAATCAGATTTTACAATTGTGCATTTTATAGATACGTATAGCGCTAGTGTAGAGGAGCTCGGGACAGATTGGGTTCAATTTGCTTAGATAGAATACTAATACGATCTAGGCGAAAACGTTCTTAGAAAGGTTATCCTCTTACCTTCCCATATTATTTGGACACCCCAAATAGAGTTGTCATTGGAGGGTCTCCTGTTCGTAACGATTAATCTCTCTAATTTGGTGGAGGTGGTGATACCAGGCGCATCATCGGAAGACGAGCTGCTGACATCCAGCCAAGAGATAGTAGCCGGTGCCAGCTGCAGCACGGCTGTGCTGCAACCAACCACAGGCACCTCCTAGAGTGAGGCAGCAGTTTTCAGCCGCCGTCAAGCTCCTAACCCGAAACCCTCGACTTCGGGGACTTCGGGGGAACCCTCAAAAGTGAAGCACCAGAAGGCCATGCATATTCTCAGCAAGATTGCTAAGAAAAAGGAGGCCGGTTCTCACAACGAGCGGAATGAAAAAGACCTCGCTAAATGCCAGGCGATTGTCGAGGAATACAACAGCAAACGCCTGGCAGACGAGCAGAAGACGAAGCCCACAGCTCTCAAACGCAATCGATCTCAGAACGAGGTCGAACAAGATCACAAGCGGAGCAGAGTGGGTAAGAGCTCGGAAGCTACGCAACATCTGGAGAAAAGTACGCAGCAACAGTCAACCGACGAGTCACAAACTATGAAGCTCTTCAGCAACGTGGCTAGGAGCCACTTACGTGTGGCGTTGCGGATAGTAATTCCGCTAGCGGTAAACTAGCGCCGGAGGTGTGGACCACGCTTGAGGCCAAGCTGTCGGAGAAAGTCATTGAACATCTCCTAGACCCAAAGCTAACATTTCTCTCTTCTGATTTTTCTCAGGTGGTTCGTGGGTTCTACGTATTAGCTTGCGAGGCCCAATTCTCCAGGGACTTTCTTGGTTCATGAGTCGCTAAGATTAGCCACGCCTGGGAGGGCATAAAGCTCAAAGTCATGCTCTACGGCGAGATTCCCAGGAGGAGAAAGATTGCTCGCATATGGGTGCCGAAGATTCGCAAGGGTAAGGACAAGGTCATCCAATCCCTATACATCCAAAACCCCAGGATTCCCATGGACGACTGGGTTTTTATCATGCAGAAAGAACCGCAGACAAATAGCCAAACTTTTCTATTCCGCATAAATGGAGAGCACCGGTTCGGAGTCAGGAAGGCAAAAGTAAAAGTGTTCCGCTCTGCAAAATGGAACGATGATCTAGATCCAATCAACGCCGCCAACGAGCTTTTAGGGGAGATGAGGATTGATGGTCCGACGGGACTGACGAACCCCTACGCAAACAAATCATCCTGAGGATAACGCAGATAAATCTTCAGCATTCGAAGTGCGCTTTGGCTAATCTACTTCTATCGATATCGTACTAATACAGGGGTCGAAGGTGACCCAACCATCAAAGGCTTTAAAGCATATATTTTAATTTATTCCACAGCAGGAGATACTGAACAGGATAAACCTAGAACATGTATCCTCCCAAAGAAGAGTCTGCACGCTTTTTTGTGTCCGAACCTGAGTTCCACCTACCTAGTCGTGCTCAAACTAGAGCAAGCGGGGGCAGAGAACGTGTATGGCGGGGCGTGACGACCAGCTCCGCCAGAAGAACTACAACATTTGACAGCACCATAGTAAGAAAGAAGGCCAGCGTGTTGATAGGCTGCGACGTCAATATAAGATATACGCTTTGTGAAACCTCGGAAATCAACGAACGTGGTGAGTCATTCTTCGATTTTGTTATTAATAATACTAATCGTTGGCCCAACAATCCGATTGGATCAGGGCCTTCAAGTTTGTTAGAGTATTTCATTCAAGACAGTAACGGTACACTACAGGATAGTCTGTAGGAGGCAATGTGGTCAGTATTACGCTCGCCCAAGATTATTAGCCCGATTTGACTCAGGTGGTCATTCACAGCTGAGTCGACTGGTATCCAACATGTAGTCACGATAGCAAATCCCTTTGCCTGAAATTTTAAAACCGGCCTTCCGCTACGGCAGCCCAGCGCTTTTACTTGATCCATCCGAACACTTGTTTTTTATTTTATTATTAGTTCCAACCTATCGGTGTGTAACAACGGCAGTATACCAACCTTCCATTTCCCCAGCTCGGAGAACTGGGACGGTTGGGAGGACGTCCTTGATAACACCCTAATAACCGATAATGGGATTTTTAGCGCGGAGAACTGGAGAGTGACTGACCAGAAATCCAGATCTCAGATCACAGTTGGATACTTTTTAGCCTAGATCTTGCCGCAAAGGTCTTCAAATAGTTCACATACCTCAGGAGGATCAACTGGAGAAAGTTTGGACTAATAATTAACAACAAACTCTCCGGTGCGCTTAATTGGTAAGATTGGTACGACAGACGAACTGGAGTCAAAAGTCGAGGGTCTGGAAAAGGCATTTAATAGCGCCTTTAAGGTCTCGTGCCCTGCTAAGTACAGCAAGAAGATATTGGGGCCATGGTGGAATGAAGATCTCTCCAACCTCAAGAAGTTGACCAAGGAAATCTTCAACATCTGCTACAGGCATAAATATTGGCAACCATACAAGAACAGCCTGAAGAAGGACAATTCGGCCATCAAGACTTGGTTGGATTATTGTCAGAACATCGAAAGCACCAGCGAATCCGTGAGGCTCAGTAAGGTTCTATCCAAGGAACATAAGACCCATTCTTTCTTAAAAATTTGGAGGGCTCCTGGACGGAATCTTCGGGGAAACCTTGAAGCTGCTGGTTGAAACGCATTTTCCCGCCAGCGAGGACGACTGTAAGTCAGAGCCTTACTTGGAGGGTTTGCGGCCACCCCAGCCGTGCGAGGTGTTCAAATCGGTAATTACCGAGGATAACATCGACTGGGTTATAAACAGCTTCCCCGCATAAAAAATCCCCGAGTACAGATGACATAAAGCCAGTCATCCCACAGAAATAGCTTGTTGAGATTTACCGGAACTGTGTCTCTTTAGGATACGTATCACAGTCCTGAAGACGCACATGAGTGGTTTTCGTACTCAAAGCAGGCAGGCGCGGGACGAGAGCGCGAAGGACTCTCGACCAATCAGCCACACCTCTTTCGTGTTGAAGATCTCCGAGAACGCTTTCTCAAAGTTCCATCATGCCTACCTCCAAGGAAAATGCACAGAAACCGGTCTCCATGAGGTGATTGGCAAGGTTGAGCGTTCACTGCAGTACAAGCAGTATACACTAGCTGCCTTCGTGGATATAGAGGGAGCATTCAACAACGTTAGTAACAACGCTATCAAGGAAGTCTTGACCAGTATTGGATAGGAGGGGTATCTTATGTATTGGATTATATCCATGCTAAGTACCAGGATAATACAACCGGATCTGGGAGGGAACCACTTGACCAGAGCTGTGAACAGAGGCACACCCCAGGCTGGCGCCATTTCTCCGGTGCGCTGGTTAATAATGATGGATGAAATTTTACGAATATTGGACAGTAATGGTGTGAAGGTAGTAGCGTATGATGGCGACTTGGTGATATTTCTATCAGGGATGTTTCCGTCCATTATGAGCAATATCATGGAAGGAGCGTTGCAAAAGCTGTATCTGTGGGCCGCAAGATATGGACTCGGCATAAACCTAGCCAAAACGGAGCTGATGCTATTCACTACCAAGAAAAGGTACTTGAATTCAATCTACCATGGCTGAATGAACAATACAGAAAGATCCAAGACGAAATAGCACGGGAAATCTGGAAATTCCCCACGGACTATGCGATAGCTCGTGAGCTGTACCAAGCCAAGGAGAATTTGGCCCGCTTATAACATAGCGCGCTCCTGTGCTAGACACGTGCAAATGCGTTTAAGATTATGGCGATATGCACGGGGCACTCGCCCAGACTCGGCATACCCTACAATTCGCATTGTCGAAGCTTGGGAGAAGGGGGGGGGGGGGGGGCATCAAGTACTTCCTCTGGGATTGCCGAGCTCTAGCTAGAGTCAGACTACGGACACTGGGTAAACCATTCTTTGGGGATCTCAGTGAGACTTCTAGCTTCAGGGTGGGGGAGCTCTTTCCTCCGTCAATGCTAAGAGCTGGCTCTGTAGATCTGAGCAGACTGGACTTAGGAGTTTGTGGCATTAAAACGGCGCATCAGAGCGCTAATTAAGCTCCTTGGAATGTTCACTGATACCTACCTACCTACCTTTCTAATTTCAGAATATTCACTAATAATTAATTTATAGAAGATAATAATGCCATATCCATTTGAAGTCAAAATTCAATGTCAACCAGGAGCTATTCCAACAATAACAAAATCAACATCAGTTGTTTCACTGAACTGTCCAGGCGGCATGCACTTGTACGCCTCTGTACTAGCCAGTATCAAGAATGTGGGGAGGGGTGTTGATCCTTTTGGACACTTCAGCCCCTTTCATGTCGTGAATAATACCTTATGTGTTGAAAACAAAATTTTATTAAAATCCGTTTATTGTCTGTCTGTGGCTTTGTCCGTCCGTCCGTCCATCTCTCTGTCTTTTTTTATTAAGGAAGTGAAAACCTTCAAAAGACACTGGTGCGGAATTGTTCTCCAACTAACATCAATCGCTTCTGCCATCGCTACCGATAAAGGAGGGATGGGTTTGATGTTATATATATTCGTTATCTTATTTGCCGAAGTGTCAATGGCCACCATTCCCGAGGTAATTATCGCCGCATTATCTAAGACGGACAGAATACACCCTCAGAGCTGTTCTTCTGTAAACCGCACTAACTTTATGTGCGGCAGATAAGATATGTAGCGCGAGTCGAACTGGGACTGCATACAGCAAGATGGAACTCACCACCCTGGCACCGCGGACCTTCTATATTAAGCAGCATTCTTGTCAGAGCCATACTGACAGTGGATACCTTTTTGTAAATGTACTTCACTTGCTGCTTAAAATTGAGCTTTGCATATACCATCACTCCCAAGTATTTGATGGCTGATTTGGAAGAGGTGATATTACTCCCAGTTTTAATGCGAGCAAGATTTCTTTTCCGGTGCATGGTGATGACCGCTTCCGCCTTTTCCTCCGCGAGGGCCAGCCCAGGTTCACATGAGTACAACTCAGCACTTTCGAGATGTTTTGTAACCATAACCAGTGCAATGTCGTCGGTGTAGCCCACCACCATGGCCTCCTCCGGAACCGAAAGATTAAGAATATCGTTATATATGATGTTCCACAGTAGTGGGGCCAGTACGGAGCCCTGCGGTACGTGCGGCGTAGACAACATACTCCTGAGGTCGATCATCGATCTCATACCAGAGTCTACGTTCTTGCAAGAAGCTATCCACAACGGGAGCGAGATAGGTAGGAACACCAATTGTCGCCTGGGACTTATGTATTGGTCCAATTTCCATAATTGCATTTACGGCCAGGGCAGCAACCAATTTGATGGCATCGATGTTTAATCTGGCTTCCCATACTGTCGATCTGAGAGGCCTTCTTGACTCTCACCAAATGGGAGCAAGCAATTATAGATTGCCTGCTCGAGCGGGCATCTAGGGAGGTCTATAGGAAAATGGCTCACCTGGAGGTTTGCCAGCTTTAGGCAGTACCAACTTCTGCCGCTTCCATGCTATGAGGAATATCCCTTCGAAAATGCACGCTTCGAAGAACTCGGTGAACATGTCCGGTCTAGATTTCACAGCGAGCTTAAAAGTCCTATTCGGTATTCCGTTCAGACCTGCAGCTTTATTGTCACCTATTCTCACGCAGATCTTCTACAACTTGTCTGTGGTTACTGCCGGAATAGTTCTCATATTCACAGTTCCCTGAATGGTGGGGGAATAACCTTTGGATGATTTTGAGCAAGAGGCAAGGAGATGGTAATATATGCTCGTGAACTGCTGAAATGAAATTATCCGCCGGGATTGACGGTTTCCTCGTGGGACTTTTCTTGGTGGTCCCTGGAATTTCTGTTGAGATGACACTTCCATTGACCCAAAAGTCCTTCAAACCCGCGTAAGACCCCAAAATGAGACATCAGTCTTGAATACAACAGTTTGAAGATCATTTGATTGCTGAAAGCTATTATTAAGGCTACAATATCACGTGGTGCATCCAAGTAGAATCTCGAAGGAATTAAAATTCTAAGAGGAGTCCGTTATCGGAGGGAGGGATTCAATATATTTTGACATGAGTTCAGTTTATCGTCGATAATAACGGCCCTGTCCATATATTCACAATAATTAACGCCTTCCACGCCTATAGGAAAATTGCGATAACCAGTCAAAGTAAGAACCTCGGTTTTGTTGGTGTTTATCTGCATTCAACTGGCCCCTGTTATCGTTTGCCTTAGCTTAACGATGCAGCGTTTCCACTGTCTATCTAGTTAACCATATTACCAGCGATAGCATAGCAATAGTAACAGTTAAAATGAAGTATAAATAAACATCTTTTTACAGGAACACCAGGGGGGAGGGTGTAGGGAGATAGAAAATTTATCCATATCAACTCGTGATTAACTTCAGGATAGGAGGAAAAACAGGTGAGGGGACAACACGATTTTTTTTTTTAATTTTCAAGAAGCTATTGTCATTGATTTTGGGAGGGAGAGTTTTTGTTGGAAATCCTTTATAGTGACTAAAAATTTACTTCTTAACTCTGGCGATTTTTTATCTCAAATTTTAATTCAAATTTTTCAAAACCCAACAAACAACATCTTCTCCTAAAAATGCATTGTAAAATTCCATTCGACCCTCTTTTGTCGAATAATAGACGTTGGATATTTGCGGAAAAACCGCCATTGGTTCAAGAGTTCAATCTACGTTCAAATGATGAGGTCATAGTGAATATCCTCATCTCTAGATCTCGTCTCGTCTTTGAAGTACCCCAAAAGGGGGAGGCTTAAAGTGTTAAACAATACGAAAACATTTGCTAGTACTTGAAGTAAACCGTTGCACATTTTTCCAGATACACTTCATCCCTTAATGTCGTATTATCGTTCCAATTAAAAAATTTCGCAGACACACTCACAAGGGGGAAAATAGAAGTCGTATGAACTTATTTGCGGACTACATTTGCAAATGTTGGTATCTGGAAAATTATTGGATATGAAAATGATAAAATGACCAAAATATGCAGAGGGGAGGCAAAGCGGTTTGGTTGAGGATGAAAAACTCAACATTTAAAGACTCTTGAACCTCTCTATGTCGTACTTCTGCAGAGCCACGAGGGAGTTTCCATAAAGCATGAAGTACAGCGTTTAGCAATGCCAAATGGAAAAATAGGGTTCTGATTCAGTCTGATGATCATTTGACCCTTGAAGTTTCGAAGTCCTTCTTCGGTAAATGACTGTAAGAAATATTTAAAGGACAAAGAAAGAGAATCATGTATAGAGAGGTAATTTAGTTCAGGGACAATTTTATGTTAGGATTCAGTTTCGGAGTGGTTTCTTCTGATGCAGATAATTTGACTGAGTAATAAGGACCTAACATGGCTAATTGATTAAAGTTTTTAAAGTTGTTAAGGTATATAAAAATCGGAATCGTATAATAATTTAAATTGCTTTTAAGCAGGATCGGTGGCAGCTCCTGTTCCATATTTGATTTAGCAATTATCTTGTGGAAAATCCTCATATCAGGCAGCGAAGATTAACAACATCTCGTTTAGCAAAACTAACCACTTCTGATTTCCTTGCTTATATTTTTTTTAATTTAAAACGTAGAAGTGGATGAAGTAGATGTATGAGTTTGATCAAGTTTTTCGTAGGGTGGGGTAGAAGGGGATGATTCCTGCAATCCGGGAATTTTCTTCGGGGCCAAAATAGAGGATACAACAAAGTAGGTCGACTGTGTACTTTCAGGGAAAGCATAATTTCCACCCCGGACCAAAATTTTCTCTTAACGACATTCTGATAATCAATGAAGCGCTGTCAGCTGCAGTAACCTGCCCAGAATTAATTGAGTTAAATATCTCGGGTCAATGCTACCAGCCGAGGGATTGTTTCACGCATTAATGCGACCTGGATGAAGTGGAATTCGGCGTGGCGTATCAGCGAATGCCTCAAATCTAAAATTTACTGCAATGTCGCCCTTCTGCTGCTCTCTATAGTTCTGAGTTTTGGCCGACTATAAAAGACAATGAACAGCGTCTTGCGGTAATGGAGACGAAGATTTTGCATTGCACTCTTGGCATGACACGTTTTGATTACAACCGAAATGAAGATAACCGCGATCGATATGAGATTGCACCGGATGGGAATTAAAAGCCTCGAAATTGCATCCAAATCAAGCATTTGATAAAATAAAATGACGAAACCGATCATGACACGTTTATTTTACACAAAACCTTGAAAAGGTGACTCCGAACTCCTAACGTTGGCTGGATTCCAGGACATGTTGGACAGATTGGTCTTGGATGCAAAGGGACGGAAATCAAAATCCATCGCCACTGACTTCGATGCACGGGCCATAGAATGGGGAAGTTCACTGATGAATGCAACAAGTGGTTCCGGAAATATCAGTATTTGCAGAATAAAAGACAAAACTAGCGAATAGAAAAAATAAGTTTTATTATTTCAAATAATTAATCGCTAGAAATATTTATTATTATCCTGTTAAGGGGAAGTCGCATCGCGTCCTTAAAGAACTATTGTGCCCCTTTTGCTGGTTATAGTGTACCTATTAATCATAGTATCTTAAGCAAACCTATAATCGTCAGGAACTTTAGTATATTCCCTATTTCCAGATTTTTCAACTTTGCATTTGGTATTAAGTGTTCTCCCAGATGCATCGACCTACTTTGCGTAAGTGCCGGACACTGTCCCAGGACGCGTATAGAAGTTTCGTCACACTCTTCACCTTCAGGCAGTGTCCGTAGATATGCCTTGTTTCTCTAGGTGTTAGTTTAGTCGACTATGATTCGGAGGTTCTTTTTGGTGAGGTTTATGCAATCCTTTGTGCGGATGGGTTCCTATCCCCCAATAAGCACCCTGGACTGCTCCATCCCTGATAGGCCAGCCCAGTACAGTTCCCTCAACCGTTCCTCTTTATTTTTTAATGTCATAGCTATGAAACCGTTTCCGATTCACAGAATTGTTCTGGCCCGTGTAAAGGCGTCCCTGCCCTCTTCTTGACAAGTTCGTCCGCTGCCTTCTTGCCTTCCAACCCAACATGGCCTGAAACCCAGAGTATCCAGACCTTGTTGGGCGAGGCGAGCATATTCAGTCTCTCAAGGCATTCCCATACCAGTTTAGAGTTCAGCTGGTTGGACCTAAGTGCCTTGATTACTGCTTGGCTATCGGTGTGAATAAATATGTTCTGCCCCCTGTAGTTCCTTTGCAGATTAAAGGAGGCATATTGGCGCATTGGCTCAAAGTACATTTTCCTTGGACCAATGATACCGGCACCCGCTCCCTCTGCTGTGAGGGATCCGTCAGTGTATCAAACAATCAGTTGCTGGTTTAAGTCGTATGTCGCAGCCACGCTTTCCCAGTTTGCCTTGTTACTCCAAAGTGTTTCAAACTTCTTATCGAAGTGAAACCTCGTTGTCATGTTGCCCCTCGGTATCAGTAATTCGGGATACCGCCTAGAAAGGATATCAATCTTCCTTCGATTTAGGCAGCTCCCCGCCTAACTCATACTACCGGTCATCCTAAATATTGATCTCCTTGCCTGCATCTGTATGTGGGTATCTGGGTTTAATCCCAGAAGGACCTCCAGGGATGCCGTTCCAGTATTAGTTAACACGTCTAGGAGTTCATCCATTACCATACTCCACATTAGCGGCGATAGTACTCCACCCTGTTTGCTTCGCGCATTAGTCCCACTTGGATGAAGTGGCGTTCCTCAACAAACGTTCTTTATGATCGACGTATCAGAGAACGTCTCAACAAAAAAATTTATCAAAGCGTCATCCTATCACCCTCTATGGTTCTGTGTGCAAGCCTACTACCATATAAAAATCAATGAATAGCGCATCGCGGTAAAGGAAATGAAGATCTGAAACGTTATTGAAGCTAAAGATTAGAAGAAGCAGTAACGAAATAGGAAAAGAGAAGCAAAGTAATTAGAAAAGTATAAAAAGTGCCAATACTCTCGATAAAGGGTACATATCAAACCTCTGTCGACAAGAAATGCCACAAATCAAATCTGGATCTTATCGTTATGTCTTTTCGCAAGGGCACCGCTATTGTCTGAATTGACATTGTTGGTATGGCGAAGTTGAAGATCTGTCAAATAATGCGCTAACAACTGTTATTACCTCTTGACCGGAGAGTGGAGCTACCTCTGAATTGCCAGAGGTGAGGTGATAACAGTATTAGCGCATTATTTGACAGATCTTCAAATTCGCCATACCAACATCCCCTCAGATCGAGGACGGCACTTTGAATTGACGTTGTTTCAAGAACTCGTAACCTAAACTGCGTAACTCACAACAGAACTCTAGCGTACAATTGCTGTAGCTGATGGTATTGGACACCGTCTTTATCGTCCCCGTAGAGAAGCAATATACTTTTGCAATAGCCTCCGAACGAGAGCATGACATGTCGTGAAAACATTCGAACGGCTTAGAAGGATGACCTCGGTGTAATCGCTGCTGAGATTATATATGGTCTACCGCTGCATATCCCAGGTGAATTCTTCAACTCACAGTCTAACAACGAGCTTGCCTAATGTTGAAAACAGTTAAGATGGCATTCCTACATGTTATAGGCGATACGATAGCAAGAAAGTGGACTTCAAACTCTTAACGTTGGTTGAATTCCAGGACATGTTGGACAGATTGGTCTTGGATGCAAAAGGACGGAAACCAAAAATCATCGTCGGTGACTTCAATGCATGGGCCACAGAATGGGGAAGTTCTTGGACGAATGTAAGAGGGCATTGTCTCCTAGAGGCTTTCACGCAGTTAGATATCATTTCGGCTAACGACGATCAGGTGCATACTTACCGGAAAGGGCGGCCGGTTTGGTTGTGGATCTGTCTTTTGTTAGTCCTTGACTAGTTCGCGATATATCCTGGAACGTTAGTGAACACTGCACTCACCCAAAGTCTGGTGGGAGGCTTACCAGACCAACGATTCAGCTTCCGTGTGGTCAAATCAACTGTTGACCCCATAAAAATGGCCACTGGCTTAGCTAAAAATGCGATGTTCGAAAGGGGTGGTACTAGCAAGTATTGTGCTGTGATTGCCCTTGACGTGCAAAATGCGTTCAACTCGGTCAGTTGGAACCTTATAAGGAGGTCATTTGCGGCGATTGGTGTATCCAACTACTTAATTGCTCTAGTCGATAGCTATTTAACAAATAGAAGGCCGAATAGAAGTAAAGAATACGAGGGTATTCTACAGGGCTCTGTTCTAGGACAGCTATTGTGGAACATCATGTATAATGTCTTTAATGTCCTAGTTGCTAGCGAGGGCGCAATAGTGAGTTGCGCTGCTGACATAGCGGCGATTGTAGTTGCAAAAAATCTGGGGGATGTAGAATTACATTCATCCGAAGCAATCACTGCTATAAAGAAGTGGCTGAAAGATGGAGGTATTGCACTCGTAGAGTATAAAACAGAGGCAGTACTTGCCTCGAAGCGGCGTAAGGGCACTACTGCTCGTATCAGAATGAAGATGCATATCATTACTTCAAAACCAGCAATTAAATAAAGATAATTATCCGCAACACCCATGTCAACGTGCTTACCGGGCAGGACAGTCAACTGAAACTGCTTTGTATTGGCTGACGCGATACCATAGAACCTAAAGAAATAGCATTGTGTACGTTTTTAGACTTTAGACGTTCGAAAACCCATCGCATACAGGGATACGCGCTACACTAATCCGTACGGGGTGGGAAACACCCTGGCCTTCTGAATATATAGAATGCTAGAAAGTAGGCAAGTCCCGAAAGGTGCAAATTCTATTTATGAAGTCTATTCAAGGTTGTCGACAGGATGGGGTATTACCAACTGTAGGGGCAAATACAAATATACCCTATCTGACAGAATTCGAACTCGACTACGAATCACTAGTACCTGGTGCAGATACGCGAGGCTGCGAATCAATCCAGTCAACGCCAATATAAGAAAATCCACTATGAAGCGTAGGCTTGATCACCTAAGAGCCATAAATTTACATGGTATGGAGATGAAACGAGTAACATAGGTCAAATGTCTGGGAATGACACTAGACCAAAAACTATTCTAGAAGCAACATGCTGAAAACATATGCTGGAAAGATGCAATGGCTCTCTTGATTTGCAAGCCCATGGCAGGGTAAAAATGGGGATACACCTCGAAAATTCCGCACTATGTACACCTTATGATAGTAATGCCAGTGACTAAGTATACAGCGGTAATCTGGGCAGACAAAACTCAACCCAGACTGGCTTGCATGAGTATCAGAGAGGCAATGGGGCAACAGCATTCCTAGAGATCCTTCTGGGTTTAATTCCTCTTCATCTGCATAAACAGATGTAGGCAAAGAAGGCGGTCTCCAGTATGTCGGGCAGTACCAGCGAGGAGTGGACTGCCTAAATTGAAGGAAGATTGATATTCTTTCTAGGCGGAATCCGAACTACTGATACCAAGGGATAGCATGATAACTAGGCCCCGATTCGATAAGAAATTTATAACACGTTATGTATGTCTTCTGCAAATCAAATTTATTTAATTTAACGACCACCTCCAACAAATGGGCGGCTAGGAAATATCCAAAATGATATTCAAGAAACGGTTTAAAACCCGATGGAAAGCCGGGAGAGTCATGGGAGAAAGCAGACGACGCCCACGACATGTTGCTATGCTCTTGGAGCCAACGAATTTCGGGAAGTCACGGAGAGGAAGGTTTGTCGAGGACTCAGTGTTTCCATCTCTACATCGCTTTACTCCACCTAAAGAAGGCATTTGACCACGTGGATCACAAATTGCCATACCTGGTATGTACAGTACAGCAACTCGGAAATTAACGAAAGAGTTGAATGACTCTTTGATTTTATTATTATTACAATAACATCAGTGTGTAACTGGGGCAATATACCAACCGTCCATTTCGCTAGCTCGAAGAACTGTGACGGTGGGGAGCAGGTCATTGATATCACCCTACTATTCTTATGGTGGAGAACTGGAGAGTTTCTGACCAGAGATCAGTTGAATACTTTTCAGGCTAGATCTCGGCGCAGAGGTCTCCAAATGCTTCAGGGACCCCAGAAGGATTGACTGAAGAAAGTTTGGTCAAGTAATTAAGAACAAACCCTCAGGTGTGCAAATTGCCAAAATTGACACGACAGATGAACTAGAGTTAAAAGTCTGGGCTCTGGAAAAGGCATTCGATACCGCCTTTAAAGCCTCGTGCCCAGATAAATACAGTAAGAAGACATTGCCACCGTGGTGGTGAATGAATCTACAGGCATAAATATTGGCAGCCATACAAGGAATGGGTAAAACTGTACATACACGGCCATTAGAAAATTCGGTATCCCGACGAAATTATGATAGTAAGACTGACTAGGCTGACCCTGACTAATGTGCGAGGTCAGATAAAAGCAGTAGGACCACTTTCGAGACCATTCAACATCAACAACGTTCTACGACAAGGGGATGCCATATCATGTGTCCTCTTCAACCTGGAGAGGCACCATCCTCTTCCAGTCCACCCAACTACTGGCCTACGCTGGCGATATTGGCATTATGGGAGGAACAACCCGAGATGTGCAGTCTACTTTCATCCAGATCGAGCAGACGCCGCGAGATCTAGCGAAAAATGAGAACAAGACGAATTACATGGTGGCAACGTGACAGCGCCAAAAATGAAAGAACGAACAACAGACAGGATACCGGTTGTTGCGCCGTTGATGATGATGATGCAAATACTGCCTGAAGAAGTACAAGTCGGCCATGGCTGGACTATTGCAGAACATTGAAAGCACCAGCCAATCCGCGAGGCTCGTTAAGATTTTGTGTAAGGATAATAAGAGCCCATCCTTTCTTAAAAAGTCGGAAAATTCCTGGATGGAATCTTCTGGTGAAACATTGAAGCTGCTGGTTCAGATGCACAGATGCACAACGAGGAGGACTGTGAGCCAGAACCAGCTTCTCTGCATTAAAATCTCCGCTCTCAGATGGCATAATGCCAGTCATCGACAGAAACAGCAGGAAAGGGTAGTGCCGTGGCTTGTTCAAATTTTCTGGAGCTTTTGACTAAGCAGCCTTACCGCTTTCGACCCTAGACCCACTTAGGACTCATTCTGAAGAGAATGCCTTTCTCTAGGCCTCAACATACCTACCTCAAAGACAAATCGACAGAAACCGCTGTCCACGAGGTAATTGGCACGATTGATCGGTCACTGCAGTACAAGCAGTATACCGTAACTGCCTTCTTAGATATGGAAGGACAACGTTAGTAACAACGCCATCAAAGAAGTATAGGATTGGAGGGGTATCTTACGTATTAGATTATATCCATGCTAAAAATCAGCATAATCCAGTCGGATCTGGGAGGCAACCACTTGGCTAGAAGTGTGAGCAGAGGCATGCCCCAGGGTGGCGCCATCTCTCCGGAGTTCTGGTTAGTAGTGATGGACGAAATTTTATGAGGATTGGACAGAAGCCAGAAGAAGGTAGTAGCGTACAATGACTTGGTGGTTGTATCAGGGATGTTTTCGTCCATTACGGGAGACATGTTGGAAGGAGCGTTGGGGAAAATGTGCCTGTGGGCCGCAACATGTAGACTCGCATAAACCTACCTAACATGGCTGAATGAACAAGGATTGGTTCTTTCCTGCAATGTAAAGTATGTGGGTGTAATACTGGCTCCAAAACTATATTGGAGATTGAACACAGAACTGAGGATTAAGAAGGGCTGCATTGCCTTCTATGCCTGCAAGAGAACCGTCGCGAATGGGGTCTCCGGCCGAGGATGGTTCTCTGGATGTTCACTGCTGTGGTGCATCCAATTCTAACCTACGACTCAGTTGTATGGTGGACAGCTTTGAGCAAATGGTACGATAGAACGAAGCTTAATAGGATTCAAAGAACTGCGTGTGCAGGTGCTACTGGGGCTCTGAAATCTTGCCCGGCAAATACTCTCAATGGACTCCTGCATCTTCTTCCGCTAGACCTCCACATTGAATACGTTGCAGCGTGCAGTGCCGTCAGACTACGTGAGTCCGGATGTTCTGCAGCGAAGTCCTATGGCCACAGCAACATTCTAGACGAAGTACCTCGGGAAATCTGTGCATTCCCTACGGACTATGCCACATGCAGGCTGAACTTCACGAGAAACTTTGCTGAGGACTTTCCAACCAGGGCAAAGACCGGCGGCGTGTTGCAAGGTTATAACTAAGTATTTTTTATCGGCGGATCAAAGATGGCCTGTGGAGTCGGCGCGGGGGTTTTCTCGAATACACACAGTGAATCCTAGTAGTATGGTCTCCTAGGTTTCGCCAGTGTATTCCAGGTGGAAGTACTGGCGATATTGGAAGTCTGCCGATGGCTGGAGCATGATCTGAGACCGAAGCGTAACATAGCCATTCTGACCGACAGCGAATCGGTCATTAAGGCCTTGTACTCAGCGACGACATCCTCCAGGCTGGTGAGGCAGTGCAGAAATGCGCTGAATAGTCTGGGCGCCACACTCAAGGTCACCGTCCTGTGGGTTCTGGACAAAGGAACAGAGAGAGGAATGTGCGGGCTCACGGATTGTTCAGGCCAAGTTCTTGGTAGTCCTTCGGGGGGTTCCGTCGGTGTCTCACTGGCGACCGTCAAGAGCGGAATCTACTCACACTACTTCGCAGCCGCCGGTCTTAGATGACGAATGCTTACCACCTGTGCCAAGTCAAGAAAGATTTTGCCCACTTATAACATAGCCCGATCACGAGAGCTCCTGTGCCAGACGTGTGTAAATGCATACAAGATTACGGCAGTCTGCACGAGGTACTAGCCGATAGGAGACCATGCCGTTAGGCTTGGCATACCCTACAATTCGCATTGCCGAAGCTACGGAGAAGGAGAGGACCCTCAAACACTTCCTTTGCGATTGCCCAGCTCTACCTAGAGTCAGGCTACGGACGCTGGGTAAATCATTCTTTGGGGACCTCGGTGAGATTTGGAGCTGCAGGTTGGGAGAGCTGCTCGCTTTCGTGAATGCTACGGGCTGGCTTTGAAGATCTGAGCCAGCTGGACTCTGCCTCTATGCTCTCATAACAGCAGGAATTACCGCGGTTAGCAAATGGGGCCACAGAAGATTAAAACTAAATGATCTGAATTACTACTTTCACCAACTACTAACTGGCGATTAAATTAATGTAAATAATTAGGCGATATTTTTTATTTCGCTAGCATTTATTCTGGTACGATATTCAGATATTTTGGGGGGGGATTCGAACCCGGGCCGAAGATAAAGAGAGACGAGCGCTTAACCAACTCAACCATCACGCTGCGAGTAGTTAATATTTATTTTCACCAATTAACTCTTGATTTTGTTGTACGCAGATAACGAATGCAAAAACTGGCGGAATTTCGTACAAGATAATTTTTAAATTGCAACACATTTTGAATTATTCGTACAAAAACATACAACTGCCTGCATTTTTCTCTGCTCCTCTAGCATCTCATATCAGACCATTTAACCGCGAATTTCCTAATCGCCCACTTTCTCAATCAACATGTGTAATTCGGAAAACCAAAAACCATTATGTGATTAAAATAAATAAAATACTGTAACGTGTGAATATTTTTATTTTAGACTGGGAAATGAAACTTTCCCGAATAAATGCCGCAGATTACTGATGACGAAAATGCCCTCCTTCAATGTTACAGCAAGAAGTACATAGCGTAGTATTTCGTTTTGTTATCATCACCAAGTCTGCATGTTATCCTCCATCTCACAAGTTCACTTTGAATCATATGTTCTCATTCACGTGGTGAAATCCATTTGTTCCAAAAAGATATTCCCATGACTAACAAAAGTCGATAAATCATATCAGACGCCAATTACATGCACTTGACCTCCACGCATCCCTCTCGTGATAAATTGAAATGTAATATCACAATGATATTCGTGTAATACAGAGAATTACGTACAATCGAATTTGGGGGAAGATTGTACGAGGGTGAATTTTATGGATATTATGAATTATCTGATCTGCGTTTGTTGTCTTCACTCAAGTGAAGAAAGTGAATGTTACCGAACATTGTTTGCTGCGTTTAGAGAGGAATATTTTGAGGGGTGAATCGTAATTTGTTAGCATTGTATGTAATATAATTGAAAAAGTTTATGAAAATTTCGCAAGTTTTTGAAAAAAACATTTCCTCTACGGAAAATAATCGATTGTGGTTTCACCATTTCCCGGAGAGCAACGAGACCGCGAATAGGCGCCAGTTTTAACTACTATCTTTCGACTAGTCCACAGCCCATCATGGCTGCGAATTACATATATTCAATTACCTAAGCTGATCCAACCAGGATCATTTCCTTCTAGTGGAAGCTGGAGTCCAGGGTTCTCATTCATTCGATGATTTGCCGCAACTCAATTGATGTGCTTCCATTACTAACAGCTTTGAAGACTTCTGGCCTACATAGATATAACATTTATTTCAGATATTAACGCGAACTTCTTAGAAGTTAGGAAAAGGAGAGAAATAGAATCCGGTAACTGATGGGGCCTCTCTTGACGGGAAATGGATGCCGCAATAATTGCAGTCAACAGAGGTCCTGGAGATGAAGCATCAACGACCGACCTTCATAATCATACTTGGCCCCAGTCGCAAAAAAAGTCGGAATGGCTGGTTCGACGATGAATGTAAGCTAACAACGGAACGGAAGAATGCCGCATACTGAATAATACTGCATTGTCAAAGAACGTGGGCATGCCCAGAGACTTATCACGAACTCCGTCGAGCGGAGAAGCGACTTCACAGACAGAAAAAGGAAGCTTAGGAGAACCAACAGTTCTGTGAACACGAGAAGTACAGGGAATAACCGTACCAGGTGCGCCAGTTTGAGTAACAAGCCAGCAGGGTCTAGCTTTACACCTCGATGCTCCTCATCTGGTAGAGACAAAGAGGGAAATCTGATTTCCGACAGAGTGGGCCTATTAGAGCAATGGGTTGAGAAGTTTGATGAGCTACCGAACAACCAGAACATCGGCAAGTTGGAGGTCCCGTCAATTCAAGATGACGGACAAATACTGCCGATGGAATTACAGCCGAATTGGTTAAATATGGAGGCGACCAATTACACCAAGTGGTTCATCAACTTGTGCTCAAGGTATGGGGCAGCGAATCAATGCCTGACGATTGGCAAAGGGTCATAATCTGTCTCGTACATAAAAAGGGAGATATCACACAGTACAGCAATTATAGAGGTGTCACGTTGCTGAATACCTTATAGACGGTATACCGCGCTATCTTGCTAGGCCGGATAGCCTCATACGCCCAGAACATCACTGGCCCATATCAAAGAGGTTTCACTCCAGGCAAATCAGTAACAGATCAGATTTTCTCTGTGCGGCAAGCGATTGAAAAACTGTTGGAATATGGACATCAGTTGCACCATCTTTTCTTCGACTTTAAAGCCGGCTATGATAGTATAGCCAGGGTAAAACTGTACACAGCCATGAGAGAATTCTGTATCTTAACGAAATTGATAACACTGACTAGGCTGACCCTGACCAATGTGCGAGGCCTGATAAAAGTAGCAGGATCACTCTCAACACCATTCGACATCAACAACGGTCTACGACAAAGGGATACCTTCTCATGCGTCCTCTTTAACCTACCCCTGAAGAAAGTGATCCGTGATGCTGAGGTAAATGCGAAAGGTACGATCCTCTTTAAGTCCACCCAACTACTGGCCTATGCTGACGACATCGACATCATGGGAAGAACCACCCGAGACCTACAAACTGCCCTCATCCAGATCGTGCAGGCGGTAATTGACGTGAGATCTTGGACTGCACATCAATGAAGGCAAGACAAACTATATGGTGGCAACGTTAGCACCGAAAACCAACCAACCAACAATGTCAAACCGCACTGGTCAAACGGGAAGAATAAAGATAGGAGAATACAACTTTTAGACCGCTGATAATTTCTCCTATCTATTGTCAAAATCACAACCAATAACAGCTACGATGATGAAATCCGCGCACGGCTGCTGGCTGCCAACAGAGCCTATTTCAGCTTACAAAAACTGTTCCACTCGAAAGGTCTCACCATAGGGTCAAAGCTCTTACTGTACAAGACTATGATCTTGCCAGTCCTCATGTATTCCTCGCAGACTTGGGTTCTTAGCAAAAAAAATTGCAAATTCTGGGCCGCCTTCGAGAGAAAAATCCTCCGAAGAAATTTTGGCCCCCTACATGAGGATGAACGATTCCGTACCCTACATAACGACGATATCTATGAGCGATACCATGATCGTTAGGCTCTGGATAAATTCCGGCACAATAGGTTACGGTGGGCGGGTCACTTAATCCATATAGATGAGGATGATAAAACCCGGAAATTCTATAAGGGCAATATCTATGGTAGAAAAAGAAGACGAGGCGGACCCTGCCTAAGATGGAGCGTTGGCGTAGGCCAGGACGCCAGACAGCTTTCAGTAATATTGAATTGATGACCTCGGCGCAAAACTGGGATGTCTGGAGCTTCTTATTAAGGCAGGCATAGACCGAATACCGGTTGTTGCGCCGTTGATGATGATGATGATACATAAAAAGGGAGATATCAGGTAGTGCAGCAATTATAGAAGTATTACGTTGCGGAGTACCATCTATAAGCCATTCTCCGCTATCTTTCTAGGTCGGATTCACGTATTTCCGTGGGGGATAGCTTGTTATGTGAAACATGGCGATCAGTCAGTACTTGCCGGTCCCAATACATCCTCTAAGCAGGACTATCAAGTACCGCTTCCGGCTCATATCGGTAAACTGGACATGTTCTCATGATCAGCCCATGCTTGTATGCATGGTTTCGATGGATACATATAGTGTTATGCCTGGTGATGTATTGCACCAGTGCCATAACACTGCAGTCAGAAATGAGATGGTCCAACGTCTCTAGCGCCGAACCACATATTCTGCACTGGTCGTTCTCCACCCGTTCTTTCATGATAAGCTTGTTATAAGCTCGGGTGGCGACCACGTCGTTCTGAATGGTACACATGAACCCCTCCGTCTCAGTAAAGAGCTCCCCAGTACACAGCCATCTGTTCGACAATTGCAAATCGACAAATGGCTGCCAAAGACAATTCACGTGTTTACCGTGCATTGACTTCGACTTCCATTCACCGATTCGCTCTTGGTCCAACTTCACCCCACTTAGAGGATCGAAAGGTCAATCCTTCAAGTTAAGTGGAATCAGTCCACAGTCTACCTTACAGACAGCCGCATGTAAGGGACTCGCCTGTTCTTTGCTGTAAAAATAAGCGCGTAGCGAGTCGACTTGGCGGTGATGTTGCGCCAGCACGTCAACCACGCCCTTACCCCCGATGTCACGAGGCAGGTTCATCCGCTCCACTGCAGACTTTGGATGATGCATTCGGAATTTGGACATGGTTGTCCGTATGCGCCACTGGACGTTTTCCAGATCGGTCTTCGTCCACGGCAATATTCCGAATGCATAAGCCAGTGAAGGGATAACGAATACATTCAACGCGCTTATTTTATTCTTCCCCGAGAGATGCGATTTCAGCAACAGCTTTATTCGTCGCAGGAAATTGGACAGCAGAGCATCCTTCAGATCACCAACTCGAACAGAATTCCTAGTTACTTGTAGAAGTTGCCTCGGTCATAGCTTCGATGCTATTTCCGGCATGCGGCTTGTGATGATCTTTGCGGATGGCTTGGATTCGACACTTGTCTAATCCAAAACTATCCGAATATCACGGTTGAACATGTCCACTATTCGCAATAGACTTGTAAGATGGTCGTCAATACCAGCATGCAGCTTGATGACATCTAAGTACGGCAAATATGTCAGTTCGCAATTAGCACGTAAGCCATACTTCATTGCAAAACCATGCCCTCTGGCATCATTTAGTTGCCATGAAAGGGGGTTTAGTGCCATGCAAAATCAAAGGGGACTCAAAGAATCCGCCTGGAAGGTGCCCCTTCATATGAATGGGCTCTGAGGTATTAGCACCCTCAGATGAAGGCGCTGATAAGGTGGTGTGCCAGCTTTTCATGACTATCGCCAAAAACTATATTAGTTTCAGATCAATGAGATACAGAGGCAGGACATCGATTAGCCAGGTATGCGGAACGCTATCGAAAACCTTGGCATAATCGCTATAGCAACTTAAAAGGGTTCTTTGGCCTTTAGTTCCTCGTCCTACAACTACCGAGTGGATAATGAGTTGCTGTTTGCAACCCGTTGACCCAACTCGGCAACCCTTATGCTCCTCGGACAGAATGTTGTTGGTCTCGAGGCGCGCAACGACCCTTAAACTAATAATGGATGTGATGAATTTGTGGAGGGTTAGTAAGCAAGTAATCGGTCTTGCGTCTGCGGGGTCCTGCACCGTGTCCTTTTCAGGGATAAGATAAATTCCTCCGGCCGACTCATGACCTCATTTATACTGCGTGCCAACCGACTGTGTATGCTGGTAAATTTCTTATACCAGAAATTCTGCACCCGATCTAGACCTGGGCGCGTAACCACCGTAGTTCACCCCAATACCCTTTCGCTTCCGTCACCGAAAACTGTACTATCTGGACGCTATGTTGGGATTCGTTGAGAGATCGTTCCTCGCGTATGTTGCATTCTCGACACGTCTGGAAAGTTTCTACTTTAGTGTATCCAGAATTTCAACTACGGGTGTCTCACTGGGGATGGCATAGTTCCGGTAACCCCTCCGCACTTTATTCTTCATCCGTCTGCTGGCATTGCCAGACCTGATCTGAATCAGTCTAGCAATGTCGAGTCGAGTCGAGTCCTGCCGACGTTCCAGACGAATTTCCATGGTGGATCTCTTTGGTCACTCAAACCAATAACACGAAAATGAATCTTCTGACTGTGCAATCTGACAGCCGCAACTGCACCACAATACACAAATGATTGTAGTTACTGCAGCGATATATCAGTACACAGCTGAGATGCAATCTTACCATTGATTTGAGATAGAATTCTCGGAGCTGCTGGAGATGCATAGAGCCTGGAAATACCTGGTCTATGCAAAGGATCCATTTCCGAGAATTCGATACATGGTGTTTGGAATTCATCCCGAACCTCAGCGGAAATCTCAGAGATCCATTTCTTCAGACCATTTCATCCGCTGCCTAGGCGAACCTGTTGAAGTGGTCGCCACAGATTGTGGTGAAACTGCTGCAGCAGGCAGAACAGCGTCTGCCCCATGGCTAGCGGTTTCGACGCCGTGCTGTTCATTACGCGAGCTCGACCCAGTCATCAAGTCAGACGACTCCCACCGGTTATCCGTACCGGACCTCAAATTTCTCTTTCTTCTCATTAGATAGATTTGCGTTTTATACCTAACTGCCAGGTGTGGGGATAGCTTCTTCAGTGAGTAATCTACAGGACTGCATGGTTCTTGCACTTTCCTCACCTACCCCCTGAGATGTTGCGGTGGAGTACAGTCATTCAGGTTGAAGCTATCCATCCCTCCTCCTTTCACAACCGGGCTAGGGACCGACTGCCGCGGAGTTTTATTATATTATTTTCGCTTGCAAATATTGCTGCGCATATTCGCAGCTTCACGTGCCATACACAAATGCTTTTTCATCATCGGCATCGATCAGCTAGTTGTAAATACACTTAATTGCACGCTGTGATAGAAACATACATAGAATCGCAATGCAAATTAAAATTGTAGATACTGCAAGGCACCTGGGTTTTCGAGATTCGCTCGTGACTACTATACTTTTTTTGAGTTCCACATTTGGACGATATTTTCATGCTCTATTGTACAATACCAAATAAGTCCCCGGAGAGGTTCTAAGATGTACAATTTTCGGCATTATCCGTCACTTGATTTTTTACAATGTGCCTTCGTTTTGTCTTGCTTGTACTTTATTCATTTTTGTCGTATATCTTTTACATGTAGTACATGCACGTATATCCAAATGTCATGTTAGATTTTCATCCTTGTCTGTTAATAATTTCCACTATTTAGGGACAAATTGCTTTACTGGAGTGATTGGACAGCGAAATAAGATTCCCACTACTGCGTCGACGTTTTCTAGTTAGCTCACGTCACATAACCTCCAGTCTGACTTTTAGTTTGAAATATCTGATTGTCAGCCTTAAAAAGGAAGATTTTCTGCCCGTCGTGATAGGATGAACTGGAGTCAGTGAAAGGTGTCACTCTTCTCCAATTAAATTTAAAAATAGAAGCTTATATTCACCAACATTACTGAGATCTCCCCCCCCCCCCCCCCGCCGCTATGAAAGAGGCGAAGGATATGAACATTATTCAGTGGTTCTTTGGTTCTATGAGCATAACTCAGTGGTTCCTTGGCCATGCTGAGCCCACAGGAAATATTTTATTGTAGTTATCCTCATATGATTGCAGTCATTAAAATTAGTAGGTTTTCCCACAAACTATAACTTTTCTTCTTTAATTTCCTCTATGACACGTGTCCAATTAGCAATTTACCTTCTAAAAACTTTAGATTACCGCGACTTACCTGACGAAATAAAGAAAACAATCGCCACCGGCAGCGACAGAGAATTACTTCAAGTACTCCATCATACATTAAATCAGCATTTTCTATTGCACAAGCGGCTAATGGTCAGCGGTAATCACTCCAACTTTGATAAATTGCCTCCGATATCTGAACGGAGCCCGAACTAATGAACGGTCAGAGGACGAGCTCAGTGGTGCAAGGGTGTGCACGAGGAGAGCTAGGAGTTCATGTAATAAATCTGCGGTGTATGACAAGAAAAAGTTGGCCCTTATCTGCCTTCCGTTCGTGACAATTTCCAACATGGACACGGAGTAGTCCTTCCAGCCTCGTTCCTCTTTGAAATCAAAAAGGATACAGAGGTTCTGTCACAGTAACAGCGAGGATATATGTGAAACTTCAGCGGACTTTTTGGAATCAATATCATTTTTACATGACAGAACACATACTTCTAATTTCGCCTTACATCAAACCAGATGATAGGTTCAATTTCTAAGAAATTCTAAACAGGATGTTGAGTCCTTCTGTTTTGCTGAAATACATTATAAGATACATCGCCAACGTTAAGATAAAAAGAAGTGAACCCAATCAAATTCCTCTACTACGCTCAGCAAAAAGGTTCAGAAACACCCTTTCAACTGATATTTCGCCTACTCCTCATAATCAACCAAAGAATAGCAACTGTGGGATCCTTGAGAACGAACTTACGATGACTTTTCCGTTATCACGCAACCGGACTCGCCACAGATATAAGAAGCTAAGTAGTTGTGAAATTTTCATTATTCATAAATATGGAAATGTCGTGATATCACCGGCGTAAATCTCCAATTGAGCTCAACGTGCATATTAAGACGAGAAAATACTCCTTTCCACCGCACGATTTGTCGACTCTTTGTCCTTTTTTGTGGCTTCCGACGATTTTTCGTGCCTAATGACTGAAATGAGTTTTATGTTCTTTAGCAGCAACAGCAGCAGTTCAGTTCACGATTTTACCACGTCACGGAGGCAGTATTGCAGGAAGTTGCTACCTTGGACGAGAGACTAAAAGGACAATGGTGATTTGCATATGCATTAGAGATATCTGTCCGCTGGACATCAGGAAGTTGTCCATAAGTGACCAACCGACAAAATGTCTAGACGGAAATGCGTGCTGCTATTGCGGCCGTATTTTGGACAATGCAGAATTATTTATATTATCAGATATAAATTGAAGGTGACACCACTTTGGGACAGGACGAAAAGAGACAGCCTGCAAGCGTATTGGGAAATAGATGTCATAACTTGAATAAGTTCCAAATTTTATCCTCATATATAAAAACTTGGCATGGAAAAGGGAGAGAGGGTATGTATCCTTGATATTCGTTGTTGCTTTTTCCTACTTTGAAAAACAGAACTCACACTTCTATCCTGAAATCAATTTACGTCAGTAGGTCGCTAGTCGTTAGGATTACTGCGGATCTAAAGTGCTCTTAAAGTGCCTGACAAATTTCAATAAATCCAGGCAAAAGAGATACGCTCCTAAGTGGTATGACTGGAGCTTGAAGAATACTGACAAATACGTTACCAGATTTCAGAGGGGAAGTAATTATCGTGAGGCAACTTGGATTCATTGAATAAAGGAAAATTGGTCCTATCTCTGAAGAAAATGAGTTATGCCTGTAAAACAAAACAATGAAAAAACAAAACAAATTTCGATCCTTACAATCCAGGAACGGTATGTCCGGGATATCCGCGGCTAAGGATGAATCTGCAATTCCTAGCTCATCAATCCAAGTGACAAGCAAAGAAGGCTCAGCCGGCAACAATGACATTTTCATTCAAGCTATCGAGCGAGGGCCCTCCATTCTTCAACTAGAGTGGAAACTCCAATGGTATAAGCTGGTCATTCTAGACCTAAGCGAAGTAAGATGGTGGGGCTCCATAGAGTACTTCTCTCCCTCTTGCCACACTAATGGCAACGTACTTTTGTACTCTGGAACTGGGAACCGGTTTCTGACAGACTTCTTACTTCCGGTCCCGGTTAAGAAGCATCAGAATTGTACAATGCTATGCACCAATGTAGACTTCCGATATAGTGGGGAAGGGTGGTTTCTGTGAGCAATTACACACAGTTCAGGGGAGGCTTCCTAAAGGTGATATTGTGATCGTGATGGGTAATCTGAATGCGAAGGTGGTAGCTGGAAACACCTTGCTCGAACATGTGATGGGCAAACAGGGTTTTGACGACGGTAAATATATGGGTGGGAAGTTTGTCGATTTCTGCAACTTCCACCGCCTCGTCATTGGTGCCACATTGTTCGAACGTAGAGCCTCCTGTAAAGATGTTGGCTTGGGTTTTAACTAACCGGCTCCGTACGAGCAATCAGATCGACCACTTCGTAATTAGTAATAGATTAAGGTAAATAGAATTGGACTGAAGATAAACACCAACCAACTGAACCGAGATTTTCTGTTTAACGAATGAAGTGGATTTGCTCGACGCATTGCCAGTGGTAAATTCGCTTTCGAGAATTCTCTAAAATCTGGAAATGAAATCGATCTTGGTATTCAGATAACTGAAACTGTCTGTCAAAAAGAAGAGGTGTGCCAGACCCTGCCTCAGGCGGGCAGGACAGCTTTTAGGATTGTGTTGGTAGATCTCGTTGCAGAATCGGGATGTCTGTCGTTTCCTGTTAAGGTAGGCTCAGACCAGATACCGATTGTTGCGCCGTTGATAATGATTATAAAGGTTCACATTCCGCTTTATGAAAGACTTAATTGAAAGTAATTCTAGTGTAAGGTGCCAAAGCATGAGAGTGGAGGGGTCATGGAAAACCTTCTTGAAATGGTGGCTGAAAAAAGATAGACTAGAAAACGTGGATGATGAGACTGCTCTGTGCTAGTGTTCTTTTGGTGTTTCTATATAGGAGTAGAACATTTAAAGTGAACCCAATGTTACTCAAAAGCTCTAAGCTGTCGTTAATACCCGTCTGCGTGGTATCATCCGAGTATGCTGGCCTGACATTATCTCAAACGAAGATCTTGGTCGCGCACAGGCTTGGCACTCGTACGCGATGTGATAGGAAGACGGAATTGTCAGTGGATATATCATATATTAAGGGAGGGCGGCAATTGCGTTGCGAGCTGCGTCATGCAGTGGAATCCACTCTTCCAAGATGGCCGACGACTGGCCAAGGGCACTTGACGCAGAACAGTATAGGAAAAGTGCAAGCGTTTGTGGAAGTCATAGGGGAAGCCTTTTGAGACCGGTGACAATTTCTCCTATCTAGGGTCGAAAATCACAACCGATAACAGCTACGATGACGAAATGCGCGCACGGTTGTTGTCAGCCAACAGAGCCTATTTCAGCTTACAAAGACTGTTCCGCTCGAAACGTCTTACTATAGGGTCAAAGCTCTTACTGTACAAGACTATGATCTTGCCAGTCCTCATGTATTCCTCGGAAACTTGGGTTCTTAGCAAGAAAAATTGCGAACTCATGGCCGCGTTCGAGAGAAGAATCCTTCGAAGAATTTTTGGCCCCTTACATGAGGATGGACGATTCCGTAGCCTACACAATGACGAAATCTATGAGCGATACCATGACCGCCCCGTTGTGGATAAAATCCGGCTCAATAGGTTACGGTGGGCGGGTCACTTAATCCGTATTGATGAGGATGATCCCACCCGGAAAGTCTATAAGGGCAATATCTATGGTAGAAAAAGAAGACGAGGCAGACCCTGCCTAAGATGGAGCGATGGCGTGGGTCAGGACGCCAGACAGCTTTTAGGGTATTGGTGGACCTCGGCGTAAAACCAGGATGTCTGGAGTTCCTTATTAAGGCAGGCCTAGACTGGATACCGGTTGTTGCGCCGTTGATGACGATGCTGATGATAGGGGAAGCCGAAGCGCATTTCAGGTAATCTCGAGCGGTGGCGTGTAGGTGTGGTTGACGTACTATATTCCACCAAGTGGTGCATGACAACCATAAATATATATGTATTGTGACGCAGGCTGCGAGGATCTTGGTAATCCCGGAGGACATTGGCTACCTAGGGTTTAGTTTGGCGGGGACATGTGTGTTGAAGTTAACTATAATTCTGATGACTGAGGGAAATACCTGATTCGTTGAGGGGGTAGTATTCTGCATCAAATCGATTTGGGAACGAATAAGCTCCGTTAAGGAATATATACAGAATTTAAGGTAGTTGTATGTCCAGGTTTCAATGGAATTGGCGACGGCGTTTAGTTTTCTCCTTTATTAGCTTGAGGATCTAGGGTGGATAGGCAATTATTCCTCCTTTTTCTGTCAGTCAGTGATTGAATGGGTTCCAGTTTGTTGATACGTAGAGTTCGGGAAGAGTTTCGGGGAGGTGTTGACATTAAGTGTTACACCTTCGTAGTCGTTCGGGCAATGAACTTTTGGATGACTTTGTGGGGCGGCTATAAGTGGACATGAGTTAGAAGATGGTTATTCACGAAAGAAAGGTCAATACATGAGTGAGTAGGCACTCGTCTTCTTGAGGAAATCGGGTGGCTAAAATAAGTTTCGTTAAAATGCTTTTGGATGTTTTAGAGTCAGCGCGGATTATAAGGGGCGGGCATATTTCATGATTTACTGCTTGATTGTATGTATGGTTAATAGCGTCGCTGCGGTATAGGTAGTTGCTGAAACTCTGCCAGCGACTCAAGGTAAGCTAAAATGGATGGGAGTTGATCGTCGGATGATTGTCCGTTGCCAGAATGTGCTAAAATGGCAAGCAGAGCAACGCTTCATAGAGCGGTGGTGTGTTGAAGGTGACTTGAACTGCTCCAGGAGGAGCGTTTCGTTCCATAGTTTGTCGAGCTGCGCTGATTTTCTTGCAAATTATGTGCACTGATCACAGACGGAGTCATCTGGTATTTGACACTCTCGATGATGGCGGCGTTTTGAAGGGCAAAAAGGGCAATGAGGCACGAGAGTTCCTCAAGCCGTTTTTCGAGGCTTGATTACCTATCATATTCTTCGGGGTCTGCAGTCCAAACTGTCAGCCCAGTTATTATCATTATTATTTTCGCTCTCTTCAGCGGGATGTTGAGTTTATTGAACTGCAGCTCCTTCCCCTGATCCTCCAAATTAAATACACTATAAGTGCAGTGTTTCCGGATATTGCACAGGAAGTCCTACGGTCATAGGAACCTGCTAGATGAAGATGGATTACGGCATATGTAAGTCAAGCTTCAAGGGAAATTTTGCTTTAGGCTTTTCAAGCACGCCAGGGTAGATAAAGGGCAATATATTGTAAGGTTATAACATAGTATTCTTTACCGATGGAGTAAAGATGCTGTGCGAAGTTGGTGTTGGACTACTCTTGAAAGCAGTGTATTCCAAGTCTGTCAATGATTTGGACAAGGTCCTAGCTACAAGCGTACGACAGCCATCTTGACCGACAGCATTGAAGTTTTGTATTCAGTTGTGACATCCTCCAAGCATGTGTGCTTTTAGCTAGTGGCTGTGAAGTGTAGAGTCTCACACTACTTAACAGCCGCTGACTTCAAATTGCGAAAGCTTATCATATGTACTAAGTCAAGAGATCTGGGCCTCCTATAACAAGGACCGATCGCGAGAGCTTTCGGGCTCGCTTTAAGCAAATGCGTACAGGATTAGGGCGGTTAGAAAGAACTTGGCTGCTAACACTAAGTAAACAATCCTTTGGGGATCTCAAAGAGATCTCTGGTTGTTGGGTAGGAGAGTTTCTATCATTGGTAAACACTACGGGCTTGCTTTGAAGATGTTAGATTCTGCTCCGCTTACCTTTCGTAGAGTAGTCACGATATTAAGAATTTGTAGCATCCGAGAACAACACGGCCATGTATATCTACTTACTCTGTCTCCTGTTATACCATAGCAGACTATCATATGAAACTATTAGCATAACATGCTGGTCCCAAACCCAGATGAAGAAGGAGAGTTTGCGGCCACGTAGTTTTTAGTATCCTCAGTTTGTAGTGACCGCGGCTTTGCGACGGAAGCGGAACCTCATTCGCCTCTTTCTGAATTAATTTGCTCAAATAATGCATTTCATAATGTGCAATTACTTCGCCGCAGATTGCACATTATTGAATGCATTCGGGCGAATTAATCTTGTCAGAGGCTAATGATTTGCCGCATCCGCAGGCGGATGCGCATGTTGCTGCAATATGAACTGAACAGAGTTGAAGTCAACGTAGCGGCAAGTGGAAGCATTCTGGGTTGGAATAGGCGAGAAGTCAAGGGCCTAGTTTTTGTTGGACTTTTGGTGAGATCCATGCATCGGTATAGATATGTTGATTTTGTATTAATTCCCGAGCCTGGCTAGCACAGAGGCGTGCAAGAACGTGTTGACCGAGCACTTTGATGGAGCTTCAATCTTTGCGGACAATCACGGTCAATTTTAGGTTTCAGGGATAGCTCTGCCCCCTAGTTCGTTGTCGGCCACTTAGGATGATTGTTTGATTCTCTTATTTCACTTATGCTCATTACAAGTTAAACAAAAATAAAATCCTGAGATCAGGGAAGAGATAAATAAAGTATAGTCGCAGTTGTTGGTAACAGGTCCTGTGATAGGCCGACCACGAAAATTCATCCATTGTCGTTAGAAACAACATGATCAGATCGAGTAACAAGCCTCGGAAAAATACTAGGGCATCCACCTCAGTCGACGCGGCGGAACGGGCCCTGGTCCTGTCGATAAATGGGCAAAGATGTTGGCGCATGGATGGCGTCAGGACGTAAGTAAGTTAGTTCGAGCAAAACAAATATGTGTCTGCACGCTAAATGTTGGTTCCCTAACTAGAAATACCGAAGAACTCACAAGACCCCTTTGGAAAAGGCGCATTGATAATTGTGCTCTGCAAGAAACCCGATGGTCTGGTGCCAAAAGCTGGACACACTCAATACGGTGTTAGCGTTGCCATCTCAATGGGTTTCCGTGATGCCATTAAAGAAGTCGAACGATTTCATGATCGGCTGATAAAGCTTCCAATTATATCAGCTGATCGCACTATTCACTTCTTCACTGCATACGGACCATAGGTCGACCTGACGCCGAGAAATCTGCTTCTCGAAACTTCTCGATGCAAGGACTTGCAATGTGCTTGCTGATGAGTACATCATCATTGCCAGCGAGCTTAATGGTCATGTGAGTGAAAAGAAAAAGGAAAGCAGAAGAAGAAACGAAAGAAAAGGCTGATGGTGACGGATGTCATGGGGGAAAAAGGTTTGGAGCGCGCAATGGGGGTGTCGAACGTATAATCGATTTAGCGGACACCCATGATCTTGTACTTATGAATACATGGTACATCAAACGATTGTCTCATCTTCCTACATATTATAGTGGAAACAGTAAAACGCAATTCGACTATATTCTCATAAGACGCCGACATTTGACCACCGTCACTGATTGCAACACCATTCCTATGGAACCATCGCACCTCAACATCGGCCGTTGATTGCCGTCCTGCGAATTTAACCACCAATTAAACAGAGTGAGGAACGCTTTGGCCCCGCCATGCATTAAATGATGACGATTCTGTGAGAAGAAAGAAGAAATCATGTCACTTACGCGATTATCAAGCATTACCGATGTGGAAGAATGGTGGAGCCAAATTAAAGACACCATCCACAAAGCGGTCTCTACAACCTTCGAAGTTACCAAGCCAGGTAAGCGGAACATCACCCGAGATATTTGACATTAGAACGATGATACTCAAATGAAGGTACGTGAAAAGAAACGCCTCTCCCACAAGTTTCTCGACGCCCTCGCCAACTTGCAAATTTATAAGAATGACAACCAGGAAGCAAAGAAAGTGATCGCTGCCATCCGAACGGTCCATTACAAAAATCTTTACGATAAACTGGACACTCGGGATGCAAGAGAGATCTGAATCGACTTGCCAAAAGCCGAAACGAACGCACACAGGATATCGAGCACATGTGTTGTGTTAATGACAAGAAAGGTACTTTGCGTACCGACCATCGAGAAGCGACGGATAGATGGCGAGAATATTTCCAGCAGATTTCAACTGAAGAATTTGTTCATCCTCCACTTTCACAATCATTGCCGACATTTGGACCAGTTACATTGTATTTCTGGATTTGAAGGAAGCGTTTGACCGTGTGCCACACAAATTCATCTGGTATGCTCTACGATAACACTTAGTACCAGAAGGACTCGTGCGATAAGTGCAATTGCTCTACCTAAATCCGAAAAGTAAAGTTCGAAGTGTAGCGGGTTTTTCAAAACCGCTTCGTGTCTCTGTTGGTGTTCATCAAAGAAGCGCCCTCTTACCATTCCTCTTCGTTTTCTTTATGGACACTGTCACACGGGACATCCAACGTCAAGGGGCCTATACACTGTTTTATGAGGATGATGTTTTCCTAACGTCTAATAGTAATAATGATCTCGAGCAACTTTTTCAAAAATGGAATGATCGCCTCATGCAACATGATCTCAGACTGAATGTGAATAAAACTGAGTTTTTGAGGACCGATTCCCATGAAACAGGCACAATCACTGTCAGCGGCAGTGACTTGTCCAGAACTGAGCGATTTAAATATCTCGAGTCAACGCTATCAGCCAATGGAGAACTGCGTTTTGAAATTGCTTCACGTATAATCTCAACCTGGATGAAGCGGCGTTCCATAACTAATGTTCTTTGTAATCGACGTATCAACGAACATCTCAAATCCAAAATTTACCGCAATGTCGTCGGTCCTGTCGCTCTCTATGGTTGTGAGTGTTGGTCGACTATAAAAGACAATGAACGGCGTTTTACGGTAATTGAGACGAAGATGTTGCGTTGGACTAGTGGCTTGACAAGTTTTGATCACATCCGAAATGAGGATATCCGTGATTAATATGGAGCTGCACCGATCGTGAAAAAACTGGTATGGTCAGTGATAACGGATTCAGCGTTATTTGCGGAAGTTTCGCGAAATTTGCCGTGGTATCATATTTTCAGTGTGTCACGTTTGTTCCCCGTAGTGGTCATTAGAGCATTCAATTTTGAGTGCGGTGATTCTTTTTGAAGTATGTGTGGTCAGCCTGACCATTTGGTGTCACTTCAGAACGAAACGAAACGAAAATTCCTAAAATACCACATTTGATGGTATGTTTATTACTGCTTATGTGTAAGATAAGCAGTAATAAATATACCACTCCCAAATTAAGTGCCGACGTAGCACACAAGTAAAGCAAATGCCATCAACTAATGATCTCCTTCAAGACTGATATCCAACCCAGTCGATGGCAATAGGGCTAGCCCGTTTCCGAATTTATTCGATGTTTCACAGAAAACCTCTTTCATCTCTGCAATTTACCAGACAATATATTGTCTAAAACCTGTTGCCAAGTCCTGAGAACGTGCGTTGTGGATGCTTTTGCCATGATCTCAAACTTGAAATACTACTTCCTTTCCAGAGTACAAGAGCGCAGTGCCCCAAAAAGCAGAAGAGTATCCCCTGAGTCCCAGCATCTTAATTCGTCCAACTCATGAGTAACCAGTTTGTAGCTCTGGACTGGTTGCGGGAGCTATGGAAAGCGAAGTCTCTGGGGGATGGTTTACAAAGTCCATACGGATACGCATAGTGTAACCGACCCATGGAATTCGTTAGTGTATTCCAAGTAGCGGTATTCTCGATACTGGAAGTCTATCAATGGCTGGGGCAAATTCATTCTGGCCGACAACCAAGCTCATATTAAGGCTTTATACTAGGTGGCGACATCCTCCAGGTTAGTGGGACAGGGAAGAGACGCCTTGAATTGTTTGGGCGGCATGTTCAAAGTCACCCTCCTATGGGTTCCCGATCATAGAGGAGGGTCTACTCTCTGGCCCGATCGCCAGAGCTTTTGAGCCAGTCGCACAGCGGTTTGCACGGGGCTCTGCCCTATAAGGGACCTTATCACCAGGCTCGGCATACATTACAATTCGGCTGGCTAGATTATGTTCCCCTAGCCTTTTTCACTGCAGTCATCATCTTAGAAGTTTGTGGCATCAAGGTAGATCCCTGGGTCGCCTTCATTTTCCGTTGTCCTTGACGGACATCAAGGGGTAGCCTTGAACAAGAAATTTGTTTAACTTTAACCGCGTTTAAATAAGTTAAATCGAGTCAGAGATGCTTCCCAAATTATAGAGTAAATCTTCTAACGAAAACAATTGCTGAACAAAGAACGTGCCAAGAACTAGGAGACTCGATAGACAGACAATTCGAATCAATTCCTTTTCAACTTAATCATGCCTTCTTCGCACAAGGCTGTACTTTGATTGATCAAGATGAAATATTAAGTTACAAATATGGATGTTACTGCTATTCCCCCATATGTTTTTTATCTGATACTTCATTAGTGGTTTTGCTTGATCGCAGTTATAATCTTCAATATTTGTGTGTGAATTTCACATTTATTGATATAAAAATGTATGACATCCTTGCAAGCAATAACTCATGCGAACATTCTTCCTCTATGGAAGTGATCGTATCTTATTTCTTTACCTTTTGTATACATCGTCGAGGCATTTGCCGCGGATGTACCATTTTTATACGAATGCAATGTGGTGGAAAGACAAAGCAGTCCTTGGAACATCCTGTACATCCTTTTATCTCATAGAACAAATGACTGTAGACCTTACGATTCCGGTCCATTGTTGCTATGAAACGTTTTCCATTCAGAACGATGACGATCTTTGTCTGCAGGAAATCCACTTGTTAAAAAGATCATCATCTCGAAGACAAGTTTTTACCGTAAAGGTTGCCCCTTCTTGGATACGTAGATAAACTGGTCAACTTTTTTAGAGGGAAAATCAGTAGAGATTTGGGCAAATTTTTAGTTTACTTTAGTGCTGTTCTTGAAAAAGATGGAAGATGGACATAGTTAAAGTCTAACAATTTCTCTACTATGCCATGTGTAATCTGAAAGGAAGTGAATTAGATATATTTCCTTAGTTAGAGCCAAATCGTCCATTTTTAATTCCCAGACCACTGTTCTGCGGAGGCGTACACACAAGCTGACGTAGCTTCATTATTTACCAATCCATTCTTTGTGTTAAAAACCCCATCTCCAATTATTGCATGAAATCAAACGTATCTGCCATAAAATCTAAGACAAAGATATACATTTGATCATTATCTACATTTTCCATTACTGGCAGTCGTAAATCGAAACTATAAGCATGTCCATCTTCTATCTGAGCATAAACAATCAATTTTAATAGTCTGGGGCTCAGTAATTCGAGCCATTTTCCATACATTACGACGCTCTTAAATCGCATGGTTGCATTGGAACTGCCTCGAAATGATTGGATGGTCTCTTGTGTCGATGGATCTTTGTTGTGCAAAAAGTAATCTTTAGTACGTGACTTCGGAGGGAGAAACTTGTTGGTTTGTAGATGGAGATAATTCACAAGTTGGTAGTCAGTGTCATGTTTAGATGCATAATATCTCCATTGTGAGAAAAGAATAAAGGAACGCGTACATATCAAATTAAAACATAAACTCGTATTTGTTTCTTCTGCTCTATCTGTGGAATCAAGTGCAATATGCTGAGCAATATGTGCTAATTTTAGATATTAGCTAATAAATGCAGTTAAATCAAGGAGAGCTCTTTCATCACTCAGGCGCTACATTCCAGATTGTTTTAGGAATGTGCATAGATATCATAAAAAGATAAGTTTATTAACAAGTAAAACAAGCAAGTAATAGAAAGCCGGAATGAAATACGCAGCAAATGTGACGCGTTTTATGCTTCCGGAAAAGGGTGGGAAAGATGTCATTTTCTATTAAAAGCTGGCGCAATCTCCGCAGGAATATCTTTCTCAATTATAATGTCACTGAGGGTTTCTTTCCCACTCTCATATAACATAATCAACGTAGATATTGTTTGCGAGAAGTTGCTAGATCTTCCTTCACACAAATCTTTAGGATAATGGCTATAGTGAGCCTGGGTGCTCGGAATAATGAGATGAATGAATCCCAATTTCCATGACGACTGTGTTTATGTTTCTTTAGTGTCTGTCTCGTTACTATAAGCTTATCACTTGCACAGCGTTAAATGTGCTGATAATGAAACTAAAGCAGAGTCTCATCACATACTCGTCAGATCCCTCTTATAGGTGCCGCGGAGAGCTGTGTTGTGAATGGCTTCGGTATTCACTCTCATCTGATTGTCACAGGGGATTGTAGGTGGTGTCGTAATACGAGCTTGGAGAACCATGCCAACGAGATAGTCGTCCGAGTCTATGTTGGCCCCCCTGTTTGTTCTGACATTCATCAAGGCTGAGAGGTGGGGGCATTTAATCAGCACGTGGTCAATTTGGTTGAAAGTGGTCCCGTCTGGAGAGGCCCCCGTATGTTTGTGGACCGCTTTCCGCGCAAACTATGTACTTGCAACAACCATTTCGTGTGACACTACTAATTGAATGATCTGCAGTCCGTTATCATTTGTATTTGGGTGTAAGCTATGGGAGCCAACGTATCGCGTGATCTCTGTTTGGCTGTTAAAATCTCCAAGTATGATTTTAATATCATATCTGGGACATGCTTTGAGTGTTCGTTCTACTGCCTCTGAAGGTATCCTTCTATGACTCTGCAGTCTCCTCTGTAGGGGCGTGAACGTTTATGAGGCTTATATTTCTAAACTTGCCTCGCAAACGCAGAGCGCATAGCCTTTCGCTTATATTTTCAAAGCCAATAACAGCAGGTTTCATTTTTTGGCTGACTCAGAAACCTACTCCGAGCACATGGTTTACTGGATGACCGCTATAATATATGGTGTAGTGGCTCTTCTCCAGGAAACTGGTCCCTGTCCATCGCATCTCCTGTAACGCTGTTACATCAGCCCTATATTGGGACAGGGTATCGGCTAGCTGCTCAGTAGCATTCGGTCTGTACAGGGAGCGCACGTTCCATGAGAAAATGTGCAAATCGTTAATCCGTTGTCGTTGCCGGGTTCGTCATTGTAAAATCCATCCTGTCCGAGGCTCTTTTCGTGGCTTCGTAACATCGGTTTTCCATGTAAGGTTCTCATCCCTACCCAACCCCCAATCTGGAGGATCAGTTGGTACACTTTGTTCCGTTTTTAGGCGTGGGAGACTCGACTTCATCCTTCTCCGTCTGCGGTTTTTCATAAAGAAAGAACTTCACGTGGAGGTGGAGATTGGGTTTGGTAGTAGAGCTGTTGGTGTTGTTCAGCAGGCGTTTCGCAGGTTTTATGCTCCATTTTGGGTACGAATCCACGTTTTGTCCTGGGACCTATACTACCTTTTGACCGCCCGTACACAACTGCTGATTTATAATGTTCACTTGGATGGAGCTGCACTTGAGTTCGACCGAAATTGAACGATCAAAAGACGCCAACATTCATCAGTCTGGTCTGATTCTGCTCCAGATTAAGATTACGTAATTCGGCAAGTCCTTACATGATCTTTCTGAGGCGGCTGCTGGAAATCGAATGGGTCAAGAATGTGTAGGTCCGGGTTGGGAATAGGTTCATCCAACTGATGAGGGTCTGTTTTTGTGTAGGTCATGTGCTACGGACAAGCGAATCTGGCGGGGATGAATGGAAGTAACGCGTCAGGTTCAGGAATGCTTGAAGAAGTTCATGTCCGTTATCAGGATTGCTAAGAAGTGATCCTGGTACAAATATTGTCAGTACATTGAACACCAGCGAATCTACGAATCTCAGTAAGACCCGGGCTAAAGCCAATTATTCTTGCAAAGTCGGAGGACGGATTCTCTTAGTGAAACTTTTAACCCATTGGTTCAGACGCAATTCTCTGTCAGCGAGGGGGACTTTGAGTCAGACTATCAAATCCGTAACTGCGAGAATAAAGTTGGCTGGTCTCTGAATAGCTTCTCCGCATATAAACTTCCGGGCCCATGTGGCATAATGCCAGCCATGCTGTAAAAGTAGTCGAGATTTACCTCGTTTTTTTGGGATACATACCACAACCATGGGTCCGCGAACGATTTGCGAGCAATCAGCCTCGTCTTCTTCGTGTTGAAGATCCTGCTCATCCGCTTATGAACGATCTCAGCACGCCTATCGCAAAATCAAACTTACAGAAATCGGTTTTACGAGGTATTAACATGGCTGGGCGGTCGTTACAGTACCATTAATATATCTAACTGCTTTCTTGGAAATAGAGGGAACATTCAATAACGTTGAGCATAACTTTCCCGCTTGGACGGGTGAAAAGAAATTAGCAGAAAACGAAGCGAAACATGTACGAATCATATTTCAGTTACATTCTGGAATTTATCGAGGGATAACAACAAGATGTGCCAATTCATGAATAATATGTTCAGAACTATTAGGGCTTTACTTAACAGTACAAGAAGCAAGAAAAACACCGCAAGATTGGCGACCTGGGACTCGCCCACCGTAACCTATTGAGCCGGATTTTCTCCACAACCTGACGATCATAGATTTCGTTGTTATGTAGGTTACGGAAACGTCCATCCTCATGTGGGGGGCCAAAAATTCTTCGGAGGATTCTTCTCTCGAACGCGGTGAAGAGTTCGCAATTTTTGCTTGCTAAGAACCCAAGTCCCCAAGAAATACACAAGGACTGGCAAAATCATAGTCCTGTATGGTAAGAGATTTGACCCCATGGTGAGACGTTTCGAGCGGAACAGTTTTGTAAGCAGAAATAGGCTGTGTTGGCTGACAACAACCGTGCGCGGATTTCATCATCGTACCTGTTATCGGTTATGATTTTCGACCCTAGATAGGAGAAATTATCAAAGGTCTCGAAGTTGTAGTCTCCTATCATTATTCGTTCCGTTTGACCAGTGCGGTTTGATGTTGTTGGTTGGTTGGTTCTTGGTGCTGACGTTGCCATCATATATTTTGTTCTGCCTTCGTTGATGTCCAGCCCAAGATCTCGCCCCTATCGCCACCTGCTCGATCTGGATGATGGCAGTTTGTACGTCTAGGGTTGTTCTTCCCATGATGTCGATATCGTCAGCATAAGCCAGCCCGAGGGTAGACTTAAAGAGGATCGTACCCTTCGCATGCGCTCTAATATGCCCATTCTGTCGGGAATCAGATTTCCCTCTTTGTCTCGGCAGGATGAGCATTGAGGTGTATAAGGCATCATCCTGTTGACTTGTCGGTAAAACTTCCGCGCCTGGCCCGGTTGGTCCCTGTACTTTTCGAGTTCACAGACATGTTGGTTCTCCCAGGCTTACTTTTCCGTCTGTGAAGTCGTTTCTCTGCTCCTCGGAGTTCATGATAAGTCTCTGCGTGTGCCCGCCTTCTTTGGAAATGCAATATTATTCGGTATACAGCATTCCTCCGTTCCGTAGCTAGCTTACACTCATCGTCAAACCAGTCATTCCGAATTTTCTTGCGGCTGTATCAATGATAACGTTCTTCAGGTGGTTGTGAAGATCATTTGTTGATGCTTCATCTCCAGGATCTCTGATCACTGCGGTTATTGCGGGACCCATTTCGCCCTTATAAGTGTTGCGAAGGGCTGTGTTGTGAATGGCTTCAGTATTCACGCTCACCTTATTGTCAGAGGGGATTGTAGGTGATGTCGTAATTCGAGCTCGGTGGACTATGCCAACGAGATAGTGATCCGAGTCTATGTTGGCCCCCCTATATGTTCTGACATTCATCAAGGCTGAGAGGTAGCGACGTTCAATCAACACGTGGTGAACCTCGTTGAAAGTGGTCCCATATGGAGAGGTCCACGTATGTTTGTGGACTGCTTTCCGCGCAAACCAGGTACTTCCAACAACCATTTCGTGCGATACTACTAAATGAATAATCCGCAGTCCGTTATCATTGGTATCCCTATGTAAGCTATGGGAGCCGACATAATGCCTGAATACGGACTCCGTCCCTATTTGACTAATGAAATCTCCAAGTATGATTTTGATCATCGTTGGGACAGGCTTCGAAGGTCCGCTCAACTGCCTCGTAGAAGGTATCCTTCTCCGACTCTGCAGTCTCCTCTGTAAGGATGTGAACGTTTATGAGGCTTATGTTTCTAAACTTGCCTCGCAAATGCAGAGTGCATAGACGTTCGCTTATACTTTCGAACCCGACAATATCGAGTTTCATTTTTTGGCTGACTAAGAAACCTACTCCGAATACCTGGTTTACTCGATGGCCGCTATAATATATGGTGGAGTGACTCTTCTCCAGGAAACCGGTCCCTGTCCATCGTAACACTGTTACAGCTGCGTTATATTGGGACAGGGCATCGGCTAACTGCTCAGCAATATTCGGTCTGTACAGCGAGCGCACATTCCATGAGAAAATGCGCAAATCGTTAATCCGTTATCATTGCCGGGTTCGTCGTTGTAAAATCCATCCTGTCCGAGGTTCCTGTCGTGGCTTCGTAACATCGGTTTTCCGTGCAATGTTGTCAGCCCTACCTAACCCCCAACCTGAAGGAGCAGTTGGTACATTTTGTCCCGTTTTTAGACGCGGGAGACTCGCCTTCATCCTACATAGAGACAGAAGTCCCAGCGATCACTACGTGGAGGAGGAGATAGGGTTTGGTAGTAGAGCTGTTGGTGTTGGTTTAGCAGACATTTCCCAGGTTTTATGCTCCATCGTAGGTACCAATCTACGTTGCGCCCTGGGACCTATACTACCCTTTGACCGCCTTCCATTCCCTGAACGGACCAGAAGGCCAGTAAAACTTGACAAGGAGCACGAATATATCAATGCCAAGGACCAACGACGGTGGTGGCAGAAAATGCCGCGAGACAAAAGAAAAATGTCATAACCTGAGTCTTGCCCCTTAAAAAAAACTATAAAAGGTCATCAATCATTCAATCAATCAATCGCTATTCAACAGAATTTGTGTAAGGTTAAAAAATTGTTACACCATCTACACTTTAGCCGAACCATGGTATACTCCTTACACCAGAAGAAAATGTATTCATTAGCCTTCAGAACATTAGCAGGGGAGGACTCGACAAATCTTATGGGATACGGACCCAGATACTTACGGGCCTCTACATAGGCAAGTTCAGTTAATGGGTGCCCCGCATGGGCCGGGCACCAGAGAATTTTCAGTGACTTAAAACAGGGGTCGGAAGGCAAGTAATGTATTTGGCCCACTGGATAGTGCGATCGCAAAGTTTAATTGAGAAATTTGCAAATCTGAAGGGAGTCTGTAATGATAGCAACGTTCTCCTCACCCATGTTCAGAGGCATCTTGATGGCCTGAAGGATAGCAAAAAGTTTAGGCCCTAAAACCAAAGTGACATTCAAGGAAAATTGTGAATCACGACGGACCAACCACCGCACAGGCCGAACCATCGTGCCTGAAGTTAGGATCCGACTCCAGGACCAAAAAATCTGTAGATTTATGGCCATTGGCCAACCTACCACAAACAGCCGCCACCTGGGTCCTGCCACAGGTTAATTCTAAATCATAAGACAAAATGGCCTGAACTTTATTTGAAATCACGGGAACTTCGTAGGAAACTACAGTGTAAAACAGCTTCCGGAAAGACCTACAGATCAATGACAGACCATTCAGTCAGCATCTGGGTTTTGTACTACCAAATTATAGGTTTTAGGATTCCTTCCATTTAGCTTCAGAAGTACTTTAGCTGCCAAGAGGGGCCTTCTGAAACGGAGCGGCAGCTCCTTAGCCAATGCAAATCTCGTACAAGGGGCGGTTCTGCTCAGCTTCAGGCATCTTCTCAGAATACAAGTACAAGTATAGAGTTAAGCTTATTTTCAAAGTATCTGTCCTTACCACCGATCGATAAAAATTGATGGCCTTCTGGGGTATGAGGCCCCAAGAGAAACCGATTGCAAAATTAATCAGCCTGCCTCCTTTAAGGTTTTTGGGATAATAGAGTCCGTATGATTTCTAACTGAACAAGTCCTCGTTATCCCCCTGCCTAAGACGGTGATGGACTTCACATGAGCTATAGTGTGATTATTAACTTTAATTAGCAGGAATGTGATCCTGCTTCGCTTAGAGGATATAGATTGGGATTTGTTTGTGTTGATTGGTAGGTCCAATCTGTGAGATTCATCAACAAAGACCTGTCTTTGCAGACATTTGGAGGTCGAGCTCCAATTGTCACCGGTAGCCAAAATAAGGAAATCGTCTATAATTGGAAAATTTCAATACTAGCAGAACATTTATTATGCAGGAGTGATGTCTAGAGGTTAAACAACATTGGACTCAACATGCATTCTTGGCGGATGCCGTTACCAACTTGAACACTGTCCAGCCCTAGTTGAAGGCGTCAATTGAACATTATCCTTGATGCCCATAAAACAATTTCTGCAGAAAAACGGAAACGGAAGATCCGCCTTCTCATAGGCATTCTTCATATCCGTCACCACAGCCAGAATCTGCTGAACCCTCCCTTTAGCTATGTGCAACAAAACGTAATTAATGCAAGCAGACTGCCCGATAACCAGAGATAACATGGCAATGAGGTTTCATTCCGACAAGAAATATGATCACGATAAAGTAATATGGAAAGGCAGCAAATGAGCTGGCAAGAAATGGCATGAATCCTTTTGAGAATTCGGACAGTCTTGAACAAAGTATGTACCCGGTAGTAAATATCCGGGAAAATACTTAATACCAGATGCCAGACTAAAGTTTAACACTATTATGAAGCTTTTGCAAAGAGATTTGTTGGTATCGTATATTAAAGGTAACTTAGGCTCATCAAAGAAGAAAAAAATTAAAAAAAGATCTGCTGTTTGCTCTCTAGAGAGCATACTAATGAAGGTGGCAACGTCAGCACCAAAACCCAGCTAACCAACAACATCAAACCGCACTGGTCAAACGGGAAGCGAAAAGATATGAGACTACAACTTTGAGACCGTTGATAATTTCTCCTATTTAGGGTCGACAATCACAACCGATAACAGCTATGATGACGAAATCCGCGTACGGTTGTTGGCAGCCAACAGACCCTATTTCAGCTTACAAAACCTGTTTCGCTCGAAACGTCTCACCATAGGGTCAAAGCTATTACTGTACAATACAATGATCTTCCCAGTTCTCGTGTATTCCTCGGAAACTTGGGCTCTTAGCCAAAAAAATTGCGCGTTCGAGAGAAGAATCCTCCGAAGAATTGTTGGTCCCCCTACATGAGGATGGACGATTCCGTAGCCTACGTAATGACGAAATCTATGAGCGATACCACGACCGTCAGGATGTGGATAAAATCCGGCTCAATAGGTTACGGTGGACGGGTCACTTTATCCATATGGATGAGGACAACCCAGCCCGAAAAGTCTGCAAGGGCAATATCTATGGTAGAAAAAGAAGACCAGGCAGCCCCTACCTGAGATGGAGCGATGGCGTAGCTCAGGACGCCAGACAGCTTTTAGGGATATCGAATCGGTGGACCTCGGCGCAAAACCGGAATATCTGGAGTTCCTTATTAAGGCAGGCCTAGACCGGATACCGGTTATTGCGCCGTTAATGATGATGATACTAATGAAGGGACAGTTAGTTCCCGAAATACAGAACTTTTGAAGCTTCGATAAACAAAAAATGTTGAAATTTTTCTTCATTGTTTCTCTTTTTGTTGGACTTACGTCTAAAGTGCGAAATAATGTGTTGAGAAAATTAATCTAAATAATTATACAGTCTTAAGTGCTCTGATGGAATGACGTCATTTACAGAAAGAAAGTAGGCTATGCGTTCTATCAGCATGATAGCACGCGGTTTTATATGAAGCTGCCATTTCGCTTCGTGACGTTCTAACTATCTCGAAACATCTGAGCCTGTTCTTTGTAAACACTTAATTCCTGGCTAAGTACAGCCGCATTAGCATAAATCGTTCATTAGTCGCGCAAAGAAATGAAAAAGAAATGGATATGAATATGAAATTCAGGAATAAATCCAGAGCAAATATTATTATCCTCATCAGCGGTAATTTGAGCGAAACATAACCTGGATCGTAATCTCTCTCTGAAACTATGAATTAATTAACAATTGACCTCGTTCATGCGCTGCGCTAACTTCTCATAAAAATTGAATATCAAGTGGATACACAGACATGAAAATAATACATATATTAAGTGAATTGAAAGGAAAGTACCTGAACATTGCGACATACATACCCCCGCAAACAATATTGCACATAATCATTTTGCGCGGGAGGTGGCGGCAGGAGTAAGGCAAACAAACGACAGGACTTCGTTCATCGGTGAGCGTTAGATGATTTCTGGAGATAAAAGAGTAGGGCCGAGAAATGTATTCCTTCACGGAGGTGAAATTACCTGAGCACTAGAGCTCACAGGTGAGAGCCGATCGGTCACGTGGCACGCAATCTTCTAATCCCTTACGTGGGCTACCGTGCTCTGTGTAGCAAATCAGAGTAGAGTTTCGAAATTAAGGATCAGATTCTCCGAAGCGTGTAAGCAACGAAGAGTGTCCTTGTCGGGCTGGGCTAGCAACACCGTCGACAGTGTGGTGTCCTGATGAACGAGTTTAGATGTGTCTTAGCCTATTCCATTCCTTTGTTGCCTTGAGCTAGGAGCTGAATGTAAATGACAAGAAATTTGAAAAGGCCGGAGTGCTAACAATCCGACCTCGTTCCTGAGGCCGTCCTCACCTCCACCGGTGCGGAATGAAGGCGCATACGGACGACAGGGTACCAGGACGGTATTCAGTCATAGCAAGAAGTCTTATCAGCTTTCCTGTCGTGACATAATTTTATATCATTCGAAACTTCTCTCAGTCATTTCTGAATGAATTGAACACGAGTGGACGACACGCAATCGAACCATCGGAGTCCTTGCCACAATCGCTAGCCAATCAAAGTCGTTAGTATATATGGGAGGCTTGTAGTCTTCGCCATGTCGTGGTATTTTTAATGGCTGACTGAAAGTCAATCAGATAAAACCAACTTTATGTTATGAAATGACGATTATTATTTGTAATAAATATTTTGCCCCATTTCAGTGGTCTATCGTGATGGAGGCCTAGAAGGCTGGGAAGAAATATAGAAAGTTTGAAGCAATGGGGAGGGTTCGGGGTGGGGAAATTGTGTTGGATGGTTTCACATTTTTAACGGAGCTTAAATTCTTTAACCTTTTTAAGGTGTCAGAAAATGATTTTTGTAATATTCCAGGGATATGGATCGATAACTTCAAATTGCAGAGGCGAAAACAGCTTTAAGATCGAAAATGTTTTATTGGAAAAGACCCAGATTTGTGATAATATCATTGAAAATGAAGAAGTTTTAAGTAAAATGAGATTACTTGATTCTTTCTATCTCCTCCACAGCAGTCTTTCTCAGACATCATTAGCAGTGTTTCTCAGAAATCAGTAGTAGTAATGAAGTTCGGCACTTCTAGCTAAGAATATAAGCGAATATAAGCGAGTCACAAACATTGCATTATTAATCAATAGAGAATGATGGCAGTAATGCGGATTATCCTTAAGGAACACTTCCTTGCTGTAGTAGAAAGGAGGGGCTTCAGAGGGAATTACAAGTTGCGAAGTCTTGGGACACTAGGAAAGATACTTGACGCTAAGTGGAAACCAAACCTTGTGCATTAAAACCATTGAGTTATGATTTAGTGGCAAAAGGGGTCAATGATGCCATGGATAGTGAACTCTGCATGGAAGTTGCCTCCTCCCATAGTTTTAATTAGTTTGCTTTTGGTCAAAGAGACCCTGTATGCACCGTGTGCCGTAAGGAACTGTGTCAGATTGTAATTCAATTATCTGTGCTTTCGCTCTTCATTTCTCTTCACACAGGGTAAGTATGTGGGTCCAGTGGCTTTTTCCGGAATAAAATCACCGTTGCTGCCATCTCCTGTAAAGCTTCTTCTTAGTAGTTTTTCGGAAGTCTGCAGTCATACCGGCCAGATTCACCCTCCTTCACTGGAAGAGGGAGTGTACCTGTTCCGTAGAATATTCAAGGAAATCAATCCCGCGATGGCATTCACTGCTTCACCGGATACTTTCTTATATGCCTTGTATACCCTCAGCGCAGTTGGCCGATATGCCGAACTCGTCTTTCTCTAGTTCATCGCGTTGCCCAGTACTCTTGCCCAGACAGAAGCCACATAGAAATCCACTGCAATAAGCAGCTGGCGACTATATGTTGGCCTTCCAATATTTGACATCATCCTTGCTGGAGATGGACTAGCCTTTGCTGTCATTTTTCGCACATGCTGAATTTTGTAACGAGCGCAGGATCACCAATACAGATATTGGCAGTATCGTTTTTCATGCGATCGCTAATAAAGACCGCTTCCATCTTATCGTCCGCGAGGTCCAATTTAACTATTTGTAACCATGCCTTTTTGTTGCCTCGCAAATTCCACCAACGCTAGGTCGTCTGCAAAACTAATCAAAGTTGCCGTCCAATCCCGGAGCCTCATTATTCCCAAGTCGCTAGATCTCTGGCAGTTCCTCTTCGAACAGCACGTGCATCGAAAAGACGTCTTGTTAAACCATTAGTCGAGGTCCACTTTTTTCCTGTTGTGGAAAAAGAATTACGATTATTTTGAACAGGAGCCGCGGGCACATCGCTGAGGATAATTTTTGCTTACGAGTTCATATTTGCCTCAAGAAACAACTACCTGTAACAATTCCACTTACTTTCCCGTATATCCTTCTAAAGGCTACTTTGAAGATCGCGATATTCTTTTTCCATCTGCCAGCAGTTGGTTTTCCTGCGTGGTGGAAAATCCATCGCGGTATTGTTGGGCCGCATGCCTTACTTTACCGCTGACATAACTGACGTGCCTTTTCCATTCGGGCCTTGATCCTCTTCTAAAGCCGCCAGGAATTTCTTCTCCACGAAAGCTCCACTAGACCGGGTTTTCCCCACCTTCAGTTGCATATTTGACTGTCGCCTCCTCTGTTTCTTAAGTCGAGAAAGATAACCTGATAATCTCTGTGAGTGTAGTGTTCACTCACTCGCTAAACCATCCCTCTCGCCAACTAGGTAGTGAGGTAAATTAGATTGTCGATCGACCCTAATTATATGAGTCGAAAAGTGAGCACGCATCCAACATCCAGCTTCCCCGAAGTTTCAAATAGGGTTTGGCACCTCGTGTTCTTCACTGGGCTTTCCTAGGCCAAGGCTCACCCGTCGAAATCGCCGACGACAATTTTAAAGCTATGATCTTTTGTATCCAAACAGTCTAGCATCTCCTCATATTGCGCTAATGTTGCACTAGGAGGACCAAAGAGTACAAGGACAAAATGATGGATATGATGACGGATGTAGCGACCTCCTGGACTTCAGAGCTGGTGAGGTGAAATTGCTTGTGTTTGTGGATGACATTACTCCTGCTCAAGTAATAGAGAGAATGGATGTCCTGGGTTAGCATATTTAGCTTATCTTTCAATTAACATGGGTGATGTAAATGTGACATTTATTCCCAAATCAGACAATGTCCGAAAAGAATAGCCTTTAGGAGCATTTATGGACATCGCGATTTGTGACGCGGTAAGATAGTCTCCGCTGTTAACCAGTTGGATTCTTCATATGTTGTAGGGAAGAAAGATCCACATAATGGTCGGACAGAAGTCTATTGAGGCAGAAAGTCTTCGGGCTGCGCTCAAGGACGAGGGGGGGGGGGGTGTTCTTTCTTCTCTATTATGGCTCCTGGTATTGACCACCTTGCTATGCCTCCTAGAAAATACAAAAGTCTTCGCACAAGCGTTTGCAGGAGATCTAGCCGTAATAAATATTTGTAAGTTTACTGATACAGTATGTGACGGCTTGAATACCACTCTGCATGTAATTTACAGATGGTTTTTGCGTAATAGACCTATGGTAAAAGCTAGGAAGACTGTGCTAGCTATGTGTTAACTAACTATAGGCTACCATTTTATCAGAGGCGGAAATCCAGTTGGTATAAACCATCAAGTATTTAAAGGTACATCTTGATTCGAAGTGAACGTGGAAGAAACATCCTGCAGATTGCTGTGGTGCTATACGACGGCGATAGGTAAAACTTAGGGACTTTCATCACAGTGGATTCGTTATATGTATATATTTATAATAAAACCCATTTTGATGAACACATGCACCGTCTAGTGTACGAGACTGAACTTTGGTAACAGCATTAAGCTTCTGGTTCTTCTTGTCTGAATATTATCGGAGGAAGGAGTATTAAGCCCACCGCGGCATTCGAAGCTGGGCTAAATCATTCATTTGGAAGTGGAACAAAATGTAACTAATGACCCATGTAGGCCTAGAACGATTTTTGTGGAAGGGAAGCCAACCTATGACCATGGCGGCCTGATCTGATTATGCTTCAGGTTAAAGTTGATAATTCGCCAAGTTTTCACATTACTTCCTTGCAGTGGCCGCTGAAAATCGCCTTTGGACGAGCCAAGAGTAGGCTGGGCTGGGAATCGGCTTAACCAAGTGGATCTAACGAGGGGATGAGCCGAAGCGGCAGCGCGGAGATCGTCCTCCCTGCACTGGAAACCTTTGGTTTCAAATAAGACCCTTAACCTGGTGGCCGGGCTAGAAAAGGTTGACATTATTCCCGGACTACTCATGGGACCAAGACATGGACTTAATTATCAAAAAACAGAATAAACCGATGAGGGAAAAATAGGTGGTGATGTCACGCACAGGACAAGAACGTCGGCCACCGGAAACCGGCTAAGAGGTGAAGGCCAACTGAAGTCCTGCTTAAGTGCTAGTACCAGAAGACCATGCATATTCTCAGCAAGATGGCTAAGAATAAAGAGGCCGGGATCAAAAGAACCTCGTTAAATACAAGGCTTTGTTGAGGAATATAACAGTAAACGCCTGGCAACGCCAGCCAACGAGTCAAGAACTGTAAAACTCTTCAGCGGCGTGGCTAGGAGTCACTTATATGTGGCGGGACATTCTCGGTTCATGCAACGCAAAGATCAGCAACATCTGAGAATGCGTTAAACTCAAAGTCGTCCCCCATGACAAGATTCCTTACAAATCAGTTGCTGGCATTTAGTTGCCAAAGATACGTATGGATAAGGACAGTCTCATCCAATCACTGCACCTTCAAACCTCAGGATTCCCATGCAGGACTGTGTAGTTAGCAAGGAGGAAGAAATCCACACAAATAGTCTTCTTCTCTACTTCGGTTCGGAGTCAGGAACGCCAAGGTGAAAGTGTTCCGCTCTGGAAAACCGGACGAGGATCTAGATTCAATCGACGCGGCGACGACGGGTACTGACGAACCCGCAATCAAACAGATCATGCTGATGGTAATACAGATAAATCTGCAGTACTGGAAGTGCGCCTCGGCTAATTTGCTTGTCTTCCTTTTAGAGGAAGACATCGGCATCGCACTAACACCTTAGCCTTGGGTCGGAGACAACCGAAGCATCAAAGAGCTACAAAGTAAATATTGTAATTTATTCCACAGCAGAGGAAACGCTGGCCAGGACGGAAGTAAAGCATGTATCCTCGCAAGGAAAAGTCTGCACGCTTTTCTATGTCGGGGCCTGAATTCCAGCCATATAGTTATGGTCAAACTGGAACAAGTGGGGACAGTGAATGAGTATATTTCCTCGGCTTACATGGCTCAATATCAATCTCTGTCAGAAGAACTACAACATTTTGCGAGCATCATAGTAACAAAGAAGGCCAAATTGTTGATAGACATACGACATACGCTTTGAAGAAGCTCGGAAATCAACGACAGAGTTGAATAATTTTTTGATTTTATTATTAATACTAATCCATTGGTGTGTAACAGGGGCAGTTGACAAACCACCCATTTCCCGAGCTGAGAGGGCTGCGACGGCTGGGAAGATACCCTTGATATTACCCTTCTAACCGACAATCAAAACTTTAAGGTGGAAAACTAGAAGGTGTCTGACTAAAGATCCTTCTCAGATCATAGTTGAATACTTTTCAATTTAGATCTCGCGCCGAGGTTTCCAAAACTTTCAGAGATCCCAGTAGGATCAACTGGTGGAAGTTTGGTCAAGTAATCAAGTAATCAAATTCTCCGGTGGACAAATTAGTAAGAATGGCACGTCAGACGAACTGGAGTGAAAGGTGGAAGTCTGGAAAAGGCATTCGATACCGTCTTCAAAGTTTCGTGCCCTGATAAATACAGCAAGAAGAAGAAGAAGCCTACCCTTTCTTAAAAAGTCGGAAGGTTCCTGGACAGAATCTTCTGGTCAAACCTTGGAGCTGCTGGTTCAAATACAGTGAGGCGGACTGTTTGTCAGGGCCTTGCTTGGAAGGTTTGTAACCACCCCAGCTGTGCGAGACCATCAAATCGGCAATCACCGAGAATAAAATCGGCTGGACTGTAAGCAGCTTTTCCGCATATAAATCTCGAGGTCCAGATGGCATAATGACGGTCATGCTACAGAAGCAGAAGGAAAGGGTTGTGCCGTGACTTGTCGAGATTTACCGCAGCTGTATCTCTTTAGGATACATACCACAATTTTCGAGAGGCGCAGGAGTAGTTTTCATATCGAAAGCCAGCAGGCGCGGCTATGAATTCGCAAAGGACCTTCGACGAATCAGCTTCACCTCTTTTGTGTAGAAGACCCCAGAGCGCGTCCTGGATATCCACTTAAGGACAATTATGCAGAGAACGCTTTTCTCTAAGTCCCAGTATGCCTACCACATAGGCAAATCCACAGAAACGACTCTCCACGAGGTAATTGGTACGGTTCAACGGTTACTGCAGTAGAAGAAGTGCACCCTAGCTTCATTCTAGGATATAGAGGGTGCTTTAAACAACGTTCCAACGCCATTAAGGAAGTATTGACCAATATTGGATTGGAGGAGTATCTTAGGCATTGGATTATATCCTTGCTAAGAACCAGTATAATCCAGTCGGATTGGGGAGGCAACCACTCGAAAAAAGTCGTGAACAGCGTGGACCACCCCTCCAGGGTTCTGGTTAATAGTGATGGACGATATTTGGCGAATATTGAACAGTAGCGGAGTGAAGGTGGTGGCGTATGCCGCCGACCTGGCGATATCGGAGTCAGAGATGTTTCCGTCCATTATGAGCGACTCGGCATAAACCCAACCAAATCGGAACTCATACTATTCACCAGCAAGCCAAAGGTACCTTATTTCCGCCACCCGCGTTCGAAAGAACAAAGATTGGTTCTTTCTTCCAATGTAAAGGTGTAATCTTGGATACAAAGCTAAATTGGAGATTAAACATAGAACTGACGGTTAAGAAAACCTGGATAGCCTTCTATGTCTGCAAGAGAACCTTTGCAAAGAAATGGTGTCTCCGGCTGAGGGTGGTTCTCTGGATGTACACAGCTGGGTTGCGTCTAATCCCAACGTACGACTCTATTCTATGATGGCAGCCTTTGAGCATAAGTACAATAGAACGAAGCTCAATAAGATTCAAAGAAGTGTGCAGATGCTACTGGGGCTCTGCAGTTTTGCCCGCCACATTAAATACGTTGTAGCGTGCAGTGGATCAAAAATGATCTGTGGCATCGGTACAGGGGTTTCTCGAATGCACTTGGAGTATCCGAATCGTGTATTTTCCCAAGTTTTACCAGTGTATTCTAAGCGGAAGTATTGGCGATACTGGATACTGGCAGTGCACAAACGCGCTGAATAATCTAGGCAGCACGCTCAAGTTCTTCCTTCTCTGGTCATAGGAGCATAGAGGCGAATGAACGCGCTAACAGATTGGTCAGGCTTCTTCTTTCTTCTCTTGACATCTCTTCTTTCTTCTCTAGGCGACTGTCAGGGGCAGAATCGACTTGCACTACTTAGTAGCAGCGGACCTCAGATGGTGAAGGTTCATCGAGTGTGCCAAATTAAGGTGGATTTGGGCCGCTTATAACAAAGCCCGATCATGGGATTTCCTGTGAAAGACGCGTGCAAATGCGTACAAGATTACGGGGATCTGCACGGGACACTCACACATTGCATGCACCCTACAATTTGCATCGCCGAAGCTGCGGAGAAGCGTTGGAAACCCTGAGGCACTTCCTTTGCGATTGGCCAGCTCAAGCCGGAGTCGGGTTATAGACATGGGGGGTAAACTATTTTTCGGGGACCTCAGAGGGATATTTAGCTGCAGGGCGGGAGAACTGTTTTCCTTCGTGATTGCTGTGAGTTGGCCCTGAATACCTGAGCCGGCTGGATTCTGCTTCCCTCCTCTCCTAACAGCAGTAACAGTCTTAGGAGTTCGTGACATCAAAATGGCGCACCGTAGCGTTAATTGGACTCTTCGGAGCTGACTTAATAATCTCACCGAAGTCAGTCAGTCATGGAAGGCGGATCGGGCGTAGGGGTGTTCCCAGGAAATACGATTATAGAACTGGCCCGACCGGGAGGAGGAGACGGTCCTGCACTTATATGGAACTTTGCGGCGTCCGCAGACCTCGGATGAAAATACCTCGCTAAGGTTTTCTTCAGCAAAGAACCTGTGCATTCCCTGTCTCTGGATAATGTTCCCAGATTCACAAAAGCCTGCAGACGCCTAGGCGAAAGGCCAATTGAATAGGCGATCGGGGAGAGTAGAATGGGCCTAATAAAAGGCCTGGATGCTTGGAGCTGCAGTTTCGCCCACTAAACTAAACTACTCCTTCAGGAAATCTTAATTATTGTTTCTGTTGTTTCCCGATGACAGTCAGATAATAATTCGGTATATAGTTCCCCGCTCCGCAAATGTTAAAGTTCGCCTTTGCTCATAATGGCTCCTTTTTGGCCTGGAAACCTGTTATGTCCCCAAATTTATATTCCAACCTAATACTATGGAACAAATATAATTTGTTTTCATTTTGCAAAATATTAAACGAAATTTAATTAGCAGAGCATACGCTCAAAAGTTTGCCAACGGTCGGTCGTCCACAATTAATTATTAACGTAAATGCACTCGTTTAAAAATTCATGTAATTACGAGAGCCAGAAAATTTTGTGTTTCCATGTCCAAATAAGCTCACGGGTGTTTACCATCATCTCTAGGAAGACGATATAAATCTGAAAAGGATATGTTACCGAATCCCTCTCGAAGACTGAATATAAAGCAACCATTGGTTGGGGGGTGAACAGTGTTGGATTCTCTTCTCAGAGTCGATTCAACCGCACGGCAAACAATCTCTTCCGGCACTGTAGACGAACAACTTCCCTAACATGCACAGCTCATGGTTCCATAACAATGCTGAACTTCTGCTTCATATATCCTTCCGAATTATGATGAACAAACTGATATCAGATAGGAAGGATATTATCAATTTAACCCCTATAAAGTTGGGGGACGACGGAAGCAAATGAAAACAATTACGCATTGTTGACGGCATCAGGCAGTCGATTTGTATGCCTCCTCTTCATTTCGGCGTAATTTATGGAGCCCGAGGCTTCGCTCGGCGTCTTTATAATTGTTTAATTAGAGAGACACACACCCTTCAATACAGCCCGAACGGGAGGCAGCTACTCAAATGATTTATGCTGATGGGGTTCGAGGGCGCTTGTTTGTAGGCGGTTTTCAGTACGGTGCTTGTCAGAGGTGATGTTCAACTTGTTACGAAGTGTTGCGACATATTGGCAGATAATAATTTTGTCTTAATTAAATTTGGAATTAATTCATTGTAGGAAGTGATAACAGTTAAATTTTTGCTTATTTTAATTGTTCATAATTTATCACAAGGACCAGGAAAAATACAGTAGCAGATATGGGGGGAAAACTTCAACTCTTCGGGTAGTTAGTCAATTTCTCTCCCCGTAAGAGCTGAATTCGAATACGCATTGTTTCAGAATCAATAGCAAGACGTTTCCACTGATTCCGCAATGAAACTTCGTTTTCCTATTTCACACAAAAGACTTTCTCCTAGGTTTTCCGTACAAGCATTCAAGCTTGATTTTCCTCTGATAATGGCACAACGACGGAGCCACGACATCATTTGTGAAATTGTATGAAACCAAATAACTTCCCCGTCGCAAACAACACCTTTTGTATAACACTAATTGCAATTTCCCTTTTCAGGCCATGGTCGCGACAACATAACGCATTTCTTAGGTTCTGGCCCGGCATCGTCTTGTGTGAGTATTCAAATAACTGGAGGATGCCATAGGGATGCCGAGCGTCAATATAATGGAAAAGGACACGATACACATGATGAGCTCCAAGACCTACATAAAAGCATCATAATCACGAACAATTGACATCCTCGGGCCGAAGGAAAATGTATTAAGGTAGTTGTGGTTTTCGTGAGGATTCATTAATTAACTTTATTGAGTTAGTTTCCTTTTTGAAGGGTGGGGATGGAGACTCTTTCTTTGTATTTTTAGTTCTATGAGAATGGAAAACGAAATATCTTCAAAGGGACGAAAAAATAATTGTTCAAGATAGTCCTTGCACACATGCCTCTTGCCCTTGGACTTCTCAGGACCCAGACTTGGCATCTAGGTTTACCGTGAAATTCTTACCATGAGATAACCACCGCAATAAGAAAGTTAAGTGCACGTGTCCATCATTTTTCTAGATGAATGCAACTGTCCCCAGCGCAAAGTGAATTTCATTTTTCAAAACGTTCACACTTTTCCTCATATTCCGTGGCAAATTGTGGATGGATGGGATCAAACTTTAAATTAAAATGTCACACTTTGATGATGTCCACACGTGACATCAAAGCCAAAAACTTGTTTCAATTCTGGCCATTTTCAATTGTCGCTTCGGGAGCCACTTTTTTGAGAGTGGTTGGCGTGATAGGCTACAATGGGCGATGGTGTTTGACATAATATCCAATCTGATATATGAAATCAGAAGTTTTTTGAAAGGTCTACAAAGGACACCACCCATGGTTGGATCAGAGTATTATGAAGCTTATACAGCTAGACAGAATTCGATGTGGGAATAAATTTTTGGGAAATAGCTTCGGTAGAATGAAATGCTTTTGGAAAGTTTTGTGAAATTTAAGGATGAAATACCGTAATCGTAGCAGTTAGGTTTCGAAAACGCAATCCTGGCAGTTTTAGGAGGGGTGAGCGGGCTCCCGGATTTTGATATCCAACGACCTCCCTGCCTCAGGCTAGATTCTTTCTAGGAACTCGTTCTGAAGACACCAAAATTTCCGCAGATCCCCGCCTATACGGACAGAAGCTCCCACAATCGAGAGCGCCTCCCCCCGTGGGGAGTGTGTAGCGGGGGGAATTCGCAACTAATCGGGAGCTGCCTATATTGTACTGGGAAACAAGATCATGCAGTTTTGTGAATTCATCAAGGAAAGCTGGAATATTCACCAGAATATAAGCGCCATAATTAGAGGCATCAATTGGCGTACGGCAAAGCTCAGGATGAACGAGAACTGAAGACGTCGAGTGAAAAAGTGAGCCTGGATTCAAGCGAAGTACCACTTTACCGAGAACACCAGTAACAGAATCGAAGAAACAGGAGTTGGCAGCAGATGGCTGAATGTCGAAAACGGTAACAACACAGAGCGTATCTATTCAAAAGGAGCGACAGCAGGAAGTACTCCAGGCCTAAGAAAAGGAGCCATTCAGAAAAAGTTCGTCAACTCCAAGATTTTCGTTAAAGGTGATAAAAGATAAACTGGAGGTAAGGTTAATGAAGGACGAAAGAAGGTCAATGAATGCCAAAGGTGAGGGACAATCTAAACACATGGTTTAGCACACATAGAGAGCAGAGCTTTGATCCGGAAGAATTATCCTTGGTGCAAAAATAATTAAGCCGAGTACATCAAGGGCAAGGACAACGTGCGCCAAGCCGTACAGAAGATGGTAAAAGCTATTAGAGTGTGTTTCAACAAATCGCAGCAGAAAGAACGAAATTCCAAACCGGAAATCAGCAGCCGCCTTAAGAGAAAAATGCCATACAAATAGTTCCAAAAACGAAACTACAAGCACCGAAGAGGGAAAGCAGGTCCCCCAAGTGCAAGCTCCGGCAATCACATCGGCAATATCCAAGGGGAATGAAAACGTTGGATGGACCTAGTTAGCTAATAAACAAACGAAGACGAAAGCAAAAGTGTAAAGTCGCCCATAGGCAATTGTGATCTCCAGCAAGGGAAATATGTCCCACGCGAAGATATTGAAAATGGTCGAAGCTGAACCCGACCAAAAAAAGGGGAAGTGTCAGCAAGGTTCGTAGGACCCAGAGACGTGGGGAATTGGATGGGTTGCTTGCCATCTGAGGGGGCAGATTTCTCTACAGAGGTGCTTCAAGTGCCTCGCTTTTGGTTGTTTCGAGAAGGCATTCACCAACGGTATTGATCGGTCCAGAGAGAAGCCATTTTTCTAAAGAGTGCCATAGGGACCCGAAATACTTACTCTGCGAAGGAAAGGGGACGAAATAACTGGCATATTGCTGGAAGTACTAAATGCCCGGAATTTAGGACTCACTTCAAATAGACCTCAATCATTACAGGATCGCTCAGGATCTACTCGAGCAGACCACTTACAAATCCGAAGCGGAAATTGCCATCATTAACGAACTCTATAGAAGTCGTCAGGTTGGCATATTACAGATTCGACTGGCGGAGCGACGATATGGGCTGGCAGTCGACAAACCATACAATGTACTGGGAGTCCCACAGTCAATGGCTTTGTGTATCTTGTCTTATTCTCAACCCAAGGGGTCATAGTAAAAGGGTGATTGCCGATGACTTCAATGCGTGGGCCCTTGAGTGGGGTAGCAAAGGGACAAATACAGGAGACCGCAGTCTATTAGATGATTTGCACAGTTAGATATAATTCTGTCCAACCTTTGTCAGCCTCGCACTGGGGCGTGGTATGTCCTGGTGCATCAGCGAGGACAATCTTCTTTCATCATAGGTAAAGTCATAGGCGGAGGACCATCATGCCCGAAACCGAGAAAAATGTTAGGCTGGTCTGCGAAAACTTTGTATGAGTAGACCTTCATAAAGGTGTGGCTTGCCCATCCCAATAAAGCAAGTGACTCTATGGAAACAGCTGTCCATGTCGCCAATGTATGTGACACGTCCGTGCCTAGGAGGTACTCATTGCTCAGTAGAAGACCAAGCTACTGGTGGTATACTGAACTGGCCAGTCTTCGATCAGCCTGTCAAGGAGCCAGAAGTGGGCAAAACGAAAGCCCTCAAGCTTGCCATCCAATGAAGCAATAAGGGGGGGGGGGGTCGATTCACTAAGGGCCATGCCACCTTTATCCGGTGTATACGACGGCTTGATGAGATCAAGTCAGGGATACCTCCTTCAGTTATCAACGGGATTATGGAAAGGAAGAGGAAAAGCAAAGCCGAGCTGGTGATATTTACATGCGGAATAAAGATTCCTGAATCCAACTGCAGCGTGTAAGTGGACAAATATTATCACTTTCCTCCATTGTGAAGTATCTGGGTGTGATCACGGATGCTAAATCATGGCGAAGAGAGCCTATATAGCTTATCGTGTCTACAAGAAGACTTTCGCGAGAAAACGGGAACTGTGGCCGAGGTTAATATAATATACTGTGTGGTTTCAATGTGAAGCAGCAAATTCAATTTAAGCAATATCAATAGGATCCAAACAATTTAATGCGTAGGTCCTACTGGAGCTCTTTAATCCTACCCGGTATGTGTCCCTTGCCTTTCACCATAAATACGGTGCGGTTTTAGGCTTTGTTTGTCTGGATGCTAGGAAGCGAAGCACTGCAGATGTTGACAACAAACTATGTCAGACAGCTCCAATCCAGGGTAGAGTGGGCTGGCGATATTTTACGCGATTACGACACGATGTTTTTTACTAGCAGATGAGGAATGGTCTGCCGAGTCGCAGCGAGGGCCTGTCAACGGTTAGAGTATGATCCAAGCCCCAAGAGTAATAAAGTCCCTCTGAACGAGAGCCAAGTCGCCATCAAGGCCTTGTATTCAGTCGCGATAGCCTCCAAGTCGGTGGAGAATTGTGGAAACGCAATGAATAATTGGCTTAAATTCACCCTTTTCTAGGTGCACTGTGATAGGAATATAGACGAAAATGAGCAGGTCATCAGACACGCTAGGCGGGGTTCTTATGTTGGTAACCCCTCAGTAGACACAATTGTCGTGCTGCTTAAGGGTGGAATGACGAAAGCTCTCCACCTACGTTAAGCCAATCTTCTTCGCAATAAGAAGAACCCAAATATAATCCGCAAAACAGCTTCATCTGATAATGCTGTCTGGAGAGAGCTCCCCTGTGTCTGCATAAAACTTCTGACGAAATCCATCCCACCTTTCACAAGACAAAAAGGTGTGTTTAGCGTCGTTCGCCACTCCATTGCAGAACACACAATCAGGAGATCGCCTCTTCCCAATCCTATGCAGGGAAGACTGAAGGAAGTAATCAATCTTACCATGCGTTCAGTTCAGCCACGGTAGCAGCTCTGTCCGCTGTTGCTTTGATTTGCTCGAAAAGGCTTATCTTCGAGTCGTGCAGTAGACCAAGATATTTAACCGCATGTTATGATTTTATAGTTAACTCGCCGATAGATATGGGACATAGGGTCAGGATTCTCTTTCTGGTCAAGATGACTACTTCGGTTTTTTTCCGGCGCAAGGCTGAAACCATGAGCAGCCATCCATCTGCTTACCCGTCGCATCAATATACTAAGTTTGCTATGCGCCTGTTCAACAGTGCGTCCGGCAATAAGTGGTGCTTTTCTGGCATATCGAGTCTCAGCAGACTATCGTAGGAAGCGATCCAGAGGTCCGGCCTTGGGATGGATCTCTGAGCTACTCCCGACGTGATCTCCATCCTCCTTTGCCTCTCTAGCGCTTCATAGAGCAGGGAGGAGCCATTAAGATAATCTCTCAATATCCCCAAGAGATAGCTTTGCTCGTGGAATAACTTTTCAAATGTGCCCAGCATATCTGTGCATCTTACGGAATTGAAAGCATTTCTGACATCAAGCGGTATGAGGGGCAATATCCGTCGAGATGGGCGGTTGTGTGATTCGGTTCGTTGAATCGAATTCACGACCTCCATAACAGCATCCATCTTAGATCTCCCTGTTCTAAACCCGAACTGCCTTGCGGATAAGTCCCCGGCAACGCGAATTTTTTCAGCGAGTCTACTCCTGATGAGCTTTTCGCTCCTTCAAACAAGAGTTGAACGCTCCGAACCGCAAGTCTGACAATTGGCGGAAGAATAGTTTGGAAGCTTCCACCGGGATACCATCAGGAACTGGCACGTTCTTGTTTCTCATTTTAAATTCTTCGAACATTCTCATTGTAAAAAGCCGCAAATCCTCGACGCTTTCCGCGCTATTGACATCAACCCGTATGGGATGTCTGGAGATAACGCCCGTACAATGCGGTCTACCTGGTCGACCCTTAGTATGCAGGGCTTCCGCAGCGCCCTGATTTTCCGGGTGGAAAGTTTATAGCCAAGTCCCCACGGGTCCTAATTCACCTCGTTCACAAGGTTCATCCAGCTGTTTTTGTTTATCACACTGCAAAGTTCCTTTTTTGCTGATCTGTACTTAGCCTCTATGGCGCATGCCTCCTCGATGGCGGTAATTTCTGTCGTCCACTTCTCCGGGACATGGAAGCTTCAGACCCTGTGGTTATTAGGTTCATCACTGAGTTAACGAAGCGCTCTCCAGCGCGATTTCGCATGTTCCAAGAGCTTCGGCAAACCCGATGTTCATCCTCGCTACGTTCTACAGGCACGGAGAGCACCAGATTGGTACGCGCGGGCAAGTAACGTCAATCACTTTGAACGAGATCAATTTTCGAGAAGTCTTCCAGGACTCGCCATCCGTTCACCGATGGTGCCAGAGATTCCGACGTAAAAGTTATGTCAGTAATGCTTCCTTAGCAACCGAAATGTTGGCACGGATCCTGCGTTTAAGACTACCAATCAGGTTCTTGCGACCATTTCAGGATCCATTTGCCCATTCCCCATTCAAGGGTCCTAGTTTTAAAATCACCGCCTACCAGGATTCACCCCTTCATGATTGAAAGGGCGTCCTCCAGAGCATCAAGCCGGCGCTGAAAGTCCGGAATCGCCGCAATCGGCGTCAGGTAAATGCTAAAAAACGTTATCTCTAACACTAAATCCAGGCAAACCAATTCCCTCGGCTCTAGGCAAGAACACGAAGTCGAAGATCGTCCTGAACCCAGATAGCAGCGGTACCCGATAAGTCAAGATGCCATGAAGCTGGGTCCCTGCTCCGGAATTGCTCGCTGATTAGGACTAGATCCGCCTTTACCTACGCAGCAAACTGCGCCAGCAGTTGGTAAGCAGTTGCACTCCCGTGCATGTTAATTTGTAGAATGCCGATCATGCTATTCGCGCCCTAGCCCTTTCTAGTTCCGCCATAAAGATTGGACACCGTCTCAAACCCACAGTGTGTGCGACGCTCTCACCGGACATGCCAAGATGCTTACAGAGAACGCAACTTTAACTTTCTTTGCTGGTCTTCGCTTGATTACCTACCTGACCGCATCTCCGGCATGTTGTCCTCATCTCGGGTCGTCGGGGATTACCCACATTCGTACCCTGCATACTACCCTTCCAATTTTGATTTTCCTGCTGCTATGCAGTTTCCGCACATATTCCTCAGGCACTTTCACCACAGCAAGCTTTTGGCCTTGAGCATTTACAGATGTGATACCTGTCTGGGCATTGGTTACCTCTGGACACTTCGACTTTTCTTATGAGGCAGTCAAAATCTTGGATTTATAGAGAGCACAAAGGTTCTAGGGTGGCCTCCAGTTTTGCGGTATGTACAAGCCCCCATTTTTTTTCTTGAAATTTTCCTTGATTCCAGAGGTTGTTGAGCGTTAGCGAGCTCTTGTCGGCCCTCTGCAAACCTCTTGTCGTGTCAATAGTTTCGTTACTTATGGAACATATCCTGTATATCAAAAGAAACTAGAATTTGACAACAAAAAAATGTGGGAGTGGCAAAAATACGTTTATTTACTACATTTTATCGGTCCCAATAATTGGAACTGTTTGTCTTCCTGAACCATATATTGTGGTTGGTCCGGTGGAAATCCATTATAAATGTCAACTTTATTTTCATAAATTATGTAACCATATTAACATATTTCCTTCTCCAATTTACCTCTCCAGATATTGTTTCCTCCCTCCCATGACGTATGCATGAATAATATTTCATGGTACAGAGAATTAAGGCCCAGCTTGTCACCATCGAATTTAACCATGAAGGGAGCAAATGTTCGAATTTTTCCTCATCTCAACAGAATATTTATGAAGTAGTCACTGCCACATTCCAACGTGAATTACCTTTTGTAATGCTAAATTCCAGTATCTGTCGCTTTATTGGATATTAACTCTCTACCAAATAAGCACACGAATAATGGCCAGCAGGAATGTTGGAAATATTTACATCTCAATATGTTGGGCAGACTTCACTGTTTAAAGAATGGTCAACGTGAATACTGTGACTAATTCCTTCAATGGAGTCTGGTCATCTGTCCATCTCGCAGAAGCAGCAGACAACTACGTGCTACCAGAAAGGATTTATTACCATGTAAAAGTCAGTAAAATTCATTGAATGCACTTTTAAGGAGAATGTCAGGCAGAAAGCCTTAGTGGACACTGTAGCCCTATTTGTCCGTAAGCAGAAAGATACAAAAGTTTGCTATAGATAAAAAGGAAAAACTGGTTATTTCCGTCCGCTATGATTTTCCGCCAAATATACTCATTTAATAAGTAGAGGGTTGGGGTCTTTTTCCGACATTTAAAAAAAATATTTCAAATAAACGAAGAATTTGTGAAAAGATACTGTACAAACGCAAGCCCAGTACACTGTAAGTAGCTGTCAGCACACCTTCCTAGCAAGGTACGAGGGTACATTTGCTTGAATATCGATTCACATTTATCCAGAAAGACATCAGCAAATATGCAAATGCATCAAGTACAATTGGATCCGCAAATTTATGCACTGTCACAGTTGACGTACCCAATGCCAGCGAAGAAGAACAACATCATTTGCCAAGTAGCTCCACTCACTTTTCCTGGAGCTATGGTTGGTTGTCTGCAGACATCTTTACATCATTCCTGGAAAGCATGCGTTTTGCAGACGCACATAAAAGCTGTTGTCACACTGAACTATCTGCAAAATGTAAGAATTTTCCACTGAACTCATTATGTACAGGATAAGAATGAAGGAAAGCATAAAATCGCATTCTGAGATCTATTAACGCACACTTGGCTCCTTGCCTCAGACTTGTCTCGAGCTATTTGGCGTTTGACTTCGCACAATTCCATATATCATAATTTTCCAGGTCGTTTGATGCAGAACGAAATGCTTCTGAGAGACTCCTCGTTCCTGCTACGCTTCAGGACATATACATAAATGTGGCAGAGCAGAGCCCTTAAAAGGTTTAGGTTGTCTTGAAAGAAAGCGTAGAATCTACCCAAGTCTAGGAGCGCAGGGGAGTCGGAAAAAAACGAATCCTTGAAATTGTGCATTCGCTCTGATGCGTTTAACCATCTGTTTAAGGCTGGCCGATAATTGAAAAGTTAGGAAAGAGTCTATGCGCCATGATTTCACGTAAGAGAAAATCTAGTGCTAGGCATAACGAGGCGTGTAATGAAAAACGCAAAGTTGTTGCGGTCAGGGGATGACGATGATGATGTCGGATGTTATATCAACTGTATCTAATTTTTACATCCTTTGCATGACTCTCCCTTGGGTAATATAGGTATGGATTGGTGGACGTAATTTAGTTATGAAATTGATTTATATTTCCTGCGTTAAGATACGTACATATATACTCATATATCTAAGTAGTAAATATCTTCGCACAATAGATCCACTTTCTGGCAGACAATATCTAGGGAGAAGGCGTGAGACTATTAAGAGTTGCTTTTTCTTTCCGCTAGAAGTATTTATTAATCTTGCAGATACCGATATTTCGGGAACCACTTGTTCTCTTCATCAATGCAAGAAGTCTCGAAGAAACACCGCGAGATTACACTTAAGTAAAGCTTAAAGATCACTACATCGCAATTGTTTAGCGATCTAATCATTTAATTTCATTTTCCTCGAAGTGCAGTAATTATGTTCCTATTTAATTTTCTACAAAATGAACCCTCTTCGGAGTTTTGCTCATCACCTTTAGTCTGATGTTCTCTCGACGATTACCTACCTTATGATGGTGAGGGAGGTCAGTCAGGAGGATCTTCCGAGAGGTGACACCTGAAGCTAAGCGGCAATCAAAACCCCAAGCCAAGGTGTGACTACCGTGCCGAGGACTCAATGGTCACAGGGGTCAAAATGTGGAAAAATGAACTCTGGGTACCAGGCGACCCCCTGTTTCAACTAGCCTTGTCATGGCAAAAAGGGGCTCTGCCGAGATCGACTTATTTCCGTCGGTAAAACAAAGGTCATGGCAGCCAATTATGAAGAAACTAAAAACGTAAAAAACAAAAGAATTCAATAGCACTTTCATCATGGCCATCCAACCCTGAGAGAAGGGGCAACCCTGAGCTCTTCGATGGAGGACCAGAGTCTAGACTCAGATTCGCTACTTATGCAAGTGGGAAGCAACCCTATTGGGACCCAGTCCATAACGGACAAGCCGAAGCAGTCCCCTTCTGTCAGCATTCCTGACCCCGGGCTCCAATCGGCGCACTTGCTGAGGCTAAACTCCTTACCCGAACCATCTACCTTCGGCCAAAGCAATGGCTCCCGGCGAAAAGCCTTTGGGCAAACCGCCTTTGGACAACCCACCTCCGGGAAAACCGCCTCCGTGCAAACACAACACCCTGGTTGTGCCAATGTTGAAGGGTCGTCTGGAGTATCTACGGCTAAGGACAAACCAAAGTGGCAGCGGTCTTCTGATGATCTCAACTCTTCGGTTCAAGTGACTACAAAAGAATGCTCGGCAGGCAACGGCTAAGTCTTCTTTTGCACACAAGGCTATCGAAGCGGATGGATAGGTCTTGTATGACGACGCGATATAGATCAGTGTGAGCAGCTTAGAAGAAAATTCCTCCTAGCTGTAAGAACTGCTTCCTTGCAAGCGATTACACTACACTTTGAGTCGGTAGGTACATACCGTAAAATGTTAAGGATAAACTTTGCCGACGGAAGCACGATCGAGTGGCTTAGACAGTACTGCTCTTCTTTCAACGGTGTGTGAAGAGGGTTTCCGGGCTACCATCGTTTAGAAAGTGCTTACTCTAGCTTCCAGAAGAGGAGATTAGTGGTTCTCAGGTACTGGAATAATTTGGAGTCCAGAATACCTCAACGCTCCGACCTCCATGCTACTAGATAGCAAAGCAGGGGAAGAGCCGATAGGCCAGGAACTTTCTCCACTATCGGCGTTCCTGAACCGGATATTAAGAAGGTTCGGGAACAAATGGGCTACAAGCTCTACTACGGGCTTGGGACCCTCACATTACGCGTGTCGGCTCCTAAAACCATCAAGGGGAAAGTGCAGCCCACGGCATCTCCATCTGAACCGAATATGGGGTGCCATATCTGTCAAATAAACTTGCAGCATTGTAAAACGACGAATGCACTTATCAGTCGTCGGATCAATAGCTGCAAGACATGTACATATATACCTCATGCAAGAACCATGGGTCTTCAGTGAGGAGATTAGGGGCTTAAATTCCCGACATGGTGACTTGTTGTATGCCAACGGAGGTAATAGACGCCGCTCCTGCATAGTCGCTTAAAAAGACCTCCAAGCTATCGTGGTTATCGGCCCATGTGATGGGGATACGACAACGATCAAATTGACCATAGAAAGCCAAGAAGGAGATAGAAACATCCTATTGCGTTCTTCTTGTTTCCCTATGCCATAAACGAAGTTCCTTGTGGAACATTCATCAAAGTTAAAAGCATGGGAATAATAGCTGGATGTGATGGTAGCGCCCACAATATATGCTGGGGAAGTTCCAACATTAACTCAGGAGGATCGAGAATACTGGAGTATCTGGTAGAAATCGATAGGCAGATCCTTAATTTGGGTAATGAACCCACTTTTATCAACGTGGTTAGGTAAGAAGTCATCGACATCACGGTGGCACCTTCTGATATTGTGGCTGTTGTGGGAGAGTGGAGAGTATCGAACGATATCACGATCTCAAATCACAGGTCCATTGATTCCGTAATGGGCATAGATCCACCTCTACCCACCTCGACCCACTCAATATCGGAAATAACGTAAGACAGATTGGGCGACGTACAAAGCAGAACTGAGCGCCCGAGTTACGATCCCTGGAAGACGCATCAAATACATTGCTGGAACTGAGAAAACAACCCAAATGATCACAACTAGTATGAGAGAAGTTTTCGAAGGGAGCTGTCCCCTCATGATGCTTAAGAAGGGTACAATACCATGGAGCAACTCGGATTTGCCGAAGCAGAGGAGAACGACAAGGGTCCTCCTCAGCCAAACTCTGAAGTCTAATTCAGCCGCTTGCTGGATTCAGTACAAAGGGACTCAAAGTCGGCCAAGCGATCATCATGGAGACGCTTTTGCGAAGAGACCAACTCTTTTGAGGCAACTTCAAAGCTGACGCGGATCCAAGTTAAAAAACGTAGCCAGCAGTTGGGTTATCTACGTTAACAATACGGGAGATACACAGAAAGCGATGAGGAAACGGGAAGCCATTTGCTTGAAGTGCACTTTCTAGCCATCATCCGGCCGGCAGACACATACAACCTTCAACCGAAATATTGGTCTCTGGCATGCATCCCCGGAACGAGGCAGACACATACAACCCTCAACCCAAATTCCATTGACACAAGCCTGCAGGTCCGGATAGCATTATTCCTGTTCTAGTAATGGAGCAAATGGATGCCCTGGGTCTACACATACGGAACATATACCTCGCTTGCCAAGCACACGCTTATATTCCAACCAGTTGGCGTCAAGTGAAGGTAATATTTATTACCAAACCTGGGTAACCCACTAACACAGATGCAAAAGCTTCCGACCGATCAGTCTAACTTCCTTTCTGCTACAAGGACTGGAAAGACTAGTAGATCAGTTCATAAGAGGTACATATTCCTAAGTGGCCACTTCACTGTAGGCAATATGCCTACCAGAAAAACAAAACCACGGAAACAATGGATAAAGAATGCGCCTTAGGCACATTCAAGGACATCGAAGGCACCTTCAATTATTCCACATTCGCGGCGATTTATATCCCGGCAAACAGCATGGAATCGATCCGCCGTTAATCAGTTGGATCTTTCACAAGCTAGAGTGGGGAAGGATCCACATGTTGGTAGAATAGAATTCTATTGAGGAAGGGTTTCTTAGGGGTTACTCATAGGGAGGGGTCTCCCTCCTCTGTTATGGCTCCTGGTGATGGACACCTTGCAATGGCTCCTGAAGGGCGCAAAGGTCTTCGCACAAGCGGACGATAAAGTCATAATAGTTATCGGCAAGTTTGCGGGCATAGTGTGTGACCACCTGAATGCAACGCTCCATGTAATCCACAGTTGGTGCCTCCATAATGGACTCACGGGGAACATTAGAAAGACTGGACTGATTACGTTCAATAGGAATGTCAGATGGGGCGGCTTGACGCTACCCATCTTAGAGCAGATATGCAGCTGGTACAAACAGTCGAATATTTAAGGGTACATCTCAACTCCCAGTGAACGTGGAACCACCATATCCAGGAACAATACCAAAGATACCTGCAGATGCTCTAGTACTATAGAATTGCGATAGGTAAGACTTGGGGACTTTCACCAAAATGGATTGATTGGATGCGCACATCCGTAATAAAACCCATTTTGATGTATGCGTGCATCGTCTGGTAGTTGAGACTGAACTTTGCTAACAGCAGGAAGTTGCTGACGCAGATTCAGAGACTCAGTTATATTACTGGAGCAATAAGGAATACGCCAACAATGGCACTCCAAGTTAGAATAGCTACCCCCAATCCATTTGGAGGTAAAACGGAAAGCAGCTAACAACCCATATAGACAAGCCAAAAATGGAGTGGTCACAACATTCGAACCGGTTCTGACAGTCAGACGGCCTTAACAGCACTAAATAGCAACGATATATCAAGCCAGTTGTTGTCGAGTTGTCATCAGATGCTGCTGAAGCTTGGGCGACTGAACGAAATGTTCCTGATGTTGGTGCCAGGGTACATGATGATAATGAAGAAGCTGACAGATTGGCCTGCCAAGGGCTAGGATCGACAATAATGGGGCCAGAATTTTGGCATCCGGCCATCTACTGTCAAGTCTATTCTGAAGGGGGAAATGATAAGAATGCACGCAGCCGAATTGAGAAATTTCCGTAGGCGAAATTCTTTGCGAAGGAACCCAAGGATACTAGAGCGGCTTTTTTATTATTCCTTAAGAAGTGGAAGTGAAAACCCTTGTAGGACTTTTAACAGGACACTGCCTAACTAAGGCATGGACAAAATCGGTGTGGTGGTCTCGGCCATATGCAGCCAATGTGAGGAGGAAGATGAGATGGACCTGCATTTCATATCCAGCTGCCGGGGCTCCACAGACCTCAAACGAAGATACCTTGGTTTTCTTCAAGGAAAAGTTTGAGGGCGATCCCCGGGAACAGTACAATGAGCGTAGCAAAGATCTGAGTGCTTGGAGCTGCGCCCCCCTCTCCCCCACTAAACAAAACTAACTAACTTAGTCTGGATGAGTTCTCCATCATGCATTTGGGGAAATAGAACCTTCATGGTCACTTCGTGGTGACCATGCCAACGTTTTCTTCATCTCCAAAAGTTTTCCAATAAGCTTTTATTCCAATTTACAAAAACACCAAAACTTAACTTTTCAATATCCAGGCCAGTAAATTCTTAAATAATATTCAGATAAAAACGGCCCGGTCTGATTATGCTTCAGGTGAAGGTTGCATAATTCAGCGAGAGCTCACACAACCTCCTCGCGATGGTCGCTGAAAACCGTCGTAGGAAGAGCTAAGAGTGTATCCTATACACTGAGGCTGAGGGTAGGCTCATCCAACTGACAAGGACCTGTTTGCCTGCTAGTCATGTGTTAGCAGCAAGTTGAACTGGTAGAAAGAACGAAGGACGAAGATCGTCCTCCCTGGACTGGAAAACGTTCTAGTAGGACCCTCAGTCTAGGAGGGGGTTCGTAGAGAGTTTTGTCTTAAAAGAAAAATTCGTAATCCGGAGTGAAAGAACGACGCGGCTGTTGCATGGATTACAGTGACGTTACATTGAACACTAGCTGCTTCGCGTATAAGATGCTTCATGAACTCAGTAGTCAGACGAAGTTTAGTAATTGGGGACGCTCACCTAATTCATAGTAAGGCTTTGACCGTACTCCAGGGCGCATTAATACTGCAGAATCGCTAAGATTTTCTCGGACGCTAGGCAGAAAAGCTCAAAGCTAAAGTCAACTTCGGCCACTCACTGTTTTTAAAAAACCCAAAGGGGATTTTATCAAAATATCACTAACTTCGATTTCTGAAGAAGTAATCCTGATCACCACCACAAATCCCCCACAGATGATTGCCGATCCAAACTTAGTTCCACCATTTGCCACAAAGGGTCGGTCTTCGTCCACGGCAATATTCCGAACGCATATGCCAGTGAGGGATAGCGACTATGTTCATTACGCTTAGTTTATTTTATTCTGAAAGATGTGATTTCAGCACCAGCTTTACACATCGCAAGAATTCGGACAGCAGAGCATCGTTCAGATCACCAGCTCGACCATAGATTCCTTACAGAATTCCTACTTGTACAAGTGTTTGGATGTGAAGGTCACCAAAGCTATGTCCGGCATGTATGTCGAGATGAATTTGTCACTTGTCTAATCCAAATCCGTCTGAATATCTCGGTTGAATGTGTTTACTATTCTAAGACTTCTAAGGTGGTCATCAGTACCAGCATAGAACTTCACATTATCTAAATACATCAAGTGTGTTAGCTAGTACTTAGCAGGTAGGCCATATTTGATTGCAAAACTATTCCTATGTAACATTCAGTGCCATTCAAAACCAAAGAGGACTCAACGAATTCCTCTGGAAGATGCGCCTTCGAATAAGGATGGGCTCGGAGATGTCGGTACCCTTAGATTAACGTACTGATAAGGTGGTATGTCACCCTTCCATAACCGCCGCCAAATACTTCATTCGTTTCAAATCAATGCAATATAAACGTGTGACATCGATTAGCTAGTTGTGTGGGACGCTGTCGAAAGTCTTCTTCGGCCTCTAATTGCCTATCCTACAACCTCCGAGTCGAGTTGCTCTTTCTAACCGTTTAATTCAATTCGGCAGAAATTCTGCTCCTTGGACTTCGTCTCCAGGTGCGCATTGATCTTTCAAATAATAATGGACGGTATGAACTTTTAGAGGGCGAGTGCCTTCGGCAGTAATCCACTCAGCATGTTCTGCTTGCTGGGCGGGTTACCTCCAAAGTCCATCCCGATAATTTTTCGCTTCCGTTACCGAAAACTGCACTGTCTAGACGCTCTGTTGGGGTTCGTTGAGTGATCTGAAAAAGCTCCGATGGTTCCTCGCGTACGTTGCATTTTCGGCACGTTTGGGGTGACATTCGCCATACCTTCACAACTGACTGCATACAACAGAAAGTTTCTGTTCAGTGGGCCCGCACCCCCCTCCCCCAACGATTGTATCGCTGGGAATGGCATAGTTCCTACAAACCCTTCGCACTTTATTTCTCTTCCGTCTGCTGGCACTGCCAGTGCTAATTTCAATCAGTCTAGCAATGTCTTGTGTTATGAGTCCTGCCGAAGTTCCAGATCACTTTCCCATGGTGGATCTCTTAGGTCACTCAAACGAGTAACGCGAAAGCGAATCTTCTGGCGGTGCAATCTGACTGCACCACAATGCACAAGTGATTATAATTGCAGCAGCGACGTATCATCACATGCAATCTCATCATTGATTTGAGATATAACTCTCAGAGTTACTGAAGACGCATAACGCCTGGGAATATTTGGTCTATGCAAAGGATCCATTCAAAAAAATTCTATATATGCTCTTTAGAATTCGACCCGAACCTCAGCGGAGACTTTGGCCGGATGGTGAAAAAGAGTGCATAAGCGAGTGTGTGTGTGTGTGTGTATGGTGGGGGAGAAGCTACAGCTTCTGAGCACTCAGGCCGTGTTGGCCCATTGTACTCGCCTCCCCCGTCTAACGGAATATTCCGGATTCGTTAACGTATCGCAGGATTTCCGTTAGTGGATGTGATGCTACCCGTCGCAATTGGAGGACATCGGCACCAAAGATCTGATGCCTGATGCGTCCATAGGCGGGGCATTCACATAGGAAATGCTCCGTGGATTCCGCTTCGTCATTACAGGAGGGACACGTATCATCTTCGGTAATTCCTATTCTGAACATATGCCCAGCTAGTAAATTATGGCCTTTCGACAGGATAAACTTTGCGGTACGTATGTTGGGTTCTGGCAGGAAAAGTTTGGTGTGTCGAGCAGCACTTAAGCTCTGCCACCTGTCGTTATGGGAAACTTGTTCCCAGTTTTTGAAAACAGATTTACCCAATGCTACTGATACCCCAATTGCTGGCTCCGGTCCCGGCATAGGGGAGATTGACCCCTCTTTCGCTAAAGCGTCCGAGATTTCATTTCCCTCTATGCCACAGTGACCAGGTACCTGAGTAGTTCCACCATATTGAATCTAGACATAGAGTTCAAACGGTTTCTGCACTCCTGAACGATTTTCGAGGTGATCAAAGGACTGCTCAATGCCCTCAGTGCAGCTTGACTGTCACTGCAGATTGCGATGCGCCTGCCTTTCAACCGCTCGTCAATCACCCAGTTTGCCACCCTTAGGATCGCATAAACTTCGGCTTGAAAAACCGTTGCATATTATCCCAAAGGAAAAGCCCACTTCTCGTTTTTATTCGAGAGGTGGACTCCGGCTCCAGATCCCTCTTCTGTTTTTGAGCCATCGGTGTAGAAGACTTCCGTATATCCCGCCATGCATTCCTCTGGGTCTTCCCAGTCCTCTCTACGCTTCAGGGTAACTACATATCTTCTACCAAACAGATGTATGGGGACACGAGAATCGGAAGGCATTGTAAGAACTGGATTCAGTCCTCGCAGTAACTCTTCCAATGCTCTGTGCCCCCCACATCCGTTGTTTTCCCATAGATCTAATCGAATTAGCCTATGAGCTGCTCTCATTGCAGTGCTTTGAATAAATATATCCAGGCGCTGCAAATTGAGTAGTGCATTCAGAGCTGCGCCGGATGTCGTGCTCATGGCACCAGTGATACCCAGACAAACAGTTCTTTGCAGTGCGTCTAGTTTACGGTGAAAACCTTTTTGTCTCACCTTAACCCACCACACTACGGATGCATATACGAACAGCGGCCTAATGATGGCAACGTATATCCACATTACCACATGAGGCCTAAGTCCCCATGTCAAGGCAAAGGTCCGTCTGCACAGCCCATAAGCTGTGAGAGCTCGTTTCATCTTTACCTCTACATGTTTGTTCCAAAGAAGTTTTTTATCTAGAATGACCCCCAGATATTTCACTTCTTCTGAGAGTTGAAGGGTAGTACCCCTCATCTCAGGGAGACAAAGTCCATCCAGTTTTCTCCTTTTTGCGAATAAAACCATTGTGGTTTTATTTGGATTAACTGACAAACCATGTCTAAGGCACCAGCTGTCTATCAAATCAACGGCACGCTGTATATTCCTACACACCGTTCTAAGATCCCGATCAACAGCAAGTACAGCCACGTCATCAGCATAAGCTTGAGCGTGTATTGGCAAATTTTGCAGTTCGCATAGCAGTGAGTCGATCAGCATACTCCAAAGAAGCGGCGAAAGCACACCTCCTTGGGGCAGCCCTTCGTTGCTTCTGTAGTCAGGTAGCGATCGACCCCTACCTCAGCGCACAACAATCTTTGTGTTAGCATAGCATGGATCCACTTAATTAAAGCATCATCAACACCATGCGCTCTGGCGGCATCACAAAATTTTTGAAAAGGCGCACAGTCAAAAGCCCCTTCAATGTCCACGAACACCCCCATCGCGTACTCACCATTCAAAGTTGCATCCTCTATGTTTGTGACCAAAGAATGAAGAGCAGATTCACAGGATTTTCCACGTTGGTAAGCATGTTGGTTTTTACTAAGTGGGTGTGACCTAGGTGCGTTTCCACGAATGTGACGCTCCACCAGTCTCTCCAAACCTTTCAGCAAGAATGAAGTCAAACTGATCTGTCTGAAGTTCTTTGGATTAGAATAGTCATCTTTCCCAGGTTTCGATATGAAAACTACCTTAACCTGTTGCCAAGAAGAAGGCACGTAGCCCAGAGCAAGACATCCTTGAAAAATATGTCTTAGAGGTCGCTCTAAATGCTCCATACCCTCCTTTAGCATTGCCGGATAGATGCCATCCATGCCAGGTGCTTTGAAATCAGCGAGTACTGGAAGAGTTACCTGCGGTGCTCTGTGGTGTTGTTGATGCCGCAACCGTCGCCTTTGCTTCCATCGATACTTGGCCACCAGCTTCCGCGATGACCTCAAGCGACACGCTCCTTAATGACGGCCGGGATTGTGTCATTACGAGTAATAAAGCAATTCTGATTTCCGAGTTGCTGCACAGTCACGTGCGCGTATTGCAGGAATTGACGAAACTCTCTCTCTACCCCCATTATTGTTATCTCGTAGCGGGAGCGAATGATAAAGATATTCTCAACCCCTACAAATTGTGGCGAAACAGGCGCAGTAAGCGAAACCATGCTCTTGGTCATCGCGGCCTCTAGACGTCGAGCCTCTCCACGAATAGCGATTTCGACGCTGTTCTACCCATTACGAGGGTCTGACCCAGTAACCAAGTCAGACAACTCCCGCCCATTATCGGTACTGAACCTCAAATTTCTCTTTTTCCACATTTGTTGGCTTACATTTGATACCTAGCTGCCAGGAGGCGTATAAGCTTTCTCAGTGAACAATCTACAGAGACACTGTGGTGGCCTACACGTATTCAGAATGAAGCTATCTATCCCCCCTCCTTTCACAACGGGGCCTGGGACCAGGTACGGCGGAGTGCTTACTACATAAATATTATTATTATTTTCCGAGTTTCCGACTTTTTCTATTTTCTACTGAGTATTGATAGGACCACCAATATATCAGTGAATGTCTCATGTGGTACTTAACAATCTGCATTTGCGGTTTATTACTCATTACTAAATATATGTCTTTATCCATTTTTTTATCAGAGCATATTTAATTCTGTTTAGTATTTTGATTTATATAAACGAGGGCCAATCACTCATGACTTGACTATCACTATACTCTGCAGTACATGGAGGAGGAGCACATGATAAAATGCTAATATAAATGGACGAAATTATCCGGCCTATCAAAAAATGAATAAACAGAATGAATGTGTTTGATATAGAGTTCGGGTTCCAAAAGATGGAGGTTAACCTCCCTTTGGAAACACGGTTTGATGCTTTAATTACGTTCTTAATATAAATTTCCTAAATATAATTTGTATTTAATGTGTATGTATATATGCATATTAGTAATATATATTATATTTCCCCATTATAGTTTAATTAAAAAATACAATCTCCGCGGTACGAATGTGTTATGGCACTTAAATAAGTATCTAAGGTAAGAAATGCGCTCCTCCATATATTGCTGTAATATTGCATCGATACTGACTATTCGGACTTGCAGTAACTCCATATGTACCTAAGTGTTACATTTATATAAAATCTTACATATCTACATCTAATAGAAGATGGAAATTGTTTACAAGAAGTTGATGTACTCTTGGAGTTATCCACGGCTGTCAACCAATCCATTGTTTTATGAATATAATCTTCAGAACGTGACTGGCGACACGCTGTTTTGCAATCGCCCGGTGACAAGTCAAAGGATAATCACCGCTTTGGAATCTCCATCGTCTTTTTTATGGGATGAAGCGAAACCAAGTCACTTTATGAGGTAGTTGACGTTTTATCGCTTGACTTCCACAAGTGCGTAATATCGAATTAAACTGAGGTGCCCTGGAAAGTCCATATTCGTATCTGTACCATAACTTTGATGGATAAACACTAAGGCAGATGTTGTGGCGATGAAGAGAGTATGGATTACGTAGATAGATTGCAATGACGAGGATTGATCTTTGAACATAATGCATACATATCTGCAGATATCCGTCTACCTTCAATTAAAAGTGCAGAAGATATTGGCAATAAATAGTACGCAATCTCAATATGGCTGGTAGTAGTTGTACTTATTTTGTAATGTATACTTACGATGGCAAATCATTCAGAATAGGTTGCAGATGACTTGGCAGCTGTGGCATTGTGCTACCTTAGTACCTTTCATCCCTAAGCTAGAACACCATTTAGTTGGCAGTGCAGGCTCAGTTGAGATGAACTCCTGACTAGCGCTTGATCCCGCCTCTGAACACGAACCTTCATAAGGATTTGTGTCAACCCACGCACAATAGCAACAACAAATACGACGACACAACCGGTAATAGTTGAAATTTTTAGATTGGATATTCCAATGTAAATCCTTTTGCAAGGAGCGCGAAGTTACCATCGTCATCAACCAGAAAAATAGAAAGGCCCATTGTTGCAACGATGCTGCTCTGGGGTGGCGGCGAGAAAGACTGGGCAGCAACCCCCAACACTGTTGGCCAAACCGAAACTAAGTGGCCGAGGAGAACATCATAGTGGTCTTGCATCCACGAGTATGAAGCCATGCACTCAATATAGATTGGTACCATTTGGCTTTTCTCTTCCAGACTCTGATTGGGGTCACAAAATGAATCCGTGTCTTAAGAGGACCATGGGATCAAGTCTACGAGACAGGCACTGCCGTAAAACCATAGAGACGTAGCTGTCCCAACGGTGAAGACAACTGATAGTGAAAAAGGTAGTAACACTGTAGAGGCTAGAGTTCTATCGGGCAAAAAGGGGAGATGCCGTAGAATTCGAATTTGAAGAAGGGGCCACAAGAAAAGACTCCGAGCTGCGTGACGCCCCTTTGTCGGACAAAAAGGGTAATGAACTTCTGAACCAGGTGGAAACGCAAGTCAGATGAGATGATGGAGCTCATCCGAAAGACACATGACAACACAGACAAATAAAGGCTGCTTCCATCATTCAGCGGAACATCTTCATAGATATCAGAAAGCCAGGAAACCGGAAGCTAGACGCTTCAGGTATGAAGGGTTTTGTATTATATATACCTTGTATAAAAACATTTGAGTGGGTGTTTTTCCCATTAGAACTTAGCACGTAATATATGCATATATTATGTGAGAATATCTACTTTCTGGTGATACTCACATTTAAAGTCTTGAATTTGTACAGAAGCGACAAGTTTGATCTATTATAACTTTGTTAGTAATAGTGTGATTTCGACGAAACTTAGCAGGATCATGCTCTATGTTATAGCCTACATTATTGCAATGCAAGGATGAACTCAAGGAGGGTTTTGCAGTCAATTATCAAAAGTTATAGTAATATACAATTATTAACTTTATTTGAGCAGATATCGGTGTGGAGTATTTCGGAGCCTAGGCACCATTTGGAGCACTCTTTCTATTTTTTTTCAAATTTTTGGGTTGAGTAGTTTCTGAGAATGGCTCCGTTAAAGAAATGATTACCTTCGACACCTCGCACTCCTCACCTTTCCAACAAATGTCAGAACTAAGACCGGTTTCGGAAAGTACTAATCAAAACCTTTTTTGCATGTATGGGGACCCCCATTAAATTCGACGTAGAAATATGCAACTCACGGTCACACTTCCCTCCTTTTCTCCAAATTTGGTGTCAATCGTTGCAACCAACTCCGAGAAGGCAGGCGGACAGAAGGATGGCTCTCGAAGCATCTTGCGCCCACCGAAGAACATGAGGCAGCATGCCTGACTGCGGGGATGATCCAAATGGATATTCTAACCGATGAGGCAAGTCGTTTGTACAAGGATCAGCAAACGAGCCTGAACAAACAGTCAACGTATGAGGTCACTAGCTGCATGGCAAACAGCATGGGACAGGCGGAAAATTGCCGGTGGACACACAAGCTTATCCCAGACATAAGTATGTTGACTATGCGGAGCCACGGTGAGACGAGTTACAATTTGACTCAGTTCTTAACCGGACACGGTGGATACTGGAAGTACCTTTACAGGTTCGTTCACTATGAATCGCTCGATTGTCCCACCTGTGAAGGTGCAGCCGAAGATACAGAATACGTTTTCTTCGCCTGCCCTGGATTTAAAAGTTCAAGAAGCAAGCTGAAACAGAGCTAAATACTCGTTTGATGGTGTAAAATCTGATAAGGCACATGGTGCAATCAAATTCAGCGTGGGACACAGTAGTTGCAACAGTGCAACGGATCCACCACCAGCTAAAAGCAGGAGGAGCGCAGCGGAGACATTCAAGGGAGGCTACTGCAATTAACGCCGCGCAAAACGGTAGCAACTCGTTTGGAGTGGACAGCTAAGAACTGAAGAGCGGGAGAACCAATACCAGAACGGTGGTCCCGTGGGGAGAGTGTGGAGAAAATATGGGAGTTTTTAGTCGGTAAGAGTCCGGCATGCGTGTCCTAGATTCCAGGTGCGTATCCCACTAAAAACAAGTCGGAATACCGGAAGCTCGTGCTTCGGGTATAAAGGTTTTGTGTTCATCTTATTTAAGAAATTTCAACGCACATTTTTCTACACGTATACAGCTACAAAACTACGAGACATACGTACATATTACAGCCGTAGATGTTACGCTCACTCTAAACAAACAAACAGCCTATTTCCGAATACTGTACACTTATGGGCACGTATATAAATTGATCGTACCCACATTTCCGATTTACTTCTTATGTCTATCTGAATTAGGCTCTACCCGCAAAGTTCATTAGCACGCATATACTATTATATAATATGATATATACCTACATATACACATGTCTCGTTGGAATAATTGATATTCATATACAAATGATTAAAGAACTAAATCAAAATAATTCTTTTCCACCCAATTCATACGAACTTACTTCGTTTTGATATTGACGAATTGATATCTGATGATGACGTCATCAGGTTGTAGAATGCACGAAATTGACAAAAAATTGTAAATTTTTTCCTCTTATAACTTTGTTACTAATAGTGGGATTTTCTTCAAACTTGACCAAATTGTGCATTATATTCTTCATTATACCCATGCCAAATTTTGTACTTCTGGGACGAACATAAGGGGGGTGCCGGGTAAATTTCTAAAATGCGGAAATATACTATTATTAACTTTATTTGTGCAGATATCGGAACCGGATATATTTTGAGGCCTAGATTTCGTAGAGATGCAGTATTGAGATTTTTTTCAGATTTTTCGGTTGGATAGGTTCTGAGAACGAGACCTGTTACACTTTTTGGGGGTCATATTTTGAGCCCTCACTCCCCTCTGTTTCACCCAATATTAAATATTGAACCAGTTTCGAAAAGTACTAATTGAGACCTTTCCTTTGATACCCCACATGGCCACATTTTATGAAAAAAAATTTTGCACCCTCCTTTGACATGTATGGGGAGCCCCCCTTAAACTTAACACAAAATGGCGGCAGTTGTTGCATGTAAAGGGAACGGCAGATCACATACTCCCACTAATTTTCGTGACAATCGGTTCAGCCGTTTCCGAATAAATCGGCTGTGACAGACAGACAGACAGACAGACAGACAGACGGACAGACAGACAGACAGACAGACAGACAGACAGACAGACGGACAGACAGACATCGAATCGATTCTAATAAGGTTTTGTTTCACACAAAACCTTAAAAAGACAAAGAGACAGACAGACAGACACTAAACTGATTTTAATAAGGTTTTGTTTTACACAAAACCTTAAAAATGATATAACTGAGACGCAAGAATTGCTAGACCTTATTGCACACCAGGAGGGCAGCCGAGGAAGAGCTGAGGGAAAACCCCCAGAGGAAGAACGAATAATCTACAAAGTGCCGCGAGTTGAAAACAGTCTGGATCTGCAAGAAGAATTCCGCGAGGTGGTTAACAAATGGGCCAAGCAGCGTCGAAAAAAGGATAAAAGTCAAGAACAGCAACCTAAGTTAAACAACGACGGTAGTGGCTTTACTGTAGCAAAGTCGAAATCCGACTCGAACCGGCGATATATTTGTCGAGCTTGGGGTGAAGAAGGATATGAAGAGAATGTACTCCGCGAGATAGTCCAGAGCGTTCTAGGCACAAAACTAGTGACGTCCAGTCTAGAATTCATGTACACTCTTCATATAATGGATTTGGATTGTCTCACTAATATGGAAAATGTGGAGGAAGCGATAAACAAGGATTACCCAGATGTGAGCAACCTTAAGCTGGGAATTACATCTGTTATCACCAAAGGACAAAAGTTGGCTATTGTCACTGCCCTTGACGAGACACCGAACCAGCTTTCACGTTGCGGGAAAATAAGGAGCAGGTGGATTATTTTCAAAATAAGGCAAAGGGCAGTTCCAACCCGCCTTTTAAGTGCTGGGCATACGGACATATAGTAGGAAGCACTTTGTTTTAAAAGTGTGGCGAACTCAGGCGCAAAGCGAAGACTTGTGAATCGGTAAAGTTCTTTGCAAGGACCACGATTTGTAGAAAAAAGATGTGGCTCATGTTACCGGCTCTGGATGGTGCCAGGTCTTCAAAGAAGAGTTACAGAAGTAGAACACGATGATCCACATCCTGCAAGCAAACGTGAATAAGAGTGCAACTGCTCACAACCTGATGGGGCAAATGTTGCAAGAAAGAAGTACTTTTCAGCGAATAGTACCGAGATAGGAGCTCACCATCGTGGTATGCCGATACACCTAGCAATGCTACCACCGGGGAGAGAGATACAATTAATTTGCAAGGGTGGCCCATGATCGAGGAAATGCTTCGTTTTAGTTCGTCGTGCAGTAGTGACATATTTCGGCATATACCTTACACCGAATGAACCTATACAAGCTATTCAGAATAGACTCGCCGCCATGAAGGACAAGATTAGAAACACGGAAACACATACCTAAGCCCTTAAATGGAGCATGCCTCAATCAGATTCTCGAGGCACACCGATTTTGAAGATGGCCGCCAGGAGCGGGTTTACTGTTCTAAATACGGGTAGTAGTCCGACATTCGACGTCTGGTTGCAAGGGCACTATCTCTGATCTAACTTTTGCTATGGAGTCCTTAGTATCAGCGGTCTAATGACTGAAGGTACTGAAAAATTTCACAGCCAGCGATCATCAGTGCATTTCCTTCTCAATAACACATGGTTCCTCCCAATGTTCTGAATGAACCTTATTACCGCAGCTTGTAATGCATTATTTCCCAAAAGGAAACTGCGTCTCGGGGACTACTAGTGTACTGGTAGACGGTCTACGAAGGAATTGCCTCAGACTCTGGCAAATTGCTCAGGGTGCAAGAAGTCAAGGGAGATGTCGCTTATATGCGCAGAATATATGAGAGGGAAAAAGGAACCCCCTCACGAAATCGACAGGCATAAGGCACGCTGCTAGCAGCGACGTTAGCAGAGAGTCATACGATCCCGGGTATAACCAAAAGCCTCGATGCCGATCGGTCATCCTGTTCCATAGAAGCAGTGAAGCTGGAAGAAATCGTGCATGCCGTTTTTCCTTTCCAACCCTTCCGAGCTGACGCTATCAGTACAGGAGTGGGCAATGGGGAATGCTCAGTCTTCACCGCAAAGGAATATACCCCGAACTTACTACTCGCTGCATTCAACATATATTTGACAACGGGTGCTTTTCCCAACCGCTGAAAGGCTGTGAAACTTGTGCTGATAAACAAGGGTAACGGTGCCCCCAGGGTCCCGTCAGCGTATCGTCTGCTCAGTACATTGAACACAGCGTGGAAGCTGCATGAGAAACTCATTAAACCAAGACTGACTGACGCAATACGTACTGCGGGAGACTACTTACCAGCACAATATGGTTTTAGAGCGGGGCGATCCATAATTAAGGCCATTGCGGAGGTAGTCCAAGCGGTGAAGCTGGCTGTAGCACAGATTCGCCACTGTCGGTGAATGGTCTTCCATGTAACTATAGACATAAGAAACGCCTTCAATTCTACCAGATTGTTTCCCACGCTTGAGACACTGGAAAATCATTTCCATACTACAGGATACCTATTGCGGATATTGAAGGGCTATTTAAAGGATCATCCCCTGCTCTACGAGATTTAGGTAGCACAGCGCTGAATGAAAGTAACATCGGAGGCGGCTTAGGGATCTCTCGTTGTTATGGACTTTTAGAACGCCTCATACGAAAGTCTTCTACGACTCAAGGTGCCTGATAAATCACATCTAGTCGGATACGTGATTGATGTTCTGGCGCTGGTTACCACAGGCACGGTTGAACAAGTTCAGTGCTCACTGGGAATGGTGGTGCAGCGGGTAAGCAGATGGGTGGTTGAATATGGATTTTCCTCAACTCTGGAGAAATACGAAGTCGTTGTCCTCCCTATTCAGGTTGGTGAAACCATGGTCTTATCGAAGCAGGCCGTGAAATACCTTGGCATCATTATAGACATGGTGATGAGCTTCTTCAAGCAGATACGCAACACCACAGACGACTAGAATGGCTGATTTCCAAATTCGGAGGTCCTTATCCAAGAAGCCTCACTTGGCAATGAGTGCGATTCAGCGCTTCCTTCTTTCCGGTCCCCGAGTATGGGCCAACTCCCTCAGTAAGATAATGTACCTAGCGAGTACAAAGACGAGGAGCTCTGTGTCCGCCTATCGTATCATCTCGGAACCAGCAGTAATGGTGATAAGAGTTATTCTGATGGCTCTACATGCTGCCAAGCAGAGGTTTATGTTCGTAAAAAAAAGGAAGGAAATAAGGAAGCTATTGTTTATGACGAGAGAGCCCATACTCTCTGTGCATGGCAAAAATCTTGTGAAAAAAAAATTGAGGGACAGATGGATCGCACATCTCATAAAATATGTTTTATCGAAAACACGGTGAGGTTAACTATTACCTAACCCAGTTGCTCAGTGGACATGGGTATTTTCAATCTTACCACACAATTGGGAATTCATGGTCGTCTGACTGCATTTATTGCAAGGATCTTCCTCTGCAGAAGGTGGGAACGCCATTGTCACTCGCTTTCATTGGAACGGTGCTTTGCATCTCCAAACACCATAATTGAGGCCATGCCGCAGAGCGAGGAAACGTGGAGTCGAGTGGCAAGTTATACTCAACGCGTTCGTAAGACGAAAGAGAGGGAGGTTGATAGGAGAGATGTCGAGGTAGCTTAGGCTTCCTGAATCAACGGGGTTTTAAGTATAGGTACAGAATAGGCCTGGCCTGAGGTAATTTGCCGTTCCGGGTTAGGGTCCTAGATGCTCCAGGCGGGTATTTTCGCCCTTAATCTAGGACAGGAGAGGGGGAAATCTAAGATATGAAATATATATATTTACACTTATCAAGTTTATCATACATACAAAAGGTCTAGGTCTACTGATGAGTTAATATTTCATTTCATTAATTTTCTTATTACTTCTATTTCTCTATGTTAAAAGGTAATCCTTTTCGAAATATCTTTAAAATATTTATTAAAGTTCTATCTAATACTAAACTTGAATTATACTTCATTGAATTTTGCCGACTATCCGTAAGCGCACGTAGATATATTTCCAGAAATACAGATATGCATTCCTTTTTAGGCTATAAACGTACTTATACATCTTACTCTGATCGAACTTTACAAATTAAAATATATATCACGGAGCTTTGCAGCGACAACTAAAAACTTGAATCCTTTAAGTCGGCACGGGGCAATAATCACGAAACTTTCAAGTCCAAGATATTCTCTTGCAGATGATTTGTGTTCCACCCTAATCCTGGGATGCCACGACTATAACCGAGGTGAAATCGGATTCAATGGCAAAAAGGATAAATCATACAAGTCAGTCGTTGGTACAATATGTTGCAAGGAGTATTCTTGAAAAGGACTATAAGTTAACCAGTCAAAAAGGACATGTTTATGGTTTTGTTTATGGTTTCGTTGACATTATTACCGTGTAGGGAGAAACGTACGCAATATATCATTTGAATCGGCTAATCCAATAAAGACATTCCTTTTTCGACTATTAATGATAAATTATTAGCTTTTTGCTATATTTATATTTACTGCATATCATTTTACTGTATCTGACATAAAATAATTTTATTCGGTAAAATTCAACGGATTCAAATATGAAAGGTAAAAAGCTGTCAAACTGTATTTGTCCAATGTTTTCTATGCGATCTCACGGAGACGAATGTTACCTATGCATGTAGATAAAGGAATGCGAAAAAATCTGGACACATTGGGGGTAGCGTGCCGGTAACATGTACGCGCCATTAATGTCGCTTCCTGGTAATGTGCTCCATCCTTTCCATGACCTTACGAGAATGTGGCATTCTTTCTCCACCAGTCTACGTCAGCGTTCCATTTCATGGTACAATCCCAATGGTGTTGTCGTTCTTTCTTTATGTATGATTTCGACCGCCACTTCCGCCTAGTCCTCAACATGTACACCGAGATTTCACCCATTCTCTTTTGAGTGAGAACTAGGTTTTGCTCCTTCTTCTTTTGTTGTGTTTATCTTCAGTCTGCTTCTACAAGCCTCCTTTTCGAGAACCAAAGCCATTCGGTCAAGATTCGTAACTCGCTGAGAGGCCAAACACATATCATCCGGCTATTTGAGGTTTTTGAGAAGGACGACGTCCAGATCCTCCAAACAAGGCAGCATGTAGAACGTCACCGATAACGAGAAGAAAAATATTGGTGATAAAATGTAACTCTGGCCCTCTGTTACTCTGCTTTAAACTTCAAATGAATCAAAAATTTTACCTTGGAACAATGTGTAACATTTTGCGCCATCATATATCACTCCGATAAGATAAGACAAAGAGAAAGATGTGGAACGGTGAACCAAACAATGGTCCAAAGAATGTTTACGTGGTCAGTCGATCCAAAGCGGAAACCAGTTTGCTATCTGCCGATGAAGCTTTCGAAGTATCCCTTTATGTATTTACAGACCACGAAGGTGGAGGGGTGCCGCAGCTTGTTGCACCCCAGAGATTTGTCAAGCGCTTCCCACAATACGCACACGTGACCCTGCAACGAGTCGCAGACCAGGTCCGCTTTATTATTCGTAGAAACACAATATTGGTTACCATCAGGGAGCGTGTCCCGCTTGAGGTCATCACGGAAATTTGTGGCCAAGAGTCATTGGAAGCAGTGGTGGCGGCATTAATAATAACTGCCGCCAACAGTTTTAGTACTCGCCGAAGCGCTCTGCCTCACCATCCGGTTCAAAGCTTCGCTGAGTTTAGGACGAATTCCAAAAAGCGTTTAAAAATCTCTCGAAAATAGATCCTTTGCATAGAGCAAATGTTCCTAAACTCGACGCATATCCAGCAACTCCGAGAATTCTATCTCAAATCAATGATGAGAATTCATCTTGGCTGTGTTCTAATATGTCGCTCCTTCAACTACAGGAAAACTTTTGACGATGGGAAATACTGCGTGTTGGGTACTCTTGACATCAAGCACGCGCTCAGTTCTGCCAGATGGAGCCTATCCTCTACTATTGAATTTCTACGGCTTCCTGTAGCTAAACAACCCATTGTCCTCGGATTTGCAGATCACGTTGAAGTAGTCATAACATCCAGTCACCCCGATGAAGTAGATCTATGCGAACGAGACTATAAGGACAACCAAATCTTGGCTTGAAGAATTCGGACTGAAGTTTCAAGAACCCATGACGGAGTTGGTACTATTGAAATTCACATCGTTGGAATGTTGTTCGCTCTCAGTTATCGCTGAAATACCTTAAAATATTTATTACTGAGCAGAAAGCGGTGACCATCATATTAGCAGCCCGAAACATAGCCGGCGATTACTTCCATTGCGAGTAGTCGGCTTTATTTTCATATCAATCGTAGACAGCTTGAAACTGCATATCGGCTAAGTACTATTCGAACATGCTACGCCTACCGGACAACATCTTATGAGGCGTGATTGCACGGATTATCCCAGTGGAGTGGGCGGCCTGGTGCGATTATGCTTCAGGTTAAAGTTGCAAAGCTCTCCGCTGCGAACCGTCTTTGAACGGGCCAAGAGTGTAAAGGGCCGGGCTGGAAGTAGGCTCATCCAATTGACGAGAATCGGTTCGTTTGCTCGTCATGTGTTAGGGGCAAGTGGATCTGGCGGGGAATGAGCCGAGACAATAGTCTGGGGACCGTCCTCGCTACACCAGGGAAAGTGCCAAGATGAAGAAGCATACGCCTTCAGTTTCAGATAAGACCCTTACACTGGTGGCCGGGCTAGCCAGAGTGGACATTCTTCCCGAACTACTAGGTGGACCAAGACATGGACTCAATTACTAAAAAAACAATAAAACGGCGAGAGAAGAAGAGCACCAGCCATGAGATATTAGCCGTCGAGAGCAGCACACTCGGCGCCAGCCGTAACACCGCTGTGCTGAAACCAACCATAGGGACTTCCAGGAGTGAGGCGGTAGACGGACTAGTGATTTTCAGCCTCTAATATACTGCTGTAAATCTGGGTGTAGCGAGTATCAAACATAATACACCTAATCAGAAACCCTCGATGTCAGGGATCCCTCAAAAGTAAAGACGACAAGAACCTCGATCACCAAAAACCGGCTAAGAAGCGAAGATCCCTTGGTGTCCTGCTCAAGAGCCAGTCCATACCATGTATATTCTCAACAACATTTTTAAAAATAAGGAGGCCGTACTGTCAACAAGCGGGTTGGAAATGTTGACAGATGAGCAAAAGGCGAAGCTCTCCGCTCTTAAACGCAATCGATTTCAAGAAAACAAAAGCACAAGTGGAATACAGTTTCAAAAAGCTCGGACGCTAAGCAACCTCTGGAAAAAAGTAAGCAACAACACTCAGCCGACAGGCCACAAACTGCTAAACCCTTCCGCTAGCAGCAAACTAGCGGCGGAGGTATGGAACAGAGTTGAAGCTAGGCGGTCGGAGATGGTCATTGAGCGTGGGCGGTCTTGGTTGGACTATTGTCTGAACATCGAAAGTACCAGCAAATCCCCGGGGCTCAGTAAGATTCTGTCCAGGGAACATAGGACCCATGCTTTCTTAAAAAGTGGAAAGGCTCCTGGACGGAATCTTCTGGTCAAAGCTTCGAGCTGCTGGTTCCGACCCACTGAACTGATGCTATTCATCACCATGACAAGGATACCTGAATTCCACCTTCCACGGCTGAATGAACCAAGATTGGTTCTTCCCTCCAATGTGAAGTATTTGGATGTAATCCTGCACCCAAAACTAAATTAAAGATTGAACATAAAACTGAGGGTTAAGGAGGACTGTATAGCTTTCTATGCCTGCAAGAGAACCTTTGCAAAGAAATGGGGTCTCTGGTCGAGGATGTTTTTCTGGATGTACATCGCTGTGGTGCGTCCAGTCCTAACGTACGGCTTTACTGTATAGTAACGTGCTTTGTGCAAAAAGTTAATAGGATTCAAAGAACCGCGTGTGCAGGTGTTACTGGGGCTCCACTCCTGCCCGATGGATGCTCTCAATGCACATGTGCATCTCCTACTCCTAGGCCTCCACATTAAATGCGTTGTAGTCTGCAGTACCGTCAGATTACGTCACTCCGGATACTGGATACGGCCATAGTAACATTCTCGACTAAGTACAGCGGGAAATTCTAACTTCACGAAAAACATTCCTGTGGACTTTCCAACCAGGGCAGAGTGGAAGACCGGCGGCGTGTTGCAAGGTTATGACACAGTATACTTCACCGATGGATCAAAGATGGTCTGTGGAATCGGTGCGGAGGTTTCCTTGAATATACAGTGGAAGTACTGACGATACTGAAAGTCTGTCGATGGCTGGGGTATGATCCGTTAAGGCCTTATACTCAGGGACAATATTCTCCAGGCTGGTGGGGCAGTGACGCTCTGAAAAGTCGTGGCGGCACGCACAAAGTCACCCTTCTCTGGGTTGCCGGTCATAGTAATATATAGGAGAATGAGCGGGCTGACGGCTCAGGCGGGACCGTGGACTTGGCAGTCCTTCGGCGGGTACAGTCGGTGTCTCGCTGGTAACTCTCAAGGGCGGAAACTGAAAAAGAAAGCTACGTCCTATGCAGAGACAGTGCCGCGTCTGTTTGGTACACTGTGGTTTCGGGGCGGTGTCCAGTTTTCAAAACAGAACTGAAATGAGCTGGGATGCGGTCAACATGATTTGCATCCTACAAAACAATATGCGCCGGAGTGCCACCACTCACGAGTTGCTAGCGCAGTTCGCCACGGAGACTAAAGCTGATTTATCATCTTATTTTTATCATTTATCATCTGTGAACAACACTGAAACAAGGACCCAGCTTCATATCACCTTGATATACCAGGTGCCGCTGCCATCTGGCCGTCCCGACACCCTCCTTAGGCTTTCTCTGGATTCGGTGTTAAAGGATAACGCTTTTCATTATCCATCTAAGGCCGAATGAGACGATGCCGGACTTTCGACGCAGACTTTATGCTCTGGAGGAACCTATCTGGGACACACACACACACACAGACTCCAGAGGCAAACGAATTTTCGAAATGGCGGCGAGAACAGGACTGGTAGTTTTAAACACCGGATCGACCCCAACGTTCCGGCGCCCAGACTGCGAGGGAAGCTTCTAGACGTAGCCTTCACGTCGGAGTTACTGGTATCGCTGGTGGACAGCGAGCGGCCATCAATACATTGTCTTCTAAGTGTTTGACACAAACTCTCGGTGTGCACCATCCCGGCGCTCTTTCTGTGCATATAACGTTGTGAAGGTGAACACCAGAAGGTTTGTGTGGGGTGGGTGTCGTAAATTCATTTATAAACCAGATGACGACGACCTGCGGAGCTTCCATGCCCAGAAGGGCAATGAGACATGGCAAACCCTCTATGTATTGTTGGACGGCGGAAATAGCAGAGCTTCACAAGGAGTGTCACAGACTCCGCCGCTAAACACAACATCTAAACGACCGTGAGGAGGCATGTACCATAATGATAGAGTACAGATCAGCCAGACCCGGTAGCGCAATAATCGGCGAGGTGAATGGAGAGCTGTGGAGACTCGGTTACAAATTGGTAACTCTTAAAATCAGGGTTTTGGGGAAACCCTGTTCACTCAAAGTCGAGCTGATGGACGACTATTCCTTGCGCACCCCGTACAGCATGATGACTATCCACTTTTCTCTTTAAAAGGATTGAAACAGGCAATTCTTTTTATCAAAAGAAAGTAGGTGCCAGGACCCGATGGTATTCTGGGAGAGGTATACAGACTCGTATTCCAACACCGGCTAGACCTACTGCTCGGCGCATTCAACGCTTGCCTTAAAGAGGGCATTTTCCCTGCTCGTTGGAAGATAAAGGGAAACGCGACCCCGAGTTGCCGTCCTCATATCGCCCACTTTGGATGCTTGACACTGCTCGAAAAGTGCTCGAAAATCTCATCAGAAGTAGACTCGCTGAAGCGATACGCACTGCCGGAGACTTATCTCCACGGCAGTTCAGTTTTAGAGCAGTGAGATCCACAGTTAATGCTGTCATGCCAGTCGTGGATGCCGTTTGACGAGCGAAGGCAAGTAGCTGCCGAACTCGACGGGTGGTGCTCCTAGTAAAGTTTGGCGTCAGAAACAGAGACATTCTAGGCACACTATACACATTACTTTCCACGTGCCGAACTTTCTCTTACGGATATTAGGGAACTATCTGAGAAACTGCTCCCTGATCTATAAAACCCTCGAGGGAAAGGGGAGAATGGAGGTCACGTCGGGAGTAGCACAGGGATCCATCTTAGGGACGGTGCCTGGAACGCTTCCTGTGATAGTCTACTTAAACTCCACATGGCAAAGATTCGCGCCTGGTCGGTTATGCAGATGATGTCGCAGCGTTTGTTACTGGACGCACTATCGAACAGGCGCAAAGTTGACTTGGTATATTAATGCAACGGGTAAGCGGATGGATGACTGCTCATGGTTTTAATCTTGCATTGGAAAAAAACAAAGTAGCCATCTTGACTAACAAAAAAAATACCGACCCTGCGTCCCATATGGTTCGGCGAGTCGACAATTAAGTCAAAACCAACGGTAAAATACCTTGGACTGACTCTTGACTCAAAGATGAGTTTTTTGAGTAAATCAAAGCAGCAGTAAACAAGGCTGCAGCAGGAGTTTCGGCATTAAGTAGACTAATGGCAAATATTAGGGGTCCTTCGTCTAGGAGGCGATGTCTCCTGTTGAGTTCAACGCAGTCTGTCTTGCTCTACGGCGCAGAAATATGGGCTGACGCTCTTGACAAGGATGTATATCGTAAGCGTTTAGCGCAAGTACAGGGACGGGTAGCTTTGCGAGTGGAAGATATGCTGAGGAGCGCAGGCAGATAGAGCCGTGTTGCCCATTGCCTTCGGGTCCTTCTCAAAGAAGGTGGAGGAGCCGAATGGCAGGTGTTCCTTGAATTGACAGTTCCCTTCCTCCCCTCCCCTCCCATTGATGACAGAAATTTCCTGATTTGAAGGCTCTGCAAGGCGGGAGAATTCGGAGGCTAACCCGAAATAATGTGACAAACGGTTCCAGGCAAGCTCTCTGACGATGGGAAGGTGTTTAGTTGGTAGGCCGACGACGTACCATTGTGGTGAGTCTGACACTCTGTGGGTAAATGCATTCACCTACCTCACCCCAAAAAAAGGCATGGGACGCATTGGTTGCAATGGCGAAGCGGACCTACCAGCAGCTAAAAGAAGCAGAAACGCAGCGGAGGCATAAAAGGGAAGCTATTACAATTAACACTATCAAAGTGATAGCAGCTCATGTAGAATGAACAGTTAAGAACTGAACAGTCCAGCAAAGCGAGACCAGAATGGTGGTCTCGCGGGCAGAGTTGCAGGAAATGTGGGAAGTTTAGTCGTGCGTGTCCAGATGCGTATCCATGATGGGTTTCCCCAGCCAGAAAAGGGGCAGACACAAAAAACTAATAAAACTGTCACTATAGGTGCGTATACATATAGTATATCCCGGAATTTACTGTGCCCGGGCTCGTCGCTGGGTTCCCTATTTCCAATTTTGTAATATTTGAATTTTTGAATTTTAACTTTTTCTATCTCCTTTTGTTCTTTGACTAGCAGCACCCATTACACATTACAATTTGAGTGAGTTTTGAGTACATACAACAAAAAGTGGATGCTATTCTACAGAAGCTCATAAGCAAACTCAACCACTCTAAGGTAATGTCACCTCAAAGATTTGTAGCCCAAAATTTATTGAGCGTTATTATATTTTCTTGCCAACAAAGCAGTGATTCCTTCACTTCTATTAATGAGTTCCATAACTTTGAACGAGAGATTGGTATTGATATTTCAACGCTGGACAGAAGTAACAACTCATATATGGATGGATATACCCGAGGGAACACGGATTATGTACGTCTGTACAAAAAAAATGGGCGACCCTCACTCAACGTCTCGAAGACAATTCCACAAGAAAAGAAAGAATCTTTTGGATAAAACGCACACCAAAGCAGATTTATTTCTTATACATATGTATGTACACATGCTCCCAAATGTAACGAAAAGACACCACAATTACTACACGAGCACGACTGGCAGAAGACAAGAACTTATACAAAGTTTTTCATTGGCTACTCGTCAAACTACTTTCATTCCCGCTCAGATAAAATCCTTATTTCGATTGACATGCACACAAAAACTACACCTCCACGGGAAAAAACACATATCTCCACACATAGTTGAGGGAACGAAGAAAAAACACCTCCACGGCCAACAACAAAACAAAGCACTTAGTCGTTATCTGCTTGCGGACAGTAATAATCGATGGAATTCACCCCTCGCCAGGGCGCGTTCCCAACGCGCCTACGTCGAGCTTCCATTTTGTCGCATATATCAATGAAGCGTGAGCAGGTGTATTGGTTCGCCACCCGCTCCCACTGCACCCCACAACCATGCTCCACTCGCCCCCACCTGCTGGCTGCCACCCACTACTCCGATGCCATCTTCCCCTGCGCCCGGCGCCCCAACTGATAAGAGACAACAATTTGGGCTTTTTCTGTGTCGTGTCTTTTTGTCGTTGAAGCGTCTCCGTGTGCCGAGGCGACCCAATGGGCCGGGAATGAAAGCCGCTCCAACGCAGGAGGGGGGCTGGCCTCTTCACTCTCATATGGAGACCGTGTATATGCCCGCGAAAAGTATTTACAGCTGCTTCCATCACAAAGACATGATACAAAACTGTAACCACGCCTTTGGAGTGCTCCATGAGATACAAGTATCTGTTGGGCTCCATCGCTATCTGTGGGGAATTCGAAATAGATTGGTGCGTCCCGGAAAAGATACATGGACGAGAGATGCTGCTCGGATTCCAGTGGGGAGTCTGTGCACGTCTCTTTGTGTAGTTAATGCGAGGCTGCTCTATATACGAATCGAGTCAAGGTTCACACATGCTCCACCCACTGTAATGTGGGGAGCGGATGGCTGGGGCCAGTGCGCATGTGTGGTAACACAAATCGAGAACCGACGTACGTCCCGAGCTGGAAGGCAATCACGTTTCCTCGGCTGCACATATGATAAAAAGTCGGGATTTTCCGCGAAGTGACTCCAGAAAACCCACGACACCATCACCTTTGAGCAATTGAGTGTTTATCTGTTGGATTTCTGGCTTATCTCGTGTACCATTGAGTGAGATTTCCTCAGGAAAATCGATTTGATTTTTGGACTCTTTCGCCCATTGCACTGTACGCACTTACAGAACGTATTGGGGCTAAGTGTTCGCGGTATGACTGGAAAGGATGGCGGTTACCCTGTGAAATCTGTGCGAAAGCCATCCAAGGTCGTTCCGGTGTATTAATGAGGTTTGTCGAATTGGGGTAACCCACTTTGCTGAAAATAACTTCCGACGTAGACGCCCGCAAGACGAGGCCGGTGGCAGAGCGACAATATCGGCGGCCGGCCATAAGGCTAAAGTCGTGGGAGGAAAGCTGGAATGTTGGAGCCGCGCACCGGTTCTGGGTTTTCCATGACTTTCCGAATGCAATGCATTTATTTTTGAGTATTTTCGCCATTGTTTTTCACGCTTGCCGCATTCGGCATTGATGTGTTTTGAGAATTCCCACTGTCAATTTGAAAATACTGTGGAAATATTTTGGGATCTAGAAAGTAGTAATTGGAACATTTCGCCCAAGGCTAAGTATGGGGCTATTTTGGGATATTGCAAAATATTTATTTTCGTGGGAAAATTGCAACGCAAATTTATTTCAGAAATACAATGGCAATAAATTGTTTTAAGAAACCCATAAAGTTTTATTTTTGGATCTGGAAAATTATATCAAAAAAATTCTAGTCATAAAATCTATTTTGCTCTAGACGACTCTAGGAAATAAGAAAAAAGCAATATTTACTATAAGCTTACGTGGTAGTTCAAGTAAAACCACCCCGACCGATTTTCTGGTATCCTTTCATTCAAAAACAACAAGTTTAAATGACTTCGTGGTTATAACACTAAAACTCTCGTAATAGAAGATGTTTTCTTCTCACACGGAACCCACTTTCCTTTAGAGAGGACTTATCAATGCATAAAGCTGCAGAGACTAATGGGATATCAACCAGTAATTTTGGCCAAAAAAATATTATTTAATATACAGTAACCTTGGCAATCACTTATTTATATAAGGACTAGGAGCGCCACTCCATTACTATAATACAAACTGATGCATTGATGTGAATTTTGTCGCTCCAGCATTAGAGGATTTCTGAAACTCAAGTCAAAAGTCCCTGCGCAAGCTTGTTTTATGGTCAATGGATAAGGGAAGAGTGAATTAAGCCCAAAAATTTCTTTCTTAACAAATCTCGTTTGCTTTTTTTCCAGCCTTTATCCCGGGGTCGGCACATCTTGATCCGTTGCGCCGTTTTAAATCATCATCCAACGCATCAAGCGGTTCCCCATCGACTTTGATGCTCTGATTTTGGCAAATGAGTTCTCCTTAGCGTGAGTAACGTGACCGTACCATCGAAGATGCCTCTGTCGAATAATGGCACCGGATGTTACGCCACTGGTCCATCGCACATCGATATCATCCACGAGGCGCTGCTCATTATTTTCATTGTCAGCCAACACTCAGAACTACAGAAGGCGACAGGGCGAACGACACTGCGGCAAATTTTAGATTTGAGGCATTCATTGATACGATCATAAAGAACACCTGTTGTGGAATGCAACTCCACCCAGGTTGGGGGCCTTCGACCGTAAGCAGTTCTGGACCCTCCATCTGATCCACACTTACTAAGTCTGTTTGCCACAAAGGTACGGCTCTCCTGATCCTGTAGGCCGTGGTACGCGGGACTATCTCCAGGTCAAGAGGAGGAACACTCAACAAGACCTTCATGGCGTCGGTCGAGACCGTACGATATACAACGTCACTCGCTGATAAGCATAGAAAAGTTTTTTGCCCTGCGCAAGCAATGTGATCCTCTGGACAAGCAGTTAACATTTGGGAATATAAGATTTATCATCATCATCAACGGCGCAACAACCAGTATCCGGTCTAGGCCTGCCTTAATAAGGAACTCCAGACATCCCGGTTTTGCGACGAGGTACACCAATTTTGTATTCGTAAAAGCTGTCTGGTGTCCTAACCTACGCCATCGTTCCATCTCAGGCTGGATCTGTCTCGTATTCTTTTGCTAGCAAAAATATTGCCTTTATAAACTTTCCGGGCTAGATCATCCTCATCCATACGGATTAAGTGACCTGCCCACGGTAATCTATTGAGCCGGATTTTATCCATAACCAGACGGTCTTGGTATCGCTCATAGTTATGTAGTCTACGGAATCGTTCATCATCATGTAGGGGGCCAAAAATTCTTCGGAGAATTCTACTCTCAAACGCGGCCAAGAGTTCAAAATTTAGAAGAACCCAAGTCTCCGAGGAATACATTAGGACTGGCAGGATCATTGTCTTGTACAGTAAGAGATTTGACCCTATAGTGAGACGTTTCGAGCCGAACAGTTTTGTAAGCTAAAATAGGTTCTGTCCGCTGACAACAACCGTGCGCGGATTTCATCATCGTAGCTGTTATCGATTGTGATTTTCGACCCTAGATAGGAGAAATTATTAACGGTCTCAAAGTTGTAATCTTCTATTTTTATTCTTCCCGTCTGGCCAGTGCGGTTTGATGTTGTTGGTTGGTTGGTTTTCGATACTGACGTTGCCACCATATACTTTGTCTTGGCGTCATTGATGTGCAGTCCAAGATCTCGCGCCAATCGTCGCCTGCTCGATCTGGATGAAGGCAGTTTGTACGTCTCGGGTGGTTCTTCCAATGATGTCAATATCGTCAGCATAGGCCAGTAGTTGGGTGAACTTAAAGAGGATCGTACATCTTGCATTTACCTCAGCATCACGGATCAATTTCTCCAGGGCCAGGTTAAAGAGGACGCATGGTAGGACATCCCCTTGTCATAGACCGTTGTTGATGTTGAATGGTCTTGAGAGTAGTCCTGCTGCTATTATCTGGCCTCGCATATTGGTCAGGGTCAGCCTAGTCAGTCTTATCAATTTCGTCGGGATACCAAATTTTCTCATGACCTTGTACAGTTTCACCCTGGCTATGCTATCATATGTGGCTTTAAAGTCGATAAGAGATGGTGCAACTGTTTTCCATATTCCAACAGTTTTTCCATCGCTTGCCGAAGAGAGGAAAACTGATCTGTTGCTGATTTGCCTGGAGTGAAACCTCATTGGTATGGACCAATGAAGTTTTGGGCATATGGGGCTATCCGGCCTAGCAAGATGGCGGAAAATTTCTTATAGATGGTACTCAACAACGTAATACGTCTATAATTGCTGCACTGTGTGATATCTCCCTTTTTATGTATGAGACAGATAATGCCTCTTTGTCAGTCATCAGGCATTGATTCACTTTTCCATACCTTGGGCACAAGTTGATGAACCACTTGGTGTAACTGGTCGCCTCCATATTTAACCAATTCAGCTGTAATTCCATCCATTTTTAGCCGATGAATTGCACGGACTGTTTCTCCTATACTTGGTGGTGGCAGTATTTGTCCGTCGTCTTCAGTTAGCGGGACCTGCAACTCGTCAATGTTCTAGTTGATCAGTAGTTCATCAAAGTACTCAACCCATCGCTCCAATATGTCCATTCTGTCGGAAATTAGATTTTCCTCTTTGTCTCGGCAGGATGAGCATCGAGGTGTGTCTGACTTGTTGGTAAAACTTCCGTCTTCTCTGGTGGTCTTCTGGTGGGGTTGCCCCCTGTACTTTTCTAGTTCACAGACTTTGTTGGTTATCGCAGACTTCCTTTTTCCGTCTCTGAAGTAGCTTCTCCGCTTGACGGAGTTCGTGATAAACCAGCCGTTCCGATTTCTTTTGCGGCTGGCTCCAAGTATGTTTGTGGCCGTATCAATAATAACGTTCCTCAGGTGGTTTTGAAGATCATTTGTTGATGTTTCATCTCCAGGTCCTCTGTTGACTGCGGTTATTGCAGCATACATTCCCTCTTATAGGTGTTGCGGAGGGCTGTGTTGTGGATGGCTTCAGTGTTAACTCTCACCTGATTGTCAGAGGGGATTTTGGGTGGTGTTAATTTTCGAGCTCGGCGCACCATGCCAACGATATAGTGATCCGAGTCTATATTGGCCCCCCATATGTTCGGACATTGATCAAGGCTGAGAGGTTGCGGCGTTCGGTCAATACGTGGAGAATTTGATTGAAAGTGGTCCCGTCTAGAGAGGTCCATGTATGTTTGTGGACCGCTGAACTTCTTCACGGCGTACGGACCACAGACAAGTCGGCCTGGTGCGGAGAAAGACGCCGTCTGGTAACTGCCTACTGACGACTATATCATAATGGTCATGTCGGTGAAAAGGCAGACGGTAACAGGTGCCATGGGGAAAGGGGTTTGCAGCGCGCAGTGAAGGCGGCGAGCGTATAATCAATTTTGCGGACATCCATGACCTTCTACTTATGAATACATGGTTCATCAAACGATTCTCTCATTTTCCTACATTCTATAGTGGGAATACTAAAACGCAAATTGAATATAGTGTCATAAGACACCGATATTTTACCACCGTCACCAATTGCAAAACCATACCCTAAGAAACCTTCGTACTCCATCGGCCGTTGATTGCCGTCCTGCGAATCAAGTCATCTATAAAACAGCGTGATGAACGCACTGGCCCATGGCACATTAAATGCTGGCGATTTCAGGAGAAGAAAGAAGAAATCATCTCACTTACGCCATTACCAACCATTATGAATGCGGAAGAATCCTGGCATCGAATGAAAGATACAATCCACAAAGCAGCCTCTGCATCCCTCGTCGTCGCCAAGCCAGGTAAGCGGCATATCAACCGAGATACTTGGCTTTGGAATAATGATGTTGAAATGAAGGTCCGTGAAAAGAAACGCCTCTACTACTACACCTATAAACCTACTATAAGGTTTTCGACGATAAAACGCTTGCCAACCGGGAAGAAATCAGTACCTGTCATCCGAGCGGGCCATTACAAAAATCTTTATGATGAATTGGACACTTGGGATGGCGAAAGAGATCTGTATCGATTTGCCAAAAGCCGTAACGAACGTACACAGGATATCGAACACTTCTGTTGTGTTAATGACAAGAACGGTACTTTGCTTACCAACCGTCGAGCCGCAAGGGATAGATAGCGAGAATACTACAGAGCAGATTTCAACTGAAGAATTTGATCATCCTCCACTTCCACAATCATTGCCGACATTTGGATCAGTTCTGCCTGTCAGCGCAACTGAAGACGAGGAGGCAATAAAACGAATTAAATTGGGGAAAGCCACAGGTCTTGATGACATCCCATCTGAGTTCTGGGAAGCGAAGAGCTGGGACCCAACACTATGGCTCAGTGAATTCTTTAATCGGGTTATTCAGGAAGGTAGAACACCATTGGACTGGCAAGAAAATACCACAATTCCAATATGGAAAAAGAAAGGTAGTCCAGCAGAATATTCAAATTACCGTCCGATCAGGTTATTTTCCCACACCATGAAGATTTTTTAACCTATTCTTGACAACCGTATTCGCGAAATCGTTGAAGTTACCATTAATCAAGCCGAATTTGCCAAGAACTGCGGAACTACTGACGCAATACGCGCTGTGCGGGTTCTCATAGAGAAACACCGTGAGAAACATCGCTCCCTTTACGTTGCATTTCTGGATCTAGAGGATAAGAACTCGTGCGCTGAGTTCAATTGCTCTACCACGATCCGAAAAGTAAAGTTTGAAGTGTGTCGGCTGTATCAAAACCGCTTCGTGTCTCTGGAAGGAGGTCTCAAGGAAGCGTCCTCTCTCCACTCCTCTTTGTTCTTGTTACGGACACCGTCACACGGGATATCAAACATTCTGCGTCTAGTAGCAAAAATGATCTCGAGCAACTTGTCCACAAATGGAATGATCGCCTTATGCAACACGGTCTCGGATTCAATCTGAATAAAACTGAATTTTAGACGACCGATCCCAATGAAACAGATACAGTCACTGTTATCGCCAGTGACCTGCCCAGAACTGAGCGATTTAAATATCTCGGGTCAATGCTATCAGCCAATGGAGAACTGCGCTATGAAATTATTTCACATATTAACGCAACTTGGATGAACTGGCGTTCCACAACTGGTGTTCTTTGTGATCGACGTATCAACCAACGTCTCAAATTAAAAGTTTACCGCAATGTTGCCAGTCCTGTTGCTTTCTATGGTTCTGAGTGTTGACTCTAAAAGACATTGAACGGCGTCTGGCGGTAATGGAGACGAAGATGTTACGTTGAACTAGTGGCGTGACACGTTTTGATCACATCCGAAATGAGGATATCCGCTATCGTTATGGGGTTGCACCGATCGTGGAAAAGTTGCGAGAGAGGCGTCTTCGATGGTATGGTCACGCAATTCGTGCAAACGAGAATTCACTTGCAAAGATTGGTCTGAACATCGAAGTCGATGGTAAACGACCAAAAGGCAGACCTAAGCAACGGTGGCTCGATACGCTGGATGGGAATTTAAAAGCCTCGAGATTGCACCCAGATCAGACATTTGATAGAGCCAAATGGCAGAGACCGATCGAAAGAAGAAGAACATGTTTGGATGACTTAGTGGTTATAACCCCAAACTATCGTAAAGGAAGATTGTTGTTCAAACCTAATTGGTGGCGGAGTGATTTGTATCGTATGTTGAAGTAATTCAGTGTCTTCAAATGAATGAAGAAATTAATTCCTTTTGACCATGTAAAGAAGCTCCGTGGCGAATAAAAATCAACACGCAAAAGTGTGAAACGATTCTGTTTTGAAATTCTTTGGCGTACTCCAGTAGAAAGTTGAAAAGGAATTGGAGAGATTTCCACATTGACGCGAATGACGATAGTTCTAAGCTCATCCCTTGTAAGAAGTGTGTTAAATATTTGGGTGTGCGTCTTCGCGAACATCTGCAATTTAACGAGCACAGCGTAAAGGTCGCGCTAGAAAGTGCTCGCAAAGCCTTCATATTTCTTCGAAGACTCTCTCATGCTCCACATCTTAGCCGGAAGGTTAAGATTATTTGGTATCTTACTTTGGTTAGACCGGTGCTCACCTACGGGTGTCCTATCTGGTTTAATTTGAGTGCAAGCCAAATGGAGAAAATAAGGATCTTTGAAAAGAAATATCTGCGTGCTTGCACGTGGCTAAATAAGATTGCTTTCTCAAGCTATGAATATTTTGTAATTAATGGGGTGATGCATATAGCTGCTGCTGTGCAAAGAATCGACACAGTTATTGTCAGATTAATTCGGAATCAGATAGTGTGGGTTTCGCAACCGTTCTACTCAAATGGTGGGTATTTTGTGAAAATTCTCACGACAGGCTTCATTCCTCCCCAAGCGTTTCCGTATCTTGACAGAAATGGTCCAAATTTTTATTTTGCCGGTGATGCGGTTATGTATCATATATATAAGCGAGCCAGGGACGAAAGGATAGAATATCTCCCGTACTTGACTGTGGAGGCTCCGGAATTCGACTGGAGATACTCCAGAGTGAGAGGAATTGATATTAAGCGGGATGAAAAAGAGAAATCCTGGTACTGGTGGCTGCTGGATACATGCAACATTTTCATACATATGTTATTTTTCTTTGCCTCTTTGTTAATATTACAACTGTTGAATTACATTTTCGTCTTATGGATATTGTTATTATAAAAAAAAAGAAAAAATATATAAAGCAAAAAGAAAAAAATTAAAAAAAAAAACAGCTTAAAGGCCCAGGTGTTGGCACTGGGGTAGAAGGTCGAGGAATCTCTTCCTGGCGTTCCTGAGGTTTTCTACCTATAAACACTCTTTCCTTTTTTTTGAAAACACGTGCGCTTCGGGACATCGCGAAAAACTAGTAATAAATGACACAAAATGAAAATAACATAAGTTGATCTGAGGTTCACGACGCTCCTCCGGGCTTCACAATGTTGATTTTTCCAATAGAATCGATATCAATCGTCCACCATTCACTCCGTAAGGATAGAAGAGAGTCGAAACAACAACTGTATTGCGAAAAATCGATAAGAAAGCCGAGAAATATGAACCGCCACGTTTTTTGTCCCTCCTGAAAAATCACGTTTTATCCTATAAATGTTTCTTTTTCTCGGAAATAAGTTAACTAATCGTTCCAGAGTTTCGCAATAGTATAGATTCATGCTTCCTCTTTCATTATGCAAGGACGATTTTAAATATATTCCATACTTACGGAGAAAAAAATATCAAAGTAGGAAAAAACGAGAATTTTTTCACAATTTTTATGTTGCTCTAAAAAAGAAGAGAATCATTCCTCCTCCTCCCTTAAAATGTCAAATACAGCATCATGAATATACTGTCAAAATTTCAATCATTTCGGACAAATGCTTCTTGAGAGAAAGGAACAAATATACGAGGTGATTTCCCATATGATGACCTTGCTCCCACTGTCCTTAATTTTATAATAACATTTTTGCATTATGAATAAAAAAAAGTTAAATTTCACTTTTTAATGCCGAATAGTGAACTTTTATTCCTCATATACCGGTATTTCGAGAACCAGTTGTCTTCTTCCTCAGTGAGTTTTTGTCTGAGTTGCTTTTGGTCCAGTTTGTCCTACCCAAATCCAGGCCTTAATTACTAGTTAATTTTTTACCTAATTAATCCTCCCGTTTTTTGTTGGTGACGAAACTTTCTAACCCGACCAATTTGCGGAAGTAATTACCCTTAGGTTATCCTCCTTTATTGTACAGGGTGCGGCAGCATAACTTCCTTTTTTAAAATGCGCGCCACTCAGTTAGTTGATGTGATAGCGGAGCGCTAGTGGTCTCGTTCAAGAGGGGATACTGTAAAGTTTTGTCCCGACACGGTTCAGTCGCCATCATGCGTTGGAATAGTGAGGAGCGTGCCTTTGCCGTTGAGGTTTACTTTTCAAGTGGATGGTCGGTTATTGCAACACAGCGTGCATTTCGGAATCGCTTTAATTTAGCCCCGTTGGCTCCCGTCCCAGACCGCAAATCAATTGTTACATGGGTCATTCAGACAAACTGCAAGTGCGACAAAAGGAAGAACTGGAGTCCCTCGGCCCGTTAGATCACCTGAGAATATTGAAGCAGTGAGAGCGTCAATGTTGCGATCGCCACGGCGTTCTGCGAAGAATTCTTCATTTTCATCCCTATAAGATGGCGATAGTGCAGGAACTTTCAGAACGTGACTTCAATTCTCGGATGAACGCGTGTGAGCTTCTTCTTGATGTCGTTCCCGAGGGTGCTATTGTTTTTTTTTAGCGATGATGATGTGTGGGTCGGTTAACAAACAAAACATGCGCTACTGGCCTGACACCAACCCTCGAGAATTGCATCAAAAGCCTTTGCATTCAACCAAAGTCACAGTGTGGTGTGCAATTTCCTCAGCTGGAATTATTGGTACCTGGTTTTTTGAGGAAAATGAGGTTACAGTGACAGTGAATTCGGACCGGTATATAAACATGCTACAGAATTTTTTTTCCCCACGGCTAGAAAATTTGGATTTGGGGGACACTTGGTTCCACCAAGAGGGTGCAACAGCACACACTTCAAGAGCATCGATGGCTGTTTTGAGGGAACACTTTCCAGAGCGCCTTATCTCAATTAGAGGCGATTTGGAATGGCCGGCACCCTCTCCCGATCTGTCCCCTTGTGATTTTTTTCTATGGAGTTTTTTGAAATCCCGTGTTTATGTGAACCGTCCGAGAACCCTACAAGATTTGAAGACCAACACCCAAGAAGAAATTGCCAACATAACACCTGCTATGCTAACAAGAGTCATGACAAACGCCAGAAATCGGTTTATGCAATGTAGGGAGGATGGGGGACGTCACCTAACAGATTTGATCTTCAAAACAATGTAAATAAAAACTTTAGACATGTACCTACATTATAAAAAATTAATAAATATTTTCCGATGCACACAATAGTTTTTATTGAGTTTTGAAAAAAGGAAGTTATGCTGCCGCACCCTGTATATTCCTCCTCAATGATGTGTCTGGATACCAATGATTTGAAGGCAAGTGCTGGTCTGCTTTTTACTTTAGCCAGATTTGCTCCCTTATATGTGGACCTCGTTGTTACTAATCTACTAGTTTGCCCAATATATGATTTTTCACAATCGATCAGGTTATCTGATAGATTCTCTTTTCCCGCTATCTTCTTTAGGGTCCTTCCTTTCTAAGTGGTCAAAGGGTAGTGTAGGTCAAAGGGCGAAAAGTGGATTAGTACCCACGGTGGGGCATAAAACCTGGCAACGCCTGCGGACCAACACAACAGCGCATTTTCTCATGGAACGTGCGTTCCCTGTACAGACCGAATGCTGCTGAGGAACTATCCAATACCCTGTCCCAATATAAGGCTGATGCAACAGCGTTACAAGAGATGCGATGGACAGGGACCAGTTTCCTGGAGAAGAGCCGCTACACCATATATTATGGTGGCCATCCAGTAAACCATGTGCTCGGGGTAGGTTTCTCATTCAGCCAAAAAATGAAACCTGCTGTTATCGGCTTTGAAAACATAAGCGAGTGGCTATGCAAATTTAGAAACATAAGCCCTATTAACGTTCACGCCCCTATAGAGGAGCCTGAAGAGTCGGAGAAGGATACCTTATGTATACGAGGCAGTAGAATGAATTCGCGAAGTCTGTCCCAGATATGATATCAAAATCATACTTGGGGATGGGGCCAAGTAGGGACGAAGACCGTATTCAGGCGATACGCTGGCTGCCATAGCTTACACGAAAATACAAATGATAACGGACTGCGGATTATTCAATTAGCAGTATCACACGAAATGGTTGTTGGAAGTACCTGGTTTGCGCGCATAGCGGTCCACAAACATACATGGGCCTCTCCAGACGGGACCAATTTCAACCAGATTGACCGCGTGTTGATCGAACTCCGCCACCTCTCAGCCTTGATGAATATTAAAACATATAGGGGGGGGGGATCTTGGATCACTATCTCGTTGGCATGGTGGTTCGAGCTCGAATAACAACACCATCCAGAATCCCCTCTGACAATCAGGTGAGAGTTATCCCTGAAGCCATCCACAGCACAGCCCTCTGCAACACCTATAAGAGGGAAATGGATATCGCAATAACGCAGTCAACGGAGATCTTGGAGATGAAGTATCAACAAATGACTTCACAATCACCTGAAGAACGGTATCATAAATACGGCTACCAACATACTTGGTCCCAGCCGCAAAAAGAGTCGGAACGGCTGGTTTGATGAATATAAGGTAGCACCGAAACGGAAGAGTGCTGCTTACCGAGTAATTTTGCATTCTCAAAGGACACGGGCACGCGCGGAGACTTATCATGAACTCCGACGAGCGGAGAAGTGACTTCACAGACGGAAAAGGAAGCCTGGGAGGACCAACAGGTCTGTGAACTCGAAAAGTACAGGAAGCAACCGTACCACGCACGCAAGTTTTACCAACAAGTCAGCATGATGAAGCCTTACATACCTCGATGTTCATCCTGCTGAGATAAAGGGGGAAATATGTTTCCTGATGCAATCCATGTTCTTAAAAATTATAAATCGCCAGGAGCCGATGGAATTACAGCCGAACTGGTTAAATATAGAGGCAATCAATTGCACCAAGTGGTTCATCAACTTGTGCTCAAGGTGTGTTAGAGCGAATTAATTCTTGACGACCAGAAAGGAGGCATTATCTGTCTCATACATAAAAAGGGAGATATCACGCAGTGCAGCAATTATAGAGATATCACGTTACTGAGTACCATCTATAAGATATTCTCCGCTATCTTGCTGGGCCCCGTAGCCATACGCCCACCACATCATTGCCCCATACCAGAGAGGCTTCACTCCAGGCAAATTAGCAACAGATCAGATTTTCTCTGTGTGGCAAGCGTTGGAGAACTCTTGGAATATGGACATCAGTTGCCCCATCTCTTCATCGACTTTAAAACTGCCTACGATAGCATAGCCAGCAGGTGGCAGGTGGCGCGAGATCTTGGGCTACACATCAATGAAGGCAAGACAAAGTATATGGTAGCAACGTCAGCACCAAAAACCAACCAACCAACAACATGAAACCGCACTGGTCAGACACAAAGAATAAAGACAGGAGACTAGAACTTTGAGACCGTTGATAATTTCTCCCATCTAGGATCGAAAATTACAACCGACAACAGCTGCGACGATGACGGTTGTTGGGAGCCAATGGAGCTTATTTCAGCTTACAAAAACCCTTCCGCTCGAAACGTCTCACCATAGGGTCAAAGCTCTACTCTACAAGACAATTATTTGGTCAATCCTCAGGTATTCGTCGGAGATTTGGGTTTTTAGCAAGAAAAATTGCGAACTCTTGGCCGCGTTCGAGGAAAGAATCCTACGAAGAATTTTTGGCCCCCTACATGAGGATGGACGATTCCGTACTCTACATAATGATCTATGAGCGATACCATGACCGTCAGGTTGTGGATAAAATCCATCTCAATAGGTTACGGTGGGCGGGTCATTTAATCCGTATGGATGAGGATGATCCAGCCCGGAAAGTTTATAATGGCAATATCTATGATAGAAAAAGAAAACGAGGAGACCCTGCCTGAGACAGAGCGATGGCATAGGTCAGGATGCCACAAAGCTGTTAGGGATATCGAATTGGTGGACCTCCGCACAAAACCGGGATGTCTGGAGTTCCTTATTAAGGCAGGTCTGGAGCGAATACCGGTTGTTGCGCCGTTGATGATGATGATTTATCTGCAACTCTTTTGGTTCCGTTCTATAACAGCGAAGGAATGTCGTTAGTAGGAAGATAATTGAAACTTTAAGAGATAAAACTTAGGATCCGTTTACAGCTTGACCAAAAGAAAAAATGATGACAAGATTCTAACTCATTAATATATTTTGTAAGAACGGCCGATCTTATTAAAGGCACTCCAATGCTACGACCCACGTTGAAGGAGTATCGGCCGCACATTACCTAGGCACAATCAATCAGCGGGAATTGATGGGATATTTGCAAAGATAGTAAAAACAAGGTGTAAAGGAAATGCGACTAATTTGATGAAAATCAGTGGAAAGTCATGGCAGTTGCTAAGTCGCGGAATTGAGGCCACGTTAAATAATTGCCGCCGAACTTCGGAATCCCTATTTCGGGGAGCTTCGGTGTTGCTTCGGAGATTGATTGACTTGCGGTGCCTTGATTGTGCTTCTGTTGCAGGATGTGCTTGAGTCGAATTATGACTGCTTGTTGTGGTAAGTGTCGGTTGAGTGAGAGGCAAGCTGTTGGTCAGTAATGGTGGCCCGTAATTTTTCCTCCAGCTCGCAAAGTTGAATTTCTTAGCGTTGGAGGACTGCCACCTTGAATTCGCACAAATCCCGGGTGGGTGCAGTTTCCACTTCGATGATTGCCAGGCTGCGCTGCACGGATCTGATCCGGCTTCAGGTTTGCCAGTGGCAAGTCGGGCTGTTTCCAACCTCTCAGTACTTTGGGCTTTGTAGTCTTCAAAAATCTCCTTGATTTGAGCTACTAGTAAGTCGCCATATAAGGCAGATCAGCCGGGGGGTCGATACGATGGATTTTTTCATTGATGGCATCGAACTGCTGCCAAAGCTCTTCCAATCGCGTAAGGGTGCGTAGAAGAAAGCCAGCGGTACGCTTTTTCAGAGATGATTTTTTGAAGTTGACTACCAACTTCTCGATTTCCCTTCCCAGAGAGTTCTGCTGCGCTAATAGTGATTCCATAGTTTGATGTACGTGGACGAAATAACATCGGGGTTAGCAATGTTCTTTGCCGGGGCAAGGGAGCGGTTAGTTTACCGCCTCAAGGAGTATATTTTTAGAATGGTTAATATACGTGCGAACATTTCAAATAATTTTAATCGAAAACCGGGCGGAATTTCATCTTTTATGCAAAAATAAAGAATATGATGAAACGCGAAAGAAACAAAGAAATGTGAGAATCGGTATTCTCATTTGAATTCATATTGTATGTTATGTTAGGGGCTCGGATTCAAAATTATACTCGCCTTCTAATTATCTCCTTTTTCGTTCAAATTTCTAATTCGACCGCTTGAGAAATTTGCGTACTGGAAAAATCTCCTTTCCCCTCCCTCTTGTCAAGCTTAAGCTACAACCATCTATCGCCACTTAAGGGGGTCATCCCGTGTGTAGGCCGTTTTTTGAAAAATTATTTTGAAGGACTTGATAAAGATAGAAACGTGATTTTTTCACCATATGTTTATTTATATCTCTAGTATGTGTAGTGATAAATTTTTCAGCTTGATATCGTAGCTAGTTTTCGGAATACGTGTCAATTTATGCACCCATCTCCAAATAAAGGTGTTTTTCTGCTGCCACGCTGGAGGGCGCTGTGCTCATCTGAGGAAAAAAAACTAAACGGCATTTTAATATGGACAATATTCCACGGTCCGCAAACTAGGATAATTAGAAAATATTAAAAGGTAAATTTTTGGTTGGATAGATTTTGAGCTATGGTGGCAGCCGATTTTCAAGATGCAGTTTCAAGAAAAACGCATTTGAAAATTTAAATGTGATTATCAACAGTAAAATTTTAACTCACCATTAATCTGCTATACCTGGTCCATAGAGAGCACCCTCCGTTTCTTCAAAAAAGTCTTGTAAGGCCGATTGTTGCTCTCTGGTTTCAATTCTGGCTCTTTTAGCGAGGTCAGTCGATCGTCGTTTGGACCGCAAAATTCGCGCTTCATCACGGCGGTTGGCATAAACCTGACATATGTGACCAACTTGACATTCAATTGTCACTAGGATTTTGAGAATGCCATTGAATCCTTCATTGAAAATAATTACAGCCAGAAAAGTGGCTATTTCTACGACCTTGGCCTCAGAATGAAGGTGTTTGAGAGCGAAAGTCCAGATCAATGCATTTAACGACTCATTGTTATTCCGAGTCTCTGCTCCTAAACATCTGTTCAACAGATCATCTCGTGACAAATCTTCGTAAATTGGTTTGATGACTGTTTGAACTTCTTCTAGTGGTGGAAACTATCCAGTTCTCCTTTAGTTTCCGCTTTGCGCCATTTGCACCAACTGTCCTCGCCTGCTGGACAATTTTCATCCTGAGGATTTTGTCTGTAGAACATTTATGGAAGAAAGTTGCTCAAATTTCTTGCTTCATTCCTTCTATCGAATTTGCGTGTCCAAGCTAGCCCAAAAAATGTAGTGAGGTCGTTAATAACCTTATCAGTAAGCTTTCCAGCCCCTTTTCCACCAATCCCTTTGTGATTCTTCTTTGCATTTCTAAGCCGCATTCCCATTCTTTTCTCGACATGTCTTACATATTCCTCTTTTACTACTACCTATATTTTATTATTTGCAGAAATACCGGAGAAAACTCGAGCAAAATCCAATATACAAAACTTGTCGCAATTGGAACATCCATGTTCATGCTTGCTAAAAGTTTCTTTGCTGATGTTGATGCGAAGTCCTTTTTCTTCTCTGATAAGTATCGATTACCATGAAATACTCGTTTTTAGCGCGAGCATGACGTTGAACTTTAAAGCGATCTCCCTTCGTACGATTCATTTAAAAAAATCACTGAACACACAAACAGCACAATACTTACAACAAAATATAACTGAGTATAGCTTGAAAGCCTCGGGTCAACGCTGTCGGCCAATGGAGAACTGCGTTATGAAATTGCTTCACGCATTAACGCAACCTGGATGAAGTGGCGTTCCACAACTGGTGTCCTTTGTGATCGACGTATCAACGAACGTCTCAAATCTAAAATTTACCGCAATGTCGTCCGTCCAGTCGCTCTCTATGGTTCTGAGTGTTGGCCGACCATAAAAGACAATGAACGGCGTCTTGCGGTAATGGAGACGAAGATGCTACGTTGGACTAGTGGCGTCACACGTTTAGATCACATCCGAAATGAGGATATCCGCGATCGTTATGGGGTTGCACCGATCGTGGAAAAGTTGCGAGAGAGGCGTCTTCGATGGTATGGTCACGCAATTCGTGCAAACGAGAATTCACTTGCAAAGATTGGTCTGAACATCGAAGTCGATGGTAAACGACCAAAAGGCAGACCTAAGCAACGGTGGCTTGATACGCTGGATGGGGATTTGAAAGCCCCGAGATTGCACTCAGATCAGGCATTCGATAGAGCCAAATGGCGAAACCGATCACGACGAGCCGACCCCGCTTGTGAACGGGACAAAGGCTGAAGAAAAAGAAGAAGATAGCTTGAAAGCCTTTCAGTGCGCACTCACAGCAAATAACTTTAGACAATTGATTGGTTTTTCATCTTTTTATATTTATACCTGTGTTCGAATTTATAAGGCTCAGGTAAAAAACTAACAGGTAAAAAAAGATTCGATGCTCTTTCTCATCGAGTACTCTAGCCGCGGCTGCAAACTCCTTACCTGTTTAACACTGTAATTTCTGAACGACTCGGAATATCGGAAAATCCCTTTGCCCACATATTCTCCACTATAAATAGATACAATTCATGCATGCAATAAAAAAGTCGATTTCTCCAACCCGACACACGGGATGACTCCCTTAATATCTCTACCATTCACATGGTTCACCATCATGCCAGCAATAGCAGTTCATCAGACGCTTCATCTGCTTTGGGTGAAACCATCCGTTGTCCCTTTTACAGTGATGTCAGTGACCTGAGACTTCGAAGAAGCTGAAATAAAATCTAAGAAATCGAGGCTCGAGAGGTCGAATCTGTAAGGAGAGTAAGTTTCAGAAATTTATTCGCAATAATTCTTGGAAGTCAACTTATTGTGGATGGTGGGGAAGCATTTGAAACGGCTGCGTTCCAAAACTAAATATTTTTTTTGTTTTCCAATTTAGTAGGCTACACTTGGAAAGTAGGGAGGCGGAGGTTTCATCCATCCAACAAAAAAAAGTCCATTCATGCTAGGTTTTATAAATATAATTAACAGTAAAATATTTGAAAATTAGATTCGATGGGTCGTGAATCAATGACTTTTCATTATTAGCTTAGCAATCTATTCATATTATTCCCTCCTTCCATTTCACATATTGTACCAAATGCAACCTCCTTTAGGATATACAATTCCTTGGGCGTATGTGCTCCAACTGAAAGCAAACTTAACTTCCAACTTCAATTCAAAATCGAAATGCCTACAACTGAAGGGCATTTGTAAACGGCCGGGGGTGTAGGAACTCAAGTGATTTTGTAGGCGTTTTATGCATGCACATAAATTTACAGTGTCATGCTCCCTTACAAACTATAGAAACTACAGCCCGACAACATTCACCAGAGGTAAACTTGTATGTAGTGCTGTCTTTGCCTTTCCGCCAGGATTTACCTTGGATACATTCGACTTAATTCAGTTTGCAGCGATTGAATTCACCTCGAAGGTTTCGAATTCCAAGAAACATATTGCTCCGGAGTAAGATACAATTCCTATTAACACTGAACGCATTTCCTGCGGATAGCGTCAACTTGGAAAATCGGTGGAATTTCTGCGGAAATATCCAGTCTCCAAGGATGACTATGTTGGGAGCTCTGCACCTCGTTATCTGGAGCTTCCTCAGTCGCGTAATTCCCTTTCATCAGCCCAACACCCACTACTCACTATCTGCCAGGCACCCACTCAATGTGGTTGGAAAAATGCCCTGACAATGATAACCCATTGATTGCAGGGCACGTACGTGACATTGCGCGACTCCCACCCACCACCCTTTCACAACACCGTTCGGTCGGGGCTCAAGAAATGGCTGTTGGGCACCCGCGAAAGACGCGACCCAAACAGACACGAGTCGACGCGACCGACACCGACTGTCCACTTAATTTTCCGCGATATATGTACAAACATGTGTATATATAATCGCGTGTACATAACTAAAGTATAGCTTAGTTTCCCGGCTTTAGTGTAGTGGTTATTGTGCCCAGAGCGCCGTGCTATAGTTCGGGGGAGAGCTGGAAGCATGACCTCTTCCATTGTGTTCATGTCTGAGTAAATAATAAAAAGAAACCTGAGAAAAAATTTATTATTCTATGTGAAGAAAATATCTATCACCTTCTCCACCCACCCCACACTCGCGCTGGCTGGCCGCGATTTTTCTTCAATTTTCCCCGGGGCTTAATTTATTAGACATGAAAAGGAGCGATTTTCATGTCTTGTTTTCTTTTTATGTTTTTGTTTTGCTATTACTTTAGTTACTTACGATCTAAGCTTTTTTAGTTGAGGAACGTACTTTTGTCCGCTTGGACAAAAACTTTAACGGACGCTTTAAGAGGAAAACCTCGAATGCGAACCATTGTCTGTTTCTGGTTGCAACGATTTCAATCCAGTTTTTCCTAATTGTTGTGGTTTTTACTGATTTTTCTCGCCGGAGGAAGGGTTGGATTTAAAGCAAATTTACAAGTGGTGTCTGTTGCGGATGAAAGCATTTCTTGACTTGGTTGCTGGGAACAATGGAAAACTTTTAACCTCTTCGCCAGTTTTTCCTCGATTTACCTTTTCCCCATTTCCATTAGACAGAGGGAAATTCGGAATCAATTTGTTCTTAAGATGCATTAAAATTATTGTTCTTAAATTTTGAACGTGTTGAGTGCCGCGATTCATGGATATCCAAGTAACACAGAAGTTGGGCAAGTTGGTGTTCGTGTGAATCGGGAGTTGAGTGCTGGATTTGTGGCGGCAGATTCAGGAATCTGGGAGGTCGGTAGATGCTGGTGCTTTCTCTGTAAGAAGTAAATATGAGTGCCGGTACAGACTCCGTCAAGATAAGATAGTTTTGGGTAGTTCGATGTTATAATCATGCGTTCTAAAGCAATCGCACGGAGACTTACACAAGGTAAGTGGAAAAAATTATCAATTTTCATTGTGGAGTTATTTTCAAAACTCAGTCCTGATTCAAGTGGAAATATCATTTTATGAATTTTTCTAGTATGTGTCCTATATGACAGCGACAAATAATTCTTCCCCCGTTCGCGGAACTTGTAGCCGCGCATTACTGATCTCTCAAGTTTCATTCAGTTCATGTTGGCCCCATCTGACCATAGGGTTGATCGCTTGCTAATACGGGTATTATTCACTCAAATTTTTTTGATACTTTCGAGTAAACCTTGAGCTTTCCGCAAGTCTTGAATGCAACGTGATTCCTCAAACCCTTTCCTTAGGAGTACAACTTGGTAGCGATAAATATGCCTTCGATCGTACCACGCTTCTAGATTTTGCAAAGCCCTTTTATAAAGGCTACAACTTGTTGTTTATGGGTTAAAACCGCAGAGGGAAGTCAATCATAAAAACTTTATTTAATTTCATAATTTATTTACATAAAGTTGACGAGAAACTACACAACTTTGTATCAACTCTTTTTCTTAATTGAAAATGTCAAAATTAATTTTTTAAATTCAATTATTATTTCAAAAATCACGGCCTACTCCGCCACGTCTCCGGTGGTGGCAACTGTCAATCGAATTAACAACATTCGAAATTTATTTCGAACCCTGCTGCGCCACATCACTCCGTCCCCAGATGAAACCTAGGGGTTTCAGCGACTGAATTCGGAACCGCGTTCCCCATCATACGGCGAAGCGAACGCGACGTTGATTTGGAGCGCAAACGGACTTCAGCCTGGATAAGGAGGTAGCCTTTTTATGTCCATCGATATCTAGCTGGAAGAAATGCTCGCCCCGCTCGAGAACACGGTACGGGCCTTCGGACAGCATCTGTCCTGACCAGGACGTGCGTGCACGTGTCCGGCTCCTCGGGTACGCAGGCAGTTGTGGACTAGTGTCGGGTGGGAGATGTAGCTTTAAAGCGGCGGAGGTTGACTCTCACCAGGCCCAGCAATCCTGAGTCTGTTAGACCCGATCTCTTGTCGAAGATTTGATTACTTGGGAGTCTTGGGTTCTCCCCGTATACCAGCTTTGCGGGGCTGGCAGTAAATTCCTCCTGGCGGGTTGTTCGTAGGCCGAATAGGACGAGAGGCAAGACCTGAGTCCAGGACGGATCATCGCGAGCCATAATAGCATCTTTCAGCGTCCGGTGCCAACGCTCTAGCATTCCACTGGATTCGGGTGGTAAGCCGTAGTTCGCTGGCTTTTGAATCCCAGCAGTTTGCCTAACTCCGAGAAAAGGGTGGACTCAAATTGCATTCCCTGGTCAGTGATGATCATTGCAGGGACGCCGAAGCGAGGGATCCACTCTCGACAGAGGGCTTCGGCACAAGATTGCGCCATAATGTCCTTCAGAGGTATTGCCTCAAGCCCCCGCGTAAACTTGTTGATGATTGTAAGGCAATAATTGAAACCGTGCGAGTCTCGCAAAGGGCCTACGATGTCGAGGTGTATGGTGTGGAACCGCTTGGTGGTGCGGGGAAATTAGCCCACTTCGTGTCTTACATGCCTGGTGACCTTACATTTTTGGCATGCGATGCACCCTCTGGCCCAGGAGTTGACCTCCTTATTCATGGAAGGCCAGAAGTATTTCTCGGTGACTAACCGATTTGATGTCCTGATGTCTGAATGTGCTACGTCGTGAACCGCATGGAACACTTCCTCGCAAAAGGTGACCGGAATGTATGGCCGGGGTCCCTTTTCCGAGTATTCGCAGCAGAGAGAAAGGTTCGAGCCGAAGATGGGCTATTCCCGAAATATTTGGGGTTGGATTTGAGGCTCTGAAGTACTGCGTAATCTACCTGCGCCTTGGCGATAGCCGAGAAGTCGAGTGAGGCGGGGATGTTTACCTTGGAGATACGTGACGAAGCGTCAGCAACTATGTTGTCTTTGCCGGACACATGCTGTATGTCGGATGTGAACTGGCTTATAAAGCTCAGATGTCGAAGCTGGCGAGGGACGCTTTGTCGGTCTTTTGTTTCAAAGCATATGTTAGAGGCTTTCTAGTGAGAAGCGGAAGTATTTAATGCTTAAGTACGCAGCGAGCAGTTCTCGATCGTAAGTGCTGTAGTTTCGTTGAGCGGGGTTTAACTGATTAGAGAAAAAGCTCAACGGCTGCTAGACGTCATTCACCTTTTGGTGAAGAGCAGCATCCACTACGACGTCAGAGGCATCAACAAAAGCAACTAAGGTGCATCTTGTAGAGGAAATGCCAAGAGTGTAGGATCAGCGAGTTGTTGTCGGGATTTATCAAACGCTCGGACAGCCTCTTCAGACCACACAATCTCTCGTGTGCCTTTTGTTTTGGGGCCAACGGACTGGTGTTGGGCGGCCTTGGGCAGGAAACGACGATAGAAGTTTAGCATGCCCAAGAACCTCCGCAAATCTTTCACAGTTTTCGGACGCGGAAAGCTTGAGATCGCTTGCATCTTATCTGAGTCCCATCAGGGGAATGAAGTGGCCGAGGAATCTCACCTGTGTCTGGAGAAGCTTGCATTTATCAACCAAACCGGCCTCAAGAAGACGGTGAAAAATGCACTCGAGATGGGTTAAATGCTCAGACTCTGAGCAAGAAGCGACCAAAACATCATTCAAATACACGAAACAGAAGTAGAGGTTTCGCAGGACCGAGTGAATGAACCTTCGAAAGATTTGCGCCGCAGTGCACAACCCGAAAGTCATCCGCGTGAACCCTAAAAGTCCGAAGTTTGTGCATCTTGCCGTCATTGGAATGTCTTCTGGAGCTACAAGGATTTGGTGATACGCTTTGGTTAAATCCAAGGTCGAAAAGATGCGGCAGTTTGCGAGATGATCCGCAAAGTCGTGGATGAGTGGAATGGGATATCGGTCAGGAACAGTATGTGCGCTTAGCCTTCTATAATCCCCAAAGAGGCGCCATTCGCCGTTTGGCTTAGGGACCGTATGGAGTGGGGAAGACCAACATTGGATAAGTTGTTTGAATTCTTTTCGTGCAATAGCCAGCTTCTGGGGTGGTAGAGGACGCACCTTTGAGTAATAGGGGAACCAGTAGTGTTAATGTGGTGCTATACATTGTACTTCGATGTTTAGAGAGACTACGTTCGGCAGTAATCTGGCTTAACTTTTGCCCCAACACGAGAGTCAGTAATGTCCTCCAAAAGTACGGAAAGATTGTTGGTGAGATTAGCCGGTGGTGCCGGGGTACGGGAAGTTACGAAACCTCCGCACCAGTATCAAAAAGATAACTGCGCCTGCCGAGAGGGTCATAAATTGTTAGGCGACGTTGCGCTGCGTTCTGGGGGCCGTGAACCTAGTTTTTTGAGGTAGGCGCGAATTTACATGGGTGGGTACATCTGGTAGCTTTTTCGCCGAATCTACGATGGTACCAACAAATGTTTGGGTCCGTAGGCTGTCCTGGCGATCTGCTACCCGATCGACTTTTTTGGGCGGCAGACCTGCTGCCGAACGCTGAGCGTCCAGCGTCGCCCTCATTTCCATCATGCAGGCCACAAGAGCGGCGATTTCGCGCTTGAGATCGCCTATTTCTTCTGAAGGCTGCTGAACGGCTGCTATCGTAGGACGCGCGTGCACCTCATGCACCTTATCAGCCGCAGCGGCCAACCCCTCCAAAGAACCGGAGACCCACGCGAGAACCGCCTGGGTGCTCTCCGGAAGTCGTCGAAGCCAGAGCGACTTCAGCAAGTCGTCGTTGATCTTGCTCCCACCCAATTGCCTCATTTCGTGATGCAATTGACTAGGATTTCGATCGCCCAACGTCAAACCTGCCAGTAAGTGATCCAGCTTACCTGGCTCACTTACCGACAGGCGCTTAATTAGCTCCGTTTTGAGTACATTGTAGGAGGCCGTTTTAACAATGTCTGCCACAAGGAGGATGGTCCCCTCGTCCAGGCCTAGAATGGCGTGATTAAACTTGGTTGCGTCCAACGATGAATTTTAAAAAGAATATCGTCGCTGTGTCTTGCGGCGGTTCTATATTAATTTATGCTCTTATGTTAACTAGTAATTCAGGACACGGAAGGAATATGTCAAAATTTTCCAACTTAAAAAAAAAACTTTTTCCCTGCGGCGGCTTGCACTCACAGCATTTTTGAGGTTGGGGCTCCAGAGCGTGCAGATGATCCTTGTCGGCGGCTCCTTACGGTGACGTCGTCGAGGTCAGCTTCCGCTTCTTAGAGGCTCGTGGCTAAACGGACTGATCAATGATTTCAGCACTAGACTAACGGAATTTTTCGCGTCTTCCAGTCGGCGCTGATACGTGACGTCCTCTGCAGAATTCAACTACGTGGCGGAAAAGACCATGACGGCATCGTTCCACTAAATGAATTCCTTGCGATCGCTCATTCGAAGTCGCGTTCGCGGTGCTGCGTTTGGCAGAGCATGTTTGGAGGTTTCATCCATTTCCCCTTTATAGGTATTGTGGAGGGCTGTATTGTGGATGGCTTCAGTATTCGCTCTCACATGATTGTCAGAGTGGATTGCAGGTCCGAGTCTATATTGGCCTCCCTATATTTTCTGACATTCATCAAGGCTGAGGTGGCAACGTTCAATCGGCAGGTGGTCAATTTGGTTGAAAGTGGTCCTGTCTGGAGAAACCCATATATGTTGGCGGACCGCTTTCCGCGCAAACCAGGTACTTCTAACAACCATTTCGTGCGATACTGCTAACTGAATAGTCTGCAGTCCGTTATCATTGGTATCCCTATATAAGCGATGGGAGCCGAGGACGCCTGAATACGGTCTCCTTCCCTACTTGACTGTTGAAATTTCCAAGTATGATTTTGATATCATACTTGGGACAGGCTTCGAGGGTCCGCTCACCTGCTTCGTAGAAGGTATCCTTCTCCGGCTCTGCAGTCCCCTCTGTTGGGGCATGAACGTTTATGAGGCTTATATTTCTAAACTTGCCTCGCAAACGCAGAGTGCATAGCCGTTTGCTTATATTGTCAAAGCCGATAATAGCAGATTTCATTTTTTGGCTGACTAAGAAACCTACTCCGATCACATGGTTTACCGGATGGCCACTATAATATATGGTGTAGCGGCTTTTCTCTAGGAAACCGGTCCCTGTCCATCGCATCTCTTGCAACGCTGTTACATCAGCCTTATATTGGGACAGGGTATCGGCTAGCTCCTCAGCAGCATTCGGTCTGGATATGGAGCGCATGTTCCATGAGAAAATGGAACGGAAACGGGTATGTCGTTGTAAAATCCATCCTGTCCGAGCTTGTTTCCGTTGCTTCGTAACATCTGTTTACCATGTAGGGTTGCCAGCCCTACTCAACCCCCAACCTGGAAGACGAGTTGGTACATTTTGGTCCCGTTTTTAGACGCGGGAGACTGGCCTTCATCCTCCTTCGTCTGTAGTTTTTCATAAAGAAAGAACTCCCAGCGATCAGCGCGTGGAGGTGGAGATAGAGGTTGGTAGTAGAAGTGTTGGTGTTGGTTCAGCAGGCGTTTCCCAGGTTTTATGCTCCATACCCTACTACCCTTTGACCGCGTTCAAATTTAATAACCCTTAATAGCTTGGAAGAAATGATAACTTCAGACTAGAGCTTGTGTTTTTGCGGACCAAAAAATGTTGCCAGTACTACTTTCATTCTACTGCTTTACATTGGCGCAGACAGACAGGCAAATCATTGGAAACCCCTGTGATGCAAGATATGAAAATGACGTGTTTGCTCAGGAGTACATTGCTAGTATACACCCAACCTTGCTTACAATTCTGGCCCCATCTTCGGATTAGCTCAAAGGACAGCCTCCTTACCTCATTCAATCAATTAAAATGAAAATTCTCACGAATTATTCGGCAGTTAACTTAGCATACCTTCAAGATATGAAAACCGATTTCTGCAGCTTAGTATCTATTTAGATAATGTAGCTCATCTTTTATTTCTAATTGAATCTTGCAATATGATTATCTTCGAACTCTTCATATAAACTAAACTATTTTCGAAACTACATTAGATATGCCATATCAACTGACGTACGTTATGCGTTTCATTGACGCAGATAGCTGCATGGGAAAACTTGTAAAAGTCATTGAGAACCAGGTCAGGTTCTCGCCATATCTCTATGTAACATATTCTGTTTTCAAACCAACACGAGTATTCGTAATCTATTTGCATTTTCTAAAACATCTTTTCTAAACTTCATTATCTGAACTTGGTAGACACCGAAGAGGAAGCTGGTCCACTGGGAATTTCTTGAATGACTATGATAAGTTCCAGCGCCAAGTTTTCATATGTTGATAAATTGGCGTCTTCTGATGCTTCAGCACAAAACCACCACATACCATAATAATATTCTAAAATTTGAAATTTCTTATCTAGGGAAGCTTCCAGTGCATATTTGCGTAAATTCTTCTATCTGGATGTCATGCATATTTGAGTTTTTATCTACTAATATTTGTACACAAAAACACACTTCTCATGTCGCGGAAACTGACCATGATCTAATATTTATTGCAAAAGATACAAGTGGGCGCTTAATTTCCGGTCCCAAGAATGCGAAGTCTACAGAAGACGGATAGTATCTATTTTTACCACAGTCTTTGGGAATTTTCAATTTTTATTGTAATTTTTTTCGCAGTTGCGTAATTAAGCAGATAAACTTGTAAACACAATCTCAAGACGCACAGTGGCGGCAGTGTGAGTAGAGATGACTAGAAGTTTTGCTGAAATTGATATCTTATCTTCACCTTTCCTTTGGAATCGAAGAAAAGGAGATACAGGATAATGAGCAGGAACGAAAAACAGGATATGAGCATATAAGTTAACACACGCGTTACCACAAACGGTCATCAACATAATTAGGCGCATTAAGCTGGAAAGTAGGCAACATGTCAACAAATTCAATACACCTATGTCAGCACAAGGGGCCATTGACGTGGCAGTGACCGTAGATATCCCTAGATTCCGTAGGTAGGTAGGTTTAGCCGACAGTGACCATTGAGAAATACTCCCACTATGATTCGGAGGTTCCTTTTTATGAGCTTTAAGCAATCCTTTATGCGCTTGGGTTCGTAACCCCAATAAGAACCCTGGACTGCTCCATTCCTGGTAGATCCGACCAGTATAGCTCCTTCAACCGTTCCTCTTAACGATTTAACTGAAGGGTTCTGGTCCGTGTAAAAGCGTCCCTGCTTCCTTCTTGGCTAGTTCATCCGCTTCTTCATTCCCTTCCAACCCAACATGGTCTGGAACCCAGAGCATCCTGACCTTGTTGGACGATCCGAGTGTATTCAGTCTCTCAAGGCATTCCCATACCAGTTTAGAGTTCACCTGGTTGGACCTCAGAGCCTTGATAAATGCTTGGCTGTCAGTGAGAACAGTAATGTTCTGCCCCCTGTAGTTCTTTTGGAGATTACATGAGGCACATCTGGCTGTGGCGTATATTTTGCCAGGAATATGTTAGTGTGCCTACCCATTGGTTTCCGCTCCTTGTGCTGTGAGGGATCCGGCAATAAACCAAGTAATCAGTTGCTGGTTTAAGTCGTATGTCACAGCCACGCTCTTCTAGTTTGCCTTTTTACTCCAACGTGTTTCAAACTTCTCATCGAAGTGGAACCCCGCTGTCATGTTATCCCTTGGCATCAATAATTCGGGATACCGCCTAGAAAGAACATCAATCTTCCTTCGATTTGGGCAGTTTCCCGCCTCATTGACATTCTCGGCCATCATGAATATTCCCCTCCTTGCCTGCATCTGTGCATATGTGCAGATGGAGAGGGGTTAATCCTAGAAGGACCTCCAGAGATGCCGTTGGGCATGTCCTCATTGCCTCACTGATACACATGCAAGCCAGTCTTTGGAGTTTGTGTAAATCCCTGGCTTATGTGTTGAGTTCAGTTCTTTCATCCCAGATTACCGCTTCATAGGTAATCATTGGCCTTACTATTGCAATGTACTCGTATATCCAAAGTAGTACCTTCAAGCTGCAACCTGATTTTTTTCTTGCTGTGGACCTACAAGTCATCAGAACCCTCGTTGCTTTCTGACAAGTGTTTCCGACATGTGTCTTCCAGAGTAATTTTTGGTCTAGCGTAATTTCCAAATATTTGACCTCGGTTTCTCGTTCCACCGCCATCTCATGTAGCTTTATGGCTCTCAGCTGATCAAATGTACGTCTCCTAGCGAATGGTACTATGTTTGGTTTTACCTGGATTGATCCGCAGTTCCACCTTCCTGTACCAGGTACTAGTAACACTTAGTCCAGTTTGGATTCTATCACATAGGGTATCTTCATATTTGCCCCTACAGATTAAAACAATGTCGTCCGCATAACCCTGGACTTGTATTTTAGTATTTGTTAGCACATCTAGCAGTTCGTCCACTACCCCGAAGCGGCGATAGTACCCCGCCCTGTGGACAACCTGTGTACTTCGATTTGCCTACTCTCTGACATTTTGCCCATTCAGAAAGCTAGGATGTGCCTAACTCCTTTCGGCTCAGGGCATCTTGTATCTCTGTGGGCGATGCGTTTTTGAATGCTCCTTCGATATCCAAAAACGCGTACAGTGCAATTTCTTTTGTTCCTATGGCGTCCCGTAGTACCTCTGTCAGCTGATACAGAGCAGTTTCAGTTGACCGTCCTGCCTGGTAAGCATGTTGACACTGTTGTAGGGCATTAGGCTTAGAATGTTAGTTCTAATATAGTTGTCTGCGACTTTCTCCCCTGTTTTGAGTACGAACGATGTTAGGCAAATTGGTCTGAAAGATTTAGGGTGAAAAAGAACGTTTTTACCTGCTCTCGGAACAAAAACCCCTTTGGGTCCATGCCCTTGGCATATATCCCAGGATTATGCTGCCCCTTACCACCCTCGGAAGAGGACGTTGAGTAGTTCCTTCATAATTTTAAAAATCGTTCAGGAATCTAGAAAAAGATTGAATTTTGTTTCTGTGTACCTGGTCATTGTGGTGTAGAGGGAAATGAATCTAAAACTGAAAACAAGCTTCCCATAATGACAGGTGGCGAAACCTTAATGTTGCCAGACCAAACTTTCCCTGTCAGAAACAAACAAACCTACTATAAAGTTTAACCTGTCGAAAAGCAGGAAGACTTGCAGAATTATTGTGGACAGAATAGGAATTACCCAAATGATACATCCATCCTGTAATGAGGAAGCGGAACCCATGGAACATTTTCTATGTGAGTACTCCGTCTACGGACGCATCAGAAATCAAATTTTTGCTGCTGATGTGCTTCAACTGCAGCGGATAGCATCACATCGACTAACGGAAATCCTACGATACATAAACGAATCCGGGAGATTTCGTTAGACGGGGGAATCGAGTACAATAGACCACTAAGGTATGAGTGCTCAGAACCTTTACCTCTCCTCCACCTTAAGCACACCCACACCCTCAGAAGAGACTCTAAGATGATTTCTAGGCCGCTCTGAATTCGTGCTGGGAGAATGCCATCTACTCTTGGTGATTTAAGTGGTTTAAAAGTTCCCACTGCCTTTACCCTAGCTTCTGAGCACACCTCTTTTGCTAGTTTCCAGTTCTCCTTTCTTCCCCTTATATTCGTTGTTGGGGTGTCAGGCAGAATGTTGTCGTCTTTCGCGGTGGGGTAGGATTCCGGCAAATGAGTTCTGAGAAGCAGGTGTACTCTATGCACTCTGTTCTCCTCATTCTCGGTAAATGTCTCATGTTCCTTCTTCAAACAGACATAGGATTTTGCCCCGTTTTTGGCGACAGTTTTGTAAACTCTGGTTGCTTCTGTGATCTATTCGATCCCTTCCCAGAATTCCCTAAAGCTCTTCCGTTTTGCTTGTCTGATCGTGTTGTTATACGCAGTCCGTGCACTTTTGTACCTCGGCCAGGCTTCGGTTAGTTTTGCCCGGTTGAAGAGTTTTCGTATCTCTGTTCTCATTCTGTTCAGGTTCCTGTTCCATCATGCACGTCAGTTGATGACTTAACTGTCTTAGTCGGACAACTGGCCTCATATGCGTCAATGACGACTATGCTGAGGTTTTCCACAACTGTTCCTAGTTCCAGTTCGCTCCTGATGTCACCGTCCCCTTGAAGGTGAGCCATGTTGTTGCTCAGGTGCGTTGAAGAGGATTCCCAATCCGTTCTCCCAGGATTCCTTATTATTCTTTTTATTTCCGAGTTACCCTCAATGTCGAAACTGATTATGTCGCGATTGGACATAGAGGGCTCATCCGACATCCCCCAATTCCTGACCAGCCTGTTTATTAGCGTATTTCCTAGAGTTATGTCTAGTCCTTCCTGTCTAGTGCTGGTTGCAAATGTTGGAGTGTTCCTTATGTTATATATTTCTAATTTATTGTTAAGAACAAATTCAAAAAGGTCACCTCTTTGATTGTTATCGTTGCTTCTTAACCTTCACGATGGGCGTTGGTATCGCAGCCGAGGAGAAGTGGTAACGCCCTCTTCAGACAGTACTTCACCAATTTAGCGACTTGTTCAGGTGGAATCTGGGTATCGTCTCCTGGGAAGTATTCCGAGGGCAGGACTGCCTTTGCTTTGCTACTTCCGGCTTCCAATGAGGCTTGGATAGCCACAAGGTGTGAGGAACTCTGAAAGACAAATATATTTTAAATTACCTTTAGGAATTATGCAAGCTCTTGGTTTTTCACAAGGTGAGTCCCAAATTATCTTCATGCTTCCTTCTTGCAGACCGCGCATCTGCTCCTGCTACACTCAAGGCTCCTAAGCCGGTACTGTTCCAATGTCCTCCTTCAAACTTGCCCTTGTAGTTACCGCAGATGCAGCTTTCGCATGGTGGAGGTTTATCTGGGCTATCTTAGTGCTGGCCATTGGCTTCGTTATTGGTTGGAGCTCTTCTCCACTGTCGGAGTATCGGCCTCTTCGTCCGACGTGGCAGCGCGTGGCCACGTGTCGCTGTCCACTCTGAGCCCTAGAAGTCTTTAGCCTAGGTCGTCCAGCTTCCGCTCTTCGCTTGGCAACAGGTCCACTTACCTGTCTGATCCAGTCCTTTCCGCCTCCATGGTCTCTGGGACTTCTTCGGGGAACTCGGTGTGCTTTTCACCCGGTGTCTCCTTCGATTTGCCTTCCTCGGCTTTTCCTTCTGCACGTGCACAGGTATGTTGCCAAATCGATAGTTGATATGGCAACCGGTCATTTACCCTAATCTTGAGGAGTCTACCCTTGCTCTCCACTTTGCTTGTGAAGACTCTCCATAATCGCGTATGAAGAACCTCATTCTGAGCGATTGGGAGGACCATGATATCTTCTCTCTCTATTGTTGCGGTTTTTAGAAGAAAAACTGTCCCCATGTGTGGGGATGATATATAAACTCCAGCACATGTTGACAGTTCAGCTCCTTCCCAAGATGGCTTAGGTGTGTGCTGTCTCGTCGAACTAATAGATATTTTAGAGGCGATAGTTTTGAATTAACAGAACATTCCAGCATGTTTCTAGCTGGTTATCTGTGGAAAATCAATTAGGAAAATTTTATACTCTCGTTGTTTCAATAAAACTAATGTGATAGTAATAGTGATAGAATGAATATATATGTAGGTATGTCAGGTATATCAGTTGCATATATAGTAAGACGTACATCTCGCTAGCAGCTTTTAATAGCCGTGTTGTTATTGAAGGTGTTATGAGTGAATGTGTGACACAGATGAGTTATTTTCATAATAACTTCGACGCTGTCGCAACAGCTACTGTTATTAGCTATTGTATCATTGCTCTTATCTTCGCCTGGCCAAGGAATGATATTTTTCTGCCATTAGTTCGCCTCCAAATGCATTGCGAATTGATTTCATTGTTATCAGCTCCGTCGGAGAATAGTGAGAAGTGAAAAGGGTTGTTAACATATCTTGCTTCTATACATGCATCTCGTCCAGATCGCCGTTTTATGGACGGATACCGTCATCCGTATCTTGGCTATGAATTCATAGCTCTTGCAGATGGTATAGAACCACTTATAAATGAAAGAGAAATCTAAATGGCTGCAATCAATAGAAGTGTGGGAGGAAGGCTTAAGCCGGGTGTTCCTCCTGGGGAGTAGGAAACAAAAATGACACTCACTGCACGGTCTAACCACTTATCGAATGGATCTGTATCCCAAAATATCACAGGCACTCCTTGGAATAAATCTTGATATTAGATACTCGTGGGTGGAAAAGGACATATCAAATATGATTTTGCTGGTGCATATTTAATCCAACCTATTGTCGCCACTTTGTCTGGATAGTATAGTTGAGTATTCTCAGAATGGCGGATGTGAGTTTGCAGTTCCGAAGTAATATCAACCTAGAGAAGGAAGTGCATTTTTCTTTAATGCAAGCGCATTCAATAAATACAATGGTTTGTTTTCAGCTGATATTGTTGACCTTTCCGGAAAGCTTTCTATATCAGCGAGCAGGAATGTATCTCCCTATTTGATATCAGTAAGAATGAAGTTTTATTGATTAATTTTTTATCATTTTAAATCGGCCTTTGCGGGTCTGGTTCGTTTCCTCCTAACTAGTTGATTTTCGGAGCGGTTTTCGGTGGGCATGTCCATGCAATCTGTCTGCAGATGTATCGCTGGTTCGAGCACCAGGGCGTCGATGTTCTCCGTAGCCGACTCCTTTTGAATTGCCCTTCGTGGTCGATGACTGCTGCGTGGCCGTCCTTGTTAGCCTTTCGTCCAAGAAGAAAGAAAGAAGCGGGGACCACAGTTTACTTGAAGATCATGCCGAGGATTACCCGATGGCGGTGCAAGGACCTCTGGGGAAGAAAGGGTTCCACCAGATGGCATTAGCTGCCGCAGAGTTGTGCCAACCAATGATGGTAGCCGCCAAAGTACTTCTCCTCCAGTGATGAAATCACCATACAAATATAGGATGAACATCATATAATTCACTCAAAACAGGCTTGATAGTGACCGGCAAATAGGACACATCTCGTAGATTTTCTCGGATGCGTCGTCGGATATTCGTCGCCCTACAAGGATGACTGCTGCTCTAGGTCAAGTCATTTTTCATGGGGGGGAATGGTTCGCTGCTCATCATCTGGCTTCTTCGAAAGTATGAATGCAGACTTCAAATGTCCGATAGATATATTTGCCTGCCGCCATACATGTTGGCAAGGAAAGTCTTCTCTGAAGGGCGGATGATCAGGAAAGGACCATCGTATGGCATTTGTATCGTTCTTTTGGCGGCGTCCTGCGTTACGAAGACATGTTTCGTAGAAGCAAGGTCCTTGAAGATGAACGTTTTGTGCTCACCGTGACTTTGCTGGGTCATCGGTCTGAAGTGCAACCGGATCTTGATCGTTCAGATTTGACGGTGTAAGCAGTTCGCCAGGAAGCTGGAGTGGTTGGCCGTAACCAAGGCAGCGACAGTGGTTTCAAATTCCTCGCGCCAAGCTGCGTGAATGCCAAGAAGAATCGTTGGTAATACGCACGTCCATATCGCATTCTCGTGGTATCGGATAGCAGCTTTTAGCTGCCGGTGTAAACACTCCACAAGCTCTTTGGCTTGAGCATGGTATGAATTTGTACGAAGTTGAGTCGTACTTGTCAACTGACTGAGTGATTTGAACAGGTGTGGTTCGAACTGCCTCGATGTGCGGTCAAAATAAAATTGAACGGTCCATGTGTGGTCCCTACTTGGATATAGAAATTTCCAAGTATGAATTTAATACTATACCTGGCGCAGGCAAACTAGGGCTCCTTCCATATCCTCCTAGAAGGGATTCTTCTTCGACTCTAGAGTCTTCTCTCTTAAAATGGCGAATGCTTCCAAATTTGGCTCGCAGCTGAAGAGTGCATAGCCATTCAAAGTCGATAATAGCATTATTTTTTATTTTTCTGGCTGACTAGGATAACTATTGTTTCTTCTCCATGAAGACTTTCTTCCGACGCGGTAACGCTAGTCTTACATTGGGACAAAGTATTGGTTAGCTTTTGACAGCTCATTGTATGGAAAAATGGGCAAAGCGTGTGTCGGTTTTGTTTGCTGTGTAAGAAAATGCTCCATATCGACATGCTTTCGGTTTAACGACAGAGCCTTCCGCTCTATTTGCCTCTTGACTCGTTTTTCCAAGAGAGTTGCTAATTGTTCAGTATTTTTTTTGTTCCTCACTATTGCTTCCCCCTCTGTCCTCTGAACAAGGTGGTCAATGTGATGTTTCTGAGATCGCTCGGTTGGAGGATGCCACCCTCGCCACGCAAAGTTAGCCGACTCTGTACTTACGTTACCCGTATATCTTTACACCTTAGAGAAGAATGTATTGCATTGTAGAACCCTCAATCCTCAACGTTTGCCATTAGTCGACTTAAGGTCGAAATTTTTGCTGCATCTTTGTCCACTGTTGCTTTGATTTGCTCAAAAACTCGCCTACGGATCGGGCGTCAATCTAAGGTACTGAGAAGCTGGCTTTGAAGCTAAACCGTGGAACTAATTGGCATGGAACGCAGTGTCGGGATTCCCTTTTTAGTTATGATACTACCTACGCATAGTACTAACGTGCCAAGCAGCAGTGTCAAACTGCCTTTGGGATAAGTTCCTGGCGGTATATATAGCTTCTTCGAGTCTGATAAGATATTGCAACACTTTCCCTCTGCCTCTTCCAGCTTTTAATAGTAAAAAGTGAATAATCTCCGACGTCTTCCGCACTGTTAGTATCAACCCGAACAGAATGTGTACTGTTTCGTATTGCGAAAACACCGTTTCCGGAGGGTACTCATTTTTCGGGTGGCCAGTTTACATTTGGGGTCCTACAGATCTCCATCGATTTTGCTGACTAGTTCTGCCAGCAGCGAACTTTGCGTCTATTTATCGCGCTGCGGAGTCTGCTTTTGCTGATATACACTTAGTGATTCTGGTGTATTCCGCTTCCGTTTGAACCTTGTGCCTCCGCTTCGCCTTCCACTAGCATATAGAAGGCTTGCCACGGCTGGGTGTTCTTCAGGACATGGAAGCCTCGCAAACTGTGGCTAGCAGGTCTAAAATTGAATTTACGACAGTGTCGCTTACAGCCCCCACCCCGCAAAGTGTGCTACACTGCGGCTTTGCCTGTTTCCAGAACTACGACGGATCTCCTTAAGTTCACTTTTGTATGGTTTCACGTGAAGGGACACCACTATGTTGCTGCACGTTCAGAGATAGCGTTAACCCCTTCGAGTGTGATATATTGATGCCCAGAAATCTTCAAGAATTCGCTAACCTCCACTGACAACACCAGTCATTCCGGCTCGAAGGGTATGTAGGCACGCTTCCTTCATAGCCAGGATATGTTGACATATTCTATCTTGGTTTTAGGTGCAGTTCTTCCATAAAAAACCCCAGCGATGACAACCCTCCTTAGGATCACTCCAAAAGGAGAGAGAAGGAATTCCAATGTTCTTTGCATGAGTTGCTACCCGTTGTCCTGAAAAATGATGACTAAATTAACCTGAAATGATATTTGATTACCAGAATTTCACGAACAGAGAGAAACAACTTCAGAGTCTGCTAACGAGATATCCTTAAAGTGATTACTGGGGTACTTGAATACCGTTGGCAATGAAAATTCATTCAGACTGACTCGTCTTATGTTTAGCTCCACTAAAGTAGGAACAAAGCCAGTATTTGGAGTTAGTACATTCACTTTCAAGTCTACTCTAAAAGGTGAAGTTGCAAGTGTTCACGAGGCCGAATTGGTATATTCGAATCCTTGCCCGCTAAGGAAACCTTTGTGAAGAATTTGGAAACTCTAGAGTCGCATTCTTATTGGCCCTGAATTGTCGCATACCTGAAAGCCCTAGTAGGGCTTTCAACGGGATGCTGCCCCTTAAATTTCCATATGGGAAAATATGAGGTGAATTTGAGCTATATGCAGCCAATGTGAGGAACAGTAAAATAAGGCTCCGTATTTCATATGCAGCCGCCTCCTTCCTGAGCCCTTAGACAAAATTAGATCTCCGTGCTTTCTTCCTTTGGAAGAGAGTCACAAATTCGCACGAGCCTGCTAGCGACGCAGGTAGGAAGCCTAATGTACCACGTGTTCCCTGATATTACAGCTCCGGTTAGTGTACTTGAAACAGGGGAACCGTTTTGATAGCTTTCAGTAAATTCTAAGATTTTTTTCGACAATTGAAGAAATCAAAAAAAATGTATCCTTCAAAATTGCAATTTTAAGTTTCAAACAAAATATTCTGCAAGTCAAGCTCTTTTAATTATGTATGTAGGACTCTGATATTTTCTTTACTTGAGAATGAGTTCTTCATTTTCCATTCTAGGTCGTCGGAACCATGCGCATCATGACGATGGTTGTCCTTGCAATTAGCTTATTAATGATTCGGAAGTAGCCCCTTTCCAGATCACCATAACGTTTCAACGGGGATGACCGCCACCTCAACGGTGGTAGAAAATAGGGACTTTCTTTTTCTTCCTATGGACCCTTTTTATCCTATCTCTCTCCAGGGGTGAGCCTGCTGAATTAAACTTTATCAGTTTGACAGGCAGAACCTTCCGCTTCTCCGATCATAAACTCTTTTCTGCCGCCAAAAATGTGATTAAACGTTAAATCCAACGCCTTCGAAATAAAAATAGTTCCATTTTGAAGGTTCACAGCTTTTTAAGGGGCGACCGCTGCAATTTTTTAATAGAGTTAGACAGGCTCCTCATGCATACCCTCTACATCGTCTTTCCCTAATGGCGAAGGGTCTAAAAATCCAGTTTTGCCGTGATGATTTAAAAAAGCCCAGTTTAAGTGGCCATAGCTTTCAAATGCGGAGCGGAGAATGACTGACACGAGTTTCGGTCGGGTTTGAAGAAGAGGAACCATTCCTTCCATCTTTTATTCCTTCGTAAACTCCTCACCCTACTGTGGGGATGGAGTAGAAAATTCAACTTTTACTAAGTTTTGCACTTTCTTGTAGATATGGACAAAATTTATGCTTTTCACTTTTGTATAGTGCGAAAGATAAAAAGAAATATAAGGGGGGTGATTTGTTTCCGACTTGGAATTTCCTCAGCAAACACTGCTATTACTTTGATATTGCCTTGAACTATCCCTTCAACACAGTTCCTATTTTTCCCTAGTTCAACTTCAAAATACAAATCCTTCGTTTTCGTCATTTTAGCTTACCATCTGACCAAGCGACAGAACTGTTCGTTTCATGTTTCATATGACCGCTAACTTTCTAGAAAACCGGACAGTTAACCGGACACATGGGGCCAGTGAGACCGAAATGGTTATTAGGTGTTATTTCCTCCTTTATATACTTATAAACAAGAATAGGGGGTCGATATCGATCAAAGTGACCAATATCCTTATGTTCATTTGTAACCACTTTCGGTCACTCTGCCCTCATGGCAGAGGTGAGGCAGTATCTGATTTCAGTCGTTATTTATGAAAATTTGTGTATCCAGCCTAAAAGGAGGAGCTCTTGGACAACAAAATGGAAGAAAGTGTCTTTCCAATTAATCCGGCCCTTTATCAAGTGGATACGTATTCTGGTCCCCCTTCAATTGATAGTTTATGATGAAATCGGCTATAGGAATCAATTTCGAAATTGAAAAAAGGGGACGAATATCAAAATTTGAAATAGGTAGATATAACGCGGAGCATTCTCATCGAAGGTCCCCACTGGTTAATCTAAAAGGAATGCTGCTATTCCGCTTTGTGGATCCCTTACCTTACACAGTATTAAGTGTGACAAAGTGAAACCGAAGCACAGTCTGCATGCCCAAATCAGTATTGAAGGGAAAGTTCACCTTGTGTCAAGGAGAAAGGCTAATATATGTGTCTTCCGACTAATTACGAGCAAGTCTTCGGTTTCCAGAATTAAAACAGCGTGCTCTAGTCGATACATAAATAAGACCTATCTATTATTCTTACGCTCTAGTCTATTCTTCCCTGTGACCTGCTTTTGTAGTATTCTTTTCAGTTAAATGTGTTTGATAAGTATGGACTACTCGATGTCTATGAAAATGATGCTTCTGGCCTCCTTCTGCAGTACGAGCCATTAAAGTTTGCTTGCGAGTTCCTTAGAGCTGGTTTGACATATATTATGATTACATTAACTGGTATGAACCCGAATGAAGTCGGGTTCACATCAACGCATTCTATGGTTCTGAGTGTTGGCCGACTATAGAAGACAATGAACGGCGTCTCGCGGTAATGGAGGTGAAGATATTGCGTTGGACTTGTGCGATAAGGGGGGTTGCATCGATTGTGGAAACATTTTGAGAGAAGCGTCTTCGATGGTATGGTCACATAATTTGCACTAAAGAGAATTTACTTTGCAAAATTGGTCTAGACATCAAAGTCGATGGTAAACGAACAAAAGGCCGGCCAAAACAACGGGGGCTGGATGGGGATTTTAAAGCCTTACTACTGCAGACCGTTCACGACGAGCCGACGCGGCTTCTGAACGGAACAAAGGCTAAAGATGACAAAAGATTAACTGGTATGGTACGTTTTCAATATAAACTAAATACTACAGATATCCTATTAAGTTGGATATTATTGTTTAAAGCAAATAACTTTTAATTTTCGAAATTGAAAAGCTTACAAAATTTACAATCGAGTTTATAGAACTATGAAACTACCCTTAACCCATAATCATCATCTCTATAAATTCTAGATCCTCTCGAGACTTCCATGGCGCTATGGCATGTTGCTTCAACTTTTTCATGTAAATATTTAGAGACAATAACTTATCACTGTTAACATTAGCAGTCCTTGTCCGAAACAATGTTGTAATCCCATCGATTCCTCCTAAAGATGAAGATGTGATCAAGAGTCGTAGGAACTTGATTGTTTATTTGAAGATTGTCATCACTTTTATAAGTTCATTTCCTAATGATCTTTATGGGGCTCTATCGTCAGTCTTGTGAAATCATATTTGGATATCACTTTCGGTAGGATCACTGAGCCAATGAGATAGAGCGTGAGCATTGGTTTTGTTCTGAAGCGAAGATTGGTTATGGTTTCGAAGAAAGCAGATAAAAATTGAAGAAGTGTTTGGTTAAGGGTTTTATTTCTGTATACAAACTTGACATCGATAGAGACGTATTGATGCGTTTGCAGTTTAGAAAGGGGATTAATCTAATATATACGATTAGTTTCGTTATATAATTTAGTGCTATTTCGGATTAGTTGAGTAGGACAAAATCGTTGTGTGTTGAAAGCTCCCATCATTGGGGACAAGTTTAGCATAAATTTACATAACGAGTTATATTTCTTTCACTTGAAAGGTATATACAATTGGATATGTTTGGAAAGTAGCTTTGAAGGTTTTCCATCCTGAATCCCGATCAGGCATCCTTTAGAACTGCGAACGAACTTTTGTTCGTTTACCAGTAATATGTTAGCAAATCTGAGTTTCGTGGAATATGTCACAAGACTTTTTAGTTGTATTTCAAAAAAGTGCACGGTCGACAGGAATGTGTCACAATTAGTGGTTAAAAGCAACTACATACATTTATACCAAAACTTATATGAACTTTAATCAATAGGTTGTCCACAAGTATCACTTTGAGGTTGCGTCAGTTTTCACAAGTTGTAGTGCCCGCTGGTTTTAAGGCACGCAAATCATGGCCGGTTTCAAATTGGCTTACACCGTGAAGGCGAGAAAGTTCATTTCAGCATTTCCGTCCCTTCCAGGACCCCAATTTCTATTTCATGTATTTCCTTGTGAATCCACAATATTAAAATTAGCGCCCGTGCAATATATAAAAATTCCAAATTAACTTTATTTTTAAATTTTTATTTCAAAATATTTTTTTAATCCACCAATTTTTGACAACCCTAAATCTTAAATAATTTGAAACGCGCATGCTGTGTATGCAGCATGCTGGTCCTGTAAGGTATTAGGAATATCTTTGATGAAGACAGTGTGGGTGGATCCCCAGTTTAGTTGAGAATCCATCAGCACAGTCAGTCAGTCCTACCTGAGACCACCCTTTCTTTGAGGGAGTTAACGAACCAATGACGTCGACAGCCAAATAACTTACTGCCATAAAAAGCCAGCTGTTTAGAAACCTGACACAATCCGAGGCTTTTTGGTGTGTGAACACTCCATTCCTGCTAGCGCGAAAGTCGTCTACCGAATAATCGGCGCAACACCTCAAGTGCAGATTCAGAGTTTGTGGGAAATTTTTTTATTCAAATAGGACCCACATAAGGAGACTAGCCTCGGAGCAAATGAGACGAGTGGAAACAGGGGGACTTCCCCGGGTCCTGGCTTTCTTTAGGGGTCGGGAGTAGAAATTACTATACAAAAAAGACATATTAAGGGGTCCGCGTAATTTTTATCCCAGACCCGTCTAACTTTCAGCCCGGGCCTCATTTTCCGCATAATTTTCACCTCGGGTCCAGATTTGCTCTCAGGCCTCTGACTGGCACCTATACTTTTCAATTCATTCAGAATACTTTCCACCGACACCAGGATGAAGCCACGGTTTAAGTCCGACCAGATTGTGACATACGCTGACGATGTTAACATTTTTCCTGATTTTTCTCTGTGGACAGCCTGGACACGGTCACGGAAGAAGTCAGGCTAAATCAAAGCAAGACAGAACAAAACAAGTCGGGAAACCGCAAGCTGGACGCTTCAGGTACGAAAGGTTTTATGTATTTCTTAGTACGTAGCACGTAATATATGCATATATTATGTGAGAATATCCACTTTTGGGTGATATTGACATTCATAGTCTTGAATTTGCAAAGAAGCAACAACTTTGACGTATAATAACTTTGTTAGTAATAGTACGATTTCCACCAAACTTGGTGAGATGCTCTATGTTATTCCCTATATAGTTGCGTTCGTGGTGCTAGCATGAACTTACGGGTGGGGTTTTGCAGCCTGATTTTTTTCAGATTTTTCGGTTGAGTAGTTTCAGAGAATGCCCCCCTTAAAGGAATGATCACTTTGAACCCCCCGCACTCCCCACCTTTCCAACAAATGTCAAAACTAAGACCCGTTTCGAAAAGTACTAACCGAGACCTTTAATTGGATACCCCACATGATTATATTTGATGAAAAAAAAATGTACACCCCCTATTTGCACGTATGGGGACCCCCCTTAAATTCATCGTAAAAGGATGTAACTCACTGTATGCGCGAGCGTTCACAGTTCCTACCTTTCCATCAAATTTGGTGTTAATCGCTGTAACCATCTCTGAGAAAAATGCGTGTGACAGACAGACAGACAGACAGTAAACCGATTTTTACACAAAACCTTAAAAAGGACGTATTCTAGACAGAATAGTGCTGTTATTTGTGGAGAATACAGTTTCGGAAATGCTGATAGTTTTAGAAACCCAGGAAGTAAACTATTCAACCACGTAAGTGAAGTTGATCAAACAAACAGAACAATTTTGTAGGAGAATAAAATGGAAACGCATACATACGAAAGCAAAGCTTTGAGTATACAAAAGAATGACGAAGGACGAAGACTTCTGGGAAAATACCAAAATCGCGCGCAAATCCTGTTACCGAAGACAGAGCATCACTGTTCGGATTTCGAAATTGTATGAATTGATGAACGATATCCTGAATGCCAAGGCCGAAAATGGACTGTAAAGCCACGATGACGACAAGATCATCAACCGGGATTCTCAACGGGGATTCTCAACGGGGATTGTCTTGAATCTTAAAGTTTTTTCAGTTTATTTAAACTAGATTGACATCCTAGTACAGAAGAATCCCTCATCATCATCATCAACGGCGCAACAACCGGTATCCGGTCCAGGCCTGCCTTAATAAAGAACTCCAGACATCTCGGTTTTGCGCCGAGGTCCACCAATTCGATATCCCTTAAAGCTGTCTGGCGTCCTGACATACGCCATCGTTCCATCTCAGGCAGGTTCTGCCTGGTCTTCTTTCTAGCTCAGTGTTAGCTTGTTGACCGAACACTAACGGACTAAATTATCAAGGTTTGACTGTAAGAGAGCATAGACCAGCGAGAACGAAACAGAGGCAAACAATTTAAGGTCATCTGCCTAAAGCAAATACGGGCAGGTGAGGATGGAGGCGAGGTCATTGGTAAAAAACAGGAAGAGTAGCAACGAAGTATAGCGCCTTGGGGAACACCAGAGGAAGGAGAGAAGGAACGAGATGAGTAACCATGAAAAGAAACTTTGCAGGAACGGTATGAGTTATGAGGAGGAAAGCCAGGAGATGACTGATGGAGGGAAGTCTAGTAATGAAAGTTTAGAGAGGAGAATGTTATGATCATCGGTATCAAAGGCTTTGGAGAAATCGGTATAAATAGTATGTACCTCCTGTCGTGAATAGTATTTGGCAACAAAGTTGGTAAAGATCAGAAGGTTTGAAACCGTAGATCTATGTTTCACGAAACCATGCTGCTCTTTGACAATAAGGTGACCAAAGTGCGCGGTGAACCAGTTTATTTTTCCAGGATTTTGGAGCAAGAGGAGAGAGGGAAATGGGGGGTAGTTCGCAGCAAGAGAAGGGTCTCCGCTCTTGAGGATAGGGATGATAAGGGCCTCTTTCCAGAGACGGGGAAAGTAGCATTCATCGAGACTTTTGTTGTAGATTATACTCAAGGGGAGGGAAATGTGTTTTCTACAGTTAAGGAGGAAGAGGTTAGGAAGCGCATCGGGGCTAGGTCCGACATTGAGGTCAAGATTACAAATGAGGAACTCAACCAAGGAAGGCGTAAGGAGAGGAATGGCTAGAGATTTGGAGGAGTCTGCGGTTATGAGAGATGTAGAGGCTCGAGGAAGAAGATACTGAGGAGAAGTAGGTGCAGAAAAGGTCGCAGGATTGTTGTGGGGAGTTAGCAGTGGAGTCAGCGAAACTGATAGAAGAAGGGAGAGATTGAGTGGGATTAGAAGAATTGCGAGCGTGAGACCAAAAGGGTTTTAAGTTACCGCGGGCAAGGGCGGCTTCCACGCTCAATAAGTATCTTCTACGCACTTTTCTGTCCATTGACTTCCCAGTAGAGCGTATAGCCTTAAAGTGAGCAAGGTCGGCGTAATTCTTAGAAGCCCGAAACTGTATGTTTCAGGCGAATGTTAATAAGAATTTTCGTTGTGAATCAAGTTGGGTACGAACGTAGGCAGGGAGGAGGGGACATAACAGGAGAGGAGATCGGACAGGATATTGCAAAAGGTATTTAGAGCTTAATCACACGATGAGTTGATTAATATATGTACCCAGTTGAAAGACGCTAAAACTGAGTTCAGACCGTCAAAATTGGCTTTGTGGAAGTTAAATTTAGTGGATTTACGCTTGATTTTGGGTTTTGAATGAGGGGACTCCGCTTCAAATTCAACCGCGGGGTGGTGAGCGTCAGTTTTGACATACGGGGATATGCAAGGAAATAAAGTGAGGTGGCGCTCGGGGAGGTTGGAAAGGAGGAGATCGCGAGTGCGGCCCAAGGAGTTTTTGGTGGTATTGAAATTCAAGGCAGAGCAAGTGTTCATAAAGGAAGAAACTGGAAGGGAAGAACGGGAGAGGTTGTTGGAAGGAATTGGAAGGCTACAATTATTAGGCCAGTAGAGCATGGGAAGGTTAAAATCTCCGCAAAGGAAGAAAGAGAGGGAAGGGAATCTGACGGTAAGGAGTTCAGACAAACTGTCAAACAATTCTTCATACAGATGAGAAGGGCTAGCAGAGGGGACATATACACAAGCTACAGTCGGTGTTGTTGTCTTTTGTCAGTTTAACGCAGGATAATAGAAAGTAAATCAACTTTGCTCTTTATATACTAAAGAATATTGTCCGTGGAAGTTGTGAAGGCTAGCCTCGAGATAAAGAGCTGTTTAGGTGGGAACGCCACTTTTAGCTTGGCAGCGGCGGGAAGTGGAGCTTCGTTGGCGGCAGGAACGATGTCAAAAAATGGTGTGGCTGTGTTCCGATTCGTGACTTGCTGAGGAGGCTGCGGATATTATCCCGCTGTAGGCACGATGGACCGGGACAGGATCGGAGGCTCGGTGGACCGTAACTCGTCGCATAGGGGCCGCTGGATCAGGGGTATAGAGCCAGTGGAAGCAACGCTGATTTAGGAAGGCATTGCAGACGAAATCAACACAGATAAAGAGGGCTGGGGCATTGACTCCTGAGATGATGTTGAAGCTGTTAGGCAGTGGGACTTGATACTAGATACAAGAATTAGTCGATTTGGTGTGATCCCTCCGGTGGATTTTATGATTTATCATTTTGACGAGGAACAACGAAAAAAAGTTTTCCCCATTGGCCCGTTCTGCCATCAAGTGGATGACGGACTCCCTCAATTCCTAAACAAAATGAAGTCCAAATTTTACGCTACTTTTGATCCTACTTTATCTACTTTGAATTTGAGAATGCTTTCGTTCAAGTAAGAGTGATATTCAAGAGAAACCAGTAGTTACTCTGGGAGATTTATTGATAGGCCATGACTTTTTTTTTAAAAAATCTAAAACGATGGCGAGCAACATGACATTGCATTATTTTTCAGTTATATGCCTAAGCAATAAAAAATTTGTCTGATAACAACTTGATCTTCAATTTTTCTTACAAATTCATTGGGATTTTTGAGATATCATAGTTTCTATAATACAAGGGGGAGGGGGAGGGGGGGAGGATCCTTGCTTGTGAGTTTTTGAGAGTATACATTTTTTCAATGATAGGATTTCATGGAGTCAGGTTCCTATATCCTTCGTCTTCGTGCAATCACCCCTTATTTTCGGTGATCAATGATCAGCCAATTGTCATAGCGCTCTATTTTCACTGTTAATTCGTAACGATCTTCTGAAGCAGCTTTATGGTGCTCCAAAAACAAGTGTTTGTATAATCAAAATCAGCTTCAAAATTCCGACAATGTGGTTAAATCTTACTTTGATAGCGGAGCAATATCATAATTGAGAGAAAATTCGTTAAACCACACCAGCAGGCAGTAGGATTGAAAACAGGAAATCGGTTTAGTAAATTCGAACGTTTCTTTCTTATCACACCTCTAAAAGTCGTTAAACCTCATTCACTCCGATATGGGAAATCTAGGATTAGAATCTCCCGCAACCATTGGCAGCTGAAATCTAAAGAGAAAATATCTTATTCACATACCTCAAATCTTGAAAACGTCCAGCGGATACAAGAAACGTTTCAAGAGATTTTTTGATTCCAGTACAATAGCTAAAATCGCTTTCCACATACAATGTTTATCAAGAATAATAAAATTAAGGCAAAACTGAGCATATACATTCCATCTAAAATTCGTGAGCAGTGTTTTTATCAAATGTCACTTTTCCTGAAAAAAGTTTATAAATTATATCGCTCAAAAATTTTTATTAGTGTCCAAGACATTGCGAAGAACGGATGCCTTCGTGCGGACCATTAAATTCGCCTGAATATCTACAATTACGGTTATTGTAGTTATTAAAATTAACAATATCTACAGCAAAGTTTAGGTTGAATAAACAATTTGCCAATAAATCGAGCAGTGTTGAAGTAATGACAAGTTTGTCTCTGGTGCGATAATGTCACAGTTGTTGATGTCGGTTCGGCGATATCTTTGTTAATTCGCTCCAATTCCACTTTTTTTTCCAGCTTTGCTCCGATAAAACAATTCATCTTCATAAAAAAGTCAATCTCGTGGTGAAGAGTGTTTGATAACCAGAAAATATTTCAGTGAGCCTTCGTGCTAACATAGATACCCTGTTTGAATGTGGGTAGATATCAGTGCTAATACTCGTGGTCAAGTATCTTTGGAAATCTTGCTTATCGGATGGTAGAATACGAGATTTGACGGTTTGATAAGTTCGATTTGTAAGTATTTTTTGTCTTATCAAATTGATATAATTAATTGAAATTGATTAGAAATTAGTGGATAATATGATAATGTCGTTGCGTTAAAAGCATTTTGTAGGGGAATCGACATTTCGAATTGAATTGGAATTTATCTTTAAAGTAAGAGGATTTACGCCTCCCTATCCCACAAAAAAGGAGTATCTTAAACACCCAAATCATTTACTATATCCACATATGTCTCCTTATGGCTAATTGGGTTGGTCTTGAATCCATTCACGTTATATTGGGTTTAATTTTGCCTGTTAAGCTTGAGGCATTTACTTCCAGGACTCTTTGGCAATTTTCAGTTTAGCCCCGGAATAGGAATTTCTTTATGTTTGCTTTGACAGTTGCATCCCAACGCATTTAGTTGATAATATTCCTCAATTCGTTTTCGCAACTTTTGAAATTGTAGTTTGATAATAAATAAAATGAGATAACGTCATCAGTATTATTAAACTATTATAATTTGAGCTAAGTAAATTACGCTGAAAAATTTCCTTCTTTAGGCCTCTTATCAAGCTTCCACTGTCAAATTATTTTCTAGCAAGCTCCGAAGTCAATCAATCACTGCAAGATTTCCAAGCACAGAAAACTACACATCTAAAGTTACAAAATCCTTAACAGTATTACAAGGTGGTAGCACAAATCCACCCTTTTGGTCTGCTTGGAGAACAATCTGCATTGTCTAGTCCTTTTTGTAGACTTAGATGTAATTTTTGTCAACGAATTGCTGGGAGTGCGATCCCGGTCCAGGTCTGCAAGGGATTTATCTAAATTGACTGTTGTCACGAAGCATCATGGAAGTTATCTGGTACCATTGGATCCTTGGTCCTACCCCCCATCGCACCCAGTCCACTGAAATGCGCTTCAACTACCTCCAGGACTTCTCGGCAGTCCCGGGCTCCTCCTCTACAGTTTGGCGCCAGATGTTCTTGGGGATCGACTCGGTCCCTTGAGAGAGTGGGTTCCACTGCATGGCGTGGGCAGTAATGCAGTTATCATCATTGTCCTCAACGATGCAACAGCCAGTATCCGGTCTGGGACTACTGTAGTAAGGAACTCCAGACATTCCGGCGTCCTGGGGATCTGCAATATCTTCTTTTTCCATCATCGATATTTCCCTTATAGGCTTTCCGGGCTAGATCGTGTTTATCCATACGAATTATTACCTATTGAGCCGGATTTTATTCAGAACCAGACGGTATTGGTATCGCTTATAGACTTGGTCGTTATGTAAGTTACAGAATCGTCCATTCTCTTGTAGGCGGCCAAGAATTCTATGAAGTCTCCGCTTGACCCTATGGTGAGACGTTTCGAGCGGTACAGTTTTCTAAGCTGAAATAGGCTCTGTTGGCTGACAATAACCGTGCGCGGATTTCATTGTTGTGACTGCTATTGGTTGTGATTTTCGTTCCTAGATACATGAAATTGAACGAAAAAGTTGACGGATAATTTCGTTCAGGGCAGAGGCAACTCATCAGACGCTTCTTCACCTCTGCCCTGGGAGCAGCGTGACCGAAAGTAACTACAGATGGTAATTGCCCCATTTAAATATAATCCCAAACACGTAATGGGAACGAATTGTATTCAAGTGAAATCAGTCATAAGTGCAGACCTAAACCAGACCGAGGTTGGTGGTTCTCTATGGGATGGTGATTGCAGCGGCTTCCCAGGGGCGTCCACCCGGATGAGGACCTGGTTGCATGTCTCGAGAGCCTTGGGGATGTTGACCTACATTGTCGCGTGTTGGGACGGTGGACTCGGCCGCATCTTCGAAACCGCATCCTTAGCAGACGCTGCATTCCAGTCGCTTCACCCTATTTTGATGTCCAGAACAGGATCGGCGTATATTCTCCCCGTAAACCATCACCGCTGGACTGGCCGCGAACTCTTCTCGCTGGGCTGTACGGAGGCCGAAGAGGACGAAAGGCAAGTGCTGCGACCACGACGCGACCCATTAAAGCGGCCTTCAGCGTCCGGTGCCTATGTTCCAGCATGCCATTGGCCTGGGATGGTATGCAATAGTCCTATGTCGTTTAAAGTCAAGGAACTTTCCTAACTCCACGAAAAGAGCAGATTCGAATTGCATTCCCTGATCCATGATGATGACGGTTGGAACACCAAAGCGCGTAATCCGCTCTCGAGGTCTGTCAGGTCTGTCAATGATTTTGAGGCAATACTTGAATCCGTGCGAATCTCTCAAAGGGCCGAGATGGATGGTGTCAAAGCGCTTCATTGACCTAGGGAACACACCTACTTCCTTTCGAACGTGCTTGTTGATTTTGCACTTCTGGCACCCGATGCACTGTCTGGCCAAAGAGTTTACATCCTTTTTCATTGACAGCCAGCAATATTTTTCAGTGACAACTGGTTCGTCGTCTTGATGTCTGGGTGCACAAGATCGTGAATCGCGTGGAATACTTCCCCGCATCTGGTTGAGGAAATTCCAGCAGTGTTGTATAGTAGTGTTTGATTGTTTCAAACGTATGGACGGCCTTAGCAAGCCGCGCAACCTCGCGGGATCCTTTAGACAGGTACAGGTTCGTTTGATGATAAGCGGCCCTGGGCAAGAAATGGCGATAGAAATTTAACATGCCCAAAAACCTTCGCAGATCCTTTACCGTGGTTGGTAGTGGAAAACTCTGTTTGGGCCAGGTTCTATACCGTCAGGGGTTACTAAGTGGCCGAAAAAGAGTTCGAAAGGTATGCAAATATCCGTTTCGGAATGTCTTCGAGAGCTACAGGGATTTAGTGGTACGCCTTGTCTAGATCCAAGGTCGTCAAAACACAGCAGTTCATGGATACGTGGTACGGGATATCGGTCTGGAACTGTCTGAGTATTCAAATGCCTGTAATCTCCGCATGGTTGCCATTCGGCCTTTGGCTTAGGAACCAAATGAAGAGGAGAGGATCAACAACTATGCAGATACCATGTTTCATCAAATGTTCAAACTCCCTCTTCGCAACAGCAAGCTTCTGGAATGAAAGAGGACGCACCTTTGAGAAGACTGGAGAGCCCTTGGTATTGATATGGTGTTGCACATCGTGCTTCACCGGCTTATAGAAACTATTTTCCGCAAAACTTTTGGATGAGTGCAATATGCCCATTCTATCGAAAATCAGATTTCCCTCTTTGTCTCGGCAGGATGCGCATTGAGATGTATAAGACTTCATCCTGGTATCTTGTCGGTAAAACTTCCGCGCCTGGTGCGGTTGCCTCCTGTACTTCTCGAGTTGGCAGATTTGTTGTTTCTTCCAGGTTTCCTTTTCCTGTCTGTGAAGTCGTTTCTCCACTCGACTCTATGCGTCATTCTTCTATTCCGTTGCTAGCTTACATTCATCGTTGAATCCGTCCGATTTTTTTTGCGACTGGGGCCAGGTATGTTTGCGGCGGTACCAAGGATAACGAAGATCATTTGTTGATGCTTCACCAGTTGCCGTTATTGAGGCATCTATTTCCCCTTTAAAGGTGTTACGGAGGACTCTGTTATTGATGGCTTCAGTGTTAATTCTCACCTGATTATCTGAGAGGATTCGGGGTGGTCTTGTCATTTGAGCTAGGAACACCATGCCAACGAGATGGTGATCCGAGTGTACATTGGCCCCCCTATATGTTCTGACATTCATCAAGGCTCAGAGGTGGTGACGTTCGTTTGGTCCTATCTGGAGAGGCCCATGAATATTTGTGGACCACTTTCCGCGCAAACTTGAGACTTGAAACAACCAGTTCATGCGACAGTGTTGGTTGGATTATGCGTTGTCATTGGTAGTTTTGTGTAAGCTACGGCAGCCAACGTATCGTCTGCATACGTGCTTCGTTCTTACTTTGCTGCTAGAATGTCCAAGTATGATTTTGATAATTGGGGCTACTGCCTCGTAGAAGGTATCATTTTCTGAATCTGCAGTTTACCCTGCAATGAAAAACGTTACTGAGGCTTAACATATATGATACAATATTTCGAAATTCGCCTCGGCCGTTCCCTTACGTTTTCAAAGCCGATAATTGTCGGTTTAATTTTTCGGCTGACGAAGAAACCTACTACTAGCACATGGTTTACCGCGTGGCCACCATAGTGTATGTTGTAGTGTTGGAATAGAATATAGGCTAGTTACTGGACAACATTCGATCTGTCCAGGGAATGTACGTTCCATGAGAAAATGCTCAAATCATTTATCCATTGTTGTTGCCGGGTTTGTCGTTGTGTTCTGAATCCAGTCTGCGGCTCCTTCCGGGGATTCCAAACTTTGGTTTTACATGTAGGGTTGTCAATCCTACCCAACCACCAACCACGAACCTGGACGTTTAGCTGGTACAATTTTTTCTGCTTCTAGGCGCGGGAGACTTGCCTTTATTCTTCTGCGTCTGCAGTTTTTACAGGTTGTCCACAAAGTTTTCGCACAAATATTAATGTGACAATTAAAAAGCAATTAGCAGACAAACCAAAACAGCAGGTACAACATGTGATATCCCAATGGAAAGGTCAGAGTCCTAACTATAAAATGCATGGTAAATTATCCTTGAAGGATCAGTGTTGTGAAGGATATTCAAGGATAAACATGGAATTCGACAAAGTACATTTTCGTCATTGCATTTTGTATGAGTTTCAAATGGGGACGAAGGTGCCGAAGGCGATTGAAAATTTGTCGAAGGTATTCGGTGAAGGAAAGGTAAAGCGCAGGACAGTTTACGATTGGTTCGAAAAATTCTACAGCGGAGACCTGACACTTGAAGATGAACCTCGCTCAGGAAGACCCTATACGATTGACGACGATATCCTGCGCAACAAACTGGAAGCGAATCCTTTTCTTTCGACACGTGTGCTTGCAGAGGATCTCGGTGTATCAAAATCAGGAGTAGCAGTAGCCATTACGCGTCTTGGATATGTTTTGAAGAGCACAAAGTGGGTACCGCACGAACTGACTGAGCGAAATCTGGCCGATAGAGTGAGAATTTGCTCCGCTAACCTTTTACGGAACGAAAACGACCCTTTTTTGAATCGATTGGTAACTGGCGATGAGAAATGGATTGTGTACGAAAACGTAGCGAAGAAACGAGCCTACACTCATCGAGATCAACCGGGTCCATCGGTAGCAAAGCCGTCTATTCATCAGCAGAAGCGAATGCTCAGTATATGGTGGGACGTTCGTGGCCCCATACACTACGAGCTTTTGGGACCAAACGAGACCATTACCGCCGATAAGTACTGCGAGCAGCTCGACAGATTAAACACCCAGCTACGTTCGAAACGACCAGCATTGGTCAACAGGCGAAATATTGTCTTTCATCATGATAACGCCCGGCCGCATACATCTTTAATTACTCAGCGAAAATTGAGTGAGCTTGGCTGGGAAGTTTTGAGTCATCCTGCGTATAGTCCCGACCTTGCTCCTTCTGATTACCATTTGTTCAGGTCCCTCCAACATTTTCTGGATGGTAAAAAAATGACTTCTGAAGCTGACCTCCAAAGTGCACTTCGCACGTACTTTGAGGGGAAGGGGGAAGAGTTTTATAGAGGGGGGATTTTGAAGTTGCCCGATAGATGGAGGGAAGTCGTATCTAATGGAGGCAATTATATATTAGATTAAATAATTAAAGGTTTTTATAAACTTATCTGCTGAATTCTGTCTTTGATTTGTGCGAAAACTTTGTGGACAACCGATATTAAGAAAGAACTCCCGGCGATCACCACGTAGAGATGGGGTAGTGTTTGCTAATCGAGCTGTTGATTTTGGTTGAGCAGGCGTTTCTCAGATGTTATACTCTATTGTGGGTGCCAATTCGCTCTGGCACCTATACTACCCTTTGACCGCCTCTTCTTAATGTGATCTTGCCACGCTTCTTAGATATACAAAATTTATGGACGCCTTCGATAGTCTGCCACCTTAATACAAATACGAAGAGTGGGATGATCTGTCCAACAAAGAATCATGGTTTTGTTTGTGTTTATCTTCAGCCCCACTCTATTTGCTTCTCTCTCCAAACCCAAAGCTATTTGATCAAGGTACATGACCCGGCGAGTGAGCAAACAGATGCCATCAACATAGGTGATATGTTTAAGGATTGTTCATTGAACTGTTGGTGATACCACGAACAAGAACTAATTCCATCGGTGACAAGATGCAGCTCTGGCGGATTCCACTTTCGACCTCAAGTTTCTCTGATGTAGCACGTGATATTTTGCACCATCGTATGTCGCTCTGATATTAGCTACCAGTTTCTCAGAAATGCCTCTCTCGCATAGAGTACCCCAGATACATCCCTTATCGACGCTGTCGAAAGCGTTCTCGATGAAGAACAGTTGGGGCAAAGAACTAAATTCCGCGCACTGTTCCAAAATGACCTGCTCAATGTTGATGAAGTCATTACAGGAGGATCTTGTACGGAATCCAGCCTGCTCTCTGTTGATAAATTTTTGAAGAGTTCCAGGATTATTATAGCCATTATTTTTGCGACAGTAGGGAGCCAACAGTTACCCCCCTCCCCACCCAATTATCACTCTTAAAATGGGTATTTTTCTTTGGAATCTTAACGTTAATCTTCTTATTCGAATCTGTGGAGGCATCTCAGATTCCCAATGCAAAAAAGGCTAGTGCAGCGATGAATAAATCGTCTGGAGTGCATTGGTGGTCGAGGTGAATACTCTTCTGTTTGGAGGAGCCGTCCGTTCTCAACTGATACCTGGACTAGCCACAAGGATCCACAAGGATGAATAATCGATCGTTAATTTCTCTTATAGGAGCATTGAAAGGTTTGCGATCACATGCAAATTCCTCCAGAATGCGATGGACACCACTGAAATTTTTATCACCCGCTTCTTGGACCAGCCCAATAACAAATTCCATGTTTGTCACGGCGCACACTATTTTGAATTTCACGGGATTTTACACGGTACTAGAACTCAAACGTGCTACGCTCGTCATCGCTCACAGCGGTCAACAGAGCCTCCGCTTCCGGAGTCATCCAGATCTTCTGTTCTGATGTTAGGTATCATCCGCGCTAAGGGTATCGCGCTAGCATATGTTGGTATTTGCCGCTTTCTCACAGGCATAGTCCAGGTGTCCTTTGAAATTTGGTCTTCGCGTTACTCATCAAAGTCAAGTATTTGATAACCGGCTTTAAAGTGATGTTGTGGTCACCGACACGAACAAGAATCGTATTCCTTTTCGTACGAGTGGTAATTAAGACCGCCTTCTTCTTTTGTTCCGCAAGGTCAAGCTGAACCATCTCCACCACGCCTTTATGGCGCTAATGCAATGCCACGCCAAGCCCTTACGGCGCTAGTGGTTTCATTAGCGTACGCTTCATCGTTTTTAGGTTGTTTCGCGACGACAGCCATGGCTAGATCATCCGGGAACCGATTATTATGGCCTCCTTTAGCACGGGAAGGACAAGGACTCTAGTGTACATTTCATGTTAGAAGACCCAACACTAAGCCCTGTGGTATTCCTGCTGCGACGGTTTACCGCTTAGGTCTCCCGTTCCGTATCGTACTAAAGCCTTCTTTACGAGAGGTAACTTTCGAGGACCTTAGTCAAACAACCAGGGACACCCGTTTTAGCTAATGAGCTTTTTATTCACTCCCAACCAGTTGAATTGAAAGTATTTTTGATGTCCAACGCTACAACGACACAGCATTTATTAGCCGACATCACAACCACCTTCAAAATCACTTCTACGTTGTCGATCGTAGTCTTGGGTGAGTGGTCTTTTCGAAATCCAAATTGTCGCTCCGATAGGCTATCCTTACCTTATGATAGGGAGGAATCTATTGTAGATGACCCTTTAGAGCTCTTTCCTACCGTGTCGATTAGGAAAATTGGGCGATATGATGAAGGATGTCCCGGTTGCTTATTACGTTTCGGATGAAAACTAGTTTTTGCCTCTTCCACTCAGCGGGGGAAACACCTCCTAGCATGCATGTTTCAAATACGTTGATAAACCTGCGGGGTCTGGGCTTAACAGCGAGGTTAAGGGCTCTATGGGGAACAGTATCAAAAACGGGAACTTTATTTTCACTGATTCTCCGGAAAACTTCCGCAAATTCTTCTTTAGTTACCGAAAGTATGGTGTAGTCGTCCAATGCTTGTTTATGTTTTTTGCGCTCCAACTTATTCGAAGGGAAGAGCGCCATCATCATATCGAGCAGAAGATGCGGTCAGGTCAGGTGTGGTGTTTTCCCTCTTATCTTCTTCATAACCTTCTTTTAAGCTGTTCACCAGGGGCTTTGATCTGCAACCGCGTAAAGTTCTTTGCAGTGCTTGGTGGTCCGTATAGGTTGCTTAAGCCTACCTCAAAGGTTCGCATATACTTCTGGTATCTCATAGAAGTCGTCTTTTAGATCGTTGGCAAGTCCTTCTAGTTCGGAAACATGCGGCCTGCCTGTTTCCACGATTTCATTGTTCCACAAATATTTTGACCGTCTATTGGTGGGGATTTGCCTTCTCGCCATTTCAGCATATCATGCTTTCATTATGCGTTTCATCATCTGTGCTACCTTTTCTGAGGCAATTTCATCGGAACCATGGCCTCCGAGTAGCATCTCTGTGAATGCATCCCCTTTAAAGGTTTTCATGGATCAGCCATGATTTCTAACTCCCCGGGAATGCACCTAGTTGTGTACGTGAAAATTACCTGGTGGCCGCTATGAGATAGTGCTCACTGACGAACCAGAACATCTTCCTCGCCAGCGCGGTACTCACATATGTCAAATCGACCATTGAGCCCGAGCCTGTCTTTCGAAATGTGGATAAATTTCCGGTGCTTGCAAGCACAAAGTTGAGCTCCGCTAAATCGTCGAGCAGAATACGGCCCCTGGTGCTCGTAATTCGACTGCATCAATGCACAGCCCACGGATTTAAATCACCGGCTATGGTTTTGTGGTTTCGACTGCCTGCATCCGATATTAGCATAACCAAGCATTTCCTAGAATTTTGCTATCGTCGAGCTTGGTGGATCATAGCAGATCTATATATAGCTTCCAGCTATTTTTCTTCTGACGAATCCAATTTCTAGAGACTCCATCACTTCTTGGATGGTTTCACTTCCATATGCCTATATTGGCGCCTTGCCGGTTACATCTGTAGCTCAGTCACCATTCTTATTGTTTCGATAATACTCGCTGATTATGGCCATCTCAGCTCCCTTCTCAGAAATTGTCTGTGAGAGTACGTTTAGCGTTGCCTCGCTATGATACAAATCAACCTCATTTTTTCATTACATCCAAGGGTCTAATGAATACCTGGCATCTGCTATACCTGGGACCTTGGTTCTTTTGCAAACTATGCAATCATGGTCAGCTTTGCACTCCCATATGGCCTTCCACTCCACATTTTCTGCATCTTTTTGACCTATCGAAATCACCTGTGCTTTTCGCGGCTATATGGTCAAATTCGAGGCTTTGGTATTTTTACTTTGCTAGCCGCTAGCAGTTTTAACGCTGCTTCATCTGGCATGCCTATAATTGCCGTTTCCGTGCTTCCATATGCCTTCCTGAATCCTCTAATTACGGACTCGTGCAAACCGAGTGGTCCGAATTGTTTTCCTACGGCTTCGCGGGTAGCGACTTCATCGATGTCTTTACATTGTTTCACGATCTCCTGCTTTTTAGCCCGTACTTACACCTCTTTCCTTAAGGACTTCTCCACCTTGCCGAGGAATTTTTTTTGGAAACTTCTGATCCGGCTGACGCTTTCCCGAGAATATCGGCGTATGTCATATCTCCGTTTTTAGAGATGATGATCCAATCGAGCCATCATTTTCTTTTTTATGTCGGGTTCTTCTTTCCGCCAACCTTGGTCCATGCTTCCCCGGTTTACATTTGGGGCTTTACTTCCCTTGGGGTCATTGAAATCGGCGCCGTTGTTTTCACGGTTTTGATTACTTTGTTGCCTTTCCTTTTTCCTGTGAGAGGCCTTTTTGCCTTTTCGTGTCCTGCAAGGATCTAAAAGAATCGTTCGCTCTCTCTCTCTCTCTGCCCCTCTTTTCAAGTTTACCACTCTATTCATTTTGAGGGGAACGTCATTTGTGTTGCCTGATTGATACCTGCTTCTTCGAGGCATTTTTATCGTCCTTGGCACTGATGTACAGAACACGAGTGGCTCTGACTATGCTTTTGATGACCTGGTGCACATTGTGTTCGTCTTTTGTGAATTCAGGCAACTCTATTTATTATTTTCCATCCGAGTAGGGGGAACGACTACTATTCTGCATTCAGACACTGTTTGCTTCTTCCCCTGTGTACTTCCGTATTTATTAGTTTTCCGGAAACTTCCTTGATTTGCACCTTCCAGCCTTGTTGAGTTCGGGGAAGATAGCACGATATTCTAGATTCTCCTAAATGGATCAGGCACTAGTCCCACCTCCTGACCAGGTGTAGTTATTTCACTGTGAACTGACGAATGACTGTGAACCAACTGTGAACTATCTTTTTGCGCATTCAGAACAGGTGTTCTCGGGAGTGCTGTACTCCTTTTAAACACTTTTTTTTTTAGACTACTTGCAGTACTAGATGCAAAAGTGGCCAAGTAATCCATCACCCAGGCACAGGTTTGTCCACTTCCCACGGCTGACAGTACTAGGGGTTTCGAGTCCCTGCACCCTAACTTTCGTTGTCCTTTCTTCCTCCATATTGGTTTCTTGTTTTGGGTGTCCTTTCCACAGCCATTTTTGTCCATGGGTGTTTTTCTGTCATCTACCCGACCTGCGCATATTGTGCCTATTTCCTTTAGGTCGGTTGTCAAAAATGCTGTTTTATTCAGACTTAGGGGTAGATTAGAGGCGATCATCCCACTTTTGGGCGTGTTGCTAGAGATAAGTTTTGGTTTTAGAGGTTTGGAAAAAAAGATTCGCATAGAACAATGTATAAGGTGCTGGTCATCGGATGTCTCACGTGAAAGTATCACAAAGAGGGGGCGCTTTCTTGACGAGTATTGACCTAGACAAGAAGAGTTTTTGACCTGGCAATGACGATATGGTTATCGTTAGACACATTATAGGTATTTGCGTCGAGTAAGTAGATAGATATATAGTATCTTTTTTGGCATCAGGTCGACCGGCTTGTGATTCCTATGTGGTGAAGGAACAAGTCGTGTGAGCGGAGATGATTGTGAGTTTCATGAGTCAATCATAAGATAGACACGGATTTATCTGGCTCGGACTATCTTGTTTTCGTCCTGACGCTGCCCATGTGTCAAGAACTCTTGCTCAGTTCGCGACAGGATCGGGCCTTATCCTGCGGTGTTTTCTAAAATGAACGGCCTTGTAGTTTTCCAAGGTTGTTGGTTCATCGTGATCAATTTTTCGATGACGTGGAATGCATGCTCTTCGGGAGCCTGGCAAGGGACCTGCCACCAAGAGAGATGAAGTAGGATTTACCATAGTGAAGTAGTTATAACTATACTTTATTTGTCTCCTTCTTCATCTTGGGATTTTATTTTATTTACTTTACTGACGACATTGCAAAGTATATTGCCTAAAACTCTCCTCCTTTGTCTGGACTTGGAACCAGTGTGCAGGACCAATCCTCATTTCCTCATGACTGTTTTCAAGGCTTTGCGTATCGAAGTTGATCTATTTGTAGCCCCCAGTGGCAATTCGTTTTTGGACCCCTCTGCAACTGATTGGACGTGTACACTTGGTCAAGTAAATTTGTCGCACTCCAATCATTTATAACTTATTTATAGACTTTCTTAATGAAGTCGGGCAACCTAATCGCACGCAAATGACTCAACGTGGCTTTGTGGTTAAGGCTTAACTTTTTAAGTAATCGTCTGGCTTGTGGGTTTTCATTGAAATTTTGGAGTATCACCTATATTTTTTTTATCCTTTGTAGCTGAATAGTCCATCTTTAATACATTGTTGCATTACTCGGACTTGCACAGCATCTTATTCACAAATATAATCTTTTTTCCGGTGCTGCGTCAGATTTTTAATTTCACTCTTAAGGGGGCGAAATATTTTTTTTCTGAATGTAGCCGTGTAGGGTATCAAATGAAAAGTCTCAATTAGTACTTTCCTGAACGGAATTTAGTTTTGACATTGGTTATAAATTAGGGGAATGAGGAGTCGAAAACTTAACTTAGTTCTACTTGCAATTCTGTGCTGGCCATGCTCCCGGGGGATGATCGACCTTAACTAGAATGTTCAGTCTTTCAACCTCGTTGTGCTTTTACTTTCGACAGACTCTCTGTCTGAGGTAACTTCAGGCAACCGAAAAGCAGGAATCCACTTGGGACCTGGCCCAACCTTGTGGTCTACATCTTTGTTGTCAGTTACCGAATTTTTAGATCCACTTGAGTTGGGGAAAGTTTTCCTCGCTGATTTCAATCACCAAACACTCGGGAAGTAATGGGTTGAGATGGTCAGGTCTCAGTTAGATACCCTTCTAGGAATTTGGCTGCATATCTGTCCATGATGACATCGATAAGTAACATTCGAAAGTATTGTGCAGGATTTGGTTTTTAAATATGCCAGTACAGTGGCAGAAGATTTGCCTTTCCTTGAGACGTAGCCTCTCCATATGTCTAAGGGGGATATTCGTCTGGAAGGTGAATCCGAAAGAGATCAAAGGTCTAGTTAGCTGTTGGGAGCAGAAAATTTTGTGGTTTTGTAAGTTGGATAAGTTGGTAGTGATGATACATAAACGACTTTTTTAACGTTAGGAATGAGAATTGAATGGATGAGAAGGGACAGGTTCTTAGTGTCGGAAGTCATTCTCAGAGTTATCCTCTATCTATTTTCGCAGAAGACACTTTTGGAGATTGAGGGTTGGTTTCCACCAGTATCGGTAAAGCTCATCCAAATATGAATTCAGACGGCCGTGTCTGTACTCTATGCTCTTCGTGGAGGTCTAAACTCTGAGGTGGTAAGCATATTGGAAGAGCTTGATGAGATTGCGGCTAGGAGCAGGTTTGTGAATGTTTGCTGTAGAGCGCGAGAAGAGGTTTGTGGAAAGGATGGATCCTTGTGGGATGCCAGCAGGGCTAGTATAGAGAGAGCAGAGCTGCTGCTGAACTTTCACCTGTGTTTGCCGACCATCTAGAAAGATTAGTTTGCCGAGGTGCAGATGGATATTTAAAATGTTATTTAGCATGTAGACTAACCCGTATTGCCATACTGACTCAAAAGTTTTCCTTAAGTCACGGACACAGGTGGGTGGTGGAGGATGAGAGGATGGAGACCGGCCTGTAACTATCAGGACGGAGAGGATTTTCATTCTTTTTAGGGATAGGAATGATTTTGAACATATTCCAGCTCGAGGAAAAGTGGGCAGTAGAGCTTTTTTTAGGACAATGGTTGAGATTTTGTCAAGCCATGCTGAAGCAGGGAGTTGAATAGCAAAGTTAATGGCATCATGATCACTAATGGCAGGAACAGTTCTGAGTTCGGGTTCGGATTTACGTTTATGTTGCTGCTCGTCAGTAAGGAGTGCTTATCTACTACGTTTTCCTCGCCATCAATATGCTTAATGTCAGTGAAAAAGTACCTGAAGAAGTAGAGGAATTGACATGGTATACACTGGAATGTACTGCCAAGGGAGTTGAGGGCATAACGAGCAAAGAAGGCGTCTATACGTGGAGTTTGGCAGGAATCGTAGAGGAACTGGTTGGAGATGTACTTAGAGCGTCTTCGTTTTTCAAAATGTTGTTGCAGTGCCGGAGGATTCGGCGCTCTTTCACGCTCTCAATTCGGGATGGGGAGTGATGGACCAAAAATGAAGCCAAGAATGAGTAGTAGTCGGATGAGCTGTTTATAGCAAAATAGCTTCATTTATCAAGAAGATCTAGGATTATGGTGGGTGTCCTCCGATTGATTGAACGATATCAGTCTTGAGGATAAGAAGTGTTTAGTCCTGTTGGCGAACTGAAACTCAGGACAAGTGGGACTGGAACTCAAGAAGAGTGTTAGTGAAGACACCGTACTTGTCAATGACTATTTTTGGCGGTGGAGGGTAGATAGAGATTGGCCTGTGGCCATTTGAATTAAGAGGTATTAAGGTTCTTCTTGGAGATGGGAGTAATAAGAGCATTCTTGGAAATAGTGGGGGGGGCATTGATAAAGCAGTGTATTATGATTGAGGAAAGTGTGGTGGAAACATTGAGAGTGTATTTTTCAGAAAATGGATGGGTTTTTGGTAGGACCAACTAATTGTTGGATTTGAAGGATGCAATTATAGTCCCAACGAGGCTTGGACTAGCAAAGTTGGTTGGAAAAATATCTTAATGTTCAGTAGGCTGGATAAGTGGTTGAGAAAAAGGTTTTGCCTGGATTGACGACGGTAAAACGTTGGCATGAATTTAGGCTGGTTTGTATGTCATAATATAGCCTTTCGGTAGTAGATGTGAAGGGGAGGTCGATTTTGAATGGCCAACAATTTCCAGTTGAAGCGTCACTCCGAATTGCCTTTTGGGTATGATACCTAATTGCATGTAACACTTCTGCCGCCCCCCATTTCGTGAGGTTATTTTTAGTAGCCTCAACAACAGTTGATTGCATTTTGTGCTTCAGCTTGTTTGGATTGATTAAACATTGTTTCTTACATTCTATTCCATCTTTTCTGTCATACACGTATCACTCGCTTGCTGCGGATTGACTAAATTGATTCGAGCGGCGTTCTGGGTTTTATGATCATGGTCAATTGTCTCCGGGAGACGCATATAAGGAAACCGGTAATTAGTGCTTTGTTATGAATCTGTTTCAAGATCAAATTTTGTGATTTCAAGGATCTTAAGTTGGGGATTAAGATGCATGAATTTTGGGTATCTTTAAGGTTTGTTAGGATGGAATATCCTAGGTGACCCATTCGTCAATCATCATGGGAAAATGGGTACCATTGCAGAGGGTAGCCCGTAATGAGGTTTTTCCCTTTCTCTAATTGTAATCGCGCTGCCGTTTTCGCCTTCTGACCAACATGGTATCTGCTTTGTGCGCCATCAAAGTTCTTCACTTAATATGCTGTCAGGCGAGAGTACTCCGATGACACGATGCAGATATGGATTGATAAAAGGTCTGACCTGATTAGTCGGAATTCAACTTGCGTGAGAGCATGGTACTTGGAAAGTGTGCCGCCAATGAGAGGCGGTGAAATGGCGGTGTCACTGTTTTTATTACGGTCAAGAGGACAGGATTTTGGTTGCATTCTTAGACCCCAAGTGATAGGTTCAAAAATTAAAATTTGTTGGAAAAGAAATAAAAGAAGGACTAGTCAGCAAATGTACTCTACCTTTCGTTTCTGTTCGCGAACGGCTTTTGAAAACTTGCAAAATTGTTTCCCTTGTCTTAGCGGTTGCTTGGGTCGATCTAGTTTCTTATTGAGGGGGATAATTTTCGGCCAAGGCTATAGAAGCCGATGGATGGGCCTTGTATCACGACACTAATCCATCTGGTTACGATACTGAGCAATACGAACAACTTAGGAGGAAACTCCTCCTAGCTTTAGGGACTGCATCCCCGCAAGGCATTAAGGCTCGTTTGGAGTTGGTAGGCCGTAAAATATTACGACTAAACTTTGGGACGAAAACACGAATGAGTGGCTCAGGCAGTGCTGCTTCTCCCTTAACTATGGGTGGGAGGGCTCGCGACTAACCCTGAAAAGGGTCTCTGAGCTGCCATTGTTCAAGAAGTACTTTCTCTGGTTCCCAGGAGAAGAGCGTAATAGTGCTGAGGTTTTGGAACAACTTCGTGTCCAGAATAACCTGAACACGTATACCTGGTTGCCGATAGGCCGGGAACTTTCCTTACTATCGGCGCTCCTGAACTCGATGTTGAGAAGTTTCAGGAACAAACGGGATAGTATAATGGGCCTAACCACGGCTTGAGTGCCCGGATCCCCCAGTAAACTAAATTAACTAACTTCTCCTTGTGTTTTTTATCTCTATTAAGAACTAAATTGGGCACAATTATTAGGAATAGTTTCAGCATTAAAACCTAAGTGTTATGCGAAAGCTACTGGGACGATAAGCGACTTGCATCTTGCACTTTTCGGTTGAAACCTGTAGTTGTTATGAGCAATAACCGGTGAATTTTTCTCCCGGGAAGGAAATCTTTTCTTCGATTGTTCAAGATGATCTGATTAGGAACTCAGTAGTTTTTTGGGAGTTTCCTATTAACTACTGAGTAATGTGTTGATAGCCAAAAAAAGTTTGCACATATTCTGAAGTGTTCGGTGCTTGTAGAATCAGTTCTGATAACAACTTTCCAAAATTGCAATTAAATTTTTAGTCATATCGTTGCTACCATTAAATGAACACGCCAGAATATAAACAGATGACGGAATGGGTGTCTGGATGAATCAGTGGTTGGACGCTTGGACTGTCGTAGCAGCACGTCGCTCTTTAAATCTTGCTGATGGCAGAGGGTTTGTATCGTTACTGGATGTTGCATATCAGTCGATTGTGAACGATCAAATCAGGGTGATAATCTCGACCAAATGCAATGCTGCCCTGATTATTTCCAACAGTGTTTTGCAGTGTACCGTGGCGATATTGACTGAAGTGCTCTGCAAACTTAAAGGCCCTGATCCAATTGGGTTATTGCGGCAACGATTAATATTATTATAAATAGACGAGACAAAGGAGCAGTAGACAGAGCAGCTTCCCCTTTACCTAAGATGAGAAGGACAGAGTACACCTACTCTCATAAATCATCCCCAGGGACCAGTCTAGCGGTGTCTGACACCCCAATAGCAGACAGGAATTAAAGAGGAAAACTGGAGAATAGCAAAATTTGTATGTTCGCGAGCTGAGAAAGATGGGGAGTGGAAGGGAGGAAGAGGCGCACAAAAACAGTCTTCATTCCAAAAGCGAGTGAAAAAGATTCCTCTCACCTTAAATCTTCGAGGCTGATTTGCTTAATATCCTTCGTTCTGAAAGTAGTGGAAAATGTGAAGGACACAGAACATTAGAACGCACATGCAAATATGCTTACCTGGTAATGCCACTAACCACTGGATCAGCTACTGAATGTATGCCACACTGCAAAGAGATAGTTCTGTGTGTTCCTGACTATGTTAGAAGGCCCGTTTGGCAACACAAAATATGTGTCCATGAGCTGACCTAGAAGTTAGCAGCTAAATGGACCAGAGCCCTTCTGTGGAATCGTTTAGTAGTTGGGAGTCAGGACCATGACACCACTAAAAAGAGGATTAACTGAGGAGACGGCATTGGGCGTCCTTCTTAAAAATGGGACAGTACAGGTGTGTATGAGGTGGCAGCACGGCCCTGCGCACTCAGTATGACTCCTCGTATAACAGAATATCACACATTTCTTTACATATCGCAGGAATTCTCTTAGCGGATGTGAAACTATGGATTGTTGTACGCTTCAAGGACAGCTTCACTATTAATGCAGATTTGATGCGCCTGTCCTTCATTTGCATGCTAATGACCCAGGTTGCTGCTCTAAGGAGGGCAAACACTTTAGCCTGAAAGAACGTTGCGTTGAGGATATTTTCATTTCTCTACTAAATAAGTGTATGAGGATCCGATATTCAGAAGGCATTAAAAGAACTAAATTCAGTCCTCCCAATAGCTTTTCCAATGCTATGTGACTACTTCGTCACCCGCAGAGCTGCATTTTATAGCCAAAAACCTGTATAATCCCCACTCCGCCCTGTATACGTTGTAAAACTAATAGCTCTTGCGTCGCCGGAGGACCAAATACTATAGAATATTCTTTTTAGCTGGAATGCTGCGATCCATTTTGTTTTACATGTCGCCTGTGGGGGGGCCTCTTTCAGATTGTCAGAGAAGGAAGTTAGTTAGTTCGGTTTATCGGTTGATGTTTTTGAGGGCTGCCAGTGCTTTTAAAACCACCTTCGATGAGGCAGTACTGGTAGTGACGGGTACTATTTCAGTCGGCACTGGACACTGCGATCCATTTTGTTTTACGTGTAGCCTGTGGGGGGGGGCTCTTTCAGATTCTCAGAGAAGGAAGTTAGTTAGTTCGATTTATTGGCTGATGCTTCTAAGGTTTGTCAGTGCTTTTGAAAGCACCTTCGATGAAGGAGTACTGGTAGTGACGGATACTATCTCAGTCGGCACTTTAGTGAAAGAAACGAGTGAGCAATACCATGCAAGCCGTAAGGAGAGACAAACAGAACGCATCAATGCGGCAATGCCAAAGCTGCATGACCTGTGGCAACGTAAATGGGGCGAGTCTTCGAAGGGTCGGTGGACATATGGGCTCGTTTCCAACGTTGGAGTGTGCTTAGAGCGGAAACATGGAGGGATCAACTATCGCATTATCCAGTTGCTAATGAAAGACGGTGGTTTCTACATTAGCATCGCTTTGGGCTGATCTATTCGTCAAATTATTCCAGATGCGATGATATAGGGGAGGATGTGATGTATCACTGCCCAGAACTTGCGATGCGAAGAAATAAAAAATAAACCCTAATACATCCAGAGTGTAGAAAACGTAAAAGAGATCGTCCTTCCATAATCGCATGCAAGTAAGATTGGAAAAGTTTCCGCTCACATAGAAGTTGTAGAAAAAAATAGTCATTCTCACCATGCCGTTTCTAAGAGACAAAAACCTCTCTTAAATCTTCTCCCTTAGGGTCGTTAGATGGTTTTAGGATTCTCATAAAGGAAAGCATTGATCAGTACTTGGGCGATCATCATCACGGCTAGAGTTATGAGACAAAGCAATTGACAGACCCCAGTCGGAAAGCTCTTCGTCAAGGATCTTACGATACACCTCTTCGTCATGGGCATTAACTCTTGACTTTGCGCCGTAGAACAGAATAGACTACTTTGTTCCTATAAGAAGATTTCTTCTAGTAGATAGTGGCACCCCCAGCATTCACCATTTGCTAACTTAAGGCCGAAATTCCAGCTGCAACCTCGTCCACTGCCTCTTTGATTTGTTGGATGAGGATCCATTTCGAATCGAGTGTTAAACTAAGGTATTTAACCATCGGTTTTGATTCTATAGTCAACTCGCCAATCGCGTCGGGATTCTCTTTCTGGTCAAGATGACTACGTTGGTTTTTTGCCGCGCAAGGCTGAAATCATGAATAGTCATCCATCTGTTTACCCAACGCATCAATATGCTTGTTTAACAGTGCCTCCAAAAAGAAGTACCACAACATCATCTATGTAACCGACCAGGCGCGAATCTTCAGTTATGTCAAGTTTTAGCAAACGATCGTTGGGAGCGTTATAGAAGTCCGGCACTAGGATCAATCCCTGTACTACTTCGGACGTGAGCTCCATCTTCCTTTTTCTCTCTAGTGTCTCATATAGCAGGGAGCGGTGTCAATATCTGCAAAAGAAGAATGGAATGAGTTTTATAACGTGCCTAGCATATCTGTCCATCTTACAGGATTGAAGGCATTTCATTTCATTCATTAAGCGTTATGAGGACCACTATCCATTGAAATAGGTGGCTTTAGCTCGATTAAACGCATCCATGATCTCCATAACAGCATCCACCTCCTCTTGAACTCGAACTGCCTTGGGGATGAGTGGCCAGCAGTCCTGACTGCTTCATCAATGATTAGCTTTTCGAATGTGTACCATGCACAGCGGTCGGTATGCAGACGGCAACTCAGGGTCTCCTTTCCCTTTACTGATCAGAACGATCCTCGTCACCTTCCATCGATAAGAGAAAATGCCCTCCATCAGGCAAGCGTTGAAAGCGCCGAGTAGCAATCTGGTCACTACTGGAATATCAATTTATATACTTCTGCTGGGATACCATCAGGACTGGGTGCCTTCTTATTTTTTATAGTGAGAACTGCCTCTTTGAGCATGGTAAAAAGCTGACGGGCTGTAATCGACGCTATCCACCTTGTTGTCATTAACCTGTACGAGATGCCCGGGGGAATAATTCTCTAAAATGCGGGTAATCTGTAGGTAGTAGTATACAAGGTTTCCGCAGAGCTCCGATTTTCCGGAAGTTCAAAACCAAGTTCGCGCAGATCCCCGTTTGCCTCTTTGACTAGGTCCTGCTTTTATTTTTCGCAGTGTGGGGTTTATTTTTCACTGATTTGTACTCTGTCATTGTGGCGCATGATGGGGGCATTTGGGGGTATTGACGCTGCATAGATCGCCGTTATCAGGTTCACCAATGAGTCAGCTTCAGTTATGAGGCCATCACCTCCCGAAGTATTCCACAGTACAACTGTGTCGTCTGCGTCTAGTTGGTGTGCGCCGGAAAATAGCGTCAACCACTTCGAACACCATATACTGGTGGTTGCTTGTCTTGAAGTCTTCCAGAACTCTCCACCTGCTTACCGAGGATTCCAGGATTCGCTTTCACACCCCATTCAAGGGTACTAGCATTGAAGTCACCATGTATAAGTATTCACTTTTCCGTCCTAAAAGCGTGAACAGGAAAAACTGTTATCAACCACCATCAGCCCATTTTTCCCATACAACACATCCAATTTTGATTCTGCAGCTATTAAGGAGCTTCCTCATGTATTGCATCACAGCAAGTTTTTCGCCCTGGGAATTTGCAAAAGGATACTTATCCGGGCATTAGTAACCTCCGGATACTCACGGTTGATGGTCTCCTCTCTTTCGATTTTTTCAGTCAAGATCTTGGAATTTGAAAGAGCTAGAAACGATAGCCTTTTCTTCCAATAGCTCCTTGTCCGCCTCGCAGAATATACTATTGTTAGTTGCCTTTGGGAATAATTCAATGAGAACTACGTCACCTTTCGTTTTCCGTATAGAAGACACTTCAGCCCCACTGTCTTCGGGTTTCGTCTTACGGCGTAATTCACTGAGAACTGCCTGACCCACATTTAGCTCACGGACGGATCAGCGCTCGCTCGGGGTGACGCGGTTTGTTAATACCGGTTCAATAGGCACTACCCGACCAGGATCCCGAACAACCACCCTGGAAGAGCTAGGTTCCCACCACCGCGTCGGCGTCAGCAATAATCTGTCGACGGCTCTGAAGACTGCCAGTGTGTCCCGAATATTCTGGACCGAGAGACTTTCTCAAGGACACTACCTAGGTAGGATCAGATGCACCGCTAGCTAGGGGGTCGCAGCTGCTTACTCGGGCATCTCATGGGCGACCCATTAAAGAACGCAGACTCCCCCTGAGGGGTAAAGATCGTCGAAATTGGATAAGTGAAATGAGGAAAAACACGGGTACCTAAAGGCCTACGAAGTAATAATTGAATGGTAGTCTTGCGTGGTTGAAGGTGGAGAGATCGCGAGTGATTTTTAGTGGGGACAAAAATTATTGGGGATTTTTAGTTTATACAGAGAAACAATAAATCTATTCTCAAAAATCTTTTAAGGGAACATTTTGCTTTATTGTCTAATTCATATGAAAGTGGACAAAGATAGCCACCAAATCACGCTGGAGATTATGGTATTCACTAATTTATAAAGAAGTGCACAAACCAATTATCAATTTCATTGAAAGTTCCAATTTGTAATAATACGCGATGAAATCCTCAAATTTATTTGTAAATAAATTGTAAACCGAATGTCAATAAACACTTTTTTGTGTTTAAAGAATGACAAATACCGAACACCTTTCCAGTTGTGTGCTTTAAAGGCTGCCAAGAAAGGCAGCCCGCTATCAAGCGAACCATTCAATAGATAGCACATAAGAAGCCAACAAAAGATGTTATAAAAATATTTAATGCCGAAAATCACTATCTTATCTTCGGTTCTTTGAAGGTTTAATAATTTAATACTAATAAAATGATTTTCATAGGAGCAAAGTGAGAAATATGTGAAATCAATCAATATCAGAATTTGACAAGGAAAAATTGAATTATCAGAGATAAAGACAACACAAGCGTATGTGTTTTTTCTTTCTTATTTCAAATGTGTTAATACTTTCGCAGACATTTACCTATTTGTCTTGATAGTTATCATCAATTTTAGGTTGCTTAATTTATGGCAATTATAAGCCGTTTTATTACCAATGACATCTTTTCGATAGTCAAGGAAGATAGGGAGACATTTGTGGGTAGTAGACGTTACCGGCGCATTGGTGGATTACACCTGCTCTAAGTATGAACAAATATTATTTATTTAAAATATTTGTACGCAGGATTTTCGCAAAGTCGGGAGTTAAGTTGTGTGATGTGATTGGAAAGTGATATTTGTGATTTGGAAAAATTTGACGAAAGTCTGCAGGATTTGATGTGGATGTGTACATAGTAATGGATATCAAATAAGCGCAGTTGAAGAGTTTTGGTGGAGTCATATCGACTTGGATATAACGAAAGCATCTTTAAGGTGGAGTTGGTATGAAACATTTCTTTCCTTATGTAAATGTATCTGTATCCTTTCAGTGAAATCTTTTAGTTTCAATATTTTTCACTTCTCTTTTTTTGCTTTTTTTCTAGTTTTATAATTTTAATGTATTTTTCAATAGTATCAGTATTTATCTTAAATATACACGCATGTCTAACATTTTCAAGATAAAATAATTGAGCTCCTTTATTTCAACGAAATTTAAATGTAATACAACTTTGAGTCATAAATTGATAATCCTAGAGGATTTTTGAATGCAAGTGATAAAGCATTTCAAGATAATCCTCACTGATTACTACGCTATTTCATGATGACATACCATTTCTTGAAATATCATAATAATTCACACGTCATATTCTTTTGTGTTTCAGAATCTTCTCACACAGTACGACTTATATTTCGCCTTCTTTTCACCCTACTTTTATAATTATTTCGACGTTTTACCCTTTATTTCAAAATTTATCTTTTTTTCCCAAAAATTTTACCAAATCGAAAAAATTTTGCACAAGACAAGACTAACCAGACACAATACAAAATTAATTCCTAATGCAAACTCTTCCTTCATCTTCACCCTTTTTAACTCTTTTTCCCATAGAAACTTCTTGGTTAACGTAATATCAATCAGAATCCTTTTTTTTTGCATCACAAACCTTCCTTCAGTTTTTCCGTATCCAGGAATCTACCGGAATATTTTTTATCTCTACCTTTCTGCCCGGAGATACAAAGGGTCGATGCGCTTTATTAATTCCTTGTGGGATCTGTGGAGAAGATCAAACCTTCTTTCTTTGAAGAGACCATACAAAAGCACCTTTTCATGTGAAGGCACTTAATCTTGACGTTCACCTTTGATGAGGCGAATTATTTATGAGGTCTTGTTTGTGGTCTTGATTAATTGTCATTGTTGATAACTCCCCTGACCCAGATGGATTTGATGAAGTTTTAAGGATGATTTGATTGAGAGGTAGGAAGTGTCAATTTATTTGGAGTAAAGGCATGGAAACAGGATGATGACTTTCTTTTGTTCGATTTGGAGTATCGAATATTGTAATTGAGTTTTTTATTGAGGGCATGTATCTTTTGGTGCTCTATCTCAAACTATTGACTTTTGAAATAAAATGTGCGCTACTTACTATGTGCGGCGCGTTAAATAAATATGAACGTTAAATGGTGAAAGAGTAATTCGGTTCATAATGGAAGATAGCCGATTGAACGTTTTCATATTTAGACGTTTTACTTATTGTAAGAATTCTGAGAATTTTGGAAATTTATCAAAGGACCTTCATCGTTATGAAGTGGTAAACCTTGGTACCGAAGCGAGATATTTGGATTTCTTTACTATGGTAGGCCTAGATTGGACATAGATATTGGATAGCTTTTGAAATTGAATACCTACATATCGCCCCTTATGTAACTTCATGCCGGTCAGGAGAAGACCAGGAGTGGTATTTGAATATTTTTTCATAGTTCATGTTTTAAGGCAAACGAATTTATGCTCAAAGATGTAGCATATTAAAGGTCGGAACAATTAGTGCTACCGGCATTTAAGACAATAAGTTCTGTCCTGGTGGTCATCTCCAAAATCTGTGTATCTCGAAAATCTAGTTGAGACATGCCCCATTCGAGGGAAAACGTCACTTCTCCACCAGGAACCCAGACGAAACAATGTCCTCAACCATGAGCCCGCACTCTTACCTAGATAGTATTAGCACCAAATATATTGGTATACCTCGAAATTGACCTCCTATCACGGTACTATTCACTGAGAAGCAACCCCTTTGACGGGCTGAGGGCACTGGGTTTTGTGCAATTAGGAGTTCAACTAGCAATGTGTTTTTCCTCAGCTCTTCTTCGGCTGTCTTTCAAGAGTATCACTGGTGTACAATAAGGTCTAGCAGTTCTTTCTTGTCCATTATCCCATTACTTAAATGTTTCGCTAAACAATGATATCAGTTTTCATTTTCGATAAGACCACCTCGCAATTCTTGAATAGCCTTCGCTCCTCTACGCTTGTCTTGCGGATGAGGCCCATCCTCTCCGGTGAGATGACTTGTGTTTCCGCCTGGTTGGGAAGTTCGTCATTCTTTTTTTTCTAACGAAGGGCTGCCGCCCAGCTCGGAGTTTGCAATTTTCCGGGTGACCTCTTTTCCGAACTCGAATTCGAAAGCGTCTCTCCTTTTTAGGCGAGAGGACTCTTAGCCTCTACGGTGTCCATCACTTTTTCACTAGCAGTCGCCTTCAGTGGGCCTTTCTACTTTTTCAGTAGGCGACTGTCGTAACTTCGCGCTTTTTGAAAGGGATTTATAGCGGAATCTCCCATTTTAACTGCCAGAAGGGGTGACCGTGGTGTATTATTTTTCATTCTAAAAATTTCGGCGATTGCCGGTTGTGTGGTCATGTTTGATTCTGCTGATCCCTGTGATTGTCTACGCGAGCACGGAGTTCACGGGTGGGTTGACGTAAATCCTTATGGAATAGTAGTCAATCTCAACTGGGCCTGCACTGCCAACTTAATGGTGTCATAGCTTTGAACCGACTTGAAGTGCAACTAAGGATATTATCGGGAGGGAGGTAACTGCAACATTAACCTGAAAGCTGCTTGCACGAGATGTCACTCTCATGTTCTATAGTGACAGAATGCTACAATGGTCATGTGCAACCTATTCCAATCGCTTACTAAATCATAAATCAATGCCATGTCGGGACGTCGCCTAGTCGGTATCGCTGCACACGTTAGTTCACCACTAGTTGGACTAGCGGTTATCCGGGGTTACCAACTGGGTGGTGTGAGCCGACTTGGTTCGGAAATCGTTACCATCCATTAACTTAAACACGTTAGTGCGAACAACTTATGTCACATCACAGTGTATAAAGCCTTGCTTTGAATGGGTGGGCAAATATTGTAAAATTTTACTGCTAACAAAGTCATAATAAAGATAGGAGAATACAACTTTGAGACCGTTGAAAATTACTCCTATCTAGGGTCGAAAATCACAACCGATAACAGTTACGATGATGAAATCCGCGCACGGTTCTTGACAGGCAACAGAGCCTATTTCAGCTTACAAAAACTGTTCCGCTCGAAACGTCTCACCATAGGGTCAAAGCTATTACTGTACAGGACAATGATCTTGATCAGTCCTCATGTATTCCTCGGAAGCTTGGGTTCTTAGCAAGAAAAATTGCAAACTCGTGGCCGCGTTCAAGAGAAGAATCCTCCGAAGAATTTTTGACCCCCTACGTGAGGATGGACGATTCCGTAGCCTATACAATGACGAAATCTATGAGCGATACCATGACCGTCCGGTTGTGGATAAAATCCGGCTCAATAGGTTACGGTGGGCGGGTCACTTAATCCGTATTGATGAGGATGATCCAGGCCGGAAAGTCTATAAGGGCAATATCTATGGTAGAAAAAGAAGATGAGGCAGACCCTGCCTAAGATGGAGCGATGGCGTAGGTCAGGATGCCAGATAGCTTTTAGGGATATCGAATTGGTGGACCTAGGCGCAAAACCGGGATACCTGAGTTCCTTATTAAGGCAGGCCTAGACCGGATACCGGTTGTTGCGCCGTTGATGATGATGAAGATAAAATTCAAACAAAATTCACACATATGAGACTTCTCTGCAGGATTTTTTCTTATAAAAGAGAAAAACAATATAAAAAATGTATTTTTCGAGGAAGCACAAGGGAATTGAGGCAACCATCAGATGCTAGTCTCGTGCAGGGCAATAGTTTTTTTGCTACGTACAATCAGAAAATGGTAAATATTAAATCTTCGCCTTTCTCTTCCAGTCAAAAGGAAATAATTACGGTCATCTTTGGAAGATTCTCCTCTGAACCGCGGCCAAGTGTTCCCAATTTTTGTTGCTAAGAACCCAGATCTTCAGTACAGTAAGATCTTGTACAGTAAGAGCTTTGACTCTATTGTGAGACGTTTGGAGCGGAACAGTTTTTGTACGCTGAAATTGGCTCTCTGGTTATCAACAACCGTGCGCGATAATTGACGGCTTTAGTCTCCTACATTGGTTTTTAAGATTTTTAGCATTGGTTCACTGTCTTTCCGTTTGTCTGTCTGTTCGTCATACTTACTTACGGGGCTAACGCAGGGGTTGCACAAGGAGCCATTCTCAGAAACTACCCAACCAAAATATCTGAAAAAAATTATGGTGGTCTAGAATGTAGCGTCTGGGCCACAAAATACTCCCCGTTATGGTATCATATTCTGAGAAATTTACTGCGAAACCCCTTAAAGTTTTTTCCTGGTTCACAAAATTTTGCAGTAGTATGCATTTTAGTAATATCATTTTGAAAAGTTTGGTGCAAATCTTATTAATGTTAACAAAGTTATAGTGGGTCAAAATTACCCTTTTTGTGTCAAATTATTTTTCCTTAAGAGATAAAATATTAAAAATATATATAAATATTTAACGCATGTATCCAAATATTCCTATATAAACGTCCACAAAACCTTTCACACCTAATGCGCCTAACTTTCGGCTTTCAACTATTTTTTTTTTTGGTTGGCCAGCGTTATTTGATTTTGTTGTTTTTCTTTATTTAGGGACTGAAATCCTCTCAAATGGTGGACCTTTCGCGGAAATATCTGAAAATCTGAATTTCCAAGGCGATAGAGATATCTATAGGGGGCATATTCTTTTTGCAGCCCATTATGCTTTCTTTCATTCTGTGGGAGAGAAATGATGTAGTTTCTGTATATGGTATTAATGCTACTATGATATTATTCTTCAAATACTCTCGGGTACTCCAGTAACTTTTATCTAGTCCATTTGGTCCAGTCCAACATCAAGTGGATGTGGACTCTCTATCCCAAACAATAATCTAGCTTTAACCTACCTTGGGGTCAAACTATTGGCGGGTTCACTTTGATATAATTCGCCCTCTTGTCGGGTTTTCGCGCATATATAAAGGAGCGTTACCAACCTGTTGCAACTTTCGGTCACACTGTTCCCAGGGCAGAGGTGAGGTAGCGTCGGATGAGTTGCCTCTGCCCTAGACGAAACCATTAGAGCCTATTTTTAAATGCTTGGGTGCTACGCCCCAAACGGGCGGTCTGTGGGCCAAAAAACGTAAGAGTAAGTTAGCTAGATAGCTTCTTGCCTCTGAAGCCTTGTAGTTTAGTTTTCTTTTATATTAATTCGAGGAGAACTAATAGCCTACAGAGAGTGAAAATCCATTCTATTTATTGTGCTTGCTGATAGGGGTATTTGTCAAAATTCCTTGCTAAAGTTAGGTCTAATGAAATATTTAACATAAAAGAAATTTAGGTTACCAACTGAGACTGTCAACGAAATCATTACATTAATTATATTTTTTAGTTAAAATTAGTCTCGCTGTTCCAAGAACAGCGTCCAGGCCGCATCTTAGTCTAGGCTTAGGCATTGTTTAGTCAATCTCAACTTCACTCCCATTTCTTTTGAGTTAAGCCGCAATCCATACAATTGTTCAGCAAATGTATTATATATGGAGTTATTCAGTTCAGTTCAGAAAAAGATACATATTCGTACATATTTTAGATTTTGCTAGCTGCTCTCTGCTGTGGTAACTTTGTGGGAATGACTCAAACTCCTTAAGAGAATGGAACACAATTCTCAACTGAAATGAAGTAAATTTCCACAAAAAACCTTCAAAAAATTTAAGACAATAAATTTTAAGATAATTGAAAGCGCACATTTTCAATTCAGTTTCTCCCCTTCGAATCCCAGCAAAAAAACCACAAATTGTCGACCTAATCTCACAGTTCATTAAAACATCCTGATCCGTTAAAATTTCCAACCTTACCCGTTGAATCGCAAAAACATCATATCCTTTTCTAAAGCATTGAAGTGAAGCAATTGTCCTCCTTATTTCGAATGTAATTTTCTTTTGAATGCACATAGTTCACTCGCAGAGGTCCTTTACTGACAATAAGCAGGGCATTTCCAAGCACTTCTTGCGCTTCACGGACCCAAACACGTCCTGACATCCATGTGTACATGCATCTATATATGCGTGTATGGTATGTAGGGATGTAAGCTGAAATATCCTCTGAATATGGAATACATTCTGTAAAAGTCGACAAATGAACAAATTCAGGAGCAGAGAGAAAACACAAAGGCCAACCACTCTTAGCGACGTCATTATGTCATTGTTTTCGTTGAGCGGAATCCTTGCAGAATACGCTTGCATTAACGCTCGCATATGCAATGTGGTAGTGGCGCGTATTGAAAATATATGATGAGTTGATGATGACGACGATGATGATGATGATAATGATGGTGATGACGCTAAGATGAACTTTTAAGTGAATGATAGCATCCGTGCATTGATGCACAATAAATCTTAGAAGTAAGTTTACAGGTTGATTTTTCGCCCAATAATATGGGGGACGAAAAATTCATTTTTGCAAAATAATGTTTAATCCTGTTTGGTATTAGTGGGGGCATAATGGTTCTTCAAGGAAGCAGTGCAATTTACTTTGAAGCATTAGTCTTGGTCTATTTGACAGTCATAGTCACTCCTACTAGGAGATAGGAACTTTCAGTGGTTCTTCTTCTTTTTCTTCAGCCCTTTATCCCGTTCACAAGCGAGGTCGAATCATCGTGATAGGTTCCGCCATTTCGTTCTATCAAATGCCTGATCTGAATGCAAGTGCGAGTCTTTTGAATCTACATCCAGCGTATGAAGCCACCGTTGTTTCCGCCGGCCTTCTGGTCGCTTCCCATCGACTTCGATGTTCAAACCAATCTTGGTAAGTGGATTCTCGTTAGCGTAAATTACGTAATCATACCGACGAAGACGCCTCTCTCCCAATTTTTCTACGATCGGTGCAAACCCATATCGATCGCGGATGTGTTAAAAACGTGTCACGCTGCTAGTCCAACGCGATATCTTTGTCTTCATTGCTGCAAGACGCCGTTCATTGCCTTTTATAGTCGACCAACACTCAGAACCATAGAGGGCAACAGGACGGACGACATTACGGTAAATTTTAGATTAGAAACGTTCGTTGATACGTCGTTCACAAAGAACACCACCAATTTCATAACGCAGTTCTCCATTGGCGTGCAATAGACTTTCAATAATACCATCATCTTTCAATCTCAATTTTTTATTGCTTCGAAATATATCAGAATAATAATTTGAGCGCCTTCACTGCATACCAAAATTTGAACACAGAAATCTATGACATATTCTTCGGGGTGATTTGAGTCAACCTTCAAGGAGATGACGTAAACGGATTCCATAAGGATTACACATTAGGTTGTCTATCGGGACACAAAGCCAGAAAGAGTAATTAATATGATATAAACCAAGCAATTTTCTAAGAGTCTATATTTTGAGGTATCTTCCTTCTGGAGCACCTAGCCTATGTTTCAATCAGACTCAATCAACCAATTCAATGCTCTGAAAGTTGTTTTTCTTGTATCCATTTTCTTTGGCTCTTTGAAATGCAAAACAATTCCGGGAAATTTTTCCACATTAAATGCTTTGGAATTCTTATAACCTATCAGGATATTCGTGTGAAATTCGCATCTATCATTTTTTATCGCTGGGATAACAATGCACCGCTTACTAATGCAATCCGCCTTCTCCATCAGCACTCGAACAAGCTAACTTCCTTTCGGTGGCAACCCCTCGTTTGGTACAACGATAACAACAAACGATCCTGGATCTATTTTCATTGCAGCTGAAAGCATCTGTAACGAACATATTTTGATTCAGATGCCTCTCAGACTTCCCGCTGCTCTTCAGCAGACAGTACCGGCTACCCTCTCGCTCCAATTCCCGCTACTACTCTAAATCCTCGCACTTCATTCAATCGTACCAGCAACACCGGGTTAAAGGTGGCCTCCCCACCAAAATAGCTAATTGTTTCCAGGCTTGCGTTCGCCATTTCTATGAACGAGGTACTGGATTACATGAAAAGAAGGGTCGGTGCACTTTCACCATTGTTTTGTGTCAAACTACAAAAGACAGCAACCCCCGACCAAGTGATACCTTCTTTTAAAGTCAGTCCATACGAATGTCACACAATCGGCAATCATCCTTTCTGGCCTAAAGGTGTGTTTATTAAATCGTACAAACGTAGCAACTCGGTAGTAAATTTCAGGGCACCCGATATTGCGGCTGTCTCACGGATTAATGTAACTAAGTCCCTGTTCACTGCCCGGGTATTTTATCAAAATGTAAGAGGTTTAAGAACCAAGGTGGGAGCCTACACTCTATTCAAGCTGGCCCAGAAACATCATGCTATCCATATTTCTGAAACCTTACTTGATGACAATATACTGAACTCTGAGTTCCCGAAGGGTATTCTATTCTCCCCTGTGACAGGAACCGCCCTGCGTGGTGGTGGATTCCTAATTGCAATTAAAAATCAACTCGGCGCCTAAATTGTCTCTTTCTCCTCTGCCTGCTCATATGATTGTGTTGCTGTACGTCTCTACCCTCATAACTCCCACTCGTTTATTGTAGCTTGTATCTATGTCGTCTGTATTAGCCCTTCTCATCTGAACGAAGAATTGTTTGAAAGTTTGTCGGAACTCCTTACTGCCAAATCCCCTTCCCTCCCTTTCTTCCTCTGCGGAGATTTCAACCTCCCCATACTCAATTGGCCTTGTCGGCCTAACCTTTCTATTACTTCCAACAGCTTCTTCCATTCTTCCCTTCTTCTCTCTTCCTTTATGAACACTTATTTTGTCCTGAATTTCAACACCTCCAAAAACTTCTTGGGCCGCACTCTCTATCTCTTTCTTTCCAACCTTCCTGAGCGCCATTTTTTGCCCCGTCCATCCCCCTATCTCAAAATTGACGCTCAGCACCCTTCAATTGAATCTAATGCAGAGTTATTCGACTCAGACGCCAAAACTGTGGGTAATTCTGTTAAATTCAATTTCCGGAAGCCAATTTTGACAGTCTAAACTCAACTTTAGCATCAAGTAATTAGAACCATATATTATCAACTTCCACGTGTGATCAAGTTTGTGGCACCTTTTACAATATCAATGTTCTCCTCTCCCATTTTTCTCTACTCAACTTCTCCCCTTCAACCATCTCTTGGCTTTCCTCCTACCTCTCATACCGCTTGTGCAAAGTTTCTTTTTACGGACACTCTTCCCGTTCCTTCTTTGCCCCCTCTGATGTTCCGCAAGGTTCCAATTTTGGCCCCTAATATTCCTGTTTTTTACCAATGACTCCACTAGATCCTCATCTGCCCATGTTTGTTGTTAACTAACGACCTTAAATTATTTGCCTCTGTTTCGTTTCCCCATGACTGTGCTCCCTTGACTCTTTGGCCCGTTGGTGCTCGGTTAACAAGCTGGCTTTGAACATCAACAAATGCCCCTGGATGTGGTATTCATTTAAAACCTCCTCAATATCCTTTCCCTACTCTCTTGACAGACAACCCCTTTCATTACTGTCATGTCCGTTCAAGTTCTGGGTTTAATCTTCTTGAAGCTGTACAACGTCAGTTCACAAGGACTCTCTTTTTCAAAAAGAACTTTCCCTGGGTAGACTATCTGTCATGGCTCCGCACGGTCAATCTCCCTTTCCTGTACCAACGCAGCATCTTCTTTGATTTGTGTACACTTTTTCCTTTCGCGGAGCTCGACATTTACTTTCTTACTTACTTTCAGCTTGGATCCTTGGGTGCATTGCGGACTCTTCCGGCGTAACCGACAGGCCAAACTCTACGTGGATGACGGGCTTTAGCTTTAAGCGAATGTTAAGCTATTTACTTGCTCCTCCCTTTGAGGACAATATTTAACTATTTATTTGTTTAGGAATTGGGGAGTCCTAAGTCCGCATCCAATCAATGGTGGACCGGACCAAACGTAAAGCAACTTGCTTCTACTTTTTATGGTCCACGGACTACTCTTTCTGGGTTTATCATCCAAGGTTCAAAAATTAAAAGACGGACGATGCACGCTTCGCACCAGGGCAGAGAAAATTCATCAGACTATGGCTCACCGACCGAAGCGGCTCACAGGTGCTGTCCGCTCCCTTTCATAATTTGCAAAACACAAGGGTGCGAATTATGTTCAAGGTAAATCCGCCCACAGCGGACCAAAGGTTGGTCGAAACTAAAAAAATTTTTTTCGAGGAATTGGGGAGTTCTAAGTCTGCATCCAATTAATGCCGGATTAGACCAAATGGAGAGCAACTTGTTCCCACTCCTTATGGTCCACGGACTCCTCTTTTTGGGTTTAACACCCACGGTTCTTCCCAGACACTGGTACGAAACCGTAGCCGTCTTCGTCCCTCTTTTAATATTTAACTAGGAATTAACTTTTCTGTATTTTGTCTTTAATTAAATGAATAAATTCCTGGTTCACCTATTTTTCGAGCCAGATATATGCTTTTATTAGACTTTACGCTGTAATAGGCCCTCCCAAGTGTCACGACTGGTGGATGACCTAAAAAGCCTTTTGCACAAAGTTGCAGGTATCCATGGGCACACAAATTCGGTTGAACTGATATAATGTTACCTAGTGAACGCCACACCTTGACTGGTCCTGGCTTCTGAATGAAGTGCGGCAGTTCTTGATTTTCTTTGTTGTGCTTCTTGGATTGTTTCTTCGTCCAAACTTGTAGATCGTACCATTTATCAGTTGTCCTGTAAATGTGATTCCTTCTTGGTCTTGGTTGGCTTCTATAGACGTTCCAGAATCATTCCAGGCCGAAAGGATTGATGATCGTTATTTTCTCGATGTTTTGATTTGGTTGGCCAGATCCAATTTTAAATTTACTGCTGGTGTAATTCCATAGCAGATATGCTGGAGTTTTTCAGGTATTCTCAGTTGTAAGCACCTGATTCTTGATATTTATGGGGAATTAGAGTGAAAGTAGCATAAAATAAGTTTTATATATCTCACTCTTTTGGAGCTGTTAGGCGAGAATGTTTTGGTTCCGGTCGTGGTTCCTTCTACTTTCATGTTTTTGATTTTTTGCCTGAATCCTGAAGTTGAATTCTGTGCTTTCTAGAAATGACCGCTGACGTTTTGTATTCCCGTTTGGGTTGGGGAACATAAACATACCCTCAAGTTTGATACCGATTCATTTTAATTCACTTAATTTAATTAATATCTTTTGTTTGGAAAACTTGAGGCAAGGCGTGAGCCAATCACTCCTCCCTTAGATGACCATTTTTAACCCTAAATATTAGTGGCACAATTGAAATTTTTGACGTAAGCTGATACGGGTTCATGAAAACCTAGGAATTTTCTGCTTACACTGCCATGGCCATCACAGGAGGTTGTTGAATGGTTGGATAAAGCCGAATTGTAAATTGAATAACATGCGGTCAAATCCTAATCAATTTTATCAACAGCCTGCTATGATTAAGAGCTGGCTCGTGGAATACCAGTTTCTCGCTTTATTGTCGTCAATTAGACAACCACGAATTAATATTTAGGATCGTTTGTGTCACATGTTTCTTACCCAGAAAATAAATATCAATATCTCATCTATTACTATGAAAAGAAAACATTACTAAAGTTGATTCTGATTTCAGTTACGCTGTTTTCTCAGATTTAGTTAGAAATCAGATTATATCTATTTAAATAAATAAAAACATGTTGGAACGATCTTAACGTTTCAACGAATTTTGATGTCATCGAATGACAAATCTTTTCTTGGTTAAGAACAAAGGCGTCATTGGCTGAGACCAAATAAAGAAAGCAAAATTGGCTGCTAACTTCTATGAAAAAAACTGATTTGAGTATTCAAATCCGCTAGTGCCTAGGTATCGCTTGAATGAAACGCTCATGAAAACACGCTTTGCTCACCAATGAAGCAATTTTTTTCGTTAGGGTTCTTATATACCCATTTTATTAAAATGGAGGAACAAATATTTTAGATTATGTATAAATCTACAATAAATAGATGTGTTTATTAGCTACTTGCATCTATAATACATTTGTGTGACATCAATTTTATATGACTAACTTTCACAGATCAATCATTTCTAATAATATCTTAGGAGCTTTAATCACTTATATCAACGCAGCGCCCTCAGAAGCAAGCTTTGAAAAGCACAAGGAACAGTTAAAGTACTCAGCTCAACCCCTTGCCTTAAAGGATCAGCTGACGTTGACCTTCCAGCTGCTCTGACTAGTTGCTGACCGCCAGTGTAAACCACAATCAGCTGATGTCTCTAAATAACGATCATACGGTGAATCCCTCAATCTCCGAAACGCACATCCAGTTGACCACGAATGCAAGCAAAAGCAAAACAAAAATGTCAAAAAATCAAATTGTAAATATAGTACATTAGTATTTTTTATAGTAAGGGGATTAATGGATTTAGAGTCGTACTACACCACAAGAAAAAGGAAAATTTCTGCAATTAGTTTATTGAAGAAGTGTGGTCAACGTGAATTTTACTATGTGTAGATTCTGATGTGGAATGAAGGGAGTAAATTTGAAGTAGAAGGAATCCAAAAGATATTTTATTGTAAGAAAGAAAAATTCGCAAAAAAAAGATATATTTTTCTATTCAAACTGCGCAGCAGTCTGATGCCATGGTTGGAACTTCCAAAGATGTGAAAGAGGCAAACACTGTCGTAGTGCCTTTTGAGGAAGGAACATTATTGGAACATAAAATCGCCACAGGAGGTACGGATAGATAACATTTTGAGTTAGACGTCAACTGGCAATATTCCAAATAATAGCCTCTATAAGAGCTTTGCTTACAGTCTTTTATTTTATCAAAAAGGAAAGGAGAACATGTTTTCCTACAACTTTTGAAAGATCATTTTTATGGGGGTAGGAAAATCCAAGGATACCCTTTTCGCGAACACAAGGAAAACATGCCAAACCAATTACGATGGTAATTTCCGGTCCAGTAAGCTTTCTTACTTGGTGTGGATTAGATCGAATTTATATCGAAAGCAACGGATATTTGCACTGTCATCCAAGCTATTTTGTGATTTTCAAGGTATGACTAATTGAGTCAGTGATAGATGCGCGCTCAATTTTCTATCTTTACCTGGGTCTTCTCAAATTTATGGATTGGTGAAATGAAGTTTGATAATTTTATTGCGAGTTATATAACTTAACGGAGAATAAGCATCCCTTTCATGTTGAAAATTCAGAAGTTCGTTAACATTTCTAATTGGAGCCGTCGATGAAATTTTTCTTCATTCCAATTTGTACCCACTTCTTGCTCCCTAATTATAACGATGCACTCTACATTGCATTTTACGCCGGTCGACTATTTTCTGAAAGGGTATTGAAGTCTTCAGGGTCTTGCGTTTTACAGTTCGTCCGCAAGTCTTTCCATTATGTCAAGTTTTCTCCAGCCAGTTCTATCCAACTGATCCTATTGTTAGATCAGTGCACCAATAGGGTAGCCCTAAAAAGTACAGACTGAAACATACACTCCATCTAAAGCTTAGACCTGTTTCGGGGCCTACAAAAAGCTATTAACTAGTTAGCTGCATCCACTTCTCACCCTACGAAATACTATTTTTCTGTTTATCTTTTTCCTAATTTCTAATCTTTTCATTCGTTTTCTGAATCCATTTATCACTAATATTTGGGTTAGGAACTAATTTCACAGTTTCAGTTTACTTCTGAGCAAACTTATAATTGACAGCACCTTATTAAATATCTTGAACAATGCTAATGGTTCTTACGCTATTGCTGGCTCTTTGGCATGCTAGATGTGCGGTTCCATCGTAAGGTATGGATGCTTGTCGTTTAGTATGAGGTATTTGCAGCCTTGATACGCACTTTAAGAGGCACTTCCGATCATCATCATCATCGGCGTAACAACCGGTATCCAGTCTAGGCCTGGCTTAGTAAGAAACTCCAGACATCCAGGTTCTGCGACGAGGTCCACCAATTCAATATCCCTATAAGCTGTCTGGCATCGTAGCCTCGACCATCGCTCCATCTGAGGCAGACGCTGCCACCTGTTCTTAAATTAAAGATATATAAATAACTATTTGTGACTGGGGGCCAATGATATCTATAAAACTAGACCAGGAACAGGGAAGTCCGGATAGCTGAGTGGTTAGAGCGCAAGGCTGTCGTACGGAAGGTCGCGGCTCAAATCTCACTGGTGGCAGTGGAATTTGTATCGTGATTTGACGTCGGATACCAGTCGACTCAGCTGTGAATGAGTACCTGAACCAAATCAGGGTAATAATCTCGGGCGAGCGTAATTCTGACCACATTGCCTCCTAGTGTACCCTTACGGTGTTGAATGAAGTGCTCTAACACACTTCAAGGCCCTGATCCAACATGGATTGTTGCGCCAACGATTATTATTATATAGGAACAGGGAAGGGAGTGGGCTTCAAATTTAACTTGAAGGATATGTGATATCTATAAAGCTAGACCACGGGGCAGAGAAGGGAGTGGGCTTCAATAACAGAAGGTGGAGTATCAGATGAGAGTGCAATCCGGTCGCGGAGTTAGGGAGTTGCTTAGCTCCATTTTTTCACTTCTTTTGATTTTTTTCCGCCTTTGCTATTTTGGTACGGATTTCAAAAGCCATCTTTGTTTAAGTCCCAAATAAATCATATTCAGAGGATTTGAATTTTAGCAATGACAGAAGGTGGATGAAATCAAGACCCAATACACTTCCATGAACTGCTTAGCGATAAAAAAAAAACAAACACATGTCGGCAGTTTCTTCGTCTGAGTTGGAGTTACGGGTTGATGCTTTTTCGACTCAGTTTAGACCGAAATCCTTCAATCACGATCCTACTTAACTTCTATTCCCAGGTCATAAACTCTAGTTTCACCATATTCATTTCCGTATCATATTATTACTTTCTCCAGGAGCAATCCATAAGGAGATATCTCGTATTTAATTATGGGTAGAAATGCCAAAGTAAGATGGGAACGTCAGAGGCCGCTCTTCGTTCCAGCTGAGACCAAATTAGTTTCGCGATGGTGAACATATTTGTCGCATTATCCTAGTAGCAAATTCTGCCCATCTATTTCTTAAAACATTTAGCTGGTTTCCAATTGTAGCTCCTTTTTGTTTCTCCTTTGTGAATTCCCCATTAACAATCTTAGACCCTTGGATTTTTTTGCGCGGCCTAAGTTCTCTTCTTCTTCTTTAGCGTTTGTCCCATTTACATGCGGGAGCGGTTCATGTTAATCGGTTACGCCATTTTATTTTATCAAAGACCTGATCTGGATGTAGTCGCGAGGTTTTCAAATCGCCATCCAGCATATCAAACCTTACCATCGACTACCATGTTCTCACCAGTCTTGGCAAATCAATTTTTGTTAGCGCGCTACCATTGGAGATGGCTCTACCGCAATTTTTCCACGATCGGTGCAACATCATATCAATCGCGGGTATCCTCATTGCGGATCAAATTGAGGGGTATTACTCCGCTAGTCCATCGCAATATCTTTGTATCCATTACTGCAAGACATGGTATATGGTCTGTTATAGTCGGCTAACACTCAGAACCGATGAGGGCGACAGTGCGCACGACACTAAGCTACATTTCGGATTTGGGATGTTCGTTGATACGCCGATCAGAAAGAATACCAGTTGTGGAACATTACATCATCTAGTTTGCGGTAATGCATGACATCATTTCGTAACGCAGGATAGGGCGCACTGGATGCATTTATGAACTTTTCACTTTTTTCAAATAATGGGAGTGGTGGTCTGAGTGTCATCTGATTGCTTTAGATTTGATGAGGAGCAGTTTTACTAATCTTTGAAGATATTTCTCTTTTTATTTGCTAAAAGTATTTGGTAATATATAGAAATACGTATTTCGGGAACAAACTGTCCTCTTCTTCACTGTTTTATCTTCTGAAAATTTCCTTAACAATTTAGGTTTTTCTATCTATTTTTGTAAATATAATACCTTAATTAGCAACGAATTCACTGAACCAAAATATTACGAAGTGGTTCTTGGAAAAGTCAAAAGGTTAGGCCTTAAAATAGGACAATGCCAGGGGGGACGGCACAGAACTCATTGTCAAACTCAAGGAGGTCGGGGGTGTGTGTGTGATGAAATACAAGCATCCTTCGACGTAAAAGCGCTGTTCCCAAGCGTACCGACGAAGAAAACCCTATACATGTTCGAAGAATAGATACATGAGTGAATCCTATTTCACATTCAAAAATAAATTTTATAAAACAACCTCCGAGGCAGCAATGGGGAACCCCTTCTCACCGCTGCTATGCGAGGTATTTATGGAGGACCTGGAGAATGAACTCGAGGAGGCTGGGGTACTCCGGAGATTCTATGCATCTCCAATCATCAAAAGGGAAGAAGCAGGAAGAATCCTAGAGAAACTCAACTGGGCACACAGGAACATCTAGTTCACCATGAAGATCGAAAAGGAAAGGGGAGATCCTGTCCCTAGACTTAAAAATAATCCGGGAAAGAGGAAATTTTGAATTGAACATCTACAGGAAACCGACCCAGACACAACGAACCAACCAAACCACGATTTTCACCTTAAGGGTCACAAAACCGCTCAATGAGGAGAGAAGAACTAATTAAATGAACAGCCAAGAAAAACAGATACAACAGGAACCTCATCCAAAATCGGATCAAAAAGAAACTACAACAAGCCTCAAGACAGCAACTTTCAACACTCTTCCAGGAGGTGAACACAGAACGTAGGCAATGGATAACATTAATATTTTCGTATAATCGTGAATTGCAGGTCACCTCGACTAGCAGATGATACCTACTTAGGACCCGGTTACAATCAGTCAAGGACAAAAAAGAGTGTACTGAAAAAAACGGCATTTACTAGATTTCCTACCTGGACTTTGATAAAATTTACGTAAGGCAAACAAAGCGGCTAGTCCACATCAGGGTGTTAGAACAGATAAAGGAGGCCGAACCCGCTAAAAATAAGAATAACCCACACATAAAGTCTGTGGTTATTAATAGAGCAGGGACACCATTCGTCGTTGGACAACGCCAACACTTTGAAGGACGTGAGCGACGTTAGGAAACTAGACTACTACGAGAATCTCTGCATCTCGATAATTTCCCCCAAGAAAAGGCTTAACACGGACATGGGCAACAATTTTCCCAGCTTGGTGAGGTCGAGTCGTTAAGAACTGGCTCGCTGCTTACCTCAGTCTAGAAGGAGAGGGATAGGTTTCCAAATTACCGGCCAGGGTCTCAAGTCAGGGTTTTTTAAGGTGACCTTTTTCCATTGGCCTGGATGTTCATGCCAACCTTGTATACACTTTTACTTTAAGCATGCATGCACGGATTTCATGTCTTAGTTAACGATTTTTGGCAGGCTGCTCAGCCCTTTCGAAACTATCCAAGAAGCTTGCACTTTTTTTCATTGTTCTGCGCAACGTACTTCTTGGATGCTCCACTCGTCATTACTTTGGCAAAGTGGACGCCAGTTGCATCTTCTTATCAATACAACGACCTGATTCTTTCTGCTCAGGTCCTGTTACCATAGCGTGCGACAGAGCAAGTAGCCTTGCCTCAGATTTCAGATTTAGGACACTCATTGATGCTTCATGTTACTAGTATTAGTCCAACACCCGATTCGTGTCTACTTTTGAAAAGTGTACGTCCATATAGTTCCATATATAGGAAGGAAAGTCTCACCATGACTTTACTGCCTTACCACATTTGGATTCAGAAGGGATTACCGACACCAGCGAAATTCTAGCTCACTTTGGTGAAAGTGGGCTTTCGGTGGCCCTTTGATGCAGTCAGTAGCGAGAATGACAACATCGGAAAATCCAATATCCATCCTACATTATAGAGAAGGTTTGGAACGCCGTTTCTCCAATCACCTTGATCCATCGATTGCGTCTTCAGATTTTAAAATTCAAGCTGTGATGCAATGTCTTCCTCATCACAATCTATCCAGCGCTTTCCGGGATTTCCCACAGGTTTTCGTCCTCCGTACTTCGTCCTTCCGTTCACTCTTATAGCAAATCTAGAGAACTTAGAGAGCTTAGTAACATTTCTCTCTGTTTTAGGATGCATTTTATTTTCGAGAGATGTTATTATTATTATTCTGTTAAGGAAAAGCCGCACCGCGTCCTTAAAGAACTATTGTGCCCCTTTTACTGTTTTAGGTTTAAGTAATGCTTTGTGCGTATGGGTTCGTATCCCCCAATAAGCACCCTGGACTGGTCCATCCCTGATAGGCCCGCCCAGTATGGTACCCTCAACCGTTCCTCTTCATTTCTTAGAGTTATAGTCAGGACACCGTTTCCGATTCCACCGAAGGGTTCTGGCCCGTGTAAAGGCGTCCCTGCTCCCTTCTTGGTTAGTTCGTCCGCTGCGTCGTTGCCTTCCACCCCAGCATGACCTGGAACCCAAAGTATCTAGACCTTATTGGACAAGCCAAGAGTATTCAGTCTCTCAAGGCATTCCCACACCAGTTTAGAGTTCACCGGGTTGGACCTAAGTGCCTTGGTCGCTGCTTGGCTATCGGTGAGAATAGCTATGCTCTGCCCCCTGTAGTTCCTTTGGAGAAGAAGTAGGCACATTTGTCTACGAAGTATATTTTCGCCTGGAATATGCTGGTGTACGTACCCATTGGCTCAAAGTACATTTTCCTTGGACCAATGACACCGGCACCCGCTCAGTGTACCAAGGAATCAGTTGCTGGTTTAAGCCGTACGTCGCAGCCACGCTCTCCCAGTGTGCCTTGTTACTCTAACGTATTTCAAACTTCTTATCGAAGTGAAACCTCGTTGTCAAGTCATTCCTTGGTATCAATAATTCGGGACACCGCCTAGAAAGAATATCAATCTTCCTTCGATTTAGGCAGCTTCCCGCCTCACTGATACTACCTGCCGTCCTGAATATTGCCCCCATTGCCTGCATCTGTATGTGCAGATGAACCGGGGTTAATCCCAGAAGGACCTTCAGCGATGCCGTTGGGCATGTCCTCATTGCCCCACTGATACACACGCAAGCTAGCCTTTGGAGCCTATGTTCGAGAGATATCTAAATTGCTCAATTCGAATCTAGGGGTAAACCCTCGTAATATACATATGAACTCTCTTTCAATTTGACTGAATTCATTTGGAAAAAAGTCATCTTGGCCTGCAATCGATTGCCATCAAATATGGAACATGCAATTTCATTTACAAAATTTTGCAGAAAATTGCATATTTTAAATATATTCCTGACCTACATAAGAAAGGACATTTCTACCCTACACTGTCCTTCAAAAATGCCAACTGAATATCTTTTCCGCTGAATTCCCGCGACTGAGCAGATGATATCAAGTTATTGCCCATGAAATGAATTACACATTTTCCCGAAAGATGATTGCAGGGCGCATTCTAAAGATATTCCCGGTGCACATTTAAATAGGAGCAAGAAGCCAGAAGGGCAGAGGTAATCCAAAGTAATAATACATATCTGGCAAAAGAGGACTCAAGACACGCGTCAGAATACTTCCGGTACGCTCTGCAAAAATGTTTTGTATACACGTTGCTGTTGAAGACGAAGGCTTTTAAAATGAACTTCCGTTTCTCAGTCTGAAGATTCGATAAATACACGCCTTCCAGTTTTTTTTTCTTGCTTTGTCCTCCTAGTGCTGCCACAATGTAGTCCTGTCCTCATATCGTTGCCGAGTCGCGAACAATAGATCCTATGCACGCGGTGAGTACCGCAAATGCCGAGAAGCATAGAGTTCGGGAGTTGAATCTTGTAAGAAGGCTGCATTATCTTGATACAAAAAACTAGTTCTCTCCCGAAGCAATGAGTGAGTCTGAGGAGTCCTTGATTGCACTGCCAATCTGTCGATGGAATATGATATTAGATTACCGAGGCCTGCAATTATATGAATCGTGATGTCTATGAGGATATATGCACAAGGACATTCCGTCAACTATTCCTTATTTGACAGTTAAGTCAGATGTTAGAAGCTATTATCGTATTGTTCGGGGTTGGTATGGCGGGCATGACCCTCTTTGATTCGGCGCAAGGACTTTTATCCTTACAAGATGTTGATAATTCACTTTCGATAGCGCTAACGCTATACGTTCCGGTAGTCAATAAGTGACTTGTGTAAGACTATTGCACGTAAATATTTTTATTTTGTGAATTCTACTCGCAAAAGATTTAAGGACAAAAACCTTGACTTTTGTAGTGCGGCAAGAGTTCGAGATACAATTTGTGGTGAAAAAGTTGGGAATCGGTTCGGTTTTAAGTTCTTCTACGCTGTAATGCTGCATCACAATTTGAATGGAATTTTCACCGTGACATGAATTAAGGTCTTTAATTTATCGAATCTTTCCTTAAAGGATGGTACTAAGTTGAGATACTCACCTTAGAGGCAAATATGAAATACTGTCATTGGGACGAGATTTTCAGCACAAATTATAAATCTACAACCAATGTCCTGATATCCCAATACACATTCCGGACAAAAGTTCACTTTCGGAATGACAAAGAGCCCTTGACATCATTAAGCGCGGAGCAAAAGTGGATTTCCAGCTGAGTAAATTATAGAGTGGACTGGAATTCCTATCGAATTCGGAAGATACTCCTTAGGGGTCTTTGTCTCTATGCAAAAGCCAGCTCGCAATTGTTCCGATCAAATACAAAAGAAATCGCCGTTAATATGAGTCGATCCTGAAGCTGCATATATACAAGCCTAGATGATGCCAAGGACACATCATCCTTTCCGATCGTACAATCAAATCATATCGATTCTCACTGAAAAAGGCGCGAACCATGGTACATATCAAACGTGTGAACTGGAATCTCGCCGTAGGGCACTGTCGTTATGACAACTTTGAAGATATTATTGAATATCCTTTGAGTTGCTTCCGTTGGAACGATGGGTGGTGTAGAAATGGATGGAGTGACTTCCTATCAAAGTTGAGTTATTCAAATTGCGTATTGATTGATTTCCATATGAATGATAACAAATTGGGTTGGCTTCAGATAGTGACAGTTTTGATAGTTGGAACAAAACTCGGTAAATGGGATTAGATTTGTGTGACAAAAAGGAGTGTTTACATAGAGAATTCAGATCTTGTCTTGTGAAGCGCTTGTATGTGGGTCGAACAATTATTATGATCCCTTATTCGGTTTAATTCAAAATAATCCTGGAGTATCAATAGCTCTATGAATATTATTAGAGATTTCTAACGAATCTGAAACAGATGCCAGTATTTTTGAACGACTATATTATAAATAGATTCAAATGTATTTATTATATTTCAAAATATGTTTCACTTATTTTCTGTGGAGAATTGAAAGGGAATTAATAGTCACTGTGTGGATAAATTTAGAAAAGATACATAATTGAGCCTTGTAAGTGTAAAATAGGTTGTTTGAATGGTAACCTGGATGTGACCTTAATTCGTCGAATATATAGTTCTGTCAATGTTTTTGTTACATTTTTTTTTGTATATCCTTCTGCCGCTTCTATTCTCTCTGAATCTCTCTAAACTCGGAGGTCCTTGAGCTCCCATATCTACAAGTTTCAAATTTGCCCCGTTGCCGCCTCTTACCAGATTGCCTTCTATGTTTAAAATTGAGGAGATGACCCTTCACGTGGGTATCTGTTAAATGTAATTGATTGGGCTCTGAAAATTTGTCAGCGCTGCGTTAAAACCTTTTCTTTCCTCCATAAATCTCAGGGGGTGCAGTCTGGATCGCCTGAGGTACTACTCCAATTAGGCCGATTTGGGAAAGCCTTCTAGTTCACTTCTAAATTGAAAAAGGACATAGTAACCGCTTTTATCCTAACACCTTCATATATTTCCCAATTGAGGAGAGTAAGCATGGCATTCATTTGTACTAGTTCTATGCTGTCAAATCCGGGGCTAAAATTCTCAGAAAATGTATGCAACGAGTAGACGTGGGGAGAGGGGCAATTCATTCAGAAAGTCCACGGGGAATTTGCGGTAATATTTTCGAAATTTTCTAGGTTTTGTATATGAACAAAGACGGGTACAAAATGGGAATCTGCCATCCTCATTCTGGACGCTAATCAACCAGCCATATATATGCTACTGACAAAAATACGATATATGTATCCGCTTTATCTCTTGAATTCCGACTATCAAATTAGTAATAAATAGAAGGAACACCAATAAAATATTGCAACACAAGCGCAAATAAAATTTACAATGCAGCCAATACCTTATTTTTAAATCAGAAAAAGAATGAAGCCAAAGGACCAAGCTGTAGGCGATTATAATCACGAAACATCCTTAGGGCAGGAAAATGAAAGTAAAACAAAAGCCCCGCGCAAGGCGCTTCGAAACACAGGGCCATGTTTCTCGGTGGCTATTGAACAGCCTATCCGGCATTTGTAAAGCTTCAATATAATTCAAGCGTCTATCAAAGTTGTTCCGTGTTATATAGATGGCGTATTAAGCAAGATCAGATGATCAGGATGATGAGCAAGGAAAGGGCAACGGATATACATTTGTGAGAAGATCGAAGAATGCCAGACATTTTGGAAGCTCTACAGAAGATGTCGACATAACGAAGGTTAAAACCAAGCTTGCTATCAAACGTCACCCTCCGAGGTCCTTGTGACAGTCAATCGCTGTTAAAGGTTGACTATCAAGGTAATATATGGGTGTCGGAGGGAAGGTTGTATAGAATGTATAGCATAACGTACAACATTTCGTCACGTTCAGTGCCAACATATTCTAAGCGCACCAAACAGATAAGATGTCGAAGTTTGAGGTAGTCTTGTTCAGTGGAGGAATCAACGACAGAAAATAGTTTTCGATCATTGCCATATAGTAGATTATATAGTAGAATGAAGGAAGATCATTATGAAGCACGAAAATGGGTGTGGACCAAGAATGGAGACTTGGGGGATCGCAGATAAGGCGCAGAAAGGTGTCGAAACAAAAGCTACCACTTAAATAGGTACGATTACAACAAAGTGTCAACAGTTGATGGAAAGCATGCGATCGGAGTTCGCTGAGAAATTGAGAATTCCCAATGGAATCAAAGGCTTTTCCATTACTCAGAGACTTCCCGATAAAGTTAGTAAATTCAAGCAAATTAATGACAGTTGTCGGCTTTTAAATCCAACAAAGTGCCTAAACATACCTCTCGAGAATCTTGGATATCGGGGAAAGGATAGATATTGAGTGGTTTTTGTGCTTTGTTTTGTATAGAAGGACGATATGACCCTAGTTTCACTTCTCCAGAAAGATACCCTCGGACAAACTTAGATAGATAGATTGATAGAAAGGAAATGTGAGACTTACATTTTTTAAGGAAAGATTTGGCGAACGAATGGTTATAGTTACACTATTCACACATCAAATGAGAAGCCCAACTGGAGCATTTCTTACTCCAGCTTTCTGAAGAAAAATGCCAATTTTTTATGTCGAAAGGAAGGAAGTAGATTTTCTTTTCTCGATATGGCTTGCAGGCATAGGACTCCAACGTATTCTGGATCTTGGAATATTGCTCTGTGATTTTGGGTCCCTTTCACAATGTGACTGTTTGGTTCTTGGGGTGATACAATGCACATTCGCGCCCTTCATTCAAACTTTGAAATTATCGAATGAATTGCTCTATCTTTCCCGATTTTATCTTCCAAATTATATATTAAAATACACTACACTATACACGCCCGATATCTATATGTCAAAATTCGGAAACTAGGTCGATCTGACAGTACTTGGCTCCTTGGTTTCTTTGACTCCTCCTCGGCTTAAGCAAAGGATTGATTACCTTCTTTCTTTTCACTGAACATAATATTAGCCTATTTACTTCCTCTTCTCTCTGAATTGAATTTTCTTTCAACAAACATTTTAATAGTCAATATCCTCTTTAAATTTCCATCTCTTAATTCGAATGGTACTAATCCTGTTTTGTAGCCTCCCTTTTTGGAAAAGAGGTCAATCTTGTTTATTTGCAACTTTTTCTATTTTCTTCACTTATCCAATGAGCTTTAAGTGATTGAGGATGGACAATGAAACCATCTTGGGCAGGTTGATTTTCATTAGGAAATGGCAGCCAACTAGGAATTCCAAGAACAATAAGAAATACAACCATGAAGTCAAAAACAAATTGAGGAAACTCCAATTTCTGTTTTTCAACTAACGAATTGAGACGAAATAAGATTCACAAATTTATTCCCAGACTGGGTCCTACTCAGAGTTATTCATTCTTTGAGAAGTAAATCTAACGCTTTACAGGACTAATGCCGTATTGAGTTTCCAATCATGCCCTCTATAGTATTCCGTAGAATAAGTATTATTTTTCAATTTGCCTGAAGGTTTTCCACCTTCCTAGTGATGGTTTTCTAGGAGCCTGTGGAGGTGTAAGCTTTCCTTGCTAAACGAACAAAAGTTCTTCCTATCCTAGCCCCTCTTTTCTTTTTTAAATAACAACTTATTTCGTTGGTTCATTGGGACTACTGGGCCCCTCTCCTTCGAAGCGATCTGTGTGTGTCCTTGAGATGGGGGAGAGCCAACGCCTCTAACCACTCAGACTCTAGTGGTCTAATGTACTCGATTCCTTCGTGTAATGGAATATCTCGGATTCGTTTATGTATCGCAGGATTTAGTTAGTGGATGTGATGCTACCCGTTGTATTATAGTACATTAGCACCAAAAATCTGATGTCTGATGCGTCCGTAGGGGTGGGGGGCACTCACAAAGAAAATTTTCCGTGGATTGCGCTTCCTGATTACAGGATCACTGGAACACGTATCATCTTGGAGAATTCCTATTGTCAACATATGCCCAGCTAGCGGATGATGGCCTGTCAATATTTCTACAAACTTTCCTGCTTTTCGGCAGGATAAACTTTGCAGTATGTTTGCTTGGCTCTAACATGAAAAGTTTGGTGTGTTTGTCAACATTAATGCCACCTGTCATTATGGGAAGCTTGTTCCTAGTTTTTGATAGCAGCATTAGCCAATGCTACTGACACCCCAATTCCGGTCCGGGTATGGGGGAAATTGAACCCTCTTTTGCTAAAGTATCCGAAATTTAATTTCCCTCTACACCACATTGACCGGGCATCCAGAGTAGTTTTACCGTATTGAATCTCGAAAAAGAGTTCTACTGATATATTCCTGAACGATTTTTGAAGTGATCACAGCACTGTTTAACGCCCTCAAAGTAGCTTGACTATCGCTACAGATTGCGATGCATCTGCCTTGAACTGCTCGTTAGTCATCCAGGTTGCCGCCCTTAGGATGGGAAGCACTTCAGCCTTGTATTTTGAGAATAGATAGTTGAGGTTTCGCTTTTCCACATTACTTCATTGTCACTAGTATGGGCTTTTACGTTATATCTTGTAATGTGGGGTAATTCTTATTGATATCATACTTTCTTTTATGCATTTTAAACATTTTATTACGTTTGTGATTTGTCCACTTAGGGACCTACAAACTATTGGTTTCCAACATATTACGTGATCATTATCCTTGGTACAATTTTTCTGAAAAGAATCTGCTTATCTTGTCAAGGATCATGAGTTAGTTTCATAATTTGGATAAACTTTTTCTTGAATAAACTTCTTCTTTATTATTTTACTGCATGAAGATAGCGCTCTTTCTCCAGTTGATGCTTTGGCGGGTTTTTGAACTTCTATATGCCGTCGTGGTTTTCCTCATCGTGACCCGAATGATATTGAATTGGTCAATTGTTTTTTTTATTTCTGACAATCTTACATTCATTGTAGAATACATTTTCCGTAAGTCATGTCACTTGCATAGGCAGTGAAGTCAGGAACGTCGAGCACCTTGAGGGTGGAAATGAAAAAGGCATATTTCCTTTTGTCCAGTTTTTGTTACTTTGTGGTTTTTTCACGCTTGAATTTAATCTGAAATAGGATCCTATTTAGCACTATTTTATGAACGTTAAGCTCCCATCTGGATGTCTTGAAGTTATGTAAATATAAATCCGTATTTCATCATTACTGAGACTTCCGTCCTGTTGCTCTCTATGGTTCTGAGTGTTGGCCGACTATAAAAGACAATGAACGACGTCTTGCGGTAATGGAGACGAAGATGTTACGTTAGACTAGTGGCGTGACACGTTTTCATGACATCCGAAATGAAGATATCCGCGATCGTAATGGGGTTTCATCGATCGTGGAAAAGTTGCGACAGAGGCGTCTTCGATGTTATGGTCACACAATTCGTGCTAAGAAGAATTCACTTGCCAACATTGGTCTGAACATCAAAGTCGATGGTAAACGACCAAAAGATAGGCCGAAACAACGATGGCTTGATACGCTGGATGGGGATTTAAAAGCCTCGAGATTGCATTCAGATCAGGCATTCGATAGAGCCAAATGACGAAGCCGATCACGACGAGCCGACCCCACTTGTGACCGGGACAAAGGATGAAGAAAAAGAAGAAAATGATCATTGCTGAGACTTATCCACATTTAAGGTGCAATTACCAGCCTGGATGGCTTGCAGCCCAAATCCACTTGGTGGCAGAAGAACTTGTGTCGTGACTGGATGTCGGATACCAGTCAACTCAGCTATAAATGAATGAATACTTGAGTCGAATCGAATTTTGATAAAGCCACCGTAACTCTGCCCTCAATATAAATTTAATTCTAAGTAAGACATATATAGATAAAATACTGGTTTAATTTGTTGAATGTGGCTAAGTTCATTGTTTGACTTAATTTTCTTATTTGAAGAATCCCTTGTTAGTAGGAAGTCGAAAGTTTACTTAGATATTATCCTGTTTTTCCTAAGCTTGAGGGTTATAGTGCGATCTGATGGTGGAGCTGATGTCTTTGGAAGAATTCATTAACGAAATGAAACAAAATATAGGAAACAGTTTATGAATCGAATCAGGGGAATAAGAACCAATAAGAAAACTAATGTCCTCTATCTTAACTGAACATGAAGTAGCACCTCATGAGTATGCATCATTAGACTAAAGTACGGTCACGAACCCTAAATTAAATATCCAAGACCCGAAACAATGGCGTAATTTGAATCAGGACCGAGTCCTAAAAGTAAGTAGCAACAGGATTAATATTAACCAAATAATGATTTCAGGTATATCCTCTTCAAATCAAACAAACATCGTAAAGACCAGCACTGCTGGTGGGGTATTACTCATATAATTATTAATCCTACAAATATTGTTTAACCCAATTGCGTATCAAATTGACTTTTATAAAAACATGAAATCCAATACGCATTACAATTCATAAAGTCAGATTTCGATCAATTATCCTTTGTACCATCAAAAACCTTAATTCAAATCCCTAAATTATTACCCTCTATGCGAAGGTTTCACTGATTTATTCATAAGCCTTCGATGGAAAAAAAGGTTCGATTGAGAAATTTGCAATGAAATTCGTTTGTTGAGATTTTTTGACTTCTCTATTCCAATAAACCTTTCACCGCATGCAAAGAGCGTATTTTTGCATCTTACGAACCCCTTTAAGTGTTCAGTGAAAGGGATATCCTTAATATCATCATCATAGGCAAACATTCATGAATGAACCCCGAAGAAGCGAAAAGCATCTGCAGAATTACAAACATACATAAATGTTAATACATTTTGAAAACTCTCTTGACTGTTTCCGCGTCAGTGGATATTCAATGGATTGAAAGAAGAAGACCCTGTCCAGGATTCGCTTCCGCTCTGTACATAGTATTTAGAAGGGAGGATGAGTGTTATGCAAATTGAGCGTTATCTGTACTAATTTGAATGCAGTTGTCACATTGACACCCCTGAACAATGGGACTGTGCAAAGGATGTGTAAGGGATCGTCTCAACTTTTTTTTACAGGGATGTACGCACAGTTGGGTACGCATACGTACATACCGCGTTTAATGCTAATCAAAATTGTTAACGTGACGTTAATTGTTCTCGGGTTAAATCCCTTTTTAATATTTACGACTGTGATAGGGAATGTAATTTTTTATTAACACTACATCAGGTTTTTGGTTAATAGATACATTTGTGTCTATGAATACATTCTGGAGTGAATTATAGCGAGAGGTTGGCTCTACTTGCGAAGTTCTGTGCGAAGGATACGGTGTGTTAACAAAGAATTGACACGGAAGGACGAAATTGTCAAATAAATTTGAATTGAAGGTTATCATCTAACTGAGTGCAAATTTATCTATTAAAATATATTTGCTATGATGTTGCGTTTGTTGCACCAATATTGGTTTTTGCTATTTAAGGGATGTTCTCTGTACAAGGAACCTTTTTGGATACACGAAAAGTGAATGTGACCAAGTCTTGCTGTCAAAGGCAAAATAAAACTTTTTATTAAAAATGATGCTGTACTGGACACAATGTTTGCGTTTATTCTACTCGTATATGTGAAAGAAAATGCAAAGAGAGAGATGTCGGTCCTGTCTTTACTATGTTGTTATAAATATCTTATATTTTAAATTCCTTCCTTTGGTTCTATTACCCCTAGTCCATTGTGTGTTTTTTTTAATTGTTTATCTTTTTCAATTAATCTGTTACTAGGGATATCAGCTCGGTCGTAAACTTGGTCAAATGACCATAAAGTTGGATTATCTTTTTATTAACAGCTTAACTTTTTTGAAGAGGATATAATTTTGAACTCTCGTTTCCTATTAATGATTTTTCAATTTTGCCAACAACAAATAGAACGCATGGGAAAAGATTAAAATACGAGAAAACTATAATATTGCCAAACGAAGAGCAAATCACCTTTGGATACTTGTTCAGAATGTGAATGTTTTGAAGCAATAGCCATTAAAAGTGCTGTTGCTGAATACTTTTTTGAAATTGAAAACTTCTGGAGATGCTCCAAGCGAAAGTTAATAATTTATTACTGTAACGTCGACATCCTTAGTCTCTTTTGGATACCAATGAGTCGTATGTATCATACCAAAAAAAGGTATACGTATTCCAATATGATAATGGCGTAGTACTCATTGGTTTACCTGCAATACCAGATCCAAACCGGAGAACATTCAACACTCCCCTGGAGGCATTATGCTCTTTATCATGGAGTCAGTTTATCTGGAGCAGATTCTTAGCTCGGTATCGGTATAGTTGATGGTTTTCAAGTCAGTGTGACATGACACTACGTGCTTTTGCTATAACTTTACAACGAAGGGCACGATGCCGTACTAGCCGCGATTGACGTACGTGATCAGAGCAATTCAGATTGAACCGCGAGGCAGGGTTCATTGCCTATTATTTGGAACTGTAGAGATTGGCAGGGCAAATGGTCTTAAATATGCTTTTAGCGATGTATTCTAATTTTGTATACAAAGCGCCTAAAAACGAACTTCATCTTTTTAAATGCTTCATATGCAATGAAACTATTATAGTTTAGATAGAAAAATGAACTGAAACCGAAACGAAAAATTCCGACATTTCAGCAGAACAATACCCTTAGAAGATAAATACCACGCCGTTTCTTGCATTCGACTACCCTTTTCTTGAAATTAGTAATTACGTTTCGGAGAATGTTCTTCCTAATTTTCGAAATTTTGTTTCCGATTGCAAATTTTAGGGCTCGATATCTCTTGGATTATTTGAAAACATATTGCTTTTCAGAGGACCCACAAAAAAAAAAATTCAGTGGCAGTCCAGATTTTAGACTGCTTGAAGAGTCAAAGAAAATCCATGTTACCGCAGGCCAACCAAGTCCCTTCCAGTTTGTTGAATACTTCGGTAGAAATATGGGAAATATTCTACCGTACGCAAAGAGGGTATGAAAACATATTTATATTACTAGGTAGCGGCTGCCGTTGACGGGGACGTTCAAAGCCCTCACCTTCGAAAAAGTAGGGTTAAATGATCACCTTGACCGGGGGAACGATACTGGTAGGCGTAATTTTCGCGTTCTCATAGTACCGCATATTATCTGTTGACATTCCTGTCTAAATCGAAATGAGCTTCATCACTGAATAAAACTCTTCCGAATAGACTTTAGTTAATCTTGTCAAACATTTTCTCACAGTATTTCAGCCGATCAGCTGATTTCTACTTTTGGGTGAACTGGATTTGAAAGGGATGCATGTTCAGATCCCTTTTAATCATTTGTCGAAGGGAGATGTGGGGAATTTTCTCTGTGGGGGCTTCGTGTCAATGCTGCACGCATGTTTTCTATAGGTCCTGGTAGACCTCAGACGCTCGTGATTTACAACCTTTCATAAGTGTTTCGTCAAAGGTTTTTACCCAATTCAATGTGCTTTCCAGAGGACTTTCATTACGTTTTAAAGTAAGTTCTATTTAAAACGCGTGTTACGCGGCATGATGAACACTAACCAACTGTTGTCACATCAAATGGCATTACTCTGGCTACTTAGGAGTATTTGTTTAGTTATTCTAATCCTAATCGTTTCCGCATGCTGGCTCTAAGTCTCTAAATTACCGAAGATGATGATCATGATTCATCAACGCCTTAGTGCAACCATATTGAGTTCAGGAAGCTCTCTATTTGGGTCAAAAATCCTAAGCTGAATTGACCTAGAAAACCCGAAACAGTTGAAGTCACGAAAGGGATTGATTGGTTAGGCCGCACCTGCTACAATCGAACAAACCCGCATTACGGGATCGACCGAAAAGGGAAACTAAAATCAAAGAAGAAAGATACTCCAGCATTATGTCTTCCCAAGTTTCCAGCTGGAATGCGACATAGTTTGGTGACACCCCCATTTTTCAGTCTAATAAAACGGGATATGCTCTTCATGCTGGAAATTTCTCTCAAAGGGGGTAAGGGAAAGGCTAGGTGGGGAATAATTATGCAAACTTGCTGGATGAGTCCGGTACAGGGCGGGAAGAGGGTGAATATTTCCGATGACCTTTCCGAGTGCAACTTCTACACTGCTGTGGTTGGGTGGTTAAGTTCACATGTGTTTGCGATGAAAAATGTCTAGACTACCTATGTTCTCCAGCTTGTATTACATCAAAATGGATTTGGAAAGAGAGGCAAGTAGAGTTGGACTGAAGGTAAACATCAACAAAACCCAGGTTCTCAGTCTCACCGGTCATCGCACTCTCTCTATCTGCATCAATGGCCAAAGCATCGAAGGCGTCGATTAATTAAGAAGCGTGGCTTCTGTCGACGATTTCATCGAACTGAATGTTGCCGGACGCATTAACAGCGCTAGATCTGTTTTCATTGCCATGTCTGAAATCTGAAAATGCAGTTATCTCAACACGAAGATCAAGTTGATACTGTTCTTTGCTAGTGTCATTTTACAATGCATAGTAATTTTGTATTTGTTGTAATTTGTACAAAAAATGCCTGTAACTGCTTTCGGCCACGCTATTCCCAGGCTGAAGGCAAGGCAGCATTTGAAAAGGTTGCCTCTACTCTGGACGAAACCGCTATGGAGATGATCAAGTATAGCAAACTATCAAGTATTATCGTAATTTCAACCTACATCCACAATACCTACGATTGAATTACTTTCTCCTAACAAAACAGAAGAATTTATGGATAAAGAAGGTAAGATGGCTCAAAGGTCGCTATACTCCAACGAAAACAATAGTAAAAAAAGGATACCTCTAAGACTCGCAGGCGGAATCAGAACGCAATCAAGAGTAGCGTGGGAAGGACCCTAGAAGAATTCGGCATGGGAAACGTGTTTGACCTTAACGGGAGGCACTGTGTCAGTTCCCATAAATTTACATAGGGCATGATCACGTGGCTTGGCGGGACATCCTGGTTTGCCGCCCAGGTAGTAAGAAATGTTATGAACCAAATCACTCACACACAACGTTGATCCTTGGAGCAGTTGGCTTCATCTACAAATCGAAAGAAGAAAAAAGCCAGTACAGAGAAAATGCCGAAGGGAGCGCAGCAGATATTTCGGTCTGTAACAGACAGTGTGGGATGGAAAAAATCAAAAATAGCAGGAATAGGAATGGTAGATGCACTGAGAGTCCCATTAAGAGAGGTAGGAAATAACTGCTTCCAATTTAAAGGCGAAATCGAATCTAGCTTACGATATTAAATGGGCCACCCCGCTATCACACTACTATTTCACTACAGACACTGTTTTCAACACTAGGCATACTTACAGCTTGAGTGATGCCACAAATCCTCTTGCCCCCTCAAATACACAATGAAATAGATTCTCAAGTGCTGGACCCATGTTCAGACAGTTTCCTGTCTGGGCTGTTCGCCAAAGAACAGACTCAGATTCCCTTAATGGCCTCAAGTTTCTTCGCAAAAGTTGTCGATTGCCAATAAGAGTTTAAGTTCAAATCATATCCGTCCCAATCTGAAGAAGGGTCTGGACAAAGACTGTCGAGATGCCGAAAACCAGTTTTTGTATTGTGATTGTAGAGGCAGATCATTAGGATCAACACTTGAATGATCTGGGACTCAAATTAGTAATGCTTCCCTGAGTCTACAGAATGTTGGTAGTATTGCTGGCAGTTCCTTAGCAGCTGGCTAGATATGGGCCATCTCTTTAATCTTCATAACGGTGCTCGTGCTGCGCAAATATTCTTTTACTATCAATAGGAATGTGTATATCTTCAATGAGAATCCATTCGTCATTTTTCCGAGAGATTAGCCCAATTTCATAATTGGGTTTCCCAAAAAATATGTTAGAATGCGCAATAGACCCACTTCCATAACTCACCCACTGGTGAAGCTCGTTATGTCCGTAATTGCAAAGGGTCATGACCGTCTAACAACCATTCATTTGCTTTCGTGGTTTTTCTTTACTATCTTCAGCCTTCAACAAGGCTTGCTCGTCTTGATTGGTTGTGCCAAAGTTCACTCCGTTGTGTGCCCGATTTTGGTAGGGTCGAGAGGCTCTCAAATATCAGCGTATCAAGTCACCGTTGTTTCAGTGGGCTTTTGGTCATTTCTCATTGACTTTGATGTTCGGACCAATTTTGGCAAGTGGGCTTTCATGAGCCCAAATTAGATGTCTATATCACCCAGGATGCCTTTCTCGCAATTTCTCTACGATGGATGCAACCTCGTATCGTGGTTATGATACTGTATTTGATTATTTCAAATGGCGTATGGCATTTCCAAAGCGTCAATCTTATGGAGCCTACGCGCTTCGTCATCTGCTTTCTATTTCTTTTCCAGGTGAAAGAGGGGTGGATTAAGATTAGTTTAGATTGTTCAAATAACGCTTAGGCAACTGAGCTTTAAATAGATACTCAAAGATACATGGATACATCAGCGATCCTGACCATGTCTCTATTGCTGCTGGAGAAAGTATAGAATATTTGTCCTGCAGAAACTACAGCAGAAACCGGAGAAACAGGGTAAAATATCCCCTATAACATCTTGTTACAATCGTCTTCTTTTCGCCCTGCCTATTCTACCTGTGAAGAATCCAATTGATTAGCAGTAGATCAGTTTCATACTATTTTGCTACGTTACAGATTCCAGAGAACGACGTCTTTCGAATGAACTCCTTTAATAACCATGAATGTGCTCAAAACAGATCTCTTTTTAGATATCGCTTTTCTAGTCTTCAGCTGTCATCTTGTGAAGTGCTGTCTCATGAATTTGTCTTTCTGCCAGACATCCATATTCAACTAATTTGGCAGAAGGAACTTGAGCTAATTGGTCTTGTGAGAGTAATTATCACTCTTGCGTCCCATGGCTCTGGATTTGGAAAGAAAGGCAAGTAGAGTTGGACTGAAGATAAATGCCAACAAAACAAAGGTTCTCAGTCTGATGGGTTATCGCTCTCTCACTATCCGCATTAATGGGCAGAGCATCGAAGGCGGCGATCAATTTGTATATCTAGGAGATGTGCTTCCTGCCGGCGACGGTACCGCACTAGATGTTGTCCGATGTCTTAACAGCGCTAGATTTCGCTTTCGCTGCCCTTTCTTAAATCTAGAAATGCAGCTATCTCAATCATCATCATAATCAACGGCGCAACAACCGGTATCCGGTCTAGACTTGCCTTAATAAGGAGCTCCAGATACCCCAGTTTTGCGCCGAGATCCACCAATTTTATATGCCTAAAAGCTATCTGGCGTCCTGACATAAGCCATGATTCCATCTCAGGCAGAGTCTGCCTCGTTTTCTTTTAGTTATCTCAATACTAAGATTAAGTTGAGACTGTTCTGGGCTAGTGTTTTTTCTGTGTTGCTAAACAGGAGTAGAACATGAAAGTGAAAGTGTTGCACAAAAGTTCCAAACTTTTGCCAATACCTTTCTGCGTCGTATCATTTTAGAGCGTTGCCCTGACACTATCACAAATGAACAACTTGGTCGGCCCAAGGCCACTTGCGTTGAATAGTAGAGGACGAGTGCGAGCATCTCGGGAAGCCGTGGGGGAAGCTGAAGCACGAAACGTAGACGTGGCCGACGCTCTATACCTTACCAAGGGGTGAAGGGCAACCATGTATATATTTTTCCTTATTTGGTTTCATAATCATTACACTTAATATCGCGCAAATTATTGGCCTGCAACAATGGGACAACACAAAGGTGAATACAAACATCCATAACTAACCGTGATTCGAATCCGTATTAGCAAGATCGAGAGGCTGACATTCAATGAAATCGGCCATCGCACTGTGTACCTAGGGCCTCAAGAAACGTGGTCTGTTCTCGAAGGCTTCCGCAGCATGGTCGCTAGGGGAATGTCCTTTTCACAGGCTTCTGAATTTCTTTTCACCAACCACAGTGTACGGTTGACTTAATTTTTAAAGTTCCAGTGGGTTCCTCTTCTACACTGCTGAATCCGAGCTCCATCATTATTATCCATCCAGATTAAAGTAGGACATCCTCCAGACCAGTAAATATATGTACAGCCCTTTTTCCAAATGATGTTAGTAAAAGGTTGTAATTATACTTAGTTTCTGACCGAATAACTTCATTATTCCATAAATTTTCAAGTTTCTCTAATTTACCTGGAAAATAGTCAACTCTAACTTAAAGGTCGGATGTTGTAAGAGTTGCAATGAAACAAGGGCAGCCATTTAACTGTCAGTAAACATAAGGAGGCTAAGGGTGACTATACAGAATTACTTACGGTGGAGAGCTTGTTGTTCATTCTTCTCCTAGAATAAGAAGGGTGGCTGGAGACTAAGAACAAAAACCATTCATAATTGAAATATTTTAGACCCTGAAATTCTAGACCACTTCTTTTCAAAATGAGAACAAAGTACAACTGATTCAAAACTATTTTTATATTATGCACAGGTAGTTGGTACAGTTTCTCAAGGAAAAGATGGCGAAGGGTTTGCTACTTCTATTGCACAAATATGTGATATGCATATAGTTAACAATTTCCCTAAGATTAGTGGGGAGGGGCGGAGGGGCGAGTTTCTGTCCAATGTTTTAATTGCTTCAACATTAGCAATGTTAAGAGGAAAGTTTTGACTGACTGACAAAGAGCCGCAAATGTCCACTAATTGTCGCATTATGAAATATTAAACGCCCACATTATAACATTAAAATTATTAATTTAATTACGCGTATCAATTACATCTTGTCAATATCGATTATACGCGTGTATCGTCTCTTCCATAAACAACAATGCAACCAGAACATAAACATGAATTACGAAAAACCATTTACAATCATTTCCACACAGAAAATATGGTTTGTGGTTGAATTACATAAATAATGTACCTCCTTGAATCCCTCATATCACAAAGCACCCCAACTCCAAGCATTACAACTTGAAAAATGGATGCTTAGATACACTAATACATAGAATAAAGTATTTCGTTCTATCCTATCTTGCTGATAAGCGAGCATGCCATGTAGGATATTCCACAACATTCTGCCACCATCCTCTGAAAGTTCACTTCTCACCCTGTCTCTCAATCAAAACACCACCCCAAATACTCGAAAAACGTTTATCCCCCAAACGAAGCATAGCAGACGGAACAGATAACACACGCCTCAAAACAACTTTTCCATATCCCGCGGGGAGTTGGGAAAACTCATTGTTCCGTTTTTATGCCAACGTCCACGTTATTCGAATACATGGAAAATGATTTTTCACAGTCGTCCCTAAGCCCCGATGGTATCCTCTTTATATTTGCTATCCCATCTCACTCTCCACTTTGGAAAATTTCGCTACGCTCACATACACATGCTCGTTGTATGGAAAAACCGAAATTATATTCCTTTTACGTAACTATATATGTTCTCTATCTATGACTGTAAAAATGACGTTCAGGATTCGCTGGAAATCCCCAAACACGGACAGATATATCTAGTCCCCGGCCAAAACTGGAACGAATCCTGAAGCGTTGTGTGGCCCATATTCCATCTCCAAACCGCCCGTCGCACAGTTGGACATGTCGTGAAGCTTTTGAAAAGGATGCAAATATTGCGCAAGTCTCGTACAAAAGTTCGGAAATGGATTCGTGTGAAAGCACATGTTTATAGGATTCACACAGGATGCGATCAGACTGTATTCTCTATGTGTTTGTTGATACATAATGTAACTTTTATTTCAGTCTTTTTGGGGGCGACAGTGATTGCCAAACGTGCGGGTTGTTCGGGGTACTTATGAGCCGCGGAGTTGGGACGAATTTTGGAGAGAGGATCTTCGAGACTCAGGACTCAAAACTTACGAGTATCCTTCCTGAATTGTATCTATCTATGCGTCGTTTCTCTACTCAACGAATTGAACTTCCGGAAAAGGGGCTATTTTCCACTATATTGCGCCAATTTCCCGGCGAACTCACAAGTGCTCCCATAATCCGCAATTCGGGAAGCACTGGCATAAAACTCATGAAAGCCAACTGACTATAAACAACTTACATTAACTTCATGTGATCTCTTTGCTCTCCTGCTGATTATATGTACGTACTCTTAATGATTGTACAATTTTCGCAGCATCCCGGATTTTTCGTGCCCGCCCTATTATGCCCCTCCCTTGTGAATTAGCTAAAAGGATAACAAGGATAACGAACGAACATTGCTCTGTCATGATATCAGGACAACGGCATACACACAATACATCCAAACACACACATCGTATCCTCGTCTGATTCAAGGCGAAAGGAGCAAGCGTATCATCCCATCTGTGCCGATGAGAAGGATGAAAAGTGGAAGAAGAATGATATTCAACTAGAAAACTACAGGAGAAAACACACATTGACGGAGAAGAGGGTAATGTGTTGCAAATGGAGAGGATTTTCTATCTGAGCACAATTCCGCAAGAATTAGATTTAGGACTGAGATTCAACTCGAAGGCATTCACCCCCCGGGGGGAAGCTCATTGTGTACATATATACAGCATCCCAGGGGTTGCTTGTATCTTACAGCCAAGAGATACCCTCGTTCCGGACGCTGAGCTCTACAGCTCTCGGTCCTTCTGTCATCAGGATGGTAAAGTAAACATTTCCGACACAACACATGCATATACCCGAGTCCGACATTATCATTGGACGGATCCCGCCCCGCTTATGGAACACAAGATACCGAGATTTCAGTTTGTGCATGAACGGTCGGTCCATCCGTAGATATTTGGATGCTGTGCGGTTTTGTATCTACAATTCGGACGTTCGGTTGTTCAGATACTGGGCTGTGTGAATATTCGCTGGTTCATCCCTAGAATTGTATTCGTATCTCACCATACATACGTGTTTATCTCTGTGCCCTCTGGAAGGGAAACACCGCCTCATCAGATTCGATTCGGAATTTGAAGCGAATCCATGTCAGATCCGAAGGATCTATTCGTTTGTGTGCAATCTGTATAGTTTTTGATCTGGAGGGTTGGGTCGTCCGACAAGTAGGGGTGAATTATTTCAGGTTTCGTATCGTCCTGCCAGGAATATCCTGATCCTTGATCGTTGTTGGTTTGACAATTAAATCAAAACAAATTCAGTTTAACCAAAGCATCCATCAGACAGACAACATCCCGTAGTGATTTTTCCATTCTGTTCTGGTTGGATGTCGATTGTTTTAGCGGTAAATGTGGATTCAGAAGGATTTAATTAAATCGAGTGGATGTTACCAATCGTAGGGTAGTGACAAGTGCTAGGTTTTGTGAAACAATTGGACTGAAATTGGTGGAAATATTTAAGCGGTTGGAAGTGCAGAAATGATAAAACAAAGGAAAGCAGTGATGATAACAGCTTTCGGCAAATAGAGTGTGGATATGAATTCAGTGAATTAGTGAGAAGAGGACTATAGTGTTGCAAGGATACCCACGCTGAGGAAAAACAAACGATAATTAATGCTGTTCGATCGGTATAATATGTCAGGTATTATGTCTTTCAATGTTTTTAGTCATTTAGTGATTTCACACCTGGATCCTGTTCAGGATAGCCTGGAATACCAATGAGGTCCCTATGTTACGGTTACTCGGTATCTTCGCATATTAAAATTGTCCAACCGAGTTTTTGAGGTGTAGCTATAAAATAGAGCCCAATCCCAGGGGCTGTCACATTACGGAAGTGGATGACTGACGATATGAATTGAGCCAGGAGTGAACAATTTGTTTAATGGATTAGATTCGAATGTCAAAATGAGTTAAACCAATTGGAAACTTCTGCATTAATCCTTCTGTTTTCATTAGTTCCAAATATTTTAATGGGAGTAATAGTTACCTGCGAGAAAGAATACATTTTCTTTTTATTCAATTGCACGGAATGGGGGTTGAAAAGGAAGGTTTGCATCAATTTGATATGGATTTTATAATAGACTTCAAAGTTGGAGATGGTCATATATCAGACCAGATATTAAGGTCGTCATTTTATGTAAATGGTATCTTTTGTTTAAATAGTAAACCGACCAATCGATTGATTTGCTTTCAGTCCTATATTAACACTGCTCATTTGGAAAGGATTACTTGATAACCGGATTATGGATAGAAAATTTGGCCCCGGGGTGAAAATTATTTGGAAAAACTGGGCCTGGAATAAAAATTGGTCGGGTTCCCCAATGATCCCTCCTTTTTATCCGATTTTCTATTCCGGGCTCCCGAAAAAATTCCGGTCCAAGAAGGAATCCCCTACTCCCCGGGCCAGACTTGGTTGATACTTAACTCTTTTTGCATTGGACAGTTTGTAAAAGGCTGTTAGGATGCTTTTGGCCTTTCGAACTTGAAGAAAACCATAAAATAGCGTAAGACCATCAGGAGGGCACTTAGGGCCAAAATGTTATCTATTGTTGTTCATATGGAAAATTTAATATTTTCAAGTTCAGAGAACTGCCTTCAAGCCTTCATTTGGCGCTGTTCATTTAATATTGGAGTATTTCCAAAGATTTGAGTTTTGCGTTATTGTAGCGCATCAGTCGAAATACTAATTACCTTCAAACATAGTAACCAAGGATTAGACCAATTTACTAAAGAGCGATGAGCCTTCTACAACGCCTCTGACTATACGTTGATTGACTTTATTAATCCCAGATCACTTTTCCTTTGCAATATTTTCACCTTCACTACCCCGAGGCGGAGTTCATTGCCTTTGATAGTCCGGCAGCACTCAAAACTATAGAGGGCAACAAGGCGAACTACCCTGTGATTTTTAACGTAAAACCTTCGCTATTGCTTGGATAACAATGAACGCCAGTTGTGTAAATGATAAACGGCAAAATCAATTAGACATAAGGTGTCATTATATTAATCAGAGATCGGAACATATGTCATCAGTTAAGAATTCGTGTGATACCCTGACCCAGTAGTTAAGTTTTTCAAAATTGAAAGGTTTGTCTTATGCAATACGCTTTTGACGACGGGTCCCAATGAAATTCTCTTGCTATCCCAGATAATGGTAGCCAATTCTTTCTATCCACTGCGTCAAATGTTGCTTAGGCTCCGAATCATATTGACGACTTTAGGTTTCACCAATGGGTTCGTTTCGTTCACTCTAGCACAACTCCAAAAAATCTTAATAGCTTTCCAACCATTGCTGCTTATCGAGTGATCTAAGCATTCGCGTTACCCTAATGGGCACTAATTTTTCAATGTTCATTTGTTCATCATGTTTCCAATTCATTCTCTGCTTAACTGTACTTCTTCTGCTATCTGTCAGAATTTATTTCTTCGATCTGCCGATACCGATTTTTCTATTTTTTTTTTTACTTTCTACTCTCTACCATCACTGGGCGATCCAGACGGGAGTCGTATTTTCCGGTTTCTGGTTTTTGTTGAAATAACCGAAACCATTTTTTAACTTTATATATAGAAGCACAGAATCCTCAAGGACGGATGACAGTTTTTTAAAGAGAAAATTTTCGGATTATTTTCTTTTTTAAAAAGAAAACTAATCACAACGCGTTGCTTGAAATTTTTCAAATTTGGATTCCGTTAAATACAAAAAAAATACTTCAAATTCCAGAAGGAAAACAGCAAGAACCTATTGAATTGCCTACAAAAATTGATTAAGTCCACTTTTTGGCAAAAATGACTTTTTATAATAATTTAGTTCCTCGAAAACTCCCCTAAAAGGCAATAATTTAACCCCGATGATCAGAGCATCTTGAGGAGACTACTCGGCCACTCGCCTCATCCTAGTAAGGAAACCTATTGCTTTTAGCCTTCTCTTTGCGACAAGGTCCACGTCTCGCATCCATACAGTAGCACGGGCTTAGTTAATATCTAGTAGATGCCCAATTTATTGCATCTGTGTATTTTTCTCTACCTCATTATGATGAGGACCGCATAAAATGTTTTAAGAGCAGTAGCGATCCGCCTTTGGAGTTCTCGTTTTTCGTTTTCGTCCTTTTGAAAGTAGCGCTCTTAGGTAGACGAATTGGTCCACTTGTTCGCCCATTGCAATATTCTGCATACTAACAGCCACCTTTCGAGTTTGGGTCATGTATTTTGTTCTGGATTCAATGACCTTGAGCCCCATTTCACTCGCTGCTCACTCAGACTGCTCGAACACTTCCTTCGCAACAAACATCGCTCGGGCGAGAATATCCACGTCGTCTGCGTACGCCACAAGTTGGGTGGATTTTACCAGTAACGTACTCCTGGTATCAACTGAGGCCACCTTTCTGACAACGTATTCGACCACTAAATTAAAGAGGGTGAGGATGACACCATCTTCTTGCCTAAGTCCTGACACCCTGACAGCTTTGTGTCAATTCATATTGGATTTTTACCTGGCCGTCTTTGTTAATCATTATGGTTTTCACTAGCCGGACTAGCTGCAGTGAGACTTTTAGCCCGATTATTGTTCTGTAAAGGACATTATGATTTACACTATCATATGCCTGACAGAAGTCAACCAACATTTGGTGTACATCGATGCTGTATTCCCAGCACTTTCAAGCACTTGCTTAACTGTGAATATCTGGTCCGTGGTCGATCGCCCGGATCTGAAGTCACTTTCGCCGAAAAAGTTATCTGTATACTATCTCAGTCGTCATTCTGTCACATTTTTTAGCACCTTTTAGTAGGTGAGATCGTCCTATAGCTTTCGCAACACAGATGATCACCCTTTTTGTATACTGGACAAATTATACCTTTCATCCAGTCGTCAGATAATTATTCGGATGTCCAGATTTTGCTGATTAGTTTTTAAATTCGACTGGTGATCTCTGTCCCCCCCTTCTTTTAAGAGCTCGGCTGGGATGCCATCAGTGGTGGGAGCTTTATCGGGCTTTGATTTAAACAAAGTCGGGGGTTTGGGCGATTGTTCTCCGTTCGGGTCATTCGGAGTGACAAAGGGATAGAAATGTGTCGTCGTTGTGTTGAAGAGGTCTTCCCGTAATGATATTGTCACTCTGATCTCTACAAAGGGTGGTTTATGGCTTAAAACCTGTCCTCATTTCCTTTCACTGTGCTAAATGCTAGCCGTCGTTCTTCCTTAAACTGTCGTCAAGTGTTAAAATTTTGTTGTTATTGAACTTTCGTTCGTTCGTGATACTTGGCTTTCCTGGCTCGGGTTTGCCTTTCGAATAGTAGTCGGTAAGCTTCGTTTTTCGTGTTAGTCACTTCCAGGCAGCATCATTGAACCATTTGTTACGGCGCCTCCGTTCTGTATGCCCAAGGGTGTTTTTAGTTGCACTCTGGATACCATTCCTAATTTTCCACAAGATTTCGTCACTACTCTCTTCAGGACCAGCATGAGGTAGTGTGTTTAAATGTGCCAAATCGGGAGTCCATCTCCAGTGACTGTGGCCGTTTTTTGGCTATTTGACAGCAGTATTTCCCTCTAACCAGAAAATGGTCCGAATCGCAAATAGCAAATCGTAGTGTCGTCAAGTCCAATATATTTGAGGCGGCCCTTTTTTCGATGAGGACGCGGTCAATGAATGTCTACCCGTACCCGTGGGCATCATTTTATATATGTTCTTATGGGGAAAGAAAGTGGGGTTTACGACTAAATTTTTGTTGCTGGCGAATTCGATGAGTCTTTGACCATTATTGTTTGTTTCATTATGGAGGATATGGTCTCCTGTTATGCTTCTATGGAACAGTTCCTTGCCAATTTTAGGGTTGAAGTCTACCAATAATACTTTGATGTCTTTGGAGGGAAACCCGTCAAAAGTTCTGTCCAGTTGGGGGTAGAAATCGTCTTTAATGACGTCATTTTTGTCTTCCGTTGGTGAATGGCGGTTGATACACTACACATTGGGGAACTTTATCTTGAAGTGTATAAAGCAGATTCGTTCGTTAATTGGTTTGAAATCAGTTACCAGCCGCCTAAATGTATTGCCTGCGACAAAGGCGATACCGAATTCGCTTCGCTCCCGAACCATTTCATTTCTTGGTGCTCGAGGATGCTAATGGAGAAGCTCCTGCAGTGTACCCATTCGAAAAACGGATCGCACATTCCAAGACCCATAAATCTATTTTACGTTGCCGAAGTCATTGTTGCTCGATTCGTCCAATCCGGGGCTGTATACTGGGCTCCTGGAAACGTCGATATTTTCCGAGAAAACGTTCGCTCAACACCTTACCGATCTGGAGAGTTTTTTCCGTTTTGCGGCGCGGAAAGCTCGCCTTCATCCTCCTCCGTCTGCTCTTTTGATTGTAAAACACCCAGTGTTCACCGTGTGGAGGTGGAGGTAGGATTCTATATCAGACCTGTCGATGTTAAAATACAGGAGGTGTTTCACAGAATTTGTACTAACGGTGTGCCAGATCACGGTGTCGTCCTGTGATCCTCACTACCATTTGATCTCTGCGCCATCGTACATGGTTCGCTTGAATGCGTTTCAATTGCTCGCAGGGCTTTCTGAGATGGCTCCACACCTTCTCTACTGTTCTACGCCAAGTGCCCTTTTGGGGCTGCCCACTCGTCGGCCACCTTGAGAGAAGCGTGAACAATGAAATTATAGCCTGCCTTCATTGTGTAACCTACCCAGCGCCATTTATGCCGGCCGATCGCATCACGTACGCGTGACAGGCTTGTGCACCGACCAAGTTCTTCGTTAAAAATAGTATCAGGCTACCGTACTTAGATGATAGAATATAGTAAATAGTATTTATCTTTAAAGCCTTTCATCATCGTAGTTATGTCCTCTGAATAATTGAGCCTCTTCATTTGAATGACATGAATATCTCTTCAGTTCGCAGAACCAATAGTTTAACATACTTTATATACAACCTCTAGAGGTTGTGCAGTACTCGCAAGTGGGATCTGATACAGGTTTCTAGTTATGGCTTGCTGATAAAGCTGGTTTTTGCCATGTTCAAAAGTTCCACCAACTCAATTGCTTTTAATTATATCTTTATTCTAAAGCATTTTCTACATTTCTTTAGTTTAGTGTTTTCTACAAATTGGGGTCTAAATACTAGTGTTTTCTATTCACTCCTTTGTGGAGGATAGGGCGTCCACACAGTCAGGTTGTACTTCAGTTTTACTATCATCAACACTGTGCAAGTGAGAAGCTCTAAATATAATTCGACGAAAATCTTTTTAATACCAACTTTTACCATGTTGAATTCAAATTAATCAAACAAAGTAGCTTTTATTTGATGAATTTACCTTGAATGGTCAAGGTTGCCTCTTTTCTATTGCCAGATAGAACTTCATAGTCCATTTATTTAGTCGATTTATAGTTATGATTCAAATAAAGATAAAAGTTCAGATGTGAATCTTCGAAAATAGGCATAGAGGGTTATCAAAACTATTTATTCTTAACTATTATACTTTGTGTAATGCATATAATTAAGCTAGAGTGTGGAAAAAGTGTTAGATATTAACTTTGATTTCAATCTTGAATAGACACTTTCTTCACTTTCTTCTTTTCAATAAGATTCCTTACTGCATTTCAAGCTAGCCTTGTACTGCTAGAAAAAATCATCCTTTCTTTCTATCTGTTGGTACCGATTTGTTGTATCTAAGTGGTAACATTTAACTTCTATTTGTGTTCAGTGGTTCCAACTTATCCAATACCATACGACACAAATTTTTACACAATAATTTTTAGGAAAGTTCGAAAGATATATAAATTTGGGTGTAATAAGTGAAGTATCTTAGGAGAGTGCTAATTTAACGATTTGTGATATTCAAAATAGAGGAGAAAAAAGAAAAAAAGTGGTCATCAATTCAGAAACTCCATAAGATAGATACCGAATATTTGTATTATTGCAATGATGCAGAAATTTATTTTTTGCGACCACTTTATTGGTGTTCATTTAATTATCATTAATTAAATAAGTATCTCTTTCTAAAGAAGACTTTTTCAGTAAAATTAGTATTGATGTAATGAATTGTAGATGGAATGAATGTTAATTCATTCATTTCCAAGTGTATTTGCTAATTCAAGAATGTCTAATCTTAGTATTCACACCCAGAATTTGTCTACCATCTAGAAAATAAGGAAATGGATACAATCTCACTTTATTGCGGAAGAACCCTTAGTTATATGTTACATATATACTTACATTCTTTGCTTTAATCATATAGTTGACTTTTGTTTATTATTATAGTTGACTATTGTTATTATTATGTTAACATTGGAATTTGATATAATTGTCCATGATGTAATCAGCACTAAAATGTGTATACATGATTACATTACATTCATTAGATTATCCTAAGTGAGTACATACATATTCGTATGTTTGGATAAAAGGGTGAATAATATCAAGAAGGCCATATTAGTGAGTTTTCGTTCTATTTCTGTGAGTAAAAGTAATCAGGCTGTAGGTTGGGAAACTCCGTTATCTTTTTGGATATTTTCAAGCTGAGTCCTAGCGTCTTACATGAATACTGTCCCCTCTGGAAATATTAAATCACTCCTTGTGATTAATAAATTCAATGAGTTGACATAACTGATAAACATATTCAGATCATGTTTTGGATAAATCTTTAATATTGTGAAACTACCATTTTTCGTTGATTTGCATTTTCTTCAGTCACGTCATATGATATTTTTTTCTTTGGGAATTATGATAAAATTTCATAGATATGAGTTCAAGTAAATAAAGATTGAAAGCTTTCAAAAATATATTTACATTCACGATTACCCGGAAAACACAAATTATTAGGAAATTTGTTCTATTATCGCTTTGTTTATGACGTACATTTGTTACTGTGAATAATTAAAAATAAATCATATTTTTGATATATGCAGTGATTCCCCCAGAATAAATTTTTAAATGAAACCTTTCCTTTGGCCAAAAGCAAATAGCTTTTTTTCGATAATTATAACTTCAAGATTTCACATGTTTGTTCACGAAATGGGAATCTAATGAAATGAGCATAGAATAGTAATTTTAAACAAAAAATAGAAAAAAAAGAGCAATAATTCAATAATTACAAATTTAACAAATTTTTATTCTACTTGTTTATGATATTCCTGTCTTTTTTAGTTACTTGAATACATCTATCAGGCATTGATAATGAAAATTATGGAGAATTGTCGGTTTTTCCTTCATTAATTTTATTGATACTGCTCGAATGGCTTCGCAATTTTTTCTCTTTATCTTTAGATTGTTTTTCATTATACAAAATATAAATATCAATTTCTAAACAATCTCTTCTTGATTCAAGTCTGGATTGGCAGGCCACGTCAAAGTAGTTCCACCATTTATTTACTCATTTAACACAAATACTATGTTCTTGGTATCAGCATCGTAGAATTTGATTCGAAAAGATACAAACTTGCTTCGGAAAAATTGAAAATTGGATGAAAAAATACAAAGTTGGTAAAGAAAAATGCAAATTTCCTCCTTGTGAGAAATAGGAATTTGGTTTTGAAAAATACTAATTTAGTTGGGAAAAATACTACTGTGGTCGGGGAAGGGGGAAGTGGAAACAAATTCTGCTAGGATAGATTCAAAATTAATGAGAAAAAAGTTCAAATTTGGTTGGAAAAAATACAAATTTGGTCAGGAAAGCGATGAATTTGATACAAAAAAAAAATTATGTTTGATTGAAAAGTGCAAGTTCTATTTGAGAAAAATTTGAGTCTAATTAAGGAAAATATGAATTTTATTGGGAAAAATAATAACTTTGCTGCGAAAATGCCAATTTGCCTATGAAGAATTCGAATTGAGCTAGGAAAACCATAAATTTCTTGGCGGAAAGTAGGGATTTGTTTGGGAAAAATACAAATTTAATTAGCGAAAGTAGGAATATGGTTTAGAAAAAAAACACATTTGGTTCAGAAAAATGCAAATTTGATTGGGAGAAATAAGGATGTCTCTAGGAGAATTAAGATTTGGTTCGGAAAAATTACGAATTTAGTTGGGAAAACATACATCTGGTAGGGAGAAACGCTGATTCGATTTGAAAAAAATAGTTGGGAAAACTGCGAATTTAATTGTTGTTGGCTGTAAGACTTCACTGCATGGTTGAAAAAAATATGCCAATTTCTTTGAATCGCAAAAATAGTATAACTTTGACTAGGAGAAATACCAATTTGGCTGAGATAAATACAAATTTTGTTTCGAAATCTCGGAATTTATTTGAAAAGACAAGAAAATATGAATTTTGTTAAGTGAAATACGAGTTCCCTTGGAGAAATATGAATTTAATTAGGAGAAATATGAATTTGATTGGGAAAAACATAAACAAAATTCATTAGCGAAAATATAATTTGGTCAAAAAAATGTGAATAAAAATTTAGTTGGAAAAATAGAAATCTGGTGGTGTCAAATGCCAATCTGGTTGAGAAAAATATCTATTTTGTAAGGAGATATGTGAATTTGGCTGGGAAAATACAAATTTGGATAGGAGAAATACGAATGGATAGGATAAACATAAATTTAGTTTGGGGAACTGTAATTTTTGTTGAAACAATATGAATTTGATGAAAAAATACAATTTTCTTTGGAAAAATGTGAATTTGTTTAGGAAAAATGAGAATCCGATTGAGAAAAACACGAATTTGGTGAAAGCAAATTCAAATTTGGTTTTGTTTTATTGCGAAAATAATAATTTTTCCCAGAAGCACATGAATTTGGATGGGAAAGTGTAAATGCGATTAAAGGGAATTTGGCTAGAATAAAGAGAAATTTGGTTTGGTGAAATTATAAATATGGTTGAGAAAAAAAATATAAATTCGTTTGAGGAAAATATGAAATTGGTTTCAAAAAAATAAGGATTTAGTTGGGAAAAATAAGATTTTTTTTTCGGAAAAAATATAAGTATGATTTTATTTCGAAAAATATGAATTTTGCTCAGAGAAATGTGAATTTGGTTGAGAGAAGAAAGTGGTTTGATAGGAATTGTGCATTGTTTGGAACAATAACAAATTTGATTTGAAAAGCTGCGAACTTGTTTGGAAAAATACTAACTTGGTTTGGTTATTTTTCTTAGAGAAATCCTCCGTGATGTTCATTTATAAAAGAGAAACAAAAAAGTGACTGCAAGCCCGGTTTGCAAACTGTGTTTCCTTAAGGGAGCTGGCAGTATCTATCTGAATGAATGAGTTACTAAACGAGAGGGATAATTTGCAGAGACGACTCAAGTCTTTCTTTATATAGTAGAATTCAAATTGTAATTACCGCAATGTCGACAATGATGAAAATTGTTTTTCACGTCCATTTTTTAAAGTATAATTGAGGATAGTAAAATGTCAATAATAGACCCTGAATATCAATCCTCCCTTCTGAGGTTACAGATTTGTGGATATTTTAGATTTTAAGGTTTTATGTAACGTTTCTCCTATCTAGGGTCGAAAATCACAACTGATAACACCTACGATGATGACATCCGCGCACGGTTGTTGTCAGCCAACTGTTCCGTTCGAAACGTCTCGCCATAGGGTCAAGCTCTTACTGTACAAGAGAATAATATTGCCAGTCCTCATGTATTCCTCGGATACTTGGGTTGTAAGCAAGAAAAATTGCGATCTCTTGGGCGCATTCGAGAGAAGAATCCTCCGAAGAATTTTTGGCCCCCTACATGAGGATGGACGATTCTGTAGCTTAATCTATGAGCGATACCATTACCGTCCGGTTGTGGATAAAATCCGGCTCAATAGGTTACGGTGTTCGGGTCACTTAATCCATATGGATGAGGATGATCCAGCCCAAAAAGTCTATAAGGACAATATCTATGGTAGAAAAAAAAGACTAGGTAGACCCTGCCTAAGATGGAACGATGGCGTAGGTCAGGACGCCGGACAGCTTTCAGGGATATCGAATTTGTGGACCTCGGCGCAAAACCGGGATGTCTGGAGTTTCTTATTAAGGCAGGCCTAGACCAGATACCGGCTGTTGCGCCGTTGAAAATGATATGCATTTATAAACACGATGTGAGTGCGAATTTTATTCAGGATAAAAAAGTTTAAGCTTGCTATCCACCTTGAGATCGGCCTGTCAGTTATGCAGTTGACCGGCGGCCGTAACGTGAAGGGAATGCGGTTGGCTTGTCAGTTTGGTCTCTTTAGGCGGCCGGTGATAGAGTGGGAAATGATTAGGCTGTGAGCAATAATTTTATAGGCATCTTCATTCCTGGTAAATGTTTTTACAAATGCTTACACAAAAAAATAATTTAAATTTTCGTCTCAATGCCTTCCACGTCCAGAGTTAAACTAATGAAGCCGCTTGGCTTGCGCGTACGTGGATTGTGCTTTCAGTTCAACTGCCAGTCAAGTGTACTACGGGCTTTACCGGCGTGACAGATTGAAATGACAGTGCAAGCCGACTTTTAGTAAAATGTGAATTGTCTACTTTTTGGAAAATTTAGTGATAGCTAAAGACAGAGAGGTAGGTGAGGTAGGAGAAGTTATTTGTTTTCCATATGGTCTGCTCCTTCATGAAGTGAATGGCGACCTCAGGGCTTTATCAATTCCTATACAAAATCCAAATTTTCTTTAGTTTAAGTTTGATCCTTCTGGAATGGTAATACAAATCTCATATAAGATTTAGATTATTTTAAAATCTCCACTAATTTTTTCCGCCTTAAATTGCTTCCTTTTCTTAAAAAACTGTACCTGCATTCAAGAGTCAGTTGGATTAGGTGACGGTGACCACCATCGAAAATTCTAGGCTGATTGTCCTTCAGCAGAATGCTGAAAACATTAGCAGATCTGAAGGGCAGTATTGAAGTCACTCAACGCATAAAGAACGGTAGATCCGCCTTCGCTGCTTTATTAGAAATCTGGATAAGCAGATACTTCAGCAGCAACGTCAAAGACGTTTCACGACAATGCTCCCTCCCTCTGTGTTTGTATATGTAAACAGCAAATGGAAAGTGACTACTATGGTATTTGAAAACTTCAAGGCTTTTTCAATATTTGTCACACCTGTCTCCGGCATGTCATGGAGGTTCTCCCCCCCCCCCCCCCCCTGCTGATTAGAAGGCGAAACTAGCGTAACACAGGTTCCATACTGAAAAAACGCACCAACTCCATTACATTCTATTTCCCCAAAATGGTCGAAAAGGAGTTCCTCTAGGAACAGTAGATAATACGTGTAGGCTTCTCGTTGTCTTGAGTTAAAACGTTTCTAGAAATTAGTTGAGATGGCGTAAGTGTAGTTAAACATACGCACATACGCACATACGCATATTAGAAAAGGTTTGCCAATGAAATTTAAAAAAAAACACCAATAATTTGACGTGATTTCTACTCCTTTGTCTTACATGGAAGCCTTTTTTATGCAGCAGGTTTTGGGTACTGGCGGTTGTACCGGTTAAATTGACGCCTTTGGATAATTTATTTGCTCATCTTGTGGAAGGTCTTGCTGGCCCGGTATGATGCAGTTGTTGTCCCATATGGATTAGTTGTGAGTCGATAAATCTGAACTGGACCTGTTTTGTCAAATAGCCATAAAATTCGTAGACAAGCCCGATCATATTCATCTAATCACATCTGCCGGAACATCTTTTCTATGTTTCTGTGTAGAGGCACATCACATCACATGGCGATATTGCCTCCATCTCGTTAAGATGTAAAAGATGGTTTCTTGAATTATAGGAGTCATTTAGAGATTTGCTAGATGGAGACAAAATTATTATATTCCGTATGTAAGTTTGGATTGGATTGGATGGATGTGCCACTCCCTGCGTATCGCTTCTCTCCACAACAGCCGTAGCCGTACTAAATAAGAACCTTTCGGAAGTTTTCATGTAAAGTTATGGTAATTTTCTTTTCCTTTGTAAACAGTTTGGATAATGGAGCTTCTTCAACTTCCCAAAATTTCCAAATATAACGATCGATCCAGTTCGGTGTGCGAAACCATCATTTGAGCTTCTTGTTTCTCCGTCGATTGTGCAATATGTCCAAATTGCTAGTTTGGTTTGTTGCGCTGACGGATTTTCTGGCAAGATCCCAGGCAATAGGATCTTACTGAAAATATCTGCTCCAATCAGGAGATCGATTTTCGATGGCATGTAGTATTTGCGGTCTGCCAAACCTTCTGTTTTGAGTCTCTCAGGAAGGTGTTTGGATGTCTGTTCGGAAGGCAGTGGTAGTGTTATATTGTTTAAGATTAGTGGATTTTTTTCCTTGACTCCATTTCCCCCTCCAATATTTCCGGGAATTGTTGTTTCTTTGCGCGTGGTGATTTAATGTGTGCCACCAACTCTAACTAGAGATACTTGTGCTCCAGCAGGAGGGGCACACATATCGTGGAAATGCGACAAGGTCAGAGTCGCATGACCTGTGGCAATGCGGATAGGACGAGCCTACAAAGGGCTGGTGGACGCACTGGCTGATTCCTAACATTAGGATGTGGCTTGAGCGGAAAGATGGGGAGACCAACTAACACATTACCCAGTTCCACAGGAGATACGATGTTTGCTTCAGGCATTATTTCCACCGCTTTGGGTTTAATGATTCCCTGAATTGTCCCAGATGCGAAGGCATACTGGAGGATGCAGAGCATGTGATGGTTCACTGTCTAAGATTTGTAATGGAGAGGAGGAGCTTAAACAAGGTGCTGGGTGGGAATCTGAGCCCGGAGAACTTCGATGCGGAGATGCTGAGGTCCCAGAAAAACTGACTTCCGGTTTGCTCCGCAATCGTAAAAGTACAGGAGGAGTTGCTGAAGGAGGAAAGCCGTAAGTAGGAGAAGGACGAGTGCCTAAAGGCAAACCTAGCCCGTGGCGTAAAACCTAAACGACGGTCCCGCGAAGCTGGGGCTGGAGAGAACGGGGGTGATTTTTGGTGGGTGCGAATCCCACATGCTCCCGCTGTGGCTCCGCATTTGGGTGGCGGAGCTGGGGCGGACGTGTCTTTCTAAGATTTTCCACCTCCGTGTATGAACAAAAAAAAAATTGTGCTCCAGTATCCGAACAGCTTGCAGTGTTACAGTTTGACTTTTCATTACTACAGTATCAAAATTTGCACTGATCCGCACTGACGCTGTTGCAAACAAAACTTGGTTTCTGTTGTCAGAAGTGTCCATACATGTGCTACTAGTAGCGGTTTCCGCAAAGATATGTTGTGACGAAGCTTGGGTTGCTAAGCCCAAACGATGGGTCCATGGTCCAAAAAAAGAGGGAGTTAGTTGCTCGCTATTTAGTCCGGTCCGACATCAAGTGGATGCGGACTTAGGATCCTTCAATCCTCAAACAAAATATTTAGTGACGTGTTTTGGCGTTTTCCACATACCTTGGAACGCAGATGGATGGATGGATACCATGGACACTGTTTGGCTCCATGTACATTGCTTAGGCATAATTGTTTCGAGTCATCGAAGTTGCATTGTTTTTTAACTGTAGACTATTTAAGCTTTGTGCAATTAAGCAGTCAGATGTTTTTCGTTGCACTTTGGACATTGTAGGCCTATATGTGCTGAATGGATTATCACCGCTGTTCGTTTTTTTGCCGGTTTTGCGACTGAAGTCATTATTGCTTCTAGCATGATAAAACGGTTTTCTAGAAAAGTCAAAAGTTCTTGTAGTGTTGAAACTATCTTTAATTGTCTGTTGTTGGAACTTCTGCCAGTTATTCCGTGTTTCCTCATCAATCTTTTAGTTGAGAATAAAAGCAATAAAAAAAAGACAAATTTTATTTTTTAATGCCGAATAATGAGTTTTTTTATTCCTCATATGCCGGTATTTCGAGGACCAGTCGTCCTCTTGTCGTCTTACAGAAAAAACTCGCTTGGGAAAAGGAATAAATAAACTCACTACTTGGCATTAAAAAAATTAAATTTGTCCTTTTTTTTCATTATAAAATAAGACGGAAAACGACACACGCAACCGAAGAAATGGCAATGAAAGGTCGAGAAGATTGACTGTCAGTGTTGACAAGGTGGTCACCAGCTGGTTGGTTACCATATGTCGACCAAACGTTTCAACTGACTACTGTTATTCTTGTTACACGCTGACAGCTCCCAAAACCATTGCACCATTTCGTTGGTTGGTTGCACCATGTCGATATCATATCGTTCCCAGAGCAGATGCCATGTTGGTTGATAATTAGCTTCTGTAATGGTCAGGTGCCGAATTCGTTGGTCTGCCGCATTGCGAAGTGAACTGCTCAAAAATAGTAGTTTTTGGACTGCATTCAGCGTCGGATTTCCATGTATCATGCGTCTATATAGGTCGCAGAATGCGTACCATGACGAGTATTTGCCATCAGATGCTGGAATTTTGATTGGCTCCTGCTTGATTGCTTCCCCTCCGTGCGCTGGCCCCGATAGAGATCCCTCTTTCAATTTTTATACTCCTTAATTTTGTCTAAGAAAAGGGTGACATAGTCCAGCACGATATTCTCCAGTGATTTAACTTCTTCCAAGTACTTTATTCGTACCTCCTTCACGTCCTTTACTTCCTGGCATACCGTCGTTGGATTGTCCTTACCTGTAGCTCTTTTGCAGCTTTCTCGGACATCTTGGTTTGATTCGATGATGATGAGTTGATCCTTTATAGTTTTTGACATCATGATATTCTGGCTTTTAAAAGTGGAATACCTTCTGTAATTTATTGGTTTAAATACTGCTAAGGGAGATATCTATTCTTAATGGCAGAATTATCTAAGAAATTCTGAGTTTTTACTGTAGATATTTTTAGGCTTTAAAGAACGAATCCAAGTTGTTCGATTAGTTACTTGGATGAAGTGCAATCTACTAAATTGTTGAGTTGTTGATGCATTTACATATAGGATAAGCGGAAGAAAGCTGGAATGTTGGTGAAACATGCACTTCGTGATATCTAGAGACCATTCGATTCCTTCTTTCATAATTTCTTTCATTCTTTTTACCGAAAAATTCTACTTATTTGAAGTTATAAATATTTCCTGTATTTCTCATCATACCTGCTACAGTAGGTGAAATATCTAATCTCATGTGACTAGAAAACAGTTTTCTAATTTTAACTATTACGTCAAGCTGCCGTTAAAGCTACCAGACGTGCTGATATTTTATGGTTTCTCTGAAATGATATTAACTACCTCATAAAAGAATGTCCATGTATCAATTTTTTTATTAGCTCACCCATAGTCCACCTTATCTTCTATCATCGCATCTAATGACAGTACCAAGTACCTATCCATATGTGTTTATTACAATGAACTGAAAAGATAAATTATGATGTTATTATCGTCAATTCCCTTATCACTGAATTCGATTCAGACTTTGCACTGTCAATTTAATTTTGATAAATTTAATATCGATAGGACACGATTAATGATTTTGCTGATTAATTGAAATTCAATGTTATCACGTTGCTATCAACGCGTTATTAAAGTGCTATTAAATTATAAGGAATGTACGGTTGTGTCTTCGTTTGTAAACTGATATTTTCGGGTATCTACTAAAATAAATAGTGACACAAAGTAAGTGGGTAAGATTACCGCTGATACCGTACCCGCACGTAGAATCCGGCGGAGCTTCTTCAGTGAAGATTCAATCAGATTTCGGGTGGGTTTAGCGGAACATTTGATTTTGGATTAACTTATTTAATCGATGATCCTAGGAATGAATTTCGCTTTTCTATTATATCTTGATCTATCTTGGTCTTCATGTTGGCAGGAAGAATAAGGTGAGATTGTTTCAAGATAATTTCTATTTTCGGTGAAATTATTATCAATATTAAGGTGAAATCAAAGGCCAAATGCTCTTTGTTAATATCAGAGGATTATTGCTGGAAAAAACAAACCCAACTTATGTTTTCACTGTCATTTCAGCTAAAATTGGATTTAATATTTCATGTCAGAATAATAGATTTGAAATCCCTTATTATATGAAAGTCACTTCTTTGTCAAAGTTTAGATACGATACGCTGAAAAGACTTAGATTTTAGATATTCTGTCTGATAATTGAAGCGGGGTGAGGCAGTAGGTAGCAGATAAGAATTGAGGAAATGAGGTGAAGAAGTTCCTGCTTGTTGTGCTTAAAAGTTTCTCAGAAAATTAATTCACGAAATTATTACCATAGATACGACCACATCCTTGTCAAAGTACACCATACTTTTAAGCTTGGTTCCGAAGCGAAGTTCTTTTCAAATATGCACCTTATTGATTGCCTCCTAATTATGGTTCAGATTTCCATGTTTCACAATACAACTTCAATATTTTCAACAAATTAGAATAGATTTCAACGGAACCCCTTCGAAGGGCTGATTTGTATTCCAACTCGAATTGTTTGCTGTTATCGGTGCTGCTGTATACAAGCAATGCAAGTAGACAATACATTTTAAGGTCCTTCCAAGTATCGAATTTCCGACAACGCATGGATATGCTCTTGCAAAAATGACAATACAAAAGGAAGCTAATGTCATTGGAAGCAATGTTTATGCATAGCCATGACCGCAAACATAACACTTGCATTGACATTGAACATTGTCAAAGATAATAAGGAGCGAGGTATGCAAAAACGTGGTTAGAGGATGAGGAGTAGCAATGTCTGGCAGTTTCGCAAGTTTATTTATTTTGTCTGTTCAATATGCAACACATTAATGTCGGGAAGTGCAAACTAAGTTGTTCGGATCGATGTTGTTGCAGTTTCAATCGAAAATTGATGAGTGGTTTAGTTCTCGATGGGTTTTTGGGTGATGAATTGGCACTTTCAAAAAATTAATTAGATGATTTGATTATTGTTTTTAAAGGAATGGCTCCATGCATGGGAAAGGAATGGAGAATTTTTGAGACTTAGGAGTATTTCCTATAGTAAAACATGAACAATGAAAAATTAGCAAAATTCTTTCCTGCGTAGTATTTTGGATAACGATTATTTTAAAAGCATTTTCCTTTGTCGCAAAGAGCGCAACTATAATGAGCTTTGTTGCTTTTTTCCAACGGTGCAATAGCCGCGAGTTCGAATCCTGGTAGCATTATAGCGTTGTAGATTTTTCTTTGTGCTACTCCGTTGCTATAGGCTTGTCAATTCGACAGCATTAGGTGAGGTGACAATGATGCATATTTTCACCGAGAGTGGAATAAGAATAAAATGATAATGCAATTTAGAAGACTGTGTGGATGTTCTATGGTCGACAAAGGATATGCACGGGAGATATATGACGAACAGTAGGGGAGGCTGGGGCACAACGAAACATAAAAGTTGGTTTTACCCATAGCGCCCCACCTCAGACTTTTTTTAACCTTTAGCGTTTGTAAGGTTTTGTGTATACACCTTTAATATCGGTTTACTGTCTGCCTATCTGTCCGTCTTTCTGTCTGTCTGTCCGCCACACGCATTTTTCTCGGAGACGGTTATAGCGATTTACACCAAATTTGGTAGAAAGTTGGGAACTGTGAACGCTCACGCATAGAGTGGGTTACATCCTTTTATGTTGAAATTAAGGGGGGTCCTCATAAATGCAAAAGGGGGGTGTACATTTTTTTTATCAAATATAGTCATGTGCGGTACCAAATTGAAGGTCTCGGTTAGTACTTTTCGAAGCCGGTTTTAGTTTGACATTTGTTGGAAAGGTGGGGAGTGCGGGGAGTTGAAAGTGATCATTTCTTGAAGGAGGCCATTCTCAGAAACTACCAAACCGAAAAATCTGAAAAAATAGGAAGCTGCCCCTATATAGTGCCTGCGATCCGAAATACCTTCCATACCGATATCTGTTCAAATAAAGTTAATAATAGTACACTACTATATTTTTTATAATTGGCTGGAAACCCCCCTTAAGTTCATCTTAGCACCACCCAGCGATATAGGCTATAATATAGAGCATGATCTTACCAAATTCGGTGGAAATCGCGCTATTACTAACAAAGTTATAATACGTCAATGATGTTGCTTCTTTGAAAATTGAAGACTATGAATGTCAATATCACCCGAAAGTGGATACTCTCACATAATATATGGATATATTACGCGCTATGTACTAAGAAATTCACAAAACCTTTTGTACCTGGAGCGTTCCCGAGTTGTTTCCTGATACTTTAGGATCTAGGATCACAAAATCATTTTACATTTAGCTCATATAACTGAAATCGATCCCGAATGAAATTAAAATTTTTTACCTTAGAGTACCCCGGGCCACACACGGATTTCCCAACCGCATTTTTATGTGTGTGCCATTAACTGAGGCAATGTCATTTACAGGTGGTTCCCCAAAGGTGTTGCATTTTTGGTACCACAGAACTTTGACCTCGTAGGCTCCCCGTCATATTTTATCTTGTTGGTTCGACCAACGTAGAATTTGGATTGACTTCTAGTTTTGAATTCAACTATGAGAAAGACGAAATAATTCTGCAAAGTGATCAGGCTCATGAGCAAACAAATCTTCATCCATGTCCATATCGCCGTTCGTGTCTACATATGGAACGTCTTCATCGTCATCCTTTGACGAATGAGCGTCCCTTGTTTTTGAAGATTTTTTCTTCTTTGGCTCCCTTTTTCTTGGGAAATTCAGACGGGTTCTTCTTTTCTGCAATGGCTTTCATTTCTGGAGTTCTCGTAACTATCAATATTGCCTTTATTCCTTCTCCAGTTTTTCATTCTCCTGCTTTTGGATAACCACGAAACTCTGCAGAAGAGAGGAAAGATTGACTTAGGCCAGCTCCTGGATCAAGGGTACTGATTTCTACATGATTTAAAGCTGCTCCTTCTTCTACTTGTGGAAAAGAACCATTGGGCAGTTCACTTGCCAAAGTATAAACTTGTATCTTGGGTGGTTGATCATCCACGGTGCCAGTAAGCGGGCAATCAGTCACATAAGTTAGTAAGAAGTCTGCTTTGGTAAAAATATGGGGATCAAATGGATGTATCTTTGACTTTGATTGAATCCTGAAATTATATTGGAAGGCGTCATGCTTTTCTGATTAGCTGTGTTCACAAATGCTGTATTAGAAATTGATGCTTTGTTGCCAGGGTTTTGCATAATTCAAGAGTCAAGAGCTGCATTATTAATTATTATTATTTTATTGGTCGACTTTGAGTAGTCCCTCCTTATACCAGGAAACCTTAGAAAGAAGAATTATATTTCTGTTGGGGATGAACATATTTGTCCACCAACCATTCTTCACCAGTTCTCATGTAATTTGCCGAGCACTATATATTGAATATGCTTTATTATGTTGAATACCAATATCGTGTCTTCAATGGCTCACATTGCCCTATGGGATATTGTTCTTAAGGTGCAGTGGACAGAATTGGGAAGTCGTGATAAAAGTAATCGGCGGGTAATTCCAGGTCACTTATGTTTTGTTAGCATCCTCTTCAGTCTTGAGCCAATAAATACATCACTCAAGCGTGGCTGGCCAATCTTTAGGTCTTCAGACCTTTCAGATAATCACCTTCATATATTCCTGGAACACGGGATGTTATGGGGTTATGAAAATTTTGACGTTTACTGAGAATCCGAATTTCAAGTATGGCTTTTTTTATTGAAAACCTGCAATCTATATGTGGCATAGGTTGTAGCTCCATCAGTTGAAATTAATGTGGGAAATAGTCTTTGCCCTTAAATAGCCAAAATCTGCTCCTTTTCTTTCAGCCATTTCGCTTTCAGAAGCGGGGCGACTCCCTTGATCGGTGGCATCATTCTCTTCGGTCATTTTCCTTATCAGAATGGAGTAGAGAGGCTCTTAAATCACCATCTAGCTTATCAAACCATAGACACTTTGGGCGGCTTTTTCGTCGTTTTCCTTGTTCAGAACAACTTTGCTAGTCAGGTGGTGCCACAATGCTGGGATGCTGGTCCTCGCTAACCAGAATTCAGCTAGGGTGTTATCAGTTCCTGTTGGTTTCTCCGTTTTTATTTGTTTGATTCTTTCGCCGTCCCGAGTGTCCAGATTATCGCAAATATCTTTGTAATGGATTGTTCGGGTAATATCGATCACTTTTTTTGCTTCCCGGTTAGCATTGTTGAAAATTTCCCAATTGGGCAGGATTTTATCGACGCTGAAGAAATAAATTCCTAATATGCTGAATCAATCAGCAATGCGTCCCAGCTCTCATAGGGATGAGTTGTTTCTAAGGGCGCTAGAGAAGCTCAAAACATTTTCATTAATGAACATTTTATAATACGCTAGATAAAACTGGGAGAATTACCAATTTGGACTTGCATTGAAGTAATTTTATTCTTTTATTCTTTACTCATACAATTGGCTCAACCCTTTTTTTACACCTAAAAACTCCCTCTGGTGATATACATACTTTATAATCCTGGTAAATTGGCTGAGGCACGCCCTTTAGGTTCTCTAGGGGCCACCGTTAGCGTTAATTGGTTCGATCAGGGTTATAGATCCCGTTGGTTCAATTTTTGTAACATTTTGAATACTTGGTTTTTTAGATATAGACGAGCAAGACAAGTTGCCTTGTCTTGTGTATTATCGAGTGTTATTTGGTTTTTACTCGCAAAAATAGTCAATTTAATTTAGAAATTTCGTCCAGAGCAATCCAGGCAACTCTTCAAACGGAGTTTACACCTCTACGGCGTGACAGTAGTGTAATCATAACTGGCAGCCGAGCATTTATTGCTCCCTTTGTGTTAATTTTCAAATATGGCATGGCTTATAAACTACTTTCATTGAAAACTGGTAAGGGGTGGATCTCAACAGGTCCCACCAGAGTTTTCTGTTCTTTTACAATTAAGTGAAACCTCTACCTGTTCCCAGTTGATAACAGACTGAAACAATTGAGAAGAAAGAATCTTCTTCCTTTTATTGCACAGATATCTCATTTTGAAGGTTTTGTCTAAACACAAAACCTTATTAAAATCGGTTTACTGTCAGTCTGTCTGTCTGTCCGTCACACGCATTTTTCTCGGAGACGGTTGTAGCGATTGACACCAACTTTGGTAGAAAGGTGTGATGCTGGTGTGGGGTTTCAAATTAAAGGTCTTGTTTAGCACTTTTCCAAGTCGGTTTTCGTTTTGACATTTGTGCGGAGGTTGAAAGTGACAATTTTTTTAACGAACCTATTCTTAGGAACTACCCTACTGAAAAATCTGAAAGAAAGGGGGTGCTGCCACTATATGATCACCTAGGCTCCAAAATACCTGCATCCGATATCTGTTCGAATAAATTTAATAATAGGACATTACTATAATTTGACAGGAAAGCCCCCATTAAGTTCACCCTAGAATCACGAAATTTTCTGCAATGTAGGCTACATTATAAAGCATGATGCTGCCAAATTTTGTGAAAATCGCACTATTACTAACAAAGTTATACTAGGTCAAAGCGGTCGCATATATTACGTGCTACACAAAAACCTTTCATACCTGAAGCGTCTAGCTTCCGGTTTCCCGACTTGTTTGCTAAATTCATTGATTTTTTCTAGACAAGTGGACTTCACTCAGATAGCTCAGATTTTTTATCATTTATAGTTTTTACTTTTGCCTATTGCAAAGCAAAAAATTTACGACCCTTATTATAGAAAATAACTAAATATTATATATTAGTTGGCCCAAGTTCCTTTCTTCCCTTTCAAGTATCCCAATCCAAATTTCGGTTGCTTCAAAAAACAATATTACATCCTGTAACATCCGCAAGATAAGAGAAACAATATTCAAAATGTTTATTGACACTTGTTTCCACTCGGAAGAGAAATGATAGTGTAGATTTTGAAAAGATAGCGCCCTTCGACCGCATCATAAAAGAGGCGGCATCCTCTTGAAATCCTCTTGAAAATCTGTTTTTTTCTCCGTCATATTTTGGCCAGCCTCGCGGAATTCTTCTTCCGTACAGGTGGAATAAAGATAACGTGTGAATTTATTAGGTTGTGAAAAGATACCATTCGTTTTTATGGTATGAAGGTTTTGCCGGCGTCATGAAGTCAAAAATAGGCGCTTGTATGGAGGCTGTGGTAGGTCGAAGGATATTATTGTTGTAAGGGTCATCTTGAGGGTATTGTTATGCAAAAGTAACAAATATTTATTTTATAATATAAGATTATCGTTGGGTTTTATGCAGGCATTGCGACACGAGGTTCTTTTGAGAATTTTTAACGGAGATCCTTTTTTAATACCAGTTCATTGGTTTTGTAAAACTGATCATAGGACAATTTAATTCTGATGCAAATGTAAAATAACGACCGGATCCCATCAAAAGATTGACCAAATCAAAAACAATAGAAATCTGATATATTCACTTTTGATAAATCATGAATACTCAAGGATCTTAGGAGGATTCTCCTTAGTTATGTTTTGTTATCCGAAGGATGACCGTTGACCACACCATTATGCAATCACTTTCCCACTGACCCTTTCTATTATTGATATCTATCTGCTGGTTTCCAATCCCTTTACTTCCTACTTACATACTTCCCTGAATAGATTCCGATGTCCAGTTCGTTGGTTACAGTTTCCACTCATTTATGATGTAAATTTTACTCATTATCAAAACGATGAGAAAGTAAAGATGATTCAATTCAAAACTCTCTTTCTAATACAATTTTCTTGTCTTGTCTTTTGCAGGCAGCAGCGGAGACGAGTACGAACCACCTCGAGTCCGACCTCCATTCTCATCAGCCCTGGACATACCAAGTAGTCTTCAAGTGATACCACTTAGTCCACATTATTTAGATTCATATAAAATGAATGATCGCAATACATTAGAGCATGTTGTGCCTGAAATATCCCGACTTAGGGAACCTAGTGAAATTGATATTCGAGAGAATGGTGTCTTTGCAAAAGTACCAATTCACAGTGAGACGCGATATGGTCCGTTTTCAGTGAAGTGTACTAGTGAACCTGCTGATAAGGATTTTGCTTGGGAGGTAAGTTTTAATATGTTTCTATTCGCTCATCTAATGTGTAGTTGAATTCATTGGTTGTGTCTTTTAACTGTCATTTCGGAATAATGTTAGTTTATTTATGAGCAAACTCAACGGATGAAGTACTACCGTACAAATTACGTACAATCTAACCAATATTCAAGGAATAGAGGGGTGATACTCTTTCTAACATTGTAATGGCCTATTTCATTTAGAAGAGAAATGATGATCAAGCTACTTCCTTTTCCTTTTCTTTAGTCTTTTTCCCGTTCAGAAGAGGGGTCGGCTCGTCGTGATCGGTTTCGCCATTTGACTCTCTCTCTCTGATCTGGGTGCAATCTCGAGGCTTTTAAATCACCATCCAGCGTATCAAGCCACCGTTGTTTAGGCCTGCCTTTTGGTCGTTTACCATTGATTTCGATGTTCAGACCAATCTTGGCAAGTGAATTCTCTTTAGCACGAATTGCATGGCCATACCATCGAAGACGCCTCTCTCGCTACTTTTCCACGATCGGTGCTACCCCATAACGATCGCGGATATCCTCATTTCGGATGTGATCAAAACGTGTGACGCCACAAGTTCAACGTAACATCTTCGTCTCTATTAGCGCAAGACATCGTTCATTGTCTTTTATAGTCGGCCAATACTCAAAACCATAGAGAGCGACAGGACAAACGTCTATTCAGAGAGTCCAAATATCATAACATCAAATGCATAGGGTAGGAGGTGAGAGAAGGAGTAGCGGAATAATTAGAAACGGTCATTAAAATTCAACGCATTATCTATTTTACTAGGATAACCATCCAAACCTCCTTCTCCACTTCAATATGAAGTTGAAGATTCAAAAGAAACTATGGTTGTAAAAGACCTCAAGAGATCTCTCGGTGTTCATTAGCGTAGGTATCAAGCGCTTACATACTTACTTAAACTGAACTTGTGGAGGAAATTGAATATGTAAAGCGTATTTGCTTGATAGAGATGATGATGCACTTTTGGCACCCTTCATTTCCTCGTCACTTCACCAAGGTTAATTTTCAGCAGAATGGATCATATAACCCAAGCAATGTCATGAATTCTAGGCATGCCATGAAACTTTACTTGGCCTTCCAGAAGTAAACCCGAACCTAGCGCGGGATTGAAAGTAACGTTGCAAAATGCATCTTTGGGCTCTGCCCTTATTTCGGGGCACTGATAACACCAGAATGCATCCAAACACACTTTTAAGTCAAAGACAACGGACATGATGAAGATTAGTTAAAGAGAAATTCTAACTTTCGGAGAGCCGTAGCAAATCTATACCTACAACGGCCTATAGAAAAGCTAAGAAGAATTGACATTGCACTGCACTATTTACCTACCTCGCCTCTGGACCTTTTTCTACTCTCTCTTTACTAGTTTGACAGATCACATTTACGAACTAGCCTCTCGATTAAATTATCGGATCCTTCAAATAGACAGTGGCATCTTTCTCCGTTTTCTTTTGTCCGTGCCAATTGAGTACTCCCATTATTTAAGTCCGCACGCATGTAACGTTAATCTCTCAAAATTTTGCATCATTTATTTCACTAAAAATGCTTGGTCAACCGCTTGCAATACCTCATTGGGCTGTTACATTACAAAGCGGTCAAACCCATTGCCGGATTGAAAAACAACTCAGCCGATCACAACTAGCATGGGAGAAGCTATTGAAGAGAGATACACACGCTAAAGAAGGGTAAACACCATGGTGGAATTGGGATTTTGCAAAATGAAGAAGAATGACAAGGGTATTCCTTAAACGACCTCTAAAGTCTGGTTCACCTCTTGAATGGGATCGGTACGAAGAATCTCAGAAAATTCTTAAAAATAAACTGCGGACGACAGACGAAAATCTCTGCGAAAAAACCCGGGAACATTAGAGAATCATTTTTGATGTCCTTATTTTGGCTTTTATCGGGACATTACTCCTTAAACTACTTAGAGAAATTGAGTTGGTGACCTCGGCTATATGTAGCCCATGTGAGGAACAAGATAAGACGGCCTTGTGGTCTCCTCAGATCCTAGATGAAATTACCTCGATAAGATTTCCTTCAACGAAGCATCTCTGCTTTCTTTACCTTTTCAAATTCATAAAAGTCCCCGAACGCTGCAGATTTGAAGCCATCAAATATGCGATTTTAGGGAGATAGTACAATAGGCCTAACCAAAGACCTGACTGGAGCACCCAACACTTTCAAAACAGTTTTTGAAGATTTTTTTATCTATTTCAAGCACACAGCTCGACGAATATTAGGTTTGCATTGCTTTATTTATATATGGTTACCACTGACTTCTTTATGAGACACGTCTTCAGCTCTCATCGGAATTTGATGAGGCTGTTTTGTCCTACGTATTTTTAAGGCGACCCAGATAGTATTATAGTTTCCACTGTAGCTAATATCTGTCAATGGAGTTGTCGTCTCTTCTTATTGCGTGACCTATCTACTTCCACTAATCCAGAAGTCCACGAAAAGCTCGTATGAGAGTGTCCCAATGATACCATAGAGACAGGTTTTGGCGAAGGTTTGTAGCTTGTAAATAACAATGGAGGTGGCAGTAGCGCAAAAGAGCCTCTTGATGCTGAGGTACTTGAAATTCCAAGTTTTAAGTTAAACAGGTTCAGAGGTTGAGGATTGGTTACGTAGACAAAATCATTCGCCTAGCTCCATAAAAAAGTCTAACAATGATAAATTTCACCCTTTTGTTGGCCAATAGATACCATACCATTTTCAAATGATACGTCCTGGTAACTTTTTGGGCAATACGGACCAAATTTTACGTTTTGGCTGGCTTCTGGTACCGCTTTGTTAAAGACCAAAGAACGGAGCTCACATATAGCCGTAGAATTTATAATACGTGCAGCGTTGAGCAAAGATATTATTAGGTCATAGTGTATTCTGAAATGTTTTTTTTCAGGGCTCTTTATCCACGCATCCACTGAGTGAGAAATGAACCTTTTTAAGGAAAAGGCTTCCCTGAAAAACTCATTATTCACTGTCATCACTGTCAGCATCGTGGCCACACATGGATATGTGGCAGATCCCATCTCACCTCTATTGTGGGAGCAGCGTGACCGAAACGGTTCGTAGGTGTTATACGCTCGTTTTTATAATTAACAAAACACAACTAGAGTGTGAATTATATCGAACGTGAATCCGCCCACATTTCAGACAAAATCTTGGCTGGAGCTAGACGGCTTAAGCCGGTATTCGGTGTTCATTTAGATAGAATTGTCCGATAACCCATTAATTGAGGTTGGTGGTGTAACGTATGTAGGACTAAATATTTTCCCCAAGTTCCTGCTTAATTTCCTGGTAAATACCTTCCTCAAATTTAACATAGACCAAACTAGCACTCACTGCGCGACGTGACTGGGTGACCTGTGTCAAGCTGGTTTTGAATATTCTTATCGAACGACTAGAACCAAAATCTTCTAGCGCGATTGAGAGTTGGATGTGGCCAAAATTAAGCTGTAAAGGCCTTATAAGCTTTGAGGAAATCTGCCAACATAGCTGACGAGGATATCTTTTCATCAAACTTCCAATTTGCAGTCTACATTGAATTGACAAAAGGCATCTGTAAAAAATCAAAACAAATTTCCTAATCCCTTACATCATAAGTGATAGACAATCACCCATCATTTTCGTATTAAAGAGAGGGGATAATAAATTTTTGGCTTGATTGCAATTGTGATGTTACTGGCCAAGAATGTTTTCACAAATCATGACGGAAACCCTAAATCAATAAAAATACAGGGCGTTGAAGGATCCCGGTGAAACATTCGTCTGCAGTTAGATTTTTGGACGTTTATATGTCGATCAAGGGCTTTACGGTTTTTTACCAGCGCAGAGGCAAATCGTCAGATGTCTGCCCAGGGTAAAGGTTAGGCAGCGTCTGACGATCTGCCTCTGCCCTGGTGAGAAACCGTAAAGTCGTCATCGCCTTACATTTTTGAAATTTTGGGTGGTAAACCCTAAACGAGGGATCCGTGGAACAAAAAAGTGGGAGTAAGTTGCTCCCCATTTGGTCCGGTCCGGCATCAAGTTAATGCCGGCTTAGGACCCCACAACTCTCAAAAAAAAAAAATAACTCGCAAAATTGTTTACCTGGTGTTCTCATGCAGGTCCTCAAAAAAGCTAGGTAATCGCAAAGGAACTCCAGATAGGGAAAAAATGGTGATACGAGTAAGAGACTATATCAATACCCCATATGCCACATATAAGTAAACAGTAAACGTACGATTATCTGCATGCCTATGGTATCATGACCCATACTTTGTACCCTAGCTTTACAGCTTAATATTTTTTAAGAGCCATATATTTCAGCAGAAAATGACCTTCATATGTTTCATGAAATATGTGAATATTTTCTGAAATAGAATCGAATTTTACTAACGAATGTGAAGTGCTGCTTGATGACGCTGTTGATGGTAGTTTAGTTCCGCATTGCTTACCTTCGTCAATTCTGGGACGTAGTAACTCAATCGAGCACTTTGGGAAGCCCAGAACCGGAATGTAGCGCCGCCAAAGATAAAGAAGTAATTCTAATTTCCATCACTATTTGGACTTCATAGAGTCATCATGGTTTATTCGCTGAAGGGGCTGTTTTGAAAACTGGTCCGTCAATGTAGAGAAGAGATGGAAAACAAATTTTCTGGTTGACACTTACTTTGAGTATAGATGTCTTTCACAAGCTTCGATATGTGGTCGTTTGGTGTGCGAATCTTTTGTTTTGGCACAGTGTGAATTTCGCCGTCGTTTTCCTGGTCGTGACACTCCCATTGCACGATTATTCTAGTGTTAGTTAGTCTACTTGAAGAGATAGATCCTAAGGTTGCTTATTCTATACATTCGTTTCTGTGGCTCAGGACATGGTAAAACGCGCTGCAATATTAACTAGACGACACAACTGGGATTCTTTCAAGGTCATTTTTGAAGCATATTTTGAATTAAAGTTTGCAGATGTTCTCTGCTGACAGTTCATCAACTTTCGCCAGTTAACCGTGAAAGCCATTTGACATATGCTTGTTCCATCCTAAGTTTTAATAACGAAGAGCCTAGTTTATTGTCAAAGCTCATCATGAGCGACGATCCGCATTTTCATCTAAATTGAAATGTGGTCAAAAATTTTTCATTTGTGGGCCTTTGTGTGCTCCCCTTTCTTTGTTGAAGAGGGATTCACTTAGAGTCACTATATGATGTGGAGTCTAATCTATAGATGTCATGGATCTACTATTTTTTAAGAATAACCCAGATCAAAAATATTTCTATGAATGGAGAGCGGCAGACAGGCGTGATTCACCAATACCTTTGGTCACAGTTGGGACTGGGGAATATGGAGATCCAGCCAAACTTTGTAACTGCATGCACGCTATGTTAGCGTTTCTAGGCCGTTTTAAATCTCGTTTTATAGCTACTCACTGGGCAACAAGATCACCAGATTTAACCGTCCCTGACTGCTTTCCGTTGATTTTTTTAAAGCCATCCGTTTATGTCAATAAGTCCCAGACTCTGGTAGCCCTTAAGGAGAAGATCTGTTAAGAAATTCAGAACTAGAAATGCTATCAAGGGGGTTCAAATGGTAAATCGTGATTTTGGTAGCCACTTAAATGATATCATCTTCAAATATAATTTATTAAGATCAACAGGTCTAGCCAAATATTAAAAAAATGCCAAACGATGTTCTTTCCTCAAGTCATTTATTTTGGGCCACCTAGTAGAAAAATAATAATAATTTTTTGAGAAATGAAGTCTACTACAACTTTGGTAGATAAACTTGATGGTACCAATGCTCCGTCCAGAATCCTGTTTCTCACAATTTACCTTCTTTTAACAAAAAATTCCGATTAACTCTTTGAATTTACCAACAAAACGTGACAAGTGTACCAGAGTAATTTATCTTGTAATAAATTGGGTACAATAATTGTTTAAAAGAGGACCATAAACATACTCAAGCCTTCACCCATTTTACCTACTCACAAGAGGCTGAAAAACCGTCAACTTTAGCACCTTGTCATCTTCACACTCATCCAAGTATGCTGGCATGAACACCCGACAAAGCCACACATTGTGACTACCATGTCGTATTTATGCCAAAACCCAACTAACTTTTCGCTCACTTCAGCAGAAAGATGATGAGATTTTTCGGCAAATTTGTTTTCTATTGTTGTGCGAATTGTCCGTGATCACGCATTCAATTCAGTTATCTTGTTTTTTTTTAACGAAAGAAAAAGATGCTCAATTCAATAGATATCTATTTTAGGAAATAGTCCCTTTGGGATTGCAGATTGGGAAATGAGGGAAGAAAAGATGACAATTTAGTTAGAAAAGTAAGAGAATAGATCAGAAGAGCCGAAGGAATGCAGGAATTGTGGATATGAGGAATCTTGTATCTTGATGGCAACGTTTATCGTTTTGCATCCTATAAAAAACATCTGAATTATCTCTTGTAAGATACAAGATATGAGATCCATACTTATTACGATAATATTGATAACGTCTTATCTGTACTGAATACAACTCTGCCGCAAGCAAAGTAAGCAACAAATAACGCATCTGGAGTTTAAAGACCAACATCAAACCTTTTAGGCCAAAGTAATGTTGTAAATCTAAATTATCAAAATCGTCGAGCTGATTCAATTACCCCAATCTAATCACTAAATTTATTGCTCATATATGAAATCGCTGAAAAAACATGACTAGCACCCTTAAAATCTCAAGAACAGCGCAACCATCAATCAACGAAGAAGCTCTATCTGACTAATTGTCAAATAGCGTCAAGAGGATCAAAAAAACGAAAATATTAGTTTTGAAAACAGGTAAAAATGTATCCGAGCAAAATAGCATCGTGTAAATATATTTATTGAGAAAATCCATGACTATATCCTCCAGAGGCGCAACCCCTTTCGTACATGTCACTCAACCTCATATTCATTATGACACGTTCGTTACACCTGGCTTATGCTATCATGTAAACGTAAACGTAGCACCGACAGAGATATCCCGAACAGAAGGATGTAGATTTTTGAGGACTCACTTCTATGTCGACATAATCCTCCATGTAACCATGCTACCGTGTCCTCAACCAGGGGACAGTAGAAGATAAACTTTTTTCTCGGATTTTACCTGGTGGTGACAACAGCAGATAGGATACCAGGGAATCTACCCAGTGCATAGTAGCATTTCAGTTGTGGATTGAGATGTTATTTGATGACACAATAGATGCGACCCTCTTCGTCCTTTATCCGAGAACAGAATATAGCGTTAATTGAAATTATCCAATTTTCTCGCTTTAGGATAGTGATACATACCTACACAGATTCACGCCACTGCAGGAGCTGAGAAGTGAATCTGTCGTGTAGGATTGCATTGTACTAGTTTACGTTGATCATCCCTTTTTCAGTTGAGGATTCCCGATGATCTGTGTGTGTGATGAGACCAAATTTAAGGGTCATTTAAGCGTATTTGTGGATTTACGGTTGTTTGAATTTCTCACCTTGTCAATTTTCTCGATATTCAGTTGTGGGCTTTGTGCCTATCTTGGAAACGAGGGTCAGTTTTGCGGATTAGCTCAATCCTTAGTTTAACGGTATTGGATGAAAATTGGCGAAATTGTAAAGGAAATGTATCGGCTTTTTATAGGATTTTGAGTGAAGGTTTTGATTGACAGGATTGATTTTTTTGCTAGGATGGAATGTTGAATGACAACAGGAATGCTCTTGGTTTAATCGAATATTTTCGGAATCAATTGAGCCAAATAAAACTTTATTAGTCTTTTTAGGGAGATAGTTATATTGGCACTTATTTGGAAATAGGAAAAATGCTTGAGGGTATTAAAATAATAAATTTATTTTCTTGCTTCTCACGATAAATTTTAGTTTCTAATGACGACTAACAGTATCTTATTGCTAAGCCGTGTTATCTCTGAATGGCATCTATCTTTCAGTCAGTTTGCCTCTCTGTAGAAATTGATATTCGTAGATGATCTATAACATTTAAAATAGTAAACTCCTGCTTCTTATCCCAATTCTCCAGCGTTGGAGTTCATCAAGGAAGCGCCCTCCCACCACTCCTCTTTGCTCTGTTATGGATACCGTCACACGGGACATCCAACGTCCAGCGCTTTACACACTGCTTTATGCATATGATGTTTTCCTAGCATCTAATAGCGAAAATGATCTCGAGCAACTTGTCCAAAAATGGAATGATCGCCTCATGCAACACGGTCTCAGATTGAATCTAAGCAAAACTGAATTTTTGACTACCGATCCCCATGAAACAGGCACAGTCACTGTCAGTGGCAGTGATCTGCCCGAAACTGAGCGATTTAAATACCTCGGGTCAACGCTATCAGCCAATGGGGAACTGCGTTATGAAATTGTTTCACGCATTAACGCAACCTGGATGAAATGGCGTTCCACAACTGGTGTTCTTTGTGATCGATGTATCAACGAACTATTCAGATCTAAAATTTACCGGAATGTCATCCGTCCTGTCGCCCTCTATGGTTCTGGGTGTTGGCCGACTATAAAAGACAATGAACGGCGTCTTGCGGTAATGGAGACGAAGATGTTACTTTGGACTAGTGGCGTGACACGTTTTGATCATATCCGAAATGAGGATATCCGCGATCGTTATGGGGTTACACCGATCGTGGAAAAATTGTGAGAGAGGCGTCTTCGATGGTATGGTCACGCAATTCGTGCTAACGAAAATTCACTTGCAAGATTGGTCTGAACAGCGAAGTCGATGGTAAACGACTAAAAGGCAGGCCGAAAAAGCAGTGGCTTGATCCGCTAGATGGGGATTTAAAAGCCTCAAGATTGCACCCAGATCGGGCATTCGATCGCGACGAGCCGACACCGCTTGTCAAAGGGACAAAAGCTGGAGAAAAAGAAGAGTTTATTCAAATCAACGGAGGGTTATCAAAGTCAACTATTTGTAGACGCAGTATTTTCGCCACTTCTCAAATTATTTTATTTCTCAAAATGTGCCCTTGCCTACTTAACTTTTTCTCGCTTTATGGTATAAAGTGCATTCCGATGGCGTTTTTAGTGCTACTGTTGCTTTAAAATTCTGTTCGTCGAAGACCATCCAGGAATGATCGCTGCCACAGCAGCGTTGTTAACCTATTAGTTTGCTGGTATTACCTGTTTCCCCTCTACTTTTTCTTTCTATTTGGTACAAATTGAAAACAATTTGAAATCAATAACGATATCAAACATTTTTGAAGAATATCCTTGAAAATTATGTCAAAAATTTATAAATAAAATCACTAACCTCAGAAAAAGAGAGATTTCAGGTTAGCCATTTTCCATCAGGTGCTGTAGTCACCTCATTGCCTCTGTTTTCATTTATTGTAAAACTCCTGTAACTGGAATGTCCTAGATTCCTAGCCCACATAGTTTTTATTAGAAGCCTATATATTCATTTGATCCATACCACATCCTGTATGGATCCCCCCCCCCCCCTCCTTCGACAGTGTTTTCTGGTTTGTGTTTGAAGCACCTTTTTAATTCGTCCTCATTGGTACCTATTGGTGCCGCTGCGAGTCCTTTTTTGTCCTAGAGAAGAAAGGGGATGCCCGGTGGATATAAATCTAGTGGGTAAGGAACATGCGTCAAAATAGGAGCCTTCGTTAAAGCTACAAGCTTGAACGCGGTAAGAAATCTGGGCACAACCTTTGCGGTAGGACTTTGTACTTTGAAATCATCAGCCTAAATGTGCTGAACTGAACTGAATAGTAGTAAAAGCTTGGGCTTTCTCTTGCTGGTACATCACTTCCTTTTCTGCAAAGTTCGTCACTTTTTTTCGATTTTATTAATTAAAGGCCGATATAAGTTTTCGTAATGTGACCCATTGATTATGTTTGAAGATTTGGAATTGTCAGCGAATGGAACTATCTTTCCTTTCCATTATCATCATCATTAACGGCGCAATAACCGGTATCCGGTCTAGGCCTGCCTTAATAAGGAACTTCAGACATCCCGCTTTTGCGCCGAGGTCCACCAATTCGATATCCCTAAAAGCTGTCTGGCGTTCTGACCTACGCCATCGCTCCATCTCAGGCAGGGTCTGCCTCGTCTTCTTTTTCTACCATAGATATTGCCCTTATAGACTTTCCGGGCTGGATCATCCTCATTCATACGGATTAAGTGATCCGCCCACTGTAACCTTTTGAGCCGGATTTTATCCACAACCTGATGGTCATAGTATCGCTCATAGATTTTGTCGTTATGTAGGCTTCGGAATCGGAATTTCCTTTCCATAGTACCGACTATTCTCTCGTCTCAGGTGTCAGATGGTGAATCTACAGTCCACCCCTAGTTACGAATCGAAGTAAAAGCTCGGCCTTGTTACTATGATAAGATCGATATTCACTGATATCTCCTTGAGATACCGCTTTTGATGCATTCTGAACAAATGATTGCGTACTGTTAGCCAAATTTTTAGTCAATATGTAATACGCAGCGCTTTTTGAAATATGACATCTCTACTTTCAACTGACGGACATCTTTAAGATTTTTAAGGCGTGGTAGACAATTGCCTCGTTAGGTCAACAACTGTTGGTTTGGGCACTGCGCGTGGCTTCGAATTAGATGCCTCCCACATTAAGGCAGGAATATCGGCCTATATCAAGTGCCCGCTTCATATTCACATCCATGGGTTTGGGCTTCGTTTAACATATTAGGTGCTTTTAGATAGCCGCAACTTGCACTACCCCTCCCGATTTGGACAATTAATTACAGTTAATATAAAAAAATCAATGTGTCCGGATAGCTGAGTGGTTAGAGCACAAGGCTGTCGTACGGAAGGTCGCGGTTCAAGTCTCCCTGGTGTCAGAGGGATTTGTATCGTGATTTGACATTGGATACCAGTCGACTCAGCTGTGAATGAGTACCTGAGTCAAATGAGGGTAATAATCTCGTGCGAGCGCAATGCTGACCACATTGTCTCCTACAGTCTACTGTAGTGCACCGTTTCGGTCTTGAATGAAGTGCTCTAACACACTACAAGGCCCTGATCCAATATGGATTGTTGCGCCAACGATTATTATTATTATTATGAAAAAATCAACAGAAACCAATAAAGTGAAAGGGTAGCCAAAAGGTCGAATTGAGCTCTCAATGAAGCTGAGAAGTCACTACAGTCGTTAATTTGAAATCGGTAGAGTTAATAGCAACGGAGCCTTGGAACTAATTGCAACATAACATAGTCCATCAAAGGGCTGCTATTTGCTGTAGTAAAATATGACATGGAATTCCTCGAAACTGATTTTTTTCTTTTTACCTGGAGTTCAAACCCCTCCCTACGCCCACTTTGCAATTGCTGACTAAATTAAAACCTGATCCGGAAAATAGTGATGGAGATCTCTTATTTGCTTTCCAACGTGATTAATTTTTTTTGAAAATAGAATTTTACAGTGCTCTTTTGCATTCACGAGGATTACACTAATAGAGGACGAAGTCACTGACTGCATGCATTTGGGTTCACAGCAAAACTTTTCACTGAATTTCGTGTAAGCAGGTATCACCGTTTCTGAGAAAGTGTACGTAACAGATAAACAGGCAGACAGAGGGACATATAGCCAGATGGTCTCCTCATCCAGGCCTACAATGGTGTGGTTAAACTTGTTCGCGTCGGCTGTGATTCCGGACATCTGGAATTGTGCCTCCAGATAGTCGAACCACAGCTCCGGGTTCCTTCGCCAAAAAGGAGGGACGCGCACAACGAAGGCGCTCACTTGAGGGTCCGATGGGGCTGCCGCGTTAAACGATGCGAGATGAGGCGAGGACGCGGCTGTACCTAATTTGAACAGACCCTAATTTGACGACGGCAGACCGCACCCCCAAATGCCCCTACGAAAGAGAAAAGAAAAACCACCGATGCACTCCGGAGCGAAAGCTTGAAGCACAGACCAAAATAAAACTCGAGCACGAGAAAGCCAACGGCGAATCGCCGTCTCTTGTGGCGGTTCTACAATTATTATTAATTCTATAATTATTATTAAATATGGTTAATGCTTTCTGGGAATGTTCCCGTGATCCTGGTACCCTAGCACTCGTTGACGGAGCTGTCGGGCTGGTGCTATCTGCTGGGAACTGCTACTGTGTCCCTGGCGGCACCTTGTCGTCGGCTTTTCTTTGGAGACTGCGTTGAGCTGAGGACCTATATCAGGTTTCCGCTGTGTGGCTGCAGGTCGGGAATGACGGAGCACGCGCACTCAGCTTCTCACTGCTGGGCTGGGACTCGAATGCGAATTCGGATGCATGGCTCTCCCTGATCAGCTTCCGTCTCTCGATTGGTGTTCTGCCAACGCGGATTTGCAGGAAAATTGCTAGTTCCCTTCAAAAACGAAAACACGCGCACACCAAAATTCTTCCTCTTCGCTCGGTTGCGGAAAACTCGGTCGCACAAGAGCTTCTGAACGTGCGATTGATCCTTGACGGCGGCTCAACGGACTGATCAATGATTTCAGCTCTTCCAGTCGGCGTTGATACGGGACGTCTTCGGCAGAATTCAACTACGTGGCGGCCACGTCCACGAAATGAATTCCTTGGGATCACTCATTTGAAGCCGCGTTCACAATGCTGCGTCTGGCTCCTTCTGGCGCGCGGTTTAGCCACCTTTTCGCCGTCTTCGCAACGAGCCGCACACAAAAGCCAGCCCGAACTGGCCCTGCATCGATGTCGGCTCTCGCTCAAGTCCTGGCTGCGCTGCCTCGCTCTACCTGGGCACATTCGTCACAATTGCAATATCCGCGCAAACCAATTTAGCTGCTTCTTGTCACATATAATTTTATGCTTCTTTATTGGAGAAATGTGTTGTATTTAGCATAATCTTAAAATTAAGTTTTACAATATATAAACACGGAAATAGTCTGATTAAATTCAGTTGCAAAAAGGCTATAACTGCAGATTGGTAGATGCTCTCTGCTATTGTGGTTGGCATCGTTTTAATCAATTATTCAATTATTTTTAAATGTCAGATTAGTTGTCAAGGCCTACTTCACACTACAAGTATTACTCCGTGTGAAGTAGTCCTACTCTAGAGCACCGGTGGTGGCATCTATCTGTCGCATTAACAACGCATGCTAACACTGGTGCTCCACAGGCAGGCCAGCAGACAAATAGTGAATCAATTTCAATATGGTCTTATTGACCAAAAAACCTTAGAAAATAATTAATTTGGAATTTAGCAACATTATGTGTACAGTAGGCAAAAATAAAAGAAGGAGAGTACCTGTCATGTGGGCATAATCCAACGGCTCTCATCGGATACAGATTGATTTGGAAACCACATTCTGAGCCCCGGCATGACTGGCCTATCCGTATTGGTTTATATTTAGTCCAAGTTCAGCATACATAAAAGTAGATGCGAGGCAACTAAGAGGCACAGCACCCAAGTTGTATAATGCCACTACACGCTTGAGGCGAGAAGGAGCTCAGCCGGCGATATAGGTGCAATCGCAATGAAACTCGCCCAAAGGGGCAACCGCAAAAACCCAGCTCGAGAACATATTCCTCAGGAATTATTCCGTAATATATACTCTTAGAGGGCTATCTCAGTTTCCGTGGTACCATATAACCTCCGTTGAGGCTTCTTGGCAAGAGTTACTTCAAATGAGACCCTCGGGCCTGATCGCCCCCTCTAGTACGTAGAGATGGCAGTTCCTAACAGGTTGACCTGAATTAGTCCAAGTAGAAACAAAAATTAAAGTGTCCTGTGGGGTAATCTTCCAACGCCGCTTTGACCGTCTGCGTTGCTTAGGCAGTGGAAAATCCCTACCTCATACCCCAAACAAAGTATGAATCCACAAGTCGACTTTTTTTGTAAATTTAGGTTTTAGCCCAGAAAAGAGAGGTCCGTGGATCAGAAACCAAGGAAAAAGTTTCTTTAAAATTGGTCCGGTTGGCCATCATCCTTAAACGAAAAAAAGTATGAAAGTTTTTGACCGATGTAAGCTTTAGAAAAACTCTTTAATATTGGCTTCCCTATTTACTATTTAATCCGATTTTTGACACATGTAACCAAAGTAGCCACCCGGCCATATGTGTGTGGGCTCCAGGGATTTGTCTTCAACAAATGTAGCGAATGTTAAAACACCGAGAAAATACGACTATGAGGAGCTATATAAGTCCAAAACCTTAACCTAGACAAAATTCATAAAAAGAAAAAAGAACAAAAATTAAATTACCAAATTGAGGTACACTATTTAGAGGTCCTGGCGTTAAACACGTTGCTAATAGGTTTGATACCGCAAATGAAGTTTCGAGTGAATTTATTCTAAGAATTTTAATTAAAAACTTCCTTAATTTCCCATAAAAAAAACTCCTGAATTTTTGCACAGACAATTATCGTGTCACTGGGAACATATAAATACTTATTTGCCTTCAATTCTCACTCCAATTGATAGATCCGGGTATTCCCGGGTATTCAATCACGGGACGAGTAGTCAAGTAAACTCTTGTCAGTGGCTTTAGCGACTAAATCAGGCTGACCAATGTTTATGGCTTCACCATTGGCAAAATAATTATTGACATAAGCCTTTCCGGAACTCCCTGATTTGCCGGCCGTTGACAAGGCTAGGACCCCTAGCAGGATGCCTCCGGTTTAAGGTAGGAATCCAGACAGTTGAATATGAAATTCAAAGGACCTCCTTCTTTCTCTCTGATTGCTCTCGATTCGATGCTGGCGCACCTTCTCTCATGCACTAACATTGCAACCAAAATTGACATATATTTTTAAAAATCCTTCAGCATCCTAAATGCAATAAATTGTCGATCCGTTACTGAAAAAATAAAAAAAGTTTCCCAACCAGTCGCAGACAAAGCGAATCCGAACAAAAGTTCATGCATAGGTGGTGCGTGTAAAATAATGCACACCAAAATGCACTTTTATCGGCTCTGACTGGTCTGAAAAACGTTTAGCATGCATTCGATAAAAGAGTAACTTCGCCGGGATGCATTTTATCCTGCGGTTCCATTTCCTCTTTCGACTAAAATATTTACAGTCCAACAATTTCCACTGAGCCAGTCAATTTCTGTTTTCTATTTTTCATTTCCTCCTTTTTTTTCCTCCATTTTTGCAATATTTGTATTTGCATTGCGAAACCATGGCATATCTGCCAAGGCTCTGTTCGTCCTTTAACCGAGCACATCTATGAACCATGCACACGAGTGCTTTGATGAAATCTCGCAGAAGTGAAAATTTATCAAAGGATTTCCGAGTCTTTATAGTGGAACTGGGACTATGACGATACAAATAATGCACGTACATTGAAGAGCGAAATTGTTGCATTACTTGTGCTTCCCTATTTACTCCTTTCTGAGCGATTTTCTGACTTTCCTTTCTGCAACGTTGCGACATTTTTCACCGTAAAGACAGAGGATGTAAGAACTTTTGAGGAAAGTTTCCCTTGTACCGCACAGGATGTTGATGACGGCGACCGTATTGATTTCCCGATTGAGAGAAGAGGGGTGGACTACGGAACAAGCTCTTCTGGGAAAATCCACCCGCTTGAACCGCAAGGACGGCGGTGGAAATCCTGCTTAATGATCTTGTCTATTCGGTCATGTGGAAAAACGACTTTTTAATTAAAGTGGAAAGTGAAAAGGTTGGTTTTTCACTCCTCGTTACATGACGGTTGGCTAGTCGAAGGCTGTCGTTAGGCACAGAATCGCTACTGGTAACTCCTTAACATGCTACCCCCTTCACTAATCGACGACTACGTATGTGCGGTGTGCACTTTATGATCGAATTTGTTCAAGTGTTTTTTGTGTGTATGAACGATTAAACTTTATGAACGGGGGATGTGAATGTAATCAGAAAGTTGGTGTGGTTTAGGAGTGATTCGCTGAAGTTTGTTCCTCTGTTTGACCGAGAAGAATGACGCAAAGGCTTTACTACTTTCTAGCGAAATAATGTTGCATTTATATCTGAGCACTTGCGGAATGTTTCTATTTATTCATGCTTTTCTGACAAGCCCTGCTTCAATGGAAAATGTCGAAAGCTTTTTGAAATTTCCACCCGATACGTATCAGCCTTTCATAAACAAATTGCAAGCAACGAACATACCCCAGCAATTCGCCCTCCCCTAAATGATAATTTCATAGTTTATGTGATTAGGGTGCGAGCTAGCAAAATGCACACGTAACCGCTCGTAATATGCCGAAACAGTGCTGGTAAACAACTAAATTCAGTTGAGTGATACCGGAGGACTCTTCAAAACTGAATAAGGGGTTTGTTAATCCAATGAACAAAAACAAACCGTACGGGTGACTATTGTCTTTCCAACGAGCTGCAAGTAGACTGTAATTTGGGGGTTGTTTTAAAAGCATTAAGAACGAGATCGCTATCACGCTTTGTATTTTGTGGGATACTTGGACAATTTTTTTCATGAGCACATCCCTTACAGCTGCCGACGCGGAAACAGCGACCAATCAGTTCAGTGCAACATAAGGGCCATTGCAAATCGTACGAAATGATGGTTAAGTGTTCAAGCATGTGATTATCAAAGTGGCTGGAAACAGGGATCTCGTTTAGTTTTGATAATGAATTCGTCTTGTCTGAATATTTTTGAGTTTTGAAATTTTAGGAAAACCGTTAATAAATCTTTATTGTAGAAAGAGAAAATGTCCCAAGAATGTCATCAATTATTTGGTCGCTACTTCCATTTTGCTGGACAATTCGAAATCCCAACCCAAATCTTGGCTAGGACATGCTCGAATGAGGTCCTGACAGATTACTAAAAGTCTTCACACTGCTTCCAAAGGGATGACATAAAAGCCAATTCATATATTCAATTTTTATCCTTATTCATAATGATCAGAAAAGAGATCAGAAACGTATTCTGAGTCCTAGAAAAAAATCCTTATTCAATCTTTCCTGGTCTGGTGCATTCTTGAATGAATCCAGTTCGTTCTCATCAACTGTCCCATTCGCAATGTTATCATCCCAATTTTACCAGTCCATTGTCAGCTTAAATCTGATCAGGATGTAGTTACTACGGATTAGTCCTGGTAGCATGTTGTATTTGTTGCCTTTTCTTTCTCATTTTTCACTTTCGGTAGCCAGAAAACGTCTTAGAAGTTCGTCCTTTTCGTCATCATATTTATTATCTCTTAACGAGTGGCGAGCCCATCCAAGGAAAATTCAGGACGAAAATGTGTCAGGGATTTTCCTGAAAACTGTTTGAGGACAATGAAACCTAATCGATTTTGAAGATCTTTTTTTCGGGTATTATTGTTTGGTGTTATTATTATCTGCGTGATGAGGCTGTTTTGAGAGAGCCGAGTGTCCTGGATATGGTTGTTAGCTGTTGTTATTGTCAGTGTGGTAAACAGCAATCTTGTGGAGTATGTTGTAATCAGGAGTGTCGAGTGACAAAAGGATTTCTGTAATAAAACCCTCCAGAAAAAACAAAGCTAGTGTTTTATGCGGTTCGAATTCATTAAATACTGCCGAGTATCTCGGTACCCAACTTCATTATTATAAGACCAGTTTAGATACCACCATGAGACGATTATCTAAAACTCAGCTCCAAAACGACCAACATCCTCCAAGCCATAGAAAGAGCCAACATAGACAATATAATCTAAATCAATTTCTGTATGGTCTTCAAATTACCATACATTCTCCAACTCAAGATTTCCATCCAAGAACAGGAAGATTTCTCAAGTAGTTCATCTTAGGGACCATAACGGCGTCCACACGCACCATAAGTCATAAAGTAACTTCAAGAAGGGTCATAAATTAAACGGAGAGATTGGATAAGATCATAAAATCGGTGGAAATACCACCAAAGTGTCGTAGACAATAATTCAAGTGTGAAGAAATCTCTTAAAAGTTGACAATAAACTAATGATGTGTGTAATTAGTTTTCTGTTGGATAAGATAAAGGAATTTTTTTGGGAGGATATAATTCCTGAAGCAATTGAAATATGACAGATTTAATTGTTTGCCTCGTTCAGAAGTTAATTTTTGTTTGAATGGAATTGGTTTCTAGATATTAGTCTGGAAAAAGAGTTGAGATTTTTGCCCCCGTTGACTTGATGAATTCATTAAGATTCTTCTGTTTTGACCAAGAAAAAGATATATTTTTCTGAATCGACTTTCCTCATTGACAAAAGCACTTGGAGACGAAACATGGGTTTAACACTAAATCAGATCACAAGACTCTTCTCCATCATAGGGGGATGGATAGATAGCTTGTATAGGATCCTGTCCTATCATAATTCGATCCATTCGATGCATAATCCCATCACATCCACTAGGCTTAGGGCACGCATTGCTTGAAATTGTATGGTAGAAAAAAATCATAGCGCATTTGTACATTCTTTTGCGCGAAAAATATCCGCACTGCACATTGCTCTGGTGTTAGTACCGTGTATGTGATTAAGTGCATTGGGGTGCGGCAACGTGGTGGCAGGCAAATGGCTAGCAGCATGTGGCATTGCACAGCTGTTTATGGCTTACCATATGAGATGGGGAAACCCACCCAAGAGATTCGTCTAGGCACTACCGACACATCAATTCATAAACCAAAAGGTCCAGGACCCAGTTAGCTACCTCGTCCTTACTTCGCGAGTACGCTATGACATTCCGTGCCCTCTAAACACTTAATTTGCTCCGTAAAGAACCCGAGTAGGACCTTGTTTTGATTTTGTTCAATTTCACAATTCTGGCCATTTTGGTCCCGGGCCTGGGGGCCCAAGTATTCAAAAAATAAAAAAGATCACCAACGGTTTTGCCTAAGCCAGAGGCAAGTCATCATACGCTGGGGTGCTATGCCCAAAACAACCATCTGTCGTCTATTGTCTTTAGGTGCTCCACATATGGGGCTTCAGTTTTGCGATATGTATCCTTACCTCTGTTCCATCTTAAATTTGTTGATCATCTTTGTACCACAACAGCTTGTTTGCCAGATGGATATCTCCCCAGGAATTCCAATCCTCCCCAATCATTGGGGTTTCAACTTCCGAATCTCAGTAGAACTTCGAAAACATAAATTCACTTTCCTTTTTCCAGAATTGAATTTGTGATTTAGCGTATAATTTTTCGTGTCCCCCCCATTTTTCGTGTGGCAGTGGAATAAGACCCTCCCTCCCCTCATGGTACTCATAATCCAAGGACGGGCGAGTTTTTAGAATCGAGATGAGTTTTCTGCCGTTTTCCTCTGCTGTGTCTGTGATCATTTTACTAGAACTTCATAGCTAGCCATTGGATTTATCACGCCTCGGCATATCTAGTCTAATTTGTCTTACTTAGAGATCCTGTGCTTTCATCCAATGCATGCTCCAGATATTTATTCCAATTGATTCATATGTCCAGTATCATCCCAGCCTCATTTTGTGGCTAAAGCTTTTCGCCGAAGATGGGATTCGGATGGGAGTTCACTTTTTGGTGCAGATAAGAAACCTTGTTTCGTTGGCGTCGATTGTAAGATTTTACCGATCACACTAACCTCTTTCTAAGCACAGAGTTTGCTGAAGAAGCACTGACAGCATTTGCAGTAATTTACTTACATTTAAAAATACTGATAAGTATTATCAACGTATCCCTCGGCATAATATTTTGTCCTAAATGAGCTGCGGGATTTACTTTTTATATGATCCAGCAGATGTGGTAACAAAACTCTGCTTGCGTAGCGTACATGGTCTCACCAGCTTCGGTCAAATCGAATCAATTAACTTTGTTAATGGAAGCTGTACCTTGTTGAAAAGCAAACGCAGGATGAATTCTATGTAGAAAAGCATAAAATGTATATCAAATTTGGCTAAGTCCCGCTGTTCCCTTTGCTTTTATATTCTGTGATAGTAAACCCATGTCATTCAATTCTTCAAGATATTGGTGTCAATAAATAGAAGAGCATCCACTTCTTTTAACGTCCACTCCAGATTCTGTATCCATTTGCTAACGGATCGCAATAATTGGGGAGAAACTCTCCCCATGTATTTGCTGAAAAGATCCATTTCTTGTGGTAAGCCTCCCTTTTTTCCTAAAATCGATGGTTGAGAGCCACCCATTTTTAAAAAAAAAAATAATGGCAAATGGTTTTAATTGAAACTGCTCATCAGACGTTGCTATCAATTGCCTCTGTCTTGAAGGGGATCATCAGAAACTTAAAAAAGGACGACTCAGATCTTTGTCCAGAAGAGATACAGCAGATCAGACACTGCCTCACGTCTGCCCTTGAATTAGCATGACCGAGAGTGATTCCAAAAGTTGATTAATCATCATCATCAACGCCGCAACAACCGGTATCCGGTCTAGGCCTGGCTTAATAAAGAACTCCAAACATACCGGTTTTGCGCCGAGGTCCAGCAATTCGATATCCCTAAAAGCTGTCTGGCGTCCTGGCCTACCCCATCGCTCCCTCTGAGGCAGGGTCTGCCTCGTCTTCTTTTCCTACCATAGAAATTGCCCTTATAGGCTTTCCGGGTGGAATTATCCTCATTAATACGGATTAAGTGACCCGCCCACCGTAACCTATTGAGCCGGATTTTATGCATTTGACGTTCATGATATCGCTCATAGATTTCGTCGTTATGTGGGCTATGGAATCGTCCATCCTTCTGTAGGGGGCCAAATATTCTTCGGAGAATTCTTCTCTCGAACGCGGCCAAGAGTTCGCAATTTGTCTTGCTTAGAACCCAAGTCTTCGAGGAATACATGAGGACTGGCAAGATCATTGGCTTGTACAGTAAGAGCTTTGACCCTATGGTGAGACGATTCCAGTGGAACAGTTTTTATAAGCTGAAATTGGCTGCCAAAAACCGTGCGTGGATTTCATCATCGTAGCTGTTATCGGTTGTGATTTTCGAGAGAAATTATCAACGGTCTCGTAGTTGTAGTCTCCTATCTTTATTCTTCCCGTTTGACCAACGCGGTTTGATGTTGTTGGTTGGTTGGTTTTCGGTGCTGACGTTGTTATAATATACTTTGTCTTGCCTTCATTGATGTGCAGCCCAAGATCTCGCGCCAATTACCGCCTGCTCGATCTGGATGAAGGCAGTTTGTACGTCTCGGGTGGTTCTTCCCATGATGTTGATATCGTCAGCATAGGCCAGTAGTTGGGTGGATTTACAGAGGATCGTACCTCTTGCATTTACCTCAGCATCACGGATGACTTTCTCGAGGGCCAGGTTAAAGAGGACGCATGATGGTGCATCCCCTTGTCGTAGACCGTTGCTTTTATCTAGCCTCGCACATTGGTCGGGGTCAGCCTAGTCAGTCTTACCAATTTCGTCGGAATATCGAATTGTCTCATAGCCGTTTCCATTTGGTCCGGTCCGACATCAAGTGGATGCGGTCTTAGGACCCCTTAATCATTATACCAAAAAATTTCCACGCCGTTCAATTTTACAAGATTTCGATGGTATTATATCGAATGGCCTCTGCTATTATAAAATGAGGCATTTCGAAGTTAATATTTACTTGAGGATGGACTAGATCAGTTAGGAAAAGCTGACTACCTCGTGGTTGACGAACAGACCTGTCTTTTCAGGCAAGATACCTATTTTTTACAAACTAATCGCTGGCCATTTGTGCGAAGTAAATGCATTTCATCTGACACTATTGTCGCTTACTTCGACTCTAGACAATACCACATTTATTTAAAAAAGACCGGCTGACGACTCCGTCCAGGAGAGAGGCAAGTCATCGACCGCTTTCTCACCTCTGCCCTGGAACTAGCATGAGCTGAAATGGTGGTGAATTGTATTTTATAGGAAAACCGCCTTATTCAGGTCTAAGCTTGGCCGGAGCAATTTTTTTAGAGGGTCAGAGGCCCTCATCAACAACTGGAATCACTTTCAGTTACGTTGCTTCTAAGGCAGGGTGAAGCAGGGTTTGATGAGTTGCTTTTGTTTGGACGAAACTGTCAGCTGCCCTTTTTTAGAAAATTTGGGCCTAAAGGAGGGATCTTCAGACCAAAATATCTCCACAGTTTGTTATCCTAAAAAATCAAGCAGCTGTTAACTTAAGGAAAGTTAGGCTTAAGTCCAATTGGAAAAGAGAAAGGAAAGATTAGTATATTCTGAATGACTTCGAATCTCCAAGTCTCTTCAGGGAGAAGTGGGTCGAAAATTTAAGGACAATGGCCAATTTATACATTTCATTGAAATTCAAAAACTTATTCAAGGATGTGGGCTATGATTTTGTTGAGGGTTAGGAAAATGGTGCACTTTTCCTAGAGAAAGAAGGTACACCCGGTTACCTAAGGGTTTTTAGCAAAAAAGGAAATGTTGAAATAGGGCAAAGTTGATTCGGTAGTCACATATTTAGGACGCAAGGAAGCCGGTGGTGCCGGTTTTGACCACACGGTTGTGCTGATTGGTCGCTTCATTCCCACAAAGTTATGCACAGCACTCTCGCCCTCCCTCCCCTCTCTCCCTCTCAGAGAAATTTAGCTTTTCCTTCACAGTTGAGAATGGAGCTGTCGTTTGGAGAAATCCGCACATATATTTCAGTTTTTGAACCCAAAAGGTATTAACCCGTTTGGAGTCGATAACCAATTAGTGGAAGGGTATAGGGAGTGCCGTGGACTTTAAGAGCGCCGGGATGGGACACTGTAAGGAAGACCAGTCCGTCGGTCACTGGATGAAACAGAAAGCTTTCAATAAGCACGAGAATACCTTACGAATGCTGACAAAAGACCATTCATGTCAATAAATTGCTTCTTTTCGCCAAATTTGTTGCGACTGTCCAAGCAGTGTAGATTATTTTTGGGCTCATTTGTTACATGAGACCAAAGCTGGGCATTTTATCTTTCGTTAACGCGAGGGACGGAATTTTTCTTTGCTCGACCAGCAGAAATTCAAACAAATACCGTTCGCTGGTAAAATCACGACCATTCTTCTCTAATTTTTCTCAAGCATTAAACATTGAGTAACAAAATTACTCCAAACTTCAGTTACGATGACATTGGGGTATCTTGACAGGTAGGAAATCAACTTTGTGCCTTCTGGAATCTAAGGCGGGGGGGGGGGGGGGTATTCAGCGATACACACAGTCTCGAATGGTAGTTTTACGGCTTCTGTGGCGATACTTCATTTGAGCGACTGCAAATTTGGATGGCATATTCGACGGGCATTTTGCTCCTTTCATAATTCGTAGTTCATTGGTTTCAAGTCGGGGATCTCTGACTTCTAGTTGGCTAAATGCTGGGGCATTGTCCTTAAGGAATTGTTAACAACGTTTTGGCTTATGCGCTGACGAATCTCGTTGGAAGTTACAACATTCATCAGCGAAGAGAATTTCATTGCGTGACTTGACTACTGGGTCGAGAGCAATTATTTCGGAAATTTTAGGGGCGGTTTTGACTGCAAGAGTGCAGAAATGGATAAAAGTTACACCTTGCCAGTAGCCTCCCCACCAAACCATCAGGGACGTTGGATAGTGGCTGGGACGCTTCAACCGCGGAACAAGGAGGTGCCCAGTATATCGTTTAAAAACTTTTACTCTCAAGTCTTCCCCCAAACTGCGAGAAATAGTTTGTGGCGCTCGTGCTTACTCCAGGGCGGCTGTATACGCCTGCGCCGTAGCATCGGCTCAGACCAGGGGTAGCTTCCTCCAAACTACAATTTTTAGTTTTAAATATAAATATATATTTCGGGAACGATTCATCAGTACAAAGCTACTCTAGCTTTATATTTCCTCCAAAGGAACTTAAAGGTACTTTCGTCTTGAAAATATTTTTTAGAGAAGCAGATAATACTGAAATATATATCAATTTCGCTTGCCTCATGAAAAAAAGTTATGCTAGCAATCCTACCTCAACCAAGTGAGGGATCCTAGTAGAAACAGAATTTTTGCCTAGTACAAGGATAATATTTTAGAATTATAATTATTTCAAAGATCCTCTTCCTTTACAACTTTTTTTTCTCTTTCCCATGTTTACGTCAAGTTTTACAATTATGATAACATTTTTATCAATTACCGTCAAAGATAAGAAATCAATGGGTGGTAATTGCATGCCCCTATTAGGTAAATCTATAAAGTGTTGATAAGAAAGCACTTTTCGAAGAAGGCCGGAAGGAGCAAAAATTTCATAAGATACACCTCCTTGTGCTGCCCCGCTGCTGTAGGCTTATCGCTTGTAGTATGATGTAAGTGTGATGATAATGGAACGGAAGTCCCATTGAGAATCACAGTGACTGTGGAGGTTTACTATACTCCACAAAGAAATAAACAGAAAAATTTGCATGTGATGTACCTAGAAATATCTCAATTGATAATTACTGGAAACTAAATATCTATGAGCAAAGTTGTTGTTCTGGCGATGGTGCTTTATTGTTCAACAATTTGGAAAATACATCCTGAGCAGCTTTGAGCTTTATTACTAATCATATATACTTAAAAAACGTAAGATACAACAATCTAAAAATATTTTTATCTATCGTCTGACCAACGCTACAGATAATCACAAATTAAGGAGAGCTAAACCGTTCGTAACTTGAAATAATCTAAACATGAGTCAATTCGCCGCAACCAATGCGCAAACCATATCTCATCAGTTACATACACACTTTCACCATATTACCGTTATGACGACTAGATGTCTCTTCAAGTTGAAGAAAGATACTGGCTTTTACAATGTATTTGTTTTTGTTTTCAGGTTTTAGCGGGTCCCGACCTTAGAAGTTGGTTGGAGCCCATGTCCGATGCGGCGAAATGGTTGAAGAAAATTCGTTCGACACATAATAGCAATGAAGTTAACATCCGGCACTATGTACTAGGTGGAAATGTAAGTATATCTAGCTGATAGTGATGGTGAATATCTTTTTTGTATATACATATATATAAGCATTAAATTGGGTCAATATTGCAATTAAGAAATGGCTGTTTAAACACATTACATTATATGTACACGAACATATGTAAATAAAGATTCTGGGATTTAGTAAAGACTTCGTGAAATCACTATTAGAAAATTGCCTTTTAAAACATTCCACAAACTAAGAGTTTTATGTTTTGGATTACGAACTTACCAGAAATTACTGAACTTCTATGTTCAACATACTCACAACATAATGATGCGCATTGAAAGGACTGTGAATAGGCATTCCGATGGCGGCTTATTTTCAGATATACCAATTTGGGGCTGGGGCATGAATCTTTACACTAAGAAGTATGATAAGAATTAAGTTAATTAAGTAAAATGATATTTGGAAGTAATTGTTCCGTTTTACAAGAATAAATATAAATTTCTTTACCTACGACTCCCATTTTCCACTTGACGTTCATCAAAATTACTCACTCGATTTTCTTTTTAAGGTTTTGTGTAAAACAAAACCTTCTTAAAAGCGATTCACTGTCTGTTTGTCTGCCTGTTACATGCACTTTCCTCCAAAACCGCTAAAACAATCCGAACGAAATTTGGTAGACAGATGGGAAATCCCACGCATTCAGCGAGTGGCATAAATTTAGGTGGAGTTTAAAGGGGAGCTCCCGATACATGCAAAAGGGGGGATTTAAAAAATTTCTTCACCGGATATAGTCGTGTGGGGTATCAAATGAAAGGTCGTGCCTAGTACTTTCCATAACTGATATTAGTTTTAACGTGAATTGTAAATTGCGCGAGTTAGAAATCATAGTGTTCACACTTAAAGTGAGCCAGGGCTCATTTTCAGAAAATACCTAACCCAAAAATCCGAAAGAAAAATCAGAAAGGTGCACTTATATGAAATCTAGACTTCAAAATATGTTCCATCCCGATATCCGCTCAAATAATAGATTACCAACTTTTAGAAATTGGTTGAAAACCCCCCCCCCCCCCTTAAGTTCATTCTAAGAATGTCAAATGCACCATCATAGAGGACATTGTCTCGCATACGCATGCTAAGTTCCACGCAAATCTGCCTATTATCACCAAAGTTATAGCATAGCCCTTTTTTTATCCGTTGTAGGTTAACTTCGTCACATTTGTTGAACTCCTAGTGTGATGCCTATATGGTTGACTATTATCAAACAGTGCTTTTCAGATCCATTTTTTGTGTAAATGGATCTTTAACAGATAATGCACAGTTGAATATTCAACTATGTATACGCGAAACTGTCATGCACTCATCCTTCCCCACATAGAGAAAGGCAAAACCTTTTATACCTGAAGGGTTTAGCTTCCGGTTTCCCGACTTATTCGTGGACTTGGATTAAAATACGGTTAATGTCGCTTGATTTTTACCAGCAAATAGTGTGGATCTTGAATGAAGTACTCCAACACATTCAGTTCATTGAACACCTCAATATTATGATATATTTTTACCATGGTCCTCTATGTGGGTCACAGCGCGTCAATTACACCTATGCGCTATCGCTGCCTGGCCTGGCAATGCGCTTCAACTCCCTCCATGATTTTCCGAGAAGCTAAATATACAGATTTGTTTCTCTGTGGAGTATGAAGTCTTAAACAATAGAATATATATTAAATTTAAAGAAGACCAGAGTTGAAGGAGCTTAGCATGACACTCGCACGAAGAGAGCAGCTGACCCAAATCTTTCACTAACCCGTAATACACCGAAAAGGAAAACTACAACGGAACGTAAAAAACCGGAATAGACCGAAGTTCATGTTGACCGGTGAAATCAATTTCTATTGTGATTTCTAATCACTCTTTTCCACCTACCTAATACCACCTAATCTAAATGACCCAGAGTCGTTATTTTTATTATTTTGTCATGCTACCCAACTTAATAAACGTTTCGTAGTTGAATATTTGGAATAATTGTTCGCCTTGTTTTCTTCCATTTCCATTTGAATGGCCTCAAAATTGGTTAGCTAGGGTCTTACCAAAAAAGAAGAAATAGCTTCGTTTTTCCTTCCTTCCTTTTCTTTTTTATTTTTTTTTTCTTACGTATAAGAAAAGGAGTAAGGAAGACGTGTTTACTTCCTTCCTCCTCTTTTCTTACTTAATGATCTTCTGATTATTAACTTATCAGCTACAACTAGTCTATGCAAAAATTCACAAGATGACGTAGGACGTTATCGGCTTTCATAGTTTTTGAAGTGAATGGCCCACTTGGAGGGAGTCACTCAGCGGAATGCTGCCTCTTGCCCTTATTAAAATCTAGAAGCTCTAGTAAAAAAAAATTTGATCCATTTTCTAAGCAAGAAAATGCGATTTTTGCGATTATTCTATAATCCAAATGCAGCAAATGAATATTAGGTTTCTTTTTCAAAACAATAATAGCTAAGAAAAGAAAATTAAGACCAGAAATTACAAATTTCAGATATTACTCTTTTGGTGACATTTCTTAGGTTCGTTTATGCAAAATATTAGGCTCGAAATATCGCAACGTATCTACAATTTTATCTTATGATTTGTAAAAAGGAGGAAAAACCGCGCATGTTTGATTCAATTTCGTTAAATTTTCTCTGGATTATCCTTCGACGTGTTTCTTCTCCCTCTATTCTTCTCGACGGGTCCGAGTCTATGCATCACTCATTCCTTATATAGATCCTAATAAATTTATAGAACATACACAATAATATCACTTTTTAATTCTCCTTACTGTATAAGGGATGAACTAAACTAAATTCAATGCGAAAATCGAAAATCGTAAGGAAAAACCTGTCCATCTGTCTGTCTGTCTGTCACAAGCATTTTTCTCGGAGACGGTTATAGCGGTTGAGACCAAATTTGGTGGAAACGTGGGAGCTGTGAGCGCTCATGCATTCGGTGAATTACATCCTTTTACGTCGAATTTAAGTGTGGCTGGTCCCCATACATGCAAAAGGGGGTGTAAATTGTTTTTTCACCAAATATAGTCATGTGGGTTATCAAACGAAAGGTCTTAATTAGTACTTTCTGAAGTCGGTCTTAATTTTGACATTTGTTGAAAAGGTGGAGAGCGCGGGGGGTCTAAAGTGATCATTTCTTTAGCGGACACATTCTCAAAAACTACCCAACCGAAAAATTTGAAAAAAAATCAAGAGGCTGCCATTATATGATGGCTAGGTTCCGAAATTCCCGTTCATATGAAGTTAATAATAGTATAATACTATAATTTTCAGTATTTGGCTGCAGAACCTCCCTTAAGTCCATCCTAGCAAATTCAAGACTTTGAATATCAATATCACCAGAAAGTGGATATTCTCACATAATATTGTATATGCATATATTACGTGCTAGGTACCAATGGGACAAATGCAGACGCAATTGTTTTTATAAAAGAAATACACAAAACCTTTCAAACCTGAAGCGTCCAGCTTCCAGTTTCCCGACTTGTTTATATTTACAACAAGAACTATCCAGCACCCACTACCTTCTTTCTTTTGGCAATCCAAAAGGATAGAATGCAAAAGTTTGCCATTTACTTGAAGTGAATTAGCTTTCAAGAAGCCTGAACTGGAGGAATCAATGGCTGCAAAGATAGGTATTTTTCTACTGGAGTTTTTAGACTGGAATTTTGTATTTTATAGTTTAAGGTTTGTAATGACAAAATGGAATTGTTGCAGTTTCACTTACAACAGGCCCCGAACCGAAAGCATCGGTTTCCGTGAAATAATAGATGGTTAGGTCAAATCCAGGTATATCATAGTAGATGGGTCAACGTGTCTAGATTGTGGTTGCAATTGGGTTCTGCGGCCGCTTTCCCAGGGGATCGAGTTCAACCGTTTCTTGCAAGCGCACACAATAGCTTTTGATGTTAGAAGCTCCACAGCCAAAGCAAATGTGACGCCATTTCCTAAAAAAATCTTAGCACTAGTTTCCTAACCCACAGCAATTTCAGCAGCCATCAGGCTGTATGCTTCGACCATCGCTTCTCGTGCACCAAAGGGATAATGGTTGGCTATTTCACAGAAAGTCTCTGCACTTCCAACAGGTGAAGCCTGACCCTGAGATGTTGCCATTTTACGAACGGCCAAGCGGTCCTGTTGGTTTTAAAATTCTTCGACCCATCCATATAACTCATGAATGGTTGTGATGCGAATGGAAAGATTGCTCGCATGGTTTCGGACCGCAAACTGCGTCACAGGGTCTTAACCAATTCAGCGTTTTTGAGCGGTTGCTAGAGCCTTGATTCCAGACGTCTGATGTCCCGGTAAAAATCCGTGAAGGGTCCCTGATCGTTCTGCGTCCGACTTCGGTCCACTCCTAAAAATCAATAGGTGGAAGATTATCCCGGAATTGATCTCGGAAAGCGTCCGGCAGATCCGGCCATGGTACCTCTAGGTTGGACTGCCGGTCCTCCCAGTATAAGTCCGCTGCTTCCTGCGCAAAGAGTGTATAAGCAATAGAGAGAAGTTCCTTTGTAGAGCCGAATGAGTCAAGGATTCGATTCTAAAATGGAACTTATCTGTAGGTAATGAACCCTCAGAACTATCATACCTTAAACCCCACGAGTTAAAAATGCGTTTTACGAATAAGCTCAGCTTCGACATCAGCCTAGTCTCCGGATATGAAACCGATAACGACTCTGATGTCACATGATACGGTCTTATAGTATGAGTTGTTGCATTAGGAGGTGTCATCTGTGGGCAGATATGCTCAATCATCAAAGGCGACCGGGGTTCAGTATTGCTTCGCACGCACTCGATGATGATGCGTCGGATCCAAACCCATTGCTCCCAGTCTGTCGGGATTCGGGTCACCATCGCATTCCAGATTGTCATTATAGGTTAATGTCTTCAAGATTTGAGTTTCGGATTGAATAGCAAAACTAAAAAATATATTTTTCTTAGTTAGAAAATAAAAATATATATTTTTTTAAACTTGGTAAATATTATTAGCGTCTCAAATAAGTCCCCTCTACTTTCAAACGTGCGGTCTTATCAGAGCTGCATGCGAGAACTCTAATGTGGTAATGCATCAGGAAGTATTAGAAGTAATTTTTGATGTTCCATGTATCTAATAGTGTTAGTGGGAAGCACAAAAGTGTACTCTCATTCCAGCGTCTAGCTGTAGTTATTGACTTAATTGGCGTTAACTGAATGAGAAAACGAGGAGTGTTTCCTTTGCGGCTGCAATTTTCTTAATTTAAACAAATATCGTATTTCGGGAACAAGTTGTGACCCTCCAAAGTGTTTATTTCTAAAGGAAGTGCGGCATTAGTTCAAAATAAACAAAACTGTAAACAAAAAAGGAAGGCCCTTCTTTTTTCTTTTCATCAATGACACATGCCCTGGCTAAACAGTATTTTATTTCATGTTAAATTGCCAAAAACTAAATCGATACTTAGATAGCTTCGAAAAGCGAACCAAATTTCTGGCGTGGTATAGCAATCCTGCCAGAAAGGAGCAACTATTACAATTTTAACTCCCTTAAATATTTCAGGAGTTTGTTGTTCCTTTCATCCTTCATTAGCGCTAGCTTTCGTGAAAGGAGTAGTTGATTTTTTATCGCTTTTTAGCCTTTGTAAATAATTAGTCTTGTCAGTAAGGACGATATTCTGTTGACCAAAGTCATAGGTTTCTATTCTGACTTTCTGCGAAACTTCGGGCCCCACGGAGGGTACCTGTAGCCCCTCCTCCCTCCCAAGGTGGGTCTACTTTCAGTGGAAAGCATTCAGACTAACTACTTCTCAGTCGAAAGCTGTTTACCTCTAAAAAACGTTACGCTTCAATACCTGAAAATTATTCTTGCTACAATATGCTAGACAGGATTGGCATCCTTTCCGAAGTCGAAGCAAAATGACGTAAGTGTTCTAACTTCTAAGCAGTTACATTTAGCAGCTGCATATTCATTATTTGCACCTCTTTGCATTGTATAGCATACCTTCACCTTCGAAATTGGCAAAATTCACCTTAAAGGGGGTGTTTGATCCATCTGAGAATTTCGGTTTACTCATTGAGGCATCTAGGTTCATTATGGAGATAACGCCTTGGAAGGTGTTTCTAAATAGATAACATTTTGAGAGTAAGTTCGTTTCTGAAGAAGTAAAAGGGAAGGATCGAGGCGATCAAAAATAAAAGTTTAAATTCATAAAGATCCTTTATTTTGTGAACACTGTTCAGTTGTGAATTGGAAGCAAGTCTTAAATGGAAAAGCCAACCTTAAACTGCAATATTCGGATGGCATCCATATATTGAATTCAATGCAGCGCCAAGAAGTTCAGAATCTAGCCCATATTTGTAGTGCCATCACGAAGGTTCAAGCTGCTAAATTATAAAACATTGACAAGTTTCAAGATGCTGCGATCTTTTCAACTGACAATATTTTATATGTGAAACTTTAAAAGCCTTTGTAAATGCATTTTGAATGCTGGAAAATTTCCCAAAAGACGAAGAGAAAAAGCAGTTTGTTCATAAAAACTGGCTTAAATCGTTAACAAAATATGCCAGGTTTTGCAAAATTATAATAAAATTTAATGCCAATTATATTGTGAATTATATTAAATAAATTTAATAAATATTTAAAGACATTTAAGCACACACTCAATTATGTGAATCTATCTGAAATGTACAAATTCATCCTATGTCCCTCTTAGCCCAAATGAATTTCGGGGCTTGAAATAAGTTTTATAATTTCAGTATGCTCCCAACTTGATAAAGGTCATAAATGTCAAACTCCATTTCAAAAATTACTTCTTTTTAATTACAGCTCTGGTATGCAGTTTGTAGAGATATTCCAGCAAATGGTGAATTAATAACCGAACCCAAAGTTCATCTACAAATCAGCGATATATTCGGAAATGCACTGACTGAAGATCGAAGTGACCGTGAAAGTGGTAAGTCTAATCCATACCATATCAACTGAATTAGCTACAATTTCAGATATTTTGCTGCAATTTACGATACAATAGTTTTGAAACATTCAGAAACGAAAAAAAAGCTCTGGTGATCAGAACCTATTAGGTCTTTTCACACGAAGTTCTCATATATCACCAACAAAATTACTCCTTCATTCGGTTACAAGTAACGAACATATCTTTTCCCACAGTCACTTCCAACGAATCCTTCCTTCCTCAGTAACTTCTCTGAATAATTTAAGAGGTCACAAGATACACCTGGCAAAGAAATCGTCCAACCGTACAACATCGCACAGTTTACCAGTGCAATTTGAATTCAATTCGCTTTTTTTTAACTGACATTTTCCATAAAGTGCTGAATCCTTTTGCAGTCAACCGTTACCTACTGTTTTGATCATTACCGGTTAATTCTCCATATGGCGTGCGCAGAAAAGAATATATCCTTGCTTAGGTGCGAGTACTAAAAGATGGGAAATGTTTCTTCGTCTCCGACGCTTTCGTGGCTGCGGTGCAATTAAGGATTTGATCTTTTCGGAGGCTAAATGAGAAGTGCGTTTACTCCTGACCAACGGTCATTTTGTGGTCAAGCACACGACTTTGGTGATTCTATCGAGGCCGGAAGTTCATTGTCATTTTGAATTCAAATTAACCCCCGTTTATGGGGTGTTCGTGACTTTTTGAAAATATAGAGCAATCGCTCGCTTCCGTACTGTACAGAAGTTAACGTGTTTTATTTGATTCCTTGATTTATGGATGTAGTGCATATGCGTGCGATTCACTCTAATTAATATAAACCAGATAAGATATTCTGAAATTTCAGATCATTCCCCATAGGACACAAGTAAAGTTCAAATTTAAGGGTTGATACGACTTTTCTTCAGGAGAAATTTTGAGCTTTCGTTGCTTATGCCAATTCATCCCTCATTTTCCACTGCGAAATCGAAGTCCCAAAAGTCAGTCCATTTGATTCCTTTATTCAATTTCCCCGGGAAAACCATCTGATAATTTATCATATTTGGCACATGCCCAAACTGATTACATTCCAATTTCCAATCTACCCTTTTCTCATTCAACCCCTTCGCACCTATTTAAACGGCACAGACAATGTGAAATACGCAAAATGCAGTCATAGCTAATGCAAAAAATCCGTCTGTAGTGTCATCATCCCTATTCGTCCTTTCCGTGCAGATGGAAATTAGATTCGGGATTTTTTGCGTGATATCAACACGCTACATAGCAAAAACGGATCTGCATTGTATCATTCAGGATACCGGTGCGTGCGAGTTGATTGTTTGATGAATTGCTTAAAAGGATATACATATGTAGTAAGGACCTTGTCATTCCATGCAACCCTATCTTGCATGGCGGCGGGATTGCCTCAAAAAGGGGTGCACGCCCGAAGCGAAATCACGCATGCACTGGCCGCACATTGAGGATACGTCTAACGGACCAAGCATTGTATGTTTTTATTTCTTTTAAAGGATCATTTGACTAAATGACATTTTCACTCGGAGAACGTGTAGGTTTTAATTCGCTACTGCTACGGGACTATTGCACGTGCCTTAAATATTTTTCCAGGAGATAATATCAGAATGTGTTGCACACACATAGTACATATACGCATGTGACTGCGTCTAGCTGAGGATGGGTTAACAAATTTCAAAGGTTATGAAAACGATAGGTCAAATTCATCATAACCGGGCGCAAGGACAACAATAGAAACGGGGAAAATTGAAATATCCGCAGGATTATCATAATAAACACTAAGTGATATAATATTGCATATGTCATTGGAAGGGATTATAATGGTATCTGGAAATGACACTGATCATGGCTGATCCGGGCTTTGCAATTTGGATAAAATAAGAGTTGAGGGTGCTTCGGCAAGAATTGCCTCCGCACGATGTTCTTTGATGGAAGTGCCAACTATTTCTTTAGCTTCTGTTACCATGCTTTGAATAAATCCACAGTTTTCGAATCCTGGATGAAATCGTCTCCTTAATATTCACATTTCTGAGTTACCATTTCATTGCCTGATAATTTGTTACATTGTGTAATCCACTCCGCCGTCATCATCATCACACCCGATCTCGCGCAATAGGGGTTTCCCTATCCAAGAGGGTTGATGAGGGTGCAGATAATAATTTGACACGTACGTTACGCATGCGCATCGTATCTATTCCCTATTAAGCTTAAAGTGTGAAACTCTCGGATGATAAATTGAGCGAAAACCAAACAAGACATGAGGGCTCTACTGTTCATTTTTGGTTATTTTGGGGGTTGTATAATGTTACGTAGTCACAGAACGTTTCACCACGGTCCATTGTTCAAATAGAGATATCATCCCTGTGTTTGCCTTTTTGATTTGTCCTTGCTATAGCAGCTACTGATGCATTTGTCTTGTACCATTATTGGTTCGAATGTTATTTGTTTTGTCGGAGGATTTCTTTCTGTAGTAAACCACGATTCTACCCATCATCGTGTAACATCATTATCGTGGCCGTTGTAGTGGGATTTAGGGTTTCATTGGTAGAACCGCACATATCACTTATAGCTCAGCAGGATTCGTTGTTATCAGTCGGACTAATCAAGGAGAAATAATGTTCTTACTTAAATCCCTAATTTTACGTTGGCAATGAATTCTGTGCAATTGTTTGCATAATCAGAAGAATAATCAAAATGTTCCCAACATCTGCCACATGTTTGGATTAATTCCAAAGTGGAGTGTGATAGGGGTGATTTGAATACTTTGAATTTTTGATCGGAGTTTCCAATCAAAATTTTATTTAAATCCAAAATATAATTAACTTTTTGTGACAACACATAGATTTTGTGGTTTATTGCGGAACTTGGTTGTTGTAATTTTTTCTATTCCTTCAAATGAATCTTTTGTTAAAGAATAGTAGATTGGGTCCACTTAGCTACTTGAAAAAGCCGACTTTTTCTGGATTTTGAGAATTCATTCATTCATTCAACTGGAAGGTCCATATGTATCTGCTCCCAGGGCAGATGTGAGGCAGCATTTGATGAGTTGTCTCTGCCCTGGTACGAAATTGTAGCCGTCTTCGCCCCTCTTTTTATTTTTGATCTTTGCGTGTTAACCCAAAAAGAGGACCATTAAGAGTGGGAGCAGGTTGCTCTCCGTTTGGTCCGATCCGACATTAAATGGATGCGGACTTAGGACTTCCCAATCCCTAAAAAGGAATTTTACGCTGACTTTTGGATTTATTCGCGGAAAATTAATCTTTGAGGTAATCTATTAATTAACCAAAATTTCAATCCTTCGTTGAAATCAAAGGGACATCCCCAATGTCCGCTGCATCTCCAACAAAAACAAAGAAATAACCAAAAGCAACTAAATTGGGGTGGGGTATTGCGTCCCAGTTACGTGTTTCGACCGTTTTCTAGGCAATACGTGAATGGGCATTCAGATGCAGAATGAAACCCCCTTTCCCCGAATATTGCGTTTAGCTTGCTTAGTTTTCCGCTTAACATCTTCAAGATGGATCTATTTCTCATCTTTGATAATTACAGAGGTTGGAAATAAAATTTCGCTATTTTCATCCGTGCTTGTTTCCCTTCTTCCTTCAATTCAAACTTCCGCCTAAAATCAACTTATTGGATATAAAATTAGACATTTTTTGAAGCGGCAAAACTTATACTTGTTTACACTTTCGGACCATATGACATATACCGATTGAAAGAAACTGATTGGCACTACAGCAGCTATCAGAGATGGATATTCATAATAAGTTTTGCACGCCATCTAGTCCTGAAATCGGTTTTAAACATGAATAAATTTAATGATAAAATGAAGACGCGATAGCTTAAATAGAATAAATCTGAAAACTGTAATATTTTTTTATAAACAGGACCTATTTTTTTTAAGATTCCGAAAAAGTCTTATACTTCGAATGGGTTGATATGAAGGTAGCCGGTATTTTGAAAAGGGGAGACCGATCGTAACTCTCTTGAACACCTTAATATCGAAAGAAACCGCGAGCGAAAAAGAAGTGCATATGTCCCTGGAATAGAGAACTTTTTGAACTTTTGGCCAGGAAGGGGGTGAATTGCGCCGAAATTTTGGAACCATTGCGCGCATATTTCGGATAAAATACCCTTTCAAGGACCCGAGTATTTGCGTGGCATACGGAATTGTCTGGAGGGCGTGAGGGTGTTGAAAATCTAACCTACGATCGCCGTTAACATAAGCTACGAAAGTGTCCAAAAAATTCTGATAGATGAAATGGAATTTCGAAAAATCTCCGCTAGCTGGGTGCCGCTTCTACTATCCGAAGACCACAGTTTCCCAGTGTCTGTTCGGACGATTCTAACAAGAGGGTGACGCGTTTTTGGATTGGTTTTGTGAAGAAAATTTAGTGCACCATTATATACCCCAGTCGAAACACGCTAGTATACAGTCGAGGAGGAACCGCGAGAAAGCCCTAATGAAGGCTCAGGCGAGTCTATGTGCCGGTAAAATAATGGCAACGGTTTTCCGATCGGAAAGATTTTATTCATCACGATTTTTTCCATGGTCAATGTACTAACAATAGTTCTTCAAGGACGCGGTGCGACTTTCCTTTAACAAAATAATGTACTAACAATGCACAGTATTACTGCTAAATGCCGAATGCCGTGAAATCGCCATTCCGGCGAAAAAAGAAGGTAAAATCCGTCATTCTTCTCCATGACAGCACAAGGCCTCGCAATCACCTACGAGACGTTAAGTCTCAAAGACAAACACAACAAACGACTACCTCTTATTGTATTCCACCAAGGATAGGGCAGAAAACTCTACGTTACAAGGTTTTCCCACCAAATTGAGGCTTAGGAAGACTAGCTTACGGGGAAAAAGGCGTGAAACCTAAAACTAGAAATGTGAAGGCAAGTGTACGCGGAGCCTAGCCGGGAACACTGATGAGAATCTATTGATTCTCTATCCAACACCACCAAACGAAGTAGTGAGTCGGAGTAGACTATCTTCCACTTGATTCAGAAGACTTGCAAAATAAGAATGAGGTCTGAATCCTGGAAATGTTGGGCCCCAGGTTGGGCGCCATTTGTAATGAACTTAAATGGATCGTCTGATCCTCCTAGTAATTTAATTTCATTACACTGTATCCAGATGCATCTCAAATAAAAAATGTACGGTAGTGCGGTCCGATCTGCCGACTCCTATGGTTCTCAGTGACGATTGATTATCAAAAGTAATGAATGGCGCTTCGCAGGTATGAGGATGAACATGCTATACTGGATCAGTGGCATCATACGTTGTAATCACTCTCTAAATAAAGATATCGGCAATCGATATGGGGTTGCTGAAAAAGTAGAGAAAATTCGAGAGAGGCATCTTCGATGGTCATGTAATTAACGCTGATGTATATACACTAGCTAAAATCGTCCTGATTATTAATGTCGATAGGAAGCGACCAAAAGGTCAATCGAGGTAGCGATGGCCTGATATAGATGTGAGAGTCTTTCAACTCCGCCGAAACCAAGCCTATGACCGAGCAAAATGGTGAATTTGATTATAACAAACTCCACTATTGAATGGAACAAAGGCTAAGGAAGAGGGTGTACAAATGATTGTCCTTGTAAATATGCATTATTGCGGTTTTAAAATTGTCTCTGAGTACTTGAATGGTTACTAAAGGATACTTAACGTGACTTCGAAGAAAAAAGTCCAATGGTGAATAATAGCACAATTCAGACGCGCTATACATGGGGCTGATCTGACAGGACGGGTACAAGTTTGAGATTTCACATCCCCCGTTTGCCAGAAATGTTCGAATTTATTAATTTAATTATCGAGGGCCGTTTTCGTGATGTGTTCGGCCTCTCTCTCTCATTGTCTTTGTAATTAATTTTCACTACTCCCACCCGTAGTGATAATAGAAGAGAGATTCTCATTTTAGGTCCTTTTTATTGATTGGTTGATTGATTTCGAAAATATTTTTACGGCGGCCAAAGGATTCCATCTGCATTGCTTTAAAAAGGGAAGAATCTTGATAGAAGCTCAGTTAAAAAGATGTAAAAGTCTTGAAACTTTGAAACTTTGGTTTCACCCTATTCTAAAACTTAGGCCGGGAAATATAAGGTAGTTTGAGGGTAAACGGAAGGAGAATTTCATGCTCTTGATAGACGTCTTAAACCATTGGTGCATTAAATACCCTGTTTTCCATATGGTACCTACGAGAGGTTACAGTTGAGTTCTTCTTTTGCGAATCTTCATTAAAATTCACATATATAATGAATACCATATCGTGGGAATGTCCGCCACTCATTCTGACGTACAAAGGTACCGCATCATTCGTATGTCCTCCTATGACTCCACTCTGATGTCTCAAAGAAGCATATGCACCAGTAGGGGAAGACACTTGACCCCACTTGAGGAAAGAAGCAAATTATAAATTATCTCAACAACCGTTCACGCACTCACCTGTCCATGGATCGGTGCTATATGACTTTGTGGCGAGCAATCACTTGTGAACTACTTACTTTTAGGGAAATCACTCCAGTGGAACGGTAGCATGTGGAGTTCAGTCCTTTATTGAAGGGAGCGTGGTTTAGGGGTAGTAAAAATAGTGGAAAAATTGACTTGTTAACATTTGTGGGTATTTGAGGGTTGCGTTGCATTTTGGGGTCTGTTATTGGAATGTATTTTATTTTAGCGAGCTCGGATCAATCAAGATAGTTTCGATAATTTAGGGGTTCGAAAACTCAAAATGTTTTGATGAAGCTTCCTTTGATGTATTGTATTTTCAAAAAGTCCTGGGAATAATTTATATAACGTGAATTTGGGAAAATATATATATTCAAAATAATTTGAGTTTATTTAGCGGTTGAAGTAAATTTCAATTTCAAATTGGTTACAGAATTCTGTTATATATTTAATTAATATGAAAAACGCTTCACAAGGACCATGTATTCGATACTTCGCACAATAAAAATGTCATGCACCCTCTATTAGCTACCACACTGTCCACTCGGACAGTTCTTTTGATGCTACTTCTATTCACATATGTAAAAATCCGTCAATACCAAACAAGGGTTGTATCCATATGTTTACTATGTCCCTTGAGAAAAATGACTATAAACAGTGACGAAATCGTGAACACAGCGCGAAGGGTGTTTGAGTAGCGAAGCTTATTACCCGCACCGGGGCAGAGGGCCGAAAGTTGACCTGTGTGCCTTGAGAAGGTGCATTCTGATTGAATTCAGGTGTTTTATGAGCACACAAGTTGAAGAGTACTCACCTCATGGATTCCTTTTTTTTATACAGCGAATGGGGTGGGGGTGAACACATTGTAATTATTTGCTCTCTTTCAAATGTCCAATGGCGTATGTGTTTTGTTGTTATTGCTGGGCTATTGCGCTGACGATTGTTGGAAGAGTGCTATTATCATATCGCTGGGATACAATCGTTTTTCCTCAATCGCTTCCTATTTTTGAAGAGGAGAAATTAGTGGACGTGCAGGTTGAAGTGGTCTTTTAAGGACATTCTCAATAGATCGCGGATGGACTTTAGAAACACTTGTTTGATGGTGATGATACTTACTGGATGTTTTCATTGAGTGGTAGCCTAGACGATATTTGCGCAGATACTTTTTGAAGTGAGAGCTTAATTCGCTCAAGTGTTGATTTGAAGATTGTGACTCGAGCTAACATATTGATGATAATTGTGGCAAAATAATTAGTGAATTGAAGTGAGTTTTCAGACATGGGTTTCACATCTAAAATATTTTCTAGGTGTTACTATAATTCCATATTTAATTTGAATTTTTTATCCTTCCAACAGGATCCCAACACAGTGGAACAACCGGTGAAGATGATTTCAATACATCAAACGATTTAGATAATAATATCATATCAGAGAGTAATAGCCGAAGTCGAGAGCAAAGTAGAGATTCAGATGATGAGGAAGTAATTGATTATCGATGTGTTGTGTGCGAAAGACAATGTCACGATATTGAACAGTAAGTAGTTCTTGTCTATTATTTACGATACCGAAAAGATCCCATTTTTTTTTTTTGTTATTGCCAAAGAGGAGCTTCCTTGTGACTACATAATTTCAAACTGCCACGGTGCTATCTACTATAAAGTGGTTCTAAATTGATAACGATTTTTGCTAGTAGCAGATACAAATTCCCTAAATTGTGATTCATGTCGCAGAAGAGAGGACAACAGAGCGTTAACTGAGATATATTTCAATCAAAAATTAAGTTTTTTTGGACCAGAATTTTGACTACTTTTGCTTCGTCACGATTTTCTGTTCTTTTACTTCACCGATAGCAGCTTTATTTGTACCGAAAACACCTGCTTGAAGTTTCAAATTACTCTGGGTTTACTCCTAGTATACCGATCCCAGTCTCCTCAATAAAGAGGAGCTATTTGATTTTTAGTTGGCTAAGCCTGTAGAAAAACCGGCCCCACACAAAAATGCATTTAGAGAACTAACAGACCCCATTAGGAATAGATGAGAGCACACTGATGAAGGGGACTGTTGGTTCCCGAAGTACACTATTTGGGGATTCTATCAAATAATTTTAGCCAATAAAGGAAAACTTCCCTTAACCCCTTATTGGAATTACCCTGGGCACGCATTTATTTAAATGTTTGGAGTTTTCCTGCGTATATGCGGTTGTTATCATTGAGAGACGACGGGCACAAAGAAACAAAAGTTGCTTTCCTTTTGGCATTTTATGGAATTTTTCAGAGCCATTCCCACCAGGGGCAATACAAAGCCTCTTTTCTAATTTATGCTCCTTAGGATCTTGAACAAATTGTCTAGCTTACGCCGCATATAGTTTTTCATTGTTCATACTTTGCTTCCAGAAAGAAAAATTTCAAGGGTCTAGTGGCGAAATTTGAATATTTCAGCGCATTGTTATCAATGATTTGTACTCTTGTTTTCACCGATCCAGGATATTTCTCAATGATTTGAATTGCTTCTCAAAAGGTGGTCTCTTAGAAGGATTTGCTTCGCTTTGTAACAATCTAAATCTACGGTGTCTCTGCTAACGCAATTTTAGGCTTTTTTGAGGTGTTTTCCGTCTTGCCATTCCATGGTGTCAAAGTTACTTTTTTCCCCAACGCATGTTAAGGTCAATGTTACAGAACATGGTCCAAAATTTATAAATTTGCCAACCAGAAGATTGGGGTCCTTCTAAGATGTATTTATTGAATTGACGTTTCTGGGGTCGCCGTTATTTGACCTAATGTTAGCCGCCTTATTTATGTTATTGGCGAAAAGGGTATCAGGAACTTTGTTATCATTTTCAATTGGTTTAGAAAATTTTGTAGATCCCAGATTATATTCTACTTTAGTTCTGCTTTTCTGGATTTGGTTGACTCAGAGTTTAACTTTCACATAGTCTCACCGGAACAGCAAGCAAAAAAGTTAGCAGCTTCTCGGTTAGAGAAACAACTTGCTTTGCTTTGTTTCTTTCATAAAATTTTTTTTTCACTTGTATCCTTTTTCGTTGCTCTGGACTTTTCCAATGGTCTGCATCGGTATTGAAGGGAGCAAATCCCGGCTCTAGTGCGAAAATTATACCCACAGACATGGAATTGTAAAATCAAATTAATTTTGTTAAGGTCTTTACTCTGGACTTAGAGGAAACTCCCGGGTCAAGGAGAACCTCTCCCTGTCTCCCTTCCCCTCTCTACGAGCTTGGTTTAATAAGGTTTTATTTCACACAAAATCTTAAAAATCTCCCCCATCTCTACGGCTTGGTTTTTAAGATTTTGTGCGAAAAACAAAACCTTATTAGAATCGAGTCGATGTCTGCCTGTCTGTCTGTATGTTACACCCGATTTAGTTGGAAATGGCGGCTGGACAGATTATCTCGACAATTGGTGAGAGCGTGTGGTCTGTTGTTCCCTTTACATGTAGCTAATGGCGCCATTTTGGGTTTAGGTTAAGGGGGGCTCTCCATACATGTGAATGAAGGGTGCACAATTGTTTTTCATAGAATGTGGCCTTGTGGGGTATCAAATTAAAGGGCTCAATTAGTACTTTTCGAAACTGGTCTGCTTTCCTACTTTTCATACTTTCATACTTTTCTATTTGAAATGTCTACTTACCATCGACCGTTACAAACCATTAATAGAAATCTTTAAAGAATCGATGTACTCCTAACGAATCGATTTATAGTTTGGCTATAAAATTTTCGTTGCTTTTTTGGCCACTGTATTTTTGACAATTGAACTTAGGCTTAACAGAGGTACTTCCAGTAATTTTTATATTGAAATTCATTTTCTCTTGATTGTTTTTTTAGGACTGCATTTTTTTCAATGTTTCATGCAAAATATTTCACCTAGCTCTACCCTCTTTGCAGAATTGAAAAACAAAGGTGGGTCCAATCCGAGAATGCTGTTGGCATCATTCAAAACCCTTCGTTCGTCTTCTTCTTTGCCTTTTATTCCATTCAGAAGCGAAGGCGGCTAATTTTGACCGATTGCGCCAATTTGTTCGGTCAAAAATCTGATTTGGATGGAGTGACGAGGCTTTCAAGTTACCATCCACCGTAATAAAGCATGGTTGTTTCTGTCAACTTTTCGTCCTTTTCCATCAAGTTAAAAAAAAAAGACTCTTATTACTACGGTCTTCCTCCTGCTTTTATCCCTCAGGACATTCGTAAAGTATCGCTTTGCTGGGAGGGCTCCAGTTCAGACTATTAGATTCATGTTAAACATCCGGCTTACTTTTTGGGCGAGAACTGCTTCTTGAAGTCTTATTTGTATCGTCATTATTATGCAGTTTAACGTGGTACAGTTTTCTTTTGATTTGGTATGTTGTCACTCAGGATAGTCCTCAAATTTTTCCTCCTTTTTAGGATCGTTGAGCACTCGAACACTGCATACTCTTGATCTGCTGCTTTTTTAGTGTATTCAACATTGTCAAGTCCTAAAAGTAACATGTGCCATAAGGAATAGTGTAAGATAGTAATTTATTCTCTATTTTAATGTATGTGTTCAGTGGACTCCACCAGAGCTGCCTTACCATTATTATCATCTATTATACGAACTTTTCCTAGTGGCTTTCCCAACATTCGCATCGAATGGATTTCTTTTCTATTGGTCGTAAAGGTCATGCGTCTCGATCGCTGCAGGGATCATTGTAAAGAGGAAGCACACTGACTTATCCAATGTTGTCCTTCACGGTATGCCAGCCTTACACTAGGCTAGGGTCTAGACAAAAGTCATATATGGTAAGGTAGTTCAGAACAGACGGTCGGCCGGCTATGTGCAGCAAGGATTTCCATATAACGAGGATTCTTATTTAATTTCCGAAAAAAAATAATAGAAATAGAACGGCAACTACATGAGGAGCCGCGAACCATATGAAAGGATTCGATTGATAAAGTCAGTCAAGAGATGCAAGGTTTTACAAATTAGAGGAGGATGTAGTTAACCGATTGATGCCGAAAACTGAAACTGGTGTGTAGCATAATACAAGAACCGAAAGAGAGCCAGTTTCACCATTGGTAATAATAGTTGGATAGATGGTGTCCAAAGTCAGATAGGGTGGTATGAGCAGAGGATACAAGGCGGTTCTTCAGGTTTTTGAAGTATAACAAAAGTTGATTATTTCGATGGCCAAGAAACGCCCTTTTTACTATGCATGATTCAAAAGTGATAGCAGTCCGTCGGTCTTCGTTTTGACAGTCTCTAGAACTTTAAAGCTCTTTTCGCCAATGCCGGAGCACTATTATCTCCAATACGTCTGTGGATCCTTTGTATTACCGAGAAAACATTCGATTAGGTTGGAACTTGATTTTTATCCTTTTCTTGCAGCTTGAAACTAATTATTATAATTTTTAACAAGAGCCGTGGATTGTCAATTGGCCGAATTTCTGTCATGTTCTTCGCTCATAACAACTCCTCAGGGAAATCCTGTCCCACTGGTTTGCATTTGTCCAAAAGAAAAGAAAATGTCCTTTCCTCCTCATCCGGATACCTTGATAGCATTCAGAAATCGCGATATTTTTGCCAACATTTGTGGTTGTTTGGCTGGACATAAGAGGAGAAGGAAGAGGAGCTTGGTCGTATGCATGGAGCCGATTTCATTATTATCCGGATTATATTTGGGGTGGGGGAGGAGGGTGGATATATCAAATTAATCGAAGATAATGTCACAGGACTATGAAATTGCATGTGACATAATTGTGTGGATCTTTATTGTCCGACGAAAAAAGTGAGCATAGTAAAAACTTGAAAGTGGCTTGGAGTACATTTGTTACTGGGACGAAATATGTAAAAATCGGAGAACGGTAGGGTGCACCTTTCAAAACCATACCGGATCCCTCCTGACTTCGCTGAATCACGATTTTCGTGCTTCTTCGCGTGGGGAATTGACCTTTTAGCCTTCCACTTCCTTGGCTTCTCCAGTAGTTACTTTTGTATTTTTACAATTATGGAGACAATCACAAGCGAGTTCCTTTTCGACTTGAGTATCTTGGTAATTATACTCTTCGGTTGACGTTTGTTTTCAGCGCTTGGTTCAAGTTCTTTTTTCTCGATTGCGAATCTCCACTTCGATCAAGCTCCTACCACTCTTCACAAGATCCTTTCTGGTCTCCACCTCGAAGGTACTACGGAAGAAACTTCTATCTACCAAAAATGTCGTAACCTTTCTCATTTCAGGACTATGCGTTCTTCTGAAAATGGAATGACTAAAATAGCTCATAAACGATACCTAATAAGCATTAATACCGCCTTACCTAGCAGTGATCCCCTACTCCCCTAGATGGGGAGATATTGCCATCGATTGGTTGATCGCGCTCTTTGGTCACCTCATATTGAAAGAGCAGCAAGGTTTTGTGAAATATCGATCCAACCCATTCGACTTTATCAGCTTCGTTGCTTATTTCGCGCCAGAAGATATGCGTCATTTGCTTTGATTTAATTGAACCTTTTGATTCTCCGCTCCATTTTGTTCCACAATTACCTATCGGCTGGCCTCCTACCTTTAAAGTCCTACTTGCAGAGTTGCTTTTGTTGGTTCGTCATTCCGCTCCTTTTTTCTTTCCTATGTGGTACTCTACGGCTCTATACTAGGTCCTCTATTATTCTTACTTATTATTAATGTATTTCTTCTTTTCTCACCACCCAGTGCTTATTTTAAGCAGACTGCGGAATGGAGAGATCCTTTCTAGGTCTGGGTGTAACCGACGATAAACTTCAATTCCCACTTTGTCAACATTGTCAATCTCGCTTCCAATATGTATGGCTTTATTCTAGATTTCTACATTTCTCTTCCGATTTTACTATAATTCAGGCCTTCTGAACATTTTTGGATTGTCTTGTTGAAAACATCCTTGAATATTGCTCTGTAATTTGGTCTTCCTTCCGCGACTGTGACTGTCTCACCATTGAAGTTGTGGTAGGCAAATTCAACCGATTCCTATTTTTCTATTGCCAGAGAGGCTGCTTTGCCTCCTCGGATATTATCTTCCGCATAGCTTCCAGTCGCGCCCGTGTTGGGGGCATTTTTTGGTGTTTTTTTGCAGAACTTGACAGATATTTTTGCTACGCAATCCGCTTGATTCCTTTGTCTGTCTCCCTTCTTGGTTTTAATCGTAGGATAAACCAGTTACTTGCTCCTTCCTCTGAGGACAATATATAATTGGAGACTCATTTTTCAGTGTTTTCTTTGTCAAATTAAATAAATAAATAAAATAAATAAAAACTTTTCTACTGCCTCCATGGCGTAATGGATTTAATTAATTTTTGGTCACGAATTTCTCGATAAGATTAGATCCATTCTACCTCATTTTTGAAATATTTTTTTCATCAACTTATTTTGAGATAATAATTTTTAAATCGGGGAGAAGGACGCTCTGCTGGTTCCCCAGATTTATAGCCAAAAATTCACTACAGAGCCCCATTTCTTCGAATACCATGTATCGGTTTTGGGCAACATTGTCTCGATTCGCGATTTAATCATCGTTGCCTGTTTCAGGCGAAAAAACAACTTAGTGTGCCACTCGCTACTCTGAACTTTGATCGCAGATCAAACTCAAAAGTCCATGTTTCGTCTCCTGTTGTCACTATGTCCAAAAATTTTGGACCCGTTTCATAGGGTTCATAAAATTCCTGGCACTTCAATAAACGCTTTCGGAGGTTTTCTGAAGCATTTTGAACGTCTCCGATCCGTCTTTTACCAGTTTCTCAGAAAATCTGATTTCACAACTCTGCTCCAAAATCTGGCTCATGTTTTTCCCGATGAAGGTGCAGCAGGTATTTGCAGGCGACTGGTACTTAAAAAAATCTTTCCGGGAACTTTTGGGGTAGACCCTGTAAATTATCAGTAAGTTTTGGGAGGCGGGTATATCAACATTTTGTATGCCTTTCTTTGGGTTGAATTTTGCGAATGTTTCTCCAGAAACGCTTTTCTAGGTATTTGAGGATGAGCTATGGATTCACTACTCTGAAAATTTTATTGGTATTTTATGGTAGTTTCTGGTAAGATCTTTCCTTTAATAATATCTTTGGATTATTCTTGTTACATCTCCATTATATCTTTGGAATATTTTTATTGTACTGAAATTTACTTCATCATCCAATATTCCAAATTGATTCACCATACTTTTCGTCTACTTATTCCTACTGATGAGGCTGAATCTTTTCAAGGAAGAATTAATCCTTAACACGCACCTCATTATCGTGAGGTGATAACTCATATGAAAGTAATATCCATTAGGCGCAATGACCATCCAATTGTCACCATGTCTCCTGACCACTGTCTTCGTCCATATTGATAACAATCAATTACAATAATTTATTTACAAATTGAACTCTTGGTATTTACGAAAGTCAACACTTCTTTCCTAATTAGAGCCAGTCAGAGGCAATGAATGATTTTCCGTCCCCACTATTCTCTCTATATTTGTAATAATTAGAGGTTTTCATACTCGGGAACTTTATTCTACGCGAGGACATTAATATCAGGTGGGTTTTGTTTGTTTTCTGAAGACAAACGGCTTGGATTGTTGACGCATCGATGGAACCCTCATTGTAATTATACATGTGGGACCTGGTTATACATGGGACATGAACATAATTCTGTTTTGTTTGAGCAATCTAAACTGATAATTCGAATGGAGCTCAACGAGCCTTTTTATGTCGTATAATGCAAGACAAAAATACGAATAATAACAGAGCACCGTGGTTCTGATTGTCATTTGAAGAGGTGATTGTTAGCAACTCCCCAGGTGTGGGTTTGTACGTGCTTGTCCCCACTAGGTGTTCGTTTCATGTTTATTGCGTTTAAACTAGCCCATCTGAATAGAATTATCGACTTTCATAGCGCTAATTAAACAGAGCAGGCAGAATTTTATATGTGGAATGCTAGAAGACACCATCTACCAATCTTTGTGTATTCCGTTCATTAGTAAACTATAATAATACTATGCGTGCATGCAAAAGAGCAACCTTCCTACTGCTTTTTATAATAATATTCTATGAAATTTTCGTATAAAGATACGAATATTTACGGTTCCTTTCTGAGTTGGTTGATATTTGAATTTCGATTGCTAAATTTCCACCTTCTAAATATTTATAAACGCATACCTGTCTCTACTTTCGGGGAGAACTATCAAACCTAACAATCACCCAAACATAAATATTTGCAAATGTGTTGCTAGATCAAAATCGAATTAAACTTCTAAAATGCCACCATAGTACTACCCGTTGGCACAAGTGTCAAGAAGTTAATTAGTAAAAATCCACCGAGGTCTAAGTAAAACGAACCATCGATTGCAAATTAACAGCATTGAAATTCTGCGCTCTGGTGTCCACTCATTTGAATATCGGCAATCTGTAAGTGATCCCGTCCCCAAAAGGCTCATTTACCTACGAATGTACGTATGTAAATGAAGCACCTTTTATCTACCACTTTATTGAGCTTTAACACCATGCCCATGAGCGCTGGGTCGTAATGCTCCTGAACGCTAAAGGTGGCGAAGCACTTATCTATTCCATCCAGATTCACGCCTCCGTAGCGATGGTGGAAGCGACTCTCTGAAAATTAGTCACAAATACGAAATGACATTTACACGGATAAAATGTTCTATATTTAGGTATTACAGATAAATGGAAAGTTTTGGAGAATAAGGACAAAATGGTATAAAGTTAAGGGTGTTTACTTGAGCCACAATGCTATGAAAATATAGTGGGATTATTTAGATTGAAAGGATTTTTAGATGCATGTATGAATGGATAATGGATAATTAAATGTCAGCAGATGGAAGTTCCTAAAAAAGATTATGCCGCGTTCAATAAAAGCTTTGTACCGTAGGGCCGAGGAAGTATGTCATGAAAGGATTATTGGTGTGTTCACTGCCACTAGCATGAGGGGGAGGAGACACAAAAAAACAAAATAATATGTACTTTCGTAATCATTGAACGGAATTAATATATGACGGTGCGATGGCCCAGGTAATTAAGACCCAACATCCCGATTCTCACGCCCGGGTTTGAACCCCGATTTCAGTCATTGATGTTGGTTTTTACCCTTCTGCCTCTCCTGTTTCTATATATCATGTTCCTAGTTTATTGTAGACCTTGAATCATCCAAATATTTTCAATGGAAAAATTATGGCAGTAAAAAAGATCACCTGCAACTATATTTCCTGCAAGAGGTCCATATTTCTGTCTTCATTAGAACCATGATATCAAATGGTAACCCCATTCAACTCTGAATTAGCAATTGGATCGAACTGGTAGGTTTATAACGATTGAAATGAGCACATATATTTTCAAATCTGCAAGATACTCCGGAAGCTGTCCTGAAATACCTAGCCCACGTAGGCAAGTAAATGACAATCATATATATACTTTTTGAAGTGAGTGGTAAGTTTTCCAACGTCATCATTTCAACACTTACCTTGTGAGAAAGATCAGATATGAAACCTTTTTAATCTGTGCCGCCCGACTTGGCGTACTTACAGAACCCAAATCGTGCCCAACCAGAGATTTTATGTAATACAACAAAAAAGTCCTCTGCCGAACAGATTATTTGCCGTTGCTGCCATGAATTTTTCTTGCTCTGGATTGTACTCTAGACCCTGACTTAATATAGTATTGCGATTTTTTCTTACGCAATGCTAGTAGAGATGCGCGAAATACCACTTTAATAGGTGATGTGATATCACATTACTTTTTATGAAGAGTGAAATTACAACGTAATTGATAGACCAGTAGCTTCCTCCAAACTCCAATCTTTATTGTTCTTTGGAGGTACAAAGCTAGCTTTGTATTGATGAAGGGGGCAAGTTGCTCTCGAAATATATATCTACAATGAAAAATAAAAATTTTAGTTTAGAGAAAGCTACTGGTCTATCAGTTTTAGGCTAGACTACAAATAGCAGACAATATCTAATCTCTCACAAAGTAATGTCACAAACACCACCTTTCTTTACCCAAATCATAGATTCACACGCGCTGGTCGGCATCGGGACTCGACAGTTGCCACCGCTACTTGCACTCGGAACAACGACGTACATTACATTATAGCTCGGTGATGTTTAGCTATGTACTGTATTGTGTTGTCATATCAATATTGATATTACAAAACATTATTTATCGTAAAAGTAATATCATCGCTTTTACTGAGTGATAATATGATGTTAAGTGATGTGTGGTGATGGTAACGTGATATTCCATTTTGAGGTGATATCACCTTTGTGACGTTATACACATCATACACTCATCCCTAGGTACATGTTATGAAAAATCCAGTGGTTTTTCATATCCATCGAATCCATTGGTATTACGTCAAATGACCTTTATACATACGATAACAAAGACAACTTGGACCCAAATTTAACACTCTCCAACAAAATGATGATTCCTTTTATTGAGGATTTTTTTTTAAATTGATTCCCTCTTATTATTCCTAAAATTTCACTACGCCTCAAATGTCTTGTATTGTTTTGGGCCTGGTAACAGTTTCGCAAAAGCCTCCAGTTTCATGGAAATATGCTTTTTATCGTTATGTTCCAGTTATTCGTTCGCAGAAAAAGACATATGCTTATGTGATTCGTACGTCCGTTAAAGACTAGTTTTCAGGCAGCTTTTATACACTCGGTTTGCTGCCAATAATTTTTATTGAGCGGAAATATGGAAGGTATATAGTTACCTTTACTGATTCTCCAAGAAGCGTGTGCGATGCCGAAGTTATTGCCCCGGTTTCTTGCTACTGGGACTGCTAGAAAACCTGGTGAGAGTATACACAACGATTGCGGATTGTTTAGTCAACTTCTACCTATCCCGTCAGTTTACTCTGCATTGATCTTAGATCGGTCCTAAATTCACAACTTCCTATCTTAAGATTTTAAATCTGCTCTTTAAAAGGTAGCTTATCTCCACCATCAGCACTCTATGGTTCAGAGATTGAAAGCTTCACTCCGATTTCTAGGGATGTTGACGCAGGGCTGCAACTAAATATCCCAAGCCTCTCCAGAATGTTATTAGTGCACCTGATCTGATGCATTTGGATATCATCCTTTCCTCTTTAGTTATCTGTTCCTAGATAATGTCTCGATTCTTCTAAGTCCCTTATCTTGAGCTTTTACCTTAACAAGGATTGCTTGAAATGACGAGAATATCAACGAATGATGATGGAAATCATTTAATTTTCTAGGACTTTCACTAAAAAACGCGGATCAACATTCATTGTAGAAACTCCGAAAATTATCCGTGTGGCGTGAAGAAGTCCATATAAGACCTTAGGGAAACATTGTTTGGTATCTCATTCAGCTTGCTCCTGACTTCTTTGATGATTTTTGATTTTATATCATTTTCGCCTCCAATAATCTCGCAGATCTCTCCTTGGTATTCGGGGATGTTCATTATTCCATCTAGGCAGGCCATTATTCTGTTAAGGGAAGTTGCACTGCGTCCTTAAAGAACTATTGTGCCCCTGATAGGCCATTGTCAGATATTGGGTATGCATATTTCTTCTACGATCAAACTCACTATTAGGCAGACTGACTTTATACGAACCGTTGGTTGGAAATCGGTTCTTGTACCTTACGAAAAACCACCTGCCACGATTGTGTCACTTTTTCGAGCTGACTGTTACTTCCATATTTAACGCCTAGAACTAACCTGCTCCTAACATCGTTATCATCCTTAGAATGACCCCTCACTTTTCGTGTCTTTTTGTCCACCTCTAGCGTTTAGTATAAGTAAAAAATTCCAACCTTACGATCTTTGAATGATGTTTCTAGTTTTATGTGAAATCCTCCTGAAATCTCGAGTGGCTTCTATATTGTGTTTCTTTGAAGATTTGTGTTTCTTTGAAGACTCTGTATTTGACGTGAGAAGGGATCAACCCAAATGATGAAGCGGAAAGTGAACAACGGCCTAATTTGCTGTTTCAAGCGAAGACGATCTTTGGCTTATTGTATCACCGGATTGGATAGATGGTTTCTAAGGCTCGCTTAGTTTAGTGTCTCTCGTTGTCTTGGATGTTAGAGGGGTTACGTATCTGTGGGATTTACGTAAGCACCTGTCCAGTGGACTTAATCCCATGGTCTTCTTAAGACATGGATTGATTTTGTGACGACAATCAGAGCCTCGCTGAGACAAGCACAACGGTACCAGTCTATACTGAGTGCGCGGCTCAGTTTATTCATACTGGTGGATGCAAGGCCTGCCAAAATCTCTACCGAACTTTGAATTATGGTACCCGTGTTGAACCGCAACACCACGTTTGAGGCCTGAAGTTCTCTTGTTTGCTTGAACGTAACTAAAAAAACCCCATGAAGCTCCCACAAGGGGGCCAATTGCAAACAACCGAGCTCAGTTCACATGCTCCCCGATTTCTCCTAAAACATGAGAATTCAGGGATTATCCCGGTTCCCATGGTACCAGTACACCCCTGGTAAGGTTTCGTGACCAAACCCACTTCAGATGCAGACTCGGGTCTGATCACGCTAATTGGGCCATGTAGCAATCGACTACTTCGACTACTGCATCACGGCTAGCAAACCTAAGTGAGTACAGCGTTTCCCGGTGCCAGCACGAGGATGTTCACCACAACCACTTGATTTTGGTTTGGCCGACAGGATTGTTGCTCGTCTTCCTCGCCGTCACCTTGAGCACCTATTAGAGAGGTTAGAGGAGATGCTGAGGTCTAGGCAGACGAATTGTTTCACATCCAATATGGGAGTGGTATTTAATTTTTGGACAGGTTTTTTTTTTCATGCTGGAGGTAATTTATGATGTCGTCTAAATTTTATTAGTGTTGACTTTATTTTGTTATATTGTTTGGAGATTTTCGGGATTCAGATTCAGACTTGATCGGGTACGATCTCCGCCGAGGAAGCGTAAATGAAGAAGTCATCGATATATTGGAGGTTTTTCATCGGGATGCATATGTGGCTTGGTTAAGGGATATCAGGTGTAAAAAGCGAAGGCTAGGTTGCGGAGAAGATAAGACCTGGTAAGATCCTTCCTAGGCCGGTGTATAAGAGACATACATGTTGCTGAATTTTAACTCGGCCTCTCTCTAGGAACCTGTGGACAAGCTTATAGAAGTACGGTAGAAGTAAAGGATACTGGCTAACTTATATTCAACAGCATATTTCCATATCAAGCCGAAATTCCTCCTTAGGTCAGAAGGATAGGCTATGAATCTTCCTAGAAAAGATTGGGTTTTATAATGAACAGGACATGTTCAACAGAGCAACTGGCATACCTGGTTGGGGAAACTCAGTCTGGCCAACTATTTGAGGTTCAAGATACCCTTAAACGCTCCGGAATTCGAATTGGCAATCCCAAATAAAAGAGTTTCTTGATCCGCCTGACTTCAACAAAAATTGTACATAATTTTCAATTTTTTTCACTTCTCAGACTTTGTTTTAGTATTGAATGTAAGTGACAGTTGTGTGGAAAAAGTTTTCGACATTCACCTAGCAGGCTAGTTAGCATTTTATTGTCTCTAACTATCACCTTGAATCTTAATTATAAAGCTCTAACCTATGCCTTAATTCTGACCTCTCAGTGAGATTAAATATAAAGATAAACTCGAAGGTGTTTAGTAGTTGGATAAATTCTGGAAATAAGATTCCTTGCTTTTAGAAAGAATCAAATTTATCAAGCTAACGATGTCTTTCTAGCTTGAATGTGGCATTAGTATTTATCACTCTCGTTATTGGGTATACACAAATTGTGCTAGAAAGCTTAAGCTATTTGCTGAAAGGAGTAAGTGCGCCTAAATCCAGACCCGCGGTGGAAATTATGCGGGCCCTTATTATCCCTTTTCTTCATTAAAATGTCCACTCTAGGCCCCCCAGAAAATTCCAGACTCCGGAGGAGTTTTTCCTTCTCAGATCCCCTCTTTTTATTGGTCAGTGAGTACTACTTTTAAGCTCCTGGTTACGGTACTAATTGTAGATCTCTCTTCATGGGGATCAGTAGCATTATAGATTCGGTACTATCAGTACTTAGAAAAGCGATCAATTATATGACTATGTATCTACTTGCAACTCCCCTGGTAAACATTAGGCTGTTGTGATGTCTGCTGAATTCGATATCCGTCTGCATGGAGGCGTAGCCTTTTGAAAAAATCGGAGAGGAAGAACGGTCTCCACATGGTCAATGGTGTTGCATATCAATCTTCATTGATGGGTCAATTATGAAGAGAAATTGAGCTCAGTGGTACTTTTAGAAACCCTCAAATCACACTAGTTCAACCACTGGAAAAAAGCAAATCCTTGCGGAGATACACATCTCTCTACGGTAAGTAAACCTAGTGGCATGCGAGAATACCATATCAAGCCAGTTGAGGTGAAACGGTCTCTAGGTTTTGCTTGAACTAGGCCAACTGGATGAAATTTGTTTTGTATGAGTGAGAGGTCAGCTGAGCAGCGATAGGTCGCTAAATGTCTGGCTCCTTTCGTGAGGAGTAAATGAAACCATAGTAGGGCTTTTTGTTTAGTGTTTAAGGGGTCCTAAGTCGGCATCTATTTGATGTCGGACTGGACCAAACAGAGAGCAACTTGCTCCCTCTTTTTTGGTCCATGGAACCCTTGTTTCGGTCTTAGCACCCAAGCTTAAAAAATAAGTGAAGTAGGCTTTACAGTTTCGTATCAGGCAACTAGTCAGACGGTGCTTCACCTCTACCCTGGGGGCAGCGTGACCGAAGCGGTTCGTAGATATTAAACGCTCCTTTATATTATTCGTAAAACACGACCAAAAGTTGCTTACAGTTGAAATATGTTGTTTAAGGATTGAGAGATCCTAGGTACGCGGCTACTTAATGATGGACTGGATCCTGGTACGAAACCGTAAAGCCATCTTAGCTTATCTTACCAGGGCCGGTAACATGAAACTGCTTCTTAAATGAGAGCTCGTGGGAACTTGGACGAAATTGGGATAGTGGAAGGGAAAGGAAAAGGAAAGGAAGGAGATAGTCCCGTGTTCCATATTCTGTTTCCATAGATTTAATTCGTTGTCTTTAGCTGTGTGGCCGATGATATTGAGGAAAAGCCGGTATCCTGGATTTTGAAGTTAGCCTAAATAGGACTCTCTGAACACAGATTGCCTCCCACCGGATAACGTCGGACAAAATTTATGTTGGAGAACATTTTCAAATCACAGAGTAAATTTAATTGTTGCACTCAAAAAAACCATTTGAAGTACAGTTTCACTCCCTTGACATTTGAAGTTATTAAAAATTCAAACCATCACAATAAAGCTCGCTTCCAGTGCATAAACAAAAAATTCCACCTACCCCCTTTCACTAGAAAAGGAATACGCCAGATGACACATGTACAATGAATAACTGAAAATCTGAATAATAACATGCATTCACCACGTACCTACCCATCATATCTATTAGATTTCCCAATAGTTTATAGCAACACAACAAAAAACCTTGAATCAAAACACGCAAATGTGATGATGATTGCCTGTCTCATTAATAATGAATCGAACACATAAAGAAGTGTCCCGGACGTGGCGTTTGTGGTGGCATTCACGATATAATTAGGCCTGTGGGGTGAAATGCAAACGTAAGTGTCTCTGACATCCACCTCTTCTACCAAATAGGATATGTTCCAAGTCATGTAGTCATCCTTGACGATTGGACATGGGCTCGATAAAAGGCTGGCGTCCGACAGGCGTTGTGCTTGCTGTCATCGCGATAAATCCTCGGAAACCATCAAGTGACGCCTCCCCTCATTTGTATATGATTGCCTACCTATGAATATTGACAGTCCTTTCGTTTGGACTGAGAGGGTCAACTTTTCGTGATGCATAATCAATGGCCCACATAAACATTAAGTAACCTTCTTTTCAAGAGGGTTCAATTATTGATATTAATAGAAAGAATCCCGTTTATGTGGCTGGGAGCCGGAAAAGGTGTTCGAATATATTTGTAGGTTTTCGGAAAAGTAGTGTGTGACCATTGCTTATAAGAGTTGTCGGCCAGTTAACTTCGAATTGAGTGGGGATGGCAACGTGGTTGAAGTTGACTTCGTAGTAACGAATTTTCATTAGATTATTTGATAAACTGAATGCTTCATGTAATTCAATCTTTCAAATCCGTCCCAACCATTAAATCTAAACCAGTAGCGGAAAAAGTCCTTGGAACTTTCTAAACGTTGACGGTAACTCAACACACAGCAACCCATCTCTCAATAGCGTTTTTCAAAAGTCAACCTCAGCAAGTCAAACATAAAATATTGAACCTCGTACTTTGTTAATTATCATCAACGTGTCGCCGTGGGAAATCTATCAGGTGCAGGGAGAAAATCAAGCTTGACCACGCGGCTAACTATAATTGCAACCTCCTGTTGGGCATTGGGATGTGCTATGTGTGCGCATTACCATTAAATTGGTACACCTTCAATGGCATTGGTGTCCACCTTCGGGAGGGAAATAATACAAACATTAAGCGAGGACGAAGCCCATCTCCTCCGTGCCACCGAATTTTCCAGTGTATTCTTGTCACTTGGCAGGAGGACGAACAAGACGGGCCTTTTTGTAAAAGTCCTCTTTTCATAAATTATTGATAAGCGTTTTTGTGATTATCGGCTGCGTAATAGGCCGTTTTGGGAACATGTACGTCGGAGACAATTGGTCGGTATGTCCTGGGTCTAGGATGGTAGGTTTCCATTGATTTGATTGAATATAGATTTGGTACCTGTAAATATGTAGTTACTCGCATGAAGGTAGATATGTATCTAATGACGTTATGTCTTTGAAATTTCAGTTTGGACGATCACCTAATAGCAGCACATCATTATCCAAAGGACGCGTTCAAGTGCGAGTTATGTCCGAAGGCTTTTTGCTATAGACCGACACTATTGCGACATCGGGCTCTTGTGCATGGTGAATTGAGAAAGTATCCCTGTGAAAACTGTACAAAGGTGAGTGTGATTTGTGAAAAGTTTTAGATAATATTATATAAACGTCAAACGAAATATGGACAGAATCTTTCAATTGTGCTTGTAATCTTACTTTTTGTTAAAATTTAATGCAACGCTGCAATTTAAGTTTCGGATTTGGGGACTATTAAATGCTATAATTTCGACCAGTTTTTAATAATTTTCAATACCATCAATCCTGTGAATGCCTTAATTTTATAATTTTGAAACCAAGGAATGTTTTTGAATAAAAAGTGCAATAGCTACATATATCGATATGAATAAATTAAACTTTTTTAAACCTCCTTTTCCGGCCATTTCTCCCATTTTGTGGCCAGAGAATTTATTCGCAAATTTACATTCCCAGAGCGTGTGAAAACATATCCATTTCGCACAGCTTTGAAAGGCTCTACAGAAGGCAGATTTTAATTTATCTGATTTTTGGTCTGGGCAATGTGTCTAGGAAATGATTTGAGACCCATTTACAGTAAAGTGACGTCTCCTTATATAGAAATATCCCCTTTTTGGTTAGCACCAGTATAGGCTTAAAATTTAGCTTTTCAGAATTTTTTGTGTCAGGCGAAGGGGGAATGAAAAGGCTTTTCAAATAAAATTGAAATTATTATACATTACTGAAAACTAGTGACCTATGTCAGGGGGTGCTGCCGCGAAGAACGGAGAAAAGTCTGTTTTCCTAATGAAACACAGATCGTGGAAGAAGTTATGTCCTAAGTTGACTTTTGTCAACTAAAAGACGGGGCCCTACTTGGTCTTTACGCTCTTCTCGGTACATCAGCTAGAGCAAAAATTCCCTTGAAGTTTGCCAAGGAAAACCAAATGTAACCTAAATGTCACAAACATTATCAAAATCGGCAGGGGAACAACTTTGGTGATTCAAGGGCTTTTATGATATCCTGAGTTCCTGTTTGAAATAAAGCTCACCTTTGAAGCTATCACTTTACCTTGGTATTTCGCAGTCTATGTTGAATATTTTCATGATAACTGACCGGTTGGTTCACAAAACTGAAGAAATTTAATCAGTCTAGGTATACATTACTTAAGCTTTAGCCGATGAGCCCTGGAATCCTGAATCCTGCCAAATACTTCAGCACATAGCATTGGTATACTTTAATACAAAGTGCCTGACAAAGATGACAAAGATCAAATATATCGTTTTAGCCTCAAAATAAGCATTCCCTCCTAGTAGTTCCGACCAAGAGAAAAACGAACATGGGTAACGATAACATACTTCTACCAGAAAGCATGAAACTTGGTACGTATTGCTGGTAACAATGTGTGGTCTCTATAAGCCACTACAGGCATTACAGAAATTGATTATACGTTTCAGCTCTTTTCGCGACTTTCCAGAAAGATTGCGATCGTCCTCAAGTCTTCTGTGCCATCGAAGCAAGCAGATTAGAAAATTATCTGAGTAAAAGGGACAAAATAATAGTAGACCGGCGGTGATACAGAGAGAGAAAATAAAAGATAGCAGCTAGGAACTGAAGTTCCGTCCCAAGATGGCAAGAAGAAAGAACAGTATTGGTACATTGCCTTGAAAGTAAAAACGCTGGCGAGAAGGATAATTCAGATTTCATAATAATAGGACTACAAAAGTTGAAGATCCAGCAAAGGAATATAACGTACAACTCTTGTGAGAAGTAACACAACTACTCTCAACTAAAAATTTAGGGTGCACTCTACTCACTCAAGGCAATAAATGGCCGTTGGCCAACAACCTTTCGGGACCAAATGAAATGAATCTGACAGTAGCCTAGAAAGTCATAACATCACCAAAATAATAATAGTAGCATAGGCCTTACGACACCATTTATAAACTAAGAACCAAAAGGCGAAAGGAAATGGCGAAACCTCAGTCCGGTGACCGAAAGGCCACGACCCCTCTTTGTACATATTTTAAGCATCGAGTCATTCATCAAACTAGAGTGAGGGTCCTACTACTTGCAAGAATGTGAATCGATCGAAGCTATATAATGGTGATTTGGCCAAAATGTCCCTACGGAACTGAGGATCCAACTAAAGATATCCATCCTACCTCATTCTGTTACCAATATTATTGGATATAAACTCAACACCCGGTACTTCTGATGGCGGCGACTCACCATCTGCTTCAAGTCAAGGAGGATTTGGTCTTCCTGTAACAAGTCTTGATCGGAAGAACTTATGTCATCATCATCAACGGCGCAACAACCGAATTCTCTCATGACAGTGTACAATTTTACCCTGGCTATGCTATCATAGGCGGCTTTAAAGTCGATGAAGAGATGGTGCAACTGGTGTCCATATTCCAACAGTTTTTCCATCGCTTGCCACAGAGAGAAAATCTGATCTGTTGCTGATTTGCCTGAAGTGAAGCCTCTTTGGTTTAGGCCAATGATGTTCTGGGCGTATGGGGCTATACGGCCTAGCAAGATAGAGGAGAATATCTTATAGATGGTACTCAGCAACGTAATACCTCTATAATTGGTGCACTGTGTGATATCTCCCGTTTTATGTATGAGAGAAAGATCTCACGTGGAGGTGGAGATAGTGTTTGGTAGTAGAGCTGTTGGTGTTGGTTCAGTAGGCGTTTCGCAGGTTTTATGCTCCATCGTGGGTACCAATCCACGTTTCGCCCTGGGACCTATACTACCCTTTGACCGCCGGCTTTGGTTTTGTGTAAAAGAAAACTTTATTAGAATTTATTCGACGTCTGCCTGTAAGTCCCCTGTTTGTGGGTCTGCCTGTCACACCTGATTTACTCGGAAACGGCTAAACCAATTGTCACGAAATTTAATGAGAAGGTGTGGTCCTTTTATATATGGCAAGTGGCGCCATTTTGTGTTGAGTTTGAGGGGGGCTCCTCATACATGTGGAAGGGGGTGTACATTTTCTTTCACCAAATATGGTCCTGTGGGGTATCAAATGAAAGGGCTCAGTTAGTAATTTCCGAACGTGCTAATATTTTTGATACTTGATGAAACATAAGAGTGCAAGGGCTCAAAATGTGTACACAAAAAAGTTTAATAGGTCTCGTTCTCAGAACCTATCCTACCGAAATATCTGAAAAAAAAAACGCAACGATACATCCACCCGAAATCTAGGCCTCAAAATCCATCCAATTATGATATCTGCCTAAATAGAGTTAATAGTAGTATATTACCATATTTTAGAAATGTACCCGGAAATCCTCTTATCCTATAGTTACAGTTATAAGCAACAACAAAATGTATAATCTTGGAAAGTTTGATCAAAATCCAACTATTATTAACAACGTTATAGAAGGTCAAAATCGTGAGTCTTAAGAGTGAAAAAGAAGTGTGTCAGTGTGGCCAGTAGAATGCTGTTTATCATATTAGCATAGCTAACGGCAGGTCTCCGGGCTTCTATCTTCCGACTCTCAGTTTCTCGGGATTACCTTCCTCTTTGTCTCGAGTTTGGGTTTCTTTGGAGCATTCGCCTCTTGTGGGCTGACCTCTGTAGCTCCCCGTTTTGTAGGCTTCGATGCTAAAGGGACGTCTTGAACCTTCTCAAAGAATTCCTCTTGTTAAAGGCCTTCCTTCTCTCCTTTTTAACGTCTGATGTGTCAGTTTGTGTGCGTTTTTTTGTTATTCCCTTTTGAGGCTTTATGTAAAACAAAACCTTATTAAAATCGGTTTATTATCTGTCTGTGTTTTTTTTTTTGTTGACTGGAGCAAATCCATCATGAATATGCATCTGAAATCTAGGACACGTACGCCGGACTCTTAACGACTAAAATCTCCCATATTTTCTCCACATCATCTCCGCGGGACCACCGTTTTGGCAATGGTTTCGTGGGGCTGTTCAGTTCTTAGCTGTTCACTCTAAATGCTGCTTTCGTTTTGTGCGACGGTAATTGCAGTAGATTCTCTTCTATGCCTCCGCAGCGCTTCTGCTTCTTTTAGCTGCTGGTGGATCCGTTTCACCGTTGCAACTACCGCGTCCCATGTTGTATTAGATTGCACCATGTACCTTATCAGGTTTTCAATCGTTAAACGGGTATTTAGCTCTGTTTCAATTTTTCTCTTTCAGGTTTTAACCCTTAGGCAGGTGAAGGAAACGTGTTTTGCATCTTCGGCTACACGTCTGGGATAAGCCTGTATGTCCACCGGCAATTCATCGCCTGGTCCCATGCTGTTTGCCATACAGGCAATGATTTCATACGCTCACTGTGTTTCTTTAGGTTGGCTTCTTGTTTCTCGTACAAACGACTTGCTCCATCATCATCAACGGCGCAACAACCGGAATCCGTTCTGGAGCTGCGTAACAAGGAACTGCAGACATCCATGTTTTGCGCCAAGGTCCACCAATTCGATATCCCTAAAAGCTGTCTGGCGTCCTCGCTTACGCCATCATCCCATCTCAGGCAGGGTCTGCCCAGTCTTCCTACCATATAGACTTATGGACTTTTCGGGCTGGATCATCCTCATTCATACGGATTAAGTGATCCGCCCACCGTAACCTATTGTGCCGGATTTTATCCACAACCTGATGGTCATGGTATCGTTCATAGATTTGGTCGTTATGTAGACTACGGAATCGTCCATCCTCATGTAAGGGGCCAAAAATTCTTCCGAGGATTCTTCTCTCGATCACGGCCAAGGGTTCGCAATTTTTCTTGGTAAGAACCCAGGTCTCCGAGGAATACATAAGGACTATCAAGATCATTTTCTTGTACAGTAAGAGCTTTGACATTATGGTGAGACGTTTCGAGCGGAACACGTTTTGTATGAGGAAATAGGCTCTGTTGGCTGCGAACAACCTTAATTAATATTTACGATGATATTCCCTACGCTTCCTTTGTAAGTATAAAGGGCCATATCGATGACAATTTACAATTGAACTCACTGAGTCATTACGAACCTTCATGTTCATTGCAGATTCTGGCCTGTTGAAGGTCACCACTTTTCTATCCTGTTTACAAAGTAGAGAAGGCACGGCATGATTTGCATGATCTTTACGGCAAACACTATGTATTCCTGAGTCCGCTTCGCGGAGTTTGGTGGAGATGTTGGTGAGCAGGGATGGCTATCGTAAAAATTAGACAATTCAGGCCAATTAGGGATGGTTATTTGGGGTTACTCATCAGACTGAAATAATGCTGGAGATGTTTAGCGGTTGTAATGGTCACTTCTTTTGTGTTCTTATTTTTGCTCGGAAAGTCATTCATTGTTAATATAAGCTATTTGGCAGTTTAGGTTTGAATTGGTTGAGCTTTGGCCGATGCGTCCTGACTTGAGTAATATTTATTGACATTTTTGTCGGCCTTGTTCTGAAATGCTTTCAGTCTGTATGTGAACTTTGAGCAGATTTGGTGAACTCAAAGGCATTCCTAGTTCCATTCGAACTTACCCCCCCCAGCAAATGGTGAAGCGGGTGATGAAATTTCTTCACGTTTAGGCTCAACCCGTTGGAAGCGTAACTATACAGCTGGCGTGATTGGGGCATCAATGATAATCTCAAATCTAAAATCCACTGCAGTGGTTGCGAGTGCTAGCCGGCTACCAAAGCAATGAACGCCGCATTGGGGTATTGAAAACATTGTGGCGATGAAGACATTCGCACCCGATGTAGACATCGCGGAGAAAGTGCGGACGACGTACCTTTGGCGATGAAAACTCACTACCTAAATTTGGCTTGAACATCGAAGTCGATGGGGAATGATCCAAAAGCCGAGTAAATGGCAATGTATTTATATAGTGGATGCTATGTTGAGAATCTCTCGACTTTATCCGAGCTAAGATAACAATGAGATCCATGAGCGGTACCATGACCGTCTGGTTGTGGATAAAATCCGGCTCAACGGATTGCGGTGGGTGGGTCACCTTATCTGCATGGGTGAGGATGATCCAGCTCGGGAAGTCTATAAACGCAACATCTATGGTAGAAAAAGAAGATGAGGCAGATCCTGCCTGAGATGGAACGGTTGCCTAGGCCAGGACGCCAGACAGCTCTCAGGGATATCGAATTGGTGGACCTGGCAGCAAAACCGGGATGTTTGGAGTTTCCTACTAAGGTAGATTTAGACCGGTTATCACTTGTTGCACCGTTGATGATGATGGTATTGAGAGAAGACTTGAAGAAGAAAATCTTTGCAATTTTTTGAGAAGTGTCTATGGGTCTACGTTCGGTGTTTTCCATATCAACCGAAAATCTTTCTCAGTTGGTGTCGCTCAATGCCACTTCCGATTGTCCTTCGATTTTGTTCCCATTGCGTATCAAATTTTTGTATTCCCTAATGCTTACATAGCCGTCACCGCCTTTATTCAAAACAAATAACCTCAAACCTTTTTACTTCTCCCCTTGTCAAAAAGTTTGATAATCACGTGAAAGAGAAGGAATTAATATGGAAGCGCTCCCTTTGCACAAGGATTCGTCCCTTGTCGATGGGTGGAGCTGCATATAGCGGACGGTGGTCTTAAATCGTTAACATTAACGGCTTTTTCGATTTCTTGGATAGCTTTTTTCTCTCCTGGTTGACGATAGTTATCTTGGATTTGAAGCATCTCCCACCTCCTTAGTCCATTATAGGGTTCCTAAGGCGTTGTGCCTTTTCAGTCTATTTTAACTGTCAAGCGAAGTTGTTAGTATTAAATGGCAAACTATATTAACAGCTAGTGGTATGTAGCTACATATTTTTTAAGCCAATTGAACAAAACGTTCCTGATGTGGATGTCAAATGTCACGGGTACTCAGAAGGCTGACAGATTTGTTTATTAGAAGTCTGTTCTCTATATCTATCACGTAGACAAAATCTAGGTGGTGGTTTCCGCTACTGGCAGCCAATATCAGGAGGCGGTCAAGACAGGACCACAACACAGATGCAGCTACTCGGTTTTCTCTGACTCAAGACATATTTCCCCAATCGGACAACTTCTTGAATTTTTATTTCGTCCTTGACAGAAGACATCGCACTGAGTAGATGGTGTCCATGGCCTTCTAAAATTTGTTTTGTTCTTCCTCCAAACGGTATTTATATCCATGAAATTTGTGTAAAACAAAACCTTATTAAAATTGGTTTACTGTCTGTCTGACTTTTTTTTTGCCAATGGAAGGTGGAAAGCTTCAAAAGCTACCGCAGGCTCCTGCCGCACTGTTATGTGGGACTCTTACCTACTAAAACCACCTCCTTCTCGTTTCACTCTCCCCGCGGGACTCCCATTTGGTATTACGTCGCGGGGCTGGATCAGAATTTATTCTGGGCTCATGTTAATATTCATGTTTCTCTCGCGCTCATTCTTTCGGATGACATTTTCCTGCCTAAGCTTCTTTCCGATGGCTGTAATCACTTTTTCGACTTCGGTTCATATCCCCTTTGCTTACACCACAAGTTCCATTATATTTTCGGGTGTAAAATGCCCCCCGGTCTTTTGGGCTTCGAATCTGGGGCAATGAAAAAAGACGTATTCTGCGTCCTCTGCAATATTTGGGTACTTTGGGCAATATGGCGAATCATTACATCCAAATCGATACAGATATGCTCGATAGCCTCCGTGTCCACTCAAGAGTTGAGTTAGGTCGAAACCTACTTCGCCGTGGGGTCGCTCGATTCATTTCCAGATATCCCATATGATTTTGTGAGTCCAGCGGTTTTTTTCTGACTCGTCCCACTTCTCTTGCCATTCTGCGACAGTTTCAGTTCATGCGAATTTTCGCCGACGGGCAGGAGATTCTGCGGTGAGGTAGGTTCGATCGTAAAGTCGTTGTATTTCTTTCGCCAGGTTCTCAATCGGGACTATTCCTGCTATCACATAAGCTGCGTCATTGAATATTGTGCTGTAAGCGCAGCATGTTTGGAGTACACTTATGCGATACGCAGCTTCGCTGTCTGTCTATCCGTCTGTCTGTCTGTCTATCTGTCTATCCGTTCGTCACACGCATTTTTCTCAGGAACGGTTGTAGCGATTGACACCAAATTTGGTAGAAAGGTAGGAGCTGTGAACGCTCACACATACAGTGAAGGGGAGGGGGGGCATATAGTCATGTGAGGTATCGAATTAAAGGTCTCGGTTAGTATTTTTCGAAGCCGGTCTTAATTTTGACATTTGTTAGAAAGGTGGGGAGTGCGGGGAGTTGAAAGCGAACACTTCTTTAAGGGGGCCATTCTCAGAAACTACTCAACTGAAAAATCTGAAAAAAATCAGGAGGCTACTAGTATATGGTGCCTGGCCTCCGAAATATCTTCCATATCGATATCTGATCAAATAAAGTTAATGATGGTATATTGCTATAATTTTTAGTAATTGGCTGCAAAATCCCCCTTAAGTGCATCCTAGCACCACGAATTTATTTATGTAAGCTATAATATAGAGCATGATCTTTTGGTAGACTAAAGGTAGATAGGTGTGGCGAGTTTTTTCCCTTAAAAATTGGGGGCCGGGGGGATTATTGTGGTTGGATTTCCGGTAACTCATATTAGGCGCTTACATTCTTTATTTCAAGAGTGAATCTATTTTGGTTGGTGATGATTTTCTAGTTCGGTTTGTCTTCTTGTCTACAATTTGCAGTCACACTATCCAACTTTCGCCTGAATAGTATCGAATACGTGTTTCTTGCATAAAAGAAACTGAATCATGGCTGACATTATATGAGTGAAGAAATGCTGGCTCCTTTTTAATTTCGCGTATTTCTCAGACCCAAAAAGTCATCATGTTTATTTTCTTTTCTTTCCTATTTTACCGTGAATATTTCAATAGATCTAATGTCACTTGCAACTCTTCTAAATGTAACAAGTCTCAGCATATTTCCCTTGAATACCTCCATTGTATATAATACACTCTCAAGGGGCGTTAACCATTCTTAGATTTTTTTATTAATACAAAATTTACTGAAAAAAGTGAATGCAAGGTTTTGCACTCTTATTATTTGTATTATGACAATCCCATCACACCGAAACATTGCACAATTCCAGATTAGTGGTTATAGGTATGCACCTGGCCTCCTACTCTGCACTTATGGCAATTTGTGAAATTGTTTCTCTAGTGTTTTGAAATAATCCTCTTATACGTTGGACAAGCATAACAAATAAACGGTAATGCCACGAGAATGATTGTACATACCACGTGCCTTGCCCCATATTTTTAACGGACTACTGAAGTATCTGAAGACCATCCAATTCTTTAATCTATGCCGGTGGTAAGTTTGAGCCGTGGTCAAATGGGCGAATAATAGACACTCGTTAAAATTTGTTAGTAGTCCATGAGTATGGATAGTGCATAGCGCGTGGATGACGCACTGTTACAAGAAGTGTTGTCGAATTGGTAAAGTTTTTATGAGTGGTCTTTTTATGAGGCAGTTACCTTTCTTTCGAAGAGCTGACATGTTGGAGCTCTTCACAGTCTAATCCATCAAATATTGGCGTCAAAATCACACTAACTACGCGTGTCTTTAAATTAGGGAATGTGGGCCTATTTCGTGGAAAAAATTTTTTATAAATCTGCAGACCTCCTACGCCAACAACCCCATCGTTAAGTGCATGTAATAAAAATTTTAAAAGTAACGCTAATACTGTACGGCCTTCCGATAAAAATCTGAAGTAGTTGTTGTTTTTTTTTCTTCTCTCAATTGCTCAGCATGCTTTCGATTTCCTTTGATTAAATCTACCCGTTTCGCGTCATCTGAAAACCTAATTGTGAAAAACATATTCAAGTTAGTTAAGGTAGTCACTGGTGGCTGGTCCCGGTTGTAGGTAAATGACGCTGGTGAGGGTTTACCATCATATTGACTTTGAGAGTCGTCATGGTAGGCTCGATCGAATCCGCCGAATTCTTCTTTAATACCCGGGACCATGAGTTGACTACTGATGAACGAGGCATTGTATTGCCGATGGCAATTTACTTCCGAACTGGAGCAATGATCATCGATCTTATGCCCACCTCAATGAAATATGTACGTTTTTGAGATAGTGTAATAAAATCTTGAGAGGTCCATGTGATGGGTTGAAGTGTCTCAAGAGCAGTGGACCACCAATTGGGTTTAGCGATATCTTCTTTGATTTTGAAGCGCTTTCGATATGTAACAGGGCCAGGCTGCGGAGCTAAATAAAGAGAGGCCGAAAAACATAATTGGGGCCTAACTAAGGATCTGCTTCGATGGAGTCCAAGCTGGATTTTGAAGGTATCTGGGTTGATTGGATCAAGTTCAAGCTGATCGAAAAGTTTTCGGGGCACTGCTCTAGGCGTTGCTTCAGCACTACTATTTACCATTGTTGTCTTTCTTTTGCCTTAAATTATCTAACATATAAATCATGTTAGAGATCCATATTTCGCGGGCGCGCATACTGTACTGAACCAAAAACATTTTTATGTCATAAGTTTCGCTTTCGTTGCTATCGTGGTTGTAATGTTTTTTTTTTTTTTTGCCAAAACGAGACAAGAAGAAAAAAATCAAGAAAACATTGAAACTTTGTTTTTGGTAAAGGGGGAATGGGGATAATCTTGACAATGATCTCTGTGCGTCAAGAAAACAAGTTCGACGCGTCGTAAAAATCAATGCATGATTATTAGTACGACCATTAGTACAGTGAGATATAGGAAGGAATAGTAGTAAATGCGGGGACATTTCTTGTGCAATAATCAACGGTTTGCTCTCATTGCAGTACTTAGCGGGGTCTGGTTGAGGCGTGAACTTGGAATGTTATAATAATATAATTTCTATCGCCCTCGGTTGATGTAGTCGTTTTTTAGTTGTCTGAATTTCGTTTGACGTTAGACATAGCATAGTGATATTGAGCTTTTAATTAAATTTTAAATATTGTAGGCGTTTTGTGATCCATCGATTCTACAGCGTCACATACGGGCGCATCACGTTGGCGCCAGAAGTCACGCATGTCCTGAATGCGGTAAGACGTTCGCGACTTCGTCGGGATTGAAGCAACATACGCACATCCATTCCTCGGTTAAACCATTCCAGTGTGAAGTGTGTTTTAAAGCCTATACGCAATTTTCAAATTTGTGCCGTCATAAACGTATGCATGCCGATTGTCGAAACCAGATAAAGTGTCAAAAGTGCGGACAGAGTTTCAGTACAACAACTTCACTAGTTAAACATAAGCGTTTCTGTGATTCTACATCGACTGCATCCTATCCACATCAAAGTTTACACCAACAAATCCATTCGCAACACCAACAGCAACCCTCATCACAAGGACTAACCCCACGTATCCCGGACGCAATGACAACTCCACCGAATCCGTTTTTGATGTTCCCTAATCCGGCGCAATTTTTCTCACCCCGATTTCATCCATACAATAGATTTCACTGTATGTTCCCGCCTAGTCCTGCTCAAGCTCCTGCCTTTCCAATGCTATTTCCAAAACCAAACTTGGAAATGCCACTATCAACAGCTACCAGTGCTGTTGATAACGGCAGGATGAGCTCATCACCTGTGAGAATACCTTTAGGTGGACATTATAGCTCGAGAAATTCCACCAATGACGATGCTAAATTTGGTAGTCATCACAGGACATCGTTATCATCCAGGTCTTTGAATAGTATTCACCACGGTTCTAACAAAAATAACAACAGTAGCACCGACAGGAAATCTGAACTTCTATCTCCAAGAAGTAGACATTCACGCAGTCCTGAAGAGTTGTCATTAAGCGCTAGAATGGACACAAAAGGTCATACTTCTTCACATGATACAGATAGTGAAAGCTTCATCGATGTAAAGGAAGAAAGGAGTACACCTGATGATAAGGTAAGCCGATTTTACCTTTTATATATTTAGTTAGAAATCTGACTTTGTTAAAAATTCGTACTCAGTTTTATTTGGGGGAAGGATTATGGGCTAAAGGAGTAAAACTTTGCGAGGCTATTTTGAAATTAATAATTTTTTCTAAGGATTCAATGAAACGAAAAGGTGGTTTTTTGATTAGGGATAACCCTATTGTATTTATTTGCAAATATCGATATTTCGGGAGCCAGTTGCTCCCTTCCGTAGTGTAAGCATAAGCATAAGCACTTCTCCTTATCAAAAAACAATCTTTTCGTTTCATTGAAGCATTGTGGACAACAGAAAAGTTCAATATTACAAACCATACATTTTCCTGATGAGCATTTACTGGACCTGAATATTTTATACCTTCGAGTTAAAATTTCAACAATATGTCTCTTCGTTGAGTATTATCCTTTCAATCCGATAAGGCTTGGAAAAGTTCACGCAAAATACATAGTTTTGCCAAAATTATTTGAAATATTACTGAAGGGGAAGACCTTATGTGAGGTAAACCTTTCTTGTTCAAAGGCTCGGTAAATTAAATCCACTTTTTGACCTCCAATTTCGAAAGTAATTCGTTCCGTCATATTTAGATCAATTAAAAACCAGGCGACCATCTTAACAACAATTTCTAGATTTATCCGAACTGGATTGGCGGATTAAATTCGGATTAAAAATGCAAAGGAATTGTTGACAGTTTTGTCGTCATGGCAAAGAGGATCTCTTAGGTGCTGCCTCACCTCTGTCATACAAAGCAGCGTAATCAAATGCGGCTATAGGGGCTCTTGGCTCTTAATGTATTAATTTGAAACCCCGACATGGCTATGAATTATGTCAAGGGAAATGCCGTCTGTTTAGACCTTAGCTGACCCGAGCTTAGACAACAACTTATTGTTTCAGGATTGAAAGGTTCTTGATGTGGATCGCACTTATTTAGAGGAGCAGCTGACTCATTCCTTGTAGTGCACGGACCAATCCTTTAGGCAACTAACTAGTAATTGACACCACAACTAACCCACTTTTTTTAAAAATTGCGGAAAGTTTCGTCGTCAGGTCAAAACTAATTCTCCAGACGCTGAATCAATTTTACTAAAGTTCAACGTAATAAAATAATGAAATAATGAAAAGCAGCCTCTGAGTAGTGAGTAGCCTCTGCCCTGGAAAGAGGCCGAAAAGCTGTCATCGACTGACATTTTTTTACTGCATATCTTAGTTATTTTTGGCTCAAACTATTTTAAAAAGTTTCTGTTTGGGTGCTAAGCCCTAAACGAGGGGTCCGTGGACCAAGAAAAGAGGGAGTTCCCCATTTCGTCCAGTCCGGGATCAAGTTGATACGGACTTAGGACCTCACAATTCTCAAAAATACACGGTATTAACCCGTCGAAGGTCGTAACTAGAGTTATCCAACTGCGGGACGTGTAGCGACTCCAATTTTTATCTGGTACCAAAAGATTTTATTTTATATTACTAACTTATGCATTCATATTCCTGGCAAACTTTTAGAGAATTATAACTCAAAATTTCATAATAATCGGTTCATAACTTTCGAGGTTAAGATTCCCGCAAATGTGGAAAAAGTCAGTTTGAAAATTCGCCCCTCCGATATGAAGATATTTCTTCCTCTTAATTACTTAATTACAAGTAAAATACTCTTAGAATGAACGGAATTGCACTAGTGGAAGGGGCTGACGTCAAGTGGTTATAAATACGCTACTTACATAGTGTTACAGGATTATGAAAGGACATAAAGCAACTCCTTCATGGCCGTTCGAACCAGAGCCTGTACCGAATTATCGCTCGGTTTAAGGCTCATAAAATCTAGAGGAACACGAATTTTCCTTGGAAATTTTGGTAGCATATTCTTGGATAGCTAAGTTAACGATTTCAATCATATTCTGAAAATCGCCTAATGTGGCTTCCCTCCTTAAATCACTATGACCTATTTTCTATGCGTTGCATAACACATAATGCGCATCGCTCACGTTTCTCATATCATGGATACTTTAAAAAAATGCCAGTGCTTTCAAGAAGCGATCTTATAATTTTTAATGGTAATTTTTTGCATATTTGTCAAAAAAAAATCAAAAGGGAAAATTTCATAATTTACCACGAATTCAAAAGACTTAGGTCAGTAACCTCATTTGAAACAAAAGATTTAAGCCAGTAACTTGATAATTCATATGTGTAGATCTCGCATTTAATTGTACATTTCTTTCATTTTTCTTTCAGAAACATATTAACGTTACATCCCCATCGCCGGAACAACAGCCCACCAGCGAACAACCCCTCGATCTTTCGCTTGCTCACAAAAGAAAATCAATAAGTGATCCTAAAACCCCAGAGCTCGTGGAAAAACGTGATCGCACCCCACAATCATCATCTTGTCAGGCAAGCCCATCGCCATCAGTGACTCCCGGACCGACTCCATCGCCATCTCCCCCAGGACCGTCTGTAGTGTATCCCACCCCCAACTATCCAATGCTTCTAGATGCAATCTATCAACCACCGGGTGGACTTAGTGCAGCACTCCAACCATTTCCTTTTTTAGGACCTATGGGCGGGCGGCCAAATTTTGACCATGCCGCCGTCTTACGTCGCAATGGCCACCACTTCCCGCCCAAATCTTTTCACGAGAGTTTAATAGCGAGCGGTCTTACTAGTGGAATGGTTGGTGCAGGCGTCGGTGTGGGCAAACTTAAGGATCGATATACCTGTAAGTTTTGTGGAAAAGTTTTTCCGCGCTCGGCTAACCTTACACGACATTTACGCACGCATACAGGCGAGCAGCCATATAAGTGCAAGTATTGTGAGCGGTCGTTTAGCATCTCCAGTAATCTGCAACGTCATGTGCGCAATATTCACAACAAGGAACGACCTTTTAGGTGTAACCTTTGTGATCGCTGCTTCGGACAGCAAACCAACCTCGATCGTCATCTGCGTAAACATGAGGCGGATGCAAGTGGATTAGGTTTAGGTGTAGGGGATTCCCCAAGCTCTAATGAAGCGGACCGAGATGACGCTTATTTCGACGAGATCCGGTCATTCATGGGCAAAGTGACCTATAATGGAATATACACTCCGGTCAGTCTGCGCGGTGCGGACAATGAAGCTGAAGACGGAAGTGATGTCGACAATGACGTCATAAATGAAAAGGAACCACTTAACAACAATGATTCAGCTATCGAGATTTCGACGTAGAACAGAATCGAAAGAACTAAATCGGAACCATTTCAAATATTAGCTGGGCTGCACATTCTTGCCTTGGAGCAGAATTAGCTTTCTCTAGAGTTAGCATTCAGTGGCACCAAAGCGATTCAGGCTCATAGCTTGCACTAGAAAAAATCAATCAAATGAAGACTAGTCTTGCCAGATTTTAAAACACCTCGAACCACGTTCAAAACTTGCATGGTTTTAAGGCATGTTTTACTAACTCATCAAATTGAATTCCTTATGCAGAACCAAACAAAGATATTAACCCCATCATCAACTTCAAACTACACCAACGAATTCCTAAGTCTATTTCTGATAGTCACCAATAGTAGTCCAATAGTAAATGAGTATCTATAAAACTCCAGAAATTATAGATTCAACCTATTCTGGTAGTTCAGAAAATCCCACAGAAAAGAAACTAGTCCACTTTTGAGATTGGTATATTGATCAATCACTCATATGACTAGTCTACAGTTAGTAGATCCTAAATCTTTTGTAAATAAATAATCTTTCGAGCACCGACGGCTTTATATAATTTCGAATTTTCTATCTTTTGTACATACCGTTTTAATTTGTAAATCGACGTTCAACACTTCAGTTCGAAACAGGCGTTAAGGCTCACGTTGTCAGACGAAACGGAAGGAAATTAGTTAACAATCTTAAGATATGTAGATATAATATAATAAACTTGCCACTTCGTAGAGGACCTTATCGAAAAGTACTTAAATCAATTAAAAACAATAAAAAAAAATCATGTATTCATAAATACACAAATACTAAATGAAAAAAATAAAGCAAAATGAATTAGTTTTTAGTGGTCTGTTTTAGGTACAAATTTTTTAAATTGGTGATATAAACTTACAGTTTTAAATGCATAAACGATTTAATATTATTATAGTAAAACGTAATTTGTAAATTTTTGCTGTTAACCAAAGTTTAAAGTAGTAGGACCTTAAGGAAAGTCTTTTTGAAAAAAAAAAAACAAAACAAAAATCTGATTGTAGGTAATATTTTTGAGTCACCCCCCATTGAAACTGTTTTGATTTCAATGAAATGTAAAAAGATAAAAACGAAATTAAGATAATAAGAACGATAAAATATCATAAATATTAGTGAAATAATTTTCCGGGCTAACCTATCAAAATTTCGAAGATACGAATTAGTTTTAAGTAAAAAGATATATCTATAATCTTATGTTGCAAAAAAATTTTCCGCTTTACTAGAAAATTAAATTTATTTTCGGTTAGACAAATGAGTGCATAGATTTTATTTTCAGTTCTTTTCTTTCTTTTGTTTTTCATTTTGTAGCCAGGAAACGAAGAATGACATATGGAATGTATTTAAATTGTACTTAATGAAGTTCATATAAAATGTTTTCATGTTTATTATTATCGCATTTTTTGTTTAATCCTTAAGATTTTGCACTGATTTTTCTTTTATTATTTTTTTTAGTAATATTATTTCGCACGATTTGTAATAAGAACCAAACTTATAAATATTATACAAGAATCAATCGAATTGAGAGGCAATTTTTCCAAATGAATGCAAACGAACTTGTTGCACTTTATCACAATCTTCATCTCTTGGATTTTATTGACTATTAATGAAAAAATAAATTATTAAAAAAATGAATAAGAAAAAAACTGTTTGGTATTATTTTACTCTCTTTATACTGACTCAAACAATGAACCAGTTTTTGGTCTCGATGCAAAACAGCAGACCCAGATTTATAGGTCCTTCTCAAAATGAAACCAGCTCCTAATATGGTACTGGAGTGCAAGCGGCGTCAGCTAACATAAACTGAAATTAGGATACTTCCTGTTTGACAAAACAATCGATATAACACTCATATCCGAAACCTCTCACTCACAAAAAAAATTTCCAAATTGATCGGTATTGCATTATCTTCTAGGAAATTACAGTAAAGAAGTGGGTTAGTGAGATAACCCCCTGCTTCCACCGGTCGAGCTCTATCTTCTTTGCAACGAGAATTACCTGAACGTAATTAGCAACACGGCTCCACCTGCCAGCGCATTTCAGCGTACCTTTCCAATCTTGTGGAGATAAGACTGAAAACCTCCATGACCACTTAATAATAATAATAATAATCGTTGGCGCAACAATCCATATTGGATCAGGGCCTTGAAGTGTGTTAGAGCACTTCATTCAAGACCGTAACGGTACACTAGGAGGCAATGTGGTCAGCATTGCGCTCGCCCGAGATTATTACCCTGATTTGACTCAGGTACTCATTTACAGCTGAGTCGACTGGTATCCGACGTCAAATCACGATGCAAATTCCACTGCCACCAGTGAGATTTGAACCGCGACCTTCCGTATGACAGCCTAGTGCTCTAACCACTGAGCTATCCGGACACTTACTTAATAATGGGTTACAGAAATAGTCAGTCTCACCATACTTGCGATTCAGCCAAGCTCCGAAGTTGTCAACGAGCCGCGTAGTTCATCTGCCTCTAGTTTCATTTTGCCAAAAGAGTTGCCACTCATCTAGGGTGCGTTGACCTTCTTCACGAGCAACCACTTCTGTTGGGTCTTCTCCCTTGCGTTTATATGTCGCTTGACGCTTCTTAGTAAGAAGGGCAACAGGGATCACTCCCACGGTACGCAGACGCCACCCGCAAAGATCCCCGCCTCTGTATTTGTGCGAAACGCTTATGATATACCACCTTGCCAAGAGCGTCAGCCCATACCTCTGCGCTGTAGAGCAAGACAGACTGCGTTGGACGTCGCCTGTAGATGTAGAATTCCCAATTTGTACCTTTATCCTACTTAACGCTGAAGCTTCACCTACAGTTCATCCTTGAGTCAAGAGTCAGTCCAAGGTACTTTATCGTTGGTTTTGACTCTATTATCGATTCGCAGAACGATATTGGACGCCGGGTTAGATTTCTCTCTTTAGTCAGGATGACTATTTCGTTTTTTTTTTTTCAGCGCATGAGCAATCATCCATCCGCTTACCCGTCGCATCAATATGCCAAGTCTGCTTTGCGCCCGTTCGACAATTCGCAGTAACGAGCGCTGCGATATCATCTGCATAACCGACCAGGCCCGACTCTTCTGGCATGTCGAGTTTAAGTAGATCATCATAGCACTATCCTCGAAGAAGCCTCCATCCTCCTTTGACTCTCTAGCGCCTCATAGGGAAAGGAGCGATTCCTCAGACAATCCTTCACTATCTCCATAAGCGATAGTTCGGCACGTGGAAACTATGTGTGTATGCCTAAAATATCTTTCCATTTTATGAAATTAGACATTTCTGACATCAAGCGTTACGAGGAGCACCACTCGTCGAGCTCGGCAGCCAGGAACGGATATACCATCGAGGACAAAGCCCCTATCCCACTTCCCTGAGATCTGACTTACGATTAGCTGATCACGGAGCTCACGGACGGATCAGTGTTCGCTCGGGGCAACGCGGTCTTTTAACGCCGGTGCAATGCATACTACCCGACTAGGGTCCCGAAGTGGCTGGCTCTTGATACACGCTGCAAATACCACCTTGGCAGAGCTAGTTTAACATCACCCCATTGACGTCGACAGGGAGTTGTCAACGGCTCTGGGGACTTCCAATGCATTAGCAATTCGCTCTCCACCGAGAAATTTTCTTGAGGCTACTACCTACCTGTCATAGCAAACGATACATGTTAATGACTTATTAACCAATGTCATTTTTGTATTTTTTATTCAAAACGAGAAAAATTTCTCTCAACTGTTGTGTTTCACCCATCACTAATATCTGATTTTTCTAATCCCCGATTGCTCCACTAGCCTAGTGACTTTTACCTCGCTATCTATAGGTAGGCGAGTCACTCAGGCGGCTAAGTTCCACTCCGTGGTGAATTGCATCATTCCCATGCGGAGCCCGGACGAATCCTCGCAAATTAGTTTGCGCCTCCTCATAACCCGATAAACTCGACTCCTGGCCACTAACTTTAGCCCAGTAGTTGAAAGGGCTGATCTGATCGATCTGATCGTATACAAGCCCGGCGGAGTTGGCGGCAAATTCTTCACGGTAGGATGAGCTTAGGCCAAGCAGAACGAAAGGTAGGAATTGCGACCATGAATAGTCAACGTGTGCCATTATAGCGGCCTTTTGTGTCCTATGCCAGTATTCCAGCACTCCATTGGATTGCCTGTGATCCGACGGCATTCAAAGCCTAGGAGTTTGCCTAACTCCGAGAACAAGGTTGACTCGAAATGCATTCCCTGGTTAGTAATGACTTCAGCTGGAACTCCAAAGTGTCCAATCCATTCCCGACAAAGGGTCTAGGCGCACGATTCTGCAGAAATGTCGGCCAGAGGTATTGTTTCAGGCCACCGTGTTAACCCATCGATAATTGTGAGACAATACCTGAAGACATGCGAATCTCGCAAGGCATCAATGTTGTCGATGTGGATCGTGTGAAAGCGGTCTGTAGACCGAGGAAATGGGTCTACTTCTTTCTGTACGTGCTTGGTGACTTTACACTTCTGACATGCGATGCACTATATAGCCCAGAAATTAATATCGTTATTCATTGAGGGGCAGAAATATTTATTTGCGACCGATTCGTTGTCCGAATGCCTGGATGCGCAAGATCGTGTACTGCATGGAATACTTCCTTTCGAAAAGTGACTGGAATATGTGGCCTAGATTCCTTTTCAGAGGTCTCGCAGACTATTTCAGATGTTGATCCAAACAGGGGAAACTTCGTATTTGGGGTTGTTCCTGAGGCTCTAAAGCACTGGGCTATCTTCCTGTGCGTCAGCGATTGTCGAAAATTCGACCGCGACAACGATTTCAATCTCTGAAATGCGTGGCAAAGCATCTACAACTACATTGTTCTTGCTGGAAACGTGCTGGATGTCCGAAGTAAACTTATGAAGTTTGGGTGCGAAAGTTGGCGAGCGGGCGCTTTGTCGGGCTTCTGCTTATAAGCGAATGTAGGGGGATTGTGCTCCGTGAAAACTCTAAACGGCCTGTCTTTCCGATATTCCTTAGATCGGAAATATTTGATTGCCGGGTACGCGGTTAATAGCTCATGATCCCAGGTGCTGTAGTTCTGTTGAGCTGTATTCAATTTCTTGGAAAAGAAGCTCAACGGCTGCCAGATTTAGTACACCTTTTGGTGGAGAGCAGCACCTAATGTGATGACTGAGGCGATATGGCTAGGTGTGCATCTGGTTGAGGGAATGCCAGGAGTGTAGCGTCCGCCAGCTGTAGTTTGGCTAGCTCAATCCATGGACGACCTTTATAGAACACATACTCACGGGTGAGTCTCTGGTCTTGGGTGTTGAGGATCGCTTGATATTGGCCAAGAAATGGTGAAAGAAATTTAACATGCCCAAAAATCTTCGCAGATCCTTGGCTGTTTTAGGTTGTGAGAAGTCTTTGATGGCCAGAACTCTGTATGGATCCAGATGGTCTAAAAACGCGTGATCTAAAAACTTCACCTGCCGTTGAAGGAATTCGCATTTTCCAATATTATGGACAAGACCGGCCTGAAGTTGAAAAATGCATTCGAGATGTTCCAAATGCTCAGACTCAGTGGAAGAAGCAACCAAAACATCATCCAAGTACACGAAACAAAAGTTAAGGTTTCGCAGGACAGAGTGGATGAACCTCTGAAAAGTTTGCGCCGCATTGCACAGACCGAAAGGCATCTATGTAAACTCGAACAGTCCGAAGGGTGTGCATATTGCCGTTTTCGGAATATCTTCTGGAGCTACACGGATTTGATGATATGCCTTGACTAAGTCAAAAGTCATGAAAAAACGGCAATAAACGAGGTTGCACGCGAAGTTGTGGATGAGTGGTATTTGGTAGCGGTCTGCAATAGTCTAAGAATTCAAACGTCTGTAATGTCCATATGGTCTCTCGTCGTTTCACTTTGGGATGGTCTGCAAATACCCAGCTTTAAAAGTATGTCGAATTCTTTCTTAGCAACAGCGAGCGTCTCGGGTGGTAATGGACGCACCTCTGAGAACATATGGGAGCCAGTAGCGTGAATTTCGTGTACATTATGCTTAGCTGGCTGCGAGAGACTGCTTTCGGTAGTAGTGTTGCAGTATTTTTGAAAGAGCATGCGAATGGTTGGTTCGGCTTTTTCTTAAAAAGTTATACAAAGAGAGATATGAGCAGGTGGAAAGGTTTCATGCAGACCTGCCCGAGGTTACGGGGTCTATAGGAGACCTGTTCAGGAGATCCAATAGCAATATATAGTGGCCTAGGAAGTTTGCACCTAATATGGGACTGCTTATGAGACATTTTACCACTGTCACTAATTACAAAGTCGTTCTCTATAAGCGAATCGCACCTCAACATCGGCCGTTGATTGCCGTCCTGCAAATTAAGCCACCGATAAAACAGCGTGAGGAACGCACTGGCCCGAGGCGCATTAAATGGTGGCGATTTGGTGAGAGAAGGAAGAAACACTCATACGATTGCCGACCATTAAGAATGTGGAAGAATCATGGAACCAAATGAAAGACACGATCAACAAAGCGGCCTTTGAAACCCTCGGGGTCATCAAGCCGGGTAAGCGGTACATCAACTGAGATATTTGGCTTTGGAATGATGTCTTTGAAATGAAGGTCCGTGAAAAGAAACGCTTCTACCACAAATTTTTCGACGATAAAACACCGGCCAATTGGCGAATTTATAAGAATGCCAACCGGGAAGCAAAGAAAGCAGTTGATGTTACCCGAGCGAACCATTACAAAAATCTTTACAATAAACCAGACACTCGAGATGGAGAGAGAGATTTGTATCGACTTGCTAGAAGCCGTAATGAACGCACATAGGATATCGAACACTTCTGTTGCGTTAATGACAAGAACAGTACTTTGCGCACCAACTGTCGAGCCGCGACGGATAGATGGCGAGAATAATTCAAGCAGATTTCAATTGAAGAATTTGCTCATCCTCCACTTCCACAATCATTGCCGACATTTGGAGCAGTTCCAGCTGTCAACGCAACTGGTACCCAGAGGTGGCGGTAAGGAAGACGGGGCGGCAACCCTGTCGGCCAAACCAAAACCAAGTGGCCGAAGAAAACCTCCACGTGGTGGCACCGGGAAACGCTGTATCGCATTGGCTTGTCGGCCGTGATGCATTAGGCGAATGCTCCAAGGCCCAGTTAGGGCGATAAGAGCCGAGTCTGCACGGGGACTCATCTGAAGTGGCTTCGGCTACGAAACCTTACCAGGGGTATACTGGTACTATGGGAACCGGGGTAGCCCCTGGACTCATATACTTCGGGAGAATTCCTTTCGTATATGAGTATAGCTCGGTTGTTTGCGGTTGGCCCCATAGTTGGAGCTTCATGGGTTGTTGGTGATGCTCAAGCGAGAAGAGAACTTCGGGCCTCGGCGTGGTGTTGTGTTTCAACATGGGTGCCGTACTCCTTAGTTCGGTAGAGATTTAGGTAGGTCTTGCATCCACTAGTATGAATGCTAAGCCATGCACTTGCATAGACTGGTACTGTTGTTGCTTGTCACAGCGGGGCTCTGATTGTGGTCCCAAAATCAATCCGTGTCTTAAGAAGACCACGACAGGTACCTACGTTAAAACCCCAAGGACTTAACTGTTAGCGCAGCTGAAGAAGAATGAATGAAATCGGGGAAAGCCACAGGACCCGACGACATCGCATCTGAGCTCTGGAAAGCGAAGAGCTGGGACCCACCACTGTGGTTCAGTGAATTCTTTAATCGGGTTATTCAGGAAGGAATGGCACCATCTGACTGGCAAGAAAGTACCACTGTTCCAATATGGGAAAAGAAAGGAAGTCCAGCAGAATATTCAAATTAGCGTCCGATCCGGTTACTTTCCCACAGCATGGAGATTTTTGAACAAATTTTTGACAACCGTATTCGCGAAATCGTTGAAATAACCGTGAATCAAGCCGGATTTGTCAAAAACTTTCGAACTACTGACGCAATATACGTTGCGCGGTTGCTCATGAAGAAACCCTGTGAGAAACATCGCTCTCTTTACATTGCATCTCTGGATCTAGAGAAAGCGTTTGACCGTGTGCCACACAAACTCATCTGGTATGCTTTACGACAACACTTCGTGCCAGAAGAACTCATGCGCTGGGTTCAATTGCTCCGTCACGATCCGAAAAGTAAACTTCGAAGTATGGCGAGTGTATCAAAACCGTTTCGTGTCTCTGTTGGTGTTCATCCAGGAAGTGCCCTTTCACCATTCCTCTTTGTTATGGACACCGTCACATGGGATATCCAACGTCCAGCGCCCTATACACTGTTTTATGCTGGTGATGTTTTCCTTGCATCTAATAGGAAAAATGATCTCGAGCAACTTGTCCAAAAATGGAATGATCGCCTCATGCAACACGGTCTCAGATTGAATTTAAACAAAACTGAATTTTTGACAACCGATCCCCATAAAACAGGCACAATCACTGTCAGCGGCAGTGATATGCCCAGAACTGAGCAATCTAAGTACCTCTGGTCAACGCTATCAGCCAATGGAGAACTGCATTATGAAATTACTGCACGCATTAACGAAACCTGGATGAATGTGCGTTCCACAACTGGTGTTCTTTGTAATCGACGTCAACGAACGTCTCAAATCTAAAATTTACCGCAATGTCGTCCGTCCTGTCGCTCTCTATGGTTTTGAGTGTTGGTCGACTATAAAAGACAATAAACGGCGTCTTGTGGTAATGGAAACGAAGGTGTTGCGTTGGAATAGAAGCGTGACATGTTTTAATCATGAAGATATCCGTGATCGTTATGGGGTTGCACCGATCGTGGAAACTCCATTCGTGCTAACGAGAATTTACTTGCCAAGATTGGTCTGAACATCGAAGTCAATGGTAAACGATCAAAAGGGAGGTCTAAACATGGAGATTTAAAAGACTCGCGCTTGCACCCAGATCAGGCATTCGATAGAGCCAAATGGCGAAACCGATCACGACGAGCCGACCCCGCTTGTGAATGGGACAAAGGCTGAAGAAAAAGAAGAAGAAGAAGAGTTGGTTCGATTTCATTGCCCCGGGTTTGAATGCGGGCTTTACTTCCCCGCTATAATAACGAGCTGGAGTGTCAAATGCTGCAAAATAACAATTGGGGGTGTGTCCTATATTCCGCAAAGGAAAGAATAGGATTAAATGTCTCCTGTTGCTCAAAATGTTCATTCGAATATTATTTCAAATTAGAGTAAATTTAATTACAGATATATTTACATATATTTTCATATTTTCTAAATAATAGAAGTGACTCACTTCTATCACCCTCGGAATCTCAAGATTTCAGTTTGAAATATAACACTGGCCAAAAAAAGAATTCATTTCGGTCCAGAAATAGCTACGAGGAAGTACTAAGAACAGTGGAGTAAGTGCAATTCAAGTGCCAATGGCTATTTTCAGATAAAATTTATTTTAAGCGGATAATTCTGTAGAGCCACCAACTTGTCGCTCATGCTAGTCATACACAATATAATCCATCCTGCACGAACAATGGAACTTATTAGTCTATCATTAGCTCATGAAAGGCACCAGGCTACTGGTTTTTACGGTTTGCCAACAAAAAAGAAGCCACCTAAGCATCTAATCTACTTCACTTTACCAACTTACGCCAACTATCTACAATTACTCATTAAGATTGTTTTGTTTAGCTGGAATTCGTTGTCAAGATCATTTTCATATCGTGGCATTAGACTGTTTACAAACATTCGAACTGCGAAAAAATACGTTTCAGTTTGTACTCATCACAAACAATTCAACCACTAATCAAGCAAGATACAAGTGCCCGCGCAGTACGTGCAGCAACACCACGGATCTGTTTTTGACTCCCATTCTCTTCTATTGACCACAAATATGGAGTATTCTACTCCATTAGAGACAATAGGCGAAGTACTGCAATAATTTACAATATAGCTCTAAAAATATGAAAATCCAAGGCTGGTCAGTGTTGATTACAACTGGCAGTAAATAAGAAACGCGAGTACTTTTTTTTTTATCCGCGCCATTTTTTGAAACGGTGGTGACTTAAGTTTGATTGCTCAGGGACGAACATCTATAAAAAATTAGACAAATATTGTTTGAGATTTTATTTATTTATATAAATTCGTCCTTGATAGCGTCATGATGGAATTTGATTTCGGAAATTATAGCCTAGTCAGCTGTATCTGTTCTAAAACTTCAGATGCACTTTTTTAAACTCCCGAATATAAACATACAAATCTACTAGCGTCTGGGCATTTGACCTCGTCTGCAAACTATAATGCATGCCTGACATTTCAATAGAGATTGACCAAGCTGGTGTGATCGAACACCAAAAAAAGGAAAGACGTTGTAAAGATCTTGTATCTGATCAAAGCGAATGACTCAGCAAACGGTTTTCACTTTATTTATGTAGTTAGAATGCAAGTATGGTAATCAATTCGAAATCGAATACATCTATCATATCAGATCATATTTAGATCTCAATTCCGGACTATAGGACATCTGACCAGGGATATTAGCTAAAGTAAACTAAATTTAGGTGACTATATTTTCATTGTGAATAATCTGACTTGTGTTGCGATAACTTTTACATGAAGGCCCTATTCTACGCATAAAACAGGGAATCACTTTAAAACTGTTATAAAAACAAATGATGATGATGATGATATGCTGGCCAAATTTTCCACCGTTAAGGAGGACTCCAAGAGTTCAGTTTACTTGCTAAGATTAGCTTCCTGCCTCTCGTATAAGCAGCTTGCTTCATCGGTTAAAATACCCACCTGCTACAAACAGGCGGGCTAGCCACTCAGGCGAGTCCGTTTCGAGTTGTGGTGGTGTGGAGCTCGGACGAATCTCTGCTAAACGATTCAGCGCCTCCACATTATCCCACCCCCAGCTTATACTGAGTTTCAGCGGCAAAACCCGACTCCTGGCCCCTCAATTTTAGTGGCGCTTATCGAATCTCACCTTTCTTTCTCGAGACCTCAGCCTCAGGGACAAAAGACTTTAGCAACATGGAGACGTCCTTGCGCCTGGTCGTGAAAACACGGCAGCTAGCGAGATTGTGCGCGAAGTTCTAGATGAGTGATATGGGATAATGGTCTGGGATGATCTGAGCTTCCAGCCGTCTGTAAATGTCACATGTTCTCCATTCGTCGTTGGGCTTTGAGACCATGTGTAGCGGAAAAATGGTAATGGATTCACCTGAAGATATGGGAGCCAGTATTGGGGATGGGATACTAAACATCATGCTAAGCTGGCTGCGAAAGACTACTTTCGGTAGTAATGTTGATGTATCTTGTCTTTTCCAAAAAGTAACTTTTGAAGGGCTTAGTAAAACAACTAGGGATTTATGTTTTCGCCAATGCGTTATTTCTCCACTCCGAGCCCGCTACAATGAAAGCATTTCTGACGTCCAATCTAACCACGGTCAGCGTTTATTAGAGGACGTCATGTTTCGTCGATCGTTAAGTAGAGTTGACAAAAACCAAGCTGTTGCTCCGATAGGTCACTCCTATATTCTATGATAGGGAAAAGTTAATTGTAGATGACCTTTTCTAGAATTATTCCTACCGTGTCGGGTTGTGTGATTATGATGCTCCAGTTGCTTTTGGATTTCGGTGGCAGAGTAGGTTTTGCCTCCTCCTCCTTTTCCTTGGATAAACTAGTCGGGCCTGATCTCAGCAGGGAGTTCAAGGGCTCTATTGGGACCACGTTGAAGTGCTCTAACATGCTTCAAAGCAGTGATCCAATTGGATTGTCGCGCCAAATGTTATCATTATTATATTGGATACAGCATGTAAATCGCGAACTTTATTGCCACCGATTTTCGGACAAATTTTCAAAAGTTCTTCCTCAGTTACCGCAGGTATGATGAAGAGCTCCAACGCTTGTTTGTATTTTTTGCCCCCAACTTTATGCGGGAGAAGATGCGAGCAAATCAGTTGGGATTTTTGTCTCCTCACCTTCTTCATAATAACTCTATATGCTGCTCCCAAGGGGTTTTGGTCTGCCTTTGTGTAAAATTCTTCAAAGCATTCCAGTTTGCTGGTACGTATAGCCTGCTTAAGCCTGCCTGGAATTTCGAGTATACTTCTCGGTTTTCGTCAAAGTCTGGTCTTTCCTTACATTGCTGGCAGATGTCTTTTGATTAAAAGCATGAAGACCGCAATACCGCTATTTCTTCTTTTCACCAATAGTTTGACCATGGCTCCTCCCCCCCCCCCCCTGCGTATTTGGAGGGATTTGTCGCCTAGACATGCAGCTTTGCACGCTCTCTTAATGCGTCTCATTTTTTGTGGTGCTTTTGTTGATTTGTATCAACCTCAATTCTTCATTGAATCCCATGATCTTGTAAATACTGAGCATCTGCTGTCTGCGAGTTGCCGACAATCGACGTCCTTTTTCCCTTGCAGAGCATACATTTAGAGTAGGCTGTGCACTCCCTGAATATATGACCTTTTCTTCCACATTTTCTGCACTTATTTGGGCTATCTATCACAGTTAGCGATGCATTTGTGGCCAAATTCAGGACATCTAAAGCAGCGATTCAAAGACATCTCTCTGATGCGGCAAACGACCTAACCTATTTTTACTTTACTATCCGCCAACAATTTGAAAGTCGCCTCAACTGGCAAGCTATAAAAATAGGAAAAGGATATCCAAGAGGATTTAAGCAAATAGCACACCCAGTAGGATGTGCTGACATTCAGGGTCAGTTTTTTAACCGAAAATTAACGGACCAAAATATCAACATTAGAATACAAGAGAGCACAGTCCAGCGGAGATGAAACAGAGGCAACAAATTTAAGGTCTTGTGCGTAAAGCAAGGATGGACAGATGAGAATGGAAGGGAGATCACTGATAAAAAGCAGAAACAGAAATAATCCGGGGCAAAATATAGAACCTTCTTGAATACCAGAGGAAGGAGAGAAGGAACGGGATGGACAACCAGGAACGGTGTGAAGGAGGAGGAAAGCCAAGATATGACGGTGGGAAGGGGGCGTTGAATAGAGGGAGTTTAGAGAGGAGAATATTGTGGTCAACCGTATGAAAGGCTTGAGAGAGATCGATGGAGAAAACACGTACCTCTTGTCGTGAATTAAAGCATTTAGAAAAGAATTTGGTAAAGGCCAGTAGGTTGGAAATCGTCGATCTATGTTTCGCAAAACCTTTGTGTTGTTGTGCAGACAAATTCTAATATAACGAATTCCGAGGAACGTAAGAAAGAGAGGCAGCTGGCCAGCCTAAAAATTTGCATTTTGCGGGAAATCCTTGACAGCCTAAGTTGTTTCTTAAATTTCTTCAAAGTTTGAAATCATAGAAGCGTTTATTAAAAATGAAAGCTGAATTTTCATTTGAAATTTGAGCTACTGGTTTGTTATCCATTGCAAAGTTAGAAGTTAAAAAAGAAATTACCCAAACATATCCGAACCCTAGCATTTTATCTTAGGATAGGATACATCTTGACGTTGGACGCCAGTCGACTCAGCTGCGAACGAGTACCTGAGTCAAATCAGGGTAATAATCTCAAGCGAGCGCAATGCTGTACCGTTACGGTCTTGAATGAAGTGCTCTAACACATTTTAAGGCCCTGATCCAATATGGATTGTTGATTCGTCTTCGGTGCTGACGTTGCCACCATATATTTTGTCTTGCCTTCATTGATGTGCAGCTCAAGATCTCGCGCCGAACGCCGCCTGCTCGATCTGGATGAAGGCAGTTTGTACGTCTCGGGTGGTTCTTCCCATGATGTCGGTATTGTCAGCATAGGCCAGTAGTTGGGTGGACTTGAAGAGGACCGTACCTCTTGCATTTACCTCAGCATCACGGATCACTTTCTCGAGGGCCAGGTTAAAGAGAACGCATGATAGTGCATCCCCTTGTCGTAGACCGTTGTTGATGTTGAATGGTCTTGAGAGTGATCCTGCTGCTTTTATCTGGCCTCGCACATTCGTCAGGGCCAGCCTAGTCAGTTTTATTAATTTCGTCGGGATACCGAATTCTCTTACGGCCGTGTACAGTTTTACCCTGCTTATGCTATCATAGGCGGGTTTAAAGTCGATGAACAGATGGTGCACCTGTTGCCCATATTCCAACAGTTTTTCCATCGAAAATCTGATGTGTTGCTGATTTGCAGGTTGTCTGGAGTAAAGCCTCTTTGGTATGGGCCAATGATGTTCTGGGCGTATCCGGCCTAGTAAGATAGTGGAGAATATCTTATAGATGATACTCAGCAACGTGATACCTCTATAATTGCTGCAGTGTGTGATATCTCCCTTTTTATGTATGAGATAATGCCTCGTTGCCAATCGTCAGGCATTGATTCGCTGTCCCATACCTTGAGCACAAGTTGATGAACCACTTGGTGTAACTGGTCGCCTCCATATTTAACCAATTCGGCTGTAATTCCATCGGCTCCTGCCGACTTAATGTTTTTTGGCCGATGAATTGCACGGACTGTTTCTCCCAGATTTGGTGCTGGCAGTATTTGTCCGTCGTCTTCAGTTGGCGGGACCTCCAACTCGCCGATGTTCTGGTTGTTCAGTAGCTCATGAAAGTACTCAACCCACCGCTCCAATATGGTCATTCAGTCGGAAATCAGATTTCCCTCTTTGTCTCGGCAGGATGAGCATCGAGGTGTATAAGGCTTCACTCTGCTGACTTGTTGATAAAACTTCTGCGCCTGATGCTGTTGCTTGCTGTACTTTTCGAATTCACAGACCTGTTGGTTCTCCCAGGCTTCCTTTTTCCGTCTGTGAAGTCGCTTCTTCGCTCGACGGAGTTCGTGATAAGTCTCTGTGCGTGCCCGCGTTCTTTGGGAATGCAACATTACTCGGTATGCAGCATTCTTCCGTTCCGTTGTAGGCTAACATTCATCGTCAAATCAGCCGTTTCGACTCCTTTTGCGGCTGGGGCCAAGTATGCTTGTGGCCGTATCCATGATAACGTTCTTCAGGTGATTGTGAAGATCATTTGTTGATGCTTCATCTCCAGGTCCTCTGTTGACTGCGGTTATTGCGGCATCCATTTCCCTCTTATAGGTGTCGCGGAGGGTTGTGTTGTGGATGGTTTCAGTGTTCACTCTCACCTGATTGTCAGAGGGGATTCTAGGTGGTATTGTTATTCGAGCTCGGAGCACCATGCCAACGAGATAGTGATCCGAGTCTATATTGGTCCCCCTATATTTTCTGGCATTCATCAAGGCTGAGAGGTGGCGGCGTTCGATCAACACATGGTCAATTTGGTTGAAAGTGGTCCCGTCTGGAGAGGCCTACGTATGTTTGTGGACCGCTTTTCGCGCAAACCAAGTACTTCCAACAACCATTTCGTGTGACCCTGCTAATTGAATAATCCGCAGTCCCTTATCATTTGTTTTTTCGTGTAAGCTATGGGAGCCAACGTAACGCCTGAATACGGGCTCCTTCCCTACTTGGTTGTTAAAATCCCCAAGTATGATTTTAATATCATATCTGGGACAGGCTTCGAGGGTTCTTTCTACTGCCTCGTAGAAGGTATCCTTCTCCGACTCTGAAGTCTCCTCTGTAGGGGCGTGAACGTTAAAGAGGCTTATAGTTTTAAATTTGCCTCGTAAGTGCAGCCGATAATAGCAGGTTTAAATTTTTGGCTGACTAAGAAACCTACTCCGAACACATGGTTTACTGGATGGCCACTATAATATATGGTGTAGCGGCTCTTCTCCAGGAAACCGGTCCCTGTCCATTGCATCTCTTGTAACGCTGTTATATCAGCCCTGTATTGGGACAAGGTATCGGCTAGCTGCACATCAGCTTCATCTGTGTACAGGGAGCGCACGTTCCATGAGAAAATGCGCAAATCGTTGGTCCGTTTTCGTTTTCGGGTGCGTTGTTTTAAAGTCCATCCTGTCCGAGGCTCCTTTCGTGGCTCCGTAACATCGGTTTTCCGTGTAGGGTTGTCAGCCCTACCCAACCCCCAACCTGGAGGACCAGTTGGTACAGTTTGTCCCGTTTTTAGGCGCGGGAGACTCGCCTTCATCCTTCTCCGTCTGCAGCTTTTCGTTACGAAAGAGCTCCCAGCGGTTACCACGTGGTGGTGAAGATAGGTTTTGGTAGTAGAGCTGTTGGTGATGGTTCAGCAGGCATTTGCCAGATTTTATACTCCATCGTGACCTATACTACCCTTTGACCACCGTTGCGCCAACGATTATTATTATTTTTATTATAGGACACATAACAGTTCGAATCACGGATAGTCCAAAATATAGTCGAGGGTAGGATCCCTGCGTGTACCTTAAGAATGCCTAAGCATTTCGACTAAACTGTCCCTCCGAAGAAACGAGGTTTTTCTGAGTGGGATCCTACGAGATCCTCAACGGGGGTACTACTCTATCAGATGAATTTATTTAATACCGCATACATGTCGAGTCCTAATACACCGTTGAGTACAAACGAAGCATTCTAGAACATTGCTCAACCCCGAGGTATGCATTCGCTATAGACTAATCTTAAGCCGGTCCAATCGTTGGTACAATTCCTTTAGAGATTTGCTGGATTTGGAGCGCATTCCAACAGCTTATGCCGTCCAACGGTAAAACCGATGAACCGTACTCCAGTTGAAAGTGGATACCTCGCTTGAATTGGTTGTTACGCATTTGCAATATCCAGGATTTTTCAAAAGCTATCGTTTTACGTTCAATGGAAGGAACAAGTCCTCCAAGGAACAATATGTACACCCTGTGCATGCACGATTTTAATCTATTGATTCAGCATGTTTCTACTAAAGCTTGATTTGTATTCATTGAAAAAATTAACCCAATATATGTGACCTCAGCACATGCGTCTGTCATACCCACAACCTGAAACTTTAAGTTAATGCAGCGTTTCCCAGCGCTACTCCATCCAGGTTTCCATCTGGTCATTTTGATGTTGATTTAGCAGGGTTGCTGCTTTCTGTGCCTCGTCACCATCTTTGAGCACCTGTATACGAGGGCAGTAAGAAATATTTCGAGAGTCTGTTACATAAGAGCGTGGTCACCGTTACACGTAAATAAAAAATCTGAGCGTCCTGTTTCTTTTTCTATGACATAGAGGGCACCTCAGTCCTTCATGCTTTTTGTAAAAAGTCAGCTCTCTGTCAAATTTAGTCTTCAATTGAGTGGTTTTTCGAAATGAGTGCTGTTTACGCCTCTCGCTTTGGGGCAATTTTTCTATGTTTGCATGGAAAAGGACCCAAATTAACTCAAACTGCTGGTGCGAAATATATGGGAAAGTCGAAGCAGTTCATTAGCAAGTGGATAAATCGCTATAAAAAGGTCGGTAACGTTGATGATTTTCCTGATCGCGGAAGTGCAAGCAAAGTCTCAAAAAAAGACGAAAAAAAGATTCTCGCATTGTTCTCGAAAGATCCAACTTTGACTTTACGTGGAGCTGCTGTGAAATTGAAAGCAAAAGGTGTTGACATATCTTACGGAACGATTCGCAGGCACTCGCTTGCCAATAAACTGAAATATCGCAGTACTTTGGAAAAACCAATCTTGAGTGCAAAACACGTTGAAAAACGAGCGGAATGGGCGAAGGAAAACTTGGACCGCGATTGGAGCAACGTAATTTCTTCTGATGAATCCTCCTTCTGGGCATTTCCGAGCATCAAACACGCCTGGGCAACCTCCACCAGTAGGATGCTTCAACGGACTGTTAAATACCTCGTCAAGGTCCATGTTTGGGGGAGCTTCTCAAACAAAGGTTTCGGTACTTTGTTCTTATTTACCGAGAATTTAAATGCCGAAAAAATGAATAAAATATATCAAAAGGCTTTGTTACCATCTGCTAAGCAATGGTATATCAAGAAAAATGAAAGCTGGATCCTTCAAGAGGACAACGATCCGAAACATCGGAGTCGAGCGTGTAGCGAGTGGAAGGTGCAAAACGGAGTTGTCACTTTAGATTGGCCATCTCAGTCACCGGATGCAAATCCCATAGAAAATGTGTGGGCTCTGATGAAAATGCAGCTTCGCAGATGCAAGCCATGTAATTTACATCAACTTTCTCGACAAATTCGGAAAATTTGGAGGTCTTTTCTGGTAGAATACGCAGAAAAACTAGTGGAAAGTATGCCCCGACGGTGCCAGACCATAATTGGCAATGCAGGAGATTGGACTTGCTACTGAGGTATTTGTGTTGAGTATTGACGACCAAATTATCAATAAATTTGCGAATTTTCGAAAAATCAATTGTTCTTATTATTTAACAGTGACCACGCTCTTATGTAACAGATAGTAATACAGTCGACTTGCCAAATATATAAAATATTGGTTAGCCCATTGGGGTAACATCATCAGTGCCCTTTTTGCAATTTTTCGTTTGGGAACCCCTAACCACTCTTCGAACCTGTGAAAAAATTCCCTTGGAATTCATATTCGAACTGGGATGGTGTGCAAAGCGCCTCTGCAGCTGCTGCCTGTGAAAATTCCGTTCTTGTTCGCTTGCCCACAACAGCGAAGATAATGTAGCCTCGAATGCAGTTGCTGATAAATTACCAGCTTCTGCTCTGCTTGGACAGGATCCCAAACAACCATTAGAAATGTTGTTTAGTCTTGAATACGACTACAAATTCATGTGCAGGACTAAAACCCGAAAATTATAGGTGAGATGAAAGATCTGTAAAACCGGCCAACTGCGATGCGGGCTATCTGGTCACCTCTTGCACTGAAAACACCATGTCCATACCGGGACGCCGGACAGCACCATCAGTTCAAGTCTGGCGGGGGAGAGGCGCATTAACCCACATACGTACTGGTTTGCCTTATCTCCTTGCCGACCATCAATCGATTTTCAATCGATCACCGGCCGCCGGAACAATCCGAGCTGACAAGCCGGCCGGATCCCACCCACATTCTGGCCGCCGGTTAACTGCGGACTTATCAACCGTAACTGACAGCCAGGCCTGATCGTAAAAAAACTTTGGACCTTGCGGGAATATGAACAAAATCAGAATACTCGTGATAATTGAAGCAAAGCACTAAGTACTTAGTAGGAGTTAGGATTATAGATACTCAGTTGGCTTTCAGGTATAGAACTCTTGTAAGGCCGAAATTTTCTCGTTGTTCCAGTGCGACCCCAACTAGCTTACAATGGAAGAAAGAGGTGAATTCGACTCAGATGAAACGACTCTTGTGTTGAATGAAATAAGGCTACGAAAAAGGTGAAGAATCAAGCTTTTGCTTGTTACCGCAAGTAATTCCTATAAGTATCTATTATTTTCCCAGTCTTATAATTTAGATGAGGTCTTACTTTGTCAATTAGTCACCCATCTATCAATTGCTCCGGTTTATTTCTATTTCGGGGTTTTAATTTGGCTTGATATGAACTCTTCATTATTGTTTTTCTTCCTCCATTTGGCTGCTCTTATTCACTTAATATCAGACTAATCGTACTTTAGAACCACTCCTAACTTCAATTTCACTGCCAGGATTTGAGCTTCAATATATATCAAGTTCTTAGAAACTATTATATAAAAGTGTGAATCTATGCACAAAAAGCATCACTTGAAGCAATTGAATGCAGAATTGCCGATTAACTTCATAACATCTGCCGATAATCATCCGCACCAATGCATTAAATCGATACTGAATGCCCACTTCGTCTTCAACTTCACATTGAACAAAACAATGTTGCTATGTATCATTGCACCGAAGAGGAGGAAGAATTTACCAAAACGATAAAATAGCTGTTCTTTCGCTTGCAGGTCGATACGGAGGAAGCTCAAAAGCGATCTCTTATGGCGATAAGAGTAACAAGTCTTCTTTCTTTCTTGCCAAGCGCACTTTGATTTATGAACTTTTTATTTCTTTATTTCAGAGCATCCATAAATCAACGTGTGCTGCTGTAAGTTATGTTGGAGTATGTTGTTACAGTGCCAATCGAATTACACTTACCGTGTTCCGTTCGGAGCACGAGATGACTTTATTGACTCGTAATACACTCATATGCCATTTATCCTGTATTCTTTCGGCTTTTTGGCTTTCAACGGTATAATTTCGAAGATCGGATATTGGGTCAAAGTTGTTTTTGGTTTATGATGATTAATGGATTATTTTTGTTTGATTTAACATTTCTAGAAAATATTTACATATGCATAATCGCATTTCAACTAATCATGTCTTGGAGAAATGGTTGAAATTTGATTTTGAATTTCCATTTTAGAAATTGTTGTTGTTCCAGATATTTAAGCAAAAGATGTAAAAAACTCTATATCCCCTGATTAGTTTCTAAGTACCTATGTTAATGCAAAATAATTTCTAATCATGTTAATAACTATTTCCATAACTCATATTACTTGTGCCTGAACAAAACAAAAGATTCAAGCGAGCAACTTGAAAATAATTATTCTTTAACGGGGTCATCCCGTGTATCAGATTCGCGGAATCGATTTTTTTTTCTTGTATCAATTGTATCTAGATATAGTGTAGAACATATGGGCTAAGTGATTTTTAGATATTCGGAGTCGTTCGGATAAGTGATAAGTCACATGCCAAATTTATGTCGATCGCCGTAATAAAGCTCGTATTTATCGGTCCGAATGATGTTGGAATGACTTCGCTGAACAGACAGGAATTGAAGCTAAGGCTGTACATGTGTTTCTTGAAGAAACCTAAGGTTTATGGACTAGGTACAGCAGATTAATGGTCAGTTAAGGTTTTATGGCTAAAAATCGCACTCTACTTTTTAAATGCGTTTTTCTCGAAACCGCATGTTGAAAATCGGCTACCACCATGGCCCAAAATCTATCCAACGAAATTCTTTGAAGTTTTCACGACTTATTCACAACATATTTCTACGGTCCGCAAACTAGGATAATTGCGATTCATTCAGTAGTTTTTTTTAATTCATTGAAAAATCCGTAAAAAAACACCAAAATTCAAAAAAAAAGTTTAACAAGACGCCGAAAATGTAGTTTTTAATATTTTTTAATAATCCTAGTTTGCGGACTGTAGTTAAGTCTGTACGTTAAAATGCACCCCAGGTTACAAAACTCCAACTATCTTATCGAGTGGGGATATGGATTATGAGCCAACGAAAGGAGAAAGTTGCTCTCAATGCTATCTACGAGTACATCTTGAATTTGACAACATTGTGGCTGTTGGTACCAATGTGAATAAAAGATCTAAGTAATGTAGAAAATGTGGGTTTTTTGTACATCCGAAGTATAACTATGGAAATGAAGGAAGGTTATGGGCCATTATAACATTTCTTTCAGAAGCAGATCATCCTTAAGATGGAATGGGATGGGATTTTAATCAGCAAATAATATGTTAATCACAACATGCGAATCAGACGATAAATAGGAAATATTTTAAGATATCATGGCTTACGCTGAAGCCAGATTCATAGGGGTAAAGTGTACACAATCCTGATCGTAGATATTATGCTGCTCATTCTACATAATCACAGTTAAAAAGTCAGAACTATGTAATCTCATATGTTGCTTTTGAATGGGATAATCGAGCCTTCATCATCATCATCATCATCAACGGCGCAACAACCGGTATCCGGTCTAGGCCTGCCTTAATAAGGAACTCCAGACATCCCGGTTTTGCGCCGAGGTCCACCGATTCCATATACCTAAAAGCTGTCTGGCGTCCTGGCCTACGTCATCACTCCATCTTAGGCAGGGTGTAGATTTCGTCATTATATAGGCTACGGAATCGTCCATCCTCATGTAGGTGGCCAAAAATTCTTCGGAGGATTCTTCTCTCGAACACGGCCAAGAGTTCGTAATTCTTCTTGCTAAGAACCCAAGTCTCCGAGGAATACATGAGGACTGGTAAGATCATTGTCTTGTATAGTAAGAGCGTTGACCCTACGGTGAGACGTTTCGAACGGAACAGTTTTTGTAAGCTGAAATAGGCTCTGTTGGCTGACAACAACCGTGCGCGGATTTCATCATCGTAGCTGTTATCGGTTGTGATTTTCGACCCTAGATAGGAGAAATTGTCAACGGTCTCAAAGCTGTATTCTTCTATCCTTATTCTTCCTGTGTCTGAACCTTGCATCTATTCAATGCCGAAGATTTGTTTGAAATATTTAGAAAAATGTGCAATAAGAAGGGATCAGATTTGGGCAGGCTTGTTACTAAAGTCCCTGAACAAGCAATAAACCTTAGGGTTTACCTGCTTGCTAAAATCTTTGATAACCGAAAACAACCAAAAGATTTATTCATATTGTTTGCGTTTTGGGAACATCGCAGAAGATGGTCAAAAAAGTATTCATATCAGGCTTCCGCTGGACGAAAAACTTTGCGTCTTCTTTGCTTAGGGTACAATGTGTGTAGTTATGAGTCTTACAGGACGTATGGGGGGTTTTACAGTGCAGATACAGTACTATACTGATGCTATATGACGAAAAGTTTAACTTCGCTAGTTAAAATAAAATCAAAGATTGCTTTTATGCAATGCATAAATGCTTTCTTGGTACCTAATGAGGCCTTTCGACAATCGCCGGCCACAAATCACTGTCTGGAACGTTGAAATATTGACGCAATGGGGGCAAAGCAGATATTTAATTCCTGAGAGAAAAAAGCCGGCCTGGCGATAGCAGGTGAGAGGATGGAAGCGGTTACAGTGGAGAATGGTAGAAAAGAGCTAATTTTTAAATAGTATCTACTCCAACCAGAAGGTGACTAACTCTACTAAGGCAGTTATAAAAAAAATGTGATGCGAAACAGCCAAAAATGATGGTGCAACATGTATTGCTGTATGCGGCGCCCGTATGGAAAAAGACTCCGAAAAATTGGTAGACCCAAAAACTCATAAGTTCCGGTTGGAGGCTAATTTTCAGATCAGCATCAGGTAAGGTAGTGTCATTAATTACTGGTAATTGCCATGAAAATACTTTCGCGGTACCAGCCAAATCCCGGCGTCTGTTGCAGTTGAGCTGGGCCTCTATGGTCTTATACATAGAATAGCCATAAGTTCTGTCAGTCGATGTGTGTAGCGAGAAATGTTAGGCCGCCGAAACTGGTAATACTGCGCACGGAGACTACCTATTCATACCCGTGCGTGAAGCGATCGATGTATGTCCTCACAGACTTCGGGCCTGTATAGCTGCTAGTGGCGGCCATTTTGAATAAATTTAAAGATGGGAAGGGAAGAGGGAGGCATACAGAGATACTAGTTGAAAGTGTTATTTTTCACGGATTTTTCCACTGTCCTATATATTGGATCAGCCAGCAAGCCAGCTTCTCCAATTACTACGATAGAAGCAAATTTCCATGCTAGTGAACCACATAGGTCAAAATTCGTTACTTTTTGGTATCATTTGATGAGCTTGAGCTCTGCCATTCCGCTTAAAACTGTACCCGGATAGGTGAGTAGTTAGAGCACAAGGCTGTCGTACGGAAAGTCGCGGTTCAAATCTCGCTGGTGGCAGTGGAATTTGTATCGTGATTTGATGTCGGATACCAGTCGATTCAGCTGTGAATGAGTACCTGAGTCAAATCAGGGTAATAATCTCGCGAGAGCGCAATGCTGAACACATTGTCTCCTACAGTATACTACTGTTGTGTACCGTTACGGTCTTGAATGGAGTGCTCTAACACACTTCAAGACCCTGATCCAATATGGATTGTTGCACCAACGATTATTATTATTATTACTGGTTATTTCATATAGTAATTTGAGCATCTCCCAGTTATGTACCGATTAGAGCTTCGCTAGAAGAATTGAGGATTCCCACGCAAGATTTTCCAGAAGTTAGCGTGATTAAAGCACAAAATTTGTAATGATACCTTAGTCGTTATTTCCTTTCCCTCGACGATTGCCAACCTTGTCGTGGTGAGGGAGCTCAGTAAGGAATATCCTTCAGGAAACGGGAGGTGACATCTGAAGCCAAGCGGTAATCAAAACCCCAAGCCGAGGTATGACTACCGTGCCGAGGGCTGAATGATCCCAGGGGTTAAAATGTGGCCATAAACGGTGAACTATAGGTACCAGGCGACTCCCAGTTTCAACTACCTTTGTCTCGGCAAAAATGGGCTCTGCCGAGAACGACCTACTTTCCCCGATAAAACTGAGGCCATGGCAGCCAATTATGGAAAACAAAAACATAAAGCTGTTAAACAAACACAATTAAACCTCTCTCGTGATGATCCAACCCCGAGTGAAGGGGCAACACTAAGCTCATCGATGGAGAACCTGGATCTAGACTCAGATTCTCCACCTACTCAGGTGGGATCCAATCTAATTGGGACCCAGTCCTTAACGAAGGAGCCGAAGCAGGCCCCTTCTGCTAGCACTCCTGACCCCAGGCTCCAATCGGCGCCACCTGCTGGTGCTCTGCATATTTTCCCTATGACGCAGAAGACATTCCCAGGGGAACATTCAACAGAGCTATCCTACATGCCAAAAGTAAAGGCTTGGGGGTAATAGCAGGATGTGATGTCAACGCTCACCACATATGCTAGGAAAGTTTGAGGATCAATGCAAGAGGATCAAGACTACTGGAGTATCTAGTAGGGACCGATTTGAAGATCCTTAATTTGGGTAATGAATTCACTTTCTTCAACGTGCTCAGGCGAGAGGTCATCAACATCACGGTGGCATCTCCTAACATCGCAGCTTTGATCGGAAAGCGGAGAGTATCAAACGATATCACACTCTCGGACCACAGATGCATTAATTTTATGATGGGCATGAATCCGCCTCCACCCACCTCATTTCAGAATACGCGAAAGACAGATTTGGTGATGTTTAAAATAGAATTGAGCGCCCAAGTCACGATCCTTTGGAAGTGCATCAAATCCATTGCTGGAATTGAGAAAACAACCCAGATGATCACAATTAGCATGAGAGAAGCTTTAGAAGAAAGCTGTCCACTCAAGATGCCAAAGAAGGGTAAAACACCATGGTGGAACTCGGATTTGGCAAAACAGAGGAGAACGAGTAGGATGCTCCTCAATCGTGGTCTGAAGTGTGATTCGTTAGCTAAAATCACTATAAAGAGGCACAGAAGGCTCTAAAGAAGGGCATAAGATCGGTTAAATGATCATCATGGAGATGCTTTTGCGAAGAAACTAACTCTCTTGAGGCAACCTCAAAGCTGAAGCGAATTCTGGTTAAAGAACGTAGCCAGAAGTTGTGTTATTTACGTTTACAGAACGGGCGGTACACAGAAAGCGATGAAGAAACAGCAAACCATTTGCTTGAAGTGCACTTCCCAGGCAGCATCCAAAATCTAATCTCGGGCGAACAGGTGCATACAACCCTCAACCGAGAGGCTGGAATCTGGCGTGCAAAGTAGAGCGAATAAATTGGGCATTTAACTCGTTCCATAGATACAAGTCTGCAGGTCCGGATGGCATCATTCCTGCGCTAGTAATAGAGGAAATGGATGTCCTGGGTCTACGTATTCGGAATATATATCGTACATGCCTAGCACACGCTTATATTCCAAATAAATTGCGTGATCTGAAGGTGTTATTCATTCCCAAACCAGGGAAACCCACCTACACAGACGCAAAAAGCTTCCGACCGATCAGTCTAACGTCCTTTCTACTAAAAGGACTAGAAAGACTAGTAGATCAGTTCACAAGGGATACACACATTCCTAAGTGGCCACTTCACTATGAGCAACACGCCTACCGCAAAGGAAAATCCACGGAGACAGCACTCCATGAGCTTACGGCAAAAATTGAAAAGGCGATGTTCGAAAAAGAATACGCCTTGGGCACATTCATGGACATCGAAGGTGCCTTCAATTATGCCTCATTCGCGGCAATTTGTGATGCGGCAGGACAGCATGGAATCGAACCGCTGCTAATCAGTTGGATCCTTCACATGCTAGAGTGGAGGGAAATCCACATATCGGTCGTCCAGAAATCTATTGAAGCAGGATGTCTTAGGGGCTACCCACAGGGAGGGGTACTCTCTCCATTATTATGGCTCTTGATAATGGATACCCTGCTGTGGCTCCTGGAGGACAAAAAAGTCTTCGCACAAACATTTGCGGACGATCTAGCCGTAATAATTACCGGTTTGCGGACACAGTATGTGACCGCTTGAATGCAACTCTGCATGAAATGCACAGCTGGTGCCTCCGCAATAGACTCACGGTGCACGCTAGGTAGACTGGATTAGTTATGTTCACTAGGAACGTCAGGTGCCTCCAAAATGGACTCACGGTGAATGGTAGGAAGATTGGACTAGTTATGTTCATTAGGAATGCCAGGTGGGGAAGCTGTACGCTACCCACCTTGGCAGGGGCGGAAAACTAGCTGGCGCAAACAGTCAAGTATTTAGGAGTACATTTCGCCTCCGAAAGCACCATATCCAGGAACAATATCAGAAATCCTGCAGATTGCCCTGGTGATGTAGGCATGCGATAGGTAAGAGCTGGGGACTTTCACCAAAATGGATACACTGGATGTATACATCCATAGTAAAACCCATTTTGATGTATGCATCGTCTGGTAACGAAGACTGAACTTTGCTAATAGCAGGAAGCTGCTAACGCAGATTCAGAGGCTTGGCTGCCTAAGTATTACTGGAGCAATGAGCATTACGCCGACTGCAGAGTTGAAGTGGAAAGCAGACACTGACACATATAGACTCGATGCCATTGGAGCGTGGAAAGGTAGCCAATCGCACGGTCATGCGTCTATCTGAAAATTCCTTGACAAACATCCGGTAGCTCTAATGTCGGCCAGTCATATGGTTTTCAGGTTCGTCTTTGAAAAGACATAAACTATCGATAAATAGCCATGAGTCTTTTCAGATTACAGACCGACGGGTCAGTTATAGTGGGCGGATCGAGCGCAGGGGTGTTCTGGGGGAGCCTGATTATGGAACTGCTCCGACCCCTCGGAAAAATTACGGCCATATTTCAGGCGAAAATTTATGCCATTTCATTGGCAGCAGAAAAATGTCTGCGACAAAAATTCGAATCTGTTCCGACAGTCGGGCGGCATTATCAGCACTAAACAGCAACGATATATCAAACCAGTTGGTGTGGAGTTGTCATCAGGTGCTGCTGAAACTTAGTCGACTGAACGAAACATTCCTGATGTGGGTGCCGGGGCACTCTAACAGCGCTGGTAATGAGGAGGCTGAGAGACTGGCTCGCCGAGGGTCTAAAGTCACAATGCAGCTTTGCAAATCCGGCTATCTACTGTCAAGTCTACTCTGAAGGTTGAAATTGCAAGGATTCACGCAGCGGAGTGGAGAAATCTGAACTCTTGCTTGCAAGCGAAAATCCTTGTTGTTTTTTAAGAAGTGGAACATAAAAACTATAATAACGGGACACTGCTCCTTAAACTACCGTATGGGAAAGATTGGGGTAGCTAGGTGCAGCTAATGTAGGGAGGAGACGGCCTGCACTTTTTATGCAGCTGCCTGGCCTTCTCAGATCTTAGATGAAGACACCATGGTAACGTTTTCTTCAATGAAGAATCTGCACACTCCCTGCCTCTGGAGAATGTTCTCAGATTCGCTAAAGCCTGCGAATGCCTTAGGCGAGAAGTCGACAGGCGTTTATGGGGATAGTACAATGGGCCTAACAAAGGCCTGAATGCTTAAAGCTACGGCTGCACCCCAGTAAACTAAACTCAAGAACTGCATCCTCTATTTTTGTATGATGAGCGGACTCGCAGAACACGCTGGTAAGCATGTTGGTTTTCATTAAGTGGGTGCTATCTAAGTGCATTCCCACGAATTTAATGCGCAGCCAGTCTCTTCAAACCTTTCGGCCAGAATGAAATCATGCTGATCGGTCTGAAATTTTTTGGATTAGAATAGTTTCCCAGGCTTCGGTATAAAGACTACTTTAACTTTTTGCCAAGAAAAAGGCACGTAGTCCAGAGCATGCCTTGCTCTGGAAGCAAGAAGTTGCTGTAAGTGCTTTATACCTTCATTCATCATCATCGCTGGGTGGATGCTATTCATGCCAGGTGCTTTGAAATGTTCAGAGGACAGTATAGCAGCTCTCACGTTTTCATAGGTAACAACCGCTTTCGCAATGTCCCAGTTCCCTTGCAGCACTTGCATGTTGAAGGGGTTGCAAGAATCGTCAAATCTCCCCTTACTATTTCTCTCACCTGTTCTCTCAGGTGTACTTCCAGGAGGGTCTGTACTGATTTCAGTCTGGAGCTCGTGAAAGTACCGTCGGGTTTTCTGAGAGAGTCCAGCTTGACTGACTCCGTCTTTTAGGGACTCTGCACAGCCTTGAAGTCTCGCTTTCCTTTTACAGTACAGGAGTCTCATTTCGAACACCTAATTAGTATCTTATATTCACGCTGTGAGATCCTGAAATTAAGTAAAAGTATACATTTTTAATGTTGACAAAAAAGATGGATCACGTATAGTAGAGTGAACTTAAATGTTGTAATTATGGGCGCTAATAAGATCCTAATTTGATGAATATCTCAACGATACATTCACAATCGGAGTCGACGTTTCAAGATAAGTACGTGCTGACGATAGAAAGTACGATGCCTTCTTTGCTGACGCTATTGAAGAAGATCTTCCAAACCTCTAAACAACACTTCGTCATATTATATTAATTAAAGTGAAACGTTATAGATAATCCGGAGACATAGACAAAGAAGATACTCTATATGGTTATCTGTACAGAAATGTATAAATATCGTAAATATAGAAGTTCTTTGAAAATTTACCGACAATTCATGATGTGCTGTAAGCTAAGAAGCTAAACTTCAACCTTCTCAGATAATTGATTTCGACATGCCAATCAGTTAGCTACTCGCTTGTCTGAAAGAAAGGACATCTTCAAAGATAATTTTCCGCCGATCAAATCAATTTGCGAACTGATTGAAGCCTCGAAAGAAAAGAAGAGAAAGGTTCGAAAGGAAATATTATCTAAATTGAGTCTTATTCAGATGTTACTGTAATTATTTAGCGATGGAATAACAATCTTAATTGACGTCATACTTTCATGCCAGAACCTGATGAGGTAAAACGTGAAACATTTCTACCTATCACGATTGGCTGGAAAGGTTTTTGACTCAATTATTTTCTGATTAAATGCGCTTTAGTCCAAAAAGTATTTACTTGGATGCTCAAACTCAGCAAAAGTCGGGATGAGCAGATTAAGATAATTTGGGCTGGGTAAGGGCTGCCCTTAATTAGAATAAAATTGAAATAAATGTAAGCATTGGGATGGTAATGAGATGTCCCATCTGTAGTAGAAAACTAATTATTTAAACTTGGAAGTCAAGAGGGGATACAAAATCTTAAAAAATAGATAGAAATTTGGAAATCTATCCAGACTGAAACTGATTCGATCAATACTACCAACAAGGAACGGTTTGGAAGAAAAATGGAGGATTTACAAATTGAAGAAGAATCTTTTTTATTAGAAAATGAGGGGGATGAAAGAAGCTAATAATTGAGATGAAAGATAGATTAAGTCTCGAAATTTTATATTAGCAACGGAGAAAGCCTGCGAGGACCGAGAATTTAGAGGGGCTTTAATTGTCAGCAAAATATAGGGTGCACTGGATTAAATTGTTCGTAGATGAAGTTATAGCACGGTTTTCAACGCTACTGGGAGCACGAAAATTTAGCTACAATTTGCGTCGCCGGTCCTGTGCTACCAAATCAACCCTTCGGGTAGGTATAAAGTAAGTTCACTACGAAGTTATAAAGGCCGTAAGACCAAAGCGTAATATATGTGGCACTGACGAGGTGGGTACAGACCAGGGAACGTATTCCAAAGAAAAATACTTTACTTGAGAAAGAAAACACTAAAAAGCGCGGTGGAATATTGAAACGATAGAGGAGGAAACTGAACATTAAACAGTGGATGGCAGGTTGGTCAATTCTAGCATAAAAATATGTTAAGAGTAGTTAGGGCCTGGTGAAGAGACAGTCACCTGATAATTTGCTTACCTTCAAATTTAATAATAACTGCTTTCGCGATTTTAATATTGCTCAACAGTGGGAAAACTCGTTCCAAGCATATTGAAAAAAGTACCATTATCAGAGGCACGGGTCAGACTGTTGGTCGCATCTAAAAGTATGCAACATGGCCTGTCTGACTGCAGAAATGTAAAGTCAGATGGACGGGCGTAAAGAGCGGATAGCTTAGTTGGTTGGGAGAGAGAGAGAGAGAGTGTAACTTAGTATCCGCCATGACAAAAGGAATTCCTTTGTTCTATTGGTCGAGGAAGCAGAAACTGGTTGAAACAATACCGCTTCACAAAAAAAGCCTGTAGATCATCGCAGGCGTTTTGTGGTTCTGTCCGGCAATACTTTAATCCGTGCGAAACTCACAAAGGACCGATGATGTCGAGATGGATTGTGTGAAAGCGCTTGGTTGACCGAGGGAATACATCTACTTCCATTGGAACGTGCTTGTTGATCTTGCACTTTTGGTACACGATGTACTGTCTGGCCCAAAAGTTCCTTGTTCATGGACGGCCAGAAATATCTTTCAGTGACTAACCGGTTTGTCGTCCTGATGTCTGGGTTCGCAAGATCTTGAATCGCGTAGAATACTTCCCTGCGAAAATGGCCTTATTTGAAGTCTCGCAGGGTAAGTAAAAGCTTGAGCAGTCGAGAAATGGGCAAGAGTTCTTGACGCATAGACAGCGTCAGGACGTAAGTAAGTTATTTCGAACAAAACAAATACGTGTCTGCACGCTAAATGTTGGCACTCTAACTGGAAAGACCGAGCAACTCCCAAGAGCCCTTCGGAAAAGACGCATTGACATCTGCGCTTTGCAAGAAATCCGTTGGTCTGGTGCGATATTGAACGTGAACGTGATAAAAATGGCTATAAACTTCTCTATTTTGGTAATCCGCACACTCAATATGGTGTTGGCATTGCCATCTCAAAGGGTTTCTGTGATGCCATTAAAGAAGTCGAACGATTTGATGATCGGCTGATGAAGCTTACCATTATATCGGATGATCGCACTATTCACTTCCTCACCACAGACAGGTCGACCTGATGCCAAGAAAAATGACTTCTGACAACTTCTCGATGAAAAGACTTGTCGCCTGCCTGCTGACAATGATATCATCATTGCACGCGACCTTAATGGTCATGTGGGTGAAAAGGGGTTTTGGGGTTCGCAATGAGGGTGACGAGAGTATACTTGATTTCATGGACACCCATGGCCTTGTACTTATGAACACATGGTTCATCGAACGATTACTCATCTTCCTATATTTTATAGTGGCAACAGTAAAACGCACGCAAATCGACTATATTTTCATAAGACGTCAACATTTTAGCACCGTCATTGATTGCATGAGACCACCGCACGTCAACATTGGCTATTGATTGCCGTCCTACGAATTAAGCCACCGATAAAACAGCGTGAGGAACGCACTGGTCCGCGGCGTATTAAATGGTAGCGACTTTGTTAGAAGAAAGAAGAAATGATCTCAATTATGCGATTACCTACCATTACGAATGTGGAAGAATCTTGGAACAAAATGAAAGACACGATCCACAAAGCAGCCTCTGCTATTCTCGTGGTCACCACCCCAGATAAGCGGTACATCATCCGAGATACTTGGATTTGGAATGACGAAAGAAACGCCTCTACCACAAGTTTCTCGACGATAAAATACTAGCTAATTGGCAAATTTATAAGAATGCCAACCGGGAAGCAAAGAAGGCGGTCGCTGTCACCCGACCGGACCATTACAATAATCTTTACAATAAACTAGACACTCGGGATGGCGAGAGAGATCTGTATTGACTTGCCAAAAGCCGATGTGAACGTACACAGGATATCGAACGTTTCTGTTGCGTTAATGACACGAACGGTACCACGACGAATAGATAGCGAGAATACTTCGAGCAGATTTCAACTGAAATATTTGCTTATCCTCCACTTCCACAATCATTGCCTACATTTGGACCAGTTCCACCTCTCAGCGCAACTGAAGTCGACGAGGCAATAAAACGAATCAAATCGCGGAAAGGCACAGGACCTGACGACATCGCATCTGAAGTCTGGAAAGCGAAGAGCTGGGACTGTAGCTCAATGAATTCTTTAATCAGATTATTCAGGAAGATAAAATACCATCTGAATGGCAGGAAAGTACTACAGTTCCAATATGGAAAAAGAAAAGTAGTCTAGCAGAATGTTCAAATTACCGTCCGATCCGGTTACTTCTCCAGATTTTTGCACGCATTTTTGATAATCGTATTCGCGGAATCGTTGAAACAAATGTGAATCAAACCAGATTTGTCAAAAACTGCGGAACTACTGACCCAATACACGCTGCGCGATTACTCATGGAGAACACCGTGAGAAGCATCGTCCTCTTTACATTGCATTTCTGTATCTAGAGAAAGTGTTTGGCCGTGTACCACACGAACTCATCTGGTCTGCTTGACGACAACACTTCGTGCCAGAAGAACTCGTGCGCTGGGTTCAATTACTCTACCTCGATCCGAAAAGTACAGTTCGAAGTATGGCGGGTGTATCAAAACCGCTTCGTGTCTCTGTTGGTGTTCATCAAGGAAGCGCCCTCTCACCACTCCTCTTTGTTCTTGTTATTGACACCGTCACACGGGATATCGAACGTCCAGCGACCTACACACTGCTTTATGCAGATGATGTTTTCCTAGTTTCACATAGCAAAAATGATCTCAAGTAACTTGTCCAGAAATGGAATAATCACTTGACGCAACACGGTCTCAGATTGAATCTATTATAAATAAAACTGAATTTTTGACGATCAATCCCCATAAAACGGGCACAATCACTGTCAGTGGCAGTGATCTGCCCAGAACTGAGTGATTTAAATACCTCGGGTCAACGCTATCAGCCAATCGAAAACTGCGTTATGAAATTGCTTCACGCATTAACGCAACCGGGATGAAGTGGCGTTCCACAACTGGTGTTCTTTGTGATCGACGCATCAATAAACGTCTCAAATCTAAAATTTACCGCAATCTCGTCCATCCAATCGCTCTCTATGGTTCTGAGTGTTGGCCGACTATAAAAGACAATGAACGGCGTCTTGCGGTAATGGAGACGAAGATGTTACGTTGAACTAGTGACGTCACACTTTTAGATCACATCCGAAATGAGGATATCCGCGATCGTTATGGGGTAACACCGATCGTGGAAAAGTTGCGAGAGAGTCGTCTTCGATGGTGTGGTCACGCAATTCGTGCAAACGAGAATTCACTTGCCAAGATTGGTTTGAACATCGAAGTCGATGGTAAACGACCAAAAGGCAGACCTAAAAAACGGTGGCTTGATACCCTGGATGGGGATTTAAAAGCCTCGATATTGCACCCAGATCAGGCATTCGATAGAGCCAAATGACGAAACCGATCACGACGAGCAGACTCTGCTTGTGAACGGGGCAAAGGCTTAAGAAAAAGAGAAAATGAGAAGGTGTGATTTTTGAGAAGCATTTTTGCGCCGATTGCTTATCAATTTTTCTGATCAGTCGGCTCAGTCGTTGATAGTGTCTAAACTACAAGTATTGAACGCATCTTATAAACATCGCCTTTTTATCCTTTCTGTTTTCACAACCTTCTTCGCACTTTCTGCTGGAACGATGGCTGCCACAGTTTTCCTGCTTCTTAAGCTCTTCGCAAGAGGATTGTTTTTAAGGATATGGTAACGCACACTCCAAACTGTCACCAGATCGCGCGAACATGGTGTTAGTCTCATGAGTAGCTTTGCATTCGATGGTAATTTGGTGTCTTGAGACTCAAGCATCTGCATGTGTGCCTAGGGCTTCGCCGATATTCTTTCTGAAGTCAACTAATGTTTCCCCTGTTTTGATGAGCTGAGGTAACAGGTACCCATTTTGACTGCTTCTAATTTCGGACATCATTATGACATTAACGGCGTAACAACCGGTATCTGATCTAGGCCTGCCTTAATAAGGAACTCCAAACATCCTGGTTATACGGAGAGGTTCACCAATTCGATATCCCTAAAAACTGTCTGGTGTCCTGGCCTACACCATCGTTCCATTTCAGGCAGGACCTGCCTCGTCTTTTTTTTTTACACCAAAGCTGTTGCTCTTATAGACTTTTTGGGTTGGATCTTCCCACCGCAGCATGTTGAACCGGATTTTATTCACAAGCGTTCATGGTGTCGCTCATTCATTTCGTCCTTAAGTAGTCTACGGTTTTGCTTTTCAGTCTACTGAAATAGTGTCGGACCCCGTTATTTTGCTCTTCCTTGCCACCCGTTTCTTGGCCCCTTTGGTCCAGGCTCAATCTCTATTGTCGATCCGTTTCTGCCAATGGGTGTTTGATCGCCTAACTGCATTTTCCTTTCTTGGCGTCGGTATTGCCCCCTGCCTACGTTCCAGATTCGTTAGAGGGTATAGAGCCCCAACGCTCTCAATTGGATCCCTAGTTTTTTTCCGTCTTACAGTATTTTGACCAAATTTGTTTTCTTCTGTGTCGGCGTTTACTTCCATAGTCACATTCAATTGCGTGTGGAGCTCGGTTGAAACTCATCAATGGGTTTGCGCTTGAAGACCACGTAATTTTCTTTGCGGAGAGATTTTTCGCTTTTGCTGATTCTATTTCGCCAGTATTTGTTCTTTTGGTATTTTGAACGTTGTTCATACCCATAATAGTTGAGTGTGGCCGTGGAAGGGTTGGCATAAACCCTTATAGATTCCTACGCTCAGTGCAAGATCAATGCTAATCACGTATGGTCCACTTGAACCGACTCCATGAACGTAGTCATGACGAAGCATTGAGTATCTTCTTTTCTTCTTTCTCTGCGTTAGCTTACAAGCTTGCGGTAAAATTCCACCTTAAGTAGCCAGATTACAGAATACTAAAACCGCAAACGTAAAATCGAGTTCTAGATCACATTCCAGTGGTTCCTTAGGTGTATTTTCAGGGTAATTTTCCTATAGCTTTCTTTCCGACACAAGATATCCGTCGCTCACCCTCCTTTGTTAGTATTTACCACTCGGAGATGAAAGCGGGGTTTGATTGCAAAGATATAGGTGGTAAACTAGAGTGCATTTCCCTGATTTCCGCGAAATGTAGCACACTATACTGGGGCACGTACATGTCACTCCGAACGATGGTGAGGAGTGGTATCCAAAATATTACCATCAAATTTTAAAGCTTTTTATTAGTTCTTCTATGAACTGCTCCGTATTTGATAATAGCCAAATTGGATCCTCATTTGGGCGTCCCAAACTCTCATCCTCATTACACTGGATAAATTTGTCTGGGAATACATGTATACATTCCCGAACATTGGTTGACTAGAATTTGGTAATTTTGTTATGTTTGTAATGAATTATATAAATCCTCTTTTAACCGAATTCAGTCAACCAAGTTCAACTGTTAATAAAAGATACATTTTAATTTATGCATAACTAAAGATATAAAGAAGAGGCACTTGATTTTAGGTTGTTGAAAGTACCAAGTACCTCTCCACGACTTTGCTTAATTAAGATATTCTGACGAAACAATCGACATATCTAAAGTTTAGAATAAATGATTTGAAAGCCTCAATAGTGTCATGGGATGCACTTTAGATACAAACTGAAGAAGGGTATTGCTAAACACTTCACAATAATTCTTCGTTGTTTGGGTGTTCCCGATAGTAACTCACTAAAGGTTGGGCGAGTAGGAATAAACTATTGCCTCTAATCCCTATACATATCTCCAAGGCTAGAAAGGCGAATGCTGTAAGATGTGACATTCCCCAAGATCCCAGGTAGATACGGCCTCATATCTTCTTCTATCTATCGTATGTAATTCGATATGCTTGTTGACATAAAGCTGTTCACATTGGCACATCCCATGTAAAAAGTCCGCGCATGCTCCGGTATTGTTCTAGTGCCGATTAGGAGACATTCCAAATCCTATTTGGAACTGCAAGCTAGTGCGATATTAAGGGGGCCTACAGATGATTTGGTAAAAGAAATTAGCCTGTTGAAAAAGACGTCTACTGCCTTCAGACCTTTTACAACATTTCGCTGGAGGGCAATGAAGAACGAGCTAAAGAACATCTTTCAATCGAATTCAGAATAAATGAGCAGTTTTTATAATGAATCTGTAATTTGTAGATTGATATTATTATAGAAGTGGAGAAACCCCCCTTAGAGTCACATCCAAAGTGTGTAGGGACTTCGACAGTAAGAAGCTGCTCACAGATTGTCTTACAAGCGGCAAGACATCATGTTGTCATTGCCTACGTCTTAACACTGCTGCAGGACTTGTTGTGGGGTTTCCTAAAAACCTTTGTAGATGGAAGATGCTAAAGTTGTAAAGTCTGGATCCAAGATAAAGAGACGGAAGGCGCCTAGACCTGAGTGGGATGAGAGTTTATTCGTAGCATCACAAATTCCATTGGAAATTTGCATAGAGCGTTTCGTTCGAAATGTTCGAGAGAAGAATATTTTGCGTGTGGGCACTTCTTGAAACGGTGGAGATGGTCTCGTTGAATTTGTAAAGTTGCAGATTGCAAATTAACGTAGTGAAGGTTATGCACATATTCAGCATACGGTTTGGCAAAGTTATGAGACAAGTGGATCTTTATGTATTTTAATATTGAAAGCATAAATTTAGCATCATTATTTAAATATTTTATACGAGACTGAACGAAATAATTCCATAGGACTCTTTCCATAAATCTACGACGAAGAATGGATCTGTTTGAAACAAGTTTCTGAAGCCTTTCGATGTGGATACAGTTCTAGATGAGAAATAGGCTAGTCAAAGACGGCATATCTTTACCCACGATCACGTTTTCACAAAATATGGCTTCATGAAGAATGGATTCATTACACTATGACCTCGTCAGCATTCGAAGACAACATATCATTTCCCAGCACTCGTGAGTGTGTATCTTCTTATAATCCATCACTTGAAATTGTCCACTCAAAACCAATGTGCAGGCAAAGCTTCCACCGGTCTCAAATGAGGAAGAATCGTGAAGAAATCTGGTCACGTGCTCTGGACACGTGCCTGAAATAAGATACAGGCGCCAGTTCTCAAATTTGGCACTCACGCAGATCTTTGTAGAATGAAACCTCAAGTGTGATACAAATTATTAACTAGCTCAATATTAATTATAATAAGTGGACGATAGAAGTGCTCGACTTAGCCTTCTCGCGCACAAGTCAACCTTGGTGGCTGGCGGAACTCTTTCAAGATCGCACTTCAACATATCACAACACTGTCAGAAACGGTTGAAATGCGTCCATCAACATGTCGAACGAGAATTAGACGAAAATGCGTGGCTCTGGGTGGTTCCTCCAAAATTCAAGTGATCCGTCCAATTTTCAGGCACTTGTAGATCTTAAGGTCATTAATTAGAGTAAAAAGTTTGGCCACGAAATGTCATATGATTATTTGTTAAAAGTGTTCGCGAGTAAGCAGATTTCATGTTTCAATGACAATGTCAAAGCTTTTGGCAATTTTTTTTTATTCGCTTACGCTAAGCAGTCTTTGAAAATTAGCAGAAAGCGTGTCAAAGAGGTTTTCTATCTAACGGATACGAATTCCACATAGTCATCGAAATAAAAGATACTTTTATTTATCTTTTTACGTGTTGTTCTACTGAAAAATCTGCTGTTCTTTTTACAACTAGCATACTCAATAATATGCGTTTCGTGTATATTTCCTTGTTATGCGGTCATCCGTAACACGGGAGGGGAGGGATATACGTAGAAATAGGCTGCGCATGGACAATATTGTATAAGCATTTTTGTTGTAGAAATAATGGCTCTTGGTCATTAGGAAGTCAGTTTTCTAGTATTGCAGGAGATATTATTCATACGTAACTGATAATTGCATTAACCATATACCACAAAGCGAGTGCCAAGTGCAGTTGCGTAATTTGAATTTTCGAGGATCGTTTAGAGCCTACATGCTAGGGATCAACCTTCAGCTACATTTTGGGCACTTACCCAACTTTTAAGGTTTTGTGTAAATAGCAAAGGATCGACATTCAGTAAAAGCATCTCCGCTTTCCTTCTGCCCCTCTTTCAGAAGACCAATCATAAAGTATTATTTGACAGGGAAGGCTCTTATTTAGACCAGTACGGCCATATTAGCTTCACGCCTCATTTGTAGCATGGTCTGTCGTTCCCGAAGTTGGTTTAGTAAAGCCATTGCCGTGATTGCATCCTTGCATTGCATCTTTACAGTAAATGTATTGACTGAAAATGCCCATGTGGAGTGAATAGCTCGATAAGGTAATAGTCAACCTCAATTTGCTTTCGACTGAACCACGGCCGCATCTCTTTGATGAGATGTGCAGTCCATCTATCTAATGATTCTCATTCCTAGAATTATACCATGTCCTCTTCTTTGAAGCATAGAGAGCGATCGTAATAACTCCTGCTATCACCATTTAGTTAGCTCAGTTGAGTGGGGGACTCCTAGCTGCAAGTTAGGTCCATTATACCATCCCCTAAAATGGCCTCCCGGCCGTACAGTTGTTTTCGTTGGAGAAAATCTACCGAAGTATCTTCGTCTGAGATTTCAGAAGGCGGGATATCTGAATTGCAGAACTTCTCCTCCTTTTCACATTGGCTTCATATAGCTGAGACTGCAACCCCAATTTTCCCCATGTAGCAGCGCAAGGAGCAGTACCCTCTTGAAAGCTTTACGAGGCTTATTTTGTCTTATTTCCTAAGGGACAAGAAAAATGCTACTCTTTTTCGGATATTGTCTGCTTGATTTTTACCGTGAAACTCATGGAGTGCTGCCTCTGGATTTGAGGTGGATTTGCCTTCTGGTAGTTATGAAGTGGCCCCCTTGGAATGTATGTATCCCTTATAAACGGATCCACCACACTTTCCACCCCTTCTAATTCTAGAGAGAAGGTTAGACCGTTCAGTCGGGATCTTTCTTTGGGTTTCCCTGGTTTTGGAATAAATACTATTTATATTTAATTTATTTATTTTATTAATGATAATACGCAGAAAGTAATTTTCTTTTTTTTTGTTAGGTATATAAGGGATCCTAAGTCCACATATACTTGATGTTGGACCGGTCCTGGTGGAGAACAACTTACTTTCACTTTCTTCGTCCACGGACCCTCGTTTTGGGCAAGTATTCAAAAAAAATAGAACAATTCGGGAAACCGGAAACTGGCCGCTTTACCTATGAAGCTATGAAGGTTTTGTGTATTTCTTTAATAAAGACATTTGACTGTGCATGTATTACGTGAGAATATCCACTTTCGGGTGATATTGATATTCAAAGCGTTGAATTTGCAAAAAAGCGACTACTTTGACCTATCATAACTTTGTTAGTAATAGTGTGATTTCCACCAAACTTGGTATGCTCTATGTTAAAGCCTACATTGCTGCAAAATTTCGCGGTGCCAGGATGAACTTAACGTAGGTTTTGCAGCCAATTACTAAAAATAATAGTAATCCATTGTTATTATCTTGATTTGAACAGAAATGGAAGGATTTCGGAGCCTAGGCACTATATAGTGGCAGCCTCCTGATTTTTTCAGATTTACGTTTGAGTAGTTTCTGAGAATGGGTCCATTAAAAATATAATCACTTTCATCCCCCCGCATTCTCCACCTTTCCAACAAATGTCGGAAAGGACTAATCGAGCCCATTCATTTGATACCCCACATGAGTATATTTCGTGAAAAAAGATTGCACCTCCCTTTTACATGTCGTAGAATAATGTCACTCACTGTATACGTGAGCGTTGATCGTTTCCACCTTTCCACCAAATTTATTGTCAATCGCTATAACCGTCTCCGAGAAAAATGTGTGTGACAGACAGACAGACAGGAAACCAATTTTAATAACACAAAACGCAAAAAAGTGACTAACGCATTCCTCAAGGGCAGGGGCAACTCACCAAATGCTGCCTCACCCGCCGTCCCAACAAAAAAAGTAGCTTTAGCCTGGCTTAATCTTAAGGCTCTCTCCTTCCAAGCTTCACCGCCCACTTTAACAAAACCATCGTTTTGCCAACTTGAATACGGAGGACTGTGGGAACCCTCTCCTTGGTCAACTTCACTCAAGAATCCATGCTCAGCTATCCACCTGCTTACTCGCCACATCACCATTCCCAGTGTGCGATGAGCCTGTTCAACAGTGCATGTAGTAACCAGTACCACAACACCTCCTGCGTATCGGTCCAAATGCGATTCATCGAGCATCTCGAGTCGTAGGATATCGTATAAGGCGTTTCAAAAGACCGGACCATTCTGCGCCGTCCTTCCTGGGTCTCGTAGAATAGGGCGCGGTTTTTTAAATAGGTCCTCAACACTCGCAATACGTAGCCTGGAGTATGGAAACGATTTTTCAGTGCTACAAGCATGTCGCACCATTCGCAGAATCAAAGCCGTTTCTTACGTCGAGGATCACAAGGAGCATCACTCGCCAACAGTAGCCACTATGTGCTTCAGCCAGTTCACCGCATGCACCACTTTCTTAATGACATCAATGGTAAATCGCTCCGGTCCAAAACCATATTGTGTTGGTGAATAGTCTCCCGCAGCACAAATTGCGTTGCCTTTGTCCCCTCCAATGGGAGGGAAAAACACCCGCTGTCAAACATGCGTTGAATGCTGCGGATATTAAGTCCGGCTTGTATTTATTTACGAGTTTCAACGCTTCGCTGGGAATACGGTGTGGTCCTGGCACTTTCTTGTTCTTCATGGACTAGACCGCCTCCTCTAATTCATTTGCAGTGAACAATGGACATTCCTCAGTACTAATCGTTTGGAATGAGCCACCGTGATATCGAAGACCGCTCCCCTGTTCACATTGAGGAAAGTGGGTTCTCGATCCTGGTGGGCGTTAACATCACATCGTGCTTAACTTTGACATGCTGGATAGCTCTCATGAATGTTCCATTGGGAACTTTGTCCATGTCTTCGGGGAAATAAACAGAGCCCCGCAAAACCTTTCTATCTCCATCTTGATTTTTACTGATTAGTTTGACCGTAGTGACGTCGCCATTACATAGGCTGTTAACCAAGATAGTAGCTTGGAGGTCTCTAGAAACAACCTTGCACGGGAAGGGTCCACCACTTCTACTGGCATACAACAGATCAGCGTATGGATTGTTTAAGCCGCTGGTTACCCCATCAACAGCTCATAGTTCTTATATGGGGTATATAGCTTTGGTCCGACGATTTATTAATGCAGTGGCCGTTTTACAAATTTATTTGGGAAATATGGCTTCGCATCAAAGCTTCAGATACAGACGTGACGGTTCCAAGCCGGTAGTAGAGCCGGTAGCCCGTTTATTTCCGATCTATTTTAGTACAATTACGTTCCTCCTCCGGAAGCAAGAGGAAGCATTTCTTGAACGATTGTAGTACAGAGACCCTCTAGAGGTTTAGTCGACACCCTCGCACACATTGTTGAGGGAGAAGTAGTACTGTCTGAAACAATCGTTCCTACTTTCGGTGAAACAGTTTAGCAGTAACATTTTATGGTGTACACAAGCCAAGTAAAAGCCAAACTTGATGCCTTGCCTGGATGCAAACTTTAAAGATGGCTAAAACTCCCTCCTAAACTGTTTGGATTGGTATTTTCATACATCGACAGCGGCAAATGTGCGCCCCAGCCACACTCATATTCAGTTCTGAATCTCATCTTTTAAGGTACTGACGTTAGTCCGAAAAAGCGGACTTTTCATTGTGACAATTGGAGGGATATTTGAGTGCTCTCTAGCGTCGCAAAGGTAATAATTAAAATAATCCTGGAACGTATCAACATCGTTTCGAAAGCGTGATCAACAGAGAGTTGGTTGTTTTCCGCTCTGGATGCTCTTGCATTGATCATTGATCTGACGAATCATTTTGGAACAGCGTGCGGATTTAGATCTTCGCTTCACCTGCGCTTTATCGACTTCGAGAAAGCTATAGGGTGAACATCTGAAGTGCTCTACGCCGGAGGGACATTCCGGCGAAACCAACAGCTATTATGAGAGCGACATATTACGGCGCAAAATGTTGGGTGCTACATCTGAGTAAACCCCCACCATTATCATTTCTTTTTGTTATTGATGACTTTCTTCATGCCACCTGAGGTTCTCTCATGACCGTGCAAAGCTTTACCCTGGCTATGCTATCATAGGCGGCTTTAAAGTCGGCGAAAAGATGGTGCAACTGATGGCCATATTCCTGCACTTTTTCCGTCGGTTGCCGCAGAGAGAAAATCTGATCTGTTGCTGATTTATCTGGAGTGAAGTTATCCCGGCTAGCAAGATAAAGGAGAAAATCTTATAGATGGTACTTAACAACATGATACCTCTACAATTGCTGCACTGCGTTATTTCCCCCTTTTCCTGCATCGGACAAATAATGTTTCCTTGCTGGTCGTCAGGCATCGATTCGCTGTCCTACACTTCGAAAACCAGTTAACGAACCACTTTGTGTAATGGGTCGCCTCCATATTTAACCATTTTGGCTGTAATTCCATCGGCTCCTGGCAACTTATGGTTTTTAAGTCGGTAGATTGCACGGACTGTTTCTTCTATACTTGGAGGTAGCAGCATTTGTCCATCGTCTTCAGTTGGTGGGACCTCCGACTCGTCGATGTTCTGGTTGTTGAGCAGTTCATCAAAATACTCAACCCATCACTCCAATATGTCCATTCTGTCGGAAATCTGCTTTCCCTCTTTTTCTCAGCAGGATGAGCATCGAGGGGTAGTTTTCGTAATCACAGACCTTTTGGTTCTCCCATGCTTCTTTTTTCCATCTGTGAAGTCCCTTCTCCGCCCGACGCAGATGTGAGAATGCAACATTGTTCGGTACGCCGCATTCTACCGTTCCGTAGCTAGCTTACATTCATCGTCGAACCAGCCACTCCGACTTTTCTTGGGGCTGTGGGCAGGTATGTTTGTGGCCGTACCAATGGCAACGTTCTTCAGGTGGTTGTGAAGATCATTTATTGATGCTTCATCTCCAGAACATCTATTAGCTGCGATTATTGCGGCATCCATTTCGCCCTTATAAATGTGGTGGAGGGCTGCGTGGTGAATGGCTTCAGTATTCACTCTCACCTGATTGTTAGAGGGGATTGCGGGTGGTGTCGTAATAGTGATTCGAGTCCATATTGGCCTCCCTATATGTTTTGACATTCATCAACGCTGAGGGATGGCCGCGTTCGATCTACATGACTTATAATTTTGTAGCCGATGAATTGCACGGACTGTTTCTCCTAAACTTGGTGGTGGCAGTATTTGTCCGTCGTCTTCAGTTGGTGGGACCTCCAACTCGCCGATGTTCTGGTTGGTCAGTAGCTCATCAAAGTACTCAACCCATCGCTCCAATATGCCCATTTTGTCGGAAATCAGATTTCCCTCTTTGTCTCGGCAGGATTATCATCAAGGTGTGTAAGGCTTCGTCCTGCTGACTTGTTGGTAAAACTTCCGCGCCTGGTGCGGTTGCTCCTTGTACTTTTCTAGTTTACAGACTCGTTGGTTCTCCCAGGCTTCCTTCTTCCGTCTGTACAGTCGCTTCTCCGCTCGACGAAGTTCGTGATAAGTCTCTGCGCGTGCCCGCATTCTATGAGAATGCAACATTACTTGGTATGCAGCATTCTTCCGTTCCGTTGTTAGCTTACATTCATTGTCAAACCAGCCGTTCTGACTCCTTTTACGGCTGGGCCAAGTATCTTTGTGGCCGTATCAATGATAACGTTCTTCAGGTGGTTGTGGAGCATTTGTTGATGCTTCATCTCCAGATCCTCTGTTGACTGCGGTTATTGCGGCATGCATTTCCCTCTTATAGGTGTCGCGAAGGACTGTGTTGTGGATGGCTTCAGTGTTAACTCTCACCTGATTGTCAGAGGGGATTCTAGGTGGTACTGTTATTCGAGCTCGGAGCACCATGCCAACGAGATAGTGATCCGAGTCTATATTGTCCCCTATATGTTTTGACATTCATCAACGCTGAGGGGTGGCGGCGTTCGATCTACACGTGGTCTATTTAGTTGAAAGTGGTCCCGTCTGGAGAGGCCCATGTTTGTTTGTAAAATGCTTTCCGCGCAAACCAGGGTATTTCCAACAACCATTTCGTGTGACACTGCTAATTGAATAATCCGAAGTCCGTTATCATTTGTATTTTGATGTAAGCTATGGGAGCCAACATGTCGCCTGAATATGGGCTCCATCCTTACTTGGCTGTTAAAATCCCCAAGTATGATTTTGATATTGTATCTTGGACAGGCTTCGAGGGTTCGTTCTACTGTTTCGCAGAAGATATCCTTCTCCAACTCTGCAGTCTGCTCTGTAGGGGCGTGAACACTAATGATGTTTCTATTTATAAGTTTGTCTCTCAAGCGCAGAATGCAAAGCCTTTCGCTTATATTTTCAAAGCTGGTAACAGAAGGTTTTATTTTTTGTCTGACTAAGACACCTACTCCGAGCACATGCTTTACTGGATGGCCACTATAATATATGGTGTAGTGGCTCTTCTCCAGGAAACCGGTGCCTGTCCAGCGCAGCCCTTGCAACGGTGTTATATAAACAGTATATTGGGACACAATATCGGCTAGCTGCTGAGCAGCATTCGGTCTGTACAGGGAGTGCACGTTCCATGAGCAAATGCGCAAATCTTTATTCCGTTGTCGTTGCCGGGTTCGTCGTTGTAAATTCCATCCTGTCCGAGGCTTTTTCTGTGGCTTCGTTACACCGGTTTTCCGTGTTGCGTCGCTCTAGCCCATCCCCAACCTGGAGGACTAGTTGGCACAATTTGTCCCGTTTTTAGGCGTGCGAGACTCGCCACCATCCTTCTCCTTTAAGAAAGAACGTCAAGTGGAGGTGGAGATAGGGTTTGGTAGTAGAGCTTTTGGTGTTGGTTCAGCAGGCGTTTCCCAGGTTTTGTGCTCCATCTATACTACCCTTCGACCGTCATCTTACCAGTTAATGAGTAGCACATCGAAGTCGTCGATTAGTTTATATATTTAGGAAGCGTGGTTTCTGCTGATCTAAAGACTAGAAATGCAGTTATGACAACACCAAGATCAAGTTTTACTGTTTTGTGCTAGTGTTCTTACTATGTTCCTATATGGAAGCAGTACATGGAAATTGATTACCACTGTTACTCGAAATCTCCAAACCTTCATATCATTCGAGCGCGCTGGCCTGATACTGTTGCGAAGGGAGAACTGCACAGGCCGTGTTAATTGTGGGCTATGTGGTCGAATGGTGAAAGAGGTAGTGGATAGTTCACACATTAACGAGGGGTGACAGTTGCGTTGCTTTCTATGAGTTGCAGTGGAATCCACTCTCCCAACATGGTCGACGAATGGTTCACACCAATGGCACTTGCTGCAGCATAGTAGATGAGGAGTGCGTTCATCTCGGCAAATCCTGGGAAGATGTGGAGCGCATTTCAAGTAACCGTGAACAATAGCGCGCAGGTGTGGTTGACGCGCTATACTCCATCAAGGGTTAAATAGCAATTCTACAGCGTGATAAAAGAATACCCTGGTTGGGGTAGGAGACTGGCGAGTACTAAAGTGTTGAAGACGGTTTGATTTCTCATGGGGGACAGAGTTTTCTCGGGGACTAAGAATAGGAAATTTAAAAAAATTACGTTGATTATGGAATTTACATAATTACAGCCCCGTGCTCGGATTTTTCCCCTGCGACTCTGCGTATATCCACTATTTTGAAGCTTTCAAAGGACGTAATGATAGTCTGTCTTCTATTTTGTATGAATTGCTCTATGCTTAACACGTTATTGAAATACCGTCCCTTTCCAGCATTTGCATGAGACATTTAATGAAATGCACATGAGGGAGTTATTGACAATAGTTTTGAAAACTGTTCAAGTAATTCCATTTTCTTTAATTTTTTTGCTGCTACGTTATGTTATGAACATTTTTTAGTTGTCTTGTCCTTGATATTCAAGCCCATAAAATTTGATCGCGAGATTCTAGCACTCATCTCACTGTCAGCTCACAAAACAAGAATGATGTTTGCTGAAACTTCCCATTCGACTCTTTGTTTGCAGATCAGCGAATTATGTTCATAAATTAATCAGCTGCTTAAATATTCAAAATTTAACATTCCGAATCAGGAAATCCCAACACCGGTGTAAACTATAACACTCTTTGGAATTTCTTAATTGCCGTTTTTTGTGGGAAAGAAAAACGTTTTTTTTTTTCTCGTTTCAGATAATAAACCAACGTGAGTACGATGTGCCGAAAAAAGTGCAACAAGTCAAGTTCTCCAAGTTGGCGTTGATGGATTAGTACATATGCATTAGTTACTAATAACAATTTTTATCTTATTGTTTGTCGACTCGATAAATCTCCTGATGGCGACTGAGCGCCAAATAATGTCTGGAGGCCTTTCACAATTCGGACACTTCTTGCACTTTCATCGACGATGTTGAAGGTTGTAGTCAACCGTAATAAAGGCGAAGAATTAAATGTATTGCTTCCTAATAATTGGCTCCACAATACTAAACAAGCGAACTTGAGACGACCTTGAATTAAACAAGACAAAAAAGCATGGTCCGAATTATTTGCCCACAAGAAGAATTTGGAAAGCACCTAGAGCTTCGAGTACGTATGTTATTTGGACAGATGGACGCTGGCAATTATACGAGATTGAAATGACAAAAACGGGTAACCGGCTCCATTCATCTGAATTTCGAGAAGTTGTCAGGCGAATTGACGGTTGTGACACTGATCTTCTTGCCTACGGGCTACAAGCATATCCCGGAATTCGGGCCTACGAGATGGGAAGTTACCGATGACGGATACTCAAGCATATTTACATGTATTAGAGTGTAATCCGTTATGTTGGAAAACCTTTGTTGACGACTCCGTCATTATATAAGTGACGCACGAAAGCGATAGATCCTAGTTGGAGGTATCTGTCAAATGATTGATCGTGCTTTGCAATCCTGAATGTATCCCCAAAGATGCCTTTTTGGTTTTCATTTTAATTCTTAAATTGCCGAAGGAAAGTGACAATTTAAGCTCCATTTCACCAAACAATTTGCGAAATGTAAAACAGACTGACTACCGCAAAATAGGCAAAAACAAGTCGAGAAACTGGAAGCTGAACGCTTCAAGTATGAAAGGTTTTGTGTATTTCTTTTGTAAAGACATTTGAGTGTGAATTTGACCCATTAGTACGTAACACGTAATATACGCATATATTATGTGTGAATATTCACTTCCGGTTGATATTCCCATTCAAAATTTTGAATTTCCAAAGATGTGACAACTTTGACCTGTTATAACTTTGTTAGTAATAGTGCGATTTCCACCAAACTTGGTAGAATCAAGCTCTATATCATAGCCTACATTACTGCAACATATCGTGGTGCTAGGTTGAACTTAAAGGGGGTTCTACAGCCAATTACTGAAAATTATAGTAATATACTATGATTATGGTATGGTATCGAAGGTATTTCGGACCCTAGCCACCATCTAGTCACAACATCTTGATTTTTTTCACATTTTTTGGTTGGGCAGTTTCTGAGAATAAATTAAATAAATGATCACTTTCGACGCCCGAACTCCTCGCGTTTCCAACAAATGTTAAAACTAAGACCGGCCTTGGATAGTACTATCAGAGACCTTTCATTTGATACCCCACATGATAATATTCGGTGAAAAAAAATATACACCCCCCTCTTACATATATGGGGACCTCCCCCCTTCAATTGTACGTAAAAGGGTGTAACTCACTGTATGCATGAGTGTTTACATTTCCCAGCTTCTCACCAAATTTGGTGTCAATCGCTATAGCCGTCTCCGAGAAAAATGCGTGTGACGGACAGACAGCCAGACAGCTGTTACGCCCCACCGAGCCTCACACTTCCTGAGTTTGAAGACCTGCTAGACGATCTTGTTTACGACGCAAGGGGACGAGGTCCAAAGGTGATAGCCGGTGACTTTAATGTGTGGGCTATCGAGTGGGGCAGCAAAGAGACTAACGCATGGAGGCGGTGCTTATAAGAAGCATTCGCCCAGTTGGATGTAGTTCTGGCCAACGAAGGCGATATAAACACCTATCGGAAAGAGGGAACTGGTTCAATTGTAGATCTAACTTTTGTCAGCCCTGCGTTAGCACGTGACATGTCCTGGCAAGTTAACGAGGACTTCACTTATAGCGACCACCAGGCAATCACCTTTGAACTAAGGACGGAGCTACAACGCAGGAGACCCGCACCCCGGATGCCGAAATCCAAAAGAACACCAGAATGGTCTGCGAAAGCGATGGACGAGCAAACAATCATGAAGCTGGCTAGACTTGCCTAGCAAAGCAAGCACCTCCACGGATTGAGCTCGCAATGTCACACAGAGCATCTCTAAAACACGTGACACGTCGATGCCTAGGAGAAGCTCATTCCCTACTAGAAGAGCCAATTATTGATAGAATAGTGAACTTGCCAACCTTCGATCGGTTTGCCACACAGCCAGACGAACCTCTCAGAGGCCAATAGGTAGGATCGATCAAGGGCAAAATAAGCATGCCTATAGGGAAGCTCGCCATCCAGCGGAGTACGAGGGAATGTTTTAAGGAACTCTGTTCAGAAGCGGACATAAATTCGTGGGGTAGCGCCCATAAAATCGTGGCAGGACGATTCAGAGGCCAATCATCCCCGCAGATTACGTGCCGTATGCTCTTTTGAAAATAATCCAGGGGTTGCTTCTCCAGCAAGAAGGGGGTACTGATACTTTCCAGCGCCCCCTAAATGTGATGTCAATTCCACCAGGGACGAGCTGCTGGAGATTTGCAGTCGAATAGGCGTCAGTAAAGCCCCGGGTCTTGATGGCATACCCGAAAAGGCCCTCAAACCTGCCGTCAAATGTAGACTGAATATTTTCGAGGAGCTGCTCCAAACATGCATGTCCGAGGGTAGAAACCAGAGGGAGCCAGATAAACCATTGATGCAATCAAAATGGTTACGGGCTTGGCCGAAAATGTAATTCACGGAAGAGTTGTACCAGCAAATATTGTGTGGTGGTGACCCTGGATGTGAGAAATGCATTCAACTCGGCGATTGGGTGGGTGTCTCACAGGGCTCTGTACTAGGCCCATTACTGCGGAACATCATGTATAATGATGTACTCAACCTTCCGGTTCCGGAGGAGGCCACGGTGGTGGGTTACGCCGATGATATAGCACTGGTTGTGGTCGCAAAGCATCTAGAGGATGCTGAGTTGTACTCAAGCGAAGTAATCAGTGTTGTTAAGGCTTAGTTAGAGAGTGCTGGAAAAGACGGAAGCAGTCCTCATCATTAAGCGCCGCAAAAGAAATTACGCCTGCTTTCGAATCGGGAATCGTATCATCACTTCCAAGCCGGCCATCAAATACTTGGGGGTGATGATAGACGGAGGACTTAATTTTAAGCAGCACGTAGAGCATCCTTGTAAAAGAGCATCCAATATGGGTATGGTTCTTGCAAAGATGATGCCGAATGTAGGAGGACCGCGGCATACTTGCAGGCTGCTCATAACCAGGGTGGTTAGTTCTATCATATCTGTATGCAGTCCCAGTTTGAGGAAAAGCGCTGCATGTTTTAGGCAATGCACATAAACTGAGTACGGTTTACAGAAGAAGAGCCTTAAGGGTGTGTTCTGTCTTCAGGACCGTCTCAAACGATACAGCGTTCGTCATTTTGAGAATGGTGCCGATTGGCATCCTGGCAACCGAAATGATGAACATTTATAATACCAGGTCCATCTCTCCCTTATCGCAGGTGAAAAATTCCGAAAGGGAGAGATCCATAAGCAGATGGCGACAGCGATGTGACCAGTCAGAAAAGGATCGTTGGACTTACAGGTTGATCCCTTCCATCGAGGAGTCGTTGGAGAGAAAGCATTGGGTTTTAGTGCCTAGAAATCCCACACAGCCAGAGTCTTTTGTAGATTTCCACCTCCTTAAAAAAAACACAGACAGACAGCAAACCGATTTTAATAAGGTTTTGTTTTACACAAAACCTTAAAAATGAATGTTTACTTATTGGAGGAAAAGTAAATAGAAGAATTTGCGAATAACCAAGGTCTCACCATGAAAAAAACTGGACATCGCTTATTTTCCCAGTAAATACTCCCTTCGAAAGTGTCTTTAAAAGAATTACTTCAATAACTTAATTAATTAGATCATTTCCTTAATTGTTTTCATTCACTTTCTGAAGATACAAAAAGTTCCGACTTTGAACCAATGATGGATAATTATGCCTCGGACCGGAATCTTAATTATACCGAATTGAATTGGATTGAACTTCTTAAGATTTTTTTATCTTGTCACCAATCCACGTAAAATATTCCCAGGGATTCTTAGGCATTTTTACTATAAGGCGGTCTACTTGTTCAGTTGTTTTTTAAATTGACTTTTCAAGTAAGGATCAATTGGTTGAAAAGCAACAGAACTGAAAACATAATAAGTGAAAATTCCTGTTAAATTCTGGGCCGCGGTAATTAAAAGAAAATAATGTGAAACTCAAGGAGCATCAAGAAGGTAGATGCTGTCTGTGCAACAATGCCTGTGTTACGATGCGGTATAGGTACATAATTGAAAAGTTGCCAAAAGTGAACACAATGGTCCACCACTATCTTAGTGTGCTCGAGTGATCACCAATATACATTTGCTTCCACTTTCAATGAAATTTGACGACATAAGTATCCAGATTTGGTAGGTAAAGCCCTCCATTCACCTTCAGTTCGGCCTGTCAGTTACGGCAGCCGTAACGTGGATGGGATGCATTTGATCTGTCCGTTTTGACTGTTCACCGGCGGGCCATGAAATGGAAAATGATTCAGTCAAATGATCAATTTTGTTTATTTACGCGGTGAATGAGGATTTTATGGGCATCCTTAGCTCTGGGGAACATTTTTAATATATGTTCACACACAAAAATATCTCAAATTCTCTTCTCAAGGCCTTCCACGTCCCGAGTTGAACTAATGATATTGCGGTCTGCCGGTACGTGGATGGTGCTTTCAATTTAACTGACAGCCGGCTCATTGCGGGCTCCTTCCATGTAACTGACAAGACGAGCTGAAACATCACCGATTGCTTTATCTTCTGATCTTGATTGATGAAGGTTCAGTCAGTCTCTCAAAAAAGAAAAAACGTCGCGATATACAAGGCAAAAGGGCTTTCAAAACGCCTTGAAAATTCCGCCGAAATATGATGTGAATCTTTTGAATTCAATATTTTGTTCCGACCCATAATCCTGCACTGATTATGGAGGGTCGGGGATAATAAATATTCATCCGACTTGACTAACACGAACTAAAGTGGTGCTATTTGGTTTAATAACCCAAAACAAACAAAGTCAATAAAAAAAAATCAGAAATTAAAACATAATTGACACCCCCACCGTGAGCGTGGAACAAAACATCCTTTCAACCTCGAAGCTATGTTTAGATGCGCGAGATGGCGTCGTAACCTGATACTACTTCTGTTAAGGGGGAATGAAATCTCAATATTACTTCACTCTCATTTGTGACCAGCGCTAGACAGGAAGTACTAGACACAACTCTGGGAAATACTCTAATGAATGGACTGGTCAGGAATTGGAGGTTGTCGGATGAGCCCTACATTTCTGATCACAGAATAATCAGATTCAATATTGAGGGTAATTCCGAAATAAAAAGAATAATAAGGAATCACAGGAGAATGAATTGGGAATCCTATGCAACGCACCTGAGCAACAACATGGCTCACCTTCAAAGGGGCGATGACATTAGGAGCGAACTGGAACAGAACCCTGGTCAGAATGAGAGCAGAAGTACGAAAGTCCTTGAACCGGGCAAAACAAACCGGGGACTGGTTGAAGTCCATAAATGCACTGACTGTGTGATCCGGGAAGCAAAACGGAACAGCTTCAGGGAATTCTGTCGTAAATGTAGGTGGAATCACACACGAAGTTCCACAAGAGTGGATCCAGCACCGACCCCTGAGGGACTCCAAGTGAGATACCGTAATAATTTTTACCTTTGTCGCTTCTGTACTTTAGCTCTCTGCCTGTAAGATAGTTAGACCAGTGGCTGCGGTGTTTACCACCACCTTTATTGCATTTACAGTGGAGCGATCTTTTCTGAATTCAAACCGCATAACAGAAAGTGTCCTTTTATGTTCAGCTGTCTTGCTTAATCCGTTGGCAGTTATTTGATCCAGTATTTTCCGTATCGTATCTAAAGGCCATATCGGTCGACATAATGACGGATCGCCAGGTTATTCGTTTCCTTTTATCACCAAACCAAACGCTCCTGCTTCCATTTTTTAAAGGACATCCCTTTTCAAGGCATTTTTGCATTGCTTATATGAACATGCCTGATTTCGTGTAGGCAGCTTTATTGGGAATACCATCAGGCCCCGGTGCTTTCATGTCCTTTATTTTTTTGCATACTTCAATGCCAGCATTGGCGGGCATGCTATTTCCGGTGATTTCTTCCCTTTATTTTCGACATCACCACTCTATAGGCTGTGCCCCAGGGCTTTACGTCCCCTTCGTTGCAGAGGTTTTTAAAGCTTATGTTTTTCATTTGTTTGATCTTCGGGCTTGCCGACATTTTGCCCTAAGCGTCTTTATTTCCTCACTCCACTAGTACCCTAGTGAGCCTCTTCTGCTGAAAACTCTTCTCGGCATACAGCACTATACGCGTTGACGATAGACTAAATTAACTATTGGGTTAACTTTTCTGCTGATTCCCAACTCGTAATTCCAAAAACGCAAACGTTTCCAGTAACCTACGACCTCTGACGTTAGTATACTTGTTACGCTACTCTGTTGCCTACGCGTTGAAGTTACTGCTGATAATTAGTGTTTGTGTCTGTCACCACATTGTCTACCATTGTCTGGAATTCCTTTGTCCAGCTAGGTCGTGAATAGTAGCTGTAAAAGTTGATGTTGTTTATTTTAGCTCGAACTAAACCCTCTAGCCGCTTTTCAATTTCTATAAACGTTTACTCCACATGGCGGCTTGTTTGCTCTTGTTATGAGTCCACGCATTATTATCTGGTATTTTGTATGGTTCGCCGAATAGAACCACATCTTTCACCGAAGAAAATCCTAGCCCCCTTTACTGATCTAATACCATTGATTGTATTTAAACGAACCCATGGTTCCTGTACCAGAAATACAATATATTAAAGCAGTTCTGCAAATTGGCCAGCCTTGTTTTCAGTAGATAAAAAGAGGCATGATGCATGTTAATTTGGCTAACCTTTATGTTTATAGATAAACGTGCCACCGTTAACTGAAGAGTTCACCGCATCCATTGTGGATCCCACCGAAGTTACCAGCTCGTTTCTACTTTCCGCTGAAAATTCAGCATTTTTGGGTCCAATTTCCCTGGATTTTGCCATAGTTGGTGGTGTAGCAACGCCCGTGTCCTCATTTCTAAGAAACTGTTGTTAGCTGGGGGATTCCCCAAATTCACAGTGTCCGAGCTGTATGGATCCTTTTCCCGCCACCACGGAGAACACCGGTGGTGGCAACTGTCAATCGAATTAACAATATTCGAAATAAATTCCGAATGTGTAAACCCCGCTGCGCGACACGGTTATGTGAGACTTTTACTCAATAAACCACCTCCTTCTCCTTCGTTTACCCTGGGGGACTGCCATTTCGGTATTACCTCGCGGGACAGGATCAAACCATGCCCTGGCGTCAATTTTTGCCTCCGCTCTGTGTGTGGCGAACCACAGGCAGTTAAAAATAACATGTTCTGCATCTTTCGGAATCATCACGCATGTTGGGCCATACCGGATAGTCGTCACGCCCGAAGCGATAAAGGTATTGCACGGTACTCTCCATGTCCGCTTAGGAATTAAGTTAGGTGGTAACTAACTTCACCGTGCTTTTGCTTGATCCATTTAGAGTCATCTGGAATAATCCTGCGAGTCCAGCGTCCTTTAAGTGAATCATCCCAACTTTTTTGCCATTCCAAAATAGATTCACTTCGTGCCAATTGCCGACGATAGACGATTGCATATGATGGATCATAGAGGCGTTAACCCTCGTTCGCCAAGATGTCGTCGGGATCATGCCTGTTATCACACAAGCTGCTTCATCGGAAGTTGTACGGTAAGCGCATCACGTTCGCAATGCATTCAATCGGTATGGGGCTGCGGTTTTTCTTCTGTTTGCTTCCACCTTCAAAGACGGTGCCCAAACTGGAGCGGCATAAAGCAAGATAGAGACTACAACTCTCGAGATCCGGAGCTGACGGCTTTGCCTAGCACCACCTATACTTGGTGACGTTCTTGCCAACAATGTAGCCACTCCGTTGCCACTTGGTTGCCACTCCGTTGCCACTTGGTTGCTAAATTTTCAAGATGAGACTTGAATTTCAGTCTTTGGTCAACCGTGATTCCTAGGTATTTAAGCCTTGGCTGCGACTGTATGATTTGTTCACTAATCCTGATCTTTATTGACGTCTACTTCCTTCGCTTGGTAATCAAAACTACCTCGATTTTTTGCTCCGCGAGTGTAAGACCAGTTTTTTCTAGCCAAGACCTGATTTCAAAAATTGCCTCGATTGGGAGTACCTCGATCTCATCAATATCTTATGCCACGATAGTTACTCCAATATCGTCTGCGAAGCTAATGATTGCCACTCCTTTGGGTATTTGCAACTTTAAAAGTCCGTCATTCATTATTATCCACAGGAGAGGACCGAAGACTGATCCTTGTGGAATCCCGTAGGTTGTTGTATACGTCTTAGGTCCATCGTCTGAATCGTACCACAATATCCTCTCCCGGAGAAATTCCGTGCAACTGTCAGTGCTTTACTCGAAATGCCGTCTAAACCTGGGGCTTTATTTTCGGCAATCTTCTTCGTGGCTTCCAGGACTTCTTTCGTGGTTACCTTGGGAATTTCACCGGGATCTATCTGGACAGTAGGTAGGTTCGATTCTGTCTGCCTGTCTGTCTGTCCGTCTGTCTGTCTGTCTGTCCGCCGCACACATTTTTCTCGGAGACGGTTACAGCGATTGACACCGAATTTGGTAGAAAAGTGGGAACAGTGAACGTTCACACATACAGTGATTTACATCATTTTACATTGAATGGGGGGGGGGGCGTACATGCAAAAGGGGGGTGTAAAAGTTTTTTTCATCAAATATAGTCATGTGGGGTATCAAATTGAAGGTCTCTGTTAGTACTTTTCGAAGCCGGTCTTGGTTTTGACATTTGTTGGAAAGGTGGGGAGTGCGAGGGGCTAAAAGTGATCATTTCTTTAAGGGGGCCATTCTCAGAAACTACCAAACCGAAAAATCAGGAGGCTGCCACTATATGGTGCTTGGGCTCCGAAATACCTTCGATACCGATATCTGTTAAAATAAAGTTAATAATAGTATATTACTATATGTTTTTATAATTGGCTGGAACACCCCCCCCCCCCCCCCCCCCCCCTTTAAGTTCATCCTAGTACCACGAAATTGTAGTGATGTAGGTTACAATGTAGAGCATGATCTTACCAAGTTTGGTGGAAATCGCACTATTACTGATAAAGTTATAATATCTCAAAGTTGTTGCTTCTTTGAAAATGTAAGACTATGGATGTCAATATCACCCGAAAGTGGATACTGTCACATAATATCATATATTGGATATATTACGTGCTATGTACTAAGAACTACAAAACCTTTCCTACCTGAAGCGTCCCGCTTCCGGCTTCCCGACTTGTTTCCACGCGTTTTGGTAGAGACTGAAGAGAAGATTCTGAAGGCAAGCTTCAACCTGTAGTCTCTATACATTGCAGTTGATGTCTCCTTCCGCCGAGTTTTCCTCTCTCGGTTTCTGCAAAAATTAGGCAACAATGCCCCCGACAGATCAGCCGTAGTCAGGTTTCCAGTTCATCTCATTAAAGGAGTTGCCGTTGCCATTGGTATGGAGAGCATGTCTTTCACAGATTTCTCCTCGGGGAATGAATCTGGTGAGGCTTCGAAAATACGTGTCTCGGCCTCGACTTGATTGCTTAAAGTCGAAGATGGATTCAAAGTCTTTGATTTCTTACCACTGGGAGAGTTATAATCCATTGCTTCCACATTCATGTATTTTGGGTACTCTTAGTGTAGTGATAGATTTTTAAATTTTTAGATTTAGATAGATAGATTTTTTTTTAAGCTATTCAAATTTTTTTCGAAGGATTAAACCCATCTTTTACCATTATAACGCTTTTATACAGTTTAATGCAATTCGAGGGAATTCTCGGCGTTGGAAATTGCAAAACAATCAGCTCCGTGAATTTCTTTGTGTAGCGATATCCCCTTTCCATATTAGTATTGATCAAAAGGTTAACATCCGTGTTTCGTAATATACATAAAGTCGTCATGTTTTCATTTTTCCCTACATCCGTCAATCTCACACGCACATGAGTCTTGCTTCACTGGGCGGATAATCCTTGAAATGATTTGTAATTCATCTGATCAAATTCACATAAAAATTACAAAACAATATGACGGGAAAATTATTGTATTGTATCTGCTATTGTAGCTCCGGGGGCAATATAGGCAATTCAAATATTAAAAACACAATTGCAGCTACTGCTATTTTAATAAATGTTGAAGTATCGATTGTGTGGCAAACGAAAAAATATAGTAGAGGAAAGGCACCAAGCGCCAACCATAGTTTTACGCGGCTGTTCGAAGGTGTATTCAATTTAATGCGGATTTTTATCGGTTAATTGCAAGGTAAGGAGTGTTGAATGCTCTATTTATTTCAGCACTTTTGGATTGGAACTGATTAAAGGACGGTAGTGCGATAAAGCCTCCTGATTTTCACCTTTCTTTTGTTGTATTTGGATTTTCAAAAATAAAGCAAAAATGGAATAGAAAAGTAATGACAATTTAGTGCAACCATTATAGTTTTTGCCCCATTTATATCGGACCAAATTTTCTGTATATCGTTCAAAGCGCAGATCGCTAGTTATCCCCTATCTCAAGAAATATTGTATTTTCCAAAGATCGATAAGAGTCTGATGGCGTTGTTACAACGTTATGAAATCCAACCAGTAGTGGATAACAATCCAATTCGTTTCTAATTTCGAATCGTTCACACAATGAATGAGTTTTCGATATTTGATCAACCTTGGACATCAGAATATCTATTTCTTCAGCTTGACCATGCCACACCCAGTAATCGTCTTGAAGCAAGTCGTCGTCGCCGCAGAGTACGCTGTCTTCGTATCTTTCTTGGAGGTAATATGCACGGAGTCTGGGGACCATGGCAGAGCTTGCTGTATCCACTGGTGCACCTACGAAACGGGCAGCCTAGAAACACCTGGCTGTTGCAGTGCCCAACGTCGCGTCACTATCCGCAAGGCACGATCTCGGTATCTGTAACTTTTCTTCATATAGTCTTGGTCATTCTGTGTTGCACGAGGATGGAGGTTTTAGTCAGGGGTACCAAGTTCAGATATCACTTTTGAGGACACTCTGAAGTCACCTAGAAGATAACCTTTGAGATTGATGGAAACTTTCGACGTGTTAAGATGGGAGCATTTGTGAAGAATAGATACATATGTAACTGTAGACTTCACATGCAAACTGCTCTTTTCGGCAAAAAGGCCCTGACAGATATCGATTCAGGCTTTTCGTAAGTTTATGGAAGATGTTCAGAAGTGAGATGCGTCTATTTATTTCGTATTATTGTGGACTGTTAAAACTTTTAAACCTACACTTCCATGATCTATCTTTTGCAATACTAAACTCATCAAATCCTGATTAAATGCGACAATCTCTTTCCTAATCAAAATCCAAGAAGCTCAAATCGGTAACTCTTCTCGCGGTTTGCATGATCAACCGAATAAACATACGAGAATTGGTACTGATAAACATATTTAATGGCTTTGCATTGTGGAGAGGGACATAGAATGATAAACGCCCATATGTACAGAACGTGCTATATTACACGATTCCAAAGTGAAAGTTAGATTGGGAATTTATCGGTGCACCTTTACTATAAAGCCTGTGAATTGTTCCGAAGTAATGGCGTTGACGGTGACCGCATGCACTTGGTTTCAATAAAATCAAAGGTTGATAAGACGACCAGTATTCGATATTTATATGCTAATTAATTATAAACGACTATTAGATATCGTTTTAATAATCAGGTGATCGATATTCACAGGAAAAGAATTTTCCTACATGTGAAAGTAACATGTTTACTAATTGCAGGCAAAGTGAGCAGCTTTTATTTATTAGCATGGACACTGTTCACAATGAAGATAAGCGAAATTGCCGGGTGATTTACATATATATATATATATAGTTATTGAAACCAAAGTAGTAGTTGGAGGCGTTGCAATTAAAAGCACGTGATGAAAAAAAGGACAAATTTTATTTTCTAAAAGCCGATTAGTGAGTTTTTTATTCCTCATATGCCGGTATTTCGAGGAGCAGTTGTCTTCTTAAATACCTAAGGAGCAGAGGACAATTTTCCGTTGCTTCTTCTGTTGGATAGCGATCGACAACCACCTTAGCACATAGCAATCTCTGCGTTAGCATAGCATTAAAGTATCATCAACAACATGCGCTCTGGCGGCATCACAAAGTTTTTCAAAAGGGGCACAACCAAACGCCCCTTCAATGACCACGAACACACCCATCACGTACTCACCCTTCAGAGCTGGATCCTTTATCTTTGAAACCAAAAAATGAAGAGCAGACTCTCAGGACTTTCCAAGCTAGTAAGTATGTTGGTTTTCATTAAGATGGCGCGATCTATGTGCGTTCTCACGAATGTGACTCCCAACCTATTCCTCCAAACCTTGCAGTAAAAATGAAATCAAGCTGATCTGTTTAAAGTTGTTTGGATTAGAATTGTCATCTTTCCCAGGTCTGTTTGAATTTGGTTGAAATTTCAAATGGTGATAATTTCAAACACACCGTTTTTTTTCAAAAACAGAGAGTTTTGTTAGATTGCAACAAAAAAGTGATTTCCGTCGTTAGTGAAAATAAGACAGGAAGTCTATTTTTTAAGGAACCTTAACAGAGGAGTTCCCTTCCTTTTTCGTGCATATATTTTTGCCGATCAATCAAAATTTACCTTGGTACAATAAAACAGTATACAGGTGGTAAAACTCCCAGTGCGTTGTTCGAAATTTTATAGTAGAGAAAAATTATTGCGTATCTTCCACCGTGACGGTAATTGCGGCAGAAAAAATCCATGCATAGGGACCGGTGTTAGTGCCCTGTATGTGATACAGTGCAATGTTGTGCGCCCACGTGGTTGCGAGCATATGACTGTGGGAATGTGGCATTGCACAGCTGTTTACGACTTGTCACACGGAAGGGGGAAATACCCACAATAAAACCATCTAAGCCCTGTCTACACACCGACATACAAATACAGTTAGTTACTTCAGTAGGATGGAGCCATATTCACTTCGGTGTTCATGCTGCCAAGACAAAGAGGGTAATCTGATTTCAGATCATGTGGGTATATTGGGGTGATTTGTTGAGTTTTTTGGTAAACTGCTCAATAAGAAGAGTATCGATGAGTAGAGGGTCATTCAACTGAAGACGGCGGAAAATGCTGCTTACATCAAGCATGGAAGAAACAGTCTAGATAATTCATCGGTTTAAGAATCATCGCCGTAAGGAGCTTTTACAGACGGATGGACGATTCCACAATTTAACGTTCCTTGTATTTGCAACGATGGAGTCTATGAGCGATACCATGACGGACTATTATGGATAAAATCTGGCTAAGTAGGTTGCGGTGGGCGGCTCACCTAATCTGTGTGGGTGAGGGTTATGCAGCCCCGAAAGTAGTAGAGACAACATCTTAGGTAGAAAAAGAAAACGTGGTAGAACCTAGTTGAAATGGCTCGATTGAGTAGGATAGTTATTAGGCTGGTGATTTGGCAAACCTCAACCAAAACCTTGATGGTGTTGATTCGGCATAAACGTGGGGTTATTATGTCTATCATCAAAATTCACGTCATATGTTATAGCTGTTTATGTCTGATTCGTGTGATAGACAGAGGGACAGAGAAATGGACAGATCGCTAAATAGGCTTCAATGGAAAGGTGCTTCGAATGCCTCGGTTTTAAATCAATCGCGAAGAATTGCATCAGCTCTTAGGATCGATCGAAGTTTTGTTGAAAATGCGGTAAAAAACATTTGGTGCTAAATTGCTCATTTGGTCGAGAAGTCAAGGATCGTGAATGGAAGGACACATGTGTAACAGGTAGTATCGTGATCAGCCTATAAGCAACCCTAAAGACGTTGGTGGTCAAAGGGTAGTATAGGTCCCGGGGCGAAACGTGGATTGGTACCCACGATGGAGCATAAAACCTGGGAAATGCCTGCTGAACCAACACCAACAGCTCTACTACCAAACCCTATCTCCACCTCCACGTGGTGACCGCTGGGAGCTCTTTCTTGACGAAAAGCTGCAGACGGAGAAGGATGAAGGCGAGTCTCCCGCGCCTAAAAACGGGACAAATTGTACCAACTGGTCCTCCAGGTTGGGGGTTGGGTAGGGCTGACAACCCTACACGGAAAACAACCGTTACGAAGCCACAACAGGAGCCTCGGATAGGACGGATATTAAAACGACGGACCCGGCAACGACAAAGGAACAACGATTTGCGCATTTTCTCATGGAACGTGCGCTCCCTGTACAGAGATGAAGCTGATAAGCAGCTAGCCGATACCCTGTCCCAATATAGGGCTGATGTAACAGCGTTGCAAGAGATGCGATGGACAGGGACCGGTTTCCTGGAGAAGAGCCACTACACCATATATTATAGCGGTCATCCAGTAAACCATGTGCTCGGAGTAGGTTTCTTAGTCAGCCAAAAAATGAAACCTGCTGTTATCGGCTTTGAAAGTATAAGCGAACGGCTATGCACTCTGCGCTTGCGAGGCAAATTTAGAAATATAAGCCTCATAAACGTTCACGCCCCTACAGAGGAGACTGCAGAGTCGGAGAAGGATACCTTCTACGAGGCAGTAGAAAGAACCCTCGAAGCCTGTCCCAGATATGATATCAAAATCATACTTGGGGATTTTAACAGCCAAGTAGGGAAGGAGCCCGTATTCAGGCGATACGTTGGCTTCCATAGCTTACACGAAAAAACAAATGATAACGGACTGCGGACTATTCAATTAGCAGGGTCACACGAAATGGTTGTTGGAAGTACCTGGTTTGCGCGGAAAGCGGTCCACAAACATACGTGGGCCTCTCCAGACGGAACCACTTTCAACCAAATTGACCACGTGTTGATCGAACGCCGCCACCTCTCAGCCTTGATGAACCTCAGAACATATAGGGGGGCCAATATAGACTCGGATCACTATCTCGTTGGCATGGTGCTCCGAGCTCGAATAACAATACCACCTAGAATCCCCTCTGACAATCAGGTGAGAGTGAACACTGAAGCCATCCACAACACAACCCTCCGCGACACCTATAAGAGGGAAATGGATGCCGCAATAACCGCAGTCAATAGAGGACCTGGAGATGAAGCATCAACTAATGATCTTCACAACCACCTGAAGAACGTTATCATGGATACGGCCACAAATATACTTGGCCCCAGCCGCAAAAGGAGTCGGAACGGCTGGTTTGACGATGAATGTAAGCTAGCAACGGAACGGAAGAATGCCGCATACCGAGTAATGTTGCATTCTCAAAGAACGCGGGCACGCGCAGAGACTTATCACGAACTCCGTCGAGCGGAGAAGCGACTTCACAGACGGAAAAAGGAAGCCTGGGAGAACCAACAAGTCTGTGAACTAGAAAAGTACAGGGAGCAACCGCACCAGGCGCGGAAGTTTTACCAACAAGTCAGCAGGATGAAGCCTTATACACCTCGATGCTCATCCTGCCGAGACAAAGAGGGAAATCTGATTTCCGACAGAATGGGCATATTAGAGCGATGGGTTGAGTACTTTGATGAGCTACTGAACAACCAGAACATCGGCGAGTTGGAGGTCCCGCCAACTGAAGACGACGGACAAATACTGCCACCACCAAGTTTAGGAGAAACAGTCCGTGCAATTCATCGGCTAAAAAATCATAAGTCGCCAGCAGCCGATGGAATTACAGCCGAATTGGTTAAATATGGAGGCGACCAGTTACACCAAGTGGTTCATCAACTTGTGCTCAAGGTATGGGACAGCGAATCAATGCCTGACGATTGGCAGCGAGCCATAATCTGTCTCATACATAAAAAGGGAGATATCACACAGTGCAGCAATTATAGAGGTATCACGTTGCTGAGTACCATCTATAAGATATTCTCTACTATCTTGCTAGGCCGGATAGCCCCATACGCCCAGAACATCATTGGCCCATACCAAAGAGGCTTCACTCCAGGCAAATCAGCCACAGATCAGATTTTCTCTCTGCGGCAGGCAATGGAAAAACTGTTGGAATATGGACAACAGTTGCACCATCTGTTCATCGACTTTAAAGCCGCCTATGATAGCATAGCCAGGGTAAAACTGTACACGGCCATGAGGGAATTCGGTATCCCGACGAAATTAATAAGACTGACTAGGCTGACCCTGACCAATGTGCGAGGCCAGATAAAAGCAGCAGGATCACTCTCAAGACCATTCGACATCAACAACGGTCTACGACAAGGGGATGCGCTATCATGCGTCCTCTTTAACCTGGCCCTCGAGAAGGTGATCCGTGATGCTGAGGTGAATGCAAGAGGTACGATCCTCTTCAAGTCCACCTAACTACTGGCCTATGCTGACGATATCGACATCATGGGAAGAACCACCCGAGACGTTCAAACTGCCTTCATCCAGATCGAGCAGGCGGCGCGAGATCTTGGGCTGCACATCAATGAAGGCAAGACAAAATACATGGTGGCAACGTCAGCACCGAAGACGAATCAACCAACAACATCAAACCGCACTGGTCAAACACAAACACGAACAAGAATAAGGATAGAGGAATACAACTTTGAGACCGTTGACAATTTCTCCTATCTAGGGTCGAAAATCACAACCGATAACAACTACGATGATGAAATCCGCGCACGGTTGTTGTCAGCCAACAGAGCCTACTTCAGCTTACAAAGACTGTTCCGCTCGAAACGTCTCACCATAGGGTCAAAGCTTTTACTGTACAAGACTATGATCTTGCCAGTCCTCATGTATTCCTCGGAAACTTGGGTTCTTAGCAAGAAAAATTGCGAACTCTTGGCCGCGTTCGAGAGAAGAATCCTCCGAAGAATTTTTGGCCCCCTACATGAGGATGGACGATTCCGTAGCCTACACAATGACGAAATCTATGAGCGATACCATGACCGTCCGGTTGTGGATAAAATCCGGCTCAATAGGTTACGGTGGGCGGGTCACTTAATCCGTATGGATGAAGATGATCCCACCCGGAAAGTCTATAAGGGCAATATCTATGGTAGGAAAAGAAGACGAGGCAGACCCTGCCTAAGATGGAGCGATGGCGTGGGCCAGGACGCCAGACAGCTTTTAGGGATATCGAATTGGTGGACCTCGGCGCAAAACTGGGATGTCTGGAGTTCCTTATTAAGGCAGGCCTAGACCGGATACCGGTTGTTGCGCCGTTGATGATGATGATGAAAGACGTTGCACAAATGAAAATCTAGCCACTGAACTGAAACCATTGTTAACCTGCAGGTACTTACTACCACCACGAAAAGGGGGCTGCTATTATCTACGAACATTTTGAGAAATTCCCTTTGCTTATGGGTGCTGTTTTTCAGACCAAGAGCTTGTAACGCGGAATTCTCGATAAGTTATTTATCCAGCTAAAAGTGTGCCCCACGCTACCGGAATAGTGAATGAATGAAAGCAAATACTGCATCTTGGTGGCCCTTGCCTTCGAAAATGCATTCAATTCTGCTAGGTAGAAGCGAAACCGGGCTACTTTCTTAGCAACACCACCTACTATTTTTAACACCAAGCTTATAGCTAACTTTCACCCTCAATTAGGAACCTCAGGAACCTTAAGATAGCTACCCCGTGTTGCTGCAAAGTATTCAGGAGTTATTTCATAATGGAAAAAGGCATAGTGAGAGACCTCTAGACGCAACCGCAATTACGAGGCGAGCTCGCTAAATTGTTCGAAGGATACATTTCGGAAGGATTATATTCCGCATCATGGGAGCGGTAGCAGCGCCTCAGGATGATATACTTTCAGGCGAACTATCTTCCAATAGACCCATATATCTGACAGGCACTCTTTGGAAAATGCAAGAGCTAGTAATATACACTAGACTGCTACCAGTTGATGAGACCCAAAGAGGCCTTTCATATTGGCAGATTGGATCCTGTAATACTACAGATAAACCGTAAGTGCAATCAAATTGGCTCCAGCCTTGGCCAGGCAATTCACTAAAAAAGTATTGTCAAAACATATAGCGTGGGGGTAACTTTCAACGCCAGAAGTCCCTCACCGTTCAGAGACCAAAAAAGCTCGTCTATAAGAAAGTACGATAAAATTTTAAGTTTGCTACCAAGCACAGCAAGAGGGAGTATTACAAGGAACAGTGCTCAAAAGCAGACGTAAATACACGGGATAAAGTCCATAGTATCATATTGAGATCAAATGCCATCCGCGCCTTATTCCTCCAGCAATAAAGCGGCGCTGATAGCTTCCAGCGATTTTTAAATGGCTCGGTCATTCCTGCGGCAACTAGACGAGCAGGTGGAAATTTCAAGTAGTGCAGTAGTGCTCCATATTGAGTAAGGCCGTTAAACTGCCGGTGAAGTCTAGACCGGAGATGTTCGTTGAGTTGATCGTATCGTGTATGTCTGAGAGGGTATTTCCTACTTCATGAAAGCGAACCGAAGCTGATAATGCTGCTTAAGTTTGGTAAGCCTCTGAGTGAGCTCTGCAGATCTACATGTCTTCTACGCACTATGGGGAAAATGTTAGAACAGGCAATATATTGTTCTCGATTATGTAGACCGAATGCAGTCTTTTCAATCGGCAATATAGGGTCCATTTCCATCATTGAAGCTATCAAATCGATTATTGACTTAGTTGAAAATGCAATCTGAGACAGTGATGCTATTGAGATAAAAAGCGTATGAAGATTGATTATGGCCTCATCCGGATTTTGACGGGGTGTGGCAACAGTCAGAGGCCCAATATATAATAATTAAATCAAATCCTTCATCTGACTGTACTGCAATGGAATCCTGGACGATCCCGAGCACGGGTGCTTTAGCTTTCTGAGATTCGTGAATAAACGGGGAAACTAAGAAGAGATTCTTAGTGAAATGTTGGTATCGCGAAATCTAATGCGGAAAATATTCCCAAGCCAGCAGACTTTATGATTGGTTTATTCCAAACTAAACTGTGAAGAACTAATGGGACAAAGAAAACGTGTTCAGAAGCATTCAAATAAACGAAAGGATACCTAATTGGGGTAATTTAATTTCTCTGGAAGATTGTGATACCATACGATAGTTTGACAGGAGCAAAGGGGAGTCGGCCTGTTTCAAATGAGTAAAAATCCTACACGGTCTTTGGAAAATTTTACCCTAGCTAATAGTAATAATAATAATCGGTGACGCAACAATCCAATTGGACCAGTCCTAAACTGTGTTCGAGCACTTCATTCAAGACCGTAAAGGTACACTACAGGATTACAGTACCCTAAATCACGCAATGTGGTCAAAATTGAGCTCGCCCGAGATTATTACCCTGATTTGACTCAGGTACTAATTCACAGCTCAGTCGACTGGTATCCGACTTCAAATCACGATACAAATCCCACTGCCACCAGTGAGATTTAAACCGCGACCTTCCGTACGATAGACTTGTGGTCTAACCACTCGGATATCCGGACACTTTACCCTAGTTAGGGGAATACAATGGAAAGGCTGTCTTATAGAAAATTCTGGGCAATAGTAAGGCAACAGTATCTCCGAAGTATCCCAAGAGTTATATACACTTATAGGAAAACATAGCATGTGCGGTGGCCAGGATGATACCGTTCACAATTGTCGTGGCCGAAAAGGCTTTGCACAGAAGGTATACTATAGAAGCGTTACGTTGCCTTGGCTGTCTAGCAGAAAGAATGGTATACATCACACTAGGAAGATGTTCATATCGACTTTATTCCAAAGGTCAAGCTCTGACAGATGCGCAATGCATTTTCTCATCGACTTGAAGGCCGCCTATGATAGCATAGCCAGGGTAAAATTGTACACGGCCATGAGATAATTCAGCATCCCGACAAAATTGATAAGACTGATTCTGGCTGATCCTAGCCAATGTGCGAGGCCAGATAAAAACAGCAAGATCACAGGATGCCCTATCATTCAACCTCATTAATCTGACCCTGGAAAAAGTCATCCGCGATGAAGATATTAACGCTAGAGGCACCATCCTCTTCTCCTACTGGCTTACGGTGATATTATTGACATTACGGGAGTAACAACCCGCGACGTATAGTCTTCTTTCATTCTGTTGATAGTTTCTCCTATTGAAAATCTCAACCGATAACAAATACGACGATGAAATTCGTGACGGTTGTTGGCTGCCAACGGAAACCATTTTTGGTTACAGACGCTGTTCCTCATCTCACGATCGCGTCAAAGTTCTTATCGTACAAGCCAATAATCTTGGCAGTCCTCATGTATTCCCGGAGACCTAGGCTCCTAGCAAGAGAAGTGGGGGAGAAGAATCCTTTGAAGAATTTTTGGCCCTCTGCATGAGGGTAGACGACTCCGTACTGTCCATTACGATGAAATTCGAGAGCGATATCACGACCGTGGATAAAATCCAATTGAATAAGTTGCGCTAGGCGTGTCACTTAATCCTTATGGGTGAGGATGAGCCAGCCCGGAAATTTTATAAGGGCAATATCTAGAGTAAAAAAAGAAAACGTGGCAGACCCCGCCTTAATGGAACAATAGCGTAGGCTAGGACGCCAGACAGCTTTTAGGGATTTCGAATTGGTGGACCTCGGGACAAAACCGGGATGTCTGGAGTTCCTTATTATGGCTGGCCTAGACCAGATATCGGTTATTGCGCCCTTGATGATGATGTTGGTGCGCAAATAAAGTGGAAATTAATTATCACTTCACGCAAAGAATGTAACAAGACTCTTTTTTGTGATGAGGTGTGCAGATGTTTGGGAGGATCCAGAGCAAGTCTTTTTTTATTGCTCGCGATTTATGGGAAAGCGGTCGGCATTAGATGGTGCATCGAGGAATACAACGCTAATCCTGCAAATGCAACACTCGGAAAAAGTTTTGTATGCACTGAATAAGGTCATCAACAACGTTTGCAATGAACTGAGGAAGGCGGAACAGCGAAAGGTGATGCACACTTTGCAAACAGGTTACTCAATAGGCGGAATGTCGTTTACGGTCCTCACTCCAGCAACAGAAAGCTGTGATCAGGGTAATCTTGAAGGGGAGTTGGGCTTTCTAAATTTCCCTGCATGCCTGCAGGAATAGCGGGTGTAAAGAGACGTTTTAAAAAGGGTGGAAAGTTGAACAAGAGAGTAAATTGTAAGGTTCTGGCTTCTATAAAGCCTTAAAAATTTCGAATATCTCACAATAGCATCATTGACTACAAATTGTATCGAAAGCCAGCAGTTCGAGAAATCGAATAAACTTGGCATCCTTAGAGTGAACTTGCAGTTACACAAATATGGTCAGCCACTGGTATTGTAAAAAAAATCATTGATTAAGTCATCGCAATAATTGGCAAAATTTACTCGATTTTCAATATTAATTGCTGATAGAGATTTGCTTTTATTTCAAATAATCGTGGGATCGCACTCTAGCTTAGATTAAAGCTAAGAAAAAATCAGTAATTGTTGCTAAAAAAATACTACCATTGCAGAATAACCGAGTGACTTTTCCAGCAATAGTCGATTTCAGGGCCTCGCAATATCAGTCATTGAATTTAAAAAGCCAAAGTTTAATGTTCGTGCCAATCTTTTTCTGATATCGTAGTTTCAAAATAGACAGAACAATTTTCATGTGGACACCGATCTGCACCTCATTAGTCACATATTCATTCCCACACGGCCACAACTAGCAAAGCAATTACAGCGACGTGACTCCATCCATTGCACTAAAATCAAAGTCAGTGTCTACCTATTAATCGAAATTATTGAATTTATGATTGCTGACCTATTGATGACCCAAACTTTTCAGCACACTCGTGTACTACCTCCGACTTGTATTGCACCACTGACCGAGAAATTGATTTGCTGAGATAATTTGGCATCTTTAACTTGACCAACTAATCAGTAGCCAGTCACTGTGGTTTCTAGATAATAATTGTCAATTAAAAACTCCACTGAAAACTTAGCCTTCTCGTAATTCAGCAATAAATCAAATGGACTCAAGTGGAGTTATTTCGGAATAACATTGAAGGGTCTCATTAACCCTGTGCGATAGATAAACTCAGTTTTCTCGTCCCCGCTGGATGCCACGTGTTTGTTTCAAATGGAGATAGAAAGGCAACCAAAAGCTTAGTTTGTACTCCTTGTGAAATTATGTATCTTCAATCTTGTTACAAAAGGCTGATTGTCAACATATTTGGAAATTCTTCGCTTGCGTAATAATTGTATGCAAATAGATGCTTATTGGTACAATGTATCAATTTTCCAATAAAAGAAAGTTGGGGCTACTACTCGACATCTACGTACGTATCTGCCATCATTGTATAAGCAGCACCGCAACATCAGAATCAATAACAAGATCAATTATTATCCCGTGTTCCTATCGACCAATCTGTAGTACGAAATAAGTAAGTACAATCGTAACAACGTTACCTGCTTTATCGAGTGCCCAAGACGCGAATGAATATGTTAGGAAATGCGATTGGAAACGACTTAACTCCAGATAGGACGAAACCTCGTTGGATTTCAATTTTCTATTGGTTCGGTGTCTGAACTCGAGATGCTCGGATAAGATGTAGTAGATCCTTTCACTTTCGGTCGAAACAAAGGTGAGACATAAACTCATTTTCGTTTCGGCACAGCAATCAATCACTCGGATCGCGAACACTTTCGTTTGATTTTTTCATATCGGGAACTATCTACAAGAAGTATTTAACTTGTTACCGACTGTCGTTCGTGCTACTTGCCAAGCTACTACCGCCGCGGTACTCGTGGAAGCTGCAGAAAAATATTGATGAATGCATTAAGAAAACCTGGTGAATGTGGTACCTGTGCATACTTTGCGCTCCAAATGCACATCATGGTAAACTTGAAAGTTAGCATTATTCTAGCCACGTGTGGAGTGAATGCTTGAGATGCTCATAAATTCAAGAATTCGACCTTTTGAACCTGAAGCGCTGCATCATCAGAAAAACAAAAGTACGGAAGGACAGTCAGCAATGGACGAAAAAATGAAAGTATTACCTCCGAAGCTTTTGTTCTTGAGCTGCTTAGTTTCTTAATCAACTTTCCCAAAGGCGTGATAAATTACCACTTTCTCTCAAAAAATTCGCAAACATTTCTCCTCGTCACCTAGATACCTCATGATCATAACATTTGATTTTAGAATATGCAAGATAGATATAATTCGATAAAAAAACAGTATCGGGTAATATTAAAACGAGAATTTAATGCTGAGAAATACTAAACAAATATTTGGACAAGAAAAGTGCAGAAATCACCATCGAATCCATAGGTTTTGGTGGATTGTCCAGCACAATTTTATCGAACAAACCTTCGTCGGAATAGTGTATCTTTCTCAATTTTGGGTAATTACAGGTAATTTCTGCCTTGCAAATAATTGCAATTGAGTGTTTTGTTGTCAACAAATACGACGGTTATTTCGCACCACTATACCAATGAATTTCAACCCCGATATACCTTTTGCAATTTATTGGGGTTAAATCAGGAAAACTAATATCGGAATTTCTTTTTGTTTCATTAGCACCTCTCTTCAAAGTCATGTGTGCGTTCATAAGTATACAATCACTAAAGGATTTGAAGATTGCTTCCTTATTCTCAGTTATGATCTACCTTGTCGTGGTAAGGGCGCTCAGTAACTAAGATCCTCTAAGAAACCTCAGTAGACACCTGCATCTCAGCGGGAATCAATATGTCAAAGCCAAGTTGTGACTACCCTGCCTAGGGCTCAATGGTTACAGGGGTTAATACGTGGCCGCGAATGATGAACTCTGGGTACCAGGTGACTCCTAATTTTAACTGGCCTTGTCTCAGCAAAAAGGGGCTCTGCCGGTATAGACATATTTTCCCCCTTTAAACAAAGTCACCTGCTGATCCGTATTTTGCAAATTAACATGCACCGGAGTGCAACCTCTCACCAGTTGCTAGCACAGTTCGCTGCAGAAGTAAATGCTAATCTAGTGCTGATTAGCGATCAATACCGAAACAAGGACCCGGTCTCATGGCATCTCGACGCATCGGGCGTCGCTGCCATCTGGGTTCTCGACGACGTTCGACTTTTTAATGAGCATATTAAACTTTTAAAGTTAATTCCCTTTTCCGGGTAAATTTTGTGGAAATTCCTTTTCTGGGTAAATTCTTTCTTTTAAAATTGTTTGTTCATATCAAGATTAAGTATGAATAGAATTATTACAATAGTGCAGTTACTTTCAATTACGAAAATCTTTATCAAACTAACTTGTCTAGAAAAATGCAACAAATTAATTAAAATAATTATACAATACTTTTGAATCGTCACGCAGAGGCGACTCATTCGCAAATTCATTTCATATCACATGTTTTCAACTTCACTATGCGAGAGTACGTGTGATCACGCCGGCGGTTGGAGCAGAAAAGAGATGTGGACTCCTTTACCGCTGGCTCTCCACCCTAGTGGCGGGTTCTAGAAAAGCTGCGGAAAGCGGTGGCAGCGTCATTCACCCGTTCGTATCAACAACACTCGAAATAAATTTCGAATGTTGTTAATCCCGCTACGCCACAACTTCGTGTTTTTACCGAAGGCCGAAAGAACGGGTTTGTTTGGATCCGGTGTTTAGAGATAACGTTTTTTAGCGTTTACTTGACGCCGAACGAGACAATGCCGAACTTTCAGCGCCGGCTTGATGCCCCGAGGACGCCGTTTCGAGCACGGAGGCACGAATCCTGGTAGGCGGTGATTTTAATGCCAGGGCCCTTGAATGGGGCATGCCTCAGTCAAACTCTAGAGCGAAACGGATTCTGGAACTGGTGGTGAAAACCGGGCTAGTAGTTTTAAACACCGGATCCACGCCAATATTCCGTGATCACCAGCACATCGCGTTCGAAGTGGTTGACGCTCCTTACCGGCGAGCACCAGCGCGATGCTCCCCCTGACTGTGGAATCTTGCGAGGGTGAACATTGGGAAGTTCGTTGAAGCCAGCGCCGACAAGCCTTCTATGGACTGGCGGACAGCAGAAATTGCCGACCTACGTTGCCGTTTGGCATAACGTTTGCACGCGAACGAGGAGGCATGTGTCATAAAGGCACAGTTTAAATCAGCAAAAAGGGGACTCCGCAGCGTTATAAATAGAAACAAAGCTCGCAGCTGGCAGAACCTTGTCCACGAGGTGAATCAGGACGCGTGGAGACTTGGCTATAAGCTTACCACCCAAAAAATCCGATACCGACCAAATGGGCCGCATTGTGCGGGCATTGTTCCTCAGACACCCTGTACGGGTTGATGTCAATAGCGCGGAAAATGTCGAGGATAGCCCCCTTTTCACAATGAGAGAGTTCGAAGAAGCGTTGCTCACTATGAAAAACAAGAAGCCGCCCGTTCTGAATGGCATCCCAGCGAAAGTTTACAAACTGGTGTTCTGTCAAAGGCCCGACCTGCTGTTTGAGGCGTTCAACGCTTGCTTGAAGGAGGGCATTTCTCCTTGCCGCTGGAAAGTGACCAGACTCGCGCTGATCAGCAAGGGTAAAGGAGACCCGGAGCTCTCGTCTGCATACCGACCACTGTATATGCTTGACACGGCCGGGAAAGTGCTCGAGAAGCTCATCTGGAGTAAACTCGCTAAAGCGATCTGCGCTGCCGGGGACTTATCCCCAAGGCAATCCGGGTTCAGAACCGGGAGATTCACAGTGGATGCTATTCTTCAGGTTCATCGAGCCGAGGCCCACAGCTGTCGATTTCGACGGATAGTGCTCCTCATAACGCTTGATGTCAGAAATGCCTCCGTAAGATGGACAGATATGCTAGACACGTTAGAAAATTCATTCCGCGTGTCAAGCTATCTCTTGCGGATATTGAGGGATTATCTGAAAGACCACTCCCTGCTTTATGAGACACCATAGGGCCAGAGGAGGATGGAAACGGCGAATGTTGGAAGCCCCATATCTACTAGGAGATGTCTTCTTATGGAAGGGGGGGAGGGCTATGCCCTTGACAAGGAGCATGAGCGCTTTTCTCAAGTGCAGAGGCGGGGAGCTTTGCTAGTGGCGGGAGTGATCCCCGTTGCCCTGCTTGCCAAGGAGCGCAAAGTTATCTACCGCCGTAACGACGAGAACTTAAGGGTCGTCAACGCACCCTTACTGAGTGACAACTTGGCAAAATTTGCTAAGGGGCAGATAGAAAATTTAGACCCGTGGTTGAACCGAAAGCACAGTGAGATTGATTACTTCCTTACCCAACTTCTAAGTAGTCATGGAAGTTTTCAGTCTTACCTGCACAGGATTTGGAAGGCGCGATCTCCTGATTGTGTGTTCTGCAATGGTGTGGCGGACGGCGCTGAAAACACTTTTTCTCTTGCGAAAGGTGGGACGGTTTTCGTCAGCAGCTTTATGTAGACACAGGGGAGCTCTGTCCCGACAACATTGTGAGAGAGGTGCTAAAGAGCGCTGGCCGCTGGAATCGTGTTGCGCATTATGTTCGGGCTCTTCTTATTGCGAAGAAGATTGAACTCGACCGGCGGAGGGACTGGATGGTAAGCGATTCCTTGAACTAGCAACTCCCTTCCTCCCCTCCCCTCTCGTTAGTGAAAGGGATTCCCTGACTTGAAAGCTCCCAAAGCAAGTTGACCGGGAGGGCTAGCCCGAAGTAATGTGTCAAACGGTTCCAGGCTAGTTCTCTAATGACAGGGAGGTGTTTAGTTGGTAATCCGACAGTGTATTGTTATGGGAGTCCAACACTCTGCTCGTAAACGCACTCACCTATCCTGCCCCCAAAAAAAAGCTGAAGGAAAAGACGATAGGCCGGCAACTTTCCTACTATAGGCGTTCCTGTACCAGATATAAACAAAATTCGGGCATAAACGGGTAGCCGACTCTACTGCGGCCCGTCACTTTATAGGTGTCAACTCTTGGAAAACCTCAGTGATAGCAAGGAAAAATAATATCAATCCTGTAACCCTGGCGGACTCCGTTTTGGGTCTCAAAATCTTCTGATATTTTACCTCGGTGCAGCAAGTGACATTTTGCGCCATTATATGTTGCTTTGATAATAGCTATTATTTTCCCCGGAACACCCCTCCTGCGATGAGCACTCCAGATACACGACCTGCTCATGCTATCGAAAACTTTCTCGAAGTGGATAAAATGTAGGTGCAGTAAAGATTTAAATTCCGCGTACTGTTCCGTCCAAATGATGATTATGGTGTTGATGTGATCACTACAGGAGGATCCGCAGCGGAAACCAGCCTCTTTTGTGCCTCTCAAGCTTTCGAGATGTTCTTTAATGGGTTCCAGGATCATTTTAGCTATTATCTTTGAGACGGCAGGGAGGACGCAGATTGCCGCACTCAAAACAGGTCCTCTTCTTTAGGGTTTTTACTATCATTCCCTTCTTCTACTCTCTGAAATTCCGCCTTACGAGTGGAATTAGCAGATCTGCACTAACTGCAGGTGCAGCGATAAATAACTGGGGAGACCGCCAAGTCCAGCGTAATACAAAACTCTGTTATCACGGCGTATAATACACTGAACTTCCTGGGGTTTCGCTCGTTATCGGAGTTTAAGCCCGTGACGCTTGCCATAATTCGTAGCGACCTGCAGAATTTTCAAACTTTTACGATCATTGATCTGCTACCACAATTCCGCATTCAGCCAGATCTTGTCACCCCCTTCGGGACGTGGTCGACGGCCAGTGTACCAGCCCAGAAAAGAGTATTTTTTATGGCCGCCAAATGCTCATCGACATTTTCAGGCGGATTATTTATCATAGTATATCTGCCGTTCTACCACTATATCGGAAGTCTCCGTTGATGGATGCGACTGTGTAATTGTGAGGCTTCTCAACATCTTGTAATTACAAGTCTGTCAGAAACCAGCTCCTAGACCAAGAGAGTGCGCCTTGCCGTAGCGATCAGAAACGATCAGACACCAAATTTGCGTCCACAACTTGGATTTCCAGAGTACAAAAGCACACTGCCATTATTATGGCAGGATGGAGAGAAGTACTCTCCAGAGTCCTACTATCTTACTTCGCGTAAGCCCAAATTGTCCAGCTTATATGGCTGGAATCCGCGCTTGGAATCCAGAAACCAATCATAGTCCGTTTTTGATAGCCAAACGTCTTTGGCGTTGTTGACGTTTCGGTAGCAGTAAAGTTTCAAAATTTGCAAATTTTTAGTCGCCTCTTACGACAAGCAGAGAAGATTTGTGAAGTGCATTGTTAACCCCCAACTCGCAGGGCAAAAAAAAAATGAATTAGAACGCTTCTGTACCTTGGATGCATCTGGCTCATAGTGCAAACATCTTCCCCCAATTTCGAATCAATAGGTTTACTTTCTACAGTTTTACAGATAAGTAGCCAGACTGCTTTCGGGAAGTTATCAGATTCTACACTACAGTTTGCATGTGGGTTGTCATGAGAGTATTATCGAAATGCTGGTTGAAGGGCCATCTACATTACAATTCGTTAGGCGATGGGAAATATTAAAAAATCATGATCATCATCAACGACGCAACAACCGGTATCCGGCCTAAGCATGGCTTAATAAGAAACTCCAGACATCCCGGTTTTGCTCCCAGGTCCACCAATTCAATATCCCTAAAAGCTGTCTGGTATCCTGGCATACGCTATCGCTCCATCTTAGGCAGATTCTGCCTCGTCTTCTTTTTCTACCATAGATATTGCCCTTATAGACTTTCTGGGCTGGATCATGTTCATCCATACGGATTAGATTGCAACAGCAATGGGATCAGTCAGAAAAGGGTCGTAGGACTTGCAGGCTGATCCCTTCTATCAGGGGTGGCTAGACAGAAAGCATCTGGAGATTAAGTGACCCGCCCACCGTAACCTATTGAGCCGGATTTTATCCATAATCGGACGGTCATGGTATCGCTCATAGATTCGTTCGTTACTTCCAACAACCATTACTTACTTCTGACTGAATAATCTGCAGTCCGTTATCATTGGTATCCCTATGTAAGCTATGGGAGCCGACGTATCGCCTGAATAGGGCTCCTTCCCTACTTGACTGTTGAAAACTCCAAGAATGATTTTGATATCATACTTGGGACAGGCTTCGATGGTCCGCTCAACTGCCTCGTAGAAGGTATCCTTCTCTGACTCTGAAGTGTCCTCTGTAGTGGCGTGAACGTTTATGAGGCTTATATTTCTAAACTTGCCTCGCAAACGCAAATCCGATAACAGTAGGTTTCATTTCTTGGCTGACTAAGAAGCCTACTCCGAGTATATGGTTTACTGGATGGCCGCTATAATATATGGCCCTTCTCTAGAAAACCGGTCCCTGTCCATCGCATCTCTTCCAACGTTGTTACATCAGCCTTATATTGGAACATGGTATGGGATAGCTGCTCAGCAGCATTCGGTCTGTACAGGGAGCGCACGTTCCATGAGAAAATGTGCAAATCGTTAATTCGTTGTCGTTGTGAGGTTCGTTGTTGTAAAATTCATCCTGTCAAAGGCTCCTTTCGTGGCTTCGTAACTTCGGTTTTCCATGTAGAGTTGTCAGCCCTACCCGATCCCTAACCTGGAGGACCAGTTAGTATAATTTGTCCTGTTTTTAGGCGCGGGAGACTCGTCTTCATCCTTTTCCGTCTGCAGGTTTTCATAAAGAAAGAACTGCCAGCGATCACCACATGGAGATGGAGATAGGGTCTGGTAGTAGAGCTGTTGGTGTTGGTTCAGCAGGCGTTTCACAGGTTTTTTGCTCCATCATGGGTACCAATCCACGTTTCGTCCTGGGACCTATACTACTCTTTGACCGCCCCTCTGGTGTCATGCAGACCATTAATTCTTGATTTACTAAAGTGGCCATTGGTGTGTTCTCAGCAGTGATGCTAAACTCTTCTATGCATGACAATTTGCTTCATGTGCTGCGTTCGAATCTCCTTTCATAACTGAATATTCGATGACGGCAACTAGAGGGAATCTGCTACTGCGAATTGACAAGCTTTTAGGTGTGCACGTAATTCCCCAATATTCGTTTGTTTGCCCAATATTTGTGGACTAGTTTTTTGCTTTGGAATATGCCTGAGGGAAAGTACAAACCATATCTACTGCCTAAGCCGCAGCAAATCTTTGAAAGTATTTTAATGATTTCTACGAAATTTTTAAGAAGCTAAGTAAATAGGGAATATGAGAGATAATCAAGCACAACGATATACCAGATACTATGAACTCTTCGATCGGTAACTCTGTTTTTTATGTCGAAAACTTTACTATCCATTACAGGAGTTGCTCTATTTTACGTTACCGTTCCTAAAGAAGCGTATATTCCAGCAGAATAAGGTTACGCGAGTTATTATCATACGCATTGCAATACAAATTTACATGCCTTCGTGATCACTAGAATCAGCTTTTAATCTCATGATTAATTCATGATATATGTAACTCAACTTGAAGCTCTAGTTAGCATTTTCCTTATACGCCCATTAAAAATGTGTATGTTTGTCATCCCAGCGACCACTGCAGTCTCTATTAGTTATTAGAAGGCTTTCCGAGACATTTCGAAAGGTCTCTTTCTCATACCATCTGCGGTAATTGTATAATATCAATTCTTCAGGTATTTATAATAATTAATGCTTTTCTAGACCTTCGATTGCATCGAGCGTTATTTATGATGTGTTAATAAAAAATCAACGGGGTGGCTATTAGTTACAGTTCTTCCTATTGCAAACTGCTTAGAATTCCGCATAATGCATGAATGGCCTTAATTGGGCATGGCTATGCGACAGAAGAAATGCATTTAATCGCCAGGCGATAATTTGAAAGTGTGAAATTGTTCTTATGTAAGAAGCACGGAATTATGCCTCGGGTATAACCGTTTTAAACGTAGTCGTTCCCCAAACATTTCGATACATTTTCCTTCTAAAATGTCAAATTTTTCTTAATCGAAAAGCATTCAGGTGGTCAAAAGGTAGTATAGGAGGCAGGGCGGAACGTGCATTGGGTCCCACGATGGAGCGTAAAACCCGGGAAACGCTTGTTGAACCAACTTCAACGGCTCTATTACCAAACCCTATCTTCACCTCCTCCTGGGAGCGCATTTTCTCATGGAACGCGCGCTCCCTGTAAATCGTTAGAGGAGATGCGTTGAACAGGGACCGGTTTCCAGTAAACCATGTGCTCGGAGTAGGTTTCTTAGTCAGCCAAAAAATGAAACCTGATGTTATCGGCTTAGAAAACATAGCGAACGGCTATGCACTCTGCGCTTGCGTGGCAAATTTGGAAATATAAGCCTCCTTAACGTTCACGACCCTACAGAGGAGACTGCAGAGTCGGAGAAGGATGCCTTATACACTTACAAGAGGGAAATGGATGCCGCAATAACCGCAGTCAACAGAAGACCTGGATATGAAGCATCAAAAAATGATCTTCACAACCACCTGAAGAACGTTATTATAAATACGGCCCAAATCATATTTGGCCCCAGCCGTAAAAAGTGTCGGAACGGCTGATTTGACGATGAATGTAAGCCAGCAACCAAACGGAAGAATGCATTCTCAAAGGACACGGGCACGCGTGGAGAGTTACCACGAACTCCGTCGAGCGGAGAAGCGACTTAACAGATGGAAAAAGGAAGCCTGCGAGAACCAACAGGTCAGTGAACTCTAAACGTACAGGGAACAACCGCACTAGGCGCGGAAGTTTCACCAACAAGTCAGCAGGATGAAGCCTTACACACCTCGATGTTCATCCTGCCGAGACAAAGAGGGAAATCTGATTTCCGACTCTTAACGTACGGCTCTATTGTATGATGGTAGGTTTTGAGGAAAAAATACAATAGGTTGAAGCTTAATAGAATTCAAAGAACCACGTGTGCAGATGCTACTGGAGCTCTGCAATCCTGCCCGGCAGGTGCTCTCAATGTACTCCTGCATCTCCTCCCCATAGACCTCCACATTAAACACGTTGCAGTGTGTTGTGCCGTCAGACAAAGTGAGTCCAGATACTGGGCATCGAAGTCCTACGGCCACAGCAACATCCTAGATGAAGTACCTCCGGAAATCTGGGCATTCCCCACGGACTATGCCACACGCAAGCTGAACTTCACGAGCAACTTTGCTGTGGACTTTCCAATCAGGACAAAGTGGAAGACCGGCGGCGTGTTGCAAGGTTATGACACAGTTTTCTTTAGGGACGGATCAAAGATGGCCTGTGGAGTCGGCGCCGGGGCTTTCTCGAATACACACAGTGTATCCAAGTCATTTGGTCTGCCAGGTTTCGTCAGTGTATTCCAGATGGAAGTACTGGCGATACTGGAAGTCTGTCGGAGCGTAACATAGCCATCTTCTAGGCTGGTGGGGCAATACAGAGACGCGCTGAACCGTTTGGGCGGCACGCTCAAGGCCACTGTTCTCTGGTTTCCCGGGTATAGGAACATAAAGGAGAATGAGCGGGCTGACGGATTGGCCAGGTGAGGCTTTGCTCTTGGCAGTCCTTCGGCGAATACAGTCGTTGTTCCGCTGGCGGCTATCGGGGCCCGAGTCTTCTCGCACTACCTATCATCCGCGGGCCTAAGATGGCGACGGCTTACGAGCTGTGCCAAGTCAAGGAGAATTTGGCCCGCTTATATGCCATACGCGTGCAGATGCATTCAAGATTACGACGATCTGCACGGGGCATTGGCCCATAGGGGACCATGCTGCTAGGTTCGGCATACCTTACAATTCGCATTGGCGAAGTTGCGGAGAAGGAAGGAAAACTCTCATGCACTTTTTCTGCGATTGCCCAGCTCTGGCTAGAGTCAGGCTGCGGACACTGGGTAAATCATTCTTTGGGGACCTCACAGAGATTTCTAGCTGCAGGGTAGGAGAGCTGCTTTTTTTCGTGAATGCTAGGAACTGGCTCTGAAGATCCGAGTCGGCTGGATTCCGCCTCTCTATTTCTATAACAATAGTCACGGTCTTAGGAGTTTGTGGTATCAAAACGGCGAACCAAAGCGCTAATTGGGATCCTCGGAGCGGCCACTGATACCTACCTACCTTCCTGATTTCTGACTGAATGGGAATATTCGCGCGATGGATTGAGTACTTTGATGAACTACTGAACAAACAGAACATCGGCAAGTTGGAGATCCCGCCACCTGAAGACGACGAGCAAATACTGCCACCACCAAGTATAGAAGAAACAGCCCGGCTTAAAAATCAGGAGCCGCTGGAATTACAGTCGAATTGATTAAATATGGAGGCGACAAATCACACCAAGTAGTTTATCGACTTATGCTAAAGGCGTGGGACAGCGAATCAACCCCTGGCGACTGGCAAAGAGGCATTATCTATCTCATACATAAAAAGGGAGATATCACATCGTGCAACAATTATAGAGGTATGACGTTGCTGAGTACCATCTATAAGATATTCTCCGCTATATTGCTGGGCCCGATAGCCCCATATGCCCAGAACATCATACAACATACCAAAGTGGCTTCACTCCGGGCAAATCAGCAACAGATCAGATTTTCTCTGCGGCAAGCGATGGAAAAATTGTTGGAAGATGGACATCAGTTGCACCATCTCTTCTTCGACTTTAAAGCCGCCTATGACAGCATAGCCAGGATAAAACTGTACACGAGCATGAGAGAATTCGGTATCCCGACGAAATTGATAAGACTGACTAGACTGACTCTGACCAAAGTGCGGGGTCAGATAAAAGCAGCAGGTTCACTTTCAAGACCATTCGACATCGACAAGGGGATGCCCCATCATGCGTTTTCTTTAATCTGGCCTCCGAGAAAGTGATCCGTGTTGAGGTAAATGCTAGGGGTATCATCCTCTCTATGTCCACGCAACTACTGGTCTATGCTGATGATATCGACATCATCGGAAGAACGACCCGAGGCTTACAAACTGTCTTCATCCAGATCGAGCAGGCGGCGTTCGGCACGAGATCTCGGGATACTCATTGCTGCAAGTGATACCTCGTTCGAACGGACAGGCGTCCCAGATTCAGAAAATGCAATAGTTTCGCCCTACGACACCGGAAATGCGAGATATTGCGAAAAAACCACGGCCGGAGGAGCGGTCCGAAATCGAGCAAAATGTAAAAATTTCCACGACCCACGGGTTGTAAATATATTCAAAATGAGGGGAAATGCAAAATCGTCGGAGTGTTTCACCCGAGGTTTCTTTCGGACGGGGAAGCGGCCCAGAATCATCAAATGAAAGAATGTTCACGGTACGACACCTGAAACGCGAGATATTGTCAAAATATGTTGCTGGTGGGCCTGGCCGAAATCGCGGAAAATTGAGTTTGGTGGGTTCACTGCCATAGGGGAAAATAGTCCTTCGTTCGCTATACTCCATTTTGGTCCCTATAATTGTCTATGCGAGCAGAGATGCCACGCTTGGTAGTTTCGTACAAACCCGTATGTGAATTTGTTTTCGAACCCGGAAGCAGGTCAGGTATTTATCTCAACTGGACTTAAGGGTCTGATTGCGTTGATCATACTTCGAGCCCTACCAAGGTTAATGGCGGGACGGATGCAGTTCTAACATTAACCTAAGAGCCGTTTGCACGAAATGTCATTCTGGTGTAATAAAGTAACAGAATATTGTCAACTCATCTGGAAGATATTCCGAATCGTTTGCCAACTTATGGTTTTATACTATGCTGGGTTGTTGTGGTCGTCGCCCCTCACATTAGTACACCACAAGGCTAACTGGTGGTTATGCAGGGCTACCAACTAGGAGGTGTGAGTCTACTTGTTTCCGAAATAGCAAAGACCGTTGCGAAGCACAACTTTGCCTTGTCTGTTCGAGGCTGTTGGGCAAATAGTAAATACCCCTTGTACGCGCATAATAATGATTTGTACCAAGCTCTGAATATGGTGCGAAATGGAAATGGAAACGTAATTTAAAATACATATGTCTTTCAGAGTTCTTAACCGGGGACCTTGTGGCCATCCAAGTCTCATTGGAAGCTGGGAGGAGCACTCGAGAGGCAGTTGTAGCATCGGGATACTTCCCAGGAGACGAGAGCCGGGCTCCACCGGAACAAGTCGCAAAGCTGACGAAGTATTGCGAGGAGAGGGCGTTACCACTTCTTCTCGGCTGCGATGCCAACGCCCACCACGAAGTGTGGGAAAGCAGCGACACTAATCGTAGAGGTGAGTACCTTCTCGAATTTATTCTTAGCAATAAGTTAGAAATATACAACGTAGGGAACACTCCAACATTTATGATCAGCACCAGACAGGAGGTACTAGATATAATTCTAGGAAATACCCTAATGAAGGGGATGGTCAGGAATTGGAGGGTGTCGGATGAACTCTCATTGTCTGATCACAGGATAATCAGATTCGACATTGAGGGTAACTCCGAAATAAAAAGAATAATAAGGAACTCCAAGAGAACGGATTGGGAATCCTACACAACGCACTTCAGCATCAACATTGTCCACCTTCAAGGGGGTGGTGACATCAGGAGCGAACTGGAATTAGAAACGGTGGTGGAAAACCTCAACACAATCGTCATTGACGCATATGAGGCCAGCTGTCCGGCCAAGATAGTCAAGTCATCAAGGGATGTACCATGGTGGAACAACAACCTAGCCAGAATGAGAACAGAGGTACGAAAACTCTTTAACCGGGCAAAACAAACCGGGGACTGCCGGAGGTATAAAAATGCTCTGACTGCGTATAGCAACGCGATCAGGGAAGCGAAACGGAACAGCTTTAGGGAATTCTGTGAAGGGATTGAACAAATCACACAAGTAACCAGGCTGTATAAGGCTGTAGCCAAAGACGGGGGAATATCCTCTGTCTGCTTGAAAAAGGAAGATGGGACATTCACCGAGAATGAGGAGGACAGGGTACACCTGCTTCTCTGAACTCATTTCCCGAGGTCCTACCCCTCGGTGCCAGGCGATAACAATCTGCCTGACACCCCAACAACGAATAAAAGGGGAAGGAAAGAGAGCTGGAAACTAGCAAAAGAGGTATGCTCAGAAGCTAGGCTAGAATGGACAGTGGGAACTTTTAAACCAATGGAATCTCCCGGAGTAGACGGCATTTTCCCAGTACTTATCCAGAGAGGCCTAGGAATTATCTTAGAGTCTCTTCTGAGGGTGGTAAGGGGGAGCATCGCACTGGGTTACATACCAAGGGCATGGAGACGGGCAAAAGTGGTCTTTATTCCGAAAGCGGGTAAAAAGGATCCTTTTCACACTAAATCTTTCAAACCAATTTGCCTAACATCGTTCGTACTCAAAACGGTGGAGAAGGTCATAGACAACTATATTAGAACTAACGTTCTAAAGCGTAATCTCCTACATCACTGTCAACACGCTTTCCGGGCAGGACGGTCAACTGAAACTGCTCTGTATCAGCTGACAGAGGTACTACGGGACGCCATAGAAACAAAAGATATTGCACTGTGCGCGTTTTTGGATGTCGAAGGAGCATTCGACAACACATCGCACACAGAGATACAGGATGCCCTGAGCCGCAAAGGAGTGGGAAACACCCTGGCTCTCTGGATGGGCAAAATGCTAGAAAGCAGACAAATAGAGGTACAAACAGGTACAAATTCTATTATCATGAACACCACTCAAGGTTGTCCACAGGATGGAGCACTATCGCCGCTGATCTGGAGTATGGTAGTGGATGAACTCCTGGACGTGTTAACTAATACTGGAATACAAGTCCAGGGCTACGCGGACGACATTGTTTTAATCTGTAGGGGCAAATATGAAGATACCCTATGTGATAGAATCCAAACTGGATTAAGGGTTACTAGTGCCTGGTGCAGGAAGGTGGGACTGCGGATCAACCCAACCAAAACCACCATAGTACCATTCACCTGGAAGCCATAACCTGAAAGCCATAACATTACATGATATGAAGGTGAAACGAGAAACAGAGGTCAAATATTTTGGAATCACGCTAGATCAAAAATTACTCTGGAAGACACATGTCGGAAACACTTGTCTGAAAGCCACGAGGGCTCTGATGACTTGCAGATCAATAGCAGGAAAAAAATGGGGTTGCAGCCCGACGATACTACTTTGAATATATACTGCAATAGTAAGGCCAATGATTACCTATGGAGCGGTAATCTGGACAGAAAAACCCAACTCAGCACACAAACCAGGGAACTACATAAGCTCCAAAGGCTGGCTTGCGTGTGTATCAGTGGGACAATGAAGACATGCCTAACGGCATCCCTGGAGGTGCTTCTGGGATTAACCCCTCCCCATCTGCACATACAGATGCATGCAAGGAGATCAATATTCAGGATGGCCAGTAGTATGAGTGAGGCGGGGAGCTGCCTTAATCGAAGGAAGATTGATATCCTTTCTAGGCGGTATCCCGAATTACTGATACCGAGGGACAACATGACAACGAGGTTTCACTTCGATAAGAAGTTTGAGGAGTAACAAGGCAAACTGGGAGAGCGTGGTTGCGACGTACGGCTTAAACCAGCAACTGATTACTTGGTACACTGACGGATCCCTCACAGCAGAGGAAGCGGGTGCCGATGTCATTGGTCCAAGGAAAATGTACTTTGAGCCAATGGGCAGGTACACTAGCATATTCCAGGCGGAAATATACGCCATAGACAAATGTGCCTCCTTTAATCTGCAAAGGAACTACAGGGGGCAGAACATAGCTATTCTCACCGACAGCCAAGCAGCGATCAAGGCACTTAGGTCCAACCAGGTGAACTCTAAATTGGTATGGGAATGCCTTGAGAGACTGAATACAATCGGCTCGTCCAAGAAGGTCTGGATACTTTGGGTTCCAGGCCATGCTGGGTTGGAAGGCAATGAGGCAGCGGATGAACTAGCCAAGAAGGGAGCAGGGATGCCTTTACACGGCCCAGAACCCTTCTGTGGAATCGGAAACGGTTTCATGGCTATGAATCTAAGAAACGAAGAGAAACGGTTGAAGGAACTATTTTGGGCGGGCCTACCAGGGATGGAGCAGTCCAGGGTGCTTATTGGGGGATACGAACCCATGCGTACAAAGGATTGCTTAAACCTCACCAAAAAGAACCTCCGAATCATAGTGGGAATTCTCACTGGTCATTGTCGGCTGAACTATCACCTAGGGAAGCTAGGAATATCTACGGACACTGCCTGCAGGTTTTGTGAGGAGGAAGACGAAACCTCTATACACGTCCTGGGACAGTGTCCGGCACTTGTGCAAAGTAGGTCGATACATCTGGGAAAACACTTAATACCAGATGCAAAGCTAAAACTTCTGGAAGTGGGGAACATACTAAAGTTCCTTACGGTTACAGGCCTGCTTGAGATACTATGATCAACAGGTACACTATAACCAGTAAAAGGGGCACAATGGTTCTTCAAGGACGCGGTGCGATTTTCCCTTAACAGAATAATAATAATAATGGTATACGCAATTGTAACTTAGCAATGAGGGGCAAAGAAATCGAGTGGGAAACTTTTATTTAACTAACCCTGAAAAATTATGTATTATCTATTATATACCACCAATTTTCTGCTCGTCAGATTTTGTATCAGACCCTCTTTACGGCAAAAAAGCTCTCACCCTTATATATATATTTCAAATTTATTAAACGTATTTTTGATTCATGGAAGAAAACACTGATTCTGATTGTTCACACCGCAGCAGGTTTAACATGGCGATGTAGACCCTCATGACAGCATCGTCATGTGTATTTTTTTCCTGAGAGTCCGCAATTTATTTTGAAGAAGATAAACTCGAGAAACAAACAGGTTCTCAAAAAAATCTTCTGCCATAATTTACGTGTCAGCGCCAGAGATAATTCGTGAAAAGTACGAAAATAATAAGGTAGAGATAAAGGTAAGGAACTTAATGAGGTTAAAGATGGCAAGGTGATATTAAAGTAATGACGAGGGAGAAGGTATTGATTGCATGCGCAATTGTGAACGTAAGGATATAGTCGAGTGAAGATTTCCGTCGAAGTCGCAGTTTTTATGAAGCACTTTCATTTCACCATGGTTAACTGACCTTGAGCTGTAAGCTGTGAAGTTAAATATGGGTCAGTTGAAACACAAGTTAATGAAGTGCCCTTCAATGCTCAATGAATGTAAGGAAAAGGTGTTGGACCCTCTGGGAAAAAATCTATTGTAAGTCGGTATATCCATCAGAAGGAGGCAAAAATGAGGCAACATTACAACGCACCAAATATTTGTTACGCGCATTTTCATGATATGCAGGCAGATAAAAAGGTAACATTTGACATCCTAACGCGATACTGAGGGCCTAAAATATCTTTGAGAAAAAGCTCGAAAATAGACTACAAACCTAACTACTGGGAGTACAAATGTATTCATCTATTCGAACGTAACTTATGTAATGCACACCTCAGTGCGAGCAACAAATATCGATCGATCAAACTAATTGTCCAACTAAAAACTTTCTATTTTCGATTGAACTGTTCATCGCTGTGACAGTTTTCCAGGCAGAAGTCTCAAGATCTGCCTCCGACAAAACTAAATCTTATGCAAATGTCTTCTTTCGCCTTTCCCCGCAATTGGAGATATAATTTTCCTGAATTTGAATGACAGTTATTCCATTTCATTCGAGGCGTCAAAAAATCTGAAAAGCATGGGCCGAGGAAACTTTCATTTGCGACGATCGACTAACTTGAAAGACAGGTTGTCTTGCAATGAAGCAATTCATTCATTCAATGTGTTTTGTACTTTATGAAGTATCATTTCAAGTGCAATTTCTTCAGATACATTAGCTGGAATATAATGAGATCGATTTCGCATTTGCATGCCTTACTTCAATATATCACGCAGCGTGAAGAGACTAACATTTGGTCGGTATGGTATCAATTGGATGGATTTTGGATACGTTTAAGAGTGCGCTATTATGATTTTGTTGGCCCTAAGGCCCTAATTACGCTGGGATTTGCTACAAATGTAGGGCATTCCTCTCTCCTGTTGAATGAAGGGAATAAGTAAAACTAGTGTGGCTAGAAAATTGAGCATGTCTCTCTGTATGTATGTAATGTAATAAAAGTGAAAACACTTTAACTTTATTTCAAATTTTGAATTTAGTATTACATATTTTTTGCATAGATTTAGAGTATTCATTTTATAATTGGTGATCTGAGAGAGGAACAAAGAAAAATTAAAATTTCAGCGAACATTATTAAAATCAGGTTGCTCGCTTAAATCTTTCGTTTCAACCCAATACATGTTTCTCCAAAATTGCGTGTTCCCAAGAGAAACAACTAATTTTCTGGACGGGAGCAGAGATTAAGGGATAAAAGATAGGGAAAGGTAGATACATTATTTTTGAAGCAAAAGTTTGGGCCTTTAATAAACTTCAGTAAGCACAGTATGAAATTGGATAAGTGATTTATGATAGTTCGCAGCCTGGATAAAATTTCCTTTGTAAGCTTAAACTGAAACAGGAAATAATGATATGTTCTATAATGATATTAATATTCTCACATATGTTAATATAATTAAGCCATATAAGGACGCAGCTTTAACAAAAAACAATCCTCAACACTGCATTTTTGGTCAAGCTCAAGCAAAAAGAGGAAAGATACTTATTTCATGAAGATCCGAGTACTCTTTTTGGGTAGGGTAGGTGAAGGCATACACACAGAGTCTTAGACTCCCGTAACGGTAAGTTATCGGACAACCAACTAAATAACTCCCCGTCGCCAGAGAGCTAGCTTGGAACCATTCAACAACTGTCAGTTCACGAAACCCCCTGCCATTCGGCTTCTCCACCGGTCTAACTCTATCTTCCTTGCAACGAGAAAAGCCTGAACGTAATGTGCAACACGGCTCTATCCGTCAGCACTCCCCAGCATCTTTTCGACTATGTTGTCTGGAGAGAGATCCCCTGTGCTTAAATAAAGCTGCTGACGAATGCCACCTTACTTTCCATAAGAAAAAAAGGTGTAATGAGCGTCGTCTACAACTCCATTGCAAAATACATCCCGGACATCGTGCCTTTCTAAACTTAATCAGGTAAGACTAAAAACCTCCATGCCCACTTAAGAATTGGTTAATTAAATAGTCAGTCTCACCATGCTTCTAATTCAGCCAGACACCCAAGTTGCCAATGAGCCGTGCAGTCCATCTGCTTGTAGTTTCATTTTGTCAAGAGAGTCGCCACTCATCTTCATGAGCAGCCACCTCCCTTGCCTCTCCTTCCTTGCGCATGTAAATGGCTTTACGCTCCTTAACACTAAGGGCATCGAGGATCACTCCCGCGATCACCATCACGGCCGGTTCAGAAACAGTGCGGATCGCAGAAGCCACCCGCAAAGCCCCCGTTTTTGTACTTGCGCGAGATGTTTATGGTAACCCTTCTTGCTAAGAGCGTCAGCCCATACCTCTGCGCCATAGAGCAGGACAGACTCCGTTAAACTTATGGCGACACATTGAAGGCATAAACCACCACTGAGTTTCATCTTCACTATTTGCATATGAACCCTGGTTCATTCAAATACATATACATATTAATATTCTCAGTAAAGTTCAGTTTAATCTAGAAAGGTTGTCTAAATAAGCGGACAAGGCATCTGCTTCTAAAACTGGTGACCCCGACAATTCGGACAACTAAGACAATAAAGACGGACCTGGTGTACGGCAGTTTCGTCGCAAGTTACGAGGATTTTCATCTTAAATTCAACCCAACAAAAGCAAAAAATTTGCGATTTCATCATTCGCGTATCAGTGCACCGCAACTCAGACAACCCAGGCCAGAGCCGCCGCCCTTCCCAACATTAACAAGTGCGTGGACAGCCAGACAGCATGAAATAAGTTCAGTGCAGAGCCGGTTTCGCAACGTTTCTTTGATTATGCACCCGCCTGGAAGTGCACAGGAACCACGGAAATGTCCGCAATGAACACAGAGTTGTGCCAACACAGAATCAACTGCCAGTAAAGACAGAGCAGGCGACTCAGCAACCTCCAATGACATAGTAGCAACCCATTCAACGTCACCTACAACAGCAAAAGCAGAACTAGCCGCAGCAGCAGCGAAACCTACAGCAGAGAATCACAACAGACGCACCTACAACAAGTCATCCAGCAGCAAATCAAGGACTTCTACAATCAGGGAGCGGTTTCTCAGATAATCCCTCAATATCCGTAAGAGATAATTATTGTGTAGTGGGCCTAGAATATCTTTCCGTCTTATGAAATCAAACGTGTTTCTGACGTTAAGCGTTACGAGGAGCACCATCCGTGGAGCTATGTGCCTTCGCTCGTCGAACGGCATCCATGACTTGCATGACAGCATCAACTGTAGATCTCCCTGCTTTAAAAGCGAACTGTCGTTGACAGCGCGTATCGGTCCAGCGAGTCTACTTCTGATGAGCTCTTCCAGTACTTTCCCAGCCGTGGCAAGCATGCAAAGTGGGGGTTATGAGGACGGCAACTCAGGGACATCTTTCTCTTTACTGATCAGCACAAGCCTCGCCACCTTCCAACAAGAAGGGAAAATTCCCCATGCAATCGTTGAATGCGCCGAGCGATGGGTTTAGACGACGTTGCAACACTAATTTCTATACCACTGCTGGAATACCTCTGGGTCCTGGCGCGTTCTAGTCCTCCATAGGGAGGATTACTGCCTGTTCTAACTCAGAACATACAGCGTTGTTCAAGCCTTCGCAAGTTAAGTTCGCCACATTTCAGACTGTCAATTCCCGTTTCACACAACACCCAAAGGGATTTGCCCTTGGTAATACTATGCCAAGTAATACACTACAGTGCCAGACACTTTTCGACTAAACAATTGACAACATCAGTTGCTAAGCTTTGGGGTTCCCCAAAGACCCGCAAATCTTGGGAAGTCAGGGAGGTACGAGTTGGTATTGTGGTCCAAGCAAACTTCCAAATGAACTGGAATCGTAAAAGGGTCTACCCTACAATGATCATTCACCTCATGCATCAGGAGGTCTGATAGATGACACTTCCCTAGGATGATAAAATGTTGTTATGTTATAAGCAATTATTGCCTGAGTCAGCCGTCTGATCCCACTCGCAAGAGGCCGGTGAGCTTTTCCATATACATGGTTGGGAGTGTCTAATAAATCCCAGTTTTCCACTGTAAGTCCTTTCAGGCATCCCCTTACCTGGCTCTTAAACAATGTCTCCTGCAGGCACCTGATTATCGCGTGGCGAGTCTGCTGCCAAAACTTTCAGAGTTTTGAGAGAGAGAGAGAGAGTTTTCCTTCATTAGATATCAAGGAATACTATTTACCAGCTCCTTTAAGCCTTGGCCGATCTACAGCCTAATGCCTGAAGGAAGTTTTGGCTAAGGTACACCAGGAAAACATGGCTCATGGACTTCCGAAGTTACGTTACTATGGTGCCCAATCCGCTGAGTTCAATTTTTACCTTACAAGGCGAATTTGCAAAGGGACGATGATTTTACGGATAGGTTACACCCTACGCGACCTACCAACTTGTTCTGGCTCCGGATAGATGAAAGAACTACTTCTGAATCAGTGTAAGCAATGGACTTTGGGAAATCTTCTTGCATCGCGATTTAGCTCGATCTCAAGTTATAGTTCTTGAATAGCGCAGATTTCGGAGTACTAGCTTATCCGTACTTTCAATGTGATGAGGTTCCTCTTGTTTTTTTCTTGTTTGTTCATAGGAAGAATTATTGGACTTGGGCTGATAATATTGGAAGCACAGACAGTAGCCTTTCCACTTATGTCTGTTTACCAAACGCCTTGATGGAGGCCTTTGTATTGTTCGCAGACAATAGCAACATTGATTTTCCGTTCACTTTCAGTGTTAGCAGGTCCTGGGCAGCTTGGCATTGATCTAGGTTTAGCTGGATGACTCTCATTCACGTAGGTTACTTAAAGCGATTCTGTAGACTGGACATTTGGTACTATTCATTATCGGGTTGCAATCGCGATCGTTGATTTCCCTGCATAGAAGACAGTGAGGGGTCTTAATGGAGTCCTTTGACAAATGATTTTCGCGCGGAGATCCACCAATTCGATATTCCTAAAATCAGTCTGGCGTAGGCCAGGACTACGGTCTCAAGTTGTAGTCTCCTATCTTTATTCTTCCCGTTTGACGGTGCGGTTTGATGTTGTTGGTTGGTTAGTTTTTGGTGCTGACATTGCCACCATATATTTTGTCTTGTTTCCGTTGATGTGCAGTCCTAGATCTCGCGCCGTCTGCTCGATTAAGATGAAGGCAGTTTGTACGTCTCGGGTGGTTCTGTGGCGCGAAGTTGATGTCCGTCTCCTTTCCTGCGAAACTAATTGCGAGGGAAGTAATTATATTGGGCAATTGGGTGGGAGCAAGATTGGCGATGATCTGATCAAGTCGCTCTGGCTGCGACGGCTCCCGGAGGGCACCCAGGCGATCCTAGCTTGCGTTTCTGGTTCCTTGGAGGAACTGGCAGCGACGGCCGACCAGGTGCAAGAGGTGTATGTACGCCCAACCATAGCGGCCGTTCAACCACAGTCGGATGAGGTGAGCGACTTAAGGCGCGAGATAGCTGCTTTAACAGCCAGCGTGGCCGAGATGCGGGCGACGTTGGACGCTCAGCGTTCGAGTGCCAGATCGCGAGCTCGCTCACGGTCTGCCACACGAAAAGGGCGTTCGGGTAGCAGGTCGTCAAGAGAGCCTGCGGACAAAGGTATTTGCTGATACCATCTGAGATTCGGTGATAAAGCGACAAGATGTACGCTACCTTGTAAATTCGCGCCTACCGCAAAAAACTAGGTCCGCGGGGGGTCTTGGCGACGGCCACCCAGAGCGCAGTGCCACGCCGTCTAACTATTTTCGACCCCCTCAGCAGGCGCAACTACCTCGTCGACACGGGTGCGGAGGTTTCGGTTCTTCCCGTACCCCAGCATCATAAACTTTATCCACAACCCCTCAAACTGGCGGCAGCAAATTCCTCCCGCATCAATACATACGGGTACAGGCAAGTGGACGTGAGTCTTGGCTTGCGTAGGACGTTTTCGTGGCGTTTCATCCTGGCGGATGACAGCTTCCCCATATTAGGCGCAGACTTCTTGTGTCACTATGGGTTGCTGGTGGACTTGCAAAATAGGTCCCTTATAAATCCCACAACCAACCTTAATTCGTCGTGCCAAATGGTATCTCACGCTGACAATAACCTTTCAGTTCTTTTGGAGGACATCACCGACTCTCGTGTTCGGACACTCCTCCAAAAGTTCAGCCAGATTACTACCGAGTGTAGTCTTTCGAAACCAGTAAAGCACAATGTGCAGCACCACATTAATACTACTGGTTCCCAGATTTTCTCGAAGGTGCGTCCTCTACCACCCCAGAAACTGGCTATTGCGCGGAAAGAATTTGAACAACTTGTTCACCAGGGTATCTGTAGGTCCTCAAACAGCTGTTGGTCTTCCCCACTGCATATGGTCCCTAAGCCAAACGGCGAATGGCGCCCCTGTGGGGATTACAGAAGGCTAAACGCACAGACTGTTCCTGGCCGATATCCGATTCGACTCATCCACGACTTTGCGCATCACCTCGCGAATTGCCGCATCTATTCGACCTTGGACTTAGCCAAGGCATACCACCAAATCCCAGTAGCTCCTGAAGACATTCCAAAGACGGCAATATGCACACCCTTTGGACTCTTCGAGTTCACCCGGATGACTTTCGGATTGTGCAATGCGGCGCAAACCTTTCAAAGGTTCATTCACTCAGTCCTGCGAAACCTCGATTTCTGTTTCGTCTATTTGGATGACGTTTTGGGCGCTTCTTCCACTGAGTCTGAGCACTTAGCCCATCTCGAGTGCATTTTTGAACGTCTCCTTGAGGCCGGTTTAGTCCTAAACGTCGAGAAATGCAAATTCCTTCAACAACAGGTGAGATTCCTCGGCCACTCCATTTCCTCTGAAGGAATACAGCCCGACCCAGACAAGGTGCAAGCAATTACAAGCTCCCCGCGTCCGAAAACAGTGAGGGAGTTGAGGAGGTTCTTGGGCATGCTAAACTTCTACCGTCGTTTCCTGCCCAAGGCCGCCCATCACCAGTCCGTTTTGAACGCGTACTTGTCTGGCCCCAAAACAAAAGACACACGAGAGATTGTGTGGTCTGAAGAGGCAGTCCGCGTGTTCGATAAATCCCGACAGCAACTGGCTGATGCTACACTTTTGGCATTTCCTCTGCAAGATGCACCCCTAGCCGTTTTTGTTGATGCCTCTGACATCGCAGTAGGTGCTGCCCTTCACCAAAAGGTGGATCAAGTTTGGCAGCCGTTGAGCTTCTTCTCGAAACAGTTGAATCCCGCTCAACGGAACTACAGTACCTAAGATCGCGAACTGCTCGCCGCGTACTTGAGCATCAAATACTTCCGTTTTTCCCTAGAAGGCAGGCCGTTCACAGTGTTCACGGACCATAAGCCTCTCACGTATGCTTTGAAACAAAAGGCCGACAAAGCGTCCCCTCGTCAGCTTCGACACCTGAGCTTCATAAGCCAGTTTACGTCAGACATCCAGCACGTGTCCGGCAAGGACAACATAGTTGCTGACGCTTTGTGTCGTGTCCCTGAGGTTAACATCCCCGCCTCACTCGATTTCTCGGCTATTGCCAAGGTGCAGGAGGATGACGCAGCACTTCAGAGCCTCAAATCCAACCCCAAATACAAATTTCGGGAGTTGCCCATCTTCGGCTCAAACCTCTCGCTCTGCTGCGAAGACTCGGAAAAGGGACCTCGGCCATACATTCCGGCCACATTTCGCAAGGAAGTGTTCCACGCAGTTCACGACTTGGCGCATCCCGGCATCAGGACAACAAACCGGTTAGTCACCGGAAAATACTTCTGGCCCTCCATGAACAAGGATATCAATTCCTGGGCCAGAGAGTGCATCGCATGCCAAAAGTGTAAAGTCTCCAGGCATGTAAGGAAAGAAGTGGGCTCATTCCCCCGCACTACCAAGCGTTTCCACGCGATACACCTCGACATAATAGGGCCTTTGCGAGACTCGCACGGTTACAACTATTGCCTCACAATCATCGACAGGTTCACGCGGTGGCCTGAGGCAATACCTCTGAAAGACATTACGGCGCAATCTTGTGCCGAAGCCCTCTGCTGAGAGTGGATACCACGCTTTGGCGTGCCTGCAGTGGTCATCACTGACCAGGGAATGCAATTTGAATCCACCCTTTTCTCGGAGTTAGGTAAACTCCTGGGTTTTAAACGCCAGCGGACTACTGCATACCACCCGCAATCCAATGGGATGCTAGAACGTTGGCACCGGACGCTGAAAGCCGCCATTATGGCACGCGACGATCCGTCCTGGACTCAAGTCTTGCCTCTCGTCCTACTCGGCCTACGTACAACCCGCCGAGATGAATTTGCTTCCAGCCCCGCGGAGCTGGTTTACGGGGAGAACCCAAGACTCCCAAGCGATCCGGTCTTCGACAAGAGATCGGGTCTCACGGAGTCGGGGTTGGTGCGTCTGCTGAGGGACAATCTCCGACACATCAAAGCGCCACCACCCACTCGACACTCGCCCACACCTGCCTGTTCGCCCAAGGAACTGGACACATGCACGCACGTTCTGGTCAGGACGGATGCCGTCCGGAAGCCGCTGCAGCCTCCATATGAGGGCCCGTACCGCGTTCTCGAGAGGGGAGAACATTTCTTCCAGCTCGAGATCGGTGGACACAAAAAGGCGGTCTCTTTGTCTAGACTGAAACCCGTGTGCGCCCCGAAGCAGCGTCGTGTCCGTTTTGTGGATTAACGGGGAACGGAGTTCCGGGATCCGTCGCCGAAACCCCCTAGGTTTCGTCTGGGGGCGGAGTGGTGTGGCGCGGCAGGATCTGCAGCATTCGAAATTTATTTCGAAATTTATTTCGAATGTTGCGGATGCGGACGGGTAGATGGCGCGGAACTCTCCACTCACTCATTTTAGAACTCACCAAGGGAGTGGAGAATTAGCGGTGAGAAAATGCCGTTGGTTGGGACAGTAAGGACCGCATGGAAATAAGCCGGTCTTCTGTCTCCAACCGCGGCGGTGAACACACCTTCAAACGTTTGATTTCTTAAAAGCTACAATGATTACAATAATTTGTGACTTCGTCGATTCAAAAACAAGCGGCTTTTGTAATATGCCCATGTTCGCGGCATAAATAACACGGTCGGAATTCTATCGATTCGTTGGACATATTAAAACAACCGTTAAAGTTCTTCCCATGATGTCGAAAATCTGATCTGTTGCCGATTTGCCTGTAATGAAGCCTCTTTGGTATGGACCAATGATGTTCTGGGCATATGGGACTATTCGGCCTAGCAAGATAGTGGAGAATATCTTATAGATGGTACTCAGCAACGTGATACCTCTATAATTGCTGTACTGTGTGATATCTCCCTTTTTATGTATGAGACAGATAATGCCTCTTTGCCAGTCGTCAGGCATTGATTCGCTGTCCCAAATCTTGAGCACTAGATGATGAATCACTTGATGTAATCGGTCGCCTCCATATTTAACCAATTCGGTTGTAATTCCATCGGCTCCTGGTGGCTTATGAATTTTGAGCCGATGAATTGTATGGACTGTTTTTTCTATACTTGGTGGTGGCAGTATTTGTCCATCGTCTTCAGTTGGCGGGACCTCCAACTCACCGATGTTCTGGTTGTTCACTAGTTCATCAAAGTACTCAACCCGTCGCTTCAATATGCCCATTTTGTGGGAAATCAGATTTCCCTTTTGGTCTCGGCAAGATGAACAACGAGGTGTGTAAGGCTTCATCCTGCTAACAAAGTATAGAATTTTGTATATTGACAATTTCTTTCCAAAAATAAATTTCCCAGTTAGCATATGTAGTTTCCTGCAAACCAAAACACAATTACCCTTAAAATTTTATCGGGAATATAAAATGCTGTACTATCTCTCATAGCAGTAAAACTCCTGTCCCAGGGAAAAATTGCCAATTTTGAAAGTCTTAATATCAATACCAAAGAAAGTAGAGTCATTAAAAAACCAATCCACATCCTTATTAGTTTGGCTTGAGTTAGAAGGCAGCCGAAATCTTAAAATGAAAGATTGCCTTTTTATTGGCTCAAGGTATCTAATCTATACAACCGGTATTCCGGGGACCAACTTTCCTTCTTTAGTGTTTTATCCTTCAAAAAATTTAATTCAAAATTTGGGCTTTTTATAGCTCTTCCTGTGATTATAATATCTGAATTAATCTTCTATTCTTCTCTTAGCCCTTCCTAAAGGTTCCACCAAGGTGGAAAGATTGTTACCCATGTCCCTGTTTGGCCTTTTATCAGTGGGGAATTTTCGAGATGTGGAGTTTCCCATAGGAATCTAGTCTCCTAACGTCGTTTACTTCTTTCGAAATGTTGGTGTTGTCCAACGACAAATGGTGTCCCTGCTCTATCATATGTCTGGCAACCGCGGACCTTATGAGTGGCTTATTCTTATTTTTAGCGGATTCCGTCTCTAACACCCTGGTGTGGACTAGCCGTTTCGTTTGCCCTACGTAAACCTTGTTGCAGTCTGGGCGGGAAATCTTATAAATGCCGCTTTTTTCCGTACACTCTTTTTTGTCCTTGACTGATTGTAACAGGGTCGTAAGTAGGTATCGTCTACTGGTCGAGGTGGCCGGGAATCCACGTTTATGTAGCCGCCTTTTGATGTTCTGCGTCCGACCAGAGTAGGTTAATGTTATCCATTGCTTAGGTTCTGTGTTCACCTCCTGGAAGAGTGTTGAAAGTTGCTGTTTTCAGGCCTGGCGTGGTTTCTTTTTGATCCGATTTTCGATGAGGTTCTAGTTGTATCCGTTTATCTTGGTTGTTTCCAGGATGTAGCACATTTCTATGTTTCTTCTCTCCTCATTCAGCGGTGTTATGACCATACTGTGAATCATAAATTTGTATGCCGCCATCTTATGGTGGAAATCATGGTTTGAGGTGTATGTGATGGTCTGTTGTGTCTGGGTCGGTTTCCTATAGATGTCGAATTCAAAATACCCTCTTTTCCGGATTATTTTTAAATCTACGAACGGTGTCTTTCCTTCCTCTCCATAGTGAAATCGATGTTCTCGTGTAGCCGATTGCGTTCCCCGAGGATTGTTCCTTCTTCTTCCCTTTTGATAATTGTTAATACAACATGCACGTATCTGATCCAGAATCTCGGTAGTGTATCAGCTTCCTCGAGTTCATTCTCCAGGTTCTCCATAAATATCTCGCATAGCAGCGGTCAGAGGGGTTTGCCCATTACTGCCCTGGAGGTTGTTTTATGAAATTTATTCATGAATGTCAAATAAGATTCCCTCATGCACGTGAAGGCCAATTTCTTATACAGTTTATCCTTTTCCCTCCAATTGGATGAGTTTTCGTGTGTCGTAATTCATTCTTCGAACAAGTGTAGGGCTTCCTTCATCGGTACGCTTGTGAACAGCGCTTTTCCGTCGAAGGATACTAATATTTCATCACTTTGTATTCTCCCGGCCTCGTTGACTCTGGCAATAACTTCTCTGGCGTTTCCCACTGCTCGTTTTCCTATTAGCCCTAATCTTTTGACTTCTTCCAAGAGTCACTTCGCAATATTTTGGGTCGGTGAATTCGTTGCTGCTATTATCTCTCTGACCTCATTGCCTTCTTTAGTATTTCGGAGAGGCATTTTGTTAGGCATTTTCAATTGGACTGCTTTCTTAATAATGGGTTTGCATTTAGCCAGAGCTTTTCCACTCTTTTAACGGAGTCTGGCAGAGGGTCCTTCCAGATGACGTACAACTTACCTTCTTCTAATTTTTTGCGTACTAAGTCGTCGTATGTTCCCTTGTCCATGATGACCACTACGTTTCCTTTGTCTGCTGGTAAGTAGAAAACGGGTTTCCTTTTCAATTCTGGTGGTGGTTGGATGATGCTTTTTTCCTTGCGGTCATTTGCTTGCTGGTGGTCACTAGTCGCCTAATTTCTTCTCGGGTGCCGATTTGTCCTTTAAAAAGTTGAAAAATAATTTTTATCAACTAAAGGTGTTATAAATAGTTCAAAAACCAAGAAATGCAAGCCTATCAAATTACAATGTTATGCGGATTTGTAAAACTAGGCTAATGGCTTGGTATAATTTCACAAAAAAAACCCTGAACCCTGAACAAATTCGTTCGAACAGAAAGTCTATTGTGCTGATCACAATCTTCTCAATTGAGTAATTTCTTTGCTCATTACATCTTTGATATTCGATACAACCCACAATTTACCATTCTGTTATCTATCTTTTAATCAGACTAGTATCCATCGTTCACACTGCCAATTAACATAATGCATCGTAAAATTATCATCTAATCAACGCGAACACAAAACAAGCAACATAATATTAAGTTACCATAAAACTCAAAAATTGACCTCATCATTCACCCAAAAAGCTCTAATTTTAGTAAATTTATAGTTTTCATGGTGATCATTTTTATTTTGTTTTACTAATCTGGAATTTTATCTGATCTTAGGCGTAGAGTACCGGCTCGTGCTTAAGCAAATTTCTCTTGTGCCAAATATGGCGGAATATCTAATATTAGTTTGAGAAAATGAGGCATTTGGGTTTTTTTGGAAGATTTTATTTGCATGAAAGGCTGTAGTTGTGTTTCGTGGGATGGTGATTCTTTTATGTTTGGACAACTGTTCTTTATATTAAAAAAAACTAAAGACAGGTCTATTTTAGGAAAATTGGATCTAGAATGTTGTTGTCTTTTGGCCAATAATGTAGTAAAAGAATTAATACATAGAATAGTTTTGCTCAGGCTCGCTGAGATAGGAAGAGGGAAAGGTCGATTTTAAACGGATCCGATTTTTTCCCCAGAGACCCAGGATAGAAACGATACCTAATTTTCACCTTGCAGCACTAAGCACTAAAATTTGGTATACTAAATAAAAAAAAGGCTCCAGAAACTAATTTCATTGTACCATTAGAATACACCTTCAAATGGTATAACAAGGATTTTATAAAGCGTGTAATCTCTTAAATTTGGAAAGGTATCGGCTGAAGTGCATGAAGTACTTTATTTATGGTGAAACTTCGAAGCGCTCTATTTCACGTAATGTCTATCTATAATATTTATCTTTTGTTCCCCATCGTTGCAAAATATCACATTAACTTTGTCATAAATCACACGAAAGGAATGTGGTTCAAAATATTCGATCAAATTTCTGAGTTTACAAAACCCAAAAATAAAAGGTGTAATAATTTTGGCTCGTGCTTACTTCAGTTTAAATAACTTTCTAAAATAATAGGAAAAATAAAACTATTAATTATTTGAAGAGACATTAGCTTATTAATTTTTGCGAATTCACCAGGATCTGCCATGAGGGCTGAGCAATTTCAAAACCTAAAGTAAATAACGAAATTTATCGATAAGGTCCGCAAGCATCTGAGTGCAACTCTACTGAAGTGTTCGGTCTACACACGCTTCTGTGCTAGCAAGGCTCGGGAAGTCATTAGCAACACTTCACATGTCCTTAAATTGATACGAAGAACCACACCGGAAACACAAAATGGAAATACAAAATATGTTTAAGACGCGAAGCTAAAAATGAAAAATTCGCTGGAATCAGGAAACTCGCGATCCATGTTCCGCGATCGAGAAGGAAGACCTACGGCGGAACCATCCTCAATAGTTACTTCTCCTGAAATATATTAAGTAAGTTCTGCGGATGTCATTAGGAAAAGGAGGAAAGGACCTTGCAATGAACTTAGCTGAAATAGGAGGATCATAGGATCATCCTGAGTGGCCGAAGAAGATCTAGAGGACAGAGCTTTTCCAGCGTCCTAAAACGTTGCCAAAATTGAAGGTGAAGCCGGCAAAGACTTGGGTTCTTAGCAAGAAAAATTGCGAACTCTTGGCCGCATTCGAGAGAAGAATCCTCCAAAGCATTTTTGGCCCTCTACATGAGGATGCACGATTCCGTAGCCTAGATAATAGACGAAATCTATGAGCCATACCACGACCGTCAGGTTGTGAATAAAATTCGGCTGAGTAGGTTACGGTGGGTGGGCCACTTAATCCGTATAGATAAGGATGATCCAACCCGGATAGTCTATAACGACAATATCTATGGTAGGAAAAGAGAAGGAGCGATTGCATAGGTCAGGACACCAGACAGCTTTTAGAGATATCGAATTGGTGGACCTCGGCGCATGTTTGGAGTTCCTTATTAAGGCAGGCCTAGACCGGATACCGGTTGTTGCGCCGTTGATGATGATGATACCGATGCGTGGGTGCGCACCGGATCTGAAAATAAACAACAAACAAAGGAATTCGCTAAACCTGGAAAATAAAAAAACGGCTCTACCACGCGTGGAGCCGTAAGTCTCCGCACCCGAGTGCCCTGATCCAGAGGGAAGATCGACGACGGATCACAGTCCTGATCATTGATTCTTGTGCTTCAGATAGCTATTGAGGCACGGCCCCTACGGATCCTTGACATCCTCAGGCCACTATTTATAGGATGTCCCCAATAAGGCTTTGCGAGGTCAAGAGAGAGAAAGTCCTCAAATAAAAAAAAAATAGCGCAAATTTATGTTATATTCATGGTAAATGAAATCAAAGAAAAATACAAAAGAAAAATGCAATCAAAGCGTATATTTGTTGTTGTTTTGTTTTTTTCTGTTCAATATGGGAATTGCATGGCTCAAAAAAGGAAAGAAAGAAAAAAAATATGTATACGGAAATGCTACTGAATTTAAGGCAAAATAATACACAGAAAGATTTTTAGTTTTTTTTCCTAGTTTTCTTTCCCAGCGACGAACATGCTTGGGGGAAGATGTCTTGCAATCACTCCAACCAGAAATTCTTGGAGGCTACAAATGCCATATTCTATGGATGTCGCACACTTAATGGGGAAGGTGTTCCGCAGCTCGAATCTAAAACTTCACCATAAAATCACTACACGATTGTTCCAGCGAGAAACGGAGAAAATTTACATTAGCGGCAGCAAAGCAAGCTGCTCTTTGACCAATGTTTTTTTGTTCGTTAATCACGTCCTATTGGTAGACTATGATTTTTGTCGCTTTTCATCCTGCCGCCTGACGCCCATGCACAAATTTACCAAAATTTGATTAACGTCGTTACAACATCAAAACTATGCACCGCTATCTCGTCAAACTAATTCCCTGACTTTGCGACTACGACTCGACGACATCCACCCTTTTTCTCGCCAACCTCCTTTCCGAATCCCAGCGTTTATCGGTTCTCGTCTTATAAAAATATCCACTGGGATCCACCTATTACGAGGATGGAATGCATTTCTCAAGCCAGTATATTACCTATTAGAATTTTGAAAAGGAAACTTACCTTATTTGATGCACGAAACTGAAATTCGGGAGACCAATAAATCACTTCCAACTCCACTCTACACAGGTTCAGCACAAACAATGAAATTTTTAAATCCCATCGGCCGTTGATCAGCTGTCCACGAACCGGTCCCCATGCCGCTTCGCTCGCCTTGAACTCCGAAAGTTCATGAAATTTTGCCAATCCCAATAAGATATCTGTAATTAAAATTCTGCACACAATAAAGCAGAAACTATCTCTATGTAGGTGGCTACGACGTTATGCGAAAGTAACTCCAGACATGTTAAGAATGGCAACTTACCTGAGGAACCAGCGGATTCTTCCCAGATCTCTCAACGAATACCAACATATCGTTCAACAGAACAGTTTTCGGCAATGGAAGCAAAGCAGTATTGGGGTGGAATTTGGAGGTTACCGCCAATAGCATCCGCCAGGCCATTATACTGCGTATGAATTTTATGGGTTTTAACGAATATAAGTATCGACGAATCATAAACAGCTCAAAGAACTGAAGTGGTCCTGGTCTGGATCGGATGCAGAATTTCTGGATTAAAAATTTACCAATATATATGGTCGGTTGGCACATAGCATAAACTAGGTCAATAGTCGGCCGGTGGAATTTCCATCTTTCCTGATTGCTTGAATTACCTATCTTGCCCCTAAAAAAGACAAGACCTCACCAACCCTTAGCAAATTCATAACGTCTATTATTAGTGCACCTTGAGATGAACAATATTCTGTTTGCGCAGCAAAAGGGATGCCAAGTTCGATCAAGGGTAAGTAAGTAAGACAAGCAACTTGAGGCCAAAAAAACCTTTTTAGTTGCCATATCGATTATGCCAAGGCCTTTGACAGAGTCCCGCATATATGGCAAATCGAAGTACTACATGCGTATCGCATTGATGCCAAGCTTATAAGGTTTTTGGCGACAGTCATGGAAGGGTGGCATACTACCTTATCAGTTCGTTTATCTGAGGGTATCCAATACCTCAGAGCCTATCTATATACTATATCTTGAAGAGGGATTCGGTGAGCCGTTTTTGATTTCGAATGGCGACAAAACAAGCATGACGGGCTGTTAGTTGGTAAGACGCTTATATTAATGATGTTGCTAGCCCCATAATACCAAAATTCTAAACAATGAGCCATTGGCTCAAGAAATCAAAGAAATTTGGCGTCTTGAGCAGGTGGTTGAAGTTCCCATATTGTTGTTGGCTACAGGTATTGTACCTAAATCACTCAAGGCTTCCCTTGATCTCCTGGGATTTTCACACAGTCTGGTTCAATCAAACCATGCAGGAATACGTCATGGTGCGGGAAGTTCTCGACGGATTCATCCATTAACCTACCACCGGCCACCATCACCACAGCCCCTTTATGTTTTAAGTAGACAGGATCGTCTGAGCCTAAATGCTTGGCACTTTGCGCTGTACAAGGTAAAATTCGGCATCTACCAAGATTATGCCAACTCGGAAAATAAGTACCACTTTCCCTAAAATTTCGGGTCAGTGGAAAATTTCTACGCTGATTGTTTTTGAACCGGCAATTTTAAATTGGATAATGAAACGCATCACATCCGAATATTAAATAACGTTAACAAAAATTAACGTCCCCATGCGCCCGTGACTATCAACTGTGGGCATAAATTAGTGATGCAACTTGGAAACAAATTCTGGATTTGCTTATTTTCTTAATATTTCAGCTCCAGAGTAATAGCACCGCTGAGGCTTTTTATTCGCTCTGCCCCATAATCGAGTGAAACTTCGCCGATGATATCATCGCCTAGATTGAAATCAACGTGAGTGTTAGATTGCTTCGGACTTTTCCCGAAAAAAGTCCTCGAACTCCAGTAACCATGTGCTCGGAGTAGATTTCTTAGTCAGCCAAAAAATGAAACCTGCTGTTATCGGCTTTGAAAACATAAGCGAACGGCTATGCACTGTGCGTTTTCGAGGCAAATTTTGAAATGTAGGCCTCATTAACGTTCATGCCCCTACAGAGGAGACTGGAGAGTCGGAGAAGGATACTTTCTACGTGGCGGTGCAGTGAACCCCCGAAGCCTGTCCCAGATATGATATCAAAATCATACTTGGGGATTTAAACACCCAAGCTTAAATAAAAATCCAAACGATAACACACTGCGGATTATTCAATTAGCAGTGTCATACGAAATGATTGTTGCAAGTACCTGGTTTTCGCGAAAAGCCTCTCCAGACGGGGCCACTTTCAACCAAATTGACCACGTGTTGATCAAACGCCGCCACCTATCAGCCTTGATGAATGTTAGAACATGTAGGGGGGGGGGGGGCAATATAGACTATAGACTGACAATTAGGTGAGAGTTAACACTGACGCCATTCAACACAGCCCTCCGCAGCACCTATAAGGAATGGATCCCACAATAACCGCAATCAAGAGAGACCCTGGAGATGAAGTATCAACAAATGATCTTCACAATCACCTGAAGAACGTTATCATAAATACGGCCGCAAAAAAATCGGAACGGCTGGTTTGACGATGAATGTAAGCTAGCAACGGAACGGAAGAATGCCGCATACCGAGTAATGTTGCAATCTCAAAGAACGCGGGCACGCGCAGTGAGTTATCACGAACTTCGTCGAGCGGAGAAGCGACTTCACAGACAAAAAAAGGAAACCTGGGAGAACCAACAGGTCTGTGAACTCGAAAAGTACTGGGAGCAACCGGACCCGACACGGAAGTTTTACCAACAAGTCAGCAGAATGAAGCCTTACCCACCTCGATGTTCATCCTGCCGAGACAAAGAGGGAAATCTGATTTCCGAGAGAATGGACATATTGGAGCGATGGGTTGAGTTCTTTGATGAGCTACTGAACAATATCGGCGAGTTGGAGGTCTCGCCAACTGAAGACGACGGACAAATACTGCCACCACCAAGTATATTAGGAACAGTCAATACAATTCATCGGCTTAAAAATCATAAGTCGCCAAGACCTAATGGAATTATAGCCGAATTGGTTAAATATGAAGGCGACCAATTGCACTAAGTGGTTCATCAACAAGGTGTGGGACAGATCAGATTTTCTTTGTGCGGCAAGCGATGGAAAAACTGTTAATATGGACATCAGCTGAACCATCTTTTCATCGACTTTCAAGTCGCCTATGATAGCATAGCTAGGGTAAAACTGCAATACATTTGATAAGACTGACTAGGCTGACCCTGACCCATGTGTGAGGCCAAATAAAAGTAGAAGGATTACTCTCAAAACCATTCGACAACAACAACGGTCTACGACAAAGGGATGCCCTATCATGCGTCCTCTTTAACCTGGCCCTGGAAAAATCGATCCGTGATGCTGATGTAAATGCAAGAAGTACGATCCTTTTTAAGTCCACTCAACTGCTTGCTTATGCTGATGATATCGACATTATGCGAACAATGACCCGAGACGTACAAACTACCTTCATCCAGATCGAGCAGGCGGCAGATCTTGGGCTACACATCAATGAAGGCAAGACAAAATATATGGTGGCAACGTCAGCACCAAAAACCAACTAACCAACCACATCAAACCGCACTGGTCAAACGGGAAGAATAAAGATAGGAGGCTGGAACTTTCTGACTGTTGATAATTACTCCTGTCTAGGGTCGAAAATCACAACCGATAACAGCTAAGACGATGAAATCCGCGAACGGTTGTTGGCAGCCAATAGAGCCTATTTCAGCTTACAAAAACTGTTCCGTTCGAAACGTTTTACCGTAGGGTCAAAGCTCTTACTGTACAAGGCTATGATCTTTCCAGTCCTCATGTATTCCTCGGAGACTTGAGTTCTTAGCAAGAAAAATTGCGAACTCTTGGCCGCGTTCGAGAGAAGAATCATCCGAAGAATTTTTGGCCCCCTACACGAGGATGGACGATTCCGTAGCCTACATAACGTCGAAATCTATGACCGATATCATGACCGTCAAGTTATGGAAAAAATCCGGCTCATTAGGTTCCGGTGAGGGGGGGCACTTAATCTTGATAAGGATGATCCCACCGGGAAAGTCTATAAGGGCAATATTTATGGTAGAAAAAGAAGACGAGGCAGACCCTGCCTAAGATGGAGCGATGGCGTAGGTCAGGACGCCAGACGGCTTTTAGGAAGATCGGATTGGTGGACCTCGGCGCAAAACCGGGATGTCTGGAGTTCCTTGTTAAGGCAGGCCTAGACCGGATACCGATTGTTGCGTCGTTGATGATGAAGATGTGTCCGGACAGCTGAGTGGTAGAAGACAAGGAAGGTCGCGATTGAAATCTCACTGGTGGCAGTGGAATTTGGATCGTGATTTGACGTCGGATATCAGTCGATTCAGCTGTGAATGAGTACTTGAGTCAAATCAAGGTATTAATCTCGGGCGCTGACCGCATTGCCTCCTACAGGGTACTGTAATCCTATAGTGTACCATTACGGTCTTGAATGAAGTGTTCTATAATACTTCAAGGCCTGATCCTGGATTGTTGCGCAAACGATTATTATTATTAACGCAACCTGGACGAAGTGGCTTTCGTAACTGGTGTTCTTTGTGATTGTCGTAATAACAAATATCTCAATATCGTCCGTCCTGCCACTCTCTATGATTCTGTGAGTGTTTTTCGACTATAAAAAACAATGAATGATGTCTTTTGGTATGGCGGTGGATGGGGATTTAAAAGCCTCGCGATTGCATCCAGATCAACCAAATTGCGAAACCGATCGCAACGAGCCGACCCAGCTTGTGAACGGGACAAAAGCTGAAGAAAAAGAAGAAGTCCTGCATTATATTGCTAATATTATTATTTTTTTATCATCACTAAGATCTCCATGTTGTTTTGGCTAGGAGGGAATGTGAGGAATTTGTGCATACCATAGGGTATTTTCGCAGTAAATCTGTTTGCTACACCAGGACTCACTATCCCACGTTGTTCGTCGTTCTGGAACTACATGGTACAGAACCGGAAAGGAAGAACCCAAGGTTCTCAAACAGTTATGGAGAGAGCTGAAGCACATTTCCCAAAGGCGATAGCGATTAGGTTTGCGCATCAGCTTTTAGTGAACATTACTTGTTGTTTTCAGGTAAACTAGTAATTTAAAGAAATTCCCTCTGTAGTTCTCCTTCGTGTCAAAAGTCACCTAGTAACTAGATCTAGATGGAGTTGAAGCACATTTCGATGAACCGACGACGATTACATGAAGGGATAGTTGGCACTCTTAGGCAACCGTATCTCTTAGGCAGAAAGGAGTATTATTTATTTGGGTCATCTGGGTTTGCGAGTAGGTGGGCTTCACCAGCGAACGAACCTCAATTTTTAAGGTTTTTTGAGAACATAAAACTTTTATACTTGAAGCGTCCAGCTTCCGGCATTCCGACTTGTTCAATTTCTCTTGCTTCTGCTTCGCATCCTTCACGGTGACGTTACGCGTCTTCTGTGAAGTATATCTTTGTGATATAATTTTCATTTATATCAGGCCAGTCAACCTTAAGCTTTTCAAATGACATCGGAAGGTCTGTAGTATTAAAGGACCTGATTCAAGTTACTAAAAAGATTAGCTTAGGAACAGAGAAGCGGAGAGTGAGCACAGTTGCTGCACTTAGGTGTTGGTGCACTAAACGCTCAGCTTTCGCCACTTTGGGTGGTTGCACTCTAACTTCAAAATTGACATGCATGGCTTATCACAAAGCAGGGTTAATGACTGAAAATTTACATCCCAATCGATTTAATCAAGTTTGGCATACTCATATATACCAGGGAACAATGAACGCCTGCGTTTCCTTTGGGGAGGTGGAAAATCTGTGGCCTAATGAATGACACTCCCAGCTTAAAAATCATTCAAAGCTTCGATCTGTGCTTAGAACTACTGCAAAAGTCTAAGGGAAAAAGCTGTTGCTGGTTGTGAGATCGGCAGAGTCTTAGAATCAAGCTGTGGAAATAGATATCTAGCTCCACGAAGGACACATTGAAAATGTCCACGTTGTGTGAATTGTTAGGGACGACACGGTTAGTTACAGTGCCGAGGGCTTTAGCAAAAACAATGTAGATAGTATGCGTTTCCTGCCGTGAATTTAGACATTTAGCCAAAAAGTTGGCAACGTCGAGCAGGTCGGGATGTTGCTTATTCCCCATGAGGTGAGGGAGGACAGACAATCAGTCGCCTTCATATCTCTGCAAGATTTTGAAACAGGAGGAGAAGATCGAAATGGGACGGTAATTCTTAGCAAGGCTTCGATCGTCATTGTTAATGGTGATGATGAGCACCTACTTTCAAAGCCTATGTGACATACATCGTGGTTCTTGTTCAAAATATTGGAAGAGGGAAAGGAAATATACTGATCAGGCTCAAGTAAAAAGAGGTTAGGGAGAAATCATGCCCAAGGCCAACATTGGCATCAAGGTTGCTAATGAGATACTCGACAAGAAAATGGATAAGAAACGGAATGGCGGGAGATACGGGACAGGTTGCATCCACTAGCCGGAGAGAAGGAGAGGTAGGAGAGGGAACATGGAATTTCCATCAGCCGCAGCGGTAGAGTAAATCATAACATAGTTGGCGGAGTTAGCAGAGGAGCTGGAGAATTGAAATGAAAAGAATAGATAGCTTGGCAAGATTGCGCCAGTTGTGAATGTGAGACTAGAAAGACTTTAGATTTTCACACTCCAATGAGGCTTCAACATTTGTCAGATATTCCTTTCTGGGCTTAATTAGTAGAGAGTTGACTGAGGAACGGAGAGTTTTGAAAAGAAAAGTGGATTTTCTTCCTAGCAGTAAGTCTTTGCGAAGTTGTTTGTGGACTTCAGTGGTGAACCAGACAGAGCACAACATGGAAGGAGATTTGACAGAATAGTATAGAAATTCAAAATTCGCCCTACAAAACTTAAATTTGGAAGGCTTACGACCGCCAGGGGAGTAATCTGAACATCAAGCCCGAAAGCAGGACGATATTCCTCAGCAGCATCGAAAGAGGGGTCATGAGAGGATTGGGGAAAACATCGGACGGAAAGGTCGGAGAAGAGAATATCGAGAGTGCGATTTAAGTGAGTTCTACAAAGGTTAAATTGAGGAGGGACAGAGGTGCTCATGAAACTGGATAAAGGAATGGAAGGGTGGAGTTCTTGGGCAGGGAATATAACCCGGGAGTAGTAAATCAAGAGAGCATAGGAAGGTTAAATTCGTCACCGAGGATGAAAGGAAGAGAGGAGAGGTGAGTTCAGACAATCTGTACAGAAAAGTGGGGATGAGGCAGGGAAAATATATACACGATAAGATAAACTTGCATACGTTTAGCGAATCATAATTTTAAGAGGAGGGGGAAAAGATGATTCTGGCACGTAAAAGGACTTAATAACCATTAGAAAAATTCAGAAAATGCAGCGCAGGCTCTGATTAATTGAGTAACCTTCACGGGGCTCGAAATCCAAAATCCTCTCTAGTATCCAGATTTCAATAATGCAGATGACGTGATGCTGGAACGCTAAGGTAGATAACTTGATACTTGACAGCTTGCTTCTTATATTTTGGCGAAGGAGTTTTATATTTAGAAAATCGTTCAAGATCGGCAAGGCAGACGGATTGGCCTGATATGTTTTTGGAACTTGGTCCTTTGATAACTCTTAATGAAGACCCTTTGCTTCCGAAAAGAAAATTGGGTGATACCATCCAAGACGTAGGGATATGTTACTTTGAAGGAAGGTATTAGTTTGTCGAGAAAGCCATTCTTCGTCAGTTTGACAGACGCGAGATGTGATGGTATTGAGTTGGCCTTGCTTCTAAAATAGGTCAGAATAAGTGAGCGAATTGAATTGCTTAAACTTCTTCAGTTTTTCGCTCTTCAGATATCTTTAAATCTTTGAGGACATTACTCGAGTGTCAATTGAATGAGAATAAAGTTGACGGTTGTTGTAATATTGAAGAAGGGAGACTCACAATAAATTTGTGGTAATCATTCGGACTCTTTACCACCTCTGTTAAGATTGTTAACAAAATTTCTTTGGATGACCCTTGTGTAAGGAATATCCAGGTTGGCTGAAAAATGAGAACTGGTAAATATGGCATACCTCATTTTCTGGATGGTCATGTATTCTTCATGGTAGCATTCTATGGTTGCCCCATTTCTCTAAATGCCAAACAATTGGGTACACATTCAAATATTTATTGAAATTAATGGAACTGGTTCACCAATCTGATTATGTAACAATACGATGTAAGGAAGAATGTAAGGAACAGAAGGAAAACATAAAAAACAACATTGCACCCAACTGGCATGCATTCAAACTAGATCCTATGCTGGGCTCCATGCAATTTTAATGGACGTACATTCCGGCATGTTGTGTGCTGTGTGTCTTGTAGCTATGCCGAGTGTGTGTAATTTCTAAGCTGTCTTAACAAGCTGCCTCGCTGATCTCGTGCTAAGCGCAGCAGTTCTTCGTATGCAAAAAGCTGGCTTGCAGAAATTGCCGGTATCTGAGAGCGAATAGTATTGCCATAAATGTTCATCAGAAAATGGGTCCAGATTGAGGTTCCATGACAAAATGGATTAAAAATTCGACTAGGTTCCTGTATACATCTGCATCTTTTAGAAAGGAAATATTTAGGTTAGTATGATGAATTCCCATGAGAGTCTCCACATTCCACAAAACTTCATTCAAGATTGATTGATTTTCAAGTATACCATGGGTTTTCGAGGACTAGAATCAGTGAACTCAAAGGATATATTTAGTAGGAGAGATGAAAAGTCGTTAGTCTGGCAATAATGATGAACCCGTTCAAATAATGTTACAATTATCCGACGAAACCCTCGGGCGACCAAATTTCAAAAAGCCCAAAAAATGTTTCAAATGTTAGGCAAAAGTTGAGTACAACTTCTAAGACATTACAGCGACATCATGCTTGCTCGAAGCGAGTACTTAAATTTCTTAAGAGGTCGGCTGATGTCGTTGTTGAACTAACGCTAGACGCTACAACAAGCACGGACCAAAAAGAAGTGCAAGACTGATCCGTCTAACTCCTATTGGGATCCGCGAGCACCTCATCGTAAGTGCAAACTCCAGCCTCCTCTGCACTTCCACTTTTCCAAGGAGCTGCAGCAACATACGCGAGCTGGCTGGACCACACCTATGCCTCGGGGCATATTTTCGAACGGCGACAAGATGCAGTTGTTTTGTGTCCTCTGTATTCTGTTGGTAAATTGAACTATTTATTTATATATTCCAGTGTTGTCGATCTGTTACCATTGTTTCATGGATGATGCGAAGCAGGCATTGGATACCACACTCATATGTTCGGAAATATCGGAAGCATCGGCAAAAAATAGCAACAAATCTCAATTTACTTCCGCTCAAAAAAAGATACTTAAATTTATGGATATTTAAGTATCTTTTTCTAAGCAGGAAATATGCAAAACTACTCAGTTTGCAATATTTCTGAGACTGCACACCAATACTTTGAAGACCTTTCGCACTTGATGTTAGCGCCACATCTTTCCACCTAAAACGCCTAAAACACTTATTTTGACCGGCGGCTTACATTCGTCTTAGGCTCGAGCTAAAACTTGTAAAGCGGCCAAACGATCTGTATTCTGTGATATTGAAATCGGATTAGAGGCGATCTTTCAATGCTACAGTGCTCGGTATTTTGCAGTCACTTTCAATTACGGAGCACCATTTCGATGTGGGTATCTAGCGAATCATGTAAAGTAGTTTTTTCTCGTTATCGAAAGTTGGGAGTATCTTAGTTCATTAGATGCATAAACCGTTGAAGGCCTTCCCGTAGTCGTCAAGGAAGTAATTTCAGTAAGTAGCTGGAACAGAAATAACAGTTCGTAAAAAAATTTGGTTTAATATTTCATGGCGTTCTCTAGTTTCCGACATTCGATTCTTCCTCTAATGTGACTCAGTTGAGTGAGGAGATCAGTCAGTTCCTCAATATGCATTTAAATAGTAATTGTCACGTTTTGAACTAAATAATAACCAATTTTCAACAAACAACATTTGAGGCAAGATTCCGCAAAAATCTTTTATTACTAAATATGGACATCACAACTTAAAAGATACATAACCTGGCAGGAACCTTATCCGCAAACTTATCCTAATGTTAATGCTATGGATGCGGACTTAGGACCCCGCAATTCTTAAGCAAGTCGGGAAAGCGCAAATTGGACGCTTCAGGTTTTGTGTATTTCTTTTATAAAGTGATTTGAGTGTGCACTTGTCATTTTAGAATCAAGGACGTAATATATGCATATATTATGTGAGAATATCCAGTTTCGCGTGATATTGACATTCAAAGCCTTAAATTTGCACAGAAATGACAAATTTGATATATTATAATTTTGTTAGTAATAGTGCGATTTCCACCAAAGTTGGCAAGATTATGCTCCATACTATAGCCCACATTGCTGAGTATGCTGAACATAAAGGGATTATTTGAAAAAATATCGGTATGGAGAGTATTCCGGAGCCTAGGAACCATATAATGGCAGCCTTTTGATTTTTTCAGATTTTTCGGTTGGGTAGCTTCTGAGAATGGGTCCGCTAAAGAAATAATCACTTTCAATCCCGCGTACTCCCCACCTTTCCAGCAAATGTCAAAAGTGGGACCGTCTTCGGAAAGTACTAATTATGACCTTTCATTTGATACCCCACATGACTATATTTGGTGAAAAAAATGTACACCCCACTTTTGCATGTATGGGGACTCCCCTCAAATTCGACGTAAAAGGATGTAACTTACTATATGTGTGAGCGCTCACAGTTTCCACCTTTCCACCAAATTTGATGTCTATCGCCGTCTCCGAGGAAAATGCGTGTGACGGACAGACGGGATTTCACGGCAAGATTAAGGGCCTTATTCCGTACTCCGTCCAGGCCCGCCGCATTATTGGTAGAATAAGAGACAATAAAGCGCCGAGCCTGGATGGAGTACCGAATAAGGCCCTTAAGTTTACCGTGAAATGCAGACCGGACATGTTCGCTGAGTTGTTCGAAGTGTGCATGTCCGAGGGAATATTTCCAGCGGCATAGAAGCGGCAGAAGTTGGTATTTCTGCCTAAGCCTGGTAAACCTCCAGGTGAATCAACCTCATAGAGACCCTGGCACTCTGGATGGGCAAAATGCTAGAAAGCAGACAAATAGAGGTACAAACAGGTACAAATTCTATTATCATGATCACCACTCAAGGCTGTCCACAGGGTGGAGTACTATCGCCGCTGATGTGGAGTATGGTAGTGGATGAACTCCTGGACGTGTTAACTAATACTGGAATACAAGTCCAGGGCTACGCGGACGACATTGTTTTAATCTGTAGGGGCAAATATGAAGATACCCTATGTGATAGAATCCAAACTGGATTAAGAGTTACTAGTGCCTGGTGCAGGAAGGTGGGACTGCGGATCAACCCAACCAAAACTACCATAGTACCATTCACTAGGAGGCGTAAGCTGGATCACCTGAAACCCATAACATTACATGATATGGAGGTGAAACGAGAAACAGAGGTCAAATATTTGGGAATCACGCTAGACCAAAAATTACTCTGGAAGACACTGTCGGAAACACTTGTCGAAAAGCCACGAGGGCTCTGATGACTTGCAGATCCATAGCAGGAAAAAAATGGGGTTGCAGCTCGAAGATACTACTTTGGATATATACTGCAATAGTAAGACCAATGATTACCTATGGAGCGGTAATCTGGGCAGAAAGAACCCAACTCAGCACACAAGCCGGGGAATTACATAAACTCCAAAGGCTGGCTTGCGTGTGTATCAGTGGGGCAATGAGGACATGCCCAACGGCATCCCTGGAGGTCCTTCTGGGATTAACCCCTCTCCATCTGCACATACAGATGCAGGCAAGGAGATCAATATTCAGGATGGCCGGTAGTATGAGTGAGGCGGGGAGCTGCCTAAATCGAAGAAAGATTGATATCCTTTCTAGGCGGTATCCCGAATTACTGATACCGAGGGACAACATGACAACGAGGTTTCACTTCGATAAGAAGTTTGAAACACGTTGGAGTAACAAGGCAAACTGGGAGAGTGTGGCTGCGACATACGGCTTAAACCAGCAACTGATTGCTTGGTACACTGACGGATCCCTCACAGCAGAGGGAGCGGGTGCCGGTATCATTGGTCCAAGGAAAATGTACTTTGAGCCAATGGGCAGGTACACTAGCATATTCCAGGCGGAAATTTACGGCATAGACAAATGTGCCTCCTTTAATCTGCAAAGGAACTACAGGGGGCAGAACATAGCTATTCTCACCGATAGCCAAGCGGCGATCAAGGCACTTAGGTCCAACCAGGTGAACTCTAAACTGGTATGGGAATGCCTTGAGAGACTGAGTACACTCGGCTCGTCCAACAAGGTCTGGATACTTTGGGTTCCAAGCCATGCTGGGTTGGAAGGCAATGAGGCAGCGGATGAACTTGCCAAGAAGGGAGCAAGGATGCCTTTACACGGCCCAGAACCCTTCTGTGGAATCGGGAACGGTTTCATGGCTATGAATCTAAGAAACGAAGAGAAACGGTTGAGGGAACTATATTGGGCGGGTCTACCAGGGATGGAGCAGTCCAGGGTGATTATTAGGAGCATACGAACCCATGCGCACAAAGGATTGCTTAAACCTCACCAAAAAGAACCTCCGAATCATAGTAGGAATTCTCACTGGTCATTGTCGGCTGAACTATCACCTAGGGAAGCTAGGGAAATTTACGGACACTGCCTGCAGGTTCTGTGAGGAGGAGGACGAAACCTCTATACACGTCCTGGGACAGTGTCCAGCACTTGTGCAAAGTAGGTCGATACATGTGGAAGAACACTTAATACCAGATGCAAAGCTGAAACTTCTGGAAGTGGGGAACATACTAAAGTTCCTAACGGTTACAGGCCTGCTTGAGATACTATGATCAACAGGTACACTATAACCAGTAAAAGGGGCACAATAGTTCTTCAAGCACGCGGTGCGACTTTCCCTTAACAGAATAATAATAATAATATGTCTTTTGGACATTGTGGAGAAAATGTTAGAGAGGGTAATCTATAATAGATTACTCCCTGTTGTTGAGAGCCAAGGTGGCCTTTCAGATCGGCAGTTTGGGTTCCGTAACGGCAGATCAACCATTGATGACATAAAATTGGTTACTGGCTTGATCAAAGATGGAATTCACGGAAACAGTAGTACCAGCAAATGTTACATGGTAGTAACCTTGAATGTGAAAAATGCTTTCAACTGTTCCAATTGAAATCTAATACGCAAATCCCTAGCGAAGGTTGGTATTCCCGACTATCTCGCTGCTATCGTCGATAGTTATTTAACTGAAAGGAGGCTCTGGCTCCATATTGGGCCAAATATTGTGAAATATCATGAGGAGGGAAGGAAGCCAGAGTGGTGAGTTGCGCCGACGACATAGCGCTGGTTTTTGCCGCAAAACATCTCGAAGATGCTGAGTTATACCCAAAGGAGGCAATCAGTCCTGTTAAAAGTTGACTAGAGAGCTCTGGTCTGACACTTGCGAAGGAAAAAACAGAGAAATTACGCCTGTATTAGAATCGAGAATCATATCATCGTTCCAAGCTGACCATCAAATACTTGGGGGTGGTGATGGGCAGGAAGTTCAGTTCTAGGCACCATGTGCAGTATGTTTGCTACAAATCATCCGCTGAAAGTATGGCAAGGATGATGCCGAACGTGGGAGGGCTAGGGTATATCTCTAGGTTGCTTAAAGCCAGGGCGATAACCTCAATCATGCTCTATGCAACCGCAGTTTGGAGGGGCACCGGCAGACTGAGGGCAGTCTACAGGAGGACAGCCGTGAGGATATGCTCTGCCTTCAAGACTGTCTCAGATGATGCAGCATTCGTTATCTCTGGAATAATGCCGATTGACATCTTGGCAGATGAGATGGCAAACATATACAATGCGTAGTCAATCTCTCCCTCATCGCAGACGAAGAAGGCTGAGAGGGAGAGATCCATAAATAGATGACAAGAGCGGTGGGAACGCTTGGGAAAGGGTCAGTGGACTCACAGGGTTATTTCTGCCATCAAGGAATGGTTGGAGAGACGACATGGTGAAATTAATTATAATCTCAACCAGTTTTTCAAGGGTCACGGATGATATCGTCAATACCTGCACAGGTTTAAATTGGAGGTCTCACCCGTCTGCCTAAATTGCGATGGAGTACCAGAGGACCCAGAGCATGTATTCTTCTACTGTCCAAGATTTGTGCGGAATCTAAAGGAGATTCTAGGGGAGGTGCTGGTACCAGAAAATCTGGTGCCGAAAATGGTAGCACAACAAGAGAACTAGGATGCGGTCAACTCCATGATTGCATCTATTCGAAACAAATTGCGAAAGGCAGAGGAGAGGAGAAAATCGCTATCACGTATGTCTCGTATAGAAGAAAGGTGACTAAGCTAGAGTGAGCTGACTCAGTCCCGTGATGTAATACTTTGTGGTGGTTCCGCGGGGCAGGGGGGGAGTCGGGGGTGGTTTTAGTGCGTAAAAATCCCACATACTGGTGTGTCCGGATCAGTGTCTTTTGAAGATTCCACCTCCTTAAAAAAAGCAGACAGACAGTAAACCGATTTTAATAAAGCTTTGTCTTACACAAAACCCTAAAAAAATATGTTCAGCTCTAGTCAAGCATTGGATAAGGATAAGGATGGAAATACCCCAATGACTCTTTCCACGCTTTCTTCCCTTAAATGAACAAAAATCACTTAAACCGCATCGTTGAATTTGTCCTTCATAATTTGCCAATGCGTCGTGTTTCCCAATTTTCAATACTGCTAAGCCCAAATTTCGAAAGGCCGATTCAACAGAACTCATCCCTGGAAACTATCTTATCCTCAGAGTTAAACAATGCATGCAGAATAGACTGACGCGGAATACAGCTTCCTAAGGCCAACCTATCTCTCTTTGAGGGTGAGGATCAAATGAGTATCCGTATTAAAACAAAAAACTATAACCAAGGAAACCGCACACAAACTGGTTAACCAGGTGGAGTCACATCTCCCATATACTGGGAGCCAGGTGATTACACTCAAGAAGAAACACGTTGGGACGTCAAGCAGTGAATCCAAGGTCAACATTTACATACAGCGAGGACAACAACCAATAAAGACCACCGCTCAAAAAGCAGGGACAATCAAAAGCACGTCAGAGATAAATATATCTTACGTCAGGAATAAAGAGGAATAAATTGTACCTGCGTTATCTGAAGGAAGGTCTGAAACCCGAAGAGGCCCTTCAGAAGGCTCAGGATAGACCCAAGCCATCTTTATAGGAGTAGTAAGGGGGGAGCAGCGGAGATTAGCCCGCATGAGGAGACTGCTCCTAATAGACCCAGATCTGAATCCAAGAGGGGAGAAAACCCGGGCAGATCAGGGGTGAAAGCAAGAATCAGGAAGCGCGTCATTAGGTATGCCAATGCGGTCAAGCGCATTCGACTGGCCATAATGCCATAAATGTTTTCGGAGCAGATACGCACTTGTGAGGAGAAGGAAACTATCGAAGACCTTGTCGTCAAGTAGATGTTCAGCCAGAAGATACTACTTTGGATATACACTGCAATATTAAGGACAATGATTACCAATGGGGTGGTAATCTGGGCAGAAAGAACTAAATTCAGCACACAAGCCAGTGAGTTACACAAACGCCAAAGACTAGCTTGTTCATCCAGATCGAGCAGGCGGCGCGAGGTCTTGAACTGCACGTCAGTAAACGCAAGACGAAGTACATGGTGACAATGCCAGCACCAAAAACCAAAGAACCAACAACATCGTATAGCACTAGCCAAATGAAAACAATGAAGATAGGAAACTACAACTTAAAGACCGTTGAAAATTTCTCCTGTTTAGGGTCGAAAATCACAACCAATAACAGCTATGGCGATTAAATCCCCGCACGGTTGTACAAGACTGTGATCTTATGTATTCCTCGGAGACTTGGGTTCTTACAAAAATTGCGAACTTTTCCGCGTTCGAGAGAAGAATCCTCTGAATAATTTCTGGCCCCCACCATAAGGATGGACGATTCCGTAGCCTACATAACGACGAAATCTATGAGCGATACCACGACGGAAATCGACCGAAATCCGGTTCAACAGGTTGCGGTGGGCGGGTCACTTAATCCGAATGGATGGGGATGATCCAGCGCGTAAGTCTATGAGGTCAGAACGCCAGACAGCTTTTAGGAATATCGAATTGACGGAGCTTGGCGCAAAACCGGGATAACTGGAATTCCTTATTAAGGCAGGCCTAGACCGGTTACTGATTATTGCGCCGTTGATGATGACTCGCTGACGGTCCATTGTAATGTTATGATGATCTTAGAATTTTAAAACTCCTTTGGAAGGGATTTCTCACGTTGCCCAATTTCAGTTCGCCGCTATTGTTTCTTCCGGTATTATTTGTGTTATTTGTTTTCATATTAAGTGGGTCCCCACTCAAAGCCCTTAACTATGCTTGGGTGTGTAGTCACTAAGTGATCCCATGGTTATCTATGCAAACAAGGAGGCCATGCAAGGGTTGACCAAACACTTGGGGGTCTTGAGCTCAGAGCCGGATCAGTGTCAATCAGGTTTAGTCCATCTGAATAAACACCACCAACCTAATGGCGATGAAACTTTGAGCGTTCGCTGAGACTTGCCATGGTTTTAACGGAATGGAGGCGTCCACAACATTAGTCTGAATGCCATTTCGGTAAGATTTCACCTTTCGTACACAAGTAACAGGATGTTGCAAACGTCAACCTAAAGTTGACAATCCAAATCGTATTTCATTGCCATGAGCCGTGTACGTTGCGCTCTTTGGGTGACGATTTTTGGAAGAATGTGTTTCCTTGACCATATTTAAGTGAATTTTTAGGACTAACTTTATGGTATTCAAAACGAAAAATTGGGGCTGAATAGCCAAACGGCCTTCATGAACCCAAAATTATGGCAGGAGGTACGTACCGGAACAAAATGCAGCTCCAGTAAATCTCTAGAAGCCACGGCACAACCTTTTCTTGCTGTTTCTGGAGAATGACTGGCAATATTCTTTCTAGGCGTAAATTTTATATGCGAGAGGCTGCTTGTAGCCCACCTGATTTTATCCTCGATACATACCGATTTAGTAATCGCACATGAGGCTACATACCCTCCATACAAGGTTCTAACTCAAAGTCCTCCACGCTGGGAAGGTATGCGCATGGACAAAAGCTCCAGCGTGGTACTTAATGGGAGGCTATTTTCTTTGACCACCGGATCTCAAACACGCTAGTGCTTTCAATGTTCCCACGATAATGAAGCCAACACTGACAGTATTATTATTATTCTGTTAAGGGAAAGTCGCACCGCGCCCTTGAAGAACTATTGTGCCCCTTTTACTGGTTATAGTGTGCCTATTGATCATAGTATCTCAAGCAGACCTATAACCGTCAGGAACTTTAGTATGTTCCCCACTTCCAGATCTTTCAGCTTTGCATCTGGTATTAAGTGTTCTCCCAGATGCCTCTACCTACTTTACACAAGTGCCGAACACTGTCCCAGGGAGTGTATAGAGGTTTTGTCATTACACACTGACGGTATACACGGGGACGATTCTTTTCGGAAAAGCGAGTTTGGTTGAGTTAGCGTTATGCAGTCTCAAAAGCATGACAGTCATGATTACGGAAAGGGGGCCAGATTACATAGCAATATTCAGGGATATTTCTGCTGAGGAAGTTGAAAACTACTAGGCTGGATTGAAGTAAAGTTGGAACAGGAACATAGGACCATAAATTTTGAAAACCTGCTTCAGTTGGAGAACCCAATATTTGGGATAACATACCATTCGCAATGCTCATTCAGCATTAGTTTGATGGTCCACTAACAAATCTTGGCGAAAGTTGAAAGGACAGGGATAGACCTGTAACCTGGGGAGAGTGTTTTACCTTTTTTGAAATCGGTGTAATCTCAGGATACTTTCTGCTGGATGTGGAATAGGCATTCCGCAAGAGCGTTTTTAGAACTATGAAGCTTGCCTCCTGCTCTGTTTGATGAATATTAGGACCCTTTTGGCATTGACGAAATTGATTTGCATGACTGAATATGCGAGGGTGCTTAGCGGAAAAGGTAAAACAGTCCAGTGTGGCTAATTGTTTGAGCCAGCGATGTAGTTTGCTACCTTTATTTTTGTTATTGCTGGCCAATGGGGAGATATGTCACACTTTCAAATCGGCCCCTAAAATCAGGGGCCTCGATTTCCCAAGTAGCCGCGGGTGGTCCACACAAAAACGTTTGACGGTGAATAGGTCGTTTGGATCAAAGAGGTAGTAGGAACTGATACAAAACCGGAAGTTGAGGTGATGGTGACCTTCAGAGATTTGAGGACCATTGTCAATAAACAGGAAATAAAGTTAACGCAATTTATTTACTATTCTAATTTAATTCAGATGTGAACTCAAGATGAGTGATTACTTGAAACCTGACGAAAATGTCTTCAATTTTTCATTTTGATTCCAAAAGCAGTGCAAGTAGTTTAGATAAATAAAACGCCACTTACTCTTTATAATTCATTTTGCAAATCAAAAAATAGATTCATAAAAAATTTCACTCCTACCAGCCTTCTATGTCATTTACTGCTCATTTTATTTGCATTAATACCTTTATTATATCTTCAGATGCTTTAGTTTTTTGTCAAACATAGCTGATCACTTGAATAAATCATTTATCCATCATGTTTCACTAATTAACACCGTTTATCTCCTCAGATACGGCCATTTTCTGATTTAAGGTGCTCATATTTAAGATTTTATGACGAATTTATTTTACGACTCTGCTATCTGTTAAGTTACGTTCAGCTACTTTCTGGGTTTAAGTTACGAGTATGTAGCAATTAATTCCATGGGATAATAATTATGAAATCGCAATAAAATGTTAGGGTAAAAAGAGACTGAGGGTGAGGCAAACATTTCAGTTATTCAAATAATAATAAATCAATACTGAGTGTTAGAAAGGAACTGGTTTCTTAATACTTTCTCTCATTTATTCAATTTTACATTGTGTCGAAAGTAGTGGTTTGTGCTAAATATTTCGATTTCAAATTGGGGCGAAATGTCATATTGGCATGAACGTTATAAACATTACTTAAATTTGAACAATCCTACTGTGCAGATTGCTATCCAAAATTGGAAACCTCACAATTTATTGTGCTGCACAGTTTCCTTTTGGCTGATCTGTAACCTGCCATTGTGGTTCATGCGTTCCCCCCAGTCGTTTAGACGATGTGTCAAATGCCGGAGTTTGCGACACTCCATTCAGAACTCTGCAATTTCCGCGTCCACCAATACGTAAAAAGTTTGCCACGCCCAATGCCCTCCTGGGCATGGAGGCTCCGCAGGCTGTTGTTATCGGGCTCATAACTGAGGATCCTGGAATGAATTCCAGCGCAGCCCCACCTGCTCCAAGAGTTTTGACAAACCTCCCGATGTTCACCTTCGCGACGTTCCACGCACAGAAAAGAGCGGGTGCACCGAGAGTCAATCACTCGAAAGCCAAGTTTTGATGGTCGCTTGCCGGAAGTTTTCCAGAACTCGCCACTCATCCACCAATGATACCAGTGATTCCGGCGCGAAATTCGCATTTGGGCGGGTCCGGTGTTTGAAATTATAACTCCGTTTCTTGCCGCCATTTTAAGAATTCATTCAAGTGCCCCTGGCATTGAAATCACCGATGGATGCTGTCCTGAACCCAGATGGCCGCCTTGTTTCTACTGTTCGCTAATGAACAGTACATCAGCTTTGGCCCCCCAGTGAACTGCGCTAGCAACTCGTGGGTGGTTACACTTCGGTGCATATTTATCTGTAGACTCACTCCACGATTACCTACTTTGTCGTGGTGAGGGAGCTCAGTAAGGAGGATGGTTCGGGAAACCAGAAGTGACACCTGAAGCTAAGCGGTAATCAAAATCCCACGCTAAGGTGTGACTACCGTGCTGAGGACTGAATGGCCAATGGTTAAGATTCGGCCGTCAATGGTGAACTCTGGGTTACGGGTGACCCCAGTTTCAAAAAAGGGCTCTGCCGAGATCGGCTTATTTCCCCCGGAAAAACAAAGGCATGGCAGAAACTAATGAATCCACTTTCTTCAGCGTGATGAGGCAAGATGTCATCGACGTCATGGTGGTATCCTCTGACATTGCGTCTCTTGTCGGAGAGTGGCGAGTACCAAACGTTATCACGCTCTTGGATAACAGGCGCATTGATTTCGTAATGGGCATGGCTCCACTGATTTCATTATGCAATCCACGGATGAAGGGTTGGGTGACGTACGAAACAGAACTGATTGTCCTAGTTACGATCCCTAGAAGACGCATCAAATCCATTGCTTGAATTAAGAAAACAACTCAAATGATCACAACTAGCATGAGAGAAGCTCTCGAAGAGAGCTATCCACTCATGATGCCAAAGAAGGGTAAAACACCATGCTGAAACTCGGTTTTGGTGAAACAGAGTTGAATGACAAGGTGCTCCTCAACGAACCTCAAAAGTCTGATTCAGGTGCTGCTGGAATCAAGGCAAAGAGGCTTAGAAAGCTCTCAAGAAGAGCATAATGCCGACTAAACGATCATCATGGAGACGGTTTTGCAAAGAGACTAGCTCTCTTGGGGTAGCATAAAAACTGAAGTGAATCCTCGTCAAATAACGGAGCGAGCAGCTGGTTTATTTAAGTTTACAAAAGCAGCAAGTACACAGAAAAAAAAGAAGAAACGGCGAACTATTTGCTTCAAGTCCACTTCCCATCGAGCATCCAAAATCCCACCTCAAGGCTGACAGTTGCAGACAGCTTTCAACCAGAAGATTGGACTCTGTCTTGCAAAGTATCACTGTAGTGAGTGAAATGCTCATTTAGCACGTTCCATGGATGCAGGTCTGCTGCTTCGGAATATATTCCAATTGCATGCAATTCCAATGCATATATCCCAACTAACTGGCTGAAGGTGCCTTTTATTCCCAAACAACGCAAACCCACCTAAACGGAAGCAAAGAGCTTCTGATCGATCAGTCAAGCTTCCTTTTTGCTAAAAGGACTGAAAAGACTAGTATTGGTTCATAAGGGATATATATGTACATCCCAGGGGGCCACTTCACTATAGGCGACATGCCTACCAGGAAGGAAAATCCACGGAGACAGCACTCCATGAGCTAGCGGCAAAAATTGGGAGGGCGATGTCCGATAAAGAAGATGCCTTAGGCGCATTCATTGACATCGAAGTTGCCTTCAAATTTCGCCTTATTCGCGGGAATTTGTACCGACCAATCCGTTGTTAATCAGTTGGATTGTTTTCATGCTAGAGTGGAAAAAGTTCCACATATTGATCGGACAGAAATACATTGAGGCAAGATGTCTTAGGCTTTTGCTCACAGGAAGAGGCTCTCTCTCCTCTTTTATGGCTCCTGGTCATAGACGCTCTGTTATGGTTCATGGAGAACACAGACCTCTTAGTAAAAGCATTTGCGAACATAGTATGTGATTGTTTAAATATAACTCTGCTTGTAATCCTCAGTTAATGAATTCGTAATTGACTTACGGTGAGCGCAAGGGAGCCCTGAACTAGTAATGTGAACTAGGAACGTCTAGTGGAGCAGCTATACGCTACCCACCGTAGCAGGGGCGAAAATACAGGTGGTACAAACAGTCAAATATTCAGGAGCACATTTCGACTCCAAACTAATGTGGAAGTCGCACATCCAGAGACAATACCAGAAATCCTTCACGTCGCTCTACTACTTCTGGACTGCGATAGGTAAGACCTGCGGACTTTCACCAAAATTGATTCATTGGATGTATGCGTCCATAATAAAACCCATTTTAATGTATCCATGCATCGTCTAGGAGTCGCAACTGAACTTTGGTAAAAGCAGTCTATGCAGGTTCTGTGCCTGGATTGCCTAAGTATTATTGGAACTATTTCTTTGGCAGCAGAAGAAAATTTGCGACAAAAATGGAGGAGTCACACCGGATAGGATCTGTTACGTCCGTCGGACAGCATTGTCAGTACTAAGCAACCGCATATCATGGCAATTGGTGTGGAGTTGAGGTTAGGTATTGCTGAAACTTGACCAACTGAACGAACCATTCCTGATGCGGGTGGCAGGACATTCAAACATCGCTGGTATTAAGGAAACTGACAGTCTGACTCGCCAAGGTTCTGGATCAACAATGGTGAGGCTAGCATTTGGCAACCGATCATCCACTATTAAATCTGCTGTGAAGGATAAGATTGCAAGGATGCATACACGCAGATGGGGAAATTGGACCTCCAACCGCAGCGCATTTGTGTTGTTCCTTATGAAGTGAGGCATAAAAACCCTAGTGTAGTAGATTTTCTATTAACGATTGTCGCATTAGTTGTTTCTATAAAGACCAAAGGCCTGGTTGGCTAAACAGCAACAGTTTTTAAATAGGACGCGTTTTTTAAAGCCCTTATGACGAACTTAGAAATGGGTGCTACTACTGCGGAAATGGCCGCGCAAATTTTCCAGTGGGTCACTGAAGCTCATGATGTCACTATGCCTAAAAAGCGAGTGTCTACTAGTCAACGTTCTAATTACAAGAAGAGTCATAGTATTGCGCATGATTTTGTACAAGGTGACTTTAACAGCTACAAATCCATCCGCTAACCACGGAGCAATTGCTAGAAACATGTGAAAGAATTGGTGATAGAAAGGCTTCATATGTGGGCTTTACCAACAAGTCAGCAGGATGAAACCAGCCACACATCGATGGTCATCCTACCGAGTTAAAGACGGAAATCTGATTTCCGACAGAATGGGCATATTGTAGCGATGGATTGAATATTTTGATGAACTACTCAACAACCAGCATATGGACGAGTTGAAGATCTCTCCAGCTGAAGACGACGCACAAATGCTGCCACCATCAAGCGTAGAAGAAACAGTCCATGGAATCCATCGGCTTAAAAACCATAAGTCACCAGGAGCCGATGGAATTACAGCCAAATTGGTTAAATATGGAGGCGACCACCCACACTAAGCGATTTGCCAACTGATGTTCAAGGTGTGGAGCAGCGAATCAATGCCTGACGACTGGCAAGAAAGTATTATCTGTCCCATACACAAAAAGTGGGATATCACGCAGTGCAGTAATTATAGAGGTATCACGTTGCTGAGTACCATCTATAAGATATTCTGCTCTATCTTGCTAGGCGGGATACGCGCAGAACATAGGCCAATACCAAAGAGGCTTGACTCCAGCCATATCAGCAACAAATCAAATTTTCTCTCTGCTGGAAGCGACGAAAAAACTGTTGGAATATGGCCACCAAAGCATAGCCAGGGTAAAACCGCACACGGCCTTGCGATAATTCGGTATCCCAACGAAATTGATAAGACCAATAATCGAGGACGGGTAAAAGCAGCAGGATCACTCTCGAGATCATTCAGCATCAACAACAGCCTACGACAAGAGGATGCCCTATCATATTTATGGTAGAAAAAGAAGACGAGGCAGACCCTGCCTGAGATGGAGCGATGGCGTAGTTTAGGACGCCAGACAGCTTTTAAGGATATCGAATTTATGGACCACGGCCCAAAACCTGGGTGACTGGAGTTCCGTACTATCGCAGGCCTTAACCGTCGATAATGATGATATTTGGGTACCATTCCCAACTTATCGAATACCTTCATAGTGACCCCGAAGTGAGGTATGATCAAGTGCAATAAGAAAAGAACTTCAATCTACAACACGCTTCAACCCATTGTTGAAAATGAAAATGACCTGGTCGAATGTGATATATAATGGAGCCCTCGTATTTTCTACCCGAGAAAAGGAGTGATTAATCCAGTCTTTGTTGTCACCGTAAAACATCCGTAAGTTGTGAGGGCCTGTTTAAAGAAAACTATGAGAACGGTGAAATCCTGCCTGGAACCAGCTCATTTGGCTTTGGTGATGAGGAAGATAGAATTGGTCATGGTTACGTATTGCGAAAAGATGAACATTTTCAAAATTGAGAGAGAGAATCGACTGGACACCTAAATCGTCGCCTGTATGGAAAGCGATACGATTAATACTGTTCATTTCCTGATGTCGCTGATGTTTCGCACTGAATTTAGGGTAAAAGTAGATGAGGCTATTTGACTGCAGAACGCATCCTAATCGGCCAGCTTGGGTAGAACATTTGTTCGGAATATTGGAGAAAGCGACCAAATTGATCGGAAATGATGGTAGAAAAACATTGGTCCTAGTACACTTCCTTGCGGTACGCCAATATTGATGTTGTGTTCATGCGCTGTAAAACTTTTGTACCGAATTCTAAACCACCCAATTAGATAGGGTTCAAGAATCTCATGAATAGCAGTAAGCAATTTCTGCATGTCTGTGCTATATCTAGGAATACCGGAAAACAATTCTTCCTTTCCTCCAATGCTCGGCTAATTTCCACTACAATTCTATAAACTTCCTCCGTAGTACTACGGCTATTTGAAAGAGCCAAATTGATGTTGAGAATTACTTTTTTGTCACCAAGGAGGGGAGGTAGCTCTCGAAAATCTTTTACTTTATCAATAGCAAACTAATTGGCCAATATGAGCTTGCTAGCGTTAAATCCTTGCTAGCCTTGGGGATCACCAAGTGATGTAAACAAGTAGAATAATCCTATTCAAGAACTGGGTGAGAGATTTGATGGCGACAGGTGGTAATTTTTTGACCATTTTTCCAGTTATATTGTAAAGACCAAGAGCCTTCTTCGGATTGACTTTCTGCAGTACGCAATTTATCATCATCATCAATGGCGTAACAACCGGTATCTGGTCTGGGCCTGCCTTAATAAGGAACTCCAGACATCCCGGTTTTGCTCCGAGGTCCACCAATTCGATATGCCTAAAAGCTGTTTGGCGTCCTGGTTTACACAATCGCCTCATCTCAGGCAGAGTCGGCCTCGTCTTCTTTTTTTTATCATAGATATTGCTCTTATAGAGTTTTCGTGTTGGATCATCCTCATCCACACAGATTAAGTGACACGCACACCATAACCTATTGGGCCGCATTTTATCCACAACCTGACGGTCATGGTATCGCTCATAGATATCGTCGAGCTTTGACCCTATGGTGAGACGTTTCGAGCGGTTTTTAGAAGCTGAAATAGGCTGTGTTGGCTGACAACAACCGTGTACGGATTTCATCATTGTAGCTGTTATCGGTTGTCATTTTCGACCCGAGATTGGAGAAATAATCAACTGTCTTACCTTCATTGATATGCAGCCTAAGATCTCGCGCCGCCTGCTCGATCTGGATGAAGGCAGTTTGTACATCTCGGGTGGTTCTTCCCATAATGTCGATATCGTCAGTATAGGCCAGTAGTTGGGGGGATTTAAAGAGGATCGTACCTTTTGCATTTACCTCAGCATCACGGATTACTTTCTCCATGACCAGATTAAAGAACACGCATGATAGGACATCCCCTTGTCGTAGACCGTTGTTGATGTCCAATGGTCTTGAGAGTGATCCTGCTGCTTTTATGTGGCCCCGCACATTGGTCAGGGTCAGCCTAGTCAGTCTTATCAATTTCGTCAGGATACCGAATTCTCTCATGGCCGTATACAGTTTCACCAGGGCTATGCTATCATAAGCGGCTTTTAAGTCGATGAAAAGATGGTGCAACTGATGTCCATATTCCAAAAGTTTTTCCATCGCTTGCCGCACAGAGAAAATTTCATCTGTTGCTGATTTGCCTGGAGTGAAGCCCCTTTGGTATCCGGCCTAGCAAGATAGAGGAGAATATCTTGCAGATGGTACTCAGATACGTGATGCCTCTATAATTGCTGCACCGTGTGATATGTATGAGACAGATAATGCCTCGTTGCCAGTCGTCAGGCATTAATTCGCTGGCCCGCACCTTGAGCACAAGTTGGTGAACCACTCGATGTAATTGGTCGCCTCCATATTTAACGAATTCGACTGTAATTCCATCGGCTCCTGGTGGCTTATGATTTTTAAGCCGATGAACTGCAAGGACTGTTTCTTCAATACTTGGCGGTGGCGTTATTTGTCGGTCATCTTTAGTTGGCGGGACCTCCAATTCGCCGATGTTCTGGTTGTTCAGTAGTTCATCAAAGTACTCAACCCATTGCTCCAATATGCCCATTCTGCCCGAAATCAAATTTCCCTCTTTTTCTCGGACGATAAGCATCGAGGTGTATAAGGCTTCATCCTGCTGACTTGTTGGTAAGAATTGCGCGCCTGGTGCGGTTGCTCCCTGTACTTTTCTAGTTCACAGACTTGTTGGTTCTCCCAGGCTACCTTTTTCCGTCTGTGAAGTCGCTTCTCCGCTCGACGGAGTTCGTGATAAGTCTCTGCGCGTGCCCGGGTTCTTTGAGAATGCAACATTACTCGGTATGCGGCATTCTTCCGTTCCGTTGCTAGCTTACATTCATCGTCAAACCAACCGTTCCGGCTCTTTTTGCGGCTGGGGCCAAGTATGTTTGCGGCCGTATTTTGGTATTACTGACAGTTTGTCTGCAATAGTCAGACTAAATTTTAAGTAACCGTGATCTGAGAGTGAGACTTCATCTAGCACTCGCTAGTTTCTAATAAAGTCTAATATTTTTTCAATTCTTTTTGGCTCCACGAATGTCAGGAATTCTCTTCCGTTAGGGTTGCATTCGCTATTGACCCAAAAAGTAAGTTAGCAGGGGTGGTAGCGTTTCTCTTCTTGTAAGTTGACAGCAACAAAGTCCTGGGAACAGAATTGTCTCAGCATGGGTGACTATAACAATTTTGACATCACGACCCAGGCTCTCGGTTTCGAGGATCTTTCATCAACTAAGATGATAGTGCCCACCCCCCTTGCTCTTGTACCATTTATCTGGATATCGCCATAATTGGTAGTGTAGCCATTCCCCCCCAGCCCATTTTCCTTCTTCCGCAACACTTTCCGCTCTCGTCATTGGGGGTTTTCCAGTTTCAAAGTGTTCAAGTTGGATCTACTTCCGGTGTTAGATGCATTCGCAACGCCAGCTTCCCTTTCTACCGTTTTTAGTGGTAAAGACGGAATTGAAGGTTTGCACAGGAAAGCATATAGTCCCTTCTCCTTTACTGCTGAAGTATTCGCATATGTTGTAGTTGGAATATCTGAGTACTTAGCGACTCTTATCAAGAATTGCCTTACAGAAATCCTCTGTGGTAGGGGGCGGATAGTAGATAGGAAAGGAGAGTGAAAACGGATAATCACGAATTACAAGACGATTGACACTTTCAGAGGGGGAGGTAGTAGCCTACGCTAATTTGAGCTTAAAGAGATACCTGCAGTATCCAGTTGAACAATGGCTAATGCAACACGCAGTGTTGACTGCAGATCTATGATTCCAATCGACTTACTTAGGAGAAAAATGTATCTGCAGTACCAGAGAGCAAAGAGGAATTTCGGAAGAGCCGGTGGATGCATAAATAGATCGTGATTGGATCAGAGAAAAATTATATATGTATGAAGGCTGTTGGAGTCAATGATTCTATAAAATCCTACACTGGCTGTCTAAGAAGGAGTAACACCCCTTAGGACCCAGAACCGGTGCTGATCCAATTTTTTTAACCACTTAGCTCAAGTTTTCCAAAAACGATGGCCCATACTATTGCCACCCATATCTCAATCTACCTTGGAGCATTTCGGAGACGGTGGAGGTGGATTCATTCATTATTTGAGTGAACTAGATATAAACTGGAATTTGGCATTAATATGCATTGAAAAAAGTAAGAATCTTGTGCAATACAGGTAAGTGGACAATGAGATCCATTTACTTACAGCAGAGAATAGTTTTTCTTTATCTACGTTTAGAAAAATGTATCAACAGAAGTGATTAGTTGACAACAGACGCGTGTTGTTTCCAGAAAAGGTGCCAGATCCAATATCATATCAATTAAATCAGCTTAACGTCCAGAAAGACAAGACAAGTATCTGATTGATTTATGTGACATGAAAATAACTGTTGAAATAAAAAAAAAACGTTTGCGACAACGAAGGTGTTGCTTCGAATAATTTTTGACTAAAACTAGTGTTTAGTGAGCAATGGATACATTACGTCATTGACGTCAGCCGGAAATCTTAGAAATTTTATTATAGATCGTAATGAACGCCTGTTTCTAGTCGGTACCTGGACCAAACTGCAGAGGTGCGGTTTAATTTGTTATTCAAATGAGACCAGAAAACTCTGCAAGGGATTATCCTTTAGAGAGCACCTTATGATGATATGAGATCCAGAGAATATCTTTGGTAAAATGCGGATACTTTTACTAAATTTCAATATGAATATTGAATAAGGAGACGAAATTATTCAAGCTTAGACCAATTTTGATTCCATGACAAAATATTCGCTTCCATGGCTTCTTCTTTTTCTTCTTCAGCCTTTGTCTCGTTCACAAGCGGGGTCGGCTAGTCGTGATCGGTTTCGCCATTCGGCTCTATCGAATGACTGATCTGGGTTCAATCTCGAGGCTTTCAAATCCCCATCTAGCGTGTCAAGCCACCGTTGTTTAGGTCTGCCTTTCGGTCGTTTACCATCGACTTCGATGTTCAGCCAAACCTTGGCAAGTGAGTTCTCGTTGGCACGAATTGCGTGACCATACCATCGAAAACGCCTCTCTCGCAACTTTTCCAAGATGGGCGCAACCTCATAACGATCGGGGATTTCCTCATTTCGGATGTGATCTAAACGTGTGACGCCACTAGTCCAACGTAGCATCTTCGTCTCCATTACCGCAAGACGCCGCTCATTGTCTTTTATAGTTGGCCAACACTCAGAACCATAGAGGGCGTCTGGACGGATGACATTGCGGCAAATTTTAGATTTGAGACGTGCATTGATACTTCGATCACAAATAAAACCAGTTGTGGAACGCCACTTCATCCAGGTTGCGTTAATGCGTGAAGCAATTTCATAACGCAGTTCTCCATTGGCTAATAGCGTTGATCCGAGGTATTTAAATCGCTCAGTTCTGGGCAGAACACTGCCGCTGACAGTGATTGTGCCTGTTTCATGGGGATCGGTCGTCAAAAATTCAGTTTTATTTAAATTCAATCCGAGACCTTGTTGCATGAGGCGATCATTCCATTTTTGAACAAGTTGTTCGAGATCATTTTTGCTATGAGATGCTTGGAAAACATCATCTGCATAAAGCAGGGTGTAGGGCGCTGGACGTTGGATATCTCGTGTGACGGTGTCCATAACAAGAACAAAGAGGAGTGGTGAAAGGGCGCTTCTTTGGTGAACACCAACAAAGACACGAAGCGGTTTTGATACACCCGCCATTCTTCGAACTTTACTTTTCGGATCGTGGTAGAGCAATTGAACCCAGCGCACGAGTTCTTCTGGTAGTGTTGTCGTTGTAGTGTGGTCGTAAAGCATACCAGATGAGTTCATGTGGTACACGGTCAAACGCTTTCTCTAGATCCAGAAAGACAATGTAAAGAGGGCGATGCTTCTCACGATGTTTCTCCATGAGTAACCGCGCAGTGTGTATTGCGTCAGTAGTTCCGCAGTTCTTGACAAATCCGGCTTGATTCACGGTTATTTCAACGATTTCGCGAATACGATTGTCAAGAATGCGTTCAAAAATCTTCATGGTATGGGAAAGTAACTGGATCGGACGATAATTTGAACATTCTGCTGGACTACCTTTCTTTTTCCATATTGGAACAGTGGTACTTTCTTGCCAGTCAGATGGTGTTCTTCCTTCCTGAATAACTCGGTTAAAGAATTCACTAAGCCACAGTGTTGGGTCCCAGCTCTTTCCTTTCCAGAGCTCAGATGCGATGTCGCCAGGTCCTGTTGCTTTCCCCGACTTTATTTGTTTTATTACCTCCTCGACTTGAGTTGCGCTGACTGGTGGAACTGCTCCAAATGTCGGCAATGATTGTGGAAGTGGAGGATGAGCAAATTCTTCAGTTGAAATCTGCTCGAAGTATTCTCACCATCTATCCGTTGCGGCTGGACGGTTGGTAAGCAAAGTACCGTTCTTGTCATTAACGCAACAGAAGTGTTTGATATCCTGTGTGCGTCCATTACGGCTTTTAGCAAGTCGATACACATTTCTCTCGCCATCCCGAGTGTCCAGTTTATCGTACAGATTTTTGAAATGGTTCGCTCGGGTGACAGCGACTGCTTTCTTTGCTTCCCGGTTGGCATTCTTATCATCTCTCATAGGGAACGACTTTGCAATCAGTGACAGTGGTAAAATGTTGGCGTCTTATGAGAATATAGTCGATTTGCGTTTTACTGTTGCCACTATAAAATCTAGGAAGATGAGGCAATTGTTTGATGAACCATGTATTCGTAAGTACAAGGTCATGGGTGTCCGCAAAACCGATTATACGCTCGCCACCCTCATTGCGCGCTCCGAACCCCTTTCCCCCATGGCACCTGTTACCGTCTGCCTTTTCACCCACATGACCATTAAGGTCGCCGGCAATGATTATATAGTCGTCAGCAGGCACGTGATAAGTCTTTTCATGGAGAAGTTGCCAGAAGGCATCTTCTTCGGCATCAGGTCGACCCGTCTGTGGTGGGTACGCGGTGAAGAAGTGAATAGTGCAATCAGCTGATATAACGGTGAGCTTCATCAGCCGATCATCAAATCGTTTGACTTCTTTAATGGCATCACGGAAACCCTCTGAGATGGCAATGCCAACACCATATTCTGTGTTCGGCTACGAAAATAGAGAAGTTTATAGCCATTTTTACAGCGTTCGCGTTCAATGTCGCAGCTTTTGGCACCAGACCATCGGATTTCTTGCAGAGCGCAGATATCAATGCGCCTTTTTCGAAGGGCTCTTGTGAGTTCCTCGGTCTTTCCAGTTAGAGTACCAACATTTAGCGTGCAGACACGTATTTGTTTTGCTCGTTGTGTTCGGACTAACTTGCTTACGTCCTGACGCCGTCCATGCGTCAAGAACACTTGCCCATTTCTCGACAGGACCGTCCTGCCGCGTCGACTAAGGTGGACGCTCTAACATTTCTCCGAGGCTTGTGACTCAATCCGATCATCATGTTTGTAACGACATTGTATGCATTTTCTTAGTCGACCTGTCGCGGGACCTGTCACCAAGAGAGATCAGGTAGGATTTAGCATAGTGCAAGAACGCCAACAATACTCTATTTATCTCTTTCCCTGATCTCAGCATTTTATTTTTGTTTTACTGAGGATAGTACAGAGTACGTTGTCTCAAACCCTCCTCCTTTACCTGGGCTTGGGATCAGCATACTATGTTAATAGCACGGCGGAGTTGTTCGCTTCCATAGCTAAATATGAAATTTGGAGTATCTGGTATTTTCTGTAGAAAGTTGATGCGTATAACATTCTTTTGGCTGTAATTTAAATAAGCTCAGCTTACCTTTAATTGGGTCAGCTTTATCCATGATTAAGTTTAATATTATGGCCAGGCTTTTTCTAAAAGAGCATCAAGATTTAAGAAATAACTGTAAGCATGGATGCTCCATACCTATATCTATCGACATCCACACTATGAGAGAAATAGGGCAATTAAAATAGCCGAAAATCGCATAATTCTCATACTAGAGCCAAATTGCTTCAGATTTCGAGCCTTTCCCCCGAAATGGCAAAGTACGCAATCATCAATTTTAGTCAATTAAAGAACCGTGCAAATTTGATTATTAATCTGAGTGGGTCAGAAACCGCCATCGCCCATACTCGCATCATCCCAAGGCTGAAGTAACAACGGCGGCAATCAACTTGATCTTTTAACAGAAAAGACGACGGGTGGTCTGGGAAGACGACCACAGCAAATTCAACATTCGCGTAATCCTCGAACATCTTCAAACAACATTTCTGACAAGAGTGAACAATGTTACGTTACCAGTGCCGATTACTGTTTCAACGGAGGCTCTTCAAATCTCTACGATATTATTATAATGTGATGCTTTGATGAGACTCCGTGGTAGGCAAGTAAATCATTTATCATGGAACTCACTACTTTACGAAAATTCTTGTAACAGTAAAAAGATATTTCGCGATGATGTCGGACAAGTGTTAATGGGAAGGAAAACCTGCGCTTGAGTTGATTGTTGAATCTGTATTTGCAGGAGATACATGAATAACACGAAATGAAATGTTTTTCTTTCTGATGATGGAGCTTTTCTCATTGAGGAGAAAAATATGTTCGTACATTTGTTGAAAATATCGAACATTTTTCAGATACAAATGTTTAGATAAAGATGTTTCTACATGTAGGAAAACGAAGCGAGAAACTTATAACGCTTATTTGAAGGAAGATTTAAAGACAAAGTTGAAATTAAAAGAAGTGTAAATGATTCTATTTATTTAAGATGGAGAAATTGGGAAATTCCTCGCCTTCATTCCATAAAATGGAGGCGCTAGAATTTATTTTGCATACCCTAGGTAAAGAATCATTCACTATGGGGATATTGAAGGATAGTTCCGGGAGAGGGCTTGCACGTTATTCCTTCAATGCAGCACAAATCAGCTCCTCGATGCCAAATCCGTTTGAAGGGGCTTACAAGCAATTTACAGCCAATGATTATCCATTGACGAAATCGAAATCATAAGAGTATAAGTGTAAGGCATTATCCCCGTCTCAACAGTTAAAATGGTAAATACCATAATGAGACTAATTATGCGCTTTTCGTAGTAAAGACTGCTGAAAAGTAGGATAGGATATTGTTCTCCAAAAATCCAGCCTTCATACGATACACCAAAGGGGGCGGGGGGGGGGGGGGGGGAAGCTGCTCGAAGGAACACGGAAGTATTCATAATTCATCATCGACTGGATCATTTACGATTCTGATTGAAGAACCTTAGTCCTTAGTAATCTTATAGTCGACAGCAGTCACCCTCAAGAAATGGCTAACTTAGGGTCTACTACGAAGGCGAAAACACCTTCAAGATGCATCCCTTAATATGATAACACCAAAAAACTGTTCAAAGGTAAAACTGACGCGGTGGTAGCATTAACAAAACAGAGTCTGTTGTTTTTTGACCAATTCCAAGACCACCAGAGGTTTAATGTTAACAACACCTTCAACTTCAAAATCATCAGACATCAGCTTATGCTCAGAAGCACGCCGAATGTACCCTATAATGTAGGAAGACTTTGCGATCGATAAGGGACATGCCATTGATTTCTACAAATAGAAGCCACTGCAGAAATACTCGACATAGTTATCCACCTGACAACCCGTTGCCCTAGTGAATTCGGCCGTAGAAAACAGGTTAATAATCTATTTTAAGTTAATTTGGGACGAGTCACCCTAGAGTACTTTGCAGAATAGAAAACTATATCCAGAGATGCGTGGTCGGAAATTATATTTCGAAGGCTATTCTACAGATAAATATAGAAAAATCCATTTTGGACTAATATTCCTAAACAAGCCTGCCGCACGTTGCGATGTCTTGGAGGCCGCAAAAGTAACAGACTGCCACCCTGCTGTCATCTAAAGGTAAATACCTGGGCTTCAGTGACAGTGCCAAAGAAGCCATTCACTTTTGTCTTAAGTTTTCGTGTAAAACAAATCTTTATTGAAATCGGTTTGCTGTCTGTTTGTCTGTCTGTCACACGCATTTTTTTCGAAAACGATTGTAACGATTGACACTAAATTTAGTGAAAAGGTGGGAGCTATTAACGCTGATGCATGCAGTGAGTTACATCATTCTACAATTAATAATCTTACCCTTCCCCGTGTGGAATCCATCACATTTTCAGATAGGGGAATAACGAGGACTTGTTCGGTCAGAGACCATCAATCTGTATAGATCTGTGGTAAGGTCCATTATAGAGTATGCCGCTACGTCCAGTATGAATCTACAAAAATACTTTGAAAACAAGCTCAACTCATGCTTGAGGTTGACCGGAACCATCCCTTTCAACCAGATTTTCGCTTTGGTCAACGAGCCGCCTCATTGTGTTAGAAGGTCCCTCTTGGACAAAGAAATTCTTAAATTAAGGGAATGAAATCCGAAAACCGGTGGCAGAGCCCATGTGGCGTCAAATGCGGCGTTCATGCGTGATGGGCCTGCTTGTGCGGTGGTTTATCCTAATGGGACTTGAGTGGCACGTTTTTCCTTGCATGTCAGTTCGGTTTTGGCGGCTGAACTTTTGCCGTACAGGTCATCAATGTGGCTTTTAGAATGGGTGCGGACTCTCTCCATACTTGAAAATTACTCAAACAAACTAAGCTTTTGCACCACCTAGTGGGCAAAAACATTTCCTTGCTTCTGACCAATTTTTTAAGTCTTTAAGTTCTATATTGTCCGGCGCATGCGGGGCACCTATTACATGAACTCGCCCATGTAGAGGCCCGTAAGGGTCTGGTCTCTAGTCCCACAAGTTTGATCGAACCTTTGTAGATGTTTTAACCATAATTCAGGAACACTCCTATAGAGAGTGGGAAGATGACTTTTTGTCGGTCATGTGTCAAAGGACCATTTTTCTCTAACATTCACGCTGCGTAACCCATAGTTCAATCGGAGGCTACGCATACGTTTACAGTTTCCGAAGAAAAATTACTGAATTATCTTCAAACCAATCACACGTATAACAAAGCTTTTTCAAAAGATTTTGAAACAAAGATTCAGGCATGTAATACTTGCATTGTTAGAGAAACTAATGAACGCATAATCTTTTGGTGTAAGGATTATGCCCGGGTTTGGGTTAAGTATAAATGGTATACTAAGTTTTTTAACTTTCAACAAATCTTTTCTAGTAGAAATCCTTGACATTTCGAATGTATGGAAGATTCAGGCGTATGTTTTGTAGGTCTAATTCAGGTGTTTTCAAAACGAAATCCCGAAATTTCCAAATTAATTAACTTCAGACTTTTCCAAGCCAATTTCAGTATTGTTCTTTTCATATTCAGACTTTTCTGTCCCAAAATCAGAATTTTCCATTTCAAATTCAGCGGTTTTTAATATGTTACTAAAGAGTTTTATACCTACTTTTTACCGTTGTATAAGGAAGGAACTGATATTCTTGTTATTATTTGTTTTAGAAGCTTATTTTATGCAATGCCACATTGGGGTTTGCACTAGCAGGTGCTTAACCAGGATTTCAACTCCCACAGAATCACCTCATATCTATATCAGAAATCTAGTAGTTGTATGGAGTACTACACCCATAGAGGACAGGGATAACTCCACGTTAAGATTGCTTAAAGGGCCGGTCATATATAAACTTCCGTAAGTGGTTGACGTTAGAGATTAACTGCCAAATTCTCCGATGCTGTCGTCAGTTTTGCATATACGAAGCTAGATAGTGTCTCGTAGCAAGACTTCTGTCTAATTTACGACATACTTATGAAAGGCTTATGAAACTCTCCACATTTGTAGATTTGTCCTTCCTGGCATTCATAAACTTTACCCTCCAGTGTCCAAAGTCCATGCCCGAGTTCTGTTCACCCAACATGCGGATGATGTCCTCTGCCTTCCTTCGAGGGCCCGGTAACCAACATCCGACATGTTCTGTCGTGCGTAGCTCAGTGTTCCCTATAATGAACGTGGGCCGACCGCCAGAACGCAAAGTTGGGATTACCTGCTCGAGCCACTTTAAGACAGCCTCGTCAGTGCACTCCAAATGGAGAAGTCCATCACGAACACCTTGATTGTTAAATGGTGGCTTCACTCCAAGCTGCAGTATTTCTTCCACAGGCATTCCCGGAGGATGGTGAAGTGAATTATCCCTCTCACATTTTGCCATTCTTGGAGGAAACTCCCACGGTAGCAGTCAGAACAGAGGTTGCAGCTTGCGCATACGTTGTCTTCCTTCCCGCCTTCTTGTCTATATTCCTGTGGGAGGGACCAGCTTCATTAAGATCTCTCTGGCTGATTTGACCACCTCCCGGCACACCGGTCCTAATCTCCGCGAGACGCGTGGATGTAAGCCCTGGTGCGGAGCACAATAAAGCGTTGGCCACAGCAGATGTGTTGGTCTTACGTTTCTTGCGCGCATTACCGCTGACAGAAGAGTCTGGTGCGTCTAATGCGGATCTTACCGGGGTTTCCAGTTTATCCCCACCTTCCGCCGGAGATTCCACTTCCTTGCGTCCGATTTCTCTGGACGTTACCGCGCCTAGTGGTACAGCCAGGTCCATGTCCTAATTTCCAAGATGCTTCATCTTCTTTCGCTGTGCTCTCTTCTGCCGCCGGATTGGGACCTTTCCAGGTTCACAGTGTCCGGACCGCTTGGATCCATTTCCACATACAGGCGTTAAACCAGCAGCGTCCATGTCACCAGCTTCTCGTTCCTCCGCTCTTCCCGGTAAGGAAGGAGGTTTTGATAGGCAGGATTCAGCCTGTAGTCACCCTTCCTTAGTGGCGGAAGTTCCCTTCTGCCGGCCTTCCTCTTCCGGTTACGGGTAGATTTGGGCTGTAGTACCGTGAAGGGGTCGGCCATAGTCGGATTTCCACTTTCTCCCAAGTAGCGAGTTTCCGTACTTTCCTTCCAGCTAACTTCGCCGTAGGCACTAAATGCAAGCTTTCTATTGAGTCGAAAATCATGCCTTCTACAGATTTATCCATAGGCGAGTATGAGTATGATGAGGCCTCCAAAATCCGCGCCTTGGCCGCGATATGATTGCTCATGGTCGTGGGTGGATTCCAAGTCTGTGACTTCTTACCACTTGGAGAGTTTATATCCTTCGTTTCCATATTCATATTTTGGACACCCTTAGTGTAGTAATAAACTACTACAGGCTCCCCCACCACGACAAGGTGGTGTCCAAGGGGGGAGATGAAAGGCTTTGATGTGCTACCGAATTAAGCTATTCTCTTTCCTACGCTGAACTGCTAAAACCTATCGAAGAAACTGGCGCCAGAATGCAGGAACTTTAAGAGAGTAAATTGGCAGCAATATTTGATTGGGAAATGAATTGGCATTAGTAATCATCATTGTCACGAATGGCGCAACTACCAGTACCCGGTCTAGGTCTGCCTTAGTAAGGAACTCCAGACATACCGGTTTTATGCCAAGTTCCGCCAATTCAATATTCCTAAAAGCTTTTCTCTCTCTCTTCTTCTCAGCTAGGGTCTGCTTCGTCTTCTTTTTCTACCATAGATATTGCCCTTATAGACTTTCCGGGCAAGATCATCCTCACCAATAAGGATCAAGTGGCCGACTGACGAAACCTATTAGGACAGAATGGCCATATTGGAGCGATCGGTTGAGTATTCTGATGAACTGCTCAACAACAAAAATATCTGCAAGTAGGAGGTCCCGCCAGCTGAAGACGACGGACAAATACTGCCACCACCAAGTATAGAAGAAACAGTCCGTGCAAATCATCGGCGTAAAAATCATAAGCCGCCAGGAGCCGATGGAATTACAGCCGAATTGGTTAAATATGGAGACGGCCAATTACACCGAGCGTTTCATCAACTTATACTCAAGGTGTGGGACAGCGAATCAGTGCCTGACGACTGGCAAAGAGGAATTATCTGTCTCATACATAAAAGGCGAGATATCACACAGTGCAGGGATTATAGAGGTATCACGTTGCTGAGTACCATCTATAAGATATTCTCCGCTATCTTGCTAAGTTGGATAGCCCCATACGCCCAGAACATCATTGGCCCATAAAAAAGAGGCTTCACTTCAGGCAAATCAACAACAGATGAGATTTTTTCTCTGCAGCAAGCGATGGAAAAACTGTTTGAATATGGACATCAGTTGCACTATCTCTTCATCGACTTTAAAGCCGTCTATGATAGCATAGCCAGAGTAAAACTGTACAAGGCCATGAGAGAATTCAGTATTCCGACGAAATTGATAAGACTGACTAGTCTGACCCTGACCAATGTGCAAGGCCTGGTAAAAGTAGCAGTGATGCTGTTACTCAAGACCATTCAACGTCAACAATGGTCTACGATATGCGTCCTCTTTAATTTGATACTGGAGAAAGTAATCCGCGATGCTGAGGTAAATGCGAGAGGCACCACCCACTTTAAGTCCACGCAATTACTAGCCTATGTTGATGATATCAAAATTATAGGAAGAACGACCCGAGACGTGCAAACTGTCTTCATCCAGATCGAGCAGGCGACGCGAGATCTTAAGCTACACATAAATGTAGGCAAGACAAAATAGATGGTGGCAACGTCAGCACCAAAAAACAGGCAACCAACAACATCAAACCGCACTGGTCAAACGGGAAGAATAAAGATAGGAGACTACAACTTTGAGACCGTTGACAATTTCTCCTATCTAGGGTCGAAAATTACAACCGATAACAGTTACGATGAGGAAGTCCGCGTACGGTTGTTTTCAGCCAACAGAGCCTATTTCAGCTTACAAAACTGTGTCGCTCGAAACGTCTCACCATCGGGTCAAAGTTCTTACTGTACAATAGAATGATCTTGCCAGTCCTCATGTATTCCTCGGAAACTTGGGTTCTTAGCAAGAAAAATTGCGAACTCTTGGCCGCGTTCGAGAGAAGAATCCTCCAAAGAATTTTTGGCTCCTACATGAGGATGGACGATCCCGTAATCTATATAACGACGAAATTTATGAGCGACACCATGACCGTCAAGTTGTGGATAAAATCCGGCTCAATAGGTTACGGTGCGCGGGTCATTTAATCCGTATGGATGAGGATGATCCTGTCCGAAAAGTCTAGAAGGACAATATTTATGGTAGGGAAAGAAGACAAGGCAAACCCTGCCTGAGATGGGGCGATGGCGTAGGCCAGGACGCCAGACAGTTTTCAAGGAGTTCGAATTAGTGGACCTCGGCACAAAACCCGTACGTCTGGAATTCCTTATTAAGGCAGGCCTAGACCGGATACCATTGTTGTGCTGTTGGTGATAAATAAATAACTAAGCATTTGATTTGCGAAACTTTCCTTTTCTAACTCCTTCCCAGCATACTCAAACTCGTCTGACACTTTTATGATCCGAGTATGCCATGGAAGGGAAAAACCCCAAAGGCAGCGCTTTCTAAAAATATAGAGCGTGGAAAACATTGATTGAGGATGCCATCTATTGCGGACCTTTCATTTCGACCTCGGTATCGAGTTAAGATCGAGTTTTTCCAGCCCGACGGACGCAGTCTAGCTGGGACTTCTGTAAAGTCAACTTCGAAGTTTCTTCTTATTTTTGGGACAGCTGTTTCACTTGGTCGATCTTGACCAACTGGGATGATCTCCATCAACTCTTTGGTCATCGCCCAATACAATGACTTATTTCAAGCCTGATATAGTATGTTGAATTTGCCCAGAATTGCGATAAACACTCCGCGACTTTATTTGGCCTCCTGGTAGTAGCTATTGTCCTCCCCAGAGATGAACTTGCCTTTGCTGCCTTCTTTTGTGCCTATTCGAAATTATCTTACACCTGTAAGCTACGGAGGCAGGAAAATTTTTGAATATTCATAGTGGGGGGGGGGGGGGCAGAGCCGTGGTTCTATTTTGAACCCTACTTACCCTAACCATCTAATACAATCTAACTTGTGGAAAGAATAATTCGATGCGAAGCTTTTTAATGAGTCTAGTTCGTGATTATAAAAGAAATTTAATCTCATAAAGCCAAAGAACTATAGCAGCCCCACAAATACGAAGTCAAACTCAAACAGCCATGACCGAAACTAGGATTTAACTTGTGAGGAACAAATCGAGAGTCTGACACTCAACCATCGCGGCTATCGCACCGTCTATAAGAAAATAGTGTTCATAAATAATACCAGCCAAATGCAAAGCATATGAAACAGTTTTTTCTGATCAAACTCCTATGAAGTGAACATTATAATTATCCAAACTATTATTTAACACTTTAAAGCAATCCAAATTTACACTCTCTTATGAGTACCAACACATTACTTTGCAGATCAACTTGGCGGAACCTTGATCTGTCCTTGGTATTTAAGCTTTTGCCTAAGCACTCTTCTACAAACATAAAAACCATAAAAGGATGAAATATTGCAATAACTGTAGACCAGCACAAGAATTATGAACGCAAACACCCGATTAATATGGATGCATTAGCTGAAGACAGGCGGCGTAGTTCGGCTAAAACAGAGACCGTATAAATTTCAAAAGATTTTTATCAATAGCAACCTTCAAGACGAGGTGAAGCTTAATTAATCTGACAAGAGACTTTTTTAATGCACCTTCGCAGCGTACCAAAGCTGATTAATCTAAGATACATAGGCGTACCCGGAAAGAGTAAAGCATGTCTACAAATTTATGGGCGATATTCGTTGCAACTATGTGTGCGACAATCGAACTTGACATTTTTATGATATAAATTGTCGTAACCTTATAAAACGTATAAAACTTTCAGTTCATGTACGGCTCAGCAATAATCTGAAAAAATTATTGTTTGCCATGCAACTCTCTGGATCGTCGTCGTCGATGTTGCGTCTTCAAAACATTAGACGGTCCCGCACCGGCGGTAATTCGTTACTATCATTGTCACACCTCTGCACGGAGTGTACTCACATTACCTGTTGCACAGAATCTGATTTAGGTACCTCGAGAAAACCGTTTTGTGTTACCATCTGTTGAGGTAGATTTTTGCTGAAAGTCGGCTGCATTCGAGCAACAACAAAGTTTTAGTTTGTTTGGTGTTGCGCTGACAGTCGGGGTTCTTGCAGTTGGACTACGTTAATGGTCAACTGTCAGCAATGATTCTCATGAAAGAATCTATAGCTGATTACTTTTATCAGGAAACTAAAGTTACCACTTAATGCTGTTGAAATTCGAAAGCTGCTTGTCCATCTTAAATTGCAGTTTACTTTCGAAGATAGTCCAACGGCTTCAATTCTATTAATTGACCCAATCAATCCGATTAGAAATAAAGGCAACACTCTCTTTAAACAATTGCAGAAGTTATGCAACTGCATACATCATGCGAGGGTTCATATATTTACTCTAGCCATTATTGTCATTGACGCAAAGGGTACACAGTAAAACTCCAAGAGCCACCATCAAGTTCATTATAACTTCTTGATGCAAGAAGTTATTGCAAATCCGCACAGATCGCACGAAAATCAGATTTCTCGCTCAAGACTACTTGGGGCCTTTTGTTGCTCTGGTGCAAGATGCTGTAGTCGACTTAGTGCCAACTTTGCTATGTCATTATAACTCTTAGATGCTTTTCATTTCTGAATGGTTCTGCCAAGACACTCCGTCCCATAAAGTACAATCAAAGTGACAACGAACTAATAAAGGCGTAGAGAAGATAGTCCGTTGGTTCATCAACGCGAAATGTCGAAAAAGACGATGAAATCTAGTTTATGAGGCTTTTTCATGTCGTGTCTTAACTACTCGTTTTTAGATGGTTGTATGTGGAAAGAAAAGCGAATAAATTTGTTTCCATAGACAACGAATTCCATCTGTACTCGAGGATTATCTGCAAGGAATCCAATTCAATACGCTCACGGAGCTATTCTATCTGCCGTAGGTTCATATTATTCCTGGTCAAACAGGCGGTAGTAAATGTTAGGAAAATTTATTTGAATGAAATTTCTCTCGATAGTGGAAAGATGGAAAGAGACTCGAAGAAATTACAATAATTACCTTTTGAAAATTAAATCTGATAGCGAATAGTCATTTGGACAAGATACATCCATTTCTCGGCGCACATTCTCCACGACACATTGTAGAAGAAATTCAAAATCGCAACGTTAAAAATAACAGTTTTCTGATGCATTCTAGTATCCCTGCAATCCAGTCGAGGCTTACTTCTACATATTGCCACTAGGTAATAGGGATATTAGGCTAATAAAAAATTTGATAAATTCCAGGTCCACAACCATTCCTTAAACAAGTCGGGAAACTCAAAACTAGGCATCGGCAGGCATCGGTAAGTACTAACCGAGACCTTTCATTTGATACGCCACATGACTATATTTGGTGAACAAAAATGTGCACCCCCGTTTTCCATATATAGGACCCCCCCCCCTTAAGGTTGACTTAGAATGATGTAATTCACTGCATGCGTGAGCGTTCATATTTCCTACCTTTCCGCCAAATTTGGTGTCAATCGCTACAACCGTTTCCGAGAAAAATGTTTGTGACAGACAGACAGACTGACCTGTGAGGAGTTGCCAGATCTCCCATCAGGCACGACCCCAGGTGGCGGATATGAATGGATGGGCATACCTATTGATGTGTAAATATGTGCTCATGCATTTTTCTTTTCTGACTGTGTATGGGCTAGTGTTTGCTCATATCGGATACGTGGATCAAGATGGCTATGGGAACGAAACCCAGAAAATAAAACCGACATGGGCGAATTGAGAAGCATTAGTGCAGGGGCTCGGAACCCCAGTATCGGCGGCTTTTGAGAGTGAGCAAGCGGGCTCCCGGCCATCGATATCCCTCGACCGCAGTGCCTCGGTGGTGGACAACTTGGCCACCGTGGCATCCAATGCTACAAGTGTTTTAGATTTAGAGGAGGTGTTCAAACGAAGCACAACTCTGCTAAGAACGCCAATTCCAAAGGCAAAGAATGATAGGCTAGAAAGAGATAGCTGGCCAGAAAAGGCGATTTCGATACCTATCGGATCTGCCCAAGAGGTACTCCAGCAACCGCAAATAGATCCATTCAGGAGAAACTCATTAATTTTATGATCTCCTCCAATACCAAAGCTGGCAAAAGAAAAATTCCATGGGAACTCAGCTATTGGAAAAGGTGAAGGAATCAGTAAAAGACCAAGACTTATCGAGAACAGAGTCCTCACCCAGAAGAACTACCTTTTATGCAGCTTGGGACTAAAATAGTTGAACTGTCCGTCAATTAAGAACGTGAAGAGCCATCAGGGTGCTTTACAATAGGTCGCAGGAAGAAGAAAAAAGCTTAAGGAAAAGCCAGACATCGCAGCTCCAACAGTGTCACAGGCGACCCAAGTGACACTAGAGCACAAGTAAGAGAGTGCGAGATAAAGAGGAGGAAGCTTTGGGGAATCAACAGGCACCGAAAAGGAAAAAAGAGGATCTTGACCAGTCCAATAAACAGAATTAAAAGTTCAGAAGAGCCCAAAGTGCCCAAAATAGGAATTCCGGTTAGCGAAACGAAACTGAAGGAAAATAAGAACATTGGTTTTACTAACATCGTGAACAAAAAAAGGAACAAGAAACCCCGGAGGCAATTGTAATCTCCTGCACGTTTGCGGAGATACTGAAGAAGGTGAAATCTGACTCCGACCTAAAAGACCTAGGCGGAAATTTCAGCAAAATCCAGAGAACCCAGAAAGGGGGATCTCAGGTTTGAGCTGAAAAATCCAGCGTGGGAAAAACTGACGGCTTTCGTAACCAAGTTATAAACTCATTTGGGAAGAATGTAGCGGTTTGTTCCCAAAAACATGAGATTTATATAAAGTGCTTCCATCTAGATGACGTAACGTCAAGAGAGGAGATCTGCACTGCCATGAAGCAAGAATTCAAGTTGGAGGAATTCAGCAAAGAATCTATCGTAAGCCTAAGAAAAGCTTATGGCGGTACTCAAAGGGCCACAATCCGACTGCCAGTGGAGTCAGTGCAGAAGTTGTTGGCCGTGAGGAAGGCTCGGATTGGATGGGTTGTTTGCCGACTAGTGGAATAGATCCCTTTAAAGAGGTGCTTTAAATGCCGAATGTTTGGGCACTTCGCGAAGGCATGCACTAGCGGCATTGATCGGTCCGATCGATGTCGAAGATGTGGGGAAAAGAACATATTGCCAAGGAGCATTTTGTGCGAAGGAAAAGAGGGACGGGATAACCGGCATATTGCCAGAAGTGGTAAATGCCCGGAATTTAGGAAGGTGTTAACTGCAGTGAAAAAATGAGGTTAATACAAATAAACCTCCATGATTGCAGGGTTGCACAAGATTTGCTTGCACAGATCACCTGCTAATCCGCGACGGAGATTACCATCATTAATGAACCGTACAGAAATCTTGATGGTGGTATATAAGTCACGGATTCGACTGGCGGAGTGGTGATATGGGCGTGCGGTCGTCAAGCCATACAATATAGCTTGGGTCAGGCTCTGCGCTGGCACGCGATATGTCCTGACAAGTAGCGGGGGCTTCACGTACAGCTACCACCAGGCAATCACCTTTCAACTAAGGATTCAGAGGCCGATCATCGCCGCAGATCACGTGCCCTATGCTCTTGTTGAAAATAATCCACGGGTTATCTCCTTAGCAAGAGCGGGGTACTGGCACCTTCCAGCGTCCCTTGAACGTGACGTGATCCATCAGTTAACAGGGATGAGCTGCTGGAGATCTGTAGTCGAATTTGCGACAGTAGAGCCCCAGGTCTGGACGGTATACCGAATAAGGCCTTCAAACTTGCCGTCAAATGTAGACCAGATATGTTGGCGGAGCTGTTCGAAACGTGCATGTCCTAAGGTATCTTGCCTACACCATGGAAGTGGCAGAAGCTGGTGCTACTGCATAAGGTTGGCAAACCTCCAGGGAAACCGTCCTCCTATAGGCCCATATGTCGTCTAGACACTATGGGGAAAATGTCGGAATGGGTTATTCATAATAGATTACTCCCAGTCGTCGAGAGCCAAGGGGGGCAGCCATTGATGACATCAAAATCGTTACTGGCTTGGCTGAAAATGCAATTCACGGTAGGGGTTGTACCTACAAATATTGTGTGTTGGTGATCCTAGATGTGATGAATGCATTCAGCTCGGCGAATTGGGGCCTTATACGAAAGTCGCTGGCGACGATTGATGTCCTAACCTACCTCGCCGCTATTATCGATAGTTATTTGCAAGAGCGGATACTTTGTTATTTAACCGATGATGGATCCAAGGAGTACACTGTCTCCGCGGGTATTCCACAGGGCTCTGTATTGGGCCCACTACTGTGGAACATCATATATAATGATGTACGGTACCGTCAATATCCGTACAGGTTTAAATTGGACACCTCATCTAATTGTCCAAACTGCAACGGGGTCCCAAAAGACCCAGCGCACGTATTCTTGCAATGTCCTAGGTTTGTGGAAGAAAGGAGGAACCTGGAAAAAACTCTAGGTGAAGTGCTATCACAGGAAGATGTTGTCCGGAGAATGGTAGCTTGCCAGAATACACTGCGAAAAGCAGAAGAGGTAAGGAAAGCGCGGGTAGACGGATGGAGACCTAACTAAAGTAAGTTAACTCTGTCCCGTAATGTAAAACCTAAAGGTGGTTCCCCGGGGTATGGGGGAGTCGCGGGGAGTCGGGGGTGGTTTTAGTGGATAAAAATCCCACACTCTAGCGTGACCAAGCCAGAGCCTTTTGAAGATACAAAAAAAGACAGACAGACAGACAGACAGACAGTAAATCGATTTTAAAAAGATTTTGTTTTAGACAAAACCTTAAAAAATGGAGTCTTATTTTAGATATACATTAAATGTTCGCAAAGGTGACCAAACAGAATGATTGCCAATAGCTTGACAGACCATTTATATATATGGTCGACATAAATCTTATATGAAGCACAGTGCGTCAACCGCACCTAGGTTCCATCGCTGTCGTTTCCTGGTAATGTGTTGAAGAAGAAGAAGAGAAGAAGAGAAGAAGGTGAAATCTGACTCCGACCTAAAAGACCTAGGCGGAAATTTCAGCAAAATCCAGAGAACCCAGAAAGGGGGATCTCAGGTTTGAGCTGAAAAATCCAGCGTGGGAAAAACTGACGGCTTTCGTAACCAAGTTATAAACTCATTTGGGAAGAATGTAGCGGTTTGTTCCCAAAAACATGAGATTTATATAAAGTGCTTCCATCTAGATGACGTAACGTCAAGAGAGGAGATCTGCACTGCCATGAAGCAAGAATTCAAGTTGGAGGAATTCAGCAAAGAATCTATCGTAAGCCTAAGAAAAGCTTATGGCGGTACTCAAAGGGCCACAATCCGACTGCCAGTGGAGTCAGTGCAGAAGTTGTTGGCCGTGAGGAAGGCTCGGATTGGATGGGTTGTTTGCCGACTAGTGGAATAGATCCCTTTAAAGAGGTGCTTTAAATGCCGAATGTTTGGGCACTTCGCGAAGGCATGCACTAGCGGCATTGATCGGTCCGATCGATGTCGAAGATGTGGGGAAAAGAACATATTGCCAAGGAGCATTTTGTGCGAAGGAAAAGAGGGACGGGATAACCGGCATATTGCCAGAAGTGGTAAATGCCCGGAATTTAGGAAGGTGTTAACTGCAGTGAAAAAATGAGGTTAATACAAATAAACCTCCATGATTGCAGGGTTGCACAAGATTTGCTTGCACAGATCACCTGCTAATCCGCGACGGAGATTACCATCATTAATGAACCGTACAGAAATCTTGATGGTGGTATATAAGTCACGGATTCGACTGGCGGAGTGGTGATATGGGCGTGCGGTCGTCAAGCCATACAATATAGCTTGGGTCAGGCTCTGCGCTGGCACGCGATATGTCCTGACAAGTAGCGGGGGCTTCACGTACAGCTACCACCAGGCAATCACCTTTCAACTAAGGATTCAGAGGCCGATCATCGCCGCAGATCACGTGCCCTATGCTCTTGTTGAAAATAATCCACGGGTTATCTCCTTAGCAAGAGCGGGGTACTGGCACCTTCCAGCGTCCCTTGAACGTGACGTGATTCCATCAGTTAACAGGGATGAGCTGCTGGAGATCTGTAGTCGAATTTGCGACAGTAGAGCCCCAGGTCTGGACGGTATACCGAATAAGGCCTTCAAACTTGCCGTCAAATGTAGACCAGATATGTTGGCGGAGCTGTTCGAAACGTGCATGTCCTAAGGTATCTTGCCTACACCATGGAAGTGGCAGAAGCTGGTGCTACTGCATAAGGTTGGCAAACCTCCAGGGAAACCGTCCTCCTATAGGCCCATATGTCGTCTAGACACTATGGGGAAAATGTCGGAATGGGTTATTCATAATAGATTACTCCCAGTCGTCGAGAGCCAAGGGGGGCAGCCATTGATGACATCAAAATCGTTACTGGCTTGGCTGAAAATGCAATTCACGGTAGGGGTTGTACCTACAAATATTGTGTGTTGGTGATCCTAGATGTGATGAATGCATTCAGCTCGGCGAATTGGGGCCTTATACGAAAGTCGCTGGCGACGATTGATGTCCTAACCTACCTCGCCGCTATTATCGATAGTTATTTGCAAGAGCGGATACTTTGTTATTTAACCGATGATGGATCCAAGGAGTACACTGTCTCCGCGGGTATTCCACAGGGCTCTGTATTGGGCCCACTACTGTGGAACATCATATATAATGATGTACGGTACCGTCAATATCCGTACAGGTTTAAATTGGACACCTCATCTAATTGTCCAAACTGCAACGGGGTCCCAAAAGACCCAGCGCACGTATTCTTGCAATGTCCTAGGTTTGTGGAAGAAAGGAGGAACCTGGAAAAAACTCTAGGTGAAGTGCTATCACAGGAAGATGTTGTCCGGAGAATGGTAGCTTGCCAGAATACACTGCGAAAAGCAGAAGAGGTAAGGAAAGCGCGGGTAGACGGATGGAGACCTAACTAAAGTAAGTTAACTCTGTCCCGTAATGTAAAACCTAAAGGTGGTTCCCCGGGGTATGGGGGAGTCGCGGGGAGTCGGGGGTGGTTTTAGTGGATAAAAATCCCACACTCTAGCGTGACCAAGCCAGAGCCTTTTGAAGATACAAAAAAAGACAGACAGACAGACAGACAGACAGTAAATCGATTTTAAAAAGATTTTGTTTTAGACAAAACCTTAAAAAATGGAGTCTTATTTTAGATATACATTAAATGTTCGCAAAGGTGACCAAACAGAATGATTGCCAATAGCTTGACAGACCATTTATATATATGGTCGACATAAATCTTATATGAAGCACAGTGCGTCAACCGCACCTAGGTTCCATCGCTGTCGTTTCCTGGTAATGTGTTTCAACTCCCCTCGGAGTTTTTAAAAAGGTTGCCATCCTACCCCCCTGTTCTCTCCTACACTGAGATATTGGGTTCCATTGCGGGGCATAGCTCTTTAGTTTGTGGCATACCCAGAGCCGCCTACACTTTTTGATGTCATGTTCATGGGTATCTGGACAATAATTACCAAGTTCTTCACTAGTTATTATCTATGAATGACAAGAAGTAGATAAGAAATGATGACCGCTTGGAGCTTTGGAGTTGTGGTCATTTTCCATACACTATTCCTATATAGTAGCACAGGGACAATATTGGCATGAAGCAGTCACAACTTGATGTTAGTGTGGATTTAGTTGCATTTCCTAATTTTGAACAAACGTCTGCAAAGGGGCTCATTTGAGGTGACTTCTACCGCGGCCCCCGACCAGAGGTTATCTGTTACAATGGGAAATAGGATGTCCCTGTGAAGGCGTATGTCCCATAAGAATTCCCGGAGGATGCATTCCCAACCTGGTCATTTTCAGTTAGCCCCGCTTAGTGTAGTTGCACCCACATTGCGGGCAGAGCTCCCGGTAAGCTCAAGCGTGGCGTTGGGCTGTAAAACTCGGGCACCGTATTTCCGTTGTGATAGAAGCGGCAGATAGGGCTCGAGCATACGAATCAGTATACGCCAGTACCGCTGCGCCAGTTGCAGTGGGGCTCTGATTATGGTCAACAAAGGGAGGGGATGGATTATATCTATACGACAGGTATTCATATTGAACCCCCGGGATCTTCAGTCCAATTCTGTTTGCTCCTTTTGCAAATTGATAAGGATAAAAAAGCAAACAGATGTCAAGATCATCGTCGAGCTGTTTGAGGAAAAATGCCAGGGTCCATTAAAGTCCTCCACGTCCTCTGGACGAGGCAGCATGAAAAACTTTACCGATAGCAAGAAGGGATACTGTCGGCGACTGACACTTTGATCTTTAAATTCTTCATGAATTTTACACCAACATAAGCCGCTCTGTTCAAGTTCAATAGCAACAAAATTTTAACACTTGAAGACAGCTTCAAGAAGAACGACGTACGTGTGGCATTTAGCACAATAAAATACGTGGGGATAGGCTCTATACCGCGAACCACCCTATGCAGAGATCAGAATGGTAATGTCATCAGTGACGCGCCTCAAATAAGAGCAAGATAGGTTCAGTATTTTCGTATTTTCAAGACCTCTTGATTCCAACGACAACACATTCCTACCCCTTTGTCATTCCGAAATATCTAAGTGGAGAACAAGCCACAATGATTAACAACGAAGGTAAACAAGTCACCCCCCCCCCCTCCCCAAAATATTTCCATGCTTGTGCGCATAAAAGACTTGCAACAGAAGGTAATAGATGGTATCAGAGCGCAAAAAAGTCCTAGAAGGAGGAGAAGGGGAAATCGACTAAAGAATCCGCCTTCATCCTGGGGGTACTACATTGCACCGGCATAGAGAACAGTATCGTGCATACGCATGTCAAGTTTCATGAAAATTCGGCTATTGGTTTCAAAGTTAGAGCAGTTCAAACTTATCAATTTTGTGCGAATTAACTGCATCCTAAGTCATGCATATATGATGCTGACGTCATAATTAATGAGAATAATTGACATTCAAGTGAAATATTAAAATTCCATTTCTGAAGAATCCACTACTCCTCAACCCTTTTTAAGGTTTTGTGTCAAACTCTCTGTCCGTCTGTCACACGCATTTTTCTCGGAGACGGTTGTGGCGATTCAAACTAAATTTTCTGGAAAGGTGGGGACTGCGTTCAGCGTACAGTGAGTTATGTATGTACAGATTAGTATTAAAAGTATAAATCCATCTCCAAGTTCCAATTACGACATGTAATATTAATGACCCGAACGCAATGCGGACCACATTACTTCCTACAGTCTACTGTAGTGCACCGTTACGGTCTTGCTGTTGCGCCAACGATTATTATTATTATTATTAATATTAATAACCCGCAGCTACTGAGATCACTAAAGGCCTAAAAGCGACCCTAACAAGCACGAGGGATGATAGAACCCTCATTTTTGTGGAGTTCACGGGGGACCATACCAAAATGTTTGCACTCATTAAAGGCTTAGTACCACCACAAGAACCCTTCCATCCCTTAGAACTGAGTCCTTAATTATCCGCGGTTTTCATACGAAAACTGACCCTGAAGAAATTATGGTCGAACTCACTTCAGAGTAACCACCTCTGAAATTTCGCTCGTTTGCAAATTTTGTGACCAAACAAGACAAGGCCTTTCCCCAGCCCTTTTTAAGGTTATGTGTCAAATAAAGCCTAATTGGTTTACTGTCTGTCCGTCTGTCACACACATTTTTCTCGGAGACGGTTATGGCGATTCAAACCAAATTTTCTGGAAACGTGGGGACTATGAACGCCCACGCATACAGTGAGTTACGTAATTCTACATCGAATTTAAGGGGGTCTTCATACATGCAAAAGGGAAGTGCAGTTTTTTTTCATCAAATATAGTAAATATAGTCATGCGGGGTATCAGATGAAAGATCTTGATTAGAACTTTCCGAAGCTTGTCTTAGTTTTGAGATTTCTTGAAAAGGTGAGGAGAACGGGGTCTTGATTAGGCTTTCCGAAGCCGGTCTTAGTTTTGAAATTTCTTGAAAAGGTGAGGAGAATGGGTGTCGAAAGTGACCATTGAATGTCACCTGAATGGATATTCTCAAATCATATATGGATATATTACGTCCTGCGTACTAATGGGACAAATGCACACTCAAATGCCTTTATAAAAGAAATACACAAAATTGTTCATACCTGAAACCTCCAGTTTCCGATTCTCCGACTTGTTTTTCAAATAAAGTTAATGTTTGATAACTAAGAGAATGTCAAGGTTTATATATATACACATATATACATAGGTCGGGCAGACCAAACAATTAGAATAACTAAGTTCAACTTAAGCTAGAAATAAACTACCAATGTTGAGATGTAAGTCACTATTAAAAAATAAAAATTTAAAAAAAAGAATATCTTCTGGAGCCATATTAGAAGTCCCACAGGTTCCTTTGATGTCGCTGTAATCTGAGAGGCAGAGTCTCCAATTGTGGTCTCCATTAGATCCATTAAGTCCTCATAAATAACTGCTTCTTCATCCTTAATTAATAGAGTATACATATAATGATTCCAGATCCATATTAGTCCAATTTATAAGTTAAACACTAATTTCCTCTGAAATAGTTTAGTAGTGAATTAAAGCGCACTACGTAACTCACCTGAAAGTCATGAATTAGCGATAGATGTGTACTCCGTGACCCGCCAAAGAAAAACACATTAATAGAAAGGCGTTCTACTGGTGAACTAGATCGACATAAATTTTGTGCTCGATCAATTCGTACCTAAAGTGCACAGTGATGATGCCCTGCAGGGTCTCAATCTGTAAAATTCAAACGTCACGTCGCTATTTTCATCCTTGCCTGAATAAACTGTTCCAATTTAGATTGCCTCCATTCTAGTCAACAGCGAGGTAACATCATCTCACATTTTCCATGGTGATGCAGTGCCGGGTTTATGGGTTTCTGTTTTTCCCTCCGTACCTTGTAACTTTCTGGAAATATTAAGAAAATTTATTTGTACCCAAAGGAGATCACGCGGGCCTCATTGATCCATGAAGACCTGGCTGTACGGATGTCAGTGATTTCGTAATGTTAACATCCTTTCTTTATGGTTTCGTTTTACAACTTGGATTTCATGAGGGGCTTTCTTACAGATGGGATGTCGTTATCTCAACTTAATTTCTCCATTGAAGGTAATGCTTGAAGCGATTTTCATTAAAATCGACATCATTTTGCAATAAAAGGACCGAAAAAGCAGATGATTGAAGCATTCATTAAAAGTATAGTACTGGGCAAATTAGCAATTATGGAGAGTTTTTAATGCTTATCTAGTTTGAATGGAGATCCGGAAATATTAAGATCTGAATAGAATATCGAAACAAAAACAATATTTTTACTGGGGCTTTTCTGTTAATAAGGAAGAAATTCCAAACGAGAGACTGTTTTTAAATAAAAGGGCACGCTCATTGTTTGATTTCTCAATAAGTGTGAACTTTTATATCTACCTGGTTTTGGAGATAAAAGATTAAATTATTATAAATATGTTTAAAACGTACTGAAGAAGGAAGTATCTGGCTTTTGATGTAACCATATACGCAGCCTAGCCTTCATTCAAATTATGCCTCTAGGATATGTGCCCTGACAGCTGATATTAGACAAAACTTCAAACGTTCTACACAATGGTATATACGTTTCCTTTTTACTCTTTGTGTAACAAGTGATATTGGAAGAAAAGTATAATAATCTAAGGTGCAACTGGAATTTGAACGCGGCGAACGAAATCGAGAGTTAATTTGGCAGTGAACGTTGGACCTGGACCTGGACCTGGAAATTTCTCTCTACCAGAACTCAATTCAGTAGATGTGCGCCTTATTGTAAGTGATGATCCCTGTTAAGAGATGTAAATGTTGATGAACCTAAATTCCGTGCAGGCGGGAAAATATTGTCTGAAACACTAGCGCCACCAAGGGATGCTTGATCAAAAGGTATGTGGTGGTTGGACTAACTTTGGGCCAAAAAGTTTAAAAATGCAGAAGGAGAGAATGCGGATTCGTCATGAGGCGATCATCATCTCACGGGTAGGGGCCACGCAGGCATACTACGAAAGATGAAAGCTGATCGCAAAAGCTTTGAAATGTAGGCCAGATTAAGAGGAATCAAAATGGATCTCATGCTGGAGTTGAAAAGGTCTGAAGAGAGCAAAACTGAAAACTTCCGCAGCAAAGTAAACAACAAGTAAAGCGTTCATATATGTTGGCATCATTCACGCCTTATAATGCAACAAATTTATGTAAAAGGCAAAGTTTGATTTTCTATAACTTTGTTAATAGTAGTTGGATTTCCCTCAAACTTTCCAAAATTGTGTGCTATATTATTGCTGATACCGGTACTTCTAAAATGAACTTTAGGGGAGGGGGGTTTCGGATAAATTTGAAAAATACGGTAATATGCTATTATTAAGGGGGTCATCCCGTGTGTCGGATCCGAGGAATCGATTTTTTGTGCATAAATTGTATCTAGATATAGTGTAGCATATATGGGCAAAGTTGTTTTTTTATATTCGGAGACGTTCGGAAATTACAGTTTTAGACAGGTAAAATGTCATATGCCAGGTTTATGTCGATGGCCGCAATAAAGTGCGTATTTATAGGTCCGACTGACTTATAAATACCCAAGGTTTATAGACTAGGTGTAGCAGATTTACGATCAGTTAAGATTTTATAGTTCAAAATCGATCATTCAACTTTTTAAATGCATTTTTCTCGAAACTGGATGTTGAAAATCTGCTGCCACCATAGCCCAAAATCTTCCACAAAAATATTTAAATTTCGGAACAATAGTTTCAGCCGTTTCCGAATGAATCGCATGTGATAGACATCCAGCAAGACGTCGAATCGATTTTAAAAAAGTTTTGTTTCACAAAAACCTTAAAAATTTACTCGGAGAAAGTGCTGCTGTACGTGCTCAAAGGCATAAGATCGCAATACAGTGCAAGGCTCTAGATGAGGTCACCTCCAAAGCGGAAACCTACACTATCTTAGTAAAGTAGATCAAGCCGAACGACTTGTAGGCATCCATTGTAAGCCTCAGCAAGGCGTATAGAGGCACAGAAGCGAACACTATCCGGTTACCAACAGAAGCGGCGCACAAACTGCTAGATGTCGGAAATGTCAGTATTGGGCCGACAGTCTGCTTCCTTAGAGAGCAAATCTGTTTGAAGAGGTGCTTTAAGTGTTTCTATACCGACATCTGGTAAGAGCATGCACTAGTGGACAAATAGGTCACATTGTGGCGCAGCGGTGTTAACAGCATTCGAAATTGATGCTATGCTACACTCTTGCCATTTCTTCGACAAAGTGCATCCCTAGCCGTTTTTGTTGATGCCTCTGACATCGCAGTAGGTGTTGCTTTTGACCAAAAGGTGAACCAAGTCTGGCAGCCGTTGAGCTTCTTCCCAGACAGTTAAACCCCGCTCAACAGAACTACAGTACCTACTATCGAGAACTGCTCACCGCGTACTTGCGCATTACATACTTTCGCTTCTCTCTAGAAGGCAGGCCCGAGCTTTATAAGCCAGTTCACGTCCGACATACAGCACGTGTCCGACAAGGACAACATAGTTGCTGACGTTTTGTCACGTGGAGACACGTGGGGTTAACATCCTCGCCTCACTCGACTTCTCGGCTATCGCCAAGGCGCAGGTAGATGACGCAGTACTTCAGGGCCTCAAATCCAACCCCAAATATAAATTTCGGGAGTTGCCCATCTTCGGCTCGAAGCTCTCTCTTTGCTGCGAATACTCGGAAAAGGGACCCCGTCCATTCATTCCGGCCACTTTTCGCAAGGAAGTGTTCCACGCGGTTCACGACGTAGCACATCCAGACATCAGGACGACAAATCGATTAGTCGCCGAGAAATACTTCTGGCCCTCCATGAATAAGGACATCAACTCCTGGGCCAGAGACTACATCGCATGCCAGAAGTGTAAGGTCACCAGGCATGCAAGAAAAGAAGTGGGCTCATTTCCCCGCACTACCAAGCGGTTCCACACCATACACCTCGACGGTAACAAGTATTGCCTTAAAATCATCGACAGGTTTACGCGGTGGCCTGAGGCAATACCTCTGAAGAACATTACAGCGCAATCTTGTGCCGAGAGTGGATCCCTCGCTTTGGCGTCCCTGCAGTGATTATCACTGACCAGGGAATGCATTTTGAGTCCACCCTTTTCTCGGAGTTAGGCAAACTCCTGGGATTCAAACGCCAGCGAACTACGGCTTACTACCCGCAATCCAATGGGATGTTAGAGCGTTGTCACCGGACGCTGAAAGCCGCCATTATGGCTGGCGACTATCTATCCTGGACAAACGCCCTAAGCCCTACGAACAATCCGCAGAGAGGAATTTGCTGCCAGTCCCACGGAGCTGGTATACGGGGAGAACCCAACGCTCGCAAGTGATCCGGATTCGACAAGAGCTCGGGTCTCACAGGTTCGGGATTGCTGCACCTGCTGAAAGACAACCTTCGCCGCATTAAAGCCGCATCTTCCACCCGACACTCGTTCGCACCTGCCTGCGCTCCCAAGGAGCTGGACACGTGCACGCACATCCTGGTCACGACGGACGCTGTCCGGAAGCCGCTGCTCCATACGAAGACCCGTACGTGTTCTCGACCGAGAGAACATTTCTTCCAGCTCGAGATTGGGGGACATAAAAAGGTTGTCTCCTTATCCAGGCTGAAGCCCGTTTGCGCCCCAAATCAACGTCGCGTTTGCTTCGCCGAATGATGGGGAAAGCAGTTCCGAGTTCAGTCGTTTAAACTCCTAGGCTTCATCTAGGGGCGGAGTAATGTGGCGCAGCGGGGTTAACAAAATTCAAAATAAATTTCGAATGTTGTTAATTCGATTGACAGTTGCCACCACCGGTGTTCTCCGTGGCGGAGTAGGCCTGGATTAGGTCGCAAAAATAATGGAAGTTAGGAAATTAGATTTGACATAAGATTTTCCAATGAAAAAGTTCTAATTTTTGATGCAATGTTGAAAGTAAAAAAGTTCTAATTTTGATACAGTGTTAAAAATAATAGTTCTAATATTGATGCAATATTAAAAATAAAAGTGTGTTTTTAGTGCGATGCATTTTTGCTTTCTTCTAACATTCTGGCGGTACCTCAGTAGTTGAAAGTGCATTCATTAATTACCGCGTAAAGTGATTCTAGAACAATCAGGTCATACTAAACTAAAACGTTACCTGGGAATGTAACCAGGATTCCAAATGCATGTTGCGCTCTGAAAAGAAGGGCCTGGGCAGCGGACATGTTGATGAAGGCAGCAAGTGCTCTGAGTCAAAAAAGGCTCTAAATGCAGTGATAAAATGAGGTTCTCAATGACTGTAGAGTCGCTCAAGACTTGCTTTCACCTATCACGCACGAATCGAAGGTGCAAGTGGCTATAACAAATGAACCCTGTAGAAACTCTAAGAATAATGTGCGCGTAGCTGATCCTGCAGATGGGCGGCTGGAACGCAAAACGATGGAGAATCAAAGTCATTTCCAGTGAATTCATTCCAAGTTCCCCAGAATGGCGAAGCTTATTGACGAATATAAGATGCCGTTGTCTCTTGAAGGCTTTCGTGCAATTAGATGTCATATCGATTACCGATGGTAAGGTTAATACTTACTGAAAAGGGGGTCCGGTTTGATTGTTGATCTGACTTTTGCTAGTCTCAAACTAGCTCGCGATATGTTCAGGAAATCAGTGAACATTACACCACAGTGATTACTAGGCAATCGTCTTTGACCTGGAAAGCAAGGCAAGCAGTTGGAAACCCGCTCGTCGAAGAATGAGGAGAACGTAAGGTTGGTCTGCGAGAGCAATTGACGAGAAAACTAGTTCAGATGTCTAGTTAGACCAGGATACTATACCGGGCACACCCTCGGAGAGCGCCGTCTATATGACGTAGTCTATCGCGACGGAATGCTGGTGATCATTTCTCCTATCTAAGGTTGAAAATCACAACCGATAACAGCTACGATGATGAAATCCGCGCACGGTTGTTGTCAGCCAACAGAGCCTATTTCAGCTTACAAAAACTGTTCCGCTCGAAACGTCTCAACACAGGGTCAAAGCTCTTACTGTACAGGACAATGATCCAGTCCTTATGTATTCCTCGGAAACCTGGGTTCTTAGCAAGAAAAATTGCGAACTTTTGGCCGCGTTCGAGAGAAGCATCCTCCGAAGAATTTTTGGCCCCCTACATGAAGATGGACGATTCCGTAGCCTACATAACGACGAAATCCATGAGCGCTATCGTGACCGTCAAATCGTGAATAAAATCCGGCTCAATAGGTTATGGTTGGCGGGTTACTAAATCCGTATGGATGAGGATGATCCAGCCCGGAAAGTCTATAAGGGTAAACCCTGCCTAAGATGGAGCGATGGCGTAGGTCAGGACGCCAGACAGCTTTTAAGGATATCGATTTGGTGAAGCTCGGCGCAAAACCGGTATGTCTGGAGTTCCTTATTAAGGCAGGCCTAGACCGGATACTGGTTGCTGCGCCGTTGATGGTGATGATGGCTTGTAATGTGGCGGTGCCAAGCGCGTAGTAGAGTCAGTAGCCCGTTTGTTCCGACCCTTCTGTTGAGATTATTTTGGACTTAAAATTGTTCCAGGATTCCTCAGCAACATTACGCTTCTCTTCTAGAAGCCAGAGGAAGCACTTTCTAAACGATGGTACCTTGGAAACCCTCTCCAGATTCAGTCGCGCACCCTCCCACGCATCGTTAAAGGAGGAGCAGTGCTACCTAAGCCACTCGTTCGTGCCTTCGTCGGCAAAGTTTATCCGTAGCATTTTACGACATACACCTAGTCCTCACAGTTAGGAGGAATTTCCTCTTAAACTGCTCACACAGCCCTGTAACCTACTTCGGCTTCGATAGCCTTGGCTGCAAATGATGACTTAGTCGTTGCCGTTGTAGCCATTTGAGCGGAAGGGTTAGGATCGTCAGAAGACGGCTGCCGCTTTGGTTTGCACTTAGCCACAGATGCCCCAAACGATTTTTACCCGGAGGCATTGTTTTCTCCGAAGGCTTTTTGCTGCCGAAGATAGACGCTTACCTGTACGAAAAACTTTAGCCTCAGCAGGTGGCGCCGATTGGAGCCCAGGTTCAGGAATGCTGACAGAAGGAGACTGTTTCGCCTCGTCCGTTATGGACTAGGTCCCAATAGGGTTGGTTCCTACTGGAATAAGTGGTGAATCTGAGTCTAGACTCAGGTCAGGGTTGCCCCTTCGCTCTGGGTTGGATCGTCATGATCAAAGTTCTGTTCAATTTTTCGATATGGTTTAGTTCCTTTATAGTTAGCTGAGATGGCCTTTGTTTTACTGGGAAAAATAAGTCGATCTCGGCAGAACCCTTTTTGCCGAGACAAGGTTAGTTGAAACCGGGGGTCGACTGGTACTAAGAGTTCACCGTTCACGGCCGCATTTCATCCCCTGCGACCATTCAGCCCTCAGAACGGTAGTTACACCATGGCTTGGGATTTTGATTACCGCTTAGCTTCAAGTGTTACCTCTGATTTCCCGGAGGATCCTCCTTACTGAGTTCCCTCACCACGAAGAGGTAATCGTCGAGGGAATAATGTATCGTAAATATTGAAATCAAATCAATAAATGGGATATAACTTTTAACATCATTGAAAAGCCACAAATATGTTAACGGTTATGGGAAAGATAAATTTTTATCGTATAAAGAGTCAAAGTCTTAGATGCGATTTTAATTATAGTAATGATATTAGTTCCAAGGAGTGCTGGATAACGGCAGGGTTTTATTTGAAATTTTATTGATCTACATAGATAGAAGCTATAAAGTGGAACGCATTTCAATAGTCTGAACGCCTGATAGCGATATTGAATACTAATCTTTTTATAAGGAAGTAATAAACCGATACGTCGGAATTTTACTTATGAAGGAAGATAATTGAGCAGTTTTCCGTTTTATTTTTTAGAAGCAAAGAAAGAAAACTTTCAGTTAACTGTTATTCCTTTCCGGAATAGAATTTTGAACCCAGTGTACTTGCATTCCAGAATAAGTTAAGAGCGCCATTTAGATTATTATGGAAAAAGATACAGTTCCGGATAGACAAAATAAAGGAGACTCTGTTAATTGACACCGCTTTAATATGGCGTTGAGTAGGCTTGTTACCAGTGTAAGCCAAATTTATAAACATATGTTGAGTCCTACTAAATTTTCAGAGATTACTACGCGCTTTAACTTCAACCACCATTGTTTGGTAGAAATGATAAAAGTTTATATTTCCAGTATTAGCCCGGTTTTCAAGTTACTCGCTTAAATCTTTCGTATTTCTCAATAGATATAAATCTGAACCAACCAACATTGCACCACTTTCTATAGATTATAAAGTTTTCTAAATATTGCGACTTTATTATCTGACATTTTGTTATCTGATCTACATATCCTTTAGCAAGTCATAAAGATTTCTGAAACTTAAACACATCTTGCCTTAGAAATTTAAAACAATCCTAGCGAGAAACTGAAATAAAATGAATTTCTTGCAACAGATTTATAGGTTTTAGGTGAGGAGAATTGTAATGTACACCAGCAATACAATATTGTCTTGTAGACCATATTGACGCCTTCGGGTTCCTCCTAGATTGTCTGTTTCCTACGTGCTTGAAATACTTCGATGCCACCAAGGGCTATATCCATTTTCGCTAGGTTCGATCTTATCGGACATTTTATGGAAGTATATCACATTTTTCCGTTCTCATTTGATGTTCAGTTCAATAGGTTGTATTACACACAGGCAGATATACTTTGCACTGGACCTTGGACAATTTTGCAGAGGTGCTGATTTATTGGATTATTCGGAAATTACGTTGGTGTTCTTAATCCCGCTACGAATCTATGTTAGTTTGTTGAAGCAAGTTTTGCTTTTCTTGTAGAAAACTAATTTGGTGTTGCTCACGATGAATTTTGGTTGGCGGAGGGAAAGATAACAGAGGTGTGTCATTTTCTTTGAGGCTGCAATTTGTGGCGGTAGTACTCGGGGAATTCGCTTCCATTTGCCGATCGTGCAAATTAGGTGAGTTCCTAATGCTCTAAGTGAGATTTGAAGCAAATAATGGAACTGTTCACTCGCGCAATCATCAATGAGTATTTAAGTACCACCGCTTAAAAGGGTTAACATTTAACGTGAACTTGGCATACACATTTGCATAGCCTCATTAATGTTGTGAAGATGTACTTCCACGAAAGTCAGCCTGCACTAAGAAAAACTGAAATGCTACCAAAGAAAATTGAACTTAGATGGTTGGTGACTATATGGAGCGTCACATAAGATACTCGCAGGTCGCCATACTACCAATCTTTGCTTTGGCTTTCATTCCACCAAGAAGGTTTTTTACTAGCATCGCTGCGGACTACAGCGACTTCTTTAACTTCTTCGTGATACTTGCGGACTCGTGCTGGTCGCGTGCTCTTCCCGACATTAAATGATTACATTTACCTTTTGCCTTTCGCTGTCTCGCGACTCGTCTATTGAACTTTTAAAGAAGTTGCTGGTGTCGTTGATGTTTTCAATTTTTTTTCTGTTCATCCAGTGAACGGTTGACCAGCGTAATAACCATAAAATTAATTGCAGATTATTTTAGTAAAGGTAAATGATAAGTTGCTTAAAAGCTATTAAAATTTTCACACCATCATAAAGTGATTAAAGCCTCGGGTTTTAGTGTAAAACATTTTTAATAAAGACATGGTTTTAATGGATGATAAATTTATGAGCATCTGTCATCAATCTGATTAAAGTAGTAAATTGGAGTTCTGTAATATTCCATTTAATAGCTCCAAGTAATTTGTTTTCATCTACTGGGGTCCACATTTATCAAAACCCCTCGTTGTTTATAATCCAAGTTTATAGATATGTTTATCGGAATCGGATGAAAGATTTTGAAAATGGTACTAAATTTGTAATATAGTGTGTTCGTAAATGACAAATTCATTATATCTTTTCCGTATATTTCTTGTAATAACTGTTAGAAACGTCCAATTGCCTTCAAATTTCTGAAAGTTTCGCATAGATAGCGCATTTATTCTGATTTTTTAAAATCCGTTTATCGTATCAGCAACAGCATTCACTTATTTCAAGTTGTACGCTGTTTTATCTCTTCATAAATGGCAGAAATAAATACTAACCAAATAAAAATAAGCCAAAATAAAAAACCATTTCAGTATTAAATTGGGTTCTACCAGTCTTGATAACTAATCTGATACCTATTGGCCGAAACACAATTTTTGATCGTTTGATGCTCAATTTAGTCTCAAGCACCCTTGACAATCCTTTTCTTCTTCTTTCTATTCAGCCTTTGTCCCGTTCACAAGCGGGGTCGGCTCGTCGTGACCGGTTTCGCCATTTGCTACCGTTGTTGCCGCCGCACTTTTGGTCGTTTATCATCGACTTCTATGTTCAGACCAATCTTGGCAAGTGAATTCTCGTTAGCGCGAATTGCGGGACAATGCCATCGAAGACGCTTCTCTCGTAGTTTTTCCACGATCAGTTCAACCCCATAACCATCCTCATTTCGGATGTGATCAAAACGTGTTACGCCACTAGTCCAACGCAACCTGTTCGTTTCCATTGTCGCAAGACGCCATTCATTGCCTTTTATAGTCGGCCAACACTCAGAACCATAGAGGGCTACAGCATGGTGAACTTTAGATTTGATACGCCAGTTGTGGAACGCTACTTCATCCAGGCAGTCCTTTTCAATATTTTGTTAAAATAGCGACAATCATCTCAAATGTTCTAGAGCATGATGCCTCATTGGCCCTGTGCGTTTCTAGAATACGATCAAAGGCTTCCCTGCTTATCGTCAAAGGGATAGATATTTGTGGGCTAGCAACCTAGGCATTTTGAAATTTTATTCCTGCCGAAACATCAACAATGCTTCGGATAGAGACAGAGCTCATGGCTGGGACCTTTGGCGTATGGACTATGATTAGTTTCTAGAATGTGCGCAGGCTCCTCGACAACGGTACCGAGGATTCTCAGAATGCTCGTCTTCTCCAAGCTGGGCATTGTGGGCCTAAACGAAGTAAAATGGTGGGACTCTGGAGAGTACTCATCTCCCTCTTGCCACATTGATGGCAAATTGTGTTTTTTTTATTCTGGAAAGCCAAGTGGCAGCGCACCCAAATCCAGTGGCGCGTTGCTTCTGACTTCTATCGAAAGGCATGATCTCTTGACCTGTGAGCCGATATCTGATAGAATGTTGACTGCAGGATTCCGGTCCAAGATAAGAGGCACCACAATTGTACAATGCTACCCACCAACGGAGACTTCCAATATAGTGGAGTAGGATGCTTTCGACGAGCAACTGAACACAGGGAAGACTTCCCGAAGGCGACATTCTGATCGTGATGGGTGATCTGAATTCGAAGGTGGGGTTTGCCATCACCTTGTTGAGACGTGTGGTGGGGAAACACGGTCTTGACGATGGTGGGAGGTTGGTGGATTTCTGCAACTTCCATCGCCTCGTCATTGATGGCACATTGATCGAGATAGAGCCTGCCATAAGGTCAGTTGGGTATCAACTGGCCGATACCGTAGGGGCAATCAGATCGATCACTTCACGAGCAGCATTAGATTTAGGAGTTGTCTGTTGGATATGCGTAAGAGGCGTTGACATCAGCCCCGAAAAGAACCAGCATCTGATGGTCCCTTACTTTTGCTTGCGTGTTGCGTCCGCCACTTCCCCTTGTATTGGATAGCTGTGATCCTCTCAGTTCAACGTCGATCCAGCTGTACTCCCATAGTGGTAGAGCTATGTTACTGATCTGCCTGAGATTGTCGATGAGCATTAGGCTGCCATCAAAAATGCTTTTTCTCGGGTGTTACACAGGTCGTCGACAATGTCCCGTTGAGGCGCCATAACACTGCATTGACCGCTCTGAATGATAGCGTTTCGTGAAGGAGGTCGACTTCTCATACACTATGATGAACAACTGAAGAGGTGGAAGGAACACTCACCATGGTTCCTCACCGTATAGCATTCGGTGAAGTCTCTCGTCTTCTGGATGAAGAGTCACCGGGGCATGCAGATATGGACCGTTCCATACGAGAAATCATTTCGGGCATCAACGCGCTCAAATGCAGTAAAGCGCTGGGCTTGATGGTCTCCCCGCACAGTGGTTTATTGATGCACTCCCAGTTACTGTAGATCCACTGCTGCCATTCGTACGAGACCCTTCTCAGAAAGTGGAAAAAGGGGATGATCGTTAAGGGGGAAACCCGCTTTGTATGTGACGATTAGAGGAGTATGGGCCTGCTCCCTGCTGTCGTAAAGATAATTATTAGCTGTCGTAAGACAAAACTCCAGCTCCAGCCTTGTCCGCTGCTGCTCTGATTTGCTCGAAAATTTCACCTTTGAGTCGAACCGCAATCTAAGGTACTTAATGTTCGGTTTTGTCTCTATTATCAACTCCCCAATCGACATGAGATGCAGGGCCCACATTTTCTTTTCAGTTAAAGTTACTACTTTTTGTTTTTTCCAGCGGAAAGTTGAAACGATGAGCAGTCATCCATCCGCTTACCCATCGCATCAATATTCGTGTAAGTGTTGCGATATCATCTGCATAGCCGACTGGAAGCATCTCTGTTGGCATCTTGAGTCTTAGTACACTATTGGATAGGAATCGTTCTAGAGGTGCGGTCTTAGAACGTGTGTGTGCTATTCCCAACGGGATCTCATCTCGACTCATGATATACTTGGTATGTATATCTCCCAAGGTATAGAAGCGCGCAGACTGTTGTTATCACTTTCATTACTGAATCTAAAACAGTGTTAGCTTCGGTGCCACGACCTCTCAAAGTGGCTTCCAGAGCAGCACGGTATGTTGCAAGAGCTCCAGGGAATCCCCCGATGTTCATCCTCGCGATATTTTATACTCCGGTAAAGCATCGAACTGATGCATGCCGAAAAATAGCGTCCACCATTTCAGTCACGATAATAATAACTCGAATTGGATGAGTTGTCTGCGTTATAGAAACCATCACGCTGGCTTTTAGGTGATGGATTACCAGTGACTTCAACGTTTGGGCCCTTGAGTGGGGTAACAGAGAAACAAATGCAAGGTAGCGTAGTCTATTACCGACTTTTGGGGATTGGATCCTGGCCAACTAGAGTGATTTAAACACACCTCGGAAGGGAGGGTCTGTCTCAATCGCAGACCTCACAGTCGCTAACCCTGTTTGGCTTGGTGTGTCAGCAAGGTCTACACTCATAAAAATCACTATATAATCCCTTTGAACTATGGGGCGAGGGCTGAAGGGCAGAAAACCATCATGCCTAAAACCGAGGAAGACATCAGGCTGGCCTGCAAGCCTTCATAGAGGAGCTGCCAAATAAAGCATGCGGTGGAGATGCATATTCATTGGTAGAAAACCCATTTACTGGTGGAATGATGAATAAATCAGAGGCGAAAAGAGCACGCCTATAAAGATGCCGGCAAACCGGCCATTTACAGGAGCAATAGCAAATACTTTAAAGAGCTCTACCTAGAGGCGGACGTAAACCAGTGGAGATCGCCTTTAGAATCGTAATTAGACGGTTCACAGGCCGGTCATATCCGCAGATCGCGTATCCTACTATTTTGTTGGAAATCATCACGGACTTATTCCCCCAGCAAGGCTGGGGCACCGCCAACTTCCAGCCATTTCTGAATATGGCGGCGATTCCAGCAGTCACCAGAGGGGAGCTACTGGAATTTGCGATAAAATAGCCGACCGTAAAGACTTGGACCTGGAAGGAGTACTAAATAAAGCCTTTAAGTTTGCCATGCAAAACAGACTGGACATGTCCCATGAGTTGTTTGAAGTGAGCATGTCTAAGGGGATATTTCTTGCGGCGTGGAAGCGACAAAAGTTGGTACTACTGGCAACAACGGTCTAAGACAAACTGATACTCATGATCGTGCGTCCTCTTTAACCTGACCCTGGAGTAAGTGATTCACGATGCAGGTGTAAATGCGAGAGGCATCATCTTCTTTAAGTCCACCCAACTACTGGCCTACGCTGGCGATATTGACATTATGGGAGAACTACCCGAGGTCTACAGTCTACTTTCATCGAAATGCAGCCGGCAGCGATGGCGTAGGTCAGGTCGCCAGACACCTTTTAGGGATATCGAATTGGTAGACCGGGGTGAAGTTTCTTGTTAAGGCAGGCCTAGACCGGATACCGGTTGTTGCGTCGTTGATGATGATGGTCATCACTTCGCTTCATCGCTTGGGAGTGATGATAGACGGGAAGCTCAGTTGTTGTTTGCGATAGAGCATCTGCAGTAAGTATGGCCTTGGCAAGGATGATACCGAACGTGGGAGGGTCGAAGCATTCTTCTAGGCTACTCATAGCCAGGGTCGTGGGAGCGATCTTGCTCTATACAGTTCTGGCATCACAGATCGCAGCTAACGCTCATAACGTGAGTGTAGTCTGTGGAAGAACAGCTCTAAGGTTGTTTTGCTTTGTGGACTGACTCAGATGATGCTCCGTTCGTTATCTCGAGAATAATGCTGATTGATATTTTGGCACATGAGACGACGAACGAAGAACGCCGAAAGGGAGAGATCTGTAAATAGATGGCAAGACCGATCGGGAAAAGGTCGGTGGGCACACAGGCTCATCCTTGCTGCCAAGGGGTTGTTGGAGAGTACAAGCGAGATTAATTATAATCTTACTCAGTTTCTTACGGGACAGGATATCGCCAGTACTTGTACTGGTTTAAACTAGATAACTCACTCGATTGTCTAAACTGAGATGGGGTCCTAGAAGACCCAGATCATGTATTCTTGCTTCTAGCTGAGGTGTGGTCAACTCCATGATCGCATCTATCCACACGAAACTGTGAAATGCAGAGGAGACGAGGAAAGCGCGGTAATATACGCCGCCTAGAGAAGAAAGGTGACAAATCTGGAGTGAGCTGACTCCGCCCCGTGATGTAATACTTCGTGGTGGTCCCCTGGGGCATGGAAGGATTTTTCATATCGAAAGTTATTGGTTTGGTTTTTTATACTATTTGCTCTATCAACAGGTTCCCGTTTGTTTACTATAGCTACCCTTTTTGTTTCTTTGTACTAGCAGAAACCAGTGAAATTTAATTTTTTTTATAGCTTTTTTGGTTAATATATGAGCAGTTATCACTGATTAGAGTGGCGGTAACTTAATTGCAATCACAATAAGTCATCAAACCTGTTGAGTATTTCCGTATCGTGTCATATTTGATATTTTCAAGGTTAGAACAGACTCAGAATGCACACCTATTACTTCAGCAGCTGATGTTTGCACTGTTCATTTCTAATTGGATATTTCAACGTACAACAGATCCGAAAAAAATTGAAATGAACCCCAGCAAGTTCGCATATTTTACTATTGGTTAACCATAAAAAAGTTGCACCTTTTGTACTAATTCAATGCATTCCACTCTCCTCAATCATAACCATCAGAGCAAACACACACTTCAATTCATTTCAAATCAAAATCGAAAAGAAGCATTGGAAATCTTAACCTAATGATCATGAACCATTAATTCCAGCCTATCATTATCCACGATTATATTTACAAGTGCTTAATTACAGAATTCAGAGATATTTTGATAAATTGGTTGTAGGTTTACATAGCACTTGGACTATACGCATTTCAAGATCAATGTTGGATCACTACTAATCTCGGAAGCACTCGAACCGCTAGTTCAAGGTCCTTCCCTAGATGGCCTCAATTCTTCAGACCACCGTGATTTGAATAGCGTGCTTGCATGAGTTATGTGCTATTATTAGAGTGAAGTGCTGAAAAACCACCCTAATGCCCATTCAGTGTCAAATTCAATAATGTCCAAGGAATGTAATGGATAGTAAAGGTTGGCAGCTTCAACGCTATTCTGGTTGATGCAGTGATGTCAGATCAGAGGTTGAGAGCTTTCGCTGAAATGACATCTCTTGAAGGATTTACTGAATAAATGCCAAAGAGATTGCCGGAATAGGAAGCGATAAAAACAGTTTTCTCGCTGATCCCTTCTTTAAAACTGTTCCAAAAATTGCTTTGAAATCGTTGAAAAGATTCTTTCATTGGAAAATGATTGCCACTGACATCAATTGATAGTAGTCTCTTCAGAATATTCCAATATGGCTGAGAATATATGTGAAATTTCAACAAATGAATGCAGTTCGCTGTCCAATCTCAGTCGGAATCCACTGCTACCAAACCATAAAAAGCTCCTAATCTATTGACAATGGATTATCTACTTCAGCATACATTCAACATCAACCACTGCAAAATGCAAAACAAATTCCTCATAATGACAAACTACATGGATTCTGCAGTCATTGTTGGGTCCGCTACAAAGACCAATAGATATTTCCTTGAGTATCTTGAAAAGCCACGACTTTCGGTCTGCAATAATTTACCTGTCTCTGTAATGTGCGATCAATTAAACACTTCATGTGCAATCTAATGATCTTGAAAAGGAAGTAAATCGCCTCTAGATCGTCGAGCGTTTTCGACCGGATTAATTTTCGGTAACCGCCCGTTTTGCCAAATATTATGACCAACAATTCAAGGACTTCATCTAACAGATTTTTTTCTGTGCCTGAAATTCCGACATTATGAGCGATTGCTTTCAGATAAATCCAAGCCGCGCTCCACATCCATATCTTGATCTGCCGATCAAATTGTCAAGAAATTATAGATTGCATCGATTGAGATACAAAGGCGGAAAATTGTAGTTGATCAGCTGGTCTTTAGCGAAGCAAAGCTCACTTGGGGCCGGTCATATGCAACACCGTAATAAACTACTACACGTGAAATGGTCAAGATCTGCTGGCTGGGTACAGGTCAGAAACGATCACGATATTGGCGGTAGACTTGCTCACTTTTACTTTCATTAGTGGTTCAATTTAAATTAAGCCAAGTCTTGTCTGGTGATCTCCTGTCTAATGAGCTCGTCTATAAATTCATATCTGACTGGTGTCGGATTAATACTTGGACTGCCAGTGAATGCAGAGTTGGTGAGGTCCCGTAAATTCATAAGCGAAGCGGTGATGTCTTACATTTTTACTTTGATGGGAGCCAGTTGCCGCAAGGGAGGCTTCTGAATTACGAAGGCTAAAAGTCTACTTTATCATTTATCATTGCTCCTTTTCTCTGTGTTTGCGACTAAACTTATATTAAAAGTAGGAAAAGTAGACAAAAATAAAGGGTACAGATACCAAACGGATACCGATGGACTACAGGTAGAACCGAACGAAATTACTTTATCATCTTATGATAAAAACGGGTGCAAACTACATCGTTTTGTTACAGTTCTCCCTCTTCCAACTAAAACCAAAGGAGTTTCCGCGAGAAACCAAATGCATGGCTTCCCCAACTGGGATACCGTAACCCAACACGGACACACACTCCCCTCTTTCTGGCCGCCTTTTCTTACGAAAGAAAGGTTTTAGCCTGGCCAGAGAAGTCTTGACTAGAAAGTCTGAGGTAGCGTGGGCCTTACTCGAGGCAGTGGTCTTCGGGAGGCGTCTTTCCTGATTAGAACATTCGTATAGGAGTTGAGATTAGAGTTGAGTTGAGGCGTAGGGTGATGGTGGCTTCAACTTCTGTACTGCATTCTTGAACAGACGCAACAGCCTAAGGTTATTAAGGATCTACTCAATATCGAGTCCTAGAGTCTTAGGAAACGTTTCCAGTTTAACTTTTTTAAAAACCAGCACTGAAGAAGGACACATGTTTCGTCCAAAACTCGTGTTTGCTAACTTTAAATAAATACAATTCTATGGATAAACTGAAAACTTTTCCTTGTAATAGTTTTGTTTAAAAAGGACCATTGTAAACAAAGGAACTGTTTTTATAAAACTATAGAGTCTCAGGTTCTCTCCGTATTCTAGTTCTGCGAAACTTGTAGCAAATTCTTTGCAATTGTCTGCCCGGAGACCAAGTGGGACGAGTAATAGGATTCACAATCAAGAAAAGTCGTCACTACAGCAGCTTTCAGCGTCCTGGCCATCTTTCGACCGTCCCATTCATCACCATCATCAACGGCGCAACAACCGGTATCCGGTCTAGGCCTGCCTTAATAAGGAACTCCAAACATCCCGGTTTTGCGCCGAGGTCCACCAATTCCATATCCCTAAAAGCTGTCTGGCGTCCTGACCTACGCCATCGCTCCATCTTAGGCAGGGTCTGCCTCGTCTTCTTTTTCTATCATAGATATTACCCTTATAGACTTTCCGGGTGGGATCATCCTCATCCATACGGATTAAGTGACCCACCCATCGTAACCTATTGAGCCGGATTTTGTCCACAACCGGACGGTCATGGTATCGCCCATAGATTTTGTCATTGTGTAGGCTACGGAATCGTCCATCCTCATGTAGGGGGCCAAAAATTCTTCGGAGGATTCTTCTCTCGAATACGGCCAAGAGCTCGCAATTTTTCTTGCTAAGAACCCAACTTTCCGAGGAATACGTGAGGACTGGCAAAATCATAGTCTTGTACAGTAAGAGCTTTGACCCTATGGCATCACGGATCACTTTCTCGAGGGCCAGGTTAAAGAGGACGCATGATACGGCATCCCCCTGTCGTAGACCGTTGTTGATGTCGAATGGTCTTGAGAGTGATCCTGCTGCTTTTATCTGGCCTCGCACATTCGTCAGGGTCAGCCTAGTCAGTCTTATTAATTTCGTCGGGGTACCGAATTCTCTCATGGCCGTGTGCAGTTTTACCTTGGCTATGCTATCATAGGCGGCTTTAAAGTCGATGAATAGATGGTGCAACTGTTGTCCATATTCCAACAGTTTTTCCATCGCTTCCCGCAGAGAGAAAATCCGATCCGTTGCTGATTTGCCTGGAGTGAAGCCTCTTTATTATGGGCCAGTGATGTTCTGGGAGTATGGGGATATCCGGCCTAGTAAGATAGTGGAGAATATCTTATAGATGGTACTCAGCAACGTGATACCTCTATAATTGCTGCACTGTGTGATATCTTCCTTTTTATGCATGAGACAGATAATGCCTCGTTGCCAATCGTCAGGCATTGATTTGCTGTCCCATACCTTGAGCACAAGTTGATGAACCACTTTGTGTAACTGGTCGCCTCCATATTTAACTAATTCGTCTGTAATTCCATCGGCTCCTGGCGACTTATGATTTTTTAGGCGGTGAATTGCACGGACTGTTTCTTCTAAACTTGGTGGTGGCAGTATTTGTCCGTCGTCTTCAGTTGGCGGGACCTCCAACTCGCCGATGTTCTGGTTGTTCAGTAGCTCATCAAAGTACTCAACCCATCGTTCTAATATGCCCATTCTGTCGGAAATCAGATTTCCCTCTTTATCTCGGCAGGATGAGCATCGAGGTGTATAAGGCTTCATCCTGCTGACTTGTCGGTAAAACTTCCGCGCCTGGTGCGGTTGCTCCCTGTACTTTTCTAGTTCACAGACTCGTTGGTTATCCCAGGCTTCCTTTTTCCGTCTGTGAAGTCGTTTCTCCGCTCGACGGAGTTCGTGATAAGTCTCTGCGTGTGCCCGCGTTCTCTGAGAATGCAACATTACTCGGTATGCGGAATTCTTCCGTTCCGTTGCTAGCTTACATTCATCGTCAAACCAGCCGTTCCGACGTTCTTCAGATGATTGCGAAGATCATTTGTTGATGCTTCATCTCCAGGTCCTCTGTTGACTGCGGTTATTGCGGCATCCATTTCCCTCTTATAGGTGTCGCGGAGGATTGTGTTGTGGATGGCTTCAGTGCTAACTCTCACCTGATTATCAGAGGGGATTCTGGGTTGTGTTGTTATTCGAGCTCGAAGAACCATGCCAACGATATAGTGATCCGAGTCGATATTGGCCCCCCTATATGTTCTGACATTCATCAAGGCTGAAAGGTGGCGGCGTTCGATCAACACGTGGTCAATTTGGTTGAAAGTGGCCCCGTCTGGAGAGGGCCACGTATGTTTGTGGACCGCTTTCCTTACTTGGCTGTTAAAATCCCCAAGTATGATTTTGATATCATATCTGGGACAGGCTTCGAGGGTTCATTCCACTGCCTCGTAGAAGGTATCCTTCTCCGACTCTGCAGTCTCCTCTGTAGGGGCGTGAACGTTTATGAGGCTTATATTTCTAAACTTGCCTCTCAAACGTAGTGTGCCTAGCTTTACGCTTATATTTTCAAATCCGATAACAGCAGGTTTTATTTTTTGGCTGACTAAGAAACCTGCTCCGAGCACATGGTTTACTGGATGGCCGCTATATTATATGGTGTAGAGGCTCTTCTCCAGGAAACCGGTCCCTGTCCTTTGCATCTCTTGCAACGCTGGCACATCAGCCTTATATTGGGACAGGTTATCGGCTAGCTGCTCAGCAGCATTCGGTCTGTATATGGAACCCACATTCCATGAGAAAATGCCCAAATCGTTGTTCCGTTGTCGTTACCGGGTCCGTCGCAAAAGTCCGTCCTGTCCGAGGCTCCTGTCGTAGCTTTGTAACAAGCTGTTTTCCATGTAGAGTTGTCAACCCTACCCAACCCCCAACCTGGAGGACCAGTTGGTACAATTTGTCCCGTTTTTAGGCGCGGGAGACTCGCCTTCATCCTTCTCCGTCTGCAGCTTTCCGTTAAGAAAGAGCTCCCAGCGGTCACCACGTGGAGGTGGAGATAGGGTTTGGTGATAGAGCTGTTGGTGTTGGTTCAGCAGGTATTTCCCAGGTTTTATGCTCCATCGTGGGTACCAATCCACGTTTCGCCCCGGACCTATACTACCCTTTGATCACCCCATTGGACAGCGGATACCCAGTTGTCCGGTGGCGTTTGAAGCCGAGAAATTTGAACAGCTTCCGAGAAAAAGTAGATAAGTAGGTGATTATGATTCCTGATACATCGAAGTTTGGATTCCACTCCCGGCAGAAGCCTTCGATAAAAGGTTGTACAATTATGCCTGAGGTGATATCTCTTATCACCTCAGGCCTCCACGTGAGCCTTTCGATAACTATGAGGCAATACCTGAAACCGTGGGAGTCTCGAAACAGACCGATTATATCTAGATGAATTGAATGCGTTTTGCACTTCTGGCATGCGACGCACTATCTAATCCAAGAATTAATGTCCATGTCCAAGGACAGCCAGAAATATTTTGCGGTGATAAAGCTCAGGTGCCGAAATTTGTAAGGCGATGATGTGTCGGGTTTCTTTTCCAAAGCTAAGGTCAGTAACTCATGATCCATGAACACTGAACAGCCTACCTTTAAGGGAACATCGAAATATGCTCAAGAACTTTCCAAAACCCTTTATTGCATCTAAAAGCAGCAAGCACGAAATCGCTTGTATTTTGGACCTGATTGGATTCCTTCAGGGATAATTGCCTGGTCCAGAAATCTGAGCTGCGATTGCAAGAATTTGCACTCCTCAACGTTCAGTATTAGACCGGCTTCAAGAAGACGTTAAAAAATGAATTCAAGCTGCTCTTAGTACTTCGACTCATAGAAGCTAGCGACCAGAACCTCATCAAAATAATTGAAACAATAGCGAAGATTTCATAGCGCAGAGTGCATGAATCTTTGAAACATTTGCACCGCTTTGCGCAGCTCAAAAGTTCTCGGAATGCCTTCGACAGTTCCAAAAATTTGGTGGTATACTTTGAGTAAGTCCAAGGTCGAGAAAATACGGCAGTTTGCAATAGAATACGCAAAATCGTGAATGCGAAGAATAGTCTGTGCATTTAGAACTCTGTAATCCCCATAATGTCTCCATTCGCTACTAAATTTTGGGACTATATGAGAAGCCGAGTAAGGCTGCCAATACTATGCTTCAGAAGTCCTTCCAACTCTTTCCACGCAACTGCGAGTTTTTACGGTATTTAAAGACCCACCGTACGAAAGAAAAGGGAGCCTGTAACCGTACTTATTGATCGAGGTAGAAATGACTGTCGTGGGTCTTAATATCTTATTATTAGGGCGATTATTTCGGGATGCGGGAAGGACTAAGACTTCAGCGCCTGTTTCGACAAGGTAGTGGCGCCGTACCAAGGAATCGTAAACTGTCAAGTGACATGGTTCTATATTTCGGGTAACCTTCTCCTGAGTTCCCCACAAGTATAGTTTATTCGAAAAGATTCAGTGGTAAGTACATTTCGTGGCCTTTTCTACTTTCGGTGATGCCAGCACATTCCCGCACTTGTTGTGGTTTTTGATGTCTTACTATCCCCTTTTCAGGAGGTGTGTCTAGATGGTAATCTCTTCATACACTCCGAACGCATGCACCGACTGTCCTCGCCAACTCTCAAACGGTGGTTGGTAACGCTGCCACCATCTGCTGTAGTTGAGCCACCACATTTGACATGTTACGCAATACCCTAATCATGGAAGTCCCCGCGGCCATAAAGGGTGTAACAGCTCGATGCCGACTTTGTCACCATCCAACTGCTCCGCAATGTGCAGCAATTGACGGGTATTAATGGGCAACTCCTTCAGCAGTTTATTCTCTTCAACTTTGGGTCCCAAACTGTCGTAGCAGTTACTGAGAAACATATCTCCATTAAGTACTTGAGTATCCTATGACGACTCGGAACTGCTACCGCTATACACGCTGCCCGGTTACTCATAGAGAAACACCGTGAGAAGCATCGCCCTCTCTACATTGCATTTCGAGACCTGGAGAAAGCGGTTGACGGTGTGCCACACGAACTTACCTGGTATACACTACGACAACAGATAGTACCAGAAGAACAGGTGCGCTGGATTGATCTACCACAATTCAAAAAGTGAAGTTGAAAGTGTGGCGGGTATATCAAAATCGCTTCGTATCTCTGTTGGTGTTTATCAAGGAAACGCCCTCTCACCACTTCTCTTTGTTCTTGTTATAAAACTGTAACACGGGACAACCAACGTCCAGCGCTCAATACACTGCTTTATGCGGATGATGTTTTGTTAACAAAAATTATCTTGAGCAACTTGTCCAAAAATGGAATGATCGTCTCATGCAGCACGGTCTCAGATTGAATGTGAATAAAACTGAAGAATTTTTGACGACCAATACCAATGAAACAGGCATAATCACTGTCAGCGGCATTGACCTGCCCAGAACTGAGCGATTTAAATATCTCGGGTTAATGCTATCAGCCAATTGAGAACTGCGTTATGAAATTGCTTCACGTTTTGGCGCAACCTGGATGAATTGGCGTCCACAACTGGTATTCTTTGTGATCGACGTATCAACGAACGTCTCAAATTGAAAATTCACTACAATGTCGTCCATCCTGTCGCACTCTATGGTTCGGAGCGTTGGCCGGCTATAAAAGACAATGAACGGCGTCTTGCGATAATGGAGACGAAGATGTTGCGTTGGGATGGAGGCGTGACTCGCTTTGGTCAAATCCGAAATAAGGATACCCTCGATCGATACGCGGTTGGACCGATCGAGGGTAAACTGCGAGAGAAGCAGCTTCATCCAGATCAGACATTTGATAAAATAAAATGACGAAACCGATTATGGCGAACCAACCACGCTTCTGAACGGGACAAAAGCTGAAGAAAAAGAAGATGAGGATATATAACTCCGTAGTCACTATAAAGATGAAATTTATGAGCGATACCATGACTGTCTGGTTGCTTTTAGGGATATCGAATATCGGCGCAAACTTGAAATGTCTGGAGTTCTTGGACTGGATATCGGTTGTTCCGTCAACCGTGCTATCGTGCCAAAATGCTCTCCCAAACCGTCAGCTGCTCAACTTCTACATTTTTGACTTGCACAATGATAAGTTTCACATTGTCATGGCGCATTCTACGCTGCATTTCTCAAACATGAGGGCGTCACGCTAACCATGATTCATGGTGATAAATTGAACTTTCGTCTATTTTCGTCCGTCGATCCCCTTGCACTTTTCTGCAGACAATCAAATCTTATAATTTTGCTATGAAATTCCACTCACAGCATGAAAATAGCATTTCTAATGACGGCCTAATCATTATCAATATTCGGCGGTGAACTTTTCAGGACATTGTCGAACTGCGCCCGGATCATTTAAGTACTGCTGAACTTGAAAGCTAAAGCGTTTCAACTTTGCTAGCAGAGTGAAGTTCAGCACACGTACCAAGGCAAGTTATCCTCAAGATTTGTCTCTTTCAAGGTCAATGTTGACACCTTCCTTCTTATGCAGGTTCAAAAGGCAACTAATAAATTTACTAATTCTTGCGATGTTTCAACCTGATTGAACGCTCGTTGCTGGTCAGTTCAAATTAAAATGACCTCATGGCAGACTCTGCGCTCAAAAAATGTGCTTTGAATGACGAATCGATGGAAGCTACATAAATCCACAAATACCTCCACATTGTCGTTGAGGCCCCTAAGACCGTGCTTCCTTATCACATATACGAGGAAAGTTTTAGGAGATCCAACCATGACATTTCGATCACACTTCATTATCGCAATGTCTCCCCTAGGAAGCTTGTATTAGATCGGATTCATTAGTTCATAAAAAACCTCTTTCAAAGGACCCCAGCCGTGCGGCATTGTAGAACCGACATAGTCTCGGGATCAGGGGTCGAAAGTAAATGCCAAGCTCCGCGATCGGGATTTAAAAAATATGCGCACTACGTGTACTACGAGAGGCGTTGCATTATCAGGCAATTGCGAGTTTGAAAAGAGTACACAAATCAAGAAAGATGCGGCGTTGTTGCAAGGAAAGGAGATTGAGGGTGTGAAGCCGTGAAGGATAATAGTCCATTCGGGAGAGCTTCTTTATGAAAAACGAGGGTCCGGGTATTGTTGCGTTGTACAGCTTCAAGACGACAGTTACGGTTACAGAAGGGGGGCCAGACTATTCAGAAATATTAAAGGATCCTTAGCACTTTTTTGCTACCTTGTCAGAAACAAGGTAACAAAAAAGTGCTAAGGAGGGGTCTGGATTAAGGTAACGTTGGAGTAAGAACGTAGGATAAAATCAGACATTTGGGAAAATTGGTGATGTCAGTTAAATAGGAACTGAAACGACGTTTATGACCTTTTATAAGAAGGTCAAGTGAAGGGGTAGTCCACCAAGAAAATAGGGAAAGGAATTTGGAGAACGTTTAAACGAATAGCAAAATCCTTTGCATTTGCTGATATTCAGAGTCAGTTTATTAACCTACCGCCAACAGACTGAAGTATGAAAACTGAACTGCAAGAGAGGGGATTAATAAAAAACCAGAATAGTAGGAGGACAAGTATAAAGCCTTGGGGAGCATCAAAAGAAGGAGAGAGGGAGTATGATGAGTAACTATGAAAAGAAACTCTACAGGAGCAGAACGAGAAGTAGGAAGAAAGCCAGGGGATTATTGAGGATAGGAAGTCGGAGAGGAAAATATTGTAGTATGATATGTTTTACGGAAATCGGTATAAATTGCGTGCACCTCCTGTCGTGAATTAAGGTATTTAACAATGAATTTGAAGATTATACACAGTGGGGGAAAATGTGTTATTTATCGTGCACAAGGAAGAGGTTGGGAAGCATATCAGGATCAGGTTCGACATTGGTGCCAAAATTACCAATGAGGAACTCAACTAAGGAAGGCATGAGGAAAGGAATGGCGAGAGATTCGGAGCAGTCTGCATCTAGAAGAGGCATAGAGGGCGCAGTGGTTGAAGGAATAAATATGGAAGAGAAGTAAGAACAGGGAAAGTCGCAGGATTGCTGTGGGGAGTTGGCGGTGGAGTGAGCCAAATTGATGGAAGAAGGCAAACATTATGTTTCAAATTAAAGCTGGCAGTGGAGTGAGCAAAATTGATGGAAGAAAGCAAACATTATGTTTGAAATTAACGCAGGCGAGGGTGGCCTCGGCTAGAAGAACTATTGGACCGCATCTCCTTCTATAGGCAAGGATGGAGAGCAGCGGAAGACGAGAGCAGAAATAGCCACACTTTCCGCTGAGAAAGCTGCTTGCGTCAAATGGACCGCAGATAGCCCACTGCAAAACGTCGGCTCCGCTCATTAAGCCGACGGAAGGTAAGACATTTGTGGAAGTCCTTAGTGAAATCCGCTACAGGATGAAACTCGAAAACAAAGGAGGAGAGGTGTATTCCATACGGAGAACGAGGAACGAACTGGGCTCGAAGACGAATAGCAAGAGTACGTTCTGCGAAGCGGTCAAGGGGTTATTGGGGGAGAATGCTATTGTTTCCAGCCTAGAGTCCATGTGCTCTCTAGAAATCGGGGATCTTGACTGCCTCACAGGAAAGGTCGAAGTTGAGGAGGCGATAAAGCGTGAATGTCCAGAGGTGACCAATGCCCAGATAGGTATCACCTCTGTAAATTCTCGAGGCCAAAAACTCGTCGTTGCAGAAGTCCCCGAGCAATATGCTAGGAAACCCCTTAGCAGCGGGAGAATCAAAATTTAATGAGTAGTATGCAGGGTACAAACGAGGATCGTTCGCGCCAAATGCTACAGGTGTCTGCACTATGGACACACGTCAGCAGCTTGCAAGGGACCGGACAGGAGGACAGCATGCCGGAGATATGGCCAGGTAGGTCATCAAGCGATGGAAGCGAGAGTTGCGTTCTCTGCAGGGATCGTGGCGCGTCTGGTGAGAGCGTCGCACACACTGCGGGCTCGGGACGGTGTCCAATCTTCATTTGAAATATTACATACTAAAGTGCTGTGATAGGTGCACCAAAAGTAAAAAAAATAAGATTGCCATAGTGGTTGCTCTAATTTTCAGCAGGACAGTGCCTTTCTGTAAGAGGGCGCCTCCCATTTTGCTTTGAAAATATTTTCGTAAATCTTTTTCTATAGATCAATTTATCTACAGTCGCTTTCTTAAAAGTAGCTTTTCCTTTCCAATAAAACGCACCATTCCTTTCATGGAACAACTATTGACGGCCCATCAGATAATTTACAACATATTGAAGCATATTCGCTTTTTGACTGGTAGCCAATACGTTAAATGTTGCAGTAAAATCTCTACTAATAAAACTGAACTGTCCGTCTGTCTGTCTGTCTACGTATCGCCACGCTTTCCGGAATACAATCAATACTGTAACTGGCAAACACATCACCTTTTCAGGTAAACCATATGGGCGACTGCAATTCGAAAAATCAAATGTTAAACTCAAATGTATGGGCATGTAACGACTTGATGCTGTATGATATAGTAAAAATTAACCATGGCCATCAAAAGACGTGTCTAGCTCGACTTTGCTTTGATTTTCCCGGTTTGCATTTGTTCCTAGGGTTTCGTAGTAAATTAAAAAAATTGCTATAGATACGTGGTGTGATTTCGTCTAATCTATGCATAAACATTTTGCTTAAATAAGATCGAAGATTGACTGCCTAAAGTCAGTTAGGTACTCAGTGGAAATGTGTGGAAATGCACGAAGGACAAACTTGCAATCCTCAATTATCTTTTAGATGTTCTGTTTTATAAGATACAACTCAATTACAGATGCAAATTACAAAACCTACTGAAGCTAAACCTTTCCCATGTTGCTTCTGGTTTGACTTTCCAACGTTTATTACTATTATCATGATTTTTTTATTTTTCTTGTAGGTCGTCGTGTTTTTGCATTTATAGAAGTTTTTACTGTAGTCCATGTTGCGTCCGAGATGTCAAGAAATAATTGATGTTAAGGCGAGGTGTGGTCGATCGATTTAGCGCATTGAAATGTCCAAGGTTGCGTTATTATGCTTGCATCGTAGATTGGAATCAAAGGAAATTCATTCTTCTTGTTTAAGATGCAGTCTAGGGTAATAATTGAAGCAGGCAAAGAAAATTATTAACTCCGGCGTCCGTAAGATACTGCTTTGGATCTAAGATAATATAAGTAAGCTAGTCAAATTTCCTGTAGCATGTAAATAATCACTATTACTTACTTTGGGGCAGAGAGTTCATGGTTACTTTGTTGCTAGTAATTGGAGCTTATTATTTATAGGATAAGCAGTATATTTTTACAAAATAATACACACTGGATTAAGCAATTTAGGCAGCGTAGAGGCTGGGAATGGTTGATATTTTCATTAGGGTTGAAAAGTAAAGCATGGCGTTTCGTACTGCTTTATGTCGTTTGGAATGTGTAACAAAACAAGAATAAATTACCAGCCTGATTACTTATTATAACCAAACTATACACAGTACGGTTTAGGTATGATTTATTATAATTATTATGTATCTAATCCGTATATACTCACATCAAAAATGCAAATAAATTGACCCAGAAATTTCATTATGAAAGGCAGCGGAAGTATCAGACTCAATGAAGAGAGACAGATCAAGTTCAACACTAAAGATGGGCAATTGGGGATACAATGAAACATCCATATCTATGTATGTTTAACTTCTATCTGAAATCTTTCCAAAAATGAAGAGAAAAAGAGTTAAAATCATTCGATAAACAAATGTTTACATGAGTAAGAACAACAAATTTTCATTCAAAAGTCATAATGAAATTGTTGAATCAAAAGATATTCATTATTATTATAGTTTTTAGGGTTTAGGATGGAAGGCGCTCTTAGTGGCCATTTTTGCTTTCTACAGCTTCTGAATTAACAACAGTTCTGGGGATGATGTGTGAAGTACTTTAAAATAAAACTGAAGAGAATTTACTGAAAATGTGAACAGCGTCCAGTTAGGCACCCCCAAAGGGGTCATAGCGAGTCGGCCATCCCTGCGTGCAATAGCTTTCCGTTCCTGGTAATATACTTCAGCTGCCTCCACGATTTTCCGAGAATCTTGCACTCTTCCTCCAATGTTCTACCCCACGTGCTTCTAGGGGACCCCTTGCCGGCCATCATACGATGGTGCATTTGATTGTATGATATAATTCACAGTGGAGTTGCCACCTTTCCCTAGTGTGTGCCTATCTATTGTCACTTCAATTTTCTGATCAACATGTCAACAGGTACCTGGACCGCACGCCCACCAATTTCTGCTTTAGTTATTGTCTTAGGCCAGAATACACTCATAACATGCGCGCTACTCCCACATAGTAGTATAGAAAAGCAGTTGGGAATAGTCTCAACTTCATGTTTCATTTGCAAAATTTTGGACAAAACAGCCAAAGTAGATTTAGCATTTATGATGCGGCGAGCGGCATCAAGTTCGCTACCCCACAAATTGGTCGATCACCCTCCGCGTCTTCCAACCAAGACAGCTTGAACGTCAGCAATAATGAATAAAAAAGTATTGCGGACAATTTGCCACCATGATAGGAATTCAAAGGGTTCGAAAATTATACCTCGATACAGCATGATTTCTCCACAATAGCCCTTCTATATAGGGTATTCCAAACATACTCCCTGTTAACGCTGTCTGATACTTTCCTGAACTCGATGAAGAACAGGTGGAGCGGTGAACATTTTGGGCATTGCTCAACAATGATTCGAAAGGTGCGCAGAAGTTCCACAGGAAACCGCCAATTAGGCGGTTTTACTCAACCTGAGTGCGTCCTTAGAAGGATAGTTTTCCTTTGTCTGAAAAGGTTGAACTTAACTCCTTGTTATACAATTCACAATCTTAGTGAAATGCGTCTTTCACTTCTTTCGCGGCTAATCAAAGTGCAAAGAACTGCTTATAATCACATCATTGCCAGGAGCTAAGTTCCATCATAATCATCATCAACGGCGTAACAACCGATCCAGACATCCCTGTCTGACATCCTGGCCTACGCCATCGCCTTATCTGAGGATCCGCCACGTCTTCGTTTTTTAACTCGCTTATAGTTAGACTTTCCGAACTGGATCATACTCACCCATACGGATTAAATGGCCCGGCCATCACAACTTATTCACCCGGATTAAATCCACAACCAAACGAGCATGATATCACTCAAAAATTTTATCGTTATGAAAGCTTAGAAATATCCTGCAAGTCAAAGCAAGTTTTCCGAGCCGCAAATCTATACGTAAAGTTGACCCCTTCATATTAAAGATATTGTCGGAGCTAGTTGCATTTTAGCTTTTGCTTCAGTGTCTTAGACAACGCCAGTATATAATTATTTTCTTTAAATCAATGCGGTTCATATTTCATTGAAAAAAACTATACCCAGAAATATCATGTTTTCATTTTTTTAAGATTTTATTTAAAGCAAAACTTTATCAAAGCCAGTTTCCAGTCTGTCCGTCTGTCTGTCACACCCATTTTGCTCCAAAACGCCACACCGATTGAAACGAAACCTGTTGGACATATTGGAACCATAATCCTAGGCATACAATGAGTGGAATAAATTCAATATCAAATAAAACGTGTCAATTAATACCTTCACGAGCAGATTTCTGTTTAGATTTAAAAAAAAAAAAAAAACAAAAAGTAGATGGAAGTTTTAAAAAAAACTCTGGATATGCCACAGTGAACAACTTTTACTCATTGAACCCTGCTCCGGCTTCCCTCCTTGCCTAGGCATTTTAAGGATTACATCAAGCGGCGTAATTAACTTGCTTAGTCTTGGTCTCCTTTCTTCTACCACAGAGGTAACCGCGCCTTTCCAACTTCTTCCACTTGCCTGGATTGCTGCAATTATGGAGTTGATGACATTTCAATTCTTCTGACATGTTGACATTCTGTGGACAATATTTTCCACACATAACATTCCCCCTAGACTTTCCTCTAGGTTTCCGCTTTCTTCCACTAATCTTGGACATTGGAAGAATACGGCTAGTATTGATTATTATCATCATCAACGGCGCAACTACCGGTACCCAGTCTAGGCCCGTCTTAATAAGGAACTGCACACATCGCAGTTCTGCGCCGAGGTCCACCAACTCAATATCCCCAAAAGCTGTCTGGCGTTGATTATTATCACCCTTTTCAAAAGTTCCCTTTTCTTTAGTATATTGTGGATCGTGGTAAAAATTTCCACCTCCTCCCTATATGCGACGAACTTCGGATAGTTGGAAACAAGTTTTTTAGATTTTCCTAAATAATATCATCATAAACGGCGCAACAACTGGTACCCAGTCTAGGCTTAATGCTTAATGATGAACTCCAGACATCCCGGTTTTGCGCCGAGGTCCACCAATTCGATATCCCTAAAAGCTGTCTGGAATCCTGACCTACGCCATCGCTCCATCTCAGGCAGGGTCTCCCTAGTCTTCTTTTCTCCCATAGATATTGCCCTCATAGACTTTCCGGGCTGGATCATCCCCATCCATACGGATTAGGTGACCCGCGCACCGTAACCTGTTGAACCGGATTTTATCCACAACCGGACGGTCGTGGTATCGCTCCTAGATTTAGTCGTTATGTAGGCTACCGAATCGTCCATCCTCATGTGGGGGGCCAAAAATTCTTTACAGGATTCTTCTTCCGAACGCGACAAAGGGTTCGCAATTTTTCTTGCTAAGAACCCAAGTCTCCGAGGAATACATGAGATCAATGTCTTATACAGTAAGAGCTTTGACCCTACAATAAGATATTTTCCGTTCTATTGACTACCATCAACCGTGCGCGGATTTCATCATCGTAGCTGTTATCGGTTGTGATTTTCGACCATAGTTAGGAAGAATTATCAACAGTCTCAAAGTTGTATCCTCCTACCTTTATTATTCCCGTTTTGACCAGTGCGGTTTGATGTTGTTAATTGGTTGGTTTTCGGTGCTGACGTTGCCACTATATATTTTCTCTTGCCTTTATTGACATGCAGCCCAAGATTTCGCGCTGTCTGCTCGATCTGGATGAAGACAGTTTGTGCGTCTCGGGTTCTTCTTCCCATGATGTCGATATCGTCAGCATAGGTCAGTAGTTGGGTGGACTTAAAGAGGATCGTATCAGCATCACGGACCACTTTCTCCAGGCCAAGTTAAAGAAGACGCATGATAAGGTATCCCCTTGCCTTAGATCGTTGTTGATGTTGAATGGTCTCGAGAGTGATTCAGCTGATTTTATCTGGTCTCACATATTGGTTAGGGTCAGCCTAGTGAGAGAACAGACAAATAAAGGAAAAGAGAAATAGATACTGACCGAAACTTATACCAAGGTGTAAATAATAATCATTAATTATTTATAGAAATGGTAAATAAACGAAAATATGCTTGTTTAAATCTAAATAAGATAAGAATGAAGGGAAAGCAGTTCAGATCACTCTCTCCCTCATCATCGTCAATGGAGCAACAACCGGTATCCGCTCGAGGTCTGCCTTAGTAAGGAACTGCAGACATCCCGGTTTTACGCGTAGGTCCACCAATCCGATCTTCCTAAAAGCTGTTTGGCGTCCTGACCTACGCCGTCGCTCCATCTCGGGCAAGGTCTGCCACTATTTCTTTTTCAACCATAGATATTTTCTTCCTGGGCAGGATAGTCCGCACCCGCAAACTGATGAGTCGGATTTTATCCACAACCAGACAGTCGAACTCCATGGGATGACTAATGGAACAACAATCATGTTTTAAGTATTTTGCTTAAGGAAATGTAATCCTGCTCATCCATTGCACTAAATTGCGCTTAACCACTCGATTCTCAAAAGCGCAAATTCCTTTTCATACAATTTTACACGTTTCTGAAAAGTCTCCATTTTTTTCGAACTGAACCTAAAAGCACTCCTTACAATGTTTGCCACTCGAATAATTAAAGACTATCTAAACTTTAGTCGAGAGCAAGTTTAAGGCTGAAGGCTTCCATATACTCCACTTTCAGATTTTCAGAACTCAGAAATCACAAAAGTACTCCAGCAACAGCCAACAGTCAGTCGACTTACTGGTTCGCCCTCGCTTAGCTGTTCAGTGCCCTACTAATTTCTCTGCCCAGACAAAGATTCCAACAAAAGATGCATTACATGCTTCCTTAATTTGCGTCGAGTCATCTTTCCTCGAACTGGCCTCTATCCAACAACCGAAATTCCCGCAATATCCCAGCACTTGCATTTGCATGCATATCATTTCATCTTCGCCCGAAACAAAACAGCATAATATGGCGAAAACAAAAACAAAAAAAGGTTAGTGACTATTTTTGAAATATTTGAAAATTTGTTTGCTATTGTCAGCAATATCCAAATGAATTTTCTGGTTTGAGGAAGTTTAAAAGATGAGAGAGTTTTGGGGATAAAATTGAATAAATAAATGTCGAGACGGAAAGAAGCAAATTAAATTAAAGGTGTATGGGCCCCCCCCATTAAATTTAGCAATCTAATTCACCGCAAGTATCCTCCATTTTTGACCGAATTTCATATCAATAGCTGTAATGGTTTCTGCGAAAGGTGCATGTGAGTGACATACAGAAATACAAATAAGCACGACACGATGTGAAGAATGCGTTCAATGCTGCAAAATGGAACAACAAATTGCGAGTTACCCAAATTAGACGCTTCCAAATACCTGGGGGAATTCCTCCGGAAGATACTATTGTGTTATGATTTGGATGACGAATCAAAGACGTATAGAACAACCTGCGGGGTTCCACAAGGAGCGGTCCTCTTCTGTGGATAATAATGTATAACGAAAGGTAGACCAGCCCAAAAGAGTGACCCTTATTGACTTGGCAAACGATATCGAAGTGACTAGCGTGCCATGAAATATTTATGAGATTGAGATCCTAGAAAAGGAGGCAGTTTTTCAAATCAAATCTTGACTAGAAGAGGTGGGTCTGACGATCGCAGACCATACAGCTGTAGTTCTTCTGATCACCAAGCAAAGAAAGCATACGTCGATAAAGATCAGGGTCGCGAACATATCACACATAATCAACAAATGCTCACATGCATAGGAGTCTTGATTGAGCAAAAGCTGAACTTCAAATCGCATCTCGAGAATTTAGCAACAAAGGCTTCCGTAGTTGTTAGATTGTTCGAGTGTTACCGAATGTAGATGGCCCAAGACAAAACTGTCGGCTCTTTTTGTAACCTCTATCTGAAGTTAAAAGCAATTGGTAAAATATCCTCGGAAATCAGCAAGAAATGAATCAATGTTGGAGTGGCAAGAAAGATGAGATTATCCACCTAAAGAACGCTGCACCCACTGGATTATCTCTGATGTCTCGGAATGGGTCAAACGAGGGTGATCGGTGCTGTTGTCACCCGATAATATCCTGGACCACATGCTAGCCCCTGAAACGACTGGACTGCGATCGGCAATCTGCTGACGAAAGAGATGCTTTGAAGGAAACTAGTAAATAATAACACGAACCGCAATTCGTAGCTGATCCTGCCTCGCGACGCAATTCAGAAATAACAGTCTCGCGGGGTAAGCCAAGGGGAAGGAGGGAAAAGAGGCGGAAAGACAGTGAGTCGATTTTGATTTTGATTGTTCGAAACAATACCTAAAAAGCAAAAGCTCTGTAGTATCTATCAAGTGAGCTCCACTTTAAATTAACAAAAAAATATTCTCCTTTTCAATACACAGATGGGTAACAATTTAGGTATATTTGTGTTTTGGTCTTTTTCTAGATATTTTTGAACTACAAAAAGTAATGAATTCTGTTGTATCTGGTAATGAATCTGAATCATATGGTATACTATATACAATTTTAAGATACCATAGAGTATCTTTTGTATATTATAATTTACGTCTTCATCATAGGGATTTTGGTAAACTGAGATACTGAAGGTTTACATTGTGTACTGCAGATTCTCTTTATTGTTAGTTACACCTAAGATGGGCTGCATTTACAGTGTAACTGGATAAGAGCAATTTCACTTTCATTTTTATTTCCAATCTCTTGACTTGCTTACAATCTCTTAGTTTCAGGGCTTGAAATAGCCTTTCTCTTCGTAACAACAAAAAGCTCACTTATTACCTGAATAGAGTGTAGAAGAACTTAGCTTCTCTGTTTACCTGTGCAAAGATCGGCCAAGCAGCATTCGACTCAACTAGAGTCCCACATTCACGACGATGTCGTAGAAAGACGAAGGTAGCTCCGGCAAAAAGTACACCTGAGCAAAGTGAGGTGTAGTCAATCATGATCCCACTTCTTCAGTAAGCGGTCCGACGGCATGTAGTTGACCGGCCGCCAACATTGGCGAGCAACCGAGCGCGAACCCAAAGAAACTGGCGATAGTGAACGGAAAGCAAGATCGTCTCCTACCACACCCAACCGAGGATTGCGCTTGCGCGTTTTCAATTGAACTGCAATTGCGACAAGGTTTTGCGATAATTCACTTTTTAGAGCTGTCTTGGGTGCCTTGTACTTTTATGCTTATCTTTTTTTCTGGAAATCGTGATGGTGCTTTTACAGTGCTAACTTGTATGTTGCAAGTAGTAGTAGGCACTGTGGGTATTTTGTGTTATTGGAGATAATTAATGATATTTGTATTTAAAGTCTGGAAATCGCCTTAATGCTTATCTAGGTACGATTACATGCTTTTTTCTCGTATTAATCACACATTCATTCGTATTATTTCAACAAAACTTGACAACTGCAAATCAACGATTCTGTTGGAGCTATTAAACGTTAATAGGAATCTTGAAGCCATCAATAATTTAAATTGATGATTTTTACTATGCGGAAGCGGTTGAAAGTTGGCCGCTCGATCTGCACGAATGACCCATCACTGCTTCACATTCTGGTTCGCTTATGCGTGTTTTTAAGTTTGGCTTTTTGTTCAATCGTCGCTTGTCTCATTGGCACAGGACTAATTGTGAAGGTATCGAAACTGGAAAATTGCCCAAATTAGATCGAAAATAGAGTTTAAAAAATTATATGAATATGGAAATCGGAAATTATCAATAAATTGTTTAGGTATTTACGCGCGCTATTTTATACTATTTTACAATTTACAAGTTTTCTTCAGGGTTGCTCGCTTAAGTCTTTTGTTTTCTATTGGCTTTTGGATTCAACTTCATTGTTTCAATTTCCATTGCTTGCCACGTAGCTGGATGTTCTTAATTTTTTTCAGTAAAGTGTTTCAACAAGAACTTTTGCGTTAAACTTTGATTGAAAAATCTGAGTTTTGTATGCAATATTTTTGCCACTTAAAGTTTTCAGATATAATTCAGTATTTTTAAGTTGCTTTACGAGTAAAATTGCCTATTTAAGTTGAATTTACATTTTGCTAATAATATTACTGACTTTTGCGAATACACATGGAGTGATGATCACAAGTTGATCAAATAAAAGCATCAGATATCATTATTATCCGTGGGTTTTTCCAATTTCTGCTGATGTCAAATTGAAACTAGCACAGAGTTCCTCACGTTTAGGCTCGGACGATCATACTTAACTTAAAGGAATAGATGAGCTTTGGTTTGGGCTAGCAGGAAGGGGTCTAGGGAGTGCCGAGAGCCACACAATGTCGATCACGTTTGCAGAATGGTGTGCTTTCCCAGGGCCATCTGAGAAACATAATTGATAACAAGAACTAGATTCAGTTTTTCTAATATGCCTTCCAATACTCTGTGGTCCTCACGTCCGCTGATTTTTGGTGAGAAATTGCAGGGGCTGGTACATTTTTAATCTTTTCGCTGATTCTAAAATGGTGCCCTGTACTTGCCAAAAGGTCCCGACGAAGGTCACGACGACCTACTGATAGCCCATTTCGGGAGGTGGATGAAGACCTGGATTTAGTCCTATTTTCCAAAGGCACCGATGGCCTCTACCAACTTAGAAACGGTAGCTGGTAACGCCCCCATCTGCTGCAGCTGAGCCACATGGCTTTATTTGTTGCGTAAGACGGGTCGTACGTGGACCTCACGGTGGTGGATAAGGTGTCTAAAGACTCCGAATCCATCAGAGTGATATGTGTGCTCTCTGGGAGCCTCTGTAACCAAAGGATTGTAGCAGCTTGATGCATGGTGCATGGTCATCTAGGGTTAGCGCCATCAATAAGTGGTTAAATTTAGTTGTCTCATTTACTGATTAGTGCTTTATGAGGTGCTCCTTTCGACTTTTGTAAGAGCAGATTTAGCCTAACCAGTGCGTTTTTAAAGCAAATTGCGTTCAGCTGGGGGGGGGGGGGACCATGTTTCCGGGCCCTTACACCAAAATGGCGGCAACCGTGCAGCCAGTTACTGAAGGATTTGCCTCTATTCTGGTGGACATCGTGAATGGAAGCAAACAACCCACAAGAGATCAAAAACACGCAAGAGGATCCAGTGCAGAAAAAAGCAGAACGAAAGAGCGGAGAAAGAAACGGTCCCGCACCGTCTCTTGCGGCATTCCTTCTTTATGAAATGAAAATTGTTTATTTGAGAATGAGTTGTCCTGAGCCCGCCATCCACTTAATGGCGAGAAGGCACTATATTACATATTATAGTGGCCATCCAGTAACGTCCACGCCTCTTCAGAGGAGACTGCAGAGTCGGAGAAGGATATCTTCTACGCCTGTCCCAGGTATGACCTTAAAATCATACTTGGGAATTTTAACCGCCAAGTAGGGAAGGAGTCCATATTCAGGCGATACGTTGGCTCCCATAGCTTACACGAAAAAACAAATGAAAACAGATTGCGGATTATTCTATGAGCAGTTTCACACGAAATGGTTCTCAGAAAGCGGTCCACAAACAAGTGTAGGCCTCTCCAAACGTTAACATAAACCAAATTAATCATGTGTTGATCAAATGCTACCACCTCTCAGCCGTGGTGAATGTCAGAACAGATAGGTCAATGTAGACTCGGATCAGTATGTCGTTGGCATGGTGCTCCGAGCTTAAATAACAACACCGCCCAGAATCCCTTCCGACAATTACCTGAGAGTTAACACTGAAGCCATCCACAACACATCCCTCCACAACAACAATAAGGGGGAAATGGATCCCACAATAATAGCAGTTAACAGAGATTAGGAAGGCAAAGCAAAAACAAATGATTTTTACAATCACCTGAAAACGTTGCCATAAATACAAATTCAATTGGCCCCAGCTGCCAAAAGAATCGGAACCGCTGTTTCAACGATGAATGTAAGCTAACAATGGAACGAAAGAATGGCGCATACCGAATAATGTTGTATTCTCAAAAAACGGGAACACGCGGAGACTTGTCACGAACTCCAGCGAGCGGAGAAGCGACTTGACAGACAGAAAAAGGAAGCCTGGGAGAACCAATAGGTCTGTGAACTCGAAAAGTACAGGGAGAAACTGCACCAGGCGCGCAAGTTTTACCAACAAGTCGGCAGGATGAAGCTTTATACATCTCGATGTTCATCCTGATAAGATAAAGGGAGAAATCTGATTTCCGAGAGAATTGGCATATTGGAGCGATGGGTTGAGTTCTTTGATGAACTACCAACCGCCAAGTGAAGACGACGGACAAATACTGCCACCACCAAGTATCGAAGAAACAGTCCGTGCAATTCATCGGCTTACAAATCATAAGTCGCCAGGAGGCGATGGAATTACAGCCGAATTGGTTAAATATGGAGGCGACCAATTACACCAAGTGGTTCATCAACTGATGCTGGCAACGAGGTCTTATCTGCGCCATTGATAAAAAAGCAGATATCACGCAGTGCAGCAATTATAGAGTTATCATGCTGCTGAGTACCATCTGTAAGATATTCTCCGCTACTTTGCTAGGCTGGATAGCCCCATACGCCCAGATCATCATTGGGCTACATCAGGAGGCTTCACTCTAGGCAAATCAGCAACCAGTGAGATTTACTGTCTACGACAAGCGACGAAAAAACTGTTGGAATATGGACATCCATTGCACCAACTCTCCATCGACTTTCAAACCCCTATGAAAGCATAGCAAGGATTAAACTGTAAACGGCCATGAGGGAATTCGGTATCCCGACGAAATTGATAGGACTGATTAGGTTTACCCAGACTGCAAGACCAGATTTAAGTAACAGGATTCGACATCAACAAGGGTCTGAGACAAGGGGAAAACCTATTATGCGTCCTCTTTAACCTGGCCCAGGTGCAAGTCATTCGTGATGCTGCTATAAATGGGGGGGGGGATATGATACTGTTTAAGTCCACTAAACTACTGGCCTATGCTGCCGATATCGATATCTTGGGAAGAACAAACCGAGACGGCAAACTGCCTTCATCCAGATCGAGCAGGCGGCGCGAGATCTTGGGCTGCACATTAATGAAGGCAAGACAAAGTATATGGTGGCAACGTCAGCACCGAAAACCAACAAACCAACAGCACCAAACCGCACTGGTAAAACGGGAAGAATAAAGGTAGGAGACTACAATTTTGAGACCGTTGATAATTTCTCCTATTTTGGGTCGAAAATCAGAACCGATAACAACTATAACTATGAAATCCGCCCATGTTTGTTGGCTGCCAACGGAGCGTATGTCAGTTTACAAAAACTGTTTCTTTTAAAAGACAATGATCTTGTCAGTCCTTATTCTCCTCGGATACCTGGGTTCTTCGCAAAAAAAGTTGCGAAGAATTTTTGGTCCCCTACATGAGGATGGACGATTCCGTAGCCTACAGAAGGACGAAATCTATGAGCGATACCATGACTGTCTAATTGTGGATAAAATTAGACCTCAATAGGTTGAGGTAGGCGGTTCATTTAATTCGTATGGATGGGGATGATCCAGCCCGGAAAATCCATAAGGCCAATATCTATGGTAGAGAAAGAAGACGGGGCGGATCCTGCCTGAGATGGAGCGATGAGACCAGGACCCCAGACAACTCTTAGGGATATCAAATTGGTGGACCTCGGTGCAAAACTGGGACATCTGGAGTTCCTTATTAAGGCAGGCCTAGACCGAATACCGGTTGGTGCGCCGTTCATGATGATGATGAAAATCAACGTCTTAACGTATAACTGAGGTATGCGCTAAAGGACTTTACAATTTTGGCTGTTCCCCCTTAACAAAGGGGGGGGGAGATTAGCCGTGTCGCGCAGGCATATCTTGGAAACTGTCATTTCTGCAATGATGTGCCAATCACTGGAATCCTTGAGATGTTAAAACAGAAACTTACGACATGCTCCAATCGCATCCGCAGGTATCAGCCTTCAGTAGACGAAGACAATGCCTTGTTCTTCGGGATTTTACAAAATCTCACTAACTCAGGTCTGAAAAGCAAACTCAATTTGGGTCAGGCGGTAGATTTCCTAAGAGGCTGGACTATGGAGCCAACGCAATTTAGAAGTAGCGGAGCTGCCACACATTATGCGTCCATGCGGGGCATCCTCGAAATGACCACGCATGATGTAACTGAAGTTGACTTTGAAACAATCCTTGAAAAAACAGGTAATTGGACGGCACTAGGAGTTGAAAAGATTCATAGCTTCGGGCTGAACTCACAGGATTTTGGCAAATTATTTTAATCTGATGATTGCTTATCCGACATTTATTTGCAGTTATTGATTGAAGCGTATGCCACAATCGGGGATGTAGCAATACATTTTCGAATAGCCGCACACACTTTGGGATGAAATGTGTGATTGGTGTAATATGGCTTTTGGATGCTACCTTCAGTTCTTCAGCCCGAACAGCTTGGTAAGCCTACCCAATTCCAGCGAATGGATAATATGCATGATATAATAGTTTCTAATATCTAAAAAGATGTAAGTTGCCTCAAATATTGCCATATTGTATATGCAATATGAGCGGGGTCGCTAGAAGGGAGCACGGGTTCCAGGGTGAAAATAATGAGACCCCTTTGAAATTGCGCAACCCTTTTTGTCCAAGTCTCCCTCTTTTTGGTCCCCGAGATAACTTTGTGGTCCAGGGAAGTAAACTGGCGTTCCCGAGCTAAGTTATGTTTTCCAACTACGAATGTAATATATCACGTACTTCCAAATAGATGAATCTCAGCCAATATATACTGCAAGAGATTAAAAAGAAGAGCCATCGAAAGAATAAGAAAAGAAGTAAAATTTTAGGTATCATCAGACATCATATATTACAGGCCACACAATATAGTCAATAGAAATCTAGATGTGTAGAAAACTGATAATTCCCCATCTTGTAACCCGCATAGAGTAGTTATCGATTCCATCATTAACCTTGTCTAGACTCCAAACGTGACCTTTCGTTTCATCTAGTCAATTAACTGTTGACGAACAATGACCCGTACTGTCCTTCAAACTCCGGGGAAATCATCTGTTCTGGACCAATGGTGTGACGCTCAGGCAGCCTGCGCCATCATATGCAACCACTTTAACAATAAAACCGCAAAAGGAGCTACTGGTCATTCACAGCAGGAGCATCGATTAAGACCCAGAGCGCAAAAAATTCAAATGATGTGCATCATTAATTTCTGCTTCTGATTTTGCTTACAAAACATGATCAGAATTGGAATATTGATTCAGAAGTGACTGCATGGCTCATTATTTGGATGCCGTAGTGGCAGGGCATCTTCATGCAATGAACTTATCTGAGGGCGCTTTCGTGTCTAATTTTCTTCTGCGAACTTCATCCGGAGCTGATCCTAGAGATCTTCACCTGGACCTGCAGCAAAACACACATAAATGTGTCCACGGTTTGTTTAGAAAAACGCAACGGCATGTTGCTCGTGAAAGCGGAAAAGCCTTTGAATGACTGAAGTACACAACGTCGAGGCTTTCCTTAAGCTGCCCGGCAAGACGATCAATCATTGGCTGCTAACGTTAATAGATCATCCACTGTGGTCATCTTTAAGCAGCCACTTCATATCGACGAGCGGAATCTCCTCAGTCATTTATGCAAAACGCTTGGCGACCAGGGAAACCGTTCCGCGAATAGAGAGGAAATTAAACGACGCTGTCTTCGAAACCATTCACGGTGGTCTTTGAACTCAGCGCAGAATATGTGTGTAGTTCAGTGTATAGGATCTTAGAAAATTGGAGCACTTTCATAGAAAGTTTTAATTATATAAAAGCGATTGCCATTATATGGTAGCGTCTTTTATCTCGTAGTTAATACCGTGGCCACTTGGATGCGAATTCGCGAGCCGTGTATGTTGGCAAGAGGTGTAGGTGGTGAGACTGCCGCATTTGCAAGCCGATGGTCAAAAGGTGATTGTTAGAGCCGCAATGGTGGAATGTTTAATTTATAGGTAGTACTTTGAGAGAAAACTAAAATAGGAGTAAATTAATGTTTGTGCTAACAGTTGGCCATTGGAGATGGAAGTAGGAAGTAAAACAAGAAGTTACTCGTTGAAATGAAAGGTCCATACCTCAATCATCTTTTTGCGGACGATGAAGCATTTCCAGGGTTTATTATCATTCTGTAGACTTCCTAATGTGCGCTACATCCTGTCCAATCGTATGTCAACTAGAAAAGGATTAGTTGATTTGATTGCATTTCTGAAGGAATCGCTAAGTGGTTTGCACTCTTTGGTGGCGCGAACCGTACGAGCAATACCTTTTTAATTAATACTAAAAGTGAGCGTTATTTTCCTTTGGTGAAATGTGGGCACACACAGTTCGCAACATAGCAATTAGTAAAGAAAGTCGTACAGCTATCTAGTTTAGGCCTGTTTTAGTGCGGAACTTCAGGCATCTCGGTTTTGCGCCGAGATTTGTCAATTCCGCATCTTTGACAGCTGTCAGGCATCTTGATATGTACGCCATCGTTCCATCATGGTCAGGGTCTACTATGTCTTCCATTTCTGCTATAAATATTGCTCTTATAGACTTTGTGGGCTGAATGAAGTCCACTTTTGCCCCAATTTTAAAACAATTTAAGATGTCCGTAAGTGCAAAAAAACCATCGACTTTTAGAAGGGAAACTAGTTTACGGCGTTTGGTGTGACCATTCAGTACACTTTTCCCTACCGTTAATGAGGTCCTCCTGTTTGTGCTAGAATTAATGAATGTGCATAATAATAAGGTGGTACCGACCCTTTTTCGCTTTTTTCCCAACTTCACTTGATCTGTACACACCTTTTCCTTATGCATCAGCTATCGATTCCGATACTGCTTCCATTTGTCTTCATACAATTATTTATGATCTAAGTCGCAGATTTTTCAGCATCCGAAGCGACTTCTCTTCTTGTAGTCTTAAATTATCCACTTCTCCGCAAAGCGCACTTTCTTATCCTGGGAGCCAGTTTCCGATAGACTGCTGACTCCAAGATTCCGGTCCAGGTTAAGGAGCAGACAATTCTAAAGTACTATGCACCAACAGAGACTTCCAGAATAGTGGAGATGAATGCTTTCTGTCAACATTTTGCTCTGATCTGAGAACTTGCAAGGACATGTGATGAGGAAACACGGTCTTTGTGATCGCAACGGTAATGATGGGAGGTTCGTGGATTTCTGCCACTTCCACCGCCCCGTTATTGGGGGTACATTGTTCGAGCACAGAGCCTGCTATAAGATCAGTTGGGTTTCAACTAACCGACGCCGCAAGAGCAATCAGGGTAACCATTCCGCAATTAGCAGTAGGTTTGGAAGTTGTGGAGGGTGTGCGTAGCAAGAAAAGCACTGATATCGGCCTCAAAAGGCATCACATCTGATGGTCGCTTACACTTGCTTGCATATTGCGTCCGCCACCTCTCGCGGTCGAAGAGTTACGACCACCCCAAATTCAACTTCACCCGTTTGCATGATCCAGCTGTCGTTTGACAGTCGGTGAGCTGTCTTATTGATCGAACGGTAGATATACTGAGAAACCCGCCTGGGAATATAAATGAGCATTGGGCTGCCATAAAAAATGCTCTGTTGTCAGTTGTCGCGGGTCGTCCCAAAGATCTGGCTTAGGGCGTAATCGTAGAATCGGAAAGATGAACGGAAAGGGTCGGAGGCTACTAGTGATAGCAGGCTGGACGTGCTTCAACTCCGCTGCAGAACAAAAGTCCAGCGTAGTATACGCCGTGTCAAGAGAAAAATTGCTATTGTGGTCAGAAAGTGGAAGATGCCACTGAATGCACGAAAGAGCTTGCATGTGGCCGTAAATCTTTCAATGGCCCTGTTACGGATGTCAAAGTTTTCTCATCGTCAATGATGAATGCGGAAATGCACTCAAACGGAGTAAATACGCTGGACTTGGCAGTGTCCCACAGAGTCGCTACACCTGCAGCTACTGCATTGCTGCTACTTCCACCCATAAGGAAATCTTGCGAATCTGAGACCTTCCCCAGAGAAGAGAAAAAGGGGATGATTGTTAAGATAGTAAAGACGGGACCCATTTTGATTGTGGCAGCTGAAAGGGTGTCTACGTGCTCCCTGGCTTTGCAAAGATAATGGGTAAAATAATCCTGAAGCACAATAGATAACACCTCGAAAGCTTGATCGACAGAGAGTAGGCTGGTTTCCACCCCGGATCCTCTTGTACTGACCTCATCACGGATCATTTTGGAACTGTGCGCGGAATTTAGATCTTCGCTGCACCTGTTCTTCATCGATTTCGAGAAAGCTTTCGATAGCATAAAGAGGGAGTCCATGTGAATTGCTCTACGCAGGAGGGATATAGGGAGAAATAGTAGCATTATCACAGCGATATGTCGGGGCAGAAAATGTCACGTGCTGTATCATACAGAGGCAAGTAGAGTTGGATGGAGGATAAACATCAACACAGCCAATGTTCTTACCCTGACAGCCCTCAGGGGTCGTTAGCGATTTTTAAACGGGTCGCTTACGATACGGGGTGTGACGTCCCCGAGGTGCCCGAGTAAGTAGTTCTGCCCCCTAGCTGGCAGCATACCTGCGTCCTAGGTAGTAGCCTCGAGAAAGCTTCTCGGTGAAGAGCGAACCGCGAATGACCGGTACACGTCGGGACACACTGGGAGTCTCCGGAGCCGTCGACAACTCTCTGTCGGCGTCGACGGGGTGATGTGAGCGTAGCTCTGCCAAGGTGGTAGTTGCGACGTGTATCAGGAGCCAGCCCCTTCGGGACCCTGGTCGGGAAGTGTGCATTGAACCGGTGTTAGTAGACCGCGTTGCCCCGAGCGAGCGCTGATCCGTCCGTGAATTCCGGGATCAGCTAAGCGTAAGTCAGGCCTCAGGGAACTGGGGCAGGGGCTGTGTCCCCGAGGGTATACCCGTTCTTGACTATTGCGGCCCGCTCCCTTGCACACGATGCGCTGGTAACTTTTTCATGGAGAATATTGTGAAAATTATAAAAAAAAAAGACGAAACAACAGACAAGGAGGAAGAGCTGGGTGCGTTTGGGCGGAGCACAAAGATGCGTCGCTCACCGCAGCGACCAGTGAAAGAGGCAACGAGGGCTGATATACCCGATGAGACACCGGGGCGCCCAAATAAAGAGGAAGCCTCATCAAGTGGTGCGACTGACCGTGCGGGGATGGCAACTCCACTACCTTGCAGTGCCCCTGTCCTGGAAGTAAGCTCAGTGAGAAACGCTAGTCCTGAGCAGATGGATTTGGGCACAAATCGAGTGGAAATGCATTCGACCGTCCTCGCTAGAGCCGAAGAGGAAAGGCTCATCCGAAAGTGCGCAGCAGTGGTGAAGCGTATGCGGTCGGCAACGTTCCTTCAGAGAAACGTCAGCAAAGGCGTCAAAAACGGGCTGATGGAACTGGAGGAACTACTGGACCGCGTTTCCTTTTATAGACGCACGTGGAGAACAGCGGAAGACGATTGTAGAGCAGAAACAGTCGCACTCCCCGCTGAGAATGCTGCTTGCGTCAAACGGACCGCAGATAGCCCTCTGCAAAGTGAACAGGGGAAAAAGCGGAAAGAGGACGACGTGCCTGAAGGAGACTTTATCGAAGTAGTCTCCAAGGCCCAAAAAAAAAAGGCGAAAAAGGATAAAAAGAAACAACGGACTCCAGCGCCAGAGACACGTCTGTCCAAAAACAAGGAGGCTGCCAACCCAAAGCCAGTAGCGGAAAAAACGACGAAACGAAGAAGGACTAGACCGTCGACTCTGCTCATTAAGCCGACGGAAGGCAAGACATTTGCGGAAGTCCTTAGTGAAATCCGCTACAGGATGAAACCCGAGGAGAACGGAGCAGAGGTGTCTTCGATACGGAAAACGAGGAGTGGTGGAGTTCTCGTCGAACTGGGCCCAAAGACGACCAACAAGAGCACGTTCTGCGAAGCGGTCAAGGGGCTATTGGGGGAGAAGGCCCTTGTTTCCAGCCTAGAACCCATGTGCTCTCTGGAAATACGGGATCTTGACTGCCTCACAGAAAAGGTTGAAGTAAAGGAGGCGCTAAAGCGTGAATGTCCAGAGGTAACCAATGCCCGGGTAGCTATTACCTCTGTAAATGCTCGAGGCCAAAAACTTGCCGTGGTGGATGTCCCCGAGCAATATGCGAGGAAACTCCTTAACAGCGGGAGAATCAAAATCGGATGGGTAGTATGCAGGGTATGAATGCGGATAGTCCCCACCAAGTGCTACAGGTGTCTGGACTATGGACACACGTCAGCAGCTTGCAAGGGTCCGGACAGGAGGACAGCATGCCGGAGATGCGGCCAAGCGGGTCATCAAGCGAAGACTTGCAAGGAAAGCGAGAGTTGTGTTCTCTGCAGGGATCGTGGTGCGTCTGGCGAAAGCGTCGCACACACTGCGGGCTCGGGACGGTGTCCGATCTTCAGGGCGGAATTGGAGAGGGCTAGGGTGCGAACGCCATGATCCGCATTTTGCAAATTAACATGCACCGGAGTGCAACCGCTCACCAGTTGCTAGCGCAGTTCGCTGCGGAAGTAAATGCTGATCTAGTGCTGATTAGCGAGCAATACCGAAACAAGGACCCGTCCTCATGGTATCTGGACTTATCAGGCACCGCTGCCATCTGGGTTCGGGACGACGTTCGACTTCGTGTTCTTGCCGAAGGCCGGGGGGACGGATTTGCCTGGATCCGGTGTTTAGGGATAACGTTTTTTAGCGTTTACCTGACGCCGAATGAGTCGATTCCGGACTTTCAACGCCGGCTTGATGCTCTGGAGGACGCCGTTTCGAGCACGGAGGGACGAATCCTGGTTGGCGGTGATTTTAATGCCAGGGCTCTTGAATGGGGCATGCCTCAATCAGACTCCAGAGGGAAACGGATTCTGGAAATGGCGGCGAGAACCGGACTCGTAATTTTAAACACCGGATCCACGCCAACGTTTCGGCGCTCAGGTTGTGAAGGAAGCATTCCCGACATCACTTTTGCGTCGGAATCTCTGGCATCATCGGTGGACGGGTGGCGAGTCCTAGAAGACTTCTCGGCAAGTGATCATCAGTACATTGCGTTCGAAGTGTTTGACGCTACTTGCCGGCGAGCACCAACACGACGTTCTCCCTGCGTGTGGAATGTCGCGAAGGTGAACATCGGAAGGTTCGTCGAAGCTCTTGGAGCAGGTAGGGCCGCGCTGGGGGGCATTCCGGGGGGTGGTGGTGTCGCAGCTGACACCGCCGTAAATTCAGTGATGAATCTGATAACGACGGCGTGTGAGGCTTCCATGCCCCGGAGAGGCCCCAGGCGCGACAAGCCTTCTATGTACTGGTGGACGGCGGAAATTGCCGACCTACGGAAGGAGTGTCATAAGCTCCGCCGTTTGGCACAACGTTTGTACGCCAACGAGGAGGCATGTGCCATAAAGGCACAATATAGATCAGCAAAAAGGAGACTCCGCAGTGCTATAAATAAAAGCAAAGCTCGCGGCTGGCAAAATCTCGTTAATGAGGTGAATGATGACCCGTGGGGACTTGGCTATAAGCTTGTCACTCGGAAAATCGGGGCTCTGCGGAAGCCCTGCATACTGAGCACCGACCAGATGGACCGCATTGTGCGGGCATTGTTCCCCAGACACCCTGTACGGGTTGATGTATACAGCGCGGAAAGCGTCGTGGATTGCCCCCTTTTCACAATGGGAGAACTCGAAGAAGCGATTCTCACTATGAAAAACAGGAAGGCGCCAGGCCCTGATGGCATCCCGGCGGAAGTTTACAAACTGGTGTTCCGCCAACGGCCAGAATTGCTGCTCGAAGCGTTCAACGCGTGCTTGAAGGAGGGCATTTTTCCTTCTCGCTGGAAAGTGGCCAGACTCGCGTTAATCCGTAAGGGTAAAGGAGATCCGGAGCTCCCGTCTGCATACCGACCGCTGTGTATGCTTGACACGGCCGGAAAAGTGCTCGAGAAGCTCACCAGGGATAGACTCGCTGAAGCGATCCGTGCTGCCGGGGACTTATCCGCAAGGCAGTTCGGGTTTAGAACAGGGAAATCTACAGTGGATGCTGTTATGGAGGTCGTAGATGCGTTTAATCGAGCCGGGGCGCACAGCCGCCGATCTCGACGGATAGTGCTCCTCATAACGCAGGAGTCGCGGCCTTGAGTCGGCTAATGGCGAATGTGGGCGGCCCTATATCAACTAGGAGACGTCTCCTCATGGGAGCAACGCAGTCCGTCCTTCTCTATGGTGCGGAGATATGGGCTGATGCCCTTGACAAGGAGGTGCATCGTAAACGCCTAGCTCAAGTGCAGAGGCGGGGAGCTTTGCGAGTGGCGTCTGCTTATCGCACTGTCTCCGAACCGGCTGTGATGGTGATTGCGGGAGTGATCCCCGTTGCCCTTCTTGCCAAGGAGCGCAAAGCTATCTATCGCCGTAAGGGCGAAAACTTAAGAGAAGTGGTTGCCCGTGAAGAACGTCAACGCACCCTTAACGAGTGGCAAGTTTCTTGGCAAAATGAGCCAAGGGGCAAGTGGACTGCGCGGCTTATCGACAAATTAGACCCATGGTTGAACAGAAAGCACGGTGAGATTGATTACTTCCTTACCCAACTTCTAAGTGGGCATGGAGGTTTTCAGTCTTACCTGCACAGGGTTGGGAAGGCGCGATCTCCTGATTGTGTGTTCTGCAATAGAGTGCCGGATGACGCTGAACACACCTTTTTCTCTTGCGAGAGGTGGGATGGCCTCCGCCAGCAGCTTTTTGCAGACACAGGGGAGCTCTCCCCAGACAACATTGTCAGAGAGATGCTGAAGAGCGCTGGCAGCTGGAATCGTATTGCGCATTATGTTCGGGCTCTTCTTACTACGAAGAAGATTCAACTCGACCGGCAGAGGGATCGGACGGTAAGGGTTCCCTGAACTAACAACTCCCTTCCTCCCCTCCCCTCCCGTTGGTGAAAGGAATTCCCTGACTTGAAGGCTCCCAAAGCCGGGAGAGCGGGAGGGCTAGCCCGAAGTAATGTGTCAAACGGTTCCAGGCTAGTTCTCTGATGACAGGGAGGTGTTTAGTTGGTAGTCCGCCAGCGTGCTGTGGCGGGAGTCCAACACTCTGTGCGTAAACGCATTCACCTACCCTACTCCAAAAAAAAAAAAAAAAAAAAACCCTGACAGGCTGCCGCTATCTGTATTAAAGGGAAGAACTGGGAGACCGTGGTACCAAATTGGATATCGCCCGAATAAGTAACACTTCTAGGGGGGATAATGCAATTATTCGGAGAGTAACACTGTAAGCCCCCATGTGGAAAAGTAGAGAAAGTAACACAAGGGTCCGCAGTTTATTTGAAAGTTACTAGCCAACGAAAGTAAAGCAAACACTTGTAGGATAGCGTAGTACAGTACAAGATATCAAATTTGTCAGCCTCGCATTGGTCTGTATCATATCCTGGCATTTGAGGCGTATACCCACAATTATCACCAGGCCGTCATCTTTGAACTACAGAAAGAGTAACGGGGCTGGAGAGGTACATGGCTAAAACGAAAGTCGAAAAGGGTTCAGGTTGGTCTGCAAACACATTGGATGATCAAATATTCTTGAAATTGTGCCCAGAACGGCCTAATAAAGCAAGTTTTAGTCCATCGCAAAAGCATATAACACTTCCATGCCTACTAAATGCCAACCCAACTACTGATGGAACTGTGAACTGACCACCTTTCGATTAACTTCTCAGTTAGCCTGACGATTGGTTCAGAACATTTAGGTAGACCAAGAATGGCTGCTCATGAAGCCCGTAGAAGTATCAACCAGGCCAATCAGTAGAACAAGAGGGAACTCCTTAAGGGACTCTACTCAGAAGTGGATGTAAACCTGTGGGAAGTGCCTATCAAATTGTGATGAAGCGACCCATTTCTCCCTCATCAGAAACGAGGTGTAACAATGAAACCGTAGACGTGGACGGTATACCGAAAAGTTCCCTTATTTCGCCGGGATGTTTTGATATACAGGGGAAGGTATTTTCCATATTATGGAAGTATCGAACCATCATATAGATCCATGAAATATCTTCTGGATACTCTGGAGAAAATGCTGGAGTGGGTGATCTACAACAGGCTGCTTCCAGTTATTGAGAACCAAAGAGATCTTTCTGCTCAGCAAGATAGGTTCCATAACACCATACGAAAAAGTAGTACTAACAAATACTGTATGGTAGTGACTTTGAAGGAGAGAAATGTGTTCTATTCGGCAACTTTGAAGCATATGGGGGTCTCTGGTAGTAATCGTCCAGCTATCTGCGTGCTGTTGTCAATAGCTTCTCACAAGAACAGAGGAGTTGGATGGACCCAAGGATTTTGTGGTTTGCACGGGTTTCTCACAAGGCTTTAAAGTGCAGTGGAACATTGTGTGCAATGATGTACTCAATCTCTCGGTTCCGAGAAGGCCACGGTGGGGTTGGTTGGTTGTGGTTCCAAAGCATCTCGAAGATGGTGAGTTATCCTCATGCGAACCAATCACTGCAGCTAAGATTTGCTTAGATGACTTTGGATTAATGCATGTGGGGAAAAAAATGAAAACGGCCCTTATCATCAAGCTCCGTAAGAGAAATTACACTCGCATTAGAAATGGAAAATACTTTGTAAGAATAATAGATACGAAGCTTATCTTTAAACAACACATACTGAATGCTTGTGACAAAACATTTACTTTTTAGGGGCATTCAGGAAAGTGAGTTTTACATTATATTTTGCTCTATGCAGCCCCCGAATCGTCTCAGATGATCCAGCATTTGGTTTTTCGTGGATGATTGGTATCTTGGCAGATGAGATGATGAAAATATCAACCCCGAGGTGTCAAATGAGCAATGTCAAAAGGGTGAAATATGTAATCAGCGTTGGTAACGGTCAGTTAATCATCGGCGGACGCGCGGACTAATCCCTAGCTTAAAGGAGTTTTTCGAGAAATAGCATGTGCAGTACCTTTTTCCACTGTTCGGAAACTGTAGACGAGAGTCCAAAGCCAAGGTGAACCAGGATTTGAATATGATCAACGGATCAAAGGAGATCAAGGCGGTGCGGTTATCAGTGCCGTATTTGACAGAAAGGATGATGATGTACTGTATGATGTGATGTAATTTCTTATGGTGGTTTCACGGTGTGGTCATGATGGGGCGGTTTTAGTGGATAAGAATCCTACACACTAGCATGTTCACACTAGTGTCTTTTGAAGATGATGAAGACAGGTGGGTAGACGAACAGACAGACCACCAGACAATAAATAGATTCTTAAAAAGTCTTTTTTCAGAAAGGAGGCACTACTTTCACCATCTCTTCTTTCATTATATCTCTCGAATTTTATTGCCCAAAAGCCCATTTTCAAGTTTTTGTTTGCAAAACTTAAAATTAAAATTTAAAAGCGGTTCAATGTCTGTCTGTTCGTCCGTCCGTCCGTGTGATTGTCTATCTGTCTGTCTGTCGGTCTATCAAACGCAACTTTCTCAGAAACAGCTATACCGACTGACACGAAATTTGGTGAGAAGGTGGGAACTGTAAACGCCCAGACATGCAATGAGTGATATCCTTCTACTTTGAGATTTAGGAGAGGTCCCCATACATGCAAAAGGGGCGTATAAATTTTTTTTCACCGAATATAGTCATGTTGCATATCAAATTAAAGGTCACGATTAGTACTTTTCGAAGCCGGTCTTAGTTTTAACATTTGTTAGAAAGGCGGTGAGTGGGAGGGGTGGAAAGTGATGACTTCTTTAACGGACCCATTCTCAGAAACCACCCGAACGAAAAATCTAAGAAAAATCATGAAGCTACCTCTGTGGTGTCTAGGCCATAAAATGTTGAAATTAAGTGAATAATAGTATATTACCATATTTTTGGAAAAATTGAGTAAAAAACCCCCTTAAGTTTATCCCAGAGTTTCTAGTGGTATAGAATATAATAGAAATATGATAGGAAGTATATTATTCTTAAGTTTGATCAAAATTAAACTATCACTAACAAAGTTACAGTAGCTCAAAGTTGACTTATTGTGTATTGCGTTGTGTTATTGTGTTCAACTAAATACCAATATCACATTGAAGTGAATAGTCTGACATCATCATCATCATCAACGGCGCAACAACCGGTATCCGGTCTAAGCCTGCCTTAATAAAGGACTCCAGACATCCCGGTTTTCCGCCGAGGTCCACCAATTCGATATCCCTAAAAGCTGTCTGGCGTCCTGGCCTATGCCATCGCTCCATCTCAGGCAGGGTCTGCCTCGTCTTTTTTTTCTACCATAGACATTGCCCTTATAGACTTTCCGGGTGGGATCATCCTCATTCATACGGATTAAGTGACCCGCCCACCGTAACCTATTGAGCCGGATTTGATCCACAATAGTCTATATATTAATAATTTTTATTTGTTCTCTGTGAGCTGGAGTTTCAAAATACCCTTAAAGTTTTCTCTACTAATCTTGTGAAAGGGATAGTATTTTGCGGGTTAGCAACCTACAAATTTTGAAATTTTACTGCTGCCGGAACGTCAACAACGCCTCAGATGGAGTAGAAATATGACCTTCAGCTATCAAAAATAGACTATAATTGACTTCCGCATTATGCGCATGCTTCTCGACAATGGTAGCGAACACCGTCAGAATGATCGATTTCTTAATACTCGCGCGACAATTCCAACAATGTAAGCTGGACATTACGGGGTCTAAGTGAAGTGAGATGGTGGGACTCCGGACAGTACTCCTCTCTCTCTTGAAGCAATATGCTTTTGTACTCTGAAATGTTGGAATCTTCCTCGTCTGGAATCAGAGAACAAAGTGAGGATAAATCATTAAGGACGTAACGATACAGCGTATAGTCGACTACCTCAGTATTCCATCAAGGATTCATCTCACCCGTCACTTTAACCCTACCCTAAATCTTAAACGAAGAGATAGCCGGTTCACATAAAGGTAGGGAAGAATGCCTCTCAGCGTATTGCCGCAATGGCCCGCAGGTCCAGATCCAGAACCCTGGAAGACGTTAAGTCGCAAAACAAACGACTATCTTTTGTAAGATTCTGCCAAGGATAGGGCAAGAAACTCTACTCTACAAGGTGGGAAAGAAAACTGAGGTTGAGGAACATTTGCTTCTGGGGGAAAGGGCGTCAAACCTAAAACTAGAAAGATGAAGTCAAATGTACGTGGATCCTAGCCGGGAACAATGTTGAAAATTTATTGAATCTCTATCCGCCGCGACAAAACGAAGTTGTGAGCCGGAGCTATGCTCCTGAATTCAGGAAACGTTTGGCGCCATTTGCAATGACTTAAACTTAAATTGGGATGGCCAGGCGATCATCATGAGTGCCTGGAGACGACCTAGAGGGAATAGCTATTCCGAAACCGAAATAGGCTAAATTGACCGCGAACGTCTGCTCGGAAATATTGAAGCTCCATCGCTTCGTTGATGCGTGCTTGCATGCCGGTCCTGTGGGGAGGGCGGTCATTTCGATTCCTTACGTGTCAGCAAATAAAAAAAACACTTGTCTTGGCCGATGCGTGGGTCTACACTGGATCCTAAAAAAACATAAACAAACGCGGGGATTTGCTTGCACTCAACGATATCACCACACGGGAGCTAAGTTCGAACGTAAAAAAGCCGCTCGCCTACGCGGGTGGTACCGTAAATACCCGGACCCCAGGTCCGCAATAGAGAGGAACGACCCACGACGAGTCACAACCCGATCATTGTTCCTCCTGTCTCAGATGCTCAGTGGGACGCAGCCTCCTTTCCTTGACATCCTATAGCCGTTATTTTTGAGAATGCCCTTATTAGAGTTCTGTGGGGACAGGCAAGAGGAGAGAAGAAAGGGGTCATCAAGACAATTGAGGTTTGTTTTTTTATCAGGATGTTTGATTATTATTTGCTATTTTGAATACTTAATTCTCATAATTAATTTGGTTTTGTCTTCCTTGAAATTCTATCGCGTTGATTTAAATTATTAATTAGTTGATTGCTTTGATTTTGGTCTCTTATTCTTTTGGTTATATTTACTTGGATATCATCGGAACAATTGGCAGTTGACAGTGACTACCAGTTTAGGTATTGATTTATACCCAACTGAGTCAGATCAAGAGTTTTTCACACAGCCTGAGCCTTATTTGATTATTTCCAACACAAGGGAAACTACTTATCAGATCTCTACTTACGGAAGTTCAAGATATTTTTTTTGGTTACAATAACACATTTTTCTTTTCAGGGGTAGAATCGATCACGGAGAGCTCTGAGCTGTGAAATCGTGAGCTGCTTTCTTCGTCTACAAATTTTCTTTGCCGAGTTGTCACAGTTGCAGTTGCCGGATTTTACCTAATATTAGCATTAAGTGCCAAGTATTTAGGCTTGGAGGATCTTACCTAGTTAAAAGAGAATCCGTCAAGAACTCCCCGCAGCATCGAGCCCACATGAAGAATGGTATATTTCTACATGGTTTGAACCAGACTGCGTGAGACTCAAAGGATACCAAAGGAGGCCGTTAGGGACTTAGGTACAATACTTATAATAATAATAATAATAATAATCGTTGGCGCAACAATCCATGTTGGATCAGGGCCTTGAAGTGTGTTAGAGCACTTCATTCAAGACCGTAACGGTACACTACAGAGCACTGTAGGAGGCAATGTGGTCAGCATTACGCTCGCCCGAGATTATTACCCTGATTTGACTCAGGTACTCATTCACAGCTGAGTCGACTGGTGTCCGACGTCAAATCACGATACAAATTCCACTGCCACCAGCGAGATTTGAACCGCGACCTTCCGTACGACAGCCTTGCGCTCTAACCACTCAGCTATCCGGACACTTATACTTACTTATAGCTGACAATATTATGGGATCTACAACAACTTTCTCGAGACGTCAAATTTCTTTGATTTCCCGAGAAAGTGGCTCATAATTCACCTTCTTCTCCCCATCTTTCCATTCAATGTTGCTATTATGGGGGATAACAACATCAATAATATATGCGGAGCGACCCGTCTTGTCAACTGACAGCACGTCACGCTTATTATGTGGAATATGGCGATCAGTTAGAACTTGCCGGACCCAATATATGCTGTAAAAGAACTATCCAGTACTGCTTGCGGCTCATATCGGTAAATCAGTCATGTTCCAATAATCAGTCAATGCTTGAATGTAATGTTTCGATGGATCATTTTACATACAGCATTATGAACCCCTCCATTTCAGCGAAGAGTTCCCCAGCACACAGCCATCTGTCCGGCAAATGCAAATTGACAAATGGCTGCAAGAGACAATTCATGTGTTTATCGTGTATTGCCTTCGACTTCCATTCAACGATCCGTTCTTGGTCCGACTTCACCCCACCCAGAAGATTGAAAGATCAATGCTTCAAGTTAAGTGGAGTCAGCCCACAGTCTCCCTTACAGATAGCCGCATGTAAGGAACTAGCCTGCTTTTTGCTGTAAAAATAAGAGCGTAGCGACTTGGCGATAATGTTGTGCCGCCACGTCAACCACGCCCCTACCTCCGATATCACAAGGCATGTTCATCCGGCTGAACACTTTTACTATTCGCAACAGACTTCTCAGGTGGTCATCAGTACCAGACTGTGGTGTTAATTTGAATGGAATATATAGCCCAAACCTGAATTTGAGTTAAATTTTTGTGTCTCCCTTTTCCTCTCCTCCTCCCTGTCCCTACAGAGATCTAGAAATGGGCAACCTCCAAAATAATGGCCAAAGGATGTCAAGGAAAAGTAGGAACCTCAGAGGCCGTGACTTGCTAAACACCTGAGGCAGGAGGAAAAATGATCAAGAATGTGATCCTTCCTTTAGGAAGATTGATATCCTTTCTAGGCGGTATCCCGAATTACTGATACCGAGGTTCAACATGACAACGAGGTTTCACTTCGATAAGAAGTTTGAAACACGTTGGAGTAACAAGGCAAACTGGGAGAGTGTGGCTGCGACATACGGCTTAAACCAGCAACTGATTACTTGGTACACTGACGGATCCCTCACAGCAGAGGGAGCGGCTGCCGGTGTCATTGGTCCAAGGAAAATGTACTTTGAGCCAATGGGCAGATACACTAGCATATTCCAGGCGGAAATATACGCCATAGACAAATGTGCCTCCTTCAATCTGCAAAGGAACTACAGGGGGCAGAACATAGCTATTCTCACCGATAGCTAAGCAGCGATCAAAGCACTTAGGTCCAACCAGGTGAACTCTAAACTGGTAAGGGAATGCCTTGAGAGACTGAATACACTCGGCTCGTCCAACAAGGTCTGGATACTTTGGGTTCCAAGCCATGCTGGGTTGGAAGGCAATGAGGCAGCGGATGAACTAGCCAAGAAGGGAGCAGGGATGCCTCTACACGGACCAGAACCCTTCTGTGGAATCGAAAACGGTTTCATGGCTATGAATCTAAGAAGCGAAGAGAAACGGTTGAGGGAACTATATTAGGCGGGCCTACCAGGGATGGAGCAGTCCAGGGTTCTTATTGGGGGATACGAACCCATGCGTACAAAGGATTGTTTAAACCTCACCAGAAGGATCCTCCGAATCATAGTGGGAATTCTCACTGGTCATAGTCGGCTGAACTATCACCTAGGGAAGCTAAGGATATCTACGGACACTGCCTGCAGGTTTTGTGAGGAGGAGGACGAAACCTCTATACACGTCCTGGGACAGTGTTCGGCACTTGTGCAAAGTAGGTCGAGACATCTGGGAGAACACTTAATACCAGATGCAAAGCTGAAAATCTGAAAGTTCCTAACGGTTACAGGCCTGCTTGAGATACTATGAGCAATAGGTACACTATAACCAGTAAAAGGGGCACAATAGTTATTCAAGGACGCGGTGCAACTTTCCCTTAACAGAATAATAATAGTCCTTCCTTTCAATCGCGGCAGTCGCGTAGGGAGATTTACGCTTCCGCACGCATGCAGTCCAGCCTTTTTGTTCCAAATTTAGCTTGCGTGTGGATATATCGTTACGTGCATGCGAATCCCCGCGTTTGTTTATGTATTTTTTAGGACCCAGTGCGGTATCACGCAATGATTAATGAATTTTTCTAGATTGATACCTAGAACCTCCTCCCCTTCCTCCATTCCCGAGCTTGGCTAGCACAGAGGCGTTCAAGCGCGTGTCGACGCAACGCTTCGATGGAGCTTCAGTTTTTGCAGGCGGATCTTCACGGTCAATTTCGCAAACTTTTCCTTGTTTTTTTTTGTAAGTTTCTCGGATAGGTATTCATTCTAGGTTGTTTTCGGCCACTTTTGATGTCGTTTGATGATTGCAGTATCAATTTTGTCTTGATAAAAAAGTCAGTAAGTATTGTGCCACCATGAACTGTTCTTTTTTGTTTGGGTGATATGCAGGTCATGAGGCATTTCCCGAAAGGGAAATCGTGAAAGTGGAACGATGGACGGAAGGGGTTTAATGCTATATTGGCCGTTGCGAATGATAACGAGCATGAGTCGATCGAACTCCGGTAATGACTAAAATCTCAGAAAGTTTAGAAGGAGAGTTGCTTTTCCGCTGATGACCGAAACCGAAGACACCGCAAAACAGAGTGTGTACATCGCATCATGGAAGAGCTAAGCATATCTATCGATGATCCTGTGGCAGGCGTTGACGGTCAAATTCTCGTCCGCGATGGGGAACGGCTGCAGAGGTGGAAAGAACACACAGAGAAAAAAGTCGCTGGGCTTGGCGGTATCCCAGCAAAATTATTTATCGCCGTACCTGCAGTTACTGCAGATCCGCTATTTCCACTCTTACAAGTTAATTAATTAGCATATACTTAAGTATTTTTCATTTTGTTGGCATTTTGTACCTCGATTTAATGACTTTTATTATAGGTTCTGGATGTAACATCCCCATCTTTAGATACTCAGAGTAGATTTAACTTTTTTTATATCTCTTCGATACTGTCAACAATTTTGAATCCTTGAAATTAATCATAAATTTGAACTTAACTTACATTAACAGATCTCAAATACCTGGGCGTAAAATGTTTTAGTGTATATAAAATCAAAATTACACACTTTACAATGTGTTTTCCAAGTTAAACGAACTATCTCCAGCCTCAATCGTGCAGATTATTTATTTATAGATTGTCTAGACGAGTCGACAGAAAAGTGTTTGTTTACCATTTACTGACGATGAAATAAAACTAAACATCAGCAGAAGATACACGTAGCAGATAAGTTACATCAAAACAATTCCAAAAAAAAACTTTCAAAAAGTAAGACAAATTGAGAAGTGCTGTACCAATTGATGCGAGTGGGGTTAATGTTCGAATTCCGTTACGAAATGCTATTCAGTTTTTTAAATATTTGGAAAAAATCTAAAACTACTTCAAACTTCTCCTCTTATTACTAAGTATCTTCGTAAAAATTTCCTAATAGAAATATTTAATCAATGAATATGGACAGAGGGGGCTAAATACAAAATGGTGGAAAACCATTTTCATCGTTGATTATGCAGGCATTTTGTAAATAATGTTGAAAACATCACATAGTTGATAGAATTAGGGATGATTTAAATTGCCTGAAAGGGTATTACGCTAATTCACTTTTGATTTCATACAACGACTAAATAATTAACATTAGGATCCATTTGAATAATTTACTAGAATATATCTAAACAACACCAGACAACATCCCCTAACTAGAGAAATGTGTTGCCTTGGCCTTATCAAAATAAAGAGCCTTTGACCATACCTTGTATATTCATATCTTCAATTTGCTTGCCTACAATTGCATTACAATAAATCAACGTGATGTTATTACAAAATCAGACAGTTAAAAGCAAAAGTTGAAAAATTCCTGTTTTCCATACCAAACTTACAGAAAAACGACAGCCGGTAGAAACTTCTTGCAAAACAGGAAACACACCATTGAGTCATAAAAGCCGTCGTTGTCGTATCGTTTCGTTCCATATAAGTCACGCCAGTACCGTCGATCTTGTTCAGTGATACAATTTTCCTAAAGAACATGAAGACATACGAAAGAGATGAAAAAAAGGAAGGAAAAAAGTCGCGAGATAAGTACAAGAATCCGAAACAGCTGAGTTTTAAAGGCTTTAGACCTACTGAACCAGTCCTCAACAGTTCTATGCCGTAATCTCAAAGTGAGACTGTGATAGTTTCATTGGAAGCTTGATCCGACCAAAAGTAACGCCAACCTGGTCCGCTTGATCAACTTCATATGTTCTTGATCCGAGGCGTTTGCAATGTAAGCTATCGCAAATCTTAAAATATATTGAAGCTACTTTCATCCTTTGGATGTTATTATAGATTTGGCATGCAAATGATCTGTTTTTAAAAGCGTGTAACGAAAATTGTTAAACATATACTTAACCAAATTATAACAGTTTTTGAAATTATAAAACGAAAGACTTAAGCCAGAAACTCTATCTAACTCTCTGATTTAATTAAAATTTTAAGCCATATGGCATCCAAAATGTAGATTAATCAAATTCTTAATATAGTAGGATGATAGAATACAACTTAATGGAGAATTGCAATGAATATTATCTGACGAAGATCCATTTTTCGAAGGAGTTTCAATTGATTCTGATCCTTTTCCACAAAAGTGTTCTAAGCAAAAAAGTCACATTTTTATGATAAACAAGAAATGAATTTAGATTTCACACTTATGTAGGAAAATACGGAAAGAAACACCAAAATCTGTTTGAATCAGAAACTGCAAATATCAACGGATCAGAAACTGGAGCCGAAAGAGAGGCTTGAAGGTATTCCGGATTATTGCCTTTGACTGTCGCGGCGTGCTTTAATAAGCCTCCAGCACCTTACGTAATACAACACGTGTCAGCAATATGAATATTTATATAAAAATTTACCTTAAGTTGCGTGCTTTACACGCTAAGGTCCTGAGGGTTAAACCGGCCATATAAATCATGTTGAACGTGACACTCAACCAAAACATTGGTGGAATGTTTAAAGAGGTTGAACGAATCTTTGAAGAAATTACTGACAAATTTACAGTTAATAAGTTTTTGCAGACTCTTCTTGTGGCTTGCAAAGGAGAACTCGAGTAGCGCCAAAGTTTTAGAGTAAGCGTAGCACAACCACCAAGATGCTACTAGGCACCAGAGCAGGAAAGAGACCTGATAGGGTGTAAACTTTCTTCACTGCAAGTGATTCTGGATCCAATGTTGTGAAGGTCCGGGAATAAACAGGCAACATTCTTTTATGGGCTTACATCGTCACATTATAGGTTTCGTCAGTCAAGGCGCGCAGGCGCAAATGAGATGCAACATTGGTCAGACAAACTTGCAGCAATGTAAAGTGGCCCTCATTCGCAGAAGTAGCCATTGAACATTTCACCTACAATGGCCAACATTTTCATAGAATATTTTGAATCTAGAGCCCTAGCAGAGGCCGCTACAAACCATCAGTTTATTTGGGATATGCTACTAACATTTTCAAAATCTGAGCAGATGGATAGAAAAATCAAGCATTCCTGCTATACTTAAGTAGACCGCATTCAAACATCAATCAAGAACCCCTTGTCCACAGGGCTAAAAACAAACTCTCATTCTACACGGGTAAATCACAAAGTGACATAGGACCAAAAGCAGTTGCGGGGTTACCTCGCATAAAAGACTCAATCGATTAAATCAATAGAGTTTTAAAAAACACAAAGGACAAGTATTAAAGACTCTGAAAGACAAAAAGACCGCTATTACACACATATAAAATTCCATGCGCTCACGGATAACACTACACAAAGGTGACTAGTAGTGTGATTTATTCCCGATTTAAAAAAAAGGTACCAAGCTAAACCCCTATACTGAGTCGCCTTCAGTGGAACGTAAACTCAAATCAAGGAAAAAGCAACGTAAACTCAAATCAAGGAATCAGTCTGCACAATAATATCCACGAAAACACTAATCCACAGAGATAAAAAAATCTTTTATGACATCTACACGAACCAACGTTATACCATAATCTTATTCTGAATAGATCGTATATTCCTCGGTGGAAATGTTGAGCACCAATTTCATGTCTGCTATGAAATAATGAGCCAGGTCACTTCATCATCATCAACGGCACAACAACCGATATCCGGTCTAGGCCTGCCTTAATAAGGAATTCCAGATATCCCAGTTTGGCGCCGAGGTCCACCAATTCGATATCCCTAAAAGCTGTCTAGTGTCCTGGCCTACGCCATCGCTCCATCTTAGGCAGGGTCTGCCTGTCCACAAACTCGATATCCCTAAAAGCTGTCTAGCGCCCTGACCTTAGTCATCACTCCATCTCAGCAGGGTCTGCCTCGTCTTCTTTTCCTACCATAGATATTGCCCTTATAGACTTTCCGGGTGGGATCATCTTCATCCATACGGATTAAGTGACCCGCCCACCGTAACCTATTGAGTCGGATTTTATCCACAACCTGACAGTCATGGTATCACTCATAGATTTCGTCGCTGTGTAGGCTACGAAATCGTCCATTCTCATGTAGGGGGCTAAAAATTCTTGAAAGGATTCTTCTCTCGAGCGCGGCCAAGAGTTCACGACTTCTCTTGCTAAGAACCCAGGTCTTTTTTTTTGGGAGTAGGGTAGGTGAATGCGTTTGCGCACAGAGTGTTGGACTCCCGCAACAGCACGCTGGCGGACTACCAACTAAACACCTCCCTGTCATCAGAGAACTAGCCTGGAACCGTTTGACACATTACTTCGGGCTAGCCCTCCCGCTCTCCCGGCTTTCGGAGCCTTCAAGTCAGGGAATTCCCTTCACCAACGGGAGGGGAGGGGAGGAAGGGAGTTGTTAGTTCAGGGAACCCTTTACCGTCCGATCCCTCTGCCGGTCGAGTTCAATCTTCTTCGTAGTAAGAAGAGCCCGAACATAATGCGCAATACGATTCCAGCTACCAGCGCTCTTCAGCATCTCTCGCACAATGTTATCTGGAGAGAGCTCCCCTGTGTCTGCATAAAGCTGCTGGCGGAGGCCGTCCCACCTCTCGCAAGAGAAAAAGGTGTGTTCAGCGTCATCCGGCACTCTATTGCAGAACACACAATCAGGAGATCGCGCCTTCCCAACCCTGTGCAGGTAAGACTGAAAACCTATATGCCCACTTAGAAGTTGGGTAAGGAAGTAATCAATCTCACCGTGCTTTCTGTTCAACCACGGGTCTAATTTGTCGATGAGCCGCGCAGTCCACTTGCCCCTTGGCTCATTTTGCCAAGAAAGTTGCCACTCGTTAAGGGTGCGTTGACCTTCTTCACGGGCAACCACTTCTCTTAAGTTTTCGCTCTTACGGCGGTAGATAGCTTTGCGCTCCTTGGCAAGGAGGGCAACGGGGATCACTCCCGCAATCACCATCACAGCCGGTTCGGAGACGGTGCTATAAGCAGACGCCACTCGCAAAGCTCCCCGCCTCTGCACTTGAGCGAGGCGTTTACGATGCACCTCCTTGTCAAGGGCATCAGCCCATACCTCCACACCATAGAGAAGGACGGACTCCGTTGCTCCCATGAGGAGATGTCCCCTAGTTGATATGGGGCCGCCGACATTCGCCATTAGCCGACTCAAGGCCGCGACTCCTGCTGCAGCCATATCCGCGGCTGCTTTGATTTGCTCGAAGAAGCTCATCTTCGAGTCGAGCATTAAACCATCACTGGTTTTGACTCTATAGTCAACTCGCCGATCGATATGGGACGCAAGGTCGGGATTCTCCTTCTGGTCAGGATGACTACTTCGGTTTTTTCCAGAGCAAGGTTGAAACCGTGAGCAGTCATCCATCCGCTTACCCATCGCATCAATATGCCAAGTCTGCTTTGCGCCTGTTCAACAGTGCGTCCGGCAACAAGTGCCGCAACGTCGTCTGCATAACCGACCAGGCGCGACTCTTCAGGCATATCAAGTCTCAGCAGACTATCGTAGGAAGCGTTCCAGAGGTCTGGCCCTAGGATGGATCCCTCCGCTACTCCCGACGTGATTTCCATCCTCCTCTGGCCCTCTAGCGTCTCATAGAACAGGGAGCGGTCTTTCAGATAATCCCTCAATATCCGCAAGAGATAGCTTGGCACGTGAAAGGAGTTCTCTAGTGTGCCTAGCATATCTGTCCATCTTACGGAATTGAAGGCATTTCTGACATCAAGCGTTATGAGGAGCACTATCCGTCGAGATCGGCGGCTGTGTGCTCCGGCTCGATTAAACGCATCTACGACCTCCATAACAGCATCCACTGTAGATTTCCCTGTTCTAAACCCGAACTGCCTTGCGGATAAGACCCCGGCAGCACGGATCGCTTCAGCGAGTCTACCCCTGATGAGCTTCTCGAGCACTTTTCCGGCCGTGTCAAGCATACACAGCGGTCGGTATGCAGACGGGAGCTCCGGGTCTCCTTTACCCTTACTGATCAACGCGAGTCTGGCCACTTCCCAGCGACAAGGAAAAATGCCCACCTTCAAGCACGCGTTGAACGCTTCGAGCAGCAATTCTGGCCATTGGCGGAACACCAGTTTGTAAACTTCCGCCGGGATGCCATCAGGACCTGGCGCCTTCCTGTTTTTCATAGTGAGAACCGCTTCTTCGAGTTCTCCCATTGTGAAAAGGGGGCTTTCCGCGCTGTTTACATCAACCCGTATAGGGTGTCTGGGGAACAATGCCCGCACAATGCGGTCCATCTGGTCGGTGCTCAATATGCAGGGCTTCCGCAGAGCCCCGATTTTCCGAGTGACAAGCTTATAGCCAAGTCCCCACGGGTCATCATTCACCTCATTAACAAGCTTTTGCCAGCCGCGAGCTTTGCTTTTATTTATAGCGCTGCGGAGTCTCCTTTTTGCTGATCTATATTGTGCCTTTATGGCACATGCCTCCTCGTTGGCGGACAAACGTTGTGCCAAACGGCAGAGCTTATGACACTCCTTCCGTAGGTCGGCAATTTCCGCCGTCCACCAGTACATAGAAGGCTTGTCGCGCCTGGGGCCTCTCCGGGGTATGGAAACCTCACACGCCGTCGTTATCAGATTCATCATTGAATTGACGACGGTGTCAGCTGCAACACCACCACCCCCCGGAATGCCCCCCAGCGCGGCCCTACCTGCTCCAAGAGCTTCGACGAACCTTCCGATGTTCACCTTCGCGACATTCCACACGCAGGGGGAACGTCGTGTTGGTGCTCGCCGGCAAGTAGCGTCAAATACTTCGAACGCACTGTACTGATGATCACTTGCCGAGAAGTCTTCTAGGACTCGCCACCCGTCCACCGATGATGCCAGAGATTCCGACGCAAAAGTGATGTCGGGAATGCTTCCTTCACAACCTGGGCGCCGAAACGTTGGCGTGGATCCGGTGTTTAAAATTACGAGCCCGGTTCTCGCCGCCATTTCCAGAATCCGTTTCCCTCTGGAGTCTGATTGAGGCATGCCCCATTCAAGAGCCCTGGCATTAATATCACCGCCAACCAGGATTCGTCCCTCCGTGCTCGAAACGGCGTCCTCCAGAGCATCAAGCCGGCGCCGAAAGTTTGGAATCGACTCATTCGGCGTCAGGTAAACGCTAAAAAATGTTATCCCTAAACACCGGATCCAGACAAATCCGTCCGCCGGCCTTCAGCAAGAACACGAAGTCGAACGTCGTCCCGAACTTAGATGGCAGCGGTGCCCGATAAGTCGAGATACCATGGGGACGGGTCCTTGTTTCGGTATTGGTCGCTAATCAGCACTAGATCAGCATTTACTTCCGCAGCGAACTGTGCTAGCAATTGGTGAGCGGTTGCACTCCGGTGCATGTTAATTTGCACCATTGCACCATAATTGTCTACCAGGAATACATAAGGACTGGGAATATCATTTTCTTGTAGAGTAACAGTTTTGACCTTATGGTGACACGTTTAGAGCAAACACAGTTTTTGTAAGCTGAAATAGGCTCTGTTGGCTGCCAAAAACCGTGCCTGGATTTCATCGTCGTAGCTATTATCGGTTGTGATTTTCGTTCCTAGATAGGAGAAATTATCAACGGTCTCAAAGTTGTGGTTTCTTACCTTCATTGTTTTCGTTTGACCAGTCCGATTCGATGTTGCTGATTGGTTGGTTTTCAGTGCTGACGTTGCCACCATATATTTCGTGTCGCCTTCATTGATATGCAGCCCGGAATCTCGCGCCGCCTACTCGATCTGGATGAACGTAGACTGAAAATCTCGGGTTACCCTTCCCATGATGTCGATTTCGTCAGCATAGGTCAGTAGGTAGGTGGACCTAAAGACGATGCCCATCGCATTTGCATCAGTATCACAGCTCACTTTTTCCAGGGCCAGGTTAAAGAGGACGCATGATAGGGCATCTCCTTGTCGTAAACCATTATTGATATTGAATGCTCTCGAGAGTGATCCTGCTGCTTTTATCTGGTCGCGCACATTGGTCAGGGTCAACCTAGTTAGTCTTATCAATTTCGTTGGGAAACCGAATTCTCTCATGGCCGTGTATAGTTTTACCCTGGCTATGCTATCATAGGCGACTTTAAAGTCGATGGAACGGTGCAACTGATGTCCATATTCCAACAGTGATCAGTCTCTGATTTGCCTGGAGTGAAGCCTCTTTGGTATGGGCTAATGATGTTCTGGGCGTATGGGGCTGATATGAAATATGATGATATCCCTCTTTTTATGTATAAGACGGATAATGCGTCGTTGCCAGTCATCAGGCATTGATTCGCTGTCCCACACCTTGAGCTCAAATTGATGAACCACTTGGTGTAATTGGTCGCCTCCATATTTAACCAATTCGGCTGTAATTCCATCGGCGCCTGGCAACTCATGATTTTTAAGCCCCTGAATTGCACAGACTGTTTCTTCTATATTTGGTGGTGACAGCATTTGTCCGTCGTCTTCAGTTGGCGGGACCTCCAACTCGCCGATATTCTAGTTATTCAGTATTTCATCAAAGTACTCAACCCATCGCTACAAAATGCCTATTCTGTCGGAAATCAGATTTCCCTCTTTGTCTCGGAATGATGAGCATCTAGATGAGTAAGACTTCATCCTGCTGACTTGTTGGTAGAACTTCCGCGCCTGGTGTGGTTACTCCCTGTACTTTTCGAGTTCACTGACTTGTTGGTTTTCCTAGACTTCCTCTTTCCTTCTGTGAACACGCTTCTCCGCTCGCCGGAACTAGTGACAAATCTCCCCGCGTGCCCACGTTCTTTGAGAATGCAATATTACTCGGTATGCAACAGTCTTCCGTTCCATTGCTAGCTGACATTGATCGTCAAATCAGCCGTTCCGACTCTTTTTGCGGCTGGGGCCACGTGTGTTTGTGGCCGTATTTATGATACCGTTCTTCAGGTGGTTGTGAAGATCATTTATTGATGCTTCTCTAGGACCTTCAGTTCCAGCATCCATTTCCCTCTTAAGGGAAAGAGTTAAGAAAGAGCTCCCAGCGGTCATCGCTTGGAGGTGGAAATGTTATTTGGTAGTGGAGCTGTTGGTGTTGGTTCAGTAAGCATTTTCCAGGTTTTATGCTCCATCGTGGGTACGAATCTGCGTTTCGCCCTGGGGCGTATACTACCCTTTGACCACCACCCCATCCTATGGACATCCTTTAGTAGACTTAATGACAATAATAGTTGTAGGGCATCTTGGATCTCTGTGTGCGATGTGTAATCGAAGGCTTCTGTAATTTCTAAAAATACACACAGTGCTGTTTCTTTTCTTTCTATGTCATTCAATGAACATCCGTCAGCTGTTACAGGACAGTTTCGGTAAGCGCTTTGACATGAAAGTAAGGGATTGAGTACTTTTTTACCATCCTCAGTACGATCAATCACAGGCAGATTGGTCTAAAAAATTTATAGTGGAAAGGATCCTTTTTACCCACCTTCCGAATAAAGAGCACTCTAGCCCACCTCCATTCCTTTGGTATATATCCCAAGGCTACGCTGCCCCTTACTATCTTTAGCAGAGATTCTAAAATGATTTCTAGGCCTTTCTGGAGTTATACTAGGAAAATGCCATCTACTTCAATTGATTTCAGTGGTTTGAATGTTCGCACTGTCCATATTACTCTAACTTCCAAGCTTACGACTTTTGCAAGTTTCCCATTCACTTTTTCTCTCTTTTGTCCATTATTAGGATATCAGGCCTGTAATTGCCTCCACCGTGGGGTACAAACCTGGAAGATGAGTTCTGAGAAGCAAATGTGCCCTGTCCTCCACATTCTTGGTAAATTTCCCATATTACTTCTTCAGAAAGTCAGTGTTTAAGCGTGTCTTTGTATAGCCTGGATGCTTCTGTGATTTGTTCAATTCCTTCAAGCGATTTCATTTTGCTTCCTCAATCACCTTATTATAAGTCGTCAGTGTTCTTTCGTATCTATGCCAGTCCCTTAGCTGCTTTGCCCTGTTGAAGAATTTTTTCATTTCCTTTCTTATTCTGGCTAGTTTGCTGTTCCAATAAGTTACATTTCTTGGTGACTTGACTATCTTAACTGGAGAGCTGCCCTTATATGCGTCAAAAATATTATATTTCTGTCGAGACCTTCCATCACTGTTTCCAGATCTGTTTTGCTCCTGATGGCAGCACTCACTTGCAGATGAGTCATGTCCATCTAAGTGATACTTTGGTATCTTGTGAAGTAGTCCCAATTTGTTCTCTTCAGATTCTTTGTTATTCTTCTTCACAGTTGCCCTCAATATCAAATCAGATTATTTTCTGCTCCGACATAGAAGTCTTGTCCGACAACCTCCAATTCTTGAACTTCTTCAAAGTGTACCCTATGTCTAGTACCTCTTGACTCATGCTGGTCACGAGTGTTGGCAAGTTCATTATGTCATGAATGTTTAACTTCTTACTAAGGATAAATTCCAGTAGATACTCACTTCTTCTCTGGTGGGCGGTGGCATCCCAGCCGAGAAGAAATGGTAGCGCCTTCCTCTCGCAGAACTTTTTATTAGTCTAACAACTATTTCCGGGGGATTCGCGTGTCGTCTCCTGATGCCACGACTACCTCTCGGGTTTTTCTCTGACTTCAAATGAGACTTGCACAGCCACGAGGTCTCCAGTTAGAAACTCTGAAAGATATATATATACTAAGTTTCTTTTGAGAATGATGCAAGTTCTTGGTTTCTAAAAAGAGGAATCCCAAATTATCTAGTTCCTCCTTCCAGATCGCGAATCGCTTCCCGGTGTACTCACACTCACTCACTCACGGTTCTTGAGCCAGCACTACTCCAATGTTATCCAAGGAAATTTCCTTTGCGATTACTGTAGATACTCCTTTTGCATGGTGGAAGGTTATCTGGTGCTGGCTATTAGCTTCATTAGTACTTTGAGCTCTTCTCCAATGTCTGAGTGACATGCTCATTCTCCAATATCGCATTTCCTTGCGTATTGTATTGTTGTCCATATTGAGCTCTGGAATATCTAGGTCCAGGCCGTCTGAATCCTCCTCCTCTTCGGGTCAAAGGACTACTTCTCAACTTGATCCTGCCCTTTCAGTTTCTATGATGTCCGTGATTCAATCGGGGATACGGGCTCCCAGCACAAATGCCCAGGCATGCTGCCAAACCTACAATTGGTAAGGTAGCTGCCGCGTTTAATTGAGGATTTTGCCTTTTTCCTCCTCTTTGCTTCTAAAAACTCCCCATTAGATAAGGTAAGATACTACGACACTAGACCAGAAAGTAGTATTACGCCTACCAGGAGAAGAATTGCACTGAATCTATTTTTGACTTTCAACCTCAAATTTCACCAACATTGATTGTGAGCACATGACATCAGAAGCCACCATACGGCTACCTAAAGAACAATCTAATCCGGGATACAATATATGATAAAACCAGAGTCGCTCCGATTTGATCAAGTGCTCAGTGTTAATACCTTCTGGGTGTAGGGTGTTTGGTGATTGAGAACTTTTGTTGTTCACTCAGACAATTTACTAGATCACAGTCAACCAGATCACAAAGTTACAACAGATTACTCAATACTTCATGCATAATTTCGGATAGGAGGCTATATGAATGAAATCAGTAAAAACATATATATTTCCAGACCCATCTTTTTGCATCAGCACCAACAACTTCAACATAGTAACAAAGTAATGAATAGCGAATCTGAAATGCTTAGCATTCTTCGTCAATAGAAACTTAACTGACCACTGACCATTACAGCCCTTTCAGGGAGTCACAATATATCTATCCTAGGCTTCAATTATCAACAAAGTATTCAAAGCGTTTAAACCTACAGACCACATGCATATTTACCGAGGGTACGAAATACAAGTATTGCCAAATCTCTTACCAAGAAGCTATCGGAAATCGAATTCCATAGTCTATGATTGCCTGAAAAAATCTGTCCATTTTTGGTCTGACCACTACTCCTCAGATAGCCTCGTCTTTCCGTTGCATAAGTGAACAGGTGAAAACCAAAATAGATAAAGAAGACTGGGAGAAGCCTGAATGAAACAAAGCACTCACTCGCACGTCGAGTCACAACATAAGCCGTTAATTAACAAGTGTCTTACCACGACAATCACCTGAAGCGCTACTTGGCTGCCGACTATTCGCAACCTATGTCCATTTTAACTGCTTCTTCTGATACCGTTTTGCAATCTGATTCAATTAATAATCACCAATCCAAAAAGGAAAAAATCCGCCATAATAGTAGGCACTAGGTAATAAAAGGCTCCGGTAATGGTTGAACTGAACCTGAATGCAAGTCAAGAGCTGAGCGGCTATCAGACCAGTGTTCCAGAGGCGGTCAGGCAAGAAGAGCTTCGCAAAAAGGTGGTAAACGACGGTTTTATGAATAAGGAAGATGTGGTCATAATTGGTTCACTATTAGCAGTGGCGTTCAAGTCAATTTGTGGAATTATGAGCCGATCTCAACGGGGCCATGCATGATACATAACTTGATGGAAGCTGATCCCTGATAAGAGCCAAGTTTTGCTGTAGTGAAAGTGGTTTGGCAATGATTCAGCGATAAGCATTATCACGGTTGGATAAGAAATCTGAAGGAGACTCCTTGCCAAGAACTGAAAAAGTTGCGAAGCTCTGATACAGCTGGATCAGGGTACAAAGAGACACAAAACCAGGCATATCTGCTAGAGGTGGCCATCGCCGGTGAAACAACCACGGAAGACGTGATGATGTTTCGAAGTTGCTCCAGATCCAGATTTTCTTTCTCTCTAAAGGAAGCGAAATCAAGACATCTTGTGGTCGCGTCATCATGTCCGCCGAATGAAACGTAGAAATGTGTAAGCGTGTAGTCACTGGCTTATGCCGTTTCAGCAAAAGGCGCTTGCAACTCGTTTGAAGACATTTAACTTATCCCCGCAGACGATTATCAGTTGGCAATTGAAATTCACTTTTTTCCTTGGCTAAAACTCGCATGTTCGCATAGGAAAGCTTACGTAATGCTTTTTATTGCTACATTTTGCATCAACAACGGACGAAATAGAGCAACAGATGTTTCGTGCGATTATAAGATGGTCAAAGGAAAATTTAGTGCTCTAAATTGGACACAATTACGTCAGTTCGGAATATGTATTAATATTTTAAGTTGGATTCGAGGCAATTACCAAGACAACTATCGCAGCCAAACTTGTTACGTTCGGTGGCGCTTTAAGGGATCGACTCGCATTTATTAGTGGATTCATGCAATGGATGCGAACACGACAGCCACAAACTACCTGGCAGTCGCCACTGTCTATAAAAACCATTTTCATAATTAGGTAGTCAGCAGTGTCCAATTTGCCAATATTTGAAACAATTTATTAATGAAATTCATTAATTTTTTTTATTAATTACTATTTTCGGGGAAAAATCGGAGAAATTTTCCCTGCAGTCATGGAGCTGACTAATTTTCGTGAGTGCGTCAATTGTTTGATAAGATGTAATTCTTGTCCAAGATTTCATCAAATCAGTGGATGCCCGAGATCAGTTCAGACAGAAGAGGCTTGGAATGATAATCCTGTAATCAATATAAAACAGGATCGCTGCGAACGGTGGCAGGATCACGGTCTTTTAATCAAACCACTTCCGAAGAGGATTAGTTGTGGGATAATGCCTTTTTGGCAGGTACTCATCCTAAACTTCTAAGATATTAAAGGACCAGATCGGACAAACGGCAAGTGAGAAAGTCACAAAAAAGGGAGAACTTCCATGAAAGAGGAAAAGAAACAAACTTGGCAAAAAACTGAGAAACGAAGCAAATAAATTCCTGCGATGCCTAGTTGCCTAGCAAAGATAATTAAAAATATTGTCAGGATCAGAAGAATCCAATGATTGGCTGTCCAAACACTAGATCTAGTTAGTTTAATTAAGAGGGAAAAGGAACTTGCTTACGTGAATAATATATATATGGCTACCATTCACCTCTTGTCAACCGCAGCACCTAAGAAGGCTCTTCATTTGAGATAGTACTAGGCCAGAGTACTCCGAGGACATGAACTACTGCTACTCCCATATAACAACACAAATGGAACACTAGCAAAACCGCCTCAACTTGACCTTAGTGTTGAGACAACTGCATTCCAAGATTTTAGACAGGGCGACGAAAGCGGATCTAGCAGTGTTAATGGGTTGGACAATATCCAGTTCGGTACCGCCTTCCTAGATATACAAACTTTGATACTCTTGGATTTGTATACGAATGGAAGTAGCTGATCAGCAGTAACCGTAGGTGCACCGATTAATAACTCTCCGCGGAGACTATCAAGCCCAGAAGCTTGAATCCGAAATGACTTCTCCTCTGCTTGGAGGAGCAGTGCGCGAAGCTTGTTATTACTTGCACCTTGTCTGGGTTGGGCTGTATTCCTTCAGGGGAAATGGAGTGGCCGAGGAATCTCACCTGTGTTTGAAGAAATTTGCATTTCTCAACGTTTAGGACTAACCCGGCCTTAAGGAGACGTTGAAAAATGCACTCGAGATGGGCTAAGTGCTCAGACTCAGTGGAAGAAGCGACCAAACCATCATTCAAGTTCACGAAACAGAAATCGAGGTTTTGCTGGACCGAGTGAATGAACCTTTGAAAGGTGTGCGCGGCATTGCACAATCCGAAAATCATCCATGTGAACTCGAAGAGCCCAAAGGGTGTACATATTGCCGTTTTTAGAATGTCTTCTGGAGATACATGGATTTGATGATAAGCCTTGGCTAAATTCAAGGTCGAAAAGATGCGGCAATTTGCGAGATAATGCGTAAAGTCGAGCGGAATTGGATATCGGTCTGGAACAGTCTGTGCATTTAGCCTTCTGTGATCCCCACAGGGGCGCCATTCGCTGTTTGGCTTAAGGACCATATGCAATGGGGAAGACCAACAGCCGTTTGAAGGTCTACAGATAACCTGTTGAACAAGTTGCTCAAATTCTTTCCGCGCAATAGCCAGTTTCTGGGACGGTTGAGGACGCACCTTCGAGAAGATCGGGAACCAGTAGTGTTAATGTGGTGCTGCACATTGTGCCTCACTAGTTTAGAGAGACTACACTCGGTAGTACTCTAGCTGAACTTTTGGAGAAGTGCCCAAACACGAGAGTCGGTAATGTCTTCTAAAAGTACGGAAAGATTATAACTTGGGTGAGATGCCATTTGGCCCGTCGAATTAAGGTAGTTGCGCCTGTTAAGGGGATCAAAAATCGTTAGGCTGCGTGCCGCTGCGTTCTGGGTGGCCGTCACCAGCACCCCCTGCGGACCTCGTTTTTTGTGGTAGGCGCGAATTTACACGGGAGCATACATCTGGTAGCTTTATCACCGAATTTACGATTGTATCGACAAATGCTTCGGTCCGTAGGCTGTCCTGATGACCTGCTACTCGATCACAGTTTTGGAGCAGCAGACCGGGAGCGAGCTCGCGACCTGCCGCTCGAACGCTGAGCTTCCAGCGTCGCCCGCATTTCAGCCATACTGGCTACTAACGCAGCTATCTTGCGCTTCAGCTCGCCAACTTCGCCCGACGGCTGCTAGACGGCCGCTATGGTCGGGCGCGCGTGCACCTTTTCGACCGCAGCTGCTAGTACCTCCAACGAATCGGAGACGCACGCGAGGACAGCCTGGATGCGCTCCGGGAGTCGACGGAGCCAGAGCGATTTCATCAAGTCATCGTCGATCTTGCTCCCACCCAATTGCTTCATTTCGCGAAGCAATTGCCTGGGAGTTCGATCGCCCAATGTAAAACCTGCCAGCAAGTGATCCAGTTTAGTTGACTCACTTACCGACGGGCGCTTGATCAACTCGGCCACCAATGGGATGGATTCCTCATCCAGACTTACTATCGCGTAATTGAACCTGGTCGCGACCACCGTTATTCCGGACATCTGGAACTGTGCTCCCACATGGACGGACCACAGCTCCGGATTCCGCCGCCAAAATGGAGGGACGCACACAGCAACGGCGGTCACCTGAAGGTCCGATGGGCCTGCCGCGTCAATCGGGCGAGTTCCTCGGGGTCACCACTTTATTCAAACTGTGATTTGTTATGTTGTTGCCGTGCGTTTTCCCTCTAAGAATTCGAAGGGTCCAGCGACGAGTAGCGCGGAAGTACCAATTGTCGCAATCAACTCTAACGAGACCTTGTTTAGAACAATTGTAGACCTTACTGAGACGACATTATCGCACTCGCAAATACGTGCAAATGCTTGCTCAGAATGATTTATACTTATCAGTATTATCCCGGAATAAACTTCACTTTAATATTTTTTCTTAGTCGAAATCAGTTAAACTACGACACGTGTACTCTCCATGACTGCTGGAGCAGAAGAGACCGGTTGGTTTTCCATGCGGTCCCTTTGTCTCCAGCCAACGGAACTTTTTCACCGTTGACTGATCCCTCCCGTTGCGAGTTCGAAAAAACCACGAAGAGCACCGGCGGCGTCATCTATCTGCCACCAGTGAGATTTGAACCACGACCTTCCGTACGGCAGCCTTGTGAGCATCCTAACTGGTCATTATTCAATAGCTGGACATAAATTCAGAGCTGGAATTGTACAAGGTGATGCGCATCTTTCTTGTAACAAGGAAGCTGAATTCTTGAACATATTCTATGTCAATGTCCCGTCTATGGACGCATCAGGCATCACATCTTTGGTGCTGATATGCACAAGTTGCGGCGGGTAGCATCACATCCACTAACGTAAATCTTACGGTTCCTAATGCATACGTGGGCCAGCACGGTCTTAATGTTCAGCGGCTGTGCTTCTCCCCCATCTCAAACACACACACACATAATTTACACCGAAGGCACTACTTTGGGGTACTATAACTTCCTCATTAATATTACTATGTTCACCAAACTAGGGGATACCATGTTCCGTACTATAGCTGTACTATACTATATATTACTGAATTTTTTATGAATCTAGGACAAACTTAAGGAGGGTCTCTAGTCAATTTCCGAAAAACATAATCATATACTATTATTAGCTTTATTTGAAAAGGCATCGGTATGGAAGATATTGCGAAGCTTGGATACCAGACAGGAGCAGCTTCATTATTTTTTCGGATTTGCTGGTTGGGTACTTGCTGAGAATGAGTCCGTAAAAGAAATGATCATTTTATAGCCCCGCATTCCCCGCCTTTTCAATAATTGTCAAAATTAAAACCAGCTTCGGAATGAAGACCTTTCATTTATTACCCCACACGACTATATTTGGTGAAAAGCAATTTCACACACTCCTTTTGCATGTATGGGAAGGGGAAGGTTTAACCTTAAACCTTTAACCTTAAAAAGAGCTGCTCTACATTGACTTCCATCGAAAGATGAAAGTTGACCTTGCCCTGAAAGGCTTAGCCGGTAGTGACAAGGATTTGATGATCACCGATCTGTTTAGTCGTTTCCCACCGACTTCGATGTTCAGGCTAATTTTGGCAAGTGAATTTTCGCGCTGGTTAAGTAACCGCCAAAAACACCTCTCTCGCAATTTTTTCACGTTCGTTGTAACCCCATATCGATTGCGGATGTCCGCATTTAGAATACGATCAAGGCGTGTTACACCACTAGCCTAATAAGCTTTGGACACAGTAAACAGGGACCGTATTTAGAACCTTCCGTAAAAGGGAGGCATTCTGGAGAAACTAATAGCTACTTTCAAGGTCACATTAAACGCAAAATGCCAAAATGCCGCCTCCAGGTAAAATTTCGATGAAATTTGACATCTAAAGTGTAGTTCGGTTCCATCTTGTCACTGATACTTGTCATCGATGGTGTTTCTACCTACTTGGCTTGACTGTAGGACGTGAATATGTTCAATGGATGATGCTCAAAAACCTCGACTACCATGATCAGCATATCCTCGCACGGAATCATGCATCTCAGCGAAGTGGGTGCAAATTGACCCAACGTCATATTGTTGACTTTAGCGTTATCGTGCTTACTCTGTATTCAGGAAGGCAGTTAGAGTATATTCTTTGTAATGTAGCGACCGCTCAACTGATTTGCATTTAACGTACGCGTGCTGAGACTCGGATGGCGTTTTCTCCATAATCGGCCTTAAACAGATGTTCGGAGCGCGATCCTAGTTCTTCAATACAAAAGAAAAGATCCAGATTGCTCCAAAATCCTTAGCAAACACATGGCCGCGCTTACCTGCTTTCATTATGAGAACCACGTTTGCGCGTCTCCAACGATGTAGAACGTATCCCATATAGATGCAGTTCCGGTAAATGTTGACTATTCGCTTAAAAACCCTTTCTTGGTGTTGCTCGAGCATTACCGATATTGTACCATTTAGGCCCCGCAGATTTATACGCGGAGAGACAGTATATAACTCACTTTGATAATTTCATATAACTGGGGCTGCATACCCTCCAACAAGGTGTCTAAACCAACACCTCCACGATCTTACTAAAGCCTTTAGACTTTCTAAGAAAGGATGGACTCCGATGTTCCTTGGCCAGAACATTACTAAGCCCTACAGATTCGGTGATGCTTCCGCTGCAGATTCGGACTACTTCTAGTATTGTGCTTTCAGCAGATGTTGATCCCTTCCTGTTCAGCTTCCTGAGGCTGAGCAAATCTACATTCCACCGCAGTGGCAATGTCTTCTTGCTGTATTTAGCAGACTTTGTTTTTGATAACTTCGCTCAACTACCTCCAGTTGGTCCTTCTGGTATCTCAGAAAGGTTTGGAGGACCTCAACATCGAGATCTGAACTGAAAAGTATCCTATTATGATTTGAGAAGAATCTCTGATTTGTCATTCTCTAGGTCTCTACCCCAAAAGTCCCATTGTCGGTTAGTAAGGTAATCTCAAGGACTTTCTCCAAATCGATGTAAGTTTCCGAGTTGGGGAAATGGAAATTTAGTGTACTGCCCCTGTTGCGCACAGATAGATTCGTGTTAATAATAAAATCAAAGACAGATTCAACTCCTTCGTTGATTTCCGAGCTTCACAAAGCATTGAAACTTATCAACAGGTTGACCTTCGTTGCTGTCCAAAAAAACGTCTGATGTTGTAATTCTTCTTGTCGAGCTGATTGGTCGTGAGACGTGCAAGCCAAGGAGGTGTTCACGTTATCCAATCCCGCCTGCTCTAGTTTGACTACAGCTCCGAGCTCCCGTATTAGTGCGGCGCCGATGTCTCCCTTTAGGAGAAGACCAGCAGATTAAATGAGGTTCACTTTGTGCGCTGCAGATTTGCCTGGGTTACCCTCACCTTCAACATAAGCTGCTTGGATAGGGTGTTCATCAATCCCCGTCAGATCGTCAATCTTCATCGCCTTCTCGTCTGATTCTGCGGAAGTGAACACTTTCACCTTTACGTTCCTAATTTCGAACCACACTTTAACATTTTCTAGTGCCTCCAGGAACTCCCTATTTATGCAAAGCGGCAAAAGTTTCTAGTTTACCTGGAGTTCCTTCTCCTTCTGAGTGTAATTATGCGGTGTTCCCAACGGTTAATTATCTGAAATATATCTGTTTCTTTTTCGTTGGTATATATATTGGTATATATATAAAAATAGCGATATTTCGGGAACCACTTGTTCCCTTCACCAGTGCTAATAAGTTCCGAGATTCCGACGAGTTTGTCTTTTTCAATGCGGCAGCCAGATGAGAGCGACCGTTCTCCTCGAAATCTCGTCGTTGCCCTTTACGCCTTCTCAGGCGTTCTTGCATTTTGCCATAGATGAAAGGGATTGCGCGTGCGACTACCAAACATAATCTGCCATTGGAACTGGTATCTTTTCTTGCGCCTATGGATGATCAAAAGGTTTTAGTATGTGAACTTGAGTATCACCAGAAGTATGTGAGCCACTTGTTCGAAAACGAAAGATTTAAGCGAGCAACCTATTATAATTTTATTGATATTTTTATGTCTTTTGGCAAGAAATATTCACGCATTTGAATTTTTTTCTGTCGTAGGGAAAAATAAATATAAGGTTATCTATATAGAAGGACATTGCAGGCGTATCTGTACACAGTTCACTAGTTTCATGTAATCACCCAACTATGACTTGCACAATTCTAGGTCCAAGTTCTAACCACTCGGTTCATTGAAAATGCCAACTGTTTACATATAACTCTAAATATAGCAAAGTCAACAGAAATGTCTACCACTTTGCAGTTATTAATTCTGTCATTTCAAAATCACTTGAGCCGAAGCAGTACCAACTCATGAATCACGATTGCCCTTCACAATGAAACGATTAACTAGTTTCAATTAGTCGTGCTTTAACGCATAATTAAATGCTTTTTGTAATAAATACTACGTTCATCATCAAACAAATTCTCTAATCACGACAAAGCAATTATTTTTATTCGGAAGACACCCTGAAGGTCTTAAGATGCCTCCTCCATCATAATCATCATCATCATCACCATCTTCTTCATGATCCACCCAATTTGAGGCAAGGTCTCGGTGAATTGCCTGTGGCGTGGAGTGCGTTCCTCGTACGGAACTTTCAAGACATGATTTCGGGTCTATTTTTAATGAGGCAATTCGGTAAAGTACTATCTCGGCGCGTCCGCCGAAAAATCTGGCGTAGGCAAGAGGAGAAAACTCAGTGTGGAGCAGATTTGTAGGTTGAAGATGGATTAGGCCTCCTTGGAGTCATAATCGATTTTCAATTGTTCCGCTTTCAAAAGTGTTTGGATAGTTGCAAAATTGGAATGCTTGGGTCGTGGGCATTGAAAATCGTGTCACTCGGAGGAATTGATATTCCGCGCTACTGCCGTAATTAATAAGGAGCTAATATAGGCTTCGTGGTTTAGCTAGCCCATTTGTCGGCCAAGATATTCAATATTTACGGTACCAATAAAGTGATATCTTTAAATATTTCAGAAACATGAGATAAAAGGATTAAAGATGCCATTGGAATATCAACCTTCAACGGGAATAAAAGAAGAGAATTCAATTACGTGCACATTTTTTCACGAGTACTCGGCAATAACTCAAACCAATTACACGCAATCATTACATTGTAATTTTCCATTGGAAGAATTCAAATCGATTTATTTCAAAGGACCACCTCTAAGAGATGAGCTGACTTGAATAATTGCAACCTATGCTGGCTGCAAGTTATGCTGGCTAATGACCGTCGGTGGAGATGAATTCCGACTTCATTAATAGTTTCAAGTCCATTGAAGCTGCGTATTGTTGTTCAGTTGCAAAAATTTTAAAGCCTGTCCAAGTAGCATTTTCCTAGGTATGCCAAGCCGAGCGTAACAGTTTGAACCGATGATTTAATGGCCGCCCATAACATAAATAGAAAGCTATTGAGCCGTTGTGGCCAACAATAAAACTATAATTTCCATATTATTTAGCACAAAGCTAATTTTATTGGCATTTTGCAGAATGCCTAATTTAGGACAATGTGGCTATAAAAAATGTAATCGAAATTGATGAGCTGCAAATAGTACTGAAGTTTCAATCATTCATTTCAAGAGGATGCTTATTAACTGATTAATGATTTGCTACTGAAAAACATCCGAGTTTATGCTGACCACTGAGTAATTTCTACTATTCATAGCAAGACAGTAGATAGGGTTCTTGGTTGGTTGGATAAAAAGGTGATTATTTTACACACACGTATTAACTAAAACATTTTTTAGGCGACACCGCAAGTTCTCCTTCTACAATTTGTGATGCTTGGGGGCTGATAAATAGTAAATTAATTGTCTATGTTCAACTTCTCGTCCTTGAAATTGAGCTCCCGCTACTTCCCCCACGAATCAGGAATTCTTATTTTTTTACTGTGCCATTCGAAAGACTCATAATCAACTTTATATAGAAGTTGGAACAGTTTTGTACCTCCTGTCTACAGATTAGAATAGTAAGTGGAATATTGTCCTCTTCTTAGAAGTCAGTTTCCTTGTGCATATTCATGGCAGTGCTATCGGCACAGAGGTCCAAAGTTCCTTCGAACTCAATTGCAGTGTAGCCTGAGAAACGCTTTTCTGTGACTATGTAATACCGAATAATATGGGGCATGACTCATCCAGAGGGAAATATATCCTAGTAATGGGGACGCGAACGGGCCCCTTATTTTGAACATCGGATTGGTGCCTACGTTTCAGCACCCAGGCTGTGAGGGATGCATTCCGGACGAGATCTTTGTGTCGGGATTTTTTTTTTGCGTAGGGTAGGTGGGGGGCAGTTACGAACACAGTGTTGGACTTCCGGTTCGGTACGTCGTCGGACTACCAGCTAAACACCTCCCCATCGTCAGTGAGCTAGCCTCGAACCGTTTGTCACATTACTTCGGGCCAGCCCCCGAACTCTCCCGCCTTGTGGAACCTTCAAATCAGGAAATTCCTTTCAACAATAGGCGGCGAGAGGAGGAAGGGAACTGTCAGTTCAAGAAATCCCCTGTCATCCTTCTCCTCCGCCGGTCGAGCTCTATCTTCTCAGCAAAGAGGTGGACCCGAACGTAATGGGCAAGACGGCTCAACCTGTCGGCACTACTCAGCATCTCTCGACAATGTTGTCTGGAGAGGGATCCTCTGTGTTTGAATAAAGCTGCTGGCAAACCCCATCCCACCTTCCACAAGAGAAAAAGTGTGATGGACGCCACCGCGAAGCTTTCCATCTCTGTACTTGCGCAGCACGTTTACGATGTATCTCCTTGCCAAGACCGTTAGCCTATATATCTGAAGCGTAGAGCAGGACAGACTGCGTTGAACTCATCTGGAGACGTCGTCTGCTAGACGTAGGACCCGCCGAAACTCCAACTGCAGCCTTATTCGCTGCTGCTTTGATTTGCTCAAAGAAGCTCATCTTTGAGCTAAGAGTCAAGCCGAGGTAATTTATCGCTGATTTTGACTCGATTATCGACTTTGGTTTTTTCCAGTGCAAGATTGAAGCCATCATCTGCATAGCGACCAGGCGCGACTCTTCTGGCATGTCGAGTTTAAGTAGACGATCATATGTAGCGTCCCAGAGGTCCGGCTCTAGGATGGATCCCTGTGCTACCCACGATGTGACCTTCATCCTCCTCTGGCCCTCCAATGTTTCATAAAGCAGGGAGCGATTCCTCAGTTAGTCCCTCAATATCCGTAAAAGATAGTTCGCCAGAATGGTTTCCCATCTTACGGAATTAAAGGCGTTTCTGACGTCAAGCTCAAGCTCGGCGGCTATGTGCCTCCGCTCGTCGGACGGCATCCGCGACTGACAGCATCAATTGTGGATCTCTCTGCCCTAAAACTAAACTGCCGGGGAGATAAACCTCCGGCGGTGCATATCGCTTCAGCGAGTCTACATCTGATGAGCTTTTCGAGCAATTTTCCAGCAGTGTCAAGCATGCATAGTGGGTGCTATGAAAACGTCAACTCGGGGTCGCCTTTCCCTTTGTGGATCAGCCAGGTCTCATCACCTCTCAATAAGCATGGCGCCGAGCAGTAGGTCTGGCCGGTGTTGGAATACCAGTTTGTATACCTCTGCTGGAATACTATCAGGTATTGGCGCCTTCTTGTTTTTCATAGAGAGGACTGCCTGTTCCAACTTTTTTATAGAAAAAAGTGGACAGTCATCTGCGCTCTACGCGACGACGTCTTCATCCCACACGGGGTGCGCAGGGAACATTGTCCTTACAATGTGGTTCATCTGCTTGGCCTTAAGTAAACAGGGTTTCCGCAGAGTCCCGATTTTTCGGGTTACGGGAAACGTGGAATGGTACCCACGATGGAACATAAAACCTGGGAAACGCCTGCTGAACCAACACCAACAGCTCTACTACGAAACCCTAGCCTCACCTCACGTGGTGATCGCTGGGAGTTCTTTCTTCATGAAAAACTGCAGACCGAATGCTGGCAAGGAGCTAGCCGATATCCTGTCCCAATATAAGGCTGATGTAACAGCGTTGCAAGAGATGCGATGGATAGGGACCGGTTTAGAAATATATGCCCGATTAACGTTCACGCCTCTACAGAGGAGACTTCAGAGTCAGAGAGGGATACTTTCTACGAGGCAGTTGAGCGAAGCCTGTCCCAGATATGATATCAAAATCACTCTCGGGGATTTTAACAGTCAAGTAGGGACGGAGCCCGTATTCAGGCGAGACGTCGGCACTCATAGCTTACGTATAGATACTAGTCATAACGGAATGCGGATTATTTAGTTAGCAATATAGCACGAAATGGTTGTTGGAAGTACCTGGTTTGCGCGGAAAGCGATCCAGAAACATATGTGGGCCTCCCCAGACGGGACCACTTTCAACCAAATTGACTACGTGCTGGTCGAACGCCACCATCTCTCAGTCTTGATGAATGTCAGCACTGATCCCCTCTGACAATCAGGTGAGAGTGAATAACGAAGCCATCCACAACACAGCCCCCCGCAACACCTATAAGGCCGAAATGGATGCCGTAATAACCGCAGTCAACAGAAATCCTGGAGATGAAGCATCAACAAATGATCTTCACAATCACCTGAAGGACGTTATCATTGATACGGCCGCAAAGACACTTGGCCCCGCCGCAAGAAAAGTTGGAACAGCTAGTTTGACGATGAATGTAAGCTAGCAACGGAACGGAAGAACGCTGCATACCGAGTAATGCTGCATTCTCAACGAACGTGGGCGCGCGCGGAGACTTATCACGAACTCCGTCGAGCAGAGAAGCGATTTCACAGACGGGAAAAGGAAGCCTGGGAGAACCAGCAAGTCTGTGTTTGATATGGGAGAGAGACAAAACCTCTGAGCACTCAAACCCAAGTAGTTTTTGTACTCGACTCGCCCGATCTAGCGGAATATTACTGATCCGATTATGTATTCCAGGATTTGCTTTAGCGGATGTAATTCTACTTGCTGCAGTTGAAGCAAAGCAACGACCTGTCATTATAAGAAGCTTGTTCCCAGTTTGTGATAGCAGCATTAGCCAATGCTACTGACACCCAAATTGCTGATTCCCGTCCGAGTATGGGGAAATTTAACCCTCTTTTGCTAAAGCATTCGACATTTCAATTCCCTCTACACCACGGTGACCGGGAAGCCAGAGTAATTCCATCAAATTGAATTTAGAAACCGAGTGCAATCGATTTTTATATTCCTGAACCTTTACATGTTTGTTCCAGAGAAGTTTCTCTTTTAGAATAATTCCCAGTATTTCTACACACCGTTCTGAAATCTCGACCAAAAGCTAGCGACCTGCGGGATCCGCATAAGCTTGAGCATGTATAGGCAGATTTTCCAGTCCGCATAACAGTGAGTCGATCAACATACTTCGCAGCAGCGATGGTAGACCTCTTTGAGGACAGTCTTTGTTGTTAGGTTATCAACACCCACTTCAGTAGGCAGCAATCCCTCGGTTATGCTATAATCCACTTAATTAAACTTTTTTCAACACCGTTCTCACTGGCGGGGTCACAAAACTTTTGAAAGGGCGCACAGTCAAACGCCACTTCAATGTCCACGAACGACATTCCGCGCTCCCGTGCTCACTTTTCAGAGTTGCGTCCTCTAACTTCAAAACCAAAAATGAAGAGCAGATTCGGAGGACTTTCACGTTGGTAAGCATTTGATTTTCATTTAATCGGTGCGACCTTACCGCCTTCTCGCGAACATGATGCTCATCCAGTCTCTTCAGACATTTCAGTAAAAATGATGTTAAGCTGATTTGCCTGAAGTTCATTGGATTTGAATAGTCTTCTTCCCAGACTTAGGAAAGAAGACTACCTTGATACGTAGCCAGAGGAAGACATCCTCGAAAAATATTTCTTAGAAGCTGCTCTAAATACTCCATACCCTCCTCTAGCATCGCTAGAATGATACCACCCATGCCAGGTGCTTTTAATTGTTCAGAAGTTAGTATAGCAAATCTCGCCTTTTCGTTGGTAGCAATCGCTCTTGCAGCGTCCCAGTTCCCATTCCAATAGCTTGGTGTTCAAAGGTTTGCAGAAGACTACAATTTCCGACAAATTACACCTTTATAACCCTGAGTTCCAGGTCAGGACCCCCCGGGGAGAATTGCTTAATATTCTTTAGATTTGCTAAAATCACTGTCAATTGGTAGTTCCTATTAATGATACTTGGTTATATTTTAGTTCACTGAATGCTTGCTTCATCAAACAGTGTGTATTATATAGACGTAAAAGCTAAGGGGCTAAAGATACAGTAAGCTAAGTTCTATTTCAGATTGGCTACGAATAGCAAGGCCAACCACGTCCACTTTTTCAGAGGACATCCGTAATATCATATTAGTGGGGTATGCTTTTTTGCAAACACAAGGCCCACCAAATCTATTTGGTAGCTGAAGTAAGATGTCGGTTCTTATGAGCCTGATTCAAAGTGAGCCAACCTATCAGTCCTCATTACTAACAGCGCTTATGTGCCTTTCTATTCACAGGAGGATCACTTTATACAATTTCTTAAATTTGAATAATACGTAATGGCAGTCCTCTAACAATTAACAATTTTTGAAATATCCTTAAGGACCATACTATCTGCAGACAGATGCAGTGAGATACTGGATGACACATCAACTATAAAGCCAGAAAGTATTTCATTAGTTCAAGTCCAAGGTTGCTAATGATGCTGTCAATATACTGTAAAGGATTTAATCTCGCTGAAATATCTTTAGCCGCAACACTGGTGTGGTATGCAACACGCGCACTGTCAGATATTTTTAATTTCCTTGAGACCTCAATATACCAAATGGGGATGCGCCTCAGGTAACTGCTTCTATTGGGGACAAGGAAAATAGCACTCAAACAATTGATTCTGTGTTCAAAAAAGAACAAATGAAATTAACCGCGGTTGAAAGTTATTAACAAGTAACCTCGAAATCCCATGAAGTTTCCACTGTACGATGTTCACATGAATAGTTTCACAAAATCAGTTGCACAGTGAATTCAATTAAGGAGGCATTTATATCACCCAGCGGTCTTGGAAATTATATCAACGATAATTGTTTCTAGGTCGTGTTGTGGTATTCTATCATCAAATATCAACTCACCACCGCCTTTCCGTGATGCCTGCAATTTGATCGCTGTACATTTCATCACTGTGAAATCGAGCGTAATGGTCAATGAGCATCATTGTGACGGGCCGGCCACCAAAAATGTCTATCGGTATGCATGGCCAACATGGTTAGCTCAGGCGGGTATGCCTCATTTTCAATTGCCATTGCGCAATATGTTGCCTATTTGTAGCCACCGATTGGACTATGCGGACTCACAGGAGGCTATCGAGCGCGGGAGGAAACTTTGTACAATACAACCAAAAACAGCGCCACTGGCAAAAACGCGTAATCTTGAAATTTTCAAGTTATTAATGGATTACTCGCTTGTTTTCAGATAGTATTGACGTTTCGAGGTATAGCGTATCCGACACACCTAATAATGCTCTGCGGTAAGGTCAGATTTTAATCTGTATTAAGTAAGTACTTCTTCAGAGGCACGGATGGTAGGATGGTACCACGGTTGGGATGGTTGGGTGGAAAAGTTTGAGGTTTTGTTAATGGGAAATTTGATTAATACACACATTGAGCATAGTCGGGGCTCGGTTTCGATGACTCGGGATTCATTCGCATAATATGAATCAAAACTAAGTGTGTATCATTGGTTCAGGCAAATTTACAAACTAACCGTCCTCGTTTGTATACTTATATGCCCCCCCCCCCTGATCTGAAATCTCGCATGTCCTAATTCTTAGGGCCTAGTACACACTGCTTGGTATACCGTTAAGCTGTGGCTAGAGCTGTCCTCGCCGTAACGTCAGCATTGCAAATTATAGGGTAGGTCCAGTCCGGCAATGTGGAATGTGTCGTGAGAGTTTTGCATTTTTTTCTATTTGGCACAGTTAGTGAGCGTGCGCTATCTGGAGTTATCAACTGACATGTAGTGCTAGGATCTTCTGCTCAAGACCGCAGTCAAGGGGGCGCTGATGGCATCCACCTTTGGGTAATTAAGAACCCAACTCCCTCTGAAGGACTCGTTAGTCCACTGGCACTATGTTCTTATGCCGCGATCTCAAATGACAAGGAATTTGGGCGGCCCGCCAACACTGCTCCGTACGTCCCTGCAATGGCTCACCAGCTTGAAGGATGTTTTCGCTGACTCTGAAGCATTGATGGAGGCTGACTGTCAGAAGGCGGTCAAAGGGCAGTCGTAGTAGGTCACAGGGCGAAACATCTATTGGTACCCACGATGGAGCATAAAACCTGGTAAACGCTTGCGGAGCCAACACCAACAGCTCTTCTACCAAACCCTAGCCCCACCTCCACGCGGCGATCGCTGGGAGTTCTTTCTTCATGAAAAACTGCAGACGGAGAAGGATGAAGGCGAGTCTCCCGGGCCTAAAAACGGGGCAAAATGTACCAACTGGTTCTCCAGGTTGAGGGTTGGGTAGGACTGACAACCCTACATGGAAAACAACTTGTTATAAAGCCACGGAAGGAACCTCGGGCAGGATGGATTTTACAACCACGAACCCGGCAACGACAACGGAATAACGATTTGGGCATTTCCTAATGGAATTTGCGTTCCATATACAGACCGAATGCTGCTGAGCAGCTAGCCGATACCCTGTCCCAATATAAGGCTGATGTAACAGCGTTGCAAGAGATGCAAAGGACAGGGACCGGTTTCCTGGAGAAGAGCCTCTACACCATATATTATAGCGGCCATCCAGTAAACCATGTGCTCGGAGCAGGTTTCTTAGTCAGCCAAAAAATAAAACCTGCGGTTATCGGATTTGAAAATATAAGCGTAAGGCTAGGCACTCTATGTTTGCGAGGCAAGTTTAGAAATATAAGCCTCATAAACGTTCACGTCCCTACATAGAAGACTGTACTAGCCTACGCTGACGATATTAACATCATAGGGGGGAACAACCCGAGATGTATAGTCTAACTTCATCCAGATCGAGCAGGCGTCACAAGATTTCAGGCTGCACATTGATGAAGGCAAGACGAAGTATATAGTGGTAACGTCAGCGCCAAAACCAAAAGGACGAACAACATCGAATTGCACTGGTCAAACGAAAACAATAAATATAGGAGACTATAACTTTCAAACCGTTAAAAATTTCTCCTATCTAGTGTGGAAAATCACAACCGATAACAGGTATGACGATGAAATCCGCGCACGGTTGTTGTCAGCCAACAGAGCCTATTTCAGCTCATAAAAATTGTTTCGCTCGAAACGTGTCACCATAGGGTCAAAGCTCTTACTGTACGAGACTATGATCTTGCCAGTCCTCATGTATTCTGCGGAGACCTGGGTTCTTAGTAAAAAAAACTGCGAACCATTGGCCGCAAGTGAAGTATCCTCCGACGAATGGCCCCCTACATGAGGATGGATGATTCCGTAGCCTACATAACGACGAAATCTATAAGCAATACCACGACCGCCTGGTTGTGGATAAAATCCGATTCGATAACTTACGGTGGGCGGGTCACCTAATACGTATGGATGAAGATGCAGATCGCATGCAGAAAGTCTATAATGGCAGTATCAATGGTAGAAAAAGAGGACGAAGCAGACCCTGCCTGAGATGGAGCCATGGCGTAGGTCAGTACGCCAGATAGCTTTTAGGAATATCGAATTTGTGGACCCCGGTGCAAAACCGGGATGTCTGGAGTTCATTTTTAAGGCAGATCTGTACCGAATGCCGGTCGTTGCACCATTGATGATGATGATGATTTTTAAAACCAAAGAGTGTAGAGCATACTCACTTGACTTTCTACGTTGGTAAGCATATTGCTTTCCATTTAGTAGCCGCGACCTTAGCCCCTTCTCGCGAATATGACCCTTAACCAGCCTCTCCAGACATTTCAGCCAAAATGATGTTTAGCTGATTCATCTGAAGTTCTTTGAACTTGGATAGTCATCTTTACCAAGCTACGGTGTACTACGTTTGCCTATTGCCAAGAGGAAGGCACGGAGCCCAGAGCGGGGCCTCCTCGAAAAATATTTTTTAGAAGTCGCTCTAAACGCTCTATTCCCCCTTTTAGAATCGCTAACTATCTGGTAACAAACGATCTCGCAGTGACCCAATTCCCCTTACAACAACTTCGTATTGAAAGGTTTGCAGAAACCACCAATTCTCTTCCTGCCAGTTGTGAGACCTGTTCTTCCGGCTGGTATACTTCCAAGAGGGTCTATATAGACTCAACTCTGGAGCTCGTGTAAGTACCATCCGGTTCTCTAAGAGAGTTCAACTTGGATGACTCATCCTTACTAAGGGTTCTGTACAGCCTAGAATGCTCCCTTTCTCGCTCCTCATAGTATACTCTAAGAAGTCTCGTTCCGAATATTTTAGGAGCTTCTTATATTAACGCTATGAGTTTCGAAAATTTAATCAGTCTCCATTCTTATTGCTTTTATAAGCACGATTTAGAAGTCGTCTAGTTGATTTCCTAAATCGTCGCAGTTCTCGGTTCCGCTATGGAACTCTTTAATCGCGTTGATCTCGGCAAACAGGACAAACATCTTTAAAGCACTCTTAAAGTGTGCGATTCATAGTTTGCAATTGACCTTCTATCGCGAAAGGAATTCTCAGTCGCCTAGGGAACTCCACTTTGTCACCAAGAAGTCCTTTGAACTTTGTTCAATCCGTTTTTCTAGGATTCTGTCTTAGTATTGTAGGCTGTTAGCCTGCAATAATCAGACTAAATTCTAAGTGACGGTGGTCACAGAGTAAGACTTTGTCTAGTACTCGCCAGTCTATAATCAACTCTAATAACTTTTAAATGCGGATTGTTAGGTCAATTACCTCACTTCTTCTTGGACCCACGAACGCGCTATATTCGCGACCATCAAACCAGCTGAAGTGGTAAAATCAAAAAGCTTTTCTTCTCCAGGATTACATTTGCTGCTGCCTCAGCAAATATGCTGAGCGTTCGAACAACGTACTAAGAGTTCAAAGCCACTTGATTCTGCATTCTTTACATTCTCTCTACGAGATCCCTTAGTTCTTAAACAGGAATATGTAAGAAAGTTCCTGCAATTTTGCTACCTTAGCTGCCAGTAGATGGGAAGAATGGGAAGAGGCTTTGGCATGCTGCAGGTTAGTTTGACTAACCGTGATATTTGTGGGCATAAGTGTAGTCTAATATGAAAACCCCCGCTAACTGAAATCGCTACGCTTGGTAATGTAGCAAAGTCGATGATTTCAGTATCAAGAAATATTGCCTACCTTCACAATGCCTGCCGTCGTTGTCGGCTGGCAGCCCTCCCAGATTCACAGTGTCCGGGTTGCATGGATCTGTTTCCACTTATCGGAATTAGACCAGTTCCGTCCACAACACCAGCTTGCCTTTCATCCGTCTTTCCTAATAGAAGCGTAGGAAAAGCTATTGACGGGCAAGCCTGTATAATTCCTTCTCCGGCGCGGCTTTCTGCCCGATCTTCCTCCCCCGTTTCCTGGAAGGGTTAGGCAATAGTGTCACCCACAGGTCGGCCGTAGTCAGATTTCCAGTTCCTCTTACTCAAGGAGTTACTGTACTATATTTTCTGGCTGACCACGCCGTAGACACCGGGTGTAGGTTTCCCACTGAAGTGGAGAGACTGTCTTTCACAGATTTCTCCGTTGGGGAACATGAATCTGGTGAGGCTTCCAAAATCCATGATTCGGTCACGACCTGATTTCTCAGACTCTCCCACTACGACAATGTGGTGTCCAAAGAGGAGGTTTACCCTTTAATTTGATTTTTCTTTCAAAGGACTATCTAATCTTAATAATCTTAAAGTAATTCCCCATTGATAGAGTTAATATTGGCAATGCGTATTTATGGATTTTCATGATTTTCATTAAGAATAGCCACCATCCATAAGTGAAGGTGAATCTGTGAATATTTCACGATAGTAGCTGGGGTTATCCATCAGAATGCTGCCGCATAACGTTGTAACGGTGTAGCTAATAGAGCGTCAGCGTGGTTTATAATAACCTAATGTGCAAAAAAGGAAAATCGCCATAAGGAAGAAGAAATTTTGTGGATGCTCTGTATCCAATGTTTTCTCTTTTTAAACTATCAATTCTTCATTAAAATCATATCTTAATGCGACTCTAGCCTTACTTTATCTAAACTTTTATTTTATCCCTGAGTGAGTTCAAAATTATCATTAAAGTAAATGGATTATCCATTCTTGACATGGTGCATGCCAAGCTCCAATTTTCCTTTCATATTGTTAGGAATGTACTTCTTTCACTTGTACATGGTCTTTATTCAAGGCTTCGGTCAAACTTTGCATTAAGAGTTCCCCAAATTTGTTTATTGTTTAAAAACGTAAATATTTCATCCCGACCAGAATTAACGAAAGATTTAAGCGAGAAACCTTCCTTAAATAAGGTCCCATCTTATTCACCTCAAAACTCTTCTTCGAATATTATCAAACGGGGTCAGTTTAGGAGTTTCGCCATCGCTTATATAATATGTTAGTAACCCTCTGACTCCATAAGTGCCTTCACGGCTTAATCGAAACCTTTAAGTTTTTTTCCATTTCGAAAGGCCTTTTAGAGAACATAGGTCATTTCTTTAATGACATGCCAAGCGCATTTATTGTTCTTTCGTTCTGCTATTGTTGTAGGCTCACACTTTTCACATTGTTAATCTAAATTTTTAATAATGTCTAACATTTCCCTGAGCGTTTTTATGATAATCGTCAAGGCCGAATTTTTCAAGAAACAGTTACGTCGCGACTATTGACAATGCAAACTTTAAGTCATTTTGCATGAGCAATTTATATTTTTATTGAGCCTATTAAATTTTATGTGAATATACACACAGACAATTACTCCGATGTCCCTTGCCAGGTACACTAAAAGCATTGCATCTATCGAAAATGGAGGGTATCTGCCGGGAGTGAACATTTTGTCACTTCATAATCACCCAATGAAATTACGTTAAGGCCCAAACAGGGGAGACGAATGAAATGGTTTTGATTCATGGCCTTGACTGTGTGCATTGTCTTGGATTTATTAAATATTTTGGCAAGGAATTGTTACGTTTACTTCGACAATGAACTTATTTTTACGAGAACAATAAAAATGCTAATGAGGAATTAAAGTTACTATAAGAGAACTGCCCAAATCATAAAATAATGTAATTTGAGATGATCTTTTATTGTTGCGGAAAGAATTGTTTTGCCATTTTATGTTGCACAACTTGCTATAATGATGTGTGATTTAATCGCAAAGGTTCTTCACAATGGACTTTTTTGATCTAGATTGAATTTATAATTATTTTCTTTCCCATTGCGCATTTGGAAATTTTAAGATTTAGAGGACAATTGCAACATTTTTAATCGTGTATTGGAATGCACGCATTACTAATGGATAGGTAGTCTTCAGTTTTTTACTGAAATATTTTCAAATAGTCTATTACGATTTGGTGTTTAGAATACTAAAAAGGTTGATGGAAAGATATTTCATGATTAGAAGGGAGGGAGACCTTAAGGCTGTGCAGGGTCCTTGAAAAGGATAAGTCGGTCAAGTTGGGCTCTCTCAGAAAAGCGGAGGAAACTTTCACGAACTGCAGAGTTGAGCCTGTACGAGACTAGAAGTAGAAGAGGAGGTGATATAAGTGAGAGGGATCAAATTTTTGGTCACTGCCAATCTTCCAACACGAAAATGTTCCAAAGGGAGTTGGGACTCTGCAAGAGCGGTTGTTACCAATGAAGAGGCGGCAGCTGCTATACTATCTCTTGAGCTTCCATCCAGCGACATTAAAGGAGGGTATAGAATATTTACAGCAACTTCTAAAAAATATTTTTCAAGGCTGCTTCGCTCAGAACTTCAGGCAGATCAGCTTAGCAAACACGCTTACAACCGTGAAAAGTCTTGTGAGTCTGTTCCTCACTCTTTGGTTTCAGAGATACAGAATGGACATTAAAGGGGTGATTGACTAAACGCGTCTCCAAAAGCTCTCCAGTGGCGTCAGAGAGGCGTTCATAAAGCTGCAATGAAGTGGATCTACGCTGTTATTTGCTGAAGTGGGCGTGTGCGAAGAAAGGTTGCCTTCATAGAGGTGTTCTACCGCTACTTCTGTGGAATATGTTGATCGACTGAACTACAAGATCTACCAAGGCACACTCAAGCTTGTACAGATGAGGTGGCTGTGAAAGTTGTTCCTGGAGATCTCGGAACAGTGTGTAAAAATACACAACGCGCCGATCATGTGATTGACCATTGGTGCCACAGGCATGGGTTTCCATAAATCCAGATAAAAGCACGATGCTATTATTTACAAAAGTTGAAAGGTCTTTGCCTTCCATAAATGTACAACTCTTCAGTTCTCCGAGGAAGTAAAACATCTAGGAGTTATTCTAGACAAAACCCCTCTTTGAAACAATCATGTAGACGTAAAGATGAAACGAGCTCTCGCAGATCATAGATTGTTTTTTGAGGACATTCGACCCGACATGGGGACTTAAGCCTCAGGTTGTAATATGATTATATGCTGTTGTCATTAGGCCGAAGTTCGCCTATGCATCATTACTGTGGTAGGTTTAGATTAAACAAAAGAGTTTTCGCTGTAAACTAGCCAAACTGCCAGGACCTGTGTATCTATATATTATCAGTGCATTGAGCACAACATCCAGCATAGATCTACATGCATGACTCAATTTGCAGTCGTTAGATTTGTTTATTCAGAGCACTCTACTATGAGTAGCTCGTAGGCTAACTCAATTAGGTCTATGGGAAAATGATATAAATTTATTTTGAAACGTAGATAAAACTGTGGCGAATCTGAAGAATGGGTGGCAGGATATACTGACGATTTCTACACAATGGCTGAAATGGCCCCCATTCGACAAAATCCAATAGTTTTTGAGGGTAAAGCATATGAGACCTTAAGGACGGCAAATTGAATGACTGACGAGTGCTTGAAGAGCAGACATATCACAATCTGTAGCGATAGTCAAGTTGCATGCAGGGCATCAGGTAGTCTTTTGATCACTTCAAACATTGTCAAGGAATGTTGAAACCGATAGAACCCCGTTTTTTCGAAGCAATACGGCGAAGCTATTCAAGGTACCCTTCTAGGCGTGAACGAAATTGTCGACAGGAGAGGGCTCAAAGGGTGGTCAAAGGGTCAAAGGTAACACGGCGAAACTTGGATACCCATGCCTGCTGAACCAACATTAACAGTTCTACTACCACACCCTATCTCCACCTCCACCTGGTGACCGCTGGGGCCTCTTTCTTTATGAAAAGCTGCAGACGGACACGGATGAAAACGAGTCTCCCGCGCCGAAAAACCGGAAAAAATATACCTGGTCATCCAGGTTAGGGGTTATTTGGGGCTGCCAACCCTACACAGAAAACCAAAGTTACGAAGCCACAACAGGAGCCTTGGACTGGATGGATTTTGCAACGACGAACCCGGCAACGAAAAACCAATAACGATTTGTGCATTTTCTCATGGAACGTGCGCTCCCTGTACAGACATGGACCTGCCAAGGAGCTAGCCGATACCCTATCCCAATATAAGGCTGACGTAACAGCGTTGCGGGAAATGCGTTGGACAGTGACGGGTTTCCTGGAGAAGAGTCGCTACACCATATATTATAGCGGCCATCCAGTAAATCATGTGTTCGGAGTAGGTTTCTTAGTCAGCCAAAAAATGAAACCTGCTGTTATCGGATTTGAAAACATAAGCGAATGGCTCTGCACTCTGCGCTTGTGAGGCAAATTTAGAAATACAATCCTCATTAAAGTTCACGCCCCTAGAAAGGAGACTGTAGAGTCGGAGAAGGATACCTTCTACGAGGCAATAGAGCGAACCCTGGAAACCTTTCCCAGATATGATATCAAATTCATACTTGGAGATTTTAACAGCCAGGTAGGAACGGAGCCCGTATTCAGGCGATACGTTAGCTCGCATAGCTTACACCAAAATACAAACGACAACAGACTGCGGATTATTCAATTGGCATTGTCATACGAAATGGTTGTTGCAAGTAACTAGTTTGGGCGAAAAGCGGTCCATGAATAAACGTAGGCCTCTCCAGATGGGACCACTTTAAGCCAAATTGACCACGTGCTGATCGAACGCCGCCACCTCTCAGTCTTGATGAATGTCAGAACATATAGGGGGGCCAATATAGACTCGGATCACTATCTCGTTGGCATGGTGCTCCTAGCTCGAATAACAATACCACCTAGAAATCCCTCTGACAATCAGGTGAGAGTGAACACTGAAGCCACCCACAATACAGCACTCCGCGACACCTAAATGAAGGAAATGAATACCGCAATAACCGCAGCCAACAGAGATCCTGGAGTTGAAGCAGAAATAAATGATCTTCACAATAACCAGAAGAACATTATCATAAATACGGCCACAAACATACTTGGCCCTAGCCGCAAAAAGAGTTGGAACGGCTGGTTTGACTATGAATGTAAGCTAGAAACGGAAAGGAAGAAGACTTATCACGAACTCCGCGAGAGCAGAAGCGACTTCACAGACGGAAAAGTACTGAGAATTACCCCACCAGGCATCTAAGTTTTACCAACAAGTCAGCAGGATGAAACTTTACACACCTCAATGCTCATTCTGCCGAGACAAAGAGGGAAATCTAATTTCGGACAGAATGGGCATATTGGAGTGATGCCCAACTGAAGACGGCGGACGAATACTGCCACCATCAAGTTTTGGAGAAACAGTCCGTGCAATTCATCGGCTTAAAAATCATAAGTCGCCAGGAGCCGATGGAATTACAGCCGAATTGGTTAAATATTGAGGCCACCAATTATACCAAGTGGGTCATCAACTTATACTGAAGGTATGGGACTGGCAACCATCCATTATCTGTCACATATATAAAAAGAGAGTTATCACGCAGTGCAGCAATTATAGAGGTATCACGTTGCTGAGTACCATCTATAAGATATTCTCAGCTATCTTGCTAGAACGGATAGCCACGTATGCCTACAAGATCATTGGCCTATACCAAAGAGGCTTCACTCCAAGCAATTCAACAACAGATCAGAGTTTCTCTCTGCGGCAAACAAGCAAAACTAGTGGAATATGGACATCAGTTGCGCTACCTTTTCATCGACGTTAGAGCCGCTTGTGACAGCATAGCCAGGGTAAAACTGTACATGGCCTTGAGAGAATTCGGTATCCTAACGAAGTTGACAAGACGGACTAGGCTGACCCTGACTAATGTACCAGGCCAGATAGAAGCAGTAGGATCACTCACAAGACCATTCAACATCAACAACGGTCTACGACAAGGGGATGCCCTATCATGCGTCCTCTTTAACCTGACCTTCGAGAAAGTGATCCGTGATGCTGAGGCAAATGCAAGGAGTACGATCCTCTTTAAATCCACTCAACTACTGGCTTATGCTGACGACATCGACATTATGGGAAGAAGGACCCGAGACGTGCAAACTGCCTTCATCCAGATTGAGCAGGCGGCGCGAGATCTCGGACTGCACATAAATGAAGGCAAGACAAAGTATATGGTGGCAACGTAAGCACCGAAAATCAACCAACCAACAACTTCAAACCGCACTGGTCAAACGGGTAGAATAAAGATAGGGGAATACAACTTTGAGACGGTTGATAATTTCTTTTATCTAGGGTCGAAAATCACAACCGATAACAGCTATGATGATGAAATCCGCGTGCGGTTCTTGTCAGCCAACAGAGAATATTTCAGCTTACAAAAATTTTTCCGCTCGAAACGTCTCACCATAGGGTCAAAGCTCTTACTGAAAATAAAATAAAATAAAATAAAATCGAGCTCAATAGGTTTCAGTGGGCGGGTCTCTTAATCCGTAAGGATGAGGATGACCCAGCCCGGAAAGTCTGTAAGGGCAATATCTATGGTAGAAAAAGAAAACGGGCAGACCCTGCCTAAGATGGAGTGATGGCGTAGGCCAGGACACCAGACAGCTTTTAGGGATATCGAATTGGTGGACCTCGGCGCCAAACTGGGATGTCTGGAGTTCCTTATTTAGGCAGGCCTAGATCGGATACTGGTTGTTGTGCCGTTGATGATGATGCAGATAAACCGGAAAGGTTGCTATTCGGTTGTCCCGAAAGTACCTCTAGTCTCTTTCAATTACTATGAAAAGGGTAAAAAGTAGATCCTAAAAAAATAGATTAGTTTTGACAAAAATTGTAGCATCACAAACGGAGAGGAAAAGGTCCTGATTTCCTCCCTTCAATTCCTTGCGGGGTGAGTTGATAATACTGGAAGCAAAGATCATTGATACTAAAGTCGACCCACTGATCCTAAGAAGGTGGAGCCAGTGATAAAAGGACTGAATGCAACACAATTGAGTGAAAAAAATCAAGGCGAAAAGTTGGTATCTAACAATTACAGGAGCAGGAAAACAGGATGAAGCCACACATGGAAAAAGTCATCGGGGACGGGCTCAGAGATGAATGCTCAGCAATTGATGGCCTCTTTGCAATGAAACAAGCGCCCAAGAAGTGCTGTGAATTCAACGCCAACGTCTACTAGATATTTGTCGACTTCAAGCAAGCTATGCTCTAGTATGGCATCTCGGCGAAACTAACTCATCTCCAAAAAAACTACGACGAAATCAACTTCGCATAAAGCCAAATAGGTTCTATGGGAGGGGTTTGGTTTAGAAAGCGGAGGCGGGAGGGGTAGTCCACACGAGGAAAGTTTTTTTCAAAATAGGGTACTCCTCACGAAGGATTGAAGAGAGCTAAGGAGGTTTGGATGGAGTCATAATCAGAGGAGGAGCGAAGCATAAAGCCTAAGAATTTTTTTCGGCTTCGGCTTTATTCATGATCTTAACCTTCTATACAATAGCAGAACTTATGGCTGTAGATACCAGACTCATCTTTACTCTACAAAATTAAAATTTGCATCGCAAATAAATAAATTCGTTCTATGGTATGAATTACCCAAGGAAAAGTGCAAAAAACCTTGTTCAAAATTACTAGATCTACTTAACCTACTTAACTTAACTTGAACTACCTTAACCTAGAATTTATGACGAGCATAGGATATTTATTAGAGGGTTGCCAACAGTTCTACAGTTGTTCATAAATCTGACGGAGTTCGATAAGCATAAATCTTCAATATATTTGACTTTTGCCTCATTGTGCAGTTTTTCAGTTGAAAAGTCAAACGATTTGTTTAAAATTACTTTGAGGATTTTATTTTGCGCACGCTGAACTTTAAGTTTATGTGTTCTTGCACATTGAGACCAAACTGGAGCACAGTATGAAATAATTGGTTGGATAACCATTCTAAACATAATCAATTTATTGTCTACCGATAGTTTAGAATTTCTGTGTAGCAGCGAGTAAAGCGAGCAAAATGATTTAGATATCTTCGAACAAATTGAATCAGTATGATCTTTAAATGTAAGTTTTTTATCCAAGACGACTCCTAAATATGTTAAGCTATTACACCACTTAATACTCTCCCCAAGAAAATTAATGTCTCTGCTTGGCAGCTTAGCTTTGCATCTCTTTTTCGTAAAGAACACAGCTTGTGTTTTAGAAGGGTTCACTTTAATCTTCCACCTAAAATAAAATTGATACAGAGAATCCAGCTGGTTCTCAAGAGATGACATAATTGTTGAAGGATCGTTAGAGGAAGAAATAATGCTAACATCATCGGCAAATGCAGCTAGTTTACACCCTGGGGCAGTTGGAATGTCCGAGGTGTAGATATTAAACAGTGTAGGGCTTAGTGGAGAACCTTGAGGAACCCCCGCTGGAATCGATCGATCTGAGGATTGTTTGCTACCTACTTTTACTGTAAACCTTCTTCCAGTTAAAAATGATAGTAAAAGCTTGACCAGATATATTGGAAACCTGAACAGTGATAGCTTGTATACCAACCCATAGTGCCAAACAGAGTCGAACGCTTTGTGAATATCTAAAGTAAGAAATCCTAAGGACTCTTTATCTTTGAAAATTTTTTGGATTTCGCTGGTCACCCGAAGCACCTGATGTGAAGTTGAATGTTTAAGTCTGAAGCCAAACTGAAAATCAGGTAATAAATTCGTTTGATTTAGGATCTTATTAACACGAGCTAGAATAACTCTCTCAAAAATTTTGCTGAGACTAGAAATTAAACTAACAGGCCTGTAACTGTCAGCCAGTTTTGGGTCTTTACCTGGTTTAACAATGGGTACTACCGTAGCCTCCTTCCAAACTTTTGGAAAATAAGAGAGCTTTAAGCAGCTGTTCACGATGAAATTATAGTATACAATCGCCTTTCTAGGAAAGTTCTTAACCATTGAGTTCGTTACCCGATCTGGACCTGGAGCCTTTTTTAGCTTTAAGTGCTTTATGATTGCCTTGATTTCTCTAGGGGAACAAAGTTCACGAGCATCGAAATCACAGAGTGAAGTACGCAGTTTTTCCTCCCTCTCCTGAACGGTTTTGTTGAGCAAAACCGATCCTAAGTGGTCTGACGCTAAATGAGCTTTTTGGAACTGATTTGCTAGAAGTTCCGCTTTAGACTCATCATCGTAAATAATATCACCGGCGTTCCGCATGGGCGGAATAATTTTCTTCTTCTTTAATAATTTATTTAATTTCCATAATTTATCACCGTTTTTAGGAATTTCTTGAAGCATTCTACCCCATCGCTTGTTTTTAGCACCGAAGATTCGACTTTGAATGGCTTTAGTAAGCTTATTAACCACGGTTTTTGTGCTTCTGCTTCGAGTTTTCTACCATTGACGCCGTAGGTAGTTTCTTGAAGAAATTAGGAATTTGGTTCCCTCGTCAATGACTTGGTTTGGAAATAAATCGGCTTGCTCAGGATAAGATGCGAATTTTATGGCACTGTTAATATGGCAATAAAAGGTACTAATTAGGGAGTCAATTTGGTCGGTAGAGCTGATCTTTGCTAAATTTAAATTTTTAAGCTGTATAATATCATTCAAGTATTTCTTAAATTTCAACCAGTTTATTCTAATTCTATCCACTGATTCGTCTGAATTTGATAGTGAAGTCTCAGAAATTAGTTGAAAGGCTACTGGTAAATGAGGCGAAGATAATTTGTCCCCTGTTACAGGTTGGTCGATGCTGATTCGGCCATTTGAAATTACAAGATCTAATGTAGAGTCGTATCCCCTAGGGTTCAAAAAGGTGGGTCTTGTGGGAGTGTGAATAAAAAGGTTTCTTTCACAAACAAGATCAAAAAGTATTTTGCCAGCCTTGTTCGCTTTTACACAGTTCCAATGACGGTGTCGTGCATTTAAATCACCACAAAGGAGTAATTTTTCATTTTTACTAATCAGTAATTTAAGGTCGTTTTCAAACGCTTTTAGTTTCTGCACATTAAGCTTCGTGCCTGGAAAGTAAGCAACGACAATATTCAAATCCAACTCCTCTAGTCTTAAAGCAATAGTCTCAAGAATTTCAGTTTTGAACGCGGGTAATATTTTATGCTTGATGTTATTTCTTAAACTTATGGCAACCCCCCCGCCTACTACATCTTGCCTATCATTCCTATAAGTCTTAAAACTAGGATGAAAGAACTTATCTTTACTCTTAAGCCAAGTTTCTGTTAATAACAAAATATCAATATGATCACTTATTGCAAAGTCAAAAAGCTCATCGGACTTATTTTTAACGCTTTGTGCGTTCCATAGAACTACTTTAAGTTTATGGACCGTAAAGGAACTTAACAGCTAAGATTACAATGACATTAAATTGGTCTGTTCTAGACTTGCAGTCTGAAAGATTTGTGATAAGCTCGGCTGACAGTTCTATCTTTTGCTCTGGAGAAAACAGGTTACTCGCATTATTAATTGTATTTCTACTATTGGTCGTAGGCAGTCCGTTCCTGACTGCATGACTAAACGATGTTCGTGAGGGTTCAAAGTTCGACTTCGAAGCACTCTGCTGCAAATTCGAATTACCATGTAACTTTAAAGGAGGAAAGCTTTCATTGTTGAAATGCTTGACGGCTGCGGTTTTGGTCGGCTGACGGTAACTTGAATGATTTCGTCTAGATGCGGCTCCCGTGACAGCATTTAAATACTCTTGGCGCTTTGGGCAAGTAGGATCACTTGCTAAATGCTGAAGATTACAGTTAGCACACTTTAGAAATGATCTAATTAGATCAGGTTGGAGTTTTGCATACTGGCAATCAGTTGTTTTGTGCGAAATGCTGCAAATTTGGCATTTAGTAGGCAGATTACAGTTAGAGCTACCGTGGCCGTACAGCTGGCAGTTGTGACATTGAGTGGGGCCACTTCGAGCATTACTATAATAACTCCAAGTGATAATTGTACGCTGAATTGATTTTATTCGACGGAGATCCGCTAGCTTGATCGTACCTTTTTCAAAATATAAAATGTAAAACGTTTGCTCAGTGTAGCGGGATTTCGATGGTTCAAACTTTTTTACCATCTAGACAGGTAATGCCATATTCGGTTTTAAGCAGCTCAGCCAGTTTGTTATTATCCATGCTGTGCAGGCCCGATAACAAAATTTTGATCGGCCTTTTGTCTGGTCGACAATAAGTAAAGAATTCAGTCTTATTTACTTTGAAGTGGTTAATAACTCGGTCAAAGTCTTCGATAGTGTCAGTGAAAAGTTTCCGTCCGATGCCTGAATACTTGACATAGTATACAGTAACATTGAGTTTATCCATCGCCTCGTCAATTTCAGCTTCCTGTAGTTTCGGAAAGACAATAGGTGGAATTTTTACCTTCTTTTGAGTGGCGGTGACCACATTAACTGTATCGCTATCCACTGCCATTTCATTTTCATCTACTTGTAAAATGCTAAACCGGTTGGATGCGCCCGCCATTTCAGATGGTAATGGTGGTGGTCTTCGCAGAACTCTCAGTTTGCTTCGAAGATTATCATCCGGGGATTCATTCCCCCTTGTTCGCTTTCTGCCACTTTCAGACAACTTTTTCCTTAAGCAGGAACCGATTCACCGCCAAAACCATCAAAAACAGAAGAAAACACGGTTTATTACACCCACGCGGATAGGCAAAAAGAAAATTAGCTTCAAACTAAAAACGCACTGTCGATACAAACACGAAATGCGTCTGCCCACGGCAGATGTCACGAACCAACTAAAGCCTAAGAATTTTGCAGCTCGCTTTGCGACTTCGAGCTTATTGCCCAAAGTGACTCCGAGGACTTAAGTGGAGTTTTGGTATGATAAAAAATGCCCATTAAAAGAATAAGAAAAGGAAGCGGGTGGCGATTTAAGGTCGTCGGTATAGATCAGAGAGGGGCAAGTAAGGAGAGGGAGGGGGAGGAGATCGTTGATAAAAAATAAAAATAATAAAGGATCCAAAATAAATGTGGGCCACCTGAGGAGGGGCTTCTCGGGATGTACAGCCATCAAAAAAGACGCGGCAGGATCGGCTGGAAAGGTAAAAGCAAGCTATAAGACAAGAACAAGCTTAACTATGCACTGTTGCAAATTATAAGCAATAATGGATAGGACTTGAATGGAATTCGGAATAAAGCTGTGAAAGTTAACGAATGTGTCTATCAATGCCCTCACTACCTACCTAAGAAAGAAAGTATTTCGGAAAAAGTGAAAAAGCAAACAACCCTATGTACTAATATCCGCAGCTCCTCAACCCTGCGGGAAGTGACCTATGTCAGATTCTCTCTTCTTATGCACACCTAGAAGACGACTCCTGGAAGTAGCACGGCACCGGAAGAGTGAAGAATCCAACCATCTAACCTCATTCAACTCGAGAATGCCCAGCTTGTAGCATTGAAGCACACGTCCAAATTGGAGAAAACGAGCGGTTATAGAGGGACCAAAATTTAACTCTGGTTTTGATATGGCAGCCAAAAATTGTAAGCCCCGTCCCCAATCGAGACATAGGTAAAGTAAGCATGCCAAATTAAAAATTTGGGGTTGCTAGTCCCAATTATGATTTTCGAAAGATACGGGATCGGTATTGTTTGCTGAGAATGCAGGGAGTCCTACTTGATGACGGACCGGAACGATTGGGAAGCAACAACCGGTCCGTCATCAAGTGGGCGTTGCTCCCAGGGCAGAGGTGAGGCAACGTCTAATAAGTTGTCTCTGCCCTGGACGAAACCGTCAGTCAGCTTTTTAACGGGATGGTCAGCCTAGTGCAAAGCTTTAAGGAATGGTTGACAAAAAAGGACCTCCTTCTTCATCCTATCCTAAGATTATACTCCTTACCACAAACCGTCAACGATTGGGCGGAGACAACCAGATAAATATTATGAATGTCCAGGATTGCATTTTATGGGACTAATTGTATACACTCCCAGCGAAACAATTGACGGCAAATTTGTAGAAAAAGAAGGTCATTGTATCGAGAACTCAAAATGTTCAAGGAAGCATTCAATTACTTCTTGTACTTTAAATAGAATCTTTGCACTGTTTAGTTTCTTTACTGAATTAGTCCCCATTCTTCTTATATGGAATGTGTTGGTTTTTATCCCGGCCAATCTGCACTGAATGGAAATTTTCTGCCATCTGCAATTCTCATTAATTTCAGTTCGACAATTCTTCGATTTGTCAACATCCTAATATGCTAAGACCACAGTTACTCAAGGACAATTCTGTTTCTTAAAAAAGTCCAAGAGATTTGCTTTTACCAAATTTGGAGCCCTTTTACACCTCCGCGCGAAAACTAAGACATATTGACCGATTGATGCGGCGTACAAAAGGAGATGCTTTGTACGATTATAAATCATCAGCTCGCATAAAAAATGGTTCCAAAAAATTCACTCCATGTCAAGATCTTAGGCCACTAATCAACCGAAAAGTTTTTGCTTGAGAGAATAATCTTAGTGGCAGATACGAGTACATAAACGAAAAAGAAAACCCGAACACAATAATCCTCTCAAAAGCTTATCACATCATCTTTCAACTGTGAACTATTCAACGCAATAACACATCTATGTGTAGGTATCTAGCACAGAAAAGATTCTTAGCATCTTAGGTTACTTAGGATTTCTATCTTCTCTCATCTATTTTTTATCCCAGTCGTCATTTTCTTAATCATAGCCTCAAGGCTGACATCTTCAGAAAAATTCAAATGTGGTGGATGGCAAAATGTGATTGAAGAATTCAATTGAAAGATAGTGCGCGCGCAAACAGACACCCAAATGCGGAATCCAAATTCAAATTTGAATAATCAAAGAGTCGAAACGAATTCAATCAGCAATAACAAAGTCATCTCGTCGTAGGGATCAGCGATTTGGAAGGAAACGGATTTGACAATTTGAGTGGATCTGATCTACATACAGCTTACGAAATTTATATCAAAACACTTCAAGTATAGGATTACCTTGAATTGTTTTAAGTAGAAGTAATGATAGCGTACTCGTATGGACGGTCTTATTTGGAGCCATTTTCCATCCAACAAAAAAGGTTGGATCTGTCCAGATTTTATTACGTCCCAAAAGTGTATCATTTGCTCTATTAACAAAGAAATTAGCCAGCGCACTTGCTTCGAGAAAAAAATGAACTTGCACCGTAATCTGGTTGGTTTTTATATGCATTCCGTGGGGTGTAAAAAACCCAGATGACTCCGAACCCGTCCATATGTCTACCGCCTATTCCGTTGACACTCGTTTGAAATCCAATAATCCATCAACTTGTCATACGATCCGCTTCATTTTTTCACCTCCGTTTCTGTCTGACTCAATCCGAATCTAAGCACAGATACATCATCCTCACAGAATGTGATCCGCTGATTCTTCATTTGAATTAGAAGATTTATTAAAAATCTAGAGTGGATCCGAAAAAGTCAAGACAACCGCAGTCTAATTCTTGCAAGGTTTCGGCGGTGACCGTATAGTTTCTGGGCGAAGAGAGCCATAGTTGGGGAGGAATCAGTGATGTGATCTGGTAAATGAATAATCTACTCTGAGTTGGATATGTACCAGTATCCAAGATTCGGATAATCGCATTAACTTGTAGTGCGTGGTACCTGTCCAGGTAGGCTTGATTACTGTTGTGATAATAATTGAGATAACACTAGAGCACTCAATTTTTATTTCAATAGCCAAAACCGCCCTTTATGTTTGAAGTCAGTTAGCAAGCTCCACAGTAAAACTCCACACAACTGGCAACTGTAAAATAAATTGGGGACAATTTTTATGAAATTTCCAGCTGAATCGGCTACCATATCTGGGAGGCGGATTGACCTTTCGACTACGCCATTCGTCCTCGTCAACGGTTTATGATTGGATTCTGGAATGTGCGTATGCTAATTGCCGAAGGTACCGAGCCTCCCTTCAAATCATTGTTACTTTAGCGAGAATTCCAATGACAAAGGCAGGACATTCTGAATTTAAGCGAGATAATAAGGAATAATTAAGATAATGCTTTATAATATCAATAAATTTTATTCTTAAATTTACATTTATAGTTGACATAGTTGAGAGGGGTCCTTCTCCGCTCTTGCTCGTACTGTCTCCAACAGACACCGAAAAACATTTTCGCTGTCAAAAATTGTTCTTCGATGTCGTGGCGCTAATACACACTAGCATCCGCCCGACCCGCAAGTTGCTCCTTCCGCAACAATACTCCCCCCCCCCCCCGCCTCTAAGCTGAAACCAAACAGGGTTTCAGTGTGTTACCAGACGCATGTTTCCCTCAACTTGGCTACCGCAAGTCAAAACGGACGGGAACGAAGGACTTTAGTGGAGCCAAGGAGATCCGTTTGATCGTGCCCCCGACGTTGAGGCTAAAATGATGCCAGCCTTGCTCGAGGACTTGGAAGGGGCTCTCATAAGGTGGCGCTTCCGAGGAGCGTCCATCCTAATTACGACATGCGTACAGGATTCGAGGTCCCTGGGTACGTCAGGCTCGGTTTTCGCATGGTTGGCAGATGGTGGCGGCTTGAGGAATAGCATTGCGTCCTTAAGCAGATGCAACAGGACGGCAGTGTTGAGTCTCGAGCTGATGTTGAAAACAGCGTCGCTGGGGAGTCTCAGGTTTTCCCCGTATTCCAGCTCCACGGGACTTGAAGCAAATTCTTCTCGACTGGCTGCCCGAAAGCCAAGTAGGACGACTAACAGGACCTGCGACCAAGAAGGGTCGTCTTGGGTCTTATCGCAGCCTTCAGTGTACTGTGCCACCTTTCGAGGATACCATTGTGTTGCGGGTAATAAGCGGTTGTCCGATTGCATTCAAAGCCAAGGAGTTGGCCTAACCTAGAGGAAAGGGAGGACTCAAACTGCATTCCCTGGTCAGTAATTATAATTGCCGGCACACCAAAGTGTGGAATCCATTCTCGACACAGAGCCTCTACATAAGATTGTGCAGTAATGTCTTTCAGAGTTATCGTCCCAAGCTACCGCGTCAACCTATCGATGATTGTGAGGCAATACCTGAAACCGTGCGAGCCTCGCGAAGACCTAATGATGTCGATGTGGATCTTGTGGAAACGCTTGGTGGACCGAGGGAACACTCCTACCTCTTTTCCCTCATGCTTTGTAGTTTTGCACTTCTGTCTTCTTCTGTGTCTATCCCACGAATTAATGTCCTTGTTCATGGACGGCCCGAAATACTTTGCGATGACAAACCGATTCGTTGTCCGAATACCTGGGTGCGCAAGATCGTGAACGGCCTGAAATATTTCCTTCCGCAAATCGGCCTTCAACGAAATACCAGAAATATCAATTGCGTGGTACGTGGCGAGTAACTCACGATCATAAATGCTGTAGTTCCGTTGAAGGGGATTGAGCTGTTTGGAGAAAAAGCTCAATGGCTCCCAGATTTGATTTACTTTTTATTGGAAAGCGGCACCTACGGCAATGTCTAGGCTTTGACGTATACAGCTAGAGGTATATTTTGCTGAGGGAATGCCAGAAGTGTAGCATCCACCAGCTGTTGCTTGGTAGTTTCAAATGCTTGGACAGCTTGGAAACTACACAATCAGACGGGAATCTTTAGTTTTCGGCCAAGGAGTATACACACATGCCAGGATGGCCTGTGTGCTCTCCGCGAACCTCTGCAGCCAGAAAGTTTGTAGCAGCTCGGTGCCGAATTTGTCACCATCTAACTGTTTCATTTCACGCCTCAGTTGGTTTGGAGCGCTGTAGCCTAGCGTTAGCTCTATCTGTAAGTAGTTAAGTTTAGCCGTGGTACTTACTGACAGGCCAGTTATGAGCTGCTCTTTTAATCGAGTATAAGGGCAGTTCTCGAAAGTGTCAGAGACAAGCTCAACTGCTTCCTGGTCCAGGCCAAATTGGACCTCAAGCTGAAGGAATCATGCTGCCGGGCTTCAACGTCAAAACGGCGGCTCCAGTACGGTCACGACAGTTACCGCAGGACTTGCCTATATTCCTGCGAGACCATACTCCCAACCATAGAGAGCAACAGGACGGATGACATTGCGGTAAATTTTAGATTTTAGACGTTCGTTGATACTTCGATCACAAAGAACACCAGTTGTGGAACGCCACTTCATCCAGGTTGCATTAATGCGTGAATTAATTTCATAGCACAGTTCTCCATTGGCTGATAGCATTGGCCCAAGATAATGTGCCTGTTTCATGGGAATCGGTCGTCAAAAATTCAGTTTTATTCAGATTCAATTTGAGACCGTGTTGCATGACGGGCAGGTTGCTCGAGATCATTTTTGATATTAGATGCTAGGAAAACATGATCTGCATAAAGCAGTGTATAGGGCGCCTGACGTTGAGTGCTCCCTGTGACGGTGTCCATAACAAGAACAAAGACGAGTGGTGATAGGACGCTTTCTTGATGGACATCAACAGAGACACGAAGCGGTTTTGATACACTCGCCATTCTTCGAACTTTACATTTCGGATCGTGGTAGTGCAATTGAACCCAACGTACGAGTTCTTCTGGCACTAAGTGTTGTCGTAGAGCATACCAGATGAGTGTGGCACACGGCCAAACGTTCCAGGCCCAGAAATGCAATATAAAGAGGGCGGTGTTTCTCATTGTGCTTCTCTCGTCAGGTCCTCTTGCTTTCCAGAATTTCATTCATTTTATTGCCTTCTAGACTTCAGTTGCACTGACAAATGGAACTCCAGCAAACGTCGGCAATGATTGTGGAAGTGGAGGATGAACAAATTCTTTAGTTGAAATCTGCTCGAAGTATTCTCGCCATCTATCCCTCGCAGCCCGACGGTTAGTAAGCAAAGTACGGTTCTTGTCATTAACGCAACAGAAGTTTTCAACATCCTGTGTGCGTTCATTTCGGCTTTTGGCAAGTCGATATAGATCTCTCTCTCGCCATCCATAGTGTCCCGTTTATCGTCAATATTTTTGTAATGGACGCTTGAATTCTTATAAATTTGTCAATTGTTGGGTTTCTTTTCACGGACCTTCATTTCAACATGTGTCTAGATAGTTGAGTGGTGAGGGAACAAAGCTGTCGTACGGAAGGTCGCGGTTCAAATCTCAGTGGTGGCAGTCGGATTTGTATCGTGATTTGACGTCCCATACCAGTCGACTCAGCTGTGAATAGGTGCCTGAGTCAAATCAGGGTAATAATCTCAGGCAGCGCAAGCCTGACCACATTGGTTGAAAAATGTCTTATGAGAATGCATTATACTGTTCCTTCAATAAAATGTAGGAAGATGGGAAAATCGTTTGATGAACCATGTATTTATAAGTACAAGGTCATGGGTTTCCGAAAAATGGATTATACGCACGCCGCCCTCATTGCGCGATCCAAACCTTTTCTTCCATGGCACTTGTTACCGTCTACCTTTTCACCGACATGACCATTAAGGTCACCTGCAATGATGATGTAGTCGTCAGCAGGCACGCGACAAGTCTTTTCATCGAGAAGTTGCCAGAAAACATATTTCTCGACATCAGGTCGACCTGTTTTTGGTGCGTATGCGGTGTAGAAGTGAATAGTGCAATCAGCTGATATAATGGTGAGCTTCATCAGCCGATCATCAAATTGTTCGACGAGATGGCAATGCCAACACCGTATCGAGTGTCTGGGCTACCAAAATAGAGAAGTTTATAGCTGTTTTTACTGCTTTCTCGTTCAATGTTGCAGCTTTTGTCACCAGACCATCGGGTTTCTTGCAGATCGCAAATATCAATGCGCCTTTTCCGAAGGGCTCTAACGAGTTCCTTGGTCTTTCCAGTTAGGGTGCCAAAAAATCTCTGAAGTGAACGGAATTGGAGTGTACGAGCAGGTGTTGATTTGATTGTTACGTTGTGTGCGGTGACTGACATAAGCGCCTGCAGTTCTGGAACGCGTTCCCCGTCGCTGGTATTGCAGTCCACTAGGGTAAGTTACTCTGTTAACGTTAGTGCTGAATGGTTGTCTTCGGTGCGGGATGGTGTTCAAACAATTTTCGTTGCCAAAAATTTTTTCTCGATGTCATGGCTGCCACGATTCACACTTGTGTGCATCCGAAAGACTCAAAAGAAACGGCCTCCGTAATTGGGGACAACATTCTATCAGGAAATATCTTTTTTCCTCATGTAAAACGGGCGACACTACCGCGATCTAATTTCTGACAAGTGATATCACTTTAGTTCGCCTTTTAAGATAAGGGTATTCCAATTGGTTGCTCTTCGCAGGAAAAGGGGTGGTTTTATCTAAGATCTTATAGGCTTTTTCTATTTTTGAGGATTAGAAGGTGTTCTCTTAGCTACGCGTGTTTTTATCATGGTTCTGTAGTATTCTCGCTTCCTGACTTGTCATTTCGCACCAATAATTTCAAACACTTAAGTTTTAGTAGATGAAACAAGCGGAAATAATATGTCAGAGCGCCATTCACCTATTTTTCGTCTTCGATGTATGAGCTCTAGTCAGATAGAGTAGTATCATAATATGCAGACGGTAAGCAGTAGAAAATAGAGGATTGGTCATTTCGAAAACTGTCGCATTATGATATGATGAATCAACTTTGAATTATTGTTCAAAAACAATTTCATAAATAGAAAATATTTTCTTGGAGTTAGTGTTGTAGCAGCCGATGTTGATCCTCCCTTAAATCATTCCAAAAATGTGGGAGTTTTCCACACGCTGAGTAGTTCTTTTCGAAACATACTTAAAATCATGTGCACATGAATAGACGACTAATTGAATTTATTATGATATCGAGTCATCCCATAGTAAGTATCTATGGTAGTTATGTTTGCCTTCCAATAGAAATAGAAGATGTCATGATGATGGCACGGCAGATCGGTAACGGTTACTGCTCTAAAGAAGATCAGATTAAATATGATTGTGACGAAGATGTTTTCATTGTATACCGTCCAACAGTATATAAGTAATCTTAGGAAACTTGTGGGTATTCAGTAGTAAGATCAGGGACCTTTTGTAGATGATTTAATTTGGAGTTAAAATATTGGAAATGCATTGAGGAAGAGGAGATTTAATTTGTGTTCTATGTAGAAAGGTTTATTGGCACCTGCTTCAAATGAATCTTTTTTCATTTGACGAGAGCTTAAATTGCAATTGCAATGCATGGATGATTAGAGTTTCCTATGAATTCCCTTAACGATGCATTGAAGTTTACAACAGTAAATTGAAGTCCATTATTATTACCTTATTGAATGATACTTATTTAAATATATCTGGATTATATCCCATCATTGAGCTCACCATAGTAAAATTATAGTTTTTTTTCGGTCAATTTGAGCTAATCATGCCTTTCAAAATGGTAAAATAAAATCGAAATCTAGACCAATGTTGACTACTTGCTGATTTAAAACCTATTATTTGTTTGATACAATCCGATGTAACTCAAAGGACCCTCTACTCTACGTCTATTTTTCTTCGTTGAAAACTTATCCACTTCTCCACTACACACTTTTAATATGGCTAATATCTAGTCCTGCCCCCATGTACTCGAGGAAGGAGAACAGACTAGAATCTGCAAGGGATTCATCTGGAATGGATTTTACATGAAGGCTTACTGAAGAAGCCATGGTAGCCATGGCAGCCGCAGTGGTCCTCTGAAAGCATATGCTCCAGGTGAATTCTTGTAGGATGTGGATGAACTGTCGATCTGGTTTTTCATTATTAGTCCCATTGTGCGAATTGCATGGTGGCTGCGACGAGTTTCGCCTTACAAGTCGAGCGCCGCATCCCTCAATTATGGCAAAGATGTTAGATAGGTCTAGTGTTCACTGAACTGAGCCTGAGCAATATAAACTAGTACAATCCATGTCCAAAGATATAATGTTAAACCATAGGTACCTTCCATACTGGTGAACTTTATCTTGTAATGGTATCTAATTTTTTGCAAATATGCATATTTCGGGGGCTACTTGTAGCCTTCCTAAGTGTTTCAGTCTGAAAACCCAAGCACTGAACCACTGAACCATCATCTACATAACCGACCAGGCGTGAATCTTCTGGCATGTCGAGTTTGAGTAGACTATCAAAGGAAGCGTTTCTGAGGTCCGGCCTTGGGTTGGATCCCTGTGCTACTCCCGACCTGACCTCCATCCTCCTCTGACCCTCTAGCATTTCATAGAGCAAGGAGCGATTCCTTTGATAGTCCCTCATTATCTGTGTGAGATAGTTCGTCACGTGGAAAGTATTGTATAGCGTGCCTAAAATATCTTTCTACCTTTCGAAATTAAAGGCCTTTCTGAAGTCAAGCGTTTCGAAGAGCTCCACCTGTTGAGTTTGGCGGCTATGGGCTTCCGCTTGTCGAACGGCATTAACGGCTTGTATGCCAGCATCAAATGGGGATCTCCCTGCTTTAAAACCAAACTGCTGTGGAGATAAGTTTCCGGCAGCGCGTACCGCTTGAGGGTGGCGCACATCGAGAGTGTATGGCCGCCACTTCAAAAGGCAATGTGATGCTCGCTTGCCGAGAAGTCTTCCAGAAGTCGCTACAAGTCCAGCAGCGACACCGGTGATTCCGACGCGGAGGTTACGTCTCTGGAGTCCGGGAGAGGCATGACCCATTCAAGTGTCCTGGCATTGAAGTCACCCTCGACTAGTATCCGCCCTTCCGTGACCACGATCCTCGAAAGCATCAAGTCTGCGCCGAAAGTCCGGTATCGTCTTATTCGGCGTTAGATACACATTGAAAAACGTTCTCCCTAACACCGAATCCAGACAAACCCGTCCCTTAGGAGAGTGCCGCCCCTAACCTAGATGGCAGCGGTACTTCTTATATCAGGGTGCCATGAAACTGGGTCTTTGTTTCGGTATTGCTCACTGATAAGCACTAAACCAGCTTTGTTTCCGCAGCAAACTGCGCTAGCGAATCATTTTGATCACGTCCTAGCTCTTTCCAGTTCTACTTTGAAGACTGGAAACCGCCATTCGGCGTTAGATACACATTAAAAAACGTTATCCCCAACACCGAATCCTGACAAAGTCGTTCCTAAGAAGAGTGCCGCCCCGAACCTAGATGGCAGCAGTACCTCTTACATCAGGGTGCTATAAAACTGGGTCCTTGTTTCGGAACTGCTCACTAATAAGCATTAAATCAGCTTTAGTTTCCGCAGCGAACTGCGTTAGCGAATCATTTTGACCGCGTCCTAGCTCTTTCCAGTTCTGCTCTGACTGGAAACCGCCCCCACTCCGCAGTGTGCACAATGTTGCTTTTGTTTTCGTTGTAGGTGTTCGCTATATGGAATGCCTGACTGCATTTGCGGCATATTGCCCTCTGTCAGATCCCCGACAGGTTACTGACAAGTGCCCATAATCCTAACATCTATAACATTTGGTTGGGGCGGCCCAGATTCGTATCCTACACACTACCCAACCAATTCTGAGCTTTCCTCTGTTTAGAAGCTTCCTCGCATATTGCTCCGCAACTTCCACCACAGCGAGTTTTTTGGCTTCGGGAGTTGGTAGAGGTGGTACCAATCCGGACATTGATTACCTCCGGATATTCGCGTTTGATTATCTCTTCTATCTGGTTCTTTTCTGTGAAGCAGTCAAGGTCTCGGATTTCCATAGAAAACATGGGTTCCAGGATCGAAGGCAAAGTTGCAAAGCCCTTGATTGCTTCACAGAACGTAACTTTGTTTGTTGCCATCGGGCCTAGTTCGACTTGGTCACCACCAGCCTTCGTTTAACAAATGGAAGACAGTTCTGCTCCGTTATCTTCGGGTTTGATCGGGTTCGGATTTCACTAAGGGCTACCGCGAAATCGTGCATTCCGTCGGTTTTGTATGCAGGGCTGGCGGTCTAGTCCTCCTTGGTCTCCCCACGTTTTCTTTCGGTAGTCCGTCCTTCGTGTCCGCCTTAATTTTAGGCAGAGGTTTTTCGGATGACGTGCGTGGTGTTGTCTCTTGTCCTTCTTCGCCTTCTTTTGAGCTCTGGAAGGTGCCTGAGTGAGGTCTCCTTATGATGCCTCTTCTTCCTTTCGTTTTTTCCCAAGTTCGCTCTGCAAGGGGTTGTCTTCCGTTTGACGATCGCACTGTTCTCATAGGGAGGTGCGGTTGTTTCTTCTCTCCACGACTTTTCTCTTACTCTTCATGTCCGCTTATAATATGAAATTCTGTCCAGGAGCTCCGCCAGCTCCACGAGCCGGTTTTCATTCCTTTGCTGACGTTTTCTCTGGAGAAACGTCGCAGATAGCGTGCGCTTCACAACTAGCGCGCATTTCTTAAAAAGCCTTTCCTCTTCAACTTTCGGCAAAGTAATCGGCAGCGCTCCCACTCGGCTTATATTCGAGACCATTTGGTTAGTTTCAGCAGTTTCTTCTTCTCTGTTTGCCCATCCCGATGTCTCGTCGAGTATTTCAACCTTCGCTGCTTCCTTCGCTGGGCGCTGGCGCGAGTGATGCAATAGTTAGGAAAAGGTATACCCTCGGGGACAAAGTCCCTACCCCGGTTCCCTGAGGCCTAACTTACGATTAGATCCGGAAACTCACGGCCGGATTTGTGTTTCCTTGGAGCAACGAGGTCTACTAATACCGGTTCAATGCACCCTTTCCGACTTGGGTCCCGAAGAGGCTGGCTCCTGATGCACGCCACAATTACTACCTCGGCACAGCTAGGGTCACATCACCCCATCGATGCCGACAAGGAGTTTTCGGCAGCTCCGGGGACTCCCAGTGTGTCTGGGCGTGCATCGGTCGTTAGCAGTTTGCTCTTCACCGAGAAATTTTCTCGAGGCTACTAACTAGGTCGCAGGTATTTTGCCAGCTAGGGGGTCAGAGTTACACCTCCCGTGTCATAAGCGACCTATTAAGGACCGTTGACGACCCCTGTGGGAGCGGTAAAGTAGAAGCAACTAAAAGAAGTAGTCAAAATGGTTCGAGCCCATTACTAAAAACAGACTGAGGGGATTTCAATGTGCGAAGCCAAGCTCCAGAGGGTAGGCCATGTATATATAATATTTTCTACTCCCGCCTACTCTAAAATAGTTGCAAAATCCTGAAATTGGTTGGATGTAGTGTTCTACGCAAGTTACATATTGTTCCGCTTCCGAAATTGGAAGATGTATCGCTCGACTGAGAAGAACGCAGATTAGGAATTAGGAAGGCCAAGGACCGACTGTGCACTGTAGCTCCTACAAGCCTTTTGGATGCATTTCAAAATTCCAAATAATATGTCTTAGCCTAAAATTGGAGCAAACAACATTTAAAGTTGAAAAGCTGCACTTCTGTGCGCTACCTCTGCCTCTAATGGACATTGTGCGCTTACTCGAGCAAAACCTCAAAATCTCGGGATCAGTCTTTTATTAATTTATTAATTTACATTCGTGATGTATTAGGTGATTTACAATTGCATCCATGCTCGTACACTAGAGCCACATGGGATACTTTAACAGCGCTTAGGTGAAATTAATTGAAAAATGCCAATTACTCGGCATGAATTATTATTTGTGCATGTGTCAGCCCAGCAAGGCTCGGCTCCAACACAGCTAGCTCGCTAGCGTGCAGGTGTTTAGTGGAATTGCACCGCCTTATATCAAAGCGCCTTCGAAACTGGGCCTGTATCTTGGCCTTAGGATTGCGTGCTTAGGCAAATGGCTAAGGCCTGGTAATCAGAGGTGAATAGGAGCACAGGGGAAAGTATCACGACGAGTATCTCGAAGACGTTGAAGAGCTACAATGTGGATACGAAGAAAGCAAAAAGGCGAGGAGGTGACGCTAATGACATACAGGAAAGTTTATTTGATGATTAACGGATTTTATTGACCGTTCAAATTGTCGATACCATTAATATATGTACATATATATCGATGCGTGTTAGTACTCAAAGAAGAACTCCTGTTTCGATTTCTGCGCATTCCGATATAGTGAAAAAATGGGTTGAAATCTCGACCCAGGCATCCTAGCTCAAGAGGATGTCTAGAAGCTTCAGTAGAATCGGCACATGTCGCGGAACGAACCGCCAGACTCAATATTCTCCATAAAAAGCATGATGTCGCAGCAACCACCTTCCCATGCGTGACACCTGTAGGAAATCACGCTACGTTCAAATCCAAACTGACTACCGAACAGCAATTTGTCATGTTTTCAATTGTAAGGAATGACAGCGAATGAACCAATAATTAACATACAAAATTCCCCCGGCAGAACAATGCGACAACCACATCCGCATCCATACCAAGCGGACTAATTTGCAAAAATTTGCATTCGTGATCCCAGCATTTGAGCGCATTTCGGATCAAATCTTGCATATGGAATGCAAGAAGTGTTAGGAGGCTAACTCTAAATAATGTCGGCGGCAACCTGCAAGCGAATCGAACACTATTTCAACATTACTGCATGAGTAATCCGAACTGACCATGGCGCTATTATTGTGGTCATATCTGCACACGGAACAGACAATACAGAGGCGGAACAGTTGAGCTGGCTGTCGCTAGTGGACCGAACAAAAGGATTTCCCATATTCGGAGTAGCTTCCAGATTGCTGGAAAATTTGTTGACTGGTGGTTATGTAGTCCGGCTTGATTATATTTATCGAGTTGCATATACTCAAGGAAGTGATACAAACTATCTGAAATTCATCGCATTCAATGGCCCTCCCTCCTCATTCAATCAACTATTGGTTCCTCCATCCGTAGAAAACCATTCATCTATCTTGACTTCTTTCAAAGGCATAGGGCCTACCTCCGCTACTGTTCGCAACCACCGTAACAGGGAGCACGGTTTACACTTTCAGGTAGCCTTTTTTGTAGACCGCGCCCAAATATCTTACGAATTGCTTTCAGTTAATGAAACCAAAACCATCCAGGTGGTGAGAGGAATTGGTAGTTACAATCAACATTGTCCCGCAAAATCTTGTACCATTTGTTATACGTCCAAACCTGGTCGTCTGAATTTCTTGACCAAAGCACTTACACCGGCATGATCTGAGCAATGGTTTGTTTGAAAACTGCAATTGCGACTGCATCTTACGTGGTGCCTTTGGTGCAGGCTGAATTTGAATTTAGATAACGTACAGCGATATGAGCTACTAAGATGATCAAAATTATGCAAGGGTTAGGAGAGTATTTTATGCAAGAAAGTGAACGGAAGTCGAATTTCAACTGATCCTGAATTTAATCGTAGTTGCATAAGGGACACTTCCCATATAACGAAATTAAGTATCTTCACTCAGGAATGATTGCGTACCCTAGTATGACCTACTAACTAAATGGCAACCATAAAAGTAAGCTGGATAACTTAAAGCAGTGGGAGTTCGAAGAAGGTAGGGTTTCGATGAGCGGGCCTTAAATGCTACACTTTCTCGGATAGGACTACATACGGGATTTTAGTAGAATTTTTATCTCATTACACATATCTCCTTGAATCGCCTTTGATACACAACTGTCCTTAATCCGTAACCCTTGAAACTCCTTGATCATGACGTGAAGTATAACCTCCACTACAGGTGAAATTTCTGGGGTGGATTCTATTTCCAGTACCCTAAGGCTGCGCTAAATGCTGTAAAAACTAAGTTGCATTAAGCGAACTCCTCTCGGCACTCAAATTCAATTTGCCATCTTCCCAGAAAAGCCGACCCTTGCACGTGATGGTTAAGCATATGACATAATCCTAAAATTTATTTTTCGTTTTTCTTCTATTTTCAATTCATTTCCAAAGGTAATGAACGTCGCTTCGCAGTTAAGAAATCAGAAATTATGTCATTCGCCGTAGATTTCGTGGAGAAACTACGAGGAAAGTGTCTTCAATGGAAAGGCCATGTTGTTTACTTATCATCACTCCTATCTGAATTTCTTCATCATCGTAGTAACCCTACTGTTAATCCCTTCATTAATGCCTATCTTTTTCTAGAGACTGTCCCTGAAATCAGTGATTATAATGCCATAATACACAACAATAAACATCCAGACATAGCCATCCATCCCGCCCATGTTAGTTCCTAATTTGCAGAAGGCGAACTAGAAACTCAAGAATCAGATCCTTAAATCCAAGCTTGATCCACCCCTGCTTCTATCAAACAACATGGTATCAAACGATGCCAGTATCCTGAAGTAATTCAAGAACTATGCAACGAACTGATTCCGACCTGCCTCCTCGCGTACCGCAATCCCATTTCACTTCCCGATAATATGCTTAACCATATCAACTACCAAAAGACCCTCAACTGGGGACTATTTAGAAATAATTAGTCTCCGGAGTTACCTTACAATGTTAACAGATTGATTCGTCAACAAATTTTAGCCCTCTATACCGGCTCGCTACACAAATGCCTCTCTAATATCATATAAAGCAGAACCCTGGGGCGATCAGGAAAAACCAGAAAAACTTGTCACCACCTGGGCAAAACAACTCAGTAAACCGCCATCCTACCTCAAAACATTCCCCCGCTCGAAAAAGAAAACATCCTAGAAAACCATTTCCTCCAAGCCCACCAATGGACCTTACACATTCAAGACCACAGTTTCCAAACCGAGGTTAGCAAAGCAATTTCCCGACTCCAATCGATTCTATCCTTCTGCCGCACCCAACCCTCAGAATACCTCTTCACCCATCCTTTCAACCACCTGACTCACTGAATGAACATCCCACCAATCGTTATATCCTGACAAAATCCCATCTATAGTACTGTAAAGGTGTGCTCCAAGCATTTTCACTTCCCTAAACAAGGGAAAACCCCTTAATTCTGATATCTACACGCCTATCTCTATCTTATCTTCCTCCTCTAAGATCTTCGAGCAGATAATTAAGTTTATTATTGACGAGCACTGTGACTCCAATTCCGCCCTTCCCGATTTCAGGTTCACCAATCGACCTAAACGCTTGTCCTTAAAATGGACATTCTTCTCGGAATAAATCGAAAGACTCCAACATTGGCCTGTCTCCTAGACATTAGAAAAGCTTTCGACCCTCCTATGCGGTGCCGTTTGTAAGCTTTTTGAAATCTTTAACTTCCGCTCGCACCTCTGCAAGCTAATCCTTAGCATCATTGACAGGCAAAAATCCCAAGTCAATATTCAACAACACCTTTCATCCCCATACATATGCCCAGCAGGTATCCCTCAATTTGGAAGAACTTTACCGATACTTTACCGTTTGAAATTTTTCCTTAATGCGCAGAATTGTGAAACAATTATGCCCCGCCGCAACATGATATCGAAAATGAGAAAAAATATCGCCGTCCTTCTGCTGAAAATCTATGATCCCCACTGTGAATGATGTCACCTGCCTAGGGGATAACAATGGACACTCGCATTTCCCACATATCCCATACTTCAATGGCACTGAACCGTGCAAAGGGTTTCTGCGAATCCCACCACACTATCCTAAAATACAGCGCTCCACCGCCCCTGAAAATAAGGCTATTCTGCTACAAAACAGCTGATCAGACCACTCCTCATTTTCAACTTCATCTCTTGGTCCGGTTATTCTGCGTCCCAGATAGAAAGGCTCCGTTGGAGCCCCATCCACAGAAGGCAGTAACTAATTATTTGACATGTCAGTGTCCTCAATGTTTTAGAGAAGTAGAAAAGCAAATCAAGGCCAATTGATCTCGCTACTGAACGAGACGAGGGATTCAGGAGTGTAAACTGCTCCCTACCCGTTTTCACCCTTCTCCCAGACCATTACAGAACACTACGGAAAAATTTAGTCAGCGTTGCGCTGGCTTGGGATTATTACCCTCAGACTCAGGTACAGGTACCGTGCAGTATTTCCCTCTAGATATAGAACCACTTATTTTAGACCGGTGTTCCTTACCTAGAATGTAAGGAACTGCCATTCATTTTGGATCATTCTTTCATAAGGAGGATCTCCAGCATAAAGTCGGAGTTAGAAACCTTTCAATTACTTGAAAACGTTCCCGGTTTGAATGATGATGATCTCATTATTCTAAATATCCAAATTTCAAGTCAAGTTGTTCGGTTACCATCGCTAGCATGCTGAATTTGAAAATCCTCGAATCCAGACTGTCGCTGTTTCTACGTCTGCAAGGACAAAGACTATCTACCATTGCAAGCTAGTCCAATCCCTGTGCCTTCAAAACCACAGGATTCCCATGGACGACTGCATGGTTATCAAGCAGGAAGAACTCCAGACAAACAGCCAAACTTTTCTGGCCGGTATAAACGAGAGTGCCTGGAGGCAGCGGAAAAGGTAGACTGGGGCTCGGAATGAAGAACGGAAAGGAAAGGACGACGACCTGTATCCAATCAACATCACTAACGAGTTGTTGGAGGACGGGGACTGATGGACTCCAATGGAGACTGATGGACTCCCCACACATGCATGCGGAGGGTAACGCAAATAAATCTGCAGCACTCGAAGCGCGCCTCGGTTAATCTGCTTGTCTCTGGGATGGTGTAGTGATACTTTGCACAGCGTCTGCAAAGGACACGGCCGCACTTGTCAAAGTCGGGTTGTTAATAGGATGCTTGACGCTCGAGTGGTCGCCACAACGAGGCCTGGACAGTTTTGGTAGTTTGCAGGGTGTTCGTTGGAGCATTAACCTGGACCCTAAACTTAGTTACACTTGACGCAGCGGTAAGTTAGGCGGCAAGTTCGAAGCGAACAATAATATGCTCAGTGGCTTTAATATTTTTTATACGTTCTCTGAAGAACGTCGTGATCATCCGGAGGTCTAACTGGATATTTATCGTCTTTGTCCAAGCCGTGACGAATGGTTTAACGTTGAAAACGCTGAACACTCCCTACGCCTCTAGTTCTTCAGCGATTTCTTGAGCTGAAGAAGTGGAATCAAGGCCTCGGAGGATAAGACTGATTGTCATTTTTCATTGAACTTCTCCTTTTTCTCCGGGAAAGCCAGCATGATTAACGTCAACGTAATAACATCGATGACAAAATGCAATCCTACCGGACTCCGCTTTCGACCCCGATGTCATCTGTCACCGTATGTCGCTCTGATAATAGCCAGGTGCACTCACTGCTCATCAGGTGGTAGGTGAAGCGTAACTGTTCCAAAATGATTAATGTGGTCAATGCAGGAGGATCCGGAGCGGAAGCCAGGTTAGTTTTTCTTGATCAATATTGACCTTGATGCGTTTCGTCGGCTTTATTATTATTATTATCTTTACAACATCAGGGATCACGCAGATACCGCTCCAATTGTTACACACAAAACAGTTGCCCGTCTTTGGAATTTTAAAGATCATCCCTTTCTTCCATTCTGTGGGAATGATCCCAGATTTTTAAGATTCTGCTCGGAGGAACGATCCGTATCCCCAAGTGGCGGAAGTTCACCATATGTGACACTGTTAAGAATTGTGTTGAAGTGTTCTTTTCTTCTCTTGAGCTACTCGGCATCGAGGATGACAGTCGACTGTTAACGTCCTTCATAGGACGTTTTTGGACCTTATTCAAGTTCTCTCTTCATCTCTCCCTCTCTCTCTCTCTCTGCATCTTTTTCCGCTTCCTTGACCAGTGCAATAACAAATTCAACTTTGTCACAGCGTACGCTGAACTTCTCGGAATTTCACTCGGTATGGGAGTTCAAGGGCGTCACACTCACCATGACTAGGAATGGTCAACAGAGCTTTCAATTCCTTCCGTTAATCTATCCGCTTCCACTATTCCGTAAGCAGCCAGATGTCACCCCGAACTTGGTCGACGACCTGTTAAGAAAAGAGCATTTTTGATTGCAACCCGATTTTCACCGATATTATGAGGCAGGTTACTCAGTATATCTGCCATTTGATCAGCAAGATAGTTCTCCCACGTTGGTACATAGTACTGCACAATTGGAATGCTCTTTAACCTGGGCCAAAATCAGACCATCATAAACAACCTGACACCGGATTCGCGTCTCCGGGCCAAGCTGTCAAGTTGATATCAAATTCTGGCATAAGCTGGAAGGTATACTGAGGACACTTGATACCTTCCAGAAACTAATCATAAGTCGTTCTCAATAGCCAAAAGTCTTCAACGGGTATCAGTTCCTATCCGGACGTTGTTGAGGTTCAGTACCAGTGAAATTTAGAAATTTGCTTCTTACCTAAGCATTTCTATCCCTATTAGTCACTTTTTAAGACAAGCAGGGAATCCTTTCAGTGTATTCTTAAGCCCCAACTAGCAGAGCCGCCCAGGAAGCGTGGAACAAACTTAAGAATCATAAGTCGATGAGAGACGATATCATTTTATAGCAGTATTGGTTAAATATGGCCAATTTTCCCCAAGCAGTTCATAAATTTATTCTCAAAGTTTGAGGCACCAAATCGAAATTTGATGATTGCAATTATCTCCCCCATATATAGGAAACGATATCTAACTCAGCGTAGCAGTTATAGCAGGATCTACTTGCAGAGCGCCGCCAATAAGATGCCTTATCTTCCTGATAGTCCTATAAGCCATACCAAAGAATTTTCGTTCCAGGAAAAAAACAACAGATTGACAATTTTTCCTGTCTAGGGTCAAAAATAAAAACTAATAAAAATTATCAGAAAATCCGCGCACGATTGTTGGCACCCAGCAGAGCCTATTTCACCTTATAGAAATCACTCAGCTCTGAACGTTTGACCCTTGGTAAAAGCTCTTACTATAGAAGACAAGCAAGTTCTCAAGAGGTAGGCAGGTAGGTATCATTGACTGCTCGGAGGAGCCTCATTAGAATTGTGGTGCGCCATTTTGATGTCCCAAACTTCTAAGACCATGACTGTTATGATAAGAGCAGGAAGGCAGAGTTCAGCTGGCTCTGATCTTTTGAACCGACCCGTAGCATTCATGAAGGAAAGCAGGTTTCCCACCCTGAAGCTAGAAATCTCTCTGAGGTCCCCAAAGAATGTCTTACCTAGTTTCCGTAGCGTGACTCTAGCTAGAGCTGGAGGGAGGAAGCGCCTGAGGGTTTCTCCCTCTTCTCTACGAATCTGACCATCTGAGATTCGCGTCTGCTAAATAGTGCGTATAGACTGCCCTTGACAATCTCTAGCGGGGCCTACTTTGCTCAAGAGAATAGCCCCGTCTAGCGAGTCCGTTAGGTCGCTCATTCCCTTCTATTCTTCTCTCATTTCCCTCTACATTCGTATCGGGAACCCTGAGGAGAATGACTTTGAGCGTGCCGCCCCGACCACTCACGGCGTTTCTTCTGCACTGCCCCACCAGCATGGAAGATATCCCCATTGAGTGTCGAATGCTGACTCGACTCAGATATACTGTGAGTATCCCAGGACCCTCTTGCACCAACTCCAAAGGCCATCTTTGACACGTTGGTGAAGAATACCGTCATAGAATTGCAACACCCCACCAGCCTTCCACTCTGCCCTGGCTTTATGGATTTATGCCGAGTCCGTATCATGCTCCCCACAGACACACCTTTCCCATGCTCTTTCCATTATGTCACTCATAATGAATAGAAACATCCCTGACCCCAATATCACCATATTTGTGGGTGTAGCAGATCTTGAAGGTCTCCTGGGCAGCTTCATGGACACAAATTCATTCCACCGAAGTGACAATGTTTTCTTGCTGTATTTATCTAGGCGAGATTCTAAAGGCGACGTCGAATAGCTTTTCCTGGGCCCCGATCTTTGATTCCAGTTCGCCTGTCGTGTCAATCTTACCAACTCACGAACCAAAGAGTTTGTTTTTAATAACTTGATCTAACTTCCTCAAGTCGATCCTTCTCAGGTGGATACCTCTGAGACGAAATCTTGACTGAAAAGTATCCAACTGTGATCTGAAATTGACCTCTGGTTAAGCACTTTCCAGTCCTCCACCCTAAAAATCCCTTTGACGATTAGTAGGGTGATAGCAAGGACTTCCTCTCAATTGCTCGCAATTATCTGAACTGGGAAAATGGAAGGTGGTCGGTCGCCCCAGATCTAGGGCTCCTATTTTAGTGCGACTCCCCAAAAGAGGAATATCAGCAGATTAACTGGGACCCGCTTCGAGTGCTACACATTTCTTACCACCATCATCAGTTTGTGTAGAACTTTCGTCAGTCTCCATACAGCAACTCTTTGTCTGCGTCGACTGCATGCAGGTGGTCTGCGTTCTTAACTCCGAACCGCATTTTGCAATATGCCTTTTCCAGTGCCTCGAGGCAATATCTATGTATACGGAGCAGAAAAAGTTGGTTTTTCACCTGTCGTTCCTCCTCCATGGTAACCATGGTAACCATTCCGTTCGCCCATGGAAATTCTGGGGGTTTGAAGGCGCAGGGATTGAACGAGCTTATCCTAGTTCATGTAGATCTTCTGCAGCCAAACGTAAGCGACCTGTCTTCCGAGGATCTTGTCATAGGGAATGATTTTGAGCTTTATGCGCTTCCAGGCGTCGCTGATCTTAGCCATGCACGAAGCGAGTAAGTCCCTGGAGAATTGGTGCCTGCATGCTATAACGCGGAACCTAACTGAGAAGAATCAAAACCGGAGATGAATCCCCTGTGTTCGCCTTTGTCATGCAGGAGATGCTCCATGGCAATCTCTGCCAGCGTGGCCTCAAAGCTTGCCACATCCGGCGCCAGTTCGCTACACGTAAGTGACTCCTGGTTACGTCGCTAAAAAGTTTAGCAGTTCGCGGCTGTTTGGCCAGATGGTGCTGCTTATCTGTTTCCAGAAGTTGCTTGGCGTCCAAGTCCTCGCACACTCTACCCCGCTTGTGTTGTTGTTTGACCTGATCTTAAAATCGGTTGTATTGAAAGACGGTGCGCTTTATCTTCTCCCAGGCGTTTGCTGTTATATTCTTTAACAGTCGACTGGTATTTAATGAGGTCCTTTTCATCTCGCTCGTAGGCAGGACGGTATGGATGACTCTAGTGGACTTCCGCTTCCAAGCCGTTCCCGGTGACCGACATTCTTGTCAACTGTTGCTTTGGGGGGTGGGGGGAGGTGGGCCCGATGTCGATTGTTCCGGGTTTGGAAGTACTATGACTGATACTAGTTTCGCCCAGCTCGACGGCAGTGTATTCCAAGCTAGAAACTGGTAGTTTATTTGTTGTCTCGCTCCCGGAGGTCCTTGCAGTTGGTTTCGTCACCACTGTGCTACCGCTGGCACCGATTGTACTGTCTCCTGGCTGGATGCCAGCAGCTCGCCCGATGGTGATGCGCCTGGCATTACCGGCTTTCCTTCAATCATTTTTATTTTTTGTTGAGTCCTCGTCTTGGTCCGATGATCAGTTCTGGAGATAAGGGTCTTATTTGAAACTGACGGTGCCCAGGGTATTCAAAGTTTGCTTATAAAAGACCAGGCCCGTTGGGGCCTGACTAGCAGGCAAACAGATTCTCGTTCAGTTTGATGAGCCTACTCCCAGCCCGGCTTTACACTCCCTTGGGTCTACCGAGGTCGGTTTTCAGCGGCCATCGCGAGGGAAATGACCCTGAGATCAATGAAAAACAATACGAAAGAGCAAAAACCTGCTAGTGATGGCTCAGATGGGAGTCGACAACTCCGGAAGGAAATATGTTCAATACGCAGAGGCTTCCCTCTAGAATCCTCGCGCTTAACATTTTTCATGCCTACATCTTAGATTGGATTAGCTAATTCTTAAATCCATTCTAATAACTGAACTTCAAACCTTTCTTTATTCTACGTTTTCGTTCCAATCAATATTGTTAAGCTCTTGCAAGTATCTTTAAACTTATTACTAATCGACATTTTGAGTCCGCCGAAACGTACCTTTTTCAAAATGCGCTTGCAGTTGGGCTTAGGAAAAGGTCCCAAGTGAGCTGCAATCGTCGCAGGGAGGCTAACCTAAGTGGTAAATGCTCGACTGTAGCGAAGTTGGTAATGTGCAGCACGCGCGAAATTCGTGACAAGGCGTACGTCCGCCAATAAATCTTCACTCAGATATTTAAATATGGTCCAGTGTATCTAAGGCGTTTGTTCGATTGCACTACCATTCTTTCAACAGAATGACAAGCCAAGGGTGCGAGTATGTTGGAGGCTATGATCGCAGGTGGACGCAGTGGTTGAGGCTAGTCGCTGTCCTATGGTAGTCTTGGATGGGCCGCAATCCAGGTTTAGATTGCATCATCAGTCGTGTTGCGAGGAAATAGATAATATAAATTGCCTGGTCAATATTACAATCAACAATTTACATACTGGGCAAATTTACTGCACCAACTGCATCACATCTCTGAAGCAATTTTTCTGAGCGATAATTCTTCCTTCCCAGCTCCGCATAAGCAGATCCTTAGACTTGTCTCCTGAGTGATTGAAGTATTTTAGGTGTTCAACCGTACACCACAGTTTGTACACATGCTGTGAGTGGCCAAATACGAGTGCACCAACATTGCATTTCTGAGGTACCTTGATATTAAGTGTATCTGATATTGGCCAAGGTGTTAATTGGACTAGATAGTAAATGTCTTCCCATTTGGGGATGCCGATGGCAAAGCCGCCGACGTATTGAGTTCGAATCCAATCGTGATTGCATAACTTATCGGAACATATCATAAGACCCTTCTCGACATGGGTGCTGAGAAGCCGTGCGCCAATTTTGAAATTATTTTATTATCGCTATTATTTCCATATAGCGGGTAATGATGCGACGAACTTTACGACGCGCATAGGCCACGATACGTTGACGGGGTGTAATACGCCATAACTCTTCTGCATGTCAGCCGAGGTTAAACTGAAGATATTTCGCTGCAAGACTTCTGTTGACTTCTGATCGATACGGAAATTTCTTAACAATCCTATCTGTCCATCTTGTGTTCTTGAGACTCACGAAACACGACTCGAGCGTACTTAGCGTACTGCTGATTGCAAATCTTAGTTAACCCCTCGCCTCGACGGTGGAGTCCTTTGCATGAATAGCTCCAGTTGGCAATGATGTTAATTTACCCTAAAGATACTTCCAAATGCACATGTACTCAGCCATAACGGATAACCAGATTCCTGCATTGAGAACTGAAGGGATTGTAAGGAGTACCAGAGGCTCGCTTTTGCTTAAAATCAAAGAAGGCAGTTAGTGTGGAAGCTCCAAACAGAGGGTTAAGTTGGAGCCTCCGGGGGCTGCACGAGGCACGGACTGAATGAAGCGCATTATATCGATTGCAAAATCGCCTGGGTGGCACGAGCGGATCAGCTTCAAATAGCGGGCTGACTAGCTGGGCTCACTTACGATCTGACTCAATAAATTTTTTGACCAATCTTGCGCTTTCTTGCTTCTTTTTTCGTCTGTCTTCATTCTTCCGAGCCACAATCTTGGCGTCTTAAGGTCCCATGATAAAGTCTTGCAATGCGCCTTGAAATTTTTCTTCTCTCGGTACTTTACGTACAGATTGACTTTGGGATGGTTGAATCTTTCATACTTGGTACATAGTTATTGTGTACAGATCAATAAATTCTTTATTTATAATAAAAAAAGAAGAGAAAAAATGTTTGCTCTACCGACAAATTGATTTGGGTGAAGGTCGAATCAATAGCAGATATTAGATATATTTTTATGCTTCAAATTGAATATTACCCAAGTTAAATTTTTATGGATCGGAATCTAAGTCTGACAGGTTGCAATTATGTAAGATTTCGAAATTGCCGCATGTTCTTTTTTCGGCTTGTTTGTGGTCAACATGGAATTTATTTCCTATTCACGAAACATCGGTTGGGATATCGATTACAGCTCGTTATTTCTGCTATTAGTCAGTGGATAATGACAACCTTGAACAGGCAAAAAAATGCTCCCATTGAACTTCCGGATTGACCAGCTCTTGAGGAGGAATGCATGTATTATGACAAATGAGACTATGTAAAATTAAAGTCACTGATCTGCCTCCTTTTTTGCCATAATATAACGCCTTCTCACTCAAAAAAGCCAGTCCATTACCCCAGCAGGCCATGTTCATCACCATACCAGTCTCCTCTGCAAAATCCCAATTTTTATGGTATGAAACGCCCTATTAGGTAGGAATTCAGGTAACACAAGTAACGTCCACCCAAAACTCGGGAGAAAAGAAACCAGAGAAAAGGCTGCAAGAACGGTTGATCAAGTCAACTGGCCAGCAATCCCCTGAGAAAAAAAGGGCTCAACTCCCAAAAACGTGGAGCAGGTAAGGATGACTCATGTAGCTGTAATTCCGGGAGAGGATGTGGACTCCTCCCTCCCCTGAAGGAAGCCTAGAGAAATGTGGCACCTCGGAAAAAGATAAATGGGAGGAGGTTTTCTTTTGCTTTGTTCGTATACGAAGGTGGAGAATCTTAGAAAGACATGTTCGCCTCAGCTCCGCCGCACAAACGCCGGAGCCATAGCGGGCGTGTGTTGGATTCGCACCCACTAAAACCACCCCCGATCTCTCCAACCCCAGCCCCGTGGAACCACCATTTAGGTATTACTTCGTGGGGTAGGTTTGCCCTTAGGCACTCGTCCTCCTCCTTTCGGTTTTGCTTCTTCTTTGCTCCTTCAGAAACTCCTCCTGTATTTTCACGATTGCGGAGCAAACCGTAAGCCAGTTCTGCTCGGACTTCAGCATCTCAGCAACTAAGTTCTCCGGCTCCTGCCCGGCACTTGGTTTAAGCTCCTCCTCTCTATTGGAAATCTTGGACAGTCAAAAATTACATGCCCAGGATCCTCCGGTATGCCGTCGCATCTAGGACAATTCGGAGAATCATTCAACTCAAAGCGGTGCAGATACTGCCTGTAACAACCACCGTGTCCCCCCCCACCGAGGCACTGGGTAATATGCCATGTTTCCGCTCAAGCCACACCCTAATGTTAGGAATGAGCCTGTGTGTCCACGGACCCTTCGTAGACTGTCCCACCTACGGTGCCAGAGATTATGCGACTCTTACCTTGCCGCATTTCCAACTGTGTACCCCTCCATACGTTTTTCATGGCACAGAACACTCATTTATTTCGCCAGAATGTCGACAGGGATCATAACTGCCCCATCTGATATGGTTCTAAAGGCACTGCAAACCCTCAAAGCCAACAGCCGTAAAACTGAGTTCACCTGCTTCGCCCCTGAGACTTTCCAAGCGCCTCTGCCCACACAGGTGATGAGTAAAGCAGGGTGGAACGCACCACTCCGGCTAGAAGCGACCTGGGACAGTGTAACATTTTTGCATGTGCCGCGGTGGCACTGGCTGCCTTTTGGTATGCATATTCTAGGTGTTCCCTAAAGCTCAACTTGGTGTCAATTATCACCCCCAGGCATTTGATAGATGGCTTTGGTACGACCGTATATCCACCGACTCCCACTTTTACAATGTTATTTTTCCTGCGCTTTGTTATTTAGACCGCATCCATTTTCGCGTCCTCCATGGTCAGCCCGGCTTTTTCTAGCCAGAACTTTACCGCTCTCACTGTTTCCGTTGGGTAGACCTCCATTTTTTCTAGGTGGTTTGCTATAACAACCACAGCTAGATCATCAGCAAAGCAGACTGTCGAAGTTCCATCTGGGACGGCAAGAGTAAGCACCCCATTATAAGTGATGTTCCACAACAGGAGACCAAATACCGATCCATGTGATCTCCCGGTTGTGACAATGTACTCTTTGCGGCCCTCATCCGTCCTGTACCAGAGAGCCCTGTCTAAGAGATAGTTTTCCACCAAATTCGGTAAATACCTGGGGACACCTATGTCAACCAATGCCAATTTAATTCTGTTCCAGTTGGTAGAGTAGAATGAGTTTTTGACATCCAGTACCAACACAGCACAGCAGCCGCCAGAAATCAGTGCGCTTTATGCCTGACTCTTAAAGCGAAAACGCATGAAACCAAACTGACATGCCGACAAACCATTGCTGGCTTCGACGATGGGTAGGAGTCCGTTGTAGATGACTCTCTTCATAATCTTCCCCATTGTATCTAGCAGCCAAACAGGACGATACGATGCTAGGTTTCCAGGTGGCTTGGCAGGTTTCGGAAGCAAAACCGACTTTTGTTTTTTCATTTGAAGGTGTTGGCGAAAAGGTCGGGCATAGTCTTCACTGCCAGTCTCGAACCCCGGTTAGTGATACCAACCAAACCGGGGGCCTTGTTGTCACCAATTCAACCACATATTCCCCACAGCTCTTCCACGGGTACTGCAGGTATTATGCCCTCATTTAGTTGGACAACCATGTTCTCTCCCCTATTTTCGTGGTGAGGGAACAGAGTGGTAACAATCAATCAAACAGGTCACCTGGGGTGATCTCCGCAGCCTTTTCATGATCACTCTGTAGATTTCGCCACAAGGGTTTATGTCCGCATGGTCATACAGCTGTTTGAAGCAGTTCTTTTTGCTCCTCCAAATTGCTTCTTTTAGGCGCCACGCAGTTGCCTCTGTGCCTTATCCCGACCGTCGCCACTGGGCTTCCTCCTGCGTCTCTGCCAAAGCCTCCTTGCCTGAAAACATGCGGCTCGTAAACTTGCGATTTCGTTGTTCCACAAGTAGTTGGGTTGTGTACGAAGGAGCAATCGCCTTCTGGGAATAGTAGTCCCCCTCAAAAACTTTCGCCGTCTAGCAGAGCATAACTTCTGCATTTTGCAAGAACCCTTTTTCGAGCTCCATCTCCCCTTAATTTCCATGCAGATTGCCTGGTGGTCGCTGTGAGTATAGTCTTCACTGACATGCCAAGCGGCTTTATTGGCTTAAGTCGCACTCAGGTTCACTATAGACCCCAGGCTCCTTCCCCGGAAAGTGTACGAGGCCCCAACATTCGCTAGTACCACCTCTAGCTACACGAATGCTTCGAGGAGAACACGTCCCCTCACATTAGTTGTCCGGCTGCCCTACTTAAGAGCCCACGCATTAAATTCTCCTGCAATTATGGTCGGCCAACGTCCTCTTGCATCCAAAACCAGAGCGGCAGGCATCTGATCATACTCTCCATATCTCTCGCATAGCTTCCACCTGTCATCGGCACCGGAACATGCCTTCGCGATATGACCGAAGCCAAGGCATCTAAAACACCGTTTCAGCGACACCTGCTTTCTGAAGCGACATATGACCCAGCCTATTTTAATTCTCCCTGCTGCCAACATTTTAAGTGCTGCCTCCACTGGCAGACTGATGCTGGCAGTTTTGTCCTACCGTAGGCTTTTCGTAGTATCTTTACCGCTGACGCTTCAAGTCCAATGAGGTCGAACTCTTTCTCCAAACCCTCACGAACCTCCTCCTCCGTGATGACTTCATCTATATCCTTGTAGACTATAGTGATATCCGGTCTACTAGAACTGATTTTGGCTTCCTGTCCCATGGACTTTCCAATTTCGCTCAAGAATTTATCCACCGTTGTATCCTTGAACCTCTTGAGCTCCAGCATAAAGTCTGTCTTCACTCTCTTGAGAATGTCAGCGTATGACTCTTCACCACGCTTGGAGATTATGATATCCTCCGGTCGTATCCGAAATTGTGGCTACATGAAATTCCCCTGCAGCTTGAGCAGGCCTTCTTATTTGCTCTATTTTTTTGGGAGTTGAGCCTTTTTTCTCTTAGAGCATTGCTCGCAAGTTGACTCGTTCATTCATTCGCGATGCCTCTTCCACAGTTTCTCCTCTCCCAAGTAAATGCTGAGCGCTTTGGTTTTGGATGCAAGGGGACTTTGGCCGATAATGAAAGCAGGTGAGTTTAATTCGTGGGCTCCTTTTGAATGTGGCAGCTGAACAACGAATGTGAGATGACATGTTTTGTTCGAACCATTCGCGGAGTTAGATGTGATGTTGGCAGAGGAAAGGGCATGTCGTCTATAGTGGACCTGCTCACGTCAGCGACGATTTAGTAAAAAGAGTTGCTTATCAAGTTTGTGAGGACTACACTCACAGTGATCACCAGAAGATCTGCACGAAAATCAAAGGCGAATCGAGAGAATTGGGTAGAATGCCGAGTTCGATAGCGAAAGCTTGCGATGGAAACACGTTCTCTGCCGTGGTTGAGCCCGATATATCGGTTATTGGTACGGCCATAGGAAAAAACACCCAGATCACCCGATGGGTAACGAAAGCATGCATTGCCACTATATCCACGAGGCTATTGTGCTCCAGTAGGGATGCCAACTATTGGTGAACAACGGATTCCCCGGGCAAGGAGGCGTTATCAGAGGCCCATCTGTGATCGCGCCAGAGAACATGGTGTTGACGAAACTCTAATAAAGTGGATCTACGCTATGCTAACGCAGAGATTGTTGTGTGCTGAAGTGGGTTTTGATCGCCACTTAACAACAGAAGCGACGAAAGGCTGCCCTCAAAGAGGTGTGCTATTGCCACTTTTGTGGAGTATGCTAATCAACTTATTTCTATGCCAACTGCAAAGTCTACCAATACATGTTCAAGCTTATGCGGATGACGTGACTGTGCTGGCTGTTGGTCGAGATCTCGGAATGGTGTGTAGAAACACACAACGCGCCATTAATTTGATTGACAGTGGGTTTGTCAGGCATGAACTTTCAGTAAATTCAAATAAAACCACAATGGCACTATTTACAAAAAGGAGGAAACTGAATGGTCTTTGCCTTTCAGAGATGAGGGGTACAACCCTTCAACTTTCCGAAGTGAAATATCTGGGAGTTATTCTAGACAAGAAGCTTCTTTGGAACAGACATGTAGAGGTAAAAATGAAAGGAGCTCTCACAGCTTATGGGCTGTGTAGGCGGACCTTTGCCTCGACATGGGGACGACTTAGGCCTCAGGTAGTAGGAGGTAGGTGGATATATCATGAGGCCAATGTTCGTTTATGCCTCCATAGCGTGATGAATTAAGGTGAAACTGTAAACTAGCCACACTGCAAATAACTGAGTCTGGGTATCACCGGTATCATGAGCACCACATCCGGCGCAATTAACTGCCCTCGGATTTGTTTATTCAGAGCACTGCAATGAGAGCAGCACATAGACTTATTCGATTGGATCTATAGGAAAATAGTGAACGTGGGGGGCACAAAGTATTGGAAGAATCATTGGGAGAACTGAATCTAGTTTTTGCAATGCCTTCCGATTTTCGGATCTCCATACATCTGTTTGGTAGAAGATATGATGTTATTTTGAATCGCAGAGAAAACTGGGACAAGCCGGATGAATGCGTGTCAGGATATACTAACGTTTTTTACACCGATGGCTTAAAAACAGAAAATGGTTCTGGAGCAGGAGTCTATCTCTCGAATTAAAGCGAGAAGTGGGCTTTTCCCGTGGGACAACATTCAACGGTCTTTCAGGCTGAAGTGTATGCGGTCCTAAGGGCTGCAACCTGGATGATTGACGAGCGGTTGTAGGGCAGGCGCATCGCAATCTGTAGTGATAGGCAAGCTGCATTGAGGGCGTTGAGTAGTACTTTGATCACTTGAAAAATCGTTCAGGAATTGGGAAACCGATTTGAATTATGTTTCTAGATTCAATACTCTGGGTACCTGGCCATTGTGGTGTGGAGGAAAATAAAGCCTCGGATGCCTTAGCAAAACAGGCTTCAACTTTCCCCATGTCCAGACCGGAACCAGCAATTAGGGTGTCGATAGCGATGGTGCTATCAAAAACAGAGAACAAGCTTCCCATAATGACAGGTCACGAAGCCTTAATGCTGCTAAACACACCACGGAACATTTTCTACGTGAGTGCCAACGGATAGCAAAACATCCACTAACGGAAATTCTGCGATACATAAACGAATCCGGAATATTCCGTTAGACAGGGGAGTCGAGTACAATGGACCACTAAGATCTGAGTGCTCAGAGGCTTTGCCGAACGGGCCGCCAATCTGTAGCGGCTTGAGCAATAACGTTTGTATTCTACTGCTACGTTACTTTGCTGGAGAGAATGTGTTCACATGCTTGGTACATGCTGATGGCAACGCTTATGGCGGTCAATCGCTGAAGGTCGGATCGTTACACCATCTTCCAACAGTTTTTCTATCTCTTGTCGTAGTGAAAAAATCTGATCTGCTGCTGATTTGCCTGGAGTAGAGCCTCGTTGGAATGAACCATTGATGTTCTGGGCGTATGGGGCTATCTGACCTAGCCAGGCAGTGGAGACTATCCTATAGATGGTACTCTGCAACGTCTCAAATCCAAAATTGACGGCGATGCCGACAGTCCTGTCGTTTTCTATGGTTCTGAGTGTTGGCCGACTATAAAAGACAATGAACGCGCCTTGCAGCAATGGAGACGAAGATGTTGCGTTGAATTAGTGGAAATGAGGATATCCGCGATCGATATGGGGTTGTAACGATCGTGGAGAAACTGCGTGAGAGGCGTCTTCGATGGTATGGTCACGTAATTCGCACTAACGAGAATTCACTTGCCAAGATTGGTTTGATATCGGTTGTTCATGGAGTGCACGCCCCATGAGATCGTTATTCCGTTGTCGTTGACGGGTTCACCGTTGTAAATTCTATCTTGTCCGAGGCACCCTTTGTGGTTTCGTAACGTCGGTTTTCCGTGTAGGGTTGTCAGCCCTACCCAGCCCACAACCTGGAGGACCAGTTGGTACAATTTGTGTCGTTTTTAGGCGCTAGAGAAATATCTGTCTTCCACATTTTCGAAATTTATCTGTAGTACCCCGGATACCCAGGATGTGTTTTGTTTCACTTTTTCGTCTAATTTACGTGTATAACGATGTACGTTTTTGATCCAACCGCACCCATCATGGTTTCATTATCTAGAACTAAGGTTTTAAGCGAAATAATAAAATCAAGGGATGTAAAAACTACCCCAGTTAGTCCATGATTCACACGCAATTCATGACCACAACTGAACATTTTCTCAGCTCTACTACTGAAAGCTAAAATGATGCCGATGGATAGAAATTTAGTGCAAATTCTGTCGGGAGCACCCATAGCTCTGCCTAGTAGCCCGAAGCATCCTAGCCAACAAAGTAAAGAAGTTAGCATCACCTCGCAAAGGCACGATGCAATCATTAAATATTTCAAGTGTTTATTATTGTATAGAGATCATTACTGAAGTAAGTTATTACCATTTGGCCGCTGCCGTTGAGATCTTCCGACACAATGGGCACAGACCCAGTCAAGTATAACCATTTGGGTCGACTACTAAATCTAAGAGTTGGGCAATGCCAACTAGGCTTTGTCCCGATCCACGCGGATATAAGTGCTTCTCGGACTCGCTAAATACTTGGCAGCAGTTGCTCGAATGGAGGCCAATTGCCAATATCTTAAGATAAATTTTGTCGACCGAAATATACAACTACGGTACTCGGGGTAAAGATTCAATGAATGGGTTGGATATTACGGCCTTGGCGGCAAACAGTTGCTAAAACACAAAAAAAGTAGCCTCTTCTGCTCTGCTACAACTTTGAAAATTTCGATTGCATTGTTCAGCTAAATTATCGCATTATAAAGAGTTTGGGCGGAGACGATACTTAGCCTACTCAGTGCTACGCCAGGTATCTGACTTCTTCGGCAGCTGTTGTTGGTTTTGGGCATTGGCGATCCATTCAGCTTTTTTCCCGATGAATTGCTGTTCGCACGGAATCTTCTGCAATCAGTAATGAAAATGGAAATTATGACATAGCTAGAGGTTAGCTGCCGTTGTTCGATTAGATCAAGTACAAGCAAATAAATAGCATTATAGACTCGGGCTGGACTATTATTACAAATTAGATAAAGTCAGTCGATTATTTCAATCTCGTAAAATAAACAGTTAATGTCAAGGTTTACAAGCAACAATAAGCGGACCATGCAAAAAACCGAACATGGTTTTTTCATCGAAAATCTTTCGTAAAAAGTTGCCTTACTGAAAATTGACGTGCAGTGCTGCCCAAAACTGATGTTAGATTAACATAATGAGGAAGTAATTCTACCAGCTGATGCTCAGCGTTCAACCTAAACAATTGCAAAGAACTTCAGATGTCTATTATTCTGAACGACTTTTTTTTCTGCACAAAATGGTCTTCAATGAGCTAGAAACTGGGCTTTAAACGATTTTTTTCTCCTTAATGGAGGAAAAACTCATTATAAGTGCAACTAGGAAGTAATTTAGATCAGATATTAAATCTGGTCAGGCAAAACGAATAGACTCATAGATTTGATGATAGTCCTTCATCTAGTTCAAGGCGGTTTTTCCAGTTTTATAGGTACACATAATGTATCTCTCATCTGTTCTGATACAAAAAAGAGTATAGTGAAACAAATCCTCCAGGTTCCAGGTACCATTTCTTAGAGTGGGATGGAGTGCATTTTAAGGTTTAGACCACTAAAATAACCGTAGAGTTGATCGCATCTCAGTCCCCCTAACATACGAGCATTCTCCAGGCAAAATTTTCATCTGGAGTCTCCTCTAGATTTCTCTTTTCTTCCATGAACCTTAGGTATTAGGGAATACATGGGCTGGGTCCTCCGAGATTGCACCGTAAATTGGACAATCAGATGAGGTGTCCAAATTAAGCCTGTGCAGGTACTGCCGGTATCTTCCATGACCGGTGGGAAATTGGGTGAGATTATAATTTGCCTCCCTATACCATCTCTCAAGAATCAACTTGTGTGTCACCCGACTCTCTTTTGAGTGGCCTCATCGCTGCTGCCATCATCATGTAGATCTCTCCTTTTCAGCTTTTTTTTGCCTCCGGAAAAGAAGAGATGAACTTGGTGTTATATATTTTCACCATCTCTTCGGTTAAGATGTCAATTAGCACCATTCCCGAGATGACTAATGCCGCATCATCTGAGACGGTCCTGAAAGCAGACTGCGGAAACGAAAGATTAAGTACATCATTGTGAATGATGTTTCCAGCAACGGAGCTAGTAAAGAGCCCTGTGGGATACCCGCAGAGACAACGCACTCCTAGCGTCCATCATCGGTGTGATACTAGAGCGTCCGTTTTCGCAAGTAGCTATCGACAACAGCAGCAAGGTATCCGCGAACGCCAACCGCCACGAGAGACTTTTGTATAAGGTTCTAATTGGCGGAACTAAATATATTTTTCACACCCATGGTCACTATCAGGCGATATTTGCTGCTACCACCCTTTTCGAAAATCGCATTCTCGGCCAAGCCAGCAACCGATTGCGGGACCCATACTATTCATAACTTACCCCACGCTCTCAACACCCGAGAACAATTTGTTGTAGATTATGGGCTCCTGCATTTGCCCCAATTTGTCTTTATTGGGGGATGGCTCACTTGAGGGTTTACGGAACAACTCAGCGATCATGCGCGGTCATGGCGAGTTTACAGGCCCTATTTAGTGTTCCAGTCTTTCAGTTTTGTTGTCACATATTCTGCCTCAGATCTCAAACAGCTCGTCTATGATTACTGCATTAGTGTCCCTTACGAGGGGAAAAGCCCCTTGATGAGTTTCAACAACAGGATATGGCACGTGATCTGCAGGGATGATTGGTCTCTGAGTTGCCTCATCATAATTCTGTAACCGCTCTTGAACCGGTTTACATCGGCCATCAAGCAAAGCTCCTTGAAACAACTCCCCTTGCTCCGCTGGATAACAAGCTTGATGTTTTTGCGGGCTTCCTTATATTCGTGCTTTTTTTGCACCTGATCAATCGTACCTGCCGTCCTGCTCGAAATCTGACCAGTTTTCTATTTCCAAATAGGTTGAATCCTCTACTGAGGAATGAGCATCTACTAGATATGAATGCGTCACTTGCATTGGCAATGCATTTCATAATATATTTTGAGCAATATCTATTGGAACATATGCCTTAGTAGGTTGGTGTGGCCACACTTCCACGTTTGCTCTTCCAATGCTTGTGTAGACCAGTTTGATATTCTCCTTGGGCTTACATATGTTGTTTTCCTGCCGTGTGGTTCGCCCCATATTTTGCAGAGTGCCTTGTGATCATTGTGACTGTACACCATGCTAACGTGCTAGAACATACCACGCACCAGCACAACGATGAGATAGGCCAGGTCTGGCAAGATCTGCAATGAAAGCGAGAGTTACGTTCCCTGCACGGATCGTGACGCGTCTTGTGAGAGCGTCACACAGACTGTGGGCTCGGGACGGTGTCCGATCTTCAGGGCGGAATTGAAGAGGGTTAGGATGCAAACGACATGGTCCGCATTTTACAAATTAACATGCATCGGAATGCAGCCGCTCCCCAGTTGCTAGCATAGCTCGCTATGGAGGCAAACGGATTCTGGAAATGGCGGCGAGAACCGGGCTCGAACTTTTAAGCACCGGATCCATACCAACGTTTCGGCGCCCAGGCTCTGAAGGAAGCATTCTTGACAACACTTTTGCATCGGAATCTCTGGCATCATCAGTGGACGGGTGGCGACTCCTAGAAGACTTCTCCGCAAGTGATCACCAGTACATCGCGGTCGAAGTGGTTGACGCTAATTGCCGGTGAGCACCAACGCGACGCTCCTGCCTGTGGAATGTCGCGAGGGAATATCGGGAAGCTCGTCAAAGCTCTTGGAGCAAGCAGAGCCGCGCTGGAAAGCGTTCCGGAAGGTGGTAGTGTCGTAGGTGACACCTTCGTAAATTCAGTGATGAATCTGATAACGACGGCGTGTGAGACTTCCATGCCCCGGAGGAGCCCCATTAGCGATAAGCCTTCTATGTACTGGTGGACGGCAGAAATTGCCGACCTTCGGAGGGAGTATCATAACGTTTGCACGCCAACTAGGAGACATGTGCCATAGAGGCACAGTATAGATCAGCAAAAAGGAGACCCGCAGAGCTATAAATAAAAGCAAAGTTCGCGGTTGGCGGAATCTTGTTAACGCGGTGAACGAGGACTCGTGGGGATTTGGCTATAAGCTTGTCACCTGGAAAATCGGGGCCCTGCGGAGATCCTGCATACCAAGTACCAACCAGATGGACCGGATTGTGCGGGCATTGTTCCTAAGCCACCCTGTACGGGTTGGTGTAAATAGCGCGAAAAGCGCCGAGGATTGCCCCGTTTTCACAATGGCAGAGTTCGACGAAGCTGATCTCACTATGAAAAACAAGAAGGCGCCAGACCCTGATGGCATCCCGGCGGGAGTTTACAAACTGATGTTCCATCAACGGACAGAATTACTGCTTGAAGTGTTCAACGCTTGCTTAAAGGAGGAAATTTTTCCTAGTCGCCGGAAAGTGGCCAGACTCGCTTTGATCAGTAAGGGTAAAGGAGGCCCGGAGCTCGCGTCTGCATATCGACCGCTGTGTATGCTTGACACGGCCGGGAAAGTGCTCGAGAAGCTCATCAGAAGTAGACTCGCTGAAGCGATCCGCACTGCCGGCGACTTATTCACAAGGCAGCTCGGGTTCAGAACAGGGAGATCTAAAGTGGATGCTGTTATGGAGGTCGAAAATGTGGTACATCGAGACGAGGCACACAGCCACCAATCTCGACGGATAGTGCTCTTCATAACGCTTGATATCAGAAATTCTTTCAATTCCGTAAGATAGACAGATATGCTAGGCACACTAGAAACTCATGTCACGTGCCCAGCTATCTTTTGCGGATATTGAGGGATTATCTGAAAGATCGCTATCTACTCTATGAGACGCTAGAGGGCCAAAGAAGGATGTAAATCACGTCGGGAGTAGCACAGGATCTATCCTAGGGCCGGACCTCTGGAACGCTTCCTATGATAGTGTGCTGCGACTCGATATGTCCGAAGAGTCGCGCCTGGTCGGTTATGCAGACGACGTTGCGCCACTTGTTGTTGGTTGCACTATTAAACAGGCGCAAAGCAGACTTAGCATATTGATGCGACGGGTAAGTGGATGGATGACTGCTTATGATTTCAATCTTGTGTGGGAAAAAACCGAAATATTCATCATGACCAGAAGGAGAATGCTAATCCTGCGTCCGATATCGATCGGCGAGTTAACTATAGAGTCAAAACCAGCGGTTAAATACCTTGATTTAATGCTCGACTCGAAGATGAACTTCTTCGAGCAAATCAAAGCAGCAGCGAACAGGGCTGCAGCTGGAGTTGCGGCCTTGAGTCGGCTAATGGCGAATGTCGGGGTTCCTATATCAACTAGGAGCCGTCTCCTTATGGGAGCAACGCAGTCAGTTCTGTTCTATGGGCTGATGCCCTTGACAGGGAGGTGCATCGTAAACGCCTTGCTCAAGCGCAGAGGCGGGCAGCTTTGCGAGTGGCGTCTGCTTATCGCACCGTCTCCGAACCGGCTGTGATGGTGATCGCGGGAGTGATCCCCGTTGCCTCCTTGCCAAGGATCGCAAAGCTATCTACCTCCGTAAGGACGAAAACTTAAGAGAAGTGGTTGCCCATGAAGAATGTCAATGCATCCTTACCGAGTGGCAACCTTCTTGACAAAACGAGCCAAGGGGCAGATGGACTGCGCGTGGTTGAATCGAACGCACAGTGAGATTGATTACTTCCTTACCCAACTTTTAAGTTGACATGGAGGTTTTCAGTCTTACTTGCACAGGATCGGGAAGGTGCGATCTCCTGATTGTGTGTTCTGCAATGGAGTGGCGAATGACGCTGAACACACCTTTGCCTCTTGCGAGTGGTGGGACGGCTTTCGTCAGCAGCTTTATGCAGACACAGGGAAGCTCGCCCAAGACAACATTGTCAGAGAGATGCTGAAAAGCGCTGGCAGCTGGAATCGTATTGCGCATTAGGTTTGGGCTCTTCTTATTGCGAAGAAGATTGAACTCGACCGGCGGAGGGATCGGATGGCAAGGGGTTTGCTGAACTAACAACTCCCTTCCTCCCCTCCTCTCCCGTTGGTGAAAGGAATTCCCTGACTTGAAGGCTCCCAAAGCCGCAAGAACGGGAGGGCTAGCCCGAAGTAATGTGTCAAACGATTCCAGGTATGCCTTTGCGAAGTGTCCAAACATGAGGCACTAGAAGCACCCCATTAGTGAAATCTGCTCTCTCAGATATCCCATACAATTCGAACTTTTTCGGTTGACAATAATTTCTGTGCTACCCCCACCGGCAATCGCATTGGGCCGTTTGAGTACCTTCACAGGCCTTTTTTTGGAACTCACAATGGATTCTTCCCCCATTTCCTCCGACTCCAATTGCCCTTTCAGGCTCCTCTGGATATCATTTTATTGAGATCCTTTTGGACTGTACTGTGGCATTCACTGCAAGTTCTTAGCTTAGTTGTGAAAACTATCAGTTCTCATCTTCGGATCTTGCTGACATGTCCGCCTGGATCTGTAAGTTCGGGATCAGCTGAAAGAAGAAAAAAATGAATGAAATCAATAAAAGAATCAAATAATCCAAGAGAACTCCTTCGTCCCAAAATTTTGAACCCCTTATTTACAACTCCTGCAAAACTTATAGATGACCAAGATTCCGTCACAACCCCCATGAGATTGATTGCGACAAGTGAGTAGAAAACCTCCTCCCACCGTTATTAACGTAGAAACAACAATGGAGTTGCTCCTCATCGCAGAGAATTAGATAATAAAAGCAGACAAAAAGGATCGCAAGAATTCAATCTTTTTTATTTAGAGTCAGAAAACAATGAAAGGATGAATGATTAAGGACGGAAAAGCATAGTATGCAGCCGACTATCTCCGTGTTCCATCAAAGAAGAAGAAGAAAGAATATTAAATTTTTCAAAATTTGAAACGAAGAGATAGCCGTTAAACATAAAGTTAGTAAAGGACACTCCACAGACGCTCGACGATACCTTTCAGCATATGGCCGCATCAACGAGATGTCAAGCCTCCAAGACAAACACAACAAAAGACTCTTATAGTATACTACCAAGGATAGGACAGGAAACTCTACGTTACAATGTGGGAAGGAAAATTCAAGCCTTAGGCTTAGGAGGCTTAGGAGCACTTGCTTCTGAGGGAAAGTTGGCGAAAATGACTGTGAACGTCCGCCCGCAAAACATTCATCTAGGGACATCCTCTAAAATAATGTCCTGAGGATGTCAAGGAAAGGTGGGGACCTCGAGGTAGGAGGAACAATGATCGAGGATGTGATCCATCATGAATCTTCCCTTTTTATCGTGGCACTTGGGTCCGACGTTTTATGGCTCCAGGTGCGCGGTCAAGCCATCTTTTTTTCACTTCCAAGTCTAGCTGGCGTGTGTTTATGTCGTTAGGTTCGCGGGAATCTTAATGTTTGAATATTTTTCAGGATCCGGTGCGAAGCCACCCATCGGCAATGACACGTGATTTTTCTATATAAATGACACGTGAGGGATCGAAGTGTTCGAAGACCCCCTTCCCACATGCCTGTGCCTGGCTAGAATAGAGGCGCACAAGCTCGTGCCTACAGAATACTTCGATAGAGCTTCACGATTTGCGGGGGGGAGGAGGGGCGCTCACGATCAGTTTCGCCAACTTTTGTTTTTTGAGATAGCTTTTCTCTCTAGGCCGTCTCTGGTCACTCAAGATAGCCGTTTGATCATATTCAAACCATTTAGTCCTTACACTTTGAAGAGGAAAGTGAGACCAAGTTCCTCAAGGAAGTAAGGAAAAGGGAAACAGATACAGGTAGATGCAAGAGGGCCCAAAGGCAATCCAAACTCACGAAGTAATACATGACACACGGGGGTGGTTTTCCATGTGTTCGAATTTCATGTGGCTGAGCAGGAGCGGATGATTGACTTTCATATAAGAGCAAAAATGTGATAACTTCTGAACTGTTAACTGAGGCGTAGCGACATGCAAGTCAGGAAATAATCAGGCAACTGAGGATAGATTTTTCTTCCGTCCTCATTATTATTATTGAAATCCACGAGGAGGGACCACAATGCTGACCGAAATAGCGATGGTTTGATGTGATAGATTGTATTTTGAGAGTGGCTAATTCGAACCCGGAGGAAGAAGAGAAGGACTTTTTTATAGGATGAAAAGCAGGGAATAATTTCGGCACAAACCATCTTTGGTTTGCATACACTCCATTGTGTTAATAAAATTTTCCTCCCGCGACAAATATATAGTCTCTATTCAAAATAAATTGAGAGTATCCACTGTAGAGACCGCAATGACTACGAAGAAAGCTAAAACTGAAGATATTCCGGATTTAAATTTCTTAAAAATCGAATCTTTATGGTGAAATTATATTAAATTCCTTGCATGCATGCATTACATTTATTATTTCCTGCGCCAATTCCCCTCTGCTTGCATAGCAGAGCAAGAAAGGCGACCACTAGAAGAAAGAGCGAGCCCCAGGTTTTGAATATGTATGTACGTATGACACATCTGTTAAGAGTGTTGCTCGCGCAATTTTCTATTCATTCTTCAGCTGTATCTAAACATTAACCGCAATCAGCCTTTTGCTGATGTCGGTATAAATTTGCTGGCGTCTAATAACTCCAGCGTTATTTTGCAACATCCACCGCAACCCCGTTTGGATGTTGATATGCCATGGCTGATATGTTGAATCCTCAAGTTTACAGGGTGATGTTGGATACGGTATCGAATTCGGTGCAAGGAGATCCTCTGTTTAAGGAGGGTGCACTTCAAAGGAGTCACGTGTAACAGTCAAATGAAATCGCATATTAAGATATGATCGTAGACTTTTCTTTGTATTTAGAAACCAATAGCAAAGTCAGCCTTAACCTGAGGGTTCAAGGTATATTTTGAGAGGAGAACGCCTCATCAAACATGGACCAGTTTGCGGTAGTTGCTGGGAACATTCTACTGCAGCCTGTGTTCGCGCAGATAATTCAGATAGATCCTACTAGAGCGATTCTTCAGGCCAAGTGCTGCATCGAGTGCAACGGTGCAGCAGTGTTCTGCAGTTAGCCAGCATCAACAAAGAAATTCCTCTCAAGACCTGGTTTCGTAATCAAGCGATAGCCTCCGAGCTCATTGTGCCGCGGCTGGCTGACTACACGTAGTACACAACCTTGAGTACCGCTAGTCTTGTGGCGGCGTCGACCACACCCGCGCACTCCATTACCTGGAACACTCAATAATCGACATCGCAGTATGTTAGTGGATAATCGCGACAAAGAAATCTAGAGCCTTGCTGTGATCTCGGTCCACTCTCCAGCATCATCGTGAACTGGAATTGCAGACTGCGACTCGCTGGATGCTGCACTTAGTGTGGCGTTGGCTTGACTCCGGGGTCTTGGGTGGTTTCTTTCCGAGCTTGTTCCTACATACATCGCAAGTCTTCTCTTTTTTACTGTTTTCACTCCCCATCTTGTCACTTTGAAAACTAAGTTGGCAATAGGATTAGAGCTGCCGGTTTCATGCTTTTGCTTCAATATTTTTCTCAGGTCGGATAGAATGTTATTCTAAGGGACCCAACATAGAATTTTAGATAATTAGGACTTTTCTATTTGCTAGTAATGTCTACTAATCTAACAAATGCCGATATTTCGGGAACCATTTGTTCCCTTCATCAGTGCTAACAAGTGTGTGAACCCTAGAGATTGGTTAGCACTATTATTATGATACTATTATGGATCTTTCCAACATTAAAGGCAAGTCTTAATTACTTCATACAATTTAATCGCTAGAAACCCCGCGAGAATAACATAGAATTCTTATTATCTTGAGACTGAGTGGTTCAAGGATTATTATCTGAAGTTCTAATATTTTGAAACAATCTTTAAGGCAACAAGTAGAAGATTGTGTATCTTGATCTTGTATGAATCTTCCCTTAAGCTAGAACAGAATTTTGGTAATTGGGGAGGAGGGGGCGACGCTGTGAACCATAATTCAAAAACCGTGGCGCCAACCACTATTATAACGGTTGGCAAGTGGATTTCACCAAGTTCACCTTCATCATTAACTCGTCAAATAAAAGACCAGAAAAGATAGTTAATACACTGAGTCTATTCAAAAAAGTGTGAAACGGATATGCAGGAAGTTTTTAAAATCCTCTAAAATCATTAGACAGATTGATACAATTATCGTTTTTGAGAGATAAGACACTCCTATTTCGATAGTCTGCGGAAAGTGAAGTCAAATCAGGCCATTAAAAAAATAAGATCAGATGTTAACGTTGAGTAAAAACAATGCAAATTTTTCACGAAAAATGGACAGAAACTACCAAGGTGCACTAAGAGTCCCAAAGCAACAAACGGCCCTCGAATGCAGGAGCCCAATTAAGATCAGGTGGAGAAAAAGGCTAAAAGACCATTTTGTTCTCAATAAAATTAAATTAAAATAATCTGCGCAGGAGGTGGCTTCCACCAGGGAATAAACTACAAATTATCGCTTCAGAGTGGGACGGGACGGGAAAACGGTCCACTTCTAGAGGTAGTCATCTCCGCCCTGACTCTTAAAAACCTTAGAGTGATTGTGACGCTCAGTGAAATTGCAAGGACTAACTGCAAAACAGAACGGTAGAATGAATATCTATCTTGGTCCCCACTAAATTGTATTGAAGTCGTTTATTAATTACTTCCTAGTGAGATCGATGCCAAATTCACAAAAACAAAAGGGTGGGGTGATTAAGTGCTGTAATTTCAATGGGCAATTGGCTATCTTCCATATCATTGGTATTCAAAACCATATTTATTAATAGAAGGTATTCTTATAACAAAGGATCTCGGAAAATGACAACAAAGTCATCAAGTTCTTCCAGTGAATAACTGAGTCGGCCAGCACGTCCTTATTGAGGCGGTGGCCGCTAACCACATTACAAGACATTAAGGTGCCCATTTTTTTTAGGGAAAAGTTATTATTCAAGTTCAAAAAGAAAATCGGATTACGAGGGGTTGGATCAAAGGTGCAAAAGTTTTTAAGTGGCATTAACCAAGCCATGCAAAGGAGGGAACCGAGAATACTTGGGGCTAGTAAGCCTCTGGAGGAAGTAGATTCGAGGTACGTCAAGTTATTTATGTAACTGGGCTAATCAAAAATTCGCGGCTCTCAAACAAACCAAAACAGATCAAAATCCATTATGCAGGATTTGTAGGTGGCAATCATCTAATTTCCGGAGGATCTGCTGGCAGGTATAATCAATACGACAGGCGTAATGAGTACCTGCCTTGTTGACATATTCCCGCAGACCTCATCGGGCACGGATTTGGAGACCACAATCGGGGCCCACCATGAGTAGCAAAGCCCACTCAGCTTTGGTCATCTTTCTAAGGATTGTTGGGATGACACTGATGAAGGAAAGGACACCGACAAACTATTAGCATAAACTACAGGAAAAAAGAATAATAACAACGACTATTTCGGTGAAGTTGAACATTATATGCAAAAATATGATGATGGATGCTGTTTCTGCTTTAGGAAGCCGTCACTAAATGTAGGGGATCAATTAACTTTGCGGTTCAAAAAAGAGAAAAGAGGAGTTTAAATGCCGATTGATTGTGCTAGGATAAAACTCCTAATAGGGTAATGCTCCTTGCAAGAATTATGAATTAAGTATTAGCCCTGAGGAAGGAGGCACGTGGTCTCCGAAACAATTGTATGCGGGAGAAAAAATAAAAATATCTACAGTATAAGGAAAAACACCTAGTTCTTTTCTTAACTTAACAATTATGACTTTAAATCAGGCAGATGAAGCAGTCTTGTCGTATAAAAGAAGTAGAAGGAATCCAACTGAATAATTCCCCTTTAAGAAAAATTTTCAGAGAAAACAGACGAAAGTGCTGGCTTGTTCTGATTATACTTCAGGTTAAGGTTGCGTAATTCCACTGAAACTGTTTCAGAATGGCCGAGCTAAGAGTGAGCTCTTCCAACTATGCTGCTGCTGGTCTTGTGTTACAGGCAAGCGGATCTGAGGGAATGAGCTCGAGGAATAGTCTCGCTAAAATCGGTGACGATAGTGAGGGCGTAAACCTCAAAGTCATCCTATACGACAACATCCGCAGAAGAAAGGTCGCTTATATCTGGTTGCCGAAGAATTGTATGGATAAAGACAAGCTCATCCAATCGCCGCTTCTTCAAAACCCCAGGATTTCCATGGACGAGTGGGTGGTTATCCCGAAGGAAAGAACGTCAGGTGTATAAGAGGTTCGGATGTCAGGAACGCAAAGATGAAAATATTCTGCTTCACGAAACCGGACGACGACCTGGATCGACTCAACGCCGCCAACGAGGACTGGCGAAACGCCTACACAAGTAGAACATGCTAAGGGTAGCAAAGATAACTCTGCAGCACTTGAAATGCACCTCAGCTAATTTGTTGGTCTTCAGACATCGACGGCGTACTAACAGAGGCGTCTTGGATCGGAGGCAATCGAACCATGAAAGGACTCCAAAGCAAATAATTTATTCCACGGCACAAGAGACGCTAATGAGGACAGACCAAGACCATGTATCCTGAGTTCCAATGACCTAGTCAGTGGAAGTGGAGAACCTGTATATTCTCTTGACTTACACGAACTATCAGCTCCGCCTGAAGAACTGGAATATTTGGCAACTCGAAGAATTATAACGGTTGGGAGGAGATCCCTAATATCCTGCCAACCGATAATGGGAGTATCTGGCCCTAGATCCGTCTTTGATCACAGTTACATACTTTTCAGCCTAGATTTCTCCACCGCAGTCTCTAACACTTTCTGGGACACCAGGTAAAGCGACTGGCGGGAATTTGACCAAGGTACCAAGGACAAATTCTCCAGTGCGCAAATTGGTAAGATAGGCACAACAGATGGACTGGAGTTAAAGTCGGGGCTCTCAAAAAGACAATCGAAGCCGCTTTTTAGGCCTCGTGTTCTGCTAGATACAGCAAGAAGATCTGCCCAACCTCAACAACTGGCCAGGGAAATTTTCAACATCTGTTACAAGCACGAATATGGGCAGCCATACAAGAACTGCCTACAGAAAAACAGACTATTGTCAGAACATTGAAAGCACCAACGAGGCTTCTTCTTCTATCCAAGAAATATAGGACCGTATCCTTTCCTAAAAAGCCGAAAGGCTCCTGAACGGAATCTTTTGGTCAAACCCTGGAGCTACTAGTTTAGACCCGCTTCCCCGGCAGCGAACATAGATGGCATAATGACAGCAATGCTACAGACACAACAAGGAGGGATTGTGCCCTGCTTTGTCGAGAAACCGCTCCCCACGAGGTTTTTAGCACCGTTGAGCGGTCACTGCAATACCAGCAGCATACTCCAGCTGCTTTTCTGGATATAGAGGACGCATTTAGCAACATTAATGCCAACGCCATCAAAGAAGCTTCAATCAGTATTGGTCAGAAGGGTATTCTCCGCATTAGATAATACCCATACTAAGAACCAGGATAATGCAATCTGATCTGCGAGGTAGCCACGTGACCAGAGCTGAGAACAGAGGTATGCCCATTGTGGCGCCATCTTTCCTGTGCTCTGGTTGATAGTGACAGACGAAATTTAACGCATGCTAGACATGAGGGGGGTAAAGGTGGTGTTAGTTTCAGGGATCCAAGTGTAACTTCGTGGTGTTTCTAGCGATTAAATTATCTGAAATAATAAAAACGTTCTTTTTTCTATTCGCTAGCGATATTTATTGGTCTTGCAAATACCGATATTTCGGAAACCATTTCTTCGCTTCATCAGTGTTAACAAGGCTGCTCTTTAGTGAGTTTATTAAATATTTATATACTAACCTGTTGTCCGGATAGCTGAGTGGTTAGAGCGCAAGACTGTCGTACGGAAGGTCGCGGTTCAAATCTCGCTGATGGCAGTGGGATTTGTATCGTGATTTGACGTCGGACACCAGCCGACTCAGCTGTGAATGAGTACCTGAGTCAAATCAGGGTAATAATCTCGGTCGAGCGCAATGCTGACCACATTGCCTCCTAGTGTACCGTTACGGTCTTGAATGAAGTGCTCTAACACACTTCAAGGCCCTGATACAACATGGATTGTTGCGCCAATGATTATTATTATTATTATTATATACTAACCTAAATCTATAGTACTGTTCTAATTAATTGTATTGCTAAATTAGTTTTCAAAGACTTATATTTATATCTTGAAAAATCAGGTAGTCTCGTGAACGAAGTGCTGAGATCGGAGGAACAACAATAGCCGATATACAAAATAAGCCCCTGGAATTTCATCAACCCTGAAAAGCGTAATGGATGCGTGATTAGAACGTGTTTATATAGGCTGGAGTTCCCCCAGCCACAAATTTCTATCTCCATCGAAGAACAAAAGGGAGTGAATCGAATGGCCCAGTTTTATCCGAGTTTTGACCCTCTAACATGAGTATCACTCCCCAATTCTTCGTCATCTTCAAATTAGTGGCAGATATTGTTAACATTATTTTCCACAATTTAACTTACGTGCTTCTTTTGCAGGCCTTCTTAAGTTTCGCATAAAGCAAAGCCTTATTTTCCAGAGATGTACATCTTTAAAAGACAGCGCTGCATATGTTCCAGTATATGGGATTCTTACCCACTAAAACCATCGCTTTCTAATTGCTACCTCACTTTCAATTAGGTTTTGCTTTGTTACCATTCTTCGCAATATCTCCTTTAGATTCGCTTTTTCTTTACAAATTTGGTACAATTCGAGAAGGCAGTTAAGGTCCTCCGGAATACCTCTACTGTTGGGCTGGCGAATTTAAACCTCTGCAGGTGTTTTTGGTATCCGCATGTCCCGTGTGAAACTGAGGGGTATAGTTTATCTCGCCTTCTCTGCCTCCACAACTTGATGCTGGGTGTCTACCTGTCTGTCTGACTACCTGTCACACGCACTTCTTTGAGAAGCGACTATAGCAAATGGAAAAATTCTACACGAAATTACTCTAACTCAAGATATTCGCAAAACCTTTCGACTTGCTTCTTCTCGAATCGCCAGTAATGGGTTTTAATTCCCTTTCCGAAATATCGGCGAAAATTGACATGTCGGTGACTAGACTTTTTCAAAAGGTTTTCCCATCATAGTTCGCCTTTGCCTAATATAATGTATAACTTGGGAAGGGCTTGAGGAAGTTGAGGAAGCTACCTATGAGAACCAGGGTGCTGTTGATGTAAGTGGGGTATATGGGATACAACATATTTTGACTTTACCTTGGTCGCATTCGAGCTCATGAAGAGTGGTGGAGGTGGATATTTTTATGGGGTAGCGTCACGCTCTTAAGTTCTACGTCAAACTTCAGAAGCCCAGCCTTTCATCCGAAGACTTTTCTTTAATTTTGTAGGTCCTTAAGAATGATTGCCTGTAGAAATAAATGTTATCTGGTACCAAAACTCCCTCAGGGACGAAGCAGATGCTGAGTTAGTCTCCTGGCTGTACGTAACAAGATAGGTGTTGACGTTTGGTCCGGAAACCTCGCTTACGTTCACTTCATTACGCCTCTTCTCGCAGGTTTGGAGAACCGCGCCCACCTAAGTTCACCATCGACCGTTTGATGCAGTTCTCACTCCACAGTCGAAGAGGCAGCTTGCTGATGGGACGACACATACACTGAGTAACTAGCCACGAAATCGTGGAAGCGGATTATTGAATGGAAGAAGTTGAAGGTTTTATTGAAAGCCGCGAATGATCGCGAGCGTGACGCAAGCGAAATTCAGGGGAATCTGGAAGTCAAGCCTAGTTTACGCTCTAACAAAAAGAAATTGTGTTATATCCAGTGAGGTTTCTTCTCCTGTGGTTGAAATGGCAAGTCACCTTAGCACGTGGATACGGATTGCTCCTTCGAGCAAAAGAGAAATCATTTCGGCAATCAATGCACTCAAACGGAGTAAACTCACTATAGTTACTGCAGGTCTGCTACTACCACTCGTACAGAAATTTTGGGAACCTGAGACCTTTCCCAGAGAGTGGAAGAAGGGAATGGTTGTTAGGATTCCATAGAAGGGTACTCGTTCTTAGAGTCAGAATTAGAGCGTCGCGAAGATAATTTCTAAAATAATCCTGGAAAGCATCAAATAAGATTTCGAAAGCTTAATCGAGATATAGCAAGCTGGTTCTCCCTCTGAATTCTCCTGCTGTGACCACATCAACACCCATTCGAATCACCTGCTTCTCATTGATTTTGGGAAAGCTTTCGATTTTGCTAGTTGGGAGCGTATCTGGCGTACTCTACTCCGGAGAAGCATCCCGGGCAAACAAGTAGCTCGATAGCTCCGTCAAGGTTGCATCTTTTTACCGATATTATTTGTTCTTTTGGTGTTGAATAGCTTTGGATTTTGAATGGGAGGCAAGTAGTATTAAACTTAAGATAAACACCAACAAAACTAAAATTCTCAGCCTGACTAGTCATGGTACTCTTCCAATCTGCATTAATGAGCAGAGCATCAAAGGCATTGATCAATCTACATATCCAGGAAGCGTGGTTTCTGTCGACGGTTGCATGGAATTGAATGTTGCCCGACCCATTAAGAGTACTAGATCCCCTTGTCTAAAATCTCAACTGAATCACGGAAGGAGGTAGTAGATAGGTCACACATTAGAGGGTAGCGTAGATTGCGTTGCTGCTTTTGCCATGCAGTGAAATGCATTCTTCCAAAATGGCCGACGGGTGAATCGCCCCAAGAACGAAGAACAGTACAGAAGGACTGTTGATATCTCAGGAAATGGTGAGAGTAACTGAAGCATATTTCAGGTAACCATGAATGATAGCGCGTAAGTGTGCTTAACCCGTTATACCCCATGGGGTAAATGGCGGCCATATATATCAGAGACACAAATGCAGATCTTACCGACCCTGCCCTCAGACAGTGAGTCCAAGGTGGGATTCATATTCATTTTTTCTTTTGACATTAGAAGGTTCTGAGTATGGGTAGACTGTCTTTGAGACAATGAACGGTGTCTTGCGATAATGGAGACGAAGATGTTACGACCAAAAGGCTGGCCGAAATAACGGTGGCTTAATACGATGCATGGTGATTTGAAAGCCTCGCAACTGCACCCAGATTAGGCTCACGACAGAATAAAATAGCGCGGCTTCAGAACAGGACAAAGGCTGAAGAAGGAGAAGGAGTCCGCCATAAGTTCGTTTCTACAAGGGCGACTAAAAATTCAGCTTTGTACTTTGAAATGGTCAACTGGCTGAAAAAGAGAGCCGAGTACTGCGAAGTGACATTCTTTCATGAGACTTTCTATAGTGCTAACCTCCCTTCTTCGTAACCTTGTTTGTTTCCTCGCTTCACAGTGCTTTACAATCACCGTAAATCTATCTACGCATATGAGAGGGAGATTCTTTGGTCTGATATTTGTTCCCTATCAAACTTATCATGAGTTCTACCAAAGTGCATATCGAATTTTCTACTAAAGAGTACGCTGAAATCCACTGTAATCTTCTTACTAAGGACCATTTCTCCTCCTCTTATCCACAAAATAAAATAAGTTTTCCACCAGCTGACATCGTTGCTGTCTATTGGGATCAAGACTATTTTAGAGTAAGTCGACTGGGAATCGTCACTGGTTTCATGAGTTAACTCCATAAGTTAACTGTCAAGTCAAGGGAGTAAAACGCGTCGTGTCAACTGGCAATGCAGTCTGAAAAGAAACATTGCCTGACGAGACTGCATTTTGAACCAGTTCATTTCTATAGAAGTGGACACTGTTCTGTCCACTAGGCCATAATTCCAGCAAAAACTGCATACTTCCTACCGGCAACACTCTGCATTCCTGCATCTCTGCATTGAAACATCAATATCAAGTGGTAGTACAGAACGCTTCAACCACAAATTGTTCCAATGGTATTTTATGAGAAAAAGTGCTCCCATTAATTGAAAGTAAAACTGACATATTGCATAAGACGCTCCGATGCTGTACTGAGCGCGGTTCTACTTTTTTTCGATTCTTGACCGGATAAATCGGCGAATCGGCGTGTTCTCGCAAGACGCGTTTTCCAGCCACCCCAACATTGATCGTGTTGCTGCTGGTGCCATGGCTACAAGAAGCCAACAAGACCAGTTTAAATCACGGCGTGGTTTCCTGACACATATTGGTGTTCTGCACAGCCGTGCAGAACACCAATTCGTGGTAGACGCCAACTGAAGGACCGTGCGCTCGCCAAATGACAACCCAATTTTAATTTACCACTCGCAAACAGTCACAATTAAGCTTGGTTTTTTGCAGCCACTGATTCTCTTCAAGAAGTTGATTACCGAAATATTTGCACGATTTCTTCAGGGTACCGTTATATCAAGATAAAGATAAACAGGTACAACTAATAGATTATTTCGGTAGATGTTATTTTGAAGGATTTAAATGGCCATTAGCAATCATAAATTGGCGGTCATTTTGCGATCATGTCATGGAACGGGTGACAGATTGTACTAACACCGAGTGGGCCAGGAAAAAATCTTGGCCCAAACCTGAAACAAGCGGGAGTTTGCCAGAAACAGAGCAACAGCCCAATTTGACGGAGTGGTCATCGTGAAGACCGTGTTCTGGATCTGACCTCAAATCATCTCCAAGAATAATAATTATAAACGAGGTACTTATTAGCTTCTTTCATAGGACGTCACTCATTTGCTTTTGATACAGTTTTTATTTGTCGTGCATAAATTAATAACGAACATAAATCTGATTTACAGCGAAAGAACATGCAAATGCACAAGGTTTAGTTTGAAGATTATTTTTCTGGGCGGTTTTTGTGTGATTACACAAACCATGGCGAATGGTAGCAAGTCTTTACAAGAGGCTGCTCTCTTTAGTTTTTTCCCTGTTTGCCTTTAGAGCATTTTATCATTGTTTTTTCCGAAGGTGCCTAACTTAAATATTAAGGTAAAAAACGCAAAGAGCATCATTTTGAACGCTTAACTGTTTCAATATCAAAAGTTGATCGATGATGGGTATCCGGTAAAAAAGCCATTTTTATATTGCGGGTTTTTCTGCCAGTACAGGGGCTACATGGTTTTTGGAAACAAATAAAGTGCCGACTTAAGTGAATATGGATAATGTGATGTCTGACATCAGCAAACTGGCACTCACCTGGCATTTCTAATGAGAAAGGTTACTGGAAAGATGCAGTAGAACGAGTAAAAATAAAGCTCCAAACCTTTGTAACATGTTCAAATGGAAAAATAAAAGATGAAACCCCAGGGACATATTTTCTGGAAAATAGTACGAAATTGACAGGAAAGTATACCAAAATATCAATAATATCCCCTCCCCCCCAACATCATTAAAGGAAATACAAAATCCAGATTCTCTCTACAAAATTCTAACCGAAACGGGAATGGGCTGAAAGGATATCATCTAGAAATATCTCTAATATATGACCGGAAGAGCTTATTAGATATAAGGTTGCCGAAAATAAGCAGCGTTTCTTTCCCAACGAATCGTAACAAAAGGGAGCAGCGTCTCGATGTGTTCGTAAAGGTAAGGCCTTTGAATGCGAGTAGACTCGAAAGGTAAATTGTTCTTGTCTAGAAAGTTGGCACCGAAGGAATGAAAGACAGGTGGGGGCCCAGCCGAAGAGCATCGTCCTTTTCAAGCGAGAGGTGGAAGACCTCATAAGATTTCTCCTTGGAAGTTAAGTATAATAGTTTTGGCTGAACAAACTTTTAGGCCAAACCATATCTAAAATTTCTTAGGATAGGAGGCGGGCATAAGGGTCTGCACCTATTTTTTTATTTAAGGACAATAAGCAGATACTTCAAATAATTGGGGCAATATTCAAAAGAATGAGAAAAAAGAAAGAAAAGAAAAAAAAAACCTACGCTTAAAACTGGAGAATGCAAAAGAGTCCCGAGAACCAAGCTGCAATGCGATGTAGCACCGATATATGTACCTTTGGTCATGTTGAATAGAAATAAAGTTTAGTGTTTTGCATGCTATACTAAACCGTGCGGTGAGTAATGCCAGTAGGGGTGTAGCAGTCCACCAGACCAGCAAAAAGTCTAAAGAGCATAGGTTCTGCGTAGTTTTAAGTAGGCAAGTTAAAGAGAGGATAGTCCGCAAGGGGTAAGTTCTTTTCAAGGAAGAGGGATTGTGTAGACTTGTGTTGGACTTTTTTTTGTATGGCAGGATAATGACATTTGCGCGAAGATGACCAGATGGTGGACCAATACTTAAGAATGCTCAGAACGAAGGAGCTGAAAAGAGTTGAAAGGGGTTCTTTCCAAGAAAGGATGCAATATGATGCCTAATATTCTAAATGCGCCACTCCTGAAATCCATACAGTGCCTGTGGAAGCACACCTTCGGAAATTGCTCCAAAGTCTTGGACGAGCTCCAATATAATAGAGGGTGGCCGTCAGAGAGTAATAAAACAAAGCGCGGTAAGATTTTAGAGTAACATATCAAACGACACTAGAAAATAAATAATAGTGGAACCAAAATGGAACCTTGTGGTATGTCAAAGAGGAGAGAAAGGAATGAAATATATAACCATCAAATGAAATGAGGTCGTAATGGTTAGGGAGTAAGAACGCAGCGTATGTAATGAGTAACAAGGGAATATCGAGAGAAAGGGGGAGAGAAAGAGTTTGGACAAAAGTACCGCGTGACTAACAAAGTCAAAAGCCTTGAAGAATCGAAAAGATGATGCCCACTTCCTCCCGAGGATTAAGATATTTCACCACGAAAGTGTTGAAATCTTTGAACCTAAGAGGATAATGAGAGCATTTTTCTAGAAGCTAAGTAAATGAAAACAACACTTTCGTGGCTTCTGTTAAATTAATAGAAAGGAGGAGGGAAATGAATTAATAATAATCATACTCCGCAGTAGCCGGTCCCAAGCCTGCTTGTAAAAGCAAGAGCGTCTAAGGGGGTAGCAGAGGAAAGTGCAGGAACTCTGCAGTCTTGCAGATTACATCACCACACTTGACAGCTAGGGATAAAATGCACCAACAAAAATGAGAAGAAGGAGAAATTCGGTGAGAGTCGTCTGACTTGCTGACTGGGTCGGGCTCCTATAATGGACAGTACCATGTCGAAACCGCTAGCCTGGTACGGTTCGACGTCTAGTCGCCACGACGACCAGGAGCATTGCTCCGCCTGCTGCAGCTGTTTCGCCACAATCTGTGGCGACCACATCAGCAGGTTCGCGTATGGACTGAAGAAATGAACCTCTTCATCATCCGCTCCTACTACGAAATAACGGCGGGGCGGGTACAACATCTTACCGCCCTTTGTTGCATCAGAGATTCGTCGAGTCTTTCCCGCAATTCGCACACGTGACTGTGTAGCGAGTTGCAGACCAGTCCCGCTTTATTACTCGCAACGACACAATTCCGGTCACCATCAGGGAGCGTCATTGCCGAAACTGGTGACCGCGAGTCGATGGGTTCAGAGGCGGCGGCATCAACAACACCACGCCGCACTACAAGCAACACTTTTCGTACTAGCCGAAGCACTCTTCTCCACCGTCCAGCTGAAGTTTCCGCTGGGACGAATTCTAAAGAACGTGTATAGAATTCTCGAAAATGGATCCTTTGCATAGACCAGGATTCCCAGGCTCAATGCATCACCAGCAACTCCGAAAATTCTATCTGTAACTCTGTGCTGATATATCGCTGCTCCAACTACAATGACTTGTATATTGTGGTGCAGTTAGGGCTGTCAGATTGCATGGTCAAAAGATTCGATTTCGCGTTATTGGTTTGAGTGGCCAAAGAAATCCACCATGGAAAATTCGTCTGGAACGTCGGCGGGACTCACTAAGGCAAGACATTGCTAGACTGACTCAATCCAACTCTGGTAATGCTAGCAGACGGATGAAGAATAAAGTCCAGAGGGTCTACAGGAACTATGCCATTCCCAGTAAGACGCCCGTGCATGAAATTCTGGAGACATTAAAACAGAAACTTCCTGCAGTATGCAGTAGGTTACGATAGTGTGGCGAAAGTCACTCCAGATGTGTCCACAATGCAGCATACGTGAGAAACCAGTGGAGGTTTTTCAGATCTCTCAACGAATTGGAACAGAGCGTCCAGACAGTACAGTTTTCAGTGACGGAAGCGAAATAATACTGGGGTTGACTTTGGGAATTACCCGTCCAGCATGCTGAGCATGCTGATTGGATCAACACCGAAGGCGCCTGCCTTGCCAATGCACCTGGCATGAATTTTGCGAATGTTACCGAAGAGGAAGTTCGACGAGCCATAAACAGCTCGAAGAACTGGAAGGGCCCAGGTCTGGATCGGGTACAGAATTTCTGGTATAAGAAATTTACCAGCGTACACAGTCTTTTGGCACACAGCATAAATTAGATCGTGAGTCGGCTGGCCCTCTACAAATTCATAACGTCCATTACTAGTGAAAGGGTCAATGCGCACCACGAGACCAACCATATTTTGTCCGAGGAGCAGAAGGGCTGCTGAGTTGGGTCAAAGGGTTGCAAAGAGCTTCGCCACTTCATTGCAGAACACACAATCAGGAGATCGCGCCTTCCGAATCCTGTGCAGGTAAGACTGAAAACCTCCATGGAGGGCAACGGGGATTGTGACGCGATCACTATCACGGCCGGTTCGAAAACGGTGCGATAAGCAGACGCCACTCGCAAAGTTCCCCGCCTCTGCACTTGAGCAAGACGCTTACGATGTACCTCATTGTCAAGGGCATCAGCCCATACCTCCGTGCCATCGAGCAGAACTGACTGCGTGGCTCCCATAAGGAGACGTCTCCTAGTAGGTATAGGGCCCCCAACATTGGCCATTAGCCGACTCAAGGCCGCGATTCCAGCTGCAGCCTTGTCTGCTGCTGTTTTGGTCTACTCGAAGAGGCTCATCTTCGAGTCGAGCATTAAACCAAGGTTTTTAACTGCTGGTTTTGCCTCTATAGTCAACTCGCCGATCGATATGGGATGCCTCAGCGAGTCTATTCCTGATAAGCTTCTCCAGCACTTTCCCGGCCGTGTCAAGTATACACAGCGGTTGATATGCAGACGGGAGCTCCGGGTCTCATTTACACTTGCTAATCAGCGCGAATCTGGATACTTCTCAGCGACAAGGAAAAATGCCCCCCTTCAAGCAAGCGTTGAACGTTTCAAGCAGCAATTCTGGTCGTTAGTACAACACCAGTTTGTAAACTTCAGCCGGGATGCCATCAGGACCTGGGGATTTTTTGTTTTTCATACTGAGAATCGCTCCTTCGAGCTCTCTCATTGTAAAAAGGGGGCAATCCTCGACGTTTTCTGCGCTATTAAGGTCAACCCGTACATGATATCCGGGGAACAATGCATGTACAGTGCCAATAGCCAAGTCCCCACGCGTCCTCATTCACTTCGTTGACCAGCTTCTGCCAGCCGCGAGCTTGGCTTTTATTTATAGCGCTGCGGAGTCTCCTTTTTGCTGATCTATACTCTTTGGCGTGCAAACGTTGTGCCAAATGGTGGAGATTACGACACTCCCTAAGTAGGTCAGCAATTTCTGCCGTCCACCAGTATATAGAAGGTTTGTCCTGGCTGCGGCCCCTCCGGGTCAAGGAAGCCTCACACGCCGTCGTTAACAGATTCATCACTGAATTTACGACAGTGTCAGCTGCGACGATATCAATTTCCGGAGCTCCCTCCAGCACGGCTCTGCCTGCTCCAGAAGTTTGGACGAACTTCCGGATGTTCTTCCTCGTGACATTCTACAGGCAGGGGGAGCGTCGCGTTGGCGCTCGCCGGCAAGTATCGTCGTACTAGCGTAGTACGTGTAATCACTTGCCGAGAATTCTTCTAAGACTCGCACCCGTCCACCGTTGTTGCCAGAGATTCCGACGTAAAATTGATGTCGGGAATGCTTTGTTCACAGCCTGGGCGCCAAAACGTTGGCGGGGATTCGGTGTTTAAAACTACGAGCCTGGTTCTCGTCGCCATTTCCAGAATCCATTCTGAGTCTAACTGAGGCATGCCTCGTTCAAGGGCCCTGGCATTAAAATCACCGCCTACCAGGATTTGTCCCTCCGTTCCTTCGTCCTCCAGTGCTTCAAGCCGGCGCCAAAAGTCCGGCATCGTCTCGGTCGGTGTCAAGTAAATGCTAAAAAACGTTATCCCTAAACACCGGATCCAGACAAACCAGTTCCATCAGCCTTCGTCAAGAACACGAAGTCGAACGTCGTCCCGAACCCAGATGGCAGCGGTGCCCGATAAGTCAAGATGCCATGAGGCCGGGTCCTTGTTTCAGTGTTACTCGCTACTAAGCACTAGATCAGCATTTACTTTCGCAGCGAACTGTGCTAGCAACTGGTGAGCGGTTGCACCCCGGTGTATGTTAATTTGTAAAATGCGAATCATGCCATTCACATATTAGTCCTTTGCAATTCCGCCCTGAAGTTGGGACACCATCCGGAGCCCGCAGTGTGTTCGACGTTCTCACTAAACGTGTCACGATCCCTGCAGAGAACGCAATTCTCGCTTTCATTTCAGGTCTTCAATTGATGACCCACTTGGCCGCATCTCCGGCATGCTGTCCTCCTGTACCTTGAAAGCTGCTGGATTTCTAGAGAGGACATGGGCTCTAGGCTGGAAACAAGAGTCTTCTCCCCCAATTACCACTTAGCCGCTTAGCAGAACGTACTCTTGCTAGTCGTCTTTGGGTCCAGTTCGACGTGGACTTCGCCACTCCTCGTTTTCCGTATAAAAGGCACCTCTGTTCCGTTGTCTTCGGGTTTCATCCTGTAGCGGATTTCACTGAGAAACTCGTCAAATGCCTTGCCTTGCGCCGGCTTAATGAGCAAAGCTAACGGTTTAGCTCTTCTTCGTTTCCTCGTCTTTTCTGCTCCTGGCTTTTAGCTTGCAGCCTCTTTGTCTTTGGACAGACGTGTCTCTAGCGGTGTAGCCGGTTGTTTCCTTTTTTCCTTCTTCGCCTTCTTTTTTTAGGGCCGGAAACTACTTCGATAATGTATCCTTCAAGCACGTCGCCCGCTTTCCGCCCTTTTCCCAGTTCGCTTTGCAGTGGGCTATTTGCGATCTGTTTGACGCAAGCAGCATTCTCAGCGGGGAGTGCGACTGTTTCTGCTCTCCAATCGTCTTCCGCTGCTCTCCACTTTCGTCTATAGAAGGAGATACGGTCCAATAGTTCCTCCAGTTCCATCAGCTCGTATTTGACCCCTTTGGTGACGTTCCTCTGGAGGAACGTTGTCGATCGCATACGTTTCACCACTGCTGCGCTTTTCCTGATGAGCCTTTCCTCTTCGGCTCTAGCTAGGACGGGTAAGTGCACTTGCACTCGGTTTGTGCCCGAATCCATCTGCTCGGGACTAACAATTCTGACTCGGCTTTCTTTCGGAACAGGGACACTACAAGGTATTCTGATTGTCATCTCCGCACGATCAGTCGCATCACTTGATAAGGCTTCCTCTTAATTTGGGCACCCTGGTAACACATCGGCTATATCAGTCCTCGCTGCCTCTTTTGCTGATCGCTGCGGTGAACGACGCATTTTTGTGCTGCGCCCAAACGCACTCAGCTCTTTCTTCCCTGTTGTTTTGTCGATTTTTTTTTATTAATTCATCTGTACTCTCCATGGAAAACTCACCAGCGCATTGTATGCAAGGGAGCGAACCGCAATAGTCAGGAACGGGTGTACTCTCGGGGACGCAGCCCCTGAGGCCTGACCTACGTTTAGCTGATCCCGGAATTAACGGTCAATCAGCGCTCACGCGGGGCAACGCGGTCTACTAACACCAGTTCAATATACACTACCCGACCAAGGTCCCGAAGGGGCTGACTCCTGATACACGTCACAACTACCACCTTGGCAGAGCTACGCTCACTTCACCCCATCCACGGCTCTAGATATTTTCAGTGTGTCCCGACGTGTACCGGTCATTCGAGGTTCGCTAACCTGCCAAGCATAGTACGATCCTCGTCACCCGGCAAGCTAATATTGTATATACAAGATATGAAGATGGTGTCATCTGACATCCGAAAACGTTCGCGTGAGCCAGCTAATCGGGAGTGAATATCCAGGAAATGTATTAAAAAGTTACTCAGTAACAACAAGCCTACAATTTTAAATATTTCATGAATACCCTCATTTGGACAAAATAAAACAAACAGTATCACAATACTATAGGTCCGGCGCTACTTGCCAACTCAGTTCAGGTATGTTATGTTGAAACGATTGGAATTTACTTGGTCTACAACAGGATATTTAAGATATCTATTATAAGAATTTCGACTTGAACTAAATGTTCAAATTGACAATTGCAGTAGTCTATGGTCTTGAAAATGCTTATCATGATGGCTATTCAGCAGATATAGATAAATATCTGTTTATTGTTGGCAAAGTTTACAAGAGTTTCCTGGATACACAATTTAAAAGACATTCGTCATTGCGCTAAGAAATAAACTGTTGCGGACACAATCCAATTCCGACAATCTCAGATTTGTAAAAGGGATACATCCTTGAATGATAAAAAGTATTATGCAACGTGTTTGTCCATTTGCTCCCGCACACACTCGTTCAAGGTGAGGTCTGCGCTATCTTTAAATTCACTTTCTAAACTGGTCACTTTTGAAACCCCATAAATAAGTAACTGCTCTGATTTAAGGACAGAAAGGCGTGCGTTATTATGTCTGAGCGATCTACCTTTACTCACGATGCCGTGTTAAATAGAATTACGTAGTCAATTCGTCACAACCGTAATCTGTTTAGGTTGTCATGTTCCAATTGAAATTGGATTTTCTATTTCATTGGCGATATCGATCGCTGTATCGATTGCATCCATTCATTTATTCACAAGCTGTCACTCGGACGAAGTAATGGTTACATACGATTTCCAGTAATTTACGCTCAACGCTCGACACCGTCGATAAGTTCAAGAAGATTGGGTCAAAAGTTCAATAATATTGCGGAGATACTATAGCGCGAGACCCGTCTAGGGGTCCATTATCACGGGAATTTCCTTTGAAAAGCTTCAGCAAATTATACAAGGGAGTCTGACGATGCAGAGTCGAGGCACACCTTTGTAAAACGATCGTTTACTTTGTGTTGATTTCTCGTCCCGATCATAATAGAATTAATTTCAATTTGAAAAATTTGATCGGGATCGATTTTAAATTGAGACGGATGAAGCGCTATAATGGACCGTTTCATTGCATCTGCAATTATCTCCGACACAATTGAATTTTGCGTTTCGGAATCGACAATAGGTGAAATTTGGTCATAAGATAGGTGTTGTCTGCTCAGAGGTTACTGCAATGCTAAAATTCGGAACCTTAATAGTGCCTGTTTAATGTAAATTTGAACAGAGTAATAGATGTGGAAATTCATCATTCATCAACGCGTCGGCAGCACTTAGCTCCATTGGGGACTTCAGATCAGTAGTTGGAATGAACGAAGATAAATTATTTTAATTGAAAGATATAAGCGCTTCTCTCGGTATACAACCAAAAAATTAGTAGACAGCCGTAGATTCAGAGCAGAATTCGCACCTAGTCTGATTATTGTGATTGGAGAAACATCAAACAATGAAGTAATCTAAGGCACCCAAAGCTTCCTGCAAAGTCTGCAGAGAATTAGTAGATAGTATGCAATATATTTCAAGAGATCCTTAGCTTGACAAATTTTGCTTTCAGAAGGGGCAATATACTACAACTGTCTGCAAAATAAACACTTCCACATATGCCCTAATATTTCAAAAGGCCCCTTCTAATTTTTTTTAGATATTTCAGTTGGGTAGTTTCTGAGAATTGGTCCGTTAAAGAAATTATCACTTTCGACTTCCCACACTCCCCACCTTTCCAACAAATATCACAACCAGGACTGGATTCAGAAAGTACTAACCAAGACCTTTCATTTGACACCCCACATGACTATATTTGATTAAAAAAAATTTACACCCTCCCTTGAATTCGTTGTAGAATTATATAACTCACTGTATGCGTGAGTGTTCACAGTACCCACCTTTTCTCCAAATTTAGTGTGAATCGCTACAACCCTCCCCAAGAAAAATGCAACAGACGGACGGACGAACAGACGGGCGGACAGAATCAAATGCCAGGGGGCGCAGTTTATTAGAAGCTTTTGCGCAAATGGACATAGGGGAGTTCGGAGTTGTTCGGCTTCGGTTGTAGATCTGACCATTGTCAGCCCTGCGCTGGCGCGTGGTATGTTATGGTGCGTCAGCGAACGCTACACCCGGAGCGATCACCAGGCAATCGTCTTTGAGGGATGTTTCGAGCCGCAGAACAAAGACACATCATGCCCGAAACCGAGGAAGATTTCAGGCTGGTCTGCAAAAGCTTTGGATGAGCAGACCTTCATAGAGGTGAGGTTAGATCAACCTGGTAAAGCAGGCGCCTCTACAGAAAGAGCTGCCCATATGACCCAACGCATCACCAAGGCATGTGACGCGTCCATGCCTAGGAGGTGCTTATTCCCCAGTAGAAGACCAAACTACTGGTAGAATGGTGAACTGGCCAGCCTTCGATCGGCTTGCCACCGAGCCAGAAGAACGGCTCAGTAGAGTTTGTAGAGTCTGGGCAAAAAGAGTGCGCCTGTAAAGTAGCCCGTAAAAGCTCGTCATCCAACGAAGAAAGAGGAAATGCTTTAAGGAGCTCTGCTCAGTAGCAGAAACATCAAGTATAACTTAATCTTCCCTTTGCGGGGAAGCCACGGTGGTGGATTACGCCGACGACATAGTGCTAGTTGTTGTCGCAAAGCATCTCGAAAATGCTGAGCTACACTCAGAGAAATTACGCCTGTATTAGAATCGGAAATCATATCACCACTTCCAAATCGACCATCAAATACTTGGAAGCTCAGTTATAAGCAATACGTGCAATATGTTTGCGAAAAATCAACCACTGCAAGTAGGGCCCTAGTAAGGATGATTCCGAACATGAGAGGGCCACGGTACACCTGAATCATGCTCTATGCGACACCAGTTGTCAGAGACCGTTAACAAACTGAGTGTAATCTACAGAAAGAGAGCCCTGAGGGTATGCTCTGCCTTCAGGACTGCCTCAGATAATGCAGCATCCGTCATCTCTGGAATGATGCTGATTGACATCTTAATTCGCCCAGTTTCTCAAGGGGCGCGGAGGATATCGCCAATATCTGCACAGGTTTAAATTAGAGACCTCACCCGGCTGTCCAAATTTTGATTGAGTCCCAGAGGACTAATTTTTGGAAGAAAGGAGGAATCTAGAGGAGAATCTAGGAGAGGTGCTAGTACCGGAAAATCTGGTGTCGAAAATGGTAGCACATCAAGAGGATTGGGAAGCGATCAACTCCATGATCGCATCTATCCAAAACAAACTGTGAAAGACACCGAAGACGAGACGCCGCATATAGAAGAAAGTTGACTAAGCTAGAGTGAGCTGAATCCGTCCCGCGATGTAATACCTTATGGTGGTTCCGCGAGGCAGGGAGGGAATCGGAGATGGTTTTAGTGAGAAAAATAACCCACACGCTGGTGTGTCCAGGTGTGTCTTTTGAAAATTTCCATCTTCCCAGACAGACAGACAGACAGTAAACCGATTTTAATAAAGTTTCGTTCTATACAAAATCTTAAAAAGCAGGAAAATTGGAAGAATCAGATCAGGGTAATAATCTGGGACGAACGCAATTCTGACCACATTGCCTCCTACAGGGTACTATAATCCTGTAATGTACCGTTACGGTCTTGTGCTCTAACACACTTCAAGGCCCTGATCCAATATGGATTGTTGCGCCAACGATTATTATTATTTCCGAGTAATCACAATCTCGGCAGAAGCCGGATTTTACCTAATACTAACATTAAGTGCCAAGTATTTAGGCTCGGACGATCCTATCTACTTAAAACTAAAGGGGCGCTGGTGGTAGTGGCCGGTAGTAGGTCAATGGGAGAATCCGTCGAGAACTCTCCGCAACATCGAGCATATATGCACAATGGTGTACTTCTGCATGGTTTGAACTAGACTGCCCGAAAGTCCCAGGACACCAAGGGAAGCCGTGAGAGATTTAGGTTCAATACCTGTAGTTGACAATATTATGGGATAAGTGAGGGATCCTAAGTCCACTCCACTCATCCACTTGATGTTGGACCGGAACAAATGAAGAGCAACTTACTCTCACGTCTTTTTGGTCCCTTGTTTGGGGCATGGCACCCAAGCATTTAAAAAATGTGGGCGCAAACGGTTTCTTGCTGGCATGGTGCCATGCCTCAAACAAGGGATCCGTGGACCAAAAAGACGTGAGAGTAAGCTGATCTCCATTTGGTCCGGTCCAACATCAAGTGGATGTGGACTTAGGATCCCTCACTTATCCTAAACAATAATTTAGCTTTTGACTAGCTTAGGCTCAAACTATTGGCGGTTTGAGCTGGATATAATTTGCACCCTTGGCGAATATATAAAGGAGCGTTTTCCATCTGTTGACACTTACGGTAACGCTGCACCCAGTGCGGAGGTGAGGCAGCGTCTGACGAGTTGCCTCTGACCTGGATGCCGAGCGGGTAGTTGTAGTTCCCATAATATTTAAAAAATATGGGGACAACGGTTTCGTCCAGGGCAGACGCAACTCGTCAGACGCGACCTCACCTCTGCCCTGGATGAAACCGTTATCCCTATATTTTTAAATATTATGGGAACTACAGGCACCCGCTCTAGACACCAAATTTTTTTGATTTCTCAGGCCAGTGGTCTGCGACTCGCTGCATAGTCACGTGCGCGAATTGCGGGAAACGCTCTACGAATCTCTGGTGCAACAAGAGGCGGTAAGATGATAACGCCCTCGTCGTTATTTCATAGTAGGTGTGGATGATGAAGAGGTTCATTTCTTCAGTCCATTTCATCCCCTGCCTTCACGAACCTGCTGATTGTGGCGAAACAGCTGCAGCAGGCGGAGCTATGCTCCTAGTCATCGTGCCGTCTAAACGTTGAACCGCCCACGACTAGCGGTTTCGACGCCGTGCTGTCCATTTCGGGAGCCCCTCCCAGCCACCAAGTCAGACAACTCCCGCCGGTTATCCGTAGCGGACCTTCTTCTTTTCATAAATGGATTTGCATTTTATACCTAACTGCCAAGTGTGGGGAAAGCTTCCTCAGTAAGTAATCTTCAAGACTTCAAAGTTCCTGCACTTTCCTCACCTACCCCTTGAGACGCTGCGGTGGCGTACAGATTGAAGCTATCCATCCGTCCTCCTTTCACAACCGGCCTTGGAATTATTATTATGGTATTCTCATACCAGTTTAGAGTTCACCTATTTGAACCTAAGTGCCTTGATCGATGCTTGACTGTCAGCCAGAAAAGCAATGTTTTGCTCGTTGTAGTTCGTTTGGAGATTAAAGAAGGCACATCTGTCGATAGTATATATTTCTGTCTGGAATATGCTAGTATGCTTACCAATTGGTCCAAGTACATTTTCCTTAGACCAATGACCCGAATACCCGCCCCTCCACTGTGAGGGATCCGTCAGTTTACCAAGTAATCAGTAATTGGTTTATTGCGTATGTCACAGCCACGCACTCCCAGTTTACCTTGTTACTCCAATGTGTTTCAAACTTCTTGTCGAAATGAAACCTCGTTGTCATGTTATCCCTTGGTATCAATAATTCGAGACACCGCCTAGAAAGAATATCCATCTTCCTTCGATTTAGGCAGTTCCCCGCCTCACTGATGATCCCGGCAATCCTGAATATTGCCCTCCTTGCTGCATCTGTATATGCAGATGGAGAGAGGTTAATCCAAAAAGAACCTCCAGGGGTGCCGATGGGCACGCCCTCATTTCCCCACTTATACACACTCAAGCTAGTCTTTGCAGTTTGCGTAACTCCTTGGCTTGTGGCCTAAGTTCAGTTCTTTCTGCCCAGATTACCGCCCCATAGGTAATCATTGGCCTTATTATTGCATTGTATATCGAAAGGTGTATCTCCGGGGGTAACCCCATTTTTTCCTGCTATGGACCTACAAGCCGCCAGAGCCCTCGTAGCTTTCCGGCAACTGTTTCTGACATGCATCTGCCAGAGTAATTTTTGGTCTAGCGTCCAGGAATTATCCTAAATATTCGACCTCTGTTTCTCGTTTCACTTGCATGTTATGTAATCTTATGGATCTCAGGTGATAAAGTTTACTTCTCCTAGTGAATGGTACTATGGTGGCACTAACAACCCTTAATCCAGTTTGGATTCTGTCACATAGGGTATCTTCATATTTACCCCTACAGATTAAAACAATGTCATCCGCGTAACCCTGGACCTGTATTCCTGTATTTGTTAGCACGTTCAGGAGTTCGTCCACATAAATGGAGATAGTACTCCACCCTGTGGACGACCTTGAGTAGTATCCATGACAATAGAATTTGTACCTGTCGGTACTTCTATTTGCCTACTCTCTAGGATTTTGCCCATCCAGAAAGCCAGGGTTTCCCACTCCCTTGAGGCTCAGGGCATCTTGTATCTCTGTGTGCGATGTGTTGTCGAATGCTCCTTCGATATCCAAAAACATACACAGAGCTATTTCTTTTGTTTCTGTGGCATCTCGTAGTATATCCATCAACTGATACAAAGCAGTTTCAGTTAACCGTCCAGCCCGGTAAGCGTGTTGACGCTGATGTTGGGGATTATGTCTTAGAAGGTTAGTTCTAATATAGACGTCTATGAACTTCTCCACCGTTTTGAGTATGAAGGATGTTAGGCAAATTGGTCTGAAAGCTTTAGGGTAAAAAGAATCCTTTTTACCCGATTTCGGAATAAAGACCACTTTTGTCCGCCTCCGCGCCCTTGGTATATATCCCAGCGCTATGCTGCTCCTTTCCACCCTCAAAAGAGACTCTAAAACGATCTCTATTCTTCTCTGTATTAATGCAAAAAGGCCATCTTCTCCTGGTGATTTCAGTGGTTTAAGAGTTCCCAGTGCCCACCTTACACTAGCTTCCGAGCACACTTTTTTTGTTAGTTTCCAGTTCTCCTTTCTTCCCCTTTTATTCGTTGTTGGGATGTCAGGCAGAATGTTGTCCCCTACCGCTGTGGGGTAGGAGCTGTATGAACTCTGTACTCTGTCTTCCTTATTTTCGGTAAATGTCCCATCTTCCTTCTTTAAACAGACAGAAGATATTGCGCCGTCTTTGGCTACAGCCTTGAAAAGCCTGGTTGCTTCTGTGATTTTTTCGATTCCTTAATAGAATTCGCTTAATACGTTTCGTTTTGCTTCCTTGATCGCGTTGCTATACGCAGTTAGTGTATTTTTGTACGTCGGCCAGTCCCTGATTTGTTTTGCCTTGTTGAAGAGTTTTCGTACCTCCTCCTACATTCTAAATAGGTTCCTGTTCCAGCATGGTACATCCCTTGATGACCTTACTGTCTTAGTCGGACAGCTGGCCTCATAGGCGTCAATGTTGACTGTGTTTAGATTTTCCACCACTGTTTCTAGTTCCAGTTCGCTCCTGATGCCACCGTCCCCTTGAAGATTGGTGATGTTGTTGCTCAGGTGCGTTACAACTTTAGATAGGAAGAGGCTTTGGCATGATGTAAATTAATTTGACTTACAGAATACTCTGCTGTGTCCAGTGGGGTTTTCAGCTTGTCCTCACCTCGCATCGAAAGTTCCGCTTCTCTGCCTCCGATTTCTCTGGATATTGTGATACTTGATAGTGTAGCGATGCACATGTCTTCGTTCCCAAGAAACTTCGCTTTCTTTGGCAGAACTTTCCGTTGTCGTTGGCTGGGGGCCTTGTCACGTTCACTGTGTCCAGGCTACATGGATTCGTTTCCACATAGCAGTATGAGACCAGTTGTGTCCACATCACCAACTTCCCTGTCTTCCACTTTGTCTGGTAGAGGTAGAAGAGAAGGTTCTGACAGGTAAGTATGTAGTCACCTCTCCTTTGCGGCCGAAGGTTCCTTCTGGCAAGCCTTCCTCTCCTGTTGTCTGGAGGAATTAACAGGAGCAATAGTGTTGCCAACACGCCAGACGTAATCAGGTCTCCTCCTTGCAATTTCACATAATCCTTGTCCTCTACTATAGCGACCCAGCAGCTTACGATAGAATATAATGTACGACTCAAAGTTGCCACCCAGAAAGGACAAAGAGGGAGAATCTAGTGTACTTTGTAAAGTAAATCTCAGATAAAATCTTAAGATTGCGATTTCATTTTCGTATCTGATAGTTACAGATAATAAGTTCCGAGAGTCTATTGGAAATCTATTTGAAACTTGAATTTGTTGTATGCACCCTGAGACAGCTTCAAGGATTTGAATCTTTTGAAAAACTGTTTGTGACCCGGTTTCATGTGGCACTAGTTCAAGTATCATGCATATTCATGGCGGAGACTTACTTCATCTCAATACGCGGAAACTGCATTATTTTTACGCCTTTTCGAGTGAATAAATTGTGCAGATTAGTTTCTAAGCAGGTCGCAATCTTTTTGCCTATTCTTCCTAATGGTTAGGCCAAACTTCGGATCAAGGTAACTATTTTGCTAGTTTGTTTTTCATGTTTAGTGAAAAACTGAGCTCCTTTGCCATTTCTACCTTCTAAAAGATTTTATATCACTTTGCTAACACAGAAGTTATAGCCTGGTGCATACCGTTTCAAATCATACCAGATAAGTAATCTGTCTTGCACCGAAATACCGTATCTGCCATGTTTTCTCCAACATCACACCCCGGAAAAAATTTCCGTTGATTGAACAAATAGGTCATATTATGGACACTTAACAAATCTTCGTTTCAAATCTTGTACGCAGATACACTATCAATCTTCGCTTTCAAGTGACGAAGCGTGAAAGGAAAAATGATCACAACCACAATAAGAACAAATTTAATCCACAATTAAATCGATTTTTACGTAAAAGTTTCTTCAATCATCCTCAATTTGTGTTTTTCTCGCACAAAACCTAGCACCGTGTTATTCGCAAGCTCCACTTAGTCGGGGCTATCATTGGCAGCTAATGCATCTTGTTGCGCTTTTTTATGCGGAAATTTAGTTAAACATTGCGTTCGAATCGGTGAGTCGAATAAATGATTCGCTTCCCTGATGATGAACGTCATCGAAAGTAAAACGAATCAATTTGTCGCTTTGAAAAGGAATTGACTGGAATAGCGTCTGATGAGTATCGATTTCGGCACCGATTGAAAGTATCGTAAGCATTTTGCAAGGTTTGTCTGGGAGATGAATTTTATTTGAAAAATTGGGCAATCGAATTAATTAAATTAAGATGGGTGGTTTGGCGGATGTGTGTGCGATGGGAAATTAATCAACGACTCCTGCAGCGGTCTCAGCAGGTAATACAAAAGAGTATCTATCCAAAGGTTTGAATTAGATGTTCCCCATTTAGATGGGAAAGACGGAAAAGGCCAACTACATAAAATATTATAGGCGGTCCAAAGAATCGATTAGAAGAATATTTACGGCGGTGGCCAATTACCGTTGTTAATTCGAGTTGAATTCGAGGTATCTATTGAGATGGGGATCCTCCTAAGAGCTGCAAAGTGGACAGGATACCCAATTGCAAGAAGCTCGATCACATTTGCGACATTAACAATTCTGTATGTTACGAGTTGGGGTTATGATTCTAGGGATCATTTGGGAATTAAGATTCGCAAATAAAGAAATGGCGACCAAAGGGTAGTATAGGTCCTTGGGCGAAACGTGGATTGGTACCCACGATGGAGCATAAAACCTGGGAAACGCCTGCTAAACTAACTAACTACTACCAAACCCTATCTTCACCTCCATATGGTGACCGTCGGGAGCTCTTTCTTAACGAAAAGTTGCAGACGGAGAAGGATAAAGATCAGTCTCCCGGCCCTGAAAACGGATACCAACTGGGTCTTGGGGGTTGTGCAAGGCTGACAACTCTAGACGGAAAACTGATGTTACGAAGCTACAGAAGGAGCCTCGGATTGTATTGACTATACAACGATAAACGAGGAATAACGATTTGCGCATTTTCTCACGAAACGTGCGCTCCCTGTACAGAAATGGAGCTGCCACGCAGCTAGCCGATACCCTCTCCCAATATGGGGCTGATTTATTTATTTATTTAATTTAACGGACAACAAACAGAGTAAACTCAAATCAATTACTGTCCTCAGCAAGAGGAGAACGCAAAAATCTTATCCTACGTTTAAAACTACTAGTAAAGAAGTTAAAAGGACCAAACTGTCCTGCGATGTAACTTCGGCAAAGCCTAGGAATCGGGGAATGAAAGTAGACTTCGAGCTCTGCGAAGGGTACGTTGAAAATGTCCGTGCTACGTGTATTATAAGACGCATGACGGCAGGTGATGTCGTCAGCGGCGGAGCAGTCCCGAGGAAAGTTTGAAAAATGTGCATAGATTCAAATAGGATCTGCGCTGTTGTAGGAAGGGAAGGTTCAGAAAGCGGAGGCGGGAGGGAGAGAGTCCACACAAGGGAAGGTTTTCTTAAAGAAGAGGAAACGGGTGAATTTATGTTGCACATTTTCAAGGGCAAGGCAATCAAAGTTACGGGAGGGTGACCAGATCACGAAGCAATATTAGCAATAATAATTCAAGCAGGATAAGGAATGCCTGTTCAGAGGAGTAGGAGAAAGTGGTGGATGAGGATTTTAGAGAGTAGCAAATAGTGACACTTTTTGACGTTTAGCGCTAAACCATTAGCCGAGTACCAACGAACCAGAGTGTCCAGGTTAGATTGAAGAGAAACACAGTCCATAGGCGACGATATAGCGGAAAATAGCTTAAGGTCGTCTGCATAGAGCAAACAGGGACAAATAAGAAGGGGAGGAATGTCATTAATAAAAAATAAAAATAACGAAGGACCAGAATAGATCCTTGTGGGACGCCAGAGGAGGGGGAAAGGACGGGAAGTACAGCCGTCAAAGGAGACGCGGCAGGATTGATTGACAAGGTAACAGGCAAGCCATAAAACAAGTGGTATGGGTACGTTTAGAGATGAGAGTTTGTATAGAAGTTTCTTGTGATTTACAGTGTGGAAGGCTTTAGAGAAGTCAGTGTAAATTGTATGCACTTCTTGCCTTGAATTTAGACATTGGGCGACAAAGTTGGTAAAGTCAAGCAGGTTGGAAGCAGTGGACCTACGTTCAACGAAACCGTGCTGCTCTTTCACTATGTGTTGGCCAAAATGGGTGGAAAACCAGTCGCTGACATATCTTTCCAGGATTTTGGAACAGGAGGAGGGAAGCGAAATGGAACGGTAATTCTCGACCAGCGTACGATCGCCACTTTTGCGTATGGGGATGATGAGAGCCTCTTTCCACAAGCCGGGAAAATGATTCCCTTCAAGGCTATTGTTGCAAATAAGAGATAGGGGAAGGGAGATGGACTTACCAGTTTTGACCAGAAAGAGGGTTGGAAGACCATCGTAGCCAGGTCCGACATTGGCATCAAGTTTGCCAGTGAGGTACTCGATAAGGATTGGAGTAAGAAGGGGAATTGTAGGCAATGCAGGGCAGGCTACATCCACTATTGGGAGGGATTTGGAGGAAGGAGAGGGAACATAGACTGATGAAAAGTAACGGCAGAGTAAATCACAAGAAAATCGGAGGGAGTTAGCTGAGTAGCTAGAGAATTTAATGGACGGAGGGGATAACTGGGCAGGGCAGCGGGAGTTATGAATGTGGGATCAGCATGGTTTCAAGTTTCTGCGCTTTAATGAGTCTTCCACACTGATCAACTATTCGTTTCTGGACTTACGTATTAAGGATTTGACGGAGGAAACTAAGTCAGCATCGCTTCCAGAAGACAGGAACTTCTTCCTCGCAGTCTGCTTTTGACGTAGTTTTTTGTCAATTTTAGTGGTGAACCAGACGGGGTAAGAGCGTAAGCACTTAGGAGAGGAGGGAACGTAACAAGGAAGAAGATCAGATAAAATGGTATAGAAAGTTTTGAGTGCTTGGTCACACGTAAATGGAGAGAGGAGTTGGACTCAGTTGATTGACGCCAGGGCTAAATTCAGACCTTCGAAGTTCGCCTCGCGAAAGCTGAACTTAGTAGGCTTGCGAGCGACAGGAGAGTCGAGTTGGGATATCTGAACATCGAACTTGAAAGCAGGATGATGGGCGTCAGGGGCAACGTAAAACGGAGCGTGAGGGGATCGATCTACTGATGTTACAGCATTGCAGTAAATGCGTTGGACAGGGACAAGCTTCCTGTAGAAGGGCCACTATACCATATATTATAGTGGTCATCCAATAAACCGTGTGCTACCGGCTTTGAAAATATAAGCGTACGGCTATGTACTCTGCGCATGTGCGGCAAATTTGGAAATATAAGCTTCATTAACATTCACACCCCTACAGAGTAGACTGCAGAGTTGGAGAAGGATACCTTCTACGAGGCAGTAGAACGACACCTCGAAGCCTGCTCCAAATATGATATCAAAATAATACTTGGGGATTTTGACGCAGTCAACAGAGATCCTGGAGATGGAGCATCCACAAATGATCTTCACAATGACCTGAAGAACGTTATCATTGATAGGGCCACAAAGATACTTGGCCTCAGGCGCAAAAAAAGGAGCTATGATGATGAAATCCGCGCACGGTTGTTGGCAGTCAACAGAGCCTATTTCAACTTACAAAAACTGTTTCGTTCGAAACGTCTTACCATAGGGTCAAAGCTCTTACTGTACAAGACAATGATCTTGCTAGTCGTTATGTATTCCTCGGAAACCTGGGTTCTTAGCAAAAAAAATGCGAACTCTTGGCCGCGATCGAAAGAAGAATCCTCATAAGAATTTTTGGCCCCCAACAAGAGGATGGACAATTCCGTAGCCTATATAACGAAGAAATCTATGGGCGATATCACGGCCATGTGGTTGTGGATAAAATCCGGCTTAATAGATTGCGGTGGGCGGGTCACTTAATCTGTATGGATGAGGATGATCCAGCCCGAAAAGTCTTCAAGAGCAATATCTATGGTAGAACGAAAGCGTAGGTCAGGACGCCAGACAACTTTTGGTGATATCAACTTGGTGGAGCTCGGCGCACAACTGGGGTGCCTGGAGTTCCTGATTAAAGCACGTTGATGACGATGATGATGATTATTGCCTATGTTATTGGTCAATGATCCTGCGAGAAATTTAAAGGAAGCGTAAGTAAATTTCCAAAGTATAGCTTTATTTATGCTGGTGTATATATTTATTACATTACTGATAAAAAAGTACAGCTGTCTGAAATTTTTGGAAAGTATCCATTGAGTGGTTTCTGAGAATCACTTTCACATCCCTCATAGCTCTTATTTTTCAATCAATCCTACAATTTTATGCCTTACGCATCGTAAAATGCTAATCGAGATATTTCGTTTTACACGTGGTAAAAAAAAATATTTTTCCCATGGATTTAACGTCTCAGGAACATACAGGAGACCTGGTATTTCCTACATTCCCACTAAATGTGGTATCAATATGTACATATAGCTCTTTCCAGATAAATTACATGTGACAGATAGAGGGTCATGGGCAGACATTCAGACAGACGTGCAGGCAGGAAGGAGACAGCCATCCAAACATCGCCACGCTTTTTTGCTCCACAAGAAACCTGTCCCCACTAGCGATTCTATCACAGTCAAGGCGTCGAATCTGAGGAGCCATTCGCACCTAAAAAAAAAAGCAAAAGATTGAACAATGCTTTGATAAAAGGAGCAAAAGAACATCGCGGTGTTCTGAGCGCGTGCCGAAAACGTCTGAGTAAGTCGGCGACCTATTTCGAGAGAATGCAAAAAGTTTGACAAGATCACCACCATGGAGGAAATTTGGACAGTCCTAAGTAAATTGAGGAACCTAGGGATGCTACATGGCGGAAGACAGACAGCAACCATGACTACATCTTTGCTTTCAACTAGGAAAGTACTTTCTGCAGGGAAAGTTCGATTTGGATAGGTTGTTTGCCGGCTATGCCTGATTACGCGGGGATCTACCACTAAAGAGGTGCTCTAAATGCTTCAGTTTTGAAGTTTCACTATCAACAATTCGAAGCTATACTGTACGCAAAATGAACCCTCACTGTCTTCTATTCAGAAAATTCGAGGATTATGATCAAAATCCTATAATGGGTAGCACCAGCTGTCGAAAAATTGTTAAGTTATATTCCCTATATCAAAAAATGAAAATGAATTTCAAAAACATCCTTGCAACCACAGAATGCAAAGCTCTCAATGCATTGCGTGCTGGTGCTAAAACTGGCAGTTACAACGACATCATGTTTGTTTAGCCGCTGCCGGGGGAGGGGGAAACTTTTCAAGTTTGCTCCGGTGAATATGTCACAATTCCAATTTTCTCCCTGGAACTTGCCCTTGTAATTACTGCAGATGCAGCTTTTCCATGGTGAACGTTTAACTGCATTATTTGAGTCGGACTTGGTACCTGGTATTTGAAGTTCTTCTCCAATGACAGAGCATTGTCCGTCTCTTTCGATATGTCTGGCGTTTCGCTGTCAGACTTGAGCCCTAGAAGGCTTAGATCGAAGTCGTTCAGCTTCTCCTCTTCTATAGGCAGCAGGTCCACTTCCCTGTTCAGTTTTACCTTTTCAGCCTTTATGGCTTCCGCGATTCCTTCGAGGGCCTTAGTAGGGTTTCCAACCGATGTGCCCTCCGAAGTATCTTTTCTTGGTTTGTGTGCAAAGGTATGCTACCAAATTTGTAATTGTTGAGGCAGTTACGAGTTTAATTGCCTCCAAGGATCGGTCGTTTTCGTGATCGTGAGGTGTATCCCTTTGCCCTCCTCCTAGCTTCTAAAAGGAGGGCACACACGGTTGTGTTTTGAGTGACGAAGACATTACAGTTGCCCCGTCTTAATCGCTGCTTTTTTAGGAAGGTGGGCCATCGCCATGTGTGCCCCTGGTATACCATCCCGTACGCATGTTCATAGTTCTGTTCTCTTTCATCCTGGCAATTTAGAGACTCTAGTCCTAAACTACGCACCCAAGGTTAAGTTGGTCTCTAGTCATGTCATGGAAGTTCCAAAGTGAAGCAAAGAAGATAATTTGAGAACAAAATCGCAAAGAAAGCGTTAGTAATAACAACAATAGAGGGCACGTTTTGCGCTGATATTCTACACATGATTAAGACAGATCCTGCCTCGGTAAACGCCAAAAGGCAGAGTGATCTTGACGAGATCACCACAGCGTTACTGAGAGAACGTACTGGAAACGGAATTAAGAAGCCTAAGGACATCATATGGCGGAACACAGACAGTGACAATTACTACGTCCTTGGCACTAGAAAAGCACATCCTGCAGCTAAAATACGAATTGAATGGGTTGGATGTCGGTTACGGGCACAAACAGCTCTAAGAGACACTTGGAGGAAGACTATCGGACACTAGTCACAGCTAAGTTCCGAAGTTGACGAGGAAACGCTTTATCAGGCTTTTGCCGCAGGGCAAGTCAGAGGCTTATGGTCCGTGAACAAGGTGGCAAACCGTTCACCAAGGAAATATCGGAAGTGGTTAATACTCAGATACGCAGCTAATAATTCACGATTATAGGTGCTGCAATTCCATCAAGCGAGATTTAACCGTTTTAAGAAGAAGCCCAACGGTTGCCAGCTTTGATTCACTCTTTGGTGAAGAACAGCGCCTACTGCTGTGTCTGAGGCATCGACAAACAAGGCTCCAGGTGCATCTTGTTGAGGGAATCCCAAAAGAATAGCGTCTTCCACCTGCTGCTTGGTGGTTTCAAACATTTGGACAGTTTCTGAAGAACAAACAGCCACTTGTGAATCCTTGGCTTGAAGGCCAGAAAGTAAGGCGTTGAGTAATGCCTGGTGCTGAGCGGCTTTGAGCAGGAAACGACAATAGAAATTTAGCTTGGCCTAGAACCTTTTTAAATTTTTTGGCGGTCTTTTGCAGCGGAAAGCACGCGATCGCCTGAACTTTGATTGGGTCGTGCTGAATGTCATCAGGAGTGATGGAATCGCCTAGAAAATTAACCTACTACTGGGGAAACTTGCATTTATCAACGTCGAAAAGAAGGTTATTTTCAAGGAGCCAGTGAAAAATGCACCCGAGATGCTCAGAATCGGTGGAAGAAGCTACCAGAACGTCATCCAAGTAGAGGAAATTGAAGTTCAATTTGGACGAACAGAGTGGATGAATCTCTGAAAGGTTTGCGCCGCATTGCACGCCCCGCGGATGACAGTGTCAACTTTAAGACTCCAAGAAATGTGCAAATAGCTGTTTTTGGAATACTTTGAGGAGCTATCCAAAGTGGAGAAACCACGACAGTTTTCCAAACAATGCGCAGTCTTGGATGAGTGGAATGGGGTTCCGGTAAATAATCGTCTATAACCTCCAGAAGATCGCCATTCGCCATTCGATTAGGTGACCAAATGGAGTGGAGGTGGCCAATTGTTCTTGAATGGACTGCATATGCGCTGCATAAGTAGTTGTTCCAACTATTTTCGCGCAACAGCAAACTTCTGGGGTGGTAGAGGACGCACCTTCTAGAAGATTTGGGAACCAGCAGTGCTGGTTGCGCTATTGTCCTTTTGAGAATACGCTTGCGTGAAAACATACCGGGTTTATGATTGAATGCTTGGTACTTGCAAAGTCTATGAGTCATTAGCCGTTGTTACTTGATATGTCTCGGGGGCTGTGCTCCCCTGTCTTTTCTCGATGTATCTCCCGTTCCCAAACTTGGTGTCAAAATAATCTAGCAATAGTCATATAACCCTTCCAGGCTATCATTAAATTTGTTAAATTTGTGTGTTTGGGTTTTGAGAACACTAGGTTTGTTTAGTGATCTAATATTCCAGGATTCAAGTGCATAGTCATTCATTCGTTTATTCGTTTCCGTTTTATCGGTCCTGTCAATTCTGGCTTTGTACATCTTGATAGGTTTTATTTTGGATGACGGGACGTGAAGCCCGTCGCTACGTACTTCCAATCTGAAAGACCAGGTCAATTGCTCTAGCCCTTCAAAGAAGCGGTGTGATCAGGTGGAATGTGGTATGGTGGAGTTCTCCCAACTAAGCTGAGGGCAAAATGCGTAATTTCTCGACCGAATTGCAGCTAGCGAGGTAGGCCTTTAATATGAGAAGTAAGAGTTAAACTTTAAGTGAACTAAATAAGCAAAAGGGGTCACTGGTTATGAGGCAAACAGCATGGTATCAGAATGGTCAGTAACAAGCAGGTCTGTATGAAAACTTAAGGAGAAACCTAGAGCCTGAACTAGGGTCTCGCTTGACGACTGGAAATTGAAAAGCTACATGGATTCAACGTGGTGTGTAACAATTAAAAGCGCGACCCAGATGCATTAGTTGCTAAAAGAATCAGAACTCGAATGGAGGTGTAGAAGGATATCTACAACAAATAACACTGTGTCAAGCGCAGTCCCGTGGAGCCATTATCAGAGGGGGGGGGGGGGTTGTGGGGAAGGATGTGGAGTAAAATGTGGGAAGTTTTAGCTCCTACAAGTCAGGGACGAACGACTTCGATTCTAGATACGTGTCCATGATGGAGATAGACAGACAGACTGGCAAATAGGCAGTAAGTTGATTTTATTAAGTTTTCGCTTTACACAAGGCATTAAAAACTCAAATACTGTCGTGATACAACGCGTATCTTCACGGGCAATAAATATTGAAGAGATGCTCAAGTCGATATAAGGTGGATAATTTGCATTAATTTGAAGCGACAAAGATTTACGAAGGGTAAAGTTCGACTAGAGGAAAATTGCCAAAGGCTTTGATGATCTCCAAAGTCATCTTCAAAAATTGGCGGCAGCCTTTACGCATTATATCTTCTGTCAATAGTCCGCCTGCGGCAATTGGCTGTATCAAAAGCGTGGACAAAACCAGCAAGAAGAATTACTCAATACAGGCATCGTTGCGAATTAATACCAATCCATCATCTTTTATCTACGCACTGCTTCCATGGTGATGTTTTTCTATTTTTCCGTGTCCTTCCAGTCTTACCTTGCACGCCAATTAACGGTGGGTTACAGACATCTCATTCATTCAGCTTCGCCCTGATTTGATAGCTCCAGGCCAAAACGAAAGCGTTTCATTGTTTCATACTTGAATTCAGGTTGGCGTAATCTTTTCGGTAAACGTCAGAAAAGAATCAAAAGACAATTTTTTATTATTCTCCAAGATACATGCTTGCGCTACGATCGGGCTATGATCTCGTCCAAACAGATTTCATCGTGGTCCAGCACAGGATTATGATCTCGACATCTTGCTGCAATCGAATAGTAAAACTACGAAAAATCATCTATGGGTGCTATTCATGGGCCTCAATTGCCCTGTGGCAGATCGATCCGATTCGATAGACCACGTAGATCGGCTTACTACATGTATGGATTTTTTCGTTAATCTATGTTACCTTTTCCATTGCACGTACGATGAGATTACCGGATACAGCACTGATTCGAATTTTATGTCCAGCGAATTTGAATACCGATCAGGGTACCGCGATTTATGAAAATTGCTTTACTAGTACCAAAGGGGATCATTTTCAGCCACCAGCCCATCAAGGATAATTGTGAAACAGCATCTAACTGAAGGCAATCTTTATCGAAAGTACCATCAGTGGAAGTAATGAATTATATCCTTACGCTCTCTTTCCATAAGATGCCATGAAAGAGTTCCAGGCAGCCTGGTTTTATCTACGTGTACAATTTCCAACTTTCGGCAGTATAAAAGTGCTCTATCTTTTGGTGGACTTCATTCACGATCCACGAAAATCCCAAAAGTATCAATTTGAAATGATCAAATGAATGAACGTATGAATGGGTCTAATGTGATTATATTGATAGGAAAGGCGTAATTATGAAAGTCAATTAATAAATCTCATTACTCTGGCTTCGGGGCCCGTTCTTACCTGGTGCATCTGCGCCGCGTACTTGTATCTGATCCATCTCGGGCTGGATCCAATGAAGAAGCCTTGGAAGCAGCTGCGTTTAGTGCTCTAAAACTATATTATTATTATTTTTTGTTCACTTGACCATCCACAGATTATTATATTTTATTCTGGGTGTACATGAAGCATGCTTGGTGTGGCCTTGCTTGTGGAACAATATTGAAATAGCTTCGGGCTGGGAGTAGTTGGAAAATAATATGAGCTTATGATGCTTTGCGGCTATTCCGGTCGAGATGAAATTACTCAGCGTTGATCAAATATTTCCAAGTATTTTTATTTAACATTTTTTAGTTCAAAACGAATTTAGACTTGGAATTAAAGTGTGATTAGTATTTTACACTTTCCGGCAACTGTTTCACAGTTATTCGTGCAGGAACCGATATGTTGACGATGCACATGGTGACTAAAAGATGTTAGTATGTCTGTTCCTGGATTGCCTGATTTATGTTAGTTTTTTGGCATAGAACCACGAATAAAAAGGCCAGGAGGGGATATAACGGCTCTGAGGCCAATAAAAGTAGAACTTCAGCTTTCTCGTAATTATCGAAATAGTCCCTCCAAAATGCAATACAGAAGTTGGAGTTATCTTTAAAAAAATTCGGGAAAACGGAAGCTTGATGCTTCAGGTATAAAAGGTTTCGTGTTTCCTTATATGAGGAGCATAGCGCAGTTTTCCATTGGCTGATCCCATTGAGCCGAGATATTTAAATCGTTCAGTTCTGGGTGGGTTACTGCCATTGCCAGAATTGAGCGATTTAAATATATCTAGTCAATGCTATCAGGCAATGGGAACCAGCGTAATGAAATTGCTTCACCCATTAACGCAACCTGGATGAAGTGGCATTCCACAATTGGTGTTCTTTGTGTTCAACGTATCAACGCACGTCTCAAATCTAAAATTTACCGCAATATCGTCCGTCTGCCGCCCTCTATAGTTCTGGGTGTTGGCCGATTATAAAAGACAATGAACTGCGTCTTGCCGTAATGGATACGAAGATGTTGCATTGCATTCGTGGCGTGACACGTTTTGATCAGGTCAGAAAAGAGAATATTCGCGATCGATATGGGTTTGCATCATTGCACTCGCAGTGGCGTAGTCACGTAATTCCCGCTAACGAGAATTCACTTGCCAATATTGGTCTGAACATCGAAGTCAACGGGTATGCAACCAAAAAGCCGGCCGAAACATCGGTGGCTTGATACCCTGGATGGGGATTTAAAGGCTTCGCGATCAGACATTTGATAAAATAAAATGACGAAACCGATCACGACTAGCCCCCCCACGACAGCTCGGTGCCAATTCAATTGCCCTCTATTTTTTAGAAAGCGATTTAAATAAATCATTTGATGGAAAGTCTGTACCGATAATAGTCAACCCTACGCTTCACACTCTCGGTTTAATATTATTAGCAAATGCCAAGAATTTAACCAACATTACATATAAATATGCCGGGGAATCGGTAGCTGGGCGCTTCAGGTATGAAAGGTTTTGTTTGCTTCTTCTGTGAGTATATTTGAGTGTAGAACTATCCTATTTGTACGTAACCCTTATGTATATGCATTTAGTATGTCTGACTACACACTTTAGTTTGATATTGATATTTAATAATAATAATAATCGCTGGCGCAACAATCCATGTTGGATCAGGGCCTTGAAGTGTGTTAGAGTACTTCATTCAAGACCGTAAGCGTATACTACAGTACATAGTAGGAGGCAATGTGGTCAGCATTGCACGAAATTATTACCCTGATTTGACTCAGGTACTCATTCACAGCTGAGTCGACTGGTATCCGACGGCAAATCACGATACAAATCCCACTGTCACCAGTGAGATTTGAACCGCGACCTTCCGTACGACAGCCTTGCGCTCTAATCACTGATATTTAGTTGCAGTAAATTTACACGGTAAAGTCAACTTTGAGCTACTGTAACTTTATTACTAATGATCAAACTTGGAGATAATATACTCCATATTATATTTTATACCACTACCAACTTTTATAACTCTGGGATAAACTAAAGCGGGGTTTTACTCAATTTGCCCAAAAATATGGTAATATACTATTATTAACTTAATTTGGACAGATATCGATATGGAGAATATTTTGAGGCCTGGGCACCATATAGAGGTAGCTTCATGATTTTTTTTCAGATTTTTCGGTTGGGTATTTTCTGAGAATGGGTCCGTTAAGAAAATCATCAATTTCCACCCCTCCCACTCCCCACGTTTTTAACCAATCTCAAAACTGAGACCAGTACTAATCGAGACCTTTCATTTGATACCCCACATGACTGTATTCGGTGAAAAAAATTTGTACACCTCCTTTTACATGTATGGGACCCCCCTAAATCTCAACGTAGAAGGATATCACTCACTGCATGTCTGGGCGTTCACAGTTCCCACCTTCTCACCAAATTTCGTGTCAATCGGTATAGCCGTTTCTGAGAAAAGTACGTGTGACAGACAGACAGACAGACATTGAACCGATTTCAATAAGCTTTTGTTTTGCAAACAAAACCTCAAAAAGGGCTGGAGAGAAATAGATTCTTCTTGAATGGAGTTTTAATATTTCACCTGAATGTCAATTATTCTCGCTAATTTAATTGATAAGTTTGAACCTCTATAACGTTGACACTGATAGTTCATTAAATTATTATAACTATTTTCATTAAACTTGGCATGTGTATGGACGAGCCTGTCCTTTATGTCGGTGTACACCTAGGATGAACATAAAAAGAATTTTTCAGTTAATTTCTAAAAGTTGATAATATACTATTAGTAAGTTTATTTGGGCAGATATCGGAATGGAACATATTTTGAGGCCTAGATTTCATCTAAGCGCACCACCCTCATTTTTTCGGATTTTTAAGTTAAGCAGTTTCCGAAAATGAGTCCTGTCTCACTTTAAGTGCGTACATTTTGACTCCTGATTCGTGCACTTTGCAATTCACGACTAAGTTGCGGAAAGTACTAATCGAGACCTTTGCATGTATGGGGAGCCCTCCTTTATGCCACTCGCTGTATGCGTGGAATTTCATAGTTCCCATCTGTTCACCAAATTTTGTTCGGATCGGTTTAGCCGTTTTGGAGAAAAGTGCGTGTGACAGACCGACAGTGAACCGATTTAAACAAGGTTTTGTTTTACATAAAACAGGAACAACGGCAGGACGGGCGCCAGTCCAGTTGAGAAATGTGCAAGAGTTTTTTATCAATAGATGGAGTCTCGACGAAAGCAAATGAATTCGAACCAAACAAATTCGTGTCTGCACGTTAAATATTGGTACTGAGAGAAACGAATATTTGCGCCCTACAAGAACCTCGATGGTCCTGTACCAAAAACTGCTATGTAAAACGCGAACGCGATCAAAACATGTGTAAACCTCTCTACTTCGCTAGTCCGCGAATTTAGTAAGGTGTGTTGACATCTACGAGGGTTTCTGTGACACCATTAAACGATTTGATGGCCAGCTGGTGACACTCACTATTTTCCAACGTGACCCTACAATTAATTTCTTTAGTGTATATGCCCTATTGAAGGCAGAGAATGGAATTCGCCAGAAACGACACATAAAATCTTTTTCTTCCCTTTGCCGACTATTACGAGTGGTGTAGGAAGTCGAATTTGCCCACAAATACGATCCCGGGACTTCCTCGGGGTCTGCAAGCAATTCGCCATCCATTGTCCAAGTGAAAGGCTGTGGGAAGAGAAGGCTCTGTAATAACTTCCCTGTCGATGAAAAACAGGCCAATTAGCAAATTTATAAGAGTACAACCGATGAAGCAAAGAACATAATGGCTTTTATCCGAACATATATGGTTGCCGTTTACTCTTTGGTGGGGCATAGCGCGTCAATCACACCTACGCGCTATCGCTCCTGGTCACCTGAGATGAGCTTCAACCTCCCGAGATGCCTGCATTTCTTCTCTGCTTTTGTACTCCAAGTGCGCCTGGGGCGACCCGCTCGTTGGGCATTTTGGAGGAATGGATTCCACTGCATGGCATAGACAGCAATGCATTTGTCGCCTCTCCTTAATGTGTTACCTGCCTGCCATTACTACTTCCGACGGACAAGTGCTGACGAAGGCTTGGAGCCTTCATGTGCTACTTTCATATAGTAACACCAGAAGAACCCTAGCACCAGAACAGTCTCGCTTGGTTTGGTGTTAAGATAAAAGCATTTCCAAAATTTAGAGAAGGTAGCCTAAGCGGGTCTAGCACTGTTAATGCATTGGACATCCAGTTTGTTGCGTCCGGCGCCAGAAATCACGCTTCCTTAATATATAAATTGATCGACCCTCTTAATGCTCTGCCCATTAATGCGAATAGGGAAATTACGATGACAAGTCGGGCTGGGAACATTGGTTTTGTTAGTGTTTATCTTCGGTCCAACTCTGGTTGCCACTCTTTCCAAATCGAAAGCCATTTGGTCAAAGTCGATGACCTGGTGAGAAAGTAGACAGATGACATCAGCATAGAAGATGTGTATAGGAAAGATATCATGGTCTACAGAACTCCTCCTCGTCCTGTAGACAAGATGGCATGAAAAACATCACCGATAATAAGAAGAAATAATATTGGTGACAAGGTGCAATCCTGACGGACTCCGTTTTCGACTTGAAATTCCTTTAAGATTTTACGGGTCGTGCAGCACGTGGTATTTCGTGATATAATATGTCGCTTTAATGGTAGCTGTTTGTTTCTCCGAAATGCCAGTGCGACGTAGAACACTCCAGATATACTCCCTGTTGCCGCTCCTTTCTCAAAATCGGTGAAGAGCAGGTGCAGCGAAGATGGAAGTGCACGCACTATTCCAAAATGATCTGCCAATGCAGGAGAATTCGGAGCGGAAGTCAGCCTGCTCCTTCTCGATCAAGTCTTCGTGATCCGACAGCAGGACAGCATTGATGGCCGAAGTGCTTTTTTTCTGCTTGGGGAACTTGGGGACTAACCATTTCATCTACAAAAGGAGAAATTCCACCGGATGAGATACAGTTAAGAACCGTGGTGAAGTGTTTTTTCCAACTGTTTCAACTTTTAGCAGTCGATCGTTAATACTTTTCACGGGACCATCGAAAGATTTGTGACCACTTGCAAGTTCTTTCGTAATGTGGTATACACTTCTGAAATTATTCCTCATGACATGGCGCACATTACGCTGAGCTTCTCAGAATTTCACGCCCACCTTCATTCATCAATTCGCTTCCACAATTCAATTTGGTTGGTTGTATGGTGTCAATCAGTTGAAACTCAGCTGACCTTATGATAGGCCCTGTGTTTGGACAACGTACCACAAACCTCACATCATTATGGTTTTCATCACATATGCATGTTTTTCCATCACATATCCGAACAAGGTGTTGTTTTGAAATCATCTGAGCCTCTCCTGCATTGCATGTAACTGCTTAAATAATAGAAGGCATCCTTCTCCAACTTGGTGCATAGAATAATACAATGGGATGCTCCTTAAGCTGGTGCGGAGTCTTGCAACCGGAAGCCCCTCAGAAGCCAATCGCTCCCTTATGCAAAAAGAAATTCAATGAGGCGGCATTGACAACTCAAATTACCGTCTTATTTGGTTATTATTTCATATTATGTAGACTTTTGTGCGCATCTATACAACTGAATTTGAGGCTGGGTTTGTCTAGACCTACGAAACTACTGACCCAATACGCGTTATGTAAACTCATGAAGAAGTACATTAAGGTCCTGGGGGTTTAACATGAGTACCTGTAATGTAGGCATAATCCCATGGTCCTCTTCGGAGACGGATTGATTTGGAAACCACAATCAGAGCCCCGCCATGACTGGCGCAGCGGTACTGGTTTATACTGAATGCAGGCTCAGCACTCATACCAGTGGATGCAGGGCCTACCTAACATCTCTGCCGCAACTAAGGGGTACGGTACCCGAGTTGTACAGCGCAACTCCACGCTTGAGCTCCGAGAAGCATTGCCCGCGATGTAGGCATAACCACAATCACGATGACACTCACACAAGGGGGCTAACTGCAAATAACTGGGCCGGGGGTACATCATCCAGGAATTTTCCTGGAGCATATGGTCTCAGAAGGCCGTCCCGATTCCCATGATACAAGATAACCTCCGGTCAGGCTCAGATGAGTCCCTTGCAGACTCGGGTCTGATCGCCCTCTTCGAGTACCTGGGACCTTCCAGCCACAAAGAAAAATGCCCTGCTTCAAGTAAGCATTGAACGCCCCAAATGGCAAGCTTGGCCGTTGGGGGAACACCAGTTTGTAAACTTCCGCCGGGATGCCATCAGAACCTGGCGCCTTGTTGTTTTTCTTACTGAGAACCGCTTCTTCGAGCTCTCTCATTGTGACAAGCCTTTGATGAATGATGCCTTTGCAATGGGTCCATTTGGTGGGTATTTAGTATTCAATACTTCTACAGCGCCACGATTTTCCGGAGAAAAAGATTATAATCGAGTCCGCATGGATCCTCATTCACCCCATTGACCAGGTTCAGCCAGCCGCGAGCTATACTCTGCCTTTATAGCGCATGCGTCCTTTTTGGCGTGTAAACGTTCTACCGGAGCTTATGACACCCCGTCCGTAGGTTGGCAATTTCTGCCGTCCGGCAGTACATAGAAACCATGTCACGACTGGGGCCCCTCCGGGATATAGAGGCCTGACACGCCGTTGTTATCAGGTTCACCACTGAATTGACGACAGTGTCAGATGCGACGCTACCATTTCCTGGAACGCCCTCCAGCATGGCTCTGCCTGCTCCAAGAACTTCGACGAACTTCCCGATGTTCACTCTCACGGCATTCCACAGACAGGGGGACGTCGCGTTGGTGCTCGCCGGCAAGTAGCGTCAACCATTTCGAACACGATGTACTGCTGGTCACTTGCCAAGAAGTCTTCTAGCACTCGCCACCCATCCACTGATGATGCCAGAGATTCCGACGCAAAAGTGATGTTAGGAATGCTCCCTTCGCAGTCTGAGCACCGAAACGTTGGCGTGGATCCGGTATTTAAAACTACGAGCCCGGTTCTCCCCGCCATTTACAAAATCCGTTTCCTCCTGGAGTCCGGCTGGGGCATGCCCCATTCATAAAGTTATCTCCTACCAAGATTCGCCCCTCCGTTCCCGAAACAGTCTCCTCCAGAGCATCAAGTCGGGGCCGGCACCGTCTCATTCGGCGTCAGGTAAACCACCCCATTCCCTCGGACCCAGATGGCAGCGGAGACCGATAAGTAGAAACCCCATGAAGCCGGGTCCCTATTTCGGTATTGCTCGCTGATTAGCACTAGATCAGTATTTACCCCCGCAGCGAACTGCGCTAGTCACTGGCTGGACTCGGGTACATGTTAATTTGTGAAATGCGGATCATGCCATTCTAAAGATTGAACGGTCCCGAGCCCGCAGTGTTTGCCAGGCTCTCATTGATTGCGTCACGATCCCTGCAGAGAACGCAACTTGCACTTTCGTTCGATTTAATACATATGCTAGTATGCCACGAAACCGGCAATATGCTTGTTCTAAGGCATCCTGTTTCCGCATTGCCCTCAAATGGAGGGACTGGGATACACAGATGGATTGCTTATCATTCGAGTTGTGAACTCTAGACGGCTCTACAGAGTGCCACTTTGGAAAACCCATTCAATGCTCTAATAATATGCGAGATTTACAAGAGGGCCTTGTTGTGCCTTTAGAACTACATCGTTCGATGCGACAAATGCGATGAAATGCTAGAATGATGCCGATCAATGTTCTGGCTAATGAGATACATGCATCTATGATGGGTCAGCTCCCCTGATCGGCACATGGAGAATGCAGAACGAAAGGAATCAGTGAGCAGGTGGCAGATGTTCCCAAAATGATCATTGGAGCCTAAGATTAATAACAAGCAACGTAGTCTGGACGCGGATAGATTAATTATAATTTCACTAGGCATGATAGATACTGCAGGCAATTGCATAGGTTTAAACTCGACAACTCACTAACTATCCCGGCGGTGTCATGGGCGATCTCCACCCCTTTCATTGCCCTAGATTTGTAAATGGGTAGGACGCTGCCTTTTTAGAATCTAGTTGAAAAAGGCTTACATTGGGGGTGGATTCCAAGTAGGCTTAGGAAAGGTGTGGTTACGACTACAGTCGATGAGTCCGAGGAGAGGTAGGTAAAACCAAGTCCGCTCCGCGATGTAATATTCCACTGTAGCTCTCTCTCTTCAGTGATTCGGGGTATGCAAAATTCACAAATGCTGGTAACATAAGGGGGCCAGTCTCCTTAGATTTCTGGCGGGAAAATAGACTAGCAGACCTTAAAATGGCTATTATTGGATCACAGACTATGCTCATTGGAAAGAGAGTAATCGTACAATAATGATTGCAGCTATACTTCCATGACGATTATTCAAATTGAAATAAAGGAAGTTCTCTAGAAGATTCAAATTTAGCTTAATTTGTTGCTTATCTTTCGGCAAGGAGACTCGTTAAATTAATATCGTAGGATATTTCTATGTTATCTAAGTGAAAACGATCATACCAAGGTTCAATTCAAATCTCACTAATTGGAACAAATCAATTATATTAGACATCTTGCTCTTATTATATTGTCAGCAAGATACCAAGTCTCCATCTGTAGATGAAAGATTTTAATTAAAATCCCATCGTTTATGCAAGATGTTGCAACAAACGGCACTGATATGCTCCACGTATCTACATGCAAAGCGAAACATTGCTCCCAGATATTAATGCTGGTATAATTAAGCATACTGAACACATAAGCTGAAATATGGATAAGTCCGTCCAATTAGATCATATGCCTGTCTAATGCCTATTTGGAGCGGACTTACTTAATGGCGGTTTTTTCAGTTTACTTCATTTCATCGGAGGGATTAGAATGCCAATTTCACTTTTGCATGTGTCCATCAATTTGCATATTGACATCGAGGCAGTTATGTCTTCGTTTCAAGTTGAATTCAATGGAAAAATAAATTTTTAGTATGTCTTTCGTTAGAGCCTTGGGACATAAATCTGATAGAAAGGACGTCACCGGGTGGTTTTCGAAAGAGACAGTATCGAGCATGGAGTATGGTTGGGAGTTTCGTATCTGTTGGAATCTCAATTTTCGAATATTTCAATTTCTGGAAAGAACGATAAACGAGAAGAGCCCATAGTATCTTTCCAATATACAGCTAAGAATTAAGCATGCTTTATATACTAGTACTATACCATCTTCCGGTATCGCCTTTTTTCTCTAGGTGAAAACATTCAATGATTAAATGGCCGTTCCGAATGCATAAATTGCATGGTCGAAGCCTAACCTAATGACCTTGGGCTGAAATTTTCTCCAGACGTACACGTACTTAATGGCGAAATAGTTACGCTTTGTTGGTTGAGATTTTTCGATAAAAGTTAACATGAAGTCTCAGATAAGCCCTTGGGGATGAAGACATTTAAAGCGAATCCAAGTTTTTTCTTTGTCCGATTAGTAATGAATGCATTGAATGGGAAGCATTGCCTCAAATCTTTCAAATGCTTCCTGCTCGTAATTACCGTTTATTTCCTGAAATGTATCTCTTATGGTATCTCAAATACATGCGTTATAAGTACCACTACGTCAATTTCACGTTTCTATGTTTTCCGTGACCCAGTTTTCACTTTCTTCCAAACTACCCAGATCCATCAATACGGGATCCTTTCAACCATTCACCAAAATTACCTCTTGAATGCCCAGTTATCTATAGGAAGACAGTCAGCTCAACTCAGGCGTCCTGCTGACATGAATAGTTAAATAAGTTCAGGTACGCCTGGATCACGGCACGTGCAATAGCTTCAGAAAGTGAACGACATGAAATGGTAGCTGAAATTTAAACAAAAACGCCCATTCACTTGTCAGAATGTCATTAGCTGAAATAGGATGTTAACACGATGAACCACTTCTGATTGTTACTTTTTTGTCGCACAAGAAATTTAGTTTATTTATGGGTGAGGTCCGTATAAACGTTTTTGCGTAGCTCTCGTATTCGAAAGCTCCTCTTGACGCGGACTCTAAATTACATTCTACATATACTCATATGCATGTATCCATGCATGATATACTTTGTTTAATGCACTGAGTTTGTATCTTGTATCTATCAGGTGAAATTTTGCTGGCTGAAAGTAAATTTTGGAAGTTTGAATCAAGCAATTAAATAGATTGTTCATGGAAAAACGAATTGAAGGCAATTTAGAGGATTTTACTTGCCTTACTCTTTTTTGGATATTTCACTATTTTCCCAAATAGATAGTCTACCGAAAATACATATCCATACTATCTCGCATATTACGTTCATGATCACACGGTTGAGTGCTGGATCTGGAGTCTGAATTTTACAACTCAACAGGAACTCCGTTTCCCTCCGTTTCCCTCCGTTTCCTCCCCATTACAGAAGGGGCACGTATCTTCTTGAGTAATTCCTGTTCTGAACATATGTCCAGCTAGTGAATTATAGCCTGTCAGAATGCCCACTCCTGCAAGTCTTCCTGTTTTTCGACAGGATAAACTTTGCTATATGTATGTTCGGTTCTGACCAGGAAAGTTTAGTGTGTCTAACAGCATTTAGGCTCTGCCCTCTGGCATTGTGGCAAAGTTGTTCTCAGTTTTGCATGGGAGAGATTGAACAATCTTTTGCTAAAGCATTTGAGATTTCATTTGCCCCGTATATATCGCCACGCATTCCTCTGGGACTTCGCAGTTCTCCTTACGTTTCAAGATAACTTCACATTTTCTACCAATTCTACTGGGGACCCGAGAGCGAGCTGCAAATTGAGTAATGCATTTAGAGCTGTACCGAATGTCGTGATAATAGCACCGGTAATACCCAGAAACACAGCTCTTTGTAGTGCGGCTAGTTTATAATGAAATTCTTTCTGTCTCACCTTAATCCAGTATACTATGGATGCATCCTTGGAGGCAGCCTTTCGTTGCTTCTGCTGTTAGGTAGGGATTGACACCCACTCAAACACACAGCAATCTCAGCGGTAGCATTGCATGGACCTACTTAATCAAAGTATCATTAGCACCATACGCTCTGGTGGCATCACAAAGCTTTTGAAAAGGCTCACAGTCAAACGGCCTTTCAATGTCGACGAACACCCCCATCGCGTACTCACCCCTCAGGATTGCACCCTTTCTCTTTGAAATCAAAGAATGAAGAGCAGATTCACAGGACATTCCATGCTAATAAGCATCTTGGTTTTCATTAAGTGGGTGCGACCTAAGCGCCTTCTCACGAATGTGACACTTAACCAAACTCTCCAAACTTTTCAGCAAGAATGCAGTCAAACTGTTCTAACTGAAGTTCTTTGGATTAGAATAGTCGTCTTTCTCAGGCTTCAGTACGAAGACTACCTTAACCATCTGCCAAGAGGTAGGTACATAGCCCAAAGCAAGGCTTGCTAGGAAAATATTTCTTAGCAACCGCTCTAGGCGCGGGTGGTCAAAGTCTAATGTAGGTCTCAAGGCGAAGCGTGGATCGGTACTCACAATGGATCATAAAACCGGGGAAACGCCTGCTGAACCAACACCAACAGCTCTACTACCAAACCCTATCTCCACCATTTGGTGATCGCTGGGAGTTCTTCCTTAATGACAAACTGCAGACGGAAAAGGATGAAGACGAGTTTCCCGCTCCTACAAAACGAAACAAATTGTGTCAACTGGTTTTCCAGGTTGGGAGTTGGGTAGGGCCGACAACCCTACACGGAAAACCGACATTACGAATAAACAGAAACTTCGCACAGGATGGAATTTAAAACGACGAACCCGGCAACGACAATTGAAGAATGATTTCCGCATTTGCTCATGAAACGTGCGCACCCTGTACATACCGAATGCTGCTGAGCAACTAGCCGATACCCTGTCCAAATATAAGGATAATATAACAGTGCTACAAGAGATGCTCTGGACAGGGACCGGTTTCTGGAAAAGAGCCACTACATAATATATTATAGTGCCCATCCAGAAAGCCATGTGCTCGGAGTGATTTCCTTAGTCACCCAAAAAATGAAACCTGTTATCGGATTTGAAGATACAATCGAAAGGCTATGCACTCTTTGTTTACGCGGTAAATTTATAAATATAAGCCCCATTAAGGTTCACACCCCAACAAAGAAGACTGCAGAGTTGAAGAAGGATACCTTCTACGAGGCGGTTGAGCGGACCTTCGAAGGCTGTCCCAAGTATGATATCCCGGAGCCCGTATTCAGGCGATACGCCTGCTTACATAGTTTACATAAGGATACCAATGGTAACGGATTAAGGAGTATTTAGTTAGCAGAATCGGGGACCACTTTCAGTCAAACTGACCACCTGTTTATTGAACGCCGCCACCTTTCAGCGTTGATGAATGTCAGAACATATAGGGGGGCCAATAAAGACTCGGATCACTATGTCGTTGGGATGACACTCCCAGCTCGAATAACAACACAACCTACAACCGTTCTGACAATCAGGTGAAAATTAACACTGAATAACCATAGATAACCACATTCAACTGAAGTCTTCAAGATGAAGCATCGACGAATGACCTTCAAAACCACCGGAAGAATGCTATCATTGATACGACCGCGAACATACTTGGCCCCAGCCACAGGAAAAATCGGAACGGCTGGTTTGACGATAAATGTAAGCTAGCAATGGAACGGAAGAATGCTGCACACTGAGTAATGTTGCATTCTCAAAGAACGCCGGAACGAGGTGGATGATCACGAGTTTCGTCGAGTGGAGAAGTGACTTCACAGACAACTTGAAAAGTATAGGGAGCAACCGCACCAGGCACGGAAGCTTTACCAACAAGTCAGCAGGATCAAGCCTTATACACTCCAATGCTTATCCTGCCGAAACATAGAGGGAAATCTGATTTCCGACAGAATGGGCATATTGGAATGATGGGTTCAGTACTTTGATGAACTGATCAACAACAAAAATATCATCGAGTTAGAGTTCCCGTCAACTGAAGCAACGGATAAATGCTGCCACCCCCAAGTACAGAAGAAGCAGTCCGTGCAATTCACCGGCTTAAAAACCATGAGTCGCCAAGATCCGATAGAATTACAGCCGAATTGGTTAAGTATGGAGGCGACCAAACACACCAAGTGGTTCAGCATAGTCAGGGTAAAACTATACACGCCCATGACAGAATTCGGCATCCCGACGAAATTAATAAGACTGACCAGGGTGACCCTAACCAATATGGGGGACCAGATCAAAGAGAATCACTCTGGAAACCATTCAACATCAACAACAGTCTACATAACGACGAAATCTATGAGACCGCCTGGTTGTGGATGAAATCCGGCTGAATAGGTTGCGGTGGGCGGGTCACTTAAGGAGGAAGATGATCTTGTCGGGAAAGTCTATAAGAGCAATATCTATGGTATAAAGAGACGAGACAGACCCTGCCCGTGATGAAACGATGGCGTAGGTCAGGACGTCAGACATCTTTTAGGGATATCGAATTGGTGGACTTCGGCGCAAAACCGGGATGTCTGGAGTTTCTTATTAAGGCAGGCCTAGACCGGATACTAATTGGTTCGATGCATCACCAAGTGTCATCACGACTCCATGATTCCTAAAGCAAATCAAGGTTTCTTCTTATTCATTAGCCTATCTCTCCATGAGTGACTGCAAAACATATATTGCGTCAATTGTTATTGACAATTCCGTCTTGGTTTACGGTGATTTTAGAATGTGCGAACGCTTGATGGCTGCTCAGATATCCCCATTTTTTTGCAGAAGTGTCTCAATTCCCTATGCGCTGCCTCCAAATGAGGTCACCGTCAAAAATTATAGTCAAAATTATCCGATAAGGCCTTGAAGGATTCTTCAACAGAGAACATGCAGGGTTCTGTAGTTTGGAAAAAATATGAAGGAATATTTTGGGTTTTTAGCTATATGCGAATGGAAAAGTGTGCGTAGTAAGTTTCCTACATAAGATGAGGAAGCACCAGCTTCCGGTATTCCCACTTGTTAATCAGAGTTATGGACTTTCTTAATCTTAGCTAGTAAGCTTTCATCAGCGTAAATTATATGGCCATACCACCGAACACGTCTCTCTAACAATTTGTCCATAATGGGTGCGAGTCTTTACCGATCGCGGATGTTCCTATTTTGGATATGATGCCATTACCACAACGCGTCGTTGGTAGACATTGATACTCGATCAGCACCCAGAACCATAACGGGCAATAGGACAAACGTCACTGTCGTGGATTTTAGATTTGAAACATTTAAATGTAGCGACCTTGCTAAAAGTCCTAAATGCTGCCCATTTGCTTCATCGCGAGATCCTGATTTACGACCCAAAGTCATCATAGCCTCTAATTAATTACTTGAGTTGGTCCTTCTTTTGGTAATCTCTGAATCCGTATGCTAAAGGGGTTTATATCACAACCTTGTAAATAATCAATTAAAGTCCACCTAGTGGATGTGGGAAAGAATGGAATATAGGATAGTATAGGCTGTGAGGGATAAATAGTCCTCTGTGGGGCGAACAATCTTTTTGAGCCCTATATATCATTGAATAAGAGGTTCAGAACTCCCAGTGTCCCGAAGTGCCCAGCTTTCAATTCCGGACTTTTTTTATAGGTTTTTGGATATTAAGTGAATGGAAAGCATAAATGTATCTAAAACGCATTTCTAATCCAACTTCAAAGGTTTCACCTTCCAATTTCTTGGATCTGATCGCTGATACGCCTTATAAAAGAATATGTGCTATGTTTTTGTCAACCATAAGACAAAGTGCAACGTACAATGTTTTTTGTGGTGTGCAATAACTAACCGGTCGTAAATTACTCTTTCCTACGCTTCGAAAAAAATTGTCCAACAAATTAATACAGACATTATTATCTGAAACAATCTCAAGTTAATGACAAAATTATACAAAAGTTGTTTTCCTTTCTTGGTACTACAAGCCGGTCATTGAGGCTTCGAAGTTACAGCTCTTCGGCAGATCTGTAACACGAGGTTCATCTTAAGCTACGAGATCTACTCCACTGGTACAGGTAAATAGCGTTAAGGCTATGGTATCGCAGTTTTTTTTGGTGTTTACCTGATGCATGCTTGTCTGCTGAATGTATCCCATCTGTATAAACCCCCACTTGGCAAGTCAATGAAAGGTTCAAATACACCTTTTTTAGCATCCTCAATTGAGGCTAGGGTCGAGTTAGCGGAAGGGCTTTGTGGAGAGTCGAAGGTGTCCAAATGCACTCGTCTAAGGTAAGTTCAGTTCGCAGTAGGTATCGGTTTCTTGGACTTTTGTGAGTAAACCGTACTGAGAAGTTGCAGTCTAGTTGCTGCACTGATCTACCCGCGCACGTACGGCAGTAATTCCCAAATGGACGAAACAAAAAACTTAGGAACAACTTTTTTATATTCTGGGATCGTTACGATTTTTAAACATAATAAGCCGTTAATTGCAATCAGACCAAAAGGGTATGTGCAGCCGTGCTGAGCTAGCTGGTCTCAGGTCCGCGCTCAAAACTAGAATTTACAATTGATGAAAAAAGTTGCAATTCCGGCATCACAAAAAAAAAATCCAGCAATGCGGTCATCGCGGGTTAAATCCAGTCTTCTGGTGTCCGTTGCAGTGACTTTGAGCTGAGGAGCGCTTGGCAAGCGCGAACGTTGATTGATCGAAATTCGAAATTATTCAGACAACGTCTGGACCAGTGATTTAATGATCACTTAAGAGGAAATGCTGTTTGCAGATATTCATATTAAATGAGCTATTAAAAAAGCACAGAAACCCCAAATGAAAACATTCTAATGCAGAAATGCCAGTTAAGTGCAAAAGTGTCGGTGGTAAACGTTTTTTGTCGCTTCGTGCGTTGTAAACTAATTTCGAAAATCACTGATCATGTTTCTTGTGTCTGGTTTGTTGGCTCAGATCAAAATTGCACACTATTCATTTTCGTAGCTGTATGCGTTGTTGTTCGCTCTTATCTGGACCATAACTTTCTGGATTCAAAGAAAGCATAACAGATTGCTGGAGGTAGCAGAACACGATCATTAAATCGGAGGACATACTTGGAAAGATTAATTTAGTTGAAAATGCATAATGGATCGAAAAATACCAGAGAATTCACTGAAGGAATTTTAAATCGGTAGAAATAGAATATAAAAACTTGAAGAGTAAATTAAGAGAAAAATTCCAAAAGGATGCAATTACTAATTTATGTTGATCAGACGACATACGGCTTCGTCCAGAGCAAAGACAGCTCATCTCTCCCCTGGGAGCAGCGACCAACTACCACGACAAACTAGTAGCCACCTCGATCACGTTGCTTCCAGGGCAGAGGAGAGTTTGCATCTGATAAGCTGCCTCTACCCTGTGTGTGTTTGAGGTTTGGGAGAGACAAAGCCTCTGAGCACTCAGACCTTAGCGGTCCATTATACTCGATTCCCCCGTCTAATAAAATATTCCGGATCCGTTTATGAATCGCAGGATTTCCGTTAGTGAATGTGAAGCTATCCACTGCAGTTGAAGTACATCAGCACCAAAAATCTGATGTCTGAAGCGTCCGTAAATGGGGCGCTCACATAGAAAATGTTCCGTGGATTCCGCTTCCTCATTACAGGAAGGACACGTATCCTCTTGGATAATTCCTATTCTGAACATATGCTCAGCTAGTGAATTATGGTCAGTCAGCATGCCCAGAATACTGCTCCAAGTCTTCCTGCTTTTCGACGGGATAAACATTGCAGTTTGTTTGTTTGGTTCTGACGGGAAGAGTATGATCTGTCTAGCAGCATTAAGGCTTCACCACCTGGCATTATGGGAAGCTTGTTCCCAGTTTTTGATAGCAGCATCAGCCAATGCTACCGACATCCCAATTGCTGGTTCCGGTCCGGACATGGGGAAAGTTTAAGCCTCTTTTGCTAAGCCATCCGAGATTTCATTTCCCTCTATACCACAATGACCAGGTACCCAGAGTACATCCACCATATTAAATCTAGAAACAGAATTCAATCGGTTTCTACATTACTAACCGATTTTTGAAGTGATCAAAGTACTACTCAACGCCCTCAATGTAGCTTTACTATTGCTGCAGATTGCGATGCGTCTGCCTTTCAACCGCTCGTCAATCATTCAAGTTACCGCCCTTAGGATCGCACACACGTCAGCCTGAAAGACCGTTGTGTATTGTCCCAAAGGAAAAGCCAAATTATCGTTTTTATGCGAGAGGTAGACTCCTGCTGGAGAACCATTTTCCGTATTTAAGCCATCGGTGTAGAATACGTCAGTATATCCTGACACGCATTCTTCTGGTTTGTCCCAGTTTTCTCTCCGTTTCAAGATATCTTCCACCAAACAGATGTATGGGGATCTGAGAATTGGAAAACTAGATTCAGTTTTCCCAATGACTCTTCCAACACTTTGTGCCCCCCACGTCCATTGTTTTCCCATAGATCTAATCGCATTAGTCTACGAGCTGCTCTCATTGCAGTGCTCTGAATAAACAAATCCAAGTGCAACAAATTGAGTAATGCATTCAGAGCTGCGCCGGATGTGGTGCTACCCAGACACACAGTTCTTTGCAGTGTGGCTATTTTTCAGTAAAAACCCTTTTGTTTCACCTTAACCTACACCCACACACAACAAATGCATAAGCGAAGATCAGCCTAATGATGGCAACATATACCCACATTACTACCTGAGGCCTAAGTCTCCATGCCGCGGCAAAGGTCCGCCCACACAGCTCATAAGCTGTGAGAGCTCGTTTCATCCTTATCTCTACATGTTTGTTATAAAGAAGCTTCTTGCCTAGGATAACTCCCAGATATTCCATTTCTTCGGAGAGTTGAAGGGTTCTACCCTCATCTCTGGAAGGCAAAACCATTCAGTTTCCTCCTTTTTGTAAATAAAACCAATGTGGTCTTATTTGGATTTACTGAAAGTCCATGCCAGAGACACCAACTGTCAATCAAATTAACGGCCCGTCTACCCTGTACGAAACCGCAAGCCATCGCAAATTCACGAGGAGGAAATTTCTCTCTAATTAATCGGATCTGCCATGCATAGCGGACTCAGTACTCCTAAATATGAGTATATTTGGCTCGGTAATAAAGATGGGCAACAGAAGAAAAGATCAGGTAAAAAGGACGGAAAACGCTCAAGTATTTGCAAAGAAAGACCGCGAGTAAGGAGAAACTATTAGCTGTAATGAGGCAAAAAGAACTAATATTGTTATGAGGAAAGCTGCGGAAGAGGGTAACGAGGCAAAGGTTGAACAAATCCTTATCCTTCTAATCGAGTAGAACATGAAGGATAAACTACTAAAAACACAAGCTGACTGCAGAATAGAAAGAGTGTGTAGACGACTCAGACGCTCTGCGTAGAACCCGCATTGAAAGTGGAGAATAAATGGCCCCTCGCTTACCTATCAGGGATGTTCAACGTACACCGTTCCACCATAGAAAAAAAATCGATTCCTGGATTATGTTGGAAAATCTGATTCCTGGCTTCTCCATGAGTTAGTGTGTTTCCCTCAGTAAAGATCGAATACCACTACCTTAGCGGTCTCTTTCAATGAGACTTTATCATCCTAGATTCAACTGAGCTAGCCGGCACCAAAGGAACGTATCGCCTTTACAAAGGCAAATGTTGCTCTCTTGCATACCAAAAATAGGCCGACTCGATACCGAAAAAGGCACCTTCTGGAAGCTACCGGATAACAACATCATGATAATGAGTTAACCAATATTTTGTCTGCAAAAACGTAAATAACAGGCGCTACTATGAGCGATACCATGACAGTCCGGTTGTGGATAAAATCTGGCTCAATAGGTAATGGTGACCCGCCCACCGGGATGAGGATGAGGATGCAGCCCAGAAAGTCTATAAGGGCAATATCTATGGTAGAAAAAGAAGACGAGGCAGAAGCAGCCTAAGATGGAGCGATGGCGTCGGTCAGGACGCCAGAAAGCTTTTAGGGGTATCGAATTGGTGGACTTCGACGCAAAATCGGGATGTCTGGAGTTCCTTATTAAGGCAGGCCTGGACCGGATACCGGTTGTTGCGCAGTTGATAACGATGATGATGATGAAAATGGGAGCTACACAGGATTTTTTTCACAAGAGCTCGAAGCTTGTAAGGTCACCACTGAGGACGTGGTAAGCAAACTCGGAAAGGAGCGAAGATAGTCCCCGGATCGACATGAAAGCTGCCGTTGTAAATGCCGAGCGTAGAAGGCAGCAAACTGAAACAGCGTTTCTTTCACTGATAAAAGGCAGGGGGTTTGTTGCTAAAATCAACCTCAAACGGTTCGTAAGCACATTTGAATCGTGCATGGTGGAAGGAGTGTTTGCGGCCCATTTCAGAAGGCTGGCGACCCCTCAAAAACCACTTGCCACACTCGCTCCATATCTCCCTAGTGGTTAGACATTACGAGGAAGATATTGGAGGAGATGATATACAACAGCGGTTGGTTTTTGGAGCGGCAGCATGAATTTGGGAGAGTGCTTTCTATGGTGGAAGTAATAGCAGCGATCATGGATCTGGTTCGCGAGGTATTGGCTGCTGGTAAATGCTGCGCGGTGGTAACGCTGGTTACCAGAAATGCCTTTAACTCGGCCAACTGGGGTTGGATTAAAGGCACCCTGGCTATACTGGGCGTACGTGATTACTTAGCGCGGATAATCGAGAATAACCTCTTGGAGAGACTTCTTTGGTACAAGACGGAATGCGGGCCAAAAGAATACGTTGTGACAGCAGGTGTTCCTCAAGGCTATATATTGGAACCCCTGCTGTAGACCATGACTTATGACCAAGTGCTTGACCTTGGTTTTGCAGACGACCTGGCCGTAGTGGTAGTTGCGAAACACCCCGAGGACGTACAAATGTATGGAAAAGAACCGCGCCGTTCCAATAAAGCATGGTTACAAAAGGTTAAACTGGATTTGAAGGACAATAATTTGGAGGCGGTACTTACCACCAATTTCAAGAAAAATAATACTGTCACGGAACATTACACAGTGAAGCTTCGAATTGGACGAGTCCCCAAACAGCCTCGAATGTGTTGCTACACCCGAGGCCCCGGAGCATATGATGTTCCATTGTCCTAGACCCACAACTGATAGAGGGAGGTTAAGCAACGCCCTCAACTCAGTTATCCGACATCCAAGACATGCTTACGTCGCAAGCGAATTGGAACGTGGTAAACGCAAAGATAACTGCGAATATAATAAATAACTACGAACGCAATAAATTTCTTTCAATTACAGAACTTATCGAAACAAGGCCTTAAAGTGTGTTAGAGCACTTCATTCAAGCTCGTAACGGTACACTACAGGATTACAGCATTGCGCTCGCCCGAGTTTATTCGCCTGATTTGACTCTGGTCAAATAAGTAGCTGAAGTGGAGCAGATATTACAACACGGCTTAGTTAGCTTCGTGAGCAAATAAGAAACATTTAATAATTTCACAATAGTTGTATTTATGCCGGATAGCTGTGTCCGTATAGCTGAGTAGTTAGAGCGCAAGGCTGTCGTGCGGAAGGTCGCGGTTCAAATCTCACTGGTGGCAGTGGAATTTGTATTGTGATTTGACGTCGGATACCAGCCGACTCAGCTGTGAATGAGTACCTGAGTCAAATCAGGGTAATAATCTCGGGCGAGCGCAATGCCGACCACATTGCCTCCTAGTGTACCGTTACGGTCTTGAATGAAGTGCTCTAACACACTTCAAGGCCCTGATCCAACATGGATTGTTGCGCCAACGATTATTATTATTATTATGTATTTATGCTAGGAACTAGGATAATGCAATCACTCTGGTATGCAGCCATGACAGTGAGCAGAATAACGCTTCAAGGCGATGTATTCAGTCTAACAGTCATAATTTCCCCCTTTTGCTTGTTACCTACCATTTTTAACAAGAGTTTAGAGAAAGCGTCGAACAAATTAGTTTCTGGGGCGCTAGATGCGGGCTTGGTGTGGATCCATTCAACAACAAGCCAAAAGTACGAAAAAGAAAGAACGGAGAAGCACTGGAACTTTCTTCCAATGTAAATTATATAGTTTAATCATGGATGCGATGTTGGATTGAATACTGATATGTAACTGCAGGTTAAGCAACCCAACATAGCTTTCCACTCTTTCAAAAAGTCGTTAGTGAAATAATAGAGTTGGCACTACCGTGGGTAGATATGGTCTTCCGTCTTAATGCATTCTGCACCTCTCTTTATTGGACCGTCTAACTCTGCATCACAGCCTTGACTAGAAGCAGGCTTTCGCGAGAAGAGGAATTCTTTTAAGCTACCAAACTTTAAGATGAATCCCATCTCAAGCTCGAAGTCCACCGCAAAACTTCGTCTGGCTGATACACATTTCACGACTCATATGTGATCTGACCTTTTCACATTCGTTCCATCCAATCCGCTACTTAGATGCCAAGCTCTCATTTAACAAGCTTTTGATCGCCAGCGATCCTAACTTCTGCCCCTGATTGGCGTTAACTAAATCAGTTTGCAGCAAAGCCGCACCTTTCCTGACCTTGTAATCGTTCTCGTGCCACCCTGGACCATAGTCTGGAAATTAGGGTACTAGACAGCAAAACCTTAAGATGTACCAATATCTTGGACCCGCTGCAAAGAGGACTTTAAGCACTTCCAACATACTATGCTACACAACGACTTCACGGGGGACAATGCGTATTTTATCCATCGGTCTAACTCAAGGGAACCTTTGCTATCATTCTCCCGTAGTGCAGTTAAATAGCAAAAAATCATGAAAGGAAAATTTATCCTGAACCGACATAAATAAAGCAAAAGGTGTGAACATTTCTCTATAAATAAAAATTTCACAGACATTCTTGCATAAAACCGCCCGAAATGATCTAATTAACTGAAACGGTGTTTAGTGCCAGCTGACAAGCGACATTACTTTTCCTCCCCTTATTTACACTGGCCTACGCAGCAGAACAAAAAAACTGTAACATGTTCCCTGAAGGAAAATTACCTGCACAGCAGTTGACAGTAGTCCATTAATTAGCAATGTCATCGCGAGCGGTTATCTATACAGTAAAAATAGGAAAACCCTGGCTCGAGCCCCGAAGAAAAGAAAACCACGCTGATACCGGTGCAGTTACCCGACCATATTCGTGATAAAGGTGAGTGCAATTGAGTGCATAATTGTGGCCAATATGCATCACTTCATGCACTGCACTTCGCCGTATTGCACTGGCCGCGATCGTTTCAACTGCTGCGCATGTGGCCTGGACTTGGTACCGCGATGTAGCAACATCAGTTTGTTGCGAAGCTGGGCTGTCTGGACGAAGCGTTTCTTAGAAGGAGTCGTAGACGTTACAATCTAAAATATTTGGAAGAAAGTTTATTGGAGTCAGCGTGAAGTGGCAATTTTTTTTTAAACATTAAAATGTATGTATTCATGTGGAACGTAGCCATTGTTCGACCATTTTCTGGAGAAAGTACTGCAGCCTTTCACTGAAACCTGAGTTGGCACCTGATGATCGTAATTTTTGCCAATTTATGACCTTAGCAATCAACAAAATGAATGAATTGGCGAATATATTTCCCTTTTATGAAAGTAATTCGATATAGAACTTCCTTCACATTTTTAGAGAGGACGACATTGATATCTGTAGAAGTAGTTCAAAAATTTCTTGTTACCGAAAGACGGGAAAGTTATGAATCCGGAAATCTGAAGGAATTTGAATGCCCAAAAGAATGAAATCCGAAGTATTTTTTTTTTATAAAAAGCCACCACCATTGGTATTATTCAATTTTCCCATGAGAGTGATACGTATATTGTTGCGTGAAGTGATATGAGGGTGGTGGCGATTAACGATAGATAAATGAAAGGCTCAATTCCATAACCATTCCATTCCATAACCATAACCTTGCGAACTTGTGCTATATCCAGAAGTTTATTTTTTTGAAATTAGCACAGGGGCTACAAGGAACACTTCAAAAATTTGCTGGAGTTTAATCGATACTCTCTAAAACTGAAACCTTCAAAGGAGCTGTGAAATGAAGGGATCTGAGTAACTTTCCCACAGATAGATAACGCGTGGATTCTTCATTGAAAAAGGCCTCTGAAGTTTGAACTGCATATGAAATGCAGAACCACTTCCTGCTGTTCCTTCCTTCTTTCCTTCTAAGATTTAGGTTACATGCCTTTTCCCAACGAAGCCTGTGTTCCTAAGCATCATATCCGTACCACTACAATAAAGTTTCCTGTCCTTTCTTTTGGCAATATACCCCAAGAGTATGTAATTTCTTGTTTCGCATGTCTCATAGGTGATTGCCTTTCAGAAATCTGAAGATTTACGGCCTTTGCTGCTGTATGTTGTAAGGTATTACCCTTCCTCCTAAGGAATGAATCCCCCACAGCAATGTCAAATGATCTCTTTCTACTTTGCTGGAAAATGTCCACTTACAATATGAATACGCTCATATATTGTTAACTGAGGATGTATCCGATTGGTTTTGAGAGTTCCACGTCAAGGAGGAGTTACCTGACCGAAGCAACAGGATGCCCACAGAACGATTTCGAGATAGATTGTCTACTATCAATCTTTGGGAACTGATCAGACCTAAAAAGATCAGGAGGTATTTTTGAACTACTACTAAAAGCTGAACTGATTGAACCTTCACGTCACGTCATTTTACTGAGACTCAAAATTCAGATAGTATTTTATAAACCAGCAAGTAATCTTGGTGGTAACATATTCCTTTGAAGTTCATTTGCATCATTCTTCTGGCCTAGATTATTGAGTAGTGCCCTTAAGAGCCTATAAATCTTCGTCATTATTTCTGCACGCCCTGTTTTCAGGTGGTCCGTAAATAGTATATTTATTACATTCCTAATTTCCTTAAATCCATGTAGACGTTGTAAGAGATACCACTGTTGTCTCTTCTATTTCCGCGTATCATGAAAATACAGGTACTTAATTCTGCGATCAGGTCTTGATGCGAAATGTTTTAATGTGTTGTACTTTTCACATTTTATAATTTGCACTCAATGTCCGACTTCTTTGGAACTACGTCTATCAGTCATCTAACTTATGGAGTATCCTATTGTGCTTTTCGGCTTCCGTTGAGAAGTCAAAGTAGAATCTGTCACCACCTCCTAACAAAGGTCCAGTTATAACCAAGTACTGTTGCATGAATTTTGGAGCTCATCTCGCCAATCGAAAGGAACTCTGGACTTGCTTCATCAATTTAAGGGCGGGGATTTTTCCTCCCTTGATAATTTAGCACAAACACTCTATCCTCCCTATTAGCAGATTATATTGGACAGAAGAAACTTTAGGAGCCCGTGATGTTCGTTTAGCATCGCGAAATTTGAATATCTTGCCGGTCAGTTTTCTATAGAAACATGAAAGAATCCACCCTTCAAATTCTTCAGCATAGGCCAGTAGTTGGGTGACCTTCAAGAGGATCGTAGCTTTTGCATTTACCTCAGTATCACGGATCACTTTCTCGAGGGCCAGGTCGAAGAGGGCGCATGATAGGGCATCCCTTTGTCGTAGACTGTTGTTGATGTCGAATGGTCTTGAGAGTGATCCTGCTGCTTTTATCTGGCCTCGCACATTGGTCTGGGTCAGCCTAGTCAGTCTTATCAATTTCGTCGGGATACCGAATTCTCTTATGTGTACAGTTTTACCCTGGCTATGCTGTCACGGCGGCTTTAAAGTCGATGAATAGATGGTACAACTGATGTCCATATTCCAACAGTTCTGCCGAATATAGAAAATCTGATCTGTTACTGATTTGCAAGGAGTGAAGCCTCTTTGGTATGGGCCAATGATGTTCTGAGTGTATCGGTCTATCCGGCCTAGCAAGATAGAGGAGAATATCTTATAGATGGTACTACGAATTGATGAACCGCTTGGTGTAATTGGTCGCCTCCATATTTGACCAATTCAGTTGTAATTCCATCGGCTCCTGAGATTTATGATTGTTAAGCCGATGAATTGCACGGACTCCTTCTTCTATACATGGTGGTGGCAGTATTTGCCCGTCGTTTTCATTTGGCGGGACCTCCAACTCGCCAATGTTCTGCTTGTTCAGTAGCTCATCAAAGTACTGAACCCATCACTCCAGATGGGATTTCCCTCTTTGTCTCGGCAGGATGAACATCGAAGTGTGTAAGGCCTCATCCTGCTGACATGTTGGTAAAACTTCCGCGCCTGGTCCGCAGGTTTCCTTTTTTTGGCTGACTAAGAAACTTACTCCGAGCACATGGTTTACTGGATGGCCACTATCATATACGGTGTAGCGACTCTTCTCCAGGAAACCGTTCCCTGTCCATCGCATCTCTTGCAACGCTGTTACATCAGCCCTATATTGGGACAGGGTATCGGCTAGCTGCTCAGCATCTTCATCTCTATACAGGGAGCGCACGTGAGACAATGCGCAAAGCGTTAATCCGTTGTCGTTGCCGGGTTCAACGAAATTGATAGGACTGACTAGGGTGACCCTGACCAAAGTGCGAGGCCAGATAAAAGCAGCAAGATCACTGTCGAGACCATTCAACATCAACAACGGTCTAAGAAAAGGAGATGCCCTATTATGCATCCTATTTAGCCTGGCCCTGAAGAAGAAGCAGATGTAAATGCAAGAGGCAACAACCTCTTCAAGTCCACCCAACTGCTGGCCTACGCTGACGATATTGAGATCATGGGAAGAACAACCTGAGGCGCGAGATCTTGGGCTGCACAAAAATGAAGGTAAGACGAAGTACATGGTGGTAACGTCAGCACCAAAGAGCAAAGAATGAACAACATCGAATCAGGATTGTAGGTCAGGATGCCAGACAGTTTTTAGGGATATCGAATTGGTGGACCTCGGCGCAAAACCGGGATGTCTGAAGTTAAGGTAGGCCTAGACCGGATACCGGTTATTGCGCCGTTCATGATGATGATTGTAGATGCCACCCTCCGCCGTTGCATATCAGTTTACTGTCTTTTCTATGGATGAGATGATTGATGCTTTTACACCAACCTTCCGGGAGTTTCTCTTCGTTTCATATTTATTAGATGGGCATCTACTTTAGCATTTTGTTTCCTGGAGGCATGAACTTTTACCTGGAATTTTCTACATATACTAATAACCTTATTTGATTAGATATTTGTATAGGGGGTATCATGAGGCCTAGATAAAGCTGAGAAATCTGTGCATAAGCCGTATCCTCTTTCTCATTACGTACGCTCTACTTTTCTACAATATTTGGAAGTAATGTCCGGTCGACATGCTCCCCTATTTAAAAGGCAATACTACTCCAGTGGTCTCGAATGAATCTTTGGAAAGAGTTAGGAAGGGATGGGTAACTATGAAATGGAAATACTGGTTGCCTAGGAAATAATATATGCCATTTGAACCCTTTGCAGAAGTTGTAGTAAGCAAAACTTTCATGAAGAGGTTTGCAGTGTCACTACAATATTCAAATCGAGAATCATTTTTTTATGATAGAGAAAACTAAAATTGGTGAATGAATATCGCACACTATGGGTGATATAACGATCGTTTGTTCATTGATGAAATCTAACGACACCTCAGCCGGAATCGCCGTCCTGAATCTAAATTAGATCTGCCTTTGTAATGCCGGTAAGACAAATGCACTGAGAAGACCTGGTGCTGCTCCCAAGTTACATCAGTCTTTCACTAAGCTAAGTATCCCAGTTCAAATGTCATAGATACTTATTAGTGAAATTTTGGCAAAGAGCATAACCTTAATCATTAAAACCACTCCCTCTTATTCTTCGAATTATCCCCGTTACAAGTGCCGTGGATGCTTATAAGCAAAAGCCTATCAAGGAAACCTAACTGCTAGTAGTCCTGTCTTCGAAATATCCCAGTTGTAGGAGCCGTTGAAACGTACAAAAGAGCCTAACTTTGATTAGGCAGGACTGGACCAGACACCGGTTTTTATATCGCTAAATTTTGAAATACCAGGGAAGTTGAGTTAAGTTGTGTTGCATTCAATTCATAGTTGCAAGCTTTATACTTTTCACGTGTAGCATCTAACGTCATAGTTCGAAGAATGTTTGAATAGGTAAAGATATTAACACATAATTCAGCAAATTGATCTCACAATTGCAGATTAGGCTACATTACGGTCCTGACTACCTCTACCACCACCATCAATCTATCCAAAGACTCCAAAAGCATCAATAACATTTCATAAAAGAGATCTTCACGTGGTAGCGACGAAGACTCACTTCTGCTAAGTGTTTCGTGTCAACATCGATCCCATATGATTATACGACTTGGTGAGGCAGGAATATAGTATATCTCCCTTGCGATGAACGCTACAATCCCGTTCAAATACCTTCTAGGAAGGAGTTCAAATTTAGTAAAATCCTGACACTCTCCTCTCTCTTTCTTGTAGCTTACAAGCATTTCCCAAAAGAACTCACCAATTTTTTTAATATTCCTAAACTGGAAACTTTTATGTTTTCCAAAATGAAGATTTTACAAGACTACGCGGTTGGTATGGTTTGTCTTTAAGCTCGATACTATTAGGTTGTTGTATATGAAATGGCTGATTGGGCATTCAAGTGAAGTTAGTTGCGATTTCGCTCTATCAAATCATCACCAGTTGGCGCTGTTGGTGTCGGATAATGAAGTATCCTACATTTAATCAAGGAGTCATTTCAGTTTTGAACATCGTTTTGATAACAGTGAATAGAAAGGAAAAAAAGTATGGAAAAGAGCCAAGAACGTACACTTTCTCTGTATGAGTTCAGACTCGGTCATAAAGCAGCGGAGGCGACCAGGAACATTAAAAGCGCATTCGGAGCTGATACGGTAAGCGAACGAACCACACGGCGGTGGTTTGAAACATTCCGGTCAGGCGACGTAAACCTTCAAAGAGAGCCACGTGGACATTCAGGACCATCGACTGACAACAACGAGCTCCGATTGCTAGTCGAATCCGACACACGTCAGTCTGTGGGATACATTGCAGAGAAACTGGGCGTACACTATGCGATATTTTCCGGGCACTTGGAATAACTTGGAAAGGTGAAAAAAATTGACAAATGGGTTCCGCATGCCATGGCACTTGGAAAGGAAATTTGCAGTTCTTTTCTTTCTCGCAACAGAAGCGATCTCTTTTTGCACAGAACAGTGACATGTGATGAAAAGTGGATATATACAGCAATCGTCGCTGATTAGCACAGAGGCTAGATGCTGATGAGCCACCAAAGCACATGCCAAAACCAAGTCTCCATCCGAAGAAGGTGATGGTGACTGTTTGGAGGTCTACAGCTGGAGTTATCCACTATTCCTTTTTGGCACCTGGCGAAACGATAAATGCACAAAAATACTGCGCCCAACTCGAGGAACTGCACCAAAAATTGAGTATACAACGGCCGAGATTAGTCAACAAAGATGGTGTGATACTCCTTCACGACAATGCACGGCCCCATATATCCAGAACAATGGTTCAAAAGTTGAACGAATTGCGGTATGAGACTCTGCTTCATCCACCATATTCACCGGACCTTTCGCCAACCGACTACCATTTTTTTAAGCATTTGGATAGTTTTTTGGCGGAAAAACAATTTAGGAATGAAGAGGCCATCAAAGTTGCTTTCGACGAGTTTATCAACACCTGAAAATTGGACGAACGAAACTGGCATACATGCTCTTGTATCTCGCTGAGAGAAGTGTTTTGAATCAACTGGCACCTATTTTGATTAATTAAATAAATTTTTGTAAGCTTTACAGTCGTTTCAAATTTTAGTACCAAATCGGCCATTTCATGTGCAACAACCTAATATTTAACTTATAATACCTACGTTATCATTATAATAATAATCGATGGCGCAATAATCCAATTATGGACCAGTTAATATTCAAAATTCACAATTTCTCGATTCAGCAAGGTTAATTGATTTCTGTATCAATATTTATTAATTGGATCAAAATTTATTGCAGCCTATTCATTAAGCTAATTGCATACTTTATTTGCTTAAGTACAATCAACGAAGGATAACGCAAACTATCTAATTAATTTAATTTGAATGTGACGGTCTATTATGATCGCATTGAATCTTTTGTGCTGGTAATAAAATTCCTCCACGTCATGGGTTGCGGAAGTGTTTTGAGCCGGGTAAGCTGGCTCGGCCAACACACTCGAAGTTACGCTTTGGCAACCTGCAGACTTAATGTTTTATTTATTTTACAGAAATGCATCTGGTGTAAATTAGGTTTCAAAATGTTCTCACTCCTTTCGAGTCAGGGGCTTTTTTTCGACTCGACCCGCTATGTATCTACTAGTTCAGATAAATGCATTATTGTGCACTTAATCAACAAGTGTATTGACCATATTAAAATGAAGCAAGTGTTGTCGGTGTCTGGAATTGTAGCAGCGGGCGGCGAGGCACCAAAATGCATGCCACTGTTTTTGTTGCAAAAGTAGTTGGCGTTTGCATGCCCTGGGGCCAAGGTGTGGCCTCATTGAAACTACTTTCATATTTCTAAAGCATCCGATACGGTCCACGTCCAATCTCTTCTATTCCACTCTAGTCTTCTATATATAGGAAAATTGATAGAGCGGTCTTGTTAGATGTCTTGCACTCGCAGTTCCTTGTCCCGCTCTCGGCCAGTTGCACTATAACTGCATGAACCGGCACTATTGAATCCATTGCATTCAAGGGAGATGCATTATATCAAGGCAAAGTTATTTCAGCATCGAGTATTTTCTTTAATTAAAAACATAAATTCCTTTTTCCATAAATATCTTATTTCAACATGGAACGAAAGATGAAAACTGAACACTAACATGACCCAAGCCTCATTGAAATAAGAGCCTACGTTAGATTTTAGGAAAATATTAGTTCAGATCGATGCTGGGTTTAGCAGGAAAAAAGTTCATTAGCAAAATAACATGGCAAATACACAAGTCCAAGTCCTAAATATGATTTTCGAGCTTATATTCAAATACTTCATTAAAATTAATTGGTCTACATCTATCTTACCAGTTGCATCTTATAAATCCGGTAATTAGTTTTTTCAGGCTGAGATAAAGTTTTAATGGCGGCAATAACTTATAAAACTGATGAACTGGATTTTCGAGATAGTTTTGATGGCGGAAAGCATTGTTAAAAAATATCATGAAAAAGTATGCAAATTTCAGACAGAAGTCGGTTTTTAACCAGACAAATCTACTTTGAGATTTATTGCTGTGAATTACAAGCGTTTTCCGATAAATTAATTTTTCATATTGCTTTTATGTGAAACGTGTCCTTCTTTTGTTATATCTGTAAACGTTTCATTTTTATGAAAGGAAGCGTTCTTTATGTATACAAAATGAATAGCCCCGGGGGTGTTAAGAATGCAACTTAGCTGTTGCAAATTGACCGTCTCCCGAAATATCCAGAACTAAACTTGGAACGGCTTTCTTAGAAGTTTTTGATTCCATTCTTTTTGTTCGAGAAACGCTTCAAAAACAATGTTCGAAAAACGCGTTCTTTGAAAATACTGGGACCGGATTTCTTTCGACATTCAACCAAACTCACAGTTGGGTGAGAACGAAATGATATCAACAAGAAAACGAAAGATTAATTTTGATTAATTTTATTGCCCGCACAAAGCAGGATGAGAAGAAAGAAAACGAAAACGAAACGAAAAAGAGAAAAAAGTAAACAGCGAATTGCGCGTCCAAAATGATATGATAGACGTCAAACGGAGATGTAGAAAGAGAACCGCTGTAAATTTACACAATTTGGGTTCAGAAGAATGATGTCCTGGTGAATTGCCGCTTGAAATCCATTTTGACTTTGATGAGAAGCGGAAGATTTGAACACTTTTCAACTAACATTTCTATATTTAATGAATCTTGACACCGAAACAAGCGGAGCTCGTACCGCACACAAACTGGTTAACCAGGCGGATGCACATCTCCGAAATACTGAGAGTCAGGTGTTTACACCCAAGAAGGGAGAAGTTAGGACGTCAAGCAGTGGATGCAAGGTCAACATTGGTATACTGCGAGGACAACAACCAACAAACACCGCTGCTCAAAAAGCAGAGACAAGGGGATTTTAACAGCCAAGTAGGGAAGGCGCCCGTATTCAGGCGATACGTTGGCTCCCATAGCTTACACGAAAAAACAAATGAAAACGGACTGCGGACTATTCAATTAGCAGGGTCACACGAAATGGTTGTTGGAAGTACCTGGTTTGCGAGGAAAGCGGTCCACAAACATACGTGGGCCTCTCCAGACGGGACCACTTTCAACCAAATTGACCACGTGTTGATCGAACGCCGCCACCTCTCAGCCTTGATGAATGTCAGAACATATAGGGGGCCAATATAGACTCGGATCACTATCTCGTTGGCATGGCCCTCCGAGCTCGAATAACAATACCACCTAGAATCCCCTCTGACAATCAGGTGAGAGTGAACACTGAAGCCATCCACAACACAACCCTCCGCGACACCTATAAGAGGGAAATTGATGCCGCAATAACCGCAGTCAACAGAGGACCTGGAGATGAAGCATCAACAAATGATCTTCACAATCACCTGAAGAACGTTATCATGGATACGGCCGCAAATATACTTGGCCCCAGTCGCAAAAGGAGTCGGAACGACTGGTTTGAAGATGAATGTAAGCTAGCAACGGAACGGAAGAATGCCGCATACCGAGTAATGATACATTCTCAAAGAACGCGGGCACGCGCAGAGACTTATCACGAACTCCGTCGAGCGGAGAAGCGACTTCACAGACGGAAAAAGGAAGCCTGGGAGAACCAACAAGTCTGTGAACTAGAAAAGTACAGGGAGCAACCGCACCAGGCACAGAAGTTTTACCAACAAGTCAGCAGGATGAAGCCTTATACACCTCGATACTCATCCTGCCGAGACAAAGAGGGAAATCTGATTTCCGACAGAATGGGCATATTAGAGCGATGGGTTGAGTACTTTGATGAGCTACTGAACAACCAGAACATCGGCGGGTGGGAGGTCCCGTCAATTGAAGACGACGGACAAATACTGCCACCAGCAAGTTTAGGAGAAACAGTCCGTGCAATTCATCGACTAAAAAATCATCAGTCGCCAGGAGCCGATGGAATTACAGCCGAATTGGTTAAATATGGAGGCGACCAATTACACCAAGTGGTTCATCAACTTGTGCTCAAGGTATGGGACAGCGAATCAATGCCTGACGATTGGCAACGAGGCATTATCTGTCTCATACATAAAAAGGGAGATATCACACAGTGCAGCAATTATAGAGGTATCACGTTGCTGAGTACCATCTATAAGATATTCTCCACTATCTTACTAGGCCGGATAGCCCCATACGCCCAGAACATCATTGGCCCATACCAAAGAGGCTTCACTCCAGGCAAATCAGCAACAGATCAGATTTTCTCTGTGCGGCAAGCGATGGAAAAACTGTTGGAATATGGACAACAGTTGCACCATCTGTTCATCGACTTTAAAGCCGCCTATGATAGCATAGCCAGGGTAAAACTGTACACGGCCATGAGAGAATTCGGTATCCCGACGAAATTAATAAGACTGACTAGGCTGACCCTGACCAATGTGCGAGGCCAGATAAAAGCAGCAGGATCACTCTCAAGACCATTCGACATCAACAACGGTCTACGACAAGGGGATGCGCTATCATGCGTCCTCTTTAACATGGCCCTCGAGAAAGTGATCCATGATGCCGAGGTAAATGCAAGAGGTACGATCCTCTTCAAGTCCACCCAACTACTGGCCTATGCTGACGATATCGACATCATGGGAAGAACCACCCGAGATGTACAAACTGCCTTCATCCAGATCGAGTAGGCGGCGATCGGAGCGAGATCTTGGGCTGCACATCAATGAAGGCAAGACAAAATATATGGTGGCAACGTCAGCACCGAAGACGAATCAACCAACAGCATCAAACCGCACTGGTCAAACACAAACACGAAGAAGAATAAGGATAGGAGAATACAACTTTGAGACCGTTGACAATTTCTCCTATCTAGGGTCGAAAATCACAACCGATAACAACTACGATGATGAAATCCGCGCATGGTTGTTGGCAGCCAACAGAGCCTATTTCAGCTTACAAAGACTGTTCCGCTCGAAACGTCTCACCATAGGGTCAAAGCTCTTACTGTACAAGACTATGATCTTGCCAGTCCTCATGTATTCCTCGGAAACTTGGGTTCTTAGCAAGAAAAATTGCGAACTCTTGGCCGCGTTCGAGAGAAGAATCCTCCGAAGAATTTTCGGCCCCCTACATGAGGATGGACGATTCCGTAGCCTACACAATGACGAAATCTATGAGCGATACCATAACCGTCCGGTTGTGGATAAAATCCGGCTCAATAGGTTACGGTGGGCGGGTCACTTAATCCGTATGGATGAGGATAATCCCACCCGGAAAGTCTATAAGGGCAATATCTATGGTAGAAATGAAGACGAGGCAGACCCTGCCTAAGATGGAGCGATGGCGTGGGGATATCTGGAGTTCCTTATTAAGGCAGGCCTAGACCGGATACCGGTTGTTGCGCCGTTGATGATGATGATGAAGCAAAAGCACACCTGAGATAAATAAATCAGACGTCAGGAATTAGACAAATCTTAGTGGTGTAGTTGCTAAATGGTACCTGCTTTACCCGAAGGAAGCCCTGAAACCAGAAGAACCAAGAAAGCGGGGAGCAGTAGAGATGAGCCCGCATGAACCGAATGCTCCCAAAAAATTCAAACCTGAACCTAAGTGGGGAGAAAACCCGGGAAACAATGCTGGTGCGGTCTAGGGCATTGGAGTGGTCGCACTGCCAAAAATGTTTCCAGGGCAAATATTCAATCATGAGGAGCAGGAAACCGTCGAGGACCTTGTCGCCAGGAAGACGTTCAAGGGATGGACTGCGAAAATTGTGTTCACCGGGTTACTCTTTCGAACAGGTCATATAATGGTGGTCTGCGTGACGAAAGGCACTGCAGAGTGGCTTAGGACCATAGTTCCTAAAGTGCCAGGCTGGAAGGAGCAGAACTGTCAATGTGTGCTGGGGATGATATACCTGGAGCACACATAGTGACAGTTTTTCTCCCGGAATCCGCAACAATAGAGGCGGAAGATCTCATGAACCTCCTAATCGAGGGCAAGGGTAGACTCCTCACGATCGGGGTAAATGACCGATCCCTGGAGGCAATCAACCGTCGGAGCTGCCATATCAACTATCGATTTGGCAACATACCTGTGCAGGTACACAGGCAAAAGCCAAGGAAAGACACTTCGGAGGAGACACCGGGTGGAAAGCATACCGAGGTCGAAAAAGCCCCGAAAGCCATAGAGGCGGAAAATACTAGATCAGCCAGGAAATTATAACCGCTGCCCAGTGAAGAGCAAAAGCTAGACGATCTAGACTTAGACTTCTAGGGCTCAGGGTGGACAGCGACGGGCACGAAAGCGCCATATCGGAGGACGAGAGTGATACTCCGACAATGGAGAAGAGCTCCAAACAATAAGGGAGCCAATGGCCAGCACTAAGATAGCCCAGATAATCATGCGAAAGTTGCATCTGCGGTAATTGTAAGGGCAAGTTGCAAGGAGAACATTGCAATAGTACTGGCTCAGGAGCCTGGGTATACCGAGGGGCAGATTCGCGGTCTGCAAGGAGGAAGCATGCAGGCAATTCGGGATTCCTCTTGTGAAAAACCAAGAGCTTGCATAGTTCTTAAACGTAATTTTAAATATATATGTCTTTCAGAGTTCCTGACCGGAAACTTTGTGGCTATCCAAGTCTCACTTGAAGCCGAGAGGAGTACCCGAGAGGCAGTCGTCGTGTCAAAATACTTCCCAGAAGACGACATTCGGATTCCACTGGAATAAGTCATCAAACTGGTGAAGTACAGTGAGAAGAGGGCGTTACACTTCTCGGCTGCGATGCCAACGCCCATCGCGAATTTTGAGGAAGCAGCGACACCAATCGAGTAAGTGAGTGAGTACCTTCTTGAATTTATTCTTTGCAATAAATTAGAAATACATCACATAGGGAACGCTCCAACATTTATGACCAGCACCAGACAGAAGCTACTAGACATCTTCTTCTTTTTCTTCAACCTTTGTCCCGTTCACAAGCGGGGTCGGCTCGTCGTAATCGGTTTCGCCATTTGGCTCTATCAAGTGCCTGATCTGGATGCAATCTCGAGGCTCTAAAATCCCATTTCGTATATTACAATCTCCAGCATTTTTCCTATAGTGTCTAAAAGGCAAATAGGACGATAGGGTGTCCTAGCTGGTTTTGGGGGCTTCAGTGGCAGAAAGACGCTGTACCTCTTACACTGGATGGGAAACACTCTCTCCACTATGCAACTAAAACAAAACTTTGTTCTGAATCCCGTTCAATCCCGGATCCTTATTATCTCCAATTCCTCAACAGTTCTCTCTTAGTCCTTCCTCGATTCGAGGGTCGTGAGCACCTTACTGACTTCTGTAATTTCTGTCCACGAATCTTGTTAGTTATAATGCACGGCTTCGTATTCACCTCAAGGCGCAGCTGCTTACAGCAATTCTGTTTACTTTCCCGTACGGCCTTTTTAAGACTGCTTTGTCCTTTGGCAAAGCCTCCTCGCTCGCAGGCTCGATGATCTCAACAGCAAGATTTTTTGGTTCCACCACCAGTTTGGTTTCCTACTGTGGTGGAACCTCCATCACAGCATTGTAGATTTGAATGCCTCAGTTAAATGCTGAAATAACTTACCCACCTTCTGCATCGTCGTCCCTTTCTAGAAAGCTCCAATGAACCAGCCAGCTATCCTGTTTTTTCCACTTTTTTTGCTCATTTAATAGTCGCCTCCTTCATTTGTGATGTTTTGAAAGATGGCCTGGTGGTCACCGTGAATGGAGTCTTCACTCGCTTGCGAGGTACTGAGGAATAGAAATTTGTGGGCCAGCAATCTGAAAAATTTTAAAACTTTATTGATCATGGCAGCAACCTTCGGCTACCAAAAGCGGACTATAATCGGTTTCTGGAATGTACGCACGCTCTTTGACAACGATAGCGAGAGTCCTCAGAATGGTCGCTTTCTCCAATTTGAGCGAGAATTCCCGCGATGTAAACTGAACATTCTGGATTTAAGCGAAGTATGATGGTGGGGCTCTGGAGAGTGCTCCTCTATCTCTTGCGGTAATGGTGGGAGGCTCGTGGATTTTGGCATCTTGCACCACCTCGTCATTGGTTGCACATTATTTGAACACAGAATCTGTCAAAAGGTCAGTTGGCTTTCAACTGGCTGATCCCGTATGAGCAATCAGATCGACCATTTCGTGATCAGCAGTTGTCTTCTGGATGTGCGACATCGGCCTCGAAGGGAATCACCATCTGATGGTCACTTATGTTCCCCTGCGGGTTGCATGTCTAAGTCGGGGAGCTATGACTGCCTACTAAATAACCGGCCTGAGAATTTCGATGAATGTTAGGTCGCCATCAAAAATGCTCTTTTCTCGTGTACTATACAGGTCGTCGGCCACGTCCCGAAGGGCATCATAAGATTTGGGTGACTGCAGAGTCGTGGAAGCGGATCGGCGCACGGAAGGGGTTGAAGGCTCTACTGACCGTTGCGAGTGTGGGTGGGGATATCGCGCTGGAATTCCAATACCGAGCAAAATCTCGAGAAGTTAAGAGTAGTGTACTCCCTAACAAGAGAGAATTGGTCATGGAAACGGAAGATACCACAAAACGCGATGACTTCAGAACTGTATACCGCATCATCAAAATGGGTGCATGTGATCGCAAATTTTTCGATGGTTCTGTAAAGGACGTCAACGTATCCACGACAATGAGCAATTAAAGAGGTGGAAATAACACCTCACAATGGTTCTTTACAGTATTAGAAGGAGGGGATGATTGTTTAGATTCCAAAACACACGTTTTGAATGCAACAATTGGAGGGGTATCTGCGTACACCTGCTGTCGGAAAGATGATGGCTAAAATAATCCTAGAACCTATCAAAGAACATCTCGAAAACATATTCGACCGTGAGCAGGCTGGTTTTCGGCTCCAGATCCTGCTGCATTGACCACGCCACCACCCTACCAATTATTTTGGAACAGTGTGCTGAGTTTACAATTTCATTGCACCTGCTCTTCATCAATTTCGAGAAAGCTTTTGATAACGTGAACAGGGAGTCCATCTGGAGTGTTCTATGTAGAAGGCTGTTATCAGAGCGATATATGATGGCGCAAAATGTCACGTGTTGCACCGAGGTACAAGCTTGGAGGATTTTGACGTCTATAGCAGAGCTTACCAGGGTTGCATCCTATCACCGATATTATTTCTTCTTGCTATCGGTGACGTTCTTTATGATGCCCTGTCGAACTTGGACTTGGGGAAATTATTGGACGAGACTATCTTTCCTCAAACATCTTGACTACACTGATGACATCTGGTTCCTTTTTCAACGGTCATGGACCTTAGCCAGATGGCTCTCGATTTGGAACACCAACAAAATCAAGATTCGCAGTCTGACGGGTAATCGCACTCTCCCTACCTGCATTAATGGGCAGAGCTTCGAAGGCGTCGATCAATTTGTTTATCTAGGAAGCGCGGTTTCTGCGACGTCGGCACCGAACTGAATGTTCTCCGACGCATTAACCACGGAAGATCCGCTTTCAATGCCCTATCTAAACGCTGGAAACGCAGTTATGTCAACACTAAGATCAAGTTGAGACTATTCTATTATATACTGGTGTTTTTTCTGTGTTGATATATGGGAGTAGTAGATGGAAAATGGATTTCACCGTTACGCAAAGGCTTGGAATTTTCGTAAAGGGCATCCATATATAATATATTGACAGCAATACTAGGATTGTGGCTTATATTATAATTTACAATCATGAAAAATTTTGTACTTGGAATTGGAAGATTTTCTAATAAGTATCCATAACAATTATTAACCTTATTTGAAGAGATATCTGAGTGAGGGTTTTTTCCGGAAAAAGAATTTAAGTAAGTGCGTCATGCTGACTTTTACTTTAGTTTTTGGTTAAAAAGTTTTGAGTTTCATTTTTTGGGGAAACATTTTCAGTTGTATGTTCGAATTTACGGAGAACATGGGGACCACCAGACAGCCAGACGACCAGATTGACAGACATTTGGCTGTGGTTATTGGCGTTATGCAATCTAAAAATCTTGAAGTGTACCCTAATGAAATCATCAGTGCTACAAAGATGTGGCCAGAGATAGTCCAGCTTGACCTAGCCGAGCAAATGGCGGAGGCGGTGTCAACTAAGAACCGTAGGACAAGGAGAGCTAGTAAAATTTGGGTTGCTGGACACATCATCATTTCAAAGTTAATTATCAAGTAAGTGGGTGTGGCAATTGATGCGTAGATGAATGGAGGTACTGGACTATGCACGTAAAGGAGTGGCAAATACCAGCGTATCTTTAATATGGGGGGTCACTGGGCCAATACACAGATTGACCGTATTGAAAAGTATATTCATGACGACTAAATTACTGCCAGGGCATGGTGGTTACGAAAACTGCTTGTAGCAATTCAGGTTGGATGATTCTTCTTTCTGTTTCTGTTCTGCTATCAACGATATCCCTCAGGAGCATGGAAGACACTCTGAAGGGCCGCCTAAGCCGCCAGAACATCGTTAAGGCAATGTGGTGGTCAGGGCAAAACTGATTCATAGTTCGTAATGCAGAGGAGTCATGCTTGACGAAACGGTGTGTGCAGAGAGGAATTGGTTGCTTAAAGTGCAGTCCTCCCCGATAAAGTGGGGATGGTTTTTGGCAACGGGAATCGAATACCAGCGGTGTTTTCACTAAGATCTCCGACACCAACTATAAAAGAAAAATATATGGGCGTTGAATCGATTCTAGCAAGGTCTTCTTTTGCACGAAACTTCAAAAAGGGATCCAGTATACTGGTAAAGTTCGTAGAAAAATCGTGACTCATATTAGGCCCTTGTGAAAGGATATTTATTATATAAAATATTCGGGATTTCATTAGCAAATAAGAGCAAAAAATCCCAAGTTTATTTAGAGGAGAAAGGCAAATATTTATTCGTAAATTTCCATATAAAGCTTAAGCTCGTAAAAAAAGACAAAACACGAAAAGAAACATAAAATTCAGGTGTGTAAGTGGAGCGTGAAATATGCAGATCGCACGATGAGCTTGGAGAGATAAAAAATTCAAGCTCATCATTTGGAATTAGCACTGAAATTGACAGCAATATAATTGGATTAAAAAGATTCAATTCGGTTTGACAGAGGTAGCTTAAATTGATTTGGGAAGGCTAAAATTCAGATACATACCGAAACATGCTCGAGTTCAGATTACACGTAACTTTATTGCTGTCACACGGAGCTTAACAGTTTCGATTTGAGGGTAGAACAAAAATGCTTTCTTTCACTTTTCGAAAATTAAATGAATTCAGTCTTCACACTTTCTATTTTGAAAATTAAAACAAATTGAAAGATACATTGGACAACGTTAGCTTGCAAATTTGCAAAATATCTAATTCTGCATTAAAGAAATATCTTTTTTTTATTTTATAGAGAATTATAACAAAATTTTGTAGTCTATGAAGATTGGTATTTCCCAAAGGGGCAATTGGGACCATTAGCATGAACCTGTGTGGGATACAAAATATTTCTTATCCAATTCCTGACTGACTTCGATTACCACACTTGACTTTAGATTTCACTTTCCTCTTACTCCAGGCACTTCATTTACGCACCAATCTGCGTGGGAACTGTTAAAACTTTCGATCATATTGACCAACCTCCTCCTAACACACTTTTACTCCTTCGATATTCATGAACTACCGAACGGGTGGCGGCTATTTGCATACCTAAAAACATGCGTCATCTTCATAGAAACCACTTTCGGTCTTCCCAGAAGCAGCAACGAATATCATCCCATTTGTGAAATCAATTTATTTCCGAGGTAAATTTATTGTTTTAAAATTCCCCTTGAATGTTTCTGATAAAATGAAGGTCATCGCGTTCAGCATTACTGCGTGTGGACAAGTGGTAGATCTTCTAATGTGGTAGCACCATCCAATTTGACACTACCGTTCACAATTTTGGGTGAGATGAGTGATGTTTGTGTTTAAGAAAAGATAACTCGGAAGTATTGATTCCATTTGAGTAGATAAAGGAAGTTTACTCAGCTAATGGTTGTCAGCAATCATCTTAAAGAAGTTGAACATATGGACTTGTTTGAAGACCATGGAATATGGTCGACATATGGACGGATGGGTGCTGGTTTTCGTCTAGTTATGCACATAGTAGACACATTTCAGTACCTTAATATGAATAACCAGTTTAAAACGCTGGGATATAATATGCTTTTACTTAGAGTTTATTGGAACCTGAAAGTGACTTTTAAAGTCAGCGAATTAAACATTTTTTGTTGAGAAACAGCAAAACCGCAGCAATTCTTCATAAATTTGTTCCGTTTTCAAAACTATCTCAATATATTGACTGTTGATAACTTCTGAATCCCAAGCAAACCCCGCTCCCGTTCTCGGGACAAAAACTAAACAAAAACAAGAATACCTTTGAATCCGGGGAATCAAAGTGTGGATCCAGCGACCTCTCTGCGAGTCATCCCACCGTTGCTGCCACTTCTCCAGCGACTCTCGCCTGGCCGTCTTTCGGATCCATTTTCCTTTCTAATAGAGTGTGTCTCGCTTGCCAGAATGTCTACTGGGATCATTCCCGCAATAACACACGGTGTGTCGCCTGATATTATTCTGAAGGCGCTGCACACCCTTAGCGCCACTAAGCGGTAAGTCATATTTACCGCCCCCCCCCCCCCCCGATTACTCTCACATGCTAGTGCTTCCTCACAAACTAGTGCCGCGTGGAGCTGACCACTTCGGTCACAAGTAATCTGCGATTCTATCTTGGGCCTACAATGTTAGGCACCATCCGCGCTAATAATACGCCGGTATTTGCCGCTTTCTCACAGGCATAGTCCAGGAGTCCCTTGAAATTGATTTTAGGGTCAATCATCACCCCAAGGTATTTGATAACCGGTTTCGAAGTGAAGATGTGGCCACCAACATGAATATTAACCGTCCTCCTCTTCCTACGATTGGCAATCAAAACCGCCTCCATCTTTTATTCCCCAAGGTCAAACTAAACCATCTCCAGCTACGCTTTTATGGTGCTAACGGTTTCGTTAGCGTACATTTCAACGCCTTCAGGTTGTTTGGCGACGACAACCACAGCTAGATCATCTGAGAAACCAATTATCGTCGCCTCTTTTGGCACGGGAAGGACAAAGACCCCATTGTACATGACGTTCCTCAGAAGGGGACCAAACACTGAGCCCTGTGGTACTCCTGCGGTGACGTGTACTGCTTGGATCCCTCATCCGTGTCGTACCAAATTGTCCCCTCCGAAAGGTAACAGTCGAGGAACTTAGTCAAATAACTAGGGACACCGGTTTTAGCCAGTGAGCTTTTTATCCATTCCCAACTCGCGGAATTGAACGCATTTTTAATGTCCAACGTCACCACGGCACAACATTTTTTAGACGACATGGCGTCTCAAGCCAGCTTCGAAACAACTTCGACGGCCTCGATCGTTAAGTGAGTTTGTCGAAATCCAAATTGTCGCTCCGATAGTCCATCCTTATATTCAATGATAGGGACCAGTCTATTGTAGACGACCCTTTTGAACATCTTTCCTGCCGTGTCGATGAGGCAAATCGGTCGGTATGATGATCGGTGTCCTGGGGCCTTATTCGGCTTCGGGAGCAAAACTAGTTTTTGCCTCTTCCACCGGTCGGGGAAAACTCTTTCTACCATGCATGTCTCAAACCGGTCGGGACTGATCTTAAGAGCGAGTTTAAGAGCTCGATTGGGAACAACATCCAGACCGGGTGCTTTGTTATCAGCAATTCTCTGGCAAATTTGCGCTAGTTCCTCCTCAGTTACCACAGGTATGGTGTAGATATCCAATGCTTGCTTATGTTGTTTGCGCTCCCCTTTATCCGGGGGGGAAGAGCGCCATCACGACATCGAGCAGAAGATGCGGGCAGGTCAGTTGTGGTGTTCGCCCTCTGATCTTCTTCATAACCATCCTGTACGCTGTTCCCCAGGGGCTTTGGTCTGACTCTGCGCAAAGTTCCTTCAAGAATTCTTGCTTGCTGTTCGTATAGCCTGCTTAAGGCTACCTCGAAGGTTCATATATACTTTTCCTCTCGTTTCTCGTCGAAGTCCGTTCTTCTTCTAGATCGTTGGTAGGTCCTTCTAGCTCGAAAACATGCATCCCGTAACACCGCGATGTCTTCATTCCACCAGTAGTTTGAGCGTCTTTTTGGGCGGACTCGCCGCCTCGGCATAGCAGCGTCGCATGCTCTCGTTATGCGTTCCATTATTTGCTCTACCTTTTCTGTAGCCGCCCCACCGAAGTTTTGGCCTTCCAATAGCACCTCGATAAATGCATCCTCTTCAAACTTTTTCACGGAGCAAACCTGGTATCCAGGTACGCGGGAGCGCACATCGCCGTATGCCCATATTCGATCTGGAGGAAAATTGCCTGGTGGTCGCTGTGAGTATAATGCTCACTGACAAACAATGCCATTCTCCTCGCCAATGTGGTACTCACATTTGTCAGATCGACTATTGAGCCCGACCCCATCCCACGAAAAGTGGAAACGTTTTCCGGATTGGCGAAAGCCTCGAGCAGGATACGGCCCCCGGTGTTCATAGTGTGACTGCCTCAATCCACGGCCCACGCGTTGAAATCACCCGCTATGATCTTGGGGTTTCGACTTCTTGCATCCGAGACTAGCATTAACCCGTTGGGAAGTTCCGTCCCCACGTACTTGAGGAGGGCGATCAGACTCGAGTCTGCAAGTGGCTCTGCCACGAAGCCTCACCGGAGGTTATCTGGTACCATGGGAACCGTAGAATTTTTGGCTCCCTACATGAGGATGGACGATTCCGTAGCCTACACAATGACGAAATCTATGAGCGATACCATGACCGTCCGGTTGTGGATAAAACCCAGCAAAATAGGTTACGGTGGGCGCGTCACCTAATCCGTATGGATGAGGATGATCCCACCCGGAAAGTCTATAAGGGCAATATTTATGGTAGAAAAAGAAGACGAGGCAGACCCTGCTTAAGATGAAGCGATGGCGTAGGCCAGGATGCCAGACAGCTTTTAGGGATATCGAATTGGTGGACCTCGGCGCAAAACCGGGATGTCTGGAGTTCCTTATTGAGGCAGGCCTAGACCGGATACCGGTTGTTGAGTCGTTGGTGATGATGATGGGAACCGGAATGGCCCTCTGAGAGCATATGCTCCAGAAGAATCCCTGGGGTATGTGTTCTCGGCCCGGTTATTTGCGGTTGGCCCCTTAGTGGGAGTTTCATGGTGGTTGTGGTTATGTCTACATCGCGGGCAGAGCTCCTCGGAGCTGAAGCATGGAATTGCGCTGTGCAACCCGGGTGCCGTATGCCTTAGTTGCGGCAGAGGTGTTAGATAGGCCTCGCATCCACTGGTATGAATGCTGAGCCTGCACTCAGTATAAACCAGGACCGCTATGCTTGCATGGCGGAGCTCTGATTGTGGTCCCAAAATCAATCCGTGTCCGAAGGGGATCGTGGGATTATGCCTACACGGCAAGTACTCACTCTAAACCCCTCCCCCAGGACTTTCATTCGAAACTATCATCGCGCTTGGTGGAGCATAGCAACTATATATATAGATAATAGCTATTTTTGCCCTGACGAATCCAACTTTTGAAAACTCCATCTTTTCTTGAATGGTTTGGTTTCCACACACCCATATTGCCGTCTTGCTAGTTATATCTGCAATCCAGGCACCGCTCTTATTATTGTGATGAGGCGCGCTGATTATGGCAGCTTCGATTCCCTTCTCACAGATGATCTGTAAGAGAGGGTCTTGCGCTGTCTCGCAGTAGTTGAGGTTGATTTGTGTCAACCTCATTTCTTTACTGCATTCAAGGCTCTCCTAAACACTGGCCATCTGCCGACAGTCAACGCCCTTTCTCTCCTTGCAAAGCATACATTCAGGCTCAGCCTTACACTCCCTGAACATATGACCTTCTCCCCCACATTTTCTGCATCTTCTTGGCCTGTCATGGTCACCGGTGCATTTTGCCGCTATGTGGCCAAATTCCAAGCATCTAAAGGAGCGCTTGAGGGACACCTGCTTGCTGAGTCGGCAAACGACCTAACCTATTTTTACTTTACCAGCCGTCAGCAGTTTGAACGCTGCTGGTAGGCTTATAGTTGCCATTTGCGTCCCTCCGTATGCCTTCCTCAGTCCCCTGATTGAGGAATCTTGCAAGCCAAGTGGTCCGAACTGCTTTTCTAAGGCGACGCGAATATTCTCCTTGGTCGTGATTTTATCAATCTCCTTACATTGTATAACAATCTCCTGTTTTCTGGCCCGTACTTGTGCTTCTTCTCCTAGGGATCCACCTTGCCGAGGTGATTTTCTATCGATTTGTCCGGGGACTCTACTTTTTGGCAACATCTAATTTGGCTGACGTTTTCTCCAAGGTCCATCAGCTCAGGATCTCATTTGACCTTCCTGAGGATATGGGCGTAAGTCATATCACTTTTTTGGAGATGATAATTAATTCAGGCCATAATCTTCTTTACTGTATCGCATTTTTCTTTCCTCCAACCTTGGCTCATGCTTCCTTGGTGGTTTCTTTATGGGGCTTTACATCCTTTGGGTCGATTTGAGCCGGCGCCGCAGTTTCCACAATTTTGGCAACTTTGTTTGCCTTCTCCTTTGACGGTGAGATGCCTTTTTGCCTTTTCACGTCCAGTTTGGATCCGAAAGAATCGTTCGCGCCCTCTCTACTCCTCTTTTCAAGCTTGTGCTTGTGTGCCTGGATGACGCTTGATTTCTTCGAGGCATTTTTTTCGTCCTTGGGACTATTGTATAGTACAACAATTGATCAAAGGCAAGTAACGTGACCATACTGTCAGGATGGACTGTGTTCCACCGTGAATTCAAAGGAAGACGTTAAATATTTTCTTTTTATACTAATCTCGGAAGGATATTCGAAACTCCAGTTAATCAAAATTTATCCTAGAAGTCTCATGATTTAATTCTTTGCAATAAAGATTTTAATCGACTAAGACCCTCAGAATCCATCGTAGAATCTACCACTTTACACTTTAGTAAATAGGACATTTCGGTAGCCGATTTGCAGCAATTACACTAAAACACAAATGCATGCTATGAAATATAATCCTGTCGCCATTCAAGCAATCTAGATTCGTACCCGTTTTCAGGTGTGCAGATGGAGACATCTTTTCACCGCGTAGCATCTGAACCAATATGAAGATATTGATCATTTGTTTCCCTCATGCAAGATCCAAAGCATGTCTGGCACAAGTTTCGGTTGGAGAAGGCATCGCGAGTCAAGTAGCCACAATTGGATCAATGCGGTTTCAAAGGCTGCAGAAATTCAGCTTCTATTTCTGCGACTCCTATTATTTCAATGTTTTTACACGTCGTTACTGTCAGCTATTTTCTTCTAACATTAATTAGATCATCCGCATGAAGGGAAAACCGCAAGCACATCCAATGGCTCGTGTTCAGCTTCAGATGCGAGGATCTTGTGTCATTCGATCCGTAACCGAGAGAAATTCTAGTGAAATCGAATCATTGGATCGTTTTAAATTATAATTACAAATGAACGCTGCAAATAATTAGTAAAAGTGTACTAGACTGACGGAAATGGCATGGTTGCATCTGGATGCATGCACAATAGCAGCGCAATGCATGCACTTAACAATTGCAAGTACGCGGAGTCACGGCAATAATTGGATCGACTCATTGGTGGAAAATAGTCTGTTGGGAAAATTTCCTTTGGTTTTTCGCTTTCCTGTTGTGACAAACCTTGGGATCTGTCCATTTGATCTTCATGCGCTGTGGTCAGTGTATGGTCATAGGAGCTGTTTGAGAATTCAGTGTTGTCACTGTTTTTTGCCGAATGTGGTGTAAAATTATTCAGAACATGGAAATTAATGACTGGAGCGGGTAATCTAGAAATGGGTGAAAGGATGTCCGGGTGACTTCATCAGAAGCCACCGGAATCACAGCTCATTGAGCTTCGTATTGGACATTTTTTATATCACTGACGTCAGCTCGGAAAATTGGATTTCTAGCGTAAGAGCACGTAGCTCCGTAAACAGATACACAGTGCGGTAACACGTTATGGTGGACAATTGAAATTGCGAAGGTGGATAAGCCTCAGTTAATATCCACCATTAGAAATTATGAAGAGAACTAGGAAATTTAGTGTAGCAGTGGATGAAGGTAAGTTGCCGGGTTGCGTTGTACTCGTATCAGGAAGCGCCTTACGAACTGCGAAATTATCAACTTGGCTTAATTATATTGCAGCAATCGATAATTTTTCAGAAGGCAAAATCAATTTATGTATGGTACGCCCATGTAAACGATTGTAATTTATAATTTTGCACAGGAGATAAATTATGATAATCATATAATGTTGATTTCAGTCAGCAAGCGCATAGCAGAGATTATGTATATATTTTATTAGTATTTAGATTTACTTTATGGTGCCCCAAGATGAGATATATTTTCTAAATAAAATGGTGCAAGTTTTACTTTAGTGGGAATATTCTTTGTGATAAATAATGGAGCGGCTTTCTATTCTAATGAACGACTTGTACGTCATTGAATAGGATTCTGCTAATTGCATTGTAATAGTCTGAAGAGGGAATTTGAGGCACCAGAAGCCGCTATTTTTCAAATACTATTACTAACAAGAAAACAGGGAAACTTCAAATATAATACCATATACAGGGTGCGGCAGCATAACTTCTTTTTTTAAAATGCGCGCCACTCAGTTAGTTGATGTCATAGCGGAGCGCTAGTGGTCTCGTTCAAGAGCGGATACTGTAAAGTTTTGTCCCTACACGGTTCAGTCGCCATCACGCGTTGGAATAGTGAGGAGCGTGCCTTTGCCGTTGAGATTTACTTTTCAAGCGGAAGTTCGGTTATTGCAACACAGCGTGTATTTCGGAATCGCTTTAATTTAGCCCCGTTGGCTCCCGTCCCAGACCGCAAATCAATTGTTACATGGGTCACTACATTCAGACAAACTGCAAGTGCGACAAAAGGAAGAACTGGAGTCCCTCGGCCCGTTAGATCACCTGAGAACATTGAAGCAGTGAGAACGTCAATGTTGCGATCGCCACGGCGTTCTGCGCGCAAACACGCATCTGCCCCTGGACTATCCGATCGTTCTGTGAGAAGAATTCTTCGTGATGATCTTCATTTTCATCCCTATTAGATGGTGATAGTGCAGGAACTTTCAGAACGTGACTTCAATTCTCGGATGAACGCGTGTGAGCTTCTTCTTGATGTTGTTCCCGAGGGTGCTATTGTTTTTTTAGCGATGAAGCCAATTTTCATTTGTGTGGGTCGGTTAACAAACAAAACATGCGCTACTGGGCTGCCACCAACCCCCGAGAATAGCATCAAAAGCCTTTGCATTCACCCAAAGTCACAGTGAGGTGTGAAATTTCCTCAGCTGGAATTATTGGTCCCTGGTTTTTTGAGGAAAATGAGGTTACAGTGACAGTGAATTCGGACCGGTATGTAAACATGCTACAGAATTTTTTTTCCCACGGTTAGAAAATTTGGATTTGGGGGACACTTGGTTCCAACAAGACGGTGCAACAGCACACACTTCAAGAGCATCGATGGCTGTTTTGAGGGAACACTTTCCAGAGCGCCTTATCTCAATTAGAGGCGATTTGGAATGGTCGGCATGCTCTCCCGATCTGTCCCCTTGTGATTTTTTTCTATGGGGTTTTTTGAAATCCCGTGTTTATGTGAACCGTCCAAGAACCCTACAAGATTTGAAGACCAACATCAGACAGAAAACATCAAACAGAAAATTGCCAACATAACACCTGCTATGCTAAGAAGAGTCATGACAAACGCCAGAAATCGGTTTACGCAATATATGGAGAATGGGGAACGTCACCTAACAGATTTGATCTTCAAAACAATGTAAATAAAAACTTTAGACATGTACCTACATTATAAAAAATAAATAAATATTTTCCGATGCATACAATAGTTTTTATTGAGTTTTGAAAAAAGGAAGTTATGCTGCCGCACCCTGTATAGCCTCCTACCCTTTTAGAAATTAAGTGGAACGAAAATTTACCTTACTAGGGGCTCACGCCCCCTCCAGAATGCGGACACTTACCGGCGCATCAACTTTTCAGTCCCTCTAGTAATTTTTGGTAAATTTCACTTTTTTCGCGGCACTTAGTCTAATTACGTAATTATTATATTAAAACAATAAAATATTCACAACTTTTAGAAAATTCTCAAGAGGAATACTTCTCCCTTCTGGCTCGATTCTGTACTCACACCGAAAAACGATTTTCGCTGTCAAAAATTGTTTTCTGATGTCATGGCCACCACGATTAACACTTGCATTGGTCCGATACGCAAGTTGCTTACTCTGCCACATCACTCCACCCCGAGGAACGAGGCGCATGGCTATCTCAACTTGGCTGCAGCAAGTCAAAACGAACGTGTCACGCGCCTCTTCTCCTGATTACGTCTTCTCGCTTTAGGGGGGGGGGGGGGGGCGGCTTTAGTCGAGCCAAGGAAGTTTGACCGTGCCCCGACGTTGAGGCTATAATGCTGTCGGCCTCGTCAAGGGCTTCGAAGCGATCTTCGTAAGGTAGCTGCAGCGGCTTCCAAGGAGCGTTTGTCCTAATTAAGACATGCGTACACGATTCAAAATCCCAGGGCACGTCAGCCACGGTTTTCGCGTCATTCATGGGTATCGACGGCTTCAGCTTTGTCATTACATTCTTGAGCAGAAACAACAGACAGGTAGCATTGAGTCCCGACCTGATGTCGCCAACTGGGTCGTGGAGGAGTCTCAGGTTCTACCCGTAGACCAGCTCCGCGAGACTTGTAGCAAATGCTTCGCGATTTGCTGTTCGGCGGACAAGTTAAACGAGTGGCAGGAACTGCGACCAAGAAGGGTCGCCTTAGGCCACTATACCGGTTTTCAGCGTCCTGTGTCACCTTTCAAACATCCCATTGGACTGCAGGTGGTAAGTGATTGTGTAAAACCGAGGAGTTTGCCCAACTCCAACAAATAAAAGGACTCAAACTGCATTCCCTGGTCGGTGATTATAATTATCGGCACTCCAAAGCGTGGAACCCATTCTCGACGGAAAACCTCTGCACAAGATTGTGCAGTAATGTCTTTCATAGTTTGCCGAAGGGGAAAATATGTGCGACGTTAATTTGAATCCCTGTAATGACAATTTGCCAAGATACTAAAATTGTATAACAGTGGGACGAATCTTTAGTTAGGATAATTGTTAACAGATGACTCAAAAGGGCAGAAAGTCCGCCCATGGAGGCAGCCTAGTTCTAGAGTTCGAACGGACCGCGTTCGCTATGAATACGCCTCGAGTTGTACCAGTTAAGGAATTGTTCTATAGTTAATTGTGCAGTGCGGTTGTATAAGTTAATGTAAAATAAACACTTATATTAAAGTTATAGACCGGGTTTTGTTTAGTGCTACGCAATTCAATGATACGAAACTACGTAAAGCAAATACCGTAACAGGAACGAGTCCACGTAAAGCAAGTAACGTAAAAATAACGAGCCTACGTAAAGCAAGAACATAACAATAGGTATCGCCTTAATCCACCACGTAAGCCTATCGATGATTGCGAGGCAATACCTGAAACCGTGCGAGTCTGACAAAGGGCTAATGATGTCGATATGGATAATGTGGAAACACTTGTTGCACCGAGGGAACACTCCTAACTTTTTTCTCCCATGCTTTGTAGTCTGGCACTTGAAGAAAACAATGCACTGTCTCGTCCAAGAGTTAATGCCCTTTGTACATCCTTCCACATATTTCGTGGTGAATGATATGGTTTCGTTGTCCGAATGTCTGGGTGCACCAGATCGTAAACGGCGTAAAATACTTCCTTTCGAAAATCCACCAGAATATATGGCCTTGGTCCCTTGTCTGAGTTCCCGTAGTATATTCTGGATGTTTAGCCGAAGACAAAAGTTCTTAAATGTATATTTCGAGATGGTCCTCAAGTTCTGAAGAACTACGTCGTCCTTCTGCGCCTCGGCAATTGCCGGAAAATCACCAGTGATCTTTGCAACCCATAAAAAAGCGTCAGCAACAACATCATCTTTTCCAATGTCGGAAGTGAACAAAGCTCCAATGCCAAAGTTAGCGAGGCGACGTTTTGTCGAGATTTTGTTTCAAACCAAAAGTGAATGGTTTATGGTCTGTGAATAATCTAGAAGGCCTGCTTTGAAAGGAAAACCAGAAATATTTAATTGCGAGATAAGCGGCTAAAAACTTGCGATCATAGGTGCTATGTTTCCTTTGAGCGAAAAGATTTGATTCACTTTTTGCTAAAGAACAGCACCCAGGCATTGATGAGTACGGCTAATGGTGCATCTTATTGAGGGAACGCCAGAAGTGTAGCATCCACCAACTGTTGCTTGGTGGTCTCATACGCTTGGACAGCCTCTGGGAACCACACAATCAGACGGCGGTCTTTGGTTTTTGGTCCAGACAACAAAATGTTAAGGATCCGATGACGGGCAGCCATGGGCAAAAAAATGACAGTAGAACTTTAAGATGCCCAAAAACCTTCTCAGATCTTTACCACTTTTCGAAAGCGAAAAGCTCGGAATGACTTGCACCTTGACTGGGCGCATTTGGATTCCTTCATCGGTAATCAGACGGCCGAGCAGTCTCACCTGCGATCACAGAAATTTGCACTTTTCAACATTTAGTACTAGACCGATCTCAAGGAGACGTTCAAAAATGCACTCAAGGTGCTCTAAATGTTCCGACTCAGAGGAAGATGCGACCAGAACATAATCCAAATATAGGAAACAGAAGTGAAGGTTTCGCAGCACAGGGTAGATGAAAGGTTTGCGCCGCGTTTTATAGTCCAAAAGTCATTCTAGTGAAATCGAAGGGTCTGAAAGGTGTGTATATTGGTGTTTTCGGAATGTCTTCGGGAGCTACAGGGATCTAATGGTTTACCCTTGACTGCAGAAAATCGTGGATGTGTCCAATGAAATACCAGCCTGGGATCGTGTGAGCATTTAGACGTCTGAAGCCGCCACAAGGTCTCCATTTGCCATCGAGTTTAGGGACCATGTGAAGTGACGAAGACCAAAACTATCTGAAGGTTTGCAAATACCCTACTTAAGAAGAAGTTCTTCGAACTATTTCCACAGAACTGCTAGCAGGTGCGGTGGTAATGAACGCACCTTAGAAAATATCGGCGTGGACTTGGTATTGAGCATCATGCTTAACCGGCTCAGAAGGATAACACTAGCTACGAATTTGCGTTGTATTTTTTCAAGAAGCGCGCAAATATGTGCGTCGGCGACGCCATCAAAAATATAGAAAAGGTGTTGGGTGAGCAAGATGAGATTTTTCTGCTGACCTAAGTCAGCCTAGCAATGTCTTTCGCCATAAGTCGTGCCGCCATACTTGACGAATTTTCCCTGGTGAATCTGTTTGATTACTCAAACTAATAACACAAAAGCTAATTTTGGACCATTCTACTTGACATCCGTAGCTGCCCCACAACATACTAGTGGCTGTTAATGGGGGGGGGGGGGGTATATATATCAGCACGCAATCTCATTAGTGATTTTAGTAAGAACTCTCGAAGTTGCTGGATATATATTGAGCCTGGAAGTTCATGGTCTATGCAAAATTGAAATGAAACTGAAATTCTATACACGCTTTTCGGCTGACTATAAAAGAATAAAAGACAATCAATGACACCTTCAGGTAATACAGATGAGGATGTTGCGTTGGACCAGTGGTGCAACACGCCATGACTAACCCTTTGAGCGCTTTAATCCCTCACGTGTCATTAATACAAAATTAACGTGTCTATACCGATGCGTGGGTCCGCACCGGATTTCAAAATAGATAACAACGTAGGAATAAATTCGCGACGGCCTAACGAAAAAAAAACAGAACGCGAGCTAAAATTGAAAAATAAAAATTTGCGCGCTTGGAGCCGTAAGTCTCCGGACCCGAGCGCCGCTATCGTAGTGGAAGATCCACGACAGATCGCTATCCCGATCATGGGTTCTTTTGCCTCGGATCGTTATTGAGGCGCTACTTCTGGGGTTCCCTCCGTTCTTTGACATCCTCAGGCCAGTATTTCAGAGGATGTCCCTAAAAAAGTTTTGCGGGATCAAGAGGGAATGGAGAGGGACGAACTCCTCAAAACAATCAATATTGTTCGAAATTCATTATATATGGCTCATTCCAACAGAAAAAAAACAAATATATAAAAATAAAAGAAAAATTGGAAGTAATGATATATACAAATGAAAAGAAAAAAATTAAATGAAATAAAAGAAAAAAAATGAAAAAAAAAAAATAGAATGAAAAGAAAAGAACTTCAAACAAAAGAAAAACACTTACACATGGGATCACTCCGAGCTCGAAGTGGTGTGTAGATATGATGATGCTGATTCTGCTAGTGGCTAAAAGAAAATATTTAAAACATTACAATGTGAATTTCAGAAATTTACAATTTACTACTTCATTTTTCTTTTCAAAAGAAAAACCCTTTTAGAGTCCGCGGTTGCTTCTACGCTGTGGACCGGGATTTTCTCAAAATCGGGCTGCGAAAACGACACTTGTGATTTGCTTTGTGATATCACCGGAATAATTGTAACCCCAGAATGTTGACCGATCAACGGAATAAAAACGGTATTCACATCAACTTTATATGGATCCGAAATTAATTTTCGAGCAAGGACACAATCCAAAATTGAAACACCGGAGAGACGACGGGGATAGTTTTTTCTTTGGATTTTAGAACTTCTGCGGCAATTGATACACACGAGTTCACAAGATTTGTAATAATCACGATTGAACTCTTTGGACAATTGTCTGCAATGGCAGAAGTCAAATCGCGAACGACACCAGCATTGGTGTTGAACCAATCACTTCGAGTCCTTCCAGGGGAATAACAACTCCATCTGCACCTTTTAAATCATCCGCAACTTCCTCTGCGCCAAAGTATCCTTTTTTACCCTCTTACCTCTGTCGATGTCGGAAAAAGATCCGCTTCCAGAGTCCGGGCAGGGACTTCTTCTTACCGCCAGATGCTCCCGCGAAAAATCTCCCGAACGTCACTTGTCGTCTTCACGGCTGTCTCTCCCGCGAAAAATTCAAACTTTTCCTCTCCAGATGCTCCCGCGCGAAAATTTTTCCATTCTCACCCCCTGTCCTCCAGCTTTCTTCTCTGCCCAAATTCATACCTCTCCCCTTGTCACCCGCCAGTCCAGCTGTTCCACCCGAGAACCGCTCCCCAGGCCGGTACGTTAGCCTTGAACTCTGTTGAGTTCATGTCGCAGCAACATTCGCGTGCGCCTACGTATGCGACAAATCATTCCCCTCTGTGAAGATCAATTCGCCCGAATGCATTCAATAATGCGCAATCTGCGGCGAACTTTAGGGCGATTGCATATTATGAGAGAAAGATGAATGAGATTTCGCTCCCGTCGCGAAGTATGAAATAAAAAAATAAACAAAGGGGATCGCGAGAATTCAATCTTCCTCGCCTGGAGTCAGAGAACTAAGTGAAGCTGAATCATTGAGGACGGAACGGCACAGCATATAAACGATTACCTCCGTATTCCATCAAGGATTCATCTCACCTGTCACTTCATCCATACGAAGAAGAAAGAATATTTTGTTTTTTCCAAATTCTGAAACGAAGAGATAGCCGTTCCACATAAAGGTAGTGAAGGGCACTCCTCAGAAGCTCGGACGGCAATACCTTTTAGCTTTTAACCGCAAAAGCCCGTAGATCCAGAGTTTTCTGGATGGCGATCACCTACGAGACGTTAAGTCTCAAAGACAAAGACAACAAACGACTAGCTTTACCAAGGATAGAGAATGAAACTCTACGTTACAAGGTGGGAAAGGAAGTTGAGGCTTAGGAACACTTGCTTCCGGGGACAAAGGGGTGAAACCTAAAACTGGAAATGTAAAGTGTACGTGGAGACTAGCCGGGAACAACGTTAAGAATATATTGATTCTCTAACCGACACCACCAAATGAATTTATGAGCCGGAATAGGCTATCTTCTACTTGATTCAGAAAACCTGCAAATAAGAAATTAGGCCTGAATCCAGGAAATGTTGGGCCCCACGTTGGATGCCATTTCTAATAAACTTAGGGGAATAGGAGGATCAGACAATCATCTTAAGTGACCGAAAACGACCTAGAGGGAAGAGCTATCCAAGAAACTTAAAAAGTGGGCGAAATTGACCGTGATGTTCCGCCCGGAAAGATTGGGTAGGTAGGGTAGGTATCAGTGGCCGCTCCGAGGAGCCCAATTAGCGCTTTGGTGCGCCGTTTTGATGCCACAAACTCCCAAGACCGTGACTGTTGTTATAGGAACAGGGAAGCGGAGTCCAGCTGGCTCGGATCCTCAGAGCCAGCCCGTAGCATTCACGAAGGAAAGCAGCTCTCCGACCCTGTAACTAGAAATCTCACCGAGGTCCCCAAAGAATGGTTTACCCAGTGTCCGCAGCCTGACTCGAGCTAGAGCCGGGCAATCGCAGAGAAAGTGCATGAGGGTTTCCCTTCCTTCTCCGCAGCTTCGGCAATGCGAGTTGTAGGGTAAGCCGAGCCTAGCGGCATGGTCCCCTATGGGCCAGTGCCCCGTGCAGACCGCCGTAATCTTGAATGCATTTGCACGCGTCTGGCACAGGAGCTCTCGTGATCGGGCTATGTTATAAGCGGGCCAAATTCTCCTTGATTTGGCACAGCTTGTAAGCCTTCGCCATCTCAGGCCCGCGGCTGCTAGGTAGTGCGAGTAGACTCGGCCCCCGACAGCCGCCAGCGGAACACCGACTGTGTTCCCCGAGGGACTGCCAAGAGCAGAGCCTTGCCTGGCCAATCCGTCAGCCCGCTCATTCCCTTCTATGTTCCTATGCCCGGGAACCCAGAGGAGAGTGATCTTGAGCGTGCCGCCCAGATGGTTGAGCGTGTCTCTGCACTGCCCCACCAACCGGGAAGATGTCGTAGTTGAGTACAAGGCCTTGATGGCCGCTTGGCTGTCGGTCAGAATGGCTATGTTACGCTTGGGACTCGAATCACGCTCCAGCCATCGACAGACTTCCAATATCGCCAGTACTTCCGCCTGGAATACACTGGTGAAACCTGGGAGACCATACGACTTGGATACACCGTGTGTATTCGAGAAAACCCCCGCGCCGACTCCATAGGCCATCTTTGATCCGTCCGTAAAGAATACCGTGTCATAGTCTTGCAACACGCCGCCGGTCTTCCACTTTGCCCTGGTTGGAAGGTCCACAGCAAAGTTTCTCGTGAAGTTCAGCTTGCGTGTGACATAGTCCGTGGGGGATGCCCAGATTTCTCGAGGTATTTCATCTAGAATGTTGCTGTGGCCATAGGACTTCGCTGCCCAGCATCCGGACTCACGCAGTCTTACGGCACTGCACGCTGCAACATATTTGATGTGGAGGTCAAGGGGGAGGAGATGCAGGAGTACATTGAGAGCATCTGCCGGGCAAGACTTCAGAGCCCCCGTAGCACCTGCACACGCGGTTCTTTGAAAGATTGAAGCTCCAGCTTGGAAAGATTGAAGCTCCATCAAAGTGCTCGGTCGACACGTTCTTGCCCGCCTCTGTGCTATCCAGGCTCGGGAATGTGGGGGGTCCTTTGAGCGCTTTAATCCCTTACGTGTCATTAATAAAAAATCAACTTGTCTATACCGCACCGGGTTTCAAAATAGACAATAATCGTAGGAATTCGCGATAGCCTAACGAATAAAAACCAGAACGCGAACTAAAACTGAAAAATAAAAAAAAACGCCTCGACCGCGCGCCTGAAGCCGTAAGTCTCCGGACCCGAGTGCCGCGCCTCAATCACGATCTGAGGCAGAAGAAACCACGATCAGGATTGCGATCCGTCGGCATTCGAGTCCGAAGACTTACGGGTCCAGAACTAGACAAAAAGTTACTGGCTTAAGTCTTTCGTTTCAGATTGGATTTTATAACAGACTTCAAGCCGCGATATGATTGAAATAGTGGAATGTTAACCTGTCGATCCCATTGCTCCGGATTAGAATCTTGGCCATCATGGACGTTTGAGTTTGTATTTCTGGGTCTTTATGCTTATCTCGCTGCTGCAAGCTTATCACTGATCATCATTAAGTGTGATAAAATAGATAGATGAAAGGAAGATTAAAGTCGAGTAATGCAAATTGATATCAATATTTAAGAGCTGTGTTTAGATTTATCAGGACAATTTCCACGTAATGCTAGGTCTGGTTAAATTCTAGTTTAATCTGCAAGAAGTAGACGTTCATTTCGTTATGCAGGATAAGAGAGCATTTTTTTCATTTTTCGAAACATACTGCACACTTCGCTTTGTGAAGGAGGTAATAACCAGTATTTGATCAATGTTTGTTTGCATGGCTTAATCTGGAACTCTAAATATCCTGGTTTTGCGCCTAGGTCGACATCCTTAGTAGTTGTTCGACATCCTGGCCTACATCACTGCTCTATCTGAGGCTTCCTAGTTATAAAGTGTAATAATTTTTTTTTCAAAGACAATATTGAACAGCTGATGCTTTTGTTAATATGTCCAGCTATTATCTAGGGGTTAGCTATAAATCGCGTGCTGGAAGTCTGAAATAGGACACTGATATCGTGAGGGGCGAAATGGGAGAAATATGGAAAATAATTTATTCCAAGTTAGAAGGTTTGGTTGACCCCACTCTAGTCAGGACAATATCCGCCTGTCTATAGACATAAATCTATGCATTCAGGCCACCACAAAATTCAACTCAATTGTAAATTCAATTAAGCAAGTCATAAAATCGGTCCATCATTATAAATCACGTCACCTTATCCCGCCATTTTCCAATGAAAATTCAGAAGCTATCCGACATACCGCATGAACACGATGATAACATAACAAGAAACCATTCCCTCTTGTCTACACAAATGTCGACAAGATTGTTATTTTCCCGCCTATGAAAAATCTTTGAAATCACTGAAAACACGCATATTTTAATTTTGTATTTAACATAAATCCACCTATCGATGGGGCTGGAACCAATGGCATGTAAGTGATTTTACATTAGTGGAGTTTTTATGAATGCCACACGCAGTCGTTTACCGTCAGCCGTCAAACCGTGAAATCATCATTCACAAGATGCAGACATAAAATGTGCTAATACGGAGATAGGTTGAAACCGTGCTATATGGGGAATGCCAGTAGCTAATGAGGGAGATGTGGGGTTTATATTTTTTTTTCCATTTTGCGGTTTTTAGAAAAATTAACATAACGTGGAAAGCAATACTAATTTGCATAGCCAAAGGTAGAGTGATGTCACATAGAGCCACAAAATTTTAAAAAATAGAAGAAACTTCGCAAAGCAATAATTCAAATTGTCAATAACTTTCAACAGAACAGTTTTTATTCAAATTTATGATTTAGTGATGAAAATATCTATTTAAATATTAAATCCAATTTAATGGAGATAAAATATTATATATGCCATTCAACAACTTAGTCCCCTGAAGCGATAAGTCCATGCTTATGTTTCATACTTTCCCTGAGCTACATTTTCCTCAGTGTGGGATTTAAAAGCAAAAAGGTGCGAACATTTTAAAAATATGCCACCTCTATGTGAACCCAAGCAATTTATAAATTAATTATTAATTGAATTGACACTTTCATGCAGTTTTTATTGTCTCCACCTGTTATTCAAATAGAATTTGAACATTAATGAATTTAAAATATTTAAAACGCAAGCATTGGTTGCGTAAGAAATTTAAGATATTTGCGATATAAAGCGTAAAATATCGTTTAGCCCAAAAACTGACTAAATTTATGGCATAAAAAATAAAACAGAAACACTCTAGACTATTACAACCTGCCTCCCTTCTAAGTACATGAATACGCAGAACGTGCATAGAATATAACAATTACATTATATACGTTCCGTAATTGGTCTGTAGGAACATCACGTAGGTATATTCAGTGTGTGTATTGTAGCGCGAAGCTCATATATCACCTGGCGCATGGTGCCTTCGCTTTGGTTTCGCTTCAGCTCACTGTTACCGTGATGAGTTGTTGACGATAATTGCCACTTTACTAGGTAGCCTCCAAGCCTCCACCTGCCTCCTACTTAGCCAATCATCATCTTTATGCTGATTAGACGTGTGTGATTTGTGAAATATACATACGTTTGATAGTTTTTGTATAAGTTTCCAGCAGTCGGCGATATATGTTTCTTTTTTCGCCTTTGTATTGTAACCGCCTAGCGAGAATCATTTGCAAGATGCACACATACATATGTGTAGATATGTCATATGGACAGGTGGATTTTCATTAAAATGAACGTCCCACAAACTTTTAGATAAAGCTATAAAACAAAGTGTTCATATCACGCAATACACTCAGATAAACTAGGGGTCTAGAGATAGTTTCACGTAGGGATTTATAATCAAAATTAGAACGGTTTTTAGTATTTAATTTTAAAAGAGAAATATCTTTTTCAAAATGAAGATCCAGGTAGGATAGTTTCGGACACAATTTGAATGAGCGATCCGACATAAACATATATCTAAATCTATTTAAATCACCCGGAGTAGATGGCATTTTCCCAGCACTAATCGAGAGAGGCCTAGGAATCATCTTAGAGTCTTCTCTGAGAGTGGTAAGGGGGGCACAGCACTGGGATACATACCAAGGGCATGGAGACTGGCAAACGTGGTGTTTATTCCGAAAGCGGGTAAAAAGGATCCTTTTCACCCTGAATCTTTCAGACCAATTTCTCTAACATCGTTCGTCCTCAAAACGGTGGAGAAGATCATAGACAACTATATTAGAACTAACGTTCTAAAGCGTAATCCCCTACATCACTGTCAACACGCTTATCGGGCAGGAGGGTCAACTGAAATTGCTCGGTATTAGCTGACAGATGTATTACGGGATGCCATAGAAACAAAAGAAATAGCACTGTGTGCCTTTTCGTATATCGAGGGAGCATTCACACACGCACCACAGTACCATTCACTAGGAGGCGTAAGCTTGATCACCTGTGAGCCATAAGGCTACATGACATGCAGGTGAAACGAGAAACAGAAGTCAAATATTTGGGAATTAAGCTAGACCAAAAATTACTCTGGAAGACACATGTCGAAAACACTTGTCGGAAAGCCACGAGGGCTCTGATGACTAGTAAGTCCATAGCAGGAAAAAAATGGGGTTGCAGCCCCAAGTTACTACTTTGGATATATACTGTAATAGTAAGGCCAATGTTTACCTATGGAGCAGTAATCTGCGCAGAAAGAGCCGAACTCAGCACGCAAGCCAGGGAGTTACACAAGCTCCGCCTTATGTGTGTATCAGAGGGGCAATGAGGACAAGCCCAACAGCATCCCTGAAGGTCCTCCTCGGATTAACCCTTTTCCATCTGCATATACAAATGCAGACAAGGAGGGCAATATTCAGGATGGCCGGTAGTATTAGTGAGGCGGGGAGCTGCCTAAACCGAAGGAGAAGGAGACTGAATACGATCAACTCGTTGAATAAAGTCTGAATACACTGGGTTCCAGGTCATGTTGGGTTGGAAGGCAATGAGGCAACAGACGAGCTAGCCAAAATAAGAGCAGGGACGCCTTTACACAGGCCAGAACTCGTCTGCAGAATTGGAAACGGATTCATGGCTATGACATTAAAAAGTAAATAGGAACGGTTGAGGGAACTATACTGGGCGGGTCTACCAGAAATGGAGCAGTCCAAGTCCTTATTGGGGAATATGAACTCAAGCGTGCAAAGCATTTTTCAAATCTCACCAAAAAGAACCTCCAAATCATAGTGGGAATTCTCACTGGTCACTGTCAGCTAAACTATCATCTAGGGAGCTAGGGATGTCTACGGACACTGCCTGCAGTTTTTGTACGCAGTGTGATGAAACCTCTGTAAACATCCTGGAGCAGTGTCCAGCACTTGTGTAAAGCAAGTCGAGGCATTTAGGAGAACATTTAATACCAGATGCAAAGTTGAAAGATCTGGAAGTAGGGAACATACTAAAGATCCTGACGGCTTTAGACTTGCTTGAGATACTATGATTAATAGGTACACTATAACCAGTAAAAGGGGCATAATAGTTCTTTAATCACGCGGTGCGACTTTCCCTTAGCAGAATAGTAATAACATCTAAATATAATTTTCCATTTTTTCGACTTGTGAGAAATAGACAATGACTTGGCAAATGGAGTAGATTTCTTACCAACTAAATAAAGAGAACAACTGCTTCCCGAAATACGTTGTCCACGAAACAAGAAATTTAACCAAAAAGAAAGTTGTCTCCTCTAAATCATACTTGCCGGGAATTCTATCTGCTTTGAGCTACCCCACCACCGTACTCTACTTCCAATTTTAATTCCATTCATTGATGCTTGAGTAGTGATTGTGGGCATCATCATAAAGAAGAAGAACAAATTCTGTGGTGAGCACAGCATTCGCATCATTTCGTTCGCTTTTACTATGACGAGCTGACGAAAGATTAATTTCCTTGTATGCAGCACATTTCCTTTTACGTCTGCCTTATTCCCTCCGACACCTCCATTATTCTTTTTTCAACTCCCTCCTTTCCATCCCGACATTCACTTATTGTAAAATATTTATTAAAAACTGAATATTTTTATTTTGCTGTTGAGAAATAATCTAACCTTCCAATTTCCCTCAAAACCTTGAAATCCCTTGAAATATTTTCCAATTTAAGGAAGAAACTTTCATTTCAAGACGATTATTAGCCTTTTATCGTTGTTGAAAACGGACCTGATCATGTTGCATATTATTAAATGCATTTCTAACGTTTTTTTCTGACTAAGATGAAACGTAATGCATATGAATCAAAATCATGCCAAGGATTCTGTGGGGACTTTGTTTTTGTAATGAGGCCGGGACGAAGCAGGATGGTGCGATACAAATTATAAACAAGTCGGGAAACCGGAAGCTTGACGCTTCAGATATAAAAGGTTTTGTGTTTCCCTATGTGAGGAGCATAGCGTAGTTCTCCATTGGCTTATAACATTGACCCGAGATATTGAAATCGTTCAGTTCTGGGCAGGTTACTGCCATTGCCAGAACTGAGCGATTTAAGTATCTCGAAGGGCAGGTTACTGCCATTGCTAGAACTCAGCGATTTAAATATCTCGAGTCAACGCTATCAGCCAATGGAGAACTGCGTAATGAAATTGTTTCACGCATTAATGCAACCTGGATGAAGTGGCATTCCCCAACTGGTGTTCTTTGTGATCGACGTATCAGCGCACGTCCCAAATTTAAAATTTACTGCAATGTCGTCCGTCTGCCACTCTCTATAGTTATGATTGTTGGCCGACTATAAAGGACAATGAACGGCGTCTTCCGGTAATGGGGACGAAGATGTTGCATTGCACTGGTGGCGTGACACGTTTCGATTACGTCTGAAATGAGAATATTCGCGATCGATATGGGTTTGCATTGATCGTGGAAAAACTGCAAGAGAGGCGTTTTCGAATTCAACAACCAGTATTGATTAGAACATCGAAAGCAATGGTACGCAACCAAAATGCCGGCCAAAACAATGGTGGCTTGATACGTTGGATGGGGATTTGAAGGTCTCGCGATTACATCCTTATTATTTATATTTCTAAAAGTTGATAATATACTATTAGTAAATTTTTTGAGCAGATACCAGAATGGGACATCTCTCGAAGATTAGATTTCACATAAGTGTTCTACACAAAACCTTAAAAAGGGCTGCAGATAAATAGATTCTACATAAATGTGACTTTAATATTCCACGCGAATGTCAATTATTCCTGGTAATTATGACGTCAGCATCTGATTTGCATGGCTTTGGGAGCAGTAAACTCGGCGAAATTGCTAAGTTTGAACTGCTATAACTTTGGCATTAATTGCCTAATTTCCATGAAATTTAGCACATATATACGAAATATTGTCGCCTATGCTGGTACAAAATTCGGAAGACCTAGGATGAATCTAAGGGGGTAGTAAATTTCAGTAAATTTCTAAAAGGTAGTAATATACTATTAGTAAGTTTATTTGAGCAGATATTGGAATGGGACATATTTTGAGGCCTAGATTTCATCTAGGCGCACCACCCTGATTTTTTTCGGATTTTTGGGTTTTGTAGTTTCCGAAAATGAGTCCTGTCTCACTTCAAATGCGTACATTTTTACTCCTTAGTCACGCACTTTGCAATTTATGCCAAAACTAGTCAGTTTCGGAAAGTACAAATCGAGACCTTTCATTTGATACCCTACACAACTATATCCGGTGAAAAAAATTTTTGAATCCCCCCTTTGCATGTATGGGGAGCCCCCCTTTAAACTCCACCTAAATTTATGCCACTCACTGTATGCGTGGGATTTCATAGTTCCCATCTGTCCACCAAATTTCGTTCGGATCGGGTTAGCCGTTTTGGAGAAAAATGCGTGTGACAGACAGACAGACAGACAGACAGACATTGAATCGATTTTAATAAGGTTTTGTTTTACACAAAACCTTAAAAATTGTTGTTGCCCTAGCTGAAATGGAATGTTGAGCTTAAGGTCTGGGCTGATAAATTAGTGGGATATTATATAGCTTAAGGAGAAAACAAGCAAGTCGGAAAAATTTCGAAATTTTCTGAAACAAAAAGTTAAAGTACAAGAAATTGTCTTCTGTTAGACTGTTTTGGTGAGTTTAGGGAATCTAAGGAAAAAGGATCAGCGATTTGCAGAGTACAAATCAAACTCAAAACTCAAAGAGGCCTAGTTCGAAGTGACATTGACATACTGAAGTAGTGGGAGCACACCTTTAGGGCTTCAGGCGAAAAAATTGGAAAAGTGAGGAGTATTGATGGTAAAAGTTATAGCGCGTTATAAAACAAGGCTAATAAAATATAAGTGATCAAAGAAAAAGGAAATATAACAGTGATTCAGATGCAACCAACAGTACAATATTGGCACATTTAGGAGTAGGAAGAAATTGAAGTAGGTCAACTGTCTCAATCAATTAGATATAAGAGCGCAATCGAATAGTTGACGAAAGTTGTGAAAATCTTCAAAGAAACAACATTCAACTATGTTAAAAAATCAAAGCGCACACGAAGACTGAAATCCAGGCACTGAAATGCTTTCATTTGATAAAGTTCTATCCGTTCTAATTGCAAGCTTACTTGCTTTTGCATTTTATTTTATTTTTTGCAAAGCAGATACTCAGATTAAAGTGAAAAGACCGGCCGTGCCCCAAGAAGATGTGATCCTTCTCTCCTTTCATCTCGATCGTGGTACTCGAGTCCGGAGTTTTACTGTACCACCCGCGTTTGTTTTGCTTTTCAGGTTTAGGTCGTTAAAGGACACATTCGGTGTTGTACAACGAAGCGTCAGAGACTGAGAGGTAAAAAAGGAACCTCCACCTCCGCCCCACATCCTCGAGCATGGCTAGCAGAGAGGCTTGCAAGTGTGTGTCGTGGGAACACCTCATGGAGCTTCTATATTTAGGGGCGAACTTCCACCGTCAGTTTCTCCATTTTTCTTTTAGGTTTTTTGTTCCACTCTTCCTTCTTAGTCTACCTCGGCTGTTCAGGATGGTCCAATTGAGACGGCCATGGTTATAAATTCCGTTGTTACCTAGCCTGCGGAATCGTCCATTCTCACGTAGGGGGCCAAAAATCCTTCTTCGGATTCTTCTCTTGAACGCAGCCAAGAGCTAGCATTTTTTCTTAAGAACCCTCAGAAATACATTAGAACTGTCAAGATAATTGTCTTGTATAGTAAGAGTTTTGACACTTTGCCACCATATATAATATTTCGCCTCTCGATCTCTTCTGGACAAAATCCGACTCAATAAGTTACGGTGGGCGGGTCACTTGGATGAGGATGGTCCCACCCGGAAAGTCTATAAGGGCAATATCAATGCTAGAAAAAGAAGACGAGGCGAACCCTGCCTGAGATAGAGCAATGGCATAGGTCATACATTGACGCAAAACCGGGATCTCTTTAGTTTCTTATTAGGGCAGGCCTAGACCGGATACCAGACAGACAGGTAAAGTGGGAAAGTTGTCATACGCCAACATTTTGCGGAAGGTCAAGACCAACACCTTGTTTGCAGGTCTACATGAATGTGTGAACCGTATAAGACGAACGCACAAAGGTGACTTACTGCTTGAATTTAAACCAGGCGAAAAGTCAAAAGACCAGACCGGCTGGGCTAAAGAATAGAGCAGACAAGAAACAAACTCAAGAGAGCGTGTAATACTTCAAGCTCTCTCTCGTTTAAATCTTGTTCTAACAAACACTGGATGCGTCTTTGCGAAGAAAGGAAATGGGGTCGGTGATAGATGTCACATTTGTTAGCGACACTTTAGCGAAGGATTTCCATTGGCACTCTAGCGAAAGTTACAGGACGACGATTGTGCCATAATTTTCAAAATCAATCAACTTACAAAAATAAATTGGTTCCAGAGGAAAGCGATAAAATGGACAATCAACAGATTTAACGAAGAAACTTTCAAAGAGGTCCTCATAATGCTTCGTTTATTTCGGATAGAAAACGAAAGCATGGGAGAACCAACAGGTCTATGAACTCGAAAAGTACAGGGAGCAACTAGTTCAGGATCGGAAGCTTTACCAACAAGTCAGCAGGCTAAAGCCTTACATAACTCGATTCTCATCCTGTCGAAGCATGAAAGAAACTGTCTATGTAATCGGCTGAGGAATTATAAGTTGCCAGGACCAAATGCCATCCTGACTAAACTAATAATGGTTAGGCTAACCCTGAGATTCGAGGCAAGATGAAAGCAGCGGAGTCACTCTAGTGAACTTCTTTCATCAACAGCCCACAACAACATGTCTGGCTAGCGTATAGGCAAGTAAGCGTACGTTGGCGGAACAATGGAGCGTCAGTATTTACTGGCGGAACCTCACTGTCTATTTCGTCAACTTTTTATGTAGTCAGTGGAAAGCAAGATACTTTGCAAATCTATAGGAAAACCAAGCGTGAATGGAAGAAGGTGATTGGTGTTACATGTGCCACCCGCTGGAAGACAATGACAAGACTTACGATAAAATAGACACACATAATGACGAGTCAGAATTATATCGACATATCGAAAGCAGGGTCAACTCACACTATTCTAATTATAAGCACCATAATTGGGAAAAGTCACTAGTTTATTTCGCTTGTACTGACATTTCGGGAGTCTTCAAGGCATTTCACAAACAATTATTCGAGTGTAGAACACCCTGACGGTATCTAGTTGCCCAAATAATTGATAAATGTAGACTATAAAAATAATTTCTTCTGCCCTTTTAGTGTAAAAGCCAATCTTTTAAAAAGCGGTTTTCGTTCACATCAAGTAGTCAAAACTCTATTCTATGGAAGGCATGTACCAATCCCACAACGGATTTAATATCAAGGCCAGTCCCTTGCGGATATCCTACTTTCATATTTCAACCTACCACAAAAGTGGCTCCCACGTTTTGCACTCGGTCATAGTCTGGCATATAAGGTGATACTGCGGTAAGTTCTTCTTGGACCTTTTTTTCTAAAATGAAAATTTTCTTCCACGTTATTTGTGCTGTAGAAGAAGTTAACGTATTCATCCTGCCAAGGTTTTTTAGTCGAATTCCTAGTCCATAACTAGGGGGCCGAAATATGTTCTTTGATTCTATTTTCACTCTTTCTAGTTAGCCAATAGGGCTGATAGGGGTGCATTTCAATCGATAAAAATTGATGATAATGGAGCCCACTTCTTGATTCAGCATAGTCAAATCGGCTAAAGTGCATGCCATAAATTCTGAGACTTATCAATAAATCAACGAAGCTGCACTTTCCACCGCCGCTCTTCACCCTGGCACTTCATATACTCATGACAATGGCCCCGGGTTGAAGGTGGCCTTCCTTGTAAACAGCACTTTACTTCCTCCAAGCCAGCGTTTAAAACTTCTACGGGCGATATACTGGAGTACACAAAGTGCAAAGTTGTTTTACTTTCCCTGTGCTGTGACAAACGACAGCAACACGGACCGAATGATAGCGTTTTTTAATGTTGTCATCACGAATCCGACGTCCTCGGGAACCCTTTTCTCTGGTCTGAAGGTGTGTTTGTCAAGCCTCAAAAGCGCACCAATTTGCAGGCAATTCGCCGAGCAATATAACTAGATCCGTGTTTATAGTTCGTCTGTTCAATCAGAATGTTAGGGGCTTAAGAACTAAGCAGAGGGCCTTCAATTTATCCGGCTCAGCAACACCATGCAATATGTATCTCCGAAAGCTGACTGGACGATATTAAACTCCGAGCTCCCCGAAGGGTACTCCACTTTCCGCTGTGACAGAGGACGGAATGCATTTCGCAAGTCCACCGGCGGTGGGGTCCTTATTACAATGAAAGGTACACTCTTGGCCGAACTCGTTTTCTCCTCCTTTGGCTCTTTTTATGACGGTGTTGCTCTTCGTGTCTCATCGCCCAAATCCCATCCACTGTATGGTGTATATACGTCCATTGTGCTTGCTCTTCGTCTTCTTCTTCTTTTTCTTCAGCCTTTGTCCCATCTACAAGCGGGGCCGGCTCATCGTAATTGGTTTCGCCATTTAGCTCTATCGAATGTCTGATCTGGGTGCAATCTCCAGGCTTTTAAATCGACATCCAGCGTATCAAGCTACCGTTGTTTCGGCCTGCCTTTTGGCCACTTTCCATCACTTCGATTTTCAGACCAATCTTGGCAAGTGAACTCTCATTAACACGAATTGCGTGACCATACCAGCGAAGACGCCACTCTTGTAATTTTTACAGGATCGGTGCAACCCCACAACGATCGCGGATATGCTCATTTTAAATGTGATCAAAACGTGTCACGTCAATAGTTCAACGTAACATCTTCGTCTCCATTACCGCAAGACGCCGTTCATTGTCTTTTATAGTCGGCCAACACTGAGGACCATAGAGGGCGACAAGACCGACGACATTGCGGTAATTTTAACCTCCCCATGCTCCACTGGCCTAATCATTGTTGCCTTTCAATTCTGCTAATTCGATCAACGATCTTTCTTATTCTTCGCATCTGCTTTCTTCGTTTATGAACTTTAGTACCACTAAAAACACCTTCTGCCTGACTCGATCTTTTCCACTCCAATATCCCCGAGCGCCACTTCTCTTCATTTCCTTGCACATCCCCGTATGTCAAACCTGACCGATATCAAGGCCATGCCGGTCCTACAATGCCCTTTGACTCAGTCTTCTTCTTTAGCGTTAAACGTAGGATAAGCCATTTACTTGCTCCTCCCTCTGGGGACAATATGTAACACGGAAATTGTTTTCTGTAGATTGTCTTAATTCATTAAATAAATAAATAAATAATTTGTCAAAATGTTTGGAAAATAGTTCTAATTGTATCAAATTATAGCTGAAAACTTTACCCTTGAGGTTTCTTTATAAACTATAAAATCTCCATAATTCTTAGAAATTTTAAAGCGAATTTAGGTACCCTTTCTTAGTTTTTTTTCTACTACTGCGAATCCATATTAAACTTGATTTTCTTAACTAAACCCTCATAGCCTCAAAATTACAAATACTATCCAGTAGCCGCCATTGACGAGCATATGAAGTTAACAAAATTGCGAAACATAAAAGATTATAACTCCAGCTCAAACCTAAGATCTTTGCACGTTCACAAACGATCTTAAACTGAACTAGTAAAGATACGGAGACCCACAAGATTCCCACCTGAATGAAATTATAATGCACGTAGCGTAACATACAGACGCTCACAAGTCCGAGTACCGCCCAAATACTGATGAATTGCCGCCAAGGTAAACTTTTGCCATCAAGAGGCGATACCTAAAAATGCAAGTATGTACACAGCTCATATAAGATACAGACTTCCTAAGACCGTAAACTCTAGCTTAGTCTTAGCTCTACCGCTTTGAAGACTCTTCAAAATGAAAATGAAATACGAGAGCGAAAACAGGAAAAAAAAGAAACTGAAATTCCAAGTGGGAGCAAAACCAGAGCAAGTTTTCAATTGAAAATTACTCTCGCTTCTTAGTTACCTGGCTACATCCACAATAGCCTATTATCAATCCAAGCTTCCTCGCGCTGTGTCTACAAAGCTCCAGGTGTGGTACAGGTAACTAGTGCAGCTTGAGTCTCGTGCGCTCCGCTAGCTCTCAAGCAAGCGATGAATAATAATGGAGATAGTCGAGTACCACCCAAAAGATGAGATGTCGTTAAGACCACATATCTAGTTTGCGTTCTAAGATACTTCTCTCAGCCAAACTCTTAACAGTCGACCTGTCTCCGGGGTAGGGGCTGGGCTCGTAGTATCTTCTCTTCAAACACGGAATTCTATCTAATTGTGCAAACAGGAAAGCTCTGAATAATGCCGGTAGGTAGGTAATTGCGCGCGCAAAATATCTAAAGAGAACTGAGCAATCTAGCTTACCTGGTACCTTTACCATTACCACGCTGGTTACTCTTCGTATTGCGTAATGCAGATTAAGCTAACCTGAAACGTATCGAGCTTCTTTCGGTTGATACAATTTGGATTGGCGATCTTCATGATTTTCACGAAGCTGTCTCCTCCGATCTGTACCAAAACCTGGAGGGAGGGGGCCTCGAAGGGAGTGAGGTTTTTATTGATGTTTTCAAAGTTTTCTTTCGGGGCAACTTGAAGAAACTCCGAAAACCCTGCTGTGATCTTATTTTCCTCTGCATGTACCGTGAATTTTAAGAGATGTACGTAATTTTTTGAATTTGTGCGCCGTGTGCGCTCCAAAAAAGATAGGTACTGAGCGGCGACCACGATACAGCAGCCAACGATGGTATGTCGTAGGTACATCTGATGTCTATGTATACCATTATACTTTGACTCTGGGTTGTATAGTACGTAAGAAAGCATTCCTTCTTGGTCGAGTTTTAACTGCGATCGCATTATAACGAACTGCCCGCAACTCAACTTCACTGCTCAAGTATGCTAAAAAGTTAATACAGTTTCAGTTGGTATCTAGTACTTGGTACTTGTAATAACTCGACTCGGATTCATATGTTGGAGTCGTTGGATTTTCTCTATCGTTGCGATTCGTCTTCATAACCGTTTTCCGTTCGTTGTTATCGTGGTGCATCGGTTTCGATTTTTTTTTTAAGGAAGTTGAAAACGGACAATAGATACTTTTTTTATTGATATAATTTATTAGTATTTTTTTTTCTACCGGAATTCGGAATCAATCTAATTTTAGTTTACTTCCGAAAAACTACTATAAAATTAGTTTGTATATATTTGTATTTGCAAAAATATTCGAAATATCGGAGCAAACATAATTCACTGGTAAAATTAAGAATTTATTAAATTGGAAGTGATTTAGATAATTTATTATCTCGCAATTGTGTTAATTTGATAAATAGTTTGAATGTGTTCAGTCACCTGTTTTCCTGCTGATCCATAAACAAGAAAGTATTCTCAACATTTCATACCCATGGCAACTAGAAAGGATACCAGTTTTCAGTTATCAAATTTCGACGCAACTTCCGAAAAAGCATGAAAGATGTGTACCCAATCCTGGCGAGGATTCTAACCCTAAATTACCCTTAGTGAATGGCGGGACACTAAACAGCAATAAAAGGATCCTCAGAAGGTTATGTTCTCAAAGCCATTATTAAACTTAGTATTACAAGTCCAAGGATACCAACAGCAAGGCTCATGTCCTTCCAAACATTGGGAAGTGTTTACCAAGTTCAGTATTAATCTATTCAACGAAGTTCCCGTGAAGGTGAATCCGGATAACAATTAATTATAGTGACAGTGTTTTAATCTAACGGTTTAGTGCAAATTAAGTGAAATTATTTCACTTTCCCAACGAGGGCGGAATAGAATCTCTACAGATTAAGTGTATGATTAGTGAATTGGTTGGTTTTACAATCGTTATTAACCAGTTTTATTGAAGAAGAGCTGACGGGAAAAAGGGATTAAATCTGTGCACCACGATCCTGGAAAATTTAACTGTGGTTATGATATCGAAACGGCTCATGTCATCCAGGTATGTACAGATTAGCAATGTGTATCTTTTGTTTTACGCATGTTATCAATAATTCGCGCTTCACATACGTCATTACTTTTTCTAGAGAAATGAAACCGAATGATTCCGTGGCAGGATTAACCTAATTCCTTTGAAAATTCATGCACAGATGAATATTATCCAAAACGCATTTCATCTGCACCAGATACTATTATAATGTTTTGAAAGTGAAACCGGGCACTGGCAAATATATTGTATTTCAGATATCGAGTGAATCTGTGTACATTTCCTTCACTGAGCCGTATCTTCACTGCTAATACGGATATACTCGTAAATAATAAACAAAGTGCGATTTAATCTGCTTCGAATCATCTTCATTTTGATTCACCGTGAAAACGTATTAGATTGAAGTTATGATATAAGATTCGAGGTCAAGTTTAGAGTGCATCATTACCCTGCAAGTGTAGTCTGAGTGGTATTTGAAATTCAAATTTAATTCAAACGAATTGGTACTAATTGAAAAATGATTGCCGGCAATTACTAGTATTAGTTATTGGAGGGAATAATAAGGAAGTGCATTGAGTAATTTTTCTCCAGTGACTATTCCAATGGAGTTTTGAAATCCAGTGAATACTAGGCGAGTAATCATACTTCTGTTATATCCTGTCCCAACACGAAATTTCAAAGGGTAAACAATAGAGGAAGAAAAAAGATACAATCAATGTCTTTGTGTTCAACAGAATGTATATTCACTTGATAGAGGATCGTCCTAGATCTAAAGAGCGATGTTTTCAATAAAAATCTTTATTTCGCTACTGAAATTCTAAGGAACAAGGATACTTTTAAAAAACACTTCTTTGTCATTTTCCTTTTATATAATAAAATAGCATAACTGATTTTTTTATAAAACGTTTTTGAAATACTTAAAAATTGTCAATGGTTATTCCTCAACGATTAACTCACGCGTTGCGCAAATAATGTCATTTATCCTATGACAGCTCCTGATCTGCATAGTTTCTCATGAAGAGTAAATTTACACTGTTTCATTGGTAAAGAATGAAGATTCTACTGTTAAAAAAATAATCACACACATTGCTATTACTCCCAGCTTACTTCCGTTTATCCGGAAGGCATACCTAGCAGTCAAAGAAAATTGGTATTACCTTGATCTACGGACTACAAATTGTCAACCTATCCTTCTTTATTCCTAGACAAACATTTATGTACTGTTATGAAGATAGCGAAAATTAGGAATCACTCCAAGAAATAGTCAAATCGTCTGCGACGAAACCACTGGCCATATAGCTACCCCATGTGACTTTTTCTAAACTGTCATACCTTTTTAAACGTGACAATCGGAGGGTACACAGTTCTGACACTTTAATCATAGATCGTACCTTTCTAAGTTGCACTCAGCTGCCATTGAATTAAGGCGCGATTTATTTAGTAAAGAGAAAAGTTTCATATAACCTGCTGGAACAAGGTTTGTTCCTCATTAGCTTTTACGTTGGATAATTGTGGTGGTTTCCTTGCAGTTTCTGCTTTCTCCTGGAGCTCATGTTACTAATTTACCAAAAATACCCCAATTGGTGGTATCATGTAGCACCACGAGTATACTGATTAGATGTTGCCTCCTGTTCATAGTGTTGTGAGTAATATGACCGCAGTCAGATGTCAAACATCCTATGATATAAAATGTTCTTCATCCTAGTTGACACAGTCACACAAATCTAAGCCAGTTGATCAAGGGAATGGGGCTCCAAGTCCACGTTTTTTACTACCGGATTTCAGTTTGGAGAACGTCAAAAATCTAGTTTCTGGGGTAGCAATGCATTGATTGAAGCTGCTAATTTTATCCAGAAGACTTCTCTTCTTTCTAATCTCATTATAAATCGCGGTGAGATGAAACTTATTAGAATGCCAACCGAGAAGCCAAGAAAACGAACGCTATCACCCGAGCAGTCCATTACAAAGATTTTTACGATAAACTGGACACTCGGGATGACGAGAGAGATCTGTATCGACTTGCAAAAAACCGACACGAAACCACACAGGATATCGAACCCTCCTGTTGCGTTAATGACAAGAACGGTACTTTGATTACCAACCGTCGAGCAGCAACGGATAGATTGAATTTCAACTGAAAAATTTGTTCATCCTCCACTTCCACAATCATTGCCGACATTTGAACCAGCTCCACCTGTCAGTGCAACTAAAGTCGAGGAAGCAATAAAACGAAAGTAACAGGACTTGACGACATCGCATCTGAGCTCTGGAAAGCGAAGAGCCAATACTGTGGCTCAGTGAATTCTTTAACCGGGTTATTCAGGAAGGAAGAACACCATCTGACTGGCAAGAAAGTACCACTGTTCCAATATGGAAAATAGCCCAGCAGAATGTTGAAATGACTGTTCGATCCGGTTACTTTCCCATACCCCCATTTTTGTACGCGTTCTTGACAACCGTATTCACGAAATCGTTGATTCACGGTTATCAACCCGGATTTGTCAAAAACTGTGGAACTACTGACGCAATACATTCTTTACATTGCATTTCCGGATCTAGAGAAAGCGTTTGACCGTGTGCCACACGAACTCATCTGGTATGCTTTGCGACAACACGAAGAACTCGTGCGCTGGGTTCAATTGCTATACCACAATCCGAACAGTAAAGTTCGAAGTATGGCGGGTGTATCAAAACCGCTTCGCGTCTTTGTTGGTGTTTATCAAGGAGCGCCCTGCCACCACGCCTCTTCGTTCTTGTTTTGGGCACCGTCACACGGGACATCCAACGTCCAGCGATCTACACACTTCTTTATGCAGATGATGTTTGCCCAGCATCTACTAGCAAAAATTATCTCTAGCAACTTGTCCAAAAATGGAATGATCGCCTCACGCAACACGGTCTCAGATTGAATCTAAACAAAATTGAATTTTTGACTACCGATCCCCATGAATCAGGCACAATCACTGTCTCTACTGGCGATAGTGATCTCCCCAGCACTGAGCGATTTAAACACCACGGGTCAACGCTATCAGCCAATGGAAAACTGCGATATGAAATTGCTTCACGCATTAACGCAACCTGGATGAATTGGCGTTCCACAACTGGTGTTCTTTGAGAACGACATATCAACAAACGTCTCAAATCTAAAATTTGTCACAATGTCGTCTGTCTGGTCGCCCTCTATGGTTTTGAGTATGGGCCGACTATAAAAGACAATGAACGACGTCTTGCGGTAATAGAGGCGAATATCGACCGTTGGACTAGTGGTGTGACACTAGTCCGAAATGAGGGTATCTGCGGTCGTTATGGGGTTGCACCGATCGTGAAAAAATTGTGAAAGAGGCGTCTTCGACGCAATTCGTGCTAACGAGAATTCACTTGCCAAGACTGGTCAATGATAAAAGACCAAAAGGCCGTCCGAAACAACGGTGGTTTGATACGCTGGATAGGGATTTAAAAGCCTCGAGATTGCACCCAGATGAGGCATTCGATAGAGCCAAATGGCGAAACCGATCACGACGGGCCGACCCCGCTTATGAACTGGACAAAGGCTGAAGAAAAAGAAGAATTAGATTATACCCAGTTTTTACACCTTCATCTGAGTTCGTAAATTTCTAGCTTTGGCTTGGGATACCATTAAGCGACTCATTTAGAAAAAAGAAAAGCGCTGTATAACCTGCTGAAGCCTCACAGTATAATGAGCTAAAATTCGCGCTCATTAGTTCTTGCGTTGCATAGTTGTGATATCATTTTAGTAAAAAATACCCCCATTGATGGTTCCATCTGGCATCAACGACATACTCAACAGATGCTACCTTCTCTTTATGGTGTTTCAAATAATATGACCGTAGTCAAACGTCCGATGGTATAAATTGTTCATCATCCTAGCAAACACGGTCTGACCAAGAAGAAAATCTAGATCAGTCGGACATTAATCAACAATCTAATCCCAATCATCGATGGAAGAGGAGGTCTAGAAAAATTTGTATGGTTTGTGGATCCTTTCAGATTTCTTATCGTCTGATCACTATCTTTTGTAGCTAGTGATACAATGCATATAGTTGCTTAGGTGACAATTCATGGATTAAAGGTGTCAGGTTATGTCAAAAGCTATCTTTCCGATCTTCAAACTGAAATAAAGGATCGTCTGAAGTGGAAAAAAAAAGATTCTATTTGATTTCAAAAAATACAAAAAAAAAGATTTATATAGAAAGAAATTATTGTTGGCAGTTGACTGAAAATCAAAACTACAATTCCAGGAGATTGTTTTAATATTTCTCAAATATAAAAACGCATTTGTAAAATTTAACTAACTTCCCAGATCTGCATTATCTGATTAGAACATTCACGCATATTTTCCGAAACGTTTTGGAATCACCCGTGAACAGAAACATCTTGCCGTTTACAGAAAGATCTAGCAATAAATTATTAAGAAGTGGGTGTCATGGACGATGGAATTATGTAGAAAATTAATGATTCGTAGGTGCCTATACGAAAATAATACTAGAACACATCAAAGGACACGTAAAATGTAGGGTCGCCAGAGAGTAGGCTCGTTTTTGCTCTGGATCTTCTTGAACTGGCCACATTAAGCCCGTTGAGATTATTTTGGAGCGGTATGCAAAACTGTACCATTCTGATGAAATTGATGGCTATTATCAGTGCGACATATGATGGCGTGAGGTATAACGTGCTACATCGAAGTAAAATTTCAGTTGAATTTGACGTTCAAAGCGGAGATCAACATAGTTGCAACCTGCCACGGGTATTATTCCCTCTTATTATCGATGTTTTCCATGCTGCCTTGTCCTGAGGACGCAGGGAAGGCCTATCGACCATGGCACTTTTCCTCAAATCCCTCCACTAGGCTCATAACATCTTTTACCCTTTCACCAAGTCATGAACTATGGCTAAATGCTCCTAGATTTGGAGAAGGAAGCAAGTATCAAGATTTTTAGTCTAAGGTCATCGCACTATTCCTAATTGCAGTAGTAAGTATCGGGGGCGTCGACCAATTTATATATCCAGAAAGTGATGTTTTTGTAGCGACGGCACCCAATTTCTTGCCGTTCGCGCTCTAACTGAACTTGATCCCCCTATCTTCACTGTTTCGACCAAAGTCTGGAAATACAATTATCTTAACATCAACCACAAGCTGCTACCCGCCAGTGTGCTTTTTACAGATAAGTAGGGAAAGGAAAGTAACCGAAACTGCTACTGTAAAGCTACAAGTTTTCAAATAGTATTCTAGCCTAGGAAAATAACTAGATACCCGTGGATATGTTGATCAGTAGCCAAAAGTGCACACATTAAGGAAGGGTGACAATTCCATTGATGGCTACACCATGTACTCACTACCAAAGAATGGTCGACGACGTTGTGCAAAGCAGCGACGAAAGCCGTGGAAGAAGCTGATAGGCTCCACGCGCTATGCTCCATGCAGGGGTAACTGGCAGTCATATTTGGATGGGTCGTCAAAGTGACTTAAGATGAGATGTACCAATTTCATCAGCCCATTGGGTCGCCACCGCCGGAAGGAAGCAGTGTTTCAACAAGGTGGAACATATTAAAAATGGATTTTATTTTCCAACATCAAGTGGAGCATCTAACAAAGCATATAATCATCTGAATTTGGTTAACAAAACCCACATACCGTTGCACTAAAAACCAACGCGATATACGAGTACCTTAAATTCGAAAAAATAGCCTTTTAAGAAGAATACTTGACGATTTCGTCACCCCACCTTTGCCCTGAGAGCAACGTAAACAAAAGTGACTACAGATGGTAATCCCTCATTTATGTGTTATTGCAAACATGACATGCATGCAAATTATGTCCAAGTGAAAACCGCCTTATATTCATCATCATCGTCGGCGCAATAACGGTCTAGGCCTGCCTTAATAAGTAACTCCAGAAACCCCACTTTTGCGCCGAGGTCCACCAATTCGATATTCCTAAATGCTGTTTAGCGTCCTGACCTACGCCATCGCTCCATCTCAGGCAGGTTCTGCTCGTTTTCTTTTTCTACCATAGATATTGCCCTTATAGACTTTCCGGGCTGGATCATCTTCATCCATACGGATTAAGTGACCCGCCCACAGTAACCTGTTGAGCCGGATTTTATCCACGACCAGGTCGTGGTATCCTCATAGATTTCGTCATTATATAGGCTACGGAATCGTACATCGTCATGTAGGGGGCCAAAAACTCTTCGGATGATTCATCTCTCGAACGCGGCCAAGAATTTGCAATTTTTTTGCTCGTAAGAACACAAGTCTCCGTGGAGTACATGAGGACTGACAAGATAATAGCCTTGTACAGTAATAGCTTTGACCCTACAGTGAGACGTTTCGAGTGAAACAGCTAAGCTGCAATAGGCTCTGTTGGCTGCCAAAAACCGTGCGCGGATTTTATCGTCATAGCTATAGTAAATATTTACCAAAGAATTGAGAGTTTCCTGGATCATCACTCATTTGATGATGCATTGTACTAGTTAGGGAGAATCCTCGTTCGACTATTTTGGTTTAGAGACTCCTCTTTTTGAATTCTCTGCTATCGTCAGGACCCGATCCTGGGCTTTTAGTCACCCTTTTGTAAAACATGATCATAAAACTGGGAGAAAATTTCTCCTCAATTGACCCAGTCCGTCATCAAGTAGATGAGGACTCAAGACTTCCTCAATCACCTTCTATTGAAGAAAAGAAGTGCATTTTTGGACATTTGAAAATTTTTAATTCTTGACATTCCCTAGTTTATTCAAATGTATTGCAATCCTTTTCTTTTAATTAACAGTTCCTATAGATCATCCTCTATGCCTCCTGCTTTCAAAGCGGAAATTTTCATCTCCCTTTATCTGTTCACTGCTTCCACTTTATGCTTTTCTGCAATTCGAAGATCACCTTCTATTGCCGTATTCTCGTATTGGCCTCCAAAGGGGATTATTATCTCTGTTTATAACCTTTACAGATAATCCCAGTAAATATATAGCAAGGATTTAGCGGCACTAATTATAAATGACACATTGTACAGGCAAACCTTGTGAGACTACCATCCTGAAATCGAATGCCTTCTTGAAAAAAATGTTTAAAATCTGATGACGGAACCCGTAAGCAATGTTTGCCAAGTATAATTTATCAAATTCAGGTTCTATTATTTGGTAGGGCTAAGGAATTGCTTAAGAATCGATTTTCTGTTAAAAACGGGATATCAAAGCTAAAAATAAAAGCAACTCTTCAACGACGTACAATGTGGAAAAAGATCAGGATCACTAAATGGATAGAGTGGTAACATTCGAATAAAAGATAACATATTATGCAACCCAGCGCAGCACCGCTCGCTCTGTCACCATCTATCCATCTCCAAGTAATGACCTACTACCAGGATCAATGAGCGCCGCCTCGCAGTAACGAAGATGAAGATATTAATCGTGGACGTAACAGACTAGGATAACGTCCAAAATGAAGTCATCTGCAATGGAGGTAGGGCTGCAACCTTCAGAACGAAATCATGAGAAGCCCCTCTTCGATAGTATAGCCATGTAATCCGCGCTAGTGAGGGCTAGTCAGATAAGTTTGAGCTAAATATCCAAGTCCGTTGAACGCGGACAAAGTCTTTGACCGAGAAGAACGGTAGACTCGACCTAGACAAACCGACTTGATCAAGAGTCTCGAACAATAATAGTAGTAATGATTAGGTTGCTCACATTAAACCTATTTTAAAACCATGCGTAAATACCACACCTTTTCTAGTTTTATGTGTGAAATAATGTATTTTTTTCTGATAGTTCACTTTAATTTTGCAATTTTAGACCTAATAATAGGATCTTCAGGATCCAGTAGAAGTAAAAGCTCTTGCTTCCTTAGTATTTCTTGTTCATTCCATGGTGGAGTATATAGCATCCACAGAGTTAGATTGTGCTTCAGTTTCCTATCATCATACTTAACGCTGTGCAAGTGATAAGTTAACAGTAGCGAAACAAACGCATGATGAACACAGTGACCCATAACGACTGGGATTCGAACCCAGAGCAGCGAGATTGGGAGGCTGACGCTCTACCCCCTCAACCATCGCGCCAAACGTGTATTATTGTTTGTTAATAAAAAATATTATTATAAAATGTGCATTCTAATAATCTCTTCTGTGAAGTTCCAGTAAAATGAAGACAGGTTTACGCTGTCCAATTGCGTTACTTCCTCCAATTTAAGGTATATCTTCTGGGTTGCCTAGCAATTTAACGCAACTAAAGTTATGGTAGACAAGGGATCGTTAAAACTACCTCGCTAAAGCATGACTACTACTGTTCTGCATTGTGGTATCACTCAAATACCTTTTGTCTTACATCATCCCATATATATTGATGCATCCTTATGAGGATCTTGGCATTGTATCGAAATTTCCCTTGAGTTAACTTTATATTGATATTACTTTGGTATTTAGGTCATTCTTATTTTTAAGGTTTTGTATAAATATGTTTGCGGAATCACAAGAAAATTCCCCACCATTCCATAAAACATAATACTGAAAAGTTTGGAAGAAATGTTACTAATATTAGCAAAGTTAAAGTAGGTCACTTTTGTTCCTTTCGCGTAAATTTATCTTATATATTAAATGCATATGCGAATATACTAGGAATGACGTAAAAGTGGAACTATTATGCTCCTATATATTTTTACATGGGACATGCATAACCCATTTCATACCTGAAGCTCCATGCTTTTTCTATGATCGCCTACTCAAATCAGGTCTACTAGTGTTCAGTAGTGGGAAGCTTTAATCTCTCAATATACGCATTTTCTTTGTTTTAGTACAACATAATAATCTCATACTGGAAATCCAGATTTGTTCTTGAACTAACTAGCACACAGTCTTGTTATTATATTTAGTTGCAACCAACGCCTTTCAGCCAAGCTTCTAAGAAATTCTAATTCTCCAATTATCCAATCCTTTGATCCTTTGATATTTGCAGGTTAGGTAAATTTGACTAAACACGAAATAGATTAATTAAAGTTATACTTTTAACATTACTGTTTCTATTTTAGTAGGTGATAATTATATTTCATACAATAAACGGCAATTATAATTTGTCATTAACATCAAACAAAGTTCACAAATTGACCATTTTACATTTTTATGTCTGAAACAAATTCATCCACATAAGTCATCTGTAGGTATTTATCTTTTCTGTTGTTTCCTGAATTACTTTAAGACTGGATAGCATATCCAATAATTGAATTATTTATACATATTAGTTTAATTCCATTTTATTATCATATCAACTTGAATAATGATTGCATTACTTGTTTTTTGGTTTGAAAATGCAGAATTGTGGCTTGATCAAAAAGTTGTGTGACATTTACTCGTATATCTAATTGCTTAATTCCTTCAATGACAATTACCGATCATGCTTATTATATAGGCTTGTATAGCACTTTTTCTTATTTATGAATGGATATTTTCATTTATTAATAGTTATATTTCCTTTCAATTATTTCAATGGTTAAGTTTTCAAGCATCAATAGTATTTCTTATTTGTCTCATTTTGACCAATCAAGATCACCAGTGAATGATAGTCCCTTTTGTCTGTTTCTATTATTTAGTTGTGATTACAGGAAATATTAATAAAAAGGTTCTATGTTACCTTCATTACTGCTGTTTACAAGTGATACATAAAGCATGCAATTGTTGTTTTCGAAAATCAAATAAGGAGTGGTCTTAGAATTATTTCTTTCGCCTTCGTATTTTAGTAGCAAAGCAAATTTTGGCTGCAAATGAATATATATAGTGATCGTGCTCCATCGCATATAGGGTTATTGAACCTCTTTAGCTATAATTGGGATGCTTTTTGTCAAAAAATATTTAACCCAGAGAACTTCATAATTCCTACTCGTGGGTGCTAGGGATAGGGGGTTTCTACCCAATTTAGAAAAAATTTAGTAATATACAATTATTAACTTTATTCAAGCAAATATTAGTACGGCGGATATTTTGAGCCCTAGGTACTACATAGTAACAGTTTCGAGATTTTTTTAGATTTTTCTGTTTGGTAGTCTCTGAGAAATGCTTCGGCCAATAAGGGATCACTTTCCAGCCCCTGCACTTACCCTCCCTTTAAAACTAATAACAAAACTAATAGTGAATTTGAAAGTACTACTTACTGTCTTTCATCTGATATTCCACAAGACAAAACTTGGTGAAAATAAATCTTACACCCCTCTAGAACGATGTAACTCACTTTCATGGTTAGTGGTCCATAGTTCCAACCTTTTCACCATATTTCGCGTCAGTTGATAGGCAGACAAACTATAATAATAATAATACAGATTCCAGCATTTCCTTCCCAAACTTCTGTTATCGTTGCTCCCGACAATTTTACAGAGCTGAACGGGACCGCTAGTAAGCATCCTACTTAGTATTACTTCTGATAAGGTGCTTAAATAAAAACTATTTCTCTGGAGTCTCATTCCTAATCAAAGTAGTTGTAATTAGTTTCTATCAATATCCTTTTTTTTTTCTGAAAATATGGTCGCCAGAAACTCATCTAGCAAACTTTGCCCTTCAGTATGTCGCTAATACAGGTACCTTCGCAGGATAAAGTTGATGGCTACCCGCGTACCGCGGCAACTGAAGCCATTATATGAGAAGCAACACAGTATACTCACTTATATTAATTCATTACAGTGTTTTATTGCAAGCCAGCTAGTTAACATCGAAGGCTACTTGAATGATATATCGTCTAGATTGCAGATATTAGAGAACACCCGATAGATGCAGAGGGTATTTAGCCAGCCAAAGGATTTATCCCAGCATTCCAAAAAGATTTAAGAATACGCCCATATTATTCTTTGCTTGTAACTAAAAGGAATAGAACACACATATTAGTCGCGCTTCGACCTGTGCTATCGGGACATGGACCGTAAATGGTGACCGTAAAATCATCGGTGAAAGGTTTGCAAACTTCTGCAGCTTTCACCGGCAGCACATTTGTCATAAGCCTCTATGGGGGACAAATCAAGTCAAACACACCTCCCCGCCATCGCTCAAAACTCCATGCAACGTCTTTAAACTCATCCTTCCCTTTATTTTCCGAGAAACATGCACTCTTCTCACACTGTTCTGCGTTACTTAGTTCTGGGGCAACCCGCTCATGGATCATCTTGTGATAGTGAATTCCATTACATGAGGTAACTCGTGAAGGACTTTTCACTCTTCCTCAATGTGTGACCTATTGACTGGCACCACCGTCTGAGCAGAAGTCCTGCCCGTATGCCAACCAACTTCTTCATTTTTTATTGTCTCAGACCTAAATACCTCGTCGACATACCGCAAACATAAGTTAATGAAAGTTTGAAGTTTCCCAGTTATTTCAAAAAAGTGTTGAGATTAGTAAACGATGACGAAAACGCGGACCTAGTCATATGCATGGGTTAGCGCATTCATATTATCGACAAACGATTTAAACATATTCAATCAAACGAGAAACCAATGACGAAGGCATCAACTTGATTTTCACGAGAAGTAGAGGAAGCACGAACTACAATCAGCATTTGATACCCACTATCGTTCACTATCAAGAGCATCTAGCACCAGACGAAGCTTCACTTTAGTTAATTTTTGAAGATCCTTCCGGATCTCAAAGGGAAGATAGGAAGAGTGTTCTAGGCATGGTAACGACCAATGCGAAGGAATGAATGTTTCCCTTTCTCCACCTTCATTATATTAAAGAAACAATATATTGACTTATGTGCCAACAATTTGTCTAAAATAGCCATTATCCTGATAATTCCAAATGTCTCCCCTTCAGCTTCAAAAACAGATGAAAGGTGTTGGTTAGCAGATTTCGAGTGGTTCAAGGACCCATCGCATTTTACACTTTGTATTTAAATGCGTTGGCCTGGTGAAGGTGGATCTCAGTTGTTGGTTTGCTCTACTTTTCTTCCTTATTGATTTCCCGTCATTTTCAAACCTGCTCCACGTGGTAGGAGCCGATTATATTTATTCCATTTGCTAAATGCTAAGTAGTCAATTATGATGAAGACCAGAAGTTCGGCGCTGCAGTTACGATAGGTTATGTGGAATTTCCATATAAAGACGTTTGGGTGCACATTGTTCCCATTTGCATATAGCTCATAGTGTAGGCGCATTGAGCATGTCCGAACATTAACTTCAATGCTGCACTGACATTTTATCGCTGAAGGTTCAGTAATTTCACGTATAAGAAGCAACTTTGACCTATTATAACTTTGTTAGAAATAGTAGGATTTCAACCCAATTTTCTAGGATGGAGCTCCATATTACAAGAAAATAGCACAATGTTGGAATGAACGTAAGAGGGATAAGACTATGAGTTAATAATATGCTATTGCTAACTTTATTTGGACAGTGACAAACGGAGAGTGTCCTGGGCCGTAAAGGTTATATATAGGCACGCCCATGGTTTTTTTTAGATTGTTTGGCTGGGTAGTTTCAGAGGATGTGCACTTGAAGAAGGCAGCTACTTTTCATAACCTACTCACCTTTCGTCTCTGTAACTAATGTAAAAATGAAAATCTATTTTAGACCCCTGCTTTGCATATTTGAGATACCACCCTCTTGAACTCAACGTAGAAGGATATCACTCACTATACTGACAATTTTCACGCGATCCTAGTTAATTTTTGTTCTACCAATTTTAGTAGGATAAAACCTTGATAAGTTGGATGGGTCTGTTTTAGAAAACTGTATTAAATTGTAGTGGATAGCTTTACATGTCCAACTATGATAATATGCTTCATATTATTGTCAGCGGCACCCGGTGTCCGATTTAAGCCTGTTTTGGTAGAGAACTCCAAACGTCCTGGTTTTGTGCCAAGGTTCCTATTCCTATTCACTTCCTTATCGGGATCACCTTTAACCATATGGATTTTTTATACGGTTCTTGTTTTTTGGAGGGCGGGTGTATACTTATATCACCACCACTCCGACTGAAATATGATTGCCTATAGGTAATAGGCAATCATATTTCTGTCGGATATAAAAAGGTATCCTGGAGAGGATGAAGTCTCCATGTATTTGATGGCTTCTGAATTGAACCTCCTATGATACAACATATTCGCTGGAAGCGGCGATTTTCGGAGCTGCACTGTGCACTGCACCCCGAAAACGTTGACATTTCTATCAGGGTGAATTCATTGCGTAAATCTCCTGTCTAACTGTGTGTATATTCGCTACCAGCTCTGGAATTGACAATCCTTGAACAAGCTCCTTGACTGGAGTTTCTGATGTTAGTATATCTGACGTTGCTTCCGCGATGTTTGATGTTGAAAGTAGTGCGGTGTGGACCTTTTCACCTCGTCTACTGCCGTTTGTAGTGTTCGGCCATCATTCGTTGTCATAACCGATTGAAAAGCAGATGGTAAGCCTCTTAACCATACACTTCACTGAAGATGGCGGGGAAACTAAGAGAGATTCTCGTGACTCCCGGAAATGCTGCCTCATTTGGTCCTCCTGGCTGCATACAATCGTTTTATTAATTAATCGGGTGTATGATGTCCGGATAGCTGAGTGGTTAGAGCGCAAGGCTGTCGTACGGAAGGTCGCGGTTCAAATCTCACTGGTGGCAGTGGAATTTGTATCGTGATTTGACGTCGGATACCAGTCGACTCAGCTGTGAATGAGTACCTGAGTCAAATCAGGGTAATAATCTCGGGCGAGCGCAATGCTGACCACATTGCCTCCTAGTGTACCGTTACGGTCTTCAATGAAGTGCTCTAACACACTTCAAGGCCCTGATCCAACATGGATTGTTGCGCCAACGATTGTTATTATTATGATTTATCTGTCACCGACTCTGCAATTATTTCGCGTAGCTTAGTGAGCGGAAGCACTGCCATGACTTGCAAATATTGAGTCTGTTATGTTATGCTTCACAAAACTTGCCTCGACTACTTTGAACCGAATTTCCGGGTCGTGGGCGCTCTCAAAGCTATGCGTCTTCATTAATTTTTCCACTGCCCTTCACGCTGCTACAAAAGCTAGCATATGGTCCACGCTATTCTCGGGTGACAACCACCCCCGGGGTCAATTTCCGCCTCAGCTTGGTATGCAGCGAACCTTGGGGGTTAAAAACAACATATTTCGGATCGTCCGGAATCATCTTGCAGTATGCACGGTACCCTTCATATTCGATTAGGAATTGAATAAGGTAGTAGCTAACTTCGCAGTGTCTTCATTTGGTCTACTTTGAGACATCTGGAATAATCCTATGAGTCTAGCGTCCTTTAGGTGAATCACCCCATCTTTTTTGCCACTTCAAAATAGCTTTACTTCGTGTTAATTGTCGACGATAGCTCCAGGACTTTGTGACTGCATATGGGGTCATAGAGGCGTCGACTCTCGTTCAACAAGATGTCGATGGGGCCATGCCTGCTATCGCACATGCTGCTTTGTCTGATGTTGTACTGTAAGCGCATAAGGTTCGCAATACATCCAATCGGTATGGGGCTGGGATTTTTCTGTTACTTGCTTCTATCTTCAATGATGATGCCCAGACTGGAGCTGCATAAAGCAAGATGAAGCTGGTTACACTCGAGATAAAGAGCCGATAAGTTTGCCAAGGGCCGGTAATGTTGTTGCTAACAATGTAGCAACCCCGGGAGATTTTGTTGCTAAATTCTGAAGATGAATTTCTTGGCTCGAATTTGAGCCTTTAATTCATCATGACTCGTAGGTATTTAAGGGTTGGTTGGGAACGTATGATTTGCTCGCCAATTCTACTCTTTATTGACGTTTACTTCCTTTCCTTGATAATCAACCAACTACCTCGATTATAGCCTGTGTGAACGTCAGGTCAGTATCTTGTAGAAAAAAACTAATTTCAAAAATTACTTCGTTTATGAGGACCTTGATCTTCTCAATATCTTGCGCCACGATAGTCATTCTGATGTCGTTTGGGTAAACAATAATTATCACTTCTTTAGCAGTTGCAACTTCAAAATTTCGTCATACACTTGTGAATTTTCCCACGAACCATTTTGGAACTGTTTTGACGGCTACCAGAGCTTTACTCAAAATGGCGTCTAGGCCTGGGGCTTTATTTTCCGAAATTTTCTTCGCGTCTACCAGGACTTCTTCAGTGATTAACTCGGAAATTTCACCGAGATTTATTTAGCGGAAATTTCATCGATGTTTATTTGGAGAAAGGAAAGGTTCGATTCACTTGAAACTTATGGGAAGAGAGTACTAATAACATTTCGAAGCAAGTCAGGGTTGACGATCGTTGGGGAGCATGTAGACTTTATTGATGCCATGGGTGCCTTGTACGCACCTGCCCATGAGTCGTAGTATGCTTCCTTGCATCACCTCTTCATATATTCAGTTTATCGTTCATTTTCTACATTTTCAAATCAGTTATGAAAATCTTTAGACTCAGATCGGTTCCTACTATATTCCGGCGTTGAGGCAAACTTTGTGAAGCTCTTCTATTTTGGCATTCCACCAGAAGTTAGGCATTCGTCCCATGCTTTCTGTATTCTTTTTAGAATCTGCATCACTTTTCCTTCTGCGTTTCCCATCGACATCGCCTCCTTTAGAGGTATTTTCGTGAACTTTTGCTTATCATGTTTCTTGGATGTTTAATCCACTACTGGAGTTTTCTTGATATGTTTTCCTTCTATCCTACGCTTCATCTCAAAGACGATAGCCTGATGGTTGCTATGCGTATATTCTTCGCTCATCTGTCATCGGAAACCCTAAGGTAATGTGTCTCTAATGAACGTAAGATCAATCACCGACCCCATATTCAGTCTCCGAAGAGTATTGACACCGCACGTATTAGCCAGAATGGCATTTACACTTGAAAATACTTCGAGCAATATGACTCTTGCATTTGTTTCACGACTACCCAACTTTTCATCCCAAGCGTTAAAATCGCAGCCCTTATTATTGGGTTGAGCTTGCTTCGAAAGTTAATCTTTCCACCATCAATACGAATTCATCTGGCGTGAGGCTTGCCGCAACGTAGGAACTACGTCCATCTATCAGAAGCACTTTTCTCAGAAACGGCTATACAGATTGACACGAAATTTAGTGAAAACGTGGGAACTGTGAATGTTCACCCATGCAGTAACATATTTTCAGGGTGAGTCTGAGGGAGCTCTCACTATATGCAGAAGGGGGTGTACATTTTTTTCACGAAATATAGTCATGTGGGGTATCAAATGAAAGGGTTCGATCAGAACTTTCCAAATCCGGTGATAGTTTTGGCATTCGTTTTAAGGGGGGCGGAGGTTGGAAAGTGCGCATTTATTTAAAAGCGCCACTCTGAGGAATCCCAACCCTCAACCGAAAATTGTGAAAAAAAGATCATAAAGCTATCAGTAAACAGTGCCTAGGGCTCAAAATACACTCTATATCGAAATCTGTTCAGGTGAAGCCGATAGTAGTACATTACAATATCTTTTAGAAAGTGAGTGAAAACCCCCCTTAAGCTTATCCTAGAATGATAAAATTTTGCAATACTATAGGCTATAATATACAGGACCAAAATTCGCTTTCCACGCATACTTTTTTGGAACCCCGCTTAACGATCCCTCGACAATGGATCAACTGGAATATTTCTAATTCCATTACATTTTTTTAGTAGCAACATTAATGTGTGTTATATTGGACGAAATCTTCGATGCAAAGGAAAAGTGTTTGCTTGTGGATGGAAAATGAGTCTCAATGAATGATTGCCCCCAGGGCTGGAGTTCGAAAATATGTACATAACTTTCTAACAGAACTTCTAGTTATCATACTCCAGTGAATAGTAAATAACTAACGAGCAGAAAAAGAGCAAAATAACGAATATAACAATTAAACTAATTAATTCTTAGTCTTTCGCCGCTTTACGACTGTTAGTAGCCAAATGAAACACAAGATATCCAGGTGCAGCATTAGCGCATTTCGATATATACGCCAAACACTTGAATGTAACGACTTATGAAAATCTACTTATTACCAAAGCCGTAAACAAGGGTCTTATCTTAAAAAGGCAATTGAACGGACATAATACTATTTAATATTACGAAAATTTTCCGATTTAAACAATAGCATAAGTTTAAGTGAGGAAATCCTGGCACCAAGCGGTACTTATGTTCTGAAGACAAATTAGTTTATCTTGGTCCATTTCAAGTGTCTTACACAATAGCAGGGTTCGACTCTAAATAAGCTGCCTATGCGCAAATTGTAGAGCAAAAAAACTACGCAATTTTATTTCCATGTATGTACATATGTCCTTCAGATATACAGAAAGCTGTTTCGTAACACCGCACGTTATAGTGTTTTCTCTAAATGAACTAAATTTTGCAAAGAGGTAAAAACGCATTTCAAGACTTCTATGAATTGAGAAATCTCCAAATCAGTATCTTCAAAAAGTACACTTCTTTCAACGTCAGCCTGGTTGGCGTCGACGTCAAGCAAAAGATTTACTCTTACATGAAGATACTATCCGGACGCGCATCCTACGCGCGTAATACATGCAGATGCTGTGCTTTTTCAACAAAATTACTCAACACAACTTCAATTGATTATTTCTTGAATGAAACAACCCATTGTTGTTTTCAAAATTCATATTTGTAACAAAGTTAAACTATCTTGTTGTTATTTTATCTTATTTTTCTGTTTTCATCTTCGTTTGTCTAAGTCCAATATTTGAATTGCACTTGATCTAAATTCACTTCATGAATTAATAAATTAGTTGTAAAAACTATGAGCCAGAAAATACGGGTTTGAAGTATGTTAATTTCGAGATTAAATATGGAAGGTGAAAGTATCTATAGACAGATATGAACGGGCGGACATTCGGATTAGTGCAGTTTAGATATTCGTGAGGCAACAGGTTGAACGGAAAGGTAGTGGTAGTAGTAATTGAAACCCTCCGGCAAGGATTCGCTCTCAAGTAACACATTCCTATTTGCTTGTTACTTTTGCTTTTTGCAGCTACTATATCTGCTTCAATGCTGCCTTGCTTGTTAGATAACTATTTGAATTTTGGTTGTCATTTCGGATTTGTTTTAATTTATCGGTTTCTATTTACCACGATGCAAACTGGTTGATTCAGTACAAATCGCATTTGTAATGCGCTATTGATTTTGCACATGTTTGCTGTATTTCCTTGTCGAAATGTAAATTTATTTGTATCTGAGTAAAGGTTATGAGATTTCGGATATTGAAACACTAACAATTAAGTAGAGGACATTGAAAGCGATTAGAGAGTGGAAAGTGTGCCTTACGTCGGTGGTGCCAAATGTCAAGAAAAGCCTTATCCGGTCTTATAACTGACACATATGCTATATATTTAAGTTAAATAAATAAAAGATGGAATGCCAGTGCTTGAAAGATAAAAGACGAAGACATTATGTTCAAAGTCAAATGTTGTATCTTTCACCGTTAATGTGCAATTGATTGATATGCAGATTAATAGTTCAACCCAAGGCAAAGATAGGAATTAAGGATCATCATTAGGGGATACCTTGGTTTTCCGATGTTTGGTAGTTGCTTCAAAGGCAACTTTTAACGATGTTAATGGGAGCCAAACACTGTATAAATGGTCATGAAGATCAGAGAATTTGCCCAGTGTTTTTCAGAACAATCTGAACAAAATTGCGGGGATGGGCAACATCCAACATAACAGCCCCCACCTTAGTATAGGAGTCGGAAAACCGGAAGCTAGACGCTTGAGGTATGAAACGTTTTGTGTATTTCTTTTATAAAGAGATTTGAGTGTGCATTTGTCTCATTAGCATGTAGCACGTAAAATATGCATATATTATGTGAAAATATCCACTTTCAAGTGATATTTACATTCATAGTCTTGAATTTGCAGAGGAGAGACAGTTTTGACCTAGTATAACTTTGTAAGTAATAGTGCGATTTTCACCAAATTTGGCAGGATCATGCTCTATGCCTACATTGCTGCAAAATTTTGTAATTCTAGGGTGAACTTAAGGGGGGTTTTCCTGTCAATTACTAAAAATTATAGTAATGTAGTAGTATTAACTTTATTTGAACAGGTATCAGTATGGAGGGTATTTCGGAGCGTAGGCACCATATAGTGGCAGCCCCCTGATTTTTTTCAGATTTTTCGGTAGGGTAGTTTCTGAGAAGGGGTCGTTAAAAAAATGATCACTTTCAACCCCCCGCACTCTCCACCTTTTCAACAAATGTCAAAACTAAGATCGGCTTCGAAAAGTACTAATCGAGACCTTCCATTTGCTGCCCCACATCACTATATTTGATTATAAAAAAAAAATTTACTTTCCCTTTGGCATGTAAGGGGACCCCCCTTAAATTCGACTTAAAAGGATGTAACTCACTATATGAGCGTTCACAGTTCTCACCTTTCTACAAAATTTGGTGTCAATCGCTACAACCGTCTCCGACAAAAAACGTTTTACGGACAGACAGACATTAAACCGATTTTAATTTTTTGTTTTGTGTTTACACAAAAAAGGAAAGCTGTTCAAAAAGATGGAGATACAAAGATGCTGAGAGTCGAGTGTTATTAATTACAATGTTCATGTTATACACGACCGGGTATATCCCTTGGATTTTCCACAATTGATCGGTTAATCAATTAATTGGCGGACGTGAATATGTTGATGGCCCTTAAGTTCAAAGTTCATTTTCAGCCAAGTTGTGGAAGGCTTAATTGTGGGTCGGTGAAGGGGTAGTTGAAAAATCTACTACCCTCTTCAGACACGGGTTCATTTTGAGACAACAATCAGAGCCCCGCCATGGCTGGGACAGTGGTACTGGTTTACATTGAGTTCAGGCCCAGTATTCATACCAGTGAATGCGAGGCCTATCTGATACCTTTGCCAAGGACCTCAGCAACGATTCCTACTACAGTTTGTCAAGGCTCGACATGTAAGAAGATTTACGCTTGGTCGATTACGTAGACTATATTGTAGCACTTGTAGTTGAACGTACTTTAGGCACAAAGCAGGTTTGATATATAAATTCGTCCGTTAGGCGGATGGGTGACTGCTCATAATTTTGGACTTGCGCTAAAAAAACCAAAATGGCCGTCTTGAACAAAAACAAAGTCATGACTCTACGTTTTGTATCGATCGGTGTAGTGATTATTGAGTGAAAAGCAGTGGTTACGTACCTTGAATCGACGCTCAATTCGAGATAAGCTTTTTCTATCCAATTACAACAGCACCGCCTTTATTTGACTGATGGAAAAGCACCTTTATTTAGCTGATGACAAACATTGGGGAACCTACCCTTGCAAGAAATGTTTTCTGATGAGTGCAATGCAAGATTTTCTACCGTATGCTCATAAACCGATGAATTGCACGGGCTTTTTCTCCAATGTTTGGTAGTGTAGCACTTCTCCTTTGCCTTTAGTTTGCAGGGCTTTCTGTTTGTAGTTCCTTCCAACCCATCGCTCCAACATGCCCATGCACTCGAAAATCAGATTGATATCTTTGTTTCGGGAAAATACGCAGCGAAATGGATGCAGTTTCTTTCCTACTGAGTTGTTGGTAAAGCTCTTTCTACAATTCATAGACTCGTTGGTGTTCCCAAGCTTTCTTTTTCTCTCTTTTGAGCCACTTCTCTGCTCGACGAATTTTTGGTAAGTCTCTTCGCATGCCTGTGTTCGTTGTGATTACTACCTTGATGGGTATGCAGCATTTTTCGTTATCGAAACAGGCTTTTCGACTACCTGGTTGCACCAATGATCATATTTTTAAGGTGGTAGTAAAAGTTAACCGCTGATGCTTCATTTCCAGGGAGTCTGATAGCTGCCTTTATTGCGGTATCTATTTGCCTTTCATAACAGTTACGGATGACTTTGTTATGGGTGGTTTCAGTGTTTGCTCTCAAGTAGCCTTGAGTCAAAATTACTCGCTTTATTTATTTTGACCTTCGCCAATATTATGAGGTGGCGGCGTTCAAGTAACACTTCATTAAATTGATTGAAAGTGGCCCGTAAGGAGGTATTCACGTTTATAGACCTCTTTTCGCAAAAATCAGGTATTTCCAAAGACCATTCAATGTGAAACTATCAGTTGGATGATACCCGGTCTAGTGAGATTTTATGCAAGCTATGGAAGCCGGTGTATCGCCTGAATTCATAGTTAAAATCTCCAAATAAAATTTCTGGGTAGGATATTGTACCTGGGTAGGCTCCAATTGTCGTTCTATTGCCCTGCAGAAGACATCTTGCACCGATTCTTTATCTTCAACTTTAGGGACATAAATCATAATCCATACCCCGAGGCTTGTGTTTTAAAAGTTATCCTAGCACATGGTTTACTGGATGAGCGCTCTAATGTTGATATAGTAGCCCTTCTCCAGGAAACCGATCTCCAAGGGATTAGACTTTTGTCTGGTATTTTTAGTCTACTTTAGCTAGCTGTAGCTTTGCGCTAAAGAAGGGGGTAAGTTGCTCCCGAAATATATATTTACATTGGAAACTAAAAATTGTAGTTTAGTCGAAGCTACCCCGTGTCAACCGATCTCCATCCAGCTCATTTCAACGTGCATTAGCTTTCCAGAGGAACAGACTATCATTTAATTGCTTCACAATTCCTCTTCTGTACAGCGCACATTCCATGAGAAAATGCACAAAATTATTTGGCCTATTTCTTCCTTGGGGTCGTCATTGTGTAGTAAAGCCACTCCAGGGCTCTTTTCTCGGCTTCGTAACAAGTAGCTTTCTGCTGGTGGGGTTATCAGCCCTACACCAACTACCAATCTGGAAGACCATTTGCACAGTTTTTCGGCAGTTTTTCGTTGGGGGAAAACTCCCGGCGATTACCAAGCTGAAGAGGAGAAATGATTTGGTAATAAAACTGTTTGTGTAAGTTCCGCAGGCATTCTCTAGATTTTATTTCCATCGTGGATACTAATTTACGCGCTCACCCTAGGACCTATATTAACGTTTCATTACCATCTACTAATAATAAGGGTGTGGCGGGACATCAGAGGCGCGAACCTGAACGCCACCGCGAATTCGCCTCTGCCACCGCATTGAACAGCAGTGGAAACAGCTGACGGCTTGACAGGAGACCGAAGCGAAAAATGGCAAGATGACAGAAACTTTTGACTAGACCGCCGGAGAGTGCGGAAGTCGTCCACAACCTAAAATAGAAAAACGAAAGAAATAAAACAAATCCCTGCATAACTATTAAAATTGTATATATTATACACTTTCCTACTTAATAAATAAACGAAATATAATAGTTTAATAAATTTCAAAGTGTAAAAGATGCTTTCCGCTCCTGACAATAAAGAGAAAGAACTAAATATAAAATATAAGAAGTAAAAGCTTTGCTTGCAGCCGAGCCACAATCCACCAGTTGCTCTCGGAAAAAACAATGAAAGGTGCCTATGTCCTGAAAATTTTAAGTGATTTTATCTCTTTGTGGACGCTGCAAACTATTTTATTTAATATATAATATTTCAATGTACATCAAATGTCCAAGAACTATTTTATAGTAGTTCTGACTTCTCTTACATATCCAGAAGATTGCAATACATATTTGTAAATTATTGTACATATTATAAATTAAACATGAAACAGAAATCGTTCGTATTAACTTTTCAGGGTTCGACCTAATTTGAGATTTCCCATTGCATAGTTTAAGAATTGGAGCAACAAGTGTACATAATTTAGTTCAATAATAACAATATTTCTTTGTTTCATGACCATCACAGCGGTCCCTTGTTAATACTCTACAGAACATATAAAATCAGACCCCAGATAAACAGTTACCAGAAGAGTCCCCAGTTGATTTATTACTACTCAGTAATGATCGTATTTATTAGGACCTTAATTCACCCGAATGTCTTTCTCAAATCTATCTCGCCAATTTATCAGGAGCGAACTCATCTCAAACAACCATAACAATATTGTTCTACGACTTTGAACACTAACTCACCTGACATTGTTCTGGCCAACTTTCAGTTTTTTGTAGCAACAACCCTGTTACCTGATTAACCTCAATAAATTCTCAAGTAACATCTTTGCAAAAATTAACTAAAAGATATAAATCTGGCAAAATAGCTTTACAGACAGTAGGTTACTTACTCACGAACGATTTTTATGATCAATGGGTTAACATATATTTCACTGGAAACCTTTTTGATGCTCAATGATGGATGCAAACACATACTCTCCGGGACTAGTAGTAGATCTTTAAAAACACAATTGAAAAACAGACTACCAAAAACCATCTCGGCCTGACCCTGTGCTGTTCAAAACAAAACTACAATAAATCCCACCTTGTGCTCAGATACAGGTAGGTATCTATCCATCTGGTACAAGTGTGATAGATATCACTTTAAATTAAATATTTGCAATGATTTACAAAATATGATAATGTGGAATAGAATTTGATATGGGTAGATTAGGATCTGGATTTTAATTAATAATATTTATATCTTTTAGCATTCGGGCATTTTCTGTATTTGAAATTGTCTGGATTTTTCTACTTTTGTGGTCATGGCTACATCATATATGTCCCGCTGAGGAATTTTTGCAATGGCACGGATGGATTTAGTGAGAAGAAAATAACAAAAATAGTGGCAGATTATCTTCCCAGCTGTTTGCAGTTTATTTAGCCGAAATGCTTATGGTAGATTATGCCATCATATTGAAATACAAATAGAAGCTCTTCAGATTGCTACATTTCAACTGCCAATCTCTTTGCTTGAAAGGTGAAGTTGATTGTTTGTGAGAATTAAATGAGGTGATAAATTGCAAATAATAGAAATATTGAATTTCAAACTAACAAAGAAATCTGACGACACAATATATCCAATTCAGTTAAGATCTATTGGTGAACACCTTTCATCATCATCATCAACTGTGCACCAACCGATCCGATCTAGGCCTGCCTTAATAAGGAACTCTAGACATCCCGGTTTTGCGCGAGGTCAATCAATTCGATATCCCTAAAAGCTGTCTAGCGTCCTGACTTACGCCATCGCTCCATCTCAGGCAAGGTCTGCTTCGTCTTCTTTTTCTACCATAGATAGATAGATAGATATAGACTTTCCCACCGTAACCTATTGAGCCGGATTTTATCAACAACTGGACGGTCATGGTATCGCTCATAGATTTCGTCGTTATGTGGGCTACGGGATCGTCCATCCATCCAATTCTTCGGAGGATCCTTCCCTCAAACGCGGCCAAAAGTTCCCAATTTTTCTTGCTAAGAACCCAAGTCTACGAGGAATACATGCGGACTGGCAAGATCATAGTCTTGTACACTTAGAGCTTTGACCCTATGGTGAGGCGTTTCGAACTGCCAACAACCGTACGCGGATTTCATAATCGTAGCTGTTATCGGTTGTGATTTTCCACCCCAGATAGGAGAAATTATCAACGGTCTCGAAGTTGTAGTCTATTATCTTTATTCTTCCCGTTTGAGCAGTGCGGTCTGATGTTGTTGGTTGGTTGGTTTTTGGTGCTGACGTTGCCACCATATATTTTGTCTTGCCTCCATTGATGTGCAGCCCAAGATCTCGCCTCAATTGTCTCCTGCTCGATCTGGATGAAGGCAGTTTCTAAATCTCAGGTCATTCTTCCCATGATGTCAATATCGTCAGCATAGGCCAGTAGTTGAAGAGGATCGTACCTCTTGCATTTACTTCAGCATCACAGATCACTTTCTCCAGGGCCAAGCTAAACAGGACGCATGATAGGGCATCCCCTTGTCGTAGACCTTTGCTGATGTCGAATGGTCTGCAGAGTGATCCTGCCGGTATCGGTATACCGAATTCTCTCATGGCCGTATACAGTTTTACCCTGGCTATGCTATCATAGGCGGCTTTAAAGTCGATGAAGAGATGGTGCAACTGATGTTCATATTCCAAAAGTTTCCCATCGCTTGCCGCACAGAGAAAATCTGATCTGTTGCTGATTTGTCTGGAGTGAAGCCCCTTTGGTTTGAGCCAATGATGTTCTGGGCGTATGGGGCTATCGGGCCTAGCACGATACCGGCGAATATCTTGTAGATGGTTCTCAGCAACGTAATACCTCTATAATTGCTGCCCTGTGTGATACCTCCCTTTTTATGTATGAGACAGATAATGCCTCGTTGCCAGTTGTCAGGCATTGATTCGCTGTCCCATACCTTGAGCATCAGTTGATGAGCCACTTGATGCAATTGGTCGTCTCCATATTTAACCAATTTGGCTGTAATTCCATCGGCGGGCGACATATGATTCTTAAGCCGATGAATTGCACGGACTGTTTCTCCTTTACTTGTTGGTGGTCGTATTTGTCCGTCATCTTCAGTTGTCAGTACCTCCAACTCGCCGATGTTCTGGTTGTTCAGTAGCTCATCAAAGTACTCACCCCATCGTTCCAATATGCCCATTCTGTCGGAAATCAAATATTCCTCTTTGTCTCGCAGGATGAGAATCGAGGTGTGTAAGGCTTCATCCTGCTAACTTGATGGTAAAACTTCCGCGACTTTTCGAGTTCACAGACCTATTGGTTCTCCCAGGCTTCCTTTTGTGTCTGTAAAGTCGCTTATCCGGTCGACGGAGTTCATGATAAGTCTCGGGGCGGGTTGTTTGAGAATGCAGCATTACTCGGTATGCAACATTCTTCTGTTCGGTTGTTAGCTTACGTTCATCGTCAAACCAGCCGTTCCGACTCTTTTTGCGGCGGGGCCAAATATGTTTGTGCCGTATTTATGATAGCGTTCTTCAGGTGATTGTGAAGATCATTAGTTGATGCTTCATCTCCAGGTCGTCTGTTGACTGCGGTTATTGCGGCATCCATTTGCCTCTTACCGGTGTTTCGGAGGGCTGTTTTGTGGATGGCTTCAGTGTTAACTCTCACCTGATTGTCAGAGGCGATTCTGGGTGGTGTTGTCATTCAAGCTCGGAACACCATGCCAATGAGATAGTGATCCGAGTCTATATTGACCCCCTTATATGTTCTGATATTCATCAAGGCTAAGAGGTGGCGGTGTTCGATCAACACGTGGTCAATTTGGTTGAAAGTGATTTCGTCTGGAGAGGCCCACGTGTGTTTGTGGACCGCTTTCCGCGCAAACCAGGTACTTCCAACAATCATTTCGTGTGGCACTGTTAATTGAATTATCCGAAATCCGTTATCATTTGTATTTTGATGTAAGCTATGAGAGCCAATGTATAGCCTGAATATCGGCTCCGTCCCTACTTGACTGTTAAAATCCCCAAGTATGGTTTTGATATCATATCGGTGACAGGCTCCGGGGGTTCCTTCTACTGCCTCGTAGAAGGTATCCTCCTCCGACTCTGCAGTCTCCTCTGTAGGTGCCTGAACGTTAGTGAGGCTTATATTTCTAAATTTGCCTCGCAAGCGTAGAGTTCACAGCCTTTCGCTTTTGTTTTCAAAGCCGATAACAGCAGGTTTCATTTTTTGGCTGTCTAAGAGACGTATTCCGAGCACATGGTTTACTGGATGGCTACTATTTATTTGTTTATTTATTAAGGACAACACACAGAAAACCAATTCCTTATTACATATTATCCTCAAAGGGAGGAGCAAGTGAATGGATTATTTTACTCTTAAAACTAGAAAAGGAAATTGAGTCAAAGGACCTAAGCTGTAGGGCGTGGTAGGACCGACATAGCTTCGAGATCGGAGAGAGGAGGTAAATCTGGAGTTTCGCGAAGCGTATTCAGAAATGTCCACACTACGTGTGTTATGAGACGAAGCGATACGCAAAGTAATATCCGACTTGGCGGAGCAGTCCGTCAGACAATTGCACAGTTTGAAAAGAGTTCACATATCAAGGAAGATACGGCGTTTGCTGTAGGGAGGGGAGATTGAGGGCGCGGAGTCGTGACGGATAAGCAATCCGTGGAAGGTTCTTCTTGTAAAAGGGGGTCCGGGTGAATTTGCGTTGTACAGCTTCAAGAGCGTGGCAATCCGGAATACGGAAGGGGAACCAGACTACACAGCAATATTCAAGGATGTTTCTGACAAGGGAATTAAGAAGTGTTATGGAGGGCTGGATTGAGGTAAATTCAGAGGAGGAACGTAGGATAAAACCAGACATTTTGGAAGCTCTATTGGTGATGTCAACGAAGTGAGAATTGAAACGCCGTCGAATATTACACCTAGGTCTCTGAAGGAGATCAGTAGTGAAAGGGGTTGTCCACTGAGAGAATAGAAAAAGGATGTTGGGGAGGGTTTAAGCGAATAGAACATCCAGTGTGATTTGTTGACTTTCAGTATTAGCTAGTTGACCGAACAACAACGGACTAAATTATCAAGTTTGGACTACAAGACACCATAGTCCGGCGAAGACGAAATAGAGGCCAACAATTTAAGGTCTTCTGGCTAAAGCAGATACGGGCAGGTGAGGATGGAAGCAAGGTCATTGATAAAAAACAAGAAGAGTAGGGGGCCAAGTATAGTGCCTTGTGGAACACCGGACGAAGGATAAAAGGAACCAGATGAGTAACCATGGAAAGAAACTTTGCAGGAACGGTATGAGAGGTAGGAGGAAGGCCAGGAGATGACTGAGGTAGGGAAGTCTAGTAATTAAAGTTTAGAGAGGAGAATCTTATGGTCAACAATGACTTTGGAGAAATCGGTATAAATAGCATGTACCTCCTGTCTTGAATTCAAGCATTTACCAACGAAGTTAGTAAAGATCAGAAGGTTTGAAGCCGCAGATCTATATTTCACGAAACCATGCTGCTCTTTGACAATGAAGTGGCTGAAGTGCGCAGTCAACCAGTCGTTGACATATCTTCCGAGGATTTCGGAGCAAGAGGTGAGGAGACAAATGGGACGATGGTTCACAGAAAGAGAAGGGTCTCCGCTCTTGAGGATAGGTATGATAAGGGCCTCTTTCCTGGGACGGGGAAGGTAGCATCATCTATACTTTTGTTGTAGATTATACTCAGGGGGAGGGAAATGTGTTTTCTACAGTTAAGGAGGAAGAGGTTAGGAAGCGCATCGGAGCCAGGTCCTCCATTGGGATCAAGATTACCAATGAGGAACTCAACCAAGGAAGGCGTAAAAAGAAGAATGGCCAGAGATTCGGAGCAGTCTACAGTTATCAGAGGTATAGAGGTTGGAGGGATCGAGGGAGAAAACCCTGAAAAGAGGTAGGTGCAGAGTAGGTCGCAGGATTGTTGTGGGGAGTTGTGCAGTGGAATTAGCGAAACTGATAGAAGAAGGGAGAGATTGAGTGCATTGCGAGCGTGGGACCAAAAGTACTTTAAATTACCGCGGGCGAGGGTACCTCAATAAGTACCATTTACGCGCTTTTCTAACCATCGATTTCACAGTCGAGCGTATAGTCTTAAAGTGAGCAAAGTCGGCGTCATTTTTAAAAGCGCAGAACTTCTTCCGTAGTGTCTGTTTCAAGCGAATTTTAATAAGAATTTCCGTTGTGAACCAAGTTGGGTGCGAACGTAGGCAGGGAGGGGAAGAAGGGACATAACAGGAAAGGAGATCGGACATTATATTGTAAAAGATGTTTAGAGCTTGATCACATGATAAGTTGCTTAATATATATACCCAGTTGAAAGACGCTAAAGCAGAGTTCAGACCGCCAAAATTGGCTTTACGGAAGTTGAATTTAGTGGATTTACACTTGATTTTGGGTTTTGAACGAGGGAGCTCCGCTTCAAATTCAAGCGTGGGGTGGTGAGCGTCAGTTTTGACATATGGGGATGTGCAAGGAAATAAAGAGAGGTGGCGCTCGGGGAGGTTGGAAATGAAGAGATAGAGAGTGCGGCCCAAGGAGTTTTTGGTGGTATTGAAATTCAGGGCTAAGCAAGTGTTCATAAAGGAAGAAAGTGGAAGGGAAAAATGGGAGAGGTTGTTATAAGGAAGTGGAAGGCTAGGATGATTAGGCCAGCTGAGCATGGGGAGGTTAAAATCTCCGCGAAGGAAGAAAGGGAGGGAAGGGAATCTGACAGTAAGGAGCTCAGATAAACCGTCAAACAATTCTTCATACAGGTGAGAAGGGCAAACACAGGGACAAATATATGGTGTAGCGACTCTTCTCCAGGAAAGCAACGCATCTCCTGTAACGCTGTTACATGAGCCCTATATTGAGAGAGGGTATCGGCTAGCTGCTGAGCAGCTTCATCTCTTTACAGGAGCGCACGTTCTATGCGCAAATCGTTGTTCCTTTGTCGTTGCGGGTTGTGTTATCCGTCCAGTCCTAGACTCTTGTTGCGGCTTCATAACTTCAGTTTTTCGTGTAGGGTTGTCAGCCCTACCCAACCCGCAAACTGGAGGACCAGTTGGTACATTTTATCCCGTTTTAATATGCATTTAAGATATGTTGAGGTAATTCACACTTTCTTGATTTATATGTATTTGCATGTCAAAACATTCCGGCAACCTTTCCACCATATTTTTGATGCTATGCCCTGATGTGTATTATATTTATATTCCTCCAAGATATTCAAATTACTATTCGTTTGCTTTAATAAAACTTTGATTACTTATTGATCTACAGAAATATGAACAAGTGTTCAAATTGAAAATCATTTAACTGCTTATTAGTCGCACCGGGCAATGCATTAGATTTCCAGTAAATTTAAAATTGGCTCTAAATCTGCTTATGTCTCTATAAAATCAACCGTTCCAGCACACTGAACTGCACCGATCTACTCCACAGCCGATTCGGCACAGCGTGCCGTTGTAATCTTACAATGATTTGTGACCGTCTGAAGGTTTTTCTTATAAATAACTTTAGTGCTGTTAACAAGCTCGTTATGTCAACTTCAAAACACTAAATTTGATATTAAAATTGAAACTACTTGCCCATAAATTTCATTCCGATGTGCGTCAATTTATGATTTTATTAGATATTCGAAAGCAAAGCAAAACCAACAGAAAAAAAAACGAAAGACTTAAGCGGGCAACCTGAAATAATGTCTTTGATTATGTGCTTTCATATGCCATTATCGTTATCATAACTTATGTCTTGTACAGATTTAGACCATATTGCAGATGATCATTCCGGAACTGTTGCATGAAGATTACGCTTTACAAGATTTTTCAATTCGCGATTGTTTGCAGTGTGGAGGCATCATCAGCTTGGAACGTAAGCCGACAGTTTCCTGGTGAGACAGTTTGAAACGCTGAGATACACTTCAGAAACAAGACACACAGTTCAAATGTTTGGTATCTGGTAACGTGACAAATAACGTATAAATTCACCATTTGCCATAACGAGAAAATGTCTATTCGATATAGTGGAAATGTGATTATTCGAAGCAGTACATTCTCCTTGAAAAGTATTTGACCGACGCGTTCGCTAAATTTCCACGATGGCTAACTTTCTACGGTGCTGACTTTTAAAGACATTTAAAGGCACTTGTGAAATGCATTCCAAATTTACATTTGCAAGTCTCTAAATTATCAGGACCTACATCTTGTGAGTTAATTTCGGTCCTAGTATAGGAAATAAAACCCATTCCCAACATGTCAGCGAACATTGGTTGATTCCGAAGCCAAGCAAATATCTCCACGCGTCATTGTATCTTGAGCTACGGTTTTTGTCTTAAAACTTAAAACTGTAGCAAAATGATGATTTTTCGAGTGCATCTCTTCTGGACCTGCATTCAAAATACAGCGGAAAAGATTAAACTGAAAAGACAGAGCTAGTTTAAGTCAAAGATACGGATAAATAGAATGCAGCCGTAAGCAGCAAGGGAAAGATGAAATTATTGTAACCACCGCATAAATGTGAAGTGAAAGTGCTCTACATGTTATGCCTTATATCTTATACATATTGCATTACTACTTACTACTTGTCCAGGCATGTTGGCGCGCGATAGGTAATCAAAAGTTATTGCGTTGAAAAGAAGAAGAGAAATTGTTTCTCAAAAAACATTGCCGATTGATATATGTGAATAATAATAAATGGAGTACTTAAATGCGAAATTCACAAAGCGACGACATCGAGGATAAAATTACTTAGAGAGCACCTCGTTTTTGTTGCACTATCTAACGGATCTGATCTGCACTTCACGTCCACGTTTGTGCATTATACGCTATCTTGGCGCGTTAAAGTTTAATTGCACTGACAACAAGAGGCATATAAAAAGGAAAGAATAAAATACGACACAAATGTGCTCCAGATATTTATTGGAGTTTTAGGAATATTCAAGATTAAAGCTAATTGACGAGGAAATTAATATTCGAAAGTTGAAATGAATGTATGCAAAATTTGCTGGATGCAATTCCGTGGATAGTGTTATTTTCAAATACACAGTGCAGACTATTTTCTCGTGCTCAAGATGTTTTATGGCTGAAAGGATAATTCAGAAAGATTGAGAACATATAACGTAAAGAGCTACGATATTTGCAGTAAGTGATAAACGAATAGATGCACGTGTAATATAATTTGCACGTGTAATATAATTTGCACTTGCAATCCACTCATAGAACCGACAGCCCAGGGATACTAGTCAATTGCCAATCTTTGTTTTACTAATTTGGGGGTGAGCTTCTGGCGGAACGAGCAATTTACATTTCGGATGCACGCAGATGTAAATATTTAAGACCGAAAATCATTTCTTGGTATTTTTTGGTGGGGGACTCTCCCGGCTCGGTACGTCGTCGGACTACCAACTAAACACCACCCCATTTTCAGAGAGCTAGCCTGGAACCATTTGTCACATTACTTTGGGGTAGTCCCTGAACTCTCCCGCCTTGCGGAACCTTCAAATCAGAAAATTCCTTTCAGTAACGGGAGGGGAGAGGAGAGGAGGGAGGGAACTGTCAGTTGAAGGAACCTCCTGCCATCCGGAGCCTCCACCGGTCTTCTTAGCAACAAGAAGGACCCGAACGTAATGGGCAACAGAGCTCCACCTGTCAGTATCTCTTTGACAATATTGTCTGGAGGGAGATCCCCTGTATTTAAATAGAGCTGCTGACAAACTCCATCCCACCTTCTACAAAACAAACAAATGTGATGGGCGTCATGTACAACTGCATTGCAAAACACACCAATCTTGTACAGGTAAGACTGATGCCCACTTAAAAATTGGGAAAGCAAATAGTTACTCCCACCATGCTTCCGATTCAGCCACGCACCTAAGTTGCCGATGAGCCGCACAGTTCATCTGCCTCTAGTTTCATTTTACCAAGAGAGCTGCCATTCGTCAAGAGTGCGTTGCCGTTCTTCACGAGCAACAACCTCCCTTGCGCTTGTATATGGCTTGACGCTTCTTAGCAAGAAGGGCAACGGAGCCCGCGATCACCATCACGGCCGGTTCAGGGACAGTGTGGTACGCAGACGCCACCCGTAAAGCTTCCCGTCTCTGTACTTACGCAAGACGTTTTCGATATACCTCCTTGCTAAAAGGTTTAGGCTGATGACCTCTACGCCGTAGAGCAGGGCCAACTGCGTTGAACTCATCAGGAAACGTCGCCTGCTAGACGTAGGACACCCAATCTTTGTCATTAGCCCAGTTAACGCCGAAACTACAGCCACAGCCATGTTCGCTGCTACTTTGATTTGCTCAAAAAAGCTCATCTTTGAGTCAAAAGTCAACCCGAGGTACTTTACCGCTAGTTTTGACTCGATTAACGACTCGCCGATCGATATGGGACGCAGGATCGGAATTCTCGGTTTAGTCAGGATAACTACTTCGGTTTTTTCCAGGGCAACGTTGAAACTATGGGTCTGCTTTACACCTGTTCGACAGTGCGTCCAGCAATAAACGTCACGACATCATCTGCATAGTTGACCAGGCGCGACTCTTCTGGCAAGTCCAGTTTAAGTAGACTATCATAGGTAGCGTTCCAGATGTCTGGTCCTAGGATGGATCCCTGTGCTACCCCCGACGTAACCTCTATTCTCCTCTGACCCTCTAATGTTTCATAGAGCAGGGGGTGGTTCCTCAGATAGTCACTCAATATCCGTAAGAGGTAGTTCGGCACATGAAAAGTATTGTCTACTGTGCCTAGAACGTCTTCCCATCTTAAGGAATTAAAGGCGTTTCTGACGTCAAGCATTGCGAGGAGCACCACCCGGCGATTTCGGGGGCAATGTACTTCCGCTCGTCGAACGGCATCCACATTTGCAAGACAGCATCAACTGTGGATCTCCATGCCCTAAAACCAAACTGCCGGGGAGATAAATCTCCGACAGCGCATATTGCTTCAGTAAGCTTACTTATGATAAGCTTTTCGAGCACTTTTCCAGCAGTGTCAAGCATACATAGTGGGCAGTATGAAGACGACAACTAGGGCTCGCCTTTCCGTTTGTGGATCAGCGCAAGCCTCGCCAACTTCCAACGAGCAGGGAAAGTGCCCTCTTTCAGGAAAACCATGAATGCGCCACGCAGTACGTCTGACCGGTGCTGGAATACCAGTTTGTATACATCTGGTCGAATACCATCGAGTCCAGGCGCTTTCTTGCTTTACATTGAAAGGACTGTCTGTTCCAACTCTTTTATAAAGAAAAATGGTCAGTCCTCTGCGCTCTCCGCGCCGACGTCATCATCCCATACGGGGTGCGCAGGGAATAGTGCCCTTACAATGTGGTCCATCTGTTCGGCCTTAAGTGAACAGTGTTTCCGCAGAGCCCGAATTTTTCGGGTTAACAGTTTGTAACCGAGGCCTCACTGGTCCCCATTTACCTCATCGACCAGATCCTGTTAGCAGCAAATTTTGCTTTTGTTTATTGCGCTGCGGAGTCTCCTTTTGGCTGATTTTTACTCCATCATTATGCCTCTTCTCGGTCGCTTAGACGTTGTATTAAGCGGCGGAGCCTATGACACTCCTTCAGGAGCTCTGCGATTTCCACTGTCCATCAATATGTAGAAGGTTTGGTACGTCTGAATCGAAGCGAAGCTCACCCGAAGCTGCAGAATATTCAGGACGTCTGCCAATTAGACGTGGTTTGCTTTCGAGCTCTTGCTCTGTCGCGGGCTAAACAGCATAGCAACAATTCCAGTCTGCACCAACATCAGTTTTGACGTGTGCCACAGATCAAGCTGATATCACTCCACAGAAGGCATTGCAAACCATCAATAATGCATTATTAAGCTAACAGACACAACCAACATTTCTTTCGCGCTTAGTATTCATATTATTGAATTGATTAAATTATTACTCTTTTTGTAAATTAAAATAATCAACCCGCAAGGGTCGGCACTACCTCGTTTTCTTATCATAAAAAAGGACCGTTTTCTTCTCCCGCGCACTTTCTGCTCGTTTCTCCATACGTTCCGCTGGCACGTTTTCTCTCTTGAGTTGTTCGCTTCCCCTAAACGATGTCTCCCGGAATAGAGGCAAGTCCCGCAGTAACTACCGTGGCCGTACAGGTACCGTCGTTTTTGGTAGAAGGCCGGCAGCATGGTTTCTCAAAATTTGGCCAGTGTCACAGCGGATTCCGTCCCCTTAAATTACGCGCTGGCTGGTCGAGGAGGCAGTTGAGCTTGTCTCCGACTTCCTCCAGAACTGCTCTTATATACAATTAAAAGTTCAGCTCATAAAGTGTCTGTCAGGGTGTAAGACGGCTAATCTTAACCACTTACTCACAGAGCTAACGCTAAGTGACCGTGCGCCAAGTCAACCGCTGCGAGAAATGAAGGTTGGATGATGACAAAGTCGACACCGAGCTACTATAATCTTTTTGGCTGCAGGAGAGGACACATGCCATTCTGGCATATGCGGATTCGGAGTCTCTAGATACGTTAGCTCTCAGCGGGGACAAAATTCATGAAGTCCATGTTGTCTCGCGGCAACTCAAGCCAGGTGGCTCACCTGCAGCAGATTAACTGCCACCGTCTCTGAGTTGGCAGACGCCGTGGGTGTTCTGCGTTCGGGGAAAAGGACTAGATCAAAGTCTAGATCCGCCTCCTAAAATGGGCGACCGGTTAGCGGGTCGTCCCGGCCTTCGGCAAGTACCGGAGCATGTTGATACCATCGTGAGTTCGCTAAAAGGACTGAACAATGAACCAGCCCCTGCAGTTTCTCACCAGAAGTTGTTCTCCATAGACTCTAGTTCTTGGACTTTCTGAGAACAAGCTGTTCTGGTTCCATTGGACCACAAATACCGCCCTGTTATATGACAGCCACAATCTTAGACAATTCAGAATGTATTCCTTCGTATACTACTCCAAATAATTTGTTTGATACGCCAAATTTCAGATCGCTGAACAACTCTTCCGGCAGATGTTTATGTAATTTAGTCAGCTTACCCTGATGCGATGATGCGTGGGAAACAGAATCGTCGAATCAATGAAAGTTACCACTTCTTGTATCCCCCAGTTAGACTTCTGAGATAACTAAAGAACGGTTTACCTAGTTGTCTAGAGCTGGGTAATCGTCATGGAAATGTACGAGGGTTATAATTTCCTATCAGGATCAGTGGCAGCGCGTTTTGTAAAGTATGCGGATTTTGGGGGCTTGGTCCCCTCATGACCGGTGTCTTACAGAACACCTATTTGCAGCCGTAGAATACTACTTCTATCCTTTTAATATCGATGTAATAACATTTTTTCCACTATTACCAGTTCTCATATCCATAGTTACCCCTATTACCAGTTCTCATATCCACAGACGCATTGATTTCGTAATGGGCATGGGATCCACCTCCACCCACATCGAAGGTGCCTTCAATTATACCTCATTCGCAGCAATTTGTGATGCAGCAAGATAGCATGAAATCGAACCGTTGCTAATCAAATCCACATATTGGTGGGCCACGAGTCTATTGAATCAGGATGTCTCATGCGCTGCCCACAGGTAGGGGTTCCCTCTCCACTGTTATGGCTCTTGGTAATGGATACCCTGCTGTGACCGCTTGAATGCAACTCAGAATGAAATCCACAGTGGGTGCCTCCGCAATGGACTACCGGTCAACACTAGGAAGACTGGACTAGTTATGTTTACTAGGAACGTCAGGTGGGGCAGCTATATGCACCCATTTTAACAAGGGCGGAAATTCAGCTAGCACAAACAGGCAAGTATTTAGGAGTACATTTCGATCCGTGAGAACATCATATCCAGGAACTTTATCAGAAATCCTGCAGATTGGTTTGGTGCTGTAGGAATGCGATAGAAAGACCTGGGGACTTTCACCCAAACGGATATACTGGATATATACATCCATAATAAAACCCATTTTGATGCTAACGCAGCTTCAGAAACTTGGTTGCCTTAGTATTATTGGAGGAATGAGTACTACGCCGACTGCAGCACTTGAAGCTATCATAAATTTACCCCTCCCCCCGATTCACTTGGAAGTGAAGTGGAAAGCAGCCAATGATGTATATAGGGTCGATACCATTGGGGCGTGGAAAGACAGCCAATCACACGGTCATGCATCTATCTGGAAATTCTTGGACAAACATCCGGTAGCCCTCATGCCGACCGATCATATGGTTTCCAGATTCGTCTTTGAAAAGACATACACTGTCGTAATCACCGAAAGAGGAGAATAGTCGACAAATGGCCAGGAGTCTTTTCAGATTACAGACTTAATAATCTTCACCGACGGGTCAGTCATGGAGGGCGGATCGGGTGCAGCGGTGTTCTCGGAGAATCCGATTATAGAACTGGCCCGACAACTCGGAAAAATAACGACCATATTCCGGGCGGAGATATATGCCATTTCATTGGCAGCAGAAGAATGTCTGCTACAAACAAATAGCAACGATATACCAAGCCAGTTAGTGTGGAGTTATCATCAGGTGCTGCTGAAACTTGGCCGACTGAACGAAACATTCCTGATATGGGTGCCGAGGCTGGTAATGAGGAGGCTGACAGACTGGTTCGCCGAGGGTCTGGATCCACAATGGTGGGGCCAGAACCAGCTCTTGGAATCCGATCATCTACTGTCAAGTCTACTCTGAAGGGTGAAATTGCAAGGATTCACGCGACCGAGTGGAGAAATTCAGTCTCTTGCCGGTAGACCACTGGAGCGGAATTTTTGTTGTTCCTTAAGAAGTGGAGCATGAAAACCCGAGTAGGGCTTTTAACGGGACACTGCTCCTTAAAATACCATATGAAAAAGATTGGGGTAATAGTTTTGGCTAGATGCAGCCAATGAGAGGAGGAGGGGGAGGAGATGGCCCTCCACTTTTTATGCAGCTGCCCGGAATCCTCGGATCTCAAACGTAGACACCTTGGCAAGGATTTCTTCAATGATTAACATAAAAGCCCCGCTGAATATTAATATTTACTCTTAATTTAGGGCCACTCACATTTTCCAATTTGCTCTACCAATACTTCAAAATTTAAGTAGATCCACATCCAATTTGCATATGGATGGTCAAACCACATGTATTTCTTACTGCAGAAAATTATTAGGAGATGAACTTCAGTTAAATTTTCCAAGTAGCGTAGCATCTCATATTTGCAAAAAATCCCATTGGCCACATCTATCGCTCAGTAAAAGAAAGTGCTTACATCACAAATTTGGGTGTGTCACTGACAAATATTTTCATCTCCCCCACAAGGGGAAGAAATCTCAACATAAAATGAAAAATTAACATAAAATCTAATTTAGTTCACCTACGCGAAACTAACCCGCTCTTGAGTACTTCACCGAGTCCTCCTCAGTCCAAACGTAACAATCAATCCCAGTTAATCAGACAAGAAGTCAAAGAAATGTTTGATGATGATCTCTTTTTTTCCTTCATCGTCATCTTCTCTGTCTCCTTCAACTTCAAGGTAGGTATTGCACTTAAAATCATCCGAATTTGGACAAGAGATGGTTAACTGTTCACGATTAATATTCCAAGATACAATTTTGTTTTTTGTTCATTTTCGTCCATTGAAAATGTAACAAGTGTTGCTCTGAGTACGAAACTGAAGATCACTTGATGCACAATGTAACCGATTTGAAGGGGATTGTGGGTGGGTGGTTTGGGTAGTTGGAAAAGACGATGATGGTTAGACTCGAGAGTTGACATTTTGAGAATAAGAAATTAGCGAGTTTGAAAATGGAATTCCTTAGATAAATTTGTTGCTGACCTAACCAAGAATTTATGCGCTGAGTAAGTTAAGAAAGTATCAAGAGAGGACCGCCTTTCTTGAATAAAATTGACGCACCGAAACACGCAAATTTATCTAGTTTAGATCAAATTGATTTCTCAAAGATTGTCTGAGTTCCCGCCTTGGTAGATAGCCTTGCCTATTTCGTTCCAATTTTAAATTATGTTAGTGAAGTTCCCATATAATACCTACCCTCAGATGTGTTAAGGCCAGCTCTCTGGTACCCAAGGACATCATCGCTCTCCTCATTAGGAAATTATTTAATTTCATTCCGAATTCTTCGATGAAATTCAAGCCAATCTGCATTATTTCTTATTTCTCATCTCTTTCTAATTGATTTTAATATTAAAACTGAGCCCAGGTCACGGATTCATTTACTATTATCCATTTCATAAATTTATTAAGTACGTAATATCACGACCATGGCCTTCTCCAAGTGATCAATGTTAGCATTTATGCAGGTTTTGTGTGATCTCGAATAAATCAACTGAAACATGGAGGTGAAATCCATCAGCGGTTAGTCACTTTTTCTCTTTTCATGAAACAAAAAGTTCATATTTGGCAATAAATCTAACATTAGGTAGGCGCTATTTAGCAAAGAATAATGACATAGATATCTTGGGACGGATTCAACAGTGTTTTCACGATGTTATTGGAGAAATATGTTATACAGCATTACGTCGGGTGTATTTACAGATACATTTTGGAAATCGATAGTGATGACCCCTAATGGATTTGAAAGAAATTTAAATCAATATGAGGGGGCTAAGAGCTAAGTAACATAACTCTTTTATTGCATAAAAATATAAGGCACGCAACACGTGGCAATCCGTACTGATCGCTCAAAGGGTACAGCAGAGACAGACTCATACCATCCGTAGATGCAGGTAGTACTTAAGTAGGAGACCCTTTAGGAGATATATTATTCATGAGCCAGGAACTTTCTTGAACCAGGAAAAAAGAGGAGCAGGGAGGGACCTAAATGCGGCAACAGATGATAACTTTATTACATGATGGCCTTTATCCGGTTCATGTATCTTCCAGACACCCGCTGTGGCCACCTGTATTCCAATATCAACCCACAGATTTTCTGACGTCCTCTCGATAAAAAGCCTGTGAAGTGAAGCGCTTTGTGTTTCTCCGAGTGAAATATCTGAAACTTCAATGTCGAATAGTGTCAACTGAACTGCTTCCAATATCATTTTTCCAAGGAACAATTTCTCCTTCTTCCTTCTTACAGAACTTCAAATATTGACCAGGTATACCTAAGCTTGGCAGTGGAAACAAAAAATATAGAGGGCGGTTGATAACTATCTCTGATCTTCCTTTGAAATAAAATATAGATATGGTAGATCCACTTACTGCTTCTGTTGATAGGTGTTTATGATATGCCTATGTGAGGTGAGGCACAGCCCTTGAACATCCAGATCGCACTGATTGATTGTACTTAATGTCTCTGTCAAATTTAATATCCCACTTTCATTTACGTATCGCAGGATTTGCACCAATAGATTGCAATGACTTAAGTAATTCATAAATAGCCGAACGACCTTCCTGTGTGGCTAAATACCAACCATGAGGAAGAGCCATCCTCAAAACCTAAAAAATTGGTTAAATCTACCGTAAAGGTCCGCCCGCAAATATTGAAACTCTACCGAAGTGCTTCGGTGACACGCGCTTGCTTGCCTCTTCCCTTGCCAGAATCAGCAATGTTGGTTGGATGGAGGGAGACCCTTTGAATAGTTTAGTCCCCTACATGCCATTTTACAAAAGTTCTCGCGTACTTATGCCAACGAATTGGTCTGCATTAAAACCTGAAAAACGAACCAACGCCGATATATCTCCTTTCTTCATAAATCGCAACTGCGCCACCACACATAAAAAATCATAAACCCTAAGCAGCGCTGAAGATACAAAATTCTGTAAAATTATATCAACATTCAACAAGAAGGCCACCCTGGAGCACCTCGCTTTGGTCGGCAGTCAATCCAGTGAAGCTACAGGTCTACCCCCGCCTGGTATATCACCAATGCCTAACTTCAGCTCGGTCATTCGGAAAATAGTCCTTTTATGCGGGTGACCCTAGTCCTCAATCAACGAATAAACGCTCGAGCCATGCACGGGTTCAATTTCCTACTCAGGGTCACGTCACGACTACTGCCAGTAAAATAAATCGATCGAAAGTCTAAGACTTCATTTAAGACGACGGCGACGGCGACGGCGACGTCGAAACGTCAGCTCTAATAATCTTTCCACGAAGCGAGGAACTGTCATCGAAACTGACTTACAGTCGACGTGAACGATGCTGACATTCAGACATATATCTTTCTACGCTCAAGAATCAAATCGCGAACGTAGCGGCAAACTGATTTTTTCGCTAGGATACTTGTACCACCTCCAGTAATTGAAAAAATAACTATGGCGCAGATTTCTGAACATTCTGTTGAATTTTTCAACCACAGCCAAAGGCGGCGATTTTTTTAACCTTTTGAATCCCGGGAAAAGAACAACTTTCCTCAAGGGCAACCAAGCACTTTACTCTTACATTTTCAATGCAGAATACATTTGTGGAAGCTTCAGACCATCGTGATCATCAAAACGTAGCTGACACTAATTCTACTTCCCACCACATGGTCGTTGCAGGAGATATACGTCAATGGTCCTTAAAGCTGGCCTTCGAATCCAGTTTTGAATAAGCAAGTATAATCCAAAAGTTTGGTATACAACAAGCGCGATTTGACAGGCGACTTTGCAAAAATAAAACGCAAGTAATCACTTACAAACTGCCTTCATCCAGATCGAGCAGGCGGCGTTCGGTGCGAGATCTTGGGCTGCACATCAATGAAAGCAAGACAAAGTATATGGTGGCAACAACAGCATCGAAAACCAAAAAAACAACAACATCACACCGCACTGGTCAAACAGGAAGAATAAGGATAGGATTATACAACTTTGAGACCGTTGATAATTTCTCCTATCTAGGGTCGAAAATCATAACCGATAACAGCTACAATGAGGAAATCCGCGCACCGTTGTTGTCAGCCAACAGAGCCTATTTCAGCTTACAAAAACTGGTCCGCTCGAAACGTCTCACCATAGGGTCAAAGTTCTTACTCTACAAGACAATGATCTTGCCAGTCCTCATGCATTCCTCAGAGACTTGGGTTCTTAGCAAGAAGAATTGCGAACTCTGGGCCCCGTTCGAGAGAAAAATCCTCTGAAGAATTGTTGGCCCCCTACATGAGGATGGACGATTCCGTAGCCTACATAACGATGAAATCTATGAACGATACCAAGACCGTCAGGTTGTGGATAAAATCCGGCTCAATAGGTTACGGTGGGCGAGTCACTTAATCCGTATGGATGAGTATGATCCCACCCGGAAAGTCTATAAGGTCAATATCTATGGTAGAAAAAGAAGATGAGGCAGACCCTGCCTAAGATGGAGCGATGGCGTAGGTCAGGACGCCAGACAGCTTTTAGGGATAACGAATTGGTGGACCTCGGCGCAAAACCGGGATGTCTGGAGTTCCTTATTAAGGCAGGACTAGATCTAATACAGGTTGTTGCGCCGTTGATGATGATGATGAATCACTTAGCACATTTGAAACACTACTCGCATATTGTGTAACCAGAGCTTCGGCTGCAGAACCACTGAGTTTCAAGCACTCAATCCAACCAACTCTATGCAAAAAATGGCACTGATCCACTCACCCAGCCTTTAGTTGTTAACCTCGAAAGGTAAGTTTCATGTCATCTGAAAGAACCCTCTGCCAGACTCCGTTAAAAGAATGAAAAAGGCTCTGGCTGAATGCAAACCCATTATAAAGAAAGCAGTAGAATTGAGGATCCCTAACACATGCCTGCTCAGAATCAAATGCCTCCCCAAAATACATAAAGAAGGCAACGAAGTCAGAGAGATAATAAAAGCAACGAATACACCGACCCAAAATATTGGGAAATGGCTGTTGGAAGAAGTCAAAAGAGTAGGTCTAAAAATAGGGAAATGAGCAGTGGGAAACGGCAGAGAAATCATCGCCAGATTCAACGAGGCTGGAGAGGTACAAAGTGATGAAATCCCTCGACGTAAAAGCGCTGTTCCCAAGCGTATCGATAAAGGCAGCCCTACCTGTTCCAGGAATGGACCACCACACACGAAAACTCATTCGAATGGTGGAAGAAGGCTAAACTGTATAAGATTATTGTATTCCCGTTCAGGATTAAATTTTATAAAGCAAACTCCGGAGCAGCGATGGACAACCCCCCCCCCCCCCCCTCACCGCTGCTATGCGAGGTATTTATGGAGAACCTGGAGAATGAAGTCAAGAAAGCTGGGGTATGTGATGTAGTAGCAATTATCATGGATACATGGATGATGTATTAGCAATTATCAAAAGAAAATAAACAGGAACAATCCTCGACAAACTCAACTGGACACACAGCAATATCGATTTCCCCATGGAGATCGAAAAGGAAGAACAGATACCGTTCCTAGACTTAAAAATAATCCGAGAAAGAAGGGATTTTGAATTCGACACCTACAGGCAACCGACCCAGACACAACGAATCATCACATACATCTCAAACCACGATTTTCACCATAAGATGGCGGCATACAACTTTACGATTCACAGGATGGTTACAACACTGCTCAGTGCGGAGAGAAAAAATAAGAAAATGACCTACATCCTGGAAACAGCCAACAAAAACGGGTACAACAGGAACTTCATCAAAATCAGATCAGAAAGAAACTACGCCAGACCCCAAGACAGCAACTTCCAACACTCTTCCAGGAGGTGAACACAGAACCTAGGCAACATTAACCTACTTGGGTCGGACGCAGAACATCAAAAGGCGGTTACATAAACTTAGATTCCGGGTCACCTCGACCAGCAGACGATACCTACTTAGGACCCGGTTACAATCACTCAAGGGCAAAAAAGAGTGTATGGAAAAAGGCGGCATTTATAAGATTTCCCGACAAGATTTACGTTGGGCAAACAAAACGACTAGTCCACACCAGGGTATTAGAACACTTAAAGGAGGCTGAATCTGCTAAAAATAAGAATAACCCACTCATAAGGTCCGCGGTTGCCAGACATATAAAAGAGCAGGGACACTATTTGTCGTTGGACAGCGTTAATATTTGCAAAGAAGTGAAAGAAAATAAAACAGTGAAGAAGGGGACAGTTGGTCCCTGATTTGCATAGATAAGATACTTTTAGCCAGAGAAAGGAGAATTATGAAGGTTTTGAAGGGAGTTAACCAGGACAAACGGAGATATTCTGCATTTAAAGAAATGAATCTCCCATCTGTTCGCGGCTTCGGCTTGCTCGTTACAGATTGGGCAGGCGTCATCTCGTAGAATTCCTATTCGGAGGATATGCTCAGTATGTATTCTCATTGCAGTACTCTGAACATATATATCCAAGAGTTGCAAATGGAATAGTGCAACGCCCGATGTTATGGGTGTGGGACCGCTGATATCCAACAATAAAGTTCTGCTCAGTAAGCTAGGCTGGCTAAACGTGAAGGTTCTTTTTACCTCGCATTAACCGGAATTTACTGAAACCCTTTGTCTGAGACACTAACCCAGGCATTTTCTTTACTTCAATGCAGCATTCAGAGGCTTCGATCAACAGCTAGCTCTACATGATATGTGCGAATGTTTCAGTATATATTGAAAATTATTGCAATTTACCGAGGAAGGACCACTCCAGAAAATTGGTGAAAGTACATCTCCTTATGGGTAGTCTCTTATCGCCTATTTTGTCAGGTAGCGATTCACTACTGATTCAGCACGCAGTAATACCTGTGTTAAAGAAAGCAGATTCACACCGCTTAACCCAGTTTTCTTGACATCAAAAATTTGTTGACATATTCCCTCAATGCCTACTAACACCCCAATCACATACTCCCTCCCTACCTTTTTTGGAAAACATATTTACAATTATGTAAAAGTACCATTCCAGTTTATGTGTAAATTTAGGCCCGTCCCTTTTACCTTTATTTTTGGATCCAAGTAGATCATGCGACCATAATTAAAGCTAAACTATTTTACAACCGCCACTACATATCTCTCTACTATTTGATCGTAATACATGCATATGGTGATCCATTGACTGGCGTAGCGAAATTCTTTCTATCCGCGATTATCTACCGTTAAAGAGGATCTTGACCACAAATAACAGTGTTGCGGAGGAAACACGATCTGCAACAAAAGAAAGCTGGGATTATTTGTTATAGACGCTGGATCTGTTGTTTGTTTATTCCTAAGCGCGCTACAATCATGCGGATTGCGGATCAATTCAAAGTGTAATAATTGCCTCCGTGTAAAACCATATAGATGGAATGTGCATCGATGTTTGCGTGCACTTATTTCACGGAAAACGCGATGCGCGCGAATGGCATGTACGGTTCATTAGTTCCGAAAATTGGATGCATCTTGTTGCATAGCATTAGCTCAGCTACAACTGTACAATGTACCATTGCCGTCAACCAGACCAATGAAACAAACATAACGAGCAAACGGCAACAAACAGTATGTTTTGTACCTGCATCCGTAGCATTTTATCGAAGATGCTGATGATGCTGATCATGCTGATAACAACAACAACCAGAACAACAAATAAGAGCACACAAAACCGCATAAGTGAAAGTTGAATGTTGTCCGAAAGGAATTGCAACGATGCGTTTGATGCGGTTGATCTGCTCAAATCAAGTTATGTGTGCACCCGTGAAGAAATGTGTAACGAAATGATGCGATTTCTATACTTGCTTTGATTCAATTTAGACCGGTCTGCATTCCAATGTTTGCTCCTTTGCACATCAATGATTCTATATTCTGATAAAATGCCTGTTTTCGTGCCCATATATTATTGGAAATTATAATATAAAGCACCTATGCGATGTCCGATGAGGAACCTGAATGACAGATGAGGGTACACATGCAGGTGATTTGACAAAAGTTAAAGTCCAATGTCATGGTTGACTTATGGAGTAGATTCGTTTGTCAATTTCCGGAATTTGTGAGTGCATTAATGAAGACGATCACATTTCTGGCTGAAGAATACCGCATAGTAGAAAAGCCAGCCAACTACCAAAGTATATATGCGGAAATAGAATAAAAACTTTAACCAAAGAAACTCTTTTATAAAAATGTTAAATGGCTTTCAATCCTGGTAAATAAGTGGAGGCTGCCTTCTATTCCTCAAAATCGAGAAAGGTATCAATATAAAGATTGGTCTTTTGAACTTTTCTACGATGGGGTAAAGGTCGCCTTGAATGTTATCTTATTTTTCTTTCATACTCCCCCATCCTCTTCTCTTACGCTTACAACTGACACTGGTTTACAAAGCATTATCAGTAGAGGAGAGCGAGAAGGATGCTTCTCAATTGTGCTCGGAAGTGTGATTTAGCCGCTGGCTGGAATGGCTAAAACGATCAACATGAAGACGCTTTCGTGAAGGAACTCTCTTGAGGAAACCTCAAAGCTGAGGCGGATTCTTGTTCCAGAAGCTATGTTGTTTACGTTTACAGAACGGGAGATACACAGAAAGCGATGAAGAAATAGCAAACCATTTGCTTAAACTGCACTTCCCAGGCAGCATCCAAAAACTAATCTCGGGGCCGACAGGTGCATACAGCCCTCAACCGAGAGACTGGAATTTGACATGCAAAGTAACATCATCGGAGCGAGTAAAATGGGGATCTAACTCTATCCATTGATACCAGTCTGCAGGTCCGGATGGCATCATTCCCGCGTTATCAATAGATGGAATGGATGCCCTGGATCTACATATTCGGAATATATATCATGTATGTCTAGCATACGCTTATATTCCAATTAACTGATGCGTGATGTGAGGTGATATTTATTACCAAACCACGGACCACCACCTACATGGACGCTAAAAGGTTCCGACTGATCAGTCTAACGTCTTGTTTACTAAAAAGACCAGAAATACTAATAAATCGGTTAAAAAGGGATACAAACATCCCTAAGTGGCCACTTCACCGTAGGCAACACGCCTACCAGGAAGGCAAATCCACGGAGACAGCTCCATAAACTCACGGCAAAAATTAAAAAAGTGATGTCCGAAAAAAATTACGACTTAGACGCAATCATAGACATCGAAGGTGCCTCCAATTAAGCCTCATTGGCGGCAATTTATGAAGTGGCAAGACATGGAATCGAACCGACGTTAATCAGTTGGATCTTCCACATGCTAGAGTGGATAAAAATCCAGATATCGGTCTTTGTCCTTCTTTTCTCACTTCAAGCACGCTAGATACCCGTCATTTGTACGTTCAAAGATTTAGACACTTTAAGGATCGTCAAATATTTGATACAACTCTATGAGTTGGGACTTAGAATACACCCAAACTTTCTATTCTCTCTACTTGTTGAAATTTTCGGGCTAGCAACCTGCAAATTTTGAAACTTTACTGTTCACTCTGAAAAGCCGAGTGGTAACAGATGCGAATTCCTTGTCGGGAACGCAAGACGCCCTCTTGGCTTGGGAGCCAGCTTTTGACAGATGTCCGAGTTCATGATTCCGATCTAGGTTAAGCACCATTAATATTGTACATTGCTATGCACCAACGGAAACTTCCGATATAGTGGAGTAGGATGTTTTTAACGATCAATTAATCGCAGTTCAATGGAGGCTTCCTAAAGATGGCATTATAATTGCAATAGGTGATCTGAATGCCACCATGCTCGATTGTTTGAGTACAGTGCCTGCCATTAGCTCAGTTGGGTTTGAACAGACCGAAATCGTACGACCAATCAAACCACCACCAAGATAGGAGTAACAAGAAAGACCCTGACATCGACGCTTGCATGAAGGGGTGAAAAAAACATTTCACCATGGTTCTTAATCGCATTACTTTCCGTAAAGTTCCCCCTCCTGTGGTGAAATGGCTAGTCACTGTAACACGCGGATACAGACTGTTCCTTCAACCAGAAGAAAAATCATTTTCGCCATCAATGCACTCTATCGGTGCGGTCTTGATGGTCTCCCCGCAGAGTTATGTATCGCTGCACTTGCAGTTACTACAGATTTCCTGCATTGATTACATCAAAGATCTTCGCTGAATTTGCTCTTCATCGATTTCGAAAATGATGGTGTGATCAGAGAGTGAATCTGGCTTACTTAACGATGTAGGCGCGTTTTGTGCAAGCCTATATCTATTATCAGAGTAACGCGTGATGGCACAAAATATCACGTGCTCCACAAAGGTAAAATCTTGGAGGATTTTGAGGTGCTAAGCGAAGTCCAGTAGGTTTGCACCTTGTCGCCGATATTGTTTCTCTTTATAATCGGTGACTTTCTTTTTACTGCCTTCCCTGGAAGATGTGGAGGGGTCCAATGGACTATGATATCTTTGCTCAAACAGTTCGACTACACTGCTGACATCTGCCTGCTCTCTCCTCGAGTCATGGACCTTGGCCAAATAGCTCAAGATATGGGAAAAGAGGCTGACAGGGCCGAGGTTTTCGGTCTGATGGCTCATCGTACTCTCCCAGTTTGCATTAATCGGCAGAGCATCGAAAGCATCGATCAATTCCTATATCTACGAAGCACTGCCTCTCTGCACCGGACCGGGGTTTGGCCAACGCACTAACGGCGCTAGATCCGCTTTTGCTGCCTTGTCTGAAATCTGGAAAAGCAGTTATTTCATCACCAAGATCAAGTTAAGACTATTCTCTACTAGTGTACTAGTTTCATCGTATTATCGGAGTACACTGGCCTGATATTTCACTATTAAAAACAACGAACTTGGTCGGTGTAGAGGCCTGGAAATGGGTGACTCTGCCAAGATGACCGACGGGTAAGTCGCCACAAGAGGACTTGGCGCAAAACAGTTGAAAAGCAGCGCGGGCGTCTCAGGGAGCCGTGAGTGGATCTGAAGCTCATTTCAAGTAACCGCAAACAGTAGTATGTAGGTATACCGCACCATAGGGTAAATGAGAACCACATGGTTGGTGCGGAGAATTAAAATTTTTTTCGTTATGTACTTGATACGAATCCAATCAATGGACATCTAATAATAATGTTATAGGTTGTAGCTAACAAAAATTGTAGGAACCCCAATAACAGCAGTTTAAGCTGCCGGAAGTACCTTCAGATTAAACTCTGGTAGGAAAATTCGAAGAGGACAAAAAAACTCTAGAAGAGCTAAAATTCTGGTATACTTTGAAATTACGGCTCCTTCTAAATATTCCGGTAAGAGAGGCGGTCGCTCTAACAGAAAAGGTACCATGGAAAAGTAAGATGCTGCCGGTCAGAATCAGATATCGATGAATATATTTTTAGAACCCAATGCTATAATTCGCTAAACGGAACTTGAATGAACAACTCACTCTCTGGTTCGTCTGCGGCATTGCGTCCTAACCGAAAATAGAGTTAGCTTCCTCCGGTCTGGTGTCAACATTTCAGAAGAGATATATGAATGACATTTGCAAGATTATCAAAAAAAGTAATGCCGAAAGCAGGTTCTATTTTCTGAACAACATGAGGATGGTCAAGCAAGGGCATCTACCACCTTTAAACCTATTATTAAGGACTGAAAACATTAACCCTGCCGATTGGATCTGAAGGAAACCAACGTATAGAGAAAAGGGATATCTCCAATTCATTGAATGACTCTCATCAGCGCAAGTCCACCTCTTTCGATGATACATTACCTGAGTATTATCGATACATCCTCGAAAGACTTGGCCGAAAAGACCAATTATAGTCCGTATTTTGCCAGACTTAAAGGGCGTAACAACCGGGGAATCAAACATAAAAGGATACTTTAAAGATAAGCGATCATCAAATTTGCTTCTGATCAACAGCAAAAACGGCGAATAGCATTGAATTTAAACAAATCTCCCCTTCGATGAAACAGAGGCTGCAGAAACCAAATTTGGTGACAGGAACAAGGACCAAAGGGCCAATTTGGAAAATACAAAATTACCTCCACCAATTGCAGCAAAATATACATCGGACAGACTAAAAAGGAAGTTAGAACGCGCCTCGATTGGTATCTGAAAGAAGCAAGGTTGGCGAAGTACATCGCTAATATCTTGATCAAAATTTTTGCTAATGTAAATTTCATTTGTACCTCAGGTACTTCAACTCTGGTGACGTAATTATTGTAAATACCTTCAAAAGATTGCATGGATGATAGATGCTGAGGTGAACAGATAAAAGATCCCACCGTTGCTCGCTAAACTGCGGCCTGTTCAAACCAAGTATGCGATATAGCACGCGTTAACCGTCCGTATTGGCTACTTTGCCGTAATAACAGCATCTACTAGTCCACCTCAACAATCGAGCGTTATGTAAAAAGAGAGGTACTTTCGAACAATTTATGATAATCTGCAAACCCCCCTTACGTTAAAGATGGTAGGATTAGGTCTTTGAATACAGACCTACAGCTTAGCGATTCAAGCAAGTGGAAACTGTAATCATCAAAGTTATAATAAAAATTGACCTGGAGTCCAGGATGTACGAGCCAAAGTTTCTTGGCATTACTACAAGGTGTCTTGCTCAATTGATCTTCGAGGTACCATACAAAGGCAGGGTTGTCAAAGGGTAGTATAGGTGCCAGAGCGAAACGTAGATTGGTACTCACGATGGAGCATAAAACCTGGGAGACGCCTGCTGAACCAACGCCAACAGCTCTACTTCCAAACCCTATCTCCACCTCCACATGGTGACCGCTGGGAGCTCTTTCTTAATGAAAAGCTGCAGACGAAGAAGGATGAAGGCGAATAATACAACGACGAACCCGGTAATGACAAAGGAACGATTTGCGCATTTACTCATGGAACGTCGGCTCCCTGGACAGAGATGAAGCTGCTGAGCAGCTAGCTGATAACCTGCGCCAATATAAGGCTGATGTGACAGCGTTACAGGAGATGCGTTGGACAGAGACCGGTTTCCTGGAGAAGAGTCGCTACTCTGTATATTATAGTGCTCGGAGTGGGTTTCTTAGTCAGCCAAAAAATGAAACCTGCTGTTATCGGTTTTGAAAACATAAGCGCACGGCTATGCACTCTGCGGTTGCGAGGCAAATTTACCAATTTTAAGACCAAACCCTCGAAGCCTGTTCCAGATATGATATCAAAATCATATTTGGGGATTTTAACAGCCAAGTAGGGAGGGAGCCCGTATTCAGGCAATTCGCTGGCTCCCATAGCTTACACCATAGTACAAATGATAACGGACTGCGGATCATTCAATTAGCAGTGTCACACAAAATGGTTGTTGGAAGTACCTGGTTTGGGCGGAAAGCGGTCCACAAACATACATGGGCCTCTTCAAACGGGACCACTTTCAACCAAATTGACCACGGGTTGATCGAACGCCGCCACCTATCCGCCTTGATTAATGTCAGAATATGTAGGTGGGACGGATCACTATCTCGTTGGCATGGTGCTCCAAGCTCGAATAACAACACCACCCAGAATCCCCTCTGACAATCAGTTGAGAGTTAACACTGAAGCCATCCACAACACCACAATAACCGCACTCAACAAAGATTCTGAAGATGAAGCATCAATAAACGCCTGAAGAAAGTTATCATAAATACGGCGACAAACATACTTGGCCCCAGCCGCAAAAAGATTCGGAACGGCTGGTTTGAAGATGAATGTAAACTAGCTACGGAACGGAAGAATAATGCATTCTCAAAGGACGCGGGCACGCGCAGAGACTTATCACGAACTCTGGCGAGAGGAGAAGTGAACTCACAGACGGAAAAGGGAAGCCTGGGAGAACCACCAGGTCTGTGAACTCGAAAAGTACAGGGAGCAACCCCACCATGCGCGCAAGTTTTACCAACAAGTCAGCAGGATGAAGCTTTACACACCACGATGTGATGGGCATATTGGAGCGATGGGTGGAGTACTTTTATGAAGTACGGAATAACCAAAACAACCGTACAAACTGCCTTCACCCAGATCGAGCAGGCGGCGCGAGATCTTGAGCTGCACATCAATGAAGGCAAGACAAAGTCTATGGTAGCAACGTCAGCACCAAAAACCAACCAACCAACAACATCAAACCGCACTGGTCAAACGGGAAGAATGAAGATAGGAGACTACAACTTTGAGACCGTCGATAATTTCTCCTATCTAGGGTCGAAAAGAAGGAACGATAACAACCACGATGATGAAATCCGCGCATGGTTGTTGTCAGCCAACAGAGTATATTTCAGCTTACAAAAACTGTTCCACTCCAAACGTCTCACCATAGGGTCAAAGCTCTTACTGAAAAAGACAATGATCCTGCCAGTTCTCATGTATTCGTCGGAGACTTGGGTTCTTAGCAAAAAAAGTTGGGAACTTTTGACCGCGTTCGAGAGAAGAATCCTCCGAAGACTTTTTGGCACCTTACATGTGGAGGGACGATTCCGTAGTCTACATAACGATGAAATCTATGAGCGATACCATGACCGTCTGGTTGCGGATAAAATCCGGCTCAATAGGTTACGGTGAGCGGGTCGCTTAATCCGTATGGATGAGGATGATCCAGCCCGGAAAGTCTATAAGGGCAGTGTCTATAGTAGAAAAAGAAGACGAGGCAGACCCTATCTGAAATGGACCGATGACATAGGTCAGCCAGACAGCTTTTAGGGATATCGAATTGGTCGACCTGGGCGCAAAACCGGGATGTCTAGAGTTCCTTATTAAGGCTGGCCTAGACCGGATACCAGTTGTTGCGCCGTTGATGATGATGATACAAAGGTAGATAGATGCCTAGGCACCACTAGGATGTTATGTAAGAAGGCCTGAATAACGAATCTGCAACCAATAGCTGAGACCTGTGAAGCTAGTCTCGTTGCATTCATCTTTAATCCACTGATTTGATCACGTCACTCTTATGACTTAATCGATTAATTTGACGAGATCTCATCTCTTTAAATCTATGGAAATGAGATCCTCATAGGTGTATCAAAAGTCGGATCCAGTTTTATTAAAAAAAATCTAGCTCTTACTGATCCGCCAAATTAATTAAATCTCAAAGATACTTAATTTTTGTAACTTGTATATTTCGCTAAATTTTAACTCTTATTACAAGTTTTCCACAGGCATAATTTGAATATTTTTCCTAGCCTTGGTACCCTATATACAAACGAAGTACCTCGATGGCTCTTACTGTCGCGAGCAAGTGCGCTCAGAGGAGGTACTGCATAAACATGGGCACGATCTCAATTTAAATGACGAAATAGTTTGTATCTGGACATGTAGCGGATAGTCTTGTCTTTCGAAAAATTTATTTGATTATGTTGCGGTTGATTTATGCAAAATCAACTCCAAAGAACTGGCAAAAATACTTCATGGCTTGAGGATCGGAGGGTTTATGCAACAATTGAATTCGTTACATGAAGTCGCAGAAGAAGCCATTAGCGACATAATAGAGAGCACCGGGCGTGGTGGATTTCTTGGAGTTTTATTGTGAAGACTGTTGTTTTGCGCAAGCTTTTATGACACTTTTCCTCTCGCCCGGGATGTAGTTCAGCCACCAAGTAGAAATGGGTTTTAGATGTGAAAATTCGATTATCTGTGTACAGTTTACGATGATTTCAGAAATGTTGATAGATTGAAATATGATCATATTGGCATTGCGAATCTGGGAATGCGAAACTAATTACATCTTCTCTCCAGTGAAGGGAAGACAGTTGGGGGCCGAAAGAAAAATCGTAAAATCGACGACCATCCTCCAACTGCTAAAGGCAATATGCAATAAAATGTGCCCATTAGAAGGAGAAAGGAATGTTATAGTAAAAGGAATTGGAAGAATTCAAGCACCTTTCTACCTAACAATAACAATTTTTATCGCATATCTTTATAGCTATCTAATGCCCATTACTAGATATTCCAAGCATTTCACAATCTTTCATTTTTTTGGATTCATAGCTTCTTAATTAGTTTTTATTGAAAATATTCAATATTCAAAAACATCAGTATGCAGATGATCGAATTCCTTAGGGATGCTTCGAAAAAAACCATCAAAAAACATCGCACGCGCTAACGGTATTTCCATATAAAACGGTTCACCTTGCATAGATACTCCTCCAAATCCTCTGTTTGCATTTATCTGTTCACCTTAATTAGCGTTGAATTGTTAATGATCATGAAGAATTCTCATTGATCGTTATCAGCATAAACTTCATATCGATCTTAGACCACCTCCCAACCATCCAAACTGACACGAGCGCATCACGCATCCATCTACAACGCCTAAATACTCTTCCTCCCAAGACATTACCAATAATGAAGATATTTTATGGAACGTGCCCTATATCTGTCCAACAGTCCACCAGATTTCAACCTAAAAAAAAGCAAGCATTTAATAAATTCGTTGTTGGAGATTAATGATGGTAATTTAGAAGTTCAAAATACTTTTGCAGGAGTCTTTAGTATCTTTGGTTTTTGTGGTAGTTTTTTTTTGCCGGAGAAGAATTGATTGACGTCTTGTTGAGGAATGTGTCAGGTTACAACTAGGCATTCAGTCGTAGTCGGTGACCTAGGACTGAGGTAATGTTACAAATAATAATAGTCAAATCGAAATTGGTTTTCTGGGCTCATGAAGATACACGATACTCGGTTAAGAGGCCGCTCGTATGAACTAATTTATTAGAAACCTTTTTTTTGACGAATAAAAAATTATGAATATTTCAAATTTTGTTGATTTAGCGCGCAATTTTATGGAGATGAGGAGATAGAAAACCTAGTTCCCTTTAACTTCATTCATCATTGATTTGAGGTAGAATTCTTCCAGCTTATGAGGATGTATAGGACGTAAGAATACCAACATTATTTAGTGGATCCGTTTTCCGAAAATTTTATATACACTTTTTGCAATTCATTTTCCACCTCAACAGAAACTTCAACTTTACCGCAATAAAAAGTGCTTCAACAATGACTAAACCTGTTTCTCGCACCGTTGACGCCACCAGTTCTTCCACCATCGACTGTTGGCTACCACTTTTTGCAATTTCCTTGAGTCATTGATACTCTCGACCGTTACGGTCGGTACTGTATCTTTGGCAAGATGAAACAAGAGCGGTCTGAGATAGATTGCCCTAGTTTATAAGTAACTTTGGGAATTCCAGCTGAAACTGTAATTCATCCGTATATTCTTCTTCCTGCCCATTGGGCTGTCATTCTGAAGCAGGCTGTAGCCTTTATATTATTTGAAAGCGCAGTTGCTGCATCTAGATGCGCTTCGCTACTTTCCTCAATCATGAGTCTGGAGGTTTTCAGATCACCATCTGACGTAGCAACCCATTGCTATCTCGGTCAATATTTGAGCCTTCCCCATTGACTAGGTTGTTCCGAGCAAACTGAGTTCAGAGTTGGAATATCCTTCATTCCTACTCTGAAATCAGTGGCTGGTTCATCTTTTCGACTCATGTCATCTACTGCCTATCTGGCAAAAAATGCCACTCGAGATCGCAGGAGGAAATCATAATATTTAGGTAGAGTAATGATTTTGATGATCCCACATCTTATGCCCCGCACAAATCGAAAATTAAATCGCATTATGCTTATTTGAGAGACCGACACAGTCACTAAGTAGAAGGACTTCCGGCAGATGCCTTTACTTCATTTTCAATTTATTCTTCATTCACCGAGGGATGTGGTAGCTTCGCTAGTAATAACTCCGCAAATATAAAAGACTTTATGACTTTCCACACCTACTACCATAAGAAGCGGCATGAGCTTCAGTCATTCACATAGAACTACACATTCCTCCTCTTTGGAATTTTTGGCTTACCATCCAACCCCCGGGCGATTGTTTTGGGTAAAAATCAAATTTTCATTTCAAAAATTGCTAAGGGTTTCGTCACAAGGGCAGAGACAACTCTTCAGACGCAGACTCACGTGACCTGAAGTGGCCACTGGTGTCATTTTCTCCGATTTCAGTATTGAGTGCTTGTCCAGAAACAGTGATTCGGACACCAAAAGGTTGCTCTTTGAAATTAGTACGATTCGGTGAACTCAGGGCCAATTCCGATCTTCAAATAAAAGTTTTGATTTAGGCTTAAGCCAGCTTAAGTCTGAACCTGCGATGTATCGCCCTTATCGGTTTGGGTTATACTCACGTTATCTGAATCATTGTAATCTTAGCGAACACTGATTCGAAGAATGCTCGTATAACTCCTATACCCAAAAATAATGGGAAGCCCGCTAGCTACAAGTCTATTTCCATCCTACTTCCCCCGCCAAGATCTTCGAGCAGACTATCATCGCTATTATCGATGAGCACTGCGGCCCTATTTTCCTCGACTTCCTATTCATCAACCGTATTAACCATCCGATTAAATACGCACTCCTTGTCCATAAGGTAATGTGGTAATATCGGCTCGGTTTCCTTGTTTCTGAAATCTTCATTTTCTACTACAGCAAACCAATCTTTGGTTTCATAGATGGCCAGAGATCACAAGTCAACAATTCCTTTTATCATCATACATATTGCCAGCAAGTATTCCTAAGGTTTAGCCGTTTCAACCAAGCAGGTTGTAAACACTGAGGAAAAAGCAACTGGTTTTGGGGGCAATATCCACTGGTTTTGAGAGCGATATCTGCTCGTTTTGTTCAAAAACTGAGGACAACCAAAAACCCTTAGAGGTGAGGCAGCATCTAAAAAGTTTCCGCTGCTTTACAAAGAATCTGTCCGCGATTTGTGAATACCTCCTCATTGGTAGCCACCCACTCACATCTTTTCGAAACTCCATGAGAAGACTTGCGCTTCGTTCATCAAAAGATGTAACGGGATACGAAGCCTTAACTCCATAAATCGCGAAACCCAAGCATACTCTAGGAAAACGAGGCGATAACGGCCCACTTTTTTCAAACAACTAACTTTCATAGACACAAGACTTTTCGCTGGAGGCCAAGGTTCCATTTTGTATGAAGACTAGGTTGGGAAAAGACCCTATATTCTTAAGGAGGGTGCAAATATCAAGGAAAGCTCTGCATTGGGTTAAGTAAGCAAATTTGAAAACAAGAGGAAGCGAGGGAAAAGCGGCGGAAATCGAGGGAATATGAGCTGTATAACTTCACATTTGAGACAGTTACAATCGCGAAAAGAAGACCAAATCGTGGAACATTATTTTAGAATATTTCCTGCAAAGAAGTTCAAAAGTTTTAGGGAGTTTTCAATCGAGTTTATATCAGAAGAATACGACAGTCTGTATTCACAACTGATGATGTCCTTTTCAAGGCTCAAACCAAGACAATGGGAAAAGTTCAAATAGGGTCGAAATTATCTGCCAAAGGAAAAGAGGGTTACTTTCATCATAATCACCAGCGGAGCAACAACCGGTATCCGGTCTAGGGCTGTCTTAATAAGGAACTACACACATCTCGCTTTTGCACCGAGGTCACCAAATTGAAATATCTAAAAGCTGCCTAGCCTACTGACTTAATCTATCGCTCCATCTCAGGCATGCTTCTGCGTCTTCAATTTTTTCATAGATATTCCCCTTATAGACTTTCCGGACTGGATCATCCACCAGAGGCCAAAAATTCGTCGGAAGATTCTTCGCTCGAACGCAGCTAAGTGAGCAACTTTTCTTCCTGAGAGCCCAAGTCTCCGAGGAATACAGGTGGACTGACAAAATCATTGTCTTGTAGAGTAAGAGCTTTGACCCTATGGTGAGACGTTTTGAGCGCAATAGATCTGCGTGGATTTCATCGTCATAAATAGGAGAAATTTTCAACTGTCTCAAAGTTCTAGTCTTTTATCTTTACTGTTTTCGGCTCTTTCGTTCTTGGTGCTGACGTTCGCTGGTTAAGATAACTAGTTCAGTTTTTACCACGCAAGGCTGAGACCATGAGAAGTCGCCCATCCTCTCATCCGTGGCGTCAATATGCCAAGTCTACTTTGCGGCTATTCTAGAGTGCGACCAGCGATAACTGCGGCAACGTCATCTGTATAACTAAACAGGGGCGATTCATCTAGCATGTCGAGTCTTAGCAGACTTTCGTAGGAAGTTTTCCAGAGGTGCAGACCTAGGATGGATGGTTGTGTTATTCCCGATATGATCTCCATCTTCCTCTCCTCTCTAGCGTCTCAAAGTAAAGGCTAGTCTCTAATATAATCTCTATATAATCGGAAGAGATAGCCCGGGAAATGAAATGAGTTTTCTAGTATGCCTAGTATAACAGTCCTCTTACAGAATTGAAGATATTTTTGAATCAAGCGTTATGAGGTGCACTATCCGTTGAGATCGTCGGTTATGTGACTTACCTCGGTCAATTGAATCCACAATTCCCATAACAATATCCACCGTGATCTCCCTGCCCTTAAACCGAGCTGCCTTGTCTATATGCCAGGGCAGTACATATCGCTTCAGCGAGACTAATCTTCATCAGTTTTTCGAGCATTTTGCCGGCCATGTCAAGCATACATAGCAGTGGGTATATATATTTGCTGATTAGCGCGATCTCCCCTTGGCAAGGAAAAATGCCCTCCATCAGGAAAGCGTTGAACGTTCCGAGAAGCAAACCTTTCCGCTGGTGTATAGGGTATCATCAGTACCTGACACTTTCTTATACTTTATAGTAAGAACTAACCCCTCGAGCTGTTCCATGATGAAAAGCGGGCAGTCTTAGACACTTTCCCCCTATTGCTGTCAACCCTCACGTGATGTCTGGGGAATAATACTCGTATAATGAAGTGGAGTTTCCGAGGAACCTTTATTTTCCGAGCGACTAGTTTCAAACCGAGCCCCTAAGGATCTCCATTTAACTCATTGACTAGATTCTGCTAGTCGTAAGATGTAGTGGCTGCAGCTACGCGATGGGAGCAAGTTTTCATTCGCGTTTTCGGTATTAATATGATAAAATAATGCATTCTCTGCGGTGCAATTACCTTAAATTTCGCCGCATATTGCACATTATTGTATGCATTCAGGCGAAATGATCGTGACAGAGGGGAATGATCTGCCAGGTTTAGCAGGATCGGCTGATCGAATGACAGCTGATGGACAGGGCAGATCAGTTTTGGCTATTGGTGAAGAAGGTTCAGATTTTAATTTTTCCTATTTTTGTTTTTTGTTTTTATTTTATTTGTATTTATTTATTCATTTCATTTATCATTTTTCCATCCTTTATTACCACCTTTAAGGTTTTGTGTATGTCTGTCTGTCACACGCATTTTTTTTGGAGACAGTTATAGTGATTGACACCAAATGGTGAAAAGGTGGGAACTGTGAAATTCACGCATACAGTAAGTCACATCCTTCTACGTTAAGAGTGGTCCCCATACGGACAAACGGGGGCTGTACATTTTTTTTTCACCAAATATAGTCATATGACTTATCAAATGAAAGGCGCCGGTTAGCACTTTCCAAAGGCATCTTAATTTTCACAATTGATGGGAAGGTGGGGAGTGCGGGTGGTCGAAAGCGATCATTTCTTTAGTGGATCTATTCTCAGAAATTACCCAACCAAAAAATCTGAAAAAAATCAAGAGACTGCCACTATATGGCACCTAGGCTTCGAAATACTCTCCATACCAATATCCGTGCAAAACCCCAGTTAAGTTCATCAGAGAACTACGCAACAATATAGACTATAACATAGAGCATGATTCTACCTACCTTTTAGTTTGGTGGAAATCGCACTATTACTTATAAAGTTATTATAGGTCAAAATTTTCTGTTCTTTGCAAATTCAAGACTTTAAATGTCGATATCACCCGAAAGTGGATATTCTCACTTAACGTATATGAGTACATACATACTTGCTACATACAAATAGGACAAATTCACATTCAAATGTCTTTATAAAAAAAATACAAAAAACCTTTCATACCTGAAGCGTCCAGCTACCGGTTTCTCGTTTCGCTATTTTATTATTTTTATTTATGAATTCTCCTTGGATTTATTTTAGTTCGTTATTTACCCATTTATAGTTTTTGCATGGAAATATACTTCTTCGTCCTGAAGTATAATTAACTTTTTTTTATTTGAGGATTCCCTTCTTCTCTCCTCCTCCTTAGTCTCGCAAAACTCCCACATTTTAGGGACATCCTCCAGAATAATGGCCGGAGAGTGTCAACGAAAGGAGGGAACCTCAGAGGCTGCGTCCCAATAAAGATCTGAGGCAGGAGAAGCAAGGATCGAGACTGTGATCCGTCGTGGGTCTTTACTCTCGATCACGGCACTCGAGCCCGGAGATTTTCGACTCCACGCCCGCAGTCGAGCCTTTTTTTTATTTTCATTTTTCAGGTTCCAGCTCGTGTTTTGGTTTAACTCGTTAGGCTTACACGAACGCCTATGTTTGTGCGATTACTTTTCAGATTCGGTGCAGACCCACGCACTGGTATAGACACGTGAATCTTGTATAATGACACATGAGGGATCGTAGCGGTCAAAGGAGCTGCACCCCAACCGCATTCCTGAGTCTCGTTAGCACGAAGGCGTGCAAGCACGTCTCGACCGAGCGCTTTGATGGAGCTTTAGTATTTGCGGGCGGACCTTCACCGTCAATTTCGCCAATTTTTACGTTTTTGGGGTAGCTTTTCCCTCTAGCTCGTCTCCGGCATCTCAGGATGGTCGGTTGGCCATCGCAAATCGTCTTAGTTCATTTGCTGTGCTTTTATTTATTTCGCTGCGGAGTCTCCTTTTAGCAGATATGTACTCTGCCTTCCCCCGACATGTAAGCGGAACCACGGAGCATATAACACTTCTTCCGTAATTCAGCATTTTCCGCTGTCCATCAGTATATACAGAGCTTGTTATGGCTGGGGCTCCTCCGAAGCATGGAAGCTTCACACGACCACGTCATCAAGTTCATCACTGAATAAACGACAGGTTCAACTGTAACACCACAACTTCTTTCGTGACTCTTCTTGCTTCGAGAGCTCCAACGAACCTCTCGACTTTTTAACTTCTCGACGTTTCACGTACAGGGAACGTGGTGTACCTGGTCACCGACCGACGGTGCCAGTGATTCCGAGGCAAAATTTATATCACAGTTTTTTTTTGTTGTTTTTCTAGATTCAACGCGGTGAAACTACTCCGGGTACCTGCTCACTGTGCCGTAGAGGAAAGTAAAGTCTCAGATCCTTTAGTATTATACCAGTTCTGCCGTGCTGCGGACAAACCTACCTCGTGATAAAGGAAGCATTGGCGTGGTTGACGTTGTGGCACAACATCACCCTCGAGTTGACTTGCCACGCGCTTATTTTTACATGAAAAAGGTAGGTGAATTACCTCTGGCAACCATTTGTTGATTTCCATTTATCGAGCAGATGGCTATGTACTATGGTGACACTTGTGGCATTTAGGACGGAAATACCTGGAGGAGAAGGTGAACTAGCAGTCACTAGCTCGAGAGGGTGGTTATAGTTCTTATTATATGGTCCGCTACAGGTATAGTACCTAAATCCTTTGTTGCCTGGAATTTGGGCGGCGTATGCCACATTTAAAGGTCCTAGCATTAAAGTGCCCAAAACGGCTTCTTCCAGAGCATTAAGCTTGCGTCGGAAGTCCGGTATCGTCTCATTCGGGGTTAGATAAATGCTAAAAAGCGTTATCCCCAAACACCGAAACTAGAGAAAGCCATTCCCTTGGAATTGGGCAAGAACCCGATTGCAAATGCAGTCCAAAATCCAGGTGACAACAATGCCCGCTAAGTCGAGATACCATGATGCCGGGTGCTCATTCCGATATTGCTAGCTGAATAACACCTCCGCAGCGAACAACACTAGCACCTCGTGCACGGTTCCACTCCGGTGCATGTTATTTTGTCAGATGCGGATCATGCTAGCTGCATCTTAGCCCTTTTGCAGTTTCATGTTGGAGATTTACACCACCCCGAACCCGCTCGGTGCACTGCTATCACAAAACACGCCACGATACTTGCAGAGAACGCAATTCTCTTTTTCGTTGAATTTCTTTGCTTGGTGACCTACCTGACTGCATCTGCGGCATGCTGCCATCCTATCGAGTCCCTTGCAAGTTGTAGACGTGGGTTCATAGTCCAAACACCTGCAACACTTGGTGATGCTTATTCGCATTCGTACACTGCATACTACCCATCCAATTTCAGTTTCAACCCCCTGTTAAGGAATTTCTTTGCGCATTGTTCGTTCGTCTCTTTTTTGACCTCGAGAATTCACGGAAGTGATTGATATCCGGACATTTTCTACCTTGATGGACTCCTCCACTTTGACTTTTTCGGAGAAGCAGTCAAGATCTCGGATTTCTAGAGGACGAGGATTTTCTACTCCAGTAGCCCCTTGACCGCCTCGAAGTATGTAGCTGTGTGCTAGTTGTCTTATGTGGACTTCGTCATCGACGTATGCAGTTCTACAGAACGCCTAGGTTCTAGGCCTAAAGCGAGAGCGTTCTCCCCCAGTAGCCCCTTGACCGCCTCGCAGAATGTACTACTAGTACTACTAGTACTACTAGTTGTCTACGGGCCTAATTCGATGGGGACTTCGTCACCAAGGTATGTAGTTACAAAGGGTTCGCAGAAATATTAAGATCAGGTCTTCCGTGAGTCTTGCATAACCCATGACAGACAGTGCACTATGTCTGCTGATTTATCTTACAAAATTAGACGCCAAAATCGGTTCAGGGCAAAGATTACCCAATAAATGAAGAACATGTCGAATCATATATGTTATACGATTGATTTCCATTGTTTCTTCCCCGATAAATTTCAATGGAGTTTTCCAACATACTCCTAAAAACATGTGCATCTTAAAAACTCCTATTCCAATGGACAGATAACGAATTAGTCACGGTTTTACTTTGACAAAAGCAAAAACGACCAAGTAAGCCACAGTACAATATTTTATGTATTTCAATTTCAACTGAATAAAATTTAGGTCAATGCAGTAGCAGCGAATCATGTTATTTTTCAATTTGTAAATTTGTTTTAATGTAATTCAGTCAAGTGTAACAATACAAGGCAATCGCTCTCCATCTTGGTTTTTATTTTCCTCTTTTAGTAAATTTAAATTTCAACAACAATACGATGATTTGTTTCGGATGATTTGAATAAATTACAATAATAGAATAGATACTCAAAAATGTTACACAGCAGCACTTTCATTAATCTGTAAATTGTTTAACAAAGTGACTTGAGAAACTGTTCAGTGAAATGTAATTACCATGTAATCGACTTTGAATGGTGTAGGCCCCGAAAGTTTTTCTCCGATATTTCGCCTCTTATTTCGGAAAGGCGGTGCTTTGTGTGAGCATTTCAAATTTCGTAAATGTTTGATTTGAAAGAAAGCTTCGATTTAGATTCGATTGCCAATTTCTTAGTCCAATGACAAATTTCGGACTTCTCTCACTTTTCTAGGTATTTCAAAATGCATGTCGAAACCTTGACTATCCCCGCTTCATATTAGAGGTTCCAATATACACAGAAGATATGAAACTCCCACATCGCATCTATTTCGCAAACCCTCAAAATAAGCAATCAAATCGAAATAATGCGAATTAAATGATACATAAAGAAGTAGCGAAATAGGTCTTGAATCTTCATCCATCAGTTGATGGTGTAAATTACATCTTCATATTCACTTTCAAAGACACCCTTCAGAAGATATATCTTTTCTCCATGTAATGTGTGTTTGATTCAGTTTTTATCTCCGTGAAACCCATTGTTAGCAAATTAAATGATCAAAATAGAGCGCTTATTGCGAATAATACGTTCAATTTAAAATCAATTAATTGATCCCATCACCACCGCTCCATCCGCAACTTACGTAACTTGATTTCGGTCAGTCGTTTAAGACCCGTGAGTTGTGAAAAGGCATATCAACCATATGCCCTATTCTCTGCTCCACAGAAAAGTGTAATCTAATCTAATCGACTATTTGGTAACAATAGAAGTCGATCTTAAGGCATGCAGAGTCCATTGAAGACATAACAGATGGTTAGGAGAAATTGAATAATAATAAGTGCACTCGCTCTTCTCTTTGCCACGGAAAATAGCGGCTACCTACTTTAGGTATGTGTGTTGAAAATATTTTCATCGTCTTCAAGACTATTGTTACTCAAAATGATACTTTATAGAAGGAAGAAGTATCTGGTAAAAGAATATTGCGACCACCCACAGCACGAAACTTTCGCAGTGCCCTTCGAGTACGTGATAAAGATTGAGCAATTTTTGAAAGCGAGAATTGGATTTTTGTATCTTATTGTGATAGTCGAGAGTTTTCCTAGACTTCCAAGAAGTATCAATTTGCGGTGAATGTGAAAGGCAACGTTTCAAAGATGAGAGATGGGATCTTTCATGGATGAGAATATGGGAACTGCTTCTAAGTATGGCTTTTCTCAGAGAAATCAAACACGAGGGGATCGAGTCTCTGGCGGTACGGTGTGCGAGAAACCCTGTCACACGCGGACTGCCGCATACGCTTCTCACTGCTTTCCATAACACAATCATCATCATCAACAGCGCAACAACCGGTATCCGGTCTAGGCCTGCCTTAATAAGGAACTCCAGACATCTCGGTTTTGCGCCAAGGTCCACCAGGTTCGATATCCCTAAAACCTGTGTGGCGTCCTGACCTATGCCATCGCTCCATCTTAGGCAGGGTCTGCCTCGTCTTCTTTTTCTACCATAGATATCGCCCTTATAGACTTTCCGGGTGGGATCATCCTCATCCATATGGATTTAGTGACCCGCCCACCGTAACCTATTGACCCGGATTTTATCCACAACCAGAAGGTCATGGTATCGCTCACAGATTTCGTCATTGTGTAGGCTACGGAATCGTCCATCCTCATGTAAGGGGCCAAAAATTCTTCGGAGGATTCTTCTCTCGAACGCGGCCAAGAGTTCGCAATTTTTCTTGCTAAGCACCCAAGTTTCCGAAGAATACATGAGGACTGGCAAGATCATAGTCTTGTACAGTAAGAGCTTTGATCCTATGGTGAGACGTTTCGAGCGGAACAGTTTTTGTAAGCTAAAATAGGCTCTGTTGGCTGACAACAACCGTGCGCGGATTTCATCATCATAGCTATTATCGGTTGTGATTTTCGACCCTAGATAGAAGAAATTGTCAACGGTCTCAAAGTTGTATTCCCCTATACTTATTCTTCTTGTTTGACCAGTGCGGTTTGATGTTATTGGTTGGCTCGTTTTCGCTGCCATATATTTTGTCTTGCCTTCATTGATGTACAGCCCAAGATCTCGCGCCGCCTGTTCGATCTGGATGAAGGCAGTTTGTACATCTCGGGTGGTTCCTCCCATGATGTCGATATCGTCCGCATAGGTCAGTAGTTGGGTGGACTAAAAGAGGATCGTACCACTTGCATTTACATCAGCATCACGAATCACTTTCTCGAGGGCCAGGTTAAAGAGGACGCATGATAGCGCATCCCCTTGTCGTAGACCGTTGTTGATGTCGAATGGTCTTGAAAGTAATCCTGCTGCTTTTATCCGGCCTCGCACATTGGTTAGGCTCAGCGTAGTAAGTCTTATTAGTTTCGCCGGGATAATTCCCTTATGGCCGTGTACAGTTTTACCCTGGCTATGCTATCATAGGTGGCTTTAAAGCCGATGAATAGAAGTTTTTCCATCGCTTCCCGCAGAGAGAAAATCTGATCTGTCGCTGATTTGCCGAGAGTGAAGCCTCTTCGGTATGGGCCAATGGTGTTCTGGGCGTATGGGGCTATCCGGCCTAGCAAGATAGAGGAGAATATCTTATAGATGGTACTCAGCAACGTGATACCTCTATAATTGCTGCACTGTGTGATATCTCCCTTTTTATGTATGAGACAGATAATACCTCGTTGCCAATCGTCAGGCATTGATTCGCTGTCCCATACCTTGAGCACAAGTTGATGAACCACTTGGTGTAACTGGTCGCCTCCATATTTAACCAATTCGGCTGTAATTCCATCGGCTGTAATTCCATCGGCTCATGGCGACTTATGATTTTTTAGCCGATGAATTGCACGGATTGTTTCTCCTAAACTTGGTGGTGGCAGCATTTGCCCGTCGTCTTCAGTTGGCGGGACCCCCAACTCGCCTATGTTCTGGTTGTTCAGTAGTTCATCAAAGTACTCAACCCATCGCTCCAGTATGCCCATTCTGTCGGAAATCAGATTTCCCTCTTTGTCTCGGCAGGATGAACATCAAGGTGTATAAGGTTTCATCCTGTTGACTTGTTGGTAAAACTTCTGTGCCTGGTGCGGTTGCTCCCTGTACTTTTCTAGTTCACAGACTTGCTGGTTCTCCCAGGCTTCCTTTTTCCGTCTATGAAGACGCTTCTCCGTTCGACGGAGTTCGTGATAAGTCTCTGCGCGTGCCTGCGATCTTTGAGAATGCAACATTACTCGGTATGCTGCATTTTTTCGTTCCGTTGCTAGCTTACATTCTGCGTCAAACTAGCCGTTCCGACTCATTTTGGGGCTAGGGCAAAGTATGTTTGTGGCCGTATCCATGATAACGTTCTTCAGGTGGTTGTGAGGATCATTTGTAGATGCTTCATCTCTAGGATCTCTGTTCACTGCGATTATTGCGGCATCCATTTCCCTCTTAGAGGTGTCGCGGAGGGCTGTGTTGTGGATGGCTTCAATGTTAACTCTTACCTGATTGTCAGAGGGGATTCTAGGTGGTATTGTTATTTGAGCTCGGAGCACCATGCCAACGAGATAGTGATCCAAGTCTATATTGGCCCCCCTATATGTTCTGACATTTATCGAGGCTGAGAGGTGGGGGCGTCCGATCAACACGTGGTCAATTTGGTTGAAAGTGGTCCCATCTGGAGAGGCCCACGTATGTTTGTGGACCGCTTTCCGCGCAAACCCGGTACTTCCAACAACCATTTCGTGGGACACTGCTAATTGAAGTCCGTTATCATTTGTATTTTGGTGTAAGCTATAGGAGCCAACGTATCGTCTGAATACGGGCTCCTTCCCTACTTGGCTGTTAAAATCGACAAGTATGATTTTGATATCATATCTGGGACAGGCTTCGAGGGTTCGTTCTTGTAGAAGGTATCCTTCTCCGACTCTGCAGCCTCCTCTGTAGGGGCATGAACGTTAATGAGGCTTATATTTCTAAACTTGCTTCGCAAGCGCAGAGTGCATAGCCGTTCGCTTATGTTTTGAAAGCCGATAACAGCAGGTTTCATTTTTGACGGACTAAGGAATCTACTCCGAGCACATGGTTTACTGGATGTCCACTGTAATATATGGTGTAGCGGCTCTTCTCCTGGAAACCGGTCCCTGTCCAACGCATCTCCTGTAACGCTGTTACATCAGCCCTATATTGGGACAGGGTATCTGCTAGCTACTTAACAGCTTCATCTCTATACAGGGAGCGCACATTCCATGAGCAAATGCTCAAATCGTTATTCCGTTTTCCTTGCCGGGTTCGTCGTTGTGTAATCCGTCCAGTGCGAGGCTCCTGTTGTGGCTTCGTAACAAGTCATTTTCCATGTAGGGTTGTCATCCCTACCCAACTCCCAACCTGGAGGACCAGTTGGTACAATTTGTGCCGTTTTTAGGCGCGGGAGGCTCGCCTTCATCCTTCTCCGTCTGCAGCTTTTCATTAAGAAAGAGCTCCCAGCGGTCACCACGTGGAGGTGGAGATAGGGTTTGGTAATAGAGCTGTTGCGTGTTGGTTCAGCAGGCATTTCCCAAGTTTTATGCTCCATCGTGGGTACCAATCCACGTTTCGCCCTGGGACCTATACTACCCTTTGATCATCCCATAACACAATAGACTAAGTTTATGTCGAAAAACATGAAGATTGGTCAAATTAACCTGCAGCATGCCAAAGCTCCCTCTTACCTATTGGCAGCGAGGATGGCAAAGCTACAGGATTTCCCCTACATCCTTCTGGTGCCGTGGGTTCGATTTAGCAGAATCTGTGGCACTGGATCAGTAATGGGAGCTAGGATCTTCTACGGCGGGGATCCATAAGACCGAGAGCTTGCGTACTGTTCCCAGGACTTAGCTACGGTCATCATACAATACCAGATAAATGGTGAAAGGAAAAACATCATAGTTGCTTCCGTTTATTTACTCTATGATTCTTTGTATCCTCTACCGACGCAAGAGCTTAGGGATCTGGTGGCGTATGCAGAATCAAGTGGTCTCGGGCACTTAGTAGGTTGCGATGCAAATGCTCAACATATTTGTTGGGGCAGTAGCAAATGCAATCCAAGAGGAGAGAAACTATTTGATTTCATCACTACAGCAGGTCTTATGACTGCAAACGTATGGTGCGCCCCTACGTTCGTGGGACCGAGAAGAAGCGAAGTAATTGACCTAACAATCTGTACCTCAAAATTGTTAGAGTTGATTACACACTGGCGAGTGCTAGACGAGATCTCACTGTCAGATCACCGATATCTAGAATTCAATCTGACTATTGCGGGCGAACAGTCTGCAGTACAAAGACGGAACTCTAGGAAAACGGATTGGACAAAGTTCAATGAACTTCTTGGCAATAAAGTACAGTTCCCATGGCGACTAAGGACTCCTTTGGCGCTGGAAGATGAATTGAAAAGCGGTAAAACGGTTCCTTGGCGGAACCGAGAACTGCAAAAACCGTGCTTGCAAAAGTAATAAGAACGAAGACTGGTTAAATTTCAGGAACTCACAGCGTGAATATAAGAGGCTAGTTAGGTGTTCAAAATGAGACTCCTTTAGAGCGTACTGTGAGTGAGGAGCTGGAAGACGAAAGAGAGACTTCAAGGCTATGCAGAGTCCTCAAAAGAAACGTGTCGGCCAAGTTGGATTCTCTTAGAAAACCCGACGCTACTTTCACGAGCTCCAGACTGGATTCAGTACAGACTGACATCACACGCTCAAGCTTATGCTGATGACGTGGCTGTACTTGCTGTTGATCGGGATCTTAGAACGGTGTGTAGGAATATACAACGTGCCGTTGATTTGATAGACAGCTGGTACCTCAGACATGGTCTGTCAGTTAATCCAAATAAAACCACAATGGTTTTATTTGCAAAAAGGAGAAAACTGGATGGACTTTGCCTCTCTGAGATGAGGGGTACTACCCTTAAACTCTCCGAAGAAGTGAAATATCTGGGAGTCACTCTAGATAAAAAACTTCTTTGGAACAAACATGTAGAGGTAAAGATTAAACGAGCTCCCACAGCTTATGGGCTATGCAGACCGATCATTGCCTCGACATGGGGACTCAGGTCTCATGTGGTATATGCATTCGTAGTGTGGTGGGTTAAGGTGAGACAAAAAGGTTTTCACCGTAAACTAGTTGCACTGCAAAGAAATGTGTGTCTGCGTATCACTGGTGCCATGAGCACGACATTCGGCGCAGCTCTGAATGCACTACTTAATTTGCAGCCACTAGATGTTTGTATTCAAACCACTGCAATGAGAGCAGCTCATAGACTAATTCGATTAAATTTATGGGGAAACAACGGAGGTGGAGGACAGAGAGCATTGGAAGAGTTACTGGGAGGGCTGAATCCAGTTCTTACAATGCCTTCCGACTCTCGTGTCCCCATACATCTGTTTGGTAGAAGATATGAAGTTACCCCGAAGCATAGAGAGAACTGGGAAGACCCAGAGGAATGCGTGGCGGGATATAGGCAAGTCTTCTACATCGATGGCTCAAAAACAGAAGACGATTCTGGATCCGAAGTCTACCTCTTGAATAAAAACGAGAAGTGGGCTTTTCCTTTGGGACAATATGCAACGATTTTTCAAGCCGAAGTCTATGCGATCCTAAGGGCGGCAAACCGGGTGATTGACGAGCGGTTGAAGGGCAGGCGCATCACAATCTGCAGTGACAGCCAAGCTGCATTGAGGGCATTAAGTAGTCCTTTGATAACCACGAAAATCGTCCAGGAATGCAGAAACCGTTTGAACTCTATCTCTGGATTCAATGGGGTGGGTGGTCACTGTGAAGTAGAGGGAAATGATATCTCGGATGCTTTAGCTTTAGTATTGTGGGCATTCTAACAGGCCATAATTCACTAGCTGGGCATATGTTCAGAATAGGAATTACTCAAGATGGTACGTGTCCCTTCTGTAATGAGGCAGCGGACACCACGAAGCATTTCCTATGTGAATGTCCCGTCTATGGACGCATCAGGCATCAGATTTTTGGTGCTGATATTCTATAATTGCGACGGGTAGCATCACATCCACTAGCGGAAATCCTGCGATACGTTAACGAATTCGGAATATTCTGTTAGACGGGGGTAGCGAGTACAATGGGCCAACACGGTCTGAGGGCTCTGAAGCTATAGCTTCTCTCCCACCATACACACACAGACACACGTGATAAAGATTGAGCAATTTTCGAAAGCGAGAATTAGATTTTTGTTTCTTGTTGTGATAGTCGAGAGTTTTCCTAGAGACTTTCAAAAAGTATCAATTTGTGGTGAATGTGAAAGGCGACGTTTCAAAGATAGCAGCTAACCGCTCCAAAGTCATCAGTAAACCACGACACTAAAAGTTTGCCAAATTTCCATTTGATCCAAATCAATTTTATTTCGATAAAACTGGTAGCACCACCGCCACAGGTGGAAGACGGCGACCACAGCCAATGGTGCTTTCGGATATTCACAGCCCGTGAATTCATGCTAATAGATTTCAGAAACCAAGTGAATAAGAAAACAGTTAGAATCGAAAATGTGGCAAGTGCAGACTATATACCAGCGCGTATATACCACCCGACGATAGAGAGCAGCAAAGGCCAACCACTAGTAACAATATGAGTACTACCCAAATGTGCCTCACTAGGCGTTATACTATCCAACATGGTCGTCCATTGCCTGCTACTTCACATTCGCATTCACATCTGATAATCCATTTGAGACTGTAACGAATAGACCATGAACATACATTCCAAAAAGCAAATGGAATGGTCGTCGTAGTCGTAAGGCCTATTTTGCATAAATTCAATGGAGGCTAACATGCCACGCCGTTTATTAATTATTGAGGTTTCTTGTTAAGCGATTGGACGTTCGATACCAGGTTTTCATGCGGCATGAGGCATGGTCTATTCAATGGCTGCTCTCCGCTGCTATTTTCATTGCATTTTCATTTTCTTCATATTGGAGTTTTTGTTAGAAAATGCTATTTAAACAGTGACTAGCAATAAGTCAATCGCCAGTCGCACACCTTCACTAAAAGCTTAATTTAATATCTCGTTGAGCAAATGACAACGCCTCCCCAATCATAATTGATACTGCAGTCGGTTTTTCGTGACTTGTTTCGCGACGGCTTGGTGTGCCGCTATCGTTCCACCACTTCAACTAGAAGGAAACAAAAGATTCAAGCCAGTAACTTGGTTTATTCTGAAATACATTTTCTAATAACAGTTTTATTAGCATGCGAAATAAGATTTATATCAGTTCACTATATAAAATAATTATTTTTGTGAGTAACAGTATTCACGAGTTAATTGTTTCCGAATGGTTAGGGAATAAGTTAGCTCATATTTCTGGAAAAAATAGTTTAGGAAACACTTTTGATAGAAGCCATTTAAATTATTGGCTCCGTGTTTGGATTTTTCAAGAGAATGGAGGTTGAAATTGGCCCCAGTTAGAATAAGCACCGAATCTTGAAATACTGTATTGGTTTTAGTCGCAAACAATAAGAAACCATTTAGTCAAATAAATCCAGGGCTCTAGAACTTCGTTATACTGTGGGGTTCACAAAAAATTTTTAGTTACTTTTGTCCAGTAATTGAAGCCACTCAGGCGGGTGAGTTTCACTTCCTGGTGAGCCCGAACGAAGCCGTGTTAATTAGCCTGTGCCTCCACACTACCCCACCCCCAGCTGATACCGTGCTTCAGCGACAAATCCGACTCTTGACCCCGCAGGGGTGCAGATCAAATCTCATGCCTCGTACACCCCTTCTATCCAAAAACTGAGCTCCGGAGACAAAAGGCTTTAACCTGGACACGGAAACGTTCTTGGGCCTGCCGCCGACGTCAAGCCTAAAGAAGTGTTCCCCTCTGTTCAGTACTTCAGATAGGTCCTCATATGGTCGCTGCAGGGGAGGGAAACATCCACGCGAACCAAGACGTGTGTGCAAGTATCTAAACCTCTAGGGAGGCGCCAGCACTCGTCTAAGGATGACAAGGTTGCGCGCGTGATTTAAATCTTGCCAGAGCAAACGCAAAATCCCAGTGGTGGAAAGGGGCGACCTGGTATCGTACACGGGATCCAACTAGGTGGAACTGACGGCAAACTCTTCACGATGAGCTATACTTAGGCCAAGTAGAACGAAAGGCATGACTTGTGAACACGAGGAGCCATCGTAGGTCATTATAGCAGCCTTCAGTGTCCTATGCCAGCGTTCCAGCATCCTATTGGGTTTCGGATGGTACGCAGTAGTCCGGTGGCGTTTGAAGCCCAGAAGTTTGTCCAACTCCGAGAACAGGGTAGACTCGAACTGCATTGCCTGGTCAGTAATGACTTTGGCTGAAACCCCAAAGCATGGGATTCATTCACGACAAACGGCCTCGGGACACGATTGTGGGGAAATGTAGGCCAGAGGTATTGCTTCAGGCCGACGCGTGAACCTATCGATGATTGTTAGCCAATACTTGAAGCCATACGAATCTAACAAGGGGCCAATAATGTCGATCTGGATTGTGTGGAAACGCTTTGTAGACCAAGGGAGTGAGCCTACTTCTTTCTGTACCTCCTTGGTGACTTTACACCTCTGGCATGCAATCCACTGTCTGGCCCAGGAGTTAACATCCTTATTCATTGATGGCCGGAAGTATCTACCTGTGACAAGCCGATTCGTTGTCCGAATGCCTGGATCGCAAGATCGTGTATTGTATGGAATATTTCCTTCCGAAAAGCGGCCGCAATATATGGCCTAGCTCCCTTTTCATAGGTCTCGCATACTATTTCGGAGGTTGAGTCAAAAAGGGGAAACTTTTGAAATTTGTATTTGAAATTATCCCTAAGGCTCTGAAGCACTGGGTCATATTTCTGTGCTCCGGCGATTGGTGAAAAATCGACCGTGGCAGGGATTTTAACGCGTAACAGAGCATCTGCAACGACATTATCCTTGCCGGACACATGTTGGATGTCCGAAGTAAATGGGGTTATGCAACTCAGGTGCGGGAGTTGGCGTGGGGACGCTTTGTCGGGAATCTGCATAAACGCGAAGGAAAAAGGCTTGTGGTCCGTGAACAGTGTCAACGGCTTGCCTTCAAGGGAGTATCGGAAGTACTTTATCACCACGTGCACGGGTAATAACTCACGATCATAGGTGCTATAGTTCAGTTGAGCTGTATTCAATTTCTTAGAAAAGAAGCTCAACGGCTGCCAGATCTGGTTCACCTTTTGGTGAAGGGCAGCACTACAGCGATGTCTGATTCATCGACGAATATGGCTAGGGGTGCAATGCATTCGAGATGTTCCAAATGCCCAGACTCAGAAGAAGAAGCCACCTAAACTTCATCTAAGTACACAAAACAAAAGTTAAAAGTCCGAAGGGTGTATATTGCCGTTTTCGGAATATCTTCTGGAGATACAGGGATTTGATGGTACGTCTTGGCTAAGTCCAAGGTCGTGAAAACGCAGCAGTTAGCAGGGTTATATGCAAAGTCGTGGATTGGTGGTATAGTTTAGCGATCTAGAATGGTCTGAGCATTCAGAAGACTGTAATCGCCATGCGGCCTCCATTCGCCGTTGAACTTTGGAATCATGTGTAGTGGAGAAGACCAGCAGCTATTTGGTGGTCTGCAAATACCCTGCTTTAGAAGTGTGTGAAATTCTTTTCTAGCAACGTCAAGTTTCTGGGGTGGCAATCGACGCACCTTTGAGGAAATATGGAAACCAGTAGTGCAGATGTGGTGAGTACTTCATGCTTAGCTGGCGGCGAGAGACTACTTTCGGTAGTTATGTTGCTATGTTTTTGAAGAACCGCACGTATGCGAGGGTCGGCTACCTCTTTAGAAATGATTGAAGCACTGACAGTAGAGCAGGTGGCAAGTTTTCCTGAAGACCTGAGCGAAATTATGAGATCTATAAGAGACTTATTCTGCAGATCCATTAGCAACCCATAGTGGCCTAGAAAGTCTGTGCCTATAATGGAACTACTGACGTCCACTACTACGAAACGTCATAAAAACGTTCGCCGAAGTTCCAGACTTATAGCGTCGAAGAATTTGACGCCACTAGTTTGAGTTGGCGCGGAATCAATTTGTGATTCCCCCGATACCGTGCACTTTCCGTGACACTTCATTGACCACAGGGCGCGCGTGCACCTCGTGAATTTTATCAAAAGTGCTTGCTAACACCTACAGCGAACCGGAGTCCGCACAGGCCAAGATGGCTTGAGTGTTTTCGGGGAGTCGCTGCAACCACAATGACTTCAGAAGCTCACCATCAATCTTGTCCCCGCCCAACTACTTCATCTCACGTAACAGTTGGCTCTGGCTATTTTACCAACTTCATTTGTATCTTTCGTCAGTTCTATAGCTGAGTATACAGAGTCTCTTTATTTTCCAAATTGTACTCGCAAATGTTAAATTTTGCCTATTGACTGTAATTGTTTAAGGTTTTATGTAAAACAAATTTACTGTCTGTTTGCTTTTTTCGTTTTTTTTTTTCGACGTTGGAAGGAAATACTCCTGCCATGCAATTATGTGAGACTTCTACTCATTAAACCCATCACCTTCTCGTTCCACTCTCCCCAGGGAACTACTATAAAGTATTGCGTCGCGGGACTGGATCAGCTTTTAACTGCGGCTCTTTATGGTTCTTTCCCTTTCATGTGTTTGCCGTAGTTTTTCCTGCCTAAGCTGTCGGTGAGAAGCTTGCAGTTATTTTACAACTTGGTTTCAAGCATCCGTTGACTCCAGCATGAACTCTGCAATCTTTTCGGGTGTTAAGTGCCTGTCTACGACCGCTTTCATTGTTCGGACCGCGGTAAACCTGGGGCAATCGAATATGACATGCTCCGCATTTTCAGCCACATTACCACTTTTTGAAATACGCTAGACTGCCTAACTGCATACATTTTGTCGTAAAGTCGACGGCCTTCATTCCCCAAGATGTCTGTGGAGAACATCTCTGCTAGTATATATGCTGCTTCTCCTGATGTTGTCCGATACGCAGTGCATACCCGGAGTGCACTTAGCCGATACGCCATTCCCAATTTTCTGCAGCTTACTTTGTTATCCAGAGCAGTTGCCCAAACTGGAGCCGCGTAGAGTAGCATGGAGCTAACTACCCTAGAAAGTAGAAGACGTCGACTTTGTCTTGTCCCGCCAATATTCGGTAGTATCGTCGAGATCCTTGCAGCAATGGAAGACACTTTAATTGCGGCGCACTTAATGTGTTTTTTGAAGTTGACCCTTCTGTCAATCATTACTCCCAAGTATTTGAGCTATAGTTGGGAGTAAATTGACTTTGATTTTGTTTTATCTTTTTGTTACTCACTCAAATAGTTTGCCAATGGTATTGACCGGACATAACGATTTATATGAGGAGGGGTCACCCAATGGCTTACCTGCCTCAGGAATGAGTATGAGCTTTTCTAGCCTCCATCGCTCGGAGAATTCTCCTTTCCTAATGCATGCCGTGAAAACTTGGGCAAACATACCTGGCGTTATCCTGACGGGGCAATATTGGAGATTCCATTTCATTCCTCCTCATTTGCCCCTACCGGAATTTCATCGGGGTTTACATGGACTATAGGAAGACTCGTAAGTTCATATCTGTTAGGAACGGAGTGTTCTCTATATTCTACCACAAGTAATCGGTGGGGGGCACTTGCCTTTTAGTGATGACATCATCGATCTGTATGTGCCACCCTATAGGTCAAAGTCGGCTTCAGTTCACATCAGCTTGAAATGATCGGATTTGCTCTTCGCGATAGCTATTTGGATTTTCTCCTCGTATTTTTGTGTTCCACGTGTAGCTCCTTAAACTCCTAGCATTCCGTCATTCCTCAATTTCTGAATTCGACCAACAATTGGAATTTTGTCTTCGTAAAGTGCTACACCGCAGCAGCCGCTGCAATTTCCCCACGACTTGTGAAACTTTTTCTTATGCGTTTTCCGATAGCAATGTATTTTCCAGAAATACCTCCTTGAACATTTCTGCGTCAAATTTCTTGGTTACCCAGCCCATCGTTATTCTTTTTAATGGCTTGCTTTGCAAGGTTTGGAAGATGATAGCCCATTGATCGCTGCGACATGCTTGACACGCCACTGGAAGTCTCCGATTAGAGTATCACTGACGAAGGTAAGGTCTACCACCGATTGAAATTCTCCTCTCTGAAATATATTGGCTCCTCCATTCTTCTGTCTATGCGTTGAAGTCGCCGGATACTACTTTGGGATTGTAACAACTTGCATTGAAGGATAGATTCTCCAGCAATGGCGTGACTTCCCCCAATTTTGAAGCTCGGTGCTGTATAACAGCTATAAATATATATCCCACCTATTTTGGCACGTGTGAACTCCTCTGAATGTTTTTTCGCATATTCTATAGCTTGACTTCCGCAGTTCCATCTCGCTGGCTTACAGTTTTTGTTTGCCATTCATGCAGATTCGAATTCGCCTTGGGAAATTAGGTCTTGGACCGATCGACAGTGATTCAGATTGAGTTGAATAAATTTCATTTGACCTTATTTATGAACGCCTTTCTGAACACTGGGCATTTACTGCTTCCTGCAATGTTGGCGCTGTCGCCATTTTTGTTTCCACGCAGAATACGCACGGACATTCCGTTACAGTCCTGATCTCGAGCAACTTGTCGAAAAATGGAATGATCCCTCATGCAACACGGTCTCAGATTGAATCTGAATAAAACTGAATTTTTAACGACTGATCCCCATGAAACAGGCACAATCAGTACCAGCGGCAGTGATCTGCCCAGAACTGAGCGATTTAAATATCTCGGGTCAATGTTATTAGCCACTAGAGAACTCTGTTATGAAATTGTTTCACGCATTAGCGCAACTTGGATGAAGTCGCATTCGACACCTGGTATTCGCTGTGATCGACGTATCAACAAACGTTTCAAATCTCAAATTTGCCGTAATGTCGTTCATGCACTCGCCCTCTATGGTTCTGATTGTTGGCTGACTATATGGGACACTAAACGGCATTTTGTGGTAATAAAAACGAAGATGGTGCATTAGACTAGTGGCGTGACATGTTTTGATCACATCCGAAATGAGGATATCCGCGGTCGACATGGAGTTGCACCATTGTGAGAAAAGCGTCTTCGATGTCTAGTCCCGTACTTCGCGCCAACGAGAATTAACTTGCCAAGATTGGTCTGTACATCGAAGTCGATGATAAGCGACCAGAAGCCTAGCCGAAACAACAGTGGCTTGATACGCTGAATGGGGATTTGAAAGCCTCGTGATTGCATCTAGATCAGGCATTTGATGGAACCAAATGGCGAAACCGATCGCGGCGAGCTGATCCTGCTTATGAACGGGACAAAGGCTGAAGAAAAAATAAGCTTGTATGAGATTTAAGCTATTTTCCTTCTTCATCCTTGTGTTTTGCTCCATATGTTGTCTGTATGCCTGGTTTTTCTTGTCAAGCGCACTAGCCTACATTCTTCTTCAGCTCAGAGCCTAGCTAAAAGGAATAATTTTTCAATAAACTGCGTGCATTTTAAGCTACTTAACGACACTATAATCTCACAACAATGCCTGTCTATGTGCTATGTCAGATATGAAATTGAATATTGCACTAGCAGAGGGAGAGGACTGAAATGAGCATCTGCCTTCATCGCACAAACGTCAAGTCTTAAAATGAAGGTGATTTGCCTTATTTAGTATATATGTGAGGATTATCAAGGGGATCACTTCTTCATTAATTAAAAACTTCGAAGAGCCAAAAGGTGGGCGCAGTTTGGCAAACTTATAATTTCTATCCAGATAATTATTATTTAAGAAACTTTAATTCTTCTTGAGGCTCCTTCACTTCTTCGCTGCTTTGTGGGATATAGGGGATCCACGCAGTCTATTTTTGTAACTTTCTATTTTCAGGGATACTGTGCTTCAGTTTTATTATCATGACACACAATAGAGGAAGTGGGTAAGAGATAAGCTTACAGCAGAGAGACAAATAGAAGACGTACACAAATATCTGTGACGACTGGGATCGGAACCCAGAGCTACCCCACCATCCATGGGACCATCCAGAATCTCCCTCTTCATTCTTCTTAGGAGTTCTAAAACGATCGATATTTCCCCCGTCTGTCAATTCGACTACATCTTTGTTTCAGTATCCTTTTCATGTTACGAAGTAGCAAATAGTTGTTGTATTGACCATGCTTTATTGGTCTCAGAGTTGTATGCATGCAAAGCCTAGAGCGCACTAATATTTAGAATACATTCTTTCTTTCCTCCAATTAAATAACGACAAATTACCCACAACTATCGTGTTCTACGAACCATCAGCTTTAAAACACTATAAGATTGTGTATTATTGTGTCACTAACATGATTTCACGTGGGACCAGACCACCAGAATATAAAATATTATACAGGGAATATTGCAGGAATCCAGTGGAAAATAGTCACAAAGTCCCACGATCGAAACGAAAGCTGCAATATTTGGAAGCTTCATGGTCCACCTAATGATTTCTTTGGGCTCTTGCACTGGTATTCAACCAGTTGGTCAAATTGGTTGGACTTTTGACCATCGCTCAATCACGTAAATCATTACATGGCACCCAAAATAGGACCCAGGATTTAGTTCCAAATAACTAAACCTATAAAAAGTAGCCTGGTCTGGATCGCAACTTCATTTTAAGACAGTGGTTCCTCCACTACGTTCCGGCCTGGGTTCGACATGTACATAAATTCGTTTTCCAAAGTTTGGGTTGGCTGCAACCAAGATAAAACTTCTCATATGTAGCTAGCTACGTCTTGAGGCTAATTGTCAGATGGCGGAGAGTAGCAATGTATCTGAAAATCCTCATTGAAAACTGATTGTACTTGTGTAGATACAGTTAAGCCCATTGTGTTTAACGTAGGTACCTGTGGTGGAGACTTAATCCTAGGGTCCTTCCCAGACATGGATTGATTTTGTGACCACAATCAGAGGCCCGCTGAGATAAGCAACAACGGTACCAGTCTATACCAAGTGCATGGCTTAGCATTCATACTGGTGGATGCAAGAATTACCTAAATCTCTACCGAACTAAGGAGTACGGCACTCGTGTTGAAACGCAACACCACGCCGAGGCCCGAAGGTCTCTTCTCGCTTAAGCACAACCACAACCACCATGAAACTCCCACTAAGGGGGCCCCCACTGGCAACCGCAAACACCCGAGCTGTACTCACATACAACGGGAGTTCACCCGAAGTATGAAAGTGGAGAGCCTTCCCGGTTCCCATGGTACCAGTATACCCCTGGTAAGGTTTCGTGACCAATTTGCTACTTCAGATGAGTCCCTGTGCAGACTCGGGTCTGATCGCCCTAATTAGACCTTTGGAGCATGCGCCCACTGCATCACGGCCGACAAACCAAAGTGAGTACAGCGTCTCCCGGTGCCACCACTATGGAGGTTCTCCTCGGCCACTTGGTTTTGGTTTGGCCGACAGGGTTGCCGCCCCGTCTTCCTCACCGCCACTGTTATTTCAGATCTTCCAAGTACTCCCGTATTGTCAGACTTTGTTAAAATTATCTTCCGAAGTTGACGTCGGTGGGTCCAATTATTAGACCAGGACTGGAATTATCCTTATGAGAATCTCTCTCCACTTCAACTTTTTAGTTGAGTTTCCCCTGAAAATCCGACTTCTCCAAGTAGAGGGGATACCATAGAGTTTCTGAAATAAAACAACTTAACTGGATTTCCATGGAAAATTTTCCATTCAGAATATAAAATTTGACAAGAATTCGGAAAATTTTTTTTGGTTGAGAAATTCATTAGTGGTATGGTTGGTCTCATTGTAGTATCCACATCTATCTTAGAATTGGGCTTAATACGACAGAATTTCCGGTCACATCACTTGAACATTTCAACCAAAGCTCAGCAAGATCTGTAAGAATCTTTTATAAAAACTTACCCTAGAACTACTCTCCACATAAACCCAATAAAAAAAAATAAAATCTTGAAAATCACAATCAATCCAACATTCAACACAAATTCTTCACGTTTTTATGCAAACCAATCGACATTGGTGGCACAGAGCATGTCATGCGGCGCTCTATCCGAAGGCCCTATGCTTCTGCGCCTCTTTTGATTAACAAGAAAAATAAATAAAATCAATTATATAGGCAGTAACAATAAATGGAAATCCATACATGTATCTGAATGATTGGCGGCCACAAGTGATAGATACGAACACACAAATACACGTTCACAGATATATGCTAATGCTTGTAAATTAACACCAGCCAGCAATTTATCTGGCCATAACAATACCAAATTGAGATGTTAAATTTTTCAATAGATGCGATGATATGCTAATGAATATTTAGTGGGAAATTTTAGAAACAATTTGTATATGACTATGGAAAGGTGTCAAATTAGTGTTGAAAAAAATTGATGGGTTTGGTGTTGAATAATGTGGAAATTAAATTAATTGGTGGATTTGATTTGGAGATAGGAAGATAAATGGTTTCAGCTGATTGTCTTTTAATGTGGCGTTTGCTGTGATTTTAGAATAATAGAATAATTTATGGTTTGCTTCGATTTGAATTGCATTCTTGTTAGTATGAAAAGATCCCTTAAGCTGTTAATACTCTTTAGGATAGAAAAAAGTGGTAACTATCAAGATAGAATCCTTTCTAAAGTGGAGCATTACGAAGAATAAATGTTTTTGCTGAATTCGTCTGAATTTTGAAGTTTCCTCTAGGTTCATCCTTTCTTCCACGAACCTAGGACATTGGAAGGATACGTGCGCTGGGTCCTCTGGGACCCTGTCGCAGTTTGGACAATTCAGTGAGGTGTCTAATTTAAACCAGTACAGGTGTTGACGGTATCCTTCATGACCGGTGAGAAACTGGGTGAGATTATAATTGATCTCCCCATATTTTCTCTCCAGCCACTCCCTAATTTAAGGGATCAACCTGTAACTCCAACGACCCTTTTCTGATTAGTCCGATCGTTGTTCCCATCTGCTTATCGATCTCTCACTTTCGGCTTTTTTTTACCTGCGATAAGGGAGAGACGGACCTGGTGTTATAAATGTTCATGATCTCGGTTCCCAGGATCTCAATCGGCATCGTGCCCAAGATGACGTATTCTGCATCATCCAAGATGGTCCTGAAAGCATAACACACCATTGAGGCTGTTCGTCTGTAGACCGTACTCAATTTATGAGCATTGGCTAAAACATGCAGCGCTTTTCCCCAAACTGGACTGCATACAACAAAACAGAACTCACCACCCTGGCTATGAGCAGCCTGCAAGTATGCCGCGATACTCCTACGTGGTGGACACTTTTTCGCACGTATGCTCTATGTGCTGTTGAAAATTGAGTTTTCTGTCTATCATGACCCCCAAGTATTTGATGGCCGGCTTGGAAGTAATGATACGATTCCCCATTCTTATGCACGCGTAATTTCTCTTACGGCACTTTGTGATGAGGACCGCTTCCGTCTTTTCCTCCGCGAGTGTCAGTCCAGCACTATGTAACTAAGCCTTAATAATACTAATTGCTTCGCTTGAGCAACTCAGCAAGCTCGAGGTGCCCTGCGACCACAACCAGTGCTATATCGTCGGCGTAACCCACCACCGTGGCCTCCTCCGCAATCGAAACGTTGATCATACATGATTAAGAGATTAGATATCGTCTGCCATTTGTAGTTTAGCCTAAAATTGATAGACCAGTAGATTCTCCAAACTACAATTTTTATTTTTCGATGTAGACATATATTTCGGGAGGAACTTACCTCGTTCATCAGTACTAAGCTAGCATTGCGCTCGCCCGAGATTATTACCCTGATTTGATTCAGGTACTAATTTACAGCTGAGTCGACTGATGTCCGACGTCAAATCACGATACAAATTCCACTGCCACCAGTGACATTTGGCCCGCTCCCTTCCGTACAACAGCCTTTTGCTCTAACAATTCAGCTGTCCAGACACCCATTTCATTGGGTGCATCTAAATCCATCGTTTATATCTGGCTGGATGCGAATGTAAACTTTCTCGCAATGAGACAAGTTCTAATTTTTGCTTTTGCTACCGCCGATGCGCAATTTGATTTTCAAGATCGGGGTCAGTGAAAACAAAAATCAGCGGAGTTTGAAACGGCTGATCAGGGTAGACTTGTCCAAAAACGGAATGATCGCCTCATGCAACACGGTCTCAGATTGAATCTAAACAAAATTGAATTTTTGATGACCGATCCCCATGAAACAGGCACAATCATTGTCAGCGTCAGTAATCTGCCCAGAACTGAGCGATTTAAATATCTAATGATGTCGTAGCACTTGTTGCTGGACGCACTGTCGAGCAGGCGCAAAGCAGACCTGACATATTGATACGACGGTTAAGCGGATGGATGGCTGACCATGGTCTCAACCATGCACTGGAAAAACTGAAGTAGTCATCCTGGACTATGGCCCAGAAGTATGAGCTGACGCTCTTGGCAGGTAAGTATATCGTAAGCGTCTTGCAAAAGTACAGAGACAGGGAGCTTTGCGGGTGGCGTCTGCGTACCGCACTGTCTCTGAACCGGTCGTGATGGTCATCTCCGATGCCCATCTTGCTATGAAGCGTCAAGTTATATACAAGAGCAAGGGAGGTGGTAGCTCGTGAATGACAACGCACTTTAGCTCAGTGGCCATGAAGTAGGTACAATCATGTCAGTGGCAGTGACCCACCCAGAACTGAACGATTTAAACATCTCGGGTCAACGCTATAAGCCAATGGAGAACTGCGTTATGAAATTGCTTCACGCATTAGCATAACCTGGATGAAGTGGCGTTCCACAACTGTTGTTCTTTGGGATCGACATATCGACGAACGTCTCAAATCAAAAATTTTCCGCAATGTCGTCCGTCCTATCGCTCTCTATGGTTCTGAGTATTGCCCACCTATAAAAGACAGTGAGCGGCGTCTTACGGCAATGGAGACGAAGATGTTGCGTGGGACTAGTGGCGTGACACGTTTTGATCACATCCGAAATGAGAATATCCACGATAGTTATGAAGTTGCTCCGATCGTGAAAAAATTGCGAGAGAGGTGTCATCGCTGGTATGGTTCACTTGCCAAGATTGGTCTGAACATCGAAGTCGATGGTAAACGACCAAAAGGGAGGCCGACACAATGGCGGCTTGATATGCTGGATGGAATTTAAAAGCCTCGAGATTGCATCCAGATCAGCCATTTGATAGAGCCAAGTGGCGAAACCGGACACAACAAGCCGGCCTCGCTTGCGAACGAGACAAAGGCTGAAGAAAGTGAAGATCAGGGTAGAATCTGATCAACTGAACTCAAGGGGCTGATTCGGGGCTTTTGTGAGATTAACTTGGTTTTTTTGGAGTTTTGATTTTGGAAAAAGAATCCCGAGGGAAAATTAGATTTTTTATTTGAAATTTTTCCGTATTGGTTGAGTTAAAATTGCGGGAAATTGATCGTAAACGTTGTATTGATAAATGAAAGCGGGAGAAGAACGCCATTGCTTTACGTTCGGATGGTATATGTGGCAAATTTATCATTTGTGATGTGTTCTCCCGGATTTCGAGGAGTTTAAAATGTGGATCATTTTTCGATAACATCGTCTGAATGTTCGTTATGATTCAGCGAAAACCAGAAACAATTGAGCAAGGTATTGAGGCCTCCAGACCGTAGATCAATTGGTAACTGTGGAGGAAAGCATTCTAATTTTCATTATTTCTTTTGAGTTTAAGAATAAGAATAACTTCCACAATCCCCTAAAATTTTAATGGCGGACAATGCCAAGACAACGACGGGGTCTCTAAGGCCACAACTCATTGCCTATCTGAGGCAGGAGAACGATTGATTGACGATGCGCTGCGTTGTGGATCTTCACTCTCTATCGCGGCACTCGAGCGTAGAACTTCATCGCGCCACGCGGGTGAGCCGTTATTTTCCAGATTTAACTCGCATGTTGATCGTTCGATTGGTGCATCCGAAGTTCCGTGTTTGTTTGTGTTTCATGCTGCGGTGCAGACCCACGCATTGGTTAAGGACATGTGAAGTTTTGTGAAATGACACGCGAAAAATCGAAGTATTCAAAGGTTTCTTGATATTCCCAAGCATGACCGTCATACAGGCAAGCAAGCCCATGTTGATGGAAACTTTTCAATGGAGCTTCGGTATTCGCCGGTGAAACTTCATCAATTTCTTTCTATTTCTTTAGGTTTTGGGATTGCTCTCCCCCTTTGGTCGTCTGCGATCACTCAGGATGGTATTTTAGTCATCGACTCATCGCCTTACCCCATCATAAATTATTTATATTATTATGTTATTTCTTAGCACATACATTACAATTTTGTTTTTCTTCATTTTCAGGAAAACACGTCCCGATGATTAAGTTGGAAGAAATATTTGAAGCAATCAGGTAAGATACGCGTATCCTTAACATGTTTATGTTCGGTAGGGAAAAGAGCTCCTCTAGATCGAGGTCGTCACTTTATTCGATCATTAATTTGATATAAGTGAAGTCCATGACTATGTACATAACATCAAGAAGCAGCAACAATAGGTCAAAAGCTATTGCAACTTTGTTACTAAGTGTAGGATTTCGACTAAACTTTCCAATAAGACGAAATATATCATGACTATGTTATCCCATTATGATTCCAGGGTAAACTTAAGGCATGCTTTATGACAAATCTACAAAATATATTAATGTACTATTATTAACTTTATTTGAGCAGGTATCGATATGTAAGTTATCTTGGGGCTTAGGTAGCTTCATAGAAAGGTGTTCGTTTGAGACGAATGACAGTTAAAGTTGGCAAAACTTCAAAATCGAACTCAACACAATGCTAAAATCGGGTGCAGAAATACTCTGCAATCCGCTAGATCCTTCATCTTTTTTTCTCAGCCGGATATGATCAAGGTGTGTTATTCCACTAGTCCAACGCAACATCTTCTTCTCTATTACCGTATGATGCCGTTCATTGTCTTTTATAGTCAGCCAACATTCAGAACCATAGAGAGCAACACACTACGGTAAATTTTAGATTTGAGGCGTTTGTTGATACGTCGATCGCAAAGAGCACCAGTTGTGGAACGCCACTTCATCCAGGTTACGTTAATGCGCAAAGCAGCCTCATAACGCGGTTCTCCATTGGTTGATAGTATTGACCCGAGATATCTAAATCGCTCAGTTTTAGGAAGCTCACTGCCGCTGGTTCACACTGCGCTTGTTTCACGGGAATCCGTCGTCAAAAACTCAGTTTTATTCAGATTCTCCACTTCGGATTTTATGCGCTCACTGACCGCCTGGATAGTGTCAATACTAGCCCGATCTAATCAGTTTTCGGACATCCGGAAAAAAGGCCCCGACCGCGAAGAGCTGAACAACCAGATCCTACAAACACACCTATCGGAAGCGTTTAATACCTAAATATAATCTGGAGGTGGTAGCAGTGAAAATCTCGCTCCCAAGTGTGCAGTCTAGTGATCTGGTTGGTCTGGAAGGGAAATTTTAAGCTCCGCTATAAGTTTCCATTTTGCCTTTGGAATGTCTGGCAGAGCCTATTTCAGCTTACAAAGACTGTTCCGCTCGAAACGTCTCACCATAGGGTCAAAGCTCTTACTGTACAAGACTATGATCTTGCCAGTCCTCATGTATTCCTCGGAAACTTGGGTTCTTAGCAAGAAAAATTGCGAATTCTTGGCCGCGTTCGAGAGAAGAATCCTCCGAAAAATTTTTGGCCCCCAACATGAGGATGGACGATTCCGTAGCCTACACAATGACGAAATCTATGAGCGATACCATGACCGTCCGGTTGTGGATAAAATCCGGCTCAACAGGTTACGGTGGGCGGGTCACTTAATCCGTATGGATGAGGATGATCCCGCCCGGAAAGTCTATAAGGGCAATATCTATGGTAGAAAAAGAAGACGAGGCAGACCCTGCCTAAGATGGAGCGATGGCGTGGGTCAGGACGCCAGACAGCTTTTAGGGATATCGAATTGGTGGACCTCGGCGCAAAACCGGGATATCTGGAGTTCCTTATTAAGGCAGGCCTAGACCGGCTACCGGTGGTTGCGCCGTTGATGATGATGATGATGATGATGAATGTCTGGCACTAGCCAGAATATCCGTTAGAACAAATAAAAGTCGATCTATTTCCCCCCGTTTGAATTTCGTCTTTTGATTGTGAGAAATACTAGAATAGCTTAACGTATTGAGGTTTCCAGGCATTTGTTTGGTATGGATTTTGTGGTCGGAAAGGAAAAGTTTCTACGTAACTCCCAACAAAAGAAGGGAGGTAATATTCATAAATTTTATCATCGAATTTGTGCAGATTGTATAATGAAATCGTCGACATCAGTGTGATCCACCTGATATTGGAGATTCTTTCCTTTACCCTTCTTCCGGACTCAGTGAAGAAAGACATCAGACCGGAGTGGTGTTCTCGGGTTTTCCCACATTCGATCGCGTCATCTGAGGTATCGAAAAGTTGAACTTCTTACAGTCGAAGCGCTTATTTTTTTGCTGATTTCTCCTTATTGCTATTAGCTAATTATACGGACTTGAGGCCCATTAGAATGCAAACTTTTGAAGCACCGTTTTGCAAGACATGTGAATTTGAATTAAGAAGTGGTAGTGAATTGTAGCGCGAAGGACGAGATCCACTTTTTGGACCGGTTCATTTATGATGAAAGAAAAAGTCTATTTCAGCTTACAAAAACTGTTTCGCTCGAAACGTCTCTCCATAGGGTCAAACCTTTTACTATTCAATCTTCAATCCTGTCAGTCCTTATGTATTCCTCGGAGATCTGTGTCCTTAGCAAAAAAGTTGCAAATTCTTGGTCGCCTTCGAGAGAAAAATTATTGACCCCCTACATGATGATGGACAATGCCGTACCCTACATAACGACGAATTCTATGAGCGATACCATGACCGCCTGGTTGTGGATAAAATCCGTCTCATCAGGTCACTTAATCCGTATGGGTGAGGATGATTCAGACCGGAAACTCTCTAGGGCAATATCTGTGGTAGAAAAAGAAGACGGGACAAACCCTCCCTGAGATAGAGCGTTGGCATTAGTCAAGACGACAGACAGGATTTCGGCCCAAAACCAGGGTGTCTGGAGTTCCTTATTTTGGCAGGCATAGACCGGATACCGGTTGTTGCGCCGTTTATGATGATGATGATAAGTAGAAGCAGCCAAAATGACCATCTGCATTTGTATGCTTTCATGTAACATTCTTTTGCAGAATATCAATTATCTTTTTTCTTTGGTTTATTTCTACTAACTGATTTGGCTAGTGTGCCCCACGGAGGCCTTCATGCACCCCCAGCAAAAAATAAGAAAGATAGAAGAATAAAAATAATTTTCGCCCTTCTTTAGCTATGTTCATGCCAACTTCTGATATAATCCAATTAAAGGCCATTCGAGAAGCATCTGGCAGATTGGAACTGTAATTGACGTCAAACTTCTACATTACACTCCCCGGAAGGAAGAATCTTCGCAGAACCGGTTTCCCTCCCAGCAACCATTTTAATGATTAGAAATTTAATTTAACCTCAGCTTAGAATGAGAGAGGACTCATTTTTAAGGTTTTGTGTAAAACAAAACCTTATTAAAATCGATTCAATGTTTGTCTGTCTGTCTGTCTAACTGTCTGTCTGTCTGTCACACGCATTTTTCTCCAAAACGGCTAAACTGATTCGAACGGAGTTTGGTGGACAGATGGGAACCATGAAATCCCACGCATACAGTGAGTGGCACAAATTTAGGTGGAGTTTAAAGGGGGCTCCCCATACATGCAAAGGGGGGATTCAAAAATTTTTTTCACCGGATATAGTTGTGTAGGATATCAAATGAAAGGTCTCGGTTTGTACTTTCCGAAACTGACATTAGTTTTGGCATAAATTGCAAAGTGCGTGAGTGAGGAGTCAAAATGTACGCATTTGAAGTGAGACAGGACTCATTTTCGGAAACTACCCAACCCAAAAATCCGAAAAAAATCAGGGTGGTGCGCCTAGATGAAATCTAGGCTTCAAAATATGTCCCATTCCGATATCTGCTCAAATAAACTTACTAATAGTATATTACTACTTTTTAGAAATTTACTGAAAAACCCCCCTTAGATTCATCCTAGGTCTTCCAAATTTTGTACCAGCATAGGGGACAATATTTCGTATATATGTGCGAAATTTCATGGAAATCAGGCAATTAATGCCAAAGTTATAGCAGTTCAAACTTAGCAATTTCGCCGAGTTTACTGCTTCCAAAGCCATGCGAATCAGATGCTGACGTCATAATTAGCCGGAATAATTGACATTCGCGTGGAATATTAAAGTCACATTTATGAAGAATCTATTTATCTGCAGCCCTTTTTAAGGTTTTGTGTAAAACACTTATGTGAAATCTAATCTTCGAGAGATGTCCCATTCTGGTATCTGCTCAAAAAATTTACTAATAGTATATTATCAACTTTTAGAAATTGATTAAAAAACTCCCCTTAAGTCCATCCTAAGTGTACTAAATTTTGCACCGACAGCCTCGTGCATACACATGCCAAGTTTCATGAAAATCCAACTATTAGTGGGAAAGTTATAGCAGTTCAAACTTATCAATTTCGTGCTAATTAACAGCATTCTAAACCATACAAATAAGATGCTGACGTCATAATTAACGAGAATAATTGAAATTCGAGTGAAATACTAAAATTCCATTCAAGAAGAATCTAATTCTCCTTAGCCCTTTTTTATATTTGATTTTGGTTAAATTGTTTTCATTCGCTAATAATATTAAACTGAGAGCGTGGAGCGTATGAGGTTGACCATTATCAACACAGGGCTTTCCATCAAATGATTTATTTAAATCGCTTTCTAGAAAATAGTGGGCAATGGAATTTTTAGCTATATTCCACGGAGCTGTCGTGCACTCGTCGCTCCTCACATCTTTTTCTTTTTCTTCAGCCTTCAGTTCACAAGCGGGGTCGGCTCGTGATAATCGGTTTCATCATTTTGTTTTATGACATGCCTCACAAGGATGTAATCGCGAGACCTTCAAATCCCCATCCAGTGTATCATGCGACCATTGTTTTGGCCGGCTCTTTGGTTGCGTACCATTGCTTTCGATGTTCTAATCAATACTGGTTGCTGAATTCGAAAACGCCTCTCTTGCAGTTTTTCCACGATCGATGCAAACCCATATCGTTCGCGGATATTCTCATTTCAGACGTAATCGAAACGTGTCACGCCACCAGTGCAATGCAACATCTTCGTCCCCATTACCGGAAGACGCCGTTCATTGTCCTTTATAGTCGACCAACACTCAGAACTATAGAGAGTGGCAGACGGACGACATTGCAGTAAATTTTAAATTTGGGACGTGCCCTGATACGTCGATCACAAAGAACACCAGTTGGGGAATGCCACTTCATCCAGGTTGCATTAATGCGTGAAACAATTTCATTACGCAGTTCCTCCATTATATCACTTCCAATCCCTAAATGTTCATCTAATGCAACTAAGACTGACGACTGAGAATATTCTTCATCATTAGCATAAATAATTATCAAATTTAATACGAACAAAAACTAATTATAATCAATCAGATTTTTTTTTGCCCCAGGTACGGAGAAGCAAGAAAAGCGGATATCTTAAGGGTAAAAGAAACCACATAAAATGAACTCCGAGTCCATTATATATTATATGTACAAATATCAGTGCAACCTTACATCCGGTGCAGATATCGGCTCGTTTTCTAAAACTAGAGTTAAAAACTGGCTTTAACGGATAAGCGCTTACTTTCAATGTTTCTGCATGGATCAATGGCGGCGGCAACGAGTGAAATGAATCGGTTTTTCTTCAAGTGAAATGATCAAGTTGAACTACGAAGATAATAGTGCTTTGATTCTATTTCAATTACCACCATGGTAAATCTGTTGCCTCAAAGTGCAACCTGTTGTAGTTAAGGAGGGTTACCAATGTCTCTGTTCACTGTTTGTTTGTATAAAGTGGATGCTGATTGAACTTTGTAACCTCTAGTGGTTCTTCATTTCTGGGAAGGAATACCCCCGAAACATGTGGTTGACTTCCGAGGTGTGTCTTCTGGATTAAAGAGACGGGGCTGTCCCCGAAAGTACTGGCAATATTTGAAAAGATAGTTTTAAAAAATTTCAGATACATTTACATTTCCTGCTTTCCATCCGTTTAGTTGCGATTAGAAGCTCTTCTTTCTCTTAAATTCGATACCGACAACTTACTACGTTCACCAAACCGTCAACACGTTACAGTTAGTGCACAATTTCTTTCCACCTCGCTTGACCGAAGACGAAGACAACATAGCGATCGTTATCATCTTCAACATTTTATAGAGAGCCTTTCTTATCTGATGCTCTAACGAAATTGATTTGTGGGCTACACATTCAAGCCTACTTTACCTTACCTTCCTTGGTTTTACAGTAATATATGCAATGGCAGAAAAACTAATTTATAATAAAATAGCAACAACTATGAGGAGGTTCTATTGATTTGTTGATCGCAGGCATCACTGAGCTTCGATGCTTTTCGGATAAAGTATTCAAATTTAATCTATAATCAAGTTTTTAGCCATTAACGGTGAACATTTCACTGAGTGATCTGCAAGAATATATACATTGGATACTTTCAAATACAAATAGAAAGGGACCGAAAAAAGTGGGGTTTTGATTTATGCATAAAGGCGTTTTTGGAAGTTGTTCATGCCAACCCCTTCGATAGATAGGTATCATGTGTTTGTTCAAGATTTTGACGTCTTCATCTTCCATGTTTTTCTAGTAATTGCAGCCAGAAATGAGTTCAAAGAATTCAATGCAAATTCTGTAAAATAGATTGACATTTTTAGCACCTGGATGAAGTGGCGTTCCAAAACTGGTGTTCTTTTTTTTTGAGGATGCTGGGAGTCCTGAGTCCGCATCCACTTGATGACGGACCGAACCACTTGGGAAGCAACTTACTTCTTTTTTTGTGGACCACGCACTCCTCTTTTTAGGTTTAACACCCAAGTTTATCAAAAAAAACCACTGACGGTTTCATCCAGGGCAGAGACTGCGAGGAAGAAGTTCCTGCCTTCTAGAAACGATGCTGACTTAGTTTTTTTTTCAAATCTCTACATTCATCGGTCAAATCCTTAATACGTAAATCCAGAAACGAATATTTGACCAGTGTGGAAGACCTACTCAAGCGCAGAAACCTGAAACCTTTCTGGTCCCACATTCGCAATTCCTGCTGCCTTGTCCAGTTATCCCCTCTGTCCATTGAATTCTCTGGCTCCTCAGCTAACTCCCCCCAACTATCTTGTGATTTACTCTGCCGCTACTTTTCGTCAATCTATGTCCCGCCCCCCTTCCTCCGAATCCCTCCCGATAGTGGACGTAGCCTGCCCCGCATCGGCTACCATTCCCCTTCTTACCCTTATCCTTTTCGAGTACCTCTTTGGCAAACTTGATGCCAATGTCGGACCTGGCTACGATGGTCTTCCAAACCTCTTTTTGCTCAAAACTAGTAAGTTCATCTCCCTTCTCCTATCTCTTATTTTCAACAAAAGCCTCAAAGAGAATCATTTTCCCGGCCTGTGGAAAGAGGCTCTCATCATCCCCATACACAAAAGTGGCGATCGTATGCTTGCCGAGAATTACCGTCCCATTTCCCTCCCCTTCTCCTGTTCCAAAATCCTGGAAAGATATGTCAGCGACTGGTTGTCCGCCCACTTTCGCCAGCACATAGTGAAAGAGCAGCATGGCTACGTTAAACGTAGGTCCACTACCTCCAACCTGCTTGACTTTACCAACTTTGTCGCCAAATATCTAAATTCACAGCAAGAAGTGCATACCATTTACACTGACTTCGCTAAAGCCTTCGACACTGTAAATCACAAAATACTTCTATCCAAACCTTCAGCCACTTGTTTTATGGCTTGCCTCTTGCCTTTCCAACCGATCCTGCCGCATCTCTTTTGACGGCTGTACTTCCCGCTCCTTCTCCCCCTCCTCTGGTGTCCCATAGGGATCTATTCTGGGTCCCTTGTTATTTTCGTTTTTACTAACGACCTTCCTCCCCTCCTTACTTGTCCCTGTTTGCTCTATGTAGACGACGTTAAGCTGTTTTCCGCTATATCGTCGTCTATGGACTGTGCGTCCCTTCAATCTTACCCGGACACTCTGGTTCGTTGGTGCTCGACTAATGGTTTATCCTCACCCACTTCTTTCTCCTACTCTCTTAACGAGCATTCCTAATCCTGCTTAAATTCCACTCAAGACTTCCGAGTCACTTTCGACAATAAGCACCGCTTTGACACTCATTGCCTTGATGTCATCAATCGAGCAGCAAAATTTTCAGGCTTTATACTTTGCTCCTCCTCTGATTTTCACTCCATCCAACCCTCCTTCTTCAATTCCCTCGTGAGGAATACCCTCGAGTATTCCTCCGTGATCTGGTCACCCTCCCGTAACTGTGATTGTCTTGCCCTTGAAAATATGCAACGTAAATTCACGCGTTCCCTCTTCTTTAAGAAAAGCTTCCCTCGTGTGGACTACCCCTCTCGCCTCCGCTTTCTGAACCTTGCCTTCCTACAACAGCGTAGATCCTATCTGGGTCTTTTTGCATTTTTTAAACTTTCTTCGGGTCTGATGGACTGCTCTGCCGCTGATGACATCACCTGCCGTCCTGCGTCTTATAACACACGTAGCGCAGATATTGTCAACGTGCGTTCCGCAGAGCTCGAAGTCTACTTTCATTCCCCGATTCTTCCAGTTTGGTCCTTTGAACTTCTCTACTTTAAGTAGTTTTAAACGTAGGATAAGCTTTTGCCTTCTCCTCCTCCTGAGGACAATAATTAATTGGAGTTTTCTCTGTTTGTTGTCCGTTAAATTAAATAAATAAGTAAATAAAATTTATCGCAATATCGCCCGTACTGTAGCTCTCTATGGTTCTGAGTGGTGGCCGACTGTAAAAACAATGATCGGCGTCTTGCGGTAATGGAGAGATATTGCGTCGGACTAGCGGCGTGACACGTTTTGATCACATCCGAAAAGATGATATCCGCGATCGATATGGGGTTGCACCGATCGTGGAAAAACTGCGAAAGAGCCGTTTTCGATCGCATGGTCACATAATTGGCGCTAACGAGAATTTATTTTACAAGATTGGTCTGAACATCGAAGTTGATGATAAGTGCCCAAAAAGCAGGCCGAAACAACGGTAGCTTGATACGCTTGATGGGGATTTAAAGCCCTCGCGATTACATCCTAATCAGGCATTTGATAAAATAAAATGGCGAAACCGATCACGACGAGCCGACCCTGCTTGTGAACAGGATAATGGCTGAAAAGAAGAAGAAGAAGATTGACATTTTTAGGAAAATGTTAATGGATCGAAAGTACCTAATTTATTCCTAAAATTCAATTTTAAGAGCAAATTAAAACGATTATCAAATTTATCGTGAAAGCAGTTACGAAAGAATTATTCACGCAATAGATTATTGCCATATTTCATTACCTTACATCTGCCCTCTTTTAAACGATCACTCAGGTACAAAATTTCACAATCATGGGAGTTTTTTTGGGGAAAAAAACCCCAGACATCTTTTTGATCAAGATAAATATCAAATAATTATCAAAACCATTGACGTCATAATACCCATAATCCTCAATTAAAAAATTAATCGTATCTCATTTTCTTAATACGCCCATTATTCAAACATTCTTTTTTCGCATATACCAAACATTTGCCAAAAATTGTTGATCTTACCTCTGACCTCGAATCAGAGAACCGTACTGTGAAGTACATATGTCTGCATATTTGTAATTTGCATTGAAATTTGATTTCACTTTCATTTTCCCAGTTCCGGTTTTTGTTGTAATGAAAAAAATGAAATGCAATGATTTGGGCGATACGAAAAAACCAACGAAAAATGATTTGAAATATGAGTTTCAATAAAAATAATAACATAGGAGCGTTTAACGGAAAAATTGGCATGTGCATCTGAACGGTAAAAGATTCGCGATTACCCTAATGCATTTAAACTGATGGAGCTTGGTGAATTTTTTGTTCCATTAAACAATCTTAAAGTTCACAAGTAATATGGATTTGTTTTGTCTGGCTTTTATATAATTTTGAAAAATTTTACAATTCATCTTGTCTATTCATATTTCATGGATGCAACAATTAAAGCCAAGGTTGGCTCTTCCAAATTAGGTAGTTTTCGATTACCTTGGTGCAACCAACATATCCTAAACTCAGACAACAATAGAATTCTTTTCCTGAGTAGAATTCTTCGAATTGGTTTCTACCAAGAAAGATACTTAGATTCAACAATTAAGTAGACAAAAATCTTAATGTGCTCCCTATGTTCATTCAACAATATCAAGATCATACTATATCAAAGTTGCAAATTTATAGTCCTTTCCAATATTAGAAAGAGATTGTAAGTAGACTTTAAGACCAGGTCAAAATCAGAGTTACCTTTAATCCTACTATACTGATAATCACATACATAGGGTCCTCCTTTTTCAATCGAATTTTTCAAAGCACAGGAAGTCTTATTCTAGAGTTAAAAAGAGATATTAAAGCTTAAAGGATCAAACATTAATTAAGAGAAGTAGTATCTGAGCATCTGTACAACAACTCCACTCGTCGGTAAAAATTGCGTTGTGATTTTCATTATATGGCATAGCCAGTAACGCAGCGGTCGCCTTTTATTACCGGATGAACTCTCCGCTGTCATTTCCGCTTCCTGATCAACACGTCTACCTGTACGTCATTGTCGAAAGTTACAAGCTTGCAGGCTATTACCACAGAAATGCGCCCTCTAAATTCTCCACCCGAACTACTAACGAAAAAGTGAATCGGAAAGGTTTTTAGAATCTTAAGTCATAGTCACCATCGCTCGCAGTTACCTGAAATGCGCTTCATCTACCCCCATGATGTCCCGAGATGCTCGCACTCCTCCTCCACTATTCTGCGCCAAGTGCTCTTGGCACATGTGCTACTCCCATATAGCAACACAGAAAGAACACTTGCACAGAACAATCTTAACTTGATCTTAGTTTTGAGATAATTGTATTTCCGAATTTTAGCTAGGGCAGCGAAAGCGGATCTAGCGCTGTTAAGGCATCGGGCAACATCCAATTCAGTTCCGCACGCACAGAAACCACCCTCTTAGGTACAAAAATTTATGGATGCCTTCGATACTCTGTCCATTAAAAGGGTCATCCCGTGCGAAGGCTGTTTTTTTGGCTTTTTTAGAAATTTTTTGTAATGAACTGGATGAAGATACAAACACCAATTTTTCACCATAGATTATTTCCGAGTTATCACAATCTCGGCAGATGCCGGATTTTACCTAATACTAGCACTAAGTGCCAAGCATTTAGGCTCGGACGATCCTACCTACTTAAAAACTAAAGGGGCACTGGTGGTGGTGGCCGGTGGTAAGTCAGTGGGAGAATCCGTCGAGTACTCCCCGCAACATCGAGCACGTATGCAGAATGGTGTACTTCTGCATGGTTTGAACCAGACTGTGCGAAAGTCCCAGGACATCAAGGGAAGCCGTGAGGGATTTAGATACAATACCTGTAGCTGACAATATTATGGGAACTACAACCACCCGCTCGAGACGCCAAATTTCTTTGATTTCCCGAGCCAATGGCTCATAGTTCACCTTCTTCTCCACGTATTTCCGTTCAATGTTGCTATTATGGGGGATAGCAACATCAATAATATACGCGGAGCGACCTGTCTTGTTAACTAACAGTACGTCAGGCTTGTTGTGTGCGGTATGGCGATCAGTCAGAACTTGCCGGTCCCAATACATGCTGTAAGCAGAACTATCAAGTACTGCTTGCGGCTCGTATCGGTAAACCGGACATGTCCCCGTGATCAGCCCATGCTTGTATGCAAGGCTTTGATGGATAACCTTACATACAGCATTATGCCTGGTGATGTACTGCACCGGTGCCATAACAGTACAGCCAGAAATGAGATGGTCCAACATCTCTAACGCCGAACCACACATTCTGCACTGGTCGTTCTCCACCCGTTCTTTCATGATGAGCTTTTTATAAGCTCGGGTGGCGACCACGCCATCCTGAATGGCACACATGAACCCCTCCGTCTCAGCAAAGAGCTCCCCAGCACACAGCCATCTGTTCGACAGATGCAAATCGACAAATGGCTGCCAAAGACAATTCACGTGTTTACCGTGCATTGCCTTCGACTTCCATTCCTCGATCCGCTCTTGGTCCGACTTCACCCCACTCAGAGGATTGAAAGATCGATCCTTCAAGTTAAGTGGAGTCAGTCCACAGTCTGCCTTACAGACAGCCGCATGCAAGGGACTCGCCTGCTCTTTGCTGTAAAAATAAGCGCGCAGCGAGTCGATTTGGCGATGATGTTGTGCCGCCACATCAACCACGCCCCTACCTCCGATGTCACGAGGCAGGTTCATCCGCTCCACGGCAGACTTTGGGTGATGCATTCGGAATTTGGACATAGTTGCCCGTATCCGCCGCTGGACGTTTTCCAGGTCGGTCTTCGTCCACGGCAATATTCCGAATGCATAAGCCAGTGAAGGGATAGCGAATACATTCAACGCGCTTATTTTATTCTTCCCCGAGAGATGCGATTTCAGCACCAGCTTTACACGTCGCAGGAATCCGGACAGCAGAGCTTCTTTCAGATCACCAACTCGAGCATGGGTTCCTTCCAGAATTCCTAGGTACTTGTAGAAGTCTGTCTCGGTCATAGCTTCGATGTGGAGGTCACCAATGCTATGTCCGGCATGCGGCTCGTGATGACCTTTGCGGAGGGCTTGGATTCGACATTTGTCTAATCCAAACTCCATCCGAATATCACGGCTGAACATGTCTATTATTCTCAACAGACTTCTAAGATGGTTGTCAGTACCAGCATACAGCTTGATGTCATCTAGGTACATCAAGTGTGTCAGTTCGCACTTAGCACGTAGGCCATATTTTATTGCAAAACCATGCCCTCTAGCATCATTCAGTAGCCATGAAAGGGGGTTCAGTGCCATACAAAACCAAAGAGGACTCAATGAATCGCCCTGGAAGATGCCCCTCCGTATACGGATGGGCTCTGAGGTATTAGCACCCTCAGATGTACGGACTGATAAGGTGTATGCCACCCTTCCATGACTGTCGCCAAAAACTTTATTAGTTTCGGATCAATGCGATACAGATGTAGGATGTTGATTAGCCAGGTATGCGGAACGCTATCAAAAGCCTTGGCATAATCGATATAGCAACTGAAGAGGTTTCTTTGGCCTCTAGTTGCTTGTCCTACAACTACCGAGTCGATAATGAGTTGCTCTTTGCAACCCCTTGACCAAACTCGGCAGCCCTTCTGCTCCTCGGACAGAATGTTGTTGGTCTCGAGGTGCGCATTGATCCTTCCACTAATAATGGACGTGATGAATTTGTAGAGGGTTGGTAAGCAAGTGATCGGTCTTGTGTCTGCGGGCAGCAGCATGCTCAGCATACTGGGCAGGTAACCCCCAAAGTCCACCCCGATACTCTTTCGCTTCCGTCACCGAGAACTGTATTGTCTGGGCGCTCTGTTGGGATTCGTTGAGAGATCTGAAAAAGCTCCGCTGGTTCCTCGCGTATGTTGCATTCTGGACACGTCTGGAATAACTTTCGCCATACCGCCGTAACCGACTGCATATGACAGAAAGTTTCTGTTTTAGTGTGTCCAGAATTTCAACAACGGGTGTCTCACAGGGGATGGCATAGTTCCGGTAAACCCTCTGCACTTTGTTTCTCACCCGTCGGCTGGCATTGCCAGTGCTGATCTGAATCAGTCTAGCAATGTCCTGCCTTAGTGAGTCCCGCCGACGTTCCAGACGAATTTTCCATGGTGGATCTCTTTTGTCACTCAAACCAATAACGCGAAAGCGAATCTTCTGACCGTGCAATCTAATAGCCGCAACTGCACCACAATACACAAGTGATTGTAGTTGCAGCAGCGACATATCAGCACACAGTCGAGATGCAATCTCATCATTGATTTGAGATAGAATTCCCGGAGTTGCTGGAGATGCATAGAGCCTGGGAATGCCTGGTCTATGCAAAGGATCCATATCCAAGAATTCCATACACGCTCTTTGGAATTCGTCCCGAACCTCAGCGGAAACCTCAGCTGGACGGTGGAGAAGAGTGCTTCGGCGAGTACTGAACCTGTTGCCTGCAGTGAGACGTGATGTTGTTGATGCCGCCGCCTCTGCCCCCATCGACTCTCGGTCACCAGTTTCCCCGATGACTTCAAGTCGAACACGTTCCCTGATGGTGGCCGGGATTGTGTCGCTGCGATTAATAAAGCGGTACTGGTCTGCGACTCGCTGCATAATCACGTGCGCGAATTGCGGGAAACGCTCGACGAATCTCTGGTGCAACAAGGGGTGGTAAGATGTTGTACCCGCCCCCGCCGTTATTTCGTAGTAGGAGCGGATGATGAAGAGGTTCATTTCTTCAGTCCATTTCATCCGCTTCCTACGCGAACCTGCAGAAGTGGTCGCCACAGGCTGTGGCGAAACAGCTGCAGCAGGCGGAGCTGTGCTCCTGGTCGTCGTGGCGCCTAGACGTCGAACCGCCCCACGACTAGCGGTTTCGACGCCGTGCTGTCCATTACGAGAGCCCGACTCAGTCACCAAGTCAGACGACTCCCGCCGGTTATCCGTACCGGACCTTAAATTTCTCCTTCTTCTCATTTTTGGTGGTGCATTTTATCCCTAGCTGCCAGGTGTGTAGATAGCTTCCTTAGTGAGTAATCTGCAAGACTGCAAAGTTCCTGCACTTTCCTCACCTACCCCCTGAGACGCTGCGGTGGCGTACAGCCATTCAGACTGAAGCTATCCATCCCTCCTCCTTTCACAACCGGGCTTGGGACCGGCTTCGGCGGAGTTATTATAATAGATTTATTATTATCTTAAGCGTGTATAGTAATTTTTCCAGCCTAATCTCATAGTTCTTAATTGAAGTACAGAGCAATTTATACACCCATCTCCAAAAAAGATGTTTTTCTGCGGCCACGCTAGATGGCGCTGCGATCATCTTAAAGAAAAAAAGTAAACGGAATTTTAACGTACTGACTTAACTACAGTCCGCAAACTAGGATTATTAAAAAATATTAAAAACTAAATTTTTGGTGCCTTGTTAAACTTTTTTTTTTAATTTTAGTGTTTTTTTATGCCTTCTTCAATGAATAAAAAAAAACTACTGAATGAATCGCATTTATCCTAGTTTGCGGACCGTAGAAATATATTCTGAATAAGTCGTAAAAATTAATGCAGATAGGGATAGTGCGATGAACCGTCAGACAGAGAACCTTGGTTTTGTTGGTGTTTATCTTCAGTCCGACCCTACTTGCCTCTCTTCCCCAATCCAGAGCCATTTGGCCAAGGTCCATGACTCGGTGATGTCATGACCCGCAAATGTCATCAGCGTAGTCGAAGTGATTGAGGAAAGATGTCGTCGTCCGTTGAATTTCTCCATGTCCTCCGGAGAAGGTAGCATGAAGAACATGACCGACAAAAAGAAGAAACAATATCGGTGACAGTATATAACCCTGGCTAACTCCGCTTTGGACCTCAAAATTCTTCGAGATTTTGCCTCGGTGTAACACGTGGCATTTTGTGCCATCATATGTCGCTTTGATGGTAACTATTAGTTTCTCCGGAATGCCCCTCTTACGTAGAGCACTCCAGATACACTCCCTGGTCACACTATCGAAAGTTTTTTCGAAGTCAATGAAAAAAGATGATGCAAAGATCTAAACTCCGTGCACTGTTCCAAAATGATCCGTATTGTGTGGAAACCAGCAAGCTTTGGAGATGTTCTTTGATGCGTTCCATGATTATTCTAGGTATTATCTTTGTGACGGCAGGGAGCACGCATATACCTCTCCAATTGTCACACTCAAAACCGGTGCCCTTTTTTGGAATCCTAGCGATCATCCCAATCGATATTGAACTTAAAGGATTGCAGCTCCCCAACTCCGCGAGAAACGGCAGACGCAACACGTAGGCGCACCTACGCGACCATCAGATGGTCACCCCTTTCGAGACCGATGTCAGAGCCTCTCTTGCTATACCCATCCAGAAGCCAACTCCTAAATCTACTGCTGATCGCGATCTACTGCAATGCTGGTCGATCGAATTGCTTGTACGACGTTGGTCAGTTGACACCCAACTGACCTCATGGCAAGCTCTGTGCTCGAATAGTATGCCGCCAATGACGAGGCAGTGAAAGTTGCAATCCAGGAACCTCCCACCATTGCTGTTACGGTGGCCAAAACCGTGCTTCTTCATCACATGTCCGAGCAAGGTGTTGCCAGATTCCACCTTGGCATACATTACCCCAGAGGGAAAGTGGTACTCTGCAGAGACCCTTCATCTTACTTCGCATAGTCCTAAAATGTCTAGTTTATATCGCTAGAATTCTCCCTCAAGTTGGAGGAAGTGAGCATTCTGAGGGCCCTCGTTACCGTTGTCGAGGAGCGAATCCAATCATAATAGTCCATTTTGGATTGCCAAAGGTGGTTGTTGCCTTAAGATCAGTCCTTATCTATCTATCCCCTTTAGTCGCCTCTAACCACAAGCAGGGAAAGCGTTGAGTGTATTCTTAAGCCCCAACTCAGTCTGAAAGTCTTTCTAGCCGTTTCAATCGAAAAATAGTTAGACCGTTCAGTCGGAAGTTGCATCCATATATGTGAGTTTTCCAAGTTTGGCAGTTAATATCACCTAAACCCCCGTTTTATTTCTGTGGAAGTTTGTTGTCATGCCAGCAAGGTCTATTCACTTTGTTCATTATCATGCCTGAGTCGAGAACTACTTATGGCCACCGCCCCAGAATTGTGACTTTATACGTTCCTTTGGAAGTGAAGTTCAAGTACACAGATTGTCTGTAGTGCCAATTTCTGCTGATTTCCCTAGCCCATCCCCTCTAAAAACGATTGTTCACTTGGCGACTGCATCCTTTGATTGAGTTACACTTTGATTACGTGATTGTCTTGGTCCATCTTATGCTTTTTTGCAGAGCATTTTAGGTTTATTTTGCACCAACTTAAGTCTTCAGCTTAGAGTAGTCAGTTTTTAAAGGTCCTCTCATTCTAATAGGGATTTCTGGGTGGCTTCCTCTATTCCGGCAAAGAGTTTGACGAACCTGGCAAAGATTGCGGTTGGGGCGATCAAGGCTAGTTTGACATCACCCGCGATTTTCGATGTAAGCAGCTGGGAAAATAGACCAGGAAATGATATAGTTTGATATCTTACAGGAGAGCTTCCCTGCCAGATGATGTTACTATGATATTAAGGATTTCTCACCTGGATGCATTAATGAAAACGGATTGCCTACCTAAGTAGGGGATCTGCAGCTCTTTTCCTACTAAATAGAATTAAGACAAATATTAATCGGTTTAAGTCTAATTACTAGATTGCTCTTGTGGATGTCCAACTAGGAACTTTGTCTTCTTTAAAGGCAAAAAGAATAAGTCACAAAATGACCTTTTGGAGTCAATTTAACCGTTATATTACCATCAGCACATAGATCATTTACTGAAATAGTGGTTTTGGGCTCCAACTCTTTAGTTGCCGGCGAGCTTGGCCATAGCATTCTGCAGTATACATCTACTGACTTGTCTTCACAGTCTGGAGATGTTTCCTGTGGTAGCTAAATGAATAGCAAGACCCTTCTAACGGCTTCGAAAGCACCGGCTGCAAATGAAAACTTAAACATTGCCGGTAAACTCTTCCTGATGTCGTATAAATTGAAAAGTTACAGTTGTCAGAGGGCCATTGCCACTTAAGTTTATCCTTACCCCCTCTCTTCTCAGCAGGGATTTACTTGAAGGCGGTTTCCTTGGAGGTTGTTTGTTCCAAGCTGTTGATATATCCAGGTACGATTGTTGGTCGGGGAAAATTTGTAGGTAAGAGTGCGACCTCATTAAGTAGCGCCCAATGGGGCACTAACCACTATAGGAACTTAATTCCGTTGTCCTTGGTTGAAGACTAAACCCCCCCATCTTGAATATGTGAGAAATTTGAGGTCAAGGTTTGCTTTTTGTAATTGAATTTGTTATTTTTATTTGGTTTAGATTGCCCGAATTTTTCCCCATTAGCTCACTGTTACTGCGAAAAGTTTGTCCTTCTCGACAATGTCATTTAGTGCCGAAAGAAGACTTGTTAAAATTACCAAGCTCCTGTTATTTAAAGACCTCAACCTCTTGGCTATCGTTATGACTGGTCCTTAGCTTCAGGCTCTCAACCTACTTTCCCCAGTTACACCAGAATCTGCTTGAACGTTTTCGGGTAATTATGCTACCATTTGCTAGATTTGTTTTATTTTTGGCTAAGAGTACAAATGACACTTTTGGCCACAAACTGAAACAACCCATTTAAGCTAAAGTGATATCTGACATTGTTCAAAGTCACATTTCTTAGATAGCGAGGGGGCTATTTTGATTGTAACCAATTGAATCTCTTGCAATGCAAACATTACTGAAGGCTTTGTTCGTGTTAATAGTTAATACTTCAACTAACAATATGACATGAAGGTTGTCTTACAATTATATTGCCCTTCACAGTAGCTACTGGAAAAAGTAGCTAAAAACATTTCTTTTAGCCTAATTCATAAAAATGTTTTCATTACTTTTGACCACACCCAGCCTTGACCGCATGAAAAATCATCAATCAAAAATGCGTTGATGCTTGATTGAAGCTGATATCGGAAAATAATGTTAAATTGCCCCTTAATTACGGGCGTTACGTACAACTAGCCACTTACACTCCTCTCATAATCATCACCATCGCCGCCATCATCATCATCATCATCAACGGACCGAGCGACTTTGGACGCTGAATGTGATGCAACCAAAAAACCATTTATGTGCCAATATCTGGGCCATTTCATAGATCCTTCATTATCGTGTCAGTAGGAAACGAATCCGATGTCTGTCAATATCTTCGAGATTTCAGTCTTTGAGGTGGAGTAGATTTTTTTTTCGTCAGATACATCCAAGCAGATACGAGCGTGGTTCAAAGTGATTCACAGTGGAATTTTATTGGTATGTATGGGTTTAACACCTTCAATGCCAACAATTCTTCCTCTTTGTTTACTTTTTACAAAGGAAAAGGTGTACCTTTCATTTATCATCATTCGTCAAAATTGACCTTTGTCAGATTTTCAATGCATTTCAGATTCAAAGCTGAAACAATGCAAAGGAATCAGTTGCAGTCAATAAAAAGACGGTGGTTACGATCAGTTTAGTTACCAAATACTAAAAGCTATTTGTGATGAAATTCGAAGGAAGTACTATTCAGAAATAGAGAAAATGTGGTAAATATTATAAAAGGAGATGCTATGGAAAAGATTTCCTTAACCTTCCTGGTTCTATTCTCCAGTTGCCGGCGGAGCTGAAGGTGTTAAATCGATCAGCTTCAACAAGTTCAGATAAAATAATAAAATTGTCATAGGATTGCATCATAATAATTCAAAATATCTATCGATCTTGAATCTCTTGGAAGTACTACTACCCAATACCAGATCCGTCCATTCATTAGATTTTTTTCGTGTTATTGGTGCTAGCATACCTGCCGATGCGGCATGGTCTCTGCTGCAGATGAAAAGGTAATTACACCGCATGTAATAAACTTCTTGTACCTCCTTCGTATGCTCGTGCTGTGCAATTTTCGAGTTTTGTTTTGGTTTTGTGGTCGTCATCATTGTCGAGATCTTCTCAACGTTTCGATGTTGCTATCTTTTAAGATATTTTTCTGATATCGGGCGCTGCATTCAGGAAAGATATCCATTTGCTTTAATAGCTCATACAATTTTATGGTGTTCAATCAGAATCCAATTAATGCAATCGAAATAGAGATTAAAGATAATTATAATTATTATGAGCTTTTTATGTTTTGAAATCCTGATTCGAATTTTTTTTAGCGCATGGAATGAGAGAGAATTGTCACTTTCGGGAGTTGCTACGGGCTTTTGGCGTCCTCCCAATAAACTTTATATTTTGAGGACACAAAAATGAATCTGAATTCAATTTCAAACGGTTGACCTAAATTTTACAAACTGCAATTGATATAAGAATAGAAGATGGTACTAGAGCACCACACATTATTATTCTGAATAGCAAAATAGCTGAACATCTTTCTAGTGGTGTTATCCAGCCACAATTTTTTGAAAATGGTAAAAATTGAAAGGAAATGTGAAATCAAACGCCGATAAAAGGTAGTCAACCTTTTTTCGGCTAAAGCTAGATTAGATTTCCGCATTTCCAGCAAATGAAATTGCACCCTTGCTAACATTACTGCCCCAAACGCTTGTCAATCCACCATTCAACAAATGATTAAGTTCGTCCAGTCAATTTCGATGAGCACAAGGGAGAGCGTTTCAAATATCTAATAAGTCTCACAAATGAAGAAAACACCGTACACGCACCACAATCCCTTGGATTTTCTTGAGCAAGGCCTGCTTGCTCACCCGGCTTCTCGATATCACCGGTCTCCTCCTATCGTAGTGTTGAAAGAGTTTTCACCAGGTTTTGGGCGCGATCCTAGTAACGTAAAATTTTTGTACATAAACAATTAAATTATTAAATATCACGAAACTATCCAGGCACTATCTTTCGAAGTAATTTATATTTAATTTAGAAAATTTTAAAGAAGTACGACTTTAAAGGTAATTCAAAATTTAGAATTGCTGCGAGTATAGTGCTTGTACTTTTCTGACTTTCAAAAAGCTCGTTCGTTGAGGTTACGGTTGCAAAAAAGTACCGCTCCGTGCTGGTCTTGTACTCGGCTGCCAGTTGTGTCGGCGGTGGTTCAGCCAATCGGTACCTCACGCATTCACATCTCCATCGCGAATCACTTTCTCCAGGGCCATGTTAAAGAGGACACACGATCGGGTATCCCCTTGTCTTAGACCGTTGTTGATGTTGAATGGTGTCCGGAGTGATCCTGCTGCTTTTATCTGGCCTCGCACATTGGTCAGCGTCAGCCTAGTCAGTCTTATCAATTTCGTCGGAATTGTCGAATTCCCTCATGGCCGTGTACCTCGTCAGGCATAGACTCCCTGTCCCATAAGTTGATGAACCGCTTGGCGTAGTCGGTCGCCTCCATATTTAACCAATTCGGCTGTAACTCCATCGGCCCCTGGCGACTTATGGTTTTTAAGCCGGTGGATTGCACGGACTGTTTCTTCCATGCTTGGTGGTGGCAGCATTTGTCCGTCTTCTTCAGTTTGCGGGACCTCCAACTCGCCGGTATTTTGGTTATTGAGGAGTCCATCAAAATACTCAACCCATCGCCATGCCCATTCTGTCGGAAATCAGATTTTCTTCTTTGTCTCGGCAGGATGAGCATCGAGGTGTATAAGGCTTCATACTGCTGACTTGTTGGTAAAACTTCCACGCCAGGTGCAGTTACTCCCTGTACTTTTCGAGTTCGCAGACCTGTTGGTTCTCCTAGGCTTCCTTCTTATGCCTGTGAAGTCATTTCTCTGCTCGACGGAGTTCTTGGTACGTCTCTGCGGGTGCCGCGCTCTGTGAGAATGCAACATTACTCAGTATGCAGCATTCTTCTATCCCTGTCGTTGCCGGGTTCAGAGTTGTGTCATCAATCCAGTCCGAGGCTCCTTTCTAGCTTAGCAACAAGATGTTTTCCGGGTAAGGTTATCAGGCCTACTCAACCCCCAACCTGGACAACCAGTTGGTTCAATTTGTCCCGTTTTTAGGAGTGCGGGAGACTCGCCTTAATCCTTCTCCCTCTGCAGCTTTTTGTTAAGAAAGAGCTCCCAGCGGTCACCACACACGGTCACATTTTGGGAAAGCACAACAACTTCTTTGCGTGCTATGTCATGCAATGGAACCCACGAGAGGGTTGCATATGCGCTGTGGAACATTGGAGGAAGAGTTCAAGCGTCTGGACAAGTCGAGGGAGGCAGATTAGGCACATTTCTTGGAACCGAAAGCAACGAAACGCGTTATGCACAATATAGGAGTTTATGACAACCACCAATTTCAGAGTATTCAGGTTGCTTATTGTCTTTTTCGACAAATAAGGAATTCTTCGAATGAATTCTTTGCCCGCATCTCAAAGTGAAAAGGGACGTATTGACACAGTAGTCTCAAGGGCCTGAAATGGGAAATGGTTATGTTTCTGCTTGATGTAAAAAGCGCTCAATCTGAATGGTCTTCACTGACATTCAAAGCACTAATTTTATCCTCTATTATGGTGTAGCGACAGACAGGACATAGGTAAAACAGAATGGTAAAAACCCCAAAATCAAAAAAATTAAAGCCATGTAGTACCCTGGGTTTTGATTACCAACTTAGGCAAAGCAGAAAAACCGCCCAGTTTCCAAAAAAGTTTGGACTCCGCGTTCCTTCAAGTAATTCATTAAACCCTATCTCACTTCTATCAGGAGACCAGCAAGACTATAAGTTCTAGCGCTTTTTCCGTGAACGGAAAGTCAAATCACTTAAAGTATCAGCAGTAATTATATGACCTGGTGAGTATGTCGGACTTCTTCAAAAAGTTACCGACTAAAAACATATCCTTATTCAACTGAAATCTACATCCCGCAACCGAATTTGCATTACTTCGGGGTGGCTCCACTTTTGTTGTTGTCTAAGCCTATGCGAAGTTTTAGTAGCTTAGTAGCATCGGTACCGATGATGTTTCATCGAAACGCAATTCGTTTCATCGAAGGATATGCTCCATAAATCTTGATGCGATGTTCCGATGCACCTCGATTTCCGTCATTTTTTCGTCAATGTTGCTAGCATTGTAAACACAATTCTCCATTTAAGCGTTACCTTCTCGTTCAGCACCTTTTGCATCTGAAAAAAGTATAATAGCTTTGAATTATTACAAATAAAATCTAAATGTCCCTCTTCGCCCATGCGATAAAGTTATTCGACAAAATATCCATATGAGAACAAGAATTGCTTCGATGACAGGTAACCTCGCCTTTTTCGACCCATATTCTTGCATCGAGAATAAGTTAAGCAGTCACTTCTCAGTAAGATTATGCTTGGAGATCATCGGCCTGAATTCTTGTAACTTTTGCGTTTTTTGGCGTCCCAAATATTCCTTTGCTTCTGAATGAGCAAACCGTGACGCCGCTTCCGTGCCACATGCTCAAGTTACTCTAAGTACAGGAGTGCATTGCAGAGACAACACAATTCTTCTTCGGCTTTGTGCCTGAGGTAAATCATTCTATATTGCCCGCAGAACCCCCGACATTTGCCATCAACTTGCTCCGACCTCAAGCATTGGGCCTAGATATTTAATAATAATAATCGTTGGCACAACAATCCATATTGGATCAGGGCCTTGAAGTGTGTTAGAGCACTTCATTCAAGACCGTAACGGTACACTACAGAGCACTGTAGGAGGCAATGTGGTCAGCATTGCGCTCGCCCGAAATTATTACCCTGATTTGACTCAGGTACTCATTCACAGCTGAGTCGACTGTTCTAAGATGTTTTTTATCTTGGCTTTGCCTTGTCCTCCTCCACTTCCAGTGTTTTTAGCGGTTTCTCCGTTTTAGAGAGCTTTTGTCTTGTTTACCACTTAGTTTTTGCAAGTCCTGGGGTACGCAAGGCTAGAGCCTTTCTAGCGCGGATATCTTTTCAGCGATCTCTCTACGGAGTGTTTGCGCCGCTACAGGGTAATTTTATATTGACTTCCATGTTTTTCCTATGATTTTGATCCGTAGTAGATAATTCCAAAAAACTGAGAGATATCTTCTTTGCATCTATGCTGACCTTTTCAAGCTTCGTCACCTTCGTTTAGCATAGGGTCCGACCGTATTTCCTCAGCGCATCTTCCATTTTAGCCCGCAATTTCATTATCTACTATTTAGGCAGATTTGAATCACAGTCTAATCGATTGCTACACTTTGGACCTTCGGCTGCATTTCTTGTGTTTTCTAGCCACCTGATGTGGTTAGAGATCGGAGTTTTGTTTACTGTTAGTGTCGCGTGGTACCTATTAATTTTTGGCCCCCTACATGAGGATGGATGATTCCGTAGCCTTCATAACGACGAAATCTATGAACAACACCGCGAATGCCAGGTTGTGGATAAAATGCGGGTCAATAAGTTACGGTGGGCGGGTCACTTAATCCGTATGGATGAGGATGATCCAGCCCGAAAAGTCTATAAGAGCAATATATATGGTCGAAAAAGAAGACGAGGCAGATCCCACCTGAGATTGAACGATGGCGTAGGCCAGGATACTTGGCAGTTATTAGGGATATTTAATTGGCGGACCTCCTCGCAAAGCCGGGATGTGTAGGGTTCCTTGTTGCGCCGGTGATGATGATGATGATGATAATGATGATGGTACCTATTAAAGCATTAAAATCCATGCAGCAGTTCACTCTGTCCTTATGAGCATTGGAGTTTATAGCCAGATTGATTTACTTCGCAGTCATGTCAACTGAACCTCAACAGTAAGCCCAACGCCAAGTGTACGGAACACACCTGGATTCTTCTGTGGCTTAACTTGAAGCCTAACCAGCAAAAAACAGTCTGTTCATGAACGTAGTTAATATCATAGTCGATTTGCAATACGGCGTAATATGCCATATAATGGTTAGTAGCACCGCTTTCTTCTTGCATCATCCCTTGCCAAACGTAATGCTTAGGAGTGCGTCATCATACTGCTTGAGGCGGTCCACCTTTCCTACTAAAAGAAAAGCAGAAGCGCTCCACGCGATGGTTGCGATCCAACACATAAGCTTTTTAGTGCTTTTGCTAGATTTGATTCCTCACCCTCTACCTAGGAAACTCTCGGCCGGGGGTAGCTTATTCGATTTTCGCAATTAACCGCTTAACAATATAAATTTACAAAAAAACTATTCACCATCCGCCACCCCTCCTCAAATCTAAGCTTAACTGTAGATAAGTTGTAGCTTTGTGTTGGTTGCTTGCATTTATTAATTCCCACAGACAACATAGCCTCGAATTTAACCTGGTTCAAGCATAGTCTTTGATTTCCCTTATCGAGGGAGTCTCCGGTCTATCCGGATGACGGACCGCACCAATGGGGGAAAATTTACGTTTAAAATCTTAGATGCAACCAAAATCTGTTTCTTCCTTAAATGAAACCGATTTGATTAAAATAATTTCACTTGTAAAATTCACTGCAAATTTCATTAATTGTTCATCGAAAAATGAGGTTATCAACATATCCTAGACTACGGGGACTGGATGGCATATTGAAATCTACACCTTTCTTATCTATTTAGGGTCGTTAGTTTTTCTGTGAATTACTTTCATATTCACGAACGGATTTTCATCTTTGTTTTGACAATGAACTCTTTGGCAAACTTAACACTTCTGTGCAAAAAATTCAGTGCTTGGTACACAGAACTGGGTATTTTGCAATTTGGCAAGAATTGAAAAAGCCTTCATCCTTCTAGGAGCCCTCTATAAACAATGGTCGATTTTCACGGATACAACCGATTCTGTGGTTGTACAATTCACTTGAAAGATACCTCTCTCGGAACTGGGTCATTAGCTTTTTATTTCAATGATCTTGGAAAGCAGGTTGCTGGCTTAAGTCTTTTGTTTCGTATTACGAATAAAAATGAGAAGCAACTATTACCTAATTTTATTGAAATTAAAAAGAAGATCCGTCGATTAGTTCCTCAATTTAATGCTAATCAAATTTCGAAATACATCTAAATTCTTTCAAGTAACTTTTTAAACTCCGTAGGTTTTCACTTTGCATATTTCACCAAGCAATAGGTGAAGCGAATGCAGCTCCTATCACATTATTGCGCCTAGTTGATTGCAGTCCTCTGCCTTACCAAAGATAATTTTGTATTAAACATGAGTTTCGGAGCACTAATTGAATCGAAAATAACCCACTAACAACCTATAATCGTCAAGCTAATACCGTGATCGAAATGGTAAATTGAAGTCATGTATGATCCGCAAGCCCCTAAATGAAAATTAACAACATATTCGAACACTCTTCCTTGAAGGCATATCATACCCAACCACCACGCAAATAACTCTTTAATCTCTTCCCAATGAGGCTTGTCTTATATATCGATCCGAAGACGAATCAATTAATGGAAAATTAGTTTTGACATTTTTATTGGCGAAGCAAATTCTCAAATGTTGTTTGCGGATTTTGAGATTGAGGTGTGAAAGAAATTGAAATTGGTTATGTTGCAGTACGAAGGTATGACTTGCTCGCGGCAATGCAACGTTGGTTCGCGGGATGTTCTGGCATGTTACATTCATATGTTTTATACATGCAACGACATGAGTAAAACTATGCAAATTATTGCATTCTTCTTCAGTGGAGCAATGAAGGGTACAATCGATGCATGAATGCAATGTAGGAGACACTGAGGTAGACAATGCAAGCACCTTTACATCTAAATCGAAGCATGCATGTACATTCTGCGCCAACGAACGCGTAAGACATGTGCCTGCAACATCCTATGCATCCGCCATGCTAATTGCAATCTTGTATTAAAGCTATCATCATTATCATAAGGTCTCAAAGTGCAGGAGACACACAACATGAGTTACGTTGGTACTTATCAGAAATGCCAGCTTAAGTCGATTCTCCTGGTTTTTGGATTGTAAGACTAGGGGAAGTTTGACTAAATTCAAATATAAAAAGAGGGCTAGACAGAGAGCTAGAGCTAGACATTTATTCTATTAAATATTTTTAGTTATAAATTAACGGGGTTAAAAATCCGCTGAATCTATCGTGGTGCAAAAGACGATTTGATATTGCTGAAAAACCACGGAAATTATAGAGTATCTTTTTTATTGTTTCAGAAAGATTAATCACGGTACAACCTAGTCCGGCAGTAAATATACCTAAACAGATACTCCTTGTCGTCGATCCATTACGAAATCCTGATCCCAACAATATCCCGCGAAATGAGTAGCGAACTTATACCCAAATTTTTCAGAAAAATTCTTTTGTCTTTGATTTACTTCTAATAATCTCAGTTCCAAATGAAGTCGTGGATACCTTCAAAAGGTGAAATTCTACGTTCATTATTTTCGAACCCGATACTAACTTAGTATCTTTTTTGTATTTATTGTCAACCTACTTATCTGGTATCTTTTCTTGCATCACTATCGCTTCTCCACCTGCATATGTGTCAACAACCAAAACTCTGTAGCCACCGAATGACAGATAACTTTTATTTTTTCAAATATTGATGTAATGAAAATGAAACTAAGTGACAACGTTACAAGGTAATTAATTTCAATTGAATTGTACAATTACCACAATTATGTAGCCGCACATAGTCTCCAAATAACTACAAACATAATGCCAGACATTCGATTTTGTCTAAGACAATGGTTTTATTATTGCGATTATGAAATTGGCATTCACTGTGCCATCAATCTGCTCACGCAAATTAGTTCATTAGTCAAGATACAAAGATACATAGGCACAGAAGACGGCAGCACCGGGATCAAGAAGACAAGAAGTGATGCGACGCCAATAAAGACGGTGCGCTTAATTCTTGAATGGCATCGTTATTTTCTAACGGATGATGGCTAGGAGTTCAGTTGAAAGGCATTTTTGCGTGTGCGGATTAGTCTTTTTATATTTTGAGGTTGCGGTTGTCGCCATGACAGATAAATCAAATCAGATTAATTGGAATATTTTGGGTAGATGCAATGGTAAGACATGCCTTAGAGTTTGTATCATGAGAACATCGAGCATCAGATAGGTCATACAAAGTAGCAGAAGCATGTATCTTTCAATACGGATAATGGGTCTCCAAGATTTAGTTTATTTGGATTAGTTTTCTTTGAATAGTACTTGAGAAGGAAGGAAGCGTTGATGACGTCAACTTTTTGTAGATGAAGGAAAAGTGGTAATTGACGCAGTCAATTCTTGCTGATGTTTCATTTTTCAGACGATTTTCAAACTGCAGATAAATGGGGCCCAATCATTTCAGATAAATGGAGGAAACATCTCGTAGTTATCCTATCATTCATGTATTAACATATTTGAAACTCAATTGGAACCTCTGAGTCGCACATTTCCGCAAACCCAAAGTAAATGTGGTAAAGCAATTTGCTGGTGGAACCGAGAGCAACTGAAACTCAGCAAATCAACCAAATGACTGACTGAATCTCAAAAAGCTCGAAAAGAGACTCCTTTAGAATATACTCTGAGGAACCGGAAGGTGAAAGGGAGATATCAAGGCTGCATAGATTTCTTTAACGGGGTGAGTTGTCCAAGTGGCACTCTCTTAGCAAATCGGATGGTGTTTTCTCAAAATCGAGAAACAAGCCAGTATTGATTCTTTTGCGCGGTTCTAGGGCAAAACGTGGATTGATACCCTTCATGGAGCCTAAAACCTGGGAAACGCCCGCCGAACCAACACCAACAGCTCTACTACCAAACCCTGTCTCCACCTCCACGTGGTAACCGTTGGGAGCTCTTTCTTAACGAAAAGCTGCAGATGGAGAAAGATGAAGGCGAGTCTCCCGCGCTTAAAAACGGGACAAATTGTACCAACTAGCTGTAGGTTGGGGGTTGGGTAAGGCTGATAACCCTAACGGAAAACAGCGTGTGAAATCACTGAAAGAGCCTCTGACTGAACTGACAACGCAACAACGAACCCGGCAACGACAACCGAATAACGAGATGGAGCAGAGATACAGCTGCCAAACAATTAGCTGATACCCTGACCCAATATAGAGCTGATTCAACAGCGTTGCAGGAAATGCCTTGGATAGGGACCGGTTCCCTGGAGAAGAACCACCATACCATATATTATAGCAGCCATCCAGTAAAGAATGTGCCCATAGAAGGTTTCTTAGTCAGCGAAAAAATAAAACCTGCTGTTATCGGCTTTGAAAACGCACGCTGTACTTCCGACCCAAATTTAGAAATATAAGCCTCATTAAGGAGAGGAGACTGTAGAGTCGGAGAAAGATACATTTTACGAGGTAGCGGAACGAACCCTCGCAGCCTGTACCAGGTATAATATTAAAATCATACTTGGACATTTTAACAGCCAAGTAGTGACGTAGCCGGTATTTAAGCGATACGTTGGCTCCCATAACCTTTATCAAAACACGGATGATAACGGACTGCGGTTTATTAAGTTAGCAGTATCACATGAAATGGTTGAAGGAAGTGCCTGGTTTGCGCGGAAGGTAGTCCACAAACAAACGTGGGACTCTCCAGATGAGACCACTTCAACCAAATTGACCACATGTTAATCGGACGCCGCCACCTCTCGGCCTTGACGAATGTCAGAACATATAGGGGAGCCGATATAGACTCGGATCACTATCTTGTTGGTATGGTACTCAGAGCTCAGATAACAACACCGTCCCTAATCCTCTTTGACAATCAGGTGAGAGTTATCAGTAAAGCTATTCACAACACGGCCCTCCGCAACACATATAGAGGCGAAATGGATTCCGTAATAACTGCAATCACCAGACATCCTGGAGATAAAGCATCAACAAATGATCTTCACAATCATGTGAAGAAGGGTATCATTAATAAGGCCCCAGCCGCAATTTACTACTAGCTGGTCGGTTAACCTGAAACGTTGAGGCGCTTATTTGCTCCGCTCTTATGGGAATCGTGAAAGAAACATCAATCACTAATGGTTTGGAATACAAGCGGTATATTCAGATTTCTCTCAAGCTCTTTGTAGTAAAAGTTAATCTTTAACAATACAGTGCTGGCCATCCCAATGGAAAATTATCTATACATTTGGTCGCTCCGATTCAGTTTTTAGTGCTGATCAAAAGTTTCAATTGCTACGGAAATCTTAAAGTTAGCATATTCTAATTTTTTTTTCGGGTGCAAGCTGAAGACAAGGGCTAACTATTCACTTTCTTTTATTGAATTTCGTGTAGACAGGTATGAGTTTATATCCCAATTAAAGATACCCTGTCTAGAGGGTAGCTAGAAGTCCGGGAGCTAAATCTATGCCACTTCGTTTTCAAAGAGAATCCAGCAAAGAAAGGTAAAAAGCACCAAACCACCGCTTCAGTGCAAGACTCCCCACAGAATAGGAAGTCGTAGAAACTACCAATTAAAATCATCCAGCACTAATCGATTATCACGTCATTCTTGCAATCTTTTTCTACAGCCTTTGTGTCGTTAACAAACGAGATCGTTCAATATTTTCCAATATTTTTGCCAATTCTCTTTGTGACCCAACCCAACTAGAATTCACCCCATCCTTTTCCTTCGCCAAGCTCAGTATGATCAAAAACATCATACTAAAGAGGAAAAACAAAAGGTCAACCGGGTTTGAAGGTATACTTACGATCGTCTTCAAAGGAAGAGACAAATTTATCTGCCCTAATAAATCGACACACTGGAAATGCGCACTAATCGTCCCCATCTTGAAAACATGGGAAAATCCACTGTACCCCAACGCCCTATTTCACTACTTCCCTTCTAAGCCAAAGTCTTTGGGCGAACTACAATATCGAAATGTTCATCGATAATCAAATCGACTCCAATAATTTGATACCAGGTTTCCAGATCGCAAACCGCCCCACACCTTCGGTTGAGCATGCCCTCCTCATCCTAAAAACAGACATCCTGCTGAGACTCAATAAAGAAACCCTTGTCATAGCCTGCCTTCTCGACCTTCAGAAAGCCATTGGCTCAGTCTGGCAGCACGGACTGTTCTCACTCTTCACAGCAAACCTCCCAAAATCACCTTCTTTTCCAAACCCTATTTGAATCCTGCAATACGCGCATAAACTCATCATCTACACCTCGTCAAGAATCATTCTGCTCGGGAAATCCCGCTAGACTATCTAGACGAGCTGTACCACTACTTCCGTAAATAGAAAATCGTCCTGAATCTCTAATATCAATAATATAACATTCCTAGGAGTCACCATGAGCTCCAAACTGTCCAATCTTCTCCACATAAAAAACACTCTTCTCAAGATCAACTCCGCCTTTTACGCCCTTCATCCCATTATGCTCTACCGAAGCCCTGCTCCCTGTTGCCCCAATATTAAACTTGCGTGCTATAAACAGCTCTTAATATCCATTATTGCCTACGGTCGCATTTTCTGTTGCGACTGATTGTCAACACAGATAGAGTGACCGCGCTGCAACGAGTGACGCTTCGTGCGACTCGCTGTCGGAATATACCAAAATAAAGACTCATATCAAACACCATCCTCTACAAAATGCAAGAACCACTTAGACCCTCTAATTAATAGAGCCGTGAACCTCAGCTGCGTTCAGGAAAATCTCCTCCTCACAGTCAACTGATTGTCTCAGATTATCCTCCACCTTCAAGATGGCAGCAACGTGTTCGGCAAAGAAGGAAGAGTCACTCTCTTTATCGGACCTTCCTCCTTTTCATAATACGTGAAGCGCATCCACCCCAACAGACACAACTAATTTCCACCCTCCCTGCTTTTTAGTTTTACTGTGGTTTGTATCTAAAGTAACTTTTTCTGCTCCTATTACATTTCGCTCATTTATTGCCTCGACAGAGAGCAGACTGGTTTTCGCTTTGGATTTTCCTGTAACGTTGTGAAACAGTGTGGCGAGTTTAGATCAACACTACGTCAACGCTACCCTGGCTGGCGGGCATAGAAGGGTTCAATGGATGATACCATCATTCCTCAGGCAACTTCACTGCGTTGATGAAATCTGCCTACTCTTACACGAAATCATGGATCTTGGCCAATTTGTTCTCAATTTTAAGAACGAGGCCAGAAGGAGCTCCGCCCTCAATATAGGCACAATCTCTATGAAACTTCCACGCCAAGAGTAAATAACCCAGCTCAGAACATATCCCCCAACAATTCTCCTTGTACATATACTCTATGCGGGCCCCCTCGGTTCCCATGGTATCAAATAACCTCTGATAAGGCTACGTGGTAAGAGTCACTTTAAATGAATCCCTTGTAGAATCGAGCCTCATCGCCCTTCTAGGCCTAAGGGCATTCACCAACTGCATTATGACCAGAAAGCCGGTGCCATTACTTGTAGGTTCCCTTTTGGCCATCTGGTATTGGTAAGGTTACTGCTCCGGCTGCCTGCACGCGCCACATAATAGCACTAGAAACAGATAAAACTACAACAAAACTATGGCACTCTCCTTATATAATATGTAGTAATAGACAAAATATCGAAGGTGTTGATCGATTTGAATATCCCGAATATGTTGTTTCTTCTAACGGCTGCACGCTTTTGCCGTTTTTCTCCAAAATTTGGAGGTGTAACTATTATAACACCAATATCATGATTAGATTGTTTCACGCCAAGGTTCTCACTGTACAACTATTATAATTTACTCGGAAGCTCCAAGTCCGGACAAACTTCGCCATCACACGGCCGGGCTACTCCTAAAATATCTTGATGAAGAGGTAGAAGTAGCAGTGGATAGGTCACGCAGTAAAGAAGAGCAGCAACTCCATTCTGACCCCATGGCTGCGAATCGCTGGCAGGTGGCTCACCAAAGAACTATATGGTGTAAAACGGTGGAGAAGAACTTCTCGGAAAATCATGGGTAAGTTACAGCGCATTGTTCGAAAGTGACAAGGTTGTTGCATGACTGTCGCTGATACGCTATGCTCCACATAGAGACTTATGTCAGTCATAAATATTTATTTAATGGTTCAAACAGCCTGTTAAGTAGGATTTTCTTGGCGAAATTTTCGGGATGTGGACCTTCACCCATAAAAGAGCAGGCCGCATACTAGTGAGGAGTAAGTCGCTTCTCAAAACTAGTGCGGTCAGTCGTCAAATGGATGGGGTACTCAGGACCACTGATCGGTCAAACAAAAAAGTGTTAAGATTTTGTTGACGAATTTGTGGCCCAAGTAGAGAATTGTTCCTCGCTAGCTGTTACAATTTCTTTTGTCTCTTTGCCTCTTTGGGACCTTAACAATAGTTCAACTTCTTCATTCAGAAGGGAACCTCTCCCTTTTTTTTTATTTGTACCTTGTTTAGGCTGCACGAACCGCTTTTGGGAACCCCTCGAGTAACTCACAAAATTCGGCCACTAAGGGAGTTCCTACATCAGTAGAAGAGAAATGAGACATCAACTTAGGTATAGAACCCATCTTCTTCAATGCGGTCAAGCAAGAGGTCATCGACATCACAGTGGCATTCCCTCAAAACAAAAAAAACACCCAGGTGATCGAAACTAGTATGCGGGAAGGTGGGGGAGGCTATCCACTTAATATACCAAAGTAGGGTAAAAAGTCATCGTCCTTAATCGTGCTCTACAGTTTGATTCAACTATAGACTGGCTTTTGTTATAAAGAGGCTCAGAAAGGTGTGAAGAAGAGTACAAGGTCAGCTAAATGATCATTATGGAGATGCGCGAAGAGACTAACTGGCTCTAGGTGATCTTGAGGTTGGAGCGGATCCTTATCAATAAACGTAGTCAGCAGTAGGGTAACTTGGGTTTACTGACCGGAAGGTACACAGAAATCGATGAAGAAACGACAAACCATCTGCTTGGAGTGGATGTGATAGGAGCTGCTTTGCCGGGCTTTGGGAACCCAGAAAGTGAACCAAATATGGAGGACGAGAAAGAATATTTTCTTTGCAGGGTTTCGGAAACGCAAAATCAGCTGTTTTTAGGAATGGGCAAGCATGCTTCCAGCTGTCGATATCGAACGACGGCAGTGCCTCAGTATTGGGAAACTCGCTGACTGTGGCATTATTCGCTACAAGAGATAATACTGGAGTGAAAATGAAGTCCACACCCGACCCTTTTCGTGAAAGTTCACCGTGTCACTCTGAAATTTTTACCAAGTCTGATAGATTCCGGCGCAAAACTGGGATGCCTGGAGTTCCTTATTAAGGCAGGCCTAGACCGGATACCGGTTGTTGCGCCGTTGATGATGATAGCGAACGCAGAAAATGTCACTCATTCAAATTTATCGTTAACTGCCTGATCCTTCAGAAAAATATGAAACCTTGTTGGCAAGGATCATAGCAGGTGATGAATTGTGGATTTATGGTTACCTCATAGAAATGAAGGTCGTAGGCAGATGAACCGTCACTAAAACCCAAAAGACCTTACCAAGTTAAATCGGATCCGAGGTGATGGTACCAGTTTTAGCTAATTCTAAGGGTGCTTACTACGAATACCTCTTTTGAACTCATGCAATAAACAAAAATTACTACCCCAAAATTCAGAAATGTCTAAGGGACGAAATCTGTTGTAATATGCCAGAAAGATAAAGCAAAGGCTTCTGGTTTTCCATGATTCCAACGCTCTAGCCCATTCAGTTTTGAAAACAAAACACTGTTCCACCTGCCCATTATATGGCTTACCTCCTTGTGGCTTCTTCTTCTTCCCCAAAGTAGAAAAACCCGTTAGAGAAGCAGATTTGAGACGATTTTGGAAACTAAACAGTTGTCATCGTGCGACAGGCTCTTTCAATAGTTTCCCCCCTCCTCCCCGAAGTTATAGGCGTAGAACTATATCACAGCCTTTTAAATTTCGCAGGAAGATAATGCACCTCAAACTAATAATCACCATTCAATGTAAATAGCCATGCCCTCATCTTCAAGAAATTCCATCTTCCATTCATCCTTTCCTTCTAAAGCTTCTTCTCTTCACACGAATTTCCATAAATTTTCAAGAATCTTCTAACATTTATCTCTACTTCCTTCTTCGATATTGAGACCATCTTCGAACGCTCCCCACACAAAAGGTATCTTCTATGGAGTGTAATCTTCTTGAATAAATCATCGCGATAATTATCATTTCAGTTCATCGGTTTGATCTTATTTGCATTTTATGTATGTGCATTGTGTTGGTGCATTCGCTACTTTACTTGGAAAACCGGAGCAAACATTTAGGCTTATAAGTATACCCTCAAAGCTCCAAATTGCCGTAAATTGGTATCGTTAAGACAAATTACGCGATAACAGATTATAAAAGGTTGCATTTAAAAAATCATAAATAATGTCGTTGTGTCGTGAGTTCCTGCAATCTACGTTTATGAGTAGTCTCTAAGGGCACAATAATATCATAGATGGAACTCTAAGGGGATCTGTAGAAGAAGCTGAGGGTACGGGCATATTTGTTGGGAAGGAGCTGGGAGTTGGTTGCGAAATGGAAAGATTGATCAACCCGGATCTTATTGTAAGTTGAATGGACAGTCGCAAGGATCGTTCTGTTTTTGGGACTGATAACACCAGCAGCCTATCTTTTGGAAAACATTGTAGACTCGGGGTTTGCTGGAAGCATACGTCAATTTTGCCAAAAAGCTTGAATCTAATTCTGCTTGATATTACTCTGTTTTCGGCCCAGCGTAGGTGCACCATCAACTCCACGCTGTCCTCACCTGCAACCATCCAAGCCTCGGCGTACAGCAAAGCGAATCGCTTGCCTTCTTTTGAAGCATAACTTCCTCTACAGTTTACCTTCCAGGTAAACATACACACGTAATCTTGAACGAAATATCAACGAAATAATATTTTCCTTGGCAAACTGCTATCTCTGGTTTTTGCTTTTTCGTATGGTTTTTCCATAAAGCGTTTATGCAAATTTTATGAACGTGAAAAGGTCTTATCATCAAGAACTCTAACTTCAACGCTAAAGGAAGAAGTGTAACTTTGGCAACTTGTGCAGCTGCGGTTGAGTGCTGGTTGGCAGCAGCCAGCAGCAAAGAAAGGTTCAAGCGATCGCCGATCGCCGAGTGCAATTTTATGAAGTCTTTCCGGATCAACAACGGTTTAAAGTGCGCACTCTAATCCGATTAAAATCTCGAGCAATGCTGAAACAACTTGTTAACTGTTCAGTTTTCAGGTTGGTCAAAGGGATATTATGAAGATGTGCAGAAGTGAAAAACATGCGAACAGCAATGTCTTTTGTGTGTCAGTTTGTTTGTCTACCTGTTCTGCTTTTTATCTTCTGCTGTTTGGAAGATTTGAGTGATGGTCATCGGGTGGCGATTTTACTGAAAGTGAACAGGGACGGTATTGCATAAGTCATTGATATTCTGAGTTTGTTTCGTCTTTCGTTGTTCCGGCAGACTAGCGAGTAGCTTCAGTTGCGAGGTTTCCACTGTGCCAGCACCACCGTGAAAAAATCCTTTCAAAGTTGGTGCCAAAAACTGCAGCATCCGTGGGAATTACAAAGAAACTGTTGCTTTGGAACTCAGCCCATACATTAACCTTCCTCGCTTTATTGACTCCTAGACCGAAGGGCAGTTCCGTCTCTGTAGTTTCAGGTGGGTACCTGTCTCGGGGATTTGATCCTACAGTCTTCATGAGACACGGATTGGTCTTGTGACCACCATCTGAGCCCCGCTGCGACAAGCTACGGTACCAGTCTATACCAAGTGCAGGGCTTAGCATTCATATTGATGGATGCAAGACCTACCTAAATTTCTACCGAACTAAGGAGTACGGCGCCCGTGTTGAAACTTAACACCACGTCGAGCCCCGAAGGTTTCTGCTCACTTGAACGTAACCAACAACCCCTATGGAGCTCCCACTAGGGAACCAATCGCAACAACCGAGCTGAACGCACATATGACAGGAATTTCCCTCAAGTATGTGAATTCAGGGGCTATCCCGGTTCCCATAGTACCAGTATACCCCTGGTAAGGTTTCGTGACCTATTGCCACTTCAGATGAGTCTCCGTGCAAACTCGGGTCTGATCACCCTAATAAGGCCTTTGGAGCAATCGCCTATGCAGTAGGCAAACCAATGTGATACAGTACAGTGCCTCCCGGTGCCACCACTATCGAGGTTCTCCTCGGCCACTTGGTTTTCGTTCGGTCGGCAGGGTTGCCGTCCCGTCTACCTCACCTCCACCTCTGAACACTAGATCGAAGGCTAGAGCTTCGAAATATCTTAAGGGACCGATTTATGTTGAAGCCAGTTTGTCAAAAAGAGATTGAAAAAGTTTGAAAATTTCACAGAACCAATTTAAATCATCATCATCAACGGCGTGACAACCGGTATCCAGTCTGGGCCTGCCTTAATAAGGTACTCCAGATACCCCGATTTTGTGCCGAGGTCCACCAATTCGATATCCCTAAAAGCTGTCTGGCGTCCTAACCTACGCCATCGCATCGGGCTGGATCATATGGACCAGACGATCGTGGTATCGCGCATAGACTTCGTCGGTATGTAGGCTACGGAATCGTCCATCCTCATGTTGGGGGCCAAAAATTCTTCGGAGAATTCTTCTCTCGAACGCGGCCAAGAGTTCGCAGTTTTTTGCTAAGAACCCAAGTCTCCGAGGAATACATCAGGACTGCCAAGATCATTATCTTGTAAAGTAAGAGCTTTGACAATATGGTGAGACGTTTCGATCGAAATAGTTTTTGTAAACTGAAATAGGCTCTGTTGGCTGACAACAACCGTTGGCGGATATCATCGTCACAGCTGTTATCGGTTGTGATTTTCGACCCTAGACAGGAGAAATTTTCAACGCTATCAAAGTTGTAGTCTCCTGTCTTTATTGTCTTCGTTTGACCAGTGCTATTCGATTTACTCCATTTTGCCTTCATTAATGTGCAGCCCAAGATCACGGAATAACCCTCCTCAAAAAATCGTAACCCAGGATGAAGATATCGAGGTACCAATCGGGGAAGTTGCTGCACTTTTTAAGCTATATTTCAGCAGTTCTGTCGCAGATGTCTTCATACATTTAAAGATAACCATGGGGGATTGCAAAGTCGGGGCTTTGTTGCAGGGGTAGCTGTTCTTTCATTACTTGTCGGAAAAAATGGGTAAATTTTACAAAATTCTTTTGAAAGGGCCGTAAAAACACTAAGAAATACCAAACACGGTTGGCAGTCGCCAGAGTGACTCTTTGGCGGTGGCGGTTTTTACGGTGATGCTGTCAGCTACCAAGGAAGCAAGAGCTACTTAGTGCGTAACTTTCGTGAGTGAATTGAATAAATTGATCGTCCGCGGTTATTACCGTGTAATAGATTTAGAGGCAAATACCGCAGGTTGCAAACATCGACTCTATGACGCGTTATGACCAGCTTCGCGGAATTAAGTCATGTCCCTTACAGCTATGCAACATATTTTACAAAAAGTCTCATTTGAGGTCAGTGTGGAGTTACCTATTGGCCGGACTACCCAAAGGAGGAAGTTGAATACTCCATTTGTAAAGCGCTCTATGAAACCAGTAGTTAAGAGAAGTTTAGTAACTGGCGATGCTGACCCAATTTATAATGAAGCTCTGACTGCATCTAACGTTGCATTCACAGAATACCCTGGGATTCTCCAGGACACTTGGATTTTGGACTACCGTTTAGCTAGCGCGTTTACTGTGACAGAGGTTCAAAGCTTGTAAAAAAAGTTGGGGTTGTGACGGTAATTGGTCCCCATAATAAACATCTTGGAGCATATAACAAAGGACTGCATAGGAAAGCTTTACCGTTCTATACGTTTTCACCATGGAAAAAGTTGAGAAGTCACACAAGCGTAACTTGAAAATCCATCACCAAAATCACATAGATATGTTGGAAAAATGTTGGAATATGGCCAACAATTGCACACGACCATGAGAGAATTCAGTATCCTGACCAAACTGGTCAGACTGATTAGGACGACCCTGAGCAATATGCGAGGCTAGATGAAAGCACCATTTAACATCATCAACAGTCTTAGACAAGGAGATACACCATCATGCATCCTCTTTAACCTGGCCCTGTAAAAAATGATCTCCAATGCATGTGTTAATGCAAAAGGCCCAATTCTCGTCAAGTCCACCCAACCACTGACCTATGCTGACGATATTAATATTATGGGAAGAACAACCCGAGATGTACCGATACAGCCCCCCCCCCCCCCCTTCATCCATATCGAGCAGACAGCCAAGACGAAGTACATGGTGGCAACGTTGGCACCAAAAACGAAACAACTAACCACATCAAATGGCACTCGTCAAACAAGAATAATAAAGGTAGAACTACCTCGGCGGATGTCTGGAGTTTCTTATTAAGGCAGGCCTTGACCGGATACCGACTGTTGCGCTATTGATGATGATGATGACTATCAAACATGGGGAGTGCAGCCTTGCATACGTGGAGCCAAAAGAAATTGCATCATTACATTGGTGAAGGAAGACCCTGTGCGATAAGTTAGCGATAGGTTTTCATTCATGATGATGAGCAGCTGGAAAGGTGAAAGGAATAATCTACCACGATTCTCAATCAAATAATATCAAGGAAGGATCCACCTCTTGTTGATGATGCGACAAGGCACAGTAACGTGAGAACATAAACCACCCCTGCAAGCAGAAGCAAACGGATTCTCTGCAGAACTCTTCACGCAGCCCCTGCAATTCAAATAGATTTGCTACTTCCTCTTATTCGAGAATTCTTGGAAACTCTCATGTTTTTCGGTGAGTGGAGGAAGGCGATAATCAGTTAGATTCGAAAGAAGGACTACCTTTTCCAGGGTGTCAAAGCCAAAGGGTACTCACTCGCTTCCTATTGTCGTAAATATACTAGTTAAAAGCATTCTAGAGCGCATCAAGAGACACTTCGAACACTTGCTAGATAGAGAGCAGGCTGATTTTCGCACTAAATCCTCAACCATCGGGCCTTCTGGACAAACTAAAAACTATACCCATATGGATATATGATGGCGCAATACATCACTTGTTGAATTGCGGTGAAATCTCAGGGAAATATGAAATTCCAAACGACACTTTATCTTTGGCACTCTCCACGCTGACTTGGCAGTAAAACGTAGAGGCGTCCAATGAATGCTATCACCTTTCTTTAAACACCTGACTATGCTGATACCACCTGTCTGCTTTCTCGCTGCACCGAACCAAATATCGCTCGGCGCGCAACAGCGCTAAATTCGGCTTCGCCGCTTTATCTAAAATCCTGAAATTCTGTTATCTCAAAACCAGCGTTAATTCGGGACGGTTTTTGATAGATATTTGTTTTTTGGATTCCTATATGGGAGTAGAACTTCAAGCTTCAAGTCTTCGTCAAGAATTCTCTATTACGTGCCATCGAGGTACTCTGGCCAATTTCGAATGAGGAGCTTCGGTACCCAAGTCAGTTTTACTCGTGGACGACTTGATGAGAAGGAGGATATAGCGATGAATAAGCCACACATTAAGGAAGGAGCAGCTCCATACCTGGGTCGTGGAACCGTGAAGGAGTGTGCAAGCGTCTCGAGAGGCTATAGAGGAAGCTGAAACTTATTCCAGTTCTATAAGTCTTTAGGGGGCTAATGGCAATGATATAATTACTTCAAGCACCTTGAACAGCGTAAATGTTGAAATGTTGCCAAGTTGGAAGTTAGAGACGTTGGGAGTGGTCGAGTTTTGTGGAAGTTTTTCGGCAGTTGAAAAAAATTATAGGTTTCACTGGTTTGGTAGCTTCTATTCTAGCCACCATATCTTTGTAGGCTGGACCTCCACGATAATTAACAGGATGTCCGCTTTGACAAGAGAGCCTACGATATTGCGCATGCAGATGTGTACTTCACACAACTGAGCAATCCGAGCAACGCCCGCGAAGTTTTGGCAGTGATAACGCTACACTGCTTCGTTTCTAGAGTTACTTTTGGTGAAGAATGTTTTTCCCTTTCCCGACTTCGCTGATTTCATGAAAGAGCTCGAAAGTGGTTACGAAAACCCCGGAAATTTAATTGGAAAAATGGGGTTCCCCCTATGACGAGTCTGGCCCTTCCTGGTTGCTAAGTTTACAACTGAACGTGGTTTTAATTGGGTGGTGGTTAGTTCAGAAGGGTTATCAGTCCTACCCAACCCCCAGCCTAGATGGCCAGTTAGTACACTTAGTCTCGCTTTTAAGGGCGGGAGACTCGCCTTCATCCTTCTTCGTCCGCAGCTTTTCGTTAAGAAAGAGCTCCTAGCACTCACCACTTGTAGGTGGAGATAGGGTTTGGTAGCAGAATTGTTGGTGTTATTTCCCAGGTGTTATTCTCCATCGTGGGTACCAATACATGTTTCGTCCTGGACCTATACTACCCTTTGACCATCAGCTCACCATATCGGAAATAATTATTCAAGCTGGCTTTTAGTGCCATTTAGATCTTATCATGCGTGCAGGATGCTGAGCAGTACTTGATACACCGAATACGGCATAGCTGCGTCTGCAGGATTATCCATCAAAACCTTGCATTAAACTATGTTTGAGTAACAACGCTCCGCGGAGTATACTTACAGCACTATATGTGTGAATCTTAGTGAATGATCAGACCAAGCTACTGTGGGACTATACCGCTGGTACAGACTACACTGTTGATCACAAGAGGCGCGATCTGATTCTCCTTTTCAAGGGAGAACTAGCATGTCTCATGACCGATGCAGTGACACCGTTGGCCGGAACACGGGCTACGATATGAAGCAGAGGTAAGGCTAAGAAGATCCAAGTAGTCCTAGTTTTGCTTTCAGTGACGGGATTGGTCAGGGAAAATTTACCTTAAGCGCTCAAGAACCTCCAACTAAGGGCCGGGCTATACATGGAGAGTGCAAAAAGCTATCATCTTTGCAACTTGTACTGTAGTTTTGTTCGATAGCCGTCTGGCCTTAGCGGCCCTATTTTCAGTTTGTACTGTTTAAACCTTGCCAATTGCCTACCTCTGCAGTTTGAAACCACCACCGCTTCACTGCTTTTCGAGACAATGGGGGATGTAGCAATACATTTGTGCATGGTAGATATCATAGTTGTAATACATGTTGCCTTACCCATTTCTTCAGTCGGTCATCCCTTCAACTAATTGGTCGGGGAGAGGAAACTTGAGTTGCAATGTAGAAGATAAAGACATCATATGTGCAGATTCAAGTTCTCGATTTACATACAGTACTGCAACCTATCCTCAAACCGGACTAATTATATCTCTTAGCTTTTTAAGATACAACATATGTTCGTCGAATACTGAGCTACGTAATAGGTTCTACTAAAAATAGCATTTTTAGGAGGGAGAGACCTGAACAGATTATAATTTTAGTGCAAGAAAATTTGTAGCTTTCGTTCTACCTGTCAACAAAATTAGTCTCAGATTTTTTAACCGGTAAACAGATTTTAGGAAAAACTATTAATTCAACACAAAAAGTAATTACAACACCAACTGCACATGCGAATATAGCTAAAAGTCACCTGGAAAGGATAAATTAGTTACATCAATCTCAAATTAAATATAGATTCTAAAAAAAGCTAAAAGTATCACCTTTCCTCTCACAAACGGCTTGCTTTTGCACCGATCGTAAAGACCATCTGAAAGATTAAATCGGAGAGGTGAAGCGAATATCGATCAATTGACATTTTTATACCCAACCTACGAACGTGCCACATATGTGGGAACATGTGTGATAGAATTGTATACGATCCGTATCATAATCGAATATTTCATATCTTTGAAGATAATCGAAAGAGACGGGGATTTCAAAAGCATCGGTATCTTCTGCATTGTCAATAGTATGCTGTTTTATTTTGGGTGGTCTTCAGACAGTTTTTGAGATCTGCTGGGTTCAAGTCAGTCATGCAAACAGAACCACTGTTGAACTTCTATTTTTTCAAGGACTATATTTGTATGGGAAATGATTTTTGACTGCATCTTTTTAATTAGAGTATCATTCCACTGTTTTCCATGGAGAAATGGAATTTGGCTTGGATAGTTCGATATCCCTCACTTCTCAGTTTGCGTAAGCTTACAATTGCTCTGATCATTTCTAAAGCTGAGCACTCATACATGCAGTTACGAGTTGACAAAGATATTTTTTCCCAGAAATACCACTTCGTGTGATGATGATTATGAAGCATAAGAGCATTTCTCTGAAACCGGTGCTTATCTAATCGAATGTAACAATATAAATGGTTACCTGCATTGCAGTCCAGGAGCCTCCAATTAATCAGAATCCATAATAATAAATCTTCTTTCTATCGAACGATCTGTCTCAAATATGACAACGCATCGTTATGTGAATGATTTGTGCTTCTATATATCTATCTATATATATCCCCTCACGACACGGTCATCTGCCGCGCCGCCATACCAATGCGTTTCATAATACAAAATTAACGTATAAACACTAACAACAGATGACTAATTGAATTCAAGTATCTGCTGATTAATTCAAGGCACTTGAATTTTATAAGATCATCGGGCAGATCGCATCACTAAGATCTTCTACTCGGATGTACCTGTACATATCTAATATCTGTATCTGCTCGTCTGATCACTTGATCTTCTTCTCGCTGGCATTGTGTAACGATATGAAACGTGCCGTCACTCAAGGCGTGAAGGTCCCCACCCCCCTCCCGGACTGCGTCATTTATAATCCAGATCAACACCTGAACATATATCCAATTCTACATTTTTTCCTCGTTTTGTTATTCCATTGCATAAGGCTAGAGGCAAGTACAAATAAAAATAATATCGAAAGAATTTTGAAGAGTACTCAATGTTTACGTCAATTCTTGTAAAGTCAATTGTTCGATTGTGTGTTTATTGACTAAGGTAAAACAGACGAAAGGAAAAAATGTTACAACAGCTTCTTCTTTCGTATGTTTGTTAGCGGGTATTTGGAAAAGTTTAAATTTTAACAGGTGTTACTGGAGAGTGCTATATTTCATACCAAGAATTGCAATGCTATCATATTGTTTTGGTTCATGTTAGCATTAATGTGTTTAATCTACAAATAATGGTAAAAACCGACTCGTTTGAAGATACAAAAAAAGTACATCTGAAGCTGAAGTTTCGCAAGCAAACACTTATTGAATTTTACGAGACTCGTGCTGCAATTTATTCAGTTGACTCTGGAAAACATTATTCTTACTATTTTTTGCCCTATGCAAAAAATACCCTGCAAACACCAGCTATTCACGTGACTTTCGGCCCCATTACCCATTTCTGCTTCGAAATCGCTTAAGGCTTAGCAAACCTTACAGGAAAACAAGTGGAATACTTTGAATGATCCCATGCCATTCCCCTCCTTACTCCCTCTCTATTGGAGTACCTCAATGATAACCTTGATGCCAATGTAAGACACGGCCCCGAAGGTCTTCCCAACATCTTCCTGGTTAAAACCTCTAAGACACTTGAAGAGTGTCATTTTTGCAGCCTGTGGGAAGAAGTCCTTATTTATATAAGGCGGTTACCATCCTCTAGCTGAGAATTACCGCCTTATTTCGCTCCGCTCATCCTGCTTCAAGATCCCCGAGAGGTACGTCAATGACTGGTTGACCACCGACTTCGGCCACCTTATAGTTAAGGAACAGCACGGCTTCATAAAATGCCGGTCCACTGCTACCAATCTTCTGGATTTCACCAGTTTTATGGCCAAATGTCTCAACTCTCGGCAGGAAGTCCACGCCATTTACATTCCGATTCCATTAGCCACGAAATACTACTGTCCAAATTCACTTCTTTTAACATTGCTGCATCACTTATTACATGGCTTGCCTCCTACCTCTCCTTCCTATACTGTAGTATTTCCTGTGATGGTTGCACTTCTAGTTCTTTTTCCCCCTCCTCTGGAGTGCCATAAGGGTCTATTCTAGAACCTCTTTTTATTATCTTTATCGGGGTCGTTACCTTCTTGTTATACCCCGAAGAACTCAAGCTGTTTTCCTGCGTTTCATCCCCAATGGATTGCGCTTCCCTGCAGGCAAATCTGGATACTTAGATCGATTGATGCGCACTTAATAAGTCCGCTCTTAATGTCAGCAAATGTCACTGGATGTGTTACTCACTTCAAACATCTCCCACTCTCTTGGGGGTTACTCTCTATCTTATTAAAACCCAATCCTCGACCTGGGCGTAACCTTCGAAGATAAACTCCATTTTGACAACCACTACTTCGATATCACCAACCGTGCTTCCAAAATATCATTTTTCATGCAACGTTCCTGTACTGATTTCACCTCCATAAAGCTTTTTAACTCTCTCGCGAGGAGTATCCTTGAGTATTGTACCATGATTTGGTCCCCCTTTTGTTATTGTGATTGTCTTGCCCTAGAGAAGATGCAGCGTGAATTCACCTGATCGCTCTTTTTCGAGGCAAACTTCCCCCGGGTTGATTACTCCGCCCGCCTCAGTACCTTTCGTCCTGACCTCCAACAACGTAGAATCTTCCCAGAACATTGCACCCACTTCAAACTCTCTACCGGCTTAATGGACTGCTTCGCCTCTGCTGACATCTTTCTTCGTAACGAGTCATACAACACGAGTAACGCTGACATTTTTGGTGTGCCCTTCGCGGAGCTCGAAGTCTATTGCCATTTCCCGATTCTGAGACTATGTCGGAGTTATAATGCACTACAGGTTGGTCCCATGGACTCCTTTCCGCACTTTAGTTTTACATGTAAACTGGGATCTTTGCTCTTTCCTCCTTCTGAGAGCAATATGCAACTGGAACTTTTTCTGTTTCTTGTCCATTTAATAAATAAATAAATAAAATCTTTCACTATTCACAGGATTTTAACAAAAAGATTGCAATATCTCAAATTAAGTCCAGATTGAATGCCGGAAATACTAAGAGCAGACGACAGTTAGGAATTGATTCTTTTCGTGGGTTTTGTTTTTTAACTATAGATGACAACTTTTTGCACTCAGGTATCGCGGAAGCCAAAAAATAGATGCTCCAATTCACAGTGACAAGCACATGAATACCGGTTTTCTTCTCCAAACCGGAAAATTTCAAAAACACTTTCCCGATAAATCCTTTAAAATTCACCAATCTCAGGGATTGTAAGTCATCTTGTGTCGCCCTGGCACCGGTTTTTCTTTTCTATAATCCCAATTTTTATTTTCGGTATCCTTTAATCAAGGGAGTTCCCGTTTGAACTTTTATTTAAAAAAATTTCACAATACTCGAGGACAGTTCTGTTTGGGAGATTATGATTTGACGCTTCGGGAGAAGAATAACACCAGAAAGAACATAGAGAATTCATACCTTCATTGCAAGGGATCATTTTTTGTGAATCACGAGGTTAGAAAAGAAAGAAACATGATGCCTTCCGAAGCGTTATGACTCCGAATTTTGTTGAGTGCAGTGTGATGTATGGGATATGTAACTATGGGGAATTGCGATGATCAAATGACCATCATGAGTGACCGAAGACGACCTAAAGGGAGAGCTATCCCAAAACTTAAAAGAAATTGGCTAAGTTGACCGTTAAGGTCTTCTCGCATGATTCCGGATCTCAAACTGTGCCACAGAGTCTCATCTAGTTCAGCCTCCTTGAGCGGCTGCTGGATTCTGGATACCAGACCTCGAATGTCTCGATTGAAATCCGCGAAAGACTCCCGTTCGTTGCGGTTCCGGCTTCGGATCTGCTCTCAGAGATCAATATATAGCGGTCGATCCCGAAATTAATTCCGGAGAACGTCCACCGAACATCTGGGTTGGCTTGCCGATACTCCAAGTACCAGTCCGCCGCCTCACCTGCCAGGAATATGTTCGTGTACTCTAACAATATAGAGAAGTTCTCTTGTTGAGTCGAATGAGTCACGGATTCGATTCTAAAAGGGAATCTGTCTACAGGCAAGGACGCAAAATATCTTAAAATATCGCATAATACCTTAAAATCCAGGAGTTGAGAGATATGTGATATTTTGCCAAGGCACAACATGCCACGAATACGAACCATCGAATGGGCTGGCAGTTTTAAAGGAGGCAACGGCGACGAAAGCGACACAGGAGCTCGTGGTCGTTCTATCATCGGAGGGTTTTTTAATGTGGATGAACACTGTTCCTCGTCCAAAATCTCCTTGACGAATAAGCTCAGCCTACACATCAATCTGGCTTCCAGAGACGACACCGACGGAGATTCCAAAGCTACATCATAAGGTTTCCTAACATGGATTGCGTTTTTAGAAGATCCTCATTGGGTGTCCTCTGTCGTAAGATAAGCGGAGTCTTCAAGGGTAGCCGCGGTCCAGCGCAGCTTCACACGCGCTCCATGACAATAGTCGCCCAACCCGCTGTTCCCCATTCTTCAGGATTCGTTTCAACGTCGCTTTCAGACATTTCGCCTCCAGAATTCACCAAGCAATAATACAAGAAAATAAAGAAAGAAAAAGCACAGTTTATGGAAACTCAACTCAAACCTCGAATTTCAGCTAAAACTCAACCAGCAAGAAGGAAAAGAAATAAAATACAAATATTCAAAAGAGCAGAAAAAGTTAATCAAACAAAACAATAAAAATAACTTGAGGACCCCTTCCTCCTTAAATTGTCAACTCTCTCTTTGTTAACCTCCCGCCGAAAATGCCATCCAAAATGCCAAAGTTGTTGCATCATGTGTAGGGGATAACTACTGCCCACAGTGTTTATTACAAAAAAAACAACAATCGAGTTGATCCCGGTAGCAGAGAGTTAGATATGTAATAAGAACAAGTAAAAGGGATCGCGAGAATTCAACCCGTTTGGAATCAGAGAACAAAGTGAGGATGAATTATTGAAGACGGAACGGCACAGCTTATAGCCGATTACCTCGGTATTCCATCAAAGATTCATCTCACCCGTCACTTTATCCTGACAAAGAAAAGAGAATATTAAATTTTCCAATAACTGAAACGAAAAGAGACCCATTTCACTTAAAGGTAGGGAACGCCACTCCTCAGAAGCTAGGACGGCAATATCTTTCAGTATTCAGCCCAAAGGCCCGTAGATCCAGAGACTTCTGGAATGCAATCACATACGAGACCTTAAAAGGGCAGGAAATTCTACTCGACATGGTGGAAAAGGAAATTGAGTCTTAGGGATACTTGCTTCCGGGGGAGAAAAGGCGTCAAACCTAAAACTGGAAAGGTGAAGGCAAGTCTACGTGAAGCCTAGCCCGGAAAAATGTTCGGAAGCTATTGTTTCTTTATCCGACACAACAAAAGGAAGTTGTAACCCGGATCAGCCTATCTGCCACGGATTCAAAGACCCCGAAACTTTGAAACTCTGAATCTAGGAAATAGAAGTTCCTCTCTTCCCAGGAACATCCTCCCAAATAATGGCCTGAGGATGTCAAGGAAGAGAGGGAGGGAAATTTTGTGGAATGACACGTGAGGGATCGAAGCGCGAAACGAAGGATCCCCCCACATTCCCGAGTGTGGGTCGTACAGAGGCATTCAAGCGCGTTTCGATAAAGCGTTCACTGTCAATTTCGCCAACTTTTTAGGTTTTTGGGGTAGTTTTAGCTATGAATGAAAAGAAGGAAGAGGCCCTTGGTGTCGCAGACTGTTCTACTTTCCCTTTCTGCCTCTTGGGAATATATTATACTCTCTTAAAATTCGCTGCTTTATCATTGTATAATTTCTGATAATGTCCTTGTCAACCAATAAAAACTTGAGAGCTCCGACAAATGCCTCCAATGTAAAGTCACTATCGAGTTCCATGTGGAAAAGCAAGCAAGTTCATCATACATTGTATCCAGCAGCTTCCATAGTTTTGTTTTGTCCGCCAAAATTTTACTATAGTAATCATCTTCCACATGATAATGATTCCCTGCTTGTCATAAAAGGCGACTAAAGGAGAAAATAATTTATGGGCCAACAACTTGCAATTTTTTGAACTTTATTGCTACCGAAATGTTAAAAACGCCTCACCTCACGACCTGACAGCTACGCAAGGGGCGATCTCTTAACCTTGGAGCCAGTTTTTTTGACAGAATTCTGACTGAAAAATCCCGGTTTAGGTTAAATATTTTCACAATTGCACAGTGCCATGGACAAACGGAGACTTCCTGTAGAATGGAGCCCCGGCCAACTACACGCAATTTAAGGGAGGCTTCCTAAAAGTGCGATTGTGATCATGCTGGGTGATCTGAATGGCAAGGTGGAGAAGCACGGTCTTGGCAATCGTAACGATATTGATTTCTCTAACCCCCTTATTGTTGGTCGTGGTCGCTGATTTTTGCTTGCATATTGTATCCGCCACTTCTAGCAGGATTATTTGCTGCGACTCCCCAGGTTCAACTTCGCTTGTATGGTCCAGCTGTCGCTCGACAGTGGGACATTTACCTTGATGATTGAAAGACGGACTCCCCCATGGAAATATCGATGTGCATTGGGCCGCCATCAAAAATACTCTTTTCTCGGGTGTGTCCCCAAAGAAAGTCATTAAGCTGACACATGAAAATGAGTGGCACGCCCCAAAAGCACTTGCCGAAAAACAGTAGAGGTGGAGTGCAGGCGTCTCGAGAAGTCTTCGGAGGAGTTAAAGCGCATTTCAAATAATCGCAAGCGATGGCGCGTAGATGCGGTTGACGCGCTATATCCCAACAAAGGTTAAATTATAATCATATATTGGCTATTTTGAAGGTGTTAGAAAGGCGGTCACTTTCTATGCACTGCTCACATTTAACAGCACACCGAGGATATTGTTCTGGAAAATCTAAACTTGATTTTGGTATTGATCAATCAACATTCCTAGATTTCACTCAAAAAACCAAGACGGATCTAGGACTACTGCTGTATCGGGTGACACAATGTGACAGACAAATTTAGAACTATTTGGCGAAGATGTATAACTCGGTGTGAAGGCTAGTACCATAAATGTTATCAGCATAGTCGCTAGTTAGTTTTCACTTACAGTCAATGCCACGCTTTATTGACTTTTGACAATATGTCATTGGATGAATATGATTTCGAGACCATTCCTGTACAAGTTTTGATGCACTGAATGATGAAGATGAGTAGTACACAGTATCAAGGCTCCGACTCCCGAAATGGTTAAGATCGAGGGTAGTAAAGTCCATCCAGACGGGAATTTTACTGGAGTTAAACATAGACATAGGCGAATTTATACCATTAGGGGAGGTAAATCATGAATAAAATCAAGATTTTTATTTTTTTATTTTAAACTTTCGAATTATTACTACTGCGAAATCATTAGTCGTGAGTTTCGTAATGATAATAATTTGCTTACATTTCGCTTCTCTTATTATTGTTTGTTATGATATTGCTGGCAATATAATCAACTAGATGGATGGCTCATATATTAGGCAAACGCAACAAGTGCTTGCATGATGACGGGAGTCATTTGGTTTTGAATCCAATTTTATGCCCGGGCGTCCTGCAAGTGTTCGTTCGTGGATCTTACCAAACCTTTGGTACAGTACGATTCGAAAAAGGACCTCCACACTAAATTAATTTTTAACAATGTTCCCGCAAGAAAAAAATTAACTTGGAAGCTTACGTTTGAAGGTTAAAATATTATTGCGGAAGGCTAGCACTGATGAAGGTTGCTTCAAATTATGTTAAATACAAAAACCATTGGAAGACAATTTTTGGTGTCTTTGGAAAATTAATTTTTTTAACATAATTCGAAAAAGAGGTATAGTTCGACTCACAAAAAAAAAATTAAATAATAGCATAAGAAGGCAATCAATATGCATAATGCCATAATGTGGGGAATTTATTACGCCAATACGTTACAAGCCTCGATGACTTGTCGATTTTCAGTCATCTTTCTTGAAGCCCGTTTATTTATTCAGAATTTACCTTCGTCAGATACAATTCATGATATGCTACTGTCAGGCTGTTAGCAAAGATTGCATATCTTTAAACACATTATTAACAGAAAATGTTGTAGGCGTAACGAAAATGGCATCTTTGCGTACAGTACAATACCTGACAATGAAACATTGCAATCTATCTACAAAAGTCTATCCAAAGTGATCATCGATAGTGCAAACGATGTTGTCAAACAGATTGGATCTTAATAGGAATCGAACTATTTTGGATTTTTCATATCTGATCTGAACCGAAATATTGATGAGTTATGTTGTCCATTGCAATATTTTTTAGTGAAAGTTCGTTTCGATAATAACTCGGACAGTATTATTTCGCGTGTCTCATTCACTTTCGATGGTATAACTATGGAGAATGACGCTAAAGTGGTTATTGTTGAAAGTTACTTTTGATATGTTCAATATATTACGTTAGAGAGGGCCATTTGTATGAAATAAGTATTGACTTCTTGACCAGATAAGTTTTTGTCAGCTGCGAAAATGTTTGCGTGAATTTAGATGTAGGGAGAATATTTGGCAGATACAAATCATAGTCACATGCAGCTGTTTGTGAGCTAACTGAAAATTTTTTAGATATAGGTCATAAATTATGCGTTTTTGATAAAAGTAAATCTGATGGAAGAATTTCGATTAAAATCTCATTAATAAGAGAAGCGGTTTTCCAATAATTATTATATACCATTGTATTGGAAACCAAAACCTTATTAAACTTGTTTGCCTGTCTGTCTGCTTCCTTTATAGGGGCGGAAAGTATCGAAGCCACACCGGTGCCTCCCAATAAAACCGCCTTTACTCACTCATTAAGGCTCACCAAACTGTCTATGGACACTATAACGGGTCACTGCTATTCCGGCTTACTGCTACGATAAGAACTGTTTCCTCCCAGCTGCTTCTTTTAAAGCCTTCTATTATATTGAGCTCCTTCTAAATAGAGCTTATGCAACCAATCACTGAAGTTCATACTTCTTGAAGTTCAAAATGTGCGGGGAATCTATCTACCCCTTAGAAATAATTCCAGCTGTCCCCTCTAGCTGGTGCTCAGAGGTGGCGGTGAGGAAGACGGGGCGGCAACCCTGTCTGCCAAACCAAAACCACGTGGCTGAGGAGAACCTCCATAGTGGTGGTATCGGGAGATGCTGTAGTCACTTTGGTTTGCCGGCCGTGATATAGTAGACGAATGCTCCAAAGGCCTAATCAGGGCGATCAGACCCGAGTCTGCACGGAGACTCGTCTGAAGTGACAAATTGGTCAAGAAACCTTACCAAGGGTATGCTGGTACCATGGAAACCGGGATAGCCCCTGGACTCTCATACTTCATATGAACTCCAGTTGTATGTGAGTACAGCCCGGTTGTTTGCGGTTGGCCCCCTAGTGGGAGTTCCATCGGTGTTGTGGTTGTGCTCAAGCGAGAAGAGACCTTCGGGCCTCGGCGTGGTGTTGCGTTTCAACACGGGTGCCGTACTCCTTAGTTCGGTAGAGATTTAGGTATGTATTGCATTCACCAGTATGAATGCTAAGCCACACACTTGGTATAGACTGGTACCGTTGTTGCTTGTCTCAGCGAGGCTCTGATTGTGGTCACAAAATCAATTCATGTCTTAAGAAGACCGTGGAATTAAGTCACAAGACAGGTGCTCACGTTAAACCCTCAAGGACTTAATTGTCCCCTCTCGCAAGCAAATCTCAGAATACGTTCCAGCGTAATCAACCTGATACCGATATTTGCGGCACTAGCCCCGTTACCAAATATTCAACCGGGTCTACGTTGGTGTTACAGTCCCTGACGGTTAACTGAATATACGTGGGCACATTAAGGAGATTTGAGGATCTTAAAATATATAAATTATCATTATGCCGAGTTGGAAGCATTCCTCAAATCGAATGTAATAAAAGCAAAGAATTTTCTGGGTAGGAAGCTCACCGCCTGATACCAGTAATTGCTTCCTTAGATTGACCATTGCGGCGGTGGCCTTCCCTGTTGATCGGACAGCGCGAAAAGCGTGCCTTGCATTGGCATGCCTCCAACTTTTTCACAAATAGGAGGGATTTCTTTCCCATACTGCTAGAGGATGGCTCATCAGATAGTTTTTGAGTCTTTGGTAGCTTCCTTCGTCAATTCGGAAGGATACCATCTTCCAAACGATCTTGCTTTCATCGCCCCTTTCAGAGTCACATTTGGTATTCCGTCCCGCTCTGGTGCTTTGTTGCCCCTTAATTTTACGCAAGCAATGCTATAGTAAGCTCTACTATAGCCAACATATTCTTTACTGAATCATCTTTTTTGATCTCACTAGGGAATCTGCCTTGCCATAGATGCAAAGTTGTCACTTTCTTGTGTAGTGAAACTCTATTTTTTTTAGCTTAATCATTATCGGTCTTTAGGCTCCTCCTCCCGGACTGACACGGGTCTTTTCACACAGTTTCTTGAGCGAATGTCTGTTACCCTTGCGGAACGCTTCTCGCAATTTTCCTCAGCAAGCTGTCCTTCTTCTCTTTGTAATAAGCTACTGATCCTTTAGGCGTTGGTAATTCCTTCTTAATTGTAGGCATTCAGCCTACAGTAGCCTGATTTTGTCATTTCACCAAAGGTTGCGCACTTAGTGACCTTAATTTTTGGCCTCGCCCTAGAGACATTGCAGGCTTTTAATGTTTTGCTGACTATTTGGCCAGATCTCTCTAATAGGATAACTATCGACACGGAATGTGAACACTTTTTGAACTCCACTACTTCAGACGAAACTTTATGATCTTTGGGAACACCACTTTCTTGCACTCTATTACATTAAACAGTATAGATTGGTGAGTACGATGCCCTATTTTACCTTTGCCTTTCCACATTAAAAAAAAACCAAAACCGAAATATTCAGCAAATGTTTTTTTTGACATTTTGTTCACTACTCGATAGACCAAAATAAACCTCATTTGCTCTTTGCTCTTGGATCTCTCTTCGACAGCTGATATTGTCCGCTCTCTGCCACTTTGCTCTAGTTATCACAGTCTGTGTCCTTACCCAATACACATTTGCATAGGGTTCATTTCATTCCTTCCCTGGTGCTTTTTTGTTAGTCCATCTGCATCGATTAGGTCTAGCGTGGTTGCTTGAGCAAGACCTGACTATCTGCCGTACTTAAGACATCTAGAACAAATAGCTGCGAGCCCCTCTTTGTCTCAGATCCCGCAGACGACCAGTTTTCGGGTCACCATATGACATCCGCAAGTTCCCTACGGGGTCGATACTTCCCTCTGTAGTTGAAATAGCCTCACCAATTCCCTCCACATTTCATCTTTTGTGGTAACTTGTCCGCGGTCCCTGTACCTCATAGTTATTTCATGGGTCCATCGCTCACCATGACTTTCTAACCTAAGGATCTACCCGCAAGATTCGGGTAATTAACTAACTTTTCGTCCTACTCTTCTGGAGCTCCGTTCTATCTTCTCTTGCGAAATCATCATTTAGACCGCTCAGTTTCGGATCTCCCTTTACCTTCGCAGAACCTCGGCGTAAGGAAGTAAGTCTTGCTCTTGATAATAATTCGGTCCGGATTTGAGTTGTCTGTTCAGCTTTATAAGCGTCCAAGCATTTTTTCCCATTTTTTGGAATTTCATTTGCAAACTCGATTTGGATTCCAAATGTTGCGCTCTCACCGATGCTGCCCGTTTAGAGGTGTTGGAACCTTAACTAAAATATCCTCAGTTACCACCTCACAACCAACTTTTCAGTTTGGATTTGTTTGCTTGTTCACTCCGTACTTTTGATAACTATATGTACCTGTTGCGATGGTCTTATCTTGGGAATTTAAGATAGCCTGGCATTCGCTGGGTATTGGGGTGAATTTACTTCAAGCGTGGCCTTTCACAGGAGTAATTAAGGGTTCGCACCATTGTTCTAATGAAGCGATGAAATTTGTGCTTCGGCCGGACAGACTCATTTACTGTATTCAAGGTATTACGCTTTTGTTTTTCACGTTAAACTCTTTTCCCTGCCCTGACCAATTCTTTTTCCATCAATTTGATGTACTACTTCTTCTCTGCTGTATTCAGTACAGGCGCTGTCACTTTGAATGCCTGGTTGCCCATCCATCTGCATACCTGAACCGATCCTCGTTCACTCTTTCCTTCTTACTACTTACAATATTATTTGTTGGGACGACCCTCTAATTCACAAAAGCAGCGTCAATATCCTCTCTGTTCTCCAACGGCAATGAAAATTCGTTTGTGGCATTTATATTTATGTGTGCGCATTTGCCCCAAATTCGGGCCCGCGTTTACGGACCACAGTCATAGCAACCGCCAGTTTTTCGCCTCCCACTACTCCTGCGCACCAATAGGAGCCTATTCCTATAGTTGTCCCCTCCTGTCTTCATACTGAATTCGTAACAAATAGCAGACAGCCACAGAAAGTTCCGTAGGCTTTCAGAGATTGTTCACCCTACACATCGCCTCAGTCTGCTAGGAACTTCGGTTCCTTCGATTGTTCAGGGAGTGCTATCTCCATTAAATCACATTTCACTCACCTCCGGATTGCAGCGAAATGGTATGTCAGACTCCGAAATCCACATGAAACGTTCTCTTCGTTCACAACCCTACCGAGGTAAGGGGCATCCTTAAAGACCACTATTATGAAACTGACTCGACCTCACAAAGAAGTGATAACCATATTTCAGATGCAAATATATACCACTTTATTGGCAACAGTAGAAAGTTTATGACAAAAATGGCAGGGTTACGCCAATTGAATCTGTTTCGACAGTCAGCAGCGTTTTCACTATTAGGACGCAACAACATATCAAACCAGGTGGTGGTAAATTGCTACTAATTACTGCTGAAACCTATTCGACAAAATGAATCATTTTTTATTTTCGTGCCACTACACTCGAAAATCTCTGTTAATAAGGAGGCTACAGACTGGCTCGCCAAGCCAAAATTTGGCCATTAACTGTCAAGTTTGCTCTGAAGGGTAAAATTTCCAGGACTCACGCAGCTAAATGGAGAAATTTAAATTTCTGCCTGCAGGTGAAACACTTTGTGTAAGAACTAGAATGGAATTTCTGTTATCTCTTAAGAAGAAGTATATCAAAATCCTAGCTGGGATTTTAACAGGACATTGTTCTTGAACCACCACTTACAAAAGATTGGGATGGTAGACTAGGCTATATGTAGCCGATGTGAGGAAAAAACGAGACAAGCTTGAATTTTAAATAAGGTTGCTCACACTACCCAGATTTCAGATAAAGATACCCTGGTAAGGTTTTCTTCAATGAGAAGTCTACGCACTTTCTGCTTGTGGAAGATATTCTAAGATCCGCAAAAGACTGTGAACGCAGCAGGCGGGGGACTAATGAATACCCGATTATAGGGTCGAGTCCTTGGAACTTGGTTTCTTCCACCAAACTAAATTAAACAACCCTACCCGAGTATCACTTATGAGGCAACGAACATAGACATCGCACTGGCATGTGCGTATGTACAGTCCGCTTATAAGACGATACAGATAGTCACTCTACCAGCTTGTTTGATTGACTGTTAATAATTTGCCTCCCACACGTAACTTTTCCAAAATATAAGAGGTGTGACTGCGCTGGAAGCATGTCTCAAATGGTTAGAGCGCTGGGCTGTCGTAGCGGAAGATCGCGGTTCAAATCTTACTGCTGACATAGGGATTTGTTGTTGCGACAAGATGTTGGACACCAATCGGTTCAGCTATGAATCAGTACCTGAGACCAGAGTAATAATCTCGTGCGAGCGCAATGCTGACCGCATTGCCTCCTACAGTGTACTGTAGTGTACCGCTCCGGTCTTAACTGAGGTGCTCTAGCACACTTCAAGGCCCTGATCTGATATTGATTGGTGCGCCAACGATTATTATTATTATATACTTTTGGTAACATTAGATACCTGTTTCGACTGAGTCGTATTGGAATTTACTTTCATTGTACGATAAGACCTCGAAGTCAATCCTTTCATGGACTTTTTGCAGAAGTCCTTAAAAGCTCCGACCGGCGAAATAGTAGTGCATATCCGAGTATTACTCATGTACTTCAGGTAGTTTTTCACCCTAAGTCTGCTTTTTCCAATGTAGCCACTGCCACTATCACTCCCATCCTTCTGTACGGACCTAGAAAAACGTAGCATTTTACTACTATTTTGGTAGAGTTATGTACTGCAATAACCAAGCAAGCAACATGAGTATCCTTTTTGTCTTCCAATGACAATGCTAATTCGCTTCTTACTTCCATATTTATTTGCCCCACAGCCAGGCACGGGCACGCGTTTACGGACCAGGAACCTAACAATCGCCAGTTCTTTGTCTGCTACTACTCCTGCGCTCCATCGGAAGTGCAATTCCTCAAGTCATTCTTTCCTATCTTTGAACTGAAGCGGCAGAAAACTGCTGAGAGTTTCGAAGGCTTTCTGGGATAGTTACATCGCCTAAGTTGGTTGGACTGATGTAGGTGGTTCCCCTAGGTTAGGGTGTATTTGAGTCGCTCGGTAGATGGTGTTGTAGTTACATCGCCTAAGTTGGTTGGACTGATGTAGGTGGTTCCCCTAGGTTAGGGTGTATTTGAGTCGCTCGGTAGATGGTGTGTTGGATTCCGAATCTAACCCGAAAAATTCACTTCAGCCGTCCCATCACAACCCCACTGCGGCGACTACATTCCACGCGGAAATATATGGCATTTCATTGGGAGCAGAAGGAAGGGTAAAATTAGAAGGGTTTACTCATCATCATCATCATCAACGGCGCAACAACCGGTATCCGGTCTAGGCCTGCTTTAATAAGGAACTCCAGACATCCCGGTTTTGCGCCGAGGTCCATCAATTCGATATCCCTAAAAGCTGTCTGGCGTCCTGACCTACGCCATCGCTCCATCTTAGGCAGGGTCTGCCTCGTCTTCTTTTTCTACTATAGATATTGCCCTTATAGACTTTCCGGGCGGGATCATCCTCATCAGGGTTTACTCAACTATATGGAAAAATTTGAATTTATGTCGGCAGGCGGATTTCTTTGTGAAAGACCTATAAAGCGTCATTTTTGTTGTTCCTTAAGAAGTTAAACGTGAATAAACCTGGTAAGAATTTCAAGGAGAAACTGTTCTTTAAATTACCACATAAAAAAATTGGGATGATGGTTTCGGCTATATGTAGCCCATGCGTGCCTAACAAACGGCCTAAGAGCTTAGAGCTGTGGCTTCTCCTACTAAATTAAACTTAACTAAACAACCCTAGCCAAGTCGCCGTATTACCCATGTAATGAGGAACTTGGGCGTTACACTGACATGTGCGGGTGGGAGGTTCTTTTATAAGTCGATCCAGGCCGTTACATACTCTACCAGCATATTTGATTGAGTTTAATGAATTTGGCGACAACACGTAATATATTTCCCAAGATCCCAGAAATGCGTTTATGCTAGGAGCATTTTATTCGGGAAAAACGCAAAAAATATAGTAAAATATACATTAATATTAACGTATATCACAAAATCTATGGAAACGTATTACACTCCTGTAACACTCCCTCCCTCCTGGGAGTGCTCTTTTTTCGAAAAAAAAAACATTTTACAAGTCAGCATGACTTGTATGCTATGGCTCTAAGGCCATGCAGACGGTACCTCAGAATTTACGTATAACTCCATTAATGCATGAGGTAGAATTAATAAGATCAGTTTTAGAATTTCTGCCTATTATAGAGCCCTTAAAAGACTGAGGGGTATTCACTACAAATTCAATTTTCACAAGTTCCTATTTCATCATCAACCATCTAAATTTCCCTTAATTCTTCTCTCTTCAAATTTCAAAAAAGCCAAATATCATATCCAAATATATAATTTATCTAAATATCTCCGAAAATTAGTTTTCCCATCAAGTACTCATTCATATCTATTGTCACATTCATCAATCTTAATTGCGGTGAGAAGTAGAGCTCACGTGAGCCAAAGAGTCCAGCAGAAGAAGCTTCGTCCAATTGTTTTTTTTCCATCTTTCCGAAACCAGACGGATAAAACGAAAATTGTTGAAAGTTAGTTGTTCCTAAAATGGTTTTGACTACTCAATGTCTCATGAATTAAATACCATGCAAAAAATTGGAACGTACGAGTAACCAAACTGAGTGGAGTCCACCCGGTCCGCTTGAATCTTATCTCCACTCTTTCCACTCTTATATGCTTCTGAATACTTGAGAAGTTCAATTACTTGTGGTAAAGGTAAGTACAAAGATGACAAAACTTAGTTTTGTCCCCATTGAATTGTTAGTTCCGCACACTCCTCAGTAATTGTTCGGTAATTACGAGATCTTCGAGATATGTGTATTACGAAAATTGCGTATACAGGTGCACTTACATAGGCTACTGTGTTACAGTACACGCGCGTACCTCCATATCTAGGGAGACACACGTACTTAGTTTTATACAAACATACAATTGTCCATAAAAGATAGTCCCGCGATGGACAACAATCAACTTCTTTTGTTATTGTTAAAATTGAGATTTCAGCAATCCAGTAATTGCTACATTTTCCCAGGAATGTAGACACGAAACAGTTGTGGGTCTATTTGTAAGTTGCAAACTATTCTAGTTCTCAGATTTTGTATTGCATGTCGATGTATCTTTTATTGAATCTCGAATATGATTCATTCAGTAGCATGGGAATGGTTGGAATCGATGTTTGAACTGATGAAATTGTTAACTTCGCAACATCTTAATTACCGATTTTCTGAATGACTACAAGAGATGTATAAATACAAGGCAAAGAATTAGGTCCATTTAACTGTGGAATGACAAAAAAAAATTCACCATTTTTCACGGCCGGAGAACGTTTTACAGCCTTACAACATTGCAAGAACTGATGTATTAAAAGGCCAGCCTTTTAACACAATGCTGGAGGTTAACTGGAGGTATCTCCGCTATCTATTAATCGATAGTAGCTGGTCAATGGTGGCTAGGCCTGAAGACTACTAAGAACATCTATTACACGCAGAACTTCCATTATTGGATTCTTATATACCAAGTGGAAAGTACTATACATTTTTAAGAAGATTGAATTGAGGAAGGCACCATTGATTTTGGACTTTAGCTATGAATTTCAGTCGTAATTGGGATTTCTGAATATTTCTTTGCCAGTTTTCAAGAGAAAAGAACCGCAATATGGTCTCTGAACTAAAAAATGGAACCTCCACGAAGGGCACTGCCCAAATGTTTGCGATAACTGTGTGATGCTACCAATAAAGTATAAAGGTAATGTCAGTAGAGGCAGAGCCGTCCCACAAGCCAATAGATAATTAAAATAGAATACATACATTGATAAAGGTCCTGCGTGGTTATTAGTACAAAAGATTAAAAGAATGAAAAAGAATAGTGTGGTCCGCATGGGCAAAGGTAATGCATGATTGTAAGTAGAAAAGCTTAAAACGGTGAAAAAGGATAGGGTTATCTACACGGACAAAACATCTTGAGGAAGAAGAATTGGGAGAATTTCTCTTGTACTTTTCCAAGAATAAGTCATAATTGCGATAATAATTGAGCAATACTTGAGAAACGACTTTAATGAAGGAGTTTCGCAACATTTTGAAGAGTTTTACCGAACCAAAAAGGCAATAATAAGGACAACATTTTGGAAGTACAATTTCTGACATCAAGACGGCAGCTAACGAAGCGAAGCTTATCATAGAAAATTGCGTCAAAGCCTTGAATGGAACTCAGATATGATAATGGTTGATTAGAATGCGGAAAGCCTTAGGGAAACCTGAGTAAATAATGTAGACTTGCTTTCGAAAATTTAGACATTTCCCCATTAAATTGTGAAGTCCAGCAGGTTAATTTTCCAAAGTCCCGCTGCTCTTTACTTATTGGGTAGTCAAACCAGCGGTGATACCCAGTCGTTAACGTAACCCTTTAAAATTTTGAAAAGCAGAGAGGGGTGAAGTCATTAATTCTAAACGAACGATTGCTGTTTTGTATATGCGATAATGCGGGCCATTTCTGACTGGCTAGGAAAAAGACGAAAGCTGTTGTTAAAATCCCTGATAGTTGGGGCTTAAGAGTACATGCAAAGTCTTCTCTGCTTGTCATAGACGACTAAAAGGGATACAAACTTGTGGGCTAGCAACCTGCAAATGTAGAAACTTTATTGCTACCGAAAGACCAATAACGCCTCACGTATGGACTGACCTCACCCCGAAGACCTTTGGCTATTGAAAACTGACTAAAATTGGTTTCTAGAAGGAATGCGCATTCTTCGACAACGGTAGCGAGGGTCATCAGAATACTCGACTTTTAAAACTTGAGTGGTAATTCCAACCATATAAACTGGACATTCTGGGCCTAAGCGAAGTAAGATGGTGAGGCGCTAAAAAGTACTATTCTGAGTTTTTGACTTTTGCAACACTAACGGCAATGTGTTTTGTAGTCTAAAAAGTCAAGTGGTACCTGACGCGAATCCAGTTGTTTTCAGCGGCTACCACAAAGCGCGCTCTTTTGACCTGGGAACCTGTTTCTGACAGGCTCCTGATTGCAAGTTTCCGATCCATGTTAAAGAACATCACAGCTGGACAATGCTGTGCACCAAAGGAGGCTTCCGATAAAATGGAAAAAAATGCTTTCTACGAGCAGTTACGTGCTATTCAGTGGAGGCTATGTAAAGGTGACATTTTATTCGTGGTGGGTGATCTGAATGCCAAGATTGCTTCTGGCAACATCTTGCTCGGACATGTGATGAGCAAACATGCCAATCATAACCATAATGGTGCGAAATTTGTGGGTTTCTTCAAGTTCCATCGCCTCGTCATTGGCGACACATCGTTCAAGTTCAGATCTTGTTATTCATTCGGATTTCTGCAGATCGACAACGTATAAGCAATGCGATCGACCACTTCGTGACTAGCAGTAGATTTAGGGGTTACTGCGCTGGTATTAGCCTCAAAAGGGATTACTATCTAATGGTCGCTTACGTTCGCTTGCGTGTTGCATCCATCACTTCTCGTAAAGTTGGGAAGCTGCGATTTCCAATGTTCAATATCGACTACTTATATAAACGATGAATGAAAGGGTTGAAGACTCCTTCGTCCACCGCGAGCGATGATGAGCGTGACGCACTCAAACTCGAACTAAATCCGGAGAAATTGAGTGTAATATGCACCATGACAACAGGGAATTCACTATTGCGCTAGCCAGGGAAGTGGAAAATGCCACAGAATGCCATGATTTCAGAAGTGTATATCGCATCATGAACGAACTTGCATGTGGTCACAAATCTTTCGATAGTCCTGTAAAGAACATCTGCGGTCGACTTCTCATCCACTATGTTGAACAACTGAAGAGGTAGAAAAACACTTCACCATGGTTCTTAACCGTATTACATCCGATGAGGCTCCTCCTCTTGTGAATATATCGTAAGATGCGGAAAGGGACTGTTCCTCCAAGCAGAAGAGAAATCATATCGGCCATCAATGCTTTCAAACGGAGTAAAGCTACTGGGCTTGACACCCGTTCTAAGTGTGGCAATTGGAGGGGAATGTGCGTTCTCTAGGCTATTGAAAAATTAATAGTTAATATAATCCTGGAACGCAACAAAATTTCGAAAGTTTGACCGACAGAGAACAGACACCTTTCCGCTCTAGATCCACATTAAGGCCCTGCGGATCATCTCAAAGCAGTGCGTGGAGTTTAGGCCTTTGCTTTCCCTTCTCTTCATTGATTTCGAGAGAGCTTTCGATAGCGTGAACTGTAAGAGTATCAGGCACGCAGGAAGTGCATTCCGTGGAAAGTAAGAGCTATTATTAGAGCGACATATGATGTCGAAACATGTTAGGTACTGCACGGAATTAAAATCTCAGAAAATGTTCAAATTCAAAGCGAAGTCCGCCAATGCTGCATCTTGTTGCAGATATTATTTCTTCTTGGTATCGGTGAAGTTCTTTATTCTGTCTTAATTGTAGGACATGGAGGAGTTCAGAAGAAGACGCCATCTTACCTCAAAAGCCTCGACTATGCTAATGACATCTGTTTGCTTTCTCTCATCGGGTCATGAACCTTGTCTAAATGGCTCTGGATTTGCAAAGAGAGGCAGGTGGGGTGTGACTGAAGATAAACACCAATGAAACTTAGGCTCTCAGTCTGACGGGTCATCGTGACCTTACCCTTCAGACCAGTGTTGATGAGGAATGGCCTGGGGCTCACGAGCTCACTCTGATACAACCGTTTTGAACCCAAATCGAAGGCGTTGATTTTATTATTGCCAACATCCTGCGAGTGCTCTGGCATCAACATTTAAATTGCTTCGTTCAATCAACGACGGTTGAGTAGCATTTGGTGGTATTATTCTTCCACAGTAAGTGGCTGGGATAGTGTTTCCTTGAATGCTGTTAATGACACTATACTGTTGGGGCAGATTCAACCAGTATTGAATATATTGCAACCAATAGTGAATATATTTTTCTTTTATAAGCCTTTGTCTCGTTCACAAGTGGGGTTGGCCCGTCGTGATCGGCTTCGCCATTTGGCTCTATCGAATGCCTGATCTAGGTGCAATCTCGAGGCTTTCAAATCCCCATCCAGCGTATCAAGCCACCGTTGTTTAGGTCTGCCTTTTGGTCATTTACCATCGACTTCGATGTTCAGACCAATCTTGGCAAGTGAATTCTCGTTTGCACGAATTGCGTGACCATACCATCGAAGACGCCACTCTCGCAGTTTCTCCACGATCGGTGCAACCCCATATCGATCGCGAATATCCTCATTTCGGACGGAATCAAAATGTGTCACGCCACTAGTCCAACGCAAAATCTTCGTCTCCATTACCACTAGACGCCGTTGATTGACCATAAAGAGCGACAGGACAGACGATATTGAGGTAAATTTAAGATTTCAGACGTTCGTTGATATGTCGATCCCAAAGCACACCAGTTGTGGAACGCCAACTTCATCCAGGTTGCGCTAATGCGTGAGACAATTTCATAATATTATACATTTCTCCACTGAATGATAGCACTAACCCTAGATATTTCAATCGTTCAGTTCTGGGCAGGTCACACCTGCTAACAGTGTTTTATGTCTTTTTCATGGGGGTCGGTCGTCAAAAAATTCTGTTTTATTCAGATTCAATCTGATACTGTGTTAAGGTGATCTGTTTTTGGACAAGTTGCTCGAAATAATTTTTGTGATTAGACGCTAGGAAAATAACATCTGGAGAAGAACAGTCCAGACTTGATACTGAAATTCATGAAGGAATTCTCGAGGATTGTAAAATTTTTCTCACAATTATTGAAAAAAGGAACGAAATTTGTATTTGTAGCAAAATTTTCAGCAATTAATAATTGCATTAACTCAAGGAATAATGTTGGAATTCTAACACTCCAGAGCAGAGGCAGAAGGCATAGATTAGATGCGCTTTTATTGCATACGGGTTCTCAAGATGGAATGCATTACCATAGGAATACACTATCTATCAGCTAACCAGAAGATATTCTTCAGGAATATTAGACGAAGTAATCATAAGATGGCAGATGTTTGCTGTGAAAGAAGATCACATGTTTATGAGAAGCTCGTTGGGCCTTGCTAACGATGATAGATTGAGGAAGCTTAACTTGTGGGAACATGCAGGTTAGGAAAATACGAAAAGAAATCAACGTCACCCACTATCGAAAGGTAGTAGTGAACAAATCACACCTTGCTTTTATTGCATGCTTTCCTGGCAGTGGAATGGTTTCACTTTTTATTAGAATTAAACTGTCAAGATCAACGTTTCATATATATACTTTTGACGTAGAATGCAAAATTAAACAAGTCGGCAAACCGGAAGCTGGACGCTGCAGGTATGAGAAGTTTTGTGTATTTCTTTTATAACGACATTTAAGTGCTCAATTTCCCCATTAGTACGTAGCCACATTCATTTTTCAATTTGCTCAGAAGCGACAACTTTGACCTATTATAACTTTGTATGATCATGCTCTATGTTACACCCTAGCGTATTGCAAAATTTCGTGATGATAAAATGAAGCCCCCTTTGCAGCCAATTATAAAAAATGATGGTAATATACTATTATTAACTTTATTTGAACAGACATCGGTATGGAAAGTATTTCGAAGCCTAAGCACCCATATAGTGGCAGCTACTTTTCAGATTTTTCGGTTGGGTAGTTTCTGTGAGTCCTTTAAAGAAATGATCATATTCAACCCCCCTCACTCCCCACCTTTCGAGCAAATGCCAAAACTGCTTCGGAAAGTGCTGACCAAGACCTTTCATTTGATACCCCACATGACTATATTTGGTGAAAAAAATTTACATCCCCTTTTGCATGTACGGAGACACCCCTTAAATTCAACAAGTATGTAACTCAATGTATACGTGATCGTTCACAGTTTCCACCTTGGCACCAAATTTGGTGTCGATCGCTATAACCGTCTCCTAAAAAAATGCGTGTGACGGAGAGACTTCCGGAGGAAGCCACGGTGGTGGGGCTACTCCGACGATATAACGCTGTTTATGGTCGCAAAGCATTTCTAAGATGCTGAGTTGTATTCATGCGAAACGATCAATGCTTTAAGGGTTGGCTGGAGAGCTCTGGTCTGACATTTGCGGAGGAAAAAACGGAAGCGGTCCCCATCACCAAGCGCCGTAAAAGAAATCAATCAATCAACAAATACTTGGGAGTGATGATAGACGGGAAACTAAGCTATAAGCAACAGGTGCAGTATATAAGTTGAGGAAAAAACTAGGTGTTTTTCCTTATCCTGTAAATATTTTTATTTTTTCCCCCGCATACAATTGCTTCGGAGACCACGTGCCTCCTTCCTCACTGCTAGTACCTAATTAGGGGAAATTAGGCTCGGCAGTGCGCGGCATTCAGAACTGTCTCAGAGAATGCAGCATTTGTCATTTCTAGAAGATGAGATGACGAATATATACAATGCGAAGTCTATCCCTTCCCCGTTACAGACGAAGAACGCCGAAAGGGAGAGATCTCTAACAAGATGGCAAAAGCGTTGGAAGCGCTCGGGAAAGGGTCGGTGGACACACAGGCTCATCCCCGCCATCAAGTAATGGTAGGAGAGACGGCACGGTGAGATTAACTATTATTTTACCCAATTTCTCGCGGGGCTTGGAGGATATCGGGGTGGTTTTAGTGGATAAGAATCCCACAGACTGGCGTGCCGAGGCCAGTTTCTTTTGAAAATTTCCACCTCCTCAAAAAAAAGACAGGCAGGCAGAAAGACAATAAATCCATTTTAATAAGGTTTTGTTTTACACAAAACCTTAAAAAAGCCCACCTCCCCGAACTACCAGTAAAAACTACGTTCGTTATTCCTGCACCGTTCACAAGGCAATTAACCCTGAAAAATTGTTGTCTTTTAGGTATATAAAGTGCCGATGTCTCTAGGTCAGAATCTATGACAACTCAACCATTTTCTGGAAGCCTCTGAAATTAAGGTTTAATACAAACCACGATTTTTCAATTTTATCCGTACAATCCCACCTTTAGATGCTTTCTTGTTGTTTCATCAAATGAAAAAATAAATGCTCTGGTTGCTAATGGAAAATATCCTTGAACCAGTTTTCGTAATCAAGTTTCATTTCCTGTTCCCAATTCGATGCCAATCAAATTTGAATCGAATTGAGATACACTTGGATGCATAACGTTTCAATATTACGCAAAGAAAAGATAGATTTGTCTCTAAGTAAATTGCAACATTTTGCAGATATTTTAATATCACTGTTTTTGTTAATATTTTCATGCGTTCGTTATATTCTATGAAGTGCATAAATAAAACGCTTTGCCTATCTAACGAGGGCTTGATTCTCTCAATATCGAATACGAATCTTTCCTTTGATGCCCAAGAGAGATCATCATACAAAAACTTTGCATTGCATTCAATTAGAAATTCAAATTGCTGGAACAAGCGAAATATCTATGAGGTATGCATTTGATTTTACTAGACTCCATCTACATATATTATATGGCAGTTTTAATGTCGTACAAGATCCCAACTGGCTTCACTTAACCAAACCGCACATGTATGCAAACGCATGTATCTAAATAGCTGCCATGTCGACTCTAACCCATTTTCCAATAAATTTGTTATGCAGAAGAGGTGATATAGCCCAGTCGATTTTATACTGCTCGCATGCACCACTGATTTATTTCATCTGCCTTGCTTGGTACGCACAAAAAGGATCCAACGTTTCTGGCTGGTTTTTATCGACTCCAGGGCTCTGTCTAGTACCGATGATAGCATAGGAAATCACTTTGTCTCCTCCTTGATGCTAGAACAACGGGAAAAAGAGAAAATTTAAAGCAAACGTGTAGGCCTTTTCCGCGGAAAAGGTTTGACGACGATAACGACATGTGCATGTGGTTGCATCTATAGATGCAGCGATTTTGCAAATCAGTTCATAGTTCAGTATATAAAAATTTGCATAAACTTGAATTACCTACGTTCATTGTTGTTAACTAATAGTTTATGCATTAATAAGGCTTGTTTTACAAATGGCCAGAATAAGACAATGCAGAGCGTATGCGGAGGCGTTCAGCACAATGCAACGTACTCGTAAATGTATGCAGAAAGATGTTCTTCTCTTAATAGGAAATTAATTCTTTGGCGGAGAGTATGATGTGTGGCATGAAGTACAAATATTAACCGTTGTGTGACAATCTTTATGCTGAATGCAACTAATAAACAAATTTGTCTGCAATATTATTAGTACTTGATTAGTAATGCTTACTGATTTCTCGGTTTCAATTAATAAAGATATTAAATAAATGTTTTTGTTCTTTCCAGGTAGGTGATGAAGTGGGTTGTCTCCTCATAAATTGCAATGAAAAGTCGTTCGGTGTGAGTACTTGTAAATGTGAATGTTTGAAATAAAACCAACATTGGGGCTTTTAATTATTCTTTTTGCACTCAATAATCTATGGAGTCAAAGTAAAAGTATACTATAATAATCTTCAAACGTCGTTAACAGTTGCCCTTACATTTTCATGCCAAAATCCTGATCATCAAGTTATTAACCTATTATTATTACCAAGGGGAATTGTAGTATATTCTACAGAACTGCGGTGGCTTCGGTACACTATTATTATTTTTCTGTTAAGGGAAAGTCGCACCGCGTCCTTAAAGAACTATTGTGCCCCTTTTACTGGTTATAGTATACCTATTGATCATAGTATCTCAAGCGGGCCTATAACCATCAGGAACTTTAGTATATTCCCTACTTCCAGATCTTTCAGCTTTGCATCTGGTATTAAGTGTTCTCCCAGATGTCTAGACCTACTTTGCACAAGTGCCGGACACTGTCCTAGGACGTGTATAGAGGTTTCGTCATATTCCTCACAAAACCTGCAATCAGTGTCCGTAGATATCCCTAGCTTCCCTAGGTGATAGTTCAGTCGACAATGTCCAGTGAGAATTCCCACTATGATTCGGAGGTTCTTTTTGATGAGGTTTAAGCAATTCTTTGTGCGTATGGGTTCGTATCCCCCAATAAGCACCCTGGACTACTCCACCCCTGGTAGGCCCGCCCAGTATAGTTCCCTCAACCGATCCTCTTCATTTCTTAGATTCATAGCCATGAAACCGTTTTCGATTCCACAGAAGGGTTTCGGCCCGTGTAAAGGCGTCCTTGCTCCCTTCTTGGCTAGTACGTCTGCTGCCTCGTTGCCTTCCAACCCAGCATGGCCTGAAACCCAAAGTATCCAGACCTTGTTGAACGAGCCGAGTGTATTCAGTCTCTCAAAGCATTCCCACAGCAGTTAAGAGTTCACCTGGTTGGACCTAAGTGCCTTGATTGCTGCTTGGCTATCGGTGAGAATAGCTATGTTCCACCCCTGTAGTTCCATTGCAGATTAAAGGAGGCACATTTGTCTATGGCGTATATTTCCGCCTGGAATATGCTAGTGTATTTGCTCATTGGCTCGAAGTACATTCTCCTTGGACCAATGACACCGGCAGCCGCTCCCTCTGCTGTGAGGGATCCGGCAGGGTACCAAGTAATCAGTTGCTGGTTTAAGCCGTATGTCGCAGTCACGTTCTCCCAGTTTGTCTTGTTACTCCAACGTGTTTCAAATTTCTTACCGAAGTAAAACGTCGTTGTCATGTTATCCCTTGGTATCAGTAATTCGGGATACCGCCTAGAAAGAATATCAGTCTTCCTCAGTTCCCATTAAATTTCTATGCTAAAATATATTATAATTACCAAGGGAACTGCACTACATTCAACGGAACCACGGTGCCTCTGGTATTCTAACAGGACCCATGCTCTGTCAAACAAATTGCGGAACAGGGTGACGCTCAAAGTTGCGCTGTCCAATTGCATTTCGTATACACTTAGTGAAATTCTGTTCAAACATTAGTTAGAAGTTGGGAAAGCTACTAGTAATATGTCCTCAAGTGCTATTGTATCTATTATTATTGCGTCCGCTAAATGATGGCGACGTTCCAAGAAAATGAAAAAGCGTGGGGGCACAATGGAGGCGCGAACCTGAACGTCAGGGGATTTCGCTTCTACCACCGCATTGAACGGCCGTAATAATAATTGCTTTGTGTATAGTATTCTGTTAATATATGTACATATAAATGGTTACCGTCCGGATAGCTGTGTGGTGAGAGCACAAGCCTATCGCACGGAAGGCCACGGTTCAAATCTCACTGGTGCCAGTGGAATCGGTATCGTGATATGATGTCGGATACCAGTCGAGTCAGCTGTGAATGAGTACCTGAGTCAATTCAATATAATAATCTCGGGCGGGCGCAATGTTAACCACATTAGCTCCTACACGGTACTATAATACTATAGTGTACCGCTGCGGTCTTGAATGAAGAGCTCTAACACGCTTTAAGGCCCTAATCCAATTGGGTTGTTGCGCCAACGATTATTATTAATTGTTTTTCAGACAATTGAAGATCAAGACCGCCTCCTCCATTTGCTGTAAACACTTCAACACCCTCAAGCCGGCTATAATAATAATCACAACCCAACTATCCGCGAAACTTCAAGCATGCAAAGGGTAAGAACACTATCGTTACGTTCCAAGTCCTGTTTAATTCGACGAGTCCACCACTCGGCCTAATTTCGTCCCCATATTTATGCGGCAGCTGCAGAATTGTTGCTCCTGTTTACACATCCTGTGAAAGAGAAAAATCTTTTATAAGGAACTAAATTCAGTGTACCCTTGTTATGTCTATGAGGCAAATCGGGCGGTATAGTCATGATTCTCCTCACCGGTTATTAAACTTAAAGCACGAAATCAACGTCTACTTGTCCCACCAAGTGGACTCCCTACCACTATCACGCCTTGACAAAGCTAATATAACATCATCATCATCAACGGCTAAACAACCGGTATCCGATCTAGGCCTGTCTTAAAAAGGAACTCCAGACATCCCGGTTTTGCACCTAGGTCCACAAATTCGATATCCCTAAAAGCTGTTTAGCGTCCTGGGCTACGCCATCGTTTCATCTCAGGCAGGGTCTACCTCGTCTTCTTTTTCAACCATAGATATTGCCCTTATAGGCTTTTCGGGCTGGATCATCCTCATCTATTCGGATTAAGTGCCCCGCCCACAGCAACGTATTAAGCCGAATTTATCCTTAACTAGACGGTCATAGATTTTGTCGTTATGTCGGCTACGGAATTGTTCATCCTCATGTAGGAGGCCAAAAATTCTTCGAAGGATTCTTCTCTCGAATGCGGCCTAGAGAGAGAGAACTAAACCCAAGTCTCCGAGGAATATATGGTATAAGGACTGGCAAGATCATAGTCTTGAACAGTAAGAGCTTTGACCCTATGGTGAGACGTTTCAAGCGGAACAGGTTTTGTAAGCTGACTCTGCTGCCTGCCAACAACCGCGCGCGGATTTCATCGTCATAGCTGTTATCGGTTGTGATTTTCGATTCCAGATAAGAGAAATTTGCGAACAGTTCTTCCCTCGAACGCGGCTGAGGGTTTTCTTGTTAAGAACCCAAGTCCGAGAAATACATGAGATCTGGCAAGATCATTGTCTTGTAGAGTAAGAGGGTCAAAGCCTATGGCGACACATTTCGAGCGAAGCAGTTTTTATAAACTGAAATAGGCTCTGTTGGCTGCTAACAACCGTAGCTTTTCTAAGTAGTGATTTTCGACCCTAGATAGGAGAGGTTACCAACGATCTCAAAGTTTTAGTCTCCTATCTATATTCTTCCGGTTTGACCAGTTGTTTTGATGTTATTGGTTAAAAAAGCTGCTATATCAGCCGGATGTATTCCTGACATCGAATTCAAAGGCACTATTATGAATGACACCTAGACAGGTGACTTCAATATCTTCGATTCTCCTGCAAATTTTTACTAGTTCCTTGATAGTTGCTGTAAATATACATAGTAAAGACCTGGATATCTCTTCACTATATTTCCGTGGTTTCTTTCTTGGAGGAAACGACACTGTCAATATCTTTCGAGAAATGTGTAGGTAAACCAACTTTCGTTGCTCTCCTCCATAACTATTTCATAACTATCCTGTGCACTATCCCTGAGAATTCAAATCTGCTTCCAGATGAAGTAATACAAAGTAGTCTCGCTTTCTAGTACAAGCTGCCATAATACATATCATAATTTCGGCAATATTTTTCTGTAGTCACTGTTTTACCTCCTGAGGGCATGTCATCCACAAACATACTTACCTATCTTTGATCTGGTAGAAGAAATCACGATGATTAATATATTCCTAACAGAGCATCCCTCTTATTGTATAGCACTCACAAATATCAAATCTGATTATCGAAATGATATATGTTTGCCTCGCCCTCTTCCTTCCTGCCTATGATTGGGCATCTTCCAACATTGCGCCCTTCATTATAATAAGCTAAGCAATAAAAACGACAGCTATTTTCCCCTGAACTATTCTGACTCCATTGTGAATTGGATGCCTCCTTGATAAATCCACTATCAGATATCCTGTTGTTACCTTGCCCGGTAAACAACCTCATCTCTTCATAAGCTTCAAGCTTCTCCTCACCTTAATACGGGATGCTGGTAGTCGAAACCCTTCTTTCCCTTGCAGAGCATACTTTCAGTATACACATTTTTTACCTTTCGTAGTCGTTAGTGTATACTATAGCGATTCAGCCAAATTCAGAATATCTGAAACTTATGTAAGAAAAACCCTACTGTACCCAGTAGCTAGAGCGCTGTTTCTACGGATAAATTCGTAGTTGTAGTTTGTGTTCCTTCATATTCTCTACTTTATACTCCTAATTTTCAATCTTATCAAACTCAGGCGGTCCAAACCATTTTTCCAGGGCTTTTCACGCATTGTAGCATAACGACCTCCAGTCTTGTGATCTTAATTTCAATCCGTTAACTCAAGGGCAACTTACGGAAAAAAACCTTCACTTCCAGGATTAAATCTTCACTTTTGCTACATCTGATTCAAATGATTTTTTCCAAACAAATCCTCTAAATTCGAATATAATTTCACCATTTGGAGAATATCAGCACAAGTCCCTTTATTCGGAGATAATGATGAATTCAGTTATTTTCTTCTTACCTAGGCCCCGCCTCCTTTGATCTGTCCTCATTCTACAGCTTTTCTTTACGAATTTTCTTTCTTGCAATCCTAACAACCACCACCGCACTTTCGTCACTTTGTTTTGTCCAATTAGAAAGCACCACATAACCTTGTTTACTGTGTACCGCGACAACATAGAGCTCCAGAGGAACTAGTGCACTGAATTGCTCTACAGTTATCCGAAGAGTTTAGTTCGAAGTGTGGCGAGTATATCAAAGCAGCTCTGTACTTCCGTCGGTGTTCATCACGGAATCTGTAAAGGGCTCTGTCACGTTGAACATCCAACGTCCGGCGCACTACACACTACTCTATGCAGATGACGTTTTCCTGCATCTCATAACAAAGGTGATCTTGAGTAACTTTCCCAAAGATGAAACGATGGTCTCATATAGCATCCTAATGATAGATAGAGGAATTAGATAGAAGAATTTAAGATCAATGCTATCAGCCAATAGTGAGCTACGCTATGAAACTGCTCCATCCATCAGGACAAATGGGATGAAGTAGCCTTCTGCTACTGTCGTTATTTGTTATCGATACATCAACGAATATCTCAAATCCAAAAACTACAGAAGTGTCGTTTGTCATGTTGCCCTCTATAGTATAGTATAGTGCTGGCCGGATACCAAAGACAATGAACGGCGCCTCGCAGAAGTGACGAATAGGTTAAATTGTATCAATGGCATAACATGGTATGATCACATCCGTAATGGGCATATCCACAATCAATACGGGGTAAATCCGTCGTGGAAAAATTGAGGGAGGTATCTTCTATGCTAAGGCCATGTAATTGGCACTGATGACAGCTCACTAGCTAAGATTGAAATGATCGTTAAAATCGAAAGGAAGGGACCAAAAGGTTGATGACGATGATGATGGTTTAAGATGCTTGATTTTGATTTGAGGGCAGACTAAGTCTATAACTGAGAAAAAAAGGGAATCTACAAGCCGACCCCGCTACTGAATGGGACAAAGACAAAAGAGAAAGAAGATCCTTTACATGAAATTGCGTTGTCTAAAACTCAATATGAGACTATTCAATAAAACAAATATTTGGCTAGAAAAAGGTGTATTTCTTGTTCCGTACATAATTCTGTAATTCTTTGTCTACTATTTATTGAAAATTCTACTGGCCTGGATACCAGTCTATAAACCACTTCTCCATAATACCTACGACCAGTTGCAAAATTGGGCGCCATAAATTATTATTGAACAAATCAGGTCCCAGTGAGCATACAACTGGTCAAAATAATGCGAATTACCTCTTTTCTCTACGTATGGACACCGATATCATTAATTTCGTGCATGACCATGGGCTCATACAATATGACCAAAACCTACAAATATTACTTGAGGCATCATCAATTCATCCTCACTATCCCAAATTCGCATCATTTTCACCTGCTCGTCGGCAAATAATGAAACTTTCTAAATCCCAACAATACCAAATATTCACATTTATGTCAATGCAATATGTCAATAATATTATTAATTTTTTCGCCAACAATATTATTTATTGCTATTCCTTTTTCACCGAACAGTCAGGCGTATAATCGGTTTTCATCAAAGAATAGAATTCTTAGACTGAAAGTGCTCGTAAAATCCCCTCATGTTGAATATCCACCTTTGTGCACCTGACCAATGCTAGTTTTTTCCATTCAATGATGCGAATTCTCAATTATTCAATGATTTTCACTTTTCATTCTTAAAATTCACCGTAGAAGATGTAGCAATTGCGGTACGAGTATCTGAATACATTTCCATTGACAATTGATAAAGATTCGTTATCCAAATTTTTTTCTGTTGGGTCTTGTTGGACTGTCGGACGGACACAACATGATGTAAGGTGAAGTGAAGAGATTTTGTATGGAAATAATGATAATCAGTTTGCTTTTGTGCAAATATTTCCTTCCAGTTGCAAAATACAGGCCTTCTCAATACAGTAGTCCGTCTGTTGTTTGGCAAGCCAATATTGAGGGGAATATATGTACGTAACTATGTATAACCTGCCTGGAGCCAGTGAAGAAAACAATAAAACTGACTTCTGAAATTTACATCCAATCTCCACTGAGGGTATTAGTCCGGTTTCAGCAAAGGGCCGCATTCCATACTACATGAACCAGTAACCATGTTCGTTGCGTTGCTGAATATGCAACAGTTTAGAGTTCTCTAATGACCCTTCACACAATAAAGCATAAATCAATTGTTACTACTTTACTGACCAGCGCATAGTGTACTGCACAGTTTTTGCTTAATAACTTCAACTAATAACAAGAGCAAACATCGTTAAAAAATAACAAAAAATCACTCGATATCAATCATTTTGTATCACTGTAGGAGCTACCAGCCACATTCACTGGAGGAAGAATGGTCAGACAACCTTGAAGCAAGTTCTTCTACATCTTACACCACAAACACATAATTAATTATGTTAACCTGTAAATCAGCTAAATTATTCTATTATCAACAATCATCGTCCTAATTGCGCAAGTGCTTGCTGAATTTAAATATTGAAATGATGAAAAACTCCATCTGCATATGAAGACCTTGCAAGCTTTTATGAAGTTCATGGTAATAATTTGGATATGATTGGCGCCAGTTATTCAAGCAAATCAGATACAGAAATCGTGTTTTGTGCAGGTGGTATTTCGGCAAAAGTTCAAAATTCATAGTACATGCATCAATATCTGAATTAACTTTTTGCGAAATCTATAATGAGCCGTAAACTTCACAAGCTTTTATCTACTTTGTTACTAACTTTACATCACATATTACAAACGTTTTATACAAAAACTGATATAGAAATTGATGGACTCGCAGATTTGAATGAATTAAATCCAATGGTTATCAATCATAATATATCAACAGGAACTATATTTACTGAAATGAGGGCATAATATATGGCCGACGCTTACGTACATAACTCCATTTTTAATTCTTTTATTTTAATGGTGTAACTATCCTAATTGTCAAGTGAACCAACCAAAAAGAATCTGTTCTTCCTTTTTGTTAAGTTCACTTTTAAAGCCTAGTCGAGGGTCCTTCGCACCTCACTTTCTGTCAAACCTCGTGAGTGCAGCAGTGCTTAGTACCAGTGCACAAAGATTTTTGCTTGGAATGAGGCTTTTAGTTGCTGGAGAAGATAGAAAACGCACATTATCCTATCAAGTGTAGTATTCTTGCTGATCTTGAAGTCGCTGCGGCTTTACGCCATTGACAACATTCTCTTTGACTTGTCTAGGGACAATTTTATGGGAGAATGCATTTAATAATATGCAATATTCCTTCGTTTTCTGTCGTCCTAAGCCTTCCCAATTTACTACTTCCAATTTACCTATTCCCATTCAGCATGCAACCTTTAAATTGAATAATTTTGTTTATTTTATACCAAAAAACCAATAACTGGTCCCTTTCCCCTAACCCCAGGAATTTATTTATATTTGCTTAATCCAAAATTTTATTTTAATTTCCCAAATAGTGGAAACTAATATTGAACGGTGATGACGTACATTCACTTCAATTGCCGTATCTTCATAATTTTGGACCGTTGTTGTGTTTTCCCAACACAACATTCCAACATAACGAAAGGATCATCGTGTTGTTGAATGCATGCTCTACGGTTCTTTTGTTTCTGAACGGCGCATGAGGTGTTTCTGTTGTCGCTGAGTCGACATGAACTCAGAGATTTCAAGCCAGATTTAGCGGGACCGGCTAATGGGAAAGACAGCCAATGAGCGGGAGATGTAAGAACGGAGATCATTTTTGCTGGAGAAGGAAATTGGTCGAGAAAAGGTTACTACGGGAGTGAAAATCAAAAATTATCGAGTTCATCTGGTGTGTTTAACTTCGGCTTGACCATTAAGGAGCATAAAACGGGGCGCGTGGAGGATTACGTCTCTTGGATAGTGCACGTGAAAATTTTCTGAGCGTAAGGCGTCCAAAATCAAGGTGAAAGTAACCGAACATTAGTGAAATTATCCAAGTGAACAAGTGGAAAATAAGCGGCATCAAAAAGAAAAATTTTAACTTGAAGCTTAAGAAATCTATCTAGTATTTGAATTCTATCGCGGATGGCTTATCAGCATTCCATCCGGCATCTGTTACAATCGCTATAATTTTTGACTCGGTAATGTGCGCCACTGCAAAAGAGCGCGAGAAGTTAATGGAGAAATCGGAAATACTATTTCAAAAGAACGAATAAATATCTAGTTAAGTTTGTTTTTTAAGGGATATTTATAAACCGTTAACTTCTAAATTAACAGAACAAAATAACACATTCCAGTGTGAACTGATCTTTGGGGAGCTTTCAAGGGGAAGGGAGCCTTGATTTCTTGTTACGAATTAGATTTTTTTACCTTGTCCTATTTTTAATTTTTGTTATTTTCATTAGTCAAAGTTATTTTTAGCGACATTTTCTTTATTCTTTCATTTTTCTTCGTAGTTTATTTTCTTTAATGTTTCTTTCAAATCTTATCATATTTCTCCTAAAAATTACTTGTACTGATTCTTTCCGTTTTTGTATGGTATATAAAAAAAATTGAAATGAACTCGAGATAGATTCCTTTTAATTTGCGGACCCCTTTTTCCCTACTCCTCTGTAGTCACCCAAAACTCCTATAGAATGAGGGCATCCTCCAAAATCGTGGCCAGAGTATGTCAAAGAAGGGCGGAAACCTCAGAGACCGCACCCCAAAAAACATCTGAGGCAGGAGAAATATAGATTGAGGATGTGATACGCCATGGATCCTCCTTTTCGATTGCGGCATTCGGGTCCGGAGTTTTAGGACTCCACGCGCGCGGTCGAGCCGTCTTTTTTTTCTTGATCCTAAGGTTTACCTCGCGTGGGTTTATATTGTATGGCTCGAGCAAACGCCCATGTTTGAATATTCTTTAGAATCCAGTGCGAACCCATGCACCGGACACGTGGATTTTTGTAAAATGACACATGAGGGATCGAAGTGCTCAAAGGACCCTCCTCATTCCCTAGCCTGGTTAGCACAGACGCGTACAAGCAGGTGCCGACGGAGCACTTCGATGGAGCTTCAAAATTAGCGGGCGGAACTTCACGATCAATTTAGCCAATTTTTTTAGGTTTTTGGTATAGCTCTTCCCTCTAGATCGTCTCCGGCCACTGAGGATGGTTTTTTGACGTGATCGTTATAATCTGCAAATAAAATATTTTTTAGGTGAACATTAAGTTGCAAAAAAAATTACCAGAAAGCTCCGGATAATGGTTGATGGTTCGAGTTTTACTAGCTAAGTATGACGAGAATGATCTTAGTGGTTTTTACAATCCAGGGCTTATTATGCAATACGAAAATGGATTTTTTTTGTTGAAGATGCTGGGAGTCCTGAGTTCAAATTCAAAACGAAAAAATCTTGACTGACGGTTTCGTTCAAGACAGAGGCAACTCATCAGACGCTGCCTCACATCTGCCCTGGGAGCAGCGTGACCGAAAGGGGCGAAAGATGGTAATCACTCCATTTGTATATAAACCCAGACACGACATGAGTGCGAGTTATATTGAAGTGAAATCTGTCCCAAGTTCAAACCTAGGCAAGGCCGAAGTGAATTTTTTGTTGAGGATACTGGGAGTCCTGAGTCCGCATCCACTTGATGACGGGCGGACCATTTGGGAAGCAACTTACTTTCTCTTGTGTGGTCCACGGAGCGATTACCATCTGTCGCCACTTTCGATCACGCTGCTCCCAGGGCAGAGGTGAGGCAGCGTCTGATGAGTTGCCCTTGCCCTGGACGAAACCGTCAGCCAACATTTTTTCTTTACGAAAAAAGAACACAGAATTAAATGAATTCTTTCGCTGGCTAGGCACAAGAAAATCATTTGCATGCCGTAAAATCAGCAAATACCATAGAGCAGCTATATATAACAGTACGAAAAAAGTCAACTGAATATCAAGAACATAAAGTACACGTAGGTACTCCTGTAGTAGTTGGACGAATTTCCCCAGTGACGAACAGTGACTGCATTCAGGTTTCATTCTTTGCATAGATATCCAACGTAGCCAAGTTAACTGATGACTCCTACCAAGGGATCAATTAGACTTAATTTCTCCAAGGGCTTGGAGTCGTATCCAATGTTTCAATATATCGTCGACTGTGAACACATGGTGTGACCAGACGAGCCTCTAGGTTTTCATGTTGTTGTATTAAGTGTCGCAATCTATGAACGGTTGAGGCGAGCAAATCAAGAATGGTCCGCTACGTACGTGAGAACAGCCCAACTTTGATCGTTCCTACCAATTCCAACTCTAGTACGAAACCTTTCAAACTTTCCACAATTATGAGTCCGACTTTAGACAACACATTTAAGTTCTCACCACCTGTGGTATCTTCATCAGTCTCGCAAGGAGCATTCCAGCGAATTCCAGTTTGTTGACCCACTGATCGATAATATTTCCATTGTCTGTAGGCTGAATTACATGTGCGCATGTTCGCACGTTCACATGATGATGATTTCGAGTCAATATCAATAAAATTGAGTGGGATATGATCGCTGAAAAAGAAGATTCCGAACCGGAAACGACCTCAAACTAAAACTTTGAACGTGTTTTTCGAGAAATGACATGTTTGAAACGATGTTCAGACGACTACTGCCGAGTGAATTCTGGTTAGAAGAATGAAGGCGACTCCCTCATTTCGAATATGATCAAAACTTGTCACGTAACTAGTCCAGCGCAACATCGGCGTCTCCATCACTTCGAACTTTAGAAGGCATCTTTCTCGGCATCAAGTCGTCCTGCCTCATTGTACACCATTTTGTCGATCCCTCGATTCAGCACTAGTTTTTACACCTAGTTAACTAAATATATCGTCATTGTTCGACTCAGATGATCCAGTTTGCCGGTGACAAAAGATTTCAAAACAAAAAACGTCTTCTCTTTCTCATTCGACTGCCGAATTTGTAAAAGGTCAGGCATAGTACCATTTCTAACCAAGCAACCCACCTTCTCAGTTTCTTCAATCCGTGACAGACGGGCAGGCATGTCACCTCGCTACAATCCTCGGTTTCCAATTTAATACTCACAGACTATCAAATTGTCACCGCAAACAAGAAAAAAGTTACAGTTAAGATAAGTTGCAAACAAGGAAAGTAAAAGTTATGAAAGCAATTTCCATTCACATAAATGCAAGAAAATCAGCTCTCAACAGTTCGAATCGCATAACCTTACAAACTTCTGACCCATCTGTATTCCTGGGAGGTTCGCCTGCGAGACTGGAAGCTGCAAACACAGGACTAGGACGTGTCATTATGATCATTAAGAAGGTCTCCCTTATGAAGCCCTCATTTCAGGACCTTTTCAAACGCCCATCAAACAAGCCAAACACATTCAGAAGAGTGACCAGAATTTTGTTTTATCCTACTTGGGGAAAGTCAAGAAAATCTATAACACAAGGAAAGATAGAAATGAGGCAGAAGAACACTTGTTTCATGGGAAAAGCTGTGTAGCCTTAATTCTAAATGAAATGGAATGTAGGTGGGATAAAGTTAAAGGGCGTGTGCCATCTTATCCAAGTTTGGAGCCGAAATAGGCTATCTTCTCCAGGGTAATTGCTGGGAAACTTAAGGAATATTTCACATTGGGCGCGTTTTGTAAATAACTTGTAAATTTTGTACATGACTTTAGGAGTATTCAAAAGAACCCTCCTACATTCCCAAAGCTAACTATTATGTTACCATGGAAGCTCGTGCCGGTGGGAACCCCCAGTGAAGTTATGTTAGTTATGAGCTAGTGGACCTGCAAAATTAAATTTTCCCTATTTTTCGTTTTCGAAGTAGATCAGGTGGTCACTTTGGTCGCCCAACATATCGATACTTATCGCATAGGCAAAAAAGTTCCAAAATTATACGTTTTCTTTAGTCAGGATATCATTTTAAATTGAAAATGCTAATATTTTGGAACCGCATCGTCCTTTCATTAGTACTGCTCTGCTGTCCTACACACTGTCGACATCCATTAAGGGTATGAAGTAGTCGTGATCACCAATAGGAAAAATAATACACTTAATATTCGGTGGAAACACCACAACATCACTTCAATAAGGGTTGTCAAGCACTTGAAGATGAGTGCAAGAAAGGGCCGAATACAGTAGGCAGCGCAGACTACTTAGTCGTGGTTGATGCGGCTAACTTTATACAAGAGGGAAATCGCTAGTCTATGCCGCACCAGAGGAGGATTTAAGTTAACCCATTGTTTGATGACACTAATAGTTTTGACCGCTCTTAGAACCTCAGACGATGCAATAAGTGCGAATGCAGGAATGAAGCCAATGAGTCCTTTAATAAGTGATGCGCGCTGTCTGCCAAGATGTAATATCTAAGAACAACATGAGTAAAATCACTGAAAATGGTGACACAATAATAGGATGCTTCACAAAAGGATCGTCGGACCCACACACTGATTTATTCTATTGAGGAGTGAATTTAGAAATGATACAATAAAAGTCTCCTTTTACCGTAAAAATTGTGACGTGTGGAGGAGGAAAGGAAGTAATTCCCTCTGGACCAGGAACTTTTTCGGAGCCCAGAATAGAGGATTTAAAAAAATTGTTTAGATATTTTGGTAGCACAGAAAGACTCCCATTCACCTTAGTCCTGACTTTTTTCCCTACAATCTTGTCCAGTCAACGTTATACTTCCAGAAGACATACAAAGAGATAAAGATAAAGATAGAAAGAAAGAAAGGCACATAACCTGAAGTTCAAATTGTGCAAAAGTGGAAGGTTTACACAATCGCTGCCTGCGCCAAATCCCCAGAACTCGCATACGGATTAACTGGAACAGAAAAATAAAATTAATTCGGCCGCAACCTTTGAGGAGCTACTCGCGATTTGCAGGAGCAGGGTTTCAAAGCACTTGCCAAGTTAACCTTATGGGGATCTTTGCAATAAAACGTGAGTCACAGATTAGGCAGGTGAAGCCACCACATGAGTATACAGCAGAAGAAACGTAGGGAATTGGATGATATTGATTTTGATCAGCTATGGTAAGTGAAATATATCTGTATCAATACTATGCTCCTTCAAATCTTATCTTAACCAAATTAGCAAACATATTTGTGATGTCTGCTTTCCTATGACCGTGGTTCCTGCTGAAAAGCAGAAACCCAACGCAACGCAGTTCATGGTTACAATTTTCGCACTTGGACAAGGATCAATGCAAATTATATGAGTATGAGTTAGAGCAAAAACGTGGGTTTGATTTAATTGTGGAATTGATTTTTATTATTACTACGTAAAGCAATATATAATACCACTTCAATGAGGATTATCCGCACATCACTCACCAGACAATTTTTTCCAGCTAAAAAGAGCCCCTGAAGGAAACTAGTAAGGCCAAAAATTAGATGATCCCTAATCTGCGCAGTGAAAACGTTAGGCCAGAATACTTTGTACAGATATAATTAATTCAGGTACTCACATAGAGAGCTTTCTTTTGAACAAAACGTGATTCAATGTTAAGATAATGCACATTTGCCGGTAGAAAACCAAACTATTGGTAGAAAAGTAAACTGCCTAATATTCCCTCAGGTTGTCATCGAACGGGACAATTGCCCAGAAGGTGGAAAAACTATTTGAAAAGTAAACAAGTCGGGAAACCGGAAGCTGGACGCTTCAGGTACGAAAGGTTTTGTGCATTTCTTAGTACGTAGCACGTAATATATGCATATACAATATTATGTGAGAATATCCACTTTCGGATGATATTGACATTTATAGCCTTGAATTTGCAAAGAAGCGACAACTTTGACGTATTATAACTTTGTTAGCAATAGTGCGATTTCCACCAAACTTGGTAACATCATGCTCTATGTTACACCCTATATTGTTGCGAAATTTCGTGGTCCTAGCATGAACTTAAGGGGGGTTTTGCAGCGAATTACTAAAAATTATAGTAATATACTATTATTAACTTTATTTGTGCAGATATCAGTGTGGAAGGTATTTCGGAGCCCAGCCACCATATAGTGGCAGCCTCTTGATTTTTTTCAGATTTTTCGGTTTGGTAGTTTCTGAGAATGGCCCCCGTAAAGGAATGGTCACTTTCAACCCCCCGCACTCGCCACCTTTCCCACAAATGTCAAAACTAAGACCGTTTTCGAAAAGTACTAACTGAGACCTTTAATTTGATACCCCACATGACTATATTTGATGAAAAAAAAAATTACACCCCCCTTTTGCATGTATGGGGACCCCCCCTTAAATTCGACGTAAGAGGATGTAACTCACTGTATGCGTGAGCGTTCACAGTTCCCACCTTTTTACCAAATTTGGTGTCAATCGCTGTAACCATTTCCGAGAAAAATGCGTGTGACGGACAGACAGACAGACAGACAGACAGACAGACAGACAGACAGACGGACAGACAGACAGACAGACAGACAGACAGACGGTAAACCGATTTTAATAAGGTTTTGTGTTTACACAAAACCTTAAAAACAGGCCTTAAAAGAAGTTAAGTCTAAACTAGTGAGGGATGTGGGTCTCCAAAGGGTTGTGAACGGCTCACTAAGAAACCTATATGAGGAATCTCCACAATAATTTAAGGGTTTTCCCATAGCAAAGAAAGGATCGTGACTATCATAAGAGACTTCGAAAATAATAGTAGTAACTGTCGGAAGAAACCATGTTAAATTTGAGTTAGATCCTAAAGTTTACTCATTACAAAATGTCTAGCAGAAGTATGGTCCAGGCAAGGGTGGTGCTGGACGGAGGAACCATGATGTGTATTTTTAAATTTCTCAGCCCTGAGAAAAGAGGAGGATGATATTCCGCAGATCCGAAAATTTCTGAGAATGCATAATTTTTCACCGGCCTGGCCGTAAACTCGAGTCATAGCACATCGTACCCTACTGCCCACAATCTGGCCCAAGTAGGAGAGGGCGGGTTTGGAAGGTTCTTTTAGAAGTCAGCGCCAATTATACGGCATTAGAGAGTAAATATAAAGCTGGGAGAAACTTGCTTCCTTTGAACGTTACCATAACTACAATCCAAATGGTCTAAGTTCATTTGTTTCAAGCGCAGCAGTGTTTCACCGCAATTCCATTAGGAAGAAAAACAACAAAGGTTGTAGGGTAATCTAGTAGATATAAATCTCTCTAAAATTCACATCTCCAGCCAAAATTTTATCCTAATAGGAATTCGTTTTACCCAAAACGAAGCAATGGCGCGAGAAGGATATCAGTAGAATCATGATAGCTGAAAGTGATAGGTATTTTGATTTTTCCACATAATTTTTGTCGGGTTTACCTAATATTCCTATGTAATTCGTTACCCATAGGCTCGCCCATAGGCTTTTGGTAATATCTGAGGGCATAAATTACAGTAATTTCACATGAAAAGTCACTTTTTATCTGCAGGAATTCTTTGATCATGGTATGATTTGCACCAAACTTTCTAGTTCCGTGGCCTACTTTATAGCTTGTTCAAGTTTGTACCCCTGGACTAACCTTAAGGAACATTTGATTAGAAACGTCTTGTAGGCAGTGGATTAATGAAGGAGTACTAAAAAATATCTCAGCTCTACTTCTTTATTGGGAGTAGTTCACATATAAATATTATATCCATTCCGGTGTGAGTCCTGAGGCTACTTATCGCTCTGTAATTGCAAATCAAATAAACCTTAAAAATGGAATATGTTAGTACGAGCCTTGTATGAAAATGCTTCCTTAGTTAACATAATTCATTGTCAAGAGTGAAATAAAGTTGCTTTATTAGAAGACGGTAATAAAAAACGACTGGTTGAGGGCCATGTTAAATACGTCCAGCGGCACTCATTTTTACAGCAAATGTTCAATATAGTTTACATAGTTTATTTATTATCTAAAATAGCGAAAAAATATTGGAACTGTGAATACCTCTATCTTCGTGGGCACTTTCTACATATGCATGTGAATCAGATCACCCAGAGCACAATGTACCCTACTTCGATATCTTTTTGAAAGTTAAAAAATGTAAGAACTAGCGACAATAGATAAGAAATCCCAGGGACAAACTTCACACTTTTGCAATGTCATTTGATTAATACTACTTTATATCGAACAAATTCTCCCATATCAGCTCTGATTTCCTATTAACCACGTTAGTACCCTTTCGTCTGCTCGTATCTTATCTAAATGCTAAATTACAACATTCGCATAGCAATTTCTTCTGACCATGTGCCTGCACATAGTACACATATGACATTCTGTAGTCATAGAAGTATGCATACAAGCATATACGTTTGTACGTTCTTCTCATTGAAAAAGTTTAAATTTAATTTTATTACTATTCTTTTTGCTTCATAGTGAACATGATATGGAGATTTATGCACAACAGGTCAAAGATACATCTAGCGGAAAGTTTCAGGTTGGTCATAGTTATCTACCAATAACCAAAGATACTTGGACCCAGACTCATAGATAAATATAATATCTGGCAAAGGAGAGTTGACTTTCCTAAGATATTGCACTTCGTCGAGCGACATTATAACATCTATCTCAAACTCTGAACATATCTTTTAGTCAAATGAAAATCGATTAAAATCCGATAAATTATTTGCCCATGTGTGCACTTAAATGTTTTTCAAGTTGTTCAGAGAAATGAGAGAGGTGGGTCTTTAGGATAGTGAATCCGGTCTAAAATGGATTATCTTTAGCATTCAGATACATGGAGACTTTGAGACTTTTCGGGATCAGATCAGATACAATGTCGCAATTTTATTTACGGATGACACGGGTCCGAACTCTATGTCTGTACATGTGACTATAAATTATAGAATGTATTTATATTCGTACTTTTGATTTAGTGCAAGGAGTTTACTTTTAGTGCTGCTTATTTGAAAACGTTTTGATTTGGTGAATCAAAGAAACATGACGAAAGGGAAATCTCAAATAGGAAGGTTCAAGCTTGGAACGTGCATTGATATTATATTTATAGATTTGGGACATTAATTCCCATAAATTTCAATGAATCCCTCGGCATCACAGCATATATGTATCTGGCACATCTCACTTTTTCCGACATCAAATGCATTTCAAATCCCTTTTAACTCTAGGCGCGCATATAAAAAGATCATTATGCCATTGAAAACCAGGTCAAGGTATACGAACATGCTACCAATCTGCAATAGATTTACATTCTATCAACAATTCCCTGTAACTCGTTATTCTCACGATATTTAAATTTGAAATTATTGTCTAACTACCCGTCAACAAAACACCAGCAACTCATCAATCCAACTTCTTTAACTAAGTCAGTCTGTCGGTTGCCGGCTGATAATGAAAATCTTGCATAATCCAAAGATACTTTGGCGCATTTTTCAAGTGTGTCTACCAATTGTTTTAATTTTTCTATAGGTGAGAAATGGAGCAGTCTGCAGGTGGCTTGGTACGGCTCCGACGCGCGGTAAAATGCAAATGACTTAATTTCAAGATGAATCTGGCACTTAACAAATATTCACTTCATTTACCATCGTATCTCACCTTAACATCCGTCAAACAGCAAAAGTACGTTAAGAACGTGTGCCAATCGAGCGAAGTATCATCAAATACAGTGAAGTTAGACTAACTGCGGACAGACCTTTATAAGAGCCTCATAGGTACGTATCTCCTCGGATAAGATGTACCTAAAAGTGACAACCAGATCCGCATTTCCTGAACAAATTGTTTGTATTTCAGGAGAACTTCATTAAAATAAGAATAAAAAGAATTTAAAATTTAAATTAAATTAAATTAAATTTTATCAATAATATAAAAAGATATTTTAGCTACTTTAGATACTTTAGATAACAAGCTTCCTTTTGATTTGTTATCTAAGTTACTTTTTCCCCGAAAAGTTTTCTCAAAAAATTCGTTTGTTTGGCTTGTGTGTTATTGACGAGAATGAGCGGCGAGCCGCTCACGGGTGGCAGGCTAGACCGACCCCCCACCATAAGACCTAGGGCCACTCGGATTGGTCGCGGAGTTCGTAATGAGGAGGATCCAGACCTCAAAAGAGCCAAAGTAAGGACTTTGAAAAAGAAAGTGGGAGCTGACGAAGCCACTGGAAGATCTTAAAAATCAAATGACACTATTGATGAAAAAAATGGAAACCTTACGGGACCACCAAACCTTACCAAAAATAGCCAGGAAAACAATGAAGCTTTCTTCGACTACTTCTGCAGCCATGGAGGAGCCGGGCTGCCTTGAGGGCAAACAAGTTTTGGATAGCGAATCTGTCCGTATAGTGGACACAGAAAACAATCAAGCTGATGGTACGAGAGACAGTAACAACGGTGGCGGTGGAAATGTCCCAGAAGAGGGTGCTAACTAGGCTGGATACAGCGGTGAGAAGTGCGAAGAAGAAGAGGGAAAAGTGGGTGAGTTTCAAAAAAATTAAAAAAGGAAAAATGTCAACTGATGTAAAAAATGACATAAGTAGAATTGAAAATTTAAAAAATGGTCCAACCAGGACCACAAGTAGCACCCGAAATCAAGAAACGGGGGAAACGGTGGGCTCTCAAATTTTATTATCAAAAAGACGGGGGCCGAGAGAGTCCCACTAAAATGTAAAAAAAATAGCGGATTACAAGAAAGCACGGGAGGTCCTCGAGCGAGTGAAGGCTGCTCACTTCACCTACACTCCAAACGAACAGAAGATGCAAACCTTCCTTCTTAAAGGCTTGGATGCGGAGGAAGAGCCCGATGGGGTGCTCAAAATGCTCCGGTAGAGGGAATTGAGGTCAAATTCCTTTAAGTTTCACGTTTTTGTACGAGGAGATCCGTGTTGGGGAAACCAATTCTGCAATTCTGAATTCCATCGTAGGAATCCACCGAAGAGCGGAGCTCCTTGATTTCGTTGCCAGGCCACAACCTGATATTGTCTTGATTTCAGAAACCCACCTCGGTCCGAGGCATTCGATAATATTCAAGGATTTTGAATTCGTGAGTTAAGATAAACGAAATTCTTAGGGGGTAGGTGGTTCCGGAATACTTGTGGGTCGCCATTATCGTTTCAGGCATATTAATAGACCTGAATTTGAAACCGTTGACTGTATGGAAGTCAGTTTTCACTGCCTAGAGGAGGGAATTTATACATTCTGTCAGTCTATGCGGTGGGAAAGAATCGAGGCAAGTTCAAGGAGGAATTCTATTCTCTGTTTACGATACTCGAACTGAACAGGCTGCATAATTATTATATTATAGACGGCGACTTGAATGCTAAGCATACCTCGTGGCTAAATTCCACAAACAATCCCAGAGGAATATTCCTCAAATCTTGGATAGAGCAATATCAGATAGAGTATAAATGCGAACTATATGAGCCAAAGAGTCCAACCTGGCCCAGGGCAATTCCTATCTGGATTTGTGCATTGCTGACGCGCGCCTTTAATTTTAAGAATCCTTAACAGAAACTACACTACACTACACTACACTACTCTTCCTTATGATAGCGACCATAACGCTATTCTTATTGAAGTTCTGTTCGATGGACGAAGAGTTCGCCTTCAACTTTTGGACAGTGGCGTCCACAGGCTGAATTTGAAACAAATAAATTGGAAAAAATTCCAACAGAAGTTTATTCAGGGATATCGAGAAGAATGCCCACCTCTTGATAGGGAAAACAATAGTACAATTGCGCCAGGTGACAGGAACTTGAGCACCGAGGAAATACTTCAGTATTTTCTCAAGCTGGAGAACTTGACGCTGGATACAGTTGATCAAGTCGTCCCTAAGATTACACCTCGCAATAATATGGAAGGATATGAAACTGCAGCCATGAAACGGTTCAAAAAAGTAAAAAACCTTCTGCTCACTCGCGTCAACAAAATCTATCGGAAATATGGGGACTATCATCATCAAAAATTGGTTGAGTTCAAATCACTTCTTAAGATCGCGTGGGATCTTATCCGCCAATATTACATAAATGAAGCGAACTCCCAATGGCGAGAGAAGTTAAAGGGTATTTCACCAAGCGATTCAGATTCCATGTTTACAAAAATGTTTACAAAAATAAATATGACCGTGTGCCACAGGAACTCATCTGGTAACCTTTACGACAACACTTAGTGCCAGAAGAACTCGTGCGCTGGGTTCAGTTGCAATAAGTAAGTAAAGTTCGAAGTATGGTGGGTGTATCCAGACCGCGTTTATCCAGGAAGCGCCCTCTCACCACTCCTCTTTGTTCTTATTATGGACACCGTCACACGAGATATCCAACGTCCAGCACGCTAAACATTGCTTTATGCAGATGATGTCCAAAAATGGAATGATCGCCTCATGCAACCCGGCTCAGATTGAATCTAAACAAAACTGAATTTTTGACGACCGATCCCCATGAAATAGGCAAAATCACTGTCAGTGGCAGTGATCTGCCTAGAACTGAGCAATTTAAATACCTCGGATCAACGCTATCAGCCAATGGAGAACTGCGTTATTAAATTGCTTCTCGCATTAACGCAACCTGGATGAAGTGGCGTTCCTCAACTGGTGTTCTTTGTGATCGACGTATCAACGAACATCTCAAATCTAAAATGTTCCGCAATGTCGTCCGTTCTGTCCCTCTATATGGTTCTAAGTGTTGGCCAACTATAAAAGACAATGAACAGCGTCTTGCGGTAATGGAGACGAAGATGTTACGTTGGACTAGTGGCGTGACACGTTTTGATCACACCCTAAATGAGGATATCCGCGATCGTTATGGGGTTGCACCGATCGTGGAAAAGTTACGAGAGAGGCGTCTTCGATGGTATGGTCACGCAATTCGTTCTAAAGAGAATTCACCTGCCAAGATTGGCCTGAACATCGAAGTCGATGGTAAACGACCAAAAGGCAAACCTAAACAACGGTGGCTTGATGCGCTGGATGGGGATTTGAAAGCCTCGAGATTGCACCCGGATCAGGCATTCGATAGAGCCAAATGGCGAATCTGATCACGACGAGTCGATCCAGCTTGTGAACGGGACAAAGGCTGAAGAACGGCCAACGCGGCTTTCGGATATTGTAGAACGGGATGTCCACAATTTCAAATATAGCCTGAACGGCACCACAGTTCTCCAAGTTAGCTCTGCGTTGCAGGCTGATCTCATACCGAGTGATAATCAGCTTGATTACTTTGTCTCATGCGGGGAATTAATCACCATGTTTTGAAGGGTAAACAATAAGAGATCATCCGGTATGGATGGCATTCCCAACGTGGTGCTCAGGCATTTACCAATTTTTGAACAATTCTCATCCAGTTCATCCAGTCCTAAGAGCTACCGCCCAATCAGTTTGCTGCCCAACATGAGCAAGGTGTTTGAAGTTTTGGTATTGAAACCCTTGAACGGGCATATTAAGAGGAAGGAATTATTGTCGAATGGGCAATTCGGATTTCGATCTGGACATTCGACAATACATGCAATAACAAAGGTAACGTCTGATATTTGCTGGCGAATTTACAATGGTGGGTGCGTAGGCGCTTGCCTTATAGTCATGAAGAGGGCCTTTGATACTGTCTGGTTGGATGGACTGATTTTCAGGCTCCTAAAGAACGAAATTCCCAACCAAAGGTAACGTCTGACATTTGCTGGCGGATTAACAATGGTGAGTGCGTAGGCCCTTGCCTTATAGACATGAAGAAGGCCTTTGATACTGTCTGGTTGGATGGACTGATTTTCAGGTTCCTGAAGAACGAAATTCCTTAGCGCACGCCAGTAGGAACTTGAAAGGGAATTGGAGAGATTTTCATATTGTCGCGAACGAGGATAGTTCTGAGCGCATTCCTCATAAGAAGTGCGTTAGATATCTACTTGTGCGTCTTGACGAGCGTCTCCAATTTAACGAGCACGTTAAAGTCGCGCTAGAAAGCGCTCGCAAGGCAGACGAGCGTCTCCAATTTAACGAGCACGTTAAAGTCTCGCTAGAAAGCGCTCGCAAGGCATTCATGTCTCTTCAAAGACTATTTTATGCTCCAAATCTTAGCCGGAAGGTTAAAATTATTTGCTATCTTACTTTGGTTAGACCGGTACTTACCTACGGGTGTGCTATCTGGTTTAATTTGAGTACTAGCCAAATGGAGAAAATAAAGATCTTTGAAAGAAAATGTCTGCGTGCTTGCACGGGGTTTGATAGGACTGCTTCGTCAAACTATGAAGTGATGTATGCAGCTGGTTCTGTGCCGAGAATTGACACAATTATCGTCAGATTGATTCAGAATCATGTGATGCGATCTGCTTTGCATGGCGACAACCCTTAGTTTTCGCAGCAGTTCTACCCAAATGATGGGTATCTTGAGAAAACTCTCACGACAGGCTTCATTCCTCCCGAAGCGGTCATGTATCTTGACAGAAATGGTCTTGATTCTGCCGGTGATCCGGTTACATATCATATACATAGGCGGGCCACGGATAAAAGGATAGAATATCCCCCGAACTTGCCTGTGGGGGCTCCAGAATTCGATTTGAGATACTCCAGATAGAGAGCAATTGATATTAAGCGGGATGAAAAAGATAAATCTTGGTACTGGTGGCTGCGGGATGCAGATTAGCGGCGACTGTGCTCACTTCTGCCATATGTTTCTTGGTGGGGCTTTGTAAATATGTCTCTTCTCTGTCTGTAAATCGTTATTCAAATTTTGAGAGCCAATAGTGACCATTAGATTTAAGTTATTTTTGTTATTTTAAAAGATTCATTCATTTAATTTTTTCCAATCTATATATTATTGTTAACTATTTCCTAAAAAAAAAAAATAAGCAGCCTCAAGACAGGATTTTATGAACAGGCCGGTCCATCTTCTCAGCCCTGCACTGTGGAAGCGCTACTATTATTCGCCACTGTGCATTATGCTGAGGGTCTCTATCAGTTTTTCGCACATTCTCAAAGGTTTCCCCCAGCATTCAAAGATTGATGCATTGCCTTCTTGTCGTTCTTCCAAATTCGCCTTCAGCACTGCGTACCGCCTTTCAAAGAAGTGTCTTTTTGCTCGCTAGATACATTTCATAATAAGTAAATTAACTGAGGATAGACTTGCGATGTAGGATCTCAAGTTGAAGATTAGACCGGCCGATGAAAAAAAAATCCATGAGAAACATAATCAGTCACTCAACCTGGGAAAGTTGGTAAATCAATGGTAATGATTGCATACTTGGACTTCTTCTTGTGGAGCACACACTGAGTTCGGGGAAAAAGCCAGCAGCCTATTGTTTGTTTTAACTTAAAAATATAATACATCTTGTTGCCAACCATTATCGTTATTATTCTTCTAGGTCTATCTGGTCTGTCGCAATAGGCGGCACGATGTCGTTCCTATTCTGATGTGGATAAATCGAATGGAACCACTTATTAACTTGTGAAATAACATCCGTGGCTAAATGAAATTATTTTCATTTCAATTGTTTCACTTAAAACATGCGATTATCTGAATTCGTTACAAAATGGAACTGGTCATTAGAGATTAAGTGCGTGATTTTAAGTTACTTAAGTAAAGAGTGTTGTGCCCTTGATTTGATAGTAGCACGCTTGGCCTCGAAAGGGCTAGACTGAGTGGATCGAGGAAGGCTCATGTACATGTTGCCCTTGAATGCTGATCAATAATCGACAGTTATTACAGATTGAATAATAATTTTGTTAAAAAATGTTTAGATTGATCATAAAAATCTGCTATTCATGATTCTTTTCAAGTGGAATGTCGAGGAGAAAGGATTTGTTTTAAGAATTCCATAGTTCCATAGTTTCTTTGTCGACTCACTAATAGCTATATCATACTGGATACTAAATTGTGAGCAAAAGATAGCAAAATATCCGTAAAAGGACGAAAATAAAAACAAACAAACTTATTGAAGTGAAGAAGAACTATCTCCTAGGCTCAAGAGATCCTTTTGTTGGCCTGGTCCCCTTTCTGGGCTCCTTCAGACTCATATAAGAAAGACTGTCATCAAGAAATCGTTGAACGATTATGCATTAAAGCTTCACTGTATTCTTCCCTAAGAACTAACTTCGAAATATAGATATATAGAAAGTGTATTCAGTCGACTCAAATAATTATTTGCCGGATTTATAAATCCTCTCGATGACCTTTTGAAACTTCTTCTTAATGAAGGTTAGGCTTTGGAAAAATTGACAGTTTGGAACTGAAGTATATCGCTACGATTTATTCCTTTCTATCTGTCATCATCAGCATCAATAGCGCCTTATCCTGCCGGATCTTGACCGCCAGCATACGTTGCCTCCAATTGCCTGGTTTAAGCGGCAACTTTCTCCATGTAGAAAGTCTTAGTACTTACTATCTGCATCAGCTGGATCCTACCAACGCTGCCTCGGTTTTTACCACTACTGGATTACCATGAATGTTGTCGTTGATAATGGATCTAAGAAATCTGCTATCATCCACTTGCACCACATGACTAGCTCATAATTGGCAGATTATTTGTTGTAGGTTTGCTGCTACCGAAAAATTTAGTTTTTAGCACTCAAGCCTGTTACTACTGTTACTACCGCCAACGGCGACCGCAGCCTTTAGCGAATCTGAGAACATTTTCCAAATGCAAAGATTGTGCAAATTCTTCATTGAAGAAAACCTTACCAAAGCACATATCTTCGTCTGTGATCTGAGGAGGCCGGGCAGCTACATATGAAAAGCAGTGCCGTCCCTTCCTCATATTAGTTGCATATAGTCGAAACCACCACCCCGTTCTTTTCCATATCGTAGTTTAGGGAGCAGAGTGTCCGGTTTAAAGCCCTCCTAGGGTTTTTCATATACCACTTCTTGAAAAACAACAAAAATGCCATCGGCCCCAGGTTCTTTCACTAGGATTTTCGCCTGCCGGCAAGAGTTCTAATTTCTCCACCCGACTGCATGAATTCTGGCAATTTCACCATTGAGAGTACTCCACTGTCAAGGATGGTCGAATACCAAAGGCTGGTTCCAACCCCATCATTATCGTTCCTGTCTCTTAACGAGCCATTACTAGCAATGTTTGACTGCCCTGTCACCCACATCACGAATGTTTCGCTCAGTCGGCCAAGTTTCAGCAGCAACTGGTTTGATATGTCATTGCTGTTTAGTGCTGATAATGCTACCCGGCTATCGGAACATATGTGTGTATCCCAAATAAATGAATCTACTAGTCATTCAAGTCCTTTTAGTAGAAAGGAAATTAGACATATCGGGCGGGAGCTTTCTGCGTCTCAGTAGGTCGGTTTTCCTGGTTTTGGAATAAATATCACCTTGACATCACGTTAGTTAGTTGCTACGCCCCTACTCCTTCCTCCGGTTTCACCAAATCCGAGTTCCACCATGGTGTTTTACCCTTCTTTGCCATGATAAGTAGACACCTCTTTCCGAAAGCTTCTCTCATGATAGTTGTGATTATCTGGGTTCTCTTCTCAATTCCAGCAATGAATTTGTTGCGCCCCCCAGGGACCGTAACTGGGGCGCTCTGTTCTATTTTATTCGTCACCCAATCTGTTTTCTGCAGATTCCAAAACAGAAATGCGCCTGTGGTCCGAGAGTCTGATATCGTTTGATACTCTCCACTTTCCATCCAAAGCCGCAGTGTCAGGGGATGCCACCATGATGTCGATGACATCTTGCCTGACAATATTGAAGACAGTGGGTTCATTCTCCAATTCGAGGATCTGCAGATCGGTTACTAATAGCTGCCATCCTTTTGCATTGATTTTGGAACTTCCCTTACATATCTGGTAGGCGTTGACATCACATCCCGCTATTACCCACATACCTTTACTTTTGACACATTGAATAGCTTTGGGAACATCTTCTGTGTTATAGGGAAAATATGTAGAGCACCATAGAATCTCTTAATCCACCTGTTGATTTTTTATAGTTTGTTTAACTGTTGTGAGATCACCATCACATAGGCCGTTAATCAAATTAGTCGGAAGGCCTTTTGAGACCACAATGTTGGAGCTGAGTCGATCACTTCTATTAGCATAAAACAGGTCAGCATGTTGTTAGTTTAAGCTCCTGACTACGCCACCGACAACCCATAAGGCACTGACAAATTACTGCATGTAATTTGTCATCAGCAATATCAAAGATGAGTAACTTTTAAGTAAACATTATTCCCAGTCAGAAGCTAAGGCCAGGACACGTTATCTATCCAAAGAAGTGGTTTGGGATCAAACTAACCCACACCAGATGAAGCGCAACACTATTGACACTGAATACTTCTTCGTACCCTTACAGTCCGTTTTAATCCAAATCCCAATGACTTCTATTCTCTCGGTTCAAAACCCGTGTCCGCCAATTCTTTGCCCCTAATAATGAAACGCCATTGGCGGAGACTTTGTTCTCTCATGGTTTTCTTCACTTCCTAACAGGTTTAATGCCTTTTTCTCTTGAGCGTGTGCCTTTTGAGCTTTCGCAATTCGATCACCTTAGAAAATTGGTTGTATCTAATTCGCCATATATTACCCTCTCGAATTTCTCGGAGAATTTTTGTAAAGACCTTTCTTTCAAAGGCGTTCGACAATTTTTCAGAAACCCAAATCTATGTTCAAACTTCGCTTCCGTTTTGACTTCTGATGGGAAGGACTAAAAAATTGGCTTATTTGTGGACTGTATTGTCCCTTTTCTTCCATAAACTTTGTAACTTGCCCCCAAATATGTAAAGTCATGAATGTTCTTCAAGCTGTATTCGCCAGTTATGGTATTTTGTCTAGCTGGCATCCACTTGCTAGCTTATGCCATGTCCTTGCTTTTTTGTTCATTACCCAGTTCTCACACTTCCTTTGCTGCATCATTTGATTGAGTTTTACAAAGGTTTCCTTGCTCCGAAAGGGGAAGCACGCTTCCAGCTGCGTCGACTTAAGAAGTAGCGTTCCTTTGGTATCAATATTGATTTTTCTAATTTCGTGCTCAAGGGACAAGCTGAAAAGTAATGAGTCAAGTGTAATCTCGCCCTGTTTCTAGCAATTAAATTATTTTAAATAATTCAGACATGCTTTTGCTTTCCGGTCGTATTATTTATTAACCTTGCAAATACCTATATTTCGGGAACCACTTGCTCCTTTCATCAGTGCTATAAGCCCTAGTACTAGACTTGTAGTACTGATAACTTGTATTTGACACTAGCACTATTGAAGGGAACAAATGGTCCCCGAAATATTGGTTTTTTCAAGGTTAATAAATAATACGAGCGAAAAGCAGAAGCAAGTCTGAATTATTTCCCGCCTTGAGACCGGTTCTCTGTTAAACTGTTAAAACTGGTTCAGATGGACTGTACAGTTTCATTAGTATGCCAAAGAGGGCATGACTTCGTACAGCATGTTGTAGTCAATATTGTCGCATGCGATGAAAATTTGGTGGGCATCGACGTTGAACCCCCTGCGCTTTTCAAGAACTTGTTTTACCGTGAGGATCTGATCTATTGTTTAGCATCTATCTTTGAAGTTGCCCTGGTGCTCGCCAACGACATTTTCTGCGTAAGGTTACATATACATACTTATTTTTGATAGGAAGCTAATATTTATTTTTTTCACTGTTTTGTAACCTTATCATTATCTTATTATTTGCGAAATTGTTATTAATGCTTCCAAGTGTGTTTATTCTGTTTTTATTCTTTTCTCTCTGTATTTTATCGACTGTTCTCTTAAAGTCTTATTGATTTTTCTTAGTTCTAGTAGATCGTTGCATCAATTCGCAACCCACGTCAAAAAAATCAATCCTGCTATTTCAGAGTTCCATTCCGAAAGTTATCTTCGCGACGGTCTTAATAGTGTTTCTTACTTTTGTTTATATGTCACTGACTGACCAATAGTAGGAGACACCCTTTACTCCTCATGAAGGCTGCACCCGTCTGTTGCCTCCTTACATATTAAAATCACGCAGCCATATTTTAACTTCGTGTAACAGTGAGTACAAGGATTCAAAACGATTGTAGCAGTAATTTTTAGTTAGCTAGTTAGTTAGTTTCCTGGATCGCGACCATACGCGACCTGTTCAAGTAGGGTGTTTAGAGCTGCAGATCTGTACAAGGATTATACGTTTCAGAATCCAAGCGTATCCGGCATCCGTTTGTCTATTTGCGTTGATCCAATCCACTTAAAGTCTTATCTCTGGGTTTCGTGCCAATAGGGCAATGCAGGTTCCCTCTCTTTCGGTACTAGGCCAGAATATAATGTTCCACGCCCGGTACTATCATCATTTTGCCTTCCGCTGACGCTTAATATTTCAGTGGTATATTGCAGATATTATAGCATGCAATGATCCCATTTTAAGTGCCCCCCATGCACAATGGAATAAGGATGTCTCTTTATTGTACTATATCATACAAGATTATGACAAAAAACATTGACTCCGGGTCTCACAAACTAAGGCCGGAGTTTCATCTAAAAAACAGTAAACACAGGCTATAAACATCTCTATTTTGGTATCTCACACACTCAATACGGCGTTGACTTTGCCATTTATTGTTTCCTTCGTGCCATCAAAGAAGTTGAACTATTTGATGACCGGTTAATGAAGCTCAGCATGTGGAACGTACTGGCCCATCGCGTATTAAATGATGATGATTTAGTGAGAAGAAACAAAAAATGATTTCTGTTACGCGATTCCCAGCCATTATGAGGGTCGAAAAGTCGTAGAACCAAGTTAAAGATACGATCCACATGCAACAATCCGGGTCACCAAGCCAGGTAAGCAATTCATCAGCCATAGTTAGCTTTAGCAACACCCCCACCACAAGTTTCTCTTTCTCGATAAAACACCAGCCAATTGGCAAATTTACAAGAATTCCATCCACTAACGAAATCAAAGAAGGTCTCCCAGTTTTTTCTGTAGGGAAGCTCATACCGGGAGTGATAATGATCGCCCTAAACAGCGTCTGTTGAGATCAAATCCTATCTAAGTTTTCATTGTGTTATTGGAACACACTGCAGAACATATTTGTACTCGTAGATATCAATTCCATCCTCCATGTGTGCCACCATAATAACAATAATAATAATAATCGTTAGCGCAACAATCGATATTTGATCAGGGCCTTCAAGTGTGTTAGAACACTTCATTCAATACCGTTACGGTACATTACAATATTATATTTCCCTGTAGGAGACAATGTAGTCAGCATTGTGCTCGCCCGAGATTATTACCCTGATTTGACTCAAGTGCTCATTCACAGCTGAGCCGACTGGTATCATCATCATCAACGAGGCAACAACCGGTATCCGGTCTAGGCCTGTCTTAATAAGGAACTCCAGACATCACGCTTTTTCGCCAAGGTCCACCAATTTGATATTCCTAAAAGCTGTCTGGCGTCCTCAACTAGGCCATTGCTCTATCTCAGGCAGGGTCTGCCTCGACTATTGTCCTTATAGACTTTCCGGGCTGGATCATCCTCATCCATACGGATTAAGTGACCTGCCCACCGTAATCTATTGAGCCGGATTCTATCCACAACTTGACGGTCATGGTATCGCTCATAGATTTCGTCGTTATGTAGGCTACGGAGTCGAATGGTATCCGACGATAAATCACGATACAAATTCCACTGCCACCAGTGAGATTTGAACCGCAACCCTCCGTATGACAGCCATGTGCTCTAACCACTCAGCTATCCGGACACACCTGACACCATAATAACTACAATTAAGAGTGCTCGCTAATAGTTCATTGCATTTTATATTAACCCCCTGGTAGTCGAACAACCCGGTCTGTGTGCCTTCAAACGCCTTTCGGGGGCTTACAATGGGTGCCTCCTCCAAGTCATAAAGTTTAAACTAAAGCAATGCAAATCCTTCCTTTAGAAGTGACCTCGTTCAAATCCTTGCACTATATAGTGACATCAGGACTTTGAGTATACACCACAGCATTCTCGGCAAGTAAATTTGCCTTGGCTGCTACAGTCAGCCCCAACATTAGATACCCTCAAAATTTAGTTCGGCTCGCACTTTTCTTAATATGACTACCTTAGACATATTACCAATGTTAGAAATAATTATCGCCTAGAGCGGATCTTCATTTCATTCTTCTTTTTAGCCTTTTTTCGACTCAGACCTGACCAGTGGTCACATACTTCTTCATTGGACATGAGCTAATAGCTGATTTCCTAAGTATTCCTCTTCTATCGTACTTTCCTTACCTTCATCAATAGACAGAACATCGAAAGCTTTGATCAATTTATATATTTAGGAAGCGTGCCGACGATAGCGCCGAACTGGATATTGCTCGACGCATTACCAACGCTAGATTCGCTTTCGTTGCCTTGTCTAAAGTCTGGAAATGTAGTTATTTCAACACCAATATCAATTTGAGACTGTTCTGCGCTAATGTTCCTTCTGTGTTGCTATACGGGGGTAGCACATGAAAAGTGAACTCCAGTGCCACACGACGGCTTCAACCCTTCATGAATATCCATTTTCGTCGTACGCTGACCTGATAATATTACAAACGAAGATTTTCGCCTGACGGCGAAAGTGACAGTGAATAAGTCATACATCAAGGAGGGGCGACAATTTCATTGCTCACTCTACCAAAATGACCAACGAGTGGGTCAACCCAAGGACACTTGGTGCAGAGCAGTAATAGGTAACGGTGAACGAAAAGGGCTGGGTGTGGTTGGGGGCTATACCTCACCAGGGGGTAAATGACAACCACGTATGAAGACATGAAAGCAGTCGGTCTGTGGCGTGTGCCTTTTGATATTAATATCTCAGCAGATTTTCCTTTCACCTATTAGTGATGGAAAAGACAAACGGCGTAGGGTCGCCACCTACAAAGATCTGGTAGACGGAAGTCGGACAATCACCAGAAGCCCGTTCAAAGCGTCGCTGGAGTATTGAACTTTAGATGATTCCACGCAGATTTGGCAATATCTAAATTTACTTCGGTGCCATTCTTGTAGGTTCAACTGTTATCAGATCTGAGCCTGATCGTGGAAGAAGTTCTGGACAAGAAACAGTGTTTACTTCAGTAACATCAGCGATGCCTTCCTAGCTTCTCCCCAACATATACTGTCATTATAAAGACAACTTTCGTGAAGAACGCATGGACTATTTCGTTTACATCTGCACCGTGAAAAGGTTATATTGATTTATTCGAGACGCAGGCTTCTGTGGCTTATTGTGGGCTAGAAACGGCGTCCACGGAAGACCGCAGGTGGCCTGAAACCTTGGCTACCACCCATTACAAAACTGCAGAATTGGATTGTGCTTATTTTCTACCATCGTTAAAGATCAGTTCTGCCACTTTTACCTATGGCGTTTTGATGAGAATCATATGGCACCGATGTGAATTTAGGTTTTTTTTCCCCAAGGACAATGTATGCCATAATAAGGATTTCGACATTCCAAACATTAGTAACTTCAGTAAGTGGGCGGCATACTACAAGTACTTCTTGAAGCCTAGCTCAATGCAATTTTGGACTCCGAATTTTTCGGCAATAATTCAATCCTAGTTTTCATAACTGGTGTCAAATCTTTCTTGGAAATGTCATTCAAACTTGGCAGTGAAAGTTGCCGATAATCTTTCATATATTTGTTTCGGTGGCTGGAGATATTGTGATTTCATTTCGGACTTTTTTTATCAGTGCAATGCTGTTGTTTTTATTACAAAGGACAGAGCAAATACCTGTGGTAATGCTTTCATCATATCCCTGTGGTACAATTTTCTTACCCAGCTTTTACTCCTTCTTACGTCCTTTTTTTTAGGTTACTTTGCGCACACTTATATGAAATCTCTAGTTTGACGCAAGGCGCCCTCTGATATGGGATTCTTGGAACCTATTCCACCAAATGTTGAGTAGCTTACTAGGAAGAACTCGCCTTCTGGGTTTAAAGGCATTGCTTTGTTTCGTAAAGTATATACGTACTTGGAAATTTAAATATTTAAGAAATTATTACTTGGTATTTATATATACCGCAGTTGCCTTTTAAAAAGCCTTTCGAATTCTATCTATCGACTAATTTTAGTAACTATACACATTTATTCATATATATACACTGAATTAAGCGCAACCCAGTAAGAAATTGCCTTGGAAATGTAGCGAGGGGCAACAGTTCCGGGATGTTTACAAGCAACACAACGGTCACAAATTGTAACCCAAAATCAGCAAAATATGGACATCATATCATTGAGAAAATGATGGTGCGATGGCCGAGTTGGTTGAGCTCCAGCCTGTCGATTTGGTTGCCCCGGGTTCGAATCTCGGTTCGGTACGGAAAAAACTATGTGGAAGCCTTCATACTCTATAAGTGAGTAAACAAGAGAAAAGTAAACAAAATATTAATCAAGAGTCGCTTTCGAAAATTCTTCTGTCTATCCCAATACAACACAGGCCACTATGCCCAAACTATGGCAAAGGGCAAAGTTTAGACGAGTTCATCCAATGTTTTGCTTCATCGCTTCGACCAAATTGTGTATCTTATCTAAATAATTACTTTAGTCAGCTTTTCTGAAGTATTTTTCCGCACGTTCAGTAGAAGGAACTTATTTTCCTTCTTGTTTGTCTTGAAGAGAATTGATTTACTACACGTCCTACTATCTTCCCTTACATACTATAATGAACTTTTCATTGGAGTCCCGCCTCTTCTCTTGCATATATTCACCTGTTTCACATTATCCTTTTCTGTCACTACCAAAAAACATTTTATTGTGCTAATCCAAATGAGACCATAATACAATCGCCTATTGATTCGTCCGCATTGTAAACAAGTACTTTTGCGAGTATCCTCTGAGAGTGCATTATGGAATCGCAAATCTTAATGACGCTTTAGGAGAATCAAACTAATCAAAGTTTTTTTGACAAACGTCAATCACCCTCCTCTCCATTGATGCATTCTAATTTCAAGAAAATTGATTCTTCCGACTCAGATACTCAAGACAGATACAAAATTTAACTTTACGTCTCAACACCAATCATTTAATAACGCCAGAAGTATAGTGAATTGCAAGATACGACAACTATTCCACTTTGCTCCTCACTGGTCCCATCTACCCACTCGTGATAAAAAAATTAGAAACTAAAACAATGTGCTAAACAACTAACGGTAGCCCCATTTGACACGGAAGAACTAAGCCTCCTATTCGCGAACCTCCTCTCCACCTCTATTTTCCCCAAAAAAAAGGTTAATTTCACTAAACATCTCCATAGTGCCCCCATCAAAATCATTAGTGTAAAAAGGCGATTAACCCGAACATAGCACACATTAAACCACTACCATCACGAAAAAAAACCTCTGCGTCGCTCTTCGTGATCGAATCAAATCCATTTGGCAAAACGTCAATCAAAATATTTTGACCTGATTCCATTCCTAACAGGCAGAGACAATGTCACTTTTTGGAAATAGAAATAGAGACAGAAGTGTATTGTGGGGCACTTAAATGGTACCATTTTCTTTCATCTTAAGTCGCCAGCCATGAGGGGCTCAATTGCTCGCTCAAAGCACAATAAAGCCTTTTTTTTGTCCAGCTTATAACGTCTTTATGTCGATCACATACAGCAAACATCGCAGCATCTTGGACCAATAATTCGATCCGCCAAGTTCAAGCTCCGTAGCGTGAGAATTACTGGATGGACTCAATTATTTTTAGTGAGAAAATCACCGGATCGAAAAATGCCTTAGATATTTTGATTTTTCAGATATTGCTCACTTCATGACTTTCGTTGTTAGGAAAGTGATTAGGCTGCAACCTGCTGGAGGTCTGGCTGACTCTTTGAAAGATTGTGCCTAACAGAACGGATTTAGGAACCACCCAGCGTAACGTCTTACAAGCCTGAGTGGCATGTTTTTGACTGGTGTAATCTAGGCTAAAGCTACGCGCAATGAAGCGTTTCTATTTAGTTAAATTTCGGATTAATAATAACTGTTTGTTATTGATTTCATATTGTAGAAGTTATAAGTGGTAATTTGCAACTGAGTACCATGTGTTGGCTGATTGGATTAGCAGACGGATTATCTTCGAATTGGTATCAAAAGATGTTTCATGAAATGGAAGATTTTTGCAATTTCAACTTTGGAGGTCTGACTGGATTTGTATATACAAAAGGTAATCTAGGGAAGAGCTCATTTAAAATGATGATACAAGATGCACATACCATATATATTTGCTCATGTAGCTCAAAAAGAATTGAGTTTCTTCAGGTTCCAAAACGTAAAAACAACTTTCAAAAAGATGAGAATTTATTTTGATCTCATCTTAAATGCCGGGACGATGGACTTTCCCTGCAAATATACCTAGTTTGCCAAGCTCGGAAAAGAAAGGCAATCCTAACAATCAATGGATTTCACCAATTCAATAATTCTGATTCCCATGGAAAAGTATGAAAAACGTTGGCTCTTCCTTCAATGTTTCCAATTCAGTAGAAGGTAAGGATATAGATAATAGATAATAAATATTCAATGTAAAGGATTTTATAAGAATAGGCCTCGTAAAAAAACTGTGATTAACTTTCAAACATCAAACTATCTATCGCCAATAAACAACGGGAATTGCTTCCTGATCCGTTCGTAGCAAACATCATCATCAACGGCGCAACAACCGATATCCGGTCTAGGCCTACTTTAGTAAGATTTTGCGCTGAGGTCCATCAATTCGATATAATGCACAGAGAAAATCTTACATGTTGTTGATCCTTCTGATATAGGCTAATGATGATCCGAGCATATGGGGCTTACTGAGCTAGCAAAATAGTTGACAGTGCCTTTCTTAGCAACGTGATATCTCTATAATTGCTGCACTGCGTGATATTTCCCTTTTTATCTCTGGGAGAGATAATGCCTTGTTGCCATTGGACAGACATTGTTTCGGTGTGCCACACCTTCAGCATCAGTTGATGAGCCGCATTATCTAGTTAGTCGGCTCCTTATTTAATCAATACCATCGGCGTAATTCCATCGGCTATTTTTAATTTAAAGCTTCTAAGCCTATGAATTTCACGAACTATTTCTTCCATATCTATTGTCAAAGTACTCAACCTTACGTTCTAATATGCCCATACGGTCAAAAATTAGGTTTTCCTATTTGGCTCAAGTCTTCATCCTGCTGACGTGTTAGTAAAACTTCCGCGGCTGGTGTGGTTGATCCCTGTACTCCTCGAGATGGCAGACCTAGGGGTTCCACCAGGCTTCGTTTTCATTTTTGTGCTTTTTCTTTGGATGAAAAAAAATCCATCATGAAAGCGCATCTAGAATCGAGATTTCGCATGCCAGGCTCTTACCTAATAAAACCTCCCTCTCCCACGGGACCACCGTTCTGGAATTGCTTCGCGAGGATGTTTAGTTATTCACTGTTCACTGCATTTACTTCTCTTCTATGCCTGCATTCAGTTTCAGCTTCTTTCTGTCGCTGGTACATCCGTTTCGCGCCAACTGCTGCAATCCACACAGTATCCGATTTCCTCATATAAGTAACCAGATTTTGCAACTTTAAGGAGGACTCCAGCTGATTTTTATAGTTTTTCTTTGGACTTTCGAATCTTGGGCAGAAAAAGAAAACGTGTTCTGCATCTTCTGCTGCACCTTCACAAGTAGGGCAATCTGACAATTCATCCAAACAGAGGTACTTTCTATACCCCTTTCGTACAGGGGTCCACATACTTATGTTCGGGATTAGTTTGTGTGCCTGTCTGTCCGTCAGTCTATCAGTCTCTCTGTCTAACACAAGCACTTCTCGCAGAGACGATTACACTCATTGACGCGAAATTTGGTGGAAAGGTTGGAAGTGTGAATTACTTTGCTGCCCGTTGCACTTAAGAGGGAGAGGCGTAAAACAGAGGCGCACAATTTTTTCTGTATATGAAGTCACTTGTTCACCAAACGAAGTTCGTGAAAGGTCTCCGCATGTACCCCGCGTTCTTTGAGAGTGCAGCATTGTCCGAGATGCAGCATTTTTCCTTTCCGTTGTTAGTGGGGACCAAGAATGTCTGTGGTCGTATCAGTGATAACGTTCTTCAGGTACTGGTGAAGATCATTTCTCGATGTTTCATCTCAAGGACCTCCGTTAGCTGCGGCATCCATTTTCCCCGAATAAGTATTAAGGAGGACTTTGCATTCTCCTCTGTAGAGGTGTTAACGTTAATGAAGCTTATATTTCGAAATTTGTCTCACAAACGCAAAGTACATAATGTTACGTTTTCCATGTCGTTAACAGCAAACTTCATTTCTGGCTGACGAGAAAACCTACGCCGATCTTATGGTTTATTGGATGGCCACTATAATATATGGTGTAATGGCTCTTCTCCAGGTAACCTCTCCGTCCCAACGCATTTCTTGGAACGCTGTTTCATCAGCTTTATATTGGGACATACTATCGACTAACTGCTTTACTACTCCTTTTCTGTACAGGGAGCGCACGTTCTATGAGAAAATGCGCAAACCATTAATCCATTTGCGATGCGGGGTTTGTCATCTTGATATCCATGCAGTCCAAAAATCGTTTTGTGACACGGGAATCACGGGATTTTTGGTAGCTTTATGATTATGAAGCGACGTGAAATAAGCACAAGCAGCACACCGACGAAGATCTTTTATTCTTATCTACTATTTCAATTTGTTTCTTCCTTTAAATTAGAAGGTTTAAGTAACTCATATGTGTGCACATTAAACAAATCTAATAATCCGGTCCTATGCATTTTTGAATGACAGGCGAGGAAGCCTCTCATTCGAGATCATTCTAACCTCCTTGACAACATTTATTGTATAAGAGTGTTGTCATATAGGCAAATTACTAGTAACTGTCCACGGTTGACATCCGTTCATACGGCAAAACAGTGTGAAATAGCTCTTCATTCTGGGCATCTTGTTCTTCTCCAGCATCTTCCAATTTAAGATACATACGCAAACCCACGAAACACAGATCATTATATTTTTAGGACAAAGATTTTTCACCTTAGCCGCCCCGTCCTTTGTTTCATAGATGTAAAGATACGACTCTCATTGTTATGGGAACTTGGTACAAAAACCGTTGATTTGAACTACATATGAAGCCGGGCCAGATTTTCAGCAGCTTCTTTCCACCGATCTTCCTCTCTTTTGTTGCTATTTTTCTGTGAGCCAAGTTTCACGCTTTTGAGCGGAATCTATAGGACCTTTACGATTAACGGCGGCAGTGCAACTGTTCTGCTAATTCTCACAGACTTCTAGTATTTTCTCTTTTGAGAAACACTTTGAAACCATCTTCAATGAAATCGGTAGGTCAACCCGAGCGAGTTATTTTGTTGAGGCCGAAATTGTCATCAACATTTCGAACAAAAGAAGTAAAAGTTAGCCGAGCATTATTGCTCTAGATATTTCCCTGTAACTGAAGTCAAAAGTCGGGCTCCGGGAAGACATTCAAAACCACCTTCAAAACGTTGTGTCCTGCTAACTACAAGAAGACATTGCCACCCACGTAGAATGGTGATCTGTCCACACGTTCAGGAAGCTGAGAAAGAAATTCTTCATCATCTACGACTGACACAAATATTGGATGAAGAGATACAAATCGGCCATCAGCATTGTCAAGATGGGGTCTTAGCTGGACTATCGACAAAACATTAAAAGCACCAGGGAATCTTCGAGACTTAGTAAGATTCTGGATATGGAACATAGTAGCCCATCCTTTCTTAAAGGAAGACTCCCGGACGGAATCTTCTCGTGAGGCCACATCTCTTTCGTTTCGAAGGCCATAGAGTGCGTCCTGAATATTCACCTAAGGATGATTATAGACAAAACGCCCTTCTGCCCGTATTGGGACGCCTACCTTCAAGGCAAATCTACCGAAAACGCTATTCACGAGGTAATCAGTACGATTGCTGGTTGGTACAGTGGAAGCAATATACTTTAGCTACTTTCCTGCATATACTCGTAGAGGGAGCATTTAACAATGTTATCGCCATCACCATCAAGTAAAGTATTGAAGAAATGTCTTACAAATTGCATAAAATCCACGCTAAAAACTAGAATAATCCAGGTAGCCACATGACTAAAACGATGAGCAGGGATGCGCCACCTCTCCTGTATTCTGCTAGTTATAGACGAAATTTTTTGCATATTAGACGAAAGCGTATGCCGATGACCAATGATATTGGCGCCAGGGATGTGATCCTGGATCCTAAGTTAAATTGGAGACTAAACACAGAACGGAGGACTAAGAAGGCCTTTATAGCCTTCTACGCCAGCAAGAAGACCTTTCTGAGGAAGTGGGATCTTCGGCGGGGATGATTCTATGGACGTGCACAACCGAGGTAACGTACGGTTCTATTATGTACTGCACTTTACTGTGAACCTTCCAACCAGGGCAGAGTGGAAAACTGGCGACATGTTGCAAGGTTTTGTCAGAGTTTTTTTCCCCGATGGATCAAAGATGATCTATGGGATCTGTGCCGAAGTATTTTCGGAGCAAAGGCGATAGCGGGGCATGATCAAAGCCCCAAACATAGCGTAGCTATTCGCACCAACTATCAAGCGGCCATCAAAGCTTTATACTCAATCGCAGCATCCTCCTAACTGGTGGGGGGGGGGGCAACACGAAGATGCTCAGTCTGAACGGCATGCATCCCGCCTATAGGTTCCTAGTCACAAGAAAATACAGGCGAATAAGCGGGCTGACGGACCAACTAGGCTAGACTCTGCTCTTGGTAGTAACTCGGTAGGCACAGTCAATGTCCCGCTGGCGCTTGCTAGGAGCAGAATTTACTCGCGTTACTTAGAAGTCCCGAACTTCAGATGGTGAACGTTCAGCAGCTGCGCCAAATCGAGGAGAACTTGATCTGCCAGACGCGTGCTGCACATGCAAGGCAATGGGAAGACAACGGGGCACTGGCCTATAGGGAACCATACTGCCAGGTATGCATACCCCACAATTCAAATTGCCAAAGCTGCAAAGAGAAGGAGAAACCCTCAGACAATTCTCATGCAATTGCGACACTAGGTACACCACTCTTTGACGACCTGAAAGAGATCTATATTGCTCCTTCAGAAAACCTGAGCCAGCTTGATTTCGCCCTCCTGCTACTGGCACAAAACACAAGCACACCACAGCGCTAATGCGGCGCTGGCACCACACTGCAAATATAAGTTCCTTTCTTATTGAATACTTGACTACACGCGCAAGAGAGCCGCTTACTTTCTAGTGAAGACGTTGGGATTTAATATAGGTTGGGGTTTTTCTCCGAATTGCAGAATTAATTCTGGTACCAATTTGCAGTGGGGATACGTGATTTGTGGCAATGGGGTGTAAGAAAACAAAAGACCTAAAACGCCTCCTCATACTTCGATAAATATACCACTTTTTAGTTTGATTGATAGCTCTAGAATAGTGGCTGACAATATTCAACTTGGATTCAACTTTAGATCATCTCAAACTCATAAATTATTACATCCTCCTTGTTCCAAATAGAAATAGTATTTACGAATGTTTGGTATCGGGGCAACAATTCTCCTCCGACATGACCGAGCTACCGTCAAAAACCAAAAACTGCTTCATATTAAACCCGAAAACATCATCAGGCCATTGAGATGAAAAAGCATCCAAACAAGTTTAACAGACACCAGGGTTATACCATAAATTCATTATGGGATATTATAATTTAATTAGTTAGGGATTGCATCCAATAGAACCTTAGACATACATATGCTGGGCATCAGTCTTAGAAGTGAGCCGGACTGCTTAGGAAACGTTGTAGATAGAAACAAATTACGTAGCCGAAAATATCCGAAAAATGACAGGTACATAGACTGAGGATCAATGAGTTTCCTGATTAGTAATGCCAACAAAAACAGGAATGCGATGAAGTACACCTTGCAGGCTATTTTCGTAAACTACTTGGCTTAGTGATCCAAAACTTCAAGGAGTCGGAAATGAAGCACCAACAAATGATCTTCACAATCACCTGAAGAACGATGCCTGTAATCTAGCAACGGAACAGAAGAATGCTGCTTACCGAGTAATGTTGCATTCTCAAACGGCGTGAACATGCGCAGAAACTTATAATTCCGCCGAGCGGAGAAGCCAGTTCACAGACGGGAAAAGGAGACTCGAAAGAACCAACAGGTATGTGAACTCAAAAACTACAGAGAGCAACCGCACCGGACATGGAAGTTTTACCAGCAAGTCAGCAGGATGAAGCATTATACACCTCGATGCTCATCCTGCCGAGACAAAGAGGGAAACCTAATTCCCAACATAAGGGGCATATTGGAGCGATGGGTTGAGTATTTTTATGAACTGCTCAACAACCAAAATATTGACGAGTTGGAGGTCCCGCCAACTAAAGACGACGGACAAGTATTGCCTCCACCAAGTATAGAAGAAACAGTCCGTGCAATCCACCGGCTCACCAGCCATAAGTCGCCAGGAGCCGATAGAATTACAGCCGAATTGGTTATCTGCTCTATATATAAAAAGGGAGATATCACGCAGTGCAGCAATTATAGAGGTATCACATTACTGACTACCACCTAAAAGATATTCTCCGCTATCTTATTAGGCCGGATAGCCCCTTACACTCAGAACATCATTGGCCCATACCAAATAGGCTTCACCCCAGGCAAATCAACATCAGATCAGATTTTCTCTTTGCGGCAAGTGATGGAAAAACTGTTAAAATATGGACATCAGCTTTTTCATCGACTTAATACGCCTTGATGGCGCCTATGAAAACATAGCCAGGGTAAAACTGTACACGGCCATGAGAGAGTTCGGTATCTCGATGAAATTAATAAGACTGATTAGGCTGACCCTGACCAATATGTGACCCCAGGTAAAAGGAACAGAATGACTTTCGAGACCATTCGACATCAACAACACAACAACAGTCTAAGACTAGGGGATGCCCTATCATACCTCCTCTTTAACCTGACTCTGGAAAAAGTCATCCGTGATGCTGAGGCAAACGCGAAGGGTACGATCCTTTTTAGGGCCACCCAACTACTTGCCTATGCTGACGACATAATGGGAAGAACGACCCTAGACGTACAAACTGCCTTATTCCAGATCGAGCAGGCGACAATCGTCGCTCTTGAACTGCACCGCAATGAAAGCAAGACAAAATATATGGTGACAACGTCAGCACCAGAAACCAACCAATCGGCAACATCAAACCGCACTGGTCAGACGAAAACAATAAAGATAGGAGACTACAACTTTCAGATCGTTGATAATTTTTCCTATCTAGGGTCGAAAATCACAACCGATAACAGCTACGGAGAGTCAAAGCTTGCCAGTCCTCATGTATTTCGTAAAAACTTGGGTTCTTAGCAAGAAAAATTGCAAACTCTTGGCCGCATTCGAGAGAAGAATCTTCCGAAGAATTTTTGACCCCCTACATGAGGATGGGCGAATCCATAGCCTCCATAATGACGAAATCTATGAGCGATACCATGACTGTCATGTTGTGGATAAAATCCGGCTCAATAGGTAGTGGTCACTTAATTCGAATGGATGAGAATGATCCAGCCCAAAAATCCTATAAGGGCAATATCTATGGTAGAAAAAGAAGACGAGGCAGACCCTGCCTGAGTTGAAACGATGACGGAGGCCAGGATACCAGACAGCTTTTAGGGATATCGAACCGATGGACCTTGGCACAAAACCGGGATATGTGCAGTTTCTTATTAAGGCAGGACTAGACCTCCAAGCAAATGTTATGAAAAACCACAAAGAAATTCGTCTCTATGGAGAATCATGGAATCATCTGGTTATTTAAAAAGAAAGCGCGAAGTTGAAAAGGCTAAAGTCAACCCGGAATCCTTGAATAACCTCAGCAATAACAAATGAGATTCGCGTTGAAATTTCGGTTGCCTGCCTTATATATATATTGAAAGATCGCGCTAAATAAAAGTGAAAATAAAAATTAATTGTGAAATTTTTATTACTGTCAGCATGTGGTTAGTGAAGTACCGGATTTTTCAAGGAACTGCATCTCTTATTTAATAACACCATAAATAAATCAAAAAGATACATATAAAACTAGATATAAAGAAAAAGTAAACCTCTTGTCGATTTGTTGGATGGTTTGAAAAAAAAAATCGGATTCCACTTCGCTTACACATGGCTGAATTGCAAAATCATCCGGACACCCACACCATCAACATTTATTAAAAGTCATAACAAACTAGACGGAACTAATCAATTTTCTCTAATTTTCATTCACAATTGCTAATAGCAAAAAACCACCCAATATTATTAACGGGACATATTGTACTCCTGATACAATCATGATCTAAATAAAAACATTTACTTTCGCGATTGATACGATAACTTTGCAGACTTGCTCGTCTATTCTTGGACCCTGACCAAATTTCAATTCAAGGGATATCCAAGGGGCAAATCTGAGCTCCATTTTAGCTTTTTCTTGACTACAAGACATGCTGTTCAAACATGGATTCAAAAATTGCAAAATCACTACGCCACAATCAACGTTTTACCTTCACCTTATCAACATCAATTAGCTTTTATCTGAAAAGATGTACATGCATTTCTCTACAATTTGCCGAGGAAGAATGCAGATAATATCTCTGTTACGAGTATAAGCGTGCCTTGGCTGAGTGAACCAGTGACTAGCGAACCACATGTTGGTGCCACCTAAATCTAATGGGCTTACATGAGCTGTAACCTTTTTCAATTTGGATGTTCAATTGTCCAGTGGAAATGTAATAATTTCAGCATATGAGTGAGGGGGAGTTGCGAGATACAGTAGGAGGAAGGAATGTCGGTTGTTGGGTTTTCTAAACTTGCGACCAGGGGTCGAGGTCCAACAGCATAGCTAAATAAGTCAGCAAGTCTATCTAAGATGGACAAAAAATCGACAATGCTCTTTTAATCACCAAGTATGATTCCTCTATAACTCCGAGGGCATTCGAGCTCTTACAAATTCATGATAGTGCAGCCAATTAAAATGCATTCAAGAAAAAGATACATACCTACTTCGACATACTAACTTAGATTTTCACTACAGGCCTGACAACTCTCAAAAGCAAAGATATAGATAATTTCCTGTTTAAATGTAGAATGATAGTGTGTGCACAGATCTAACAATTTAATATCAAAAGATGGTCTAAATACCTTAAAGTTCACAAGGTCCTATGCTACTGCGCTGGCGTGTTTATTGTGTTCGCGACCGATTTCGAAAATTATATCAAGTGCATGCCGCAGTAAGTGATCGTGATCGCCCAATTTGGGCAAAACGACGGGAAGCGGGGGATCCTATGGAAGAAAATAATAAGAAGCCGTAACAGTGGTGGTCACTCATTCTGTGCATGTCACGTGCAACAAATTAAATCTCTTCAAATGTAACGCGATATAAAAAATTAAGAAAAGTTATCTTCGTGTATCTTCTTGTTCCCTTTTTATGGGATCATATTCATGATCCAGTTTAGGCTTTTTATGCATCTTCCACGTTATGAAGATACAAATATTTTGATTTTGTTGCTGCCCTTTTTTCCTTGTTACGACTCTTAGTTGAATGGTTCTTTGGTACCAAATAAAAATCTCATTGTTAAATGATTTGCTGGTCTTGAATGTTTGCTACTATTCACTGCTCATTTCTTGACCAGCACTTTACACTCTACGTCGAATATCTTGAACATGTGGGAGGTCAAATGGAGCACTACATTGTAATCACTATTGTTGGTATGATATTTACAATATGGTATGACGAGTAGAAAGTTTTCTATGTCTTCTTCTACAATTTTTCTTGTTTTTGTTGGATCATTCTGAGTGGACAAGACTAGTCGATTGCTACCTTTTTTGGGGGCGAAAAATGGCGTAATTGATGGGCAAAAACTATTCAATTGCCAATAATTTTCTCAATAGGATGTCATTTTTTGGCTTCAGTTGAAATACGAAGAAAAACAGTAAAAGAGAGTCGTTTCGTGATGTGTAAGGAGCATCATAAGTAACGGTGAACTGAAATAAAACAAAAGACTTAAGCTAGTAACCTATTTTAAAATTTATAGAAATAATGTTGGTTTGAAAATTGGATTTCGTAGAGATGATACCGAAATATACTGTAATTAAATAGAATTGGTATTGTTAGGTTATTGGAACTATTTTCTCATCAACTTTCTATTAATTGAATTTCAAGCTACGTTTCTATCTTTTTTGCAGGTAAGAAGCTGATTTCGAGGTGGTGAGTTGTAAATCTTCTTTCATCGTTAAATAGCCGGACGGAGATACCCAATCGTCTAAAATGCATCTCAGAAATGTTTTTCTTTCAACCTTTGGATACCAATCAAATTATACAAGAACATTTTGACACTGATTTTGTTAGCTATTCAAATGTTTGAATATTGGCTTGAATTGAAAGGTTTGAATTAATGCAAGGTCATGTTTGTTCGAATAAATGTAGTCAAATATAGCTTCTTTAAATATATATGTATATAGAAAAGCAGCTTAAATAGAAGAAACAAGAATCAGAATCTTCGTTAATGAGTCCAAAGTTCAGGTATTTAATAAACTCACGCGCTCGTATTACTACTACCTTACTAGTATGCAAGCAGAATTTGTTTACTCATGAAACACTTTCTAAAAAGTATCACCATCAAATGGAGGCCTATTAGGGATCTGACCATGCAATTGACCAAATGAATAGAGCCAGGCAAAATTATATCGTTCCCTTGCAAAAAGAATCATCAAGAATTTTAAAAGGTCCTGGAACGTTCTGATTTTTCTTCTTTTACTTTTGTCCAGAGGTTTGCAAAATCTCCTGGCTGTAGACTTGGACAAACTGTAGTCGATAGGCATTCAAATCACCGGAGAGCATATTAATTCATCATTGCTCCGGTCGCCCTTTTGGTGCATTTCATTGACTTGGAACTTAATTGATTTACCTAGTCAGCGCGAACTATATTAACAGCCCATCAAAGGCCCTCCTTTCAACGTTTTCATGATGGGTACAACCCCGTATCGAAATCCGATATTCTCATTTTCGTCATTACTACCGAAGAAGGCATTCATTGACTTAAATAGTTCGCCAGCATTGAGAACCACGGAGACCAATAAGAGGCAAACCATTTTTGATTTGAGACGACACCATTTGTGAAGTACCACTTTCCCCAGGTTGAGCTGATGCAATTTGATAGGGCAGTTCACGGTTCGCTGATAGCACTACAATATTTAGATCACTCAGTTCTGGGCCGGGTGCCGTCTTTGCCAGTGGTGGTGCTTATTTCACTAGAGTCGGTCGTCAAAAACTTCGTTTTCTTCAGATTCAGATGGAGATAATGTTGCGTGGTACGATCATTCCATTTTTAGACAAGTTTTTAGATCAGCCAGAAAAGCGCCACCTCCATGGATATCCCGCGTGTCAACTACTACTAGAAGACAAGATCTAACCTCTTAGTGGAAAGAGGGCACTTCCTTCCTGGACACCGGCATAGACACGAAGAGGTTTTGGTATATTTGCCTACTCTTCAGATCGGGGAAATCAATTTAACCCAGCATTCGAGTTCCTCTGGCATTAAGTCCTATCGCAGACTATATCAGGTAAATTTTTGTGATCCACAATCAAACGCCTTCTATGTATCCAGAAAGGCAATAGAGGTAGCAACACCTCATATAGTGTGTCTCAATTGGTAATCACGCAGCTGCAAGTGTATTCCGTTGGTAGTTCCACCATTTTTTAACAAATCCGGCTTTGTTCATGGTAATTTAAACGATGGTGCTCCGAGCTCGAATAACAATACCACCTAGAGTCCCTCTGACAATCAGGTGAAATTGAACACTGAAGCCATCCACAACACAGTCCTCCGCGACACCTATAAGAGGGAAATGGATGCCGCAATAACCGCAGTCAACAGAGGACCTGCAGATGAAGCATCAACAAATGATCCTCACAATCACCTGAAAAACGCTATCATGGATACGGCCACAAACATACTTGGCCCCAGCCGCAAAAGGAGTCGAAACGGCTGGTTTGATGATGAACGTAAGCTAGCAACGGAACGGAAGAATGCTGCATACCGAGTAATGTTGCATTCTCAAAGAACGCGGGCACGTGCAGAGACTTATCACGAACTCCGTCGAGCGGAGAAGCGACTTCACAGACGAAAAAAGGAAGTCTGGGAGAATCAACAAGTCTGTGAACTTGAAAAGTACAGGGAGCAACCGCACCAGGCGCGCAAGTTTTACCAACAAGTCAGCAGGATAAAACCTCATACATCTCGATGCTCATCCTGCCGAGACAAAGAGAGAAATCTGATTTCCGACAGAATGGGCATATTGCAGCGATGGGTTGAGTACTTTGATGAACTACTGAATAACCAGAACATCGACGAGTTGGAGGTCCCGCCAACTGAAGACGACGGAGAAATACTGCCACCACCAAGTTTAGGAGAATCAGTCTGCGCACTTCATCGGCTAAAAAATCATAAGTCGCCAGGAGCCGATGGAATTACAGCCGAATTGGTTAAATATGGAGGCGACCAGTTACACCAAGTGGTTCGTCAACTTTAACCTCGCCCTCGAGAAAGTGATCCGTGTTGCTAAGGTAAATTCAAGAGGTACGATCCTCTCTAAGTCCACCTAACTACTGGCCTATGCTGACGATATCGACATCATGGGAAGAACCACCCGAGACATACAAACTGCCTTCATCCAGATCGAGCAGGCGGCGCGAGATCTTGGACTGTGCATCAATGAAGGTAAGCCAAAATATATGGTGGCAGCGTCAGCACCGAAAAACAACCAACCAACAACATCAAACCGCACTGGTCAAACAGGAAGAATAAGAATAGGAGAATAGAACTTTGAGATCGTTGATAATTTCTCCCATCTAATGTCGAAAATCACAACCGATAACAGCTACGATGATGAAATCCGCGCACGGTTGTTGTCAGCCAACAGAGCCTATTTCATCTTACAAAAACTGTTCCGCTCGAAACGTCTCATAATAGGGTCAAAGCTCTTACTGTTCAAGACAATGATCTTGCCAGTACTCATGTATTCCTCGGAAACTTGGGTTCTTAGCAAGAAAAATTGCGCACCCTTGGCCGCGTTCAAGAGAAGAATCCTCCGAAGAATTTTTCGCCCCCTACATAAGGATGGACGATTCCGTAGCCTACACAATGACGAAATCTATGAGCGATACCATGACCGTCCGGTTGTGGAATAGGTTACGGTGGGCGGGTCACTTAATCCGTATGGATGAGGATGATCCCACCCGGAAAGTTTATAAGGGAATATCTATGGTAGAAAAAGAAGACGAGGCAGACCCTGCCTAAGATGGAGCGATGATGAATTTGAACGATATCAAGAATGTGGTTGACAAAAGTGCTCTCAAAAGTTGTCATGCATAGAAAAATAATCGAATCTGAATGCTATTTAAACATTCCGGATAGGCCGCTTTCTAGATCATATTTTGGCTTGATCCGTTTTCCAAAGGTGTTCGTAATGGTCGGTGATCGCGTAAATGAAATCATTTCTTATTTTTCCCTGATGACTATCATTTAGCACCCGGCGAGCCAGTACCCCTTCACAATGTCTCAATGAAAGCCTGATTCGCAGGGCAGCATTTGATGGCCGGTATTGAGGTGCGCTAGTGTCGAAGCAATCTATTTGCGCCTTACTGTTCTTACTGTAAAATGTAGGAAGCTGAAATAGACATTTCGTAAACCATGAATTAACAAATCGGCTAAAGTGGACTCTTGAACATTTCTTCCATGCTTCTTAAATGGTGCGATTATTTTTTATAACGACAATCAATGTATTTTATTGATCAACCTGTAGCGAGACCTAACACCAACGAAGATCAGGCCAAATTATGTGTTGCAATATCCCTCCAACTTTTCTTTAGTTATTTCTAATTCTGATCTTCCTACTTTCTTTTCATTTGACTACGGATAGTACTAATTGCATTGCCTCAAACCTTCCTCTTCTATATAGACTTGGGATCAGCATGTTGGAACCAATAATCCCCGAAACTGACACATATCTAAGCCAAGTAACTTCATAGGATAAAGTACTATTTGAAGCCACTAGAATGATTTGGAAGAACGTTAATTATAATACAATAATACCGCTCCCGTTTACAAACGTGACTGAGGTTTCTAAATCGAAGCAAATCACGTAACAAATCGAATCACCACTGTTTCAGTTGGCCTTTATGTCATTTTGATCGACATTCAGGACAATCTTAGTTAGCAAGTTCTAGTTTGAAAACTTGTATAACCATACCGTCGTTCCTCTCTTAATTTTCTCCTGATGGAGCCAACTTCATGTGGATTGCAGCCGTCTCATTTGCGATTCGTCTCCATTTAGGCAAGGCGCAGTTCATTTTCTTTGATAGTCTGCCAGCATTCAGAGCCATAAAGTCTAACAAGGTCTAGTGGATTTTCGATTTAAGGCAGTCGTTGTTGCTTAGTTGTGGTTAAGTCGGTGTCACTGATAATGAGAGCAGGTTGAGGGTGAGGTTGGTCGTTATAAATTTTGTTTTATTCAAATTCAGTCAGAAATCATGCTGCTTTAGGTGACCATTCCACTTTTAGAAGACTTACTCGAGATTAGCTAGGAAATCATCATCTGCATGGATGTCCTACATAACATTGTCCATAACAACAAGAAAAAGGAGTAGCGAGAGCTCGCTTCCTTAATGAATACATCGGCATTCAGAAACATGAAAAGATTCGATATATCTGATAAACATCAAATTTTACTTTTTGGATCGCAACAGAGCAATTTAACCCAGCTGATAAATGTTGCCGGAAAGCATATCAGTTTTTGTGACACACGGTCAAACGCCTTCTCTGGGTTTAGAAACGGTGTTTGTCTATGATCGACCACACAGCGTTTATATCGTCAGTGGCTGCGAAAATCTTGACCAGCCCAGCTTTCCCCATTCCACTACACCCTCGCCATCATTATTGAGACCTCCAAGGCCTTTATTCGATTGGTATCGGTTGAATGAAACAACATGAGAGCTCCTCCCTCCTATCCGTAACTTTTACGATGGGAGAATGATTATCCCCCGTGGTTATAGCTTCTAGGTATTTCATTTATATAGCGCATTCCAATTTATTATTTTTTTTTCGTGTAAAGGTGTAAAGTTGGCAAGTCCCCCAACCCCTCCTCTCTAAAAAAGTATTAAATTAATATCTGCAGCCCGATTCTAACAAGATCAGGATAATCGCAAATCACGTACATGAGGGCGTAACTTCTATAATGTGCATTCTAGGACATTATCACGTGGAAACCGCCGTATTCCTGTCCACCTTTGAGCATGATTCTCCTAGACTTCGCGTTGGTAGTGAGCCTTCGTCACCTGAAGTCAGCAATAATGCCAGTAGATCTCCTTATTATTATTCTTCTTTAACTTTTGTCCCCATTCATTCCAGCGTATCAAACCTTCTATCTTTCCGCCTTTTGGTAGTTTCCCTATCGACGTCAATATTCAGACCAATTTTGGCAATCCTTCTCGTTATTGCGAATTATATGACCATATCATCGAAGTGCCTCTCTCGCAGTTTTTCGGCAATCGGTGTGACCCCATACGGATCGCGGATATCTTCATTCCAGATGTGATCAAGGCATGCTCACCTATAGTCCAACGCAACATCTTCATCTCCATTACCGCAAGACACCGTTCATTGTCTTTTATAGTCGGCCAACTCTCAGAATCATAGAGCGCGAGAAGCAGACGACATTGCGGTAAATTTTAGATTTGAGATGTTCGTCGTACGTCGGTCATAAAGAATACCAGTGGCCGAACGCCACTTCATCCAGGTTGCGCTAACACGTGAAACAATTTCACAACCATTGTCTGATAACATTGTTAGGAGATATTTAAATCGCTCAGTTTTGGGAAAGTCACTGTCATTGACAGTGATATTGCCTGTTCCATTGGGATCGGTAGTCATAAATCCTGTCTTACTCAAATTCAATCTTAGACAATGTTGCATGAGGAGATCATTCCAATTTTGTAATTGTGCGAGATCATTTTTGTTCCTAAAGGCTAGGAAAACATTATCTGCATAAAGTAGTGAGTATATCACTGGACGTTGGATGTCCCGAATAATAGTGCTCATGTTTAGAACAAAGATGGGCGGTGAGAGTGTCTAGAATATCTAGAATGCTTTCAAAAATGTTCATAGTTTGGGATACTAACCGCATCGGACGGTAATTTGAACACTCTGCTGCACTACCTTGCCTTTTCCACATTGGAATGGCAGTGCTTTCCTGCTAGTGAAATGGTCCACCTTTAGCACAGGTCTTGAAAGCCGCGCTTAGAGCTCGAATCATTCTCGATCCCTCAACAGGCGTACAGCAGCGCCCGTACCTTAAATTTGAATACACTGGTGAATCCAGGAGTACTGAAGGACTTATGTGCACTATCCCTTTCTAAGAATATTCCCGTTTCGACTCTACATATCAGCTTCGATCCGTGGGTAAAGAATACTGTGTTTTAACTTGACAACACATTTCCGGACTTCTACTCTACCCTGATTAGAAAGCCCACGGCAAAATTCCCCTTGAAGTTCGTCTTGCATGTTGCCTAGTCCACTGGGAATGGCCAGAGTTTCTGAGGCAGTCCTCCTAGGATGTTACTATTGTTGTAAAGCACCGCACTATACAACGTATTTAATAAAAATGTAAAGAAGCAGCGGCCCAATATGCTAGATGGCGATTTGGGCACCTTTCGGCACCACTCAGACTAAGAGAAATGGTGAGACGCTAAAAAAAGGGGGGAGGTAATAGCTCGGCAAAAATTCATGGCATTTTTTCGACATGCATGTACGGTTTCAGCTATGGAAAGTTATTTATTGTAGACTTTTTCCAATCACTTTTCCCAGCAAATTTAACTAACAAAGGGAGTCATATACCTTCTGTGGGTAAGGTATAATCCTTCTTCCGGGTGTACCGACGAACCTGAGCTGAGTTGGAACTGGGCGTAGTCTGCACGGCCGCTTTATTAGTAATGTCATTCTAACCTGATGTCGTCGATCCTTGAACATATTTCTTGCAAATTTCTGCATGTGCATAATAAGAGAGGTGCTGATATCGGCCTCGGAAAGGATCGCCATCTGATGGTTGCTTACGTTCGTTTCCGTGGTGCGTTCACCACTTCTGACAGGGTTGGGCAGCTGCGACGCCCTAATGTCAACATCGACCGCTAATATGATCCAACGGTCGCTCGACAGTGAGAGAGCTATCTTGCTTATCAGGCTTCCAATATACTGAGTAAGCCGCCTGAAACTATCGATGAGTATTGGGCTGTCATTAAAAATGTTCTTTTCGCTGGTGCTGCACCTGCTCTTCATCGACTTCGAAGTCCAATCAAAAGTTGCCGCATGTGTCTTTTGTGCAGAAGTTCATATCTAATAGTTTTCTTTCTAGCGCCTCAATTACATCTTTCGGGTGATTCCACTTCAAATCAATGCTATCAAATTCCTGGGGTCGGATCAGAATCTGCATTTGCAATGCGTTATCAACGCAAGTCAAGAATGCCATATGCACATCATTTCTCAATGAGGGTGCAATCAAACAGGTTGAACATGATCCCATTTACACTAGCACATCTTGTGAATCCTGTGAAGAGGGAAACAAGCCAATGAGATTGAAATGTTTTAGTTCCAAACGACTTCAACAAACCTCCTTCTATTCGCGTTTGTTATGTCATGGAGACTAAAGCAGCAGTTCTAGGGTGGACAAACTCTTTTCCGATTTTTGGATGAAGTACTATCTTTGTCATTCGAGGGTAGAGAATCCTCAATATTGACTCAAGGCGACGATATAATTCGTCTGAGTTTTTACTCGAAGTGCAGCAATTCTTCATCAATTAGTCTGTGGAGGACGAAATTTCTCATAGAACACTTTCTGGTGACTCAATGAGAAGGTGATAGAAATGCAAAGAAAAAATGTCTCAATAAGGTGAATAATATTGGTTTGGTAATTCACAAGAGCCTTCGAAGCAACTCTTCTGAATTTCATTTAAATTGTTGTCCATATTGAAACTAATCTTTAAAAGCAAAATGAATAACAAACAGTTAAAGATGGTATACCTGCGATAATTCCATCATTGAAACGACCTTATCTGTAATTATCATTTCCATTCATCATGCAATCAAGCGCTACTAAGCTGCTTACTACCAACCTACCTCTTACACAAATCACTGATTCTAAGATACGAAATTAGGACAAGTTTACCTCATCTTTAATCTACCACGCTCCATCGCAAGTCAACATTTTTCTCGAGCCAAATAAAATGTATCACTGTGCAATTGAATTCAAATCTAAGTACCAACCGACAGTAATGAAAACAATTTCCTAAGTTGCTGCTGCCACTGCTGCATCAAACGGTTACTCTTCATAAACTCCTAGTTGTTGAGTGAAATTGCCACCATGTCAGTAGGAAGGTCATCTTATAAAAGAAGAACGACCAAACGTAGCTAGTTCAGACATTAGACGACTGACCGTTGACTGAATGCACATTAAGATGCATAAAATGCAGTCCATTGCAACAGATTCCTGATCTATGGACGTTCCGTTGAACTTACCCGCCCCAGATTGAGTTATTAATTATATGAATAGGGAAGACTGGAAACCCTCAATCAGTCTGCCACGATTTCGACACGTTGCTTAGTGTGGTTACTTGCAACTAGCGGTGTTGAAAATGTTTTGAGTAAATTTCAAAGATGGAAAAATCATTGAACTGAAAAGTGTGATTTATGTAGATGCACTTGATTGGGTTCCGCTTTAACTTTTGGAAAGAGACGAGGTGTTGAATACATTCGAGGCAAGAGAGTTTCCAAGTGGCAGAACTTAGGCCCAGTTTGGAATGAATCTTCAATTTCACTCAATTTTACTTCAGAATTAGAGCAGTTAAGTTCTTCCTTTCAAAAAAGAGAACCATTGAGAGTAGCATTAATGGCACTCGTATCTTCTTGGATAGAAAATACATCAACAAAATGGTGTGATCATAACACGACTCTTTTTTACAAAAGTGCCATGGCAGATACTCGTCCAGGTCAAACAACCTCAAATCTCTACCAATACCCTCATTTCTCATTTAGGTTTTAATTCATTGCAACGCGATGCTGCAAAACATTCCTCACAATATTTGATTTATCTGCAAATTTGATCAAATGCAAAATTTTCAACATGTTGCCTGTGCCAGAACCCAATTTGTCGTAGGATCATTTATCGTCGCAAATTCGTGAAGACAAATACCACATCGAGCATCTTGAACCCAAAAATCTATACCGTCCGTTAGAAATTCACTAAATACTTTTTTCTAAACCCGACATTCTTAGACCCACTATCAATTCATCTTCGGGTAGGTAAGTCATGATTACACGGGAAAAGATACATCCATAAAACACTTGAGTCGTCCGAAAAATAACAATGAAGATGAATGAGTTGTAGGTCGAAAGGGTTAAGCTGTTCATGTAGCATCAGATCTTTTTTCATAACACGACGACCTTACCTGTACCAGCTATAATTAACATTCTTTAGTTTGGCATACGCGAGTCTGTATGGACCTATATGCAATATGATATTTCTTTCTGCCTAGTTCAGTCTTCATGACGAGACAGGGACTTTCACTCGATTAAATAATTGTTTCGATCATATCACTTAAGTGAACTAGTCCAAAGCTATTAGCGAAATTAACTCGGAGAAATATCACTTAATCTCAGATAATATAATAAATTATTGTATTTATGAATACAATTAAAAATTATCTTATTGTATCTGGGATCTGAAAAATTGCCCCGTGTTATTTGCTCGGTCAACTTTCGGTTTTTAAAATGCAAATTAGCAATTTGTTGATGTTAATATACAGAATAACAATCAAGCGCAGTCAGGTATCACCACTCAAAGAAGAGTTATGGTATCAACGTGGACGTATCGTATTAAAATTTAATTTCGATATCTACTTTGGAGACAAAGATTTATGATGAACTATATAAATGGAGATAGAGTACAAAGCAGTGATATATTTCGGCAAATATATTTCATTATGTCTATGAAAGGACTTATTAGTGTGATCAACAACGAAAATAGGTAGCTCTTTGCACTTTCAATGGACAGCAAAATGGGAGCCCAAACGAGATAAAGTTTATTAAAGCATACCAGTTTAAAGTTAAACTATTATAGTTGAAACACCATGCCTTGATACCCATCTGAATGTCGATCAAAAACCCAATGTTCTGAACCCTCTATTTTTGCTAAAAATGGTAAACCTATTTATGGGCTATATTTTTCATTGAAATATGCGGGTATGGTTATACAATGGTTCGAAGTACCGGCATGAACCGCAAATAATTGTCACGCCCCCTCCCCCAAAATGTTGCCCAGTTGCCTATTTTGCTTCAAATTTCTTGTCAAAATGGGACTTCATTGTCATGGTATCTCTTGGTATCAGTAACTCAGAATAACACCTAGAAAGAATGATAGCCCTCTTTCAATTTAGGCAGCGCTCCATTTCGCTGAGACCCACAGACATTCTGAACATTACTATCTTTGCCTGCATCTGTATGTAAAAATGAAAAATATTCAATTCTTGAAAGGCCCCCAGGGATGCCGCCTGTTCTTATTGGCCAAGGGATACACACTAAGCTAACTCTTGAAGTTTGTAGAGTTCCCTCTTTGTCATGCCAAGTTTGGTTTTATCTTTAATATTGATCCCGTTTACAAGCGGGGTCGGCTCTTCGTGATCGGTTTTGCCATCCGGTTCTATCAAATGCCTGATCTAGATGCAATCGCGCGGCTTTTAAATCCCCATCCAGCGTATCAAGCCACCGTTCTTTCGGCCAGCCTTTTGGTCGTTTACCATCGAATTTGATGTTCAGACCAATCTTGCCAAGTGAATTCTCGTTAGCGTGAATTGCGTGACCATACCATCTCTCCCAATTTTTCCACGATCGCGGATATCCTTATTTCAGATGTGATTAAAACGCCACTAGTCGAACGCAACATCTTTGTCTCCATTACTACAAGACATCGTTCATTGTCCTTTATAATCGGCCAACACCATAAGGAGCGACAGGATGGAAGACATTGCGGTAAATTTTAGATGTAAGACGTTTCTTGATACGTCGATCACAAAGAACACCAGTTGTAGAGCGACATTTGATCTAGGTTGCGTTAATGCGTGAAGCAATTTCAAGCAATTTGGGTGATAACATTTACCCGAGTTATTTAAATCGCTCAGTTCTGAGCCGCTAATAGTGATTGTGCCTGTTTCAAGGGGATCGGTCGTCATCGTATTAAATGTATGCGTTACCAAAACAAAGAGGTGCACAGCCATTTTTAACGCCTTCGTATTCAATGTCGCAGCTTTTGGCAACAGACCATCGGGTTTTTCTGCAGAGGGCAGATATCAATCCGCTTTTTACGAAGGACTCTTGCGAGTTTCTCGGTCTTTCCAGTTAGGATGTCAACATTTAGCGTGGAGACACGTTTTTGTTTTGGTCAGACCAACTTACTTACATTAATAGACAAGGGTCAGCTTCTTCAAAGCTACAATTTTTGGATTTAAATGTAAATATATATTTCGGGAGTGACTTACCTCCTACTGATGAAGGGGAACCCTTGCCCATTTCTCGACAGGACCGGGGTCCGTCCTGCCGCATCAACTGAGGTGTTTTTTCCGGAATTTTTCCGATAATTGTTATTGGATTCAATCATCTTGTCTCAACGATATTGGATGCATTTTCTTGGTCGGCCTGCCACGGGATCTGTCACCAAGAGGGATCAGGTAGGATTTTGCATAACGGAATAACTCTAACTATATTTATTTATCTCTTTCCCTGATCTCAGCATTTTAGTTCTGTTTTGCTGGGGATAGTACAAAATATATTGCCTCAAACCCACCTACTTTACCTCGACCTCGATCAGCATACTACTTATGTTAATAGCATGGCGGAATTTTTGAAATTCAAACACCATTCAAGGGAAAAATCTATCAGGCCGAAGGGAGAGAGATCATTACTTGAAGAAAAAAGGAAGGACTGAAAAATTGCAGGAAAAATTAAAACAACCAAAAAAAGAATACAATCTAGAAAGAACAATAAAAAAAGCAGAGCAGAAGGGAGAAGGAAGAATTCACAAAAAAACCTTGCGAAAAACGGAGAAACCTAAAGCTGGAAAGGTTAGAAAGTTACGTGGGTCTCCTGACACGCAGTATAGAATCATTCGTCAAGATCATTCCTGTGAAGCTTGAAGCATACAAAAATCTATGAGAAGGAGATAAACTCCGTGAGTCTCTGAGTGGGACGAAACCAAAAAATGATGGATTTGCCTCCCAGAAGACATAGAGTCGACACCACCGAAACCTTATCTTACCGAGATATCTTCGTTGGAGCCGACTTCCACCCCAATTTTTTCCACATCGTTGTTTAACGAACAGTGCCCAGTTGAATGCCCTACTGGAGTTTCCATATTCACCTCTTAACTTTGCCAACATGGACTCAAATTTCTCCATTTGATTGGGTGAATGATCCTTTGAAACGTCTTCAAAGCATAAGTGAAAACTGGATGGCCCGATGCCAATAACTCGATCTGGCCCCACCATTCTGGAGCCAGACTTTCGGTGAGCCAGTATATCAACCTCTTCATTACCAGCGATGTCCACGAATGACTCGTGGCAGGTGTAATAGGTGTCGGGCATAGTCACCCATAATGATAACTAGGTCATTTTTCTCGACATGGGGCGTTCAAAAAGGAGACATTCGTCAAGGCTTTAAACGGAAGACACGGTCCGCAGCAATAGACGAATCACCGAGTAACTAAGGCGTGCGACTCTACAATGCCGTAACGCGTTTCTACTACAGCCGAAAGCCACACTATTGGAAGAATCAGGAAACCTTATTTTGCGAACGAAATAACTTTACTCGAGGGTAAAAACGGAACGTCAGGGACCGCAGAAAAAATACCAAGAAATACCCCATAATGTGCTCGCCACTCTCATTATACAACTCTTTTCACCCAACATGAAGAAATAGAACCTCAACCAACGGTCAAAACGGCTACCTTTTTTATCCTCTGGGTTACCTAGGAAGAATTACCAGAAGGAAGACGATTATCATCGTCGGTCTATCGGAGCGGCAGTACTAGTTTCGGAGAACTACAATCGAGGCGACAGCAATGGTCGGTGACACATGATATTAGGAATGCTTTTAATTTGGTAAACTATGCATAGCACAGTTACCTAGTGGGGAGAATTTTTCGGTATGAGGCGGATCACATCTATTGAAAGCCCTCCTTACTAAAAAATACTTTATTGTAGTCCCACACCATGTTCGAGCATCAGGAATGATTTGCTCAGTCGGCCCAGTTTCAGCAGCGACTGGTGGAAACTCCATATGAACTGGCTTGATATAATGTAGCTATCTAATGCTGGTAGCGTTGTCAGCCTATCGTAATAGATGTGAAGGGTGCGTTTTCACCATTCTTGTCACAAATATTCTTCTCCATCAGGAATATGGCTTCTCTCTAACTCGCGCAAACTTACGGTGGAAACACCAAAGGCCACCCTTCATTACGATGTGAAATAGAAGAAGCATCAACTGAAGATGTGATATGTCGCAGATCTTCCCTCTCTCCCTCTCGCACTCCTGTCCCAAGTTTTTAAAGCTCCACCCATCTTTTTGCTTTTATTTTTCAATTTAAGCTTCGTGCGATTTTTTTTCGATAAGTTTGCGCGATGTTCCCTTGCCTTATTATCATATGAGGAGCTGAATTGATCAAAAGTGTCGTGTATACAAATGTGTATATAAAATGTCGTTATAAATTCTCGCATGGGAGTGTTATTTCTTGATAACATGTCCACGATCCACCTACGGTTGAGGGAGCTGAAGATCCCTACAGCGAGATTTAAGTCTAAAAAGAATTCAACTGTGGATTTGTGGTAAGACACTCTTCAGGTGATATCAAGGACCAAGGAGGCAGATTGGAAACGTATGCCAACAGGTTGGTCTTCTTTGCTTCGATGGTGGTCATAAAATGTTTAAATTTTTCTTTTGTAACTGATCGGTCGTTAGTCATGTAAGCCGAAGGGATACGCAGGTTACCCACTCCCGCCAGTTCCAGTTTGGCCAGGTGGCTGGAACGGAAGTCGGAGCACAGCAAAGCGCGCGTGCAGGCTCTTTCTGACGAAGAGACATATTCAAAGTCTGTCCCAATCAGTATCTCATGTGCAGTGTAGTCGTATAGTAATATTTACTTTAGAAGCCGTTGATGGTTCGACTTTTTCTGACCCAAGGCTACTGCATTAACGCGACGTCGATGTCTTCCTTTCGGCGAAAGGCCAGCAGATCAGCACTTCGAGTGCTGCAGATTCATCTGCGTTGGTTTCAGCTTGATCTGCTTGCGTAGGGAAATCGTCAGTCCACGTCGAACCGTCAATTTTCATCTCATCCAGTAGCATAGTTGGTGGCGTCGACAGGCCCCAGCTTGTCATTCGGTTCGATTTCATTTTCCCGTTTCTCACCGCAGACTGCACTTTCTAGTGTTTGCAGAAGTTACTTAGCGTTCGAGACGTTGCGCAGTCTGCTTGCTTTGCTTTGTTCAAGGCGCTGCTGTGTATTCATTCGCAATCGCCTGGTACTTAGGAAGGTCATTTCCATCCTGCTCGTTGGCAGTACCGTCCTTTCTTATGTTCACAATTCTGCTCAGTACATGTACGGCATCCTGATATTGGGTCTTGAGCAGGATTACTGCAGACCTCCGCATCTTCGTTGGTTTTCAGTGGCCGGCATTCTGATCGGCATTCCTGTTCTTTGAGCGGCCCCCGACGTCGACCGTTTCGGGATAGGCGCACCACAATTGCTATTCATTTTGTTTATATTCTGGTTGTTTACATTGGTTTCTAAACCGCTAATCTGTCTGCTGCTTTGCTCCCAAAGATTCCTGTTGCTGACCTTATCACACCGGTGCTACGACTAGCCCCGGCCGTACTATCCCTGACAGCTACAATCTCTTAGCTGAATTCCAGCAGCTCGTCGTCCAGTGATGCACCTGGCATCACCACGTCTTTTTCCTCTTTCGGCCGTTATTTGTTTGCCAAATTCGAGTCCATATTTTGGTCATGGGAATAGGCGAATAAATGACCACTTGCCCAGCCACCATTGTGAAGTTATAGTTGAAACTGAAAGGTATTCAGAGTCAGAGTATACAGAGTCCGCATAATAGAGGCCAAGCCCCCCAATAGCCAGGCAACTATTGGCGTATGCTATTCCATCTCAGCTTGGAGACTTGTCAGCACATTTTTCATCGCAGAGAAGACAGTTCCTGGTACTTTAGTTCATCCACCACCAGATCCACTTCCCTTAAAACATAGCCAGCAGCTGGACAGATCCTCGATAACTGGATATACCTACTCCTGGAAAGAGACATAGCTTGGAAGAGTACAATACCCTTTATATGAGTTGATCTCTTGGAATCACCGTTTTTCCGTTCCCTTGACCTAGCTCACTTAGAAAGAAGCAACACAACCATGCATAAATAGGGGCATTCATATGTTATAAACTATACTATTCGAAGCAGCGCATCTCTTATGACATTTGCCCCACGTTGGGCGCCATTTGAAAATTGATTGGACCCATCTTGATTTCTTGTTGAAAATATTGTTTTTTCATAAACCAGATGGGAAAAGGAAACTAAATGTGAAAATACCGATTGTTGAGCACAATAATCAAAAATGGCCCCTGAATAGTAGAGGTGGCCCATGGTGGCACCTAAAGGTATTCATTAAAAAGGAAATTAAAAACTATTATCTTTGAATGTAGTTTCCTCAATTGCCCTGAAATTAGAAGATGGAATGACACAATGTCTCCAATTCTCGAATATTCAAGGCGATAAGTTAAGGCATGAACAGTCATGTACGACTGTCTATACAGATCGGGAAGCCATATCCAAAGGCGCTAATATATTGATATTCGATGCAACTTTTAAAAACGATGCAAACCCAAACTCATTATAACAAAGACGTAAGCTCAAATCATTGTAAATGCAGAGCCAATCACTTAGAAAGAACGATTTGCAAATAGCTGTCTTACTCCAGTTTCATCTCCATAAAAGTCAATAACCTGCCCCCACATTCCAAATGAAAATCAGAATCACACATCTCCATCAAATAATTCACTCCAATCGAGATGCCCATTCCAATTTCAACCAAAGGCTTCGTTCCACTTTACAGAAATCTTCACCTACGTCTACTTAACTCTACTCATCATTTAATTAGGAACTTGTATCTTCCTCAAAGCACAATATTAATTGGACCATTCACTCAACCAATTCGTGTACATAATCGGGCAAATCTTGTTCTCTGAGAAGGCGAGTGTGTATATGTTTGCATGAGTCTTCCATTTATTCCATTCAAATGTTTTGATATCGACAATCATACCAAATCCGATCCCGACAAATTCTCCAAGACAAAGTACCCATTCATAATTGTCCGTAACCTCTGTCACATACGTTAAGTGCAGCAGCAGCAGCTTAAGAGACTTTGTGTCCGAGCGACAACTTGTTGTTGTCTTCAGATTCAGATTCAGATTGGGAATTGAATCTCGAGCGAAATAGACAAAAATAGAAAGTTGAATGGTGGCTCGGCTACCCGGTATCTATTAGTACTCGTCTTATTCCTTAAGATGTCTTTGATTGAAAGCAGATCAGTTGGATGTTAAAAGCTACTTAAGGGGGCGGCTATGGATGATTTGAGCTTTTCTGCAGTACCCAAGCTTTAGTGTTAGTGATATTCCCTCTAACCATCATTGCGTGGATATCCTCCACTAAAATAAAAGTTGGGGTCATTAGAATCGCATGGTTTTAAGACCCACTAGAAGACAGACAGAAACGGGGACACCGAGAACGTCCTCAACCAACATAACTCATTCAACTTAACAAACTAACAATGCCTCCTTATACACGAAATCATAGACTAAATCCGTTTTACGTTTCAGTCCTACATCAACGCTTCAATTCGAAAAGAAAAGAAGCACCGCCAGGCATCTTCGGTGCACACGTTGAGAGATGTTCATGTCAGGTGAGATTATCATCTTTAATTTCACCGTTAGGTATTTTTTACTTTGGTCCACGTCCAACTGTATGATCCCGATCTCGGATCGAGGCTCAAATTATTGTAATTTTTCTAATGAAGCAAAGCACTACATAGGTGCAGCGAATTATCCTAGTTGTTGGTGCCTCCGTGGTACTGGCATACGCGAAACGCCATGCGCTCGGATGGTACCCTTTGATATACATCTCTTTTAGAAAACTGCATTGCAACTATTTTACGGGTGTGCTGCTGTGGCGCAAACTAGTTGCTTCTTCGTTTTTCAATGTGTTCCGAGATGATCTAATTTATCGAACAGTTGTTGGCCGATACTGCAGACACTGGAAAGGCTGAGTACATCATCCTCATTATCATTATTATGATGAAGCATGGCAGGAGGTTAACACACGGATCGATGTTGATCAAAGCATTATTTTCAGACCAGCAGCCGTCGATTGCCACCATTGCCGCTGAATAAGAGCTGGATGATATTTCAATGCCTAGTTAAAAATGGATGCATTCGAAAGCATTTGGTTGGAGTAATTGAGAAGATAAAGAGGAAGATGCGCCCGCGGATAATATGTTGCAGAAATGCTTAAGTTAACCCTTGCAAGAGAAACTGGATTTATGTGGAATTCAATCAAAAGAAAGTGCATCACACACAAGAAGAAAGGATCAGATTTTTATCACTTTGCGAATTGTTACTTTGTAATATGCAGAACGTGATATTTCTGCTATTTGAAAATTCAAACGAAAAGCGGTTATTTCTACGTGCTATCTTACCACATATTATTTCTCTGTGCATCCCCAGAATAGCGACTGCCAATCTCTCTTGGCTTTTGGAAGGTTACTTCTAGGGCTCCACCCCTACTTGGCTGTGCATAGCCGTTCACTTGTGTTTTCAAAGCCGATAACAGCAGATTTCATTTTTTGGCTGACTAAGAAACCTACTTCGAGCACATGGTTTACTGGATTGTCACTATAATATATGTTGCAGTGGTTCTTCTCCAGAAAACCGGTCCCTGTCCAACACATCTCCCTGCAACGCTATTACACCATCTCTATATTAGAGCAGGGTATCAGCTAGCTGCTTGACAGCCCCTTTTATGCACAGGGAGCGCACATTCCATGAGAAAATGCGCAAATCTTTATTCCCTTTTCTTGGCCGGGTTCGTCGTTTTAACATCCATCCAATCCGGAGCTCCTTTTGTGGCTTCATAAGAAGCTGTTTTCCATGTAAGGTTGTCAACCCTATCCAGCCTCCAACTTGGAGGATCAGTTGGTACAATTTGTGCGATTTTTAGGTGCGGGAGACTCGCCTTTATCCTTTTTCGTCTGCAGTTCTTCGCTCTATCTTAAAAAAAACTCCCAACGGTCATCACGTAGAAGTGGAGGTACGACTCGGTTGTAGAGCTGTTGGTGTTGGCTCAGCAGGCGTTTCTCAAGTTTTCTACTCCATCGAGGGGTCCAATCCACGTTTCGCCCTGGTATATGATAGATGGTAATTGGGAAAAGAAGTTATAAGCAAGCACCATAGAAATTTCGATATTCCTTGTTTGACTTTTGAAGTGGACTTCAAATTGCTTTCTCCAGACGGTTGGTTCGTCATTCATCTATGGCGTAACAGGCCTAAATCCTGCTTTGACCTGCAGTAATGTCATCAACCAACTTGGTCGACCCTGGAACTGTGCTCCTCCCTTTTGAATCCCCAATCAGTGCTAGATTGCTGCCACTACAAACGGAACTCTTCAACGATACTCTGCTTTTCTGGGTGGACGTTTTTCTTCTGCTTTCCACTTTAATGTTTCTTTGGGTATTCCTTTGAGTTCTATGTTTTCTACGTGTCCTGCCTACATTTTTAATTGGGATTATTTGGGGTACTTGTGGTTCGTCAAATAAACTGCATAAATCCTTATTGTAGGTATGTATGGTCACGTGATTCGCGCTAACGAAAATCCACACGTCAAGATTGGTCTGAACATTGAACTCGATAGTAAGGGACCAAAAGGCTGCCCAAAATAAGGGTGGTTTGATATCCTCGATGAGGATTTGAAAGCCTCGCGATTGCATTCAGATCAGACTTTTGATTGAACAAAATGGCGCAACCGATCATGATGAGCTGATCGAGGAAAAGAACAAGTAGACACAAGTCTCACAGTGTTCAATTTAGACGTAAGTCGCGCATGTCTAATTAAATTGAAGTTTCTGCCATAATTGTATCATTTATTGTGCTATTGACAGAGGTTATTGATGTACACAGCTCTACTTAGTCTCAATTGGATAGCTGATTTTATTATTTATATTCCAAAGAAGTTATAGGTAGTATATCCATGGCAATGCGCTCGAATGGTGCTCCTACGTTATATTTCCGTAGGGTACCCTGAGTTCGTGTTTGCGGTCCTTTTGCGGATATACACTGCACACATGTTCCAATGCAGTCGGCCACGGACTGTCGGCATCCAATCCAATAAAATCGACACTTAATCTTCTCAACGGTTTTGGTTATACCCTGGTGTCCACCACTTGTTTCATTGTGGTATTCCTTAATGATTTCATTTATTTTCACCTTTGGAACGACGATCAGCTTCCAACGGGAAGCTCTGCATTGAGCCCAATAAGCCTTTGCAGTTTGACTTTCATTTGAAATTTCTTCCCAGACAAGCTTCTGGTTTTTCTCCTTAAACTCTATTATTATGGCTAGATCAGAATCATATTTCTGGTCCTTTCATATCTACTCTTTAATCCATTCTTCATCGGGTAAAACCTTTAGTAGAAGAGTGTCCTTTGAGCGCTTTGATCCCTCACGCTTCACTACTACAAAACAACGTGTCTATTCCGATGCGTGGGTCCGCACCGGATTCTAGAATAGACGGCGACGGCCTATCGAATGATAAACAGAACGCGAACTAAAATTGGAAATTAGAAAAAAAACGGCGCGAACTAAAATTAGAAATTAGAAAAAAAACGGCTCGACCGCGCGGGTGGAGCCGTAAGTCTCCGGACCTGAGTGCCGCGATCAAGGAGGGGAAGATCCACGACGGATCACCGTATCAATTATTGTCTCTTCCGCCTCAGATCTTGTATGAGGCACGGCCTCTGAGGTTGATCGACCTGATCCCAATTCCACTCTTAACATTACAAATGGCGCCCAACGTGGGCGCCCCACGTGGGGCCCCATTCGTAATGCTAAGAGTGGAAATAGGAGATCAGGTCGATCATCCTGAGTGGCCGATAACGACCTAGAGGGCAGAGCTATCCCAAAAAATCTAAACAAATTGGCTCAAAGGACCCCCCCCCCCACATTCCCGAGCACAGAGGCGTGCAAGAACCTGTCGACCGAGCACTTTGATGGAGCTTCAATCTTTGTGGGCGGACCTTCACGGTCAATTTAGCCAATTTGTTTAGATTTTTTGAGATAGCTTTGCCCTCTAGGTCGTTATCGGCCACTCAGGATGACCGAACTGATCTCCTATTTCCACTCAACTACAACTCTCGTCGCGTGACACAATAACTCCTTTCAGGTTTCCCCAGGACTTTGCTAGAATACCCTAAAACTTTTTCTTGTCTATCAATAACCTGTGACAAAACTCCCCAAATTCCATAATTGCTTGCATGAGTGTCCAACACGAACTTCTCTCCCGGGATAGGGTATGCCAAAATCGGTGCATTACAAAGTCTTTCTTTCAGTTGCAAATATGATTTCTCTTGCTCCTTACCCCACGAGTACTACGACCCTTTCTCGTAAACTGCTAGCAACATCTGCAAAGCCGGGTACAAATCGGCGATAGTAAGTACACAACCCAAGAAAACCTCGCAGCTCGTGTAAGTTATTGGGTCTTGGCCAGCTTTTCACTACTATAATCTTCTCTTCATCGGTACTTACCCCTTCTGCCGTAATTTTATAGCCCAGATACCTCAGCTCCTTCTGAAACAGCGAACACTTCTTTGCGCTCAGTGTTAGCTCCGCGTATTGAATTCATTGCAACACTTCCCGTAAGTTCTCCTGATGGTCCATAAAAATAATGTCGTCCAGGTAGACTAAGTATGTTTTCCACTGCAAGCTCTTCAATATATGTTCCATTAATCTTTCGACCATTTCCGGAGCGTTGCATAGTCTAAAAGGCATCACTCAAAATTACCAAAACTCATTGCTAATGGTGAATGCAATTTTATCTCCATCTCTTTCGTCGATTTCCACTTGCCAGTATCCGCTGTAGGTCTAGGGTAGAAAACCATTTGCTGCCAGATAGTGTATCCAGAGTATCATCGATTGGAGGCAGTGGGTAGCTATCTTTTATTGTTATATCGTTCAACTTCTAATAATCCACACAGAACCGAGAATGGCCTTCCTTTTTCTTCACGTGTACAACTAGGGAACTCCACTGACTAGCTGATGGCTCAATGACTTTACTTTGCTGCATTTTTCGACCTCATCTCGTTTTGCTAATGCCAGCCTTCGGAGAACTTGCCGGATCGGATGGGCTTCACCTGTATCAATTCTGTGCTTCACTATTGAAGTTCTACCACTGTTGCTTTTCTTTTCCACATAGCTTTTCGGTCCAAACGTTCTGTAGCTTCTTGATATCCTCCACTTTTCCGCAATTAACATTGTCATCTTTTCAAGGATCACGATTGACCCCTGTTGTAACTTTTTGACATTGAGCGATGATTGTTCCGTTCTTCAGCACTTTTCGCGTGTTGCTCAAATTCAGAACTCTTTTTGGTAGTGGCTGCACTCCATATAGTTTATTGAGTCACTTCAAACAATAGAATGTCATGCCCCTGTATCCAATGTCATCATAAAGGTCCGTCCTTTAAATATACCATCTACCGTTAGGCTGTTTACGTTCCGTGTAAGTTGGGAAATGGAGGTGCTGGGGCAGTCCGTTGTGGGAGCCAATTCATGCCCCTTTTAACTGACTCCCATTAGTTTGCCGACGACTTGGCTTGACTTATGTCTATCCATTTTTTTTTATTTCCTCCCTTGTGCGATTCGGACGAACTGGATCTTTTTCGGGTCTTCCGGCAATATCGAGTCATATATCCTACCTTATCGCAATTAAAACATTTGCCTTTGAAGCCTTAAAGCGCTGGTAATCCCAAAGTCTTTACTATACGACGAACTTTCATTTCAAATTCGTCATCTTCGCATTCCAGATTCCGGCGTTATTCCATCATAGGGTGGAGCCTTGAACTTAATTACCGGGTTGTCCTTAACTACAGCAGGGTATCCACCCAGTTTAATTTCTTGTAGCTCTTGCACTTCACTATTTTTCCTGAATCATATTCCACGCGTCAGCGCAATGCTGACCACATTGCCTCCTAGTGTACCGTTACGGTCTTGAATGAAGTGCTCTAACACACTTCAAGGCCCTGATCCAACATGGATTGTTGCGCCAACGATTATTATTATTATTATTATATTCCACGCTTACTTGTACATCCTTAGATTTAATGTTCAAATCCTCGACTTTTGAATCGAGTTTTCCGGTGATCTCGTCATATTTGGTATCAAGGCTTCCCCTATGCTGTTTGGCCTCTGCGACGTCTTCTTTCTGTCATTTTTCCAACCATTCGATGACTTCGTTCATTTTGATTATGCTTCCCTTTTGTTCTTTTGCTACTTCTATAAATTCTTCTAGTTTCTTTCTTAATTTTTCTTGTTGCTTTCTAGATTCTTCTATAAATTTTGCCTGCCGTTCGTCTTGTTGAGTTGTCATCTCTTCCATAACTTTTATTTGTTGATCGTCTTATCGTGCTTCCTTCTCCTTTTGTCGTCTTATCATCTCGTCCATAAACTTTACAGCTTGCATTAGAAACAGTGTAGGCTCACACCGGAATTCACTTTCCTCGACATTAATACCTCGCGACTCCCAAGCTTTGCGAAGTCTCTTCTGCAGTTCTGCTTTAGTTCCTGTGTTAGGGGGCTCTAACGCTAACAGCTCCCTTTTCAGCTGCTCCACTTTCGAGCCCTCGAATTTAACCATCCTGGCACACGCAATCCCACCGCTGTCACCAATTATTACGTTTTTTCCTTTACGTAATCGGTCAAGCTATTTCTTCATTTGTTCCAGGATGATTTTAGGTAATATCCTCGCGAAAGCAGGGAGCCTGCAAATACCGACTCCGACTATCACTCTCAAGACCGGAACGCTTCTTCGGACTATCATTCCCGTTTTACTAACCACTTGGAAAGATATTACCCTGCATTCGGGAAAGGGCATAACTAGCAACACTGCAGAGATGGTAGAACGTGCAGCGAGCAGGTTCGCAGCGAGACCGTCAGTCCCTAGATAGACGCAGAGAATATAGCAATCAACAGAAATGACACTAATATTTGCGTTGTTTCTTACTGTTTTGAACTTGCAAATGACGCCGTGTATGTGGGGAACAATTGCAAGGAAGAAAAGGATGCCCCACAAGTGAACAGGAGACATATATGTATATGGAAAATAAGAATGCATTTTTAGGGCCCAAAAGAAAAAAATCTATTTTCGCCATTAGGGACACTGTCTTCCTGAGCATATAGGACCACGCCGATGATGAATTTCTGATTCACCTCGGCAGTTATTCAAATATCATATGCAGAATCCTTTCCTATAGACCAAGGAACAAGTTCTCTATAAGATCGCCCTTCCAGTGAACATCAAATAGTAGATTCGAAGCGATGAATAGGATTCTAGCCCTGCAACGGTAGCCCAAATTCACTAGCCATGAGAATATTCAACTCATATCTGCACATGTTCGTAATACAAAAATAGATAGACAAATAAATCTTCTCATTCACAAGGAAATGGGTTAATAACTGAACTCATCTTTCAACTAAACTTCACGACCGTTTAAGCCATATGCAATCGAAGCACCAAGAAATGCAATCAATAAAAATTAATATTGTCGATTAACCGATTTTATCTTTTCCTTCTGACGCAAATCCAGATCTGTATGCTTTTATGCACATGTACCCATACAATGCCTAAATAATGTTTGTACCGCGATTCGTGATCATACCATGATTGATGATTTTCCAGTGCTTATTGCTTCGTTTTATGACCTCTTCATTGAAGTTTTTTATAGTAAAGCAACCGCCTCCTAACTACTGCATAACTTTCAATCGCCTGGATATGGATGAAGATCATAGAAAAGTTAATTTTATCTAAGAGTTAGCTAAAGGCTGTGATAGAGAGATATTAACTTTGTGAGTATTGGAAAACTCGAATTGGAGGGTGGACCGATTTATAGTTTTATAGTTTTGATATGTTCCAGTGGCTCGATTTTGGAGTGATTTATTGAAACCGCTTAACAGCCTCCAAATATCTTCAGTTCCTTGGTGAATTTATGAAGATAAATTAAATGATTAAGATAGCAATAAAATACGTCTGTAATAGAATCAACTGAATTTTGTCTAAAAACTGTCAAAATTAGAAATGTCTGTATCATCCAAAGAAGTATAAACACTTGTATAGCTTCTGAGCAACATTAATTTTCAATGACATTGCACGAAGAAATTACTTCGACCCCCATCTTTTATTTAATTTTAAAAAGTATTTCTATCATCATCAACGGCGCAACAACCGGTATCCGGTCTAGGCCTGCCTTAATAAGGAACTCCAGACATCCCGGTTTTGCGCCGAGGTCCACCAATTCGATATCCCTAAACGCTGTCTGGCGTCCTGACCTACGCCATCGCTCCATCTCAGGCAGGGTCTGCCTCATCTTCTACTCCTACCATAGATATCGACCTTACAGACTTCTCGGGCTGGATCAACCTCATCCATACGAATCAAGTGACCCGCCCACCGTAACGTGTTGAGCCACAACCTGACGGTCATGGTATCGCTCATTGCTTTCATCGTTATGTAGGCTACGGAATCGTCCATCCCCATGTAGGGGGCCAACAATTCTTCGGAGGATTCTTCTCTCGAACGCGGCCAAGAACCCAAGTCTCCGAGGAATACATGAGGACTGGCAAGATCATTGCCTTGTACAGTGAGAGCTTTGACCCTATGGTGAGACGCTTCGAGCGAAACAGTTCCTGTAAGCTGAAATAGGCTCTGTTGGCTGACAACAATCGTGCGTGGATTTCATCATCGTAGCTGCTATCAGTTAGGATTTTCGACCTAAGATTGGAGAAATTATTAACGGTCTCAAAGTTGTATTCTCCTATCTTTATTCTTCCTGTTTAACCAGTGCGGTTTTAAGTTGTTGGTTGGTTGGTTATCAGCTGACGTTGCCACCGTATACTTTGTCTTGCCTTCATTAATGTCATTAATCTCGCGCCGATTGCCGCCTGCTCGATCTGGATGAAAGCAGTTTGTACGTCTCGGGTGGTTCTTCCCATGATGTCAATATCATCAGCATAGGCCAGTAGTTGAGTGAACTTAAAGAGGATCGTACCCTTCGCATTTAGCTCAGCATCACGGATCACTTTCTCGAGGGCCAGGTTAAAGAGGACGCATGATAGGGCATCCCGTTGTCGTAGACCGTTGTTGATGTCGAATGGTCTTGAGAATTATTCTGCTGCTTTTATCTGGCCTCGCACATTGGTCAGGGTCAGCCTAGTCAGTCTTATTAATTTCATCGGGATACCGAATTCCCTCATGGCCGTGTACAGTTTTACCCTGGCTATGCTATCATAGGCGGCTTTAAAGTCGATGAATAGATGGTGCAACTGTGTCCATATTCCAACAGTTTTTCCATCGCTTGCCGCAGAGAGAAAATCTGATCTGTTGCTGATTTGCCTGAAGTGAAGCCTCTTTGGAATGGGCCAATGATGTTCTGAGTGTATGGGGCTATCCGGCCTAGCAAGATAGTGGAGAATATCTTATAGATGGTATTCAGCAACGTGATACCTCCTACCTACTGTGTAATATCTCCCTTTTTATGTATGAGACAGATAATGCCTCTTTGCCAGTCATCAGGCATTGATTCACTGTCGCATACCTTCGGCACAAGTTGGTGAACTACTTGGTGTAATTGGTCGCCTCCATATTTAACTAATTCGGCTGTAATTCCATCGGCTCCTGGCGACTTATGATTTTTTAGCCGATGAATTGCACGGACTGTCTCTCCTATACTTTGTGGTGGCAGTATTTATCCATCGTCTTCAGTTGGCGGGACCTCCGATTCGCCGATGTTCTGGTTGTTCAGTAGCTCATCAAAGTACTAAACCCATCGGTCCAATGTGCCCATTCTGTCGGAAATCAGATTTCCCTCTTTGCCTCGGCAGGATAAGGGTCGAAGTGTATAAGGCTTCTTCGTGCTGACTTGTAGGTAAAACTTCCGCGCCTGGTGCGGATGCTCCCTGTACTTTTCTAGTTCACAGGCTTGTTTGTTCTCCCAGGCTTCCTTTTCCCGTCTGTGAAGTCGCTTCTCCGCTCGACGAAATTGGTGGTAAGTCTCCGCGCGTGCCCGCGTTCTTTTAACAATACAACATTACTCAGTATGCGGCATTCTTCCGTTCCATTGCTAGCTTACGGTTCATCGTCGAACCAACCGTTCCGACTTTTCTTGCGGCTTGGGCTAAGTAACTTTGTGGCCGTATCCATGACAACTTTCTTCAGGTGGTTGTAAAGATTATTTGTTGATGCTTCATCTACAGGATCTCTGTTGCCTGCGGTTATTGCGGCACCCATTTCCTCCTTGTAGGTGTCGCGGAGGGATGTGTTCTGGATGGCTTCAGTATTCACTCCCACCTGATTGTCAGAGGGGATTGTAGGTGGTGTCGTAATTCGAGCTCGGAGCACTATGCCAACGAGACAGTGGTCCAAGTCTATATTGGCCCCCTTATATGTTCTGACATTCATCAAGACTGAGAGGTGGCGACGTTCAATCAGCACGTGGTCAATTTGGTTGAAGGTGGTCCCGTCTGGACAGGCAGACGTATGTTTGTGGATCGCTTTCCGCGCAAACCAGGTACTTCCAACAACCATTTCGTGCGATACTGCTAACTGGATAATGCGCAGTTCGTTATCATTGGTATCTCTATGTAAGCTATGGGAGCCGACTTATCGCCTGAATACGGGCTCCGTCCCTTATTATTATTCTGTTAAGGGAAAGTCACACCGCGTCCTTGAAGGACTATTGTGCCCCTTTTACTAGTTATAGTATACCTATTGATCATAGTATCTCAAGCAGACATACAACCGTTAGGAACTTTTGCCTGTTCACTACTTCTAGATCTTTCAGCCTTGCATCTGGTAGTAAGTGTTCTCCCAGATGCCTCGACCTACTTTGCACAAGTGCCGGACACTGTCCTAGGACGTGTATAGAGGTGTCGTCCTCCTCCTCACAAAACCTGCAGGCAGTGTCCGTAGACATCCCTAGCTTCACTAGGTGATAGTTCAGCCGACAATGACCAGTGAGAATTCCCACTATGATTCGGAGGTTCTTTTTTTTAGGTTTAAGCAAACCTTTGTGCGTATGATTTCGTATCCCCCAATAAGCACCCTGGACTGCTCCATCCCTGGTAGGCCCACCCAGTATAGTTCCCTTAACCGTTCCTCTTCATTTCTTAGATTGATAGCCATGGAACCGTTTTCGATTCCACAGAAGGGTTCTGGCCCGTGTAAAGGCGTCCCTGCTCCCTTCTGGGCTAGTTCGTCCGCTCCCTCGTTGCGTTCCAACCCAGGATGGCTTGGAACCCAAAGTATCCAGACCTTATTGGACGAGCCGAGTGTATTCAGTCCCTCAAGGCATTTCCATACCAGTTTAGAATTCACCTGGTTGGACCTAAGTGCCTTGATCGTTGCTTGGCTATCGGTGAGAATAGCTATGTTCTGCCCCCTATAGTTCCTTTGCAGATTAAAGGAGGCACATTGGTCTACGGCGTATATTTCCGCCTGGAATATGCTAGTGTACCTACCCATTGGCTCAAAGTACATTTTCCTTAGACCAATGACACCTTCACCCGCTCCCTCTGCTGTGAGGGATCCGTCACTGTACCAAGTAATCAGTTGCTGGTTTAAGCCGTATGTCGCAATCACGCTCTCCCAGTTTGCCTTGTTATTCCAACGTGTTTCAAACTTCTTATCGAAGTGAAACCCCGTTGTCATGTTATCCCTTGGTATCAGTAATTCGGGATCCCACCTAGAAAAAATATTGATATTCCTTCGGTTTAGGCAGCTTCCCGCCTCACTCATACTACCGGCCATCCTGAATATTGCCCTCCTTGCCTGCATCTGTATGTGCAGATGGAGAGGAGTTAATCCCAGAAGGACCTCCAGGGATGCCGTTGGCATGTCCTCATTGCCTCAGTGATACACACGCAAACCAGCCTTTGGAGCTTATGTAATTCCCTAGCTTGTGTGCTGAGTTGGGTTCTTTCTGCCCAGATTACCGCTCCATAGGTAATCATTGGCCTTACTATTGCAGTATATATCCAAAGTAGTATCTTCGGGCCGCAACCCCATTTTTTTCCTGCTATGGATCTGCAAGTCATCAGAGCCCTCGTGGCTTTCCGACAAGTGTTTCCGACATGTGTCTTCCAGAATAATTTTTGGTCTAGCGTAATTCCAAATATTTGACCTCTGTTTCTCGTTTCACCTCCGTATCATGTAATGTTATGGCTCTCAGGTGATTAAGCTTACACCTCCTAGTGAATGGTACTATGGTGGTTTTGGGTGGGTTGATCCGCAGCCCCACCTTCCTACACCAGGCACTAGTAATCCTTAGCAAAGTTTGGATTCGTCCCTACTTGACTGTTGAAATCTCCAAGTATGATTTTGATATACTTGGGATAGGCTTCGGGGGTCCGTTCAATTGCCTCGTAGAAGGTATCCTTCTCCGACTCTGCAGTCTCCTCTGTAGGGCCGTGAACGTTTATGAGCCTTATATTTCTAAATTCCGTCGCAAACGCAGAGTGCACAGCGTTTCTCTTATATTTTCAAAGCCGATCATTTTTTGGCTGACTAAGAAACCTACTCCGAGCACATGGTTTACTGGATGACCACTATAATATATGGTGTAGAGGCTCTTCTCCAGGAAACCGGTCCCTGTCCATCGCATCTCTTGCAACGCTGTTATTTCAGCCCTATATTGGGACAGGGTATCGGCTAGCTGCTCATCAGCTTCATCTCTCTACAGGGAGCGCACGTTCCATGAGAAAATGCGCAAATCGTTGATCCGTTGTCGTTGCCGGGTCCGTCGTTTTAAAGTCCGTCCTGTCCGAGGCTCTTGTTGTGGCTTCGTAACAAGTTGTTTTCCGTGTAGGGTTGTCAGCCCTACCCAACCCCCAACCTGGAGGACCAGTTGGTACAATTTGTCCCGTTTTTAGGCGCAGGACACTCGCCTTCATCCTTCTCCCTCTGCAGTTTTTCATAAATAAAGAACTCCCAGGGATCACCACGTGAAGGTGGAGATAGGGTTTGGTAGTAGAGCTGTAGATGTTGATTCAGCAGGCGTTTCCCAGGTTGTATGCTCCATCGTGGGTACCAATCCACGTTTCGCCCTGGGACCTATACTACCCTATAATAACATTTATTGAAAGCGCTTAACAATTATTAATCATTTGAGGAAGCGTTTCTGGTCCTTACTTAATTAAATTTACCCAATTAACATTTAATATCATTAACACATATTCCCATTATCATTCATATCTTTTTCTGGCGTTCATAGTTTATATTTGTAAACGGATTGGATACCTTCTGTCTTAACAATGTAACTATTACTGAAGAGTGTATATCAGTCATTTGGATTACTTCATATCCAAATCCTTAGTTGATTAACGTGTTGACTCTGGTCAGATTAGGCTCCACGCCATATATAGTACTGAAGACATTTAATTACAAGCAAGATGAAAACTGAAAACGACAATATTGTGAAACCAGAGCATGTATAAGCCGTAAAGGTGAAAGATATACTCAATGTGCTGCGATGAGGAAACCAAAATTATTACATAACACCTTCCAGCTCGCCTTAGCCCAAAGACAAATTTAAGGGGATTTTGCCGGTATCGATTCGTTTTATATCTTTAGCCAAGGCTCATTAGATACGCTCATTTGAACTTAATATACATACATATGCGAAATAGTCTGAAATATTGTGACTACAGTTCAACTTAACGGGTAGTCTTAGAGGAACCAGTCGCCCAAGAAGTAGAACAAATCCTATCACACTCCATTAAAAAATTAACAAAAAAATGCCCCAACACAGAGCCCCTTAAACAAGCTCAATTGGGACCTCCAACTTGTTGCATGAAAAATCTATCGATTGAAAATCGATACTCACTTGAAACGACAAAAACGTCGTTGCGAAGGTGACAAATTAAGAGGATTTTGCATTGAAAAAAGGTTTTCTAATCGCATACTTGAGACAATCCGCCCACTTATTGGCTTCAACTTTATTCGTTCGACCCAAGCAAACGATCGCGAAACATCCCCTGCGGCTAAGCAGGTTGGATCTTTTTGAGAAAATTTCACTTGTATCTGTATTTATTTTATGACAAGATGTTAGTTAGTGGCAATTCATATGGAGGGCATATAATTTAAGAGGCTCAACTTTGCTTTGCTCCGGTCTTCCATTGGTACACATCTGATCTGCGCTTTGCATATACTCGTAGATCTGAAACGATTGCGATCGTCAATCGTGTTTCGGATTGTCGACAAAAAAAGGCTCATTTCAGCAGCACACGCAACAAAAAGTTACTGAATGAAAATTATAGTTTTAATTGAACAATGATGAAAATGTATGGCACATTTGAGGCTCGTGCTGGTATTTACATTACTGGTAAGCATTGTGGCACAGGAGGAAAATTATCATAGCATTTTCAGTATATTTCGGTGTTGTCGATTTACTGAGAAAAGAAGAATGAAAACGTCTCCTTCTTTTGGGATTTCCTCCCGAATTTTGTAGCAGTTGTTCGTTTTCGACGACAAATTTGCTGCCGCGAGTTTCAACGATTACGGTATTAAACTAGGATGCCGGGATACGGGAAGAACCGAGACTTCAGCGACTGTAGTTGCGCCGGCTCAAGGGATCGTAGATTATGAGGCGACGTGATATCACATTTCAGGTAACAGTCGCCAAAACTCCTTGCAGGTCTATTTTTTGGGTGAGAAATTGCCGGGGCTCGAATATTTCTTAGTTTTTTCGGCGAACCTACGATGGTACCAGCATAACCCAGTATTTAATGAAGGTCCCGGGGACCTACTATCCAGTCGCCGTTTCGAGAGGCGGATCTAAACCTTGATCTAGTTTTACTTCCCGAACGCAAAACACCGACAGCCTCTGCCAACTCAGAGACGATAGCTTACAATGCTACCACCATCTGCTGCAACTGAATCACCTGGTTTGAGATGCCACCAATGATAGGTCACGCGTGAACCTCATCAATTTGATCCGCGGTAGGAGCTAACGTGTCCAGATAGCCCGGATCGGCACACTATAGCAGCTCGGTGTCGATTTTATTACCACCCAACTGCTTTATTTCGCGCAGCAGTTGGCTTGGCGCACTATCACCTAGCGTTTACTATGTCAGTAAGTGGTTGAGTTTATCTGTTATCGCTCTGCCTCAAACATAGGGTAGTACCGAAATCACACCAAGTTTCCATCAAGACAGGACTCCCTTACCGAAATCAAAGTTCTCAAAATTGGACAGAATCTCTCTCTTGGCATATCATACCCATCTAAAATTAACGTACGAGGTGTTAGCGCAACATTTGGCAATAGACACCACACCTTTCAAACTTCACCGAGCATACGAATGCGAGCAAAATCGAAAGAAGAAGATACTTTCGCAGTTGTCCCTGAGAACGCGACCGAAGCATATACGAGAGAAAATAGGTCAACAGAGTATATAACAGACTTTGTAGTTGACGAATCGTCGAAAGTTTTTACAGATAACGAATTAATTTTATTGAATTGATTGAATTACGCGACACCGGACTTGAAGATGACCGTCGAAGAAACGATTACAGACGTCGAGGGAGCTATCAGTTTTCTGGAAAAGGATGAGCCTGACAAGGCAAGGTCTGTCTTTAAAAATATTATTAAACAATACAACAAAGAGACAAATATCATAAACAACACTATAAGGAAGAACGGATCATTAAAAAAAGTAAACAAGAAACCAGTTTTTTACCACAGAGTAGATAAAGGTAACAAACTGGTAATACTAGACTGAACGACCTACGAAGATCTGGCACTCCAGAAACTAAACAACGGCAACTTCTTCAAACTAAGAAGAAATCCTCTACCAGAGTCGATCAAAAAAGTGGAGAAAACACTAAGGGAATATGTTGACCTTGCCAAGAACATAGCCGCATTGCGCATGGCTAATCCCTCTTTGCCTAGGTTCAGAATATAATTCAAGGTACATAAAAATGGTAACGAATGAAGGGAAATTATCGCGAACACTAATTCCCCCCACCTACAATATTGCGAAATGTTTACTACAAGTGACTATCGTAGCAAGTATGCTGTAAAAAAACAGCTGAAGGATCCTAAAATTAGGCAACATGAAATCCTAGTATCTTTTGATGTGAAAGCACTTTTTCCGAGTATACCCGTCAAATAGGCCCTACACAACTTCGAAATGTGGTTCAACAAACACCGCACCTCATCCAAGGAAAAGAGGGCAAATCGCCAATATACAAAGCTAGCATCAAAATGTATGAGTGGAAACTATTTCACCTTCCGGAATGAATACTACAAAATCACCGCAGACACGGCAATAGGTAACCCACTTTCCTCTCTACTAAGCGAAATTTTTATGGCAGGTCTAGATGAACTAATGGAACAGCGTAGGATAATGCCCACTTTTTGGGTTAGATATGTTGATGATGTACTAGCCATCGTTGACAAATCGCTGTTGAATGGATTGCTAGAAAAAGTCAATCAGCTCCATAGAAATATTATATTCACCATGAAGACTGAACAAATGAGAGAAATACCATTCCTCGACATCAATATAATTAGAAACCGAGAAGACTTCGAGTTCGATAAATTCAGGAAGCCCACAAACACCCAACGAGTTATTCCTAGCAGCTCTTTCCATTCATACCAGCATAAATTCGCGGTCTTCCACAGCATAGTACATGGAATGCTAAACATGCCCCTAACCAGATCCGGATATATCAAAGAACTGGTTTATATAAAAAACACTGCGAAAAAGAACGGGTACAGCACCGACATTATAGACACTATAATAAGGAAGAAACAGGCTGTCAATAACAGGAAACAATTGACATCGTTGCTAGGCATCAATGACAAGACAACAGAGGGATCGAGCATTATACACGTCGTTGTAGCCCAGGATCAGTAATGCGCGTAAAACATTTAAAATAGAGGCTGCCCCAACAAGCAGACATGCGCAACTGGAGCCGAAATCTAAAGAGGAAGAGCGCGGAATCTATAAGATCACATGCCCACTCGGAGCGTGAAGTGGAGATCGTAAAATTGACGTCCCAACCACCTCGACCATTGCACCGCCATTCGGTGGAATACTAACCTGCAAATCAGCAAACGTTTTCAGACCAAGTGTCTCGTATATCTACCCCGAGTAGTTCAGTTGTGCCGCGCTGTAAAGGTAGTTCCCAAGGACACTTTCATTATTTCATAATAGCACTCTACATATGAACTCCACTGTACAGAATTCAACTCACACAGCTTAAAAATCCTCATGTACCATAAACTGTGAAGGTATTGAAGGCTGCCCAACTATAGGACGCCATTGCCGAACCAAGAAAACTAAAGGTAAATTATCCTGAAGGTGAAAACCCGCTTTAGTTTGTGGAAGTATTAAAGGTGGAAAGTAAAGTCTTGGGAGCCATAGCCAACAATAAACAAAAGTCGATCCCAAAAAGCTAAGATAAAAAGAAAATAATTTATCTGAGCTAGCTGCTGTCTCTAACATTACCAGCGAAAAAAAATATCTGGTTATTACCAGCAGCAAAACCAGTGCAAGCAAATTCTATTTCTTACAGGAAAGATTGCCATAATGTATGGATTCAACAGAAATCTTTGCCAAAATATATAATATTAGATTGGTGGAGCATTGAAGTGGGCATATGAGAATTAAGCCGTACGAAAATATATGATAAAGCCCACAACTCTCTACTGCCGAAAGTAGCCCGCCTATGTGTGTACATCTGATTCGCCCCTCCAGGTTTCTCATGCTGTCTACCCCAGCTTCCACTACAAGAAGATAGAACACAAAAAGTGAGGGGGGAACACAGATGGGTCAAGATTCTTCTGTATATAGTATTCACCAACGGGTGGGAAACGAATTGAGTAAAACGGTCAACCTCGATAATAAATTTGACACTCATTATCATTGCACTCATATATGACATGGCAACTGCATTCACAGTTTTCATCAAGCAATTTCCTTTGAACTGAAGGAGCGGCGCAAAGTCCAAGGAATTTTTATAAAAACCTCTGCTGACTGAGAGACATTATTTGAGGTCGTATGGATCCGACTGACGGAGAATTGAAGTCCAGCACGGTTTAATCGAGACTTTGACTTTCTCTCAACTTTTCCACCTCTACCAAGACCAATAAAAAATATATTGATTTTCGACAAACTAGGACACAAAGATCTGCAATATGCTTACGGAAGACTGCATATAATTAATTAATGGTCACGTCAGCGGAAAAGCAACTAGATGCCATAGAGGTCAAGGCTTTAGAACCCGCAATGAGGCTGGCGACCGTATTAACAATTTTGTAGAGGTTGTATTTACCAATATATGGTCTACTAAATGATTACCTCATCTCGCGGCATTTTTATAATGAAAGCAGTAACACACAAATTGACTATGTTCTTATAAGACATGCTGCGAAACAACGTGAGGAGTGCACTACTACATTGAATCAAATGTAGGCGATTTCGCAGGGAAAAGGGATGTTACGATCGCACTTACTCGACGGCACCGCTGAAGTTTGAGAAACAACCGAACCTGAAATGAGTTCTTCAATCCCATTGTTAAGAAAAACATCTGACTAACAAGAAAGCAAGATCGTTCCAACGCAGAATAGGAAAGACAATCCAACAGAATATCCACATAAACGTCCGATCCCGGTGTTATGACATACCACGGCGATCTTCTTTCTTAAAAGTTTGTCAACAACTTCTACTAATCAAATACACGCTGCGCAGTTATTCATGGCAAATCGTCGTTAGAAACATCGTCCTCTCTATAATGCATTCTTGGATCAACAGTGGTTCTGATCAATGCAATCAGCAATCGTAAACAATCTTATGAAATTGCTCCGCACGTCAACGCACCTGGGATAAAATGACGTTCCACTACTGGTCTCATATCCGAAATCAACCACAATTTTGTTCACCTTGTTGCCCACTGTGGTTTTGACCACTAAATTAATACCAAAGAAAATGAACGCCGCCTCGCGGAAATGAAGATAACCTTCCTGCTTTAAATCACTGCTATAACATGCTGTAATCACTTCTGATATCAGGACATCTCCGATAGAACTCACTAGTTAAAATTGTTCTGAATATGAAATTCGATGTGAACGACCAAAAGGCTGGCCGAAACAGTAATACATGGTTTAATATCGACGCCGCTACCAAACGGAGAAACTTGGACTATATGCACAATTCTGAAAAATTTGGTGTAAATCTTACCATTATTAACAAAATTGTAGTAGCTTCCGACTTTTTGAGAAAATCGGTGGTAAACACTTAGGTAAAGGAATGTAAATAAATTCAAGTTTACCAAATTTAATTCTGCTCAAACACGTATTACGACAATTATTTGTTGTCTTCGCCAATGCTAGAATTCGAATGAAATAAGAAATCTAAAATCATCCAATTTATTGTTTTCGCCGGATGGGCGAAAAGTGGATAGAGACTTAACCCGTAAGTCGATCGCTCCAATTCCCTAGTCTATCGTCTCGCCAGTGAATTGGTCGGTAATAATTGGTATTGGTAATTTACAAATGAACTTAGACATGCAAATACATAACTCCACCTGTTTTGCCTTGCCTTTATGGATTTAATGAACTCGTAAAATCTTCGACAGCCTCTAATCTCCTTATATCCTTTATTTGCTTCACCAGCCTTAGGTCTTGCTTTTAAGTAATGTGGCTTGCCAAGAAGATATACTCCATCACCTTCGATCTGATGATGAAACGTGAAGTAGTGGCACCTCCAAATGCAGAATTTATTTCGACTTGCTGCCTAGTAGAGCGATCAGACCCTAGTCTGCACAGGATTCACCTGAAGTAATTCCAGCCACGAAACCTTATCAGAGGTTATCTAGTACCATAGGAACCGATATAGCCCTACAAGGGAGTATGCCTCAGAAGAACTGTTGAGAGATGGGAGCTCTGATTCTGGTCTCCAAATTAATCCGTCCCCAAAGAGGACCGTGACGATAAGCCGACACGGCATGTACCCAAGTTAAAACCCCCAGAAATTAACCACATGAGAAGCACAGACAGGTTGATCTAATGCCGAGAAAGATATTTTCTGGTAACTATTCCATAGGAAAGTCCATAACTTGCCTTACAATGACTATATTATCCTTGCCAGCCAGTCACTCATAAAAGCTCATCCTTCTCAAAACGTTCTTTCCTTTGAATGCAGGTCGTTGCAAAGAGATGAGTTTAATAAAAGGCGGCAAGCGATTTTTGAGACAAAGGAAACCAAAGGAAGACAAATACTCAAGATTCTCTAGAATCTATAATAAGATAAAAAAATTCTATATTTCAGGAACAAAAAAATGGTTAGGTAGTAAATCAAAAACTGAATGGACTTAAGTAGTCACTGAAAAGTGGCGAATGGAGAGAAACAAAGCACCTGAATCATACAGAGTGCAGAGGAATCCATCATCATAATTCAGTAGCAATCAGTCAAGTAAAATAAAGGAGATGTGTCAGTTGGGCTTTTGTTTACCAGAAATTGTGATGAATTTGATCCCGATCAGTGCCCCTAGCCCGGTAAACCTACTTCCAGTAAAGCATCAATAGTAGTTTTCTTCTGCCTGATTATTTCTTCATTGTGCGTGATTGATGATGACTTCCTCATTTTTTCACCAGCTAATAATTTATGGTCTCTTGTATTTCTTGAACCATTGTTTTATGCATAAAAGTAAATACACACTTTCCTTAGAAGCTTGCAAGGAGAAATTAAAAGAATTCCATGATTGCAAACATTGAATAGAAAAGAAAAAGTTCCATTGAAAGTCCCCTCATTTATCACCAATGAGCCCCCGTGCAAACTATAAAAACTGGGTTGGTAACTCATCTTTTCAGAACCACCTATGAGCTGATATTCTGACATGATATATGACGATAACTGCATTCATAGGAAAAAATAGATTACCAACAGTGTGTAGGCATTCCAGGTCTCTCTATTCACCTGTCGAATTCATAACACCACAATTACTGTTCGACGGCTAGAATTAAGTGCGTGTCCGTCTCTGACCTACCTTCTGTTGCCTATTCAATGCGCCAAGTCAGTGCTCACTTTGATGATGATTTTACCTGTTCACGCCCGGACTCGAACCGCGCGACACTCAATCATTGCAATTTTACCTGGCCGATTACCTTGTAGCTGCCCGTACCTCGTCAATTCACTTCAGTTCAGTCTTATTTATTTAATTCATTCTTCTACTTACTTTACATGTCATTTTTTTCGCATAATTATTATAGAGTGGAAGCAGCCATGTTTATGGAGCGTCGTATTCGTATGTGATGCAAATATACCTCATTTGTTGGGCGGGTAGACCAGACATTTTCTCTCTCTTCGATCTTCATAGTAATTAACTACTGCACTGAATTGAACTCAGCGAAATTAGCATTAAATAAGTCATTTTATAAATATTGACAAGGACGAGTTTTTCAGATGAGACATTTTCTCAGTGACATGTTCGCGAGGAAAACAAGGGATTCGCGTTTCATTTTCTTAAAAGCTAAGGTCATCGATTACGTGGTAGTTGTAGTTATAGTCTAGATACTTTACATAAAGTTGAAATAAAGTCGGAATAAATTTGCCTCGTAACTGCAGAAAGCACTTTAGGCAAATTGATTTGTCGTTTCTCTAATTTCATCATAATTAAAATCACCACAATTTCTTTCTGATTTAAAATAATGGAATCCAGATGTATTAAGTCTGTCAACATTTGCTAATTAATAGGAAATAGTGAGGTGAACTTAGAAAATATCCAAACTTATATTTCCTTTAAATAATTTAAAAAAGCAGTGTAGCGAAGTACGAGAAGGAAAAAACACTGGGACAAAACTACTTGAGCGACATAAGGTGTCTCGACAAATCGGGAGCTGCCTTCATAGCCCTAGGTAATAAAATCTTAGCACTTTGCAAATTCATCAAAAAACGCCGAATATTCACCAAAATATAAGGGCCATGATTTGAGGCATCAGGTTTGCGGTAGGAGGAGTGAAGGCATCGGGCGAAAAAATGTACCATGCCGAACAAGTGATGCTCACTCAAAACTCGGGGGAGGAGAAACCGAGGTAGAGGCCGCCAGAACGGTTGAACGAGTCACCTGGCCAGCAAACCCCTAAAAGAAAAAAGCCTCGAATCCCAGAAAAATGGAGGAAATAAGGAGGACTGCTCAAGCTGCTGGCGAATCCTATGTAGTCGCAATTCCGTGGAGATGGTATTAACCCCCAAAGAGGATGTGAAAGCCTGGAGAAAGATGACACCTCGGAAAAAGAGAGACAAGAAAAGGATACGACCGCAGGTTATTCTTCTTCTTATTCTTCAGCCTTTTTCCCGTTCACAAGCGGGGTCGGCTAGTCGTGATTCGTTTCGCCATTTGGCTATATCGAATGCCTGATCTGGGTGCAATCTCGAGGTTTTTAAATCCCCATCCAAACGTGGCAAAAAAGTAGGTCCCAAACACAACAACAACAATTTGGCAGATAATATCAGCCACATTACATGGTACCGGAAAGGAAACCTTATGCTGGAGGTCCTGAAAACCAAGCATGTAACGACGGATAAATTCTTGAATCAAATTGAAAAGCACCTGGGGCAGAAAGCCAAAATCAGGCCTAGTAGGCCGAAAATCTCCAGTCTCTAAGGAAAAATGAGGTCACCATGGAGAAGGAGGTTTGGGAGGCTTTGGATAAAGAGTTTGAACTCATTGGACCTATCAAGGCCAAGGTAGGACCTCGATGCTCATTCTTCATCATCAGTCTACGAGTGGAAGAAACGCTCAAACTGTTAGAAGCAGGAAGAGTAATAATAGGCTGGGTTATGTGTCGCCTTAGAGACCAAGTGTCTCTGAAACGATGCTTTAAATGCCTTGCCTTCAGTCAAATCGCGAAACCATGTTTCAGTGCCGATGGCAGCTCGAACAGCCAGCCCCAAATTGCCCCACAGCAAATGACCGTAATACAAGAGAGCCCTCAACACAAGCCGCAGTTGAGCTTGATAAAAATCAATCTCAACCACTGCAAAGCGGCGCAGAATCTACATTCACAAACCATCCGCAAAAAAGATAACGACGTGGCCATAATTAGCGTGCCATATCCAAAATACGGTGGTGGCACTTGGGTTAAGAATCAAACGGGCCAAGTAGCGCCATGAACTTGCAGAAAACAAGCCTTCCAAGAAATAATGAAACAGAGTGAAGGTGAAAAGAGTTTACATATACAGCTGCTATGCTCCATCCAGCGTTACACTTGACGAGTATAAGCAAATGCTGAGCGCCTTAGTTCTGGATGCAAGAGGATATTGGCCGATAATCATACCAAGTGATTTTAATACGTGGGCTTTTGAATTGGACAGCCGTATAATGAATGTGAGAGGACGTATTCTGCTTGAGGCATTCGCGGGGCTAGATATGGTACTTGCGAATGAAGAAAAAGTTACCCAGATCACCCAATGGGTAATGGAAACATGCAATGCTACTATGCTCAGAAGGCGACTGTCCCTCAGCAGGCGGAACAACGAAATAGCAATTTTGCGAGCCGCATCCTTCCGGACAAGAGGGCTTTACCAGAGGCTGAGTGGAAAAACTGGTAGCGAAGATTGAGAGGGGACCCGTAAACAACTACGTGGCCGCTTAAAGGAGGCGATTCCAAAACTGGTGCGAAAATGTAAGTGGTGATTAAAAGGCTTAGGAGATCCTGACCTGCCCATGCCTCCTGAAACAGATTGTGACCACTCTGTTTCCTCCATCAAGCCCCTCCCCCCCGCCAAGACAGTGCAAGACAAATGGTGGAGTGCATGAAACCTGCGGTTACCGAGGAGGAGGTGGTAGGAGCAATAAGGCCCCAGGTTTGGATGACATCTCTAACGGAGATTTGAATCTGGCAGTGAAAACTAGGCCCGACCTTCTCGCTAACACCTTTGAGATGTCCCTAAAGGAAAGAATAATCTCTAAACAGCGGAAGAAGCAAAAGTTGGTGTTGCTTTTCAAACCAGGTAAGTCACGTGAAGATCCAACATAATATTGTCCAATCTGCCTGTTGGATACAATGGGGAAGATGATAGGGAGCTCGCAGCGCCAGTACGACTTTCGATGCGCCCATTCTATGGATGATACAATAAGCATAATGGTGGGCATTGCAAAATGCTCATTAAATTGTTATCGTTGATGTGCCGTGGTGGTGTTGTATGTCAAAAATACATTCAATTCCGCAAACTGGGACCGAATTAGAAGTCAATGGGCTGAACCATGCACACGGTATCTAGGCCTGAAAATACTCACCATTACAATATCTGTTCAAATAAAATGAATAATGGTATATTATGTTTTGAAAATTTACTGCAAACCCCCTTAAGTTCAAGGGGTAATATTTTGCTAAATGACTTTGATAGGAAGCATCATACTGGAAAGTTTGGTGGAAATCCAAATATTCTTAACAAAGTTATTGTCGATTAAATTTTCCCTCTTTTGTGCCAAATTACTACTCCCCACGTGATAAAATGTCAGTAACACATCAAAACGAATATTGGGTATATTCAGTGTATATTCACAGCAAGCTATATGTAAGTGGAACCATCAACAAACCCTTATCATACCGGCTCATGCCGAGCTTCTGACTTTCGACTTACAGTAATGGGAATCCATAACTAAGTTCCTGGAAAGACTGTCAACTTATAATTGGCCATAAGTGCACTATATGATTGGGAATGTGAGGAAATCAAACTTGTTTGGCATTTGAAAAGGGGATCAAATCAATTTCTTCATCATTACGTGATAAGATATTTCTGCACAAATATGAATACATAGTTTTATTGGTCCTAATCATGTCTTATCTTCTTTTTTTCAGGTAAATATCCGGAAGGAATTGAGGACGTAGCACTTTTATTTGATGATCTTAGCGTTAAACATAGACAGGTATCTAAATGTGTTAATATTATTTTTCCCCCTGTGGCTTGTTTTACTATCCAAGTTTGATGATTCATCATTCTCACAATTTTATTAAGTTCAGGTCGACTAGGAGCAGAAGTAAGTCTTCAATTGATAAAAGGGCATCGAAATATTCCCAAACAAATAGCCCTGATAAATTGAGTCATTCAAATTGTTATGGTAGTAGACAAATGCTCTGTCGCATGCCTTTGAATACAATAATCCTGAAACAACCTCCATTATTATTCTGTTAACAGAAAGTCGCACCGCGTTCTTAAAGAACTATTGTCCCCCTTTTACTGGGTATAGTGTACTTATTAATCATATTATCTCAAGTAAGCCTATAACTATAACGAATTTTAGTATATTCCCTACTTCCAGATCTTTCAAGTTTACATCTGGTATTAAGTGTTCTCCCAAATATCTCGACCTAGTTTGTACAAGTGCTGGACACTGTCCGAGAACGTGCATAAAGGTTTCATCACACTCCACACAGAACCTGCAGGCAGTGTCCGTGGATATCCCTAGCTTCCCTAGATGATAGTTTAGCCTGCAGTGACCAGTGAGAACTTCCACTATGATTCGGAGATTCTTTTTGTTGAGGTTTAAGCAATCCTTTTTACACTTGGGTTCGTTTCCCCCCAATAAGCACCCTGGACTGCTCCTGGTAGACTCGCAAAGTATAGTTCCCTCAAGTATTTCTCTTAATTTTCTAATCCCATAGCCATAAATCCATTTCAAACTCCACAGAAGGGTTCTGGCCCGTGTAAAGGCGTCCCTGCTCCCTCCTTAGCTAGTTCGTTCGCTGCTTCATTGCCTTCTAACCCAACATGGTCTGGAACCCAGAGAATCGAGACCTTGTTGAACGAGCCAATCGTATTCTTCCTCTCAAGGTATTCCCATACCAGTTTAGAGTTCACCTAGTTGGACCTAAGTGCCTTGATTGCTGCTTGGCTGTCGGTGAGAATAGCAATGTTCTGCTTTCTGTAGTTCCTTTGGAGATTAAAGGGGGCACATCTATATATGGTGTATATCTCCACTTGGTATATGTTTGAATGCTTACCCATTGACTCCAAGTATATTTTCTTTGGAGCAATGACATCGGCACCCACTCCCTCTGCTATGAGGGTTCAGTCAGTGAACCAAGTAATCAGTTACTGGTTTGAGCCGTATATCACAGCTATGCTCTACTAGTTTGTCTTGTTTCTCCAACGTGTTTCAAACTTCTTATCAAAGTGAAACCTCATTGTGATGTTATCCCTTGGCATCAGTAATTCGGGATACCGCTTAGGAAGAATATCAATCTTCATTGGATTTAGGCAGTTCCCCGCCTCACTAATACTCCCGCCATCCTGAATATTGGCATCCTTGCCTGCACCAGTATGTGCAGATAGGGAGGAGTTAATCTCGGAAGGACCTCCAGGGATGCCGTTGGGCATGTCCTCACTGCCTCACTAATACACACGAAAGCTAGTCTTTGGAGTTTGTGTAACTCCCTGGCTTGTGTGCTGAATTCAGTTCTTTCTGCCCAGATTACCGCCCCATAGGTAATCATTCCCTTCGTGTGTGTGTGTGATGGGGGATAAGCTTCAGCTTCTGAGCACTCAGGCCATGTTGGCACGTTGTACTCTCCACCCTCATCTAACGGAATATTCCGGACTCGTTAATGTATCGCGACATTTCCGCTAGTGGATGCTACCCGTCGCAACTGGAGAACATCGGCACCAAAGATCTGATGCCTGATGCGTCCTTAGGCGGGGCATCCACATAGGAAATGCTCCGTGGATTCCGCTTCCTCATTACGGGAGGGACAGGTATCATCTTGAATAAAACCTATTCTTAACATATACCCAACTAGTGAATTATGACCTGTCAGAATGCCCACAATACCCCTGCAAGTCCTCCTTTCTTTTCGACAGGATAAACTTTGCAGCAACTATGTACGCCATTCAGGCAGGAAGAGTTTGGCGTGTCGAGCAGCATTTAGGTTCTGCACCTGTCATTGTGGGAAGCCTGTTCCCAGTTTTTGAAAACAAACTTAGCCAATGCTACTGATACTCCATTTGCTGGTTCCGGTCAAGCTGATCTGTTTAAAGTTCTTGGGATTAGAATAGTCATCTTTTCAAGGTTTCGATATGCAGACTATCTTGACCTTATGCGAAGAAGAAGGCACGTAGCCCAGAGCAAGACATCGTCGAAAAATATTAATTAATATTAGACGTTGCTCTAAGTGTTCCATACCCTCCTTTAACATCGCTGGATAGATGCCATCCATGTCAGGTGCTTTGAAATGTTCAAAGGACTGTATGGGAGCTCTCACCTTTTCGTGGGTAACACCCGCTTTCGCAGTATACCAGTTCCCCTTGCAGCACTTGCGTGTTGAAAGGATTGCAAGAACCATCAACTCTCCCACTACGACTTCTCTCACCCGTTCTCCGGGTGATGTACTTCCAGAAAGGTCTGTACTGAATCCTGTCTAGAACTCGTGAATATACCGCCAGGTTTTCTAAAACAGTCCAACTTGGCCACCTCATCCCTTTTTAGGTCTGTGCACAGCCTTGAAGTCCCTCTTTCACTTTTGAGTTCCTCACAGTATGCTCTAAAGGAGTCTCGTTTTGACCACCTAACGAGCCTCTTATATTCACGCAGTGAGTTCCTGAAATTCGTTCTTATTACTTTTGCAAGCACAGTTCAGAAGCCGCCTGGGTGATTTCCCGAGTTTTTGCATTGGCCTTACTACCTCCAGAGTAATTTTCGGTCTAGCGTAATTCCCAAATATTTGACCTCTGTTTTTCCTTTCACCTCCATATCATGGGATCTTATAGCTCTCAGGTGATCAAGCTTACGCTTTCTACTGAATGGTATTATAGTGGTGTTTGCTGGATTAATACGCAACCTCGCCTTCTTGCACCAGGTACTAATAACCCTTAATAAAGTTCGGATTTCATCGCATAGGGTATCCTCATCTTCTTGTTCTTCAGCCTTTGCCCCGTTCACAAGTAGTGTCGGCTTTCGATCCGATCATCTTGTTTCCAACGACATTGGATGCATTTCCTTGGTCGGCCTGTCACGGGACCTGTCACCAAGAGAGATCAGGTAGAATTTAGCATAGTGAAATAACTCCAACTATACTTTATTAATATCTTTTTCTGATCTCAGCATTTTATTTCTGTTTTACTAAGGATAGTACACAGTACGTTGCATCAAACACTCTTCCTTTACCTGGGCTTGGGACTATGTTAATAGCGTAACCCTGAACTTATTCCAGCATTTGTTAGCTCATCCAGAAGTTTATCCACTACCATACTCCACATAAGCGGCGATAGTGCCCGGCAATGTGGGCAAACCTTACTTTTTCAATTGATAAGACGGCATCGTAATAGTCCCGAACGAATAGCCTTGGTGAACTAGGAAGTGGCTAAATGCTTTGTTACATACTTTTGAATGCATTAATCCTGAAGCTAGCTTTACTCATATATTTTTTTGTTTTTTGTAAGAAAAGTCCCAAAAACAAATATTTGCATTTCCTTCCAAAGATAGTTGGATACATGGTAAATTCATCAATATCCCAGAGTCCACCTTTCCCGGTTGTTGAACTACCTTTCCTTCCAATGTTAAATGGGGAATGCTTACGGACTCTCCTCGTATTTTTCCTTTTTACAAAGTTAATGGCCATCAGCTTTCTAAAATCAATCGTTAATTTTTCTTTTTCAATTTGCCTTAAACCACTTAACCGGCATTAAACCTAACGGACCAAATATCTTTACTAACCTCCTTTATCTTCCAAACATCTTCTGATAAAGTGTCCACAACAATTTACAGCAGACATTTCTCAAAATGCATACTAGCGGATATGCAATAAAAGTAAGCGTTAATAGGATCACCTTTTCGATACCATTCTAGCCCAGATTCCTTTTTATGATCGAACTACAATCATTTTTAAGATAGTAGTAAAAATCTTCCATCTGCAAAAACAGTTCATCTCTTGCATCTTGCAATAAAGCCTTCCTGCTGTAAACTGCATTAAGTGTAATTGGTTCAGGTGAGTGTACGACAGGTAATTTGTCGTAGCTGTTCCGAACAAGTAACTTTTATTAGGGACATGTTCGCGAATTTAGAGTGAATACTATTCTCTCTTGAAATCGTATTTAGCGATGTTACCTGGCTCAATATAAATTTTCTCTTTCTTTTTGTTTTTTTTTTTTTTGGTGAACAACAAAAGTACTTTGTGAAGAAACATATGAAGCTATGAAATGACCTCCTTTCTCTGTCACTGTTGCATCCGCCTGTCGCTCGTCGGGTTGCAATGCACTTAAAAGTGCAATTTGTACTTTTTAATTGTTCAGATATTATGCTTGTTCGGCGCTGCAAGAAGGGAAGTTGTATAAATTATGATTATTGCCGTTGTTGATAAAGCAAATTGTTTTCAGCTTACCGCTAAATGGAGTACAAATTACTCAAATGGTAATTGGAGTGAATGATTCTCAATTTGCTAATACCCCTCGATTTACTATGGACGTGGGCGTTAACTTTGTCTTTCTAAAACTGCTACAAACTGCTTTCATCAGTTTATCTACTTAAAATCTTTGGGATGAAAGCCAAATTTGCATTTAAAAGCTGTCCTCCGTAGTTCATACATATATTTGGATGATCGCATAAATGTTAATATATTTGAGCACAACCTCTTCAAATGTTTCTCCTTTATTGAGTCCAACCTCAACCTAACTAGCTTCACGATTCCATCATTGACTCGTGGGTACACTTCAACGTATGACCATGATGCAACGAAATTCCAAACTTTACCACCTTATTAACATGTTATTGACAGGCATAACCAAATCACATTAGAAAGTGAAAAATCCGATTACAATTTAATTTAATTGTTTCTTACGCCTTAAAGTTACTCTTGTACTTCACAAGTCATTTCATACCGCGAGTACACACATATCACATCCACTTAAGCTCATAAACAAGTCGAAATGTGATTTTCGAAATTGATTACAAAAGAAAAATGTCTGAACACGCTTTTCAAGCCCTTGCTTTGCTAATTAGACTAACAAAAATCACATAGTTACCGTTTCTGCATTCAGTAAAAAGTAATTACAGTAACACCCTCTCACATTAGGAAGATCACTTTTGTGGAGCACGAGTCTATGATTTTGTGCTCGATTTGATATAAGTGGTTAAGACCGTGCACTCCTGGACTCCTTCAGCTTCAGGGTTGCTAATTCCAGGAGCTGAGAAGGAGCCTAAGAATGGCAAACCTCAGTCAGACTGAGCTACTGAGTATCTCCTATGATAAGTTAGTGATAAAATGATCCTGCTTTTCGAGGAAATTTATCTGAACTCTGATAGATACTTTTCGTATCTTTTCATAGCAATGGTGCCCGAAAAGTTGAATGAAATTCTGAATGAGTTAACACCAGAAAGCACCACTAAATGAATATCATTCATTGGGCGGTAACTCAATCCTAACAAAACCACGATTCCAATTGAAAAGTTTGTAAATGTTTAAGCAACAGCACGCCGGCATCTACGCTTTTTGTTGCTCCTATTGTTACCAGCTTGCTTCCATTGCTGCTTCACTCCACTTCTTGTAATGCACAAACAAATCTCGAGCAAATGGCAAAAGATAATCAGCACTGCTCGAACTGTGTCTATTGTGCGGTAAAGAATGTCCGCTAATGACTCGGATGGCGGCAGTAATGATGGGCACGAGTAGGTGGATATGTTTTTGCTGTCACGGACTCTCATATATAACAACAGAAAAAAGACCCCCGATCTCAAAAGATACCTACTACGTACAGTGTACTGTTTGCGCATACCTGTAACCCTTTCTGTATGAATGCTGCTGTATCAACTAGCTCCAATTGCTCCAGTTGGTTTGAGCCCATATTGTCTGCACGAGCAGGCCAAGTCAGCTCCGCTTATTAATAGAATTTGAACAGTAGAAATGAATGGAAGAAATATATTGGAAAATGGAAATGGGCGGAAAAAGGAGTATGACGGTAAACAGAAAACCCATTACCCGTAGCTTAAGTGCGCTGATGACTGTGCAGTGTGCTCGGGTATCTGCTTCAGTTTCTTCGCTTTCTTTGAGCGGCATTTCACAGCTGAAGTGTGGCTCTGATGAGTTCATAAATTTTTCTGACTTAATGAAACGCTTCCGTATAATCTTAGACAATAACTATTCAAATAAGTCCACTATTCGTTTAACAAAATTTGAATAATAAAAAAGTTCGATAGTGCCTGGCTATAGGTCGGATGCTAACACTGTTATGGAAACCTAAAACTTATCCTATAAATAGACAACCGCAGAGATGCTACATAGTCCCCTTTACATAATCTTTCCCTTTCCTTTCCTACACTTTCAGAAGGATAACCTCTAAAAATCCATAACCCAAGGTGAAGAAATTAGTACAACTTTTGAATTATCGGTATTAATTATCCTTTTCACTTTACTGGGATTAAAACCAATAATGGGGCTCTATCATTTTAGGGCTTAGGTTAAGGAATAGAGGGAGCCATACTATGAAGCTTTTGATCCTCACATCTAGAGCCCATTGTACTACTCCCCTATTCAAACTGTTTCCTGCTGGCTATGCTCAAATCTTTGCCGAATCTAGGTGCGTTTTCCAGAGGTACCGAGCGCACAGACTCCCTTTTGAAGACGCCCCTATGATATCTCCTCGTCCAAAGCCTGAGAGTGGCTACAAAATAGCAGAACCAACCGTCATGAATTTCTTCAAATTTAAGAGGTACTTCTCGATATGCTGAAATTTTGTTACATTCCATACCTTCCCCTTTCAAATAGGTTTCAAAAACACCCCCAGATGAAAAGTAGCTCAAAAATGTCAGTGTGACGGTGATCAAAAGGGCGACTATCCATGATGATTTATTATTTCTACTGAAGAATTTTTAGAACCTTCCAAATAAAGTTTCATCTAAACCAGTTAGGTGAGAACAAGTCACGGGATCGACAGTAAATTTTCTTATTGAATATCTATATCTATAATTCCTCTTCCTTATTCAGATACATCTATGAAGAGATCAGTCTGCCATCTGGAGTTACTGGTGGCCTTTCTCTTCTTTCTCTAGACATTCATTTCGTCCCTTAACCACGCTATCGATTTAGGAAGTTCTCCCCCATAAGAACTATGACTAATACAAAGCATTATTCTTATACGGTACATAGCTGTAACCACTGACGATATATTTTCACCATTTTGTTTTTTACCTATTTTTTGCTCCAGTGACACCAGTCATTTGGCGTCAAATATATGTAATGAACAACAGAAATGTCCCCGCTCTTTATATGGTCCGTCACCCTTCTAGAATTTCTAGGTGCTACACCAGCTGACGAAGATCATGCACTACCTCAACCAAGAAATGAAAAATGTCACTCCGGCTAGCCGAAAACAACTTTGATCGCTACATCTCTACTAGCTCCAACTCCCAAGGAATACTCTTCAAGCATTCCATAATCTGCTGCACTCTATAGTGGAACTCCTGAAATATTTCCGGCAAAGATTGAACACCGGATCAGATCCTGTTTGCCGATATCTGCCAGCTGATTAGTGATGAATCATGATAGTGACAAGGTCTTTTGTCCAAATATCGTACATGCGTTTTGCCCCACCAACTTCAAATCAGCTTAGAGAATGCAGAATACAGGAACGTCCCTGCCAGAAAAATGGACTGATCTATCGGGATGTAGTTCGGTTAGCCCACAGACTTGATATTCTATAGTTGGTTTGAATAAAGCGATCCACTGACGAACCAGGAATAGAGACGGAACAGCAACAACGACCACAATCGACAACGTTGGCGTTTCTAATGAGCAACTACAAAACCAACCAACCAAGTCCGGAAACCGGAAGCTCGGCGCTTCAGTGTGAAAGGTTTTGTTTGCACCTTTTTGGGGATTACATGCTTCATATTATATTCTATACGACTACAAACTTTTATAACTCTGGAAGAAACTTAAAGGGGGATTTCACTCAATTTACCCAAAAATATGATAATATACTGTTATTAACTTAATTTGAGCAGATATCGATATGAAGAGTATTTTGAGGCCTGCATACCATATAGAGGCAGCAGAATGGGTCCGTTAAAGAAATCAACAATTTCGACCCCTCCCACTCCCCGTCTTTCTTAGAAATCTCAAAACTAAGACCGGTTTCGAAAAGTACAAATCGAGACCTTCCATTTGATACCCAACATGACTATATTCAGTGAAAAAAATGTATACCTCCCTTTTAAATGTATGGGGACCCCACCCCCTCCCCCTAAATCTCCACGTAGAGGGATATCACTCACTGCATGTCTGGCCGTTCACAGTTCTCACCTTGTCACCAAATTTCGTGTCTATCGGAATAGCCGTTTCTAATAAAAATGCATGTGACACACAGACGGACAGACAGAGATTGACCGGATTTAAGAATTAGTCTTTTGTACGGAATTCACCAGAGAGTTGAGACGTATTACAAGTACGCCCAGGTTCTATTGCAACCGCAAAGCTTTTCGAATTCAAAAAGATAAAAATTCGACAATGCCGAACAAAAACAGATACATATGAGTTGCTCCTCGTCATTAAAGATTGAATAAAGCAAATCAAAACGAAAAACAACCACTCGAAAATCTTATTTGGAATCCGATAGTTAAGCGGTAATATACACTGAATATACCCTAATTCCGCCAAAATTCATATCCATTCGGGCCTTACCCCGATCAAGAATTAAAAGTTGGGCTGCCTCTTCAACAATCTGAAAAACGGGAAATTAGTTTTCGTTGGAAACGGAGGGAAAGATGGAGGAACTCAAATAAGGGGTAGCTTTGAGCAAGTAACCGTAAATGATCCTTATTACTAGAATCTTCAGGAAGGTATTCAGTTGCAAAATTTAAAGTCCCAGCAAAACTCCAAAATGGCATTCTTTCATTGTAAGCCACGAAGGAAAGATGGAAATGTGCACTAGGAGGAATAATGAGAATGTCATAGAAGAGCGCGTACTTCATAGGGAACAAACTTTAAAGATTGAAAAAATAGTGTCAAATATACCATATATATAACCGATCCTATAAGAATATTAAGAATCTGGTATTATCTCTGAGAAAGGAAGAGGTACCAAACAAGGATTCAATCCGATATACGAACAAACAAAAGAAATTAACCAAAATCGTGTTTCCCACGATCTAGAATAGCCATCTGAGGTAGGGCACAGGCACAGGAAAACAGGCAAAACTCAATACAGGTACACCCTCTAAAAAAGGCGACCTGTTCCTTTCACCGCGGAAATTACCAAAAGCTGCCGGCACAGCACGATCCAACGACTGTGCGACATCTACCCCAACTACCCCGGAACAACAGAAAATACCTGGGACCATCGTCGACAAGAGTTCCTCAGATTTTCTATCAGTTTCAACAAAGTTTCACGAGTTTCCGTATATGTCTAATAAAAGAAGTAGAGGTCTGTGCAGTTAGCCAAACCTTGTACACCAAAAGGGCGCCCAGAAACGATTCGTACTACTTGCTGGAGACGATGGAAAAGGTAGCGGACAAAGTCATCTATAATAGTCTAGCAACTGTTGTGCCGTGTTTATGCTGGGAGCGGAAAATGCATTAAACTCCATAAATCAACGACGAATAAAAGACGGGTTAGCTGAATTAATTTTCCTACGCACTTGGAGAGGTTGATCCAAAATTACATTTGGAGAGGTAGATGATAGGCCCAGAGAGTACACACAGCCGAGATATCATAAATATGAGTATTAGATCCTTTACATTAGACTATATGATATTGGAAAATTATGGTGTATCCAGTCCCAGAAGTGACAAATGAATAACAACTGGGGTTGTTGTTATTGCGTAACACTCAAAGGATGGAAAGGATAACCCAATGGGCGAAGGAGAAACGATGAAATCTTAGTTGAAAAGGACTCGTTTGACTTTAGTAAAGAAGAAAACGAAAGCGATGATGGTCACAATCTGCCGCTAGATCTAGCTCTGTCACGTCTATCTAGCTCTGTCACCTCTATCTAGCTCTGTCACCTGTCAAGCCTTAATTGTCCATAAAAACTTTCCGAGTCGCAATATTTTCACCCATGCATAATAGGTGACCCATCCAACACAGCCTCTTGAACTGCCTTTGTTCGTAATGGGCGTAATTTTTTCGTTATATGTACATACATATGGTTATCAGTTATTCCTGGATCACACCTACATGCCTTCGCTCGTATTTATCCTAAATACACTTCAGCACTCTCCGCCCTTCCTCATGACTTTCTGAGACGCCGACACTCTTTCTCCACTGTACAACGTCAAGTGGCACTGGAGCTATCCACTCTTCGGCCACTTAAGTGACTAAAATCTACTGCATGGGGTTACTTCTAATGCTGTTGTCATCCCCCCTTAATGTGTGACTTATCCACTGCCCCTTCCGCCTTTCGATCACATCGCGTACAGGTTACAGCCCTGTGCCCCGATCAAGTTCTCCGTTTGTAATAGTTTCAAGATAGCGTACTCCCTCAGCTCTCGGGACAGCCTCAACTTGATCTTGATGTTGAAATAACTGCATTTGCCCGTTTTAGATAAGCCAATGAATGAGGATATAGCACTGATACATAGTCGGCAAAACCCTTGCTTCCTCGATATAAAAATTGATCAATGCCCTCGATGCCCAGCCCATTAATGCGGATATGAAAATTGCAATGATCCGTCAGACTGAGAATCTTGGCTTTGTCAGTGTTTATCTTCAGTCCAACTCTATTGCCTCTCTTTCCAAATCCAGAGCATTGGCCATGGTTCATGACCCGCTGAGACAGCAAACAGATGTCATCAGCTTAGTCGGGGTGTTTGACAAAAGATGTCATAGTTCATTGTATTCCTTTACGTCCTCCGGACAAGGTAGCATGAAGCATGCTACCGATAACAAGAAGAAATAACATCACATGATAAAATGCGGACTCCACTTATGACGGCAAGCTACTCCGATATTTTACCTTGATGCAACACGTGACATTTAGCGTCATCATATGGCGCTCTGACAATAACTATTAGTTGCCCCTCCTGCATAGAGCACGCTGGATACACTCTTTATTCACACTAACGAAAACTTTTTCGAAATCGATGAAAAGCAAGTGAAGTGAAGGTCGAAACTAGCGCACTGTTTCAGAATGATCCGTAGGGTGTAGATGTGGTCAATGGAGGACCATTTGAAGTGGAAACTAGCCTGCTGTCTGCCAAGCTGCGTGATTTCACTTTTCGGGTAGAAATCTGGATGTATCACTTCGGTAACGTGCCATCCAAACATTAGAATTTTTTATCAGAGCGCAAAGGCTTCAATAACCCTTAATGATTGCTATGGATGTGTATGTGTGGACCAAATATGTCGCTCATCTCGCCAAGCCTTTCCAGCTAATAATAAAATTAGCTGACGGTTTGATCGTGAGGGCGAAGACAAAACTTTCCGGACGCTGTCTCACCTCTGCATTGTGTAGTAGCATGACCAAAAGCGGCTAGATGTCGGTTCCGGATATATTAATTTAAAAATCTGGCTCGGATAAGAATTATGTCCACCGAAAACAGTCTTGAACAGAAGGAAGAAATAAACTGCTCTTTCAAATTAGTGCGATCAACCATCAAGTAAATGGCGGACTCAGAATCATTCTATCCGCAGACCTCAGACCCAACTAAAAAGGTCATACCCGTATGGCGTTTTTGAATAAATATTTTCAAATCCAACAAGAGTTGTATACTCTTTTGGTCACGATACTCTGCAGAGCCAAGAGGAAGCGGATAGTCATGAGAACAGATCCAACAATCAGCAAATTGAATTCGATCAGGTGACTGGTATCGGAAATTAATACGTAACCAGACCCTTAATACTCAAGTGTAGTAGTATAAATGAAACAGAAAAATTACCTTAAAGAAGCTCCACTAATCTCAATAGGTTTTAAAATGGGCATTAAAAAAAATACCACCGGATATTTCACGCTGGTGCATTATCATCCAAATTGTATCCAAATAGAAACTTTCTCCACTTCCTTGATGAACACCAACAGAGACACGAAGCGGTTTTGATACACCCGTCATACTTTGAACTTTACTTTTCGGATCGTGGTAGGTGTCCTGTGGCTTTCCCCGATTTCATTCGTTTTATTGCCTCCTCGACTTCAGTTGCGCTGACCGGGCTTAACGTGAGTACATGTCTCGTGGACTTAAACTCACGGTCTTCTTAAGACACGGATTGATTTTGTGACCACAGTCAGAGCCCCACCGCAACAAGCAAAGGCGATACCAGTCTATACCGAGGGCATGGCTCAGCATTCATACTGGTGGATGCAAGACCTACCAAAATCTCTACGAAACCAAAGAGGACGTCCCCCGTGTTGAAACGCTACACCACGCTGAGACCCGAAAGCCTCTCTTGGCTTGAACCCAACCACAACCCCCATGAAACTCCCACTAGCGGGTCAACCGCAAACACCCGAGCTGAACACACATACAACAGGAGGTCATCTGAAGTATATGAATGCAGGGACAATCCCGTTTCCCATGATACCATACCTCTGATAAAGTTTCGTGACAATTGCCACTTCAGATGAGTCCCCGTGCAGACTTGGGTCTGATCACTCTGATTAGGTCTTTGGAGCATTCGCACCAGCAAACCAATGCGATACAGCGTCTCCCAATGCCACCACTATGGAGGTTCTCCGCGGCCACTTGGTTTTGGTTCAGCTGACAGGGTTGTCACCCCGTCTTCCTCCTCGCCACCTCTGAACACCAAGGAGTTGCACTAACAGGTGGAACTGCTCCAGATTTCGGCAATGATTGTGGAAGTGGAGGATGAGCAAATTCTTCAGTTGAAATCTGCTCGAAGTATTCTCGCCATCTATCGGTTGCGGCTCGACGGTTGGTAAGCAAAGTACCTTTCTTGTCATTAACGCAACAGAAATGTTCGATATCCTGTGGACATTCGTTACGGCTTATAGCAAGTCGATACAGATCTCTCTCGCCATCCAGAGTGTCCAGTTTATCATAAAGATTTTTGTAATGGTCCGCTCGGATGCGACTGCTTTCTTATAAATTCTTATAAATTTGCCAATCAGCCGATGTTTCATTGTCGAGAAAATTGTGGCAGAGGCGTTTCTTTTCAACGACCTTCATTTCAACATCGTGATTCCAACGCCAAGTATCTCGGTTGATGTACCGCTTACCCGGCTTGGTGACCCCGAGGGTTGCAGAGGCCGCTTTGTGAATCGTGTCTTCTATTTGGTTCTAAGATTCTTCCAAATTCTTCGGTAATCGTGTGAGTGAGATCATTTCTTCTTCCCTCTCACAGAATCGCCACCATTTAATGCCTAGTAGATCAGTGTGTTCCTCAGGCTGTTTTATCGGTGGCTTAATTTGCAGGACGGCAATCAATGGCCGATGTTGAGGCACGATGGTCTCATAGGGAACGGCTTTGCAATCAGCGACAGTGGTAAAATGTCGGCGTCTTATGAGAATATAGTCAATTTGCGTTTTACTGTTCCCACTATAGGTGTCCTCAAAATCCATTATACGCATCTCGGCGTCAGGTCGACCTGTTTGTGGTGCATACGCGGTGAAGAAGTGAATAGTGCGATCAGCTGATATAATGATGAGATTCATCAGCCGATCATCAAATCGTTCGACTTCTTTAATGGCTTCACGGAAACCCTGTGAGATGGCAATGCCAACACCACATTAAGTGTGTGGGCTACCAAAATAAAGAAGTTTATAACCATTTTTACCGCGTTCGCGTTCTATGTCGCAGATTTTAGCACAAGACCATCGCCTTTTCCGAAGGGCTCTTGCAAGTTCCTCCGTCTTTCCAGTTAGGGTACTAAAGTTTAACGTGCAGACACGTATTTGTTTTGTTCGTTTTGTTTGGACTAACGTGCTTACGTGCTGACGCCGTCCATGCGTCAAGAACCCTTGCCCATTTCTCGACAGGACCGGGGTTTGTCCTGCCGCGTCGATTGAGGTAGACACCCTAGCATTTCTCCGAGGCTTGTGACTCAATCTGATCATCTTGTTTGTAACAACATTATATGCTTTTTCTTGGTCGGCCTGTCGTGGGACCTGTCACCAAGAGAGATCAGGTAGGATTTAGCATAGTGGAAGAACTCCAACTATACTGTATTTACCTCTTTCCCTGATCTCAGCATTTTATTTTTGTTTTACTGAGGATAGTACAGAGTATATTGCCTCAAACCCTCCTCCTTTACCTGGACTTGGGACCAGCATACTATGTTAATAGCATGGCGGAGTTTGACTAAAATACCTTATCTGATAAAATTTTGAAATTCTGGATTATGTGTTACCATTTCCGATCATCACAGGCAAAGGATGACAAACCTGCCCAAAATCACTAATCCGGATAGTCCGCATCCGCAAGCCATTCATCATTTTAGCCACCTGAAATTTCTGCGGATAAACTCTACTCGCTGCATTAAAAGGGATCATCGGGATCATGAGAACCTTCTCAATGGGACCCCATTGAAATAAAGATTTTCAAATGTATGCCAATCTTTTGCATCTTTTGATTCCTTAAACCGATAATTACTCACATTCCACCCATGAATTATCTGCAAACTTGCGATCTCAATCCTATTCTTCAAGTTAATTCCCACGTTGGACTATCGAAAAGGAAGTATATCAAAACAGTCGATTTCTGTACCCCATTCCTTCTTCCACTCCACTACTGCCCAAGTAAACTTATGACATATTTCACTTTTTTTCACCTGAAGGCTTCACACGATTTTGCCGTTATAGATAATTAAGAAGTCACTTTCAATCGCTAAAACATATGTGTTCAGGTAAATGCATAAGAGCAACTTTTATAAAGTGACAGCATAATAAGATACTGCAGAAACCAGAATCAAATGAAAATGAACATCTTCGCTAATTAAATCCAATAACACGTTACATAAGAAATGGAGCAGATCAGAACTGGTTTCCACAACTTTACAAGGAAACGCATCGCCATTGAGTATCGTCCACTTCTGAATCAAAAGAGAGAAAAAAACTGACTTACTTTCGAAGGTTTTTCATTTCTTCCCCAGTTGACATCGTTGTTGTGGTCCATTGTAATTCCACGCATAGCTTGCACTGGGTTTATGCGTTACTTGTTCTCAGTGGCAAACAAGTGGATGTTTGCACTGATACAAGTGAGTATATCAGAAAGATATTTACTCCTATTAACTAAATGGAATCGCACCACATAACCACATGTAACTGATTAGGGTTCCGTAGTGTTCCAGAAAATTGTAAGTAGATTCCGTACGCCACGCTCTAGATAGAACCAAGCACAGATAATTATTTTTCGATAAAAGTGCGTGTACATGCAAGAGGCTTTGAGGGAGGAAGCTATTATAAACAACCCGTAAATTTAAGTTTGTCAATACTCCACTATTCTCTTTCGGTATACTAACAAGAAAATGGAATGATCATGGATAATTTACTGACAATAACAATCTTGCTTATATAGATACTTAGCAGTGTTTACTTTAGATCAAAGTTTTTTCACTTTTTGGCTTCTCCAGAAAAGGAATGGATACTAATCACCACAAATTTGTTTAAATCAATTTTCTGCCCAATTAATCTTTGCTGCCTTTTCCCATCTCATCAACGCAAATTTGGTACAAAACCCTCAAAACAGACCTTTTCCACCTTTGTAGGCATTTAAAGTGCCTTCTATCTAACAGTTACGAAATATGTTTGGAAAAGAAGTAAAAATGTGAGAGATTTAATCATTTTCCAATTAAAACTTGAAAGTATTCTATCATGCTGCTAACTAAATGAAGTTTCTAAACTTATCTAAGAAAAAGTCCGTTGATCATGGGTGCAATTGCAACAAAGTAGTCCCAATCATATGTTTATGGGGCGAGCTAATTGCATACCAACTAAATTGAATCGTTAAGTACCCAATAGTTCTGCTGACATCGCAGAAATTAGGTCGGTACATACATATTAGTAGTTATGTCGTCAAGAAACTAATAAGGCTATGGGGATTTTTTTCCGGAAAACGATGGAATTCGAAGTCATTCCCGCGTGGAACTCTGATAATGTCAGCAGTTGACAAGTATAGTTTGGATACGACTTACGTCATATCTATTTCGCTGATATCTTCTATTAAAACACTCTGTGTAAAACAAAACCTTATTCAAATCGATTTACTGTCTGCTTGTCTGTCTTTTTTTTGCCAATGGAAGGTGAAAACCTTCAAAAACTATCGAAGGCTCCTACCGCACGGCTATGTCTGACTCTTACCCACTAAAACCACCTCCTACCCCTTCCACTCTCCCCGCGGGATTCCCATCTGGTATTACGTCGCGGGGCTGGATCAGAATTTATTCTGCGCTCGTGTTAATATTCATGTTCCTATCGCGTTCATTCTTTCGGATAACTTCTTCCTGCCTAAGCTTTTTTCCGATGGCTGCAATCACCTTTTCGACTTCAGTCCATATCCCCTTTGCTTTCATCATAAGTTCTATTATATTTTCGGGTGTAAAGCGCTCCCCGGTTGTAGCCTCGAATCTGGGGCAATGAAAAAAAAACATCGTTTTCGTCCAGTGCAATATTTGGGCACTTTAGGCAATATGGCAAATCATCACGCGCAAATCGATAGAGATATGCTCGATAGCCTCAAGAATTGAGTTAGGTCAAAACCTACCTCACCGTGGGGTCGCTCAATCCATTTCTGGATATCCCATATGACTTTGTAAGTCCAGCGGCCTTTTTCTGACTTATCCCACTTCTCTTGCCATTCCGCAACAGTTTTAGTCGTGCGAACTGTCAGCGACGGGCAGGAGATTCCCCGGTGGGATGCGTACAATCGTAAAGTCGTTGTATTTCTCTCGCCAGAATCTCAATCGGGACCATTCCTGATATCACGCAAAAGTACCCTTATGCGATACGCAGCTCCAATCTTTATCTTATTTGCAATATTTTTCAGTGCATCTACCCATACTGGGGCTGAATACGGTAGGATCGAACTGACCACCTTCGAAATACGGAGTCGACGGCTCGGCCTTGGGTCACCTATATTTGGTAGCATTCTCGCAACCAGCTCTCCGATGTTATATGCCTTCTTTGCTGCACTCTTCACATGCAATCGGAAGTCTAACCTCTGGCCAATCATTACGCATAAGTACTTAAGCGCAGGCTTGGAATTAATTCTTTGCGTTCCGACTTTGATCTTCATGGAAGTGCATTTTTTCCGCTTAGTAATAAGTACTACTTCCGTCTTATGCTCTGCGAGCTGTAGCAGCATTCTCTAACCACGATTTAATCCTATAGGCTGCTTCATTTGCAGAAAGCTCGAGTTCTTCGAGAAGGCGTGCAACAACCGTCACGCTAATATCGTCCGCGAAATCAATGGAGGCCACACCAGTAGGAAGGTCTAGCGTCAGTATTCCGTTGTACATAATAATCCACAAGAGCGGCCCTAGGACAGACCCTTGTGGAACTCCGCATTTCGTTTGGTATAATTTGATTCCTTCATCTGATTCGCAGCACAGAGTTCTATTGAATAGGAAGTTGGCAACGATACGCACCAGGTACTTCGCCACACCTAAGTTGATTAGGGACTCAAGTATCTTGCTCCATCTAGCGGAATTAAAGGTGTTCTTCACATCAAGTGTAATCACTGCACAACATTTGCCCTCGTCAACTGCGGTCTTAGTTGTGTTAACTACCGTTGTAGACCTCCTTTTTCGAAAACCAAATTGATTTTCGGAGAGACCACCATCCTTTTCGGCAATTAGAAGTAATCTGTTATAGATTACTCGTTTGGCTAGTTTGCCAGTATTATTTAGAAGGCATATCGGCCTGTAGGACGAAGCTTCCCTCAAAGGTTTGTTTGGTTTGGGGGCTAGTATTAATTTCTGCTTCTTCCATTGTGTAAGAAATGTTCCGTCATGTGGCATGTGGTGAATGCCTCGGCAAACATATTTGGAGCTATTTTCACTGCTGCCTTGAGAGCTTTATTGGGGATGCTATCCAAGCCAGGTGCTTTATTTCCACCAATTTTACCCGCAGCTTCGAGGACCTCCTTTTCACTTACCATGGGAACTTCGGCGATGTCTATCTCGACAGTGGGAAGGTCAGCGGTACTCACATTCTGTAAGAAAAGATCCGTCACTACTTCATTAAGCAGAGTAGGGCAAGAAATCGATAGGGAGCGTTTGCCATTGACTTTAGATATTACTGTTTTATAGGCGCTACCACAGGGGTTCGTGTCAGCTTCCTTACACAGTCGCTTAAAGTGTTAGCTTTGTAATGTAATTTCTTCCGAGCGTTTTCGTATTCTTCATGTCACTGCTCGTATACCGATCGGTTTCTAATTCGCTGATTGCACCTTCTGGCCTTGATGCAGGCCTTGCGGCATTCTCCGATTTCAGAGTTCCACTAAAAGTTCGGAACTCGCTTCTGGGATTCAACATACCTTGGCAATGGAGACGTCACATGCTCGCCGCAACTTTTCGCCGATCTGTAAGGCTTTATCTTCTGCGCTTCCTTCAAGCGCTGTATTTTGCTGCAGAACCTCTCCGAAAATCTCCTCGTCAAACCTATTAGCTGCCCACCTATCAGCTCTCGTCCGAGGCCGTTTCATTCGTTTATCATGTCTGATTTCAAAAATGATGGCCTGGTGGTCGCTATGTGTATATTCTTCACTGACATACCACTGAAGTTCGCTAAAACATCACTAACAAAAGTGGTATCTATCACGGCCCCATTTTTCTCTTTCGGAAAGTGTTCAAGTAACTACAAGATTCAGACGAGAAAGACCTTCGAGTAATATACGTCCTCTTGCGTTCGTTTTTCAGCTACCCCATTCTTCAGTTCATCCGTTGAAATCGCCAGCCACAATCTTTGGGCTATGGTAGTTTGCATCTATTGCTAGCCTCTCCACCAAAGAATGGAACTCCTCTCTCGTAAGGCTTGGAGCCCAAGCTGTGAAATGGTTGGCAACCGATATATTTGCTCTCACGGTCGAAATGGGTTGCAGAAAGGCGTGTTGTGTTGAAACCTCTAAGCGCGTAGTTAGAACTTTGGTTTGATGTGCTGCAGAACTTTCTGCTTTACGAAATGTTGCTATCACCTTCAAGCTAGTTCCAATAGTATCAACGAAGTGGTGTGTTGATAATCCTAAGTCGATTTGCTTCGAACTTCCGATGATCCACTCAAAATGCATCGATTCTAATGCAGAAGTTCGCAACGTAGGTAAAAATTCTATTTCTCCAGATGCCGGATCCAGCTCGACGGACCATAAAATTTATTGGTTACTTGTAGTAGAGCAAACATCCTTAGATATTTGCTAAAAGCTCTTAGGGCACAACAAAAATTACCGATCCTTGGGACGGGTAATGGGACTGGTCATAATCAGCCACGGCGTTTTCATTATTGATTCTACTGGCCCCTTTACCCGTCCCAAGGATCGGTAATCATTGTTGTGACCTAAGACCTTAAGCAAATATGTATCTCTGAAATATATTGTATCAATTTCAAATGTGCACAAACCTCAGGTGGAAACACCTCGTAGAACCATTTTTTAAATAGTGTAGCTTGCATTCATATAAAGCTTTAAGGCTGGTAGTGAACGGGAAAGGACCGTAAGCTCAAGTGTTTAAATACCCTTAACTTCCTTATCATCTTAACTTATAGCTATCACTTGCGTTACGAGCAACCTTTCTTTAAATGGTTACAGTTTACCCCTTGGTGAGGTATAACGTATCAACCACACTTATGCGCATCGCTCGCGGTTCGTTGAAATGGGCTTCCGCTCCCCCAGGACTTCCCGAGACGGCCGCACTCCTTCTTTACAGTTCTAGACCAAGTGCTCGTGGGGCTAACCACTCGTTGATCATCTCTAGAGAGTGGATTCTAATACATGGCGTGGCCAGCAATGCATTTGTCCCTCCTCCTTAATGTGAAACCTATCCACTGCCACTTCCGTCTTCCAATCACATCGAATACGGGTGCCAAGTCTGTGCGTCGACCAAGTTCTAAGGTTATAATAGCATCAGGCCAGCCTACTCCCTTGATACGACGCAAACAGATGTTGGCGACGACTTGGCAAACCTCTCTTTGTACTGCTTATATCCACTAACATATTGCTCCTACCAAGAAGTAGGAGTTTTTTTGTGGAGTAATTTGGCGACTTTCAACCTTTTTTGTTTTCGCACTTTTCCAACCTCCCATCACTAGCTGAGAATGGCTCCCCTGGCCTTTCTCGCTCGAAGAACACCACTCACTCGTTGATTAACAGACTTCTTGAAGGAGTTGCATTTTATTTGTCCTGGTTAAACCAAACCCAAATCAATAGTCATTCATACATTTGTAAGCAAACCAAATTTTATGAACTTCTACTGCTACAAGCTCATCGTTTCCAACACTGGTGTTTAATAGTTTTCCTGATTTTTTGATCGCTTTTCGAATCAAAGAAAACGGAAGTTTTTTCCCTTCTCATAACTAGTCACCTAGTCACCTAGGAGTAGTAACCTAGGCGTTGCTAAACACTTCAAAGATTGTCACCTTTATTTAGCTTTTCCAATGCTTCTAAATTTGGGTCCACTTTACGAGTCCCATTACAGCTCGTGAGCGATTCTGTCAGGTAATCTGTGCAACTGTCTTTTTATGTAAGCCAAGACCAATTTTAGTCGTGCTTTGGAAGTGTTGTTTGAGTGATTCTTCATGGCCCACAGTCCATCTTTTGCACTTCTTTGCATATCTGCTGGAATTGCATTTGTCGACCCTTTCCTCGGGAAAATGACTTTCTTACTTTGTTCTATTGAGCGCAAGCGGGGAGATATACATTGTGCTTATTTATTTGTTTATTATTTATTTAATGAACGACAATACACTGAAAGTAAATTCCTTACATATTGTCCTCCGTGGGAGGCGCAAGTAAGAAGCTTAACTTAAGGAAGGAGGCACAGCCAAAAGCTTCAAGCTGCAGGGCGTTGTAAGACTGGCATAGTCTCAGGATTGGACAATGAAAACGTTTGCACTACGTATACTACGAGAGGCGATTTGGAAAATAAATAAAGAGCACATTCTATCGGAGACAAACATGGGCAAGTGACGATGGAGAGGAGGTCATTGATGAAAAACAGAAATAGTAGGGGAGTATAAAGTATAAAGCCTTGCGTAACACCATAGGAAGGAGAAAAGGAACGAGATTAGTAATCTTGAATAGAAACTCTGCTGGAACTTGAATAGAAACTCTGCTGGAACTCTGGAAATCCAGAAGATGATTAAGGTGGGAGGGGGTTGAGGAGAGAGAATTTGGAGAGGAGAATATTATGGTCAACGGTATCAAAGGCATTGGTGAAATCGATATAAATAGCGTGTACCTTTTGTCACGAATTAAGACATTTAGCACCGAAGCTGGTAGATTCCAAAGTTGAAGCAGTAGATCGATTTTTCACGAAACCATGCTGCTCTTTCACAATGAGGTGACCGAATTGAACGGTCAGCCAGTCGTAGACGTATCTTTCGAAGATTTTGGAGCAAGAGGAGAGAAGTGAGATGGGAGGGGAGTGGGAGTAGTTAACAGCTTGTGAAAGGTCTGATAAAGGCCACTTTCCAATCATGAGGAAGGTAGCATTCTTCGAAACTTTTGTTGAAGAGTGTACACAGAGGGATGGAAATGTGCTGTTTGCAAGTAACGAGCCAAAGGTTAGGAAGCCCATCGGGACCAGGTCCGACATTGGTGCCAAGATTTAAAATGAGGATCTCAACTAAGGAAGGCATAAAAAGAGGAATGGCAAGGTATTTGGAGCAGTCTATAGCTTGAAGAATCATAGAGGGCGTAATTGTTGAGGGAGTGAACATAAAAGAGAAGTAAGAACAAAGAAGGTAGCAAGATTGTTTCGAAGAGTTGGCAATGGACTCAGCAAAATTGATGAAAGGAAGGAAAAATCGCGTGAGTTTACGGGAATAGCAAGTGCCCTACCAAAACAGTTGCAAGTTACCGCGAACAAGGGCGACCTCGACGCTCGACAAATATCTCTCATGCGCTTCGTTAATCATCGCAACTCATGTCAGACTTACTGTCTTTTGCCAGTTTGAAACAATACAATAGTGAGAGTGAACCAACTTTACTTTTTATGTACTCCAGTACCTCGTCCATCGAAGCGGTGAACGCTAGTCTGGAAGGAAACAGCTGTTTAGATGGGGAAGCCACGTTTATTCCAGGCCCGCGGGCACGAGTGGATAAAAAACAAAGGTTTGGGCAGTTCTAGAGTTCGTAATTTGCAGACTACAGTATTGCAGTATGTCAAACATATGGAGAAAAAGCACGTAAAAGGCCCACTATTGGGGTTTTTCTTGAAGAGTAACATGCATCACTTACTCTATTTGAACACTGTTAAGTTGCTACTTAACTCAGTCGACTGACGAAATGGTTCCGCATGTTGCTCAGTGAACTCAAGACTAATGTGGAGAAGAACCCAAGAGACCAAAAACACCAGCAGGAAGGTTTTTCCAATGAAAACTATGCGGACTGTCTTTCGAAGACAGTTTCAAAGCAACGCGCAAATATATTTTAGGCGATAATGTTGCTTATCAAATATATGTGTAAGGCCTCAGTGCTTGAGTTTTGATACTCCCGTTTTGTCATTCTACCTAGATAATATCTTTCCCATCTTAACAGTTGAAAATAAAATATGAAATCCTGTTAACAATTGACTCAGCGCATCAGATTCCGCATAAATAATTATAAATTTTTTTTAATAAGAACTTACGTAATAACTAAATTGCAGATTTACTTAGTAAAGCGCATAAAGCTGAGTAAGTTCCACTTCATTTTGCACCTCGGACCTACCTTCCTACCATAGAGGTCCATGATTGGTCTCTTAAATAAGCGCACGCTCCTCGATATAAGCTGGACGCCCTGCAACCAAGTGGAGATAGTTTTCGCCCTTTTAAGGTACTAACCATGATTTAGGCGCAAGACTAGTGTTTTTGTTTATTATGTTTATATACACATATGCGAAGGCACCATTTACAAAAAAAAAAACCCTATCGTTATGCATTGCTCCGTTGCGCAATTTGTTTGACAGTGTATGGGCTCTATAACGATTTCAGATTCATACACTGTATCACGAAAGAACTTGCCATTCAATGGTCCCAAGAAGGACCATCCACGACAATGAGTAGCTGAAGCAGAAAAAGAAAAACATTTCACCATCATTCTGAATCTTATAACATCCGAGGAAGCTCGACCTTTCCTAGATGACATGAAGAGCCACCGTGGCATGCAGTTATGAACTACTCCTCCAAACAGAAGCGAAACTATCTTTACCATCACCACACTCAAACGGACCGAAACCACTGGCGATCTCAGGTAAATGTAAGGAATGTGACAACTGGAGCTGTATTTGCGTACTTCTTGCTGTCACAGAGCCCTGGTTTCCGCACAAGATACTTCTATACCGACCGAAAAAGGTTTAGATTTCGCTGACATTAATTGTTTCTGGAATGCTTTGTGCAGGAGAGGCATTCCGAAGAAACTTGCCGCTGTTATTAAACACATATGGCGCCGCAAAATAACCGGTGCTGCATTGAGGTAAAATCCCTTAGGAATCTGAAATCAAATCAATTCAAAGTTCAACAAGGTTGCATGTTTTCACCGCTACTTTCCGAGCTTTGACTGGAGAACGAGAAGTAGTTCATAGGTAATGCCATTATTTCTCAAACACCTCGACTATGCAGATGACATCTGCTTGCCCTCTCACCGAGTCTGAACACTAAGCCAAATGGCTCTGGACTCAATATGTTGGACTGATTTGAAAGCCTCGCATCTGCATTCAGATCAAGCGAAAGGCTAAAGAAAAAGAAAAGGATTGGATATACCCTTTTTGAAACGAAGGTTGTTGTTTATTTAAGCAATAATAATAATAATCATTGGCGCAACAATCCATATTGGACCAGGGCCTTGAAGTGCGTTAGAGCAATTCATTCAAGACTGTAACGATACACTACAGGATTATAGTACCCTATAGGAGGCAATGTGGTCAACATTGCGCTCGCCCGAGATTATTACTCTGATTTGACTCAAGTACTCATTCACAGCTGAGTCGGCTGATATCCGACATCCATCATTTTTGACCATACAAACGTATTCATAATGACTCAGAATAACCTTTAAGGCATGAATCTTATGTTCTGGAGTCAACTTTTTCGTCGTTTAGATTTATCGTGGCATACCCCTTTTTCATCACCACTGACAATGCGGTGCTTTTTCATGTCTGCTATTCTGAAAGCTTCTCATTGCGTATTACATCCAACATGGAACCAATAATATAGCATCCCTCCCTTCCCAAAAGGTTGCCGGTCTAATTATTAAGTCATTAGAACATTGCAGAAATGAAATAATGAAATACGTTAATTAACAAGAATGTATACAAACTCCATCAATCAATTCATCAATTAATCGATATAATTCAAAATAGCACGATGCAAATGTCGTAAGCTAACTCTATGTTAAATGCATCTCAAACGATTTTTTTTTCAACGTTTCCATCTTCACGTAAAAGATATTCCACTAATATGCAACAATCATCCGCGGTTGATGTTTCAAGTATTTTACGTACCCATATTCGTAGATACATATGCATTGGCTTATTCACTAAATTCAGTATGTTCCGAGGTAATGGCACATTTACGAGCCAAACAACCGAGGAAGCGTTCAATATGAGTGCTTCCATCACTTCACCATATAGAAACCATTTGTGGTATTCTTATGCGCGTGCTAAAGTGCTTCTTGAGTATCATTTGTCAGTTATGGCGATCTTGAAGATCATCCGCAACATACAGTCTCTCTGGCAGAAGACGAGATTTTCAAGTTCAATCTCGAAGACGTTTGGTTGTTAAGCGAAATATCTAGCATTTTAATGAGCCCATTTTCTACTCATAATGACCATACGCTTAGGCCTCTAAAATGGTTAGTTAACAATGAGTGCAACGTTACGATGTTGGTTATGGAATTAAGTTTACTCGTACAGGGTGAGCGAAAGATGTTAGTGATATGAATCCATTTAAATATCAAACCAATCTCCATATTGTATCTCCTATATGCTAGTATCTTTTCTATCAGATACTTCCCATACCCGTGAAGCATACATGCAGACGACGGTTGTCTACATTATAATCCACTAACTAGTCTAGGAAGAAACTGGCAAATATTCAAATAATCTTTGCCCACTCACCCTGTACCCTCACGACACAACTCTAAATACATTGTCAAAGAACTATTTTCCTATTTATTGAATTAATACTATTTTACAAGGTATTTTATCGCTACGGTAAAGTAGCACGCTTTTCATCTTCGATTATGTCGCAAGAAAAATCTTTTTTCACGAGTGCCTAAGTGGCCGTAGTTATATGTAACATTTTTTAAGTGAAACAACATTCAAATGTTTGTTAATTTTGTTTGGTACTTGGCTCTGTTCGAGAATACTGGAGAGCTTTTAAGTTTTTGTTTTTTTTTTTTAATTTTCTCTATTGTGTCGCCCTGAGTTGACTTCTTCTAGGTTGATGACCAATGTCTTCTTTAAGTGACATGATGATTGACAGCAGCGTAACTCGAGAAAATAGATGTTTTTGCAATATATAAGTTGTTTCCGTTAGAAATGACCAGGACTGTCTTAAATAATATATTCTTTTTTTGCAAACTTCCCTATTTATGCAAGATTCTGTTGAAGTTTCAATGATGTTTAAATTGACGAAGAACAACTGCAACAATAGCAGTTCTGCGAATTGGAGCTGCATTTTAACTTCCCCAATCTGTGCAATCATCATTCAGGCTAACCCCGACCAGCATTGCAACGCGAGCAAATGGGTGAAAAGTAAGGTGTAAAGAGGTCGCCCAAACAATGTCATCCCCAACGAAACCCCGGAGTTAAAGCGAACACAAGGAATCATCGAAACATTCTCAGATCACTGACCAAATCCCACCAGAGCTCTGAATAGAGCAGTTTCCGGTAATGTGAACAAAAGAATATTCGGGTAAGGTTGGGGGATTACCCACGCCACAAGAGTAAAGCACTTCCGAAAGTATTCGCCACACCACTACATCATGCGAATTGTCGCCAAAGAGGAAGTTAGAAAAGCAATAAGCAGCTCAAAGAATTGCAATATTATAAATTAGCTGGCACATAGTATAAATTAGTTAATTATTCGGCGGGAGGAATTTTTATCCTGCCAAAAAGGACACGATACAATTCCCGGAGAAATGAAGAAGGCTACTTGCTTTTCAATCCTCTACAAATTCATAACGTCCATTTTTAGTGAAATCATCCGTGCATTCCTCGGAACCAACAATATTCTACTCGAGTAATAATAGGACCGCTGACCTGTACCAAGTGGTTGTACAGATGAATCATTGTGGACCCTCTAGTTGTAGGACATACCTTATACAACGAGGACTTAGCACCTTGTCACTGCACTCAACGCTTCAGACCCCGTTTGTACACAAAGAAGAATTTTCCAAGGAAATTCATTGTATCCTCTTTGATTTTATGTGGTACTGAGCCTTACAATACAATTGGGATGAATATGATCAAAAGACAACCTAGAGGGAAGAGCTATCCCAAAAAACCTTAAAGAGATGGCGCCGCCCGTAAATATTGAAGCTCAATCAAAGTGTTTCGTTGACACGTGCTTCTACGCCCCTATGCTAGCCAGGCCCGAGAACGTGGTGAGTCGAAGGACTCACCACATTCTCGGACCTGACCTGTGTTCGAAGGAACACTTCGGTCCCTCCCTGATTTTACAAAACAAAACACGTCCTCCAAAATAATGGCCTGAGGATGCCAAGGAAGGGTGAGAACCTCATAGGCCGCGCCTCAATAAACATCTGAGGCAGGAGGCACAATGATGGAGGATATGATCTGTCAGATCCTCCTTTTCGATCGCAGCGCTCGGGTCCGGAGATCTACGGCTCCATGCGCGAGCTCGAGCCGTCTTTTTCTTATCGTTACTTCCAGATTTAGCTCGTGTGTGCGTTTGTTTATGTCTTTTTTTCAGGACCCGGACCAACACACTGGCAAGGACACGTGTCTTTTTTTAAAAATGACATATGAGGGATCGAAGGAAGGACTCCCCATCCCACATTCCCGAGCCTAGCTAGCACAGAGGCATGCAAGCACTAAACGCTCCGATGGAGCTTCAACATTCGCGGGCGAACCTTCACCTTCAATTTCACCATATTTTTGGGATAGCTCAAAGTCGTCTCGGCCACTCATGATAGTCTTTTCATCATCACCATTCAAGTGATCATTACAGCCTCCTTTCATGGCTACTAAATTATACTAGAGGGCATGGTTTTGCCACCAAATATAGCGTACGTATTACGTACGACTAAAGTTCTATGTTGGTCCTAATGACCATCTTAGAGATCTGCTGTAAATAGTAAACATGCTCAGCCATGATATTCGGCAGAAATTTGGTCTAGGCAAGTATCGAATGCATGTCATCCGCAAAGGTCATCACGAGGTACATGCCGGATATAGCATAGATACGTAGAAACTCTGTAAGGAAGCAATGCTCGAATTGATAATTTAAGGGAGGATGGTGAAGTCGCAAACTCGAGGAAGACGGAATAAGTGTATAGGCTGTTTTTTCTACCCTTTTACTGCCATACGAGCTGGGGGTTTTGAAGATGGGATTAAAACTGATTTGGAAAGCGTGTAGGCTAGCGTTGTGCCATTGCATCGCCGTCAGGTCGATTCGCTTAGCGCATATTTTTACAGTCAGGCACAGCTTTTTCTAAGGCAGTATGCTTATTGACTCTACTCAACTCAAGGGATCATTCTTTTAATCCTAAAGGGGCTGTATGCTAGAGAACTCTTGGCTTAAGCTGATTCATGTGCGTGATTCAGGACGGTGTTATTGCGATTCGTGCTTGCAGAAAACTGATAATGGAAGAGCGAGTGGAGAAGATTTGTCTTGGAGTTGCATACATTGGACCATCTCATTTCTAGCCGCGCTCTCATAGTGCCAGCGTAATACATGAAGAAACAGAATACTGTATGAAAGCTGGGCATTCTAAGGAATCATTCAATGACTGTCATATCCTGCAATTAATGCGAGGGCACAAGCAAAGCCCATGTAAGCTGTTTGACAGCTATTATAAAGCTGTGCGTCAACCGATTGCCGATTGGTTACGGCCCGAGAATTCCTTAACGGAAGAAAGAATGCTAGAATTACTCAGAAACTCCGCAATTTACCAGTCCTTTCACCTTTATATTTTTCCAACAAAATTCAAAGCGGTAGTAGATCTATTGCATTGAGAGAGTTCAATCGATTTCCACATTTCTGAAAGATTTTTTGAGTAATCAAAGTATTGGTGATGGTGGTAGCCCTCAACACAGCCTGACTATCGCTACAGATTGCGATATACCTACCTTTTAACCGCTCGTCAATCATCCAAGTTACCGTCATTAGGATCGGATAAACTTCAGCTTGAAAGACCATTGTATATTGCCCAAAGGAAATGTCCGCTTCTCGTTTTTATTCCAGAGGTAGACTCCTGCTCCAGAATCCGGTACTGTTTTTGAGCCGTCGGTATAGAATACGTCAGTATATACTGAAAGGCATTCTTCTGGTTCGTCCCAGTTTTCTCTTTGTTTTAATATAACATAATATCTTCTGCCAAACAGATATATGGGGATCGCAAAACCAGAAGGCGCTGCGAAAACTGGGTTCAGTTCTCCAATGACTCTTCCAATGCTCTGTACCCCCCACATCCATTGTTTCCCCAAAGATCTAATCGACTTAGTCAATGAGCTTCTCTCATCGCAGTGCTTCGAATAAACGGCGCTACACACCGTTCCGGGATCTCGACCAGCAACTAGCACAGCCACGTTGTCCGCATAATATTGAGAATGTATTTTGCAGTTCGCATAGTAGTGAGTCCATTAACATACTCCACGGATGCGACGATAACATACCTCCTTGAGGCCAGCCTTTTGTTGCTTCCGTTGTTAGGTAGTGATCGACACCCACCTCAACACACAGCAATCTCTGTGTGAACATAGCGTAGATCCACTTATTTAAAGTTTCATCAACGCCAAGCTCTCTGGCGGCAACAGAGAACTTTTGGAAGGACACACAGTTAAATGCCCCTTCAATATCCGCGAACACCACCATCGCGTACTCGCCCTTCTGGGTTGCCTTCACTAGCTTCGAAACCAAACAATGAAGAGCAGACTCACAGGACTTTCCATGCTAGTAAGCGTGTTGGTTTTCATTTCGTAGGTGGCACCTAAGCGTCTTCACCCGAATATGACGCTTAACCAGTCTCTCCCGTCTGAAGTTCTTTGGATTTTAATAGTCATCTTTCACAGACTTAAGTATGAAGACTACCTTGACCTTCCGTCCAGGGGAAGGTACGTAGCCCAGAGTAAGATATCCACGAAAAATATTATTTAGAAGTTGCTCCACGTGCTCTATACCCTCCTTTAGACTCCATCCATGACAGGTGCTTTGAAGTGATCAATTGATAGTAAAGCAGGTCTCGCATTTCCTTCGTAACAAACGCTCTCGCTCCCCTTGCTACACCTTCGTGTTGAAAAGTTTGCACCACCAATTCACTTCCTCCCACTTCTGAAACCTGTTCCTCTGGGTGGTGTACTTCTAAGAGAGACTCAACTCAGGAATTCGTGAAAGTATCATCCACTCTTCTAAGAGAATCCAACTTGGTCGACTCATCCTTATAAAGAGCTCTTCACAACCGGGAAGTCTCCCTTTCACTTTGCAGTTCCTCACAGTATGCACTAAAAGAGTCTCGTTTCGAAAGTTTTACTAGCTTCTTATATTCACGCTGGGTGCTCCGGAAGTTTAACCAAGCTTCATCCTTATTGCTTTTGCATGCAGGATTTAGAAGTGGTCAGGTTAATTTCCTGAGTCTTCCAGATCCACCATGGATCCGTTTTATTGAACTTGCCTCGGGAAATAGGGCAGGCCTTTTCAAAGCACTTTAAAAGTGTGCAATTCAGAGTTTCCAATTGATCTTCTATCGCCAAAGACATCCTTAGTTGCCTAGGGAGCTGCACTTTGTCGCCAAGAAGTTCATTGAACTTTTTCCAATCCTTTTTCCAGGATTCCCTCTTTGTATTGTGGGCTGTTCACCTGCAATAGTCAAGCTAAATTCTAAGTAATATGAGAGTAAGACTGCATCTATTACTCGCTAGTCTCTAATCAAGTCTAACAAATTTGAAGGGCAGATCGTTAGGTCAATTACTTAATTTCTTCGTGGCTCCACGAATGTTTTGGTGCACCCTATGTTCGCGGTCATCAAACCAGCTTAAGTAATAAAATCAAATAGCTACTCTCCTCTAGGATGCCAGATTTCTACTGCTCCAACTAATATCCTTAGCGTTGGCATCACAACCTATTAAGAGTTCAAGGCTACCTGATTCTGCATACACTACCAGCTCCCAAGTTCTTGCACCAGCGGAGGGCACAAAAAATCATAGGATAAGTAAGCAGAAGCAATTATGACCTTTCTTCTCTTACCATTAACCTGGTATTGTAAGTTGACAGCAACAATATCCTGGGAACAGAATTGTCTCAGCATGGTTGCCTCTAACAATTTTGACATCAGAACGCAGGTTTTCGGTCTCGAAGATCTATCATTGAAGAATACCCTAGTCCCCTTTGCTGATCCAATACCACAGATTTAAACTAACTAGGTCGGATCTATGGCTCTTGGACCAAAAATATATAAAGACAATCCTGCACTTTTGCTAGCCTTGCCCCCAATAGATAAGAGCCTTTGACAATCTGCAGGTTAATTTCACTAGCACTTATGTTTGTAGACATAAGTGCAGTCTAATATGAAAACCACGGCTAACTGAAAAGTCTACTGCGTTCAGTGTGGGTGTGGGATACAAATTTATCCTCAGCTTCAGTCGAAAGTTACACTTTCTTGCGTTCGACTTCTCTGGATATCGTCGCACTTGGTGATGTAACAACGCCCATGTCCTCATTCCCAAGAAACTTCCGTTGTCGTCGAATAGGAGCTCTCCCCTCCTTTCTCCTTTGCAGCTGAAGTCTTCTTCTGTCGAAGCTTCCTCTCCCATTTTTTTTTGGAAGAGTTAGACAACAGTATCACCGACAGACCGGCCGTAGTCAGGTTTCCAGTTCCTTGCTGTACAGTTGCTGTACTATCTTTTACGGCTGACCGAGGCGTAGACAGCAAGTGTAGGTTTTCAGCTGAAGTGTAAAGTCTGCTTTTCACAGATTTCTCCGTGAGGGAACATGAATCTGCTAAGGTCTCCAAAATCCGTGCCTCGGCAACGACCTGATTTCTCAAAGCCGCGGGTAGATTCGAAGTTTGTGACTTCTTACCACTTGGAGAGTGACAATTCTTTGTTTCCATCTTCATGTGTGTTTGGGAATCCTTTGTGTAGGAGTAAACTACTGCTCTCCCACCACGATAAAGTGGTGTCTGAGGGAAGATCCTACAATGGCATATTCTCTACTACCACTGGCGTGATGTTCGCCATATTTGGAGATGATTCTGTAAAGTGTCAGGTGTATTGTGATACAATGGAAAACTGAACTTTTCAGATAGGTAACAAGTCCTTCAGATTCACAATATTAATACCTTTCAGACATGGATCAGCTGACTTTTTAAACGATTTGAATTGTCTTAGATTGACTGAAAGATTTGATGCTTGAGACCGCCTATTTCATCCTACCAATTTTTCCAGTAAACCGTATAAGCAGAATAGATAAGGGCATTTCCTGAATTAATGGTGAAATGAAGAGTCAATTAAAACTCTGAGTTTAGAAAAGAACTAGCCAAACCAGTATAAACTTCGCCGCTACTTGAATCTAAATTACTAGTCGCAAAACAAGAGGAAATCCTCAACTAAAGGAAAATTTACAAAGATAATGAGGGCGGAGAAAGCTTTCGATAGCGTGAATTTAATGGACGATGACATCTTTCCTCACCTAGTCTACACTGATGACATCTATTTGCTCTCTCACCGGGTAATGGACCTTCGCCAAATGGCTCTGGATTTGGAAAGAGAGGCAACTGAAGATAAACACCAAAAGCATCGATCAATTTATATATCTAGGAAACGTGTTTTCTGCCAATGGCCGCATCGAACTGCGCATTAACGGCATTAGATCCTCTTTCGCTGCCTTGCCTAAAATTTGGAAATGCAATCATCTCAACACTAAGATCAAGTTGAGATTATTCTGTGCTAGTGTTCTTTCTGTGTTGCTATATGGGAGTAGCATATGGAAACTGAACTCCACTATTACTCGAAACCTACAAGCTTTCGTCAATACATGTCTGCGTCGTATCCTCGGAGTATGCTGGCCTAACACAATTTCAAACCAACAGCTTGGTCGGCACACAAACTTAGCTGCCCAATGTGATGTGATAGGAAGACGGAAGTGGCAATGAACAGGTCACAAATTAAGGAGGGGCAACAATTGCATTACGGGCTATGCCATATAGTGGAGTCCACCCTCCCAAGATGGCCGACGAATGGGTTGTCGCGGAATAATAGAGAAGGAGTGTGAACGTCTCAGAAAATTGTGAGGGAGGCTGATGCGAATTTCAGGTAATCGTTAATGATGGTGCATATGTGTGGTTCACGCGCTATACCCCACCAAGAGGTGAAAGGCAACCATATAACAAACCTACTCCATATATTACCATGTCATTAACAACCTTTAAAGCAAAGCATCTGTTAGGCGAAGAACTTGATTTGCAGCCTCTTTCGTTAAATTCCAAAAGTTAATCCCATTTTGTATATCCATGAAGAGTCTATGTACATATATTGAACTCGTTAGTTTCTCCGCTGACATAAAGCTACTTTCAGCGAATTTGGGGAATGATTCGAAGAGCAACTTTGGCGTTTCAGGATAAAATGATTCTGAATACATCATCTACTTGATGTCAGATGAATACCATTTTTTTTTTTAAATTACTAAGGACTTCGTCGTCAGAGCTCTCTTCAACCGCTGACTTACCTCAGCCCCTTACCGAAGGCGAGTACAGATGTCATTGGCTCTCAATATATTAATTCAAAACCCGACATAGGTGTGAATTATATCGACCGAAACACGGTCGCTTTCAACCTGGGCCAGTCCGAACCAACACAGCGTTTTTGTTTAAGGATAAAGTTCTCTTGGGTCTCGCTAAAGGCCAAAGGTAGGGGTAACAGAAACATACTCACGATAACGGCGCTAGCATTTGTTACTTTCAAAGAAGTGGATGCCTTTCAGCAATGTAATACACGTGAACTATATAGGATGGTTAGCCAGAAAATGCATATTGTAGGAAAGTGTTTTGAAGCTACTGTGGTCCAAAGAATCCTCCGTAATAAAGTTTTACAGCAATTATGTAAATGAAATGACATGGACATCATCAGCCCCTCAAATATGTATATATATATGTATACATGTACCTTAATAGGTGATCTAGAGACCATCTATGATATCTCAAAGATTAAAGCCAATTTATGATGATATTTAATATCCACTATGATATGTTTTACTAGCCCCATACCAGACAGGTTTTCACATTTTTTATAAAAAAAATTGAATTGATTGTACCGGACATACTTAATAGTGGACCAAATTTGAACCTATTATCTATTAAGTCACGAACATTACTCTCTCGATTTCTCTTTGATATCAATTAAGAAACAAAGTAAAAGAAACAAAATTGATTGCCAGTTGGACCCAACACACACTCATAATGCCAAAATGTAGCCACCATAATTCAAATCAATTTCACAAAACCTTTCAGTGACATAAGTGTAACGATCGATTTCCTGTGATGACGAAAGAGACTGTTTAAATACGGCTGACATACACCGAATGTATGTAATGCAGTTAATTAATTAGCCGTCGCTGACCAACATACACCGCCTGAGAGCTAATCGCATAATCATGCAATCCTAAATGCTGATTTGCACTCTTAACCTTAAGACAACTATAAATCTTCTGGGGAGAAATAATAAAAGTTCGCAACACTTCAACTCCTTAAACCTATTACGTTTCAAATTAATTACATTGGCGGACCGTAGAAAGAGGCCCAACAACACTCCAAAATGGTCAAGAAGTCGGTCCCCGTGATCAACATGAAGGAAATGTTTTCCAAAAGATTTTGACGTGCGCGGCACTTGAAAGACGAATTTCCATCCTAATATGGGACACTTTGATGGTAAAATTTCAAGGTACATATTGGTACGCGGCAACAGGAGTACTCGTGGGTATCGACAAACCGATGCTGCCCTGAACGGATTCTGTGCCTGTTTGCAGCTTTTTTGGCTCTGACTATGTCAGTTCCAGATACATCTTTCGTTACGGAATCGAACAGAAATATCTCGGTGCAGTCGGATTTACGAGTGCATAATAAAAGACCATCATTTTCTCAATTAGAGGAAAGAATTCCTTTCGATATCCCCCGTTCCTGGACTATGAGCTAATCCAGCAATCATTGCCTGTTGCTTGGCTCTGGCACCCCAGATTAGGACGTAAATTCTTGTCAGCGCACGTTACCTTAGATACTGAAATGTGTGTCGACAATAACGAAAAACGCTAGCAGAAAATTTCTTTTCATCGTCAAGTCTTGTGGAAAAACGTTAACCATGCAATCACTGGCGGCTGTAAAGTCAATGAGAGCGCTCACCCGATGTATGTGTTTTGCATGTAGTTAGTGCTCTCAATTTGGATGATAAAAATCTTAATTGATATATCATGTACAGTTTAAATTGATTAACTAGAAGCGGCGAATGGTGAATTTAGATTGCACGGGGCTGATCGAGGCCTAAATGCTGTCAACATATGGACCCAAAATCTGTCCTAAGACTTTCACATGTTAAAGGAGATCAGTTGAGAGGAAAAAACGTGATAAAATCTTAAACGTTCACTTGAGAGTTTGAATGAGCGGTTGCGTTTTGTGGTCAAAATAAAAGAAAGTGAAGTTGGATATTTTCTGAGAACGCCGAAAACCACCTCATGAGAAAGGGCAAAAGGGTGCCTTTTCACTTAACCTTCATCCGTCCCTCATTTCCCCACACATTAAAGTTCCTCGCGTATCAAATTGATACCCCATAGAAAGTAGACGTGTTTCATGCATTTTTATTTGGAAAAATAAAATAAATAATAAAATATTTCGAAAATATTTTATTTAAAAAAAAATTGAATTCAGTTCATGAGTATTTATTAAAAAAAAAGTCGATTTTCGCAAAAAACTTTCAATCCCGAAATGTAAAAAATGAAAAAATGAATTAAATTATAGTTTATCAATGCAGTTTGTGCATAGTTTGAAATGATGTGCATTGCAAACATAAGTTATACATTTATCACAGCGATTGCTGTATAAATTTTTGTTGTTTTTATATTCGCAATGTGCACAACGACTTCGTTTTCCTGCTGACGGAGCATGCGTGAGTTTTTGAGAATTTGGTAAATTCGATTTTCGCGATGCGTTTGTCGTTGATGTTGGCGCTGCTGATGTTGATGTCGTTGGTGATGATGATCTTGATGAAATATTCTGAATTTCATCTATAACAGCATTTGCATTTGGTGTTCGAGGACGAGTTTTTCTGTTCGCAATATATGGTGTAACTAATTGCTTTCCGAGCTCCACTAAGTACAAGCGACGGCGATACTTTTTTTTCTCATATTTCCAATCTGCGTTGAGATGAATAAATATTACGAAACTGTTGTATGCTGAAGTATCAAGGATGTTACAGAAAAGGGCTAATGGCCAACGATTCACCTTGCGTTTGCAGCGATAAGTGCCTACGAGTTTATCTAGAGAATCAACACCACCTTTCGTCGCGTTATAGAATCGAATAATTTCCGGCTTTTTTTGTTCGTCGTTAGCCACACTTTTCTGGTCATGAAGTATACTAAATAGAGTGACAAAACGATTCTTTTTTGGTACGTAAGAGGCCATTGTGCTGCGCAAATCATGATCGAACACAAATTCGGAATGATATACTGGTTTGTTTTTCATTTGCAGCAGCAATGGTGGAATTTCTTTTCAATTTTTTCTGATCGTTCCAATCAACTTGTTTTGTTTCTTTTTCAATTCTAGGGCCAACTGCCGTGAAGTAAAAAAATTATCTGTTGTGATGTTAAGACAACTCAGTTGATTGCTTAGAGTCAGAACAACTCTTTGGCCTTGATTTACTTCTGCTTTACAATTTCGATCGCGACCCGTATATACTTCAAGATTCCAAGCATAATATGTACTTGCATCGCACAAACACCATATTTTGATATCGTATTTATGCGGTTTTGATGGTATATAATGTGTAAATGGGCAGCAACCGCGAAATGGTACAAGTTGTTCATCTACTGTAACGTTTTTCCCAACAGTGTAACACATTTTCAATCGATTCACCCATTTGTCGTAAACGTTTCGTATTGGTGCCAATTTATCTCTTGATCGAATTCCCTTTCTCTGTTCTTTGTCATCGAAACGAATGCATTCATTTATTAGTTTGAATTTTTTCAAAGTCATTGTGGCGCGGAAGATTGGTGGTCCTGTTTGGTCATCCCACAATTCATTTATACATTGCCCATGCGATCTGTACACGCTAATATTAGCAAACCATAATAGGCGCGCAAAGAAGCAATATCAACTGGTAACCAAAGTTCCTTGTATTTTCGAGATCCATATAAATTTGTCATTTCAACTATTGTCTTTTCGATTGGTTCCATGAATAATAGAAAAGACGACAAAATATCAGTACATCGTGACGACGCAAACAAAGTTGGACCTGTTCAAGCAAATATCACAAGCATAACAAGAAGAAGTAGAAGTAGAAAAATTTACCAGGTGTTTCATGTAGAGCAAATGAAGCATTAGATCTATTCGGCAATTGTGGCGGCGGCTCGAAATAATAACAATATTTTCCATCTTTCGATAACACAAACTCCTTCGGTTCAGAACAAGTAGTTTCATGTTGCTGTGGTTCATTATCTACAACATCGTCGTCTGACTCGTATTCACTACTTTCATCATTTTCACCCGATTCTGGTAAATATTCTTCGTCGTCACTACTAGTTTCAAATGGATCAAAATCACTTTCTTCCTCGTCGTCTTCACGAGGATCGAAATCAAATAAATTCGACATTTCGACAATAAAACGCGAAAGTGAACCCAAAATAAAAATTTTCAAAACGCTGAAGCAGAACTGTTCTTTATGGCGTACGTTTGACTTCTGAAAGGTGCATAACCGTTATGGCGCTGCTTACGCTTGGCAAGCAGACAGAACTGTGTTCGTTTGATAGCTACAAGAAAACAAATGTCGGTACTGTACCTCTGTTCCGAACACATAACATTACGTAGTATCAATTTGATACGCGAGGAGCTTTTACGTGACTTTTTTTATTGTGCCAATTGGGTGAAAAATAGAAAAGAAGGAAATATATTATCTAATGAATTTCATAAAAATATTCCTTGGGCCAAAAAGCAGGTCAAAATATTAATATTACTACAAAATACAGAACGTGAAAGTAGCGATTCGTATCAAATTGATACGAGGGACGGATGAAGGTTAATAACGTTTTGAAATATTTTCAACAATTATGACCTAAAAATTCTTTAAATTTTCTCCAGAGCCTTTGAGGCAACAAACTTACTAGATTGTGGTAACCGAAGTAATCAAGCTTCTCGAATTAAGGTCAGTAAGGACCTTTTCAAAATATTATTTCAGAACTAAGGATTTGGTTATTTGAGAAGCAAGGAGTTACCCAACTCCCTTGATACCCGCCCGGAGATTTCTTTTCCTACGGCAAAAACCAAGCGTGCTTGCTTCTGGGTTTTTAATGCTTTTACCTTTATTTATTATTATCGATTTCGGGAACCACTTGTTCACTTCAAAAGGGCTAACAAGTCTCCTCTCTTTAAGTACATATCAAGAGATAAATCATATTTATTCATTTTTCCTAACCAGATCATGCTATAGCAGGATGCGGAGTTTAGATCTCCACTTCCCTACTTTTCATCGATTCCATGAAGACTTTCGACACTGTCAACAGGAGGTTTATCTGGAGTGCTCTACGCAGGAGGAGCTTTTTGAAGAAACTAACAACCATTATCGGGGCAACATAGAGCGATACAAAATGTTACATACATTATCGAGGTACAATTTCTGAGGAATTTGAAGTCCAAAGTGGAGTCCGTCTTGTTGTTGGTGACATTCCCCATGATGCCCGGTTCAGACGACATACAGGGCTTCATTGGGCCATGACAGATCTCCTTCAGACATCTTGACTATACTGCTTGCTATGACGGACCTTTGGTCTGAAACAATTTTAAATAAAGAGCTTCACTGGTATATGGGACAAATACCCATGAACGTATTAGTGAAAATCCGGAAATGGCAGTGGATAAGTCACCCTTCAAGAAAGAGATTTGCGAACCAACAGCTTACCCCAAAACCACATAACACAGAACAGTGAAGGGGAAGTGCAAGCTTCAAAGAAAATTATGAAGAGAGTTGAAGGACATTCCCAGGAACTTGCAGGGATGGCGCGGAGGGGTGGTTGACGTCATATGCCTCATTAAGGGTAACCAAATAAAGTGGATAACGAATGTGCATTGGCGTTACCAAAGTAGTACCCCACTTAAGTGCATGGGATTTTCAAAAAACCACAAGGTAAGGAAGCGTTAATAGACCGAATTCGTGGCATAATATCAGCAGTATATCAGCCACCGCTTGTCTAATGAAATATTTTATTTTCAATACATGAATTGATCTGAATGATTTTCAGTTTTGCCCGGTTTTTGGCTTTTTCATATCCGTAAAATAAAACCTAGTCATGAGTGGTTTACCAGTCGGCTGTGAATGAGTGGGTGCCTCAATTACATTAGCATAGCAATCCCGGGCGAGAGCAAAGCAGATATAATTGCTATATAATAGTGTCCCGCTACAGTGTTACACTTACACTTATTTCAAGGCCCAGATCCAAATTTTATTGCCGCCCCATCGATTATTAATATTATTATTAAAAGGTGACCTAAGAGCTTTAACTTTAACTAGACCAAATAACTGAATTTACCTCAGACATCCAAACAACTAACTTCTTAAAAAATACTATTCCTTTAGTTAGGAAGTAAATTTACTAGCTTCCTTCTCAGGCAATGCTCCGGGTTTCGATGCTTAACTTCAGAAAAATGATACTATCTATTCTTCAAATGCTTTTGTCCAGTTGTGTAACGAGGTTGGCTCATCTGAATCGAGTTCGTGACTTCTCCAGGTCCAGAGCCATAAATCACTATTTCTAATGTCAAGCTTCCGCCGTTTCATTCGGCGTTTGGATAATTTTTTTTTCGACTAGGATGTGCAGGCCAATAGAGCGGAACTATCACCAGCACGGGTAACATGACCATGATCAGAAAACCTTCTAACTTCTTTTCAATGAATCCAACTCCATTTTCGTCGCAAATGTCATTATTACGTAATTTGAACATGGCCCTATCAAGTAATGGCATTGATCCAGAGTATCATATTCGTCCATATTATGGCAAGGCAGTGTTGATTACATTTGCTGACCAGCCTGCACTCTGAGTTATAAAGGGTAGCAGAATGAACGTCGGTTCGATAAATTTTGTTCTTCAGACGTTTTGTTGTGCATCTATCAGAAAAGACGCCAGTTACAGAGCGTCACTGCACCCAAATTGCATTCAGACCTATGAAAAGGAATTGTATAGGTCAATTCACCATTAGGTGAGAGGATTAGCTACACCAACTCCCACTACATATTCTGCACAGACCGGTCCCGCTGACAGTGATCGCACCCAATATTTAGTTTGAGCGTGTAAGCTAGTCCTGAATCCGCATCTACTTGATGAGAGCTAACCGACCCATATTTTAACACACCGGCCACTCATTTTTGGCACACACCCAATTTTCTCAAAATTTAAAACTAGTTGGCGACTTCGCTCGGATTCGTGTTCAAAACTCTGCTTCACTTAGATTTAGCTTTTGACCGCGAACATGCGGCGATCAATCCTTATTTAGACGAACTGCTCGAAATCAGCTTTGCTATAAAACAACAGGAAATGAAAACCTCTTCTACATAGAGCCGATCCTATTCCCATTCTCTATTTCGAAAAACTACTGAAGACTAATGTTTTTCCCAGATATGTCCGCAAAAGTTTTCGAATCTAAAGATATATGGAGAAGTGGAGTCTGCTAGATCTTCATAAATAGCGAAGCCCCTTGTATATATTTTATATTCCCTCCTTTGGACTTAGCAACCCAACCGTCAAAATAAAAAGCAAAGACGGTTTGGGCTGCTAAACCCAAAGGAGGATTCCATAAACCAAAAAAGAGGGAGTAAGTTGATACTCATTTGGTCCGGTCCGACATTAAGTGAAAGTGGAATCAAAATCCCTCGATCCTCCAATCCTCAGTGAAAATGAAGAATGTCTCATTATTTCGTTACGATCTAGTTAATCTCTGTAAGTAAGGAGAAAACGTTAGATCCGATCTGATGCTATTTGAACCGTTCTCTATTCACCATTCATCCAGCTCAACATACATAACTCTGGCGCAAGTAAATGAAAAAAGTTGCATGTCGAATCAATTAGGCCTGGAACCGTCAAAAAAGGATTGTGGCTCCAAGAAGGATGGGGATCAACATCATCAGAGGCTAGACGGATATTTCCGCTGTGTTGTGAACCCACATAGACCTTCTATCCCTCGATTGACGCTAGGGCCGAAACGAGCTGAAATGTTCAATGGACTTCCTCACATTCCGAGCCTTGTTAGCATAGAGGCATGCGACCGTGTATCGCCGAGATATTTCAGTTGGATTGCAATAAATTTATGAAGGACAGCCAATTTCAACAGCAGGTTTTGTGTTGAGTTATCGAATGGGGAGGATAATAATCCCTTAAACTGATTCACGACTAGATTTCCCCTTTAAGCATTTGCTACACGCCTCTTCTCTAAAAGCCCGTATTGCTTTGCCCCACTCCGGTCATTCCTTGTAGAGTAGTGTTCCAAGGGAAGTTGTGCTCATCTTCAGACTTTAAGTTTCTGAGAAAAGCGGGCGCTTCCGACTATAAGCTAAAAAGTATCCGCTCCAAGCTTCTGAAGGCTGCCCTTCCCTACCTATACTGTTGAAATCTTCCTCCTCGAAGAACTTGATTAATTTTTTTCTTTCTTCTTCGTTGGTTTGATGAAGTCGATGACTGTGAACTTTTAATGGAATACGAAGACAGTTAATTGATATTGCGCCTTTTCCTCGTCCGGTTTTCTGATTTGATGTAGAGAAGACAGAATTCTGCCTTGTGGATACATTTTGCAAAAGCAACGTGGAAAATTGTGATGGGACCACGCTCGGGTCTGTCCAAATTGTGAAGCAGACTTCGTGGAAGAAAAAGTTCCCCCAGAGTTGAGGAAGGCGCTGAAATTTCATATGTTAAATAAAAAGCCATCTCCGAGAACGAATTATGGCCCTACCTTCGACAGATTTGAAGACTGAAGCCATGACTATTTGTGCAAAAATGGAGAAGGATGATCCAACATTTCCATCAGTCCAGGCATCGAGACGCGCTCAACCATCTGGGCGGCACGCTCAAGGTCACTCTCCTCTGGGTTCCCGGGCATAGGAACATTGAGGGGAATGAGCGGGCTGACGGATTGGCCAGGCAAGGCTCTGCTCTTGGCAGTCCTTCGGCGAATACAGTCGATGTTCCGCTGGCGGCTGTCGGGAGCCGAGTCTACTCACACTACCTAGCAGCCGCAGGCCTGAGATGGCGAAGGCTTACAAGCTGTGCCAAATCAAGGAAAATTTGGCCCGCTTATAACATAGCCCGATCACGAGAGCTCCTGTGCCAGACGCATGCAAATGCATTCAAGATTACGGCGGTCTGCACGGGGCACTGGCCCATAGGGGACCATGCCGCTAGGCTCGGCATACCCTACAACTCGCATTGCCGAAGCTGCGGAGAAGGAAGGGAAACCCTCATGCACTTTCTCTGCGATTGCCCAGCTCTGGCTCGAGTTAGGCTGCGGACACTGGGTAAACCATTCTTTGGGGACCTCAGTGAGATTTCTAGCTGCAGGGTCGGAGAGCTGCTTTCCTTCGTGAATGCTACGGACTGGCTCTGAAGATCCGAGCCGGCTGGACTCTGCTTCCCTGTTCCTATAACAACAGTCACGGTCTTAGGAGTTTGTGGCATCAAAACGGCGCACCAAAACGCTAATTGGGCTCCTCGGAGCGGCCACTGATACCTACCTACCTACCTACCTACCAGGTATCTCTGTCAAAGCAAAAAAAGGAAATAGTCATCATCCGAATATAATGCACCAAATTGTCAGATGGGGATTATCGTAAGCTTAAATAATCCGAGCACACTTGGAAAAATGCTCGTTATCCTCAGTAGCAAGCTGACACATAGGGGGGGATCAAACCTCCTTCTAGATCATCTCAAGGAAGTTTTCTTCTATCGCGAAATCTGTTCCCCGTATTTTAACCGTTCTACCTTCGGAAAAAGTTACTCAAATTAAAAATTCTAGCCCAGACCACGTTGCAAGGAAACATGGATCCCATCGTGCAGTATATGTCCATGCTGCTCACAAAGAAGGAAACGAAATGGTACTGGTAATATTATCGAAGGCTTTAAAACGGGAATACTCAATATTAACTTTAATCAATGACGAAATGAAATAAAAATAGCGACCAAATATAAATTATCGGAGTTTGTTCAATGTTATAGTCAATCCGCAACTTTCATCGGCGAGAGAAATATCAGAAGCAATCCCACTCAAGTAGCCTTTCTATCAATTGATGAAGACAGGTTATTGCAATTTGAAGTCACAAATATCGCGATATCAGTCGGAAAATGAGAAAATTTTAGGCGACATATTTTACGTAGACACCATCGTCCCTGTTTCGATGAAATACGCTTCATCTTCCCCTAGGTTTTTTGAGAATCCTTCGCTACTTCTGTACTGTCCTGCGCCTTGTACTTTTAGGACGATCCACTCGTCGGCCACTCTGGAATAGTGGATTCTATTCCACCAATGAAATTGTTCGCCCTTTCTTTAAGTGTGACCTATCTACTGCCATTTACGTCTTCTAATTAATGCAACTAACAAACAACCACCGAACCAGGTACTGGGCCCATAAGCCGATGCAGCTCCACTTTCTGGGGCCAGAGTACACCGATGATACGTGATAACTTAGGCTTAGAGTCTTTGAGTAACAATGGTGGTCATTTTCCATGTTCTGCTCCCTCATATAACTGCACATAGAGAACATCGGAATGGAACAATCTCAACTTGATGTTGGTATTGGGATATGTAGATAGGTTTTCAAACAAAATAACGAAAGAAGAACTATCGCTGTTAACATGTCAGATGACATCTAACACCGTGCCCCTTCGGTGGAAATAATGCTAGACGAGGTGTGCGATAACCAGTCTGACTGAGAACCTTTGCTTTAGTGGTGCTTTTCTTCAGCCTGCTCTCTTTCAAAATCCAAAACGATTTGCCCAAAGTCCACAATTCAACGAAAGAGCAAACAGATGTCATAACTGTATTAAAGATGTTTGAAAAAAGATATGATCCCGGTCCGCCGTGCACACCAACGTCAAAAACATCACCGATTACAAAAAGAAACAGTATCAGCGGCATAACGCAACCTTGTTAGACTTGGTTTTGAACTTCAAACCTCTTCGAAATTTCACCTCGTTGCATCATGTAAGATTTTGGGCTCTAAGTTTAACTTTTAGTTTCTCCAGAATACCCCTTTTGCGTAAAACATGCCTAAAATACTCTCTGTTCATGCAGTCGAAACCTTTCTCAAAGTCAATGGAGAACAAGGGAAGCGTATATCTGAACTCTACGCACTGTTCCAAAATTATTTGAAGGATGTTAATGTGGTCAAGTCAAGGGGATCCAGAGCAGAGACCAGAGTGCTCTCAGTTGACAAAAGGTTTCGAAATGCGACAAAGGTTTCGAAATGCCCTTTATATTTTCCAGGATTATCTTACCCGTGAATTTGCGATGGCAAGGAGCACCCAAATACTCCTCCAATTGTCACGCTCAAAATGGCTCTGCCTTTCGGAATCTTGGCGATCATTCCCTCCTTTCACTCACTGGAAAACACCTGGGATTCCCAGGATTTCCACATAAGTAGCTGCTTTGGGACGAGAGTGAGCCCCCAAATACTCCTCCAATTGATACGCTCGAGACGGCTTCGGCTTTCAAAATCTTGGCAATCATCCTTTTCTTCCACTCACTGGGAAACATCTGTGATTCCCAGCGTTTCTATATAAGTAGCAACTCTGCGGACTGTAGGAACTGCAATGAACAGTTCCGGGGAGAAACAGTTAAGACCTGTGGCCTTACCCCGCTTGATTGCACGAATGGCCGAGATAATTCCACTTTTATTTAGAGGAGTAGTACGTATTCGCATGTTTCGGTGACTACCCATATTATTCCAGTGTTGGCAGTGCTATGGAGTTGAGCAACCTAGTGAGTCCCCACCTTCATCAAGCTGTTTGTCGTCGTTCCCCCACAGTAGTGACACATTGAAGGATTTATGAATACCTGCAAGTTCATTCGTAATATGGTATATGGCAGCAAAGTCATTGTTATTTACAACAGATGCCTTCCTGATTAACGCAATAACAAATTCTCTTTTGACACTGCGCACGCCAGGTTTCGCTTCCCGAGAATGCTGTACCGGAACTCAAATGCATCACATTTACCCTCACTCGTAGAGGCAACAAGAGCTCTATATGCTCATCATCAGAGGAAAGAGTCTTTTTAATTGCCGCCCAATGTTGCAAACATTCTCCGCCAAGTTGTACAAAATGGCTGCTTCCAGTCCTACAGATAGTTTTCCCACTATCGAACAACAACTTGGTCCAGACAGTATTAAGATTCAAGTGTCAATGCTCCCCATCTCTGCGAGAAGACCCCGCCATAATACGCAAGGGTATTGGGAAGGCGAGCGTCCATCAAATGAGGATTTCGTTCGTGGCCCATTTCTGCGCCTTTTTCATTTCGCTTTGACCACTCAACTTCGCCCCACCAGGATGGGCAAATATTATAACTTTTAGGGGATAATTTACTCCACGAGTGTATCCATATTATATCATTATATAGTTTGGAAATTTCTATTACCATAATTATAGGGACATGATGGCGTCACATTTAAGTTACATATCTAGAATACTGTGAGGGTACTAATTACTTTCAAACACTTACCTGAGCAAAAAAAGCTTACCTTTCTTTTTTGCCGAAATGATCTTCCCCCTAAAAGTTACATAATTTAAGAGTGTTAAATAGAACAGTCAGAATTCGGTAGAAAAACGAGTCTAACCATAACTCTCACTTTGTTAACATCAGATGGGAAAGCAGGTGTGATTATACATATACGAAATAGAGATCTTAATAAGTTGATCAAAGAGACTTTCATTGAGTTTCTGCTGACAACTTATCCGCTACACCCTGTAATTTCCAAAACACTATCAGTATCCTATGCTCTTCCCATGAGTAGAACCAACGAAAATTCTCCCCATTTTCCACATCTGTACTTATGAGATCCTTTGTATCCATTAGATTATTTAGGATTTTCCAAACACTATTAGCATGATGGGTTTATCTCTTCTTAGAACCTCATCCTTTCAAATGCCAATATTTCCTAAATATTATATAATCTTAAAACTAAATCAAAATAACCACGATTTTTTCTTCTCTTTTCAGACTTTTACCCAAACAACGAAAATGATGCCAAACTTTCAACACTAATCGATTTTCAAAACAGACGATCTCACCGCCTTTTTTCCGGCCGACCGTCCACTCTATAATGCGGGAGAAAGATCATTCTCCACGAAAAATGCTTCCTAGTCCAAAACAGGGGTCTGTGTACCCAACCTTAGGTCAAAGCCCTGCTTCCTATGCATCACAATTACCCTACGATTTATCGCCTGCAAATCGAAACCTCTCTACATCCTCTATAACGACATCATCGACGGCTTCAGCAACATCGTCCGTAAGTCAAACCAGCAACTGTACAATACAAGGAGGATCATCTGATCAACCTTTGGATCTCCGTTTGGATCATAAGAAAACCATATCTGATAGCAGTAGTAATAGCGGGAATGAGGATCGACTGGCCGATGAGAATAGCAATATTATAATGATCGATAATAATCGATCACAAACACCGGGCAATGTATTCAGCGTTAAAAGCGGTAACTTGGCTAAGGCAACGATGGTTACTTTAAACAACAATTTATCTAGTTTTGAAGACAGTGAAAAGTTTAGAGGGAGCGGAAACTCCTTCAAGGATGAACTTCGGATACCAAATCTAGGTTGCCACAGACCTGGCCTATTTCCCCCGCCTGCAATTCATCCTCTTATGTTAGAGGCTATGGCTAAAGCCGCTCGCCTGCCGTTACCATATCGGAATCCTTTCGTTGCGCCACCCCAACCACCGCCAAATGCATTCGATCTTTTACGGCCGAAACAAGAACTACTATCTTCGTTACCAACACTCGCATCTTCAATCGTTAACCATCACCGCCCGCACCACCATAGTACCAATAGTAATAGTATCGTAGTTAATAGCAACAATAACAACAATGAAGCTATGCAAAATGCAAACATCAGCCCCGCAGCCGTGAAAAATAAGGATCGCTATGCGTGCAAGTTCTGCGGGAAAGTCTTTCCACGCTCGGCTAACCTAACGCGTCACTTGAGAACGCATACGGGCGAGCAACCGTACAAATGTAAATACTGTGAACGTTCCTTTAGTATATCAAGTAACCTCCAGCGTCATGTTCGAAATATCCACAACAAGGAACGCCCTTTCAAGTGTGCTCTCTGCGAACGCTGCTTCGGTCAGCAAACTAATCTCGATCGCCATTTGAAGAAGCACGAAGCAGATGCAGCTTCCTTGGGGCTCGGTTTTGATGAGCGGATACGTGGTATGCGACGAAATACACGTGCCGGGATTACTGAAGAATCCTACTTCGAAGAAATACGATCCTTTATGGGAAAGGTGACACAGCTACCGATCCCTTTGCGATCACAATTATCTACAAGTGGCGATATGAATTCTCCAAGAAGCGGGTCTTCATCGTCTTCGTCGCCACCATCGGAACCTACTTCGCCGAAAAGTCTACAAATTCTTGATGATTGTATGACTGACAGGACAAGTCCAATTATAAACTTAGCAAGTAGCAGTAATAATGACAATAACAATAATAAAAATAATGAAGATCGTGTTCAAGTTACCTGACCAACTATTTGGATAGTTTGTAATATCTTAAAGCTTAATGCAAGGACGAGAATGCAGAAACTCTCCTGTATTTTGTATTGTACTTATGAAGATAAGTTTGTTGATAAGATTTTTAGTTGTATGCAGCTGAGATATGTGACTATGTACCAGACAAATGAAACTACTAATTTCTAACTGATCAGCATTGCTGGAACCTTTCTGGATTCAAAGAATTCTAATGAATTTTGTTCATTGTTTACCATTCAATGGTATACAAAGGATAAGCCATCAACAGTGCTGTTCCTTTATTGCTAGTAAGCCTGAACAACGATTTGTTTCAATCAAAATAGAATTTTTAGATACACTTGCAGAAGAAGCCTATTATTAACAATATCTCCACCAAATTTATTCAAATGAACAATTTTCGTCACTCATGCAACAAAACAACTAACTACGCCGTCCTCCTGCCTACATGACAGTTTCATCTCTGCAACATTACTAGCTCAAATGCAAAATATTAATTTCAAAAACTACAGGCGGGGCAACAAGGTGTATCTATTTGAAAGTATCTCCAATGCAATGCAGTTCATCATCAACAAATAGTCAAAATACGAAATAAAAGCTCAATGACTTAAAAACGCGAGCCTGAGTGCGTATCACCATTGTATGTACAACAGATTTCGAATTCCTACGTCAATCGTACTAAAACCGTAAACCTTCCACGGTTTCAGAGAGAATTTATAGCTGTAATTTAATTTATAACGCTTTGATATCCTATTATATCTCTTTTGACGCCTTCGCTCCTTTCAGCGCCAATCTTAATCGAATGTACGTTCAGATTGTCTACCAAATTCATGTTTCTAGCATGGCCATAGAGAGGTTTACTTAATATTGAAAGAGCTCTAGAAGATAATTAAAAGTTGTGCTAATTATTGTATAATACTATTCAATTTCGAACCGAATTAAAATAAAATGAATACTCTTACTAGTTAGTTACCATTTTAAAATGTTTCCTTAGAATTTTAATGAGATAAAATAGAGAATGACAAGCAACGTTAAGAGAATATTTCAACACATCCAAGTACAATTGTGTACTACAAAAAGGTGCTACTTTCATTCTAAGATTCAAGCAAAATATCTATCCTAGCTTTCATGTGATCCGAAAAAGGAAAAAAATTAGATTCGGATATTTTCGATGTAAAAAATTCCAATCGACAAATGTTTTGTGTTCCTTTATATCATTCCATACTTTTTAGAGCAATGAATTTATCAAAAATCGAAATTTCAACTTAAATTCATTTAAAGTACGTTTTTGTAAATATGTAGGCAAATGAATTACGAGAAAATAGATTTAAAGAAAACAAAGTATTGTATAAATAGTAGAAATTGTCAATTTTGTTTTATTTATAATGAAAATGTTTAATGATAGTGAATCGTTGTGTTATCCTAATTTCAAAACTCTACTGTACATTTTATGTGAATTAAATGAATATTTTTACGAAAATCTCATGTTTTTAATAGGAAGTCATGAAGCTATTTTAAATCTAGATTCTGCGGTAAAGATACCCCACCAATTTGCTATTTAACACTCACCAGAACTCACCAACCCTCTTTATTCCCCCTATTTAAATAAATTCACTGTCTATCTGCCTTTCTGCATCTCTGCCTTTTACGCTCGCACTCCTCTACTGTTTTGCACTAAGTGACCATGAGGCAACTCATTTATCAGCTGTCCTGAGAGAGTCGATTCCACTGCCCGGCGTAGCCCTCAGCGCAATTGTTGCCCCCTCCTTATTGTGTGACCTATACACTGCCACTTTCGCCATACGATCACATTTCTTATGAGTTCCTGGCCTGCGCGTCGACCAATTTTTTTGGTTTGAGATAGTATCAGGACAGCGTACTCTGATTATATCATGTAGATAGGTGTTGACCAAGGCTTGGAGCTTTTGAGTAGCAATGGAGTTCATTTTCCATGTGCTACTCCCATATAGCATCACAGAAAGAGCACTAACACAGAACAGTTTCAATTTGATTTTGATGTTGAAACAACCTCATTTCAAGGTTTGAGACAGGGCAGCAACAGCGGATCTAGCACTGTTAATGCATTGAGCAACATCTAGTTCGAAGCCATCGTCGGCTGAAGCCATGCTTCTTAGATATACAAATTGATCGACGTCTTCGATGTTCTGCCCATTAATGCAGATAGAGAGAGTGCAATGACCCGTCAGATTGAGAACATTCATTTTGTTGGTATTTATCTTCAGTCCAACTCTCTCTTTTTCCCAATTCAAGTGGGGGTCTCGCCGTGGTCAGTAGAGCCTTCAACCCCTTTCGCTCATCGATGTGCATCCACGATTCCGCAGTCACCCAAATCTTATGACACAGCTTCGAGATGAGGTCGGCGACCTGTGTAGCACCCGCGGACAAAGCGTTTTTGATGGCGGCCCATTGCTCATCGATATTCTCAGGCGGGTTACTCAGTATATCCGCCATTCGATCAGCAAGATTACTTTCCTACAGTCGGGCGACAATTGGATCATACAAGCAATCGATGTTGAACTTACGAAGTCGCAGCTCGCCAACCCTCCGATAAATGGCGGGCGCAATATGCAAGCGAACATAAGCGACCATCTGACGTTGATCTCTTTCCAGGCCGATATTACCACATCTTGTTACGCACATCGCGGAGATACTCCAAAATCGACCGCTGATCGCAAAGTGGTCGATTTGAGTGCTCGTATGGTGTTGGTCAGTTGAAACCCACGCTCTGTGATCGAACAATGTGCCACCAATGACCAGACGGTGGAAGTTACAGAAATCCACAAACCATTATCGCTACGGTCTCCATGACCGTGTTTCCCCATCACATGTCCGAGTAAGGTGTTGTTAGATCCCACCTTCAGATCACAATCACAATGTCACTTTTAGAAAGCCTCCCCGGAATTTTATGGAGTATTGTACAATTGTGATGCTTCCAGTTCAAGAAAGCACGTCTTGCGGTAGCCGTTAGCAGCAACCCAAGACTGAATTCGCGTCTGCTACCACTTGGCTTTCCAGAAGACAAAAGCACATTGCCACAAGACGAAAAGGAGTACTCTCCTAAGTCCCAACATCCCACCACTACAAGGGGAAAACGTGTACTCTATAGGGTCCCACCATCCGATCGCTACAAGAGGAAGAGGAGTACTCTCCAGAGTCCCACCATCTTACTTCGCTTAGGCCTAGAATGTCCCGCTTATATCGTTGGTATTTCCACTCGAGTTGGGGAAATCGAGCATTCTTGGGACCCACGCTACCATTGTCGAAGGCAGATACAAAATCAGATAGCCAAAAGTCGTAGCCGTGAAGGTTTCCCTATCCGAGGGGTTGATGCGTTTTGGTAGCAACAGGTTCTAGAGCCTAGAGCAGTTAGGTTGCCTTCCACAATTTGAACAATCGATGGTTAATGTGAACTGGAAGTCTCAACGTGATAATTCCACTATTTTTGCAAAAAGTTAATAGTTTCAACAGCAAGGAATGGGAACTTTGCATGTTGACTGCGTACGCAAAGAGTCAACAAAATATGACGAAGTGAGAAAGTGATGCTGAATCTTGAAAGAATTCTATAAAAGTCCGGGTTTCGGTCTTAACCGCGAATATATAATAAAGAAATAGAGTATATAGCTTCTTGTAAATCATATCCAAAGAGGAAGAAGTATATACAATTAAAGGGGTATAATTCCTGGATGAGAAATGCTGCGGAACGCACACAATTCTGATCGCTAATCAATTGGAAAAACTTGCCAGCATTTATTGAGGTTATGGAGGACGAAGAGGATGGCCACATCCCCAACCCCTCTTGCAAATCGTGGTGATAATTGCCTGGCAAGGTAAGTCCATTAATAACATGAAAATGCACTCCTTTTGGGGCATTGTAACTTTTTAAGGGAAAGCGGTTGCTCTTTATCCCGACGAAGGAGACCTTTTTCTTTCTCCAGAATGCGCTTCATCTTCTCCCTCTTCCTTTGGGGATGGGGTTGATAGATTACAATTTACCATAATGATATCAAAATACCCTCATCTGGAGCGACAAAATTTTGTATGAAGGGTGGAGTGATTGCTGCATTTTTCTCTGCATACTCCTACCTTCTCCGGGATGTTACTCAAAATTAAACCTTACTGTTTTTTCCTCAGAATAGCCCCGATTTGAGATACAATTCCTTTTAAAGGAAGGAAGGAGGGGCTAGAAAAGAAGGATCTTTTCCCTTCTACATATCCTCCCTCTCGCCTCTTCCTCCAGGCAAAGGGTGGCCCATTTAAACTTCACAATGAACCTAACTTTAAGGGGCAAGGAAACCACCACGCGGCTTTCATTGGGGTTAAATTGGGGGTAAATGAAGGCCAAAGGTCCGATCACTATTTCACGTTTATTTTGGTAGCAATTTATTTGGCGATCAAGGAACTATTTTACCAGCAGGACACATTGAATTTTTCCTCTTTTCCAATTCATATCACTTGTACCAACAAAACTAAGGTGTTCAATCCATTGCTACTTTCTTATAGGGATTGATGGGCAGATTATTGCGGTTGCTTTTGATGACAGTGGCACCAAAGAAACAATGTTAAATGCTTGGCTTAGTTACTTTTTTAAAATTCTAAGGCTATTTTACATAAATGATATTTTTGCGTTTTAAGGTTTCATTAAAAAACAGATCAAAAGAGAACTCACGAATTGAGGAAGGTCCTACCATGTATTTTAGAAATGCCAATGTGTGGGCGGGTTTCAAGCTGCTTGTGACGTCACTGCTGAGGAGGTGTTCTGGAAAGTTCTAAGGAGAATTGAAGTATACGCAATAGCTCGATGTGGCTCATACTCTATGCCGAAGTTTTTCCCCTTCAACAGTTTACGTATCACCTCTTCATTACCAAACTGTCACTGTGACGGCCACAGTCAAAATCCGTGAAGAAGAAAAGAATGCAATATCCAAACAGTAGCTCCAGCTGATCCCCATAATAACAATAGTAAGACAATGATATCAAATGTGTTGTGGATTTTTCTGCTAGGTGAAGTTAGGTGTAAGCTCCACTTATTTTCTTTAATAATTAAATTTAAATAATTTAAATAAGTATATCAGCTAAAACAATATGCCATCCACTTAACGGATTGAACTAATTGGAGAAATTTTACCTCCCTACTAAATGTAACCTCTTTGTGGGTGGCGTCTATATATCGTACTCTTTCAGAGCTGGCTGATATGGTGATCGAGGGAGCGATCCGCGATGCCCTCCTTGCTAAGGAACGTGAAGCCATCTACCAGCGCGGGGAAGACTTAAAAGAGGTAGAGATTTTCAAAACACACGACCTGGGTACGCCACTGTATACAAGTCTACTAAAATCGCACCCACCTCCTGCAGGGGCTCGTGGATATACCATAATGTGGGTATCCTGGGCGGGTTTTTTTAGGGGGAACGGTAGGTAATTGCATATGCACACAAAGTGTTGGACTCCCTCATCTAAACAACTTTGAGAGCCTTCAAGTCAGGGTATCCCTTTCACCAAAGGAAAGGGACGGGAGGGGAGGAAGGGAGTTGTTAGTTCAGGAAACCCCTTGCTATCCGGTCCCGCCGTCGGTCGAGTTCAATTTTCTTCGCAATAAGAAGGGCCCGAACATAATGCGCAACATGACTCCAGCTGCCAGCTTTCGTCAGCATCTCTCTGACAATGTTGTCTGAAGAGAGCTCCCCTGTGTCTGCTGCTGACGAAAGCCATCCCACCTTTCGCAAGAGAAAAAGGTGTGTTCAGCGGTGTCTGCCATTCCATTGCAAAACACACAATCAGGAGATTGCGCCTTCTTAATCCTGTGCAGATAAGACTGAAAACCTCCATGCCCGCTTAGAAGTTGGGTAAGGAAGTAATCAATCTCACTGTCCATTCTGTTCAACCACGGGTTTAATTTGTCGATGAGCCGCGCAGTGCATCTGCCCCTTGGCTTATTTTCCCAAGAGAGTTGCCACTCGATAAGAGTGCGGTGACGTTCTTCACAGGCAACCACCTCTCTTAAATTTTCGGCCTTACGGCGGTAAAAAGCTTTAGGCTCCTTGGTAAGGAGGACAACCAGGATCACTCCCGCAATCACCATCACAGCCGGTTCTGAGACAATGCAATAAGCAGACGCCATTCGCAAAGCTCCCCGTTTCTGCACTTGAACAAAGCGCTTACCATGCACCTTCTTGTCAAGAGCATCAGCCCATACCTCCGCGCCATAGAGCAGAACCGAATGCGTTGCTCCCATAAGACAACCTCTTCTAATACTAAGGGCCCACAACATTCGCCATTAGCCAACTCAAGGCCACAACTCAAGCTGCAGCCCTGTTCGCTGCTACTTTGCTTTGTTCGAAGAAGGTCATCTTTGAGTCGAGCATTAAACCAAGATATTTAACGGCTGGTTTTGACTCTATTACCAATTCGCCGATCGATATAGGATGCATGGTCGAAATTCTCTATCTGATCAAGGTGACTACTTCGGTTTTTTCCAGCGCAAAGCTGAAACCACGAACAGTTATCCATTCACTTACCATTTCACATCAATCAAGAGATAGCTTGACACGTGGAATGAGTTTTTTTTAATGTGCCTAGCATACCTGTCCATCTTACGGAATTGAAGGAATTTCTGACATCAAGCGTCGAGATCAGCGGCTGTCTTCCTCGGTTCAATGAACCGCATCCACAACGTCCATAATAGCATCCACTGTGGATCTGCCTGTTTTAAACCCGAACTGTCTTGGGGATAAGTTCCCGACAACGCGGATCGCTTCAGCGAGTCTACTCATGTTGAGCCTTTTGAGCACTTTGCCGGCCGTGCGTAAATCTACCGAACTAAGGAGTACGGCACCCGTGTTGAAACGCAACACCACGCCGAGGCCCGACGGTCTCTTCTCGCTTGAGCATAACCAACAACCCCTACGAAGCTCCCACTAGGGGGCCAACCACAAATAACCGAGCTGTAGTCACATACAATGGGAGTTCACCCGAAGTATGAGAGTCCAGGAGCTATCTTGGTTCCCATGGTACCAGTATACCCCTGGTAAGGTTTCGTGACCAATTTGCCACTTCAGATGAGTCCCCATGCAGACTTGGGTCTGATCGCCCTGATTAGGCCTTTGGAGCATTCGCCTACTGCATAACGGCCACTTTGTTTTGGTTTGGTCGACAGAGTTGCCGCCCCGTCTTCCTCACCTCTGAGCACAACCTTTCAGTGACAAGAAAAAATGCCATCCTTCAAGCAAACGTTCAACACCCTAAGTAGCAAATCTGGTCTTTGGCAGTGCACCAGTTTGTAAACTTCCGCCGGAATACCATAAGGACCTGGCGTCTCCTTGTTTTTCATAGCGAGAACCGCTTTTTCGAGCTCTCTCAATGGGAAAAGAGGGCAATCCTGGACGCTTTCCGCTCTATTGACATCCACCCATACACGATTTCTGGGGAATAATCCTCGTAAAATGGGGTCCATATGGTCGGTACTTAGTATACAGGGCTTCCGCAAAACCTCGATTTTCTGAGTGACAAGCTTATAGCCGCGTCCCCACCGGTCCTCATTCACCTTATTGACCAGGTTATGCAAGCCGCGAGCTTTGCTTTTATTTATCGCGCCGCGGAGTCTCCTTTTTGCTTATCTACACTATGTCTTTATGGCGCATGCCTCCTCGTTGGCGTGTAAACGTTGCGCCAAATGACGGAGCTTATAGCACTCCCTCCATAAGTTGGCAATTTCTTCCGTCCACCAGTTCATTGAAGGCTTTTCACGGCTAGGACCTTTCCGGAGCATGGAAGCCTCACAAGCTGTCGTTATAAAGTTAATCACTGAATTTATAACGACCTGGATACAACCGATGCTACCAACGATCGACGGGGACGGACGAACCCCCAAGCAAACAGATCATGCTGAGGGTAACGCACATAAATCTGCAGGACTCAAAGTGCGCCTCGGCTAATCTGCTTGTGTTTCTCCTAGAGGAATATATCGACATCGCACTAATACAGGACCCTTGAGTCGGAGGCCAGCAAACCACCACAGGGCTCCAAAGCAAATATTTTAATTTCTTCCACAGTACAGCAGAAGCTGATCAGGACAGACCTAAAGCATGTATTTTCACGAAGAAGAGCTTTTCTGTGGCCAAACTGGAATAAACGGGGGCAGACAACGTGTATATTTTCTCGGCTTACATGACTCACGACTGATCAGCTCCACCAGAAGAACTACAACATTTGACAGGCACCATAGCAACAAACAAGGCCAGCCTGTTGATAGCCTGCGGCGCCAACGCAAGGCATACGCTTTGGGGCAGCTCGGAAATCAACCAGAGATGAGAATCAACCTATCTGTGTAGCAGGGGCAGTAACCAACCTTCCATTTCCCTAGCTCGGAGAACTGTGACGGTTGGGAGGTTGTCCCTGAAATCACCCTACTAACTGAGAATGAGATTGATAGGGTAGAGAACTAGAAAGTGTCTGACCAGAGATCCTCCTTAGATCACAGTTGGATACTAGATCTTGCCGCAGAGGTCTCCAAACCTTTCAGAGACCCAAGGAGATCGGCTGGAGAAAATTTGGCCAACTAATTAACAATAAACTCTCTGGTGTGCAAATTGGCAAAATTAGCACGAAAGAAAAACTAGAGTCAAAAGTCAGACCTCTGGAAAAGACATTCGATACCACCTTTAAAGTCTCATCTCCTGCTAAATACAGCAAGAAGATACTGCCACCGTGATGGAATGAAGATCTCTCCAACCTCAGGAAGCTGACCAGAGAAATCTTCAACATTTGCTACAGGCATAAATACTGGCAGCCATACAGGGACTGCCAGAATAAGTACAAGTCGGCCATCATGACCGCCAAGAAGTGGTCTTAGTTGCAGTATTTTCAGAACATTGAAAGCATCAGCGAATCCGCGAGGCTCAGTAAGATTCTGTCCAAGGAACATAAACCTTGGAGCTGCAGGATCAACGAACTTTCCCACCAGCGAGGAGGACTGTGAGTCAAACCCTTGCTTGGAGGGTTTGCGGTAACCCCTGCCATGCGAGACTATCTAATCGGTAATTACCAAGGATAGAATCGGCATGGCTATTAAGAGCTTATAAATCTTCGAGCCCAGATTGCATCATGCCAGTCATGCTACTGAAGCAGCAGGAAAGGGTTATTCCGCGACTTGTCGAGATTTACCGAAGTTGTATCCCTTTAGGATACGGACCACAGTCCTGAAGATGCGCACAAGTGGTTTTCATACCGAAAGCGGCCAGGCGTGGTGACACCTCTTTCGCCCTGAAGATCTTAGAGCGCGTCCTGGACATCCACTTAAAGACGATTATGGAGAGAACCCCTTTCTCTATGTCGCAGCACGCCTACCTCAAAGACAAATTCACAGAAACCACTCTCCACGAGGTAAATTGCACGTTTGAACGGTCGCTGCAGTACAGACAGTATACCCCAGTTGCCTTCTTGGATATAGAGGGAGCATTCAACAACGTTAGTACTAACGCCATCAAGAAAGCCTTGATCAATATTGGATTGGAGGGGTATCTTACACATTCGATTATATCCATACTAAGTACTAGGATAATCCAGTGGAATCTGGGAGGCAGCTACTTGGTCAGAGCTGTGAACAGAGGCATGTCCCAAGGTAATGATAGTTGCGGACGAAATTTTACGAATAGTGGACAGCAGCGGGGTGAAGATAGTGGCGTATGCCGATGACTTGGTGATATTAGTGGCAGGGATGATTTCGTCCATTATGGCGACATCATGGAAGGAGCGGTGCGAAAGGTATACCTGTGGGCCTCAAGATGCGGATTCGGCATAAATTCAACCAAAATGGAATTGATACTATTCACCACTAAGACAAGGGTACCTGAATTCTACCACGGCTGAATAAACAAAGATTGGTTCTTTCGTCCAATGTTAAATTTCTGGGTGTAATGTTGGATCCAAAACTAAATTGGAGATTGAACATAGAATTGAGGGTTAAAAGGCCTGTATAGCCTCCTATGCCTGCAAGAGAACCTTACCAACGAAATGGGATCTCCGGCTGAAGATGGTTCTCTGGATGTTTACCTCCGTGTTGCGTCAAATCCTAACGTACGGCTCTACTGTATGGTGGCAGGGTTTGAGGAAAAAATACAATAGAACGAAGCTTAACAGGATTCAAAGACCCGCGTGTGCAGGTGCTATTGGGGCTCTGAAGTATGCCCGACAAAAGCTCTCAATGTACTCCTGCATCTCCTCCTCCTAAACCTCCACTTTAAATACGTTGTAGTGTGTAGTGCCGTCAGACTACGTAAGTCCGGATGCTGGGCATCGAAGTCCAACGGCCACAGTATCGAAGTATCTCAGGCAATCTGGGCATTCCCTACGGACTATGCTACACGCTAGCTGAACTTCATGAGAAACTTTGCTGTGGACTTTCCAACCAAGGAAAAATAAAAGACCGGCGGCGTGTTTCAAGGTTTCGACACAGTATTCTTCACCGGTGTATCAAAGATGGTCTTTGGAATCGACGCGCGGTTTTCTCAAATACACACTGTGTATCCGAGTCAGTACTGGCGATGCTGGAAGTCTGTCAATGGCTGGAGCGGGATTCGAGCCCCAAGCGTACCATTGCCATTCTGACCGACAGCAATGTGGCCATCAAGGCCTTGTACTCAGCAACGACATCCTCTAGACAGTCTGAGCGGCATGCTCAAGATCACCGTCCTTTGGGTTCCCGGTCATAGGAACATAGACGGGAATGAGCGGGCTAATAGATTGGCCAGACGGGGTTCTGCTCTTGACAGCCCTTCAGTGGGCACAATCGGTAAATGGCGAAAGCTTACCACCTGTGCCAAGTCAAGCAGGATTTGGCCCGCTTATAAATAGCCCGATCGCAAGAGCTCCTGTGCCAGACACGTGCGAATGGATTCAAGATTACTGGGCTCTGCACAATGCACTAGCCTGTAAGGGAGCATCTCGCCAGGCCCGGCATACCCTGCAATTCGCATTGCCGAAGTTGCGGAGAAGCGTGGGAAAACCCTCAAGTACTTCGTCTGCGATTGCTAGAGTCAAGCTACAGCCAATGGATGAACCATTTTTTAAGGACCTGCTTTCGTTTGTGAATGCTACTAGCTGGCTCGGAAGATCCGAGCCGGCTGGACTTTGCCTCCCTGCTCTCATAACACCAGCCACGGTCTTAGGAATTTGTGGAATCAAAACAGTGCCCCACAGCGCTAATTGGGCTCCTCAGAGCAGCCACTGATACCTACCTACCTACCATCTCTCTTTTGACATCTTGAAACGGTTTTTCTATCAATCGATAGTGCCTTAGCCATGTGATGATTCCTTATGTCCTTTTGCGAGAAGCCAATCAGGACAGGCTGCAGAAAAAGGGCCAAAATTCTTCGCCTATCTAATATCCAAAATTGCTCCACATTTCGCCTCCCTCTAGGTACGCCTAAAAACTTGACTGCCCTTTTCCACCTCCACCTAATTCCTCACTATCTTCAGGATAGCTTGTGATCATCTTTCAAAAAATTTGATGCTCGATAATTCGCCAATTTCAATTAGCGTAAATGAATGCATTACAATCATGTTTTCTCACATTCTCCTATCATCTGATACCATGTGAATTTCTGGAATTTTCAAATTCCATCATGATACACATTTCTATTAATTCTCAGCTTCTTCAGCAGAGACCACCCAGGGAGATGCGAGTACCTGTTAATTAAATTAATACCCAGCAATCACATCTTTCTCTTGTTTCTGCCTCCCTGAAATTCCACCAAAACCTCAAATCAAGTAAATCAATTACGCTCTGATATGATTAATAAATGGTTGATTCAGCACTTACGCTGAAAATTCGCAGCTCATCCCAGCAAGAAGAATTGATCATCGAACCATGAATCTAGGCTTGTTTGGCTACCAAATAAGTAATTTGTAATGTGTGAATTAGTCGGAATATCTGAGGTGAAATATGATTAGTTTGATGGGATGGTTTTGATCTAATTTCAGCATCTTTATATCCTGCAGATACGTGATTTCCCATGTTCTGAAGATTCCGTAAGAATGCACGAGGTGTTGAATTACGCAGTGTCATATTGTTAATTATCAATAGTTGATGTGTGGCATCAATTTACGGTTCATAGACATTGTGATCATGTGAGAAAATGGATTTTGGGAAAACATATCAGCAATTGAATGGGATTGCACTTAGGGAATAATTGATTGCCAATGATTTATCAGTTCTTATAATCGAGATCAGCAAAATTAAATTCTATTGTTGTTTATCGTTCGAAAATTGTTTAAAAAATATTAGATTCCCGGAATCATTAGGAACGAATTTTGGTTGCAAATTGTACACCGACTGTTAATTATAATATGGTCAAGGAAGTACCACTGGGCCCCAGAAGAACTACTGTGCTCCTTTGCTGGTTATAGTATATCCTCTAAGTCTATAAACGACAGAAACTCCCAATTGTTTCAACGTGGTATCTGGTAGTAAGTATCCTCCCGGGTGTCTCAACCTCCTGGTCAGATCGACTGCTGTTTCATTGCCTTCTAACTCAATGTGACCTGAAACCCTATTTAGCCAGGCGAGCGTTTCAATGAAACCTCCTTGTCATATTATCCATTGATATCAGTAATTCGGGATACCGCCTAGCAAGAATATCAACCTTCCTTCGCCTCGCTGGTACTCCCGGACATTCTACAGACCGCCCTCCTTGCTAACATCTACATATGCACATAAAGAGAAGTAAATCCCAAACCTCTAAGGATTCTCTGAAGATGACACATAAAAGCCAGTGTAACTCCCTGGCTGTAGTACTGTGTTCAGTTCTATCTGCCCAGATTACCACCCCATAGATAATCACTAGTCTTACACAGCATCAGGCCTGCCTTAATAAGGCATAAGGTATCCCGGTTTTGCACCGAAGTCCACCAATTCGATATCCCCAAAAGCTGTCTGGCGCCCTGAGCTAGGCCATCGTTCCATCTGAGGCAGGTTCTGCCATGTCTCTACCATTGATATTGCTCTTCTAGACTTTTCGAGCTTGATCATCCTCACCCATCCGGATTAAGTAACCCGCCCACCGCAACTTATTCAACCGTATTTTATTCACAACCAGGCGGTCATAGTATCGCTCATAAATGTTGCCGTTATGGAATCATCCATCCTCATGTAGGGGGCCAAAAATTTTTCGGAGGATTCTTCTCTCGAACGTGGCCAATTTTTCGTGCTTAGAACCCAAATCTTCGAGGAATACAAGAGAACTGGCAAGATCATTATCTTGTACAGCAGGAGCAAAGGTATGGTGAGACGTTTTTGTAAACTGAAAAAAGCTCTGTTGCCAGCTAACAACCGAACCCGGATTTCATCGTCGTAGTTGTTATCAGTTGTAATTTTCGACCCTAAATACCAGAAATTATCAACGGGCTCAAAATTGTATTCTTCTATATTTATTGCTCCCAATTGGTCAATCCAATTTAATGTTCTGTAGTTTTTGGTGTTGGGTGTATTTGAAGAGGACGATGCCTCATCGCGGATCACCTTTCCCAGAACTATGTCAGTAGAAACCGTTTGTTTCCACTGACTATCTTTATTATTTAGAAAAAGAAAAATGATTCCTTTTTGTCAATGAGTTCTATTTATTCTCCCATATGCGCATTTCGATAGCTAGATTCTACCTTCTTCAGTGGCATTACCCACTGCGAAGTTGCTTTTCCACTCAATGGGTCTCTTCGCGTATCCGCATTCTTTCAGAGAACAGTATTGTCAGCGAGAATTCGAGGTGTATTGCTACTCGAGCTTCAGCACCATGCTTTCTCGTTGGCGCGAGTCTAGACCATTTTCTGACATTCATCAAGGCTGAGGGGTGGCGGCGTTCGATTGTGGTCAATTTGGTTCAAAGTGTCCCGTCTAGAGAAGTCCATGTACGTTTATGAACCGCTTTCCCCGCAAACCAGGTACTTCCAAGAACCATGCGACACTGCTAGTTGGATAATGTAAAATCTATCATCATTCGCGGTTTCTTACAAGGTATGGGAGCTGACGTATCGCACGAATACGGGCTCAATCCTTACTTGGCTGTTAAAATTTCCAAGCATGATTTTGGTATCGTACATGGGATTGGCTTCGAGGGTGCACTCTACTGCTTCGTAGAAGGTACCTTCCGACTCTGTAGTCTCCTCTGTTGGAGCGTCAATATTAATGAGGCTTATATTTCGTCCGCTTATGTTTTCAAAGCCGGTAACAGCACGTTTAATTTTTGGCTGACAACTCCAAGCACATTGTTTACTTGATTAGTGGCCATCCATATGTAGTGTATTGACTCTTCTCCAAAAAACCGTTCTCTGTCCAGCGCATCTCTTGTAACGCTCTTGCTTCAGCCCTTTATTGAGACAGCGTATCGGCTAACTGCTAGGCAGCATTTAATCTGAACAGGGAGCGAACGCTCTATGAGAAAATGCGCAAGTCGTTCGTCCTTTTCGTTGCCAAGTTCGTCGTTGTATAATCAGTCTGGTCTCAGGTTTCTTTCGTAGCTTTATAACAAGTTATTTTCCATGTAGGGTTATCAACTCTATCCAACCCTCAACCTGGAAAACCAGATAGCACAATTTGTTCCATTTGTAGGCACAGAATAATCGCATTCATCCTTCTCCGTCTGCAGCTTTCCATTAGGAAAAAACTTCCAGCTAGCATCACGAGGAGGTGGAGACAGGGTTTGGTAATAGGTAATAGGTTTGGTGTTGGTTCAGCAGGCGTTTCCCAGACATATACGCCCTTAGACCTATACTACCCTTTAACTGCCTTACTGTTTACAGTGTGTATCCTGTATGACATTTTCGGTTTCTATCTCCATTGTTTCCTGCTGTGGACAGATGTTTTCAACATGCGTCCTCCAGAGTGTGTAATTCCCAAATATTTTACCTCTGTTACTTTTCTATTACCATACTCGACATCAACGGTGATAATACCCCATTCTGTAGACAACCTTGAGTAGTATCAACGGCAACAGAGTTTGCACCTGTCGGTACTTCTATTTGTCTGCTCTCTAACGTTTTTTCTACCTAGAATGCCAGGATGTTTCACACTCCCTTGTGAATCAGGTCATCTCCTATTCCCATGCCCTTTGTGTACATCCGAAGACTATGCTGTCCCTTACCATCCTTAAGAAAGTTCATGAGATGATTTCTAGACCTCTCTATAGTAGTGCTGAAAAAATGTCGTTTATGTACTTCGGGTGATTTTAGTGGTTAAATGGTTCCCTAGTTTCAAATCATATCTTTTTTCTTAGTTTCCAATTCACCCTTTTCCCCCTTCTACTCATTGTTGTGATAGCAAGGAGAATTCTGTTGCCTTCCCTCCTGGGGTAGGATCATCCTCATTCTCGGTAAATGTCCCATCTACCTTCTTCAAGAAGACAAAAAAATATTCTCCCCTCCTAGCCTGTAGTTTTGTATAGCCTGGATGCTTCTCTGGTTTATTCTATCCCTTCACAAAATTTCCTGAAGCTGTTTAATTTGGCTTGTGGAATCTGATTATTCTGTCATCCGACATAGAAGACTCATCCGACAGCCTCGAATTCTTGACCAAACTGCTTATTAAAGTGTTCCCTAGAACTATGTCTAATACCTCGTGCCTGATGCTGGTTACAAATATTAGCGTGTTCCCCACGTTACGTATTTCCAACTTATTACCAAGTGTGAATCCAAGAAGGTATTCACCTCTTCACTTGATGCAGCTGCTTCGCCAGACGTTATGATGGGCAATGGCATCGCAGCCGAGAAGAAAGATAACGCCTCCCTCTCCCTGAACTTCGCCAGTTTAACAACTAATTCGGGTGGGATCCAAGTTTCGTCTCTTGGGGATTATACTGATGCTACGGTTACTTCCCCCGATTTGAATTAGGGCGGTTAGTTAGCCAAAGTTTTAGGTAAAAGATAGTATCCCCTTCCTCAGTGTTTTATCTTCCAACGCAACGAAATAAGTATTTGTATGTATTTTACATTACTATTAGCCAATAAAGGAAACTATCTTCGAAAACCGTCTTCTATTTCCCCCGGCTTTCGGTAAGACATAGGCAGCCATGGGATCTTCTTCTTTTGGAAACGATGCAAGCTCTCGATTTTTCACAAAAGGATTCTCAAATTACCTGCATGCTTCTTCTTCGCAGACCAATGTTATCCTTGAAACTTACCCCTGTAATTCATACTGCAGATGCAGTTGTTGCATGGAGGAATTTTACCTAGGCTATCTTATGGTGGCCATTGGTTCCATTAGCGCCTAGAACTTTTCTTCATTGTCGGTGTATCATCGTCCTCTTCCGACACGGCATTTCCTGGCGTATCGCCTGCCGACTTGAACGCTACGAAATCTAGGTCGAAATCGTCCAACTTCTCACCTTCTGTGCAACAAATACACTTCTCTGCTCAATCCTGCCCTTTCAGTCTCCATGGCCTCAACGATTCTTTGTGGATCTCGGTAAGTTCCTCCAAAGTATCCTTCCTTGGTTTCTCCATGCGCACGTGTACGTTTAATTGCCTCGAAGAATCGATCGTTTACTCCGCTCGTGAATAGCCCTTTGCTCTTCTCCTTGCTTCTTAAAACTACCAATAATCGCGTATGAAGACTCATGTTTTGGGTGATAAGGATACGCAGCTTTCCCGTCCTAATCGCTGTGGATTTGGGAAGGTAGACTGTCACCATTTGTGCTAATGGTATATCACCCCCAGCATAAGTCAACAGTTCCCAAAGAACCATGCAAATTAGAGTATATAGCCCTAATCCGTATCCTTGGTCGATTATCAGGATAAGACCTAGTCGGAAATGTATGCCATTGAACACGCCCTCCTTATACCACCCATCCCATATCTCCATGACAGTGACAGTCAATGATTTCTTGCTTCTCACGAGTGAGACAGTACGGCCAGTCGAAGGCTCTTCACCACATTAGCATAGCTAACCACGAGGCTCCTAGCTCATACCTTGACCCTTTCTCCCGCGATTTCTCCCTCTCTTGGGCTCGGGTTTGAGTTTCTTATAAACATTCCCCTCTTGAGGACTGATCTCCACTGCCCTCCACTTTCTTAGTTTTGCCGACGATTAGGTCTATCCTAAGCCTTCTTAAGGGCCTTTTCTGATTTAAGGTTTTCATTCACATAAATAAAATACAGACCATTTAACACCTACACTACTGGGGCCTATCTCCTTCCTAATGTCTGATATGGTGACCTCCTTGCTCATCCCTGCCTTTTTGTGCGGGGACCTTTGTGAGTTGCGGTCTTCGCAGTGGGCCAATATTGACCTTGGCTCCACTGTTTAACTTCCGAAATGCTCCCTTCTTGGATATAGCCCCCGGACTATCAGAATTGCGAAAATGTGCCTCCGCCTGATGGGCCATTTTGTGTGCGGTACTGTGTCCCATTTATTCGTTACAATTTTTTAAAATATTTTTTTATTGTTGTAGCACGGTAAGGTCCGCACGAAGACACTCAGCTACCCCCGACTGCAAAGTATCCAATGGGCATGGTTCGTATAGCACCTGGGATTGGGGGAGGCGCTTTTCGACTCCTCAGAGGTTGGCTCCCATGGAGCTATTATCCGCATAAGTCTATCCTGGAGTTCACTGCTTAACCCCGTATTCAGTGTTAATCCTTAACTAATTTCAGGATAAATTTTGAAAGTGAAAACAAACTATGAGTGCTAGAATTCTAAACAAAGACGCCACTATGAACGATTTGACTGCACAAAACTCGTCCCTGAGCTATCAACGATACCCAATTATTTATGTTAATTCTTTGCTTAATCTGAATCTTAAATCCAAACAAACCCCAGATACAGTCCGCTCGCGATAAAGTTCAAAAGGCATGGCAACTGCGAATCTAATCGTTGCAACACCTCTGCAAGAAGTGTAGGTAACCTGCCTTCTCAGCAAGCTTCGATGCAGTCAATCACTTTGACAAATTTAATGCTATGTCTTGCGAATTAATTATTCCACTGTTGGCAATTAGTCCGGGCAGGGGAAAAGAATATAATCTGAATCTCTTCAGCCACCCACAAATTATGATAAATAGTGCGATATCACGATTGGCGCCATCATAAAATAAGCAATTGCATGAATCCGATTCGTTGCATTGTTGTACGTGTGTATAATGGCGCAGCTACGAACAATGCATTGGATATCAGGCGGAACGAAATGCAAACCTACGACGTTCCAATGCCCCAGCTCAAATTGCAATAAAAGAAATTGTACAATATGCATTTGTGATTATATGTATCAAGTCCGGCTTTCGCGAATTTATTATGCAAATAACAACGGCCCCACCCACACCTTGCATGTTCGCTTAAATAGAAAAGTGTCGCATAAATTACGGCGAATAAAAATCCACTTGATTTCCGCAAATCGGAAATTTATTACGATTTTGAAATGGTAATGAATAGTTCAATAGTGCAATATGCGCGCTCACGGCATATGGCAACAAAGTAAGACTGCGGTACAGACTCTAGCAAATTTTGTCCAAAAGAAATGGCAGCCACCTATGGATATCTAGTAATAAACACGTTTGGCAGTACCTCCGTCTTTTCGCATCATCGATGGAGCAAAAATTGCAGGTTTCAATTAGAAGCGTTTTACTTGGTCCCTTAACGCCATTTTCCATAGCTTCACCGTCATAAACGGATTAAAATCTTTGAAATTAACCTTCAGTTCAATATCAAATTACAATAAATGATTCAATTGGGTCATTTGACTTTTTGAAACCTATGATGCCTTTGAGAGGTTGTTGTAGCTGGACGCACTGCAAATGCTCACAATTTTAATTAATGATGTTTGAATAAAATATCTCAAGGCAAACAACTAAGTAAATAGAAAAGGGCATCTGTGACTCAACCGCCAAAGTTACCTGGGGAATATGCTTGCTAGCTAGAATTTAGAGGCTTGTTTGGTCCGTTAATCATCAGAACTGATTATGTCACTGATTATTATTATTAAAGTCGCACCTCGTCCTTGAAGAACTATTGTGCCCCTTTTACTGGTTATAGTGTACCTATTGATCATAGTATCTCAAGTAGGCCTGTAACCGTTAGGAACTTTAGTATGTTCCCTACTTCCAGAAGTTTCAGCTTTGCATCTGGTATTAAGTGTTCTCCCAGATGTATCGACCTACTTTGCACAAGTGCCGGACACTGTCCCAGGACGTGCATAGAGGTTTCGTCCTCCTCCTCACAAAACCTGTAGGCAGTGTCCGTAGATATCCCTAGCTTCCCTAGATGATAGTTCAGCCGACAATGACCAGTGAGAATTCCCACTATGATTCGGAGGTTCTTTTTGCTGAGGTTTAAGCAATCCTTTGTACGCATGGGTTCGTATCCCCCAATAATCACCCTGGACTGCTCCATCCCTGGTAGGCCCGCCCAATATAGTTCCCTCAACCGTTTCTCTTCGTTTCTTAGATTCATAGCCATGAAACCGTTTCCGATGCCTTGATCGCTGCTTGGCTATCGGTGAGAATAGCTATGTTCTGCCCCCTGTAGTTCCTTTGCAGATTAAAGGAGGCACATTTGTCTATGGCGTACATTTCCGCCTGAAATATGCTAGTGTACCTGCATATTGGCTCAAAGTACATTTTCCTTGGACCAATGACACCGGCACCCGCTCACTCTGCTGTGGGGGATCCGTCAGTGTGCCAAGTAATCAGTTGCTGGTTTAAGCCGTATGTCGCAGCCACGCTCTCCCAGTTTGCCTTGTTACTCCAACGTGTTTCAAACTTCTTATCGAAGTGAAACCTCGTTGTCATGTTGTCCCTCGGTGTCAGTAATTCGGGATACCGCCTAGAAACGATATCAATCTTCCTTCGATTTAGGCAGCTCCCCGCCTCACTCATACTACCGGCCATCCTGAATATTGATCTCCTTGCCAGCATCTGTATGGGCAGATGGAAAGGGGTTAATCCCAGAAGGACTTCCAGGGATGCCGTTGGGCATGTCCTCATTGCCCCACTGATACACACGCAAGCCAGCCTTTGGAGCTTATGTAATTCCCTGGCTTGTGTGCTGAGTTGGGTTCTTTCTGCCCAGATTACCGCTCCATAGGTAATCATTGGCCTTACTATTGCAGTATATATCCAAAGTAGTATCTTCGGACTGCAACCCCATTTTTTTCCTGCTATGGATCTGCAAGTCATCAGAGCTCTCGTGGCTTTCCGACATGTGTCTTCCAGAGTAATTTTTGGTCTAGCGTGATTCCCAAATATGTTACCTCTGTTTCTCGTTTCACTGTCACCGATGAAAAGATAAGTTTCCCTGCGTACTTGACAGGATACATCCATCTACCATATGGGTAAGTATAAATGGCCACTTTGACGACCCCAATTAACACCTTTCTGATGCCACAAACCCCTAAGGCCGTGATTCCTCTCGGAAGGATTAGATGACCCGGTTCAGACCTCCAGAATTAGACCATGGTGGCTTTGACAAAAGATAATCGCTCCTTCGCCTGCAACCAAAGATATCTTTTAGGTTACCAAGAAGTCACTAGCTTATTGCCCGCAGTGTGGTTCTGGTTAGAGCTAGGCAACGGCAAACGATATGCCTAAAAGTTTCTTCTCGGGTATGGCGACTTTTGTGTGGTGTAATCTATAGAGAATAACCAAAGCTTTTATAGTACTTCGCCTAGGATGGTACTCTTGCTCCAAAAGTTCGCTACCCAACATCCAGTTTCATGCAGTCTCACAGCACTGCAAAATGTATTTAATATGAGGACCAAGGGGAAGGAGATATAGAAGTACATTAAGGGCATTCGCCGGGCGGGACGGCAGAACCTCAGTAGTGCCTACACATGCGGTTCTTTGGATCCCATTAAGCTTGGTACCGCACAACAAACCCGTACGTTGAATAGGGCAGACGACGACTATGTGCAAGAGGAGACCTCATATTCTCACGATAGTCTCCTTACAAGTGTAGAAGGTTAGACAGATCATTTTAACTGTCGATTCCACGTTTTAACTTCAATTTAGCTTATGATTCAGGATGACACCCAGATACTCTACTTTGGAGGAATCTTCTTTCGAGTTCATTTAGCCACAGAAGGTGGAATTTGGTACCTCGGTCAGCTGCGTCTTGGTTGGATTTATTCCGAAATCCGCATCGCAGACACCTTTCCCAACGCTCCCTCTATGGTTTCACTCATAATCGAGGCAAATATTCCTGACACCAATATTGCCGGAGAGATGGCGCCAGGCTGGGGCGTACCTTTACTTACAGCTCTAGTCAAGTGGCTACCTCCCAGATCAGACTGGATTATCCTGATTCTTAGCATGGATATTATCCAATGTGTAAGATACCCATCCAATCCTATTCTAATAAATGCATCCTTGATGGCATTGGTACCAATATTGCTGAATGCTCGCTTTATATGCAGGAAGGCAACTAGAATATATTAGCTTTGGTATAACCCTTCCTTGCTTTTTCTGTAGCATGACTGGCATTATGCTATCTGGGCCCCGAAACTTCTATGCGGAGAAGCTGTTTATAGTCCAGTCGATTTTATCTCCGCTAATCACCGATTTGATAGTCTCGCATATCTTCCAAATAAGTATCTGATTCAAAGTGTTCCTCGCTGTCGGGAAACTGCTCTCTCCAAGGCTTCACCAGAAGATTCCATCCAAAAGTTTTCTGGTTTTTTAACAAAGGATGGCCCGCTGGTGCTTTCAATGTTCCAACAACAGTCCAACTTGGGCCGCCTCTTGGCAAACTTGATGACCGGCTTGTATTTCTTCAGGCAATCCTTGTATGTGAAATAATAAAAAACTTGTTGTTTCTTTTTCGTTGGTGTAGATATTTATTCTTGCAAATATTTCGGGAACCACTTGTACCCTTCATCAGTGCTGCTAATCGAGCACGACGTTGTCAGCAGACGTGGCTTAGAATGTTTAGAATGTTGTATCACTGAGTAACGGTGCAAACGCCTTATTAATTTTGAATCACACATAAAATACATTCACATTCTCTGGTTTCAACTGAGAGAAAATAGAACGAAGAAGAGGTTCATACGTCAGTGTACTACCTCAGTGACTCAGTTTCTCTAGGGTGGTAACAAGGAGAATAAAAATAAGAAGAGCAAAACAAGTGTCCAGGGAGCACGGAATGTCACACGAGTTTTGGACTAGGTAGCTAACTGGTTCAAGGCCCTTGTGATTCATGTATTGGTATATCGGGGTGTGGATGGCCCCTAGATGATTTCTTGTGTGTGTTTCCCTATCACATGTGATAAACCACAAACAGCCCCTGCATGGCATCACATAAACGAAACTAAAACCAGAGTAAATGCGCGGATTTTTTCTCGTGCAAATACCTGAGGGGGTCAAACATGTGCAATGACTTTTTTCTATCATACGATTTCAAGCAATGCGCCGGGGGATGAATCTCCTGATATCCGTGAGTGGTAAATATCTTTGCTTCGGACCATCTAACGCCTTTTATGGTTTTGACTTCTAGGCAATTAATACCACCTTGTGATTATATAAATAGATATGCATTCGATTCATTCGATCATACATGTCAAAAATAAATACATTCGCAATCGATATGGCGTTGCACTCATTACAGGAAAATTTGAGCGCGTTCAAAGTCATCCGCAATAGCTTGCTATCAAAGGTTGGCCGGAACATACAAGTTAATGGAAAATAACCGGCTTGATACTCTCCCCGAACCTGAGCCTACAACTGAAAAAGTGATAAGCCTGATTCAGGCGAGCTGACCCCACTTTCAAACAAAGCAAATGCTAAAGAAGAGCAGGGTGAATCAATACGATGGATTCGAGTTTAACAAGATTTCAAAACCTAATAAAACTGACTGGAATAATATAATAATACTGCAATTTGTCACAATCTCGGCATATTTTACGGATTTTACTTAATGTTAGTCTAAGTACACTTGGACGATGCTGCCTACTTAAAGTATACGAGGGCGGTGGTATTGGTAGCCGGTGGTAGGTTAGTGGAAGAATCCTCTGAGAACTTCCCGCTACATGGGTCATGTTAGCAGAATGGTGTACTTCTGCATGGTTTGAACCAGACTGTATGAAAGTCCCAAGACATCTAAAAAGGCCTAGGTACGATACCTACGGCTAACAATATTATGAGAAGTACTACCATCATCTCGAGCCAAGTTACTTTCGGCTTCCATTCATCGATACGTTTTTGGGCTGACTTCAAAGCCCTCCGTCAAGAGTGGATTCCGTGCTTTGGTGTTCCCGTCGAAATCATCACAGACCGGGGAACGCGATTTCAATCTACTCTCTTCTCGGACCTCGGAAAGCTTCTAAGATACAAACGTCAACGGACAACTGCATACCACCAGCAGTTCAATGAGATGCTAGAACGTTGGCATCGAAAGCTGATGGCAGCTGTATTTCCTTTCGTTTTGCTTCGCCGCCGTACAGTCTTTCGCGGAGAGTTTGCTTCCAACCCTGCTGAGCTGGTGTACGGGTAACACCTCCAACCCTGGAGACGTGGTCCTCGACAAGAAAGACGGCCTTGGAGAGACGAGATTTTTGCGTGTACTAGGAAGGCCGGTCCAAAATCAAAGCCACTTCCGCCATCTCGTTACACGCAGCCTGGGGAACCCACGTTCTACTGAAGAGTGATGCCCTCCGGAAGTCGCTGGAGCGACCATATCAGGGCCCTATTAGGTCCTCAACCATGGGGAGCACTTGCTCAGTCTGGACTTTGTCGGTTACAAGCCTAAGAGGACCTAGCCTAATATAGGGACAGGCTGAAACCTTTCCTCCAAGAAGCAGACGGCGAGAGCGCCGCGTTCATTTGGACGTCCGCCAGTCGACGGCAGCCGAGTAGCTCGCCATGGCTTCTCCCGCCAAAATCTCTAGGCACAGTATATCTACTAGGCAGTACCCACACTCAGTGTTCCCGGACTTGCGAAAGTATTAGGGAAGCTTATCCATACACGCCATAGGCTCAAATATCTAACAGTATCTACATGTGGTTTAGTGCCTATCATATGTACGGATAAGCTTCCCTAATACATTCGAAAGTCTGGTCGATTGAATGGGGGTACTACTTATTAGATGTGCTGTGCCTTGTTAGGTAGACTGTGGTGGAGCGATATCAAGCGGCCGGGGAGAGCGCGTTACAAAGAACGGGCGCGCTTTACACAGTTTTTGGAAATGAAATCGTTGTCCTAATATAACATTTATCTATTGGTTGAATCTATTGTTCTTATTGTCTTTTTTGCATTTATCGTTTTGATTAAAATTCATGTATTAAGGTTCTTTGGCCGGATGAATAATTATTTATTTAAAGCGAGAAACAAGCTTGAAAATATTGTAAAAAAGGGTAGTCAGCTGATCGCGCTGACAAGCTATCGCCTAGCCTACCCCTTCGTAGCCAAGAACTTCATCAATCAATGCAGTAGGGATGTAGCACATCGATTAGCCAGGTGTCCGGGACGCTGTCAAAAGTCTTGGCGTAATCAATATAGCAACTAAAAAGATTTCTTTGGTCTCCCACAACTACCGACTCGATGATGCGTTGCTCTTTACAACCCCTTAATCCGACTCGACAGCCCTTCTGCTTCTCGGACAAAATGTTGTTGGTCTCGATATGCGCACTGATCCTAGCACTAATAATGAATATTATGAATTTGTAGACGCCTGGTAAGCAAGTAATTGGTCTTGTATTGTGGGGTCCAGCACCGTGTGCTTTTTAGAAGCAATAATTAGAAGAAGTATCTAATTACCACAGTGGGAAAAGGTCAAAATTTCCCAGGCCAAGCAAGAACCTGGTTTATGTGATGTGTCAACCAACCAAAATTATTAAATTCGAGATTTTTAGATTCAGTTATAGCCAAGATTCTCTTTTTGCTAGGAAACGCAGACACAGTTCAACATTTCAATCACATCAACAAATATTTGTTATGCTTGATCGAACTAACGTAAGTTTTTACTTCCAGGAGAGTTAAATATTTTTCCTTTAATTTACGTCAAGTAAAAAATATGAAACCCATTTTCTACATCGAGCCTGAACTTAATCATAGTTGAGAACCATTTAACTCATCCACCAATTTCCATTTCATACATAAACCACTTGGATGAAATGGGATATGTCGTGCAACAGTGTAGATATATCTCATGCAACTTGGGCATTATTGAGATTTCCAGGAAAGATCATATTCTATTCTTGCTGAAATTGTGTGTATACAAAATCAGCACGGACCATTTTTTTATTATCCCTGTTTCAGCAGGCCGTTGCTGCCTATACTCATTAATGCCGTGAACTTCTACCCCGAAAATGAATACGCTTTTCATTAGAAGCGTGAAATGTATCTTCCCTCACAGAAAATCTTAAATTTATTTAAATTTGTCATTTTACACTAAGCCCGACAAAACGTCAATCGACACACCAATGTTTAGTGTTTGTTTACAATAAAGATAATAACTACATCGTCATCGTTCCAACCAGAGCAAAATGGAAGACCGGCGGCGTGCTGCAAGACTATGATACAGTATTCTTTACGGACAGATCAAAGATGGCCTATAGAGTCGGCGCGGGGGTTTTCTCGAATACACACGGTGTATCCAAGACGTATGGTCTTCCAGGTTTCGACAGTGTATTCCAGGCGGAAGTACTGGCGATATTGGAAGCCATTCTGACCGACAGCAAACCGGCCATCAAGGCCTTGTACTCAACGATGACATCTTCCCAGCTGGTGGGGCAGTGCAGAGACGCGCTTAACCGTCTGGGCGGCACGCTCAAGGTCACTTTCCTTTGGGTTCCCGGCCGTAGGAACATAGAGGGGAATGAGCGGGCTAACGGATTGGCCAGGCAAGGCTCTGCTCTTGGCAATCCCTCGGCGAATACAATCGGTGTTCCGCTGGCGGCTGTCGGGGGCCAAGTCTAATCGCACTACCTAGCAGCCGCAGGCCTGAGATGGCGAAGGCTTAAAAGCTGTGCCAAATCAAGGAGAATTTGGCCTACTTATAACATAGCCCGATCACGAGAACTCCCGTGCCAGACGCGTGCAAATGCACTCAAGATTACGGCGGCCCGCACGGGGCACTGGCCCATAGGGGACCATCCCGCTAGGCTCGGCATACCCTACAACTCACATCGCAGAAGCTGCGGAGAAGGAAGGGAAACCTTCATGCACTTTCTCTGCGATTGCCCAATTCTGGTTAAAGTCAGGCTGCAAACACTAGGTAAACCATTCTTTGGGGACCTCAGAGAAATTTCTAGCTGCAGGGTGAGCTGCTTTCCTTCCTGAATGCTACGAGCTGACTTTGAAGATCCGAGCTCTGCCTCCCTGCTCCCATAACAACAATCACGGTCTTAGGAGTTTGTGGCATCAAAGCGCTAATTTGGCTCCTCGGAGCGGCCACTGATACCTACCTACCTACCCTATATCGTCAAAAGTTTCGAATGTGAACAAGCAATGTTTCGGCAAAATGTGTATTCCTGTTTTTCTGTCCTATTTCCCTAATATCTTGCTATTGTCAGCCCGCGTTGCATCGGCCACAATCAAAAAGCCGTTTTATCGAAGATCAAGCTTTTAGTTCTGCTCCAAATCAGTTATCGGTCTAAAATTTTCCGGATAACTTTTCTAGTTTTCAATAAACTAAGGCGAAGAAGGGCAAGAAGAAACAACCTGCCGCGTCGACAGAAAACCATCTGCAAGGCAGATACGAACGATGAAGCACTAAAAACAAGGCGAGGAAACGATGGAGGCCTGACAGTTCCATTCATTAAACCGACTGAAAATAAGACCTTTGCAAAAGTCCGTGGAGAGAAAACAGTGAAGAAGAAATGCTTTCTATGCGAAAAACGAAGAGTGGCGGAGTACATATTCGTTGAATTAGATCGGAGGACAACCGGTAAGGGTATGTTCTGTAAGACGGTCAAGAGATGACTGAGGGAGAAGGCTCTAGTCTTCAATTTGTTTGTTTATCTCCTGTTCATTCCTTTGTGGAGTATAGGGCATCCTAACAGTCAGACTATACTTCAGTTTCATTACCAGCATACTTGATGCTGTACAAGTGATAACCTCACAGCAATATGACGAGCAAAAGACGAGCACAAACATCCACGACGACTGAGAGTCGAACTCAGGGACACGGGGTGGAGAGGCCAGCAGTCTAACGTCTCATCCACCACGCCTATGTGCTCTTTGGAAATCGAAGGTCGTGACTGTCTGTCGCAAAAAAAGGCCGAAGTAAGATATCAAGCGTAAATTACCAGATGCATCACCTTTGCGAACTCTCAATTCCATAAACTATTTTGGTGAAAGTCGCCGAGCAATAAGAGGACGGCAGCCATTACGAAGACTTGCATCGAAAAGGAAAGTCGCACTCTCTACATAGTCGTACGGGCTTGGGGTGGTGTCCGGTATTCATAGCGGAACTGGATAAACTTAAGACGTGGATAACATCATCCACATGCGAGTTATTAGTACAGTTCACGTCGGGTGTAAGTGAATAAGGTTCCAGTTTCATAGTACCTATCAAGTACCATTACCATTTTGGTATTGGTGAACGACGGAAATTGGGGAGCTGCAGCAACTGTTGCCTGCACAGCATTCAAAGCGTTCAGAGTGAGAGATCAACAAAAAGAAGACACCGCAACGCGATAAATAAAAGTGACGCTCGCTGCTGGCGGGAGCTAATTAACGAAGTCGATAAAAATCCACCATCCGAAAAATCGGGGCTATGCGGAAACTCTGATCACTTTATGCGAAACAGATTGTATTGTACGGGCGTTATTCAACAATACAGAAGTCACCGATTATTGCCTAGTTTTAACCATGAATTAGCTGCAAGAGAGCATAAGAAATAAGAATGCGTCAAACAGAGGTACACAAACTGGTGTTCGAGCGTCGCCCCGACCTCATGCTCGCTGTATTCAATGATTGCCTGGGTGGCAGCAAGATTCGCGCCGCAACAAAATCAAAGGATATCCTCTGCAGCCGTCTGCATACCGACCACATTGTATGCTTAAGACAGCCTGTACTTGAAAAACTCATTAGGAGTAGACTTCTTGAAGCGATACGTGCTATCCAGGAGCAGAGAGATTCATGTCGTGGGGGTCGTGAATGCCTTTCATTGAGGTGAGACGAACAATGGTCAATCTCGACGAGTAGTGTTCCTCGTAGCGTTTGATATCATAAATGCTTTCAATTTTGTAACATAACCAGAGACGTCAGACACACAAAATTTTTTTCCGCGCGCAATGCCACTTCTTGCTGATATAAGGATTTATCTGGAAGTCCGCTTCCTACTTTATGAAATACTCGAAAACCAGAGTGGCAAGAAAATCACGTTGGAGATAGAACAGCGATTCATCCTGAAGTAGATCTCTCTCCATACTTCATCGAATAACCAATCCTCTCTTCATACTATGGGTTGTTGGTGGGTCCCCGACTTGAAGGCTCCCTAAAACGGATTTCGTGGTGATGGGGTGGTCTTTAGTATGTAGTCCGCAGCTTACTGCTGCTGGAGTCCAATATTCAGTGCGCAAACGCATTTGCCTACTCTACCCAAAGAGGGTAAACAGAAAAGAATTCATTCTAGCGATTAAAAAGGTAAAAAAATTACCCAAATGAACGAAGGGATAGATGAGTAAACATAGACGTACTTGTTATAAAAATATGAGTCTATTTTTCATAAAAATAAGTTAATTCCCTAACCTATAATGCACTAAATTAAATTATTTGTCGTTTGTAATAAGCACAATTAAGTCGTCTCTTTCCATGGCAGCGGAACAAAACCCCATCGTTGGCTATTTTCGTTATTGCATTTTTTTGCCATAACGTCTCGATCTCCTCCCTCGGTTACTGTTAAACAAAGCTTTGAGCCTTGATGACGTATTTGTTGGGTCTGGAAGAGTAAGACATAAAATAATAATTTTAGAATTCCCAGCTATCGTAAGAACACATTTATTTTTCCAAACTAAAATTCTATCGATTGAAACTCACCATCACGTCATATTCCCATTTTTGTCGTAAGGTATTATGGCACTCAGTGATTCTTACGATTCCTGTCATGTCTGCTGGTATGTCGAAGGAGTCAAGGCAGATACCCTCGTTGGTCATTATCTAAATAAGAAGAATATGAACGAACCTACAATCTCAGATAGGTAAAAAGATAGTACCTGCCCCTTCGGAGTAATTACAAACAGATTTTGCAGTCTTGGATCACGATTGCAATTACCAACAACAGCAGAAGCAATCGCCATACTCAAAGCTGATTGATTCGTCGTTTTCTGAATGCAGAGGTCATTCTCGCCATCCAAAGAACTACGCAATACATTGGACATAGGTTTTAAGGTGGTGAAAAGGTTTTCCCAAGACATTTGGCGAGATCTGACACCGTGTTGTAATATGTAGTTATCAAACGCCTTCGTGATAGGAGTTTCATTGTCTAACGTGAATATTTTTCCGAAAAAGCGATTGTGTCCTGGGAAGAAGTTATTCGGCCATATATTCTCCAAATACCAATTGAAGGATTTACAGTGAAGTCGTTTTCGTAGTGCGAGACGATCAGCAACATCCTATATTCCAAAAAAAAGTCTTGAACTCGGGGGACATTTTTTCAATATTCAGAGCACATACATATTTATCTCTTGAAGACACATCAAGTGAAGTATAGCGAAAATAGAAGTTTGCCCATTCGTCCATCCAAACCAGTGCGGCGCGTGCCAAATTTTCACTTAGCACTTGTCCAACCCCACCCGGAAATGTGTATGGGGAGCTTTTTCGGAAAAGATGACCAACGTGTGAACACGGTGAAATTTCAATAGAACCTCCACATTGCCAAATGCGGAAGGACATCTCGACATTTTCCCCACCCCATATCTGTGAAATTTACAAAATTTAAAGGAAGTTGCAGAGAGCCCTTGGGCGAATAAATGAGCATTATAAATGTACGGCGAAAGAATGAAACTGGGACTGAAACTAAGCAAAGAAATTAATGATAATTGAACTGAGCTGACCCGTAATATTTTCCTGTGTAGCAAAACAATCAAATTAATTAAAATGTTAGTATAATTTTCGAAAATGAATATGACCTATAGGTTGGTGATATTTAACAAAGCATAGTATGAATGATGTAATGACTTTTACATGCAAAACAAATGTTAGATAAGCATAAAATACATATTTGTCCATTTCTTTTTGTTGAAAAGTGCTTTAACGTGTCACCGCAAAAAATGCGATAACAAACACTTTATTTCAAAGAGTTTCCTCTGCAATGTTATGACACAATACACTCACCTTCATGTTGGGGTCATAAGCACCTACTTCATAGAAGTAACTTCGATCTATTGAAAATAAGCCGCCAGCCATGCCCGGTGTTGGAAATGGCGCCGATAAATCTGTCGTTTGTTTATCGATTTCTGATTTCCCTAACACAAACCACCTAAAACGGTCATAATTGAGGTTGCATTATTTTCTAAGAAAACATTTAAATACATCCGAGACCAGAAACATTTACCTAAAATGCAGTTCCCAATTGAATGCACCCCAATGATACTCAAACGACTTCTGGTAGCCAAAGTTATCATCGGATATGATATCAATAACTGGGCACATTACACTTCGTCGATTTTCTTTGATTCGAGCTAAAATTGGCTCGAGCCAACCCTTAGTGCATTCGCAGTGGGCATCCAGGAAAGTTAAGACCTTAATTAAGGAGATCGGTGTTAATAAAAAATGTAATGGTTAAAGATACGAACACATTACCTCGCCTTTGGCTTTATCCGCTCCAAGCAATCGGGCATTCACCAATCCTTTTCTTTCGGAAAGACGTAGAATTCTTGTTGGAACGGGTAAAGTGGCAACGTAGTTCTCCAAGTCCTCTTTCAAGAAATCTAGAATTCAATTTATGATAGCAATGTATTATCATTAGCCAACGAAAGCAGTAACTCCAATTTAGGATTCATTTTTACTTTAACCTAGTTTTTATGACTATCGAAAACGGTTTATGGTAAGGCTCTGGAAGATATGCACTTTCGTCATGACCAACTTGAACAGAGATTCTTGCGATACCGACTGGACTTTCTGGACTTAACGAGAAATAACTCCGATCCAGATTAAAGAACATGATAATCGTGTAGGGTTACGCAAAGACAAATTTTCTATGCGCAGCTGCACGCAGTTCAGAAGAGGCTTCCTGAAAGTGACATTGTGATCGGAGGTGGAATCTGGAAGCACCTTGTCCGGAACTGTGATAGGAGGCATGGTCCCGGTAACCATGACAGCAGTGGTTTGTAACTTTTGGTAATGTTTACCGCCTCGCATCGATTGCAACTCAAATGAAATGGGTGAAGTTATCGACACGTTTCAGAAGCGCTTTACAAGACCTGGTTGACTGCAGAAACGTGAAGGTGAATAGAGGAACGTAAGGAGCTGAAATCTCTATTGATTACGACGTGCGTGCGTGAGAGCGATGCGCTGGAGCAAAGTTACTTTGGAAAAACAAAAACAAGAAACGCAGAATAGGAACTTCAGCATTGTAGCATTGCAGCTTGCAGATAATCGTAAGTTTTTCGATGGTTCTTTCAGGAAGGTTAATGGCAAGCTCCTCATCTACAATGATTGGCAGCTAAAGAGGTGGAAGGCACACATCACCACGATTCTCAATCGTATTGTATAACATCCGCTAAAATTCAACAACTGTTACGTCCGCAACAACTGTGGCCCCACGTTGGGTGCCACCTCTATTACGATGAGAGTTCAGCGTTGCATCACCTTGGCACCAAGGCTGTCGACCAACCAAACTCCTCTGACAGGTTTGCCAGTCGTGAACACCAACTACGCGAGATAATATGAGGAACCGGACGGCACGTGTTGGAGCTAACCCGAATGCTAGCAGTTCGGCGAGATGTGGGCCGGGGTTCTTGGTTCTCACATATTACTTCCCTGTCAGGACACAGAGATTTTATCACGTGCCTTGATTGAGAAGTCAACAAAACTAAAAACACCCGAGATAAACTACTCTTTTAATAATAATATAATAATCGTTGGCGCAACAATCCATATTGGATCAGGGCCTTGAAGTGTGTTAGAGCACTTTATTCAAGTTTCTACTCTTTTAGAGGCGTGAAATCTCGAGGCGGAGTGATACCACCGAAAATTTCATTCCCAACGGAGCTAAAATGCCAAACGGCTTTAATAAGGGAGGGGACTAAATCACAAAAAACTTAACGCGCGCGGGATGGACGGGGAAGGATTAGCTTTCGGCTGATTCTGACATCTACGCGACGAGTCGCCCCCGTCTCCCTTTCCTCTTCATGGGGGCGAGATGATAAGTGGCCCTGCGGCGGCCCACTTCAACCTAAACGATTACCTCCTATCGCTTCAAACATAATGGAGGGAACCCTAATTATCGACCTGATCTCGCTAAATCGCTAAATTCCAAATGTTCCAACCGCAGACGAGGAGGTTGACATCCCATTGCTCGCTGCCACGGACTTCTCTTCGATTTTCGCGTCACCATACAATTCAGTCCGTTTCGCCTCCGAAATCAAAAGACTCCGCTGTTACGACGCCCAAGAAAATTTCCTTAGGCGGTTTTTTCGCGAAAGTATTACGAAATCTCCGCAACAAAAGTCAACAAAAAAATATCCAACCACCATTCCTCTTTTCTTTTTACCCCCTTCTTCTTTTCTTCTTTGCAGAAACCAATCCCGTCAACTATGTAGCGCGGCAAAGCAGAGCAGGGCAGCCACAACGATAAATTTCCCGTCGATGGCCGAAGCCTGAAGATTAAAATTTGAAATTTTTAAATTTGAACTTCAAATTGGAATATCCAAACCTCCGAAGCGGCCAGAAAAATTATAACGACAGCTTGTGAATAATACAGCAATCTACCGCAATATGCGTTTTCAGAGTAATTTCTCAAACCTGATTACACTAGTAATCATCATCAACGGCGCAACAACCGGTCTAGGTCTGCCTCAATAAGGAACTCCAGATATCCCGGTTTTGCGGCGAGGTCCACCAATTCGATATCCCTAAAAGCTGTCTGGCGTCCTGACCTACGCCATCGCTCCATCTCAGGCAGGTCTGCCTCGTCTTTTTTTTCTACCATAGATATTGCCCTTATAGACTTTCGGGGCTGGATCATCCTCATCAATACGGATTAAGTGACGCGCCCACCGCAACCTGTTGAGCCGGATTTTATCCACAACCAGACGGGCGTGGTATCGCTCATAGATTTCATCCTCACGTACGGGACCGAAAATTCTTCTCTTTCGAACGCTGCCAGAAGTTCGCAGTTTATTTGCTAAGAACCCAGGCTTGCGAGGAATACATAAGGACTGATAAGATCATTGTTTTGTACAGTAAGAGCTTTGACCCTATGGTGAGACGTTTCAAGCAGAACAGTTTTTGTAAGCTGAAGTAGACTCTATTGGTTGCCAACAACCATGCGCGGATTTCCTCATCGTAGCCGTTATTGAGTGTGATTTGCAACCCTAGATAGGAGAAGCTATCAACGACCTTAAAGTTGTAGTCTCCTATCTTTTTTCTTCCCGTTAGCTCAGTGCGATTTGGTGTTGTTGGTTGATTGATTTTTGGTGCTGACGTTGCCACCACATATTTTGTCTTGCCTTCATTAATGTGCAGCCCAAGATCTCGCACTGCCTGCTCGATCTGGATGAAGGCAGTTTGAACGTCTCGGCTCGGCTCAACCGAATTTTATCCACAAGCAGATGATCGTGGTATCCCTCATAGATTTCATCGTTATATAGTCTACAGAATCATCCACCCTCACGTAGAGACCAAAAATTCTTCTTCTCTCGAACGCGGCCAAGAGTTCGCTTTTTTTTCGCTGGGAACCCAGGTTTCCGAGGAATATATAAGGTTATGTTCTTATAATAATAATAATAATCATTGGCGCAACAATCCATATTGGATCAGGGCCTTGAAGTATGTTAGAGCAATTCATTCAAGACCGTAACGGTACACTACACTACACTGTAGGAGGCAATATGGTCAGCATTGCGCTCACCCGAGATTATTACCCTGATTTGACTCAGGTACTCATTCACAGCTGAGTCGACTGGTATCCGACGTCAAATCACGATACAAATTCCACTGCCTCCAGTGAGATTTGAACCGCGACCTTCCGTACGACAGCCTTGTACCCTAACCACTCGGCTATCCGGACACATCTTGCCAGTCCTTATATATTCCTCGGAAACCTGGGTTTTTTCGCTGGGAACTCAAGTTTCCGAGGAATATATAAGGACTGGCAAGATCATAGCCTTTTAACAAGAAGGATTGCGAAATCTTTGCGCGTTCGAGAGAAGAATCCTCCGAAGCCTACATAACGACGAAATCTATGAGCGATACCATGACCGTCAGGTTGTGGATAAAATCTGGCTCAATAGGTTACGGTGAGCGGGTCACTTAATCCGTATGGATGAGGATGATCCAGCCCGGAAAGTCTATAAGGGCAATATCTATGTTAGAAAAGGAAGGCAAGACAGACGCTGCCTGAGATCGAACAATGGCGTAGGTCAGGACGCCAGGCAGCTTTTAGGGATATCGACTTGATGGACCTCGGCGCAAAACCCGGATACTGGTTGTTGCGCCGTTGACGATGAAGATCATAGCTTTGTACAGTAAAAACTTCGACCCTATGGTGAGACGTTTCGAGCGAAACAGTTTTTGTAAACTGAAATAGGATAGATAGAACTGTTGGCAGCCAACAATTTCCTATTTTTATTGTTTTCGTTTGACCAGTGCGGTTTGATGCTGTTCGTTCTTTGCTTTTTGGCGCTCACGTTGTCACCATGAACTTCGTCTTGCCTTCATTAATGTGCAGCCCGAAATTTCGCGCCGCCTGCTCGATCTGGATGAAGGTAGACTGTAAATCTCGGGTTGTACTTCCCACAATATCAATAACGTCAGCGTAGACCAGTAGTTGGATGGACTTAAATAGGATCGTAACCCTCGCATTTACCTCAGCATCACGGATCACTTCCTCCAGGACCAGGTTGAAGAGGACACATAATAGGGCATCCCCTTGTCTTAGACCGTCATTGATGTTGAATGGTCTCGAGAGTGATTCTACTACTATTTTCTGGCCTCGCACATTGGTCAGGGTCAGCCTGGTCAATTTTATGAATTTTGTCGGGACACCTAATTCTCTCATGTCCGTGTACAGTTTTACCCTGGCTATACTATCATACGCGGCCATAAAGTCGATAAAAAGATAGTGACACTGATGTCCATGTTAAAACAGTTTTTCCATCGCTTGCCGCACAGAGAAAATCTGATGTGTTGCTGATTTGCCTGGGGTGAAGCCTCTTTGATATGAGCCAATGATGTTCTGGGCGTATGGGGCTATCCGGCCTGGCAAGATAGAGGGATATATCTTATAGATGGTACTCAGCAACATGATACCACTACAATTGCTGTACTAAGTGATATCCCCCTTTTTATGTATGGGACAGATAATGCCTCATTACCAGTTCGCAGGCATTGGTACGCTGTCCCACACCTTGAGCATCATTACACGCCCCGGAGAAAATGGCACTCCGACTAAGAATGGTTCCTTGGATGTATACAGCGGAAAGGGGAGGACGGCCTCCCACCAAGTTGGCCGATGCTGAGTAGAATATACAATAGGACCAAGCTAAATAGGAATGAAAGAACCATCTATGTAGATACTACTGGAGTTCTCTATTCTGCTACACCTCCTTCCTCTCCAAATTAAATACGCTGTATCGTGCAGTGCTGTCAGATTCCGTGAGTTTCGATGCTGGGCAGAGAACCACTAAACCTATAGTAAGATCCATGACGAAGTACCACGGAAATTCTGAGTGCCTTCAAAGGAGCCACAGGCGAAGTTTATGAAGAATTTTAAGGGAAAATCTGACATTCGTACAACCCCATTACGAGAGCTTTTGAGCGCAAATATGACCAGGATTACGATGGTTTGTGTGGGACACTGGCTTGTATGAGGCCGTGCCGCCAGACCCGGCATAGCTTTTAATTCGCATTGTCGAAGTTGCGGAAAAGGGTGGAGAAACCATCAGGCACTTACTTTTCGAACTAGGCTGAGGACACAATGTAAAAAAAGTCGGAAAACCAGACTCTGGACGCTTCAGGTATGAAAATTTTTGTGATTTTCTTTTATAAAAACATTTGAGTGGATATTTGTCCCATTAGCACCGTAATGTATATGCATATGCACTTTCGCGCGATACCGACATTCAAAGCCTTGAACTTGCATAGAAGCGAAGGCTGGGCTGTCGTAGCAGAAGGTCGCGATTCAAATCTCACTGGTGACAGAAGGATGTGTTATCGTGACTGGATGTCGGGTGACAGTCGACTCAGCTGTGAATGAGTATTTGAGTCAAATCAGGGTGATAATCACGGGCGAGCGTAATGCTGACCACATTGCCTCCTATAGAGTACTGTAATCCTGTAGTGTACCGTTACGGTCTTGAATGAATTGCTCTAACACACTTCAAGGCCCCGATCCAATATGGATTGTTGCGCCAACGATTATTATTTATATTATAACTTTGTTAGTCATAGTGCGATTTCCACCAAACTTTGTAGGATCATTTCATGAAACTAGAATGAACCTTAGGGGGTTTTGCAGCCAATTTTTAAAGATTATAGTAATATATACTAGTATTGACTTTATTTGAATAGATATCGGTATGGAGGGTATTTCAGAGCCTAGGTATCATATAGTGGAAGCCTCTTGCTTTTTTCAGATCTTTCGGTTGGGTAGAATGGGTCCGTGAAAGAAATAGCCACTTTCGATCCCCCCCTTCCTCCCCTTTCCAAAAAATATCAAAACTAAAACCGGCTTCGGAAAGTACTAACGGAGACATTTCTTATGACTATATTTGATGAAAAAAAAATGTACACCTCCTTTTGCATATATGAGGACCCCCTTAAATTCGACGTAGAATGAAGTAAGTCACTGTATGCGGGAGCGTTCACAGCTCCCACTTTTCCCCCAAATTTGGTATTAATCGCTAGAACCGTTTCCGAGAAAAATGGATGTGACAGGCAGACCGACAGACACACAGACGGACAGACAGACAATAAACCGATTTTAATAAGATTTTGTCTTACACAAAACCTTACGTTGGGGACCTCACTAGGGAAAGAGTTCATCGGAGTTCTTTGCGGCCAGATTCTGCTCCCGATGTCCTTCCTACAACAGCCATGGTCTTAGGATTATCATATTTTTGGTTCATATGTTGCTCCCCTTTGGAAGTTTACATTCGCAACTCTATTCCCACAATAACAAGCTCTTTATAATATAGGCGTACCCGTGAAAAAAACCCACCTTTTTTCTGCATGTTTTAAATATTGTACGTTATTAAGAAAGTTAATTGAACTATTGAAACCGAACTTATCATCGACAAAAATGTTGATTGCCATAAGTGACAATCTATGTAAAATAACACTCCAACTGTTCATGTAAAGATAACGGCTGATATGCATTAATATTCCATGAGAAACATTGCAAAAAATATATGAATCTCAACTTCTAATTTGCTTTTTTACAGTGATACGCTGTTATGTGTGATAATGTCTCGACAGACACTAATTTTCGCACAAGAGTACTCAAGGTAGCACTTTACTTGTCACTTCCTCACTTTTTATCAGAAAAATTATCTTCACCTTTTCATTAAATAGACAAAGACATTCAATTGATCATCTCTGATATATTGTCCGCCTTTTGAACAAATATTTTGTGAGGATAGTAGGATTTTTGTATGCTTTTGGCCCCTGGGCCCTTCTTATCTGGCAGATAAATGGAAACCTCAAGGTTTTATTGAAAACAAAACTTTATTAAAATCGGTTTACTGTCAATCTATCAAACGCATCTGAGAAAAAGTTAGATAGGATCTACGCTGTTGTAGGAAGGGAAGGTCCAGAAAGCGGAGGCGGGAGGGGTATTCCACACGAGGGAAGTTTTTCTTAAAGAAGATTGGATGGAGTCAAAATCAGTCTAAATCAGAGGAGAAGCGAAGTATAAAGCCTGACAATTTTGCTGCTCGATTGGTGACTTCGAAACAATGGGTATCAAAGCAGAGCTTATTGTCGAAAGTGACCCCGCGGTTTTGAGTAGGATTTAAGCAGGATAAGGAATGTCTTTTAAAGAAGTAGGAGCAAGAAGCGGGTGACGATTTTAGTGAGTAGCATATAGAGTGACACTTTCTGACATTTAGCGCTAAACCATTAGTCAAGCACCAACGAACCAGAGTGTCTAGGTTAGATTAAATGGAAACACAGTCCATAGGCGACTATATAGCGGAAAACAGCTTAACGTCGTCTGCATAGAGCAAACAGGAACAAGTAAGGAGGGAGGGAAAGTCATTAATAAAAAATATAAATAGCAAAGGGCCCAGAATAGATCCCTGTTGAAAACCAGAGGAGGGGGAAAAGGAGCGAATTTGGTAGAAAGATTACAACTGTGAGTCCCCACGTATGTAGTGAATTACATTGCTCTACGTTGAACTTAATATAGTTATGTGAGGTACTTTCCTAAGCAGGTATTCATTTTGTGATTGGTTGTAAAGGGAAGGAGTGAGGAGATCTCAATTACTGCGCTGGCAGCACGGGTGTCACAGGTTTGATGGAGCCTGGCAGCATGATTCCGCCAGCTTGAAGCCCAATCGTTAACTGCCATTACGACGGATGCGACGCGATTTAACCACGAGCTTGTCGGACTAGATGTCGAGAGCATTGAGCGTACTAGAGGACTGGTTCTACAAAAGGCTGAAGAAGAAGCTCGTTGAACGCCATACTGACAAAGCTAACGCTTCGTGACTATGGCTCAAGCATTGAGTGCGGCTGTAAGACTTCCGAAGAGCATACAGGCTATCCTGACATGTACCGATTCGGGTTCTTTGGGCACGTTGACCGCTACCGCCGATTAAAATCTATGAGGTCCACGGGCGGCGCTTGGTTGGTGAAGTATCAATTGACACATCAAAACACGTATTCGATCAGACGGTCGGTGCTTTGCGTTCGGATTTTAGGGACTAGATAATGTTCTAGATCCGCCTTCTAGTAGTAGATCATCTGGGCCTCGACAAGTGCCGGGAATGCAGGAACACCCATGGTTCGCAAAAAAAGTCACAAAATGTACCAGCCCCTACATCTTTTCCATAAAAAAATAGACTTGCCCGGGGTTCTGGCGACAGCTACTCAGAATGCAGTACCACCTCGCTTTATAATTTATTACCTCTTGAGCCAATCGACACCTTCGGTAAGGTCTCAGTTCTCCCCGAATCCCGGAATCGTTTAAACTCGCGGCAGCAAATTCTCCGTCATTTCATTACATCAACACTACTGACTCTTATCGTTTCTAAGGTGCATCCATTATCACGGGAGAAGTTCGCAGGTCCGCGGAAAAAGTTCAAAGAAGTCTGCAGGGTATTTGCAGACCTCCAGACAGCGGTATGTCTTTGTCATTTCTCATGATCCCTAAACCCAATGGCGAATGGAAACCTTGTAAAGATTACAGTTCCACCCACCTTGCATTTAGTCAAGGCATATCACCAAATCGCTGCAGCTCTTGAAAGCATCTCGAAAACGATAATATTTACGTCCTTTTTGAGTTTGTTAGAATAATTTTTGCCCTGTTAAATGCGGCGTAAATCTTTCAAAGATTCATTCCTTTTTCAAGGTCTCCCTGAGGCCGGTGTAGTACTCAACGTCGAGATTCTTACAATTGGTGGAGATTCTTCGGGTACACGATAATCCCTAAAGGCATCTGTTTGCAAGAATTTCCGATCAAAATTCCTTCCCGTTCGTTACATAATTGACTTCTACTAAGTCTACTGCGAATAGTGCGTGCCGCAGTTTTCCCCTCGGACGGAAAACTGCAGCACTATTAGAGCACGACACACACTAGTCCTTTAACAAATGTACAATGTTTGTACTTTACAGCGGATCCCACTTTTTGCGAAACCCCACACAAATTATTTCTGTGCGGCACACGAACACCAAGAGGAACTAGAAGCCAACGATGACGCTAATAAAACTCGTTAACTTTTGCAATTTATTTTAATGGATTACACGACACACAATTAATTTCACTTAATTTGATATCACGGCATGAATATTTTATAATTTTGTCACTAACACAACATATATTCCTAGTCAGCTTTGTTCAACTAGACTCAGCCGTGTATCCGTAGGTCGCTGATTCATATCCGGCTCGAAGGACTAAATGTTAGGAAGAAGTATTTAGTCCTGATCCGGCCCGTAGAACTCCTGATTTGCGTTAGCAAATCTCGCCTAGCTTCATGCCCTGAAATTGTGGATCCGGGTTCGGTTGCTTTCCTGAGCTTCTCCTATGAAGCTCTTGAGCGCTAACGCAAATCAGGAGTTTCACGGGCCGGATTAGCATTCATTAATTCTCCCAAACGGCATCCAACCGGACTCTTTCAAAGTTCAAGCGATTTCGCGTTTCCCGCTTCCAAAAACGGTTAAGGGTCAGAAGGCTGTTGGGCATGTTAGATTTCTATCGGTGTTTCTTGCCCAAAGCCGTCTACTATCAGTCGACCTATCCAGAGCGAAGAACAATGACTCCCGCCTGATCGCATGCCCCCCGGAGGAGGTTATTCAGGCGTTTGCAACCACCAAGCAACAACTGGTAGAAATTACATTTCTGGCATTCCCTGAGCAAGATGCGCCGCTAGTCGTACTTGTCGATGCCATCCACAGTGCTCACGGACCACAAGCCACTCATAATGTAGTTGCCGTCGTTTTGTCAGGTGTTGTTGAGGTTAAGATCCCCGCCACCGTCGATTTCCAGCAATCGTGGAAGCATCGAAGGACGACACATACTTTCCTATCCTCGAGTTCAGAACTTACTGCGAAACCTCAGACAAGGGACCAAAGCCATATACTCCGGCCGATTTCCGCGAGGAAGTATTTTACTTTGTTCACGATCTAACATACCCAGGCATCCGTACAACGAATCGGTTAGTCACCGTAAAATATTTCTGGCCATCCATGAACAAGGACATCAATTCTTGTGCCTGTGAGTAGCATACCAGAAGTGTAAAACTACAAGGTATGTGAAGAAAGAGGTACGGTTACTCCCTCGGTCCACCAAGCGTTTCCACACAATCATCTCGACATAATCGAGCTTTGGTAACGCTCGTACGCTTTCAGGTGTGGCCTGAGGCGATACCTATGAAAGATATTACTCCACAACCTTGCGCTTCTCGAGAGTGGAATCCATGTGTCGGGAATTATAATAATCAACGAGGGAATGCAGTTCGTGTCCTCCTATTTATCGGAGTTGTACTTGTCGGCTTCAGCCAGAGACAGAAAATATCGGCGCTCCGCATACTAGAATAATTTAGTTTTATTTCGGCAAGTGATGTTCTCTGGTCATTTCAGTTAAGTAAAACTGGCAAGTACGCCAACTTACCATACCAATAAATCAAAATCCCAAACGCACGTTCACATTGACATAGAAAGCAGACTTGCGATCATGGATCGCAGTTCGAAGCAACTCCGTTGAAGGTGCTGACAAAGCTGATTGGATGCGAGGAGACTCGAAATATGGCGTACCACCCAAACAGATTACAGAAAACAGAGATAATGCGGAACGACAGCAGGCAGCCTTTCTTCCGACGATACTCTCGACACTCAGGAATGCTAATATGAAGGACAGAAATGTTCTATGGAAATCCGCAGCGGGTGCCAGGAGATTTTTTTGTTTGCGGAGAACGCACCGCCAAATCCCCAACTGTTCCTCAAAATGTTCAGAGTGCAAATGAGGCGGCTACGGTTGTGGATAATACTCAAATTGGCATTGATTGACAACAAGACAAGACAACCTTACAGAACAGGAAACGAAAATAATATAATAATATAAACTCCGCCGAAGCCGGTCCCAAGCCCGGTTGTGAAAGGAGGAGGGATGGATAGCTTCAGTCTGAATGGCTGTACGCCACCGCAGCGTCTCAGGGGGTAGGTGAGGAAAGTGCAGGAACTTTGCAATCTTGCAGATTACTCACTAAGGAAGCTATCTACACACCTGGCAGCTAGGGATAAAATGCACCACCAAAAATGAGAAGGAGAAATTTAAGGTCCGGTACGGATAACCGGCGGGAGTCGTCTGACTTGGTGACTGGGTCGGGCTCTCGTAATGGACAGCACGGCGTCGAAACCGCTAGTCGTGGGGCGGTTCGACGTCTAGGCGCCACGACGACCAGGAGCACAGCTCCGCCTGCTGCAGCTGTTTCGCCACAATCTTTGGCGACCACTTCAGCAGGTTCGCGCAGGAAGTGGATGAAATGGACTGGAGAAATGAACCTCTTCATCATCCGCTCCTACTACGAAATAACGGCGGGGGCAGGTACAACATCTGACCTCCCCTTGTTGGACCAGAGATTCGTCGAGCGTTTCCCGCAATTCGCGCACGTGACTGTGCAGCGAGTCGCAGACCAGTACCGCTTCATTACTCGCAGCGACACAATCCCGGCCACCATCAGGGAACGTGTTCGACTTGAAGTCATCGGGGAAACTGGTGACCGAGAGTCGATGGGAGCAGAGGCGGCGGCATCAACAACATCACGCCGCACTGCAGGCAACAGGTTCAGTACTCGCCGAAGCACTCTTCTCCACCGTCCAGCTGAGGTTTCCGTTGAGGTTCGGGACGAATTCCAAAGAGCGTGTATAGAATTCTCGGATATGGATCCTTTGCATAGACCAGGTATTCCCAGGTTCTATGCATCTCTAGCAACTCCGGGAATTCTATTTCAAATCAATGATGAGATTGCATCTCGACTGTGTGTTGATATGTCGCTGCTGCAACTACAATCACTTGTGTATTGTGATGCAGTTGCGGCTATCAGATTGCACGGTCAAAAGATTCGCTTTCGCGTTATTGGTTTGAGTGACAAAAGAGATCCACCATGGAAAATTCGTCTGGAACGTCGGCGGGACTCACTAAGGCAGGACATTGCTAGACTGATTCAGACCAGCACTGGCAATGCCAGCCGACGGGTGAGAAATAAAGTGCAGAGGGTTTACCGGAACTATGCCATCCCCTGTGAAACACCCGTTGTTGAAATTCTGGACACACTAAAACAGAAACTTTCTGTCATATGCAGTCGGTTACGACGGTATAGCGAAAGTTATTCCAGACGTGTCCAGAATGCAACATACGCGAGGAACCAGCGGAGCTTTTTCAGATCTCTCAACGAATCCCAACAGAACGCCCAGACAATACAGTTCTCGGTGACGGAAGCGAAAGAGTATTGGGGTGGACTGGGCCAATACACCTGGCATGAATTTTGCGGATGTTACCGAAGAGGAAGTTCGACGAGCCATAAACAGCTCGAAGAACTGGAGGGGCCCAGGTCTGGATCGGGTGCAGAATTTCTGGTATAAGAAATTTACCAGCGTACACAGTCGGTTGGCACGCAGTATAAATGAGGTCATGAGTCGGCCGGAGGAATTTCCACCTTTCCTCACTGCGGGGATTACCTACCTTATCCCTAAGAAGGACACGGTGCAGGACCCCGCAGACACAAGACCGATCACTTGCTTACCAACCCTCTACAAATTCATCACGTCCATTATTAGTGGAAGGATCAATGCGCACCTCGAGACCAACAACATTCTATCCGAGGAGCAGAAGGGCTGCCGAGTTGGGTCAAGGGGTTGCAAAGAGCAACTCATTATCGACTCGGTAGTTGTAGGACAAGCAACTAGAGGTCAAAGAAACCTCTTCAGTTGCTATATCGATTATGACAAGGCTTTTGATAGCGTTCCGCATACCTGGCTAATCGACATCCTACATCTGTATCGCATTGATCCGAAACTAATAAAGTTTTTGGCGACAGTCATGGAAGGGTGGCATACCACCTTATCGGTGCGTACATCTGAGGGTGCTAATACCTCAGAGCCCATCCGTATACGGAGGGGCATCTTCCAGGGGGATTCATTGAGTCCTCTTTGGTTTTGTATGGCACTGAACCCCCTTTCATGGCTACTACTACTACTGATGCTGAGGGCATGGTTTTGCAATAAAATATGCCCTATGTGCTAAGTGCGAACTGACACACTTGATGTACCTAGATGACATCAGGCTGTATGCTGGTACTGACAACCATCTTAGAAGTCTGTTACGAATAATAGACATGTTCAGCCGTGATATTCGGATGGAGTTTGGTTTAGACAAATGTCGAATCCAAGCCATCCGCAAAGGTCATCACGAGCCGCATGCCGGACATAGCATTGGTGATCTCCACATCGAAGCTATGACTGAGACAGACTTCTACAAGTCCTAGGAATTCTGCAAGGAACCCATGCTCGAGTTGGTGATCTGAAGGAAGCTCTGCTGTCCGAATTCCTGCGACGTGTAAAGCTGGTGCTGAAATCGCATCTCTCGGGGAAGAATAAAATAAGCGCGTTGAATGTATTCGCTATCCCTTCACTGGCTTATGCATTCGGAATATTGCCGTGGACGAAGACCGACCTGGAAAACGTCCAGCGGCGGATACGGACAACTATGTCCAAATTCCGAATGCATCACCCAAAGTCTGCCGTGGAGCGGATGAACCTGCCTCGTGACATCGGAGGTAGGGGCGTGGTTGACGTGGCGGCACAACATCATCGCCAAGTCGACTCGCTGCGCGCTTATTTTTACAGTAAAGAGCAGGCGAGCCCCTTGCATGCGGCTGTCTGTAAGGCAGACTGTGGACTGACTCCACTTAACTTGAAGGATCGATCTTTCAATCCTCTGAGTAGGATGAAGTCGGACCAGGAGCGGATCGAGGAATGGAAGTCGAAGGCAATGCACGGTAAACACGTGAATTGTCTTTGGCAGCCATTTGTCGATTTGCATCTGTCGAACAGATGGCTGTGTGCTGGGAGCTCTTTGCTGAGACGGAGGGGTTCATGTGTGCCATTCAGGATGGCGTGGTCGCCACCCGAGCTTATAAAAAGCTCATCATGAAAGAACGGGTGGAGAACGACCAGTGCAGAATGTGTGGTACGGCGTTAGAGACGTTGGACCATCTCATTTCTGGCTGTACTGTTATGGCACCGGTTCAATACATCACCAGGCATAATGCTGTATGTAAGGTTATCCATCAAAACCTTGCATACAAGCATGGGCTGATCACGGGAACATGTCCGGTTTACCGATATGAGCCGCAAGCAGTACTTGATAGTTCTGCTTACAGCATGTATTGGGACCGGCAAGTTCTGACTGATCGCCATACCGCACACAACAAGCCTGACGTACTGTTAGTTGACAAGACGGGTCGCTCCGCGTATATTATTGATGTTGCTATTCCCCATAATAGCAACATTGAACGGAAATACGTGGAGAAGAAGGTGAACTATGAGCCATTGGCTCGGGAAATCAAAGAAATTTGGCGTCTCGAGCGGGTAGTTGTAGTTCCCATAATATTGTCAGCTACAGGTATTGTACCTAAATCTCTCACGGCTTCCCTTGATGTCCTGGAACTTTCGCACAGTCTGGTTCAAACCATGCAGAAGTACACCATTCTGCATACGTGCTCGATGTTGCGGGGAGTAATCGACGATTTCTCCCACTGACCTACCACCGGCCACCACCACCAGTGCCCCTTTAGTTTTTAAGTAGGTAGGATCGTCCGAGCCTAAATTCTTGGCACTTAGTGCTAGTATTAGGTAAAATCCGGCATCTGCCGAGATTGTGATAACTCGGAAAATAATAATACTCATGATCTGTCCTGCAGGAGAAATTCAATCAATGTTGGAAATTATATGGTCCACTTTTAAGTTCCCCAAGTGATGATAGGCGCTACGTTGAACTCCTGCACTCGTTTCAAAATATTTAGTGACGGTATGGCTCAGGCTACGGTGGACCTTGGCGCAAAACCGGGATGTCTGGAGTTCCTTACTAAGGCAGGCCTAGACCGGATACCGGTTGTGGCGCCGTTGATGATGATGATAGCTCAGGCAAGAATGATACAGAACGCAGAAAATAATATGATACTTGCTCAAGCCTCAGGGGAGGAGAAGATGACTCCAAAATCCCAGGATCCTCTTAAGAACCAATATAATTTTCACCTCGTGCTCATGTTTCCTCTATACGCTCCTGGTAATTGCTGTATACTTGGTATTTACAATTTAAACGAACTTACCCCGTTCGCTGGCATCATCCACTAGAATAATTTCCTTCAGCAAATGCCTCGGCGATCGATTTATGGCACTCCACACAGTCCTCAATAGCACCGACCATGCTTCATTGTGAAAAACGATTATGATGGAAGTGGTGGGAAGGTGTTTGAGATACTCCTTGGCAACACATCTGAAGAAAAAGGAGAAAAATCCAATAAAATTCAAATTATCTGAAGGAAGTTTCTGTTCTTACTCTTTCTTCCTATAATCCGGCAACGTCCGATTCAAGGGAATTCGATCGCTCGCGAGCAGGTTGAATCGATTGACCTGGAACATCCGTTGCATGATAAGACTCTCCCTGGGGGGGATTACCACGGGCTTCCCATTGGCACCCTCAGCCTCCACAGGATTGAAATTGTTCTGATTGAAGTCATCTGCATTGGAAATATAAATATGAGCCACGCAAAGACTAATTAGGATTCCTAAATCTACCCCAAGCCAGAAAGCGTTAGTGTGCTGGGAAAAAAGTGCAACCGGGAGCTAACACCACCACCCAAGCAGGCAGTCTATTCTAGGGAACTTAAATCAACACTCAACCTTTCGTTGCATTGCCAAAGATGCTTCCTGCCCCGATGTAGTGCGCCACGATAACGTTTTTCGAGCTTTTTTCACGGAGTTTCTGGTGGTACTTTGCGTCCCTGGAAAAGCAAGAATTCTAAATAGCGAGAAAAGCTTGACAGTAGCAGGCAATAGTTACCTTTTCCTCATATCTGAGACATTGAGACTCTGCAGGTAGACATTGATGCTCACTGCAAACATGAAGAAGGCGAAGAACAGGAGGAAGAGGTAAATGAGCCACAGCTTCCGGATTCTCCGATAGCCGATCCTCATTGTGCTCGAGAAGTCTCTACTCAAGCCCCAAGCCAGTTTGCGCAATCAGAGACGCATCTGTCTGCGAATTAAACGAGTTCAGCCCACGGCTGCAACACAACCGAATCTGACACAAACTCCTCCACTCACTTTGAGTCACTCGACCACCGTCTGACAGGTAAGCCATCGCGGGTCGTCTGCGTGGGAGGCAGCGAAGCAAACAGGTGTCGGGTCAGCTGATGTTGACTTGGTTTGTGAATGTGGAATATCTCAGGCACGGTGTCATCGAAGACACACACCGGAAGATGTTATCAGTTTTGTTTGAGTGTTTGGCCTTTGTGTGGAATGCAAAGAAACCGTTCCTGTTCACTCCTTGGTGGAGGCATAATCAATCTAAATCACTGTCAAGTGGTCCAATACCTGCTCTCCCAGAGCATGTTCGAAAGAAATGTCGATATAACTATTGTATGCGAACAATGTGAAAATCTGCATAGCGGAGTATGGGTAGCTGACAAAACAGCAAAGCCGCGATTGGAGCTGCGGAAATCGTGCTATAGATATGAAAAAACACCCAGAGGACGGATTTACACGCGCCAAGATAGGAGGTATATATAGTATATCTATAGCTGTTACGCTACCTGGATTCGTTGAGCTACACATGCAATACAAAAACGCGAGGTTTTTTGTGCATTCCATTCCCCGAGCAATGGAAGCTGCGAAAGCTGATACTTATTCCGAAGCCAGTTTACCTGGGTGACCTCTCCTCATATCGACCGATATGTTTCGTCAATACCATTGGTAAACTATTTTAACGAGTATTATACAACAGGCTGCTCGACAAACAATTCGGGTTTCGTAAGGGGAGATCAATCGTCGATGCAATCAACATGGTGGCTGGCCTGGCTCGCGCTGCAATACAAGATGACTAATGCTGCGCATTGTTGACACTCGATGTAGAAAATACATTCAACACTGCAAAGTGGACGAAAATCGATCTAACCAGACTCCTAAGTACATTGTACGCATCATTGTTCCATTTCTTCTAGGGAGAAGATTATATTGCGACGAGGATGGACTGAAATTATTCCCGATGACGTGCGGCGTACCACAGGGTCTGTTTTAGGTCCTTTACTGTATACGATGGAGTGTTGACACTACACCTTCCTAACGGCGTTACAACCATTGGTTTTGCGGACGATATCGGGGTAACAGTAGTTGCAAAACGCTTAGACGAGATCGAAGTCTACCAAAAGAAGCGATATGGAAGATCAATTCCTGGTTAAAAAAGTCCGGTCTATCACTTGCTAAACATAAAACGGAACAAGCGCTAATCAGCAAAAGAAGGAAGGACACAACCGTGAAAATTAAAGTTGGTAAAGAAACAATTTACTCCCAAGAGTCGCTTAAATATTTGGGAGTAATGATTGACAAAAGGCTCAACTTTAAAGAACACATTGAGTGCACTGCAACTAAAGCGCCTTCCATCGCTGTAACGATTTCGAGGATACTACCGAACATTGGAGGACCAAGGCAAAGTCAACGTCGTCTTATTTCAAGGGTAGTTAGTTCCGTGCTAATCTACACAGCTCCAGTTTGGGCAACTGTTCTGGAAAACAAATCAAACTGCGGAAAACTAGGAATGGCGTATCGACTAAATGCACTCCGGGTATGCAGTGCTTATCAAACAACATTAGAAGAAGCAGCATATGTACTGGCAGGGACAATCCCCATAGACATTTTGGCGAATGAAGGTCGGCGCCTCTATGACAAAATGTATGCAATCGGGGAGTCTATTGTACTTCGACGGCAATTAGCACGGCGGGAATCCATCACAGAATGACGAAAGAGATGGAACGAGGCACAAACTGGCCGTTGGACCTACCGGTTCATTCCACACATTCGAAGATGGAATGAAAGGAGCCACGGGAAACTAAGCTACGAGTTAACATAGTTTTTAAGTGGACATGGAGGTTATCGGGCTTATTTACATCGATTTGGACACGACGAGTCACCATGCTGCCCAAGATGTGGTAGCGTGGCTTAGAATGCGGAGCATGTTGTATTTGAGTGCCCAAGGTTAACAGCGCATCGAACTAGGCTGGAGGGGATCGCAAACAGACACCTGAAAATATAGTGGAGTTTATGTTGGAGTCAGCAAAGCTTGGAATCAAGTAGTAATTCAGCCGAAAATGATTCATCAGCAGCTAACGCATGAAGAACTGCGAAGAAAGCAAGAAAGGGAGAGAACAATAATGAGCCGCAGTTAAGAACTGATCCAGCCGCGCGATGCAATGCTTATAGCAGTCCCGTGGAGAGAGTGGAAGAAGAAGGAAGTGGTTTCAGTGAGTAGGCGTCTCACATAACTGCATGGCAGGAGCCAGCAGTAGGTTTTGAACTTTTCCCCCTTCCAACGACGAAAAAAAAACAGGCGGACAGACACACATCGACTCGATTCTAATAAGGTTTTTTTTCGCACAAAACCTTAAAACAGAAAGCTGGAGAAACTGATCGTGAAGGTTCGCCCGCAACTATTAAAGTTCCATCGAAGTGTTCCATCGAAATGCGCTTTATTGCCTCTATGATAGCCAGGCTCGGGAATGTGGGGATCGATTCCTCACGTGAGATTTAATAAAACTTCACGTAAAACTGCAGAGTCGAGCGCCGCTAATGAGAAGGAACATCCAAGATGGATCGCATCCTCAATCGGTAACCTCCATGCCTTAACATCCTAAGGCCATTCAAATTGAAGGATGCCCCTTTCATATCAGTAAGAATTTAGCTCCGATTCATTTCTGAATAATAATAATAATAATCTTTGGCGCAACAATCCAATTGGATCAGGGCCTTCAAGTGTGTTAGAGCACTTCATTCAAGACAGTAACGGTACACTACAGAATAGCCTGCAGGAGGCAATGTGGTCAACATTGCGCTCGCCCGAGATTATTACCCTGATTTGACTCTGGTACTCATTCACAGCTGAGGCGGCTGGTATCCGACGTTAAATCACGATACAAATCCCACTGCCACCAGAGAAATTTGAACCGCAACCTTCCATACGACAGCCTTGTGCTCTAACCACTTAGCTATCTGGACACCATTTCTGAATACTGAATACTAATGGAGAGGAACGCAATAATAAATTTAAAGAAAAAACATAAATAAAAATAATAACTCCGCCGTAGCCGGTCCCAAACGCGGCTGTGAAAGAAGGTGGGATGGATAGTTTCGGTCTGAATTGCTGTACGCCACCGCAGCGTCTCAGAGGGTAGGTGATGAAAGTCCAGGAATTTAGCAGTCTTGCAGATTACTGACTGAGGAAGCTATCACCATACCTGGCAGTTTGGTATAAAATGCAAATCCATCTATGAGAAGAAGAAGAAATTTAAGGTCCGGTACGGATAACCGGGGGGACTCGTCGGGCACCCGTAATGGGCAGCACGGCGTCGAAACCGCTAGTCGTGGGGCGGTTCGACGTCTAGGCCACGATGACCAGGAACATTGCTCCGCCTGCTGTAATTGTTTCGTCACAATCTGTAGCGACCACTTCAGCAGGTTTGCGTAGGCAGCGGATGAAGTGGGCTGAAGAAATGAACCTTTTGATCATCCGCTCCTACTACGAAATAATGGCGGGGGCGGGTAAAACATCTTACTGCCTCTTGTTGTACCAGAGATTCGTCGAGCATTTCCCGCAATTCGCTCATGTAACTGTGCAGCGAGTCGCAGGTCAATACCGCTTTATTACTTGCAGCGACAAAATCCCCGCCATAATCAGGGAGCGTGTTCGATTTGAGGTCATCGCGGAAATTGATGACCAAGAGTCGATGGGGGCAGAGGCGGTGGCAACAATAACATTACGCCGCATTGCAGGCAATAGTTTCAGTACTCGCCGAAGCACTCTTCTTTACCGTCTGGCTGAGTTCTTCGTTGAAGTGGCATCTCCAGCTACTCCGAGAATTCTATAACAAATCAATGATAAGATTGCATTTCGGCATGATATGTCGCTTTTGCAACTACAATCACTTACGTATTGTGGTGTCGTTACGGTTGTCAGATTGCACGGTCAGTAGGTTTGCTTTTGCGTTGTTGATTTGAGTGACCGAAGAAATCCACCATGGAAAATTCGTCTAGAACGTCGGCGTGACTCACTAAGGCAGGGCATTGCTAGGCTGATTCAAATCAGCTCTGATAATGCCAACAGACGAGTGAGAAATAGCATGCGGAGGATTTACCGGAAGTATGACATCCACAGTGAGATACCCGAGATGATTCTGGACACACTGTAGTCGGTTACGACGGTATGCCAAAAGTAACTCCAGGCGTTCCCAGAATGCAACGTACGAAAAGAACCTGTGGGGTTTTTCAGACCACTCAACGAATCCCAACAGAGCATCTAGACAATGCCGCTTTCGGTCTGGCTCAGTTGCTGGTTTAAGCCGTAGGCAACTGGCACGCTCACCCATTTTGTGCTGTTAATTCTACGTGTTAGAAGTTTCTTGTCGAAATGAAACCTCGTTGTCATCCTATCCATTTGTATTATTAATTCGGGTACTAACTCGAAGAATATCAATATTCCTTTGCTTCAGGTGGCTCCCCGACATGATACTTTCAGCCATTCTAAAGCTCACCCTCTCCGCTGCCTCTGTATGTGAAGATGAAGAGGAGTTAATCCCAGAAGGATTTCCAAGGATTCCGTTGGGCATGTCTTCATTGCTCCACTGATACTCTCTGGCTGTTGAGTTAAGTTCAATTCTTCAAGAGTAATTGTTGGTGTAGTTTGATTCGGAAGTATTTGACCACTGCTTGTCGTGTCACCTACATACTGTGTAATCTAATGGCTATCAGGTGACCAAATTTGCGCTTCCTTGCCATCCTTAGAAGAGTCCCTGAGATGACTTCTAAGCCTCTCTGGAGTAGTAATTGGAAAATGTCATCCGATGCGGGCGATTTCAGTGGTTTAAAGGCACCCATTTCCCTGTCAGCCTAGCTTCAACAGCATACCTCTTCTACTAGTTGTTAATTCACTTTTTTCATTTTTGTCCATTGCTGGCAAGTCAGCCAGAATGTTGTTGCCTTTCGCCGTGGGGTATGACGCCAGGAAATGAGTTCTTAGAAATAGATATACGCTGGTTTTGAATTAAATGTACTCTGTTCTCCTTATTCTCCGTGAATATCCACTTTTTCTTCTTCAGACTGACAGAAGATGTTGCCCTGTTTTTGGCTATAGCTTTGTATAGCCTGGATGTTTCTGGGTTTGTTTGACTTCTTCGCAGAGTTGCTTTAAGCTGTTCCGTTTTTCTTCCCTGGCCACGTTGTTATACGTCATCAGTGCGTTTTTTTACCTCTGCTAGTGGCCGGTTTGTTTTGCCCGCTTAAAGTTTATTCTGGCTAGGTTCCCGTACTCCGAGGGCACATCCCTTAATGACGTGACTATCTCAGTCAGATAGCTGATCTAATATGCGTCAATGATAACTTTGTTGAGGTGTTGCCCCACTTCAGTTCCAGTTCACTACTGATGTCACTGCCCTTCTGTAGCCGCGTTATTGCCCAAGCTCCTTACATAGGAGCCTCAATCTCTTTTCCTGGGATTCCTTATTATTGTTTTTATTTCGGAGTTGTCCTCAATGTCGAACTTAATTATTCTTTGATCCGGCATAGAGAGCTTATCCGAAACACTCTAATTCTTGACCAGCCCCCTCAGGAGAGTATTAAAGTTGTATCTATACCTATTGTCTAGTGCTTAACATGAATGTTGAGGTGTACTCTGTGTTGCATACTATATTTCTAGCTTATTGCTAAAAATAAATTCAAGGTAAATTAAATTCCATTGATGCCGCTGCTTCCTCAGTCTTCGTGATGGGCGTGGGCATCGCAGCCGGGGAGAGGTGATAGCATCTTCTTCTCGTATGAACTTCACAGTCTAGCGACTAACTGCAGTGGGACCCGGATGTACTTTTTTTTTTGAGGTAGGCCAATAACACGACTCCTTTCGAGTTCTCCCCCGGTTTCCAGTAAAACTTGGACAGCCACAAGGTCTTCAGTCAGGGACTCTGAAAAACATATATATTTTAAATTGCGTTAAATCATGCAAGCTCTTGGTTTCTCGGAAGATTTATCTCAAATTACCTCCACGCTTCCTCTGCTACATCAGCACTATTCGAATGTCGTCCTTGCAGATTGCCCTTGCAATCACTGCCGATGGAGGCCATTGGCTCCATTATTGTTGGAGCTCTTTTTGACTGTCCCAATTTTATCCTCCTCTTCCGACTTGGCATTCTCTTGCATGTCTGTGTCCACCTTGACTTCTAAATTTAGGTTGGGAAGTAGGTCCACTTCCCTGCTTTGGCCTGCCCTTTCAGCCTCTCTCCGCGATCCCTCCGGGCTTTCAACCTGATGTCTTCTCCGAAGTATCTTCCCTCAGCATGATGCCAAATCTATAGTTAAACTGCCTTATCAAATATAGATTGTCGTTAAATTGCCTCCTAGGATCCGTCATCTACTCCGATTGTGAGGAGTTTGCCTTTGCCCTCTTGCTTCCAAAATGGAATAATTGTTTTGAAGAATTAGGAGGTCTCCAACTTCCTAGCGCTGTGGCTTTAGGAAAGTACACTGACACCACTTATGCCCCTGCTATATCATCCCAAACACATATCGACATTTCTGTTTTCCTTTAACCTGGAAAGTTAAGAACTATAATCCTGAGCTACATCGTTGTGTCCTTCGCTGCAGAGGACACTTGTAAGACCTGCTCAAAAGTGTATGCTTGTGAACAAGGCCTAAGTTCTCTGATAATTTCCTGCTCCTCACGAATGAACATTTGCAGTATAATCGGTTGAATGCCTTCGACTGCACTAGCTTAGCTAACGGAGAACCTGGCTCCTGCCTTCACCCCTGGCCTACCCATAACTTCCTCCCTCTTGGGTCTGTATTTGTGGTTCGTGAGGAGCATATCCGCTGCTCGCCTTTTATTTGGTTCCATCGGTGAAGGCTTATATTCTAAGCCTTTTTAAAAGACTCTTTTGGTTGTAGATACCATTTAACACCTGCTCCACTAAGGCCTGTCTTCTTCTTCACGTCTGATATCCTGACCTCAGACGTACTTTTGCTGGTCCTTGCCATCTGAGCAAGAGCATCTGTTGGTGCCTTTTTTCCCAGTAGGTGACTGCTTTATTTCTTAGCTTCCTCTTTTTTAGGTGTAGTCGTCTGGTTCTTAGTATTGCGAAGATTTGTCTCCATCTTATAAGCCAGTTTATGTGCGACGCACCGCCCGATTGCAAACTACCCAATAGGCACGATTCGCATGACACCCTGAATTGGGAGAGGTATTTCTTGACCCCTGAGTCTAGATCCGTTTTGTTAATGGTGGGGTCACCTTATATAGGGTGTGTCTGTCACTAACCGTCTTGGCAGACGAGAGGCTTGACTCCTTGAGAGCCACATATCACCACGAAAGAGAAATATGAAGGTTAGCTCTCAGGGAACTATATTCTGCGTCAGTCAATCCTGCGCTTCAATTTCGCTCTTTTTCCCCAAAGTCTCAAGATTAAGGAAGATATTTGTGTTTAAAGTTTTTCAATAGATTCCTTTACATTTCGGCCATTTCCTAAGCTCACAGACCCCACCACCTATATACAGTTTTGTTGGCATTTTTCTACTAGAAACTATTGTTCAGCAATTTAATTTCTTTTGCTCGAAATTCGCAATATTATGGTAAATACGAGCGTTTAACGTTTTTTATAAGACTCCTTCACTTTTCCAGCTTCCAGCCTATATACCATTTTGCAGACCATTTTCTCCTTGAAACTAGTTACCTCCAATTTTGTTTCATTTCTCGAAATTCTCGATAATAACGGAGATATGAGTGTTTAAAGTTTTCCACAAGTTTCCAAAACTTTTCGGTTATTTTCCCAGCTACCAATTAACCTGACTTATGCACCATTTAGCAGGATTTTTTCTACTCGAAGTTAGTGATTACGACTTTCCGGCTATTTTCCTAGTACCTAGATCCCAGATGTAAAACTTCGCAAGTCCTTTTTATTTTTCCTCGAATTCAGTGATGATTAATTCCCCTCCTTTTCTCCAAATTCTCCATATCTATTTTCCGACCATTTTTCCAGCTTCAGACCCCCAACCTACATTTTGCAGGTCTTTTCCCCTCGAAAATAGTGATCCTTAATTTCGCTCCTTTTCTCGAAGACCTCAATATTAAGGGAGATATTTGCATTTAAAGTTTTCAAACGGAAACAGGCTAGGTTAGATTTTTGCGATAGTTTTACTTCACTTCTATTACGTTGAAATGTTCGATCCCTCAAATTGTTTCTTAAACTCTGCTGACTACGCCAATGAACTTGCGCTTACATAAATACATATGTACGTGCAGTTTATTGGGGTAAAAAATCGAGCTTTCGTGACATTTCATTTCTTCACGACCCTCTGGATATCTCCCATTTCTCGTGAAGCTTTCACATGTTTGCACCGAGACTTCCACCCCCTCAATATGCCTACTTGCGTTTACTCAAACCACTCTTAGTCATTTTCCGCGGGTAGAGGCGAGGGTTCGTAGGAAGTATATAAAGCTCCACAAGAAAATCACACGCAGTCGATATGAAATGCAAAGAACCATTTGGAAATCCCTCCGAAGCGCACACGATGCTTCTTTCCCGGTTGTCCTGAAATCGGGTTGTAGGGAAAGTTGGAGAGAAAACCGACTTTCTGAGACTTGGGAATAAATTTTATTGACGGTTTCAGAATGGTCTAATATCGTGAAGCATTTGATACCATTAGTTGGACGGATTATCTGAAATAAGAATTGGCAGCTATCAACTTGATATTAGTGTATCTTTGAAGATGAAAGAGATTTGGTACTCATATTTGAAAGATTGCATTTAGTTAGAAGGAACATAATTGTTAGTATTGCTATAGTTGGATGCGTCAGTCTGTACCGACTCTAACAGTACCAATGGTCGTCGTCCTGGCTCGGGGACGATGGGGGTTGGGGTTGGGTTAAATCAAGTGATCCCAGCTACTTAGCACGACTAATCAAAAGTTTATTCTATGAAAGACTGCTATGGAGCGAGAAGGACGACGGACCAAAAAGAAGCTTATCATGCAACAATTCTGTAAGGGACCGCTTTGGGACCCCTCTTATGGCATGTAAAGAATAATTGCTTACGACCCTTATCGTCAAAAACAGAAAAAGGAAGTATGTCAAGTCAAGGCAAGTCCTTGCGAAATCAATCATGATGTACTTCGAGGTGTTGATCAATATCAAAGGGAAGTCTGTAGGGCATTTGGACTGAGCCCTGGAAAGATCGTTGAAAGGTAACTTAAATCTAACGAGGTTGGCAACCAACATTAAGGATCGAGATACAGTTAATCGGTGCTTGTGGTGGAAATAGTGAAATTCATCTTGCTTCGTAGTGTTCACTCTGGGTAGAAGCATTGGCCAGTGGCGCAATCCAGAGGAAATTATGTTCGAATTTCTGCCTCAATATCTAAAGCGAGTGCAGTGGGTTTAAAATAGCATTGAGTGAGGCAATATTAATTACCACAGGGAATTGAAAGAGGGACAAAGACGGCTACGGTTTCGTACCAGGGCAGAGGCAACTCATCAGACGCTGCCTCACCTCTGCTTTAGATGGGAGGCAGCGTCTGATAAGTTGCCTCTGCCCTGGTACGAAACCGTAGCCGTCTTCGTCTCTCTTTCAATTTCTGAACTTTGGGTGTTAAACCCAAAACGGGGCGACCATAGAGAGTGGGAGCAAGTTTCCCCCCATTTGGTCCGGTCCGACATTAAGTGGATGCGGACTTAGGACTGCCCAATCCCAATTGGATCATACCCTAAACACGAGACGAATGAAGAGCGTGGACGTGGTATCATATACCACAACCCCCTTACGAAGTAACAATCAACATGCTCGGCAGGACTAGATTGAGGTAATTTCAGTGGATGTGAATTTTAGACACGGCAGCATCTTTCTAAGATTTTCATTTCCATCGATTAAAAAAAATAATCGTTATTCTTGTATATTTTTGAATACAAGACCCTCCATTTCCGTAACAAATGGAGTAGCGATAGCTTCTTTCGATACCAGCCCTTCGAACGTCATTATTGAGACTTAGTTTTAAAATATTTGGTTCGTGCTGTTGATAAGGGCCAGAGTTTTGTTCATTAACCGAAGATTGAGCGGGAAAATTCAACTTTCTGGCTGGGGATAAATGCTTGACAGGGCAATGAGGCTAGTTAAAGTTAATACTCCAATACTCTGAAATACAAAATTCACGTTTGATTTAAAAGATTCACAAGAGATTTAAGAGCAGTATATCTTCCACGGACTTATATTTCCAATAAATGTGTTTCGGTCAACAAGATTTTCCGGAAGTGGTCTTGAAAAGTACGATTATTGGGTCATCTGCAGAGCTACACTTATGGTACACGGTCGCATACACTTTATGAAAACTTGGCGATAATTATCATTGATAGATCGTCGGCAAATGCTTGAACAAGACTTTTTCATCCAGCGGAACCCATAAGAGGGTGATCATGACCAGAAGCCATCACAAGGGTTAAAAAGAACCCTTTCTCTGCAGGCGGCTTTAAGAACCTCCAAGAAACTCATTCCCACTAGAATGTGAAAAATCCTACTGATTAATAGCGGACCAGTTCCAAGTTGTCTTAATAATAATAATAATCGTTGGCGCAACAATCCATATTGGATCAGGGCCTTGAAGTGTGTTAGAGCACTTCATTCAAGACCGTAACGGTACACTAGGAGGCAATGTGGTCAGCATTGCGCTCGCCCGAGATTATTACCCTGATTTGACTCAGGTACTCATTCGCAGCTGAGTCGACTGGTATCCGACGTCAAATCACGATGCAAATTCCACTGCCACCAGTGAGATTTGAACCGCGACCTTCCGTATGACAGCCTAGTGCTCTAACCACTGAGCTTCCAAGTTGTCTTGCTGAGTTATAAATCGCTGCAAACGAGGCACAATAGAATACACCCTCCACGCCCATGTGTGTTCTAGAGGGATATCCTTTTTCGGATATGGTCCTTTCGCTTTTCCCTATACCCTCATGGAATGCAACTTCCGTGGATTCGCCTTTTAAATAGGCATGCAACCTCCAATAAGACGCATCCGAGAAATCGTGACTAGGCTGTACAATGCTACCGCGGAAAATAAAGCGGGTGGAGCTGATTTCAAATCCATTCTGAAATTATTGCTCTTGGTTTAGAGGGTGTGACACATTCGATACACTTCTACCTACTTTTTAAAGTTAATACTTCCACTGTGGTGTCACTATTATGTAGATGGAGAATCAACAAATCCTCCAGATAGTGCAGTGGCTGGTTTAAAATTGTGAACTTATTTGTAAAATATTCCCACTGACCGATGCTTCACTGGCTCTTATAGCCACCATTTGCAATAATATGCTTTCGAGCCTAAAGAGGAGCTGGCAGCTTATTTGTTTCGAAAGCGAATGCAAAGAAAGTTGGATGGTAGAAAGCCGACGGTTAAGAAGAGAAATTATGCTCGTATTAGAATTAGAAAACATATCATCCCTTCCAAGCTGATCGTCCAATACTTGGCAGGGATGGTATACGCAGAACTCGGTTTTAGGTGGCGCTTGCAACGTGACACTCCCACTGCTGGTATGGTTCTGGCAAAGACCACACTGTAGGAGTATTTAAACAGGGTTAACTACGATGGTATTGAAACTTGATCCAAGTCCCATTTAACATTAAATAGGTGAAAGGATGTTAATAAAACAGCAGTATAGATGATTTTTACCTCAAGCGGTCGATGTTGAACTTGGAAGTTCGTAGCTTCCCAAGCCTGCAAGAATTGGTAGACGCAGTACATAATCGAACGGAAGCGACCCTCAGATGGTGATTCTTTTCAAGGTCGATGCCAGTGCCTCTCTCTTCGTCCAGAAGACAACTCTTTATTTTACTAATGATCGTAAAGTGGTCAATCTTATTGCTCGTATGATGTCAACTAACTTTATTGGAAATTCAGAGCTTGAATGATGTCCCACCAACGATGAGGCGATATAAGCTGCAGAAATCCATAAACCTAACACAATTAGTGTTACAGTCGTCAAGAAGGTTCATTTCATCCATGAAAGGTGATGTCAGATCCTGAAATGCGTGTAATTACAATCAGAAAACATCCTTCTCCACTATATTGGAAGTCTCTGTTGGTGCATAGTATTGTACAATTGCGAGGCTCCTTAACCTGGAGCGGAACCTTTCAGACTGAAATCTGTCAGAAACCCCGAAAGAGCCCGTTTTCGGTAGCTAAAAGTGCGCTGTGACGTCAGTCCTTATCCATTGTTGATGTATCAGCAACAGTAAAGTTTCGAAATTTGCAGGTTGCTACACAACGAACTTCTATCACCTTTAGTCGCCGTTTACGACAAGCAGGAAAGATTTTGGCTGTACTCTTAAGCTCCAAACTCACAAGACGTATGAGGGACATCATCATCATCAACGGCGCAACAACCGGTATCCGTTCTAGGCCTGCCTTAATAAGGAACTCCAGACATCCCGGTTTTGTGCCAAGGTCCACCAATTCGGTATCCCTAAAAACTGTGTGGCGTCCTGGCCTACGCCATCGCTTCATCTTAGGCAGGATCTACCTCGTCTTCTTTTTCTACCATAGATATTGCATTTATAGACTTTCCGAGCTGGATCATCCGCATCCATACGGATTAAGTAACCCGCCCACCGTAACCTATTGAGCCGGATTTTATCCACAACAGGACGGTCATGGTATCGCTCATTGATTTCGTCGTTATGTAGGCTATTCTTTTGGAGGATTCTTCTCTCGAACGCGGTCAAGAGTTCGCAATTTTTCTTGCTGAGAACCCAAGTCTCCGAGGAATACATGAGGACTGGCAAGATCATTGTCTTGTATAGTAAGAGCTCTGACTCTATGGTGAGACGTTTCGAGTGAAACAGTTTTCGTAAGCAGAAATAGGCTCTGTTGGCTGACAACAACCGTGCGCGGATTTCATCATCGTAGCTGTTATCGGTTGTGATTTTCGATCCTAGATCGGAAAAATTATCAACGGTCTCGAAGTTGTGGTCTCCTATCTTTATTTTTCCCGTTAGACCAGTGCGGTTTCATGTTGTTGGTTGGTTGGTTTTTGCTGCTGACGGCGCCACCATGGACTTAAAGAGAATGGTATCTCTTCCATTAACCTCAGCATCACGGATCACTTTCTCGAGGGCCAGGTTAAAGAGGACGCATGATAGCGCATCCCCTTGTCGTAGACCGTTGTTGATGTCGAATGGTCTTGAGAGTGATCCTGCTGCTTTTATCTGGCCTCGCACATTGGTCAGGGTCAGCCTAGTTAGTCTTATTAATTTCGTCGGGATACCGAATTCTCTCATGGCCGTGTATAGTTTTATCCTGGCTATGCTATCATAGGCGGCTTTAAAGTCGATGAAAAGATGATGCAACTGATGTCAATATTCTAACAGTTTTCCACCGGTTGCTGCAGAGAGAAAATCGGCTCTGTTGCTGATTTGTCTGGAGTGCAGCCTCTTTGATATGGGCCAATGATGTTCTGGGCGTATGGGGCTATCTGGCCCAGCAAGATAGCGGAGAATATCTTATAGATGGCACTCCGCAACGTGATACCTCTATAATTGCTGCAAATAAATAAATAAATAAATATCCCCCTTTTTATGTATAAGACATACAATGCCTCTTTGCCAGTAGCCAGGCATCGATTCGTTGTCCTACCCCTTGAGCACAAGTTGATGAACCACTTGGTGTAATTGGTCGCCACCATATTTAACCAATTCGGCTGTAATTCCATCGATTCCTGACGACTTATGATTTTTAGCCGATGAATTGCACCCACTGTTTCTTCTATACTTGCTGGTGGCAGTATTTGTCCGTCGTCTTCAGTTGGCGGAACCTTCAACTCGCCGATGTTCTGGTTGTTCAGTAGTTCATCAAAATACTCAACCCATCGCTCCAATATGCCCATTCAGTCGGAAATCAGATTTCCCTTTTTGTCTCTGCAGGATGAACATCGAGGTGTATAAGGATTCATCCTGCTGACTTGTTGGTAAAAGTTCCGCGGCTGGTGTGGCTGCTCCCTGCACTTTTCGAGTTCGCAAATCTGTTGGTTCTTCCAGGTTTCCTTTTTCCGTCTGTGAAGTCGCTTCTCCGCTCAACGGATTTATCTCCAGGATCTCTGTTGACTGCGGTTATTGCGGCATCCATTTTCCTCTTCTAGGTGTTGCGGAGGGCTGTGTTGTGGATGGCTTCAGTGTTCTCTCTCACCTGATTGTCAGAGTGGTTTCTGGGAGGTGTTGCTATTCGAGCTAGGAGCATCATGCCAACGGGATAGTGATCCGAGTCTATATTGGCCCCCCTATATTTTCTGACATTCATCAAGGCTGAGAGGTGGCGGGGTTCGATCAACACGTTGTCAATTTGGTTGAAAGTGTATGTTTGTGGACCGCTTTCCGCGCAAACCAGGTACTTCCAATAACCACTCCGTGTGACACTGCTAATTGAATTATCCGCAGTCCGTTATCATTTTGTAATATTTTTTATGTAAGCTATGAGAACCAACGTAACGCCTGAATACGGTCTCCGTCTCTACTTGGCAGTTAAAATCCCCAAGTATGATTTTTTTCTCATATCTGGGGCAGGCTTCGAAGGCTCGTTCTACTGCCTCGTTGAAGGTATCCTTCTCCGACTCTTCAGTCTCCGCTATAGGGGCGTGAACGTTAATGAGGCTTATATTTCTAAATTTGCCTCGCAAGCGCAGAGTGCATAGCCGTTCGCTTATGTTTTCAAAGCCGATAACAGCAGGTTTCATTTTTTGGCTGACTAGGAAACCTAATCCGAGCACATGGTTTACTAGATAGCCGCTATAATATATGGAGTAGCGACTCTTCTCCAGGTAACCAGTCCTTGTCTAACGCATCTCCTGGAACGCTGTTACATCAGCCTTATATTGGGACAGGGTATCGGCTAGCTGTTCAGCAGCTTCATCTCTGTACAGGGAGGGCACGTTTCATGAGAAAATGTGCAAATCGTTAATCCGTTGTCGTTGCCTGGTTCATCGTTGTAAACTCCATCCTATCCGAGGCTCCTTTCGTGGCTTCATAACATCAGTTTTCTGTGTAGGGTTGTCAGCCCTACCCAACCCCCAACCTGGAGGAGCAGTTGGTACATTCTGTCTCGTTTTTAGGCGCGGGAGACTCGCCTTCATCTTTCTCCGTCTGCAGTTTTTCATAAAGAGCGAGCTCCCAGCGGTCATGACGTGGAGGTGGAGATAGGGTTTGGTAGTAGAGCTCTTGGTGTTGGTTCAGCAGGCGTTTCCCAGGTTTGATGCTCCATGGTGTGTACCCATCCACGTTTCGCCCTAGAACCTATACTACCCTTTGACCGCCTGAGGAGACATATCTGGGATAAAAGCAACGGTAGGAAAATGGAGAATATATTGAATGGTCAGATATCTTCAAAATTCAGATCTCGGCAAGCTAGACATCATAAATCGCAACCCCGTAACTTAAAGAAAGCGAAGAAGATAAGGAAGAAAGGAGAATTAAAAACTTAATTTGTATCGCTTTCGAATTCGTCGGGGTTTTGATTCTGAACGCAAAATCTTTGTCCTCCTGGTATGGTTGGAATTACAAATGAATAGGAAATGTCAGAATGACATTAGGTCAATTGTACAACGCGACCATATAGTCGAGATTGGTCCCAAACATAAATAAATTCATGACCATATGACCTGGAATTAAGGATTCGGCATTTTACCACCGAAAGCCTTCATTTCATCCCCAACACTTTTTCATATAATTCTCCCCCATCCTTGCAAAGTTGACTTAAGGACATGAGTACCATCACCTGCACAACAATCTCTCCTATAAAATGCTGCACCAACCCTCCCTTCATCTCCAGCATTTGAGGGAATCGAGGTGATATCGCTGTTGGAAAATTGCCAGCGCAAAAAGCCCAATTTTGTCGTCTTCCGATGCTCAGTGTTCTGTACGTAAAGCTCTCGCTTGGAGCACTTTCGCCATTTCCTACGACATAGCATTCATCGTTAGGGTAGTGAATGAAATCCATCGTTATATCTTCTACCCCAAAAGGTCGCGTCGTGTTGTTTCCTCTACAATTGGAAATTCGTTGCGCCACTAAAAATAGGTCCTGTCACGTCCGGTGTGTCCGGCGTTCATCTAAAATTAGTATCCTGACATCCTGATGCGTTGTTTTTAGAAATTTCGCAATTTTGAGTTTACGTAAACAGAAACGTGCGATTGTTTGTACTCCGTGTAATTGCATTTTTTGGTGTTTGTGTGCATGCTCTGACCGATACGCGTTATCCTGAACTCTGTGTGATATTATGAAGGTTTTGTGATTTCTTAGTGCCTCGCTTCATTCGCCACTGTTGCCTACATTTTCCTTCAGTCCTGCATTTATCACAGAATCCGCAGAGCAGGGAGCCCAAGTCTTGCGTTGGAAGGATTCAGGAACACAACGAAACCACAAATCACTATCTCCAACCTTCTAGAATGGTAAATAAACAATGTACAATGTGAACTTTATAGCATGAGTACCTACCTGGAAGTATAGTATGTAAGAACTGCAGAGATTAGGACGCAAAACGATACTATGTATGTCATGGTGAGTGGGCAGTTTCGGGATTGCCAGGATACAATGCGAAATTCAAGAAGTTGGGGGTAATCCAGTTGAAAGAGGAAACAGGAAACGTGTTTGTACCAAAGTATAACGACGTTCCTGAATGAAGTTACAAGGAGTTCCTCAAAACCAAATATTTGTTGGAAAGGAAATTGATAGTCCCGGAATTTCCTGTTTATCTTTCGTATCTTTCGATAAGTGAATATCTTCCAGTCATTCGGATTCAAAGTAGAAACGGAGTTCTGGTAAAGTGATTTAAAAATAAACAAAATTGCAACAAAAAGCGTTCAAATATTCGTGTCTGAGTCAGTTGGAACGAATTCGCAGATACTCTTACTGCAATTTTCAAAATGTTGCGATTCGTAAATTGATAAGAATAGCTTCGCCATTGAGTGTATTCTTAGATTGGCACATCTGGACATTTCTGTTTAAAGTTCATATTAAATTCAAAGAACAGTGAAATCTTTAAAAGATATACATCTTGAAGCTTTTATTGGATGTTTGCATATTCTGTAAAATTTTGAGCTATCTTTGATGATATTACGTAAAGCTTCATTTGGTTAATATCCAGATAAGTAATTTCTTCAAATTTTTTATCTGTAAAATTTCTTTTCTTAACACTATCTACCAGATCTCTGGAACTCTCCAGAGCTAATAGCATCAACTAACTAACGCTAAGTAGGTATTTTGACAAGCATCATCAAAACTGCGGAATTTAGATATTGAAATCAATCTTAAGTTGCGAGTTACCACCAGCGCAGATAACATAATAATTAACACTGGCGTCGATTTTTTGATTTAAGACATGGAACCCACTCTCCAATGATAGCCAACGAGTTAGTCGCCTCAAGAGCCCTTGTCGCAGAACCGTGGAGGAGAAGTGCTGGCGTCTCGAAAAGGCGTTGTAAGGAATTGAAGCACATTTCAGCAGGCCGTATACGATGGTGCGTATACGTGGTTGATGCACAATGTCCTACCAAAGGACGAATGGCAACCATATAGATCGTAATAACAAAGAGGAGTCGCTATATAGTGCATCCTTGGTGAAGACTGACGGAGGCGCGGAGTGGTTTTGGTTTCATCATCATCAACGGTGCAACAACCGGTATCCGGTCTAGGCCTGCCTTAATAAGGAACTCCAGACATCCCGGTTTTGCAAAGAGGTTCAGCAATTCGATATCCTTAAAGGGTGTCTGGCGTCCTGGCCTACGCCATCGTTCCACCTTTTGGAAGGATCTGCCTCCTCTTCTTTTTCTACCATAGGTATTACCCTCATAGACTTTTTGGGCTGAATCATCCTCATCCATACGGATTAAGTGATCCACCCACCGTAACCTATTGAGCCGGATTTTATCCACAACCTGGATTTCGTCGTTATATAGGCTACGGAATCGTCCATCCTTATGTAGGGGGCTTCGAATCTTTGAGTTCACAATTTGTCTTGATAAGGACTCAGTTCTGCGAGGAATAGATGAGGTATGGTTTCGAGCGAAACAGTTTTTGTAAGCTGAAATAGGCTCTTTGGCGGCCAACAACTTTGCGCGGATTTCATCGTCATATCTTTGATCAGTTGTGATTCTCGACCCTAGATAGGAAAAATTATCAACGGTCTTAAAGTTGTAGTCTCCTATCTTTATTCTTCCTGTTTGACAAGTGCGATTTGATGTTGTTAGTTGGTTGGTTTTTGGTTCTGACGTTGCCACCATATATTTTGTCTTGCCTTCATTCCTGTGCAGCCCAAGATCTCGCGCCGCCTGCTCGATCTGGATGACGGCAGTTTGTACGTCTTGGGTCTTGGCCAGTAGTTGGGTGGAATTAAAGAGGATCGTGCGCCTCGCATTTAATTCAACATCTTGATGATGACTTTCTCCAGGGCCTTAACCTGGCCCTGGACCCATGATAGGGAATCCCCTTGTCTTAGACCATTGTTGGTGTCGAATGGTCTCGAGAGTGATCCTGCTGCTTTTATCTGGCCTCGCACATTGGTATGATAGAGAGAATATCTTATAGATGGTACTCAGCAAAGTCATGCCTCTATAAGTGCTGCACTGCGTGATATCCCCCTTTTTATGTATGAGACAGATAATGCCTTTTGCCAGTTGTCAGACATTGATTCGCTGTCCCATACTTTCAGCATCAGTTGATGAACCGCTTGGTGTAATTGGTCGCCTCCATATTTAACCAATTCAGCTTTAATTCCATCGGCTCCTGGCGACTTATGGTCAGCATTTGTCCGTCGGCTTCAGTTAGCGGGACCTCCAACTCGCCGATATTTTAGTTGTTGAGCAGTTCATCAAAATACTCAATCCACCGCTCCAATATGCCCATTCTGTCGGAAATCAGATTTCCCTCTTTGTCTCGGCAGGATGAGCATCGAGGTGTATAAGGCTTCATCGTGCTGGCTTGTTGGTAAAACTTGCGCGTCTGGTGCGGCTGCTCCCTGTACTTTTCGAGTTCACAGACCTGTCGGTTCTCCCAGGCTTCCTTTTTGCCCTCTGTGAAGTCGCTTCTCTGCTCGACGGAGCTCGTGATAAGTCTCCGCGCGTGCCCGCGTCCTTTGAGAATGCAACATTACTCGGTATGCAGCATTCTTCCGTTCCATTGCTAGCTTACATTCATCGACAAACCAGCCGTTCCGACTCTTTTTGCGGCTGGGGGCAAGTATGTTTGTGGGCGTATTTATGATAACGTTCTTCAGGTGGTTGTTAAGATCATTTGTTGATGCCTCATCTCCTGGATCTCTGTTGACTGCGGTTATTGCGGCATCCAATTCCCTCTTATTGGTGTTGCGGAGGGCTGTGTTGTGGATGGCTTCAGTGTTAACTCTCATTAGCTGGAGTTAATGGGATCAACCAACTAACGCTAAGCAGGTATTCTGACGAGAAAGTGGAACTCAAAGGCACAGGCAGTATCAATATTGTTAGCAGAGGCTTGATGCTGACTTGAGTATTAGCCCCACAAAAGCGGCACTAATTTGATGAAGAAATTGTAAAGTGCCAATGAACATTGATCTTATATCCAAGATGGACAATCTGAACCGATCTCTTTAGCTTTTATCAACCGCCAGGTCGGGTGGAACGGGAAGCCTTTACTGGCTATAATTTCCCATCAACTCAAATATCCAGACTATTCTAGCTAGCGAGCTATCATGGTGGTTACCGCTGCAGTAATCATCAATTTAAGACGTTCATTGACGGATAGTTTCACTTCATCCGGTTGTAGTTATACAAACAGTATGTAATTTCAATAGGTACTCAATGGCACCGATCCCAGATTCTTTAGTTCCTCAGTTCAAGGCAGGCGCTTTGAATCCTAGCAGCTGTGCCGATTATTACCATGATTTGACTCAGACACTCGTTCACAGCTGACACGCTGATTAAGAATTCTCTCTACTACGAGTGAGCGCTCTAAGCACTTGAGCCATCTGGACACTTTCAACTACTATATATTATGCTGCGAGGTAGTCCGTTCTTGGTTAATATCCACCCAGAGAGATTGGGTTTTTGTTCTACCGCCCAGATATCAAAATCTGTTCTATGGATCTCGATAGAGATTTAATACTAGGCGGTTTTACACCTATGGACCGATTGTGTCCAATACTTTACCGGCCTGCTTCAATATTCGAAAGTTCCGCTGTTTTGTTAGATAGTGTTCTATCTTTCTCAGTGACATAATTGGAAGACTTACTGAAGCGAAATGAAGGATCTCAGTATTTTGCTTCCCAGAGCTTAGCTGCAATGTCGTTACCTCTTTACTTTTTTGTCACTGATAGAAGTAGATGAAAAATTCTTCCATTGATATCTACTCAAAATATTCCCGCCATCTGCTGGTGACTTTTGACCGATGGTTAGCAAGTTACCGCTCGCGCCTTCTTCCTCAGCCATTGTCTATCCACTGAGAGACGCAGGTCTCTTACAAATTGTTTCTTGTCTTGTCTAAGCTAGTACGATCATTTAGGCAAACTTATTAAAATCGTCGGTCGGTCTGCCTGTCTGTCCCTCACACGCATTTTTCTCGGAGACAATTATAGCAAATGACACCAAATTTTATTGAAAGGTGGGAACTGGTGCCTAGGCTTCAAAATACCCTACATACCGATATCTACTCAAATAAAGTTAATAATAGTATACTACTATAATTTTCAGTAATTGACTGCAGAACCTCCCTTTTTAAGGTTTTGTTTGCAAAACAAATTATAGGAGTACCCCCCAGCGCGGTCCCACCTGTTCCAAGAGTTTCGACAAACCTCCCGGTGTTCACTTTCGCGACGTTCCATGCACAGAAAGAGTGCCGGGGTGGCGCACACCCAGAGTTTGTGTCCACTACTTCGAAGGCAATGTATTGATCGTCGCTTGCCGAGAAGTCTTTCAGAACTCGCCACCCGCCCACCAGTGACTCCGACGCGAAGGTTACTCTCTGGAATACTTCCTTCGCAACTTGGGCGCCGCAACGTTGGGGTGGATCCGATTTTTAGAACTACCAGTCCTGTTTTCGTCGCTATTTCGAAAATTCGTTTCCCTCTGGAGTCTGAGTGAGGCATGCCCCATTCAAATGTCCTGTGTCGAAAGTCCGGCTTTATCTCATTCGGCATAAGATAGACACTGAAAAACGTTATCCCTGAACTTCGAATCCAGACAAAGCCGCCCCCTCGGTCTTGATTAAAAACCCTGAGGAGGGTGCCGTGCGTACCTGTATCATGTCAAGGTGACATGAAACTGCGTCCTTGTTTCGGTACTGCTCACTGATGAGTACTAAATCAGCTTTCGTCTCCGCTGCGAACTGCACTAGCAACTTATGAGCAGTTGCACTTCGGTGCATATTGATTTGTAGGATGTGAATCACGTTGGCCGCGTCCTAGCTCTTTCCAGTTCTGCTCTGGAGACTATACTCCGCTCCGAGCCCGCAGTGGGAGTAACGTTCTCATCAGAGGCGCCACGGGCCCCGCATAGGACGCAGCTTTCCTTTTCATTCCAGGTGTTCGTTTTATAGCCGGCCTAACCGCATTTACGGCATGTTGCCCATCTGTCAGGTCCCCGACAGGTTGTAGACGTGTGCCCATAATCGAAACATCTGTAACATTTGGTTGGGGTGGCCGGGATTCGTATCCTACACATTACCCAACCAATTCTGAGTTTCCCGCTCTTTATAAGCTTCCTCGCGTATTGCTCGGTAATTTCCACAACAGCGAGTTCCGGAGTTCGCAGAGATGATACCAATCCGGGCATTGGTTACATCCGGACATTCGCGTTTGATGGCCTCTTCTACCTCGCTCTTTTCTGTGAGACAGTCAATGTCTCAGATTTCTAGAGAACACGTGAGTTCCAGGCTGAAAACCAAAGGTTTCTCTTCCTTTTATTTGTTGTCCTCGGGCCTAGTTCAAATAGCACTCCACCATCCTTTCTTTTACGAATAAAAGAAACTTCTGGCCCGCTATCTTCGTGTTTGATCTTGTAACGGATTTCACTGAGTAGTTCCGCAAAAGTCTTGCCTTCCGTCGGCCTAATGAGCAGAGCTTGCGGTCTAGTCCCCCTTCATTTTCCCACCTTTTTTTTGGTGGTCCGTCATTCGTGTCCGCTTTAATTTTAAGCAGAGGTTTTTCTGATGACGTGGCGTGTTGCTGTCTCTTGTCCATCTTCACCTTCTTCTTTTGAGTCCTGGAGAGTACCTGAGTGAAGTATCCTTCAGATGCCTCTTCCTCCTTTCGTTTTTCCCCAGTTCGCTATGCAATGGGCTGTCTGCGATTCGTTTGGCAGTCGTAGTGTTCTTATCGGGAGTCCCGGTTGTTTCTGTTTCCCGCAGATTTTCTCTTACTTTCCGTGTTCGCCTGCAGAGCCTTCCTTAAGTTCATCCTAGAATCACGAAATTTTCCAAAATTTAGGCTATAATATAGAGCATGATCCTACCAAGTTTGGTGGAAATCGCACTATTATCTTTCAAACCTGAAGCGTCTAGCTTCTGGTTTCCGGACTTGTTCTCTCTTCTCTCTTATTTTCTATCCTTACTTTTATGTTCCCCTAAGACTTACATCCTGAAACGATCCCTGTTTTTGATATGATGATTTGATACGAACTGTATGGAACATTAACTACATCCCAAAATCTTTATTTTACACATTTCATTGAGGTGTGAGCCCTGTGGCACTGTCACATCTTCGCTTCAATTTTCACCTTTATAAAAGATGACCTTAATTAAACGAATGTGGAGTGGGACTATAATACCCGATATTGACAATACAATGAGGAAAGTTACAAAACTTTTTGTAACAATTTTATTATTCATGAAATATACTCAGTTTGGATCCAAATTCGTGAACTCTTATCCCACAGGGAGCCATATATCCTCGCACTCAACTCCAATTTCTGACTCCAAATTATATCAAGAAATTGCTCCCCCACAGCACATGGCGAAATCTACCTGCAATAAACTTTCTTCATGTAAATATTCTTTCGTTTTCCCGTTCCTTTTCCAAAGCAACAAACAGCGCTTTGTTTGTTTTTCATCCACTTCCCATCTGATGATTCATTCATGAGATTTAATCGAATTTTCCAAAGAGTTAATAAAAAGATCAAGGATGACTCGGTCCATTTCGCCCTCTTTGTTTGTCATAAAAAATAAAATCCGTTTGGGAGTTTTGAGGGGAGAATACTCTTCTCTTATAAATTGATTTTATTTGCAGCTAAATGTCCTTTTGTCTGCGTTATTTGTGCGAAAAGTTTCAAGGTCGGTTGATAGTTTATTTTCATGATAATGCTTCACTTTTGCTCGCCTCCGCGCAATTAGTTTAATTGACGGGATGTGCTCTGTACATTGAGTAATTCGTAATTTGCATTTAAACGCAATTTTTTGCAGACGAGACGCACATTTTATTTATGCACAGAGAGTATCAGGTGGCACCTTCTAAATATAATTATCCAGAGGATAATAGCTTGCGGTTTTTATTAGAACGATGCTATCAAGAACATTCTTAATTGGTTACCTGAGTCTTCATAATAACAGCGACCTAGAAATCCTCAAAGCAGGATCAGTCCTTAATATTGCGTCGTGAAATTCAGATTGATATTTCTTGGGACTATTTTTATATTGGCCGCGATGGAGGGCCTCAATTCATCGATTTTTTTGACAAAATGTAGATATGTGGAATAGATATGCGAGTTACCCTTGTTGAGATGAAGAGCTTGGCTAAATTCAATTCTAAAAGTTTCTAAATTGTTTGGTAAGATATCGACGTCCTAAACATTTATCGTTGACCAATAGATAAACATTTTTGTGTGGCTATCTAAAAAAGTTGTCCTGGAAGTATTCCGAGCACCAGCTTAGTATGCCAACAAACAACAGAATTTGACCTTTTCATTGGGAAATTTTTTCATAATGGCGTAAACCTTTGCTACAAGCAATCCCAGTGGTGAGACAGGCATTTGCATATTTGGCGAAAACACTTAGTAGGAGAAATGAGGGTCCCTAGCCTTTGTTTGTGACTCGCTCCTTGATGGCCAATTATACATGAACGCGTGCTACACGTAGGATGAACGTGAGGAGCAACTGGCAAGATGAGCCAATCTCAATTAGTGTTTATGATGTACAAGTCCTTTAACGCTTTATATGCTAAGTTCCCTTGGTTTATATCTGATCTCAAGCACTCTGCGTTATATTATACATCCATAGATACCTTGACCTTTCAGGCAAGCCAACAATAAGATAACAAATTTATAAGGTTTCCACGTGCAGCGCATGAGATTAGCATTCAAAGTGTGCTTTGCAAATTTTGTCCTTTTTAAGGTTTTGTTTGCAAATATTATTATAAAATCGGTTCAATGTCTGTCTGTCCGTATTTTTTTTTTTTTTTTTGAGGTGGTGGAAATCTTCAAAGGACACTGGCCTGGACACGCCAGCGTGTGATATTCTTACCCACTAAAACCACTCCCGACTCCCCCCAAGGCCCGTGGAACCACCGTACGGTATTACATCACGGGGCGAAGTTAGCTCATTTTAGCTAGGTCCCTTTTCGTCTCTACGCGGCGTACGTAACCGCACTTTTCTAGTCTCTTCTGCCTTTCGCAGTTTGCTCTGGATAGATACGATCATGGAGTTGATCGCATCCCAACCTTCCTGACATGCTAACATTCTTCGCACCAGATTCTCCGGTACGAGCACCTCTCCTAGAGTCTCTTCTAGATTCTTCCTTTCCTCCACAAACCTTAGACAATGGAAGAATACATGCTCTGGGTCCTCTGGGACTCCATCGCAGTTTGGACAGTCGGGTGAGGTATCTAGTTTAAACCTGAACAGGTACTGGCGATATCCTCCATGCCCCGTGAGAAACTGAGTAAGATTATAATTAATCTCACCGTGCCGTCTCTCCAACCACTCTTTGATGGCAGGGATGAGTCTGTGTGTCCACCGACACTGCCCACGGTCGGCAGCATCCTTGCTAGGACCACACTTGCAGTGGATGCTTTGTCATAAATATACTGCGCGTGTTGCTTATAGCTAAGTTTGCGGTCTATCATCATTCCTAAGTATTTGATGGCAGGCTTAGAAGTGATGATATGATTCCTAATTTGAATATGGGCAAAATTTCTTTTACGGTGCTTGGTGATGAGGATCGCTTCCATTTTTTCCTCCGCAAGTATCAGACCAGAACTCTCTAGCCAAGCCTTAACAGCACTGATCGCTTCGCATGAGTATAACTTAGCATCTTCGAGGTGCTTTGTGACCACAACCATTGCTATATCGTTGGCATAGCCCACCACCGTGGCTTCCACCGGAAGCGGAGGATTAAGTACATCGCTGTACATGATGTTCCACAGCAGTGGGCCCAGTACGGAGCCTTGTGGGACACCCACATAGATAACGTACTTCTGGGGTCCGTCATCAGTGTCATACCAAAGCATCCGTTCTTCTAAATAGCGGTTGATAATAGCTGCAAGATAACCGGGAATACCAATCTTCGCCAGAGATTTCCGTATTAGGTTCCAATTGGCCGAATTGAATGCATTTCTCACATCCAGGAGCACTACCACACAGTATTTGCTAGTACTACCCTTTCCGTGAATTGTACCTTGAGCCAAACCAGTAATCATTTTAATGACATCAATGGTTGATCTGGCTTTACGGAACCCATACTGCCGATCTGAGAGACCTCCCTGGCTCTCAACAACCGGGAGTAATCTATTATACATTACTCGCTCTATATCATTTTGCCCACAGTGTCCAAAACACAAATAGGTCCTTAGGAGGTTGGCTCACCTGAAGGTTTGCCGGCTTTAGGCAGTAGCACCAACTTCTGTCGTTTCCATGATGCAGGAAATATCCCCTCGAACATGCACGCTTCCAACAACTCAGCGAACATGTCCCGTCTGGATTTCACGACAAGCTTAAGGGCGCTATTCGGCACGCCATTCAGACCCGGAGCTTTGTTATCTCCTATCCTAGCGCAGATCTCCAGTAGATCGTCACTGGTAACTGGTGGTATTGCCTTGTCGTTCAGAGGTCGCTGGAAGCTGTCTGTGCGCTCCTCTTGCGGGGGGAATAACCAGTGGACAATTTTTAACAAGAGCGATGGGGGTGTGATCTGGAGATGATCGGCCGCTGAATCGCCCCATCACGATTCTTTAGGCGCTCCCCCACGGGTTTACGTCCGCTTCCGAACAGAGCTCCTTAAAGTTTTCCCCTTTTACTCCGTTGGATGGCGAACTTGAGGGTTTTGCGAGCTTTCTTGTAGGCGCGCTCTTTTTGCCCTTGGTCGATTCTGTTTACTGCTCTCTGAGCCGCTCTCCTGGCTCGGTGACAGGCTGATCGAATGCTGGCCAGTTCAGTATTCCACCAGTAGTTTGGTTTTCTACTGGGGAATGAGCACCTCCGAGGCATGGACGCGTCACACACTTTGGCGATGCATTGGGGCACATGGTCAGCCATTTCCATAGAGGCACCTGCTTTATTAGGTTGGTCTAACCACACCTCTATGAAGGTCTGCTCATCCAAAGCTTTAGCGGACCAGCCTGACATCTTTATCGATTTCGGGCATGATGGTCTTCTGCCCGATGACTCCACCCATAGCCCAAAGAAGATTGCCTCGTGATCGCTGTGGGTGTAGTCCTTGCTGACGCACCAGGACATACCATGTGCCAGTGCAGGGCTGACAAAAGTTAGGTCTACGATTGGGGTTGACCCCCCTTTCTGAAAGGGGTTTATATATCCTTCGTTGGTCAGAATGATATCCAACTGTGCGAAAGCGTCTAATAGACTGCGACCCCCTGCATTTGTCACTCTGCTACCCCACTCACGGGCCAAAGCATTCAAGTCACCAGCAATCACCCTTGGACTACGACCCCTTGCGTCCAGAACATGACTATAAAGCATTTCCTCGAATTCAGCTGTACACATATACCCCGTTACGTTTATTTTCGCCCACGCAAAGCCGCTGTATGTCTGACCCCCATGCTCATATCGCCGCTCCACCAGTCGAATCTGTATTCCATACGCCACCGTGACGGTTTCTATAAGGTTCGCTAATGATGGCAATTTCCACTTCGGATTCGTAGCTGGTCTGCTCGAATAAATCTTGAGCGACCCTACAATGATTGAGGTTTATTTGAATAAACCTCATTTTTTCATTGAAGTCAGTGCCTTCCTAAATTCCGGTAATCGCGTCCCTCACTTCCTTCGCACAATAAGCATTTGGGGTCCCTATTGCATGTTTTGACAATATGGCCTTTCTCCCCACACCTTCGCATCGATCGGATCGATCAATGCCGCTGATGCATGCCTCCGCAAAATGACCAAACGCGAGGCACTCGAAACACCTCTTTAGAAAAATCTGTTCTCTCAGACGGTTCTCTCTCCCGGCCACCAATAGCTTCTGTGCTGCGTCCACTGGTAATCGCAATGTGGCCGTTTGTCCCCGGCCGTCTGCCCATTTGTCTGTCTGTCACACGCAATTTTCTCAGAAACGGTTGCACTGATTGACACGAAATTTGGTGAGAAGGTGGGAACTGTGAACGCCCGCATGTAGTGAGTGATATATTTCTACGTTAAGATTCAGGGGGGGGGGGGGTCCCCATACATGCAAAAGGGGGGTGTAAATTTTTTTTCACCGAATATAATCATGTTGGATATCAAATGAAAGGTCTCGATTAGTACCTTTCGAAGCCGGTCTAAGTTTTGAAATTTATTAGAAAGGCGTGGAGTGGAAGGGGTGGAAAGTGATGATTTCTTTAACGGACCAATCCTCAGAAATCTGAAAAAAATCATGAAGCTGCCTCTATATGGTGTCTAGGCCTCAAAATACTCTCCATATCGATATCTGCTCAAATTAATGGAGTACGTACAAATGGGACAGTTCTTCACTCAAATATATTAACAGCAGAAGCAAACAAAACCTTTCATACCTGAAGCGTCGTGCTTCCGTTTTCCCGACTTGTTTTTATTTTAAGGTAAACTTTGAGGGTGAAGGTGAATCCTCCATTCCAAACATGCTGGGATGACAAAGATATTCAAAGAAAACTTCAGATTTTATAAAGATATTTTCGTTAATTGCCTGGTAATCCCATCCCCGGTAATTTTACTGGGAAACACACAATGACATTGGAAACATGTCCAAGAATTTCTGGTGGCGGTATCTGCAAACGAGTCTTCCGTCCAATCGTGATGCACTTGGCCAACACTTTCGTTCTCGTGTAATTTTCAAGTTTGCATCTATTTTTGCATTCAGATGCACATGAAAGTTTCTAGGAGAGTGGGTGCTGTAATTCTTACGTAGCGTGCCAGCTTTTGCACGTTAGCGGGTCATTTTCAGTTTACAGAGTTGTAATTGAATTGATTCGGTTGACATTGAACTTTGTGGGTATGATTTATGGAAGGTAATAAACGCCCAGGAAAATAAACCGACAAGTGTGGGATGATAACAGATAACAGCTATGATGAATGTAATTATATTACAGAACAGCTTGCTTGGTTTATGTCCTCTGCATTTTATTGCTGACTGATGTTTTGTTAAGTAACGATTTATTGTAATTATCAGCACTTTTATAGCATTAATGAAAAGGAATACATGTATAGTCACAGATTCCGAAAAGTTCCTCACCCATTTAATATCAAAATATTTTTCTTCCCTACGACTATCCAAAATATTAATGGTAAGATACCCTATGATTGATGAGACATTTCATTGGTCATATATGTGCCATTAGTCCATCAATATACCACCGTCTGAATACATAATTCTGAAGTCGCTTATCATTCGGAGTGGTATGTAATACACGTATACTAGGGCGGGGGGAGACGTGATGGTCTTTTTATAAGCAAGGTCACCTACAAGCCTGCTTGATAGCAATGAAAGCTGGCATGTAGATGAGAATGTTTATGAGAAACTTGCTTGGAATAATGAGCCATGACGAAGGATGACAGGAGAAGAGAGGAAAGGAGTCTATTTCTGGGAGCAATAATGGGAAATCCTGGCAATCGATGTTTGGCGATAGCAGGAAATTTAATTAATTTTAACGTTAATAAATATGGTAGGCGAGATTCGAGGCTCCCTCCAAGAGGTGAGTACAGCACAAGTCTCTTAAATATGTAGTGATATCTATTGTCCCTGGCGTTGGATGGACTAATAAATCACCTCGTCCTATTCATTGTCACTAGTTATCTTTTGTAAATCTTCTTCGTCATAATAAATTTTAGGCAGTACACTTTAGTTTGATTTACTTATACTGACTAAGAGTGGAAACTCACGAATTTCGGACATCAATTCTGCCTTGAAAAGAGGAAGTAAAATATTCCCCACAAGGGTTGTTTGGAATTGATTTGCTAAATTCAAAAATCGCAGCCACCTGCTCAAATTTGAGCATAATAGCTTAATTTGGCAAAAATCTAGGATCAATAGAACGAATTACACATAGTATTGATTGTGTGAAATTCATGTGATTCATGTAATCATGTAAAACTAACAAAAAATTTAATTCTCCAGAATTGAATTTTGGATAAGAGAGAAGAGCGCAACACTAATGGCAATCCAAGGTATTACTTTCATGTACTGATGCATCCGTCCTCCGGATGTGCTTCAGGGCTTAGTACCGATTCTCTCTGAGATAAGACGTATGGTAGGTAGGTAGGTATCAGTGGCCGCTTCGAGGAGCCCAATTAGCGCTGTGGTGCGCCATTTTGATGTCACAAATCCTAAGATCGTGACTGTTGTTATGGGAGTAGGAAGGCAGAGTCTAACCGGCTCGGATCTTTAGAGTCAGCTCGTGGCATTCACGAAGAAAAGCATCTCCCAGCAGCAGCTAGAAATTTCGCTGAGGTCTCCAAAGAATGGTTTACTCAGTGCTCGTAGCCTGACTCTAGCCAGAACTGGGAAATCGCCGAGAAAGTGCATGGGGGTTTCTCTTCCTTGTCCGCAGCTTCGGCAATGCGGATTGTAGGGTATGGGCCAGTGCCCCGTGCAGACTGCCGGAATCTTGAATGTATTTGCACGCGTCTGGCACAGGAGCTCTCGTGATAAGCGGACCAAATTTTCCTTGGTTTGGCATAACTCGCAAGCCTTCGCCATCTAAGTCTCGCATCTACTAGGTAGTGCGGGTAGACTCCGCTCCTGAAAGCCGCCAGCGAAATACCGACTGTATTCACCAAAGGACTGCCAAGAGCAGAGCCTCGCCCAGCCAATCCGTCAGCCCGCTCATTCCCCTCTATGTTGCTATGCCGTCGTCGCTGAGACTTGATGGCCGCTTGGCTGTCTGTCAGAATGGCTATGTTCCGCTTGGGGCTCGAATCTCGCTCCAGCCATCGACCCACTTCCAATATCGCCAATATTTCCGCTTGGAATACACTGGCGAAACCTGAGAGACCATACGATTCAGATACACCATAAACCTCAATTCTATGTTCGATCTCCAATTTAGGTTTGGATCCAGGATTACACCCAGATACTTTACATTAGAGGAACGAACCAATCTTTGTTCATTCAGCCGTGGAAGGTGAAATTCAGGTACCCTTGGTGGTGAATAGCATAATTTCCATTTTGGTTGGGTTTATGCCAATTCCGCATCTTGCGGCCCACAGGTACACCTTTCGCAACGCTCCTGATAATATCACCAAGTCGTCGGCATATGCCACCACCTTTACCCTGCTGCTGTTCAATGTTCCTAAAAGTTCGTCCAGTACTATTAACCAGAGCGCCGGAGAGATGGTGCCACCCTGAGGCGTGCTTCTGTTCACAGCTCTGGTCAAGTGGTTGCCTCCCAGATCCGACTGGATTATCTTGTTACTGTAACATGAATATATTCCAATGCGTAAGATAGCCCTTCAATCCAATACTGGTCAAGGCTTCCTTAATTGCGTTTGTACTAACGTTGTTGAAAGCTCCCTTTATATCCAAGAAGTTAGCTAGGATATACTGCTTGCCCTGCGGCGACCGCTTAACCGTGCCAATTACCTCGTAGAGGACAGTTTCTGTGGGTTTTCCTTTGAGGTATGCATTCTGGGACTTAGAGAAAGACGTTCTCTCCATAATCGTCCTTAAGTGAATGTCTACGATGTGCTCTAGGGTCTTCAGCACGAAAGAGGTCAGGCTGATTGGTCGAAAGTCCTTCGTGGACTCATGACCGCCCCTGCCTGCTTTCGGTATGAAAACCACTCGTGCGTGTCTCCAGGATTGTAGTACGTATCCTAAAGAGATACAGCTCCGTTAAATCTCAACAAGCCACGACACAACCCTTTCCTGCTGCTTCTGTAGCATGACTGGAGATTTATATACGTAAAAACTGTTTATAGCCCAGCCGATCTTATCCTCGGTAATTACCGATTTGATAGTCTCGCACAGCTGGGGTGATTGCAAACTCTCCAAGCAAAGTTCTGACTCATAGTCCTCCTCGTTCGCGGGAAAGTGCGTTTGAACCAAGGTTTCACTGGAAGATTCCGTCCAGGAGCCTTCCAACTTTTTAAGAAAGTATTGGCTCTTATGTTCCTTGGACAGAATCTCGTGGATTGATTGGTGATTTTGATGTTCTGAAATAACTTTCAACATAAACAGCTCATTAATTCTGATAGAAAGTGTGCGATGACCAGCCAAACTGCGAACCTTGATTTTGTTGGTGTTAATCTTCAGCCCAACTCTGTTTGCCTTCTTCCCCAAATTCGATGTCAAGGTGTATGACCTGGTGAGGCAGGAAGCTGATGTCAAATGCGTGATCGAGGAATTTGTGGAATGATGTCACAGTCCATGTTCCTCTTCGTCCTCCGGACAAGGCGGCATAGAGAACGTCAATGATAACGAGAAGAAATAATATTGACGTCAAAATACAACCCGTCCAGACACCGTTTTGGACTCCAAATTCCTTGGAGATTAATCTTGGATGCAAGACGTGATACTTCAGGCCATTATATCTGTTTTTCCAAGATTCTCCTCCTGGGTAGAGTATTCCAAATACCCTCTCCATACACTCTATCCAAAATGATCCGAAGGGTGGTAATATGGTCCTTGCTCTCTGCTTTTTGTCAATTCAATTTTCATGGTGTTGTTTGATGTATTCCGGCGTAATTTTGGCCATTCTCCTTACGACGATAGGAAGCACGCAAACACCCGCCCAGTTGCCGCACTCAAGATGGGTGCTGTTCTTCAGAACTTTGAAGATCATTCTCCCCTTCCTCTTTCTAGGAAAGTTCTAGGAATAGCAGGGGCTGCAAGGAACATTCATACAGGAGACCGTTAACACTGGCGGCTTTGCATTCTTAAAGCATGTTGACAGCAACTATATAATAATAATAATCGCTGGCGCAACAATCCATATTGGAACAAGACCTTGAAGTGTGTTAAAGCACTTCATTCAACACCGTAACGGTACACTACAGGATAGCCTGTAGGAGGCAATGTGGTCAGCATTGCGCTCGCTCGAGATTATTACCCTGATTTGACTCAGGTACTCGTTCACAGCTGAGTCGACTGGTATCGACGTCAAATCACGATACAAATACCACTGCCACCAGTGAGATTTGAACCGCGACCATCCGTACGACAGCAACTATAACTTCGTTTCTATTTGCATCCGCATATTATGCAGACTAGCTTTTTCGTCCGCGAGAGACAAAACTCTATGACAGTTAATGTCTTTTGCGATTGGACGATGGTCAGAAACCATTTGAGTTGCTCAATGTCGTCCAAGAGGGCAAAGCTGTCCATTCGGAAGTGGCTCTGTGAAATTACAAAGGGCCGCAAATTGGTGTCGACCAGAATTGAAGCTAACGTCGGAAAGCACTATTGATTCCGAGGAACACTTTTTCGAATACAAACATGCACATAAGATGCTCCAATAGGCCAAGATCAAGCGCTTCTGCGAAGAAACAGGTTTCAACAGACCAATTTGTCTCTTGAATACAACAGGCAAAGTCGACTTTAAGAAAGTTTAGCTACTGAAAGGCTTCATTAGCTGCCAACTTGCTAAACAAGGACTAAGGGATAAATGGAAATACTACTACACTATTGACCTTCGACTTCAAAAATACATTCATCTCCGCTGAAGTGGACGCACATTATTGAGTGGTCAGTTGGACAAGAACGTTCAGCTATTTCCTGAGAATCACCATGGAATGCTTCCAGCGCTCTGCTATGCAAAGGATGGAGAAGAGACTTATAGCATGCATTCCTGCAGCCTTAGCCGAGAAACATTGTGTATATAGTATATTATATAGATGATATCTGGCGAATGTAAGTGCCTAACTAGGCCCTAATTGTCGAATCGACAGAAGACACTAGACTTCCTACAACATCCAGCTATTTGGATTATAGACATGTTATTCCTTCAAACCATCATTAAAAGCCCTTAGAGAAGCATTTGCCTCAAATCTGAGTTTCATATCGTAATATCTTGGGCATGAAGCGTGTATTATTAGTATCACGAGGTACCAGCTCACTTCTTTTGTATCCGGCACCAGTATGAGCATCGCCGATTAATATTCTATTCTATATCTCGGCCGATGAAGCGTATCGATTGCACGGTTAGCAATAAGAGAGTAAAGGCAAAGAATTGAAATTATGAGATCTCCGTTCACTTGGTAAAGAAGAAACCGATGATGGACGCACAAACCAATATAAGCAAGTGGACTAGACCGTGGCCTAACGCATTTTCTGAGGTACCTACGCTGATTTAACTCAGATCAAAGATGGTATGGACCACAGTGATAGCACTGGACAAGCGAGTAGACCATCTGCTAAATTCAGGCAAAATTGACCGGAATGCGCAAGAGACTAAATAGACCCAGGGAAGGCGCAGTACACTCTTATTTGGTACATATCAGACACAGCAGTTTTAGACGGGATTAGCTCCGTGGAGCAATGCTAAAACAACAATCCTGCGAGCAGAGTGTGGACAACTTTTGGAAAGTTTTAGCCAATGTCAGTCCGGCTTGCGCGTGTACGGCTACATATGGTATGTGAGTCTATGGAGGAGGACAAACATACACTAAACTGCAATTTTTACACAAACCCTTAAAAATGAGGATATGAAAAGCAAGCATATACTCCTACTAAAAGATTCAACCCGGAAGTAATCAGAAAGATAGCTTTATACAGAATAAAAAGGCAAAGAACGTCCGGTGACTGCTCAACGAGGTCAGAAGAAATAAAGTGATATCTGGCTATTCTGCTATTCACACTTTTGCGGGGGTATAAGGGTATCTACCCAGCCCTTTTGTTATTTCGTTTTTCCCCCACTTTTATTGATAGTGAGACGGTGTTTAACTCCCTTTACCATCACACTTGATGTTGTGCAAATGGTAGCAGCAGTGAGACATCCAAAAAGTTAGACACAAATATCCATTACAACTGGGAATCTAACCCAGGACAACAAGATTGAGAGGTTGACACCATAATTTACCTTGAAAATTTTGATTTTATTCTGAAACTTTAGGTTGATGGGATTGAACACTTACTTACATATCACTGGGAGCAATACTAAAGTTTCAGAACAAACTCGTAAATGCACTCATTTATCTGGAACTACTGCAGCTGTTTTTCGGGATACATAGTTTTTTTTTGTCATTGTTTTCTAATTTCGCAAAAGTTCCTTCGTACCTTACAATGCTGGTCTCTATTTTTCTCTAATAATGGACGACTATTTCTTGCCTATATCCCTCATTCTCTTCTGAATCAGCCCAAAATATATGGTGAAATTTGTTTATTTTGGAAACCCAAAACGATCAATCAATTTTCAGGATAGAGACAACTGAATAACGTAGTAGTTTAACCACTATTTCTTCCTTATCTAAAACATAGATTTCGTGAACACTACACGTGTGGATATTGTTGAATTAATAATCTATCCATCATGCTCCTCCTTTAGTTGTCACTAGAGCCTACATTACTTCCGGATCATCTTATAACATATCGTCGTAAGGGAATACATATTTGACGTGCAGACAGTAATCGAATGCAGAAACAAACTTTCAGCATCCTTCACTTAAATAATGCCTCCAAACCTCTCTTTTCCTTGATAACAGTGGATATATGTACATTGAAAATAAATACATATATTCTATACATGTAATAAGATACAAATTACATCCCCGAAGCCATCCTCAGTTTGAATCCCGATTCGAAGGACTATTGAAAGAACACAGCCAATTGGGCCGACTATCCTTGCGATTCCATTTGAAAGCCAAATTGTTGTCTCTTGCAAATTTTATTTCATGCAAATGCGATTCTCAAGTGAGTTGGTTTTTATTCCAGAAAGAAATCCCAAAACAGGAAAGGGAATCCTTTCCAACAACAAATGACAAATCCTAAAATTTTTAAAGCAAATGGTCACCATTGCCTTGGTATTAAATGCTCACGTATCCATGGAGTGCAGACATGTGGCCATGGAAATTGTGCCATTTACATAGACGCTCTTGTATTCTGAAATTTTCCAGCCCTTACATAAATTATTCCTGCTTGTTTGCATAGAGGATGACTAAATGGTAGCCTTAATGTATGCATAGGTGTCATGTATAAAATATTTTATTCAATAAATCAGAAATGTTTTATTAAGGGCGGATATTATTTGGAGCCTACAATTCAATGGTAATGAATTCGAAACAATGAGATCTATAAAAAACAGATTTGATAATTGTTTGGATCCTTTCGAATCCGTTTTAAAGCAATGGACTAAGAACTGATGGGTTTTTCTTGGGTATCAGCTTAGGAAGTTCACTGAGCTGCCTACTAGCGTCACCGCAATCACTATTTTCTAAATTTTGTTCCATATACGATTCTTTCGCAATATGTCGTGCTATTCTGGACGATTTCCACTCTGATCTATTCGAGGCAGATATCGCTCTTCAGTGCTCCTTTGATTTATCCGACTGAGTAATGATTTCACACGAAGTCCTGGGAAAACCATGAAAAATTTGTTGCCTACAAAACTCAATTGTTTGTCATTAAGGAAACGAACGATAAGTGCATTATAGAGTGAATGCCTGCCTAATAACTTCATTGAGTTGGTCCATTCAAACCACACAATGGCTAGGTAGTTGACGGCACCGTAGACAACGCAGACAAGAGTAAAGACCCTTTTAGTAAAAGAGAAACTTATCTAGCAAGAAGACTGCAAACAACAGATTTATCTCGCGGTATACTGCTTCAATTTGTATGGTGGAAGAAAAGCATTGTGCATAGTATAGCCATAAGTACTGTCAGTCAAACAGATCTTTATTTCTCACGAAGTAATGAACCAAATCAATCGAAAAGTACACCATTAGAAAAGGGAAACATAGAGCTTTCAAACGAAAATAAAGATATTGAAAATGGCCGCCGCTAGCAGCTATACAGACCTGAAGTCGGTGAGGCCATGCACGGTATGAAGCGGCATTTCTCGAGCTGCACGCACGATGCTGCCTTCAAACTCTCCAAACCGGTGTAAGTTCGATCGCAGGCAGTCTCCTCTAACTTAGTCCATCCGTTGTTATGAAGTCAGGAACATGCGCCGCTAACGACTGCTAAATTATCTTGGCTTTGTGAGCGGGAGCCTAGTCCTGCTGGAAACACCACGGCTTTCCAGCGAAAAGAGGTTCACTCAATGATTCGACTACATTCTCTAACATCTTTTCGTACACGTTCACAATGCTTTTGACGCCAACCTTGCAGAAATGAATATCAGTTACTCCATGATATGAGACGACCCAACATACCATGACAGAAGTCGGATGGTGACGACGTTGGACTCGCGGAGCATTTTCTTTGGCTTCATAACAATTGTGAGCATATACTCGATCATTTTGTCGGTTGAATTTTTCTTCGATGGTAAAAATCTTTTCATCAGAAAATAGAATTTTGCGATATTTTTTTACCGGGAAATCGTTGCAGATGAACAGCACACCGAGTTCGCCGTATTTCCTTCAGTTTTGGCGTTAACATATGGCTAACGCACCGCCGGTACGCACCGAGGCCGAGATCTTCTCGTAAAATACGACCCATGCTTCGAGTTGAAACACCCATTTCCACCGACATTCGTTTCTGCTTGCGGAGAGGATTGCGACGAACACGCCGCCTATCAACCACATCAGCTGATTCGCGGTATCCAGCTAATGTTCTAAAAACGAATCGTTCATTTTCCGGCATTGGTGCAACGCAATAATCGCAATTCTTTTTTCGCAGTTACCGAACTTCATCGTGGTTTCGTTCACGCGCTACTGATCTTCGGAACCTGAAATTCTGACGGAAGTGGGATATGGTTAGGTACTCTCCGTGCGCAGTTTCGGCGGTCTAACATTTCTCGCTATACGCATCGACTGACAGAACTTATGGCTATACTATGTATTCCTTCGAAGTTCGTCAATCACTTGCGCATAAAAAACTTTGCGTGTGTACCCCGGCGTTCGGGTCGTGTATGTGACGCATGAAATGGAGAAGCATACACAAAAAACTACCTAAATGTCATCGACACACGTTCGTACCTAACCAGCGTATTTGAAATGACATCCCGTGTTACCTAGAAAATCGATTTGATTCTCCTGTGTACAGTCTTCTTGCCATTTAGAAAGAAAGTTAATCTGAACGGTACTACAATATTTATGTCGATAAAACCTGTGCAGCGTACATGCGTTGGTATCTATTTCATGCAGGCAAGTCTCTCATTTTCTTGGAGTCAGTTGAAAATCACGCAAAAATTTTCATGCTCATTAGAAAGCAAGGATTTAACGCACCGCCTATAAGCGAGGAGAACCTCATATTTCTCGAGTCAAGTGAATGGTGATACAACTGTTATACTTTTCGGCCAATCGTGATCGTCAGAAGTCGCAGCCAAAAATCATATCTCAATCTGTCCTTCAATCCTCGCAGACCCAAACAAGTCAACAGTGATCTCGCTCTCCCAGGCAGGGGCCTTAACTTGGCCGAAGTGAATTTTTGATTAAGAATTGAGGGAGTCCTCGTTTAGGCCAGAAAAAGGTATTTCCATACTGGATGTAATTCGCACCCACGTCATATTGGCGAATATAGTAAAAGAGCGATCACCTATAGTCATTTTCAATCACACTATCCCCAGGGCAAAGGCGAAGCACCGTTTGATGAGTTGCCTCTGCCTTGGATGAAACTGTTAGCCTTGCGTTCATAAAAACTAGGGTAGATAGTCCAAGAAGAGGGTCTGCAGAACAAATCCCCAATGGTCCAGTTTGTCATAAAGTGAATGAAAACTAAGAACAGCATCAATTCCTATACAAAAAGGCACCAACCTCTTCCAATCTTCGTCCTAACAATACAACCGTCGGCAAATATTTCGTAGTTAGCAACAATTAATATGGTTAAAAATAAATGAAGCTGATACAGACTGCATTTTTAGGAGACAACTTAGATACAGTGGGTCTCATCTATACACAAAATAACTAAACATAGTTTCAAGCTTAACATCAGTAGTACGGCCGTGAAAAGTTCACGATCAAAAAAGTACTTAGGATTTACATTTCCCGAATTCTTGAGATTTAACCCACTCCCAGCAAAGTATGTAGTGAAGTTAGTTAAAAAAACTGGCTCCTTACAAAATACTTAAGGAAACCCACTATATATTACGAAGTCCCAACATCATCATCATCAACGGCGCAACAACCGGTATCCGGTCTAGGCCTGCCTTAATAAGGAATAAAGGAAGTCCCAACATAAACTATTGGAATATGTGTAAGTATTTGAATAACGGATCTTACGTCACTACCTCGGCTTGCCTTAAAATTGGAGGACGTAAAAGACTGCTTTTATCGCCAATGCCAATAATGTTTTTATCACTCACATTCTCCATACCGCTATGCTCAATTGAATCCGCTATCTCAAAGTAGTCGACCAGAAGAGTTTCCCTAGAAACACGTGACGCTGAGCAGCTGAGGAAGAGTGTAGGCTTCTCGAAAAGTCGCTGTTCCCGTAAGTGCACTAAACTCTTTTCAGGGGCAATGTCAACCATATGCATGTATATTGACGTTAGTGTATGGCAGTTTATTTCGCCACCCTTCTGATCGTTGTTGTTTAGTGTCGTGCCCGAGGACGCATAGGATAGAAGGAATTATTTAACTAGGAACTTGTGCCATATGTCATATACCTTGTTACGTCCTGGTGGTTGTACATGAGTACCCATCGTTTCGGCCTAACCCCATACACTGGTAATAACGGTATCAGTCTACAGGGAGTGCATAATTCAGCATTAACAGTGGTGAATACAATACCAACTCAAATCTCTACCGAACTAAGGATTACTTAATTAGAGATCCTGGTGAAACTAATGTTGCCTGGTGTCTCGGTTGCGACATCTCTCAGAAGCTTCCATTACACGTTGCCCGTGTTGTGATTCAATCTATTCCCTTCTGATTTCGTTAGGGTTGCCAAGCTTTCTTGTACCTTCAACCTCCTCCTGTTGTTCCTTGACGACTTCTACGTTGTCCCATGTGCTGCTGTGTCTCTCTTCAAACATGTGCAGTGATACATTGATTTCAGCGTTGTGCTCTTCTTAGTCTTTCTCCTGGCCGTTTCCACTTCTCCCACGTGTTCTCCTCAGCGTGCCGAAACGAGTCTTTTAGTTTTTCCTATGTAGCGCTTCTCACAATCTGGATATGTCATTTTATAAATCTCACTGGATTCATGTTTTCGCCAATTCTCAGTCTTTGGAAGATCCCAGGCTGCTTTTGTGCTGGTAAACCCTACTTGATAGTGCCATGTCGATGTTTAGTCCATTTATCGGTTTTATAAGTTTCCATGAAATCGCAGTGTATACCCCTCACTTTTTACTTCTTCATTAGGTCTTCAAGACTTTGAATCTTTTTCGTTTAGCTACCACGGGGACGCAGCACTTGATGCTATTGAATGGGTTTTGGACGTCCTGCGCTGTAAAAAGTACTACGAGGGATAGTTTCCTACCTAAAAATCAGAGCGATGAGTTAATTTTCCTGGCCTAAAATCTTGGTCTCTGAGTGGGGAGCATTCTCGGTTGCTGATAGAAGACATGGTTCTTTCAGCCGAACTTGGAGCTTTCCTACCATATCTTGCATGGGATTTTTCCCACTTCCATACTCTAGGGAGAATATCTCCTGACAAGCATATGCTGTCCATATCTAGTAGTATTTTTGAAGGAACGCTAGTGCTAATTTTGACTACTTCTGGCTGTGTTGTTAGAAGTTTTGTAACCTTGTTGTTTTTGAGAAAGCTTCCAGATACTGCTATCGGGGCGTGTTATTCGGGTTCGTTGTCCTCAGCTATGGTCTTGGGTGTTGCAAAACGAGTTTTCGCTCTTTCTTCTTTCGGCCATTGTAGAGTTCGTGATCTTATTTCTAACTTTTCATGACAATCATGTATCCGAGAAATTGTGGCTAACGTTCTGACTTCTAATTTCGGTTGCATCCGCTGTTAACCAGAAATTTGTGTTATTTTAAATAAATGGTACAAAAAACGGCCGGAACTCCAATGAGATGTTGTAGCACAAGAACAAACGAAATTTACAATTTGATAGATAGATAGATAGATAGCTTTATTAGTATAAATCAATTCATGTTCAGATACAATCAATATTTAAGTGATACAGACTAAGTCTTTTCAGCTATGGTAAGTTGTGCAGTATAAACAATTTTAATAAGTGCAATCGCTTCAATTCTCAAAATTCCCTAGGAAAATTTAAAAAAAAAACCTAGCTTGCAACTAAATTTATAATTTGATTTACATTTTTTTTTAAATAAAGCAAAAGATGAAATCAAAGGACCAAGTTACGCGAAAGGCATCTCGAAAATACCAAGAGTGCAAACGTTATGAGGGCTAAGTATCCTAGACGCAAGGCAAGCATCCTTGGTTCTTCACTGCTGTAGAGAAAAAGGATTAACAATAATAATCGTTGGCGCAACGCGCCAATTGGATCAGGGTCTTGAGCTGTGTTAAAGCAATTCATTGAAGACCGTAACGGTATACTACAGGATTACAGTACCCTATAGGAGGCAATGTGGTTAGCATTGCCCTCGTCAATTTTCGGTAAATAATATAGCCTTCAACATTTGCTGACATTCAGTGCCAACATATTCTGAGGCACCACAGAGAGTCTCGAGGTTTGATTGAAGGTATTATTATTATTCGGTTAAGGGGAAGTCGTACCCTGTCCTCAAAGAACTATTGTGTCCCTTTTACTGGTTATAGCGTACCCACCAACTATGTCAAGCAAGCCTATAACTGTCAGGAATTTCAGTATATATTTTGTGTCTGATATTAAGTATTCTCCCAGGTGCCTGGACCTACTTTGCACAAGTGCCCGACCCTGTTCCAACACGTGTATAGAGATTTCGACACACTCTGTACAGAACCTTCAGCCAGTGTCCATAGATATCCTTAGTCCTAGTCGATAACTTAGCCGGCGGTGACCAGTAATAATTCCTACTACAATTTGGAGGTTCCTCTTGGTGAGGTTTAAACATGGCCTGGAACCCAGAGTATCCATACCTTATTGTGCCAACCGAGCGTAGTCAATCTTTCAAGGAATACACATACCAGTTTAGAGTTCACCTCGTTGGAGCCAAGTGCTTTGGTCGCCGCTTGGCCGCTTTTGCCCACGGTAGTTCTTTTAGAGGTTGAAGGAGGCACATCTGTTTATTGCGTATATTTTTGCCTGGAATAGCTAGTGTAGCTACCCATTGGCTCCAGGTACGCTTTCCTAGGATCAAGGATCATCCGTCAGTGTACCAAGTAATCAGTTGCTGGTTTAAGCCGTATGTCATAGCCACGTAGTTCAGAGTACCGCCTAGAGGGAATATCAACCTTCCTTCGATTTAGGCAGCCTCACTGACACTCCCGGCCATCCTGAAGATTGCCCTCCTTGCCTACATCTGCTTTTGCAAATGGAGAGGGGTTAATCCGTTAAGGACCTCCGCGGGGCATGTCCAAGCAGGCTAGTCTTTGGAGTTTGTGTAACTTCCTGGTTTATGTGATTCTTCCCAGATTACCACCCCACAGGTAATCATTGGCTTGATTATTGCAGTGTATATCCAAATTATTATCTTCGGGGTGCAGCCCCACTTTTTTTTTTGCTATGGACCTGCAAGTCATCAGACTTTGTTAAATATAGGGTATCTACATATTCTCATATGTCCCGCATGCAAATGAGAATATGTTGATAGGTTGCGTCATAAATACTTATGCATACGGGCTGTTGAGATTAGGCTGACTTTGAGGCATATACAGCATTTGGGAGTGCGAAACACCTCTTTATCTTATGGCTCACTTTACTGCAGAGATTATAGAGGCTTTCTTTTTTCTTTGTCTGGTCCTTTACGGTTTCATTGTCTGTGGCCATAACAAAAATGCCTATACCTTTTTGTATTATTGTAAGCATATATTCTTACCATTGTCCAACTAACTTTCGTCTTTCCAGTTTTGATAAGAATTTCTACGCATTCATGAGCCATGTGTTCATATACTTAAACCTCTTCTGAATTCTCACGAATTAATTCCTCCATCGCTTTTGCTACCTCTGTTTCAATCATGGTTTCGTCTTGACTATCGCTGTAGGTTACACTTTAAAAACTACCATAATGGAGATACGTTTTATTCACTAAGAAATAAAAAGGCTTCTTTGAAGTCGATCCGTGCACCAAAGGTATTCTAAAAGTTTTCCTTTGGCTACTGTAATTCAGGAGAGTTGTTACAAATTAAGAATTCCGATCTCTTTTTCAACAGATGTTACCCGCAATGAGGTTTGTGTCTAAGCAAAGGTTACCATTGTTATGTCATTTTCTATGTACTATATAAGTTGACTATGATTTCTCCCTTGACTGATTGCAGCCATTCTATTCATTGTTCCACTGAGAAACACCTCCAGGATATACCCACATTGGGCGCGTTTATTGTTTTCTAGTTCTTGATAGTTTTCCATACAACAGAAAGGATCAAAATATTTCAGTCGTTGTATATATAATGTAGCTTCTAACTCCGCTGCTTCTTAGTAAGGAATGAATGAATAACATCTTCCCTACTTTCTTATAAAAGATTCCTGAATGAAATGATTTGTAGAGCTCTGCGTATTTAAGTAATCGCTTCCAATTGATTGTGAAATAGCCAAAAATGGGGATGGAAGGAAACTTCATCAAACTCGTTGCATCAATAAACAATCCATTCAATTCTCGCTGACCAACATGTTCCTATTTCCGTATTATCATTTCAATGAGTGTTCTTCATGCCACTTAATTCATTCTCCTAATCCCAACCCAATATCACAGAAACGTCGGTCCATCGCTTTAGCAAATTGTTTCCACAGGAATGATATCTAGAATGGGATTCATTGAAAACCACACGTGACTTTTGATTTGCATTTAGAGCATGTGTAATGATGGACAGTAAAAGATTGTTTATTTATTCTGACAATCTCCGTCAAATTAAAGCCATTCAAGTATATTTATAAATCTTCATCATGCAATGGATTCAATCATGATGATGGGATGCGACGCGACGACATTGCTCTCACCGCCGTGCCATCAAAAGCACATTACATTTTTTGCAGCACATTATTGTTTAAAGAGAATTTAATCTTTAGCTTTTCTAAACAATCTATACGCCACCTACTCAACAGGGGCAGGGTCGAAGCGAGGAATCGATATATTGTATATTGTACGTAGGTAAGTTCTGAGGCATTCCACAGCCACAGAACGGTTCATAGACTACCCTCTCTTTAAAATTTAATATAACATTGTAATAATATTTAATATCTCCTGGACTAAGACATTAATTATAAATCTTACTAGTATATTGTACTCCTATTCTTTTAACCAACTCTTCTTATTGTAAGCCTGATAAGATCAACAAAACAGAAGTCTTTCTAAAAGTATCCTGCGGGAACATACACTCTTTTAAATGAACCTGCATTTTTGATGTTGCTACAATTCGTATAGTAAATTTATAATTTTAAGCTGATGAAAATGATTGCCAAAGAAGATACTTCGCAAAACCAATTTAACAGAATTATTGACTGAAAATTTTTTTGTCGTTAGGTGTACGTTAGGTACTCTACTTTCTGTGATACGGGGCATGATGTCCGAATTATCTGCTCCGAATGTTGCAATCACTGTATTTTTAAAGAAAGTGTGCCTGCAGTGGTTTTTTTTCTCTATTTTAGGCATCGCCATTCTGTAGGCTTTGCCCCATAGGTTTACGTCAGCTTCGTTGCAGAGGCTTTTAAAGCTTTTTTAAGGTTTCGTAAAAGTCACACTCACCGGAACATTGTCTTACTGACAGTCTGTGTTGACAGCCAAGGTCCATGACCCGGTGTGAGCCGTCATAAAACTCCTCTACGTCCTACAAACAGGGCAGCATGAAGAGGGTCACTGATAACAAGAAGAAGTAACATCGGTGGCAGAATGCAACCTTGACTGACTCCGCTTTCGACCTCAAAATCCTCTGAGGTTTTACCTCGGTGCAGTAAGTAGCATTTTGTGCCTTCGTACGTCTGATAATAGCTTTAAGCTTTTCCGAAATGCCCTTCCTGCGTAGAACACGCCAGAGCCCTTTTCACACTATCGAAAGCAAGTGCAGCAAAGATCAAAACTTCGCACTCTGTTCCAAAATGGCCCGCAGGGTATTGATGTGATCAATGCAGACGGTGGAGACCGTCAAGTTCAACGGCCTTACCCCGTCTTTGTACAATGATGGCCAAAATGATTTCTTTTCTGCTTGGAGGAACACACCGTATCCATATGATCACTAATCATTTCATCTACAATGGGATCAAGCTCACCGAATGTGAGTGGTTAAGAATCGTGGCAAAGTGTTCTTTCCACCTCATCGTGGATGAGGAGCCAACCGATAACGTCCCTAACTGGACCATCGAAAAAATTGTGACAATTTGCAAATTCTTTCGTGATGCGATATAGAGCTCTGAAATCATTGAGATCTGCGGCATATACTGCGCGATAGTCACGGCGTACACTACGCTGAATTTCTCGGGATTTCGCTCGGTATAGTAGCCACGTCCAAAATCACTCTCAGCTTTCCACAAAGCATTCAACCCCTTCCCTTCGTCGATCCGCTTCTACGATTCCGCAGTCAGAAAGATCTTATGAAGCCCCTTCAGGACCTGGCTGACCATCTGCGTAGTACCCAAGAAAAAAAGATTCTTGATTGCGGCCCAGATATATTCTTAGGCGGGCTACTCAGTATATCTGCCGCCATCAAGATATCTCTCCCACCTTCAAGCGACAGCTGGATCATACAAGCGGTCGATGTTGAACTGGAGGGGTCGCCGCTACCCAATCTGCGAGAAGTGACGCAACACGCAAGCGAACGTAAGCGACCATCAGATGGTGATCCCTTTCTGCTGCTGTGGAAATTTTAGGCATCCATAAACCTGAAACCATTATTGTTACGGCCCAAGCAGATGTCGAGCTCTGCAAAGGAGACTTCAAAAATGTCTGCACTAAGTGCACTACAAGAGGCGATGCAGAAAATAACATCGTAGTTGGCAGAGCAATCCTTCAGGCAATTACAGATTGTGAAAAGGGTACACATGTCAAGCCGGATGCGACATCGCTATTGGGAAGGAAAATTGAGAGTGCAAAGCCGTGATGCATAGTCCATACGGGAAAGGCTCTTTTTTAAAAAGATAGTCCGAGTGAATTTATCTTATACAACTTCAAGAGCGCGCCAGTCATGGTTGTGCAAAGGAGCTCAGACTACACAGTAATATTCAAGGATGTTTATGACATGGAAGTTGAAAACTGTTAAGGAGGGCTGAATTAAGGCAAAGTCGGAGGGGGAACGTAGGATAAAATAAAACATTTTGGAAGCTTGATTGATGATGTCAATCAAGTGGGAACTGAAGAGAAGTTTGCCATCGAAGGTTACACCCACATCTTGAAAAGAGATCAGTAGTGAAAGGAGTTTTCTGCCAAAAGAGTAGGGAAAAGCGGTTGGGGAGGGTTTCAGTGAATAGCACAATGACATTTGCTAACATTTGGCTTTTTAACCGAGCACAAACCAGATAATTTAAGGTCGTCTGCGTACAGTAAACCCGAGGAGGTCAGGGAGGAGGTCTGTGATGAAAACTAGGAATAATAGGAAACCAAGTATAGAACCTCGGGGAACACCAGAGGAGGGAGAGAAAGAACGGAATAAGTATCCATGAAAAGAAATTTTGCAGGAACGGTATGAGAGGTAAGAGGAAAGCTAAGAAATGATTGAGGGGGGAGTTAAGTAGAGAGAGTTTGGAGAGCGAAATCGGTATAAATAACGCGTACCTCCTCTCGTAAATTAAGGCATTTAGCAACACAATTTTTCTGAAATAGGTGCGTCTATATATCCATCCATATGTGGATGCCTTTAGTTTGAATATGATCATAGCAAATTACACAACTGATCCACCGCAATGACATTGGCGCTATTACAGCGAAGCAGTGTTTATAGCCGACCAGCATCAAAGAACCACGAGGGACAACAGGGAGGACGACACCGTGGTAGATTTTGTATTCGAATTAAATTGAATCAATCGCGAAGGACGTCAACTGTGGAAATCCATCTCACTCATTTAAGTCGGTGTTCAGAGATACTTAAATCGCTCAGTTCTCGACAGGATTCCGTCCTTTATATTGTTAGTGTCTATTTCATTTCATGAGTTCGGTCGTCATAAGTCTTATCTCATTCGAATCCAGTCTTAGATCGTGTTGCACGATGCGATCATTCCTTATTGTGAGACACTAAACAAATTATTTACCGATGGGGTAGGGTGTGTAGGGCAATGGACGTGGAATTACCATAATCATCAACGGCGCAACAACCGGTATCCGGTCTAGGCCTGCCTTAATAAGGAACTCCAGACACTCCGGTTTTGCACCGAGGTCCACCAGTTCGATATCCCTAAAAGCTGTCTGGCGTCTTGACCTACGCCATCTCTTCATCTCAGGCAGGGTCTGCCTCGTCTTCTTTTTCTACCATAGAAATTGCCCTTATAAACTTTCCGGGCTGGATCATCCTCATCCATACGGATTAAGTGACTCGACCACCGCAATCTGTTGAGCCGGATTTTATTCACAACAGGACGCCCGTGGTATTGTACATAGATTTCGTCGTTACGTGGGCTACGGAATCGTCATCTCATGTAGTGGGTTAAAAATTGTTCGGAGGATTCTTCTCTCGAAAACGGCCAAAAGTTCGCAATTTTTCTTGCTAAGAACCCAGGTTTCTGAGGAGTACATGAGGATTGCCATGATCATTGTCTTGTACAGTAAGAGCTTTGACCCTAAGGTGAGACGTTTCGAGCGAAACAGTTGTTGTAAGCTGAAATAGGCTCTGTTGGCTGTCAACAACCGTGCGCAGATGTCATCGTTGTAGCTGTTATGGGTTGTTATTTTCGACCCTAGATAGGAGAAATTTCCAACGGTCTCAAAGTTGTAGTCTCCTATCTTCATTGTTTTCGTTTGACCAGTGCGATTCGATGTTGTTCGTTCTTACGGTTTTGGTTTTGGCGCTAACGTTCTAACCTTGTACTTCGTCTTGCCTTCATTTATGTGCAGGCCAAGATCTCGCACCGTCTGCTCGATCTGGATGAAGACAGACTGTATATCGGTTTGTTCTTCCCATAATGTTTATATCGTCAGCGTAGGTCAGCATGGTGCCTCTCGCATTTACGTCTGCATCGTGAATCACATCCTCCATGGTCAGGTGTTGATGTTGAATGATCTCGAAAATGATCCTGCTGCTTTTATCTGGCCTCGCACATTGGTCAGGGTCAGTATACTCAGTCTTATTAATTTCTTCGGGATACCGAATTCTCCCACGGCCGTGAACCATTTTTCTCTGGTTATGCTATCATAGACGGCTTTAAAGTTGATAAAAAGATGCTGCAACTGATGACCATTTTCCAACAGTTTTTCGTCACTTGTCCCACAGAGAAAATCTAATCTGTTGCTGATTTACCTGGAGTGAAGCCTCTGTGATATGGGTCAATAATGTTCTAGGCATATGGGGTTATTCAGCCTAGCAAGATAGCGGAGAATATCTTATAGAGGGTACTCAGCAACGTGATACCTCTATAATTGCTGCACTAGGTGATATCCCCCTTTTTATGTATTGGACAGATAATACCTTGTTGCCAATCGTCAGGCATTGATTCGCTCTCCTATACTTTGAGCATCAGTTGATGAACCGAGTGGTGTAATTGGTCCCCTCCATATTTAATTAATTCGACTGTAATTCATGAATTGCATGGACTATTTCTTTTGTACTTGGTGATGCCCGCATTTGTCCGTCGTCTTCAGTTGGCGGGACCTCCAACTCGCTGATATTTTGGTTGTTGACGTGTTCATCAAAATACTCAACCCATCGCTCCAATATGCCATTCTGTCGCAAATCAGATTTCACTCTTTGTCTCGGCAAGACGAGCATCAGGATGTGTGTATGTGTGGCTTCATCCTCCTGACTAGTTGGTAAAACTTGCGCGCTTGATACGGTTGCACCCTGTACTTTTCGAGTTCACAGTCTTGTTGTCCCAGGCTGCCTTTTTTCGTCTGTCAAGTCGCTTCTCCGTTCGACAAAGTTCATGATAAGTCTCTGCGCGTGCCCGCGTTCTTTGAGAATGCGACCTTACTCTGTATGCGGCATTCTTCCGTTCTTTTGGTCGCTTAAATTCATCGTCAAACCAGCCGTTTGGTCTGCAACGAGATAGTGATCGGAGTCTATATTGCCCCCCCTCAATTGTTTTTAGATTCATCAAGCCTGAGAGGTGGCGGGGTTCAATCAGCACGTGGTCAATTTGATTGAAAGTGGTCCCAGCTGAAGGGACCCACGTCTGATTGTGGACCGCTTTTCGCGCAAACCAGGTATTCCAACAAACATTTCGTGCGATACTGCTAATTGCATAATCCGCAGTCCGTTATCATTGATATCCCTATCTGAACTGAATACGGGCTCCATCCCTACTTGACTGTTAAAAACTCCAAGTATAATTTTGATATCATACTTGGGCAGGCTTCATGAGTAAGCTCAACTGATTCGTCGAATCAGTACATGGTTTACTGGATGGCCAGAATAATATATAGTGTTGCGACTCTTCTCCAGGAAACCGGTCTCTGTCCGACGCATCTCCTTCAACGCTGTTACATCAGCCCTATATTGGGACAGGGTATCGGTTAGCTGCTTGGCAGCTCCATCTCTGTATAGAGAGCGCCACGTTCCATAAGAAAATGCGCAAATCGTTATTCTTTTGTCCTTGTCGCGTTCGTCGTTGTGTTATCAGTCCAGTCCGATGCTCCAGCTGTGACTTCGTAACAATTTGTTTTCCGTGTAGAGTACACTTCCGCGAGAAGTACGCTTCGCAGAAAAAAGGTACGTGTAAATTTTTTGAGGAAAATTTTTCACTTAGATTGCGAAGCTATCTCTACCGCGAATTTTGTTCATCATGTCCTCCCACGCCACCAGAATTTGAACGATAGTGTGGTAACCGTATCTCCCAGCAAGCCATACACTTTCAAAGTACCTGAACCGAAAGAGCAGAAGAAATTTCTGGTTTGCTGAAGGCCTTAAAAGGCTCCTTTTTGCTCATTGACTCATGAGTGGTTCCGAAGACAGTTTGCAGTTTACAGATAGCTTGATTGAATTTCTTATTATTTCAGTTATTTAGGTGTCATCTGATATCCGAATGTTGGTTTATTTGATTTTGCTATTCATTTTATTCCGTATTATTTTCCTTTCCTTTCCTTTTTTCCTTTCAAAACCGCAACGTCTAATTTTGAATTCTCCGCCTGCAGGGATGAAGGAGGTTATGGAAGAGAAGCGGGAAATACTTTCTCTTGAATGCTACTGAGATATCGCAGCGTTCACCTCCAACCAACAACGGTCACTACTTCTTCAAAAGTTATGGTGCCACAAATGGGGGCCTCCCTTTGTAACCACCTTGGCACATTGCGACGATGATTGCTCTACCAACTAGTTTATTTATAATATTATAATACGAAAATACCCCTTTCGGAGTGCCGTAACTTTTTAAGAAGTAGAGACCGTTGTTGGCTTTTATAAGGGGGTACAAAGACGTACGCTTTTCTTCCTCATACATGTCCACTTTACCCCCCCCCCCTTCTGAGAGTCTCGCTAACAAATCAAACTTTACCATCAGGATATCGAAATAAAAATACCCCTCATTTGAAGCACCAGAATTTTTTAAAGTGGGAGGGGGGCGTTGTACGCTTCAATTTTCCAACGGACTAAAGAGTGGAAATCTCTCGCTTGGGGTTCAAAGTTAAACTCTACCATTTTGACACAACAATAGTTTCACTTTGGGGCGCGCCGGCGCAAGTTTACTTTACGGCGTTAGAGTGTGGGACCCCCCCCCCCCCCCACTATTCTCTTGCATACCCTCTTTTTATCGGAATTAATAAGGAGGGCCCTCCCTTTCTCACTATCTCCTGGACTGATCAACCTCAACTTCTACCCCTAAGCTCTGAATTTTTTAAGCCGCCAATAAGTTGATAGGAAAACAATTCAAATGACTTCGTTAAAAAAACAGGAATTGAAGCCAAGGCTGTGCATGTGTTCCTTCAAGAAACCTAAGGTTTTAAGGACTAGGTATAGCAGATTAATCGTCAGTTACTTTTTACATGCGTTTTTCTCGAAACTGCATGTTGAAAATCGGCTGACACCGTAAACCAAAATCTATCCAACCAAATTCTTTGAAATTTTCAGGACTTATTCAGAACATATTTCCACGGTCCGCAAACTAGGATAATTGCGATTTATTCAGTAGTTTTTTTTTATTCATTAAAGAAGGCGTAATAAAACACCAAAATTCAAAAAAAAAGTTTAACAAAGCACCAAAAATTTTATTTTTAATATTTTTTAATAATCCTAGTTTGCGGACTGTAGTTAAGTCTGTACGTTAAAATGCCGTTTACTTTTTTTCTTTAAGATGATCGTAGTGCCCTCTAGCGTGACAGCAGAAAAACACCTTTTTTTGGGAGATGGGTGTATAAATTGCTCTGTATTTCAATAACGAACTATGCGATCGGGCTGGAAGAATTACTATGCATGCTCAAGATAATAATAAATCTATGATGAAAAATTGGTATTTGTATCTTTATCCAGTTTTTCACAAAAAATTTTTAAAAATGGCAAAAAAAAAACGGCCTTCACACGGGATGACCCCCTTAAAAGCCTCAAGATTGCACCCAGATCAGGCATTCGACAGAGCCAAATGGCGAAACCGATCACGACGAGCCGACCCCCTTATAAATGGGAAAAAGGCTGGAGAAAAAGAAGAAGGATATTTGCGTATTGTCTGAAACCGTGCAAAAATTTTTCGTTTAAGAGCTTTAGTCTTATTACATATTATCTGAAAGAGAGTTAAAAATATCTTAATTTTGGAGCCAGCGGATACCAAATCTGAAAGAAAAAAAGAAACCATTACATATCGGAGAAGTAAAAACGAACCAAAAAGTAAAGAAATAATTTAAACAAACAAAATTATCATACAAATCAGAAAAAGGATTACCCCTTTCAAAAATAGGCCATGATAAAAGTTAAATCTGCAATTTACAAGTTTAACTTTGTAGTTGATATTTCAATTATGCAAATTCGGCCCACATTGATTTAATGTTTTTAAAACATGAATCCATACTAAAAAGGAATAGTCATGAATGAAAACAATTTTTTATATCGATTCCTTGTTGAGAAAATTGTCCTGTTTTAAGAGGTCAGTTGCTGTTTTTAATATTGCGACTTTTACAGGCTATAAATTTATAATATTACGAATAAACAAAATTTTTAGTAGCTATTCTTCCCGACCATGTAAATCTCATGCATCGATAAAAATACCAATATCTTAAAGATACAACTTACAACCCTAACAAGCATAGCAGCTACAATTTACTCTTGATGAGGTAGCTATAAACCAGCTAACCAACACAATTGCGCACGAATGCTATTCGCGTGAATCAAATTCGAAAAAATATATATTTTTCGCTTTCATTCAAACGGCAAAATGCGAATTTTCCTCGACAGTCGTTAATAGCCTACCGTGCGATTCGGAAAAGCGGACTGTTCTCATACAAATTATTTTTACTTGAACACTTCGCGTTAGTAGGCACGGCATTTTCATTTAGGCGACAAGTACACGGCGTGATTCCTAGTTTATCCGCGATAATTCACAAAAGCTCAATAGCAAGTAAAGAATCTGTGATATAGTAGCAAATTACAAAAAGATATTTTAATATCCGCATCGAGCGAATTGTGTGAATAGTTTTGCTTGTTTACAAACAGCACGTGTAATTATTGGAGCGTGAAGCAGTCGAACAACACAACCTCTTCAGAAAACATGTCTTGGAGATATGCGGTAGTGTATATTCGTATTTTTACGTACAAAAGCCATTTTATTTCTATGCTTCCTCCATCACAATCACAATGTTGCATCAATTCCACATTTTCTGTGCAAGGCAGTCTCTTGTACCCAAGTGTGTAAACAAAGCAGTCGCCCAAGGAAAATCGCTCCAGTAACCTAGTTAGGGATCGTTTGGGAGCTACACTCACCCCTCCTTCAAGGGTTGTTTGTCGAGTACAATGCGAAAGGAGTAGAATGTGGTGAAAATGCATTTGCATCCCAGTTGCGGAAATAATTAGTGAAGTTTCTCATTGTGGGGGATGTCGATGAAATTTAATCTTATGTACTGAACTGAAGCCTTCCAGATATATGGGCGAGTTGTGCACAATTCATTACATGCTTGAATAAGCGTCCACATGTGGGTCTTATATCATACATTCGGAATGGTTCGCTTGGTACATTGAACTTCTTCAGTACCAGAGATTATAGATTGAATTTCGGATTATTCGACATTTTTCGCTGGAGTCCTTACCCCCGAATCACCCACATGTATTCACCTGCACTAAGAGTTATCAAGTTTCTCCGATATGTTTTCCTAAGGAAATACTTTATAAGGAAACACACAATAGAACGTATGTATGAAAACTTCAATATACGAGAAAATTGTGTATACTTCATACAGGACTGGCTCAAAATATTCTAAAAATAGTCTCACTAAAAATGTCGAGAATGATAGTGATGTAAACCAATTCTGAAATATTTTCTAAGAATGAATGATCAATCTGTTTTTTGCAAATAGTAAAGTACGCATGAGGGTGTAGTAAATATTATGATTAAAAATGTGAGGTGTATTCTTTGAGAATGATTTTGAAAGGCTCCGAACCCACGCTTGAATCTTCAATCGACAAAAGCGCACAATGACACTTAGGACATATTTTATAGGAAATTAATTATGCGTGAAAAGTAATTTGGAATATTTGAAATGTTTTTATAAAACTAATTTTCATTCAGATATCTTCTAAAATATAGTGCTAGTTGAATGATTGAAGATTGATAACAAATTACCTTTTGGTATATTCAAAAATTTTCTACAATATAAGTAGCAATATTGTAGCGCTGGAAATAGTATTTAGCAAATCTTGCTCCTTCAAAGAGTCGAAAAATATAGAAAACCTGAACAGAACTTTGGAAATTTTTTAAATGAAAACAGTTTAGATTTAACATTGTTTAGTATTTTTTGAGTTTTACAGAAATTTCGGTGGAAGGAAAATTGTGTTTCGGTCGTGTGAAAATCATCTTCAAGGAGTCGTGCCTTACTATTCTGTATTCGATTCGGCAAAAGGGGCAATATAAAACAATTTTGAAAAAAATGGATTAATCAATTTGCATTTCTAATGTGATGACATTTTTCTTTTGAACTTTTTAAATAATTTTATTGACATACACTTTTTTGGAATTTAAGGCTAATATTTCCAGATTTTATAACAAACATTAAGTGTCATATAGAAACCAATAAAGATATAAATATTTCCTCACGGATAGGTTAAGTATTAGTGACTGCTCTCAAAAAGTTCGAGTAGCGCTATGGTATGCCATTTTAATTCCGCAAATTGTTAAGACCGTGACTGCCTTGGGGAGGAAAAGGGGAGTGACAGCTAGTCAGGCTAGATTTTTAGATCCTGTGCAAGGTGTTTATGAAGGAAAATAACTTCCTTCCCCTATAACCAGGAATTTCTTTGATGGAGCCAAACAATTATTTATCTAGTGTCCGTAGCCTGGCTCTAGGTAAAGCAAGTCGAGATTTCTCAGCCCAGATTGAATTATCCTGGTTCTTAGTATATATACCATCGATTACGTAAAATCAGTTTTCTTTCGGTCTGACATAAGTTAAGCCCACCAAAAATTGACTGATGAGAAACTATAAACAAGATGACAACAAGTCAGGAAACCGGAAGCTAGACGCTTCAGGTATGAAAGGTTTTGTGTATTTCTTTTATAAAGAGATTTGAGTGTGCATTTGTCCCATTAGTATGTCGCACGTAATATATGCATATATTATTTGACAGACAGCTTCGAAAAGTACTAACCGAGACGTTGTGTAGACCGTAAATCGATTTTAATAAGGTTTTGTGTAAACACGAAAAAAAAAAGTTTTTGTCGCTTACATTTAAATATTCGAACAATTCGAACAATACATTCATTCAGCACACTAAACTTACCCTGTCATTACTCTAACCAGTCCATTCCATCAGCCACTGCCATAAATTATCAGTTTACCATAATTTTGCTATTCTGACCCATGCCAAACAGAAAAACTAACCATGTGGTCTAAAACAGGTCTGTCCTGGTTACAACTTTCCTGATGGCTGCTGAATGCTTCCTCAGTATCAGAACGACGGTTAAGACAAGTTGGCTATAGTGCAATAACCGCTCATTTATGCTAGTTGCTTTGTGAGAGCGATCCCTGTAGATTTACATTTGACCTAGACGCACTGAGATTTAGAGATTTTTTTAACTCCTTATATCTTTGAAAATGACCTATTAACATATTTTGGGCAAATTCGAATGTTAAAATAGTGTAAAGCACTTTTAAGCGTGAGCGGGTTTTCGGATCTTCACAGGTCCTCTCGTAATTCCGTGGCCATGATTGTATACCCTCGATTCCTAATATAGGGATCTCTTCTATTCATTGACTTATATGTAAGCCTACTTTTTCATGCCCCAAGGACAGCAGACAAATCACTCTCGGTTCGAAAATATTCGACAAATAAAACACAAAAAAAAATTAAATGCGTTTTCCTTGAAATAACGTCTTTAAGGTTAAAAACCTTATTAGAATCGATTCGCTGTCTATCTGCCTGTCCGTCTGTTACACACATTGTGTATTTCACGTGACTTAAAAATGTATGACGTCAACATCATAAAAAGTGAACTCATATGAACGGCGGAGTTGAAGTACATACATATATCAAGGAATATTTCGAATATACGCGAATATATGCGAATTGTGAATAAGGAATTTTTCACACAAAATGAACACAATACCTTTATACCTGAAGCGTCCAGCTTCCGGTATCCGACTTCTTTTTCGGCCATTTAGGCGGAAATTTAGTTTCAGGGTCTCAGGACTCACCAAACCAAAAGATCGAAAAAAATTTTGGCGTGCAGAAAACGAATGAAAAGGATCGACTTTTCAAACCTTTTTTCAAAGTTCCGTCATCTTTTTCTTTATCATTTTTTTAAGGTTTTGTGTTTACACAAAATCACAGAATCGAGTCGATGTCTGTCCGTCTGTCTGTCTGTCTGTCACACTCGATTTAATTGGAAACGGCTAGTCCCATTGTAATGAAAATTGGTGGCATGTGATCTGTGGTTCCCTTTACATGCAGCAAGTGGCGCCATTTTGTGTCAAGTTAAAGGGGCCTCCTCATACATGTGAATGGAGGGTGCAAAATTTTTCTTTTATAAAGTGTGGCCAGTGGGGTATCAAATGAAAGGGCTCAATTAGTACTTTTCGAAACTGGTTCCATATTTGATATTGGGTGAAACAAGGGGGAGTGAGGGCTCAAAATATGACCCCCAAAAAGTGTAACAGGTCTCGAATTTTACGCAAGGGACACACACTGGGGCCTTTTCTTCGGAAGTAGCGCTCAAAACCTCAATTTTAATTTGACGTTATTTTGAATTTATTATATGACTGAAACAATGCAAACATTTCGGCAAATCATCAAGTAAAGAGGTTTAGTCTCAATTATTTACTTTCACCATTTTTAGCCCTTATTATTTCCCACTGGTATTAGATTTAATTATTACATATATTCGAAGTAGCAAAAGCAAATATTCGTCAGTTTCTTATCTTTCACAAGTTCTGCTCCAAATTACTATGGCGAGTTCTAGTAATGGTATGTAATATATTAAAATACAAAAAACCAATTTTAATGACGAAATTAGGGAGAAATTTGCATTCTGACCAGTCAATTTTATTTTTGAATGTGAATATTTCAATTTCGCGCAAGGGGATTTCAAATCCGCCAATGTAGTGTTACAATAGAAGGTCCAAATAAATTAAATGTGAAAGGAAAAGTGAAATTCACTTGCGCAAAATTTAAAAATTGAAAAAAATAAATTTAGTGAGAAAAGTTTATGCAGCGTTTTTGCTCTATTTTAGACGATTTGCACTCAAATTCACAAGAAAGAAAATCACAAGAATGAAAATGTGCGAAATATTTTTCCAATAATATAACGTAATCCGAAGTTATGCAAAGCAAATATTCCCACCTTACAAACTTGTCCAAAATGAAAAATTAAAATGTTAGCCAGGAAACATTTCATTAAAAGAAAGTGAAGCTGAGGTATCATTACAATCAATTTTAGACCGTACTGCCTGTCGGCTACTGTCAGCTCAAAAAGTTTAGATCCGATAATAAAGAACTCTCTGTGGCACATATTCACGATGGTAGACGCCAATGCATTGCCTTCAATGAAACTAAATCTTCTCTGCGATGCTATTTATGCGGACCATGTCTAAAAATTCTAACAACTGACAACAAATCTTATCCAGAAGTGTCGATGATGGCTTCTTGCCGTTTGGTATTTCAGTGAATTTTTACTGCAACTAGCATATAAGTTAGCCATTAAATCTTGGCGAATCACAAAAGAAACCATAGATATTGTTCAGAACAACAAAAAAGAAAATTCTTCAAGGAACATTTAGGAAAAAAAATGTCGCTAATAATCGATGAATAAAACTCTGGATACGGTAGCAGTCATGATGGGATTGTAGCCAGGAAGTTTTTTGAAAATTTTGAAGAATCCGCAACTATTTCTGGAGTTGATAAAGATCTTATTAGACGATTTTACATGATTCTACAAATAATTTCAAGTGGTTTCAATATAAATAAATTTATTGTTTAGAAACGGCCAAATTAGACATACGATTATATCCATGGAACAATATAAGTCCGACTGTGCATACGATTTTAATTCACGGCCCAAAAATTATTTCGCACGCATTGTTACCAATAGGACAGCTTAACGAGGAAGCACAGGAAACCCCTAACAAAGATTTTAAGGCCTACAGGGAACATTTTAGCCAAAAGACTTGAAGGCTTCACAATATTACAGACACTTTCAATAAACTCTTAATTTCTTCTGACCCCTTGATTACTAACCTACAAAAACTAGCAACTCCAAAGAGGAAATCATTCGATAGGGAGGTTTGTGATATGTTATTGGTGGATTTGGATAATTCAGTTTCAACGTCAGTACAAGACCTTCAAATCACGGATTCTGATGAGCCCACCTAATCAGATTCCAAATTTTGTTATTGGCTATAAAATGAATCAAATGCAAATAAATGTACATTCCTATTTTTTTTTTTTTTGATTATAATAATTTTCTATTGAAATGATCCTTATCTTAATATTTATTCAAGGACGCCGTGCGACTTTCCCTTAACAGAATACTATATTTCACAATTGAACCAAGATTTGAAAATATGCTAAATGTTCTCAGGTTATTCACATTTATGGTTTCAAATTTTTGCGTTTTATATTAAATACACATATATAATGCGAAATTACGTCTTTTTATAGTTTATCCACGCTTTTATCCCATTATTTATTATTTACAATAAGGTTCTAACACGAAAAAAATGGTTTTGAAGTTTTGAGCACGAATGCCCTATAAAGACCCCAGTGTGGGACACTTTCAACTTCACTTTCAATTTTCTGTTCGAGATTTGCTAAAGTTAAGACTAGCTATCGGTTAAACGATATGCTACATTTTGAGGCGTCAACTTTGGCTCCCTTTCTAAGCTAAATGGTAAGAGTTAAAAAATATTTTTTTGTACTCTCAAGGGATAGATTAATTGGCAAAAGTTGCATATTTAATATATTTAATTAAAGAGCTCGACCAAAAATCATTAAAATTGACTTTTCTAATGGCCTTCTAATGTAAAGTAGTACCTTAACATGAAAGTGGTTAGGCTGACTGGACAACAGTCCTCCGTGGACTCAAGGGGAGCGCCTGTCCATTTTCAACATGAAAACCATGCTCAAAAATCTTCAGGAATGCAGTGCTGAAAGCTTAAAGATTAAATTCAGGGTTATAGTTTTTGATGTGGGACATATAGAAGGTGGGGAATGTGGGACATTATAGTTCAGGTCATTACTATGAGACATCGACTGCTCCCCCATAAAGAATTTTAAGTGCAAATAAGCCACTAAATGAGTCCATTTCTTCCAAGTGGTAGACTTAACCCTCTTAAAGACAAGTGTCACTGTCAAGATTGTTCTGAAAGGCAAGATTGATTGATTCTCGCTAGCAGACGAAATTCTTGGTGAAGGAATGTCAGACCGTTAAAGCGGAATTTTTGCTGTGCACCGCGCAAGGGAACATATTTTCATAAGGCTTCTAACAACATACTTAAAGGAACCTGTCTGAATAAACTTGTTCAATTCAGGTTTTTTGAAGTGAATTCTCGGAGCTTCTATTTACAGGCTTTCAGATATTTTCGATAAGGTTTATGATTGTTTCGCCCTACTTTATTTTGGTTCCTTCCTTGGTTTATCTAGATGCGTGAGAGGAGCTAAAATTTGATTGAGAGGACTGTTCTTGTCAGAGTAAAGTTTCTATAGTTGTACAAATTAAACAAGTCTTCATTCATTGTCCTTATTTCCTCCTTTTCTTCATTTGGAACTATGTATTCTTTCTACTGAAAAATGTATATGAAAATCCTTTTCAGTCAGTTAAAGATTGGTTTAGAAGATACAAATACGTCATTTCGGGGACCAACTGCCCCCTTCCTCAGTTTGATCTTTATCATTTATCTTCAAAATCAATACTTTACTTAAAACTTTAAAAAAAGGCGGTGTGCATTTTTTCACAGAGTATGGTCGTGTGGGGTATCAAATAAAAGGGCTCAATTAGCACTTTTCGAATTTATTGATATTTTTGACATCGTGTAAAATATAGGGGAGAGACGGCCCAAAATGTGCCTTCCAAAGTGTAATAAGTCTCGCTCTCAGAACCTATAAAAAAAAATCACAATGGTGAAGCCATACGAAGCCTAGGCCACAAAATGCATCCCATCCCGATATCTACTTAAATAATTTTAGCAATAGTATGTTGCAAATTTGCTCTCCTTAAGTTCATCCTAAAAGTATAAAATTTGGTACGATTATATGGGCCATAAAGTCCCGAGACTAACCAATAAAAAGCATTTTTCATTCTGCAAAATTCGGCTTTATTCATCAAGATAGTTGGCTTCCATAGCGATACAACCAATCCAGCGTTTTTCTAAACGCTTTTCTTGGGATTCTTTTCTTATAAAACACAATGTCTTTCACCTGAAAATAGGCCTCACGCTATAACTTCTTAACCCTCAGTTCTATGTTCAATCTCCAATTGAGATTTGGATTGGAGATTACACCCAGATACTTTACATTAGAGGAAAGAACCAATATTTGTTCATTCAGCCGTGGTAGATGGAATTCGGGTATCCTTGTCTTGGTGGTGAATATCATCAGTTGTCTTTTTGTTGGGTTTATGCTGAGTCCGCATCTTGTGGCCCACAGGCATAACTTTCGCAACGCTCCTTCGATGAAGTCGCTCATAATGGACAGAAACATCCCTGATACTAATGTCACCAAGTCGTCGGCATACGCCACCACCTTCACCCCGCTGCTATCCAATGTACGTAAAATTTTGTCCATTACTATTAACCAGAGCACCGGTGAGATGGCGCCACCCTCGGGCGTGCTTCTATTCAAGTCAAGTGATTGCGATTAGCATGGATATAATCCGATACCCCTCCAATCGAATACCGGTCAAAGCTTTCTTGATGGCATTGGTAGTGACATTGTTAAAAGCTCCCTCTATATCCAAGAAGGCAGCTAGGATATATTGCTTGTACTACAGCGACCGCTTAACCGTGATAATTACCTCGTGGAGGGCGGTTTCAGAGGATTTTCGTTTGAGGTAGGCATGCTGGGACTAACAAGAAGAATTGCGAACTCTTAGCCGCGTTCTAGAGATGAATACTCCGAAGAATTTTTAGCTCCCTACATGAGGATGGACGATTCCGTAGCCTACATAACGACGAATAGGTTACGGTGGGTGGGTCACTTAATCCGTATGGATGAGGATGATCTATGGTAGAAGACGAGGCAAACCCTGCCTGAGATGGAGCGATGGCGTAGATCAGGACGCCAGAGAGCTTCTAGGTATATCGAATTGGTGGACCTCGGCGCAAAACCGGGATGTCTGGAGTTCCTTATTAAGGCAGGCCTAGACCGGATACTGGTTGTTGCACCGTTGATGATGATGAGGCTGGGACTTCTTCCCATAATCGTCCTTAAGTGAATGTCCAGGATACGCTCTAGGGTTTCCAGCACGAAAGAGGGCTGGCTGATTGGTCGAAAATCCTTCGCGGACTCATGACCGCGCCTGCCCGCTTTCGGTATGAAAACCACTCGTGCGCGCCTCCAGGAGTGCGGTACGTATCCTAAAGAGATGCAGCTCCGGTAAATTTCAACAAGCCACAGAACAGCCCTTCCCTCCTGCTTCTGTAGCATGATTGGCATTATGCCATCTGGGCCTGCAGATTTGTATGTGGAGAAGCTGTTAATAGCCCCTATCCTATCCTCGGTAATTACCGATTTGATAATCTCGGACAGCTGGGGTTGCCGCCAACCCTCCAAGCAAGGTTCTGACTCACAGTCCTCCTCGCAGACGGGAAAGTGCGTTTGAGCCAGCAGCTCTAGGGTTTCGCTAGAAAATTCCGTCAAGGAGCCTTCCGACTTTTTAAGAAGAGATGGGGTCTTATGTTCCTTGGAGAGAATCTTACTGAGCCTCGCGGATTCACTGGTGCTTTCGATGTTCTGACAATAGCCCAACTAAGACCGCCTCTTGGCCGTCCTGACGGCCGGCTTGTACTTCTTCAGGCAGTCCTTGTATGGCTGCTAGTATTTTTGCTTGTAGCAGATGTTGAAGATTTCTCTGGTCAGCTTCCTGAGCTAGAGAAATCTTCATTCCATCACGTGGCAGAGTCTTTTTGCTATACTTAGTAGGGCACAAGACTTTAAAGGCGGTATCGAATGCCTTTTCTAAAGCCCCGATCTTTGACTCCAGTTCGTCTTTTGTGCCAATCTTACTAATTTCCGCACCGGAGAGTTTGTTCTTAATTACCTGACCAGTCTCCAGTCGATCCTTCTGGGGTATCTAAAGGGTTTGGAGACCTCTGCGGTGAGATCTAGACTGAAAACTATCCAACTGTGATCAGTTAGATAAGAATCCCATTGTCGGTTATTAGGGTGACATCAACCCAACCGTCACAGTTCTCCGAGCAGGGGAAATTGAAGGTTGGTGTACTGCCCCCGTTACACACCGATAGGTTTGAAGTAATAATAAAATAAAAGAATGACTCACCTCTTTCGTTAATTTCGGAGATGCCCCAAAGCGTACGCCTTGCATTAGGGTCGCAGCCTATCAGCTGGTTGGGTTTCTTTGTTGCTATGGTGTTCGTCAGATGTTGTAGTTTTAAGGGGAGGAAATATACATGTTCACTGCCCCCGCCTGTTCCAACTTGACCACGACTAGGTCGCTGGAACACAGAAAAGCGTGCAGATTCTTGCTCGCGAGAATGCATGCTCCTACCCAGGGCTCCTGTATTAGTGCGATGTCGATGTCTTCCTCTAGAATGAAGACAAGCAGATTAGCCGAGGCGCATTTCGAGTGTTGCAGATTTACTGCCTTACCCTCAGCATGAACTGCTTGCGTGGGGGTTCGTCAGTCCCCCGTCGGACCGTCGATCGTCATCTCCTCCAACAGCTCGTCGGCGGTGTGTTTGTAAGTATGTCGACTAATTAAAAAAAGAATCAAACTTAATAAATTTGAGTTTGACAATTTCTTGGTCATAAGGGGTAGTGGCTAAGTACCTTCCGTCAGTCTTGTTGGTGTACTTTGTAGGTAATATCAGGTCCAACTGTTAGCCGGCCGGGTCCCAGGGGACAAACAAAAAACAACAACAGGATAACTCTGCTCTCGCGGTTGGCAGGACTCATCTTGGATGCTCATTTTATGCAACTAAATAATTTTTTGACTTACATTATAACCTCCCTCCTATGGGAAGTGCTTTTCATCCCCACCCACCTTCAAGTAATGAAGTATATTTAACAAGCAGGACACATTCTTTACAACATATTTGCTTAATAATTAAAAATTAGGAGATTACCAATAGGTGAAAAATGCTGAAAGAAATTCATAATATATAGCAAATGATTAGCCCAACAAGGTACGAGTAAAAAAAGTTGAAAATTATTTGCTAGATTCTATTAATTTGACAAGGATGTGGGCAAATCCAATTACGTACTGGTCTTATAGGCGCAAGATATTAAGTTGTTACTGAATTGTTTTGTGTAGATTCTTGTCAGCTTTGTTTGGCAAACGAAATTATTATTAGCAATTGTATTGAATTTATTGGTAAATACCCAATTTGTCCATATTTGCGATAATCACTTGAACTAATTACGATGAAATAGCAAAAAGATAAACATTATCAACGCGTTCAAATCAGATAATTGTACCTATTTATCTAATTGAACAATTCCCACACTATGTTTACAATTAAAACACACTCCCAAACACGTGATGCATCGTACTCCTACAAATAGACATAGGTGGGCATTTCCATGTTGATATAATTGAAATAACACCAGATAATTGTTTAGATACCTAAAATCGTCTAAATATTGTAGTGGACAATCGAAGCACTTCCTCTATAGCTTCCGCTCATTGAAATATATGAAAAGTTTAACATAGATACTCGTATCTGCGTGGTAGTCAGCTGGTCATTACTGAAACCCATTAGGCAGACAGTGTAAATTTGTAGCACATTTAGTTATATTATTTATATATATGTGGATGCTATACATCATTTCCATACATGCAAAGTCTCGTGTTGATCCAGACAATGCTCAACATCCGACAGCTCCATCAACAACACGAAAGTAATTTACGTAATGAGCGATTAGGTGCCAGATTTGTCAGTCATGCAAGTTTTATTATCATGTCCATTTACAAGTTGAATCTTTGCAAGATTGAAATGATTTCGAATAGCAAACACAGACAAGATAGGATAAAACATTTGTATAACCACCGCAACTACCATATTCTAGTATAAAACTTGCAACAACAACTGGTGGTAGAACTGGTGGATCGATGAACAAAAGGAGATTCCACAGTATCTATAGTGTCATTTGAACTAATTATATTCTAGTGCCTATTGTTGAAGAACTTTTAACTTTTGTGTTGCCTTTGTTTGGGTTGAGCATTGTTGTTCGCGGTACAATAATTATATTGGTCAGTGTGTAGGCGTAAGTATTTAAGAACATATTAAAATTTTAATCTGCTGCCTATTACTTGTAGATTTTTTGTTCTAAAGCCTTCAAATATTGACGATGTTCATATTATTTATCGTGATATTGAAGAACCGAAAATGGTTTTCGGTTTTTTTTTTATGTTCACATTTGGAACCGGAAAGATACTCACCTGCTTTACCAGCAGGGAGCTTTTTGTGAATACGGGAAGCAAGCTTTGTATGAACATGGATAAAACATCCACCAAGAATATACATAAATGGTATTTCGAGAAAGTGTTGAGTGAAGTAAAAAGGAAGACACCGTCTCTGTTGACTAATCTCGGCCGTTGAATACTAAATTTTTGGTGCATTTCCTTGAGTTGAGCACAGAATTTCTGTGCATTTATCGTTTCTACAAGTGCCGAAAAAGAATAGTAGATAAATCCAGCTATAGACCACCAAACAGTCACCATTACATTCTTCGGATGGAGGCTCGGTTTCGGCATATGCTTCGGTGGTTCATCAGCATCTACCCATTGTGCTGATTGGCGACGATTGTCGTATAATATCCACTTTTCATCACATGTCACTATTCTGTGCAAAAAAGGATCGCTTCTGCTGCGGGTGAGTGAATAACTATAAATGTCCAGGCCCGGATGTCGTCTCCTGGGAAGTAGCCCGATGCCATGGCTGCCACTCGAGTGCTCCGCTCGATTTCCAGTGAGGCTTGGATAGCCACAAGTTCCCTGGTCAGGAACTCTGAAAGATATATATATTTCAAAGATATATATATTTCAATTTTAAGAATTATGCAAGCTCTTGGCTTTTCACTAGAGGAGTTCCTAATTACCTGCATGTTTTCTCCTTGCAGACCGCGAATCTGCCCCTAGTACACCTGGGGCTCTTGAACCATTATTATTCCAATGGTATCCTTGGAACTTGCCTTTGCAATTACCCAGATGCAGCTTTCGCATGATGGAGTTTTATATAGGTACTGGTCATTGGCTTCATTATTAATTGGAGCTTTTCTCCATTGTTGGAGTATCACCCTCCTCCTACGACATGGCGCTTTCCAGCTCGTCGCTGGTCGCCCTAAGCCCTGGAAGAATTCTAGGTCGTCCAGCTTCTGCTCTTCACTTGGCTGCAGGTCTACTTCCCTGACTAATCCAATGCACTCCGCCTTTATGGCTTCCGAAATTTCTGCGCAAATATGCTGCCAAATTGATAGTTGATATGAAAACTCCGACGTTTGATTGTTTCCACGGATCGGTCATTTACTTCGATTATGACGAGTCTACCCTTGCCCTCCACTTTGCTTCTGAGGACTTTCCATAATTGCATATGGAGATAATCATTCTCAGCGGTTAGGAGGTCCATGAGATCTTGCGTCATTATTGTTCCAGCTTTCGGGAGAAACACTATCAGCATATGTGCTACTGGTATATCATCTCCAAAACGTGGTGAACGTTCTGGTCCTTCCCAGCCTGACAATTTAGAAACTACAGTCCTAAGCCACTCCGCAGTGTCATCTGCCACTCAGTCTATCAGTATGTGACCTGGTCGGAAGCGTATCCCAGTGAACACAAATTTCGCAGTCCATCCCTTGCACATCTGCCTGACGAAAAGGTATTCAATAGTTTCCTGCCCCTCATGAGTGAGTATTTGCTCGGGAAACATTTTGACAGCATGGCCAGTCGAATGTCCTTGGCCGCACTACCAAAGCTAATGGCGGGCTAACCGATTCCTGCCTTCACCCCTGACCTACCAATGTTTTATCCCCTCTTGAGTTGAAGTTTGGATTCATTGGGAGCATTCTCCTCATGCGGGCTAATCTCCGCTGCTTCCAACTTTCCTGGCTCCGATAAAGATGGCTTATTTCTGCCCTGAATCTACTTAGGGGCCTCTTAAGGTTTCAAACCTTCCTTCAAATAACGCAGGTACCATTCAGCACCTGCGTCACTGAGAAATGTCTCCTCCCTGAGCCTGATATTTTGATTTAAGACAAGCTTTTCTTTTGCTTGTCCCTGCTTTTTGAGCAGTGGTGTTTGTTGGTTGTTGTCCTTGCAGTATACCTATGTTGACCTTGAATCTACTGCTTGGTATCCCAACTTCTCCCTTCTTGAGTGTTATCACCTGATTTTCAGTATTTCGGAGATGTTCCTCCGCCTGGTTAACCAGTTTGTGAGCGGTACGGAGTCCCGCTTGTTTTGTTGTAGTTTCCTTAATCTTTGGAGAGTTACTCATTTGATTCCCACGAGTATGGGGACGGTGCGGTCAAACTTACTCACTGAGGCGACTAGAGATCAGTGAGGCTTCGTTCGAGTACAGTCAGTTACCCCCAACCGCAAACTATCCAATGGGCACGGTTCGCATTACACCCTGGATTGGGGAAGATGTTTTCCGACTCCCCAGTCTATATCCGTAGCGTTTTGTGGCTATCACCACTCACTAACGGTCTCGATAGACGAGAAGCTTGTACCCTGGAAAGCAACGCATCACCCTAGAGGAGAGACAGCTCACTGTCAGAGAGAGAGGTTGGCCCCAGGCCCCATGTTAAAGAATAGAATAAATTCTATTCGGATTCCTCATTGATGAAGAGCCACTTGGTAGTACCCACGAGCCTTGGTGGCTAAATTTGCTAACGTAAGTTGTTAAAACTATTAGAACACAGCTCAAGAGGAATAAGAGAGGCACTCAGTTTTTGGCTAAAATCTTTTTTTATTTACCAAAAACCCTATTTCGAAAACCAACCATTCCCTTTTTATGCCAAGATTACTAGGATTGAAATGTTGTAGACGTGCAGTTTCTTGGTGTTGCAAATTATACCATGACCTTTGTTTCACAATGTGATTTTCTACGGCAGATCTTATATATGAGTTATTATTTTCTGTTCTGCAAACCGCTTCCTTTATATGCTCCATGACCAGAGTTTGGATTAATTGTTTCGCTTGTCCTATGGACATTATATCACACTTGAGAAAAAGCTTCTGCGATATGCTCATATTATTTAGAAATTGCGTTTGCTCCACTTAATGCAAATTCTGTGTTTCTCCCACTACCTTTACAGCGGGTAGGGGTAGGGTACGCAGTGCTATTCAAATTTAAGTAATATAATTTATGTCGAATGATATCTTAACTTTGTCTGCTACCGACCACTGCGATTCCAAGGAACAGGACATAGTATATCTCTCGGTTTCCCTTTATGGTATTGGGAATTAAGAAAACGGTAAATCGAAGGTTTTCCGGTCTGCCCTTCTAGAAATATTGAGTCAAAAACTCCTATTGTGACCTATATTTATATGGTTGCCATTTACATCTGAACGTGGTATAGCGCATCAATCACACTTATACGCTCCCACCAGACTTCCTGAGATTCCGACACTAGTTCGCTATTATTTTGCGCCAAGGTACCAACCCACTCGTCAGTCATCTTGGGAGATTGCATTCCACTGTATGGCACAGCCAGCAATGCAATTGTCGACCCTCCTCAATGTGCAAATTTTCACTCTTACTTCCGCTTTTCGACCATATCACCGAAAGGTAGCATGCCTGTGTGCCAACCAAGTTTTTCATTTGAAATAGGATCAGACCAAGGCATTCCGAGGATGCGATGCAGACAGGTGTTGCACAAGACTTAGAACCTTCCAGTGACAGTGGGAGTCACTTTACATGTGCTAATCCCATATAGCAACACAGAAGGAACACTAGCACCGAACCGTCTCAACCTAGCGGCTAAACCGGATCTAGCCTAAATAATGCATTGTGGCCACTGCCCGCAGAAATCATGCTTCCAGGATATACAAATTGATCAATAACCTCGATGCTCTGCCCAGTAATGCATATAGGGAGATTATGATGGCCCGTCAGGCTGAGAAGCTTGTTTTTTTTGTGTACCTACTCCTCTTTTCAACTCCAGAGCCATTTGCCAAGGTCTACCCGGTTTCTTCAAAATGCCCCTCCTGGGTAGAATACGCCATATATAATCCCTGTGAAGCGAAAATTTGAACTCCGTGTGCTGTCCCAAAATGATCCATGATCATCCACAAGAGGAGAAACTTCAACGGATGTGATACGTTACGAAAGTTGGTGAAGTGTTCTTTCCACCCCTTCACCTAATCATCATCGTGAATGAGGAATCGACCGTTAAGGTCCTTCACATAGAAAGATTTGCAATCACATGCAAGTTCTTTCGTGATGCGATGCGATATGCACTTCTGAAATCATTACGTTTTACGGTATCTACCGCTTCCCTGACCAACGCAATAGCACACTCTTGTCACAGCGCACACTGCATTGAACTTCAATCAATCACTTCCGTTGATCGATCCGCTTCCACTGTTCCGCAGCCAACCAGATCTTCGGGGCATGACCGACGACCTGCGTAGCACCCGAGAAATAAGCATTTGTGATGGCCAACCAATGCTCATCGATATTTTCAACCAAGTTTCCCAGTGTATTTGCCATCTGATCAGCAAGATAGCTCTCCCACTGTCGAACGGCAGCTGGATCATACAACTTCTTAATCTACTGCTTGAAACTGAACTGATTATACGGGCGTCTGCAAGCTCTGTGCTCAAACTCTTGGTCTTGTCAAAGCCCACCTTGGCATTCAGATTACTCATTACGATCCCAATGTCACCTTAAGGAAGCCTCTCTTGAACTGCGTGCAGAAGGCATATCTCTCCACTATATCAGAAGTGTTCATTGGTGCATAGCACTGTATGGTTGTAGTGTCCCTTAACCTGAACGGAAATCTTGCAGTCAAATTCATGTCAGAAACCGGCTCCCAGGTTAAGAGAGTGCGCCTTGCGGTAGCTTCCCACAAACAATCCGACCTTAGGTTCGCGTCTGCTACCACTTGGCTTCCCAGAGTACAAAAGTGAGAAAAGGACTCTCCAGAGTTCCACAACTTAGGGCTCAGAATGTTCAGTTTATGTCGTTGGAATTCCCACGAGAGTTGGAGAAACCGAGCTTTCTGAGGACCCTCGATACCATTATCGAGGAGTGTGCGTACATTCTTGAAGCCGATCATAATCCGTTTTCGGTCTTCGATGTGAGGCCAGTCCCTATCCAACGCGCTGTTGATGTTTCGGTAGCAGTAGAGTTTCGAAATTCGCAAATTGTTAACGAACAAATTGTCAATAACCAGTAAAGGTTTTGGGTGTATTTTTAAGCCCTAAATCACAGAACCAAGGAAAGCAATATATCAACAGAATGGGATGAAAAGATATTCCACAACTAGTATTCTTTATGATCAACGCGTTAGCGAACGCCTCATATCAAAAATTTACCACAGCGTCGTTCCGTCAGTTGGTCTCTATGGTTCAGAGAGGTGGCCGACTACCAAAGACAATGAACGACGTCTTGCGGAGTGGGTACGAAGATGTAGGGTTGGACCAGTGTCATGGCACACCATGATCACATCCGAAATAAGGACATCCGCAATCGATGTAGGGTTGCATACTTTGTCAGAAACCTGGAAGAAGTGTCTTGGGTGGTATCGCCAAGTAATTCGCCATGATTTTTCTGCTAAATTCAGATAATTCTTAAGTACTGCCATGTCATATATAGACACTAGCTATGATAGCTGGCTGTTGATGCTGGGAAGCATTATTTAGGTGAAGTTGAAGGATTCTTGGTGCCGCTACTTCAAAGAAGATAGCTCTTGAAAGCATAGTGAAAATGAGAATAGTTCTTCTGACTATAATTAACCATCCTCCTTCATTACACACCACGCTCCTTACACAAAGTTGTTTCAGTCGCCATAAACTCAAATGACGCTATCATGCAGTGAATACTTTACATCATCAAACGTAAAAATTGCTGCTAACTCACACGATTTTCCTAAAAATAAATTCTCACTGATGTTGGAGGTCGCGTGAAAATTTCTCATTTTCACGAAACGAAAACGTTCTCAAGGCCGAAATACGAGTAGTTGGAATAAAATCAGATATGACTAAGCAAAGAATTTGAAAATATGATTTGTGAGCCATCAACTTGTCTGCTAAAAGGATCTTGATTTCGTGATAAGCTTTGGACCAACAATGGCAGGCGGAAATTTGTGTGTGTGGGATGCGACCGAGAATTTCCCTTTAGATAAAGATATGCGTAATGAGGAGAAGCTTTTGACAAATGGTGATAACATTTCATCGAGGTTCCTATTCGGGAGTGGTGCGGGTTTAATTTTAATTTATGTTTGCTTTTAAAGTGAAATATTTGATTAGCAAAAGTGGAAGGGAAGCAGTTTTTCCGCACGTTTATGCGAGAGGAATGTTCATATCCTAGGCAACGTTAATGGATATCAGAGAAGCTGAAGAAAATGAGGAGAGGAAAGAGTTTAAATCAGCAATGTAAGGGAAGAACACATTCGGATACTTAAGCCTGTAGTAAACTTCTGTTCAACCCCTTTCGATTGGGGGAACATTTCTTCCAAAGTCTAGCGATAAAAATAGTACAATTCGGGGCTGCTGCTCCCAGGACCAAGGTGAGACAGACTCTGATGAGTTGCTTTTGCGCTCGACGAAATCGCAAGTCATCCACTTTTTTACAAGTTTGGATGCTAGTCTAGCCAGCGGGTGGCGGACTCAGGAGTCCCTCAATTCCTACACAAAATCCAGTCTTACATTGTTTATAAATTTAATCCAAACCATATCATCATTCCTGTCTTCAGTTCCTTGAATAGAAACCACCTACCACTTATAACCATTTTCCTGTGGAATTTGATCGAAGATCCCACTCACCAACGTCACGAAGTAAATTCAGAGTTAAATTTAGAATAAGAAACAATCAGGCCACTTGCAATGGCTTGCTCTCGGCAACGCAGGTGGTATAAATTCTGGCTATGGTTCCAAGGTTGAAACAAGTTGATGTAATTCGTTTGTGTAATTCACATTCACAATTTCATTAAATCCATTGCGAATGCAGTGAAAGTATATAAAATAAATATAATAAAATATCCCCTGTGTCTGGGATAATTTTCAACAAGACGCTCGCTCCAAGTATCTGAAGTGAAACGAACTAATAAATATAATTTTAGATGAAGAAAACTTTTTCTTCATTGCTAACATTTCAGAAACAATTGGCGAGTTGCCAATAGCTCTACAGCATTAAACGCTAGTTTATCAAGATTCCTTGATGAATCTCTTCTGAATAGCCCACTCAAAGGAATCTCAACGATGAGCTTTCACCGACAACTAAATTAATAGCGTCTCGAAAAGTTATCTGAGTTTATGTTACGTGAAAGTGTCATTGTTTTGTGGATGGATGGGAAGCGGATTTTTTAGATGATTATCAGAGTATATTTATAAAGTGAATTATCAACAGGAAACTTGATGATTTTTCTGTTGGAATTGAGAGAAAACTGACACGGGGGAGGATAATAAAATATCTGAAATTGTGTGGGAAAATTTATTTTCGGCTATTAAATCTAAAGGTAACACAGAATTTATCGAAACATTTCAAAAATAACTTGCACGTGCATTGTTTTCACGATTTGCATAAAGAGCTCCTTGTAAAGACAAAAAGTAAAAGGGGCTACTGGTGCGTTAATGAAATGATAGCACTTATGCTTTGTTAAAGGGCAAGAAGAGTTCTTGTAAATAAGTGAAACAAATTTCACCAAAAATTACCGATGGTTTCGTCGTCAGAGCAGAGGCTACTCTTCAGACGCTGCCTACTCTTCAGGCACTACCTCATCTCTGCCCATTGGAGCAGCGTGACCTAAAGCGGTTTATACCTTAGTTTGCTCTTCGAGGATTGCGTAATCCTGTGTCCCCAATACACTTGATGGTGGACAACATCGACTTTGAACAGTAACTTACTTCAGCCTGTAGTCCCAGACCACTCACTTTTGAATGTCAGTCACGCTACTCTACAGGCAGAGGTGAGGCAACGTCTGATGAGCAGAGCGCAAGCAGTTGTTGTAAAAAGTGGATATTTACCCGGAAATAAGTGGTTCGTAGTTAACGCGCTACGCTCTAGGGAAGATCTCATCCCTAATTGGTGTTGCGTACAATAGGCTAGAGCCAATCACTCTGGCAACAAATAATTGACAACTGTATCTCAACCCTCCAATCCCGGGCATCATTCGTTATTATTTGCCGGTTTTTCGCACGATTTAAATTGGACTTCGCGTCAATCATCACCCCCAGGTACATGATGACCGGCTTTGAAGTGGTTGTCTGAACACCAACACGAATACTAACCTCTGTCATTTGTTCTGCTTGGTGAAGTTTGATCATCTCTTCATAGCTCTTTGGCCTACACTTCAACATCTTTCGTCCGTTGTTCCGCGTCAACAACCTAGCCTAAATAAGCCGTAAAACCGATTATCTTAGCCCCTTTTGGCACAAAAAGAGTATTCTCTACTAAGGAACTTGATGTACAATTGGCACCAAGGTCCAAAGGAAAGGGGACCCCTTCCTTGACAGTGTATTGCTTACGTCTCCCCTCCGTATCGTACCAGAGTGGCATTTCCTAGAGGTAACTTTTAATTAGCTTAATCAAGTAACTAGAAACACCCATTTTAGTCAATGGGGCTTTTACCCGTTTCTAGCTGGCTAAATTAAAAGCAAACTATTTTATGTTCAACGTTACCACAGCACAGAATTTATTGAAGGACATTTCGTTACAAGCCGGCTTCAAAACTATGACTATGGAATCGTCGATTGAATGAACTTGAAGAGAACAAATGTGTCTCTGTGTTCCATGATAGGGAGAAGTCTATTATAAATGACCCTCCCCAGCAACTTTCCTATCGTGTCTATAAGGCGGAGCGGACGGTATGTTGATCAAAGAGCATGTTAGGATCACTATCGGCAAGTCTCTCTCAATTGTAAAATGGCTCTACTCCACCGCATGGCAAAAATTTCAACCAAGCATTTGTTAAATTCACCGATAAATGAGTTGGGTTTGATCTTAATAGCGAGTTCATGGGCTCTACTGGGGACGACACCCAAACTAGAAAATTTGTTATCTCGATTCTCTGATAAATATCCACAAGTTTTTCCTCAGATACCGCAGTTTTGTTGAGGACGCCTCCTATGCGAAGGAAGATCACTATCATTATAACGACAAGAAGATTTCGGCAGATCAGTTGTGGTATTCGTCATCAGTTCTTAATTCAATCATGGCAGCGGCCCCGGTTTAAAGGTAGTCGCCCCACCAAAACAGCTGTTTCTTTCCGGACTTGTGTGCATCACTTTTATGGATGAGTTACTGTAATACATAGAAATTAATATCGGTCCAATTTCACCAATGTCTTGTGTCAAAACTGACGAAAGAAAGCAGCCCCGATCAAATGATATTCTTTTAATGTCGCTTATCCGTGCAAATGTGACAGAATCGGCAATCCTTCTTCCAAGCCTGAAGATGTGTTCATTAAGCCGTACAAGCGTAGCAACTCGCGAGTAAATTTTAGGGCACCCCGCCTGCCTCGCCGATTAATGTAACTATTATAGTTCTGTGTTCACTGTCCGTCTCCTTTATTAAAGAAGGGTTTAAGAACTAATCTATCCGTGCTGGCTCAGCAGCATCATGTAATTTGTATTTCTGACACCTGGGTTGATGAAAATATACTGAACTCTCAGCTCTTAGAAGAGTATTTCATTTTTCGCTGCGTCGTATAAGTCGACTGGTGGTGGAGTCCTAATTGCAATTAAAGATCAATTCTCGCCAAACTTGCCTTTTCCTCCTCTGGCGCACCATATAATTGTGTTGCCCTACGTGTCTCCCCGCCTAACTCTCACCCATTTATTGCATCTTGTATCTACGTCCCCTGCGCAGGCCCTTCCCACGTGTACGAAGAACTATTTGACAGCTTGTTTGAACTCCTTACTGCCAAATTCCCTTTCCTCCTTTTCTTCCTCTGCGGAGTTTTTAATCTACTCATGCTCAATTGGCCGCCTTAGCTCCTATTGCTTCTAACAACCTCTTCCACTCTGCGCCACTACTCTCTTCCTTTATGAACACTTGTTCTGTCCTGAGTTTCAACAACTCTAAAAAACTTTTGGGCCGCACTCTTGTTTTTTCCTTTACAAACTCCCAGAGCACCACCTCTCTCTATTTCCTCGCCTATCCCCCTATATCAAAATTGACGCTCACCACCCCGGCTGGAATTTGATGCAGGGCTCTCCCGCTCAGATGCCAAAACTTACCGTAATTCTGCTAAACTCAACTTCCGGAAAGTAAATTTGACGGTCTAAAATAAGCCCTAGCGCCTATCAGCTGGAATCATATATTATCAGCTTGTGTAATCAAGCTGTTGGTACTTTTTATAATATCCTGTCCGATCTTCTCTCCTGTTATGTCTCTTCTTCTCCTAGTTGTGTTCGTTCCTACTCAACTTGGTTCACGACGGAGATCCTCATTAAGATCCGCCTGAAATGTGCTTTGCAGAAGAAGTTTTAGATTTCAAACAATGACACCAACCTTGCCTATTTCAAAGTTAAGGTGATTACCAATTCGAATTGGTTTTTGATTTGTTTTCCTGCGGGTAACCATAATTTAATGGTATGAATGGTTCCATTTTCATACACCTCCGCCTCTGGGTGCTTCGTAACTAGTACCACTACCAGGTCGTCTGCAAAACCAGTTGGCCGAATTAAAGGAATTCTTGGCTTCCTCACGCCAATCGAACAATATCCGAACAAGCGGCTCACATGATGGCAGGGATGATCCCAATTGACATTCTAGCGAGAAAAAGACAACGCCTCTATGATCACAGATATCTCATCGGAAAACCTTCTGCCCGTCGGCGATCAGTCCGCGTGGAGTGCAACTATTGCCAGGTGGCCGGAGAGGTGAAACGAGTCAAAAAGCCGATGGACACACAGAATTATATGGGATACTCGTGGATGGATCAAGTGACCCCACGGGGGTTTCGACCTAACGTTAGTTTTGAACGGGCACGGAGGCTATCGAACATACTTCTATCGATTTGGGCATGACGAGTCGCTACATGTGGCTGACGATTGCAGAGGACGCAGGAGACGTGTTATTTCAATACCTGATTCGCAGTTAAAAGATTCGCATTAGAAGCGCTGGGGAGCGCTTCTCTTTGGAGTGCAATTGAAATATAGAAAGTTTAGATAGAAGGAAGTCAGGCAGAAAAAGGAACGAATGAGGAGTACGAATACGAATACGAGTGCAAGATAAATTCTGATCCAGCCCCACGATGTAATACCACATGGGAATCCCGCGGGGAAAGTGTTAGGAGAAGGAGATAGTTTTAGTGAGTAAGAGTCCCACATACTATTTCAGCAGGATCCTACGGTCGCCTTTGGAGCTTTCCACCTTCCAACGAGAAAAAAAAGGTCTAGTGTTCATTCATTTGCGTGATTGTCCCTCTCGCCAACGATCGAGCCTAAGGCTCTGCCACGGAAAGTAGGCGCAGATCCAACATTGGCTTGTGCCCATCGCCCGACTCCCCTACGCCAAAGCCGACCCGTTGAAATCGGCAGTAATAATTTTAGGACTGTGGTGTCTACTTTATAATTCCAAGCTGTCTACCACCACCTCATGTCACGCCAATGTTGTACTAGAAGGAGCGTAATAGCTGTAGATATACATGCCGTCGACATTTGCTCTGACAATGTCCGCTTCTGAGAATGCCATTGTTTCTGTTGGCTTCCGCGTGCTTGTATCTTCGCGTTTCCAGACGTGTAATTCATTCACGTAGCATTACTGTAATTTCGATAAAGTTCGCAGATTACGGTTAGCTCAAAACTTACAAGAGCAAACCTTCGGCTATCTCGCAATGATTGGGGTTGATATGGATCAACCTCATTAAGCCCTACGATTCAGCTCCCCCTTAAATACCGGGCACCCGCTACCATCTGTAATGCGCCGGTTTTTCACTTCTTCTTTCCCTTTGCACAACATGGACTGTGAATCTCCAATACAATCGTTTTTGATGAGACTATGCTTCAGTTTCATTATCATGACACTTAATGCTATGCAAGTGATAAGCTCACAGCAACGGGACAAACACAGATACCCATGATGACTAGGATTCGAACCCAGAGCAACGAGGTTGAGAGACTGACGCTCTATCTCATTAACCATTGCACCGTCATTTTATTATTATCTTTTGCTTTCAAGCTTTCACTTATGATTACTCAACCAGCGCCTTTTCTACCTGACCGCGAAAACTATCCCCTCACTTCTCGCTGGATCTATTTAGTTCCCATATCAGATGCCCTTTATGCGTTCACCTCATAAGACTAACACTACCGCCCAAGTCTATCAATTCCAGATCCGCTTTCGTTTCGAAGGATATCGGCATAAAACATATCTTCTTTCTTTTTTTTTGTCTTTTCTCATTTTTTGCCGCCCACCTCTAACCACTGCTCGGGTTCACGAAGTGCCGATTCCTCCCGTTTTCGTCAATATTGAGACCGTAATCGAGGAACTACCAAATTTCCTGAAAATTTTGGTCGGCTTAGCTTTCTTCAGTGAAGTGGTTTTTTTTTCTTGGCCTCTTGTTGTGCACCAAAGGGTTCATTAATGCCGTCCCTACTCTGTTTCCCCGCATTTTCACTTATCCGTCACCTGCGTTTCTCGCGTAACGCTTGAACGGTTTTCTTCTCTATAGGATAACTTAATACCTCGTATCAGAGCCCTGACACTTTCAGGCATATTCTTGCCTTTCCTTAATGAACTTAGAGAGTTCATTAATGCGTCTCCCAGTGAAAGAAATGCTGCGCCAGTTTGCCGCTTTCTCCGTTCGTCTTTTACAACGGCAGCGTTATTGTCAATCCGGGGACCATCCGTGGTCCTATCCGAGTCCGCAATTGATCTCGTCCCCTGAAGGGTGACGTTGCACTCGATAGTGATCTCCCAAGTTTCGAGATCATACGAAATGGATCCGTTAAGGATCTCATTTCCACTTCATTATTATCTCTCGTAGCATTAGATACCGCAGTATTCAGGTTTCCCGTTAATAAGACACTGCGGTCACTGGATATCGTCGGCCGGGAGCTCGCTTGGTTTTTCAGAGCCCTGTTCCTTAAAAATACTTCGTTTTTCCTCCTCCATATGTGGTTTAAATTGTGGATATCCCTCCCATAGCCAATTTTTATCCAGGGGTGGACGTTTTACTATGCATGCCTTTATCCACACGTAGGGATGGACCAGATGGGAGATTTGGCATCGGATCTATTTGAGTCTAGATGTTATAAAGGAACTTCGTCCTGATTTTTCCCGGGTTTTGAGTAAAGTACATTTTGGAAAATTGGTCCTCGATTTAGGTGTACACTTTTTGATTTTCACCGATCTTCCTTTGCAACAAACTTAGACTTCCAAAGCTATACAGGGCTTATATTGCAGTTTATATTGTAGTTGCAATATTCCCACCCAATTCCATGCCGGTAGATTAAGGATAATTTAGGAAAAGAGGGTTTACATAGATGCATACTATGATAGATACGTGCCTCCTCATACGGCATGTCGCATGTCGTGCTTTTAAGAAGCACTCTAAGCACACCAAGAAGTAACTCCTCCTAACCACCGTTTTCCGCTTAATTGAATCAACTGATTGCTTCCAATTATCGTGCTGAATGATGCTAACAATAGAGAAATAAGCCTTGAACCCAAACTTTAAAATAGTATCTGAATTCATTCCTATTTGCAATTCTATTCTCAAATCGCATGACACTAAATGTTTACATCGCATCGATTACGTGCACTTCTTCCACCCATGTGAGGCCTGCCTACCTGTAGGTCAGTCAAGCGAAAAAAATCGCCAGATCACATGTTTGTCGACTGACTCAAAAGCAAAAGTGAATTCTTGGCGTGAATCCGTCGGCCTATCTTTAGTATGTTTGCAGTAGCAACAGGCGGAATCCAACTAAAAATAAACAATCTTTTCGGTTGTACGTACGCTGGCCAGAAATGAATAGCTTGGATTGGGCGGTTATTTGTCTTACCCCATGGTCAGTATCTCTGTCTACGCGTCTATGCGTGACAGGCTATTCTGAGCCGATTCTCGGAATCAATGATTCGTTTAGTCTCGAAATTCTGACTTGGGTGATTCATCCATATTTGGCCACTACTTAAAATTAACGTCAAGGTCACGGTAATTGCGACTCTAATTGCCTGTTACGATAATGGAAGCTTTTGCAAATATTGGATGTTTGGATGCTTGTATACGGATTGGGATGTACAGGAAACTGCCCAGTGATAGACACATAATAGGCGTTATTGGACTCCCTGATATGCTCGTATAATTGTATTCCGTAATTATCCATTTCAATAGTGAGTGGACTTCAACAATCGATTGAACTTAATGTATCTGCGAGCGAAATTAAAGTGCTGTCGTATCTATTCCAATCAACCTTCTTTAGACAGGAAACAACATTTATTTCACATATCTAGTCAAATAAATTAGTAGTATAAAGTTAACCCAAGCAATACTGAGTAAAATTTTCAGGCTAGTGCTTACAATCCCTTTTATTCGAATTAAGTGTCCAAACTTCAATGGGGGTAAAAGTGCCCCTCATATGAAAAATTATGTTTTAATCAAAATTCTTCGATTTCAATCTACCTTAATGCCACAATAAAGAGAAGTGCAAAAGAGCAGAGTCTTGTAAAGAAATGAAACGAGGACTTTAAGCAGAACTGCTTCCAGGCTAGTATGAATAATGTCCTTATGTGCACATCGGTGGAAAATTTAATCTCTGGAGCTCTGGAACTTCTAAGTGTGTAAAACAAAACCTTATTAAAATGGGTGTACTCTCTGTCTGTCCGTCTGTCTGTCTGGCTGCCTTTTTTGGCTGGGGGAAATCCATGATGGATACGCATCTGGAATCTAGGACACGCAAGCCGGACTCTTACCGACTAAAACCTCCCATATTTTCTTCACACTCTCCCCGCGGGACCACCGTTTGCTTCCCGGGGCTGTTCAGTTCTTAGCTGTTCACTCTAAACGAGCTGCTACCGCTTTGCGTGACCTTAATTGCAGCAGCTTCCCTTCTATGTCACTGCTGTACTTCTGCTGCGGTTTTTTGCTGCTGATGCATCCGTTCCACCATTGCAACTACCCCGTCCTATGCTGTATTTGATTGCACCATGTACCTTATCAGATTTTCCTCCGGCCGGGTATTTAGATCTGTCTTAAGCTTTATCCTTTAGTTTTGAAATCTGGGGCAGGCGAACGTGTTCTGCATTTTCGGCTATACCTTCACACGTAGGACAATCAGGCGATTCATCTAGTTCGAACCTATAGAGGTAAGTCCTGTATCCACCGTGTCCGGTTAAGAACTGAGTCAGATCCTAACTCGTCTGACCGTGGTTCCGCATAGTCCTGGTCTCATGCTGTTTGCCATGCACCCAGTGACCGCAAACGCTCACTTTGCTTGTTTAGGTGGGCTTCCTGATTTTCGTATCTACCGGAATCATACCCGCAATCACGTATTCTGCCTCATAAGATGTTGTTCGGTAAGCGCAACATGTTCGGAGAGCGCTTAATCGATATGTAGCTTGAAGCTGTCCGGGATTTTTTCCGATTTTTATCCCCGACGCCCACACTGGTGCCGCGTATAAAAGTACAGAGCTGACGACTCCCTATAAGAGTAATCGTCGACTGTGCTTCGGGCCCACTCCATATGAGCTGATAGTCGTCGTTTTCTGTCCAGTAAGCTCTAAGTGGGGTTTAAAGCTCAGCTTGGGGTCGAATATTACTCGCAGGTATTTCAGCGATGGCTGAGAGCTAACAACATTCGCCCCGATGCGAATTTCAACAGTTTTCTGTTTCCACCGCTTTGTAAAGAGTACCAACTCCGTCTTGTGTTCGGCAAGCTCCAGCCCGTGGACTTGATCACCCGTATAGTCTCGTTCGCATATATCTGTACTTCGTCGGGATGATTAGATGTTATGACCACTCCAACGTCATCTACGAATCCGACGACTAGCTACTGAAAGCCGTAAAACGCCATTATACATTAAGTTCCATAACAAGGGGCCCAGATCAGACCCCAGCAGAGCTCCTGCCGTTATTACATACATCTTCGACCCTTCGTCCGTATTATAAAGTAGCTTCCGCGGTCGGAAGTAATCGAAGATCATATTAAATATATATTTTTTTGGTGTTTGTGCCGCGATGAGAGGTTCGATGATATGGTTCCATCTGGCAGAATTGAATGTGTTCTTGATGTCAAGAGTCACCAGTGCGCAGTATTTTCCTTCGTCGTAGGCTTTTTTGGCTAGTTCAAAAACCAATTTGGTAGAATCAACCGCTGACCGAGCATTCCCGAAGCCAAATTGCCTATTCGATAAATAACCGCCACTATCAATTAATGGATATAGCCGGTTATAGATTACCCGCTCGAGGACCTTGCCTATTGTATTCCGAAAACAGAAAGGTGTGTAGGATGTTGGTTTGCCTATCGGCTTACCTGTCTTCGGGATCAATATAAGCTTCTGTATTTTCCACTCCCTTCTTTTAGGCAGTCTTTAAATACCCGTGCAAACATGCTTGATGTCATTCTCATTGCCAGTTTCAGCGCCTTGTTGGGGATTCAATCCATGCCGGGGGCTGCGGGATTCCGGACCCTTTTCACTGCGTCCAAGACTTCGTCTGTGTTTACTGGAGGTATGTCTTCAGCGCTCATTGGTATCATTGGGAAGATTTTTTCCGGATGTTGGGGGAACAATATCGAAACTATCTCCTACAATAATCTAGGGCACATAATAGGAAGGGACCTTTTGCCGTTTAGTGCTGACATAATGCACTTGTACGCTCCTCCGCATGGATCTGAGTCTATCTCATCACAGAGTCGCTTGAAGCAATAATTTTTACTTTCCGTGATGGCCCACTGCAACTTTTTTCGAACCTATTTATATTGAAGGTATCGTTCTTCATACTCTAGCTTGTTTCTTCGGCGTTGACTCAACCTTAGAAGCCTTCAAGCATTCCGTACGACACTTCGCTATTTCAACATTCCACCAATAGTTAGGGTTACGCTTCCGAGAGTGTGCACTTCTTGGCATGGATCCGCCATATGCTCGGTATATCTGTTGGGACAGCTGGGATGCTTTTTCTATGACCTATGTTAGCCAGGGCGACGTTTAGGCAGGAGAAAACCTTGAATAGGATTCTTCACCTTTCATTTGTTTTCTGGCTTCCTCACTCCATTGTTCGTGTTCGTGTTCGCGGTGCTTCATTGCTTGCTGTAAAGGTGGATTGCCGTAAGCCCACACTGTGAAGTTCAGGGGGTCGAAAGTGATCATTTATTTAACGGGGCCATTCTCAGAAACTGCCCAAAAATCTGAAAAGCTCAAGAGTCTGCCACTATATGCTGGCTAGGCTCCAAAATACCTACCATATCGACATCCCTTCAAATAAAGTTAATAATATTATATTACTATAATTTTCAGTAATTGGCTGCAGTAATGTAGGCTATAATATGGAGCTTGATCCTACCAAATTTAGTTGCAATCGCACTATTACTAACAAAGTTATAATAGATCAAAGTTGTCACGTCTTTGCAAATTCAAGATTTTGAAGGTCAATATCACCCGTGCTACGTGCTTCGCACTAATGGGACAAATGCACACTCAAATGTCTTTATAAAAGAAATACACAAAACCTTTCATCCCTGAAGCGTCCATCTTCAGGTTTCCTGACTTGTTTTAGGATGATTAAGTTGGCAATTTTTAAACTGTCATGGTAGATAAGCAAATAAAGATTTTTGCTGTGCCAATGATCTGATCATATACATCCTTTAAGAAATCTGAAGGTTCATCTTAGCTGGATAAACTATTGCGGACGTTCTAAATGTTGAAAAAAGCCTAAAATCTAGCAGCCAGTTAAATTTTTCTAAAAAAAAGTATTTTACTCGTCTGGATTCTCTGGGTTCCGGGCATTGTTGGCTTTTTAGGACCAAAAATACTAAATTTAGCACCTTTTGAAGTTTATCAATACCTTTTAACTGAAATCCAAACGAAGTTTGGCCGAAAAGTACCATAATGTTACGATGCCTGCAATCACTTCGTAAAATAACTCGAAATTTACGATTTTGGTGAATGCAGTCCACAACATCATAAAAGGTATCAAATAACACATTAAACCGGAAATAAAAGCTTACAGTTCCAAAACAATGCAATGTCGTTCACATAAAAGTCCTGTAAAAACGCCAGGTTTACTGGATGATTTTTAAAGCATATCCAGAGTATTGCAGGTAGCGAAGTATGATAGTCGCTAGGGCAGGAAGAAAGCATTTACTTCCGAAAATAACCGGTAAATCAGTGAAGTAAATACAATCCATTTGGGTTTTGTAGGTAAATCAGTGCGGGGCTTAAAACTCGTGACAGGCATGCAACTGTCAAGTTCGGTACCGAGAGTCACTTAAATTAGGCCTGAAATTTGTTACAAAATGCCACCTTTTCATTCATTCAATGCACTTACCTTATTCCTTCCCGAGAGATGCAATTTCAGTACCCGCTTTACATCATCACCATCAACGGCGCAACAATCGGTATCCGGTCGGTATTCTGTACTAATAAGGAACTCCAGATAACTCGGTTTTGCGCCGAGGTTCACCAATTCGATATCCATAAAAGCTGTCTCGCGTCCTGAGCTATGCCATCGTTCCATCTCAGGCAGGGTCTGCCTCGTCTGCCTGATTCAAAATAAAATTCACGGAGTTGCTGGAGATGCATAGAGCCTGGGAATACCTGCGTTCTTCAGACCCGGACCTCAGCGAAGACTTCAGCTGGACGATGAAGGAGAGTACTTCGGTGAGTACTGAAACTGTCGCCTGTAGTGTGGCGTGGTGCTATTAATGCGTTCGCCTCTGCCCTATTGACTTCTGGTCATCAGTTGCCACGATGACCTCAAGTCGAACACATTCCTTGATAGCGGCCGGGATTGTGTCGTTGTACTTCACAATTTTGGAGTACATTTTACCAAAAATTCACCGGGCTATCCGTTGCTTCTAAGACCTGCAACGGCATAAAAAAGAATGTAGATGTCGCCTATTACTCTTCCTCGCCTCTTTAGAGGTCGCGCTCTGGGACACATTATGTTAACTCCGACTATGGTAGCAGCCCTAAATACTTTTTCTAATTCGTATCGCCATCAATGTTACACAAATGTACGGTATGACGAAAAACAAATAAAAAAAAAATAATTTTATTGTAAATATTGACCGGGATTCTTGGGGATGTTGTATTTACGTAACTGTGAAAAACATTCAACAAAGATTCTCTCTCTTCTGATTTTCTAAATATCAGAAATCTGGAAAATTAAAAAGCGGAAAATTATGGTTATATAACATCTACTAGATCTATTTGCTTCTAGCCGTGCAAAGCTAGCAATGAGTGCAACATTTTATTTCTTGGGAATTTTCTTTGGGGCTATGAATAATTATCTCCTGCTTATATACCTATAATTGGACAACAGGAGTCATTCTTCACATTCTTTCTTGGTATTGTCTTAATAATTTTTGTTCCTGAATCACCCTATATTCAACTGCCGTTTTAATTAATTCATATCTCTTAGAAATTCTCGAAATCCGTGAAATTTTTCTTTCTAATAGCGTGTCTGTAAACTTGATGGATATTCAGATATCAAATATTTACTAATTGTTGGCATCGGAGCAATTTCAAAAGCATATCATGCTTTAATATTTGCATGTGGGAATGGATCCAATATTTATCTTAATTTTCAGCTTGAAGTGAATTTTCTTTGTTAATTTTTTTTATTGTAGAAACAAATCCACAAATCTGCAAGCTGAGGTTTAAAATTAATTTCTCAAAACGTTCCTTATTTCATACACGATATTCATCCTCAATTTACGCAATGCCACACACGAAAATAAATCTTTACTCAGGAACTGCAACGGTGAAGTGCACACCTGCTTCCTTACCGGACAAAAAAGTCACCTCTCGACCCCTCCGATCGAGTGAACAATTTAGCAAACCACAGCTAAAAATCCTTCAAATTATTTAACACTCCTGAACACCTCTAGAAGTAGGCATTAATTTTAATACACGCCGACCGCCTGACACACACTCGTTGTCTATTTTCTTGAACGATTGCGCTACTAACCGACACTCTGTCTATAGCACAAATGCATCCATCGGGCGATAGCACCATCGTTCGAGACAAAGGATTCGCTAATCCTTGTTGCACACAAAGAAAAGTGTTCTCATTTTCGGGCAATGATCAAGTCTAACAACAGCAATGCTAGGCTGTCAACATGCGAATACAATATGCATTAGAGAGTTTTATAACAATAGAGAAATAAATGTTACCCTACTGCCTGTACCAATCTGTTACTTACTGTTACTGTTAATTTATATAATGCTATAATTACTAAATAGGGTTTATTGTTACGAAAAATTTCTAAGTTTGATGGGTTCGGGTTAAAAACCTGGAAATAAAGTTGACATGATCAGTTTTTAATATACAAAAAAATATAAAAACCCATTTTCATCTCACCTACCACGCTGTTAAGATAACAATATCCATTGATGATGCATATTTCTGTTTTTTTAGCCACAAAAACAGATATTTAATTTTATGTATTTTTGAATTTTTTGTTCAAGTTAAGAAATTCCAATATTTTCATTTATTTAATTTTTCAAATATTTTTTTTCTTTTTCCTTTATTTTCCAGATGATGGTACGTATTCATCTGCACCACCCCCTTTTAAAGCTCTATCCACAGTATCTGCTTTTCAAAAAGAACATCTATTTTCTTACTGGAAATAATTAGTCGTTATTAATTCAATATCAAGGTAATCGGTAGCTATATATCTACGTAATAACGATGGAATTAATTGAGCAGAAAATTTATTCAGTTGGGATGAATAAATCCGCCATCAATTAAGATGCACTAACGATGTGCTTGAAAATTTTAAGTTTCGGAGTTTGAAAATTTATGAATTATTCATTACAAGTGATTTCTCATAATTGGAAATACTGCATTGCACTTTGATGGTATGAGTAATGTTTACATACCAGTTGTAATGCATATTTTCTAACGTATGAGTCATGTGGTATTGATTACAGTAAGGGATAGTCTATTCAATTGCACTTTAAAGCTTTATGATTGAAGGAAGAAATTCAAAATTGTGTGTTGTTTTAGGTCAAATTTTCGTAAACATTTTTTATTTGTTTGCCTGTTTTCCATATATATATATTTTCAAAAATGCTGGTCAAATTGATCCACGAATGATGACTTTCTCTTGTCTGCCTACCTGAAAGAAATCTGTATCTGTATTTATGCTAATAAGGTGTCTAATCGCCATCAACCCTACAAGGATTATTAGGAAAAAGATGATCCCCCAAAAACAACTCCAGGGTACTGTACTGTATTAGAAGCCCTCAAAGCTAAGTTACGTTGAGTGAAAACGGGGGAGGGGGGGCAGCAATTCCAAGCATTCCGGGATTATATATGCCCACTGCAACTTTCCCTAAAATTCTGCTCAGCCAACATTCTTCCTGCCACGCTCGCAGGTGTTCGAAAATCTCTGTCAAAAGTGGACCCACCTTCCTGTTAGAGACCTTATCTTTCTTTTAAAGTCCACTTTCTCAAGGAACAATAAAAATGACACTCCAGTGACTTCGGGATCTTTTGCAAGAATTTTCGCTTCGCTGATCCGAGCATTATAAAACCTCACTTCTGTTTAACCATATCTGGAAGGCTTCGTTCAGTCAAACATCAACTTGCACATTGCTTGTCAAAATAAATTCGAAACAGCGTCTCTACCAATTTTATCATCAATCTGTTAATGAACGTGGTGTCTGCCTCTGACCGGACCGCAATCCACAATTCCAAGGTAATTAATCGCATTTTCCAAAAATATTATTGAGCCTGATCCTAGTTGACCCGGAATTTTCCAAAAATATAATTCCTAGTTGACCCGGCTCTGAAGAGTGCCTTCTTTAGCGATTATTCTCCTTTTGTAATTATAATACAACAGAATATATTTTTCAAAATACAAGTCAGATGGGATGATCTGGATCTCGTCCTCATTACCCGAAGTTCGTCACGAATGTTTATATTTGTCGTAGTGCTGTCCTATTTCTGTAGGCTTATTACTTTCATAATATTAAGTGTGGTGATAATGAAACACACAAAGCACAATTTCATTGAAAACTGTATCTCTTTAGACGTCCTATATCCCACAAAAGAGTTAACACGAGACATACAAACATAGGTCTGGTAACCATAGCATGGATACACCTATTTAATCTCGAAGTAAATACGGGCAGATTTAGAATAACTGCGTATGCCGCGAAAAGTCATAGTCTTCATCACTCGAGGAATGATCTGGTAACCGATTCTCTCGCTGTGTTAGAAGCTTCCTACTGCTAGCAAACGATGTATGTTGGCGTCAAATGCGCATGCAGTTATGATCAAGTCCTCAAGCTGCTTTTCTGTGCTTTTAATTCAACTATCCCAAATTTATGGAAAAATTTGATTATTACAAACGTTCGTTCAGTAAAGTTGCGCTCGAGGGTGGATGGACCGTCCCGAACAAGTTCACCTTTTTCTTCAGGTTTCAGGATACATCATTCCTCTTGGTTGATCTGGGTCATCCCGGCTGGTTTTCTGGCCATCTCACAATTTTTAAGCTATTAAAATAATAGAAGAACTTGGGCCGCTTCGTTTGTTCAGAGTTAAATTTTTTCAACTACCAAGAAATACTATAAAAAGGACGATTCAATGCACAAGATCTTGCAATCAGTCAATAATGCGCTTCACCATCCTGCGGCCCTGCAAGTTGGGGCCTAAGAATACACTCAAAGTTCTCCCTATTTATCGTACGAGGCTACTTAAAGGGGTAGAAATACGTGGGCTAGCAACCTGTAAATTTTGAACTTTACTGCTACCGAAACATCAACAATACCCCAGTAGGGACTGACTTCATGGCCACGACCTTTGGCTATCGAAAACTGACTGTGATTTATTTCTGGCTTGCATGCGCGCTCCTCGACAACGCTGTCGCGAGTCCACAGAATGCTCGCTTTCACCAATTCGGGTGGGAATTCTAATGATATAGGCTGCACATTCTGGGTCTAGGTGAAACACGATAGCAGGACTCTTGGAAAATACTCCTTCCCTTCTAGCCAAACTGATGGCAATATGCTTTTGTTTTTTGGAAAGCCGAGATGATTCTGACGACGACCGCATGGCGCGGTCTCTTGACCAGGGTAACAGACTTTTGACTGAAAGATTCCCGACTAAGGAGCATCAAAATTGTATAGTGGCAAGCACCAACGAAGACTTCCAATAAAATGGAAGGATGCTTTCTACGAGTAATTACAAGCAGTTCAGGGGAGACTTCCTCAAGGTGACGTTGCAATCGTGATGGGTGATCTGAATGCAAAGGTGGAATCTGACAACACCTTGCTTGGACATGTGATGGGGAAACACGGTCTTGGCGATCGTAACGATAATGGTGGGAGTTTGAAGCTCGTGGATTTCTGCAGCTTCCACCGCCTCGTTATTGGTGGCACATAGTTCGAGCGCAGAACATACCGTAAGGTCAGTTGGGTTTCGACTGACCGACATCGTACAAGCAATCAGGTTGACCACCTTGTTTCAACGGTAGATTGCTGTATGTAACAAGAGAGGCATTGACATCAGCCTCGGAAAAATCACCATCTGATGGTTGCTTCTGTTCGCCTGCGTGTTGCGTTCTCCACTTCTCACAGGGTTCAATAACAACCGCTTGTATGATCCAATTGTCGCTCGACAGTAAGAGGGCTATCTTGCTGATCAGATTACGGATACACTGAGTAACCCGCCTAAGAATATCGATGAGTATGCTCTTGGTTGGATACTGCGGAGATCATCGGCCACATCCCAAAAGGACGTCATAAGCTCTGGCTGACTGCGGAATCATAAAAGTGAATTAATGATTGGAAGGGGTTGAGGACCCTCTTGACCGCTGCAGATGATGGCTGGCGTGACGCACTCCAACTCCGATACCGAGGGAAATCCCCAGAAATTCAGCGTAGTGTGCGCCGTGGCAAAAGGGAATTTACCATTACATTTGTCGGGGAGGGAGCAGATGCTGCAGAACGCAGTAATTTCAGAAGTGTATACCGCATCACGATAGAATTTGCATGTGGTCGCAAATATTTCGATGATCCTGTGAAGGATATTAAGGGTCGGCTTCTCATCCCCGAAGACGAACAGGTGGAAAGAACAATTCACTACGGTTGGTAACCGTATCACATCCTTTGAAATTATGCCTCTTGGGTATGAAATGGTCATCGTAATATGCGGATACGGACTGTTCGTGCAAGCAGAAGAGAAATCATTTCGGCCAACAATGCACTCAAATGGTCGAAGGGCTTGACGGGCTCCCTGTAGAGTTATTTATCGGTGTATCTGCAGTTTCTACAGATCTGCTGCTCGTACGAAATCTTGCAAATCCAATACTTTTCCCAGAGATCGGAAGCAAGGGATGATCGTTAAGATTGCGAAGGAATGGGAATGGGCACCCATTTTGAATGTAACAGTTTGAGGTACATAGGCGGGCTTCCTGCCGTCGTAAAGACGATAGTCAAAATAATCCTAGAACGCATCAAAAAACATCTAGAAAGATTGATCGACAATGGACAGGCTGATTTCCGCTCGGGATTATCGTGAATTGTGCAAATTGACCCCCTACGTATCATTTTGGACCAGTGCGCGGAGTTTAGATCTTCGTTGCTCTTGTTCTTCATTGATTTCGAGGAGGCTTTCGATAGCGTAGGCAGGGAGTTTATCTGCCATAAGAAGAACATTCCAGAAAAACTAATAGCTATTAGCAGAACGACATGTGATAGCACAAAATATCACGTCCTGCTTTGAGGTAAAATCTTAAAGCATTGTAAAGTCAAAAGCGGAGTCCACCAGGGTGGGTTTTTGCTGTGACGTTCTTCATGCTGCCTTGTCCGGAGGGGGTGGAGTAGTTCAATGGACTATGACAGCTTTTTTTAAACACCTCGATTATGCTGATAACATCTGTTTGCTTTCTCGCCAGGACGTAGACCGTGGCCAAATGACCCTGAATTTGGCAAGAGAGTAGAATTAACTTTCCCGAGATGGCCGACATGTAGGTCTGCCCTAGATTGCTTGGCGGTCAACAGAAGAGAAGGAAAGCGGATATCTCCGGAAAGCCTGGGGGAGCTGAAGCCCATTTCAAGTAACCGCTAGTGATATAGGGTAGATGTGGTTGACGCACTATACCCACCAATGGGTGAATGGCAACCATATATCCTGCAACTGTCAGTGGAGGTGATGAAAGTGTTAAAGTTGTCTTCTGGCTACCGGATACAATTGTATTGTTCCAACCAACGGGCAAAGGAGTCATTTGTGTCCGTGAGGTATATTATTTTCGATGAACTTGAAATGGGTAACTATTTATATTACGATGTGTGAAGCAAGACAATAACATCCAACTTCTTGTAACTACGTGAAGTAATGTAGCGAATATCACTGGGGTACTCAATGCTTTGCGTGAATGTCTTTCTAATGAAGCATTATCGAAACTTGATGGCGCAGAGTTACTAGAAAAGATTCGAACTATCGTTATTTAAACTCGGGATCTTCTAAGCTGGTTTAATTGAAATGAAACCAATCAGCCAATCTACGAGATTCTAATTATCTGTTGGTTTTAATTCCTGTGCACGTTCCGCCGTATAAGGCGCAAGAACCTAATCCTTCAATAAAATTCGCTGATGGATAACTGTGGTCTAATTCTTGAGTGGTCGTAAAATTAAAAAAATTGCAAACTTGGGTAGTACCAAAAAACACCCAATTTTTAAAATGTAGTTTGCAGGAATCGACCATTTTCATAAAGGAATATTTGGAATATTTGAATACAATTTATAAACAAAATTGAAAAAAAAACTTATGCTATCAAATTGTTAAAAACCATATTGACCGATCTGTCAATATAACCGATTTCAGCACTATTGAAAAATGGTATCCTTGTTAGTATGAACACCCTGCATGTAAGCCCTCCCGTTTGGCAGCTACATATGTGAATGGTATAAATATATTGGCACTACCAAAAGCGAAAGCCAAAGATGCCCTGGTGGAAAAAATCAAAGTTTCCAATTTCTTCAATTCGGTCCCCTCGATCCTATTTTACGGTAACAAAACGTAGGTAATAAAACTTGCTCGAGTCATATTCGGATCAAATTTCATACAAATTGCAGATACTTTTGATTCTTGTTTTATTCGTTGACCGGAATTCACTTCAGTCAACGCTCAACACTTTTATTCTAATTTCTTACGGTGAACAAGATAGTTCGATTTGTTAAATTTCCGTAAACAGTGTACACCCTCTTTCATTGTCAATAAAAATTAAGACCTCGTATCAAAAAACTCCCAATCATGCACTTTCAATTCCTTAAGTTTCCTCCGCCAACAAAAATGCACTGCAAATAATAAAGCACGCATTCAGTAATTACTTACACAATAATTTCTCCATTACCTACGCCGATCCGTTAGTAGAAATGCAATTGGTGGCGTGCTACGGGAGGCATGTACATGGTACGATGATGCAATGATGCATGATGCAATGATCTGTTTGACAGTGGAAAATACTAATTTTATAATATTGAAATAGGATTTAGGGTCCCGGGGATCTTAACTTGGATGGATTTTGAAAATGTTGAAGAAAAGAATTAAAATTATCATCTAAAAAATAAATATAAATGTATTGGCTAATCTTTTTTATTTAGGGGTCAGGTTGGGATATAGGAAATTAAAAAGGGGATAGGTTAATAATTTAATGTACAAAGACGAGGCTAACTGCTCTAAAACTATCCTAGCTAACATACAATACTGAGAAAAATGTTGTCATCTAATCTTCGGATGATTCATCTTTGAAGATCTATGCCTAATTTACATTATAAACTCGAGTATTAATTAAGGTTTTTTTTTACTTAGTTTAGAAGTAGTAGCTGTACGAGAGTCAGACAATTCTTGAAAAAGTTTATCTTATTATTTGCTCAGATTGGTGGGCTGGAAATTTCCTGCCTCACCGACATTGGAAATATTTTATAAAGATGAGGTCGAAGTATGAATCTAACGATTGGAAAGTCTTTCAACTGAGCACCCGACAACATAAAGTGGACTGAACATCCAAATAAATGGGAAAGGAGCCAACAGGCTGAATGAAGCAGCAATGGCTGAACCTCTGGACTCCATCAAGCGTATGACCGAGAAAAATTACGAACCCAATTTGGACGAGCCCACCACCACTCCGCGAAAATGGGGCAAATGGTTAAGGAAAATAAGACTATCAAATTTGTCTATGAAATAGGATCGAAGAATTTATTCATAATTTGCCCTACATGTCGTAAGGGTTCCCTCTTGTGTGGCAGACTATCATATGACGGCAAACATTGGTTCTCAGAATTCTCGATGAAAGTACCGGGAGTCACAGAAAGCTTCAAGATAACACAATCTAAATATCTGCAATGTGAATTACTATTCCCACGTGTAAATGACTCAGGCTTCCCTATCTTCCAGCTCCTTTTATGCGACATAATCAGGATACTCTTTATTGCTGATAAAGCAGTTTCCTTACAAAAGATCTCATAACATTTTATATCGTTAAAAATTCTCCTTTGTTTTAAAAGGTATTAAAAAAGTTTGCCTGGTTTTGGAGCTCTATACAGCATAATTCATGGAAGTAGGCATAAAAACGTGTTGAGGAAACACCTTGGAACGGCAGGAAGCACTTAATCACAATAGTCCAAAAGCACCAATAAAATGTCCGTGATAATGAACTTGTTGCGGTCTTCCACTCATATTTTTGTAATATTTAATCAATATTATTTACACCTTCACGCCTGCTTTCCCTAAGTCCAGTTGAGTACAACCATTACTAAATCCATGTAAATATAATCCCAAATTAAAAGGAAGGGGCTCATTATCATAATGGACGAATCAATACTAATCAGTGTGCAGCCAAATATAAAACTTTTATGAAGTTTGGCCTTGACTAGTCTGACCCTTTAAACTCGCCTAATTGCAAGGCATCGAGTCACATGAAGGTTGCGTGTGAATAGCCTTACAGAAAAGGAAAAAAAATTGAGCATAAAAGAAAAGGAAAATGTCGGAAAAGCCTTGAAATGAGTCAGCCGACAACTAGAAAAAGATTAAGGATTTGTTATGCTTGTAAGAATATTACTACAAGTATTCACTTCACAGGCCAAATTTAGTCCTTTTTTGTATTCACGTGTGCAAATGAAGGGGGGAAAATTCATAAGAAATCATATTTTCCCTTTCCGCTAAAATGTTTCTTTATTAATTATGGGAGGCTCATAAACGCTTTTTTGTGTTGGATGTCATTAGCAACTATGTAGATTTTGCTTCGTGGGAAGTTGCTGTCACTTCGCGTAGAAGTGCGTTGAGAAAAGGTGAGCGACATAAATCCTAACAAGGTGGAATGATTAAGTGACATTAAGGAGCTTCGCAGTTAGTTGTAAAATATTTTCATAAGTCCATTGTAGCTAATTGTAATACTCTGAGGGATTCCAGTAGATGGAAACTTTCATGATGACAAGAAGCACGGGAACGCGCAAAATTTTCAGATTCCTTTGAGCGGCTTGTATAATACACGATAAAGTGACTTATGAATTACATTTAAAAATGAGGCCAGTTCATCTAAATTGTCAACAAAATCATTCTGACGTATTTGGAAGAGGCTCTTGAACAAAAATCTAGCGTATCAAACTATTGCACTTTTGGTCGCCCTTTTGCGTCACTTCCCACTCACTTTTATGTTCTAGTCAACCTTAGCTAGTGAGTTTTCTTCAGCGCAAATTATATGGTCATACTATTGAACAATTTTGCCATGATGAGTCCAATCTCATATCGATCTTGGAAGTTCTCATTTCGAATTTAAATATAGTGTGATATGTAACTGGTCCAACGCAACATCTTTGTCTCCATTACGGCGGGGCACTGTTCATTATCTGCGGTAGTCGGTCAGAACTCAGAACCATTGGCCATAAAACAACAGGGTGCACAAACCTGCGGTAGATTTTGAAATTCAGACGTTCATTGATGCGTCGATTGCAAAGTAGGCTAGTTGCACATAGAAAGTGATCAAATCTATCAGTCAATTAGGTCACTGATACTGATAGTGATAGCGCCTGTTTAATTAGGGTCAGCCGTCAAAAACTATTTTATTCAACTTCAGTCGGAGCCGGCTCTACTATGGGCTGGGGACCGTCACGTTACAAGTGTCGGCTCCTAAAACCATTGAAGGGGACATGCAGCCCCCGGCATCTACATCTGAAACATAGATAAGGTGCCACATCTCCCAATTAAATTTGCAGCATTGTAAAGCGGCGACTGCACTTATCAGTCGTCGGATCAATAGCTGCAAGACATTTATATACCTCATACAAGAACCGTGGGTTGTTGGTGGGGCAGTCAGGGGCCTAAACTTCCAACATGCTGACCTATTGTATGCCAATGGAAGCGATCGACCCCGCACCTGCATGGTAGTCTCCAAAGACTTCCAGGCTAACCTGGTTAACGATCTATGTGATGGCGACACCACATCGGCTAAGCTAACCATAAAAAGTCAACAGGGAGAAAAAGAGATACTATGGTGCTCTGCATACTTCCCCTACGACGCAGAAGACGTTCCCAGTGGAACATTCATCAGAGCTATCCAATATGCCAAAAGTAGAGGCATGGGGGTAATAGCAGGATGTGATGTCAACGCTCACCACATATGCTGGGGAAGTTCGAACATCAATGCAAGAGGATCGAGACTACTGGAGTATCTAGTAGGAACCGATTTGCAGATCCTAAATGTGGGTAATGAACCCACTTTCTTCAACGTGGTCAGGCGAGAGGTCATCGACATCACGGTGGCATCTCCTGACATCGCGGCTCTGATCGGAGAGTGGAGAGTATCAAACGATGTCACACTCTCGGATCACAGACGCATTGATTTCGTTATGGGCATGGATTTACCTCCACCCACTCCATTTCGGAATCCGAGGAAGACAGATTGGGTAATGTATCAAACAGAATTGAACGCCCGAGTCACGATCACTGGGAGGCGTATCAAATCCATTGCTGGAATTGAGAAGACAACCCAGATGATCACAACTAGCATGAGAGAAGCTTTCGAAGAAAGCTGTCCACTCAGGATGCCAAAGAAGGGTAAAACACCATGGTGGAACTCGGATTTGGCAAAACAGAGGAGAACGACAAGGATGCTCCTTAATCGTGCTCTGAAGGGCGAATCAAGCACTAGCTGGAATCGCTATAAAGAGGCACAGAAGGCTCTAAAGAAGAGCATAAGATCGGCCAAACGGTCATCTTGGAGACGCTTTTGCGAAGAGACTAACTCCATTGAGGCAACCTCAAAGCTGAAGCGGATTCTGGTCAAAGAACGTAGCCAGAAACTGGGTTACTTACGTTTACAGAATGGGAAGTACACAGAAAGCGACGAAGAAACGGCAAATCATTTGCTTGAAGTACACTTCCCAGGCAGCATCCAAAATCTAATCTCGGGGCCAACAGGTGCATACAGCCCTCAGCCGAGAGATTGGAATCTGGCATGCAAAGTAGTATCACTGGAGCGAGTGAAATGGGCATTTAACTCGTTCCACAGATATAAGTCTGCAGGTCCGGATGGCATCATTCCTGCGCTAGTAATAGAAGGAATGGATGCCCTGGGTCGACACATTCGGAATATATATCGGGCATGCCTAGCACACGCTTATATTCCAATTAGATGGCGGGATGTGAAGGTGTTGTTCATTCCCAAACCAGGAAAACCCACCTACACAGACGCAAAAAGCTTTCGACCGATCAGCCTAACGTCCTTTCTGCTAAAAGGACTAGAAAGATTAGTAGATCGGTTCATAAGGGATACACACATTCCTAAATGGCCACTTCACCATAGGCAACACGCCTACCAGAAAGGCAAATCCACGGAGACAGCACTCCATGAACTTACGGCAAAAATTGAAAAGGCGATGTCCGATAAAGAATACGCTTTAGGCGCATTCATGGACATCGAAGGTGCCTTCAATTATGCCTCATTTGCGGCAATTTGTGATGCGGCAAGACAGCATGGAATCGAACCGCTGCTAATCAGTTGGATCCTTCACATGCTAGAGTGGAGAAAAATCCACATATCGGTCGGCCAGAAGTCTATTGAAGCAGGATGTCTCAGGGGCTGCCCACAGGGAGGGGTTCTCTCTCCACTGTTATGGCTCTTGGTGATGGATACCCTGCTGTGGCTCCTGGAGGACAAAAAAGTCTTCGCACAAGCATTTGCGGACGACCTAGCCGTAATAATTAACGGCAAGTTTGCGGACACAGTATGTGACCGCTTGAGTGCAACTCTGCATGTAATCCACAGCTGGTGCCTCCGCAATGGACTCACGGTGAACGCTAGGAAGACTGGACTAGTTATGTTCACTAAGAATGTCAGGTGGGGCAGCTATACGCTACCCACCTTAGCAGGGGCGGAAATCCAGCTGGCACAAACAGTCAAGTACTTAGGAGTACATTTCGACTCCAAGTTAACGTGGAAGCATCATATCCAGGAACAATACCAGAAATCCTGCAGATTGCTCTGGTGCTGTAGGAATGCGATAGGTAAGACCTGGGGACTTTCACCTAAACGGATATATTGGATGTATACATCCATAATAAAACCCATTTTGATGTATGCATGCATCGTCTGGTGGCCAAGACTGAACTTTGCTAACAGCAGGAAGCTGCTATCGCAGATTCAGAGACTTGGTTGCCTAAGTATTACTGGAGCAATGAGTACTACGCCGACTGCGGCACTTGAAGCCATCCTAAATTTACCCCCCATCCACTTGGAGGTGAAACGGAAAGCAGCAAACGACGCATATAGGCTCGATACCATTGGGGCGTGGAAAGGCGGCCAATCCAACGGGCATGCGTCTATATGGAAATTCCTTGAAAAACATCCGGTAGCCCTGATGCCGACCGATCATATGGTTTCCAGATTCGTCTTTGAAAAGACATACACTGTCGTAATCACCGAAAGAGAAGAATGGTCGACAAGTGGCCATGAGTCTTTTCAGATTACAGACCTAATAATCTTCACCGACGGGTCAGTCACGGAGGATGGATCGGGTGCAGGCGTGTTCTCAGAGAATCCGATTATAGAACTGGCCCGACCCCTCGGAAAAATGACGACCATATTCCAGGCGGAGATATATGCCATTTCATTGGCAGCAGAAGAATGTCTGCGACAAAAATGGAGGGGTCGCACCATTCGAATCTGTTCCGACAGTCGGGCGGCATTATCAGTACTAGATGGCAACAACATATCAAGCCAGTTGGTGTGGAGTTGTCGTCAGGTGCTCCTGAAACTTGGCCGACTGAACGAAACATTCCTAATGTGGGTGCCGGGGCACTCTAACATCGCCGGTAATGAGGGGGCTGATAGACTGGCTCGCCGAGGGTCTGGATCCACAATGGTGGTCCCAGAACCAGCTCTTGGAATCCGACCATCTACTGTCAGGTCTACTCTGAAAGGTGAAATTGCAAGGATTCACGCAACCGAGTGGAGAAATTTGGACTCTTGCCGGCAAGCGAAAATCCTTGTAAAGGAACCTAGGGCCACTAGAGCGGCATTTTTGTTGTCCCTTAAGAAGTGGGACATGAAAACCCTAGTAGGGCTTTTGACGGGACACTGCCCCTTAAACTACCATATGGAAAAGATTGGGGTAGTGGTTTCGGCTGTGTGCAGCCAATGTGAGGAGGAGGAGGAAACTGCCCTGCACTTTTTATGCAGCTGCCCGGCATCCTCAGATCTCAGACGAAGACACCTTGGCAAGGTTTTCTTCAATGAAGAATCTGCACACTCTCTGCCTCTTGAGAATGTTCTCAGATTCGCTAAAGCCTGCGAACACCGTAGGCAGGAAGCCATTGAATAGGCAACTTACGGGGATAGTACAATGGGCCTAATAATGGCCTGAGTGCTCGGAGCTGCGGCTCCCCCCATTTAACTAAACTAACTAACTCAGTCGGAGCAAGTGTTGCACGAGATGATCATTCCCCTTTTGGGAAAATTGCTGGCGATGAGCTTTTATGTGAGACGCTAGGAAAACATCACCTATATATAGCAGTTTATATGCCGATCGGCATTGAATGTCCCGGATGAAGTGTCCATGACAAGGACAAAGAAGGGGACATCCTCTTCAGAAACACCAGTTTAATGCCACAGAATTATTATATCTAGGTCTACTTCCGCCTGCAGCCACTGACAAAAGTTAATTTGGGTGTCGTCTGGAATAACAGCTAATCGTGGAGTTTGCAAAATAAATGTAGAAGTTGAGTAGAAGTGGGAAAAATTGTTGCTTAGATGCTATGGAAAATATTTACATTTTTCGTCCTCCTTCCAACAATTCGGCCGGGACTCCCAGGCCATCCCGTTGAAGCTTAACCAATATAACGCATTTTATGCGTAGCTTTTCCAGATTTCAGTAATTCAGTGCCAAACATGCCACTGATAATCACCTCACATATTCAGGATAATGTGTTTGATATATCACACTATTTTTACTCTCAAGAAGGATTATTCAGTTAAATAATGCAAACAAGGGTTGAACCACCATCTACCAGGATTGACAGGCCTCGACAAATTTTACTTCTTTTTACCCTAACTGGATAGACTTGCAACGCATCAGCTACCAGAGTTAATCTCACCACAAAAAAACACCCGGCTGAATGAGACGAAATTTTCCGGTATTATAAACATTTAAACAACTTTCTTCCTCTTTAACAAGAGCCATAAAGCCGAATAAGACATTATTGTCTTGGACCTACCCTTCTAGCTTCTAATGATGTTCTGTTCAACTGAATAATCAGTACGAATATGATAATGGAGAACTTTCTCAATGTTAATAGGGAGGGCATGCTCTAAGCAGCCGATCCTCAAATGCCTTTCTGAGTTCATGTATATCATATTACACCTGGATAGATTCCCAGTGGAAATTAAAGTGTGTGTAATAAGCGCAGATGTAGCACCACGAGAGCAGAGCTATTTCATAAAAGTAGCGAAAGTTGACAATGCAGGGCTACCTACGGCAGAAAGACTAAATACAGGAGGTTCATTTTCCGACTCATTGCTTGAATTTTTCAGGCAGAAGAGAAGGACCATACTTCAATCGCATTCAGAAGAAAACTATCCAAGCGCACCAACATACCAATACATAAAAAGCATGCGCAGAACACACTCTACATAGTATTTTTGGCCACATGTAGTCAGGAAGCCAGTTAGCTTTATCTTTCCCTAGCCGGTCATATTCCGTGCAGCCTACAAACTCCACTTGTTCCAACTATATGTATATGCATAGTTTGCTTGATCTTCACTTAATTTGCTCTAAGCTCAGGTGAAAACCTGATCAAGTCACTTGACACCATTTGTAGTATTCAGGCACTTGCAGTGGCCGTAATTTAACTAAAATTTTGCTTTATTAGTCGATATTTTACCTGAGCAAATTCTTTAATTTCTGGCTGTCTTTCAACGGGAACAACTCTCCAACTATCAGCAATGGTATCTTTACCAAAAAAACCCAAAACCGAGCACCTTCCTCCAAAAACAAAAACCGATCTCCCTGTACTGTCTCCAGTTGATCAGCTGCCTACCTTAACAGCAGGTCACGATCCCATTAATTGTCACTTTTGCTGACCCCGACCTTGAACTTCAAAATTCAAAACCGACACAGCAACAGAATGGACATATTGAAGCGATGGGTTGAGTATTTTGATGGACTGCTCAGCAATCAGCATATATCGGCAAATTGGAGGTCCGGCCAAATGAAGACGACGGACAAATACTGCCACCGCCCGGCATAGAAAGAACAGTCCGTGCAATTCATGCTGATAAGTTGCCAGGAACGCATGGAATTACAGCCGCACTGGTTAAATATGGAGACGACAAATTATACCAACCGGTTCGGAAATAGCCATCAGTTGCATCATCTTTTCATCAGCTTCAAGGCCGCCTATGATAGCTTAGCCGCGATGTACACGGCCATGAGAGAATTCGGCATCACGACGAAAGTGATAAGACTGACTAGACCCTGACCAATGTGCGAGGCCAGATACAAGCAGCAGGATCACTCTCGGCAATTCTAAGACAAGGAAATGCCTTATGATGCACTTTTTTAACCTCGCTCAGGGAAAAGTGTTCCGAGCTGCTGCTGCACCATCCTCTTCAAGTCCACCCAACAACTGGCCTATGCTGACAATATCAACGTTATAGGAAGAACAACCCAAGATGTACAGTCTACCTTCATCCACATCGAGTGGCGCTAATTAGCTCGATATCTTGGACTGCACATTAACAAAGGTCAAACGAGGCACATGATGGCAACGTCAGAACCCAAAGGCAAAGAACCAAGAGCATCAAATGGTGATGATCAAATGTGAACCATAAAGATAGGAGAATATAACTTTGAAATCGTTGATTATTTCCTCTATCTAGGGTCGAAAATCACAATCAATAACAGCTACGACGCTCATAAAACGTTCCTCTCGAAACGTGTCACAATAGAATCAAAGCTCTTACTGTATTAGACAATCATCTTACCTACAAGGGGATGGCCGCCTATATAATGACAAAATCTATGAGCGATACCATCATTGTCTCATATTATATACTGGCGGGAGTTGCTGCTCGTTTATACTCACTCCGTCCTCATACAATTTTATCAGGAGGTCTTCTTGCTGCCTGCCCTACGAAGTTTTTATTAATTATACTATTCCCGTAAGGCAACTACTAATGATTAGATCAATAAACAAATTATCAACAACTTTCCAATTACATGTTTTTCTTTTAAGTTTCTGCGAATATAATGATTTAAAAATTACCGTTGACACCGAGAGAGAAAGAGGACCGCAAAATCATTGATGCACTTATAGCAATGAGATTAGAAAAAACCTTGTTCTAATTTTCATTAGAAATTATCGGTGGTTATTGCCATTTGTCAAAATAACTTTTAATTTTTTAATTTCATTTCATTTAATTTCATTTGTTAAAGCGTTAATTTCAATTGAAAAAGCATTAATTTCATTTGTCAGAGCGTTATTTTGACTTGGAAATGGTATACATAGCAACTACCCTAATCTGCTTACTGCCTCATAAATGTAGTGAAAGTAAATATCATGGAATCCAAACTACATATTTTGAGGGATCTGGTTCATCATATCTGCATCAACATAGGCACTCGAATAGACGATACTTGATGAAAGCCGTCCAGACTTTTTTGTATACAGTATCTAATTCGAGTGCTGGAGTCAACGATGGAAGGATTAAAAAAATGTTATATAAACAATCATTCATGTGCAAACTACTTCCCTTTTGGTTATTGATTGAATAAAGATGGAAGTTATAAGCTCAACATTTCATGCTAGAAAAGGACAAGAAATGGATTCAACAACCTAATAATGGGAAGAGGAAGAGTTCATGAATATGACTCGTTTATTAAGTCCTTTGTAAGGACGTCGAATTATTTGTTCACATGCCATGTCTTATTTTAGCTCAGAACTCAAGTTAGCATGGGGTATGCAAATTTCGATGCCAGTTCCGTATTGCTAATGTTGGAAGTTGAAACATTGAAATTGAAGTTTTCCCATAAAAATGGATATTAACGATATTTATATGCATGAAGTATGGATTAATTACTTGTTGTGTCATTGTTGTTTTCAACAATACTTTCAATATGAATACCATATTTTAGCGGAGTCCTTAATCTTGACATTCAGAGTAATTTTCCCGAACACTAAACCGTTCCTTGCTATTATATTGAAAGGCTCCTCGACCAACCCAACAAATTACCCAGAAATTGTATTTCTTGTCCTTGCCAACTCAATCATCCTAATTAGCTTTTGTTCCGTCGACCTTGAAAATCCCTCTCAAAATTCAACTGAACCCTCCTCAACCTACCTCAATTCGCAATTCATTCACAAAATTGAAATTAATTTCCCTTCAGTTTGCATAATGTAGGAATTTATTCACCGTGGAGAAATGTTTGTATACTGCACACATCTGGAGGGGGAAGGTACTTGTAAATTTATGAAGTAGCTTTCCGCATAGTCGAACTGGGCAAGTCAGCCATTTTAACTAGGTCAATAGAACTCAGACTCGTTCACCAGGTCAATGTCAAATGGAATTCACCTATAAATTACTTCTCTCCTGGAAGTTGGTTCTTTGTCCTCGAAAACTCCGGTCATGGATGTGGTAGCATTGGGAGAAGCTGGGATCTGGAGTTTACACGATAATTGACGTGTCAGAAAGTCACGGTCGCTTCATATTCAAGGATTCAGCGGCTACGAGTATGCTAGATTTCAATAAGAAATTTTTATTCTAACCTTGAGTGAGGTAATCTGCCAAGAGCTCCTACTCATGATGAGCTTCTCGTGTTTTAAAATTTAAATTCGTTTGTTCTATTTCTTCGTGCATATTACATAGTGTTGAATTTTTGCCACATTGCGAACTACACGCTTGGATGAAATCCTTCGAATTAATGGGGCCAAACAAAATTAAACTCACGAACAGCTTCTTACTACGCTTTACCAAAGTATCCTTCTGAAAGAGCACATTCAATCATTCAATGGAAATCGTCTTCTATTTGAGCTTGTTCAATTCGGGCTAAAATAAATATCGAATAAATCAATCCCCTAAATTAATGACTTAATACTTTGACCAGCTATCGATTTCCACTTCCTTTGATTGATTGGGGGCTCCCCTCCTGCCAACGGGCGCGCTTCTTAAGAAATCACTTTCTAAATCCTCTGAAATATTGCCAAGTTTGTCGCAATTTCTTTGAATGTCCGCCCTAATCTGAATATTCTGTTAGACATTAAATATTTGAATTATTCACAAATAGAGACAACTCTTGTGATAGTTCATTTGGCACATCATATGGGCATGTGTTTGAATAGATACAAATGGCTTTCAGCTCGAATGCTAAATATCTAGAATATGTAGCCATTTGAAGAACTTTGTATAGTGTAAGGACCTAACAGAAACATACTCGTGCTTGGGGCGGATTGATCCAACTCAATCGATAAATCACTGTTTGGCATTGCTTAGCAGCGTATCGTTTGAATACAAGTAGGGTTGTAAGAGGAACACTCTCGTGGACGTTTTACGCCGTTATTAGTGTGTGTGTGAAGTCTTATATGCAAAGTATCGATATTTCTTCTTCACTATCAGGGTTATCATAACTTTGACTGATACAAAATGTAACCTAACATGGACTCTAAATGCTGAGGAATTATGCAAACAACATCAAAGGAGTGACTATAGGAGGGTGTGCTATTTACCCCCTCTCACGTTTTTCTGTTCATGTTCGCGGAGGACCCCCTAATAGTATGCAAAAAGGATTCTGCTTTGCACCACGCGTCTGTCACCTCTTCAGGACACGATACCCTTACTAGAGCGTTTGCCACACTCCTATTTGTGTCTGGCCTCAGCATCTCCGGGCGTCCTTCTTTCATTCAAGAATCTCTGACAATGGAAATAATATCCCTCGGATCCTCGGGAGCAGCAGCACATTTGGGATAGTCGGGAGACTCGTCTAATCCGAAACGAAATAGAAACAATATCAATACTTCCTATAACCTCTCAGTTCCTAAGGAAGTGTATCAGGTGGTAGTTCAATTCTCGTTGTCCCCGCTAAACCCATTTTTCAGACCAGGTGATCCTTCCTAATCGCTTTTTCGTAACCCACAGTCACTTCGGACTGATATGCATCCCTTCTCTGATAGAGATAATGCACCTCATTCGTTAGAAGATTTATTATTCCCGCGATGACACAATACCTAAAAGCACACTTCACTTCAGTGCGATTGACTAGCATCAAGAAATCACCCTCCTCCAGTTCGCAGCGTTGCACAATGCTCCCGTCTAGACAGGATCGCATATGATGGAATGGATGTTATCACAGCCCGCGATTAAATTTTGGTGGCCGATATGAGACATCACCCTTGCTAGATATGAGCTAGCGTTTGTTGCCTGATCTCGTACATCGTCCAAGCGCTCCTTGAAGTTCAACTTGGTATCGTCACAAACCCCAAATAATGGGCGATTTTAGATACTTAAGAACTTTATAATCCTTCATGAAATCGTATTTTCTTCTTCCCCTCAATTCTCACGGTAAGGATAATCTACGACCTGTCCGAATTATCGTCTTTTTTGACGGACTTCTCCGCCGATGGGAACTTCAGTGAGTCTTGCATCTCTTCCTAATGGGGCGTCATTACTATAAAGCGGCTCTCCAAAAATTTATCCACATCTGCAATGCCTCCTGCACCGATGGGAACTTAAGTAAGTTTTGCACCTCTTCCCAAATGGACGCCATAATAATCCACGTCTACAATGATTACAGGTAGGAAGGGAAACCCCCATGCACTTTCTCTGCGATTGCCCAGCTCTGGCTAGAGTCAGGCTGCGGACACTGGGTAAACCATTCTTTGGGGACCTCAGGGAGATTTCTAGCTCCAGGGTTGGAGAGTTGTTTTCCTTCCGAGATTCGACGGGCTGACTCTGAAGATCCGAGCCGGCTGGACTCTGCCTCCCTGCTCCCATAACAATAGTCACGGTCTTAGGAGTTTGTGGCATCAAAACGGCGCACCAAAGCGCTAATTGGGCTCCTCGGAGCGGCCACTGATACCTACCTACCTACAGGTAATTTGGAATTGCTTAGAGAGTAATCAAACTCGGTCTGCGTATAAACAGGTCAGCTTTTCTACTTAAAATGAAACGATGAATTGGGAGCAACGGATTTCATAGTGTCCAGCGCTTTTCTAATCATCAGCATCAAAGGCGCAACAACCGGTATCCGGTCTAGGCCTGCCTTAATATGGAACTCCAGACATCCCTGTTTTGCGTCGAGGTTCACCAATTCGATATCCCTAAAAGCTGTTTGGCGTCCTGACCTATACCATCGCACCATCTCGGGCAGGGTCTGCCTCGTCTTCTTTTTCTACCATAGATATTGCCCTTAGAGACTTTCCGGACTGGATCATCCTCATCCATACGGATTAAGTGACCCACCCACCGTAACCTGTTTAGCCGGATTTTATCAATAACTTGACAGTCATGGAATCGCTCATAGATTTCGTCGTTATGTAGGCTACAGAGCGCTTTTCTAATAGTACTTCAAATCTTCTGTATAACCTAGGATAAATCTAGGACATCTAAATCTCCTTTCGTATCAACATTCGCCTATTTCTATACCGACGTTCAAGAAACCCTCAAGTCCCGCTATGTAATCCCTTGTAATTTCCTCTGTAATATCATGAACTTTTCCACCCGTCCGATATTTGAGCCAACATAGACGAAATTGAAAATACTTCGAATGGACTCGAACAGACAAAGATTTCCGGCGAACGAAGGAATCTCTTGTACTGAAGGGCATTGCCTAAGCCGATGGTAACACTTCCGCTCGGTACGCTCTTCTACCATAGTAGAACCCAAGAGAACAGAACGCTCAGTGATACAGATGAACCAGTATCTGTGCGTACTGCCTTCCCGATGCTTCGAGAAACTTTCTAAATACTGTGAAATTGAATAAAAAAAAAGGCGCAGGGACGGCACAGGAGAATCTCCCATATCGCTTACCACTGATCTGGCTACTTTTCCTCCAACCATACCCTCCATCTCACTAGTTTCCTCATTCATGATGATGGCGCGATGGTTCACATGAAGGCTTTGACCACCAAGCCGTGTTCATTCATAAGTAAATACAATTCTATGGTGGTTTCGAACGCATGGTTTCCTACCGTACTAACTAAAAGCGCTCCCGCGTTCTTTTTTCCTGCCCAACCTTGAGTAAAGCTTTTAACCTGGTTTACATTTCTTGTTGGGCTTTAGGAATTCTCTAAATTTTCATAACGAACCCACCAATAATACCGAATACAACGAAGGAGACTCGGCTGCTTAGAACAACGAACAGTTACTCGAATCAAAGTCATTTTTGACGTCTATCATCATTATTCCACAGTACTCACAAAGGAACCATATCCACGACATTCATCTACCGTAGAACGAGCTCGCTGAAACTCATGTTCTCGCTCCTATAGACCATTCGCTAATAATTAAGACTTCATAATTGTTGATAATTTCTCCAATCTAGGGTGGAAATTCACAACCAATAACAGCTACGATGATGAAATCCGCGCACGGTTGTTGCCTGCCAACAGCGCCTATTTCAGCTTACAAAAACTGTTCCGCTCGAAACGTCTCACCATTGGGTCAAAGCTCTTCCTGTACAAGACTATGATCTTGCAGTCCTCATGTATTCCTTCTTGGCAAGAAAAATTGCGAACCCTTGGCCGCGTTCGAGAGAAGACTCCTCCGAAGAATTTTTGACCCGCTACATGAAGATGGATGATTCCGAAGTCTACATAACGATGAAATCTAAGAGCGATACCATGACCGTCTGGTTGTGGATAAAATCCGGCTCAATAGGTTACAGTGGGCGGGTCACCCGCTTGGATCATGCTGTTCCCGGGCCAGAGGTGAGGCAGCGTCTGATAAGTTGCATCTGTCGTGGTACGAAACCATAAGCCACTTTCGTCTTCTTTTAATTTTTGAACCTTGGGTGGTAAGCCCAAAAAGAGGGTCCCCAGACCAAAAAGACTGGGAGTAAGTTGTTCTCCATTTGATCCGGTACGACATCAAGTGGATGTGCACATAGGACACCTGAATCCCCAAACAGAGATTGTAACCATATATTAATTTCTAATAGAAGTAAGCTTAGGCTAGACTTTTTATAAAAAAAATTGGTCTAAAGTCACTTTTGTCAGAATATGGGCTGCTTCGAATTACCCTCCTTTGAATACCCCCAAGGTTATACCTTCCTATCTGCCGAACACCTGCTGCCACATGCAATGTGTCGGTCCCTCCCTACAGTATTGGTACGAAAAATTCGGTAAGTTATGTGAGAGGCAGACAAAGGAAGATGTGTGATGAGACCATTGCTTCATCCTGAAAGTTGCCATAGGCTACAGATGCCGGTCAAGACTTAAAAGCGACCTATGGAATCAGTCGGACTGAACCGGCTCCTGTGGCCTATCTTCCCTTCGCTATCGTTCAAGCGTTGAAAGCAGGGGCTAAGTATTCATTCAGTGCAAAACTACTGCTAGCCATAATGTCCGCGGGGTAGTACCATATATGGGAGCTAAGGAGCAACAGGCGAAGATGGCTTCCTTGAAGCTCAACATAGCTGACCTTGAATATAATATCGACAGGAAATAATAATAATAATAATGAGAAGAGAAGACTTATGTGGCTTGAATTAAATTGATCTAGAGGTGATTTTTAAAGGCCGGTCAAAGAATGTCCCCGTAATCTGCAGCAATACCCAGCTAGAATTACTGTTTACAGTCACTTTGGTGAATTTATCTTCCTGTGGCCTGGACGTAGCCACAGTTAATATAATCGAGGTTCCCCGGAGTGAATTGGATATTATTAATAACTCCTGCCTTCAGGCTCTGACCTCAGCTTGCCCCCGCCCCCCCTCCCTCGCATCACCTTTTCTGTCTGCTAGATTCTCACTGAATCTATTTAATTCCGACATCGGACCTCTTCCCGTTAATTCTGAACCCGCTTTTACTTTTCAAGTGATATCGGCTTGTCCTTCCTTGAAAATAGTCATCATTGTCATCCAGGTCGTCATTTTGTCCTTTTTTTTGGGTCTCAACTTTGTCTAGCCGAAAAAAGGCTTTCCGATTGTTTTTCCAGCGCAACTTTCTTCGATAAAGAGACCTCCACTTAACGATTGAACGTTGCTTTTCGTTCAGTGCCCTAATACTCGTATGAGACTACTTAATTCTCCTTATCAAAGCCCGAATATATTAATAGATATTTCAGTTCTCCTTGAAAAATTTACACAATTCAAGCGTGCTTTACCAACACTACCTAAATGTCCAGAATTTCCAAACAAGCTGTTAATTTTTCTGCTAAACATGATACGCAGTGCAAAGCAAATATGCCAATTACCAACCTATTTCTCCTTAATGTCTCATGAAAAAAAAACATATTGCAGTTCGCCAAGTTGGAATTTAATCGTACTGAAACATCCGGGTGATAATTAAAATGCACCGTATCACCGTATCATGAGGTCGGAGAACTGGGCATTAGAAATCAATATTTCAATTTCAAAGATTACACTCAATTAAAAAAGCTGTTCCCAAAAAAGCACGTTCAGCAAATTAGCAACGTTTTAATGAAGGTTAAACGAAATAACGCTATATTCTTATCACTTGCAAAGCGTTAATCGTAAAGATAATAATAATGATGCATAGTTTCATAAATTATAATAAAATAAAATTTTCAAAGAAAGTCCCAATGTAAAAAGTAATGGTGCTTTGCTAACCGTTGTATCATCATCCCACTTATAATTTCCCAGACCCCATTCCGGAAAATTAATATCTCTAAATTATTAATTTCGTATAATCAAATAAACTTAACTACTAACCGTTCAACTTTAAGATTTCCCGGCAACCTAAAATCCTATTCAATAATTAGTCAATTATATACTTTCGGAAACAGAAATTATGATTGACATTCTTTCATATATTTATCATGGCAATGCTATGTACATGCCTATTCTTGAGTGCAATTAAGTGCATTTTTTTGTTTTAATTGTTTGGTATATCAATAGAGAAGTTTCTATGATGTGCTGCAATATTCGCGATTCATATATTTTATAACACGATCGCTTTAATTTGCCTCTAATATGAAATCCTGCAACTTTGGAAGTACGAAAGTCAAGGTAATACAAAGTACATACTGAATACGACTATAGTCACCAAATTTTCAGCTACAGTATACTAACTTTGCGATAACTCATAAGATTAAAGTTTTATCAATATTAAAAATGACCAACAGTTAAACTGAACCATAACGCCCCGTATCTTTCTGGATCTTTTCACCCCTCATTCAAATATGTCCCTTCTCTGCGATATAACTGAAAAAAGCTCCTAAGAACCGTTAAAGTCTATGCACAAATAATAGTAAATAATTTGATTCTCATCAAAACCGTCATAGGAAATTCGAAGCACAACCGCTAAATGGGTTAATGACAAGTTAGTGAGTAGTTGGCAGATAGCCATCCTGGTATTACCAAAAATTTCGATACGCGTGATTAGTTTTAGGTTGATACTGATCTTCATTCCTGCCATCGCGAATGTATTGAAAACTCTCTGGGAAACAAAGATATGGTGTTCCCGTAAATTAACTTGTCTCAGAATCATTCTCTTTAACAATGATGACATCAGGACCCAGGCACTCGGTTTCGAGGATCTCCAATCGCTCACCTTCGCTTTCTTGTGTAGACCAGTTGCGTCCACTTCACCAGCTTCCTTTTCTTCCGCTTTTCCTGGTAGAGGCACAGGAGAAGGTTCTGACGGGCAAGCCTGTAGTCGCTTCTCCTTTGCGGCTGAATTTTCCCTCCGCCGAGCCTTCCTCTCCCGTTTTTTGAAAGAGTTTGGCAACAGTGTCATCGACAGGATTTCCAGCTCCGCTCCTCTCATTCAAAGAGTTTCTGTACTATTCTTTCTGGTTAACCACGCCATAGGCGAGTCCACCTAGACAGTGGAATGATACTCACGTTTCATAGAAAAAGTTCATAACTATTTCAAGTAACAAGTCTGAGTAAGTGATCGGTAGAAAGTATTTGCCTTCGATTTTTGATATGTTTGCTTTATAAACGCGTTTCACTCACTGCTATTTTTGACTTAGAAGGAGATGTTCCGGAATTCCTCAAAAATTTGCTACTTACTTGTGGAAAGCTGTACTTTTTGACATGACTGTGGAAGCCACCTCGTCAAATTTGTTGACTACCTGTCTGTCTGTTGAGCCCAATTATCTCAGAAACGATTACGATTATTGACACGAAGTTTGCTGGAAGTTTGGAGCTGCAAACCCTCATGCAGCATCGTTTTACGATAGGTATAAAACGCTAGGCGGCCATATAACGAAAATAACGATAGTTTTAAATTTTATCACGGAATATAGCCGTGTGGAGGATCAAATTGCAAAGGTTCTTTCTCTAAGGTTTTGCGTAAAACAGAACCTTATTAAAATTGATTCACTGTCTATCTGCCTTTTTTGTGTTGGTAGAGGCGGAAAGCATCGAAAGCCATAGTGTGGGACTGTAACCCATTGAAACCACCTCTCCTCACCCTCTTTGTGGAACTATTTAGAGACATTAAATCGTGGGGCGGGTTAAAGCCCTATCGGCTTACTCCTACGGTGAGAATTGTTTTTTTCCCTGCCGCACTCACATCCAAAACGATTAAAATACCTGCGTATCCACCATGTCAAGTTAAAAATTTGGATCAAGTGATAGTGGACCCATGGCTTCCCGTAATCCAAAGCTGTACGTCCAAACCTTGATCAGCCTAACCGATGTCTCACATGTCCAGATAACATCTTCCAGATGTTTGTCTACTACACAATTGCGATTTCGTCTGCATAGCCCATAAAGGTAGTTTTCCGAGGAAGTTTGATGCACAGCACATGGTCATACATCACGCTTCAGAGTAGTGGGCCCAGCACTGATTCTTGAGGTACTCCGCCGGTTATCAAATATTCAACTAGGCCTACGTAGGTGTTATAGAGGAGCTTCCTATCCACAAAGTAATTCCTGATGATTAGCTGAATATACGAGGGAACATTCAGCTGGCTTAAGGGTCTTATTAGATGCTACCATTGCGCTGAGTTGAGAGCATTCTTCACGTCGAAGGTGATGATGGCATAGTATTTTTCGGTACCACCCTCCCACCTGCAATTGTTTTCTCTGATAGATTGACTACTGCATTGACAGCATCCACCGTTGATCGGTGGGCTCGAAAGTCGTATTGTTATATAGACATGCCTTCTGCTACCTCTACAATTGGGAACAGCCTGTTGCATATAATGCGCTCCAGCAATTTTCCCATACTGTCCTGCAAACAAATTGGGCAATACGAAGTTGGCTCTCCATGTGGTTTACCATTCCTGTCTTCCTTTTATAGTCGCCTTTAAAGCCACGTTCGGTATTCCGGCCAGTCCGGGTGCTTTTTTAGCCCCTATCTTTTCGCAGGTAATTGTAAGCTCTTTCTTTGTTACACTTGGGATATCCTTTGTGGGATGTTCTCTTTCGACCACAATAGTGCATTTGCTTTGCTGTGGGAATAAATACTATTCTTCGCAACTAAACTGGGCGCTTTATCTGGAGGGCCTCGCTTGCTTTCAACGTAGCCATTACCGCTCTATTCGCTCTTTCCAACGGGTTGATGTCGGCCTCTTCCCAAAGCTATTTAAAGGAATTCCGTTTACGTTCACAGATTGCCTTCCGCAACTCTCTTCGACTAGTTTTGTACCTCGCCTTCCTCTATGCAATTTCCTGCTCATCATTTGTGCTTTGGTAGTTACTTTACTTACATGTGGCACGCAGTTATCTGATTTCGTCATTCCACCACGGTTTCGGTAATCTGTGAGCGTCATTTCTTCACCTTCGCATAGACGCATCACAGGCTGCGATCATGTTTCTGACAATTTGCTCAGACTTCTACTCGCTGCTCGTGTTGGTGTGAAACAATCCTTTAATATCTCAGTGAACATTTCCCTGTCAAACATCTTTGAACTCCACTGCTTCGTCCGGCATAACTTTATGTCTTTCGGTTGTATTCTCCTGTTCTCCACTACACTAAACAGTATAGCTTGATAATCGCTATGCATAAAGTGTTCACTAACTCACCAGATAATGTCCCTCATCAACGCACTGCTTACAAAGGTAATATTTACCACTGAACCTATCCTCTCTTTCTAGAAGGTACAGGTACTTCCGATATTAGCAAGAACTACAGCCAGCGAAGAAAAAGCTTCCGGCAATATCTGTCCCTTGTTGTTAGAAACCTTGCTTCCCGACTCGGTAGACCATGCGTTAAAGTCTCCCGCGATGACAATGGGGGATCGTCAGTTCATGTATCATTCGCTCACGATTGTTGCACTTGGCAAAGCGTAGCAGCAATAGACATGAATACTGTTAATTTTAGCTCTCACGAACCCATTACCAGGCGATGCGGTTATTTTTTCGAACCGGTAACGTCCTGCCGTCCATATTACGCGCTTTCCACTTTTGTCCTTGCCACGTTATCTTTTCCTCTGTATGGTTCGCTAATAGTCGCCACGTCCACATCAAGCTCTTGGACTAATTGGTTCAATAGAGAGAGATTTATCTGAACAAATCTCATTTACTCTTTGCTTTGGTTCCCTCCGTGGCCATTTTCACCAAAGCAAGTATCTTTACAAAATATGCATTCAAGGTCTTCCTCTCAATTTCGTGCCATGTATCCTTTTTTGCCACACCGTGTGCATCGGTGAGATCTATCGTGTTTGCCTGTACAAGATTTATGTGGCCGTACTCCAGACACTTAAAACACATAGCAGGAGATATTTTCTCCCGAATTCTACAGACAACCCATTCGAACATCAGTTTGCCAGCTTCCAGCAACTTGTTTGCCCATGAAGCTGGCAAGTTAATGATTGCCGTCTGCATGCTTTCCATAAACTTTTTACTATGTTGACATTGCCGCCTGGAATTTAAAATTGCAGCACCAGCTCTCTCCATATGTCCGCCTTCGTCGTAATCTTATCAAGGCCCCTACACTCCACAGTTATTCCGTGGCTTAATTGCCTTACCGTAACTTTTGTTGATTTGTGAAGCCGATTTGGAGTCCAAACGTTGCACTCCCTCCGCAACTGAGTCCTTGCACCCTCGGCTTTTCTTTGGTTTTGTGAGCTTCACACAAGTATCTTCCATTCATTCTCTGCTCCTCTTTACGCCCTCTGTCTGTCTGCCTGTCTGTCTGTCTATCTGTCCGTCTGTCTGTCTGTCTCTCACACGCATTTTTCTCGAAAACAGTTGTAGCGATTGACAACAAATTCGGTAGAAAGGTGGGAACTGTGAACGCTCACGCATACAGTGAACATCATTATAGGTCAAACTTAAGGGGGATATCCGTATATGCAAAAGGGAGTGTAAATTGTTTTTCACCAAATATAGTCATGTGGGGTATCAAATGAAACGTCTCGATTAGTACTTTTCGATGCTGGTTTTAGTTTTGACATCTGTTTAAACAGTGGAGAGTGCGGGGGGCCGAAAACGATAATTTCTTTCACAGATCCATTTTCAGAAACTACCCAGCCGAAAAATCTGAAAAAAAAATCAAGAGGCTGTCACTATATGATGCCTAGGCTCTGAAATACTCTTGAGACTGATATCTGTTCAAATAAAATTAATAATAGCATGTTACTGTAATTTTTAGTAATTGGCTGCAAATTCCTCCCCCCCCTCCCTTAAGTGCATCCTAGAATCACCACCATCGAATTGCAGCGATGTACGCTATAAGATAGAGCACGATCCTACCAAATTTGGTGGAAATCGCACTATTACTAACAAAGTTATAATAGGTCAAATTTGTCACTTCTGTGCAAATCCAAGGCTTTGAATGTCAGTATCACGCGAAAGTGGGTATTTTCATATATGCATATATTACGTGCTAAATTCGAATCGGACAACTGTCCATTCAAATATTTTTATATAAGAAACACACAAAACCTTCCATAACTGCAGCGACCAGTTTCCGGTTTCCCGACTTGTTTTTTTTTGTTTTATAAAAAATGGATATGTTTAACTAATTTTCTTAGTTTGAAGGTCCTTTCCCCTAGAACGTTTAGTGATGTTTCAACATTTATTATAGTATTTCACGTTCTGGTGCGGCATCAATGCACAGGATTAACGATACATGACATTTTTGTAAATGACATAAGAGAGGTTGAAAGGTCAAAAAGGGCCTTCTAAATCTCCGAGCTGCATTTAGGTGTTGGCGAACCTGCGCTCCCAGCTTCGCCACTTTTCTTTTGAATTTTAGTATAGCTTTGCCCTCGTGGTTGACCATGGTCAGTCCAGATGATCATTCTGGCCTTCTCTTCCTTATGTGTTCATCACAACAAATTTCTCAACCCATTTGTCGTTCTGAGAGCAGTGAGTAGGTCTCCGGTGGAAAATAAACAAAATATGTAAGATATTAGACGGCTCAAGTGAGCACATGTTGCCGAACGACTGTGAAACCCTAACGACATAACAGAAGAACGGATAACGAGCTCTCCCTTCGCTTCAATCACTTTTAGCTAACGATGCAGTCAGTGAAGAGCCTCCACATCTAAAACCTAAAAATTAGGCGAAACTGTCAATCCAATAAACTTTCCTTCGAAGGAAAGTTGACCAAACTGATTTTTTTGTGGAAAAATGGCAGAGTCAATAAAATATAGAACTCTTCATTTTCCTGGTAAGTTTCACCGAAATTGAGGTTGATGATTCTGAAATATGAATTCCATCCCCTTTTGAAGAGCTGAATAACTACAGAATATTGAAGGAAACATAACAAATTCAGCAAACTTTGCTCTTCGGCGGTTCTGTGAGGATAGAAAACTTCCCAACTTTGAACATGACTCTCAGCCCCTTACTAGTCATCGTCTCGTCTACTCAATTTTATTACACATGAGAAAAGGCCATAAAACTGTGGAATTCCCGAATAAACAACAACCGTCATGTGTATCAGTCTAACTTCAAATTCTATCAAACAATTCTCCTCAGCGGCGAGAGCAATACGTCTGCAAGGTATGAAGAGAAGAGTTCAATGTCCTTCAGGCTAAGGACTTTCAGTTTTCCCGGGAACATTATCTGCGTCTAATGCTATGAATACTTGATTAGGCAAGGACCAAAGGAAGAGAGCCAATTCATGCAGGTTATTAACTCCATTTCTCCTGAAGCATTCATCACATATGGTTGTTTTCGTCGTCAGTTTCTCTACATTTTCAAGTGGAATCACAGTCCGTACTTATAGTCATGACTACGGCCGCGAACTTTGACCCTCATCATTCGTTTCCCATTTTTGCATTGGAGAAGCTCATGAAATAGCTGAAATCACTTAGACTAGAAACGGAGAGGGAGGAATCGCGTGCATGATTTACGCCGTTCGCCTGCAATGCCTTCTCGTTACCAGACGGAGCTTTCTCTAGCTTCGGTGTTTTCTTGATGATTTAACACGCTAATGGTGATAAGCCACAGACTAAAGTACGAGTACTTGTTGAAGTTTTTCCATGAAAAGAAAATCTAATTTAGTAGAAACGTCCGAAAGTAGATAAGGAGAGTCGGCATCCTATGATTCAAATGCAGTAAAAGCGCGGAGTTCGCGAGAAGCTCCAGTCGCTAATCGAGTGCTAGCAAACTAGAAAGTGTGGGAATTGGACTGCAAATATTTATTTTTAAATCATTTAACATTGTTCTTAGTGCATTGTGTGGAATTGTGTAATTGTGCTATAAATTAGTCAAAATGTTTGAGGTAAATCTTGAAAGAATGCTGAGAGATATGAAGAAAAGTGCTGACTTTACTATATCCAGTTTGAGTCAGATTAATTCACTGTGGTCTTGTTGTTTGGGGACAAACTCCTGATAATCGCTGAAAACTGACATGAGTACAATTCAACGTTCTTTTGACCTAGTTTTCTAGGCACATCAAAAAATAATATGGTCCCAATACGCCTGGATGTTCCAAGGAAAATATTGTTGACGCCGCTTTTATGCAGGAATTCTTATGACTTGACATCTTCATAAGGAAAACAAATAGAATATTTGGGGCTGTCTTGAATATAAATTCAGTGAAATAGAATGTCTATATTGAATTTGCATTTCTCTATCTATTTTATTTACCTTCTATGATTGAATTGTGCTAGGAAGAAATGTGAGCATAATAAATATGTAGGAACGTAGAGAATATGCATGTAGGTTTTACTGCTTAGCTTGAGGTGTACTGAATGAAACTTTTGTTCTTTTCAAATAAAAAACATAAGATTGCTTAGTAGATCGAAAGACATTATTAGTAAAACTACACTGAGTGCACGAAAGGTTCCTAGAGTTAACATGATCCACAGGTCCTCCTGCATCACACCAATATTTTCTAGTCTTATTATATTAGGCAACTAGCCTGCCGTTTTCACGCAAGCTTTCACTCCACTGAAGCTGAGATCTATATTTAATTTTTTACCAAAAAGCTTTTTCTGAGTTATTGGGTTTCAATTTATATCCCTTCCTTCTTGGTTGGTCTTTGTCCTGACCGATATCCCCCTCTGAGTCAGGTTCTCCACTTACTTCCGCCATAAGCTTGGTCAACACTCCACCCCACCAACTCTGAGAACCCAGGGCTTAAATATTCGAAGCCTCCACAGGAAATCAAACCCTGCAGTCATCATGGGCGGACACGCAAATTTATGAGCGAAAAGTGGGGGAAGAACAATCCTATGTTTCCGACAAAGTCCTAATAAAGGTTTTTCATCGCCATTTTAAAACTCACCGAAGATACCAAAATCAAATATGTTCTTCACCAGAAAGTAATCCTTGAGAAGGTCAGGAGTTGCGAACAAGCTACAATTGTCATCCTCGTACGTTGAGTTCAAGGCTTACGTTTTAAAAACTGTGATCAAAATGGATATCTAGCTAACTACCACACCTGCCTAACATACAATGCAATGACTACTAGAAGGAAAAATAGGAAATCGGAGAAAGTAATAAAAATAAAACAAGACAAGCAAACGGTGACGCAATGTTACAGAACTTGCATACCCCAAATACTTTCTACACTGAAACTGCAAAAAAGACAAATCCATAAACAGCGATCCACCCTAACCCCACTACACTCTCTCCAAACACCTTGAAACAATCGACGGAACCCCACCCCCTTGACCTATACAATTTAATTTCAATACATTCAGGTCAGCCTCTCTGGTCTCACACTTGCGTAAAACATAACTGACCAAGTTGGCAACTTTTCTGAAAGTTGACTCCTATCGTGTCCTCCTATCGACTTTCCTTCCGCTGTAACGGTGATAGTCGAAACCATAAATAATATCGTGATTTTGATATTCGTGATCTTCAGTCAAAACTCAAGCGGTGGCGACTTCAATTAAGGCGCACGTCCTGTAAGGATATGGCAGATAAACAAAATGGGATAACTCTGCTTAAATGGATCCATAATCTTCACACGCCGACGAAATTTGAGATGATATTATTAAATTCACTCACCAGACCGGCAAGGATATTGCCTGTTGTCTGCATAAACTAGGCAACATTGTTGATGTACATCATGCAAAACTTTACATAGCAAATCCGACCATTTTCCTATTAAGATGAAACTGTCTTTCTCTTTACAACAGCGAAACCGAGCATTAACAAGTATGAAATCGTGCAAACACCCTGGTGAAGCCTGGTGATCACTTTGGGTGTAGACTTCACTACCTCGCCAAGCAACTCCACTGTAGACCCCAGATTCGTTCCTATGAAAGTTTGAGTGAGTACCACGTCTGGCTTTGCGAATGCTTCAAGGAGAACAGATTCTCTCACATTCGTTGTTCAGCTGCACCATTCAAAAGTTCAGGCATTAAAACCACCTGCTATGAGCATCGTATGCTCCTTTCACCTACACTCTGACAGAGCCTTCTTCCGGATGATCCATTATTTCCTAGAAGGTTTGTTGTCCGCTGCTTGACCTGTTTGATCGTTAACCCAAATGCCACCATCGTAATATAGCCACTAATTATGGCCCCATTGATGTCCTTTTCGCGAATGAGTGGTTGAGGTTGGGTTCTATCACCCTTGTCTGCGATTTCTGTTGAGGGATCTCCTGTATTCGGGACACCCACTGCTGCCTGCAATGTGCCGACGATCTATACTTTCTGTCGCTTTGCACAGTGAAAAATTTCGGTCTGCTCCCCAGTCTACGCTGATGTGACCTACACTTCGTATCTTCTGTATTGGATCGACCTATCATCTTCATTGGAACATGCCTTGGCTGTGAGATTGATGCCGAGGCATTTAAAGAAAGAACCTTTTCAGCGATATCTACTGCCTAAGGCGACACATCACCCAGCCAATTCTGACTCTCCCAGCAGCAGTTTTAGTGCGGCCACCACTCGTAGACTGATGATGGCGGCTTGTGTGCTTTCCGTAACGTTTTTACCGCTGATTTTTCGACTTCAATAAAGTCAGACCTTTTTTTTTAAGGCCTCGCGAACCGTTTCCTTGAAGCGGCCTTATCTATATCCATGCATACTATAGAAATCTCCGGCCTGCTAGCCCTAATTTCAAGCTTCCTGTCCTAAGGACTTTCCAATCCGACAAAAAAATGTGGCCGCCATCATACCCTTAGATTTCTTGAGCCCCAACATAAGGTCTTCTTCCAGGGACCGTCAGCTAGCGTTATATGGATATACACAATAATAAAACTAACTGTAGTAGCAGTGATGTCTATAATATAAAGCGCAACGATTCTTGCCTCCTTTTCTAAATCTATAACCATCTGACTAGTATCAATGGCTCACTCTGTGAGGGTAAACAGATGACATCAGCAGAGCCTAGGTGTTCGAAGAAAGATGTCATGGTCCATTGAAACCCTCTATATCGTGTAGACAACCTCAACGATAGCTAGAAGGAATAGTATTGCTGATGTCGCTGTGGTAATAGCTATTAATTTCTCCGGAACGGTGTTTCCAAGCAGAACCCTCCAGATACACTTCCTGTTGATGCCATCGAAAGCCTTCTCAAGGTCGATGAAAACAAAAACGTGCTGCTATGGTCAGTACAGGAGGATTCAGGGTGAGTCATCAACCTGTTCTCTATCGATCAAGTTTTCTAGGGGTTTGACGATCAAGATTATTTTTTACCTGCCTTCATGCCCTTGGTATATATCCCAGGGCTATGGTAATCCTTACTACTCTTTAAAGAGACTCTAAGAATGATAACTAGGCCTCACTGGAGTAGTGCTGCTAAGATGCCATCTACTTCGGATGATCTACCCATCTTACTCTAGTTTACGAGCATATCTCTTTCGCTGGTTTCCTTTCTTCCCCTTTCGTTCGATGTTGGAATGTCAGGCAGAATGTTGTCGCCTTCTGCCGTAAGGTAAAACCCCGGAAAATGAGTTTTAAAAGGCAAATGAACCCTATCCTTTTCATTCTTGGTAATGGTCCCATCTTCCTTCTTCAGACCACTTTTGCTTTGCGTTACTATAGGTAGGTCAGTATTCTTTTGTACCTCTGCAAATCCCCGGTTTGTTTCGACCAGTTGAAGAGTTTTCGCACCACCTTTCTCATTCTGGCTAGATTTCTGTTCCACCAGGGTACGTTCTTTGATGACTTGACTGTCTTAGCCGGACTGCTGACCTCATGGGCGTCAATGGCATTGAGGCCTTCCTCCACTGTTAGTAAGTAGCCGTAGATAAGCCATATTGTCACTCAGGTGTCTTATGTAGAAGTCTTAGTGTGTCATCACCTGGGATTCCTTATTATTCTATTTTCTTCCGAGTTACCCTCAATGTCGATTCTAATTATTCTGTGATCCGATATTGAAAGCTCATCAGAGTGTTGTTATATCAAATTCCTCTTATCTGGTGCTGGTCACGAATGTTGATGTGTTCCCTACATTATGTATTCCTAACTTATTACTGAGGGTAAACTCCTAAAGGTACTCACTCGATTAATGTCGCTGCTTCCCCACACGTCATGGTGGGGTTGGCATCGTAGCCGAGAAGAAGTGGTACTACCTTCCCGCCGCAGAACATCCCAGTCTATCGGCTAATTCCGGAGGGATTTGGGTGTTGTCTCTTGGGAAGCATACTAATGCCACGACTGTTTCTCCGGCCTCCAGTGAGGCGTGGACAGCCACAATGTCTCCAGTTAGAAACTCTGAAAGGCATCCATATTTTTTTACTCGTTTTTTCACGGGAGGTAAACCCAGGGTTCTTGAGCTAGCACTATTCCAATGTTATCCTTGGAACTTACCCTTGCAATTAGTTTTTTGCGTGGTGGAGGTTTACGTGAGCCATTTTATTGCTGGCCATCAGCTCCGTTAGTGCATGGACCTCTTCTACAATGTCGGAGTATTGTCTTCCTCCTCCGGCACTTCCTTGTGTTTCACTGTCCCTTGAGCCCTAGAAGGTGGGCAGAAGGTCCACATCTCTGTCCGGTCTTAAGCTCTCTATGGCCTCCGCAATTTCCTCGGGGATCTCGGTTGGATCTTCACCCTATGTGTCCTCCGAAGTTTTCTTCGTTTGTTTCTACCTGTGCATGTGACAAATTTGTGGTACGGTTTGGCACAAAAACTGACCCTGGACAAAAAAATAAATGAAATCAGTATTTTGACCATTGACAATGTAATATTGCTACAAATAAGAACACAGAGTTTGTAAAAGTCTATGAGTCTCAACATCACGTATTGCTATGAATAGGCACATAGAGGGACGACAATTCCAATGTTGGTTATACCATGTAATGGAGCCCATTATAACAAGATGGCCGACGGATGGGTAGCCCTAGAGTTAAGCGATTCAGAACAGTGGAAAAAGGATGGAATCTTATCGGGAAGTCGTAGAGAAGATTAGGTACGTTGCCATGAACCTGCAGTAACGGCGCATAAATATGGTTGTCGCAACTGTGGCAACCATTCTTAATGAGAGATAGGAAACTCCGTAAGAGTTTTGCATCCTTCCATTAGTATGAAGCTTTCGAAAATACATACCCCGGAAGGTCATTATTTTCTGAAAGAAAGTAGTCACCGCTGGATGTAAGGCTATCAAGATAACAGTCTAGAAAGGAGCTAGTTCCCCCCAGGTTACTGTTACTGTTAGAACCTCATGCCATGTTTAAGACACAAAAAAAGTCCAAATACAGTACCTTCTGGGAAAAGTATATCATGTTCTCATCCTTTGGTTCTTACTATTCCTCAAACACTTGCACGCTGTGAGTTCCCATTCAAGGTGCATTACTCTATTCTATCACTTAACGAACCAAACTTAACCCCTGTGTAAAAATGTTGATGCATTAAGATGGAATCTTAAAGTCGCTTTGTCACCTGTTGATGCACAGGTATTCAGGTTATCGTTTGTCAATAAGCCCAGGGGTTGCATTAAGTCAGAACTGACACGAAAAGTACAATGGTCTTAACAAAAGGCGTGAGTGCCTAGGGCCGCGGGCTCCCCCGCCTAACTACATACACACGTTTCAGCCAAGCCGGTAACCAATTTTATGGTTTCAATAGGGAGGTCGCTTTACGGGAATCCGAATTCCAACCCAGAAAGGGTTTAGGCGTTTAGGACATCAACTGCCCGGAGCAGTCATTACCGAGCACTTCTGCTTTAGTACTTAAAAGATGTGCTTTAGTACTTAAAAGATGTAAGAGGATGGCTCGTCTTGAGACGAGGGTAGCAGCAAAAACTTTTTTCTTTCTTCCCTGAATACACGGCATTTTTCTGAAGGCCTTATTAGGTTTGTCTTCCGGGCCTTAAGTTTTATTCTCCATACATTACTGTTAATTTCCGGTAGCTCTTCTTTATTTATTGTTAGTACTTCTGTTATCTCCCGAGTTTCCCTTACCTGTCACAATCCCCCCTTTGCTAAGGGAATAACCCCTGGATAACGATGAAATGTGTGCCTGTGATCTCCCGTATAGCTTCCGAGAGGCCTCATCACAATCCCCTAGAGCCATTACAAACTACACTACAAACATCTCCCTTTCCATGTCACACAAGTAAGGACAATTTTCTCCATTTTAATTTTTTAATCAATCTACTGAGCTGGCGGCTCGGTGGTGATATGAGCAATGGCTGGTTAGTTCACTATTCCATCAGTTGTTAGGTTTTCTGCTGGAGAATGCTCATCGTCTTGACATTGATTTCAATTTTGTTCCGTAGAAAACCCCATTAAATTTCTAAGATAGATAGATTGTACAACAAAACAACTCTTATGACTGATAGTTCCACAACTGAGCCAGAAAGCCGAGGTCTATCAAATCGATATCCCTTAAAGCTGTCCGGCATCCTGGCCTACGCTATCGTTCCATCTGAGGCAGGATCTGCCTCTTTCTTGCAAAGAACTCATATTAATGAGTATAATTATTAATACTCCTATATATCATTCCTCAGCAGTGGTCAAACCAAGTGATAAATTCTCTATATTTAATTTCAGCACCCTACCAGAGAGGTCGTTTCTGACAAAACAACTGGTCGACATTTACAACGAATCCTACACTATTCCGTACCATCATGTCGACCACTAGCAACCTTCAGACGTACAGATTGTGCCATACATGATGTCGACTGTGACGAAGTATACCCAGGGATTTTTATAGGAGACGCGTAAGTAGCATCCTTGAAAAAGGTGACAAGGGTGTGAAGTAATTATCGCTCAATTCATTGTTATTACAGAGCCGCGGCGAAAAATAAAGTTTATCTCAGGCTGATGGGCATCACACATGTTCTCAACACAGCGGAAGGATCCAGATACGGGCAAGTGGATACAGGGCATTCATATTACAGAGATGTGCCAACTATGAGGTGATAATAACCATAGTCTCTCCTATCCCGGATTAAGTAAAACAAATTTTTTTTTTAGGTATATGGGTTTCCCAATGATGGATCAACCAACAACTGACATCTCACGATACTTTTATATAGCAGCGAAATTCATTGAAAATGCTGTTAATAGTGGAGGTGAGTTTTGTATTGAAACAGTCAGGGGTATTTTACTTTTTTTAACCTGCAAGATTCCAATTTGAAGATTGACAGGTTACAATATTATATTGAAATTTGAAGAAATTGAAATAGAAGAAATAGTTTTTAAGAGCAGGTTTCGTCAGTACATAACTTACTACTACTAGCAGTCTAAAGAAGGACGTTGGCAATACAGCATTCCAACACAAACTCGTATATATTTTTGTGTGTTTCTGGTTTTCATGTCATAAAAGCTTTTGACGGGAAGTTAGCTGATTGACCAACCCCCAGTGACGTCATTAGATGCAGAATATCCGTTGTCATCTTTCCTCTTCGCTGCAATCCAACTGCACCCTTCGGGAGAGAATTTAGTGGGGCTGTCAATGAGAGTGTCGTTGCATTAAATGCGGTATATATGTAGTGTTGCCCCGGTACTCCATATTACGGTATTACTACCCATTAAGCACGACATGACATTGTCATCTTAGAAATAATATGGCTAGCTTGCAGAAGTTCACATGAAAACGGAATCGAACGCCCTCCTTTAATTAAGAAAGCGGGCTCTAATGGCGATTAGATCAAAATGTCTACTTTCAAGATGACGAACGAGAGCGTGGTCAATCGAAAGGACAAACTGAACATTCAGCACTTAAAATTACATTAATGGATGCTAACCATTTTTTACGGAACATTTTACGTTTTTACTCTGGGTCATCGAAGTTATTATCATTTTGGGCGTGACAAAGTTAAGTATTTGTATGAATGGAAGAAGTGGATGTCAGTTCAGTTTGACCAGATGTTACCTTTAGGAAATGAAAATTCCAGTGATCGATGCATTGCCTTCGGATTCCAAGCTTTATTTGAGTATGTGGAATATGTAGTAGTCGGCTTTAAGGAATCGATTTGTTTTTTAACAGTTTTAGCTTTGATAAAACTTAAACAGATTTTTCTAAGCCCCATATATGTACATATGTGTTAAGATTTAGTTCAATCTTAGGCCGTCAGTTTCGAAGGTTATGCATATATTAGCTGACAATAAGAGCTAAAACGCAGGATGCTTCATGAAGCCACATGGATAGGCAGCTATTGCTGGGGACCAGTTCTTCTAGTTGGGCCGGCTTGGTCTGTGCAGAATCAGCTGCAATGGTAAATGAAAGTAATGTGAGGTTCAAATTTTAATTTAATGGTAATGATTGACAACCAAGAAATATTCCGGAAGGTGCCATAGTGGTGCCTCTGCTAAGGTGAAGACACTATTTCGGATCTAATCTGTTGGTTTAAAGGAAAATGAAATTTCGGGGAGTAGTACATCTTGGTCTCCCACAAAAGCGCTGGTTGAGGTTTGGGCTGTGGAACACTTTGAACTCCGCACTCGGACTAGTTATCATTTTGTAAAAATCTGAGATTTCCAAAGTCCCTTTTACGCGAAGCTCCCACTAAGGGAATCCTTACACAACTAATGCGAAATAAAGATATTAGGCTATTTGGCTAACGTTACTTCAATATGCGAAGTATGACAGGAGTGGCAGTGATAGTGGATTTCGTTTGCGATGTATTTTTTTCTCAATGGAGGGACAGCTGCGTAAGATTCTTTGTTCTTTGTGACGATGGAGTTCAATTAGGGGAGTAGAGTTGGTGAGCCACAAAATAAATCCGAAAATGATTACAAACTGGCTGTAGCACAATATCTCAATTTTTTTCAGGCCCACTACTTAGGAACTGGAATTTGAAGTCGACTTTTACGTGGCTTAGTGGGAGTTCATAGTCGCCCCTGAATAGTAACTCCATTTACGCCATGCTTCCGTGTTTTGCTTTTCTTCGGGTTTAAGGCTAGTTTCCACTTGGAGAAGTACCAGAAGAGCTCATCCAAATATAAATTTAGATAAGATTAACCAAGTACGATTTGCTCTGTGAAAGCACGATAATTCCATCTAAATACTGTAAAAATCCGATAGGATGAGAAGCGGTTTGGAAAGGACTGCTGTGAAGAGGAGAAAAAAAACTGGGTCTGGAAAGATTTTTATTCTTCTTAGCGGTGATGCTATCACTCTTCCAGTCTCTCGGGAAGTGAGGGTTCAGGAGACAGTGATTTATAGAAGTGGACAGGATGGATGTGATCCTTAGAATGCATTTCTTCAGAACGATGGACGGGATTTAACCTATTTTTTTTGTTTTGATTCGCTGCAATCTTTATACCAACGGTGTCGTATCTGATGAAGGTAATAGTTTCTCTGTTGAGCTTGTGGCTTGGGAAGTGTTCGAAGGGGAATAGCCTGAAGTTGGTGAAATGTTGAATTATGGCGGAATTCTGTGATAAATTGGTTGATTTTAGCTTCAAAGCCTTGGTTGTGGATGTGTAGTGTGCAAGGATGGCTATCGAAGAAGTATCTAGAATGTGTTTTGAACAAAGATCGCCATTTGCATTGTGCGTTCACCCAAGCGTGAGCAGGTTTTCGCGAGTTCGCTGTATGGGCATAGGCATAGGCGCGGCTATTGTAATTGGCTCACGGATTGATTTGTTTAGGTTATAGATTTCATTTATTAAGAAATAGGATTGCAAAGAGTACCTGCTTCTAAATAATATTTTCCGGTTTCTTAGTTTTTATGGAACCAATCATAGTCTGTTTTCGATAGCCAAAGCTCGTAGCCGAGAGGTCAGTTCCATTACGAGGCGTTGTTGACGTTTCGGTAGCAATAGAATTTCAAAATTTACAGGTTGGTAGCCCACAAATATCTCAAACTAAGATCAAGTTGAGATTACTCTGTGTAGCTATATGGGAGCACTATATTGAAAGTGAACGCCAATATTATTCAAAAGCTCCAAGTCTTCGTCAACACCTGCTTGTGTCGTATCATCGGAGTGCGCTGGCCTGATACTACCATATCATAAACAAAGAACTTGATCGGCGCACAGACATGTCACTTGTACGCACTGTGATTGGAAACAGGAAGTGGCAGTAGATATGTCATACATCAAGGAGGGGCGACAGTTGCATTACTGGCTTCAACATGCAGCGGAATCCACTCTTTCAAGATGACCGACGGATGGGTTGTCCCAGACGAGAAGGAGTGCGAGCGTCTCGGGAAATCGTGAGGGGTGCTGAAGCAAATTTCAGGTAATCGTGAACAATGGGTTTCAACTTGATCTTAGTGTTGAGATACATAACTGCATTTCCGGATTTTAGACAAGGCAGCGAAAGTGGATTCAGTGCTGTTAATACGTCGGGCAACATCCGATTCGGTGCCACTCTCGGCAGACACAATGCTTCCTAGTTACACAAATTGATTGACACCTTCGATGCTTAGCTTGATTAATGCAGATTGGGAGAGTGCGATGAAACGTGGTTTGTTGGTGTTTACCTTCAATTCAACTCTACTTGCCTCTCTTTCCAAATCTAAATACATTCGGCCAAGGTTCATCATCCTGTGAGAGAGCAAACAGATGTCATCAGCATAGTCGAGGTGTTTGAGGAAAGATGTTATCGTCCATTGAACTCCTCCACATTGTCCGGATAAAGTAGTATGGAGAATTTCACCGATAACAAGGAGAAATAATATCGGTGACAAGATGCAACTTTTGGCGGACTCCGCTTTGGGCTTGAAATTCCTCCAAGATTTTACTTCGCGGCAGAACTCGTCATTTGGCGCCATCATATGTCACTCTGACAGTAGCTATTAATTTCTCCGGAATGGCCCTCCTGCGCAGAGCACGTCAGATACATCGTTGTCAAAAGCTTTCTCGAAATCGATGACGGGCAGGCGAAACGAACAACTAAACTCCGGATACTCGTTTCAAAATTATCTGTAGGGTGTTGTTATTCCTAGAGTTAATTATTGGATCCATTGCGATTAACATCTGTAGAAATTCTTTTCCGGGCGTTAGTTAGTTGTCGCATGACCCATTTGCCACTATAGCACATGTTTATTTCGATTCTCTTCGAACTAAATCGTTGGATGTTTCCGCTCTACATTCAGACTGTAATGAAGCGTTTACTCCGATGGCGTTGGTAACTCCTTGGATCTTCAGATCTTGTGTAGAGTAGGATATATCTAAGGAGATCTAAATCCAGTTTATACCTTGATGAGTATTTGAGTCCTCTTATCGACATTCTAGTCATCTGTCATCTACTATTAAAAAAAATTGTGTGGGCTTGCTAATTGTCATTAGTGAGAATTTGATTTGATCGCAAATGTATTTTTGGCCGCATTACTTTTAACTCAGCAAATGAGGTTTGGTGTACCGCTTTAAGGAGGAATACATGCATGAAAGCTAAGAAAACAGATTTTGTAAATGGGTCTCGTCTTTGTCGCATCCTTTAAATTTTCAATTTGCTTTCTGGCTGCGCGCAACTCAGCTATAAAGCTATTGTAATTAGGAGTTAAATAAGCTAATTAGTCAATGAATACTTCTGCAAAAAACATTAACAAACCAAGGTGTATACTAAAGAAGAATATAGTTGGTTCCAATATTGCAGTATTTCTATAATACCAGTAAAAATTTTAGGAAATGTACCTAATGTTCGAATATGCTGATAATAGCTTCAACCATAAAGACCTAAAAATAGAACTGGTCGAAAGAAATATTGCAGTTTTAAGGAGAGAGATATCTCCTCTCTTAGATAGTTAGAATTGAATTCTAATATGTTCATTTGAAGCTGAAAAATTCAGTGTGTTAAATCTTTCCTAAAATTGAATTCATTTAATTTTTGTTTGGGGTTTAGGAGCCTTCTAAGCCCACCATCCATTTGATGGTGGACCAGGCCAATTGGTGAGAAGTGGTTACTAGGTGTTATTCGCTATTTTATATTAAACTTATAAAATTCATTTTCAAAATTATTCAACACTCAAAAAACACCAAGTCGTAGATTCAATTTAGTAAGGCTAGTATGACAATAGCTGTCCACCCTCCCAATATATAATACTAACTCTACTAATTGAATATAACCAAACAAATTTCTACAAAAAATCAATATTCTTCTTTCAGGTAAAGTCCTTGTTCACTGTCTTGTTGGCATGTCACGATCAGCAACATGCGTTTTGGCCTACTTAATGATTTGCAGAAAAATGACAGCCGTTGAAGCCATTCGAACTGTACGAATGCGAAGGGATGTCCGACCCAACGATGGTTTTCTACAACAGTTGGCCGATTTAGACAACGAATTACGGCGAGATCGAAGCTACTCATACTAAGTTTTTTATAATATTTTAATATTTTCCACATTTTATTTAAACTAAATTGAAACACCAACCAAATGATAACAACACGTTTCTTTAAGCCAGTCAAGCTCCTTCCAGAGCTTGTGCTATCAATCATTAACATTATTTTTAATGTTCTCGTATTGTAATTTATTTATCATCAGAAAATATCACAAAACAAATGCAGGTTTTACTCCTGCACAACAAATATTTATCTTTCTGTTTTTATAAAAATTTAAACAAAATCTGTTACTTCAAGTTCAATACTTATTTATGAAATTTTTTATATGAAATCATTGAAATGGATGTGTACCATGAATATCTTTTTGCTAAATGCTGTTTTTTATGTTTGATAAATGGAATCTGATGGTTTAGATTTTTTTCTAAAACTAAAATTAAAATTTCTTAAAGCAATTTGTAAAGACAACTAAATGATGCATGTAATTAATTGAAAATGTTACACGTTTTAGTCACGAAAACACAAACAATTGATTAAAAACAATAAAAGTTGAATTAAACCATCCTTTTGTGTAATGATTTCAGGACATCGTAAGTATAGGAAAATGATTACCCATTTTTCCAGGCCAATCCCAGTAAAAACAAGTCGCCAAACCGCAAGCTAGACGCTGAAAAGTTTTATGTATTTCTTATATAAAAACATTGAAGTGGATATTGGTCTCATGGGAACCTAGCATGAAATATATGCATATATTATGTGAGAATACCCACTTTCGCGTGATACTGGCATTCAGTCTTGGATTTGCACAGAAGCGACAGTATTAGTGTGATTTACACCAAACTTGGCAGGATCATGAAGGGGGGTATTTCGGAGCCTAGGCACCATATGACAGCCTCCAGATTTTTTTCAGATTTTGTGGTGTGGTAGTTTCTGAGAGTGGGTCCGTTAAAGAAATGATCATTTTAGGTAGCCGCACTCCACACTTTTTCAACAGATGTCAAAACTGAGCATCGGAAAGAAATAATCAAGACCTTTCATTTAATACCCCACAAGACTGAGAGAAGAGAATGTGCACCCCCCTTTTGCATTTATGGAGACCTCCCCTCCTTAAGGTCGACCTATAACTGCATGCGTGAGCGCTTACAGTTCCCACCTTTCCACCAAATTTGGTGTCAATCGCGCAACGGTTTCCGAAAAAAATGCATGTGACGACCGCAAGACAGACAGACAGACGAACAGACAGACAGACAGTAAACCGATTTTAATAAGATGGTGTTCTACATAAAACCTTAAAAAGTACATGCATTCATTGTGCGCCTATACAGATATTTCGGGAATAACCTGTTCCTTTTTTTTCAGTCCGAAGAGGTCTGAAATCTGAAGAAGGGACCGAGTTTCGCTGAAATTTCAGTATATGCGTACCAGAATAAATCATGACTAGCGAATAGGAAATGGTTTCATTATTTACATTTCGTTTGATGACTAAAAACACTACACTTTGTTGGGACTATGGGATCTTTACTTGAAGCAGTTCATCGAAAACGAAACGACGGGCACGCACCGTCGTGCACTGTCATCCCTAGTTACGATTTAAGGAAACACACAGCGAGCCCAACATCCCTCTGTGATTTATTTGTAAGATTAGATAAAATGTGTTACAGCGGCCGAGAAAAGGTAACAAAAAATGAAAGATTGTTCTGATCGACTTAAAAAACATTGAATATAATAAAAAAATAGGGACGAACAGTTTTGTCTCACCTCTGCCTTAGGAGCAGTGTGATGGAAAGTTTTCCACCTGTTGCCACTTTCGGCCACGCTGCTCCCAGGGCAAAGATGAGGCAGCATCTGATAAGTTGCCTCTACCCTGGACGAAACCGTTAGTCCCTATTTTTGAATTCTTGGGTGCTATGTCCAAAACGAGAGGTCCGTGGATAAAAAAACGTGAGAGTAAGTTGCTCTCCATTTGGTCCGGTCCAACATCAAGTGGATGTAGACTTAGGATCCCTCATTATCCCAATCAATTGAATAAAATATTTTAACGATCCAATGAAACATGTTGACGCTGCATTTGATGAGGATTTCTTTGAAGAGGACAGTAAAAGCCAAAAGTCTAAAACTCCGATATACTCTGCTCCTATCGGTAAAGAGATCCTAGAAAACTCCCCATAAATTTGTCTCTTTAGCGTGTCATTGCGTCAAAATTCCTCTCCGCTTCTACAGTAAGGATGGAACGTACTTCTTTGGGAATTTGCCCCAGTAGGTAATACATTACTGACTTCCTGATGAAAACGAGATTCCATTAAGGCTGTTTAATTATGCACGATATTCTCCAACTCTGAATACGAGGAGAATCCTTTTTTGCCGTTTCTCTTTAACTCTGCTAGAAGGTTGGGGTGGTCACGCCGGACTAAAGAGGAGGGATAAGCAATATATGTACAAAATTCTCCACATAAAAAGATTGCGGCGGTCACCACCATTTCACAAATTATGGGACCATAAGAAAGGACTATTCTAATGTCAATTACAGGCTTGTTGGTAAAGTAGTGGAATTTGCAAGGGAGGTCCTTCTATCCGTGTGGGTAGTAATGGTTTAAGGGAGGTGACCCCTCTCTAACTCCTCCCCCCTTCCTGCAAATCCCGAAAGTAATTCCCTTGCCAATAAGCCTCCTTATAATTAGAAAATGGACCCCACTTGGGACACTGTAACTTTATAAGGGGAGACAACTATCTATCTCCAGAAAGAGGAGACTTTCCTTTTTCTTCTGCTTACATTTTTTGTGCCTTGTTTGGGGCTAGTGTGGCCAAACACAATTTACAATTGTGATATCAAAACTTTCCCCTTTAAAAACACCATAAATTTTTAAGGAGGGTTTTACTTTTCAATAGATTCGAAAAGAACCGCTGGAGACACCACTTCCATCAGCGAAGAAAATGAAATAGTGACCCTATCCCTTTACGACTTTCTTACCGATATCTGTGAGCTAGTCTGACACTTTCCGCACTCAAATGTGGACAAAATACGAAATAATTTACTTTCCCTTTCCCCAGAGCGCTCTTTGGAAAGCGAGAAAAGGCAATTTTCGTAAATTAACTAATATATCGGCTCCTATGCTACCGGCATTTTGTTCGATTATTTTTCGTTTGCTAGTTATTTTATTTTATTTATTACCCTTCTCCTCACACTTAGAGCTAAACTTTTATATTTTATATTTATTTATATTAGAATTTACAAGGTTTTACATCAAAGCAAAACCATATTAAACCCTGGTTAAGGTTTGTCCTTTTAAAAGATTAGGAAATATTCCAATAGTACTAGCCTGAACAAGATTCCTGCTCTCGACCACGGCCTTTAGACAGTAGAAGAATATATGCTGCGGTTTCTCCAGGACCTCATCCCATTTTGCACAATCTGGCGAAGTAGATAATTTAAGCCTGTCAAGATACTGACGAGGTTTTTTATGCTACTGGAGAAACTGGGTGGGATTACAACTGATTTCACACAACACAGACAGTAAAATATAACATACTCAAATGTGCAACCACATTCAGGACAAAGGGAAGGATTAGCCTACCTGAGTCTACACAAATATCTTCTGTAACCACCATCACTTGCCAGGAATTCTGTGAGAAGTTAGTTCAACAGTGATATTACGATAGCCACAACCAAATATTCCGTAAAGCAGAATATTGTTGTCTCTTTCGGTACGGGAAGGACGAGAGCTCCATTTTGCATTACGTTTCATGAAAGAGAAACAGGTACTATGTCCTGTAGAATGGGCTCAGTGAAAACCAAATTATCATTCTGAAAGGCCCCCTACATTCTATGGTGAAGGGAAATCTTTATGTCTCTCTGTTTGCTTGCTTGTTCATCTCAATGACTTGTTACCACTGATGAAGGAAACAAGTGGTTCCCGAAATATCAGTTTTTTCAAATAAAAATCAATCAAGTTTTTGTTATTTCAAATTTCTTGTGAGACTTGGTGGGGTGTAGCGGCTTTACACATATATATTGCATGTCTTCGCCCGCACAAAGTCCACTGAATGACAGTGTCTGACATAGGTTGATGACTATGTCCTGTCATTTTCATAAAATCTAGGGTTCAAAATAGATTCCAATCCGACATTTGCTCAAATAAAAATAATAACGGCATATTATCATCTTTTAAAAATTTTGCTTCAACCCCTCCCCCTTGAGTGCATTTCAGAAGCAAAAAATTTAGCGTGAATATAGAGCAATTTAGCGTGAATATAGAGCACTGAAAAGAAAAATTTTACTATTATTAAAAGTGTATAAAAATTTCCTATTTCTTGTGAATTCGCTGCACCTTAAAATATCCTGCATTGAACACGCATATATCATATATATTAAAATACGCAGTACCACAATGATACAAATGAGGCAATGGAAGTTACAGAAATCTACGAACTTCCCACCATTACCCTTCCGGTCGCCAAGACCGTGTTTCCCCATCATATGTCTGTCACCCCTTGGTATTCAGATCACCCATCATGATCACAATGTCACCTTTAGAAAGCCTCCCCTAAACTGTGTTTAATTGTTTGTAGAAAGTATCCTTCTCCACTATATCGGAAGTCTCCGTTGGTGTGTAACATTGTACAATTGTGATGTTTAACCTGGATCGGAATCTTGCAGTTAGAAGTCTGTAAGAAACCGACTCTCAGTTCAAGAGAGCGCGCCTTGCGGTAGTAGTTAGAAGCAACTAGACACCGACAGTGCGTCTGCTACCACTTGGCGTTTCAGAGTACAAAAGCAGATTGCCATAAGTGACGCAAGAGAGAGAGGACTCTCCAGAATCCCACAATCTTATTTCATTCAGGACCAGAATGTCTAGTTTATATCGCTGAAATTCCGCACAAATTGTAGAAACCGAGAATTCTGAGGACCCATGCTACCGTTATCGAGGAGCGTGCGCACATTCCCGAAACCAGTCAAAGTCCCGTTTCGATAGCCAAAGGTCATAGCCGTGAGGTTAGCCCCTATCCGAAGTGTTGTTGACCTTTCGGTAGCAGTAAAATTTTCAGGTTGCTATCCCACAAATTTCTATTCCTGCCTCTTACGATAAGCAGAGAAGACTTCGGGTGTATTCTTAAGCCCTCACAGGGTATTTTTGAGGCCTAAGACAAGTGAATTTCGTTCAATAGCATATGAAGAAAAGAAAATATACAGAGGAGCCTAGAATCATGGTAACATACCCCACTGTATAAGATATACAATATCGTGAAGGTTATCTAAAACAATGAAAAATTATTTCCGGTTGCATTTAATATCCTATTTGAGCTCAAGCAGGCACGTTTCGCAGTAGCCCACATTATCCCCTTCATTCCAGGTCCTGCGGCAGAATCCGAATAAAGATGTACGTACCTTTTCGGTGTGGACTTTCATTATCTTCAGTTACGCTTCCATATACTGCCATAACCTTTTAATGTTCATGGTGCCCTTTTACGACATGACCTACAATCGAATTCGCATAAAAACTGAATTCTTCTTCGGTGTTTATTCAGTATCAATAAACATTCAATGGTTAACTCTCCCACTGCCAAATTACAGCTGAATTGCTGAAATATTCAATGATAAGTTAAGGCCTCCCCCGCCTATAGAGAGAGAGAATAACACTGGAATTCTGGAATTCTAGATCCAGCTGACTAAAGCTCCAGTCTTCAAAAATTTCAATATTATTTTTGAGGGGCATACGCACACTTCAGAAATCAGTTTTTGTCCCATATGTCAAAATTAAAAAAAAACAGCCAGAATAATCATTATGGCTCAATTCTAGCAAATAGCAAATTGAATAAACTACCCCTTAAGAAACTGTTGAATAACATTTGCATTTCAAACGGTAGTTGCCATAACTTGACATGAACTTGGGACTTTCAAATCATGATAAGTTCATGAATCATTACATGACCAACTTATTACCTACGTGCATACATACTCGTCACAACCATCTCAATAACCTTCAACCTAAATTTAATTGAAATATAATTCACCGCATTGAACCTTTTGGCGCTGACATAACCGCCACCCAAGTGACCCCCTTATCTCTTTTCTAAATCGTTATTGATCATAAACTTGCCTGTTTTTCTCAACCAATGAAGCATTCAAAGTACAACATTCGGGATCCATGCCGCCTTCACATGTTGAAAATGTTTTCCACCATTCAAACTATCATTACTAGTTCGAACCGGAAACATACCAGATTAGATCTTCGAGAAAATTGTGATTCTATTACTGAGAAATATAATCAAAAGGCGGAAACAACCCAAAGGGAGAATTAGTGTTTAGAGGGATAATATCTGAACATTTATTTTACAATTCCATTTTATTTACTTTATCAATTTAAAAATACTTAAAATACCACTATTATTTAAAAAATAGTTAGCATGTTAACATATAAACAACTTTATTATTTTCTTATTTCATCTAATTTATTATTTCATCATTATAGTATGTGCTATAGGTAAGGATACTCATAATAAGCAATACCTATTAATTCTAGATGACTCGGCGGTTATAGCACTAATTTGTCGCAATGATCCACATGGATCAAATCTCAGTGATGGCAGATTGATTTGTAATATTATTGGATGTTGGATACCAGTCGATCCAGCCGGGAAAAAGTACCTGAGTCAAATCAGGGCAATAATCCTGGACGATCGTAATGCTGACCACATTGCCTCCTAGTGTACTCTTACGATCTTGAAAAAGAAGTGCTTTAACATGCTTCAAGGCCTAAATTCAAATCGAATTATTCTGCCATCGAATAGCATTAATACACAAAACTAATCACGAAATTTTATTCATGACGCCAATTTGTCTGGTTTTCTTATTTTATTCATTCATGGTGGATTCATATTTAGGCGATTTGTTATGCTCCCAAATCTACAAACTGCAATCATTTCACTAGGCTTTTGATTCTTTCCTTCTATGGTTCATAATTGCGATCCCCCGCGCCAAGCCACGATCAGCTCAAGCATCTAATTCGAATTGGAAAAATTTGTTTAACTGCTGCCGAATATTGCATTTTATTTATAGTAAAAATGAAATCTGATAATCATATCTTTGCAAGATAAAGCTCGAAGCATATCATCATCCTTATTTGATAAAAAACATGCAAACGACCTGTAACATCGTATCCTCTAACCACGGGTACTAATTGCCATAGAGTACTTGTTAATGAGGAACTCTCGAATTTTCATTTTTCTAATATAATACTACGCGTGGTCTTAAACTAGGAATTAATAAGTCTCTGCCAGAACCTACTGCGGACAAAGTTGATAAGAACTATAACAACTCGTGCAATCTAGAAAGCACTAAAAGAAATCATTTTCCGGGGGAAATAAACACCACCAGTCAAAAGTTCCCCAAGTTCGCTTCAAAATGCGCCCAATGTGGGGCAATTTGTAATAATCGCTTATATTTGGCCATTTCAATGCTAAGAAGGTGGTAGTCGAGACCTTCTTAACCCTCAGTTCTATGTCCAATCTCCAATTTGGTTGTGGATCCAGGATTACACCCAGATACTTTACATTGGAGAAAAGAACCAATCTTTGTTCATTCAGCCGTGGTAGGTGGAATTCAGGTATCCTTGTCTTGGTGGTGTTCCATCAGTTCCGTTTTGGTTGGGTTTATGCCGAGTTCGCATCTTGCGGCCCACAGGCACACTTTTCGCATGGACGGAAACATCCCTGACACTAATATCACCAAGTCATCAGCATACTTCACTACCTTCACCCCGCTGCTGACCAAAATTCGTAAAATTTCGTCCATCACTCTTAACCAATTTGCGAGAGTTCGTTCTTAATTACTTGACTAAACTTTCTCCAGTTGATCCTCCTGGGGTCTCTGAAGGGTTTAGAGACCTCTGCGGCGAGATCTAGACTGAAAAGTAGTCAACTGTGATCTAAGAAGGATCTCTGATCAGACACTCTCCAGTTATCGACTCTAAGAATCCCATTGTCAGTTATTAGGGTGATATCAAGGACTTCCTCACAGCCACCACAGTTCTCTGAGCTGGGGAAATGGATAGTTGGTATACTGCCCCTGTTACAAGCCGATAAGTTTGAAGTAATAATAAAATCAAAGAATGACTCATGGCTCTCGTTGATTCTCGAGCTGCCCCAAAGGGCATACTTTGCATTGGCTTCGCAGCCTGTCAACAGGCTGGCCTTTTTGTTGCTATAGTCTTCGTGTGATGTTCTAGTTCTTCTCGCGGAGCTGATCGGTCGTAAGCTATATAAACCGAAAAAATATACATGTTCTCTGTCTCCGCCTGCTCCAGTTTGACCACCAGTTTCCAGATCGCCGGAACTCAGGTCCGGACACAGAAACGTGCGGACTCTTCCTCGTGAGGATACATACTCTAGGTCTGTCCTGATCAGCGTCTTCTGTGCTGCGGAATAAATTAAAATATTTGCTTTGGAACCCTTTGATGGTTCGGTTGCCTCCTACCCAAGGCTCCTATGTTAGTGCGATGTCGATGTCTTCCTCTAAGAGGAAGAGAAGCAGATTAGCCGAGGCACACTTCGAATGATGCAGATTTATCTGCGCTTTTGTGGGGGGTTTGTCAGTTCCCGTCGGACCGTCGATCGTTTTCTCCTCCAACAGCTCGTTGACGGTATAGATTGGATCTAGGTCGTCGTCCAGTTTTGCAGAGCGGATCACTTTTACCTTTGCGTTCCTGACTCCGAACCGCACTTTATAGTCTATTTTTTCCATTGCCTCCAGGCACTCTTCGTTTATATGGAGTAGAAAAGTTTGGCGGTTTGTCTGAAGTTCCACCTCCTTGATAACAACCCTGTCGTCCATGGGAATTCCGAGGTTTTGAAGGCGCAGGGATTGGATGAGTTTGTCCTTATCCATGCAAATCTTCCGCAACCAGATGCGAGCGACTGGTCTCCTGGGATTCTCGTCGTAACGGATTACATTGAACTTTACGCCCCCCCCCCCCTGTCGCTGATCTTAGGGACGCATGAATTGAGAAAGTCCTTAGAGAATTGATCCTCGCAAGCTATAACGTGGAACCCACGGACCACCTGAGAGGAATCAAAGCAGGGGATGAATCACTTGTGTTTGCCTTCGGTGTCCAGGAGATGCTCAATGACCATCTCCGATAACACTGGTCCACACCTCCGGCACTAGTTTGTCACTAACAGAATTACCATCTGCCAGCACCACACGTAAGTGACTCCTGGCCACGTCGCTTAAGGGTTTCGCAGTTCGTGGCTCGTCGACTGAATGTTGCCGCGTACTTTTCTTCAGATGCTGCTCAACGTCTGAGTTCATGCCCATTCTGCTCCGCTTGCGATCTTGTTCGACCTCGTTTTCAGATCGATTGCGTTTCAGAGCGATGGGCTTCGCCTTCTTGGCGTCTACCAGGCTTTTGCTCCTGTATTCCTCAATAATCACCTGGTATTTAGCGAGGTCCTTTTCATCCCGCTCGTCGACAGCACCGACCTCCTTATTGTTAGCAATCCTGCAGAGAATAAGAATGGCCTTCTGATACTGACTTTTGAGCAGGACGCCAGTGGACCTTCACTTCTTAGTTGGTTTCCGGTAACCGGCGTTCTTGTCAGTCTTTACTGTTGAAAGATCCCCCGACACCGAGGGTTTCGGGTTAGGAGGATTACGTCTGGTTCTCGTCCCGCCCAGTTTGACGGGTAGAAACCACTAGTCCGCCTCGCTCCGGAAGATCCCTGCGGCTGGTTTCAACACAACGTTGTTACGGCTGGCACCGAGTGTACTGCTCTCGGCGGTTATTGTCTGGCTGGATGCCAGCAGCTCTTCCTCTAATGATGCGCCTGGCATCACCTCCTCTGCTTCCATCATCGGTGTTTTTATTTTTGAAATTGAGTCCATGTTTTGGTCCCACAAGTAGTCCGGGAAGAGTGTCCACCCTGACTGGCCCGGCCACCAGGGTCTTATTTGAAACTGAAGGTGCCGAAGGTATTCAGAGTTCGCATACTAAACACCAAACTTCCTATTCCACGTAGTCGTCGGCATATGCTGTTCCACCTTGGCTTGGGGTCCTATTAGCACTTTCTCCTGTGCAGGGAGGACGAGCCACACTCTTGGCCCGTGCGAAAACAGTTTCCAGCGGCCACCACGAGGAGATTGTAAGAGGACTTGCCGAATTATGTAACTTTATCCAGAAGCATAATCCGACTAGGCCGCCAAAAAAAAGTTCAGCTAATTATGGTTTTTTTCGATAATTATCGATGTAGCTTCATAGGTGAATGTAATTATAAATGGTCTTGAATAAATGAACTTTACTTCAACAGGTTTCTAGAATTATAGATTACAGTTAAACAGTATTCTCACCATATATGAGGGTCTTTAATACTTACGTCCATCGCCTCCTGTGATACTGTCATTTGGTGATGTCCTAGAATGTAGTAAGCTCGCATTGGAAACACAAATTTTGGCTTCTATACCTGCAACCTCTATTTTTGCCAAGCTTCAAATTCATGTTTTACACAGTGGTATAACAACAATTTTTCTCAAATTTTTTGTTTAGGTAATCTCCGGGAATGGGTACTTTTTTAAGCTCCTTCCAAGGACGCAACGCGCCAATCGCCCTTCAGAAATTAATGCTTGCTCCATTTACAATAGTTTATCGATTTTAAAGTCTTCTCTTGTGAGAAGAGTGATGAAAGATGCAGCTCAGAAAAACTCTCTTCTTCTACATCCATCGCGCTATAGTTCATTGCTTTCCTTGGCCTCCCGAACTCTGCGCCTCCAATCTTCTCGACCACAGACCAAGCATTGCGTAACTCGATTTTCAATCAAGTCCTGCTATTTCGGTTTCGAGGCTTCATAGGCACTCCTCGGCCTCGTACGTAGCCTTTGAGCAGGCGCGTGGGAATTCTTCTGTAATCCACCTGCTTTATTTTACCACTGTGACACAGACGATGCTACTAGTATGACATCCATATGATCTTTAGTTAACCCTAACCTTCAGAAGGCACGTGAACAAATTTTACAGCTGTCGAACTTTTATTATAATTTGTGCGATAGAGTACTTTAAGTGAGGCAACTTGTGTTAGTATGAAGAAAATAGATAAGAAAGAATTTCGTGTGTTTAATAAAGCATTGCTTTTTGCTGAAAAAAATACTTTTGAAGCCAAGGCTTGGCTTGATAAACATTATTCGGACTTTGTACCACGGAAATTAACCGATGAGAAGATGAGGATGGGTAAGTTTAAACAAGGCGAAGTGAGCACCGACGATGATGCGCACAGTGGACGCCCCAAAAAGGCTGTTACCGACAGAAGCATCAAAAAATCCACAAAATAATTTTGGATGACCACAAAGTGAAATTGATCAAGATAGCTGAGGCTCTAAAGATATCAACGGGTAGTGTTGGACGTATGGTGCATGAATATTTGGATATGCGAAAGTTCTGTGCATACTGGGTGCCGCGTGAACAATCAAAAATGACAACAAGTTGGCAATTCTGAGCAGTGTTTGAAGCTCTTTCTCCATAAAAAACCCCAAATTTATGTGTCGATATGTGACAATGGACGACAACTGGCTCCATTATTTTCCACGGTGAACCAGAAAGGGGATGAACCGACTAAAAAGGGTGCAAAAACGCAACAGTCGACTGGCAAGGTTATGGTATCAGTATTTCAGGATGCACATGGTATAATATTCATCGACTATCTTGGGCAGGGAAAAACCATCAACAGCGAGTGTTACATAGCGTTATTGAAATCGCGGAAAAACGGCCCCACTTGAAAAAACCAAAGTGCTATTTCATCAAGCCAATGCACTGTGTCACAAATTAAATGTTGTGCCTCCGCGACTCTCTCAGGCAATGCGGTGCACGTGATCTAATGATGGCAGTCGGCATTTTGACTAAAGGTAGGAAACCCAGTAAAGATTCCGGAAATGACAAATCGTTGAGTAGATACCCATCACCAAGGAACTGAATTCTCCAACAAGTTCCCGACATGCAGATCAACATGTAGAGAAACGCTCGAAACGTCTCACCATAAGGTCAAGGGTCTTACTGTACAAGATTATGATTTTGCCTCGGAGACCTGGATTGTTAGCAAAACCAGCGTTTAATCCTCTGAAGAACTTTTCGCCCCCTACATGAGGATGGACGATTCCGCAGCCTACATAACGATGAAATCTATGAGCGTCACCACGAATTGTGGATAAAATCCGACTGAATAGGTTACGGTGAGTGGGTCATCTAATCCGTATAGATAAGAATGATCCAACTTGAAAACTCTGTAAGGGCAATATCTGTGCTAGAAAGAGAAGACGCGGCAGACCCTCCCTGATATGGAGCGATGGCGTAGGTCAGGATGCCAGACAGCTTTTAGGGATATCGAATTGGTGGATCTTGGCGCAAAGCCGCGGTGTCTGGAGTTCCTTACTAAGGCACTCAGAGCAGAGATGAGAAAGCATTTGAAAAGTTACCTCTGCCCTGAACAAAACCATATTTTTTAAATTCCAAAAAAAAATGTTTGCGAAAAGAAACTGGAACAACGTAGACCGTATTTAGTATATACTGAGGAAAACGGGGCTTCAATCACAATCGATGGGCATAGTACACTGAGGTAATTGCAAGAGGAAGAGAACAAAAGTTAAGGGGTAGCTTTAGTGAGAATCCTACAGGTGCAGGGGCTTAACATAAGTTAGTAAAAGAATATTATTTAGAGTTTTTTGAAAGAGAGATGCAGCATATAAATAGTGGTTGGATCATCTGTTTTGTTATGGCTCTTCGATAAAGAATATTGTTAATACCCTCCGTATCTGTTTCCCATTTATTTACAGTATTGCTGGTTAGAAATTTCCTTGGATTACTGTTGGTCACTCGGAACTTTCTTTGTAATAAAAGTGAGTTGTGTCCTCCTTTGTCCCATTTCATCTAGAATGCAATATATATTGTTGATAACCTCTACATCTATTTTTAAGATTTTGTGTAAAACAAAACCTTGTTAAAATCGGTTTATTATCTATTTGTCTGTCACATGCATTTTTCTCGAAAACGGCTCTAGCAATTAACACTAAAAATCTGATGGAAAGGTGGGAACTGCAAACACTGACGCATACAGTCAGTTACATCATTCTACGTCGAATTTAAGGGGGGTTGGGGGCATACATGCAAAGAAATTTGTTCAGCAAATATATCCATATTTGTCAACAAATATGCCAAATATGTGAGACATCAAATGAAAGGTCTCGGTTAGTACTTTCCAAAGCCGGTCTTAGTTTTGACATCTATAGGAAAGGTGGGAAGTGGGGTGGCCGAAAATGATCATTTATTGCAAGGACCCATTCTCAGAAACTACCCAACCGAAAAATCTGAAAAAAATGAAGAGGCTGCCACGATATGGTGTCTAGACACCGAAATACCCTCCATACCGACATCTGTTCAAATAAAGTTTATAATTGTAGTAGTATATTACTATATTTATTAGTAATTCACTGAAAACCCCCTCTAAAGTTTACCAATAATATAGGCTATAATTTAGAGCATGAACTTGCCAAGTTTGGTGGAAATCGTACTATTACGAACAAAAGGAAACAGGTAAAAATTGTCGCTTCTGCTCAAATTCTAAACTTTGAATGTCCGTGTCACGCAAGAGTGGATATTCTCACAATGATGAGCAGCGCTCTTTTCTCCTTTAAAAAGTGTTGTATTAGAAATTGTTGTGCTTCGCATTCCCCTTCGGTTTTCCTCCACAAGGTATATTGTAAACCACATTAGCTCCAGATCTTTCACTTTTGAGAAGTATCTTCCCACATTGTACTGAGTTCTGTACTATATTATTTCATCCGTAGAGCCTCCTTCCAAAATATATAGCAAGTAGTCGGTCAGGGGATAGTCATCGTGTGCTGTTGCCTTTGTGATCTCTCTGGATGGTAGTTAGGGCCTTCGATATCAGGTGTTTAATATTATTTTCCGGTAAACCATTTTTCAACAGAATTCGAAAGAGTCTGGTTTTACTGTCGCCAGGAAACTCCGCCCTCACCGTAAGTGCTCTAGCTATCAAATTGTAACTGGCGTTGATTTTCTCCCTTCTGAGAGCAACAAAAATCACTCTACCTACAAATACATCCCGAATTCCCGGCTTATAGCCTTTTAAAAAAATTATCAATGAAATTTTTCAACACACTATAAAAGAAAAATTTGATCAAGTGCCATGTAAGGTGGAGTTCAATCTGCTAACGGCTCCAAGAAAATAAATTTTCAAATCTATCGCCAATAATGTAATAAATTCCTTTTAAGTTTTCCCTGACAGAAAAATTATTTCACTGTCAGGGAAAAATCAAAAAAAGAATTTATTAGACTACTTGCAAAATGTTTAGATATCCGCAATCGTTATTAGGTTGCACCGATCGGGGAAAAATTGCGAGAGAGGGGTCTTCGATGGTGCGGTCATGTAATTTGTGCTAACGAAAATTCACTTGCCAAGATTGGTCTGAATATCGAAATCGATGGTAAACGACCAAAAGGCAGGCCAAAGTAACAGTGGCTTGATACGCTGTATGGGGATTTAAAAGCCTCGAGATTGTGAACGGGACAAAGGCTGAAAAAAAGAAGACTTGCAAACTGTTTAGAAGTTTTTTTTGCATTTGCACTTTAAAATACATATATTGATTCATATCTAACGTACTTCACCAAATTTATCTTCCTGATCATTATTCTGAAAGGCCCAGGTCTGATGTATCTTTGGTTAGGAACTGTTGTGATGCCAAGGCAACTTGGCTAAACGTTACAATTGCTGGAATAAATATTTTTTGGTTCAAACTCACTTTTATTCAAATATGCTGGTTTTATGGCCGCTCTTGTTCTTCAAATCTGATTTATTCCTAACAAGCCTGTTCTTTAAAAGCTGCTTCTTGTTCATATATATGCCGCCTCACATTTTCGTTGGTTAGGATATCGTATACACCACATTGGCTTAATTAAGAATAATCCCTGAGGATTTCACTGTCGAGAAAATTTTTCCCATATTATGCCAAGTTCTATAGCATATTTATTTGCCTAAAGGGTCTTGTAGTATTCTCCTCACTCCATCCAAAATACATGGCAAGTTTCCTTGTGATCTCTTTGATGTATGCCTTATCAGGTATTTAATATATTTTCTTAGAAAACCATCCTAAACGGCTTGCTTTTATTGTCCCCGTGAAAATCCATGCCACTCATTATCAACACGTCCTGATGACAATTTACCTTTTTAGATTCTCGATGCAGTATGACAAAGTTGTCTAAGTATGCAAGTTTGTGGTTGGATTCCATTGCTAAAGCGAGCAACAAAAACATCCGTGACCATCCTGATATCAATCTGGCCATCTTGATTATTAATGAAAGACGAATTTTCAGGGAGTCTGATGAGTATCTCGGTAAATAAACTTTGTACATGGAAGGACCCTATTATTCCCCTTCTCTGACAATCTGTAGATTTGTAACAAGTGCGGAGAAGGGTAGGCTGTAACTAGCTCCCACAACTTCGAGATATTTTTTGTATAAATATGGCAAGTTGGAAACCAGAAGCTTGGTGATGTAAGATTTTGGAACAATATTTGGGCGCGCAATGGTCGTACTGTATAAAAGTTGAATATACCCGACATTAAATTCGATGCGATATTAACATTTTATCTATTATATAATAATAATTTGAAACAAAATTGCTAATAATATTTTGATTTCCACCAAACTTTCCAATATTCAAAATAATATAATATACTATTATTAACTTTATTTGCCCCGATAGCAAAGGATATTTTGATTTTGCGTGGACCGCTACAATTTTTGTCAGATTTCTCGATTGGGTAGTTTCGAAGAATCGGCCTTTGAATTAATTAACCCCTTTCGCACCCATGCACTCCACACCTTTGTTACTAACATCAGCTTCGAAAAGTACTAACCGTGACCTTTCATTTGATACCTCACATGATTGTATTCAGTAAATCAAATTTGCACTCATCTTTTATGTGTATAAGGACCAGCCTACGACCCCAACTCTATGTTCAGCGTGTAACAATGTAATTCACTGCTTATGTGGTGATTCAGATTCCTAACGTTTCTACCAAATTTCAATAGGTGTGACCGTTTCTAAGAAAAAAGCGTGTAACAAACAAATAGATGGACATACAGCCAGTGAACCGATTTCAATCAAATTTTGTTTGAAAAAAAAATTCAAAAACGGTGTCCTTTTTTATCTAGCTGCAAGATAGTCATGTCTTCGATAGGAATGTTTTAAAAAAATGTGACTACGTACTGGTGGACCTCGGGGCAAAACCGGTATGTCTGGAATTTCTTATTAAGGCAGACCTAGACTGGATACCGGTAGTTGTGCTCCAGAAAGCCAAATAAGTGCTGACACAGATATACCTAAAAGAATTTTAATGAAATCATTGGCGAACGTTTTGGAAAAAGCTGACAGAATTAAATGTTTGGAGCCGTGAAGACGAAAGCATGATTCCAGCTTCAGCCAATTACAAGAAAAGCAAAATGGTCTCCAACTTCAAACAATCCAGCAATTTAACGTCATCTTAGAATAAATACATTTTTTAAAGCGTATCTGGCTTCCATCGGGTGATGTTTGCGTTTGCAATGTTCAATGCTTTCTAAATCGCTTCCTATTTCTTTCTGAGATTACCATATTGGCTATACCATTACCCCCTCGGGAATTTACAAGGTCAAAAAATCAGATTTCAATCAAAAGAAACTTAAACACAACCCCCAAAGTACGTAAATACTAAAAAAGTGATACTACTAATGGACCAAATCCCGATTACAATAACATCCGATATCTTAACTACTGATTTCTTCGTCTATATATATACATATGTTCCCGTTTGTTATATTTTCCTTTGTACCAGGCTACCGGAATCTCTCATATGACAAAAATAAATTTTATTACAAACCTCCGGTCAATTAGTCCATACACACATACGTACATTATCCAACCAAAATCTTTTTTGTGCGTGTTGCTGATTGTTTTTCTTAGCAATCTGAGACATGGTCCAACAGCAATCTTTTCTTGGACTGTTGACTACAAAGTCGAAAGCATGACAATTTCCTTACCACAATACTGAACTCGCCAGATAGCCTCTGACCTATCTAAGAAGGAAAGGCCACGCAAGAGTTGGTGTTGAAATCAATTAGCCGCGCTGGTGACACACTTTCTTATATCCCGTCCATTGGCAGTGTAGCCGGGAACATTCTTAGAAAATTTAATTGCGGAGTAATTGGAAAATATTGCATGTAATGATATCTCAATGTCCAAATGATAGCATTATCGGAATGAACTATTATATTTGCTATTTACAAAGAACTGTTGCAATTTCAAATCGTTTTTCATAATTTCTCGATTAGGCTCGAAGTCGCATAATTGAAACTCAGCTTTCTCTAAAATTTTTATGGTTGTGCCATGTGGAGCGATAGGCTCGTCTGAAGGCAATGTGCGATTGAAAGCAGGAATGGGTGTATCTACTCCGAAAAAAATATTCAACAAAAACGTGTTGAACTCACTGGAACGTGCCTTTGTAGACAATAATCTTCACACAACTACATGAGCCTCAAAAAATTATTCAATAATAACAGTAAGTGTATCAATTGAAGGAATGCAGTTGAATTTTAAATGAAACTTTTTCAAAAAAATGAAGGAAAAATAGCATAGGCTCCATTTATACGATTTTTCATTTTTGGATATGAAAAAAATAAGCAATATTCAGTAAATAGTGCAGAAAAAAAACCAATTCGAAAAGAATTTTCTTCGTAAGTTGAAATTTTTTATTTAAAGTCACAAATACTCTATTTCGGGAACCAATTGTCCTCAGAGATCCTGTGATGAAAGCGATAGTTGGTTGCGGAAGTACAGTATTTGTTTGAAAGCGAGAAAATAAAAAAACTTTGAGCTTCTTTTTAAGGTTTTGTTTGTAAAACAAAACCTTATTAAAATCGGTTTACTGTCTGTCTGTCTGTCCGTCTGTCTGTCTGTCTGTCTGTCTGTCTGTCCGTCACACGCATTTTTCTCGGAGACGGTTGTAGCGATTGGCACCAAATTTGGTAGAAAGGTGGGAACTGTGAACGCTCACGCATATAGTGAGTTACATCCTTTTACGTCGAATTTAAGGGGGGGTCCCCATACATGCAAAGGGAGGGTGTAAATTTTTTTTTCATCAAATATAGTCATGTGGGGTATCAAATTAAAGGTCTCGATTAGTACTTTTCGAAGCCAGTCTTAGTTTTGACATTTGTTGAAAAGGTGGGGGGTGCGGGGGGTTGAAAGTGGTCATTTTTTTAACGAACCCATTCTCAGAAACTACTCAACCGAAAAATCTGAAAAAAATCAGGGGGCTGTCACTATATGGTGCCTAGGCTCCGAAATACCCTCCATACCGATACCTGTTCAAATAAAGTTAATAATAGTATATTACTATAATTTTTAATAATTGACAGGAAAACCCCCCTTAAGTTCACCCTAGAATCACAAAATTTTGCAACAATATAGGCTACAGCATAGAGCATGATCCTGCCAAATTTGGTGGAAATCGCACTATTACTAACAAAGTAATACTAAGTCAAAGCTGTCGCTTCTCTGCAAATTCGAGACTATGAATGTCAATATCACTTGAAAGTGGCTATTTTCACATAATATATGCATATTTTACGTGCTACATGCTAATGGGACAAATGCACACCCAAATCTCTTTATAAAAGAAATAAACAAAACCTTTCATACCTGAAGCGTCTAGCTTCCGGTTTCCCGACTTGTTTCTTATTCGCTAGTGTTGACTTTTATTTTGCAAATACCGATATTTCGGGAACCACTTGTTTCCTTCATCAGTACTATCTGCTCATCAGTGGGTTTATTAGCTATACTTATACTAATCTAAATCTATAATACTATTCTAATTATGGCTAAATTAGTTTTTCAAGACTTATATCTAAATACTGAAAAAGGAGAATATTTAATTACATTTTAAGGACTTATCTGTCCATCCTGAAAGAAGAAGAGGTTTTTATTTAGTTTTTTAAAAGCTTTTAACGTAATGGTGAATAGCAATTGCCTAGATCGGAATTCAATCTAGTGTCTACCGGCTGTTTGCTAATAAATAAGCTTACCTGTTTTAACACTTTCAAATCGTCGGCGCTTATTTTATGGCCGCATTCCACCATATGTTTAGCCACCATATATTTTGTATGTTTTTGGGAGTACTTGATAGCCAACTCTGCCTCCTTCGTATGCTCCCTAAATCTATAATAGTAGTTACCAGTCTTTTCGTTTGTCCGATATACACCTTCGGACAATCTGAGCAAGCGATTTTATATATACCGCTCATCTCCTTTACCGTTTTTCGGTCCTTTTCTCTAGTAAACTGGGATTTTAGCTGGTAGATACGACTTGATCCTACCAGTTGAACGTCGAACCTTTTCGATGTCCGTTTTATATGTTTGGACAGATTTAAGAAGGTGACACTTGATCTTTTTAATGCGGTAGACGTCGATTGTTGGGTGTACAGTGTAGTTAGATTACTACGTTCTATACTTCGTGCGTGTCTCCTGATCATCGTATCTATTGTGGTGCTGACGTACCCGTTTTTCCTTTCAGTATCAATAATGTAGAGTTTTTCGCTCTGGTAGTCTTCCTCTGTAAGTGGGTTGCCAAGTTGTCATTTCATACTGGTAAGTGACCAGGATTGTCCGCTGGGTGCTGGTGGGTTTCCTGTAAATAGAAAATGAAATTGACCGTTTTCACGTTTAATTAATATGTCCAAGAAAAGTAATTGATTATTAACTTCAATCTCATGAGTGAAGGCTATTTTAGGGTGTAGCGTCTTGATGTTATCCAACATATTGTTGATACTTGTGTTCGGGATCACTGCCAAAATGTCATCCATGTACCTCAACCGTATATTTGGCAATAATCCATCTTGCTCCATTTTCTCCTCCAGTGATGCCATGAACATTTCATTCAGGAGTGGGGAGAGAGAATTGCCCATCGCTACACCCGAGGTTGTCTTGAAGTATTCTCCCCTGAATGTGAAATAATTTGAAGCCAACCTCGCATATTGTTTTGCTTTTCTCCTCCATTCTGGTGTCGAACCAAACCGAAGTAGCCACTCTTCAAATTTTGTTATTGCCTATTTTATAGGCGACTGGGAAATAAAGCTTTGACATCAAATGATACTAGGCGTTTATTATGTGCCAAAGCCTCTACTACACTCAATCTTTTCTCATCAGTTCTTTCCAATCTTTGACAGATGGCTTCCCGTTCGTAGACCCCAATTTTTGGCATTCCTCAACCAACCACTTCGCAATGTTGTAAGTAGGGGAGTTACAATCTGCAATAATATCCCTCATCTCATTGCCTGATGTGTGCATTTTTGGCTGGCATTGGATTCTGGGTAAAGGGGGGTTTGGCATCCGGAGCTGGGCTGGGTTATCAACCACTAGAGAGCATTCTTTTAGGGCTTTCTCTACTCGTTTTATAGATCCTAGTAGCGGGTCATTTCTCAATTCAAAGTAGTTTCCTCCAGTCAACTTTTCCATTACTAGGTTGTCGTGATGTTACTTATCCATAATTACAATCGCATTACCTTTGTCTGCTTTTATGTAGTATACCGGCTTTTTCAGCAGTTCTCGAACGCTGGTTAGCAGACTTATGAATCTTAGTTTGATAATCGTTGGCTTTGGATAATTCGTGCCGGATTTCCTCCTTCGCTTCATTGCCCATAAATTTTATGGCTCCTTCCACATCTACAACAACGTGTCCAACTCGTAGGTCGGTCTTTACGGCCATTGTTTGAGATCCATTTCCTCATTGCCGAAACTAATAGATGATTTTTTAATAACTTGATTAGGAATAGCACTTACCGTTGGTTTTTCCTGTCTAGTGCGCGGCGAATTCTTTATCGACAGGTTGAGCTTCTTTCTTAGCAATGTCCGTTTGAATAGTAGTATAGATTAAGATTAGTATAAATATTGCTAATAAACCCACTAATGAGCAGACTTGTTAGCACTAATGAACGGAACAACGCTACACATTACACTTTGATGACTGAGGGAAAGGTGGGATCCAATTGACTGCAGGCTCCTTTGAACAATCCGATCCTTCACATCTCATTATGCAGATATTCACATGTCCTTTCCGACGCTTGGGACTGCACCGGATCCTGAAAATTCACAAGCGCGGGTATTCACGCGGCCCTACTGAAATATCATCAAGCGAGTTAAACCTGGAAAGGAAATTAAAAAATAACGGCTCGACCGCGCGCGAGGAGCCGTAAAACCCCGATAGATTGGGAGGATCCACGACGGATCACATCCTCGATTAATATTCCCCAGACAGGCGCGGCCTTCGAGGTTCCCGCCCTGCTTTGGCATCCTCGAGCCATTCTATTGAAGGATACCACTTCGTAAAGAGAGTTTTGCGGGGTCAAAGAGGAGGAGGGTAAAACTGAACCCCCAAATCAAAAAGAATTTAAAAAGCAAAATTAAAAAAAATAGACTGCATCGATTGAATGCAGAGTTTAACGATTCCACGCACGCGGTCGGATCGTTATTTTTTTTTATTTTTACTTTCCAGTTTAACTCGCATGATGTTATTTCGATACGTTCGCGTGAATCTCCCTGCTTGTGAAATTTTCAAGATTCAAAGCGGATCCACTCCGAAGCGGATGCTAGCATCGGTAAGCACATATAAACTTTTGTATAATGACACGTGAAGGATCGAAGTGAACAAAAGACCACCCACATTCCCAAGGCTGACTAGCACAGAGGCATGCAAACACGTATCGATGGAGCACTTCAATGGAGCTTCAACAGTTGGAAGTGTACGTTCACGGCCAATTTCGCCTTTTTTTTAGGTTTTTGGGATAGCTTTCCCCTCTTGGTCGTGTCTGGGCACTCAGGATGGTCGTTGACCACCACTCAACGGTTTGAGTAGTCCTAAGCTCACATCAACTTGATGCCGGACTGGACCATTAGGACCCCGCAATTCTCAAAAAATATTTTCAGCTCTGGCCAAGCTTTGATCAACAGTAAAGGCAGATTTGCGCTCAATATAATTCTGCGAATTATATAAAAGAGCACTAAACATCTGCGAGCCGCTTCGATCACACTAAAGCCGTCATCTCCTAATCTTTGTAAAGTTTAGGTGCTAAGCCCTAAACGAGGGGTCTGTGGACCAAAGAAAGAGGGAGTAAGTTGCTCCCTATTTGGTCCGGTCCGGCATCAAGTTGATGCGGACTTAGGACCCCGCAATTCTCAAAAAAATATTAACACGGTAATTTTCTTGCACCTGCGAGCTAAACCTGAGAATAAAAATAAAAAAAGACGGTTCAACCACGCGTGTAGAGCTGTGAATCTTCGGACCCGCGTGCCGCGATCGAAAACGAGAATTTATGACGGATCACATCCTCGATCAATGTTTCTCCTATCTCAGATGTATTGTGAGGCGCGGCCCCGAGTTTCCCACCCTACTTTGACATCCTCAGGCCATGATGTTGAAGGATATCCCCTGCCTAGATGAGTTTTGCGGACCTAGAGAGGAGTAGGGGAAAGGTAGTCCTCTAGCACTACTAGCATATACATATATATACACATATACGTACACATGTCTACCTCGAGCAATTGACACTGAAATGCAAATAACTAAAAAAGGCCAAAAAAGGAAAACTAAAACGTCCCCATAGACCTCGCCGTTCATTTAAGTATATGATGATGACGTCATATACATCTAAAGGCACAATAAATTTACCTGAAATGCGAAACATTGACCTTCTATAACTTTGCCAATAATAGTCGGATTGCCTTCAAACTTTACAGGATAGGATTATGTACATTATCGTCTATACTGATGCCAAATTTTGAGATAAACTTAAGGGGGCTTTCCGGTAAATTTCTAAAACATGGTATACTATTATTAACTTTATTTGTGCACATATTGGAATGGGATGTATTTTGAGGCTTAGATTTGATATAGTTGCATCACTGTGATTTTTTTTAAGATTTTTCGGTTGGGGCCCACATTTTGTGACCTATCGCCCCTATGTTTCAGCCAATATCAAAAATAAGATCAGTTTCGAAACTACTAATTGAGCCCTTTCATTTGAAACGCCACATTGACCATGTTCTGTGAAAAAAATTACACCCTTTTTTCGTATGAAATGGCCCCACTTGCTACATGTAAAGAGATACCAAATTTCGCAACAATCGGTTCCGCTATTTCCGAGTAAATTGTATATGACAGACAAACAGACAGAGAGACAGACAGACAAACAGACGGACAAACGTTTTCTTCTCAAAATTTGAGGCTTTATTTTCAGAAATTGTTAGTACATTTATGATTAAAAGTATTATCTATCGCTGGCCACTATTTTTCCCGGCCTCAAACGCTTCTGTTGAGTTCCATATCGTTTGCCTGTAATGGTTTCACTCGGTTTTAGCAGCTCTTAGTAAACTACACCAAACTGGTTCCATCAAATACAAAGCATAATCTTGAAGCCGTGAATATTAGGTTTGGCTGCCGATGTGGAAACATGGCCGGGCGTCTTTTGCAGCCAGATTAATCAATAAAACACAGCACAATAACAACCCTAAAACTGACTCACATGTTCCTAGCACAAAAACATTCATTGAACCATTCATTGAGCCAGAAATTAATGAATCCGGATGAGTTGAATAAAACCTCATGTCGGTTAATGACATCTTCATGGCTTACAGAATAACCACCTAGTCTTTTCCTCTGACGTGTGTCGGAGAATAGTAGAAACACTCCACTAACCACTCGCTCCGCTCTAGTGCATGGTATTCGTCCATTTGGATTGGTATTGAAACACGTGGTTGGCATTGGTTTAGCATTCAATTTGTCTTGAAAAGTTTGGATCCTCTGATTCCTTCTTTAATCATACATCGATGCTTTCCCTTCAGTTAAGCCAACGTATAAAACACTGTCACACCTTTTTCAAATTTAACTCCACAAATTGTTGTCTTACTAGAATCGTCTGCTTGAATATTATCCGCTTTTGCTAGGCTTCCCTCAGTGATTTTGAAAACTTCCACTGAATTCTGATATGTCCCTGCGCCCACTTGGTCAAAATGTCTTCCACTGCTACATGTAAGACACGGGAAGATTTCTGTGAAACTGTCACCTCACCAACTGCACGGAATTTAGTCAACTGAGTGAGATTGGATGTCGTCATACCCGAATGAATCTGCATCCACCAGTACGCCGTCTTCCCCTCAACTTTAGTCCTTTTTATCTACGACATTCTGGGGAAAAACACAAAAAGAACTCCTTGGACTACTTCACTTTAGTTACACGTTTACTCTCTCTACTACACAACCGCACCCGGGTCAACTGTTCCGCTCTCCATCAATCAGCCGGTCGTGGCCCAGCTAATTTTCATTTAAAATGGATTTTCACTCGCCTCAACCGGATCAGCCGTTAGGCCTGCATTTTCGAAATATATGAATATGGTCAAGTTTAAGTGCAAGGTAAATGTTCTCTTTGGACCGATCATACAATATTTGAACATTGTTATTATGATAAAATTGACAATTTGTATATAAATATAAGCGAGTTTTAAAATTTTAGGAAGAGGTAACAGCTAGTGGGTTTTAATAAATAAAATGAAATGATTGATTTTTAAATTTTTAAATGGTTGATGTAAAGGGGAGAGGTATATCAAGAACGGTACGGGGTGTTAAAATGGAAGAAAAGGGGAGAATATTACGTATTATAAGATGCATCCCCTTTTTAGTTTGTCTCTGGAAAAAGCGAATGAAGAACTGCGCTTAGTTAGTCGAGTCTTAGCCTCTCAATCTCGTTGCTTCGAATATGAATACTTTCGCCTTTCCTGTTTCTTTTTTTTGAATAGGCTTATCACTTGCTCAGCATTGAGTGTGATGAAGTCTCATTTAAAGTGAACAGCAGACATACATATATTGCAAACCACATATCCCTATTATTCCTTCACAAAGTAGGGCCCAGACGAAAATGAAGGACCTGCGCCCCTTTATATTTCTCATTGGCGCTTGACGATAAAAATAATTTCAGTAATCGTTGTCTCTAAGATGAGACCGCAGAATTCAATTTTTGGGAAATTTAAAATGACTTTGGAATTACACGATCAGATTGACCAACAGGCAACTGAAAGTCTTGATGCGTCTAATTTAACCTGAGTCCCCTTGAATTTATTTCAAACCATATTTTCTAAATCTTCTTGATTACGTGAGGGTCACATTGACTGTTTTATTGTATCGAATTGTCACTAATTCGCTTAATCATTTTCTTATATTTTCAAAAATTTGTTTACCGTAGACGAGAATTACAGTAAAATTCCATATTTTTTGTATTCCCAAACATGATACGTTCAACTGTACTTCAATAAAAATTAAAGAGAATCTAATTTGGTATTAAAAGTAGTTTCTGATTACATACGAGTATGTACATAGTCCAGAAAGCATTTTTATCAAAAGTAAACTATTGTCTTAAAATAATGGATTATAAGGTCACAGCGGAATCAAAATTACGATTTATAATTTTCAGGAGTCGAGCATCTCATAACCAAAGTATCTACGTCATTTGAGACAAAATTTATAATGTACCAATACGAGTTAGTGTGCCTGGAACGAGATGAGCCAAGTAAAAAATATTGAGCTTAAAACTGATAAGCTGACTCCAACTGATAATATGTGTAATGGTCACAACAAAACACAGATCGCTAATATGCAATGTATTTTTTTATTCATATTTCGCTATTTATACGGTATTATTGTATAAATCAGTGGATGTTCTCGAAATTTTCTTAGTATGGGGATTTTCTCAATCACATAACCATTGAAGTCCTTTGCCTAAGCTTTCATTGAGTTCGAAGTCAGTCAGCAGTCGGTTCTCTGGCTCTTGAAATCTTTACTGAGCAAAAGATTAGATTTTTGAGTCTTTGTTCATCTATTAAAATAGTTAAAAAGTTCACTGACTGCTGTGATAGTTGTTCAAAATCAACACCAAAAAAGGGAAAAAAATAAAAAGCATAATTTGGAAATAAGTGAAAGAATTGAAAACGAAAGAGTGAAGTGGAAAAAGAGTTTAGAATGGGTGAAATAGAAATAACAGTGACAAATAATGAACCAACTGCTAAAAATATTCTAATTGTGGTTTCAAATCGACTACCCTTTGTGCTGACAAGAGACCCTAAAACAAAAGTTTTATCGAGGAAAGCAAGGTTAGTATTGCAGTTTAGATTGAATTTAGGTCTTTTAGGGAGTTCTAACAGCAGACGTTCAAGTTTTCACAAAATTGCTTTAATATATAAAATATATATTGCATTACAAAGCAGTTTTGAAAAAAGTCGTACTCTTTTGAGGACTCTTCCTCTATAATATTCAAATAAAAAAATTAATAAACAAAGAAATGAACCATTTTCGAAAACGTTACCTAAGTTGCCTTTCGCTGCCCTTAATGCATAGGAAACTTATATTGGAAGAAAAATCCTATAAATTGGTTAAAAAAAGAATGTCTAATGGTTTCATCACAAATTAGTACTAATGCCTTAAAAGTATCTCGTTACGCTAAGACAAATGCAACAAGCGTTGGAATAAAGCTTTTACAATAACATATCTCTCCGTTCTTTACCCATTTGAAAAATAATAAAATAAACCTTTTTGGTGGTCTTATCCGGTCACTAAAGGATCTGTTTTTAATCCACTTATATAACCAACTTTGAGACAAACCTTACATAACCCGGAATGCAATTGCACATTATTCCTTGGAATATTATTTTGTATACTTTAATCAAATTAAAGTTTTCGGTGATTTTTGAGGCAAAGTAATTTATCAGTGTACAAATTAGATGCCTAATATGGACCCTTATTTAATGATAACTATATATATTATAGTGCTGATGTACACTCGATAAGGTGAAGCAAGGGGCCTGCGTAAACGAGACTATTTTACTAAATTGAAAAAAATGTATCAAGATTTTCTATCTAATTTTTGTTTTCCATTATTCGTTTTTTGACGCGGTAATGATCTTCGATAATTCTGAGGACGAAACTAAGGCATACCTGGTGAGATGGCAGAGAGGCAGAGAGGATTCCCTCCGGGCCGGGAACTCTCCCAGAGGCTTGTAGAAATAAATTTCAAAAAAGGAATAGAAGAAGACCTGCATCATTTTTCTCCCATGCCCAGGTTTTCTCTCCAAAGCACTGAAGCGAGCTACTTATTTTCGGCCTACCCTCGCTTTTCTATACCGAAAGCAATCATATGAGGCCTCTCAAGATTCTAACTTGATTGTACTTCAGCAGTTGAATGACCAGCGCTTTCATTTCTCTTCTTCTCAATTTCTCGAAAAATTGAGTATCTTTTTCTTACACGAACAGATCTTTTCTAGGTTGTTTACGATCTGTCGACACAAAAAAAACTTCTTGTGTTTAGATCTCATACGGTGCGGAATTAGAAATAAGTAAAGCAATTGCCTTATCTCGCATTTAAACTCTGCTGGTTCCCAACTATATGTAACACACCTAGTACTATAATAATATTTTTGGGAAGAAAATGGAAATAACATCAATTTAGGAAAACTAAACTAAACAAAGCCCTCCATTGCAAGTTCGTGTTCCAAAACAGGGTTCAATATTTTGGCCCCGGCCGATGCTTATTGCCTGCCAGATATTTTTACCTTTACTGAAACTGCAAGTGTACTGCCAGATGGTTCTTTACGTTTCGTTTAGTTTTTATAAGATCAAAATAACTTTCTAAACTTCCCAAAGTTTGGTTTTGCACTATTCATAGCTAACTCCGATATAGTGATCATCTGCCAAGATGACATAGCTGTCAGTGCACTATAAAACCGAGATAATCGGACGCTGTCGCCTGTGAAACCTGGCCTTCACTCGTCCTTCCCAATATTTCTTTAGTCTGGGAGATCAACGATTTTCAGTATAGTCTTGATTAAAAAAAACCGTTAGCTTCAATTCACTGACAACACCTAGTACTCTAAAAGGTTCCCTATGTTTCTTATTATTGCCCGTCATACCATCTCAGATTACATGAATTTCGTACTATTTTGTTGCCTTTCTCTCTGTCTACTTTATTGAAATAGTCATCTTAACAAGCCCACACAAAATGATAACGCAAATACCTACTAAACCGGGAATGTCGGTTCGCGAGACACGCAGTCTACTTCTCTCACTATAAACAAATCTGGAATCTCAGAGATTTACCAAACATTCTGTATAAATGACAACTACGACTACATGACAACTACAGAGGTAGGAAGAGATTTTGCTGTACTTCCATATAAGAGCATAAATTCACCTCCTAGGAGAGCGAAACACAGCTAGGGAGAGAAAGCCATTATTGCCTTTCCAGCTAATTGTGGAAGAGTCACTTATGCTAAATAGAAGTTTGACATTCATATCAGCGGCTGCCAGGCTTATGTAACTTTATATCTCTACTGTATTTGGGTGGCCAGAACCCGGTTACAAGTAAGCTGTATGCTGGTTTCGAAGACCTTTCTTTTGCATTTTGACGAAACAGCCATCTTTTGTATGGAATTTCCAAAACAGAACAAACAGTAGGGTCAGGGGGAATAGGAAAGGTGCGTGAAATTGGAGAAGACTTTTGATAAAAATCGACTACAAAAAAACTACTCCTTCCGAGTAAATATTACAAATAATAAATTAGCAACCGAGTAAAGGGAGTGGAACTACCTTAACATACATTTGGAGTGCTGACCGCAATCGAAAAGTGCTAGATCCGCCATCGTTGCTTCATCCAGAAGCTGGGAATGCGCCTGCGATTTCAATACCAAGTTGAGGTTCTTTCACGCCAATGCTCCTTCTGTGCTATGTATAGGTTTAAAACAAGTCGGAATACCGGAAGCTCGCGCTTCGGGTATAAAGGTTTTGTGTTCATCTTATGTGAGAAACTTCAACGCACATTTTTCTATCCGTGTATAGCTACAAACCCAACATATTCCTTCATATTTTTCCAAACTACGAGACATACGTACATATTACAGCCATAGATATTACGCTCACCCTAAACAAACAAACTGCCTATTTCCGAATACCGTACACATATATGCACGTATATAAATTGATCGTACCCATATTTCCGATTTACTTCTTATATCTATCTGAATAGGCACTACCCACAAAGTTCATTAGCACGCATATACTATATACCTACATACACAGTTGATATTCATATACAAATGACTAAAAAACTAAAACAAAATAATTCTTTGGGACCCCATTCATAAGAACTCATTTGGTTGTGGTATTGACGAATTGATATGTGATGATGACGTCATGCAGTCATGCATGAAGAGTGGGCGAAATTCACAAAAAATGGTAAAGTTTTACTCCCTATAACTTTGTCAATAATAGTTGGATTTTCTTCAAACTTGACCAAACTGTGCACTACGATCTTCATTATATGCATGCCAAATTTTGTACTTCTGGGATGAACATAAGGGGGGTGCCGGGTAAATTTCTAAAATGTGGAAATATACTATTATTAACGTTATTTGTGCAGATATCGGAACCGGATATATTTTGAGGCCTAGATCTCGTAGAGATGCACCACTGTGATTTTTTTCAGATTTTTCGGTCGGATAAGTTCTGAGAACGAGACCTGTTACACTTTTTGGGGGTCATATTTTGAGCCCTCACTCCTCTACATTTCACCCAACATCATATATTGCACCAGTTTAGAAAAGTACTAATTGAGACCTTTCATTTGATACCCCACATGGCCACATTTTATGAAAAAAAATTTTGCACCCTCCTTTCACATGTATGGGGAGCCCCTCCTTAAACTTAACACAAAATGGCGTCAGTTGCTGCATGTAAAGGGAACGGCAGATTTCATACTCCTACCAATTTTCGTGACAATCGGTTCAGCCGTTTCCGAATAAATCGGGTATGACAGACAGACAGACAGACAGATAGACAGACGGACAGACAGACAGACAGACAGACAGACAGACATCGAATCGATTCTAATAAGGTTTTGTTTCACACAAAACCTTAATAAGGTTTTGTTTCATACAAAACCTTAAAAAGGCGGGCCATGACATGCAATGGAATCCACTGCCCTAGGATAAGCGAGGAGTGGTTCTTCCTAGCAACACGTAGCACAGAAAAGTAGTGAAGTAATATAGGCTCCTCTGGTAATCCCAGGCGAAACCGTAGAATATTGCCGGAAACCTGCAGCAATGGTGCGAATTCGTAATTAGCACGCCTTACCTAGGGATCGATGACGGCCGTAAAACCGAATAATGCTCAGTTAATAGAAAACACCACATTTTGCATGCTACTTACCAGTAATAATCGGAGAGTCGAAGGGACAACACTTACTTCAAATGTGAAAAGCTAATTAAGCAAATCCAATAGGTGTAAATAATAGTCATATAAGAAGCAAATAATAAACACCAGGAGACATGGGTTTAATGCGGGAAGTTCTAAAAAACAGATATCACCATATGTCATGCAATAATCAACGAAATTTGTAAATTTTCCTTAAGGCAAATTAGTGCGGCCAGATTTACCACTTACACCACTTAAAAATAATTTTTACATTTTTAGTTTGGCGACAGAACTGTCACTTCATTTCGTCTAACTTAACAGTTAAGGGTAATTCGCAAATTATATCCCTTGGCCCTTTTTCCAAATCGGCCAACAGTGTGTTTTTTTGCTCCATATTACAAAGGACACCAAATGAAGAGAGAATCATTGATAAAAAGGAAATTAAAATCTGTTTATTTGGTAGAACGCTTTCTGTTTGCCTCGACTCTTCTGAACATTCTCGTCCACCTTCAAGCCTTGAAGACGTTGAAGACAAGGTATCATCCCAGACGGCGTTCTCAACCTTTCCCTTAGTTAAAAACTTGATAATAACCTTTTCTACAGCGGACGATAGAGCATTTCCTCGCCCATGGCTATGGCTTGTAAGAACTAAACTGAAAAGGTTCTGAAAAAACCAAAGGGATTGGTCAAGGTAAATGGAACTGATTTTGACCCATCTGGAATTCAAGGGTTAAAGCATTTCTCAGTGCGTCTTCAACAGTTTATCCTGCCTCAAAGTCGAAGTGAGAAACCTACCGTTTACCTGTAAAGATGGCTTTCACTGACTCCGAAAACTTGCAATTGTGGACAGTCTTTATTGTACAAAGGGGGGGGGGGGTATATATATGTATTTCCGAACTCCAATCAACTGCACTTCACTTTATATGATGATGACGCCATACACGTCTTAGAGTGCCATAAAATCTCGTCAAATACACAATTTTGGCCTTCCTATAACTTTATTGATAATAGTTGGATTTTTCCCAAACTTGCCAAAATTATGCATTATGTTATTACTTATAATCGTACCATGGTCGTGTACTTCTAGGAAGAACTTAAGGGGCTTTCGGGTAAATTTTTAAAATATAGGAATATACTATTATTAACTTTATTTAAGCAGATATCGGAATGGAATGCATTTTGAGGCCTAAATTTGGTATGTACCACGGTAATTTTTCCCAAGTTTTTGGGCCAGTTTTTCACCCAGTACCAAAAATTTTATCAATTCGGAAAAGTATTAACTAAGCCCTTTCATTTGATTCTATATTCTGTGAAAAAAAAATGTAAAACCCCTTTCACATGTATGGGAACCCCCTTAAACCCAGTGCCAAATGACGTTCCCCGTTGTATGTAAAGAAATTCACAGACTGCACGTAATCACCAAATTTCGTGGCAATTGGTTTAGCCGTTTCCGAATAAATTGGGTGTGACAAACAGACAGACATCGAATCGATTTTTTGTTGCGTTGCGTTCCACAACTGGTGTCCTTTGTGATCGACGTATCAACGAACGTCTCAAATCTAAAATTTACCGCAATGTCGTCCGTCCAGTCACTCTCTATGGTTCTGAGTGTTGGCCGACCATAAAAGACAATGAACGGCGTCTCGCGGTAATGGAGACGAAAATGCTACGTTGGACTAGTGGCGTCACACGTTTAGATCACAACCGAAATGAGGATATCCGCGATCGTTATGGGGTTGCACCGATCGTGGAAAAGTTGCGAGAGAGGCGTCTTCGATGGTATGGTCACGCAACTCGTGCAAACGAGAATTCACTTGCCAAGATTGGTCTGAACATCGAAGTCGATGGTAAACGACCAAAAGGCAGACCTAAGCAACGGTGGCTTGATACGCTGGATGGGGATTTGAAAGCCTCGAGATTGCACCCAGATCAGGCATTCGATAGAGCCAAATGGCGAAGCCGATCACGACGAGCCGACCCCGCTTGTGAACGGGACAAAGGCTGAAGAAAAAGAAGAAGAATGTTTGTCCATCTTTATTAATCCTTATCAGTTAATGTTTTTGCTAAATAATGTTCCTAGTGTCCGGATAGCTGAGTGATTAGAGCACAAGGCTGTCGTACGGAAGGTCGCGGTGCAAATCTCACTGGTGGCAGTGGAATTTGTATCGTGATTTGACGTCGGATACCAGTCGACTCAGCTGTGAATTGAGTACCTGTGTCAAATCAGGGTAATGCTGACCACATTGCCGCCTACAGTATACTGTAGTGTACCGTTGCGGTCTTGAATGAAGTGCTCTAACATATTTCAAGCCCCTGATCCAATATGGATTGTTGCGCCAACGATTATTAAGATTTTGGGCGAACTTCATCCGGCTCTTCCTCCAGAGAAAAGTGTCCTATCACGAATCCTCCAAACCAATTTGACACAGTTTTCAGACAAGGTGCATTCGCCCCCTATGCATTTTGGCATTCATTAAAAATTTGTGTTGGCTTCAGCTGACGCCGAAAACAGTTGAAAGTAACGCATCGATTTCCTGTTGTGTGTGGGGGGGCTGCTACACTTTTTTGTCACCGAATATAGTCATACTGGGTATCAAATAAAAGGTATTGATGAGTACTCTCCGAAGATAGCGTCAATTCTGACGTTTGAGGGAAACGCAGTTACTGAAAAACGATAAATTCTTTCACCGACCTATAGTCAGAAACTCCTCAACCCAAAAATCTTAAAAAGAATCACGAGGCTAGCACCATACGGTACAAAGGCCGAATTCCGATACATATTAAATAAAGTTCACAATAGTATGTCACCATATTGAAATTGGCTAGAAACCTTCCTTAACGTTATCTTACAGTCACGAAGTATTGCAGTCATATAGACTATACTGGAGAGCAGGATACTACCAAGTTTGGTGGATTACAAGCAAATATTACTATTCCTATCCTGAAGCCTTCAGATTCCTTTTGTTTTCGTCTAAACACTTTCTGCTTTGGCTGCTCCTTAATAGTTCCCAATATTTTTTGCTTTGATTCCACTTTCTCCAGGTGAACTTTACAATATTGGCAGATATCAACCGGTTTACTGCCACATTCTTCAATCTTTTTCAGTGCTCAGTAAACCTAGGATTCGATGTGTAAACCTAGGACAGTATGGTGAATTGCCATGTTATGTATAACAACCTCAAGGATTACGTTCCTTTGTTGTTTAATTCTTGACAAGTCTGGCCAATCCGTCTGCATGTACAACGACCAGTTTGTGACTCGTCTTTTGCCATTCTGCGAGAGAATCTCTCCATGCTAGCAACCGCCAAAGTGTAGACACTCAACGTGTTTCTTGAAGCCGAACTTTATGTTTATTATTACTCCCAAGTATTGAAGAGCTAGTTGGGAGTAAATTATTTATTCACCAACTTAATTTTCACGGTTGTGTCCTTTCCTCTCTTGTTGGTTAACAATATTTTGTTTTATGTAAACTCAGTAAGCGATAAGCCAGCATTTTTCAACCAGGAATTGACCTCCCACATCACTTCATGAAACATGAAGGATCTAGGACGCCGAAGTTGCCGAGAATGTTTTCTTTCAATTGTCTGAGACGTAGTATAATAATCCCCCCAAATAAAGTTGATTACAATACGTATAATGTATGGTTCTGAGTGTTGGCTGACTATAAAAGACAATGAACGGCGTCTTGCGGTAATGAAGACGAACATGTTGCGTTGAACTAGTGGCGTAACAGCTTTTGATCACATCCGAAATGAGGATATCCACGATTGATATGGGATTGCACAGATCGTGTAAAAATTGCGAGAGAGGCATGTGGTATGGTCACGTAATTCCCGCTAACCAGAATTCATTTGCTAAAATTGGTCTGAGCATTGAAGTCCATGGTAAACGACCAAAAGGCCGGCGGAAACGACAGTGATTTAATACGTTGGATGGGGATTTAGAAGCCTCGAGATTACATCCAGATTTGCTAAAATAAAATGGTGAAACCGATCACGACGAGCCGACCTCGCTTGTGAGCGGAACACATGCTGAAGAGAAAGAAGAAAAAAGTTTGATTAGCATCTCAATAGTTAAGTTCTATTAAACGGAATTGGATGCATTTTTTATATCGCCAAAGCCTTACGCAAGCTGATTGCTGATAAGAAGGAGAGAACTCAAAAGGCTTGGCAATGGTGTTAACTAGACATATCAAATACCTAGTGGTTTACCTGATCAAGATCAGCTTTTGTAGCTTCCATTTACTTAGGAACTTCCCTTGTTTAAGGTATGCATAAAAGCATGGGTGAAAATACCACTTTCAGTGCAAAATTCCGGACTCTGGGATCTTCAAGGTCGGGGTCTTATCCTAACAAGTATCTCGGAGACATATAAAACTTTTCATTAACCAAAGCAGGGGGGGGGGATTTACATAGACTGCAGGAAAGCGATTCTTTCGGAAAAGAGTGGTAACTATATTCTGCAACAATTAATCGGTGGGGAACGTTTGCCTTTCAATGATTATATAACCGGCTCGTTCGCGCCTCCCCATGGATCAAAATCAACTTCGTTACATATCTGATTAATATGTTCGATTTTGTTCATCGTGATAGACGATAGCAATTTTGTTCTCTCGACTTTGTATTGCACGTGAGTCCTTGCTTTCAGCTAGGTTTCTTCAACGCTGGGAACAGCCTCCTAGCATTGAAGAAACTTTTCTGGCAAATCTCAATTTACGAATTTCACAAAAAATTGGGCATTTATTTTCGAAGAGCGATATAACGAGGCACAGAGACGACACATGTTGCAATTTTTCTGCGATCTGAGGAACCTCTGGGTCTCCTAACTCTATTTGTTGGTTTCATATTATCCCTACGTGAAGTTTGAAAAGTGATGGATGATCAGAATCTTATTAAATTTCACAAACATATTACTGCAGCTCCTCGGCTAGTGTATCGCTAACCTAAGGTCTATTGTTAATTATATTCATGTGAGAGAATGTATCCAGTAATATACATCTTTTTATATCGATTTCTGAGCTTCATAATGGTATATAGGTTGGAGGGTCCGAGTGCCAGGAAAATTGCTGATTTTTGGAGGAATCTTAGGGAAAACTTTAAACGCTTATATCTCCGTTAATATTGAGAATTTTGCAAAAACGAGCTTAATTCGTGACCACTACTACCGGGGAGGGTCTGAGGGGATATCGATATCGAATTAGGGGACCTCCGCGTAAAACCGGGGTGTCCAGAGTTCCTTTTTAAGGCAGGCCTAGACCGGATACCCATTGTTGGGTCGTTAATGATGATGATGATGAACAGCTTGCATTCAAGGATAGTTTCTCCTGCAAAGATGTGGATTCTTGTGAGACTCAACGCTGCTTAACAGCGATAGATCTGCATGCTCCTTATCTTAGTTCTTTGTATTCACCGCTTAGTGGAGTATAGGGCATCCACATAGTCTTTGATGAAACTGTGCCACAGTTTCATTATTATCACACTTAACGTTATGCAAGTGATATGTAGCGTCCTATCTTGGCTCCACCTTAACCCATCCTGTGGGTGTTTTTTCCTAGCATCTTCAATAGCTTAACTTTAGCGCTCCTTATCGCTTTCTGTCTATCGCACATAGTTTTCTAAAAAACGGTAATATCACTATATTTGGTAAGAAGGTTGAAACTGTGAACCTTCACGCATACAGTGAATGATATCGTTCGAGTTAAGTTTGAGGGGAGTCCCCACCATACATGAAAAAGGGGGCGGGCGTAAAATTTTGTTTCAACGAATATAGACAAAAAATGAGAGAAAAAATGTGGTAGTGCCCAAATTAGTATCACAATGAACTTTGGCTTCCTTAGTATGACCTTGTAAAAAAGCCAAGTAGGTAGCTCATTCCTTCCGCTGAAGACAATGTACCAGGAATTGGTCACCGTGTTGTCCAACCTATTAAACGAAGACTATCTATATAAATGACGTTTTCTCAATGTTTGCATGGCTTTTGGATGCACTAGGATAGTTAATCCAATCATTTAAAGACCATGCAAATCCTAAGGAAGTGACAACCAGGAGTACTGACCTCATTAAACTTCTACGTGACAATTTTTAGGCTTGTGCGAAAAAGTGAAAGCTGTGGTACTTCCACCCACTTTTATTACCAATTTGGCCATTCATACTTGACAAAGCGTGACACCACAAGCATAAATCTGGCTTGCAAGTGTCTTCGACTTTTTTTTTGTCCATTCTCACACACGCTGTTGTAACCAAACCAGGGTTATCTTAGTTTCAATACACTCTAATTTATATAAAATGTGGGCTATATTTAGTCAAACAGATCTAAAGAAGTAGGTTCATGTGTCCAGGGCATGACATATTTCCAAGAAATAACAACTTTCTTTTGGAACATTCAAATATAAATATCGAACAGTAAGTTAAGTATGTCCACGGCACGTGACTCTCTCTCGCTGATGCACATAACCCCAGCTTGATAATTCTTCTCCCTTAATTGTGTTATATAACGTTTATTCAAGCATTCGGAGTGCACTGAGTCCAGCTCCTATCAAAATCAAAAACAAATAGACTCGATTAATTTATGCAGTTCGTTCTTAAATCAGTCATTCTGTTTACAATGCATTCCTGTGATAATCTTTGTTGAATTTTACTGTCATAAACAATAACGCGGTAGTAATAGCGGTCCAAGTGTTCGAGATGATACCAGTCCAACATGGGACGTTATTGACTAGAATAAATCCTCTTATCAGTGTTTGCGTAGAAGATTTCAGATTATTCTTAATTAGACAGTGCCAGATAATAACCACAAAAAACCAGATGATTGCTATAAGCGTAGCGTTAGTAAGGATTGCATGGATTGTGTAACGTTATAGTAAAAAAATAAACGTGCCAGCCATTGCGCAACAAGAATTATGACCATCTGACCATCATCCATTACCGCTGAGAAAACCGCGATCATTCTGAAACAGTCAACGGTATTTTTAAGATATTGGGGTAAGTGGCTTATTCATTTTAGATGATAGCCTCTAATACCTTGTTACAGACCTGGAAGTTGAAGGAGGATCAATTGAGTAACGGAGTTGAATCCTGTCGACCACGAAGACAGACCTGTAGCTAACTATAGAAAGTTGGCGATTGTCACTATTCAGCTCCGCCATAACTATTGCTCGACAGAAGCCTCCTTTCCAGTTGGCAGGGTCCTTCACAAATCGGTCTCCCATACGTCATTATTCTAAATTCACGTCATCTTCCAACGTCAGTTGTCTTAGAGGCGCGACCACTAGAATATCTAAGTTTGCGAATAGTCAACATCCTTTACCTATGCTTCAAGGTTCAATCAATTTTTCAACAAATTTTCTTTCTTTCAACAGCGCCGGAGGACTGGTAACTGCAGTATGTCCTGTGGTAATAAATGGAAATGGAATTTGGGTTGGCTGGCCTGGTCTGCATCTTCCGGATCCAAATGAACCTATTCCAGAACCAGATCCAAATGATCGCACACCAACAGCCGGATTGAAATCGGACCAGGTAATTAGTGTGAGGTAATAAATTTAGTGGAAAATTGGAAAAAATAGCGTTAAATCTTATATCTTAAATATTCAAATAGATTTTGGATTAGTCAGATAAGTTGATACATATCGTTCAATTATCAGAAGCAATCCTAGGTTATTGTTTAAATTCACTTAAAAAGTTGATAGAATTTGAAAATGTAATGTAATCCACTCTGGTACAGTTCCCTCTTCTGTGTATATGAACCATTTGGACAGTCTGCTGTTATTGTGAAGAAATGGCCTGAAAAGGCCTTCAAGATCTGAAAACATGTTGACCAGACGAAACGATACTTTGTCTAGCTTTTTCGATTAAGGGAACCTTGATCTTGGTAACTACATAGAATAGACGTAAATCGGTTAGAAATGTCGTTTCGGAGAAACCCAAAAAAACCTTGAGCGCAAAATTAAAGAAATTGTTCATTAAAGAATACAACAACCATCACAGCAGTATTAGGAAAATTATTTCATTTAAGCTTCTTCTGAACGTATGCTCCGAAGGCGTATTCGGCTGAATGAATGGGAAGATTAAGGGGATTTCCACAAGGCCGAATTGAAGATTAAATCGGCACAATCGGTAATAAATTTATTCTCCAAGCAGAAATATTCTGCGTACTACCTTCCACAATATCTTTCCGTCCGTGCATTTCCATCTATTTCGCCGTGCCCAAAAAAAACCCGAAGGATGTGTATGCTTGCCATTCACCCTTGAATTGCGTTTTGCTCAAATCTGCCTCAGCTGCCACCAGTATCGACGCAAACTAGTGTTGACGAAGATTTGGACCTTTCAGAAAGAACAGATTTGATGTGTGTGTTTCCATTTTCAGATTTTAGACAAAGCAACGAATACTGATATATCATTGTTAATACGTCGGACTACATCAAGTTCGGTAACGTCGTTAGCAGAAATGCTCCCGAGCTATATATCAATTAATCATTACCCTAAATAGATATCCCTAAAAGCTGTCTGGCGTCCTCACCTACGCCATCGCTCCATTTCAGGAAGGGTCTGTCTCGTCTTCTTTTTCTACCATAGATATTGCCCTTATAGACTTTCCGGGCTGGATCATCCTCATCCATACGGATTAAGTGACCCGCCCACCGTAACCTATTCAGCCGGATCTTATCAACAACTTGACGGCCATGGTATCGTTCATAGATTTCGTCGTTATGTAGGCTACGGAATCGTCCATCCTCATGTCGGGGGCCGAAAATTCTTCGGAGGATTCTTCTCTCGACCGCGGCCAAGAGTTCGCAATTTTTCTTGCTAATAACCCAAATCTCCGAGGAATACATGAGGATTGGCAAGATCATAGTCTTGTACAGTACAGCATTGACTCTATGGTGAGACGTTTCGAGCGGAACAATTTTTGTAAGCTGAAATAGGCTTTGTTGGCAACAACCGAGTGCGGATTTCATCGTCGTAACTGTCATCGGTTATGATTTTTGACCCTAGATAGGAGAAATTATCAACGATCTCAAAGTTGTATTCTCCTATCTTTATTCTTCCCGTTTGACCAGTGCGGTTTGATGTTGTTTGTTGGTTGATTTTCGGTGCTGCCGGTACCGCCATATACAGGGTGCGGTAGCATAACTTCCTTTTTTAAAATGCGCGCCACTCAGTTAGTTGATGTCATAGCGGAGCGCTAGTGGTCTCGTTCAAGAGGGGATACTGTAAAGTTTTGTCCCGACACGGTTCAGTCGCCATCATGCGTTGGAATAGTGAGGAGCGTGCCTTTGCCGTTGAGGTTTACTTTTCAAGCGGATGTTCGGTTATTGCAACACAGCGTGCATTTCGGAATCGCTTTAATTTAGCCCCGTTGGCTCTCGTCCCAGACCGCAAATCAATTGTTACATGGGTCACTACATTCAGACAAACTGCAAGTGCGACAAAAGGAAGAGCTGGGACTCCAGTTCTTCGGCCCGTTAGATCACCTGAGAACATTGAAGCAGTGAGAGCGTCAATGTTGTGATCGCCACGGCGTTCTGCGCGCAAACACGCATCTGCCCTTGGACTATCCGATCGTTCTGTGAGAAGAATTCTTCGTGATGATCTTCATTTTCATCCCTATAAGATGGCGATAGTGCAAGAACTTTCAGAACGTGTCTTCAATTCTCGGATGAACGCGTGTGAGCTTCTTTTTGATGTCGTTCCCGAGGGTGCTATTGTTTTTTTAGCGATGAAGCCCATTTTCATTTGTGTGGGTCGGTTAACAAACAAAACATGCGCTACTGGGCTGACACCAACCCTCGAGAATTGCATCAAAAGCCTTTGCATTCACCCAAAGTCACAGTGTGGTGTGCAATTTCCTCAGCTGGAATTATTGGTCCCTGGTTTTTTGAGGAAAAATGAGGCTACAGTGACAGTGAATTCGGACCGGTATGTAAACATGCTACAGATTTTTTTTTCCCACGGCTAGAAAATTTGGATTTTGGATTTTGGAATGGCCGGCACGCTCCCCCGATCTGTCCCTTTGTGATTTTTTTCTATGGGGTTTTTTGAAATCCCGTGTTTATGTGAACCGTCCAAGAACCCTACAAGATTTGAAGACCAACATCCAAGAAGAAATTGCCAATATAACACCTGCTATGCTAACAAGAGTAATGGCAAACGCCAGAAATCGGTTTACGCAATGTATGGAGAATGGGGGACGTCATCTAACAGATTTGATCTTCAAAACAATGTAAAAAAAAACTTTAGAAATGTACCTACATTATAAAAAATAAATAAATATTTTCCGATGCATACAATAGTTTTTATTGAGTTTTGAAAAAAAGGAAGTTATGCTGCCGCACCCTGTATTTTGTCTTGCCTTCATTAATGTGCAGCCCAAGATCTCGCGCCGCGCCTGCTCGATCTGGATGAAAGCAGTTTGTGGGTGGTTCTTCACATGATGTCGATATCGTCAGCATAGGCCAGTAGTTGGGTGGACTTAAAAAGGATCATACCTCTTACATTTACCTCAGCATCACGGATCACTTTCTCGAAGGTTAGGTTAAAGAGGACGCATGATAGGGCATCCCCTTGTCGTAGACCGTTGTTGATTTCGAATGGTCTTGAAAGTGATCGTGATGCTTTTATCTGACCGCGCACATTGGTCAGGGTCAGCCTTATTAATTTCTTCAGGATACCGAATTCTCTCATGGCCGTGTGCAGTTGTACCCTGGCTATGCTGTCATAGGCGGCTTTAAAGTCAATGAAAAGATGGTGGAACTGATGGCTATAGTCCAACCGTTTTCTCATCGCTTGCCGCAGAGAGAAAATCTGATCTTTTGCTGATTTGCCTGGAGTGAAGCCTCTTTGGTATGAGCCAATGACGTTCTGGGCGTATGGGGCTATTCGGCTTAGCAAGATAGCGGAGAATATCTTATAGATGGTACTCAGCAACTCTCCCTTTTTAAGTATGAGACAGATAATGCCTCGTTGCCAATCATCAGGCTTTGATACGCTTTTCCATACCTTGAGCACAAGTTGATGAACCACTTGGTGTAACTGGTCGCCTCCATATTTAACCAACTCGACTGTAATTCCATCGGCTCCTGACGACTTATGATTTTTAAGAATTGCACGGGCTGTTTCTCCTATACTTTGTGGTGACAGTATTTGTCCGTCGTCTTCAATATTTTGGTTGTTGAGCAGTTCAAAATACTCAACCCATCGCTCCGATATACCCATTTTGTCAGAAATCAGATTTCCCTCTTTGTCTTGGCAGGATGATGCTCCCTGTACTTTCCTAGTTCACAGACTTGTTGGTTCTCCCAGGCTTCCTTTTTCCGTCTGTGAAGCCGCTTCTCCTCTCGACGGAGTTCGTGATAATTCTCTGCGCGTGCCCGCATTCTTTGAGAATGCAACATTACTCGGTATGCAACATTCTTCGTTGCTAGCTTACATTCATAGTCAAACCAAGCATTCCGACCTTTTTTGCGACTGGTGCCAAGTATCTTTGTGGCCGTATCAATAATAACGTTCTTCAGGTGGTTGTGAAAATCATTTGTTGATGTTTCATCTCCAGGATCTCTGTTGACTGTGGTTATTGCGGCATCCATTTCCCTCTTATAAGTGTTGCGGAGGGCTGAGTTGTGGATGGCTTCAGTATTCACTCTCACCTGATTGTCAGAGGGGATTGTAGGTGATGTCGCAATTCGAGCTTGGAGCACCATGCCAACGAGATAGTGATCCGAGTCGTAGCGTTACACTTTATTATGACAGTGCCCTGTAGGATGCAATGTAGTCAGCATTGCGCCCGCTAATGATTATTACCCTGATTTGTGTCAGGTACTCATTTCCAGCTGAGTCGACTATCCGACGTCAAGTGACGATATAAATTCCACTGCCACCGATGAGATTGGCATTATGAGCTATCCGGACATCGTTGGTGAAGAATGCTGTATTATAACCCTGCAACACGTCGCCGGTCTTATACTCTACCCGGGTTGGAAACTCCTAAGCAATTTTCTCGTGAAACTCGGCTTGCGTGAGGCATAATCCGTTAGGAATACCTAGAGTTCCCAAGGCACTTCGTCTAGAGTGTTACTATGGCCATGGGCTTCAATGTCATACATCCGGATTCATGTAGTGTGGCAGCACTGCACGCTACAGCATATGTAATGTGGAAGTCCATAGGAGGAGGTGCAACAGTATATTGAGACCATGTACCTTGTAGGACTCCAGAACCCCACCAACTCGTTGGCATGCGCGACAACCTTCACCCCGCTCCTATCCAATATCGGTAGGCATTATCAACCTGAGCACTTGCCACCCTGGAGTATCTTTCTGCTCACAGCTCTGGACAAGTGGTTACCTCCCAGATTAGATTGAATTATCCCATGCATAAAATACTCCTCCAATCCTATTCTGGCAAGAGCCTCCTTAGCAAACCACCTAGAGATGCATCCCCCTTTTCATCCAAGAGATGCTCGATGATCATCTCCGATAGCCTGGCCTCAAGACTTTCATACCTCCGACGGCATTCGTTTTGTCACAGCCGTACTTTGTTGGACGTCTCATACTTTGCCACAATAAAGGAGCTCTAGCGCGTGGCGCTCACTCACAGTCATCGACTGACGTTGTTCTTTCTTACATTCATTGATCCAGATCCATCCACCTCCAGATAAAGACATAGAAAACTTATCCTGAAATGGCGTAATAGTATTTGTGCTTGTTTAGGTGAGCTGTTTCCGAAGTCCGAGCCTTCGCTGTTTTCTGGCGATCGCACTGAAGAGAGGGGCCGGGGTGTGGAGAGATTCTTTCTCAGTGTTGCTTGCGAGAGGATTTTTTTCCATGCTTTCTGGAAGACTGCCAGAGTTGTTGTGCTCCTGAAGCCACCAGAAGAGGATAGGAGTAATCCTCGGGGGCCATATTTCTTCTCACGCCTTTAGTAAGGTCCTGGAGAGGATTATGGTCTAACGGCCAGGAGTAAAAGGATCCCATCTAGCGCCAGAAGAGCAGTAGGGTTTCTGAACTGCCAGGTCTACCAACGGCGCCTTGATGTATGATATTTAGAAAACCTTCTCATCGGTTGTGCTAACAAATACGTTCTTTGAATCTTTGTAGATTTGATTGGGCCAAGGTGTCGGCAGCGCGGACAAAGCGTCAGCCCCGCAATCTTGCTGCTCTAGGTTCGAATGCTAGTAGCTATGGGTGTATATGTCCGTCTTGTGTTTGTCTCGCCGCTACGAGCTTATCACTTACACAGTGAGCAGGTGATGACAGTAAAATCGAAGCACTGACTGTGTGAATGCCCTATACTCCAGTAAAGAGTGAACAGGAACTGTTTAGGTGAGCTTGAATGCGTTGCTTATACGGACGGCTTCCTCATTCTTGTTAAAGGAACAGCCGACGTGAGCTCGAACAAGGGGTACTGAGTACATGCGGATCGTCAATGCATGGTCTCTTAAAGTCGCCATTGTGATCTCAACGTCGCGATCACAGTTAAGGGGGAATACGTGAAACAACTTTTTGCTATATGGGTGAGCACGCCGTAGTACCAGAATAGCAAAAACTCACCGATCTCTCTCTTACCAATACGATTTGACGAAGATTATGCCTTTTCCTTGTTTAGCGTCTCTGATGTGTACAGATAAGCTTCTGCAAGCACATTCGCAAGTGGGGTCATTTTAGTAAGGGTACTGCCTATAGTAGATCTACTGTGCTCGCGATATTGCTGAAAGGCAACTTAAGTCATCTGTCACTTGTCAAGTTGCATGCAGCGTATTTAAACTAGCGAAAGAAAGTGACATACCTGTGAGTCACAATCGCGGAACGTACGTACTTGTATTCGCATGATCTGTTGTATGAGTTTCCGATAACGGTATAGGGCAAGAAACTGCTTTAGACCTGGCAGCGAGTGGCGCTGTTAGCATGGTTTTCTGTAGATCTAGGTGGTGGGCTTAGGACCGCTTCCGGTCAAAAAATGCACGGATTAGAGGGTTCCACGTACTGAGCTAGTTCCATTCAAGTAGTTACCTTCCCCATTTACTCGATGAGGGCGATCAGACCCGAGCGTGCCGTGTACGAACATGAGCGTGGGATTATAAGTACACGGCAGGTTCATAAGGTAACCTCCAGGACCCTCCAAAAGATAATTCCTAAATTTATTAAAGGTCTCCATATAATCAATTTAATTAGATGTTTGTTGCTGATCAGTTGAAACCCAACTGATCTTTTGGTGAACTTTTCTCAAAATTTTCCCACAATATTATATTTTCGTCAACCATACTAATCTAATTTTTTTCTTTTTTACGTAGGTCGTCCCAGTGAACGTAGACCCCGCCACATTCGATAGCTACTACAATGGATGTTGTAATGGTACATTTTGGCCACTTTTTCACTCAATGCCTGGACGAGCAGCATTCAGCGCGAGCGATTATCGGAACTACGTAACTGTCAACAAGTGTTTTGCAGCCAAGACAATTGAAGCTTTGGAAAAATGCCACAAGAATAAGAAAAATCCCAACGCTGTGCCAATCATCTGGATCCACGACTATCACCTAATGCTGGCAGCCAATTGGATTCGTGAAGAGGCTGAAGAAAAGAAACTGCCCTGTCAACTGGCCTTCTTCATGCACATTCCATTCCCACCATGGGATATCTTCAGATTGTTCCCGTGGTCCGATGAAATCCTTCAAGGAGTCCTGGGTTGTGATATGGTCGGCTTTCATATTCAGGATTACTGCCTGAACTTCGTGGATTGTTGTCAGAGGAATCTGGGATGTCGTGTTGATCGGAATAACTTGTTGGTTGAGCAGGGTGACCGATCAGTGAGGATTCGTCCGCTTCCTATTGGTATTCCATTCGAAAGATTTGAGGAATTAGCAAAGAAAGCGAAAAGAGTTCTAAAAACGAAACAAAAGGTTATTTTAGGAGTTGATCGATTAGACTACACAAAAGGACTTGTTCATAGGTTAAAAGCATTTGAAGCTCTGTTGGAGCTGCATCCTGAACACAGAGGTAACGTAAGCTTACTGCAAGTTTCAGTCCCTTCACGAACAGATGTGAAGGAATACCGTGAGCTCAAGGAGGAAATGGATCAATTGGTCGGTCGAATCAACGGACGATTCACTACAGCCAACTGGGCCCCTATTCGTTATATCTATGACTATGTCGCCCAAGATGATTTGGCTGCCCTTTATCGAGACGCTGCTGTTTGCCTAGTTACCCCATTACGAGATGGAATGAATTTGGTCGCCAAGGAGTTTGTCGCTTGCCAGATCAACGAATCACCTGGGGTTTTAGTTATATCACCCTTTGCAGGCGCAGGTGAAATGATGTTGGAAGCATTGCTGTGCAACCCCTACGAAGTAACCGAAGCGTCAGAAGTGATTCATCGAGCGTTGACCATCTCTGAAGACGAAAGAATTCTAAGAATGAGTCGATTAAGGTCTCGTGAGAAAGAATGTGATGTCAACCATTGGATGAGGAGCTTTTTAAAGGCAATGGGAACATTGGAAGTGGACGATGTTGGTACAACTACAATGCAACCGGTTTCAATAGACGACTTCGATGACTACTTGCTGAAGTAAGTTTTACGCTTTTCAAAAAATAAATAGGTTGACATGGTTTTGATGGTTGTAGATACATTGGCTACAATCATAAGTTAGCTTTATTGATGGACTACGACGGTACTCTGGCTCCCATAGCACCTCATCCAGATTTGGCAATCTTATCACCGGAAACTAAGAATGTACTCTTCAAACTATCGAATCACTCAGATGTTTATGTAGCAATCATTTCGGGACGAAGTGTTGACAACGTAAAGAAAATGGTAGGCATCGAAGGTATCACATACGCAGGTAACCACGGATTGGAAATTCTACATCCTGACGGCAGCAAATTTGTTCACCCAATGCCAAATGAATACGAAGAAAAAGTTAGGTTACTTCTTAAGGCACTCCAGGATTCTGTAAGTACTCCGTTATTTTTCCTTCTGATGGGATTCGACTTACTTTTATCTTTTCAAAATATTAGGTATGCCGAGATGGTGCCTGGGTAGAAAATAAAGGACCTTTGTTAACATTCCACTACCGAGAGACACCTAATGAACTCAGGCCAGCTATGATCGAGAAAGCTCGTACCTTGATTGAAAAGTATGGATTCCGCGCAACAGAGGCTCATTGTGCCTTGGAAGCTAGACCTCCAGTACAATGGAATAAGGGTCGCGCCTCAATTTATATTCTGAGAACGGCATTTGGCGTTGACTGGAGTGAAAGGATAAAAATCATATATGCTGGCGACGATTTAACGGACGAAGATGCCTTGGTGGTAAGTGATAAAGCTTAGAACTTCCAGAAGATATCTGCGCGTACAGAAATATGGAATCTTATCACCAACCACCATGATCTCTCTGCTTTGTAATTTCAGTCCCTCAAAGGTATGGCCAGGACCTTCCGTATCACAAGCTCGGACTTCGTCAAAACCGCTGCGGATCATCGTCTACCATCAACGGATTCGGTACTGACTTTGCTGAAGTGGGTAGAACGACATTTCATGGGAAGGAAGGCTCGAGCGAACTCATTGACTTTTCGAAATCGAAAAGAGGATGGTGTAACCACTCATATGTCATTTGACTTGGTACCGAATACTCTGAATAACTGTGACAATTTGTAGATAAGTATTTGGATGAAAACCAATCGAAGCCTAATTCAAATTTGGTTTTAATCATTGATTTTATAAGATAATTAGGTTGTATTAATGTTTAGGGAATAGAAAATTCAAATCAGTAAAAAAACTGAAAAGATTATGGTGAAATGTAGAATTCTATATTCATATTTATGAGTAAATTTGATTCCCAAAGGAATTTATAGACCAATGTCTCATTCACAAAAATAATATGAATCCTTAGATGTACTTTCAATCAAATCGCGGTGACGTCTGTCATGCACCTCTTACCTGTATAAAAGCAGCACTAGGCATAAGCAAAGTAAAGCCGGAAAGCTGGATTGTGTAATGTTGATAAATACAGAGCAAATAAAAACCATAAGAAATAAGCTTTAATTAATTCGAAATAATAAGAGGTTATACGAGGGGCAGCTGATGAGTTCGTGACCTAAGATACTTCATCATCAGCGACGCAACAATCGGTATCTGGTCTAGGCCTGCCTTAGTAAGAAATTTCTGACATCGCGAGAACAACAAATTTGATATCCCTAAAAGCTGCCCGACGTCGTGGCCTTCGCCATCGTTCCACCTCAGGCAGGGTCTGCCACGTCTTCTTTTTCTACCATAGATATTGCCCTTATTAACTTTTCTGGCCCACTACAACCTCTTGAACCGAATTTTGTCCACAAACAGAAGAGCTATGGAATCGTTCATCTTTCTGTATGGTCAAACATTTTCTGAAGCATTCTGGCAAGATTATTATCTTGTATAGTAGGCGGTTTGGCCTCGAAACGTCTCACCTTTCGAGGGGAATAGTTTCTCTAAGCTGTAAGCTGTAAGTGGATGAGTCGGCCAAGTTGGACTCTCTTAGAAAACCCGACGGTACTTTCACCAGCTCCAGACTGGAGTCAGTACAGACCCTCTGGGAAGTACATCACCCGGGGGAACGGGTAAGAGAAGTGGCGGGGGGGAATTTGACGATTCTTTCAACCCCTTCAACATGCAAGTGCTGCAAGGGGAACTGAAACACTGCGAAAGCGGTTGTTACCTATGAAAAGGTGAGAGCTGCCATACTGTTCTTCGAACATTTCAAAGCACCTGGCATGGATGGCATCTATTCGGCAATGCTAAAGGAGGGCATGGAGCACTTAGAGCAACCTCTGAGAAATATTTTTTGAGAACGTCTTGCTTTGGGCTACGTGCCTTCCTCTTGGCAAAAGGTTAAGGTAGTCTTCATACCGAAACCTGAAAAAGATGACTATTGTAATCCGAACAACTTTAGACAGATCAGCTTAACTTCATTCTTGCTGAAAGGTTTGGAGAGACTGGTGGAGCGTCACATTCGTGGAAACGTACTTAGGTCCCACCCACTTAAAAAAAACCAACATGCTTATCAGCATGGAAAGTCCTGTAAGTCTGCTCTTCATTCTTTGGTTTCAAAGATAGAGGATGCAACTTGGAATGGTGAGAACGCGATGGGGGTGTTCGTGGACATTAAAGGGGCTTTTCACTGTGCGCCTTTTCAAAAACTTTGTGATGCCGCCAGAGCGCATGGTGTAGATGATGTTTTAATTAAGTGGATCCATGCTATACTAGCTCAAAGATTGCTGTGCGCTGAGGGGTGTTGATCACTATTTGACTGCAGAAACAACGAAAGGCTGCCTCCAAGGAGGTGTGCTTTCACCACTTTTGTGGAGTATGCTGATCGACTCTCTACCATTCCAGCTGCAACATTTGCCAATATACGCTCAAGCTTATGCTGATGACGTGGCTTTGCTTGCTGTTGATCGGGAACTTGGAACGGTATGTAGAAAAATACAACGTGCCGTTGATTTGATAGACAGTTGGTGCCTCAGAGATAACCTTTCAATACCTCAATGTTATTATTCATAAAAAGAAGGAAAGTAGATGGACTTTGCCTCCCTGAGATGAGAGAAGCGAAATATCAGGTAAAGATGAAACGAGCTCTCACAGCTTATGGACTGTGCAGATGGACCTTTACCTCGACATGGGGACTCAGGCCTCATATAGTAATGTGGATATACATTACTATCATTTGGCCGATGTTCGTTTATGCATCCGTAGTGTGGTGGGTTAAGATGAGACAAAAAGGTTTTCACCTTAAACTAGCCTCACTGCAAAAAACTGTGTGTCTGGGTATCACTGGTGCCATGAGCACGACATCTGGCGCAGCTCTAAATGCACTACTCAAATTGCAGCCCCTGAATATATTTATTCAAAGCACTGCAATGAGAGCAGCTTATAGAAAAATTTGATTAGATCTATGGGGAAACAACGGATGGGGGGAGGGGGCACAGAGCATTGAAAGAGTAACCGGGAGTACTGAATCCAGTTCTTACAATGCCTTCCGATTCTCGTGTCCCCATCCATTTATTCGGTAGAAAATATGAAGTTATCTTGAAGCGTAGAGAAACTAGGTACTCCCAGAGGAATGCGTGGCAGGATATACGGAAGCTCAATATAATTCGTAGTCATGTCTTGTTCTGCGAATTATATAAACGAGCATTTAACATCTGCGAGCCGCTACGGTCACGCTGCTCCCAGGGCAGAGGTGAGGCAGCGTCTGACGATTTGCCTCTACCCTGGTAAGAAACTGTAAAGCCGTTATCACTTGACATTTCTGTGAGGTTTGGGTGCGGACCCTAAGCGAGGGGTCCGTGGACCAGGAAAGAGGGAGTAAGTTGCTCCCCATTTGGTCCGGTCCAGCATTGGGTTGATGCGGACTTGGGACCCCATCATTCTCAAAATGTTAAATTGTAGTTCCTCTACTATCTGCTGTAAGTAAATTCTTCAATCAGACGATTTTTTTGCCGATTTTCTTCAATCCCTACTGCCACAGGGAGCCTCGGGGGACGTCTTCGCAGATCTCTCTTCTTTGTTGCAATAGTCCTTTATAATTTTTTCTTATTGGACGCTAGGAAAACATCATCTGTATAAAACAGTATATAGGGCACTGGACGTTGGATGTCTCATGTAACAGTGTCCATAATAAGAACAAAGAGGAGTGGTGAGAGGGTGCTTCCTTGATGAACACCAACAGAGACACGAAGCGGTTTTGATACACCCGCCCCACTTCGAACTTTACTTTTCGGATCGTAGTAGAGCAATTGAACGCAGGGCACAAGTTCTTCTGGCACGAGGTGTTGTCGTAGAGTATACCAGATGAATTCGTGTGGCACACAGTCAAAGGCTATGTCCAGATCCAGAAATACAATGTAAAGAGGGCGATGCTTCTCACGATGTTCCTCCATGAGTAACCACGCAGGGTGTATTGCGTCAGTAGTTCCACAGTTCTTGACAAATCCAGCTAAATTCACGGTTATTTCAACGATTTCGCGAATAAGTTTGTCAAGAATACGTTCGGAAATCTTAACCGGATCGGACGGTAATTTGAACATTCTGCTGGACTACTTTTCTTTCTCCATATTTGAACTGTGGTACTTTATTGCCAGTCGGATGATCTTCTACTCTCCTGAATAACCCGATTAAAGAATTCACTGAGCCACAGTGTTGGGTCCCAGCTTTTCACTTTCCCTAGCTCAATGAGATGTCATCAGGTCCTGTTGCTTTCTCCGATTTCATTCGTTTTATTGCTTCCTCGAGTTCAGTTGCGCTGACAGGTGCAACTACTCCAAATGTCGGCAATGATTGTGGAAGTGGAAAGTCAGAATTCCTCGGTCTTTCCAGTTATAGTGCCAATAGTTAGCGTGTAGACACGTATTTGGTTTGCACGGACTAACTTATTTACGCCGTCCATACGTCAAGAATCATTGTCCATTTCTCGACAGAACCAGGACCCGTTCTGCCACGTCGACTGCATTTTATTTTTGTTTTACTGATGATAGTATAAAGTACGCTGCCTCAAACTCGCCTCCTTTACCTGGGCTTGTGACCCGAATGTTATGTTAATAGCATGGCGGAGTTCGTACCACGCGAAAATCAATTTCTCTTAGATTTTCCCAGCTAATGCGTCGCTAAAACATCGACACTTGGAAAGACTAAAATTAAATTGATGCCATATAACGAGATTCCTAAGAGACTTGTTGTTTCGATTTGGGTACCGAAGAGGCAGCGATCCAATTCTAGTTGAAACCGCTAACGAGATATTTAGAGAACGAAAGCAAGTAATGTTAAGTGTGGTGCTGATCAACATGCAACAACCAAAGTGACTTACTTGATAACTTTCTTCAGGAACGAAAGCACTGACGTCATTTAAACACAACAATCCTCCATATTTCAAAAGATATCAAAGTGGTCCACAACCAGTGTCATTGTCAAAAGCGTTTACAGGTTTTTCTGCGTTCTGACCTAGCTTCCAGTGATTTAACCATGATCAAACTTAAACCCAGCCTCTCTTCCTCCGGCCGCAACCTCATGGAGATGTAGACATGTTTAATTATTATATTATTTTCTCTCTCTTGAAATAAAAGAAATAGTTTAACTATAGTACTTTCATGTTCCCTGGACTTGCATTACTCACCACCGATATACACTGCCGAAAAAGCTGCAGCATTTAGTTCCCTTTATGACAGATAGCAAGAGCAGCTAACCTGCTAATATGCCACAATACCAAGAGAAGGCGCATATCCTTGCAAATAAGTGAACAAAAGGAGTCTCTTTTAGATGCTATTAGTGGTACTAACTTATGTAAAGGCCCGTCCCTAGTTAAACGCAGCGCAAAGACACTACGGTTGAGATAGAACGAGGACTAGTCTGTCTTTAATATCCGCTATGGCTATAAATACAAACAACTGAAGTTGTCCAAGAGTGACATTAGTACTACCCGATGATGGTCCCGTTTGCCAATGAACATAGAAATCAATTCTTTGTTAAGAAATCGGATATTTTCTTAACGGAACTATCTGACGAAATTCTGACGGTATTAGTTCAAATGCACTTCTCTGCTTATGAGGAGAACTAGGAGCCTGAACCTCTGGGAATTCCGTCATAGCAAGGGGCAAGCATGGCCACGGGTTCACGAACATTTTTAGACTAGTTAGTCGCGCTTTCTTTGTTTAAAAAACTTTGGGGGGTCGTCCAGATATCCACTTAAGAACGATTATGGAAACATTGCCCTTTCTAACTTTCAACACAGCTACTTCAAGAGCATCTAAATATGGCAGTGTATAGGGCGCTGGACGTTGGATGTCCCGTATGACAGTATCTATAACAAGAGCAAAGGGGAGTGATGAAAGGGCACTTCCACGATGAATACCGACAGAGATACGAAGTGGTTTTGATATACTCGCCATACTTCGAACCTTACTTTTCGTATCGTGGTAGAGCAATTTAACCCACCGCATGAGTTCTTCTGGTACTAGGTGTCGATAAGCATACATATGTGGTATACAGTCGAACGCCTTCCCGAAATTTAGAAATACAATGTAAAGAGGGTGTTTCTCAATGAGTAACCCTGTAGCGTGTATTGCATCGGTAGTTCTTAGCAAACCCGGCTTGATTTGGTTATTTGAACGATACCGCGAATACGGTTATCAAGAATGCGTTCAAAAATCTTCATGGTATGGAAGAGTAACCGTATCAGACGATAATTTGACCCTTCTGCTGGATTACCTTTATTTTTCCATATTGGAACTGTTGTATTTTCTTAAGATTAAAGAATTCGCTTTCCAGGGCTCAGATGCGATGTCGCCTTCTCAACTTCAGTTACGCTGACAGGTGGAACTGTTCCAAATGTCGGCAGTGATTGTGGAAGTGGAGGATGAGTAAATTCTTCAGTTGAAATCTGCTCGAAATATTCTAGCCATTTATCCGCCGCGGCTCGACGATTGGTAAACAAATTACCATTCTTGTCAATAACGCAACAAAAGTGCTGGATATCCTGTGTACGATTGTTTCAAGTGTCCGGTTTATCGTAAAGATTTTTGGAATGAGTCGATCGGGTAACAGCGATCGCCTTCTTTGCTTCCCGGTTGGCATTGTTATAAATTTTCCAACTGGCCAACGTTTTATCGTTGAGAAACTTGTGGTAGAGGCATTTCTTTTCATTTCAACATTGTCATTTCAAAGCCAAATGATGTACCGCCTACCTGGCTTGGTGACCCCAAGAGTAGCAGAAACCACTTTGTGGATCGTTTCTTTCTTCCACATTCGGAATGGTTGGTAATTGCGTAAAATCATTTCTTCTTTTTTTCTCACAAAATCGCCACCGGGCCAGTTCGTTGGCTCAATTCGCAGAACGGCAATCAACGGCCGATGTTGAGGTGCGATGGTCTCATAGGGAACGGCTTTGCAATCAGTGACGGTGGTAAAATGTCAGCGCTTAATGAGAATATAGTCGACTTACGTTTTACTGTTCCCACTATAAAATGTAGGAAGATGAGACAATCGTTTGATGAACCATGTATTCATACAGGGTGCGGCAGCATAACTTCCTTTTTTAAAATGCGCGCCACTCAGGTAGTTGATGTCATAGCGGAGCGCTAGTGGTCTCGTTCAAGAGGGGATACTGTAAAGTTTTGTCCCGACACGGTTCAGTCGCCATCATGCGTTGGAATAGTGAGGAGCGTGCCTTCGCCGTTGAGGTTTACTTTTCAAGCGGATGTTCGGTTATTGCAACACAGCGTGCATTTCGGAATCGCTTTAATTTTGCCCTGTTGGCTCCCGTCCCAGAACGCAAATCAATTGTTTCATGGGTCACTACATTCAGACAAACTGCAAGTGCGACAAAAGGAAGAGCTGGGACTCCAGTTCTTCGGCCCGTTAGATCACCTGAGAACATTGAAGCAGTGAAAGCGTCAATGTTGCGATCGCCACGGTGTTCTGCGCGCAAACACGCATCTGCCCTTGGACTATCCGATCGTTCTGTGAGAAGAATTCTTCGTGATGATCTTCATTTTCATCCCTATAAGATGGCGATAGTGCAGGAACTTTCAGAACGTGTCTTCAATTCTCGGATGAACGCGTGTGAGCTTCTTCTTGATGTCGTTCCCGAGGGTGCTATTGTTTTTTTTAGCGATGAAGCCGATTTTCATTTGTGTGGGTCGGTTAACAAACAAAACATGCGCTACTGGGCTGACACCAACCCTCGAGAATTGCATCAAAAGCCTTTGCATTCACCCAAAGTCACAGTGTGGTGTGCAATTTCCTCAGCTGGAATTATTGGTCCCTGGTTTTTTGAGGAAAATGAGGTTACAGTGACAGTGAATTCGGACCGGTATGTAAACATGCTACAGAACTTTTTTTCCCACGGCTAGAAAATTTGGATTTGGGGGACACTTGGTTCGAACAAGACGGTGCAACAGCACACACTTCAAGAGCATCGATGGCTGTTTTGAGGGAACACTTTCCAGAGCGCCTTATCTCAATTAGAGGCGATTTGGAATGGCCGGCACGCTCTCCCGATCTGTCCCCTTGTGATTTTTTTCTATGGGGTTTTTTGAAATCCCGTGTTTATGTGAACCGTCCAAGAATCCTACAAGATTTGAAGACCAACATCCAAGAAGAAATTGCCAACATAACACCTGCTATGCTAACAAGAGTCATGACAAACGCCAGAAATCGGTTTACGCAATGTATGGAGAATGGGGGACGTCATCTAACAGATTTGATCTTCAAAACAATGTAAATAAAAACTTTAGAAATGTACCTACATTATAAAAAATAAATAAATATTTTCCGATGCATACAATAGTTTTTATTGAGTTTTGAAAAAAAGGAAGTTATGCTGCCGCACCCTGTATTTTGTCTTGCCTTCATTAATGTGCAGCCCAAGATCTCGCGCCGCGCCTGCTCGATCTGGATGAAAGCAGTTTGTGGGTGGTTCTTCACATGATGTCGATATCGTCAGCATAGGCCAGTAGTTGGGTGGACTTAAAAAGGATCATACCTCTTACATTTACCTCAGCATCACGGATCACTTTCTCGAAGGTTAGGTTAAAGAGGACGCATGATAGGGCATCCCCTTGTCGTAGACCGTTGTTGATTTCGAATGGTCTTGAAAGTGGTCGTGATGCTTTTATCTGACCGCGCACATTGGTCAGGGTCAGCCTTATTAATTTCTTCAGGATACCGAATTCTCTCATGGCCGTGTGCAGTTGTACCCTGGCTATGCTGTCATAGGCGGCTTTAAAGTCAATGAAAAGATGGTGGAACTGATGGCCATATTCCAACCGTTTTCTCATCGCTTGCCGCAGAGAGAAAATCTGATCTTTTGCTGATTTGCCTGGAGTGAAGCCTCTTTGGTATGAGCCAATGACTATTCGGCTTAGCAAGATAGCGGAGAATATCTTATAGATGGTACTCAGCAACTCTCCCTTTTTAAGTATGAGACAGATAATGCCTCGTTGCCAATCATCAGGCTTTGATACGCTTTTCCATACCTTGAGCACAAGTTGATGAACCACTTGGTGTAACTGGTCGCCTCCATATTTAACCAACTCGACTGTAATTCCATCGGCTCCTGACGACTTATGATTTTTAAGAATTGCACGGGCTGTTTCTCCTATACTTTGTGGTGACAGTATTTGTCCGTCGTCTTCAATATTTTGGTTGTTGAGCAGTTCAAAATACTCAACCCATCGCTCCGATATACCCATTTTGTCAGAAATCAGATTTCCCTCTTTGTCTTGGCAGGATGATGCTCCCTGTACTTTCCTAGTTCACAGACTTGTTGGTTCTCCCAGGCTTCCTTTTTCCGTCTGTGAAGCCGCTTCTCCTCTCGACGGAGTTCGTGATAATTCTCTGCGCGTGCCCGCATTCTTTGAGAATGCAACATTACTCGGTATGCAACATTCTTCGTTGCTAGCTTACATTCATAGTCAAACCAAGCATTCCGACCTTTTTTGCGACTGGTGCCAAGTATCTTTGTGGCCGTATCAATAATAACGTTCTTCAGGTGGTTGTGAAAATCATTTGTTGATGTTTCATCTCCAGGATCTCTGTTGACTGTGGTTATTGCGGCATCCATTTCCCTCTTATAAGTGTTGCGGAGGGCTGAGTTGTGGATGGCTTCAGTATTCACTCTCACCTGATTGTCAGAGGGGATTGTAGGTGATGTCGCAATTCGAGCTTGGAGCACCATGCCAACGAGATAGTGATCCGAGTCGTAGCGTTACACTTTATTATGACAGTGCCCTGTAGGATGCAATGTAGTCAGCATTGCGCCCGCTAATGATTATTACCCTGATTTGTGTCAGGTACTCATTTCCAGCTGAGTCGACTATCCGACGTCAAGTGACGATATAAATTCCACTGCCACCGATGAGATTGGCATTATGAGCTATCCGGACATCGTTGGTGAAGAATGCTGTATTATAACCCTGCAACACGTCGCCGGTCTTATACTCTACCCGGGTTGGAAACTCCTAAGCAATTTTCTCGTGAAACTCGGCTTGCGTGAGGCATAATCCGTTAGGAATACCTAGAGTTCCCAAGGCACTTCGTCTAGAGTGTTACTATGGCCATGGGCTTCAATGTCATACATCCGGATTCATGTAGTGTGGCAGCACTGCACGCTACAGCATATGTAATGTGGAAGTCCATAGGAGGAGGTGCAACAGTATATTGAGACCATGTACCTTGTAGGACTCCAGAACCCCACCAACTCGTTGGCATGCGCGACAACCTTCACCCCGCTCCTATCCAATATCGGTAGGCATTATCAACCTGAGCACTTGCCACCCTGGAGTATCTTTCTGCTCACAGCTCTGGACAAGTGGTTACCTCCCAGATTAGATTGAATTATCCCATGCATAAAATACTCCTCCAATCCTATTCTGGCAAGAGCCTCCTTAGCAAACCACCTAGAGATGCATCCCCCTTTTCATCCAAGAGATGCTCGATGATCATCTCCAATAGCCTGGCCTCAAGACTTTCATACCTCCGACGGCATTCGTTTTGTCACAGCCGTACTTTGTTGGACGTCTCATACTTTGCCACAATAAAGGAGCTCTAGCGCGTGGCGCTCACTCACAGTCATCGACTGACGTTGTTCTTTCTTACATTCATTGATCCAGATCCATCCACCTCCAGATAAAGACATAGAAAACTTATCCTGAAATGGCGTAATAGTATTTGTGCTTGTTTAGGTGAGCTGTTTCCGAAGTCCGAGCCTTCGCTGTTTTCTGGCGATCGCACTGAAGAGAGGGGCCGGGGTGTGGAGAGATTCTTTCTCAGTGTTGCTTGCGAGAGGATTTTTTTCCATGCTTTCTGGAAGACTGCCAGAGTTGTTGTGCTCCTGAAGCCACCAGAAGAGGATAGGAGTAATCCTCGGGGGCCATATTTCTTCTCACGCCTTTAGTAAGGTCCTGGAGAGGATTATGGTCTAACGGCCAGGAGTAAAAGGATCCCATCTAGCGCCAGAAGAGCAGTAGGGTTTCTGAACTGCCAGGTCTACCAACGGCGCCTTGATGTATTTAGAAAACCTTCTCATCGGTTGTGCTAACAAATACGTTCTTTGAATCTTTGTAGATTTGATTGGGCCAAGGTGTCGACAGCGCGGACAAAGCGTCAGCCCCGCAATCTTGCTGCTCTAGGTTCGAATGCTAGTAGCTAGTATATGTCCGTCTTGTGTTTGTCTCGCCGCTACGAGCTTATCACTTGCACAGTGAGCAGGTGATGACAGTGAAATCGAAGCACAGTCTGACTTTGTGGCTGCTTTAGGCCTGGCAGCGAGTGGCGCTGTTAGCATGGTTTTCTGTAGATCTAGGTGGAGGGCTTAGGACCGCTTCCGGTCAAAAAATGCACGGATTAGAGGGTTCCACGTACTCAGCTAGTTGCATTCAAGTGGTTGCCTTCCCCATTTACTCGATGAGGGCGATCAGACCCGACCGTGCCGTGTGCGAATATGAGCGTGGGATTATAAGTGCACAGCAGGTTCATAAAGTAACCTCCAGGATCTTTTTACTACACACATTCAAAATTATCTTTCCTAAATCTATTAAAGGTCTCAATATAATCAATTTAATTAGTGTCCGGATAGCTAAGTGGTTAGAGCACAAGGCTGTCGCGGTTCAAATCTCGCTGGTGGCAGAGGGTTTTGTATCGTGATTTGACGTCGGATACCAGTCGACTCAGCTGTGAATGAGTACCTGTGTCAAATCTAGGTAATAATCTCGGGCGAGCGCAATGCTGATCACATTGTCTCCTACAGTCTACTGTAGTATACCGTTACGGTCTTGAATGAAGTGCTCTAACACACTTCAAGGCCCTGATCCAATATGGATTGTTGTGCCAACGATTATTATTATTAATTAGATGTTTGTTGCTGATCAGTTGACACCCAACTGATCTTTTAGTGAACTTTTCTCAAAATTTTCCCACAATATTATATTTTCGTCAACCATACTAATCTAATTTTTTTCTTTTTTACGTAGGTCGTCCCAGTGAACGTAGACCCCGCCACATTCGATAGCTACTACAATGGATGTTGTAATGGTACATTTTGGCCACTTTTTCACTCAATGCCTGGACGAGCAGCATTCAGCGCGAGCGATTATCGGAACTACGTAACTGTCAACAAGTGTTTTGCAGCCAAGACAATTGAAGCTTTGGAAAAATGCCACAAGAATAAGAAAAATCCCAACGCTGTGCCAATCATCTGGATCCACGACTATCACCTAATGCTGGCAGCCAATTGGATTCGTGAAGAGGCTGAAGAAAAGAAACTCCCCTGTCAACTGGCCTTCTTCATGCACATTCCATTCCCACCATGGGATATCTTCAGATTGTTCCCGTGGTCCGATGAAATCCTTCAAGGAGTCCTGGGTTGTGATATGGTTGGTTTTCATATTCAGGATTACTGCCTGAACTTCGTGGACTGTTGTCAGAGGAATCTGGGATGTCGTGTTGATCGGAATAACTTGTTGGTTGAGCAGGGTGACCGATCAGTAAGGATTCGTCCGCTTCCTATTGGTATTCCATTCGAAAGATTTGAGGAATTAGCAAAGAAAGCGAAAAGAGTTCTAAAAACGAAACAAAAGGTTATTTTAGGAGTTGATCGATTAGACTACACAAAAGGACTTGTTCATAGGTTAAAAGCATTTGAAGCTCTGTTGGAACTGCATCCTGAACACAGAGGTAACGTAAGCTTACTGCAAGTTTCAGTCCCTTCACGAACAGATGTGAAGGAATACCGTGAGCTCAAGGAGGAAATGGATCAATTGGTCGGTCGAATCAACGGACGATTCACTACAGCCAACTGGGCCCCTATTCGTTATATCTATGACTATGTCGCCCAAGATGATTTGGCTGCCCTTTATCGAGACGCTGCTGTTTGCTTAGTTACCCCATTACGAGATGGAATGAATTTGGTCGCCAAGGAGTTTGTCGCTTGCCAGATCAACGAATCACCTGGGGTTTTAGTTATATCACCCTTTGCAGGCGCAGGTGAAATGATGTTGGAAGCATTGCTGTGCAACCCCTACGAAGTAACCGAAGCTTCAGAAGTGATTCATCGAGCGTTGACCATCTCCGAAGACGAAAGAATTCTAAGAATGAGTCGATTAAGGTCTCGTGAGAAAGAATGTGATGTCAATCATTGGATGAGGAGCTTTTTAAAGGCAATGGGAACATTGGAAGTGGACGATGTTGGTACAACTACAATGCAACCGGTTTCAATAGACGACTTCGATGACTACTTGCTGAAGTAAGTTTTACGTTTTTCAAAAAGTAAATAGGTTGACATGGTTTTGATGGTTGTAGGTACATTGGCTACAATCATAAGTTAGCTTTATTGATGGACTACGACGGTACTCTGGCTCCGATAGCACCTCATCCAGATTTGGCAATCTTATCACCGGAAACTAAGAATGTACTCTTCAAACTATCGAATCACTCAGATGTTTATGTAGCAATCATTTCGGGACGAAGTGTTGACAACGTAAAGAAAATGGTAGGCATCGAAGGTATCACATACGCAGGTAACCACGGATTGGAAATTCTACATCCTAACGACAGCAAATTTGTTCACCCAATGCCAAATGAATACGAAGAAAAAGTTAGGTTACTTCTTAAGGCACTCCAGGATTCTGTAAGTACTCCGTTATTTTTCCTTCTGATGGGATTCGACTTACTTTTATCTTTTCAAAATATTAGGTATGCCGAGATGGTGCCTGGGTAGAAAATAAAGGACCTTTGTTAACATTCCACTACCGAGAGACACCTAATGAACTCAGGCCAGCTATGATCGAGAAAGCTCGTACCTTGATTGAAAAGTATGGATTCCGCGCAACAGAGGCTCATTGTGCCTTGGAAGCTAGACCTCCAGTACAATGGAATAAGGGTCGCGCCTCAATTTATATTCTGAGAACGGCATTCGGCGTTGACTGGAGTGAAAGGATAAAAATCATATATGCTGGCGACGATTTAACGGACGAAGATGCCTTGGTGGTAAGTGATAAAGCTTAGAACTTCCAGAAGATATCTGCGCGTACAGAAATATGGAATCTTGTCACCAGCCACCATGATCTCTCTCCTTTGTAATTTCAGTCCCTCAAAGGTATGGCCAGGACCTTCCGTATCACAAACTCGGACTTCGTCAAAACCGCTGCGGATCATCGTCTACCATCAACGGATTCGGTACTGACTTTGCTGAAGTGGGTAGAACGACATTTCATGGGAAGGAAGGCTCGAGCGAACTCATTGACTTTTCGAAATCGAAAAGAGGATGGTGTAACCACTCATATGTCATTTGACTTGGTACCGAATACTCTGAATAACTGTGACAATTTGTAGATAAGTATTTGGATGAAGACCAATCGAAGCCTAATTCAAATTTGGTTTTAATCATTGATTTTATAAGATAATTAGGTTGTATTAATGTTTAGGGAATAGAAAATTCAAATCAGTAAAAAAACTGAAAAGATTATGGTGAAATATAGAATTCTATATTCATATTTATGAGTAAATTTGATTCCCAAAGGAATTTATAGACCAACGTCTCATTCACAAAAATAATATGAATCCTTAGATGTACTTTCAATCAAATCGCGATGAGGTCTGTCATGCACCTTTTACCTGTATAAAAGCAACACTAGGCATAAGCAAAGTCAAGCCGGAAAGCCGGAAATGTTGATAAATACAGAGCAAATAAAAACCATAAGGAATAAGCTTTAATTAATTCGAGATAAGAAGATATTGTACGAGGGTCGGCTGATGAGTTTTTGACCTAAGGTACCTCTTCATCATTAACGACGGAACAATCGCTATCTGGTCTAGGCTTGCTTAATAAAAAACTTCAGACATCCCGAGGACCACCAATTCGATATCCCTAAAAGCTGCCCGGCGTCGTGGCCTACGCCATGGTTCCATCTCAGGCAGGGTCTTCTTTTTCTACCACAGATATTTCCCTTATTGACTCTCCTGGATGAGGATGATCCGTGCGAATCAAGTGACCCGTCCACTACAACCTGTTGAGCCGAATTTTGTCCACAATCAGACGAGCTACGGAGTCGTTCTGTCTGTAGGGTCAAAAATGCTTCGGAGCATTCTGGCAAGATTATTATCTTGTATAATAGGTGCTTCGACCCTCGAAACGTCTCACCTTCTCCTCGAATAATTTCTGTAAGCTAAAAAAGGCTCTGTTGGCTGACAATGACATGGATTCCATTGTCATAGCTTTTATCGGTTGTGATTTTCTATACTAAGCAGAAGAAATCATCAACGGTTTCAATGTTGTATTCTCAGTTGACCAGTGCTATTTGATGTTGTTGTTTCTTTCGTTTTTGGTGTTGACGTTGCTACCATATATCTCGTGTTGCCTCGGTTAATGTACAGCTCAACTTCACACACCCCCCACCGCCTGCTCGATCTGGATGAAGGCAGTTTATGCAGTACCCTCGGGTTGCTCCTCCCACGTCAATATCGTCAGCATAAGCCAGCAGTTGGGTGAACTTGAAAAAGATGATGCCTTTGCATCTAAATCAGTACCGCTGATCGCTTTTTCCAGGGCCAGGGTAAAACATGTCCTACCAAGCAGTTTCTTGTCTTAGACAGTTGCAGCTGGTAAATGGTCTCGCGGGTGATGCTGCTGCTTTCATTCAGTCTCGTACATTGGTCAGGGCCAGCCTAGTCAGTCTTATCAATTCAGTCGGAATGTTATCATAGTCAGCTTTGAAGTTGATGAAAAATTGATGCAACTGATGGCCATATTTCAGCAGTTTTTCCAATTACTGCGGCACAGAGAAAACCTGATCGGTTGCAGATTTGCCTGGAGTGAAACTTTTTAATGTTCTGGGTATATGGAGCAATTCGGCCTATCGAAATAGCGGAGAATATCTTATACGTGATACCTCTATAATTGTTGCACTGAATGCTATTCCCTTTTTATGGATGGGGCAGATAATACCCCGTTGTCAGTCAGTTTCCTGTCTGCAAAGTCACTTCCCGGCTCAACGAAGTTCATGATAGGTCTCTGTACATCCCCACATTATGTAGCGTCTTTCACATATATTAAGCAACTCATCGTGTGATCGAGCTCTAAACACCTTTTACAATATCCTGCCCGATCTCCTCTTCTGTTATGTCCCTTCTTCCGCTCCCTACCTACGTTCGTACCCAACTTGGTTCACGACGGAAATTCTTATTAACATTCGCTTGAAACATACACTGCGGAAGAAGTTTCGGGCTGACGCAGATCTTTCTCACTTTAAGGCTATACGCTCTACTGTGAAGTCAATGGTCAGAAAAGCGCGTAAAAGGTACTTCTTGAGCGTCGAAGCCGCCCTTGTCCGCGGTAACTTAAAACCCTTTTGGTCTCACGCTCGCAATTCTCGTAATCCCACCCAATCTCCCCCTTCTTCTATCAGCTTCGCTGACTCCACTGCAAACTCCCCACAACAATCCTGCGACCTTCTCTGCATCTACTTTTCTTCAATATTTTCTCCCTCGGGCCCTCCACCCTCTACATCTCTCATAAGTGCATGACTGCTCCGAATCGCTAGCCATTCCTCTCCTTACGCCTTCCTAGGTTGAGCTCCTCATTGGTAATCTTGACGCCAATGTCAGATCTGGCCCCGATGGGATTCCTAATCTCTTCCTCCTTAACTGTAGAAAACATATTTCCCTCCCCCTGAGTATAATCTACAACAAAAGTCTAGATGAATGTTACTTTCCCCGTCTCTGGAAAGATGCCCTTATCATCCCTATCCTCAAGAGCGGAGACCCTTCCCTTGCTGTGAACTACCGCCCCATTTCTCTTCTCTCCTCTTGCTCCAAAATCCTGGAAAGGTACGTCAACGACTGGTTGACCGCGCACTTTGGTCACCTCATTGTCAAAGAGCAGCATGGTTTCGTAAAACATAGATCAACGGCTTCAAACCTTCTGGTCTTTACCAACTTTGTTGCTAAATATTTGAATTCACGACAGGAGGTAAATGCTATTTATACCGATTTCTCCAAAGCCTTTGATACCGTTGACCATAACATTCTCCTCTCTAAACTTTCATTACTAGACTTCCCTCCCTCAGTCATCTCCTGGTTTTCCTCCTATCTCTCATACCGTTCCTGCAAAGTTTCTTTTCGTGGTTACTCATCTCGTTCCTTCTCTCCTTCCTCTGGTGTTCCCCAAGGCTCTATACTTGGTCCGCTACTTTACCTGTTTTTTATTAATGACCTCGCCTCCATCATCACCTGTCCGTATTTGCTTTACGCAGACGATCTTAAATTGTTTGCCTCTGTTTCGTCTCCGTTGGACTGTGCTCTCTTACAGTCCAGCCTTGATAGTTTAGCCCATTGGTGTTCGGTCAACAAGCTAACACTGAATGTCAACAAATGCCACTGGATGCGCTATTCCCTTAAACCCCCCCCAACATCCGCTTCCTATTCTCTAAGTGAACAACCCCTTTCACTACTGAACTCCTTCAAAGACCTGGGTGTAATATTCGACGACAAACTTCGTTTCAATTCCCACTTCGGTGACATCATCAATAGAGCTTCCAAAATGTCTGGTTTTATCCTATATTCCTCCTCCGACTCCTCCTCAATCCAGCCCTCCTTAACACTCTTCAATTCCGTTGTCAGAAACATCCTTGAATATTGCTGTGTAGTCTGGTCCCCCTTCTGCCCGTGACTGCCGCGCTCTTGAGGTTGTACAACGCAAATTCACCCAGACCCTCTTTTACAAAGGGAACCTTCCACGGGTTGATTATCCGTCACGACTCCGCACCCTCAATCTCCCCTGCCTACAGCAACGCCGTACCTTCCTTGATATGTGTACTTTTTTCGAACTCTGCAATTGTCTGATGGACTGCTCCGCCAACTAGGATATTACTTTCCGTATCGCCTCTCATAACACAAGTAGTATGGACATTTTTGATGTACACTTCGCGGACCCCGAGATTTACTTCCACTCTCCGATCCCGAGGCAATGCCGGTCCTACAACGCCTTACAGCTTGGGTCCTTTGACTCTATTTCCCTCTCTAGTTTTAAGCGTAAAATAAGCCATTCACTTGCTCCTCCCTCTAAGGACAATATTAAATAAATAAATTATCTGAAATTGTTGCATTGCCCAGTAGGCAACCCCCTATATCATCCGCAGTCCGTTGTCAACGGTAACTCTATACAAGCTATGTGAGCCGAGGTATCGCCTACTTGCCTGTTAAAATACGATATACGTTAAAGTACGATTTTGATATCATACCTACATATATCGATATTTTCCCCGCATGCGCCGAGTACGAGCTTTTCACTTATATTTTCAAAGTCCGTAACAACAAGTTTCATTTTTTGGCTGACTAGTGAGCCTACTTCGAGCACATAAATCATTAGATGGTCACTATAATATAAGCTCTAGTGGTTCTTCTCCAAGAACCCGGTCCCTGTCCAGCGCATTTCTTGTAACGCAGTGACATCAATCTTAATTGGGACAGGGTATCGGCTAGTAACTCATCTCTTCTCCACGACAGCCTCACGTTCCTAACGTAGTAAATCACCGTACTACTGACCGCTCGTTGTTGCCCTTCAAGCAATGGAAAGTGGTAGCCATAATCTTCGACATCGATTTTTCTATTTTGAATTCGGAGTGGTGAGAGGGTACTTCTTTAATGAACACCAACCGAGGCACGAAGAGGTTTTGATACACCCGCCCCACTTCGAACTTTACTTTTCGGATCGTAGTAGAGCAATTGAACGCACGAGTTCTTCTAGCACGAGGTGTTGTCGTAGAGTATACCAGATGGATTCGTGTGGCACACAGTCAAACGCTATTTCCAGATCCAGAAATAACACATCGTTCAATAAGTCCCGGGACTAGCGTAGAAATGGCGCTAATAATGCCATTTATATACCAAGGTTCAGAAGTACCAACCTTCAGATAAGATGTGTCAAAATTTGATGTAATTCGAAACATAACCAAGAAAGCTATAGTGGTTAAACTGACCCTACCTTTGCAATCGTGAAAAAATGGACCAAAACGAGTTTCGTGTGTTGATAAAACATTGTTGTCTAATGGGGAAAAACACTGTTCAAGCTGAGCAATGGCTTGAAAAACGTTATCCGGAATCTACTCCGTCGAAAACAATCATTTGTCGGTGGTATGCTGACTTGAAATGCGATCGTGCTGATACAAATGATGCGGAACGTTCGGGTCGGCCAAATGAGGGAGTAAATCCCGAAAACACCAAGCAAGTATTGAAAATCGTGATGGGTGACCGCAAAATGAAAGTGCGCGAGATAGCTAAGATGGTGAACATATAAACTGGTAGTGCATTTACTATTTTGCACCAAAAATTGGCTATGAAAAAGGTTTTTTCCAAATGGGTGCCGCGTTTGCTCACAATAGAACAAAAGCAACAACGTATCAATGATTCGGAGAGCTGTTTGGCACTGTTTACTCGCAATAAACAGGATTTTTTGCGTCGATATGTGACAGTGGATGAAACATGGATTCACCATTTCACTCCGGAGTGAAGTCGGCAGTCAGCGGAATGGCGTACAACCGGTGAAAGCCGCCCGAAGCGTCCAAAAACACAACAGTCGGCCACCAAAGTGGTGGCTTCCTTATTCTGGGATGCGAATGGTATAATTTTCATTGACTACCTCGAAGACGGAAAAACCATCAATAGCGACTACTACATAGTGTTATTAGATCGTTTGAAGGCTGAAATAGCGAAAAAACGCCCACACATGAAGAAGAAGAAAGTCATCTTTTATCAAGACAACGCACCGTGCCACAAGTCAATCAAAACGATGACCAAATTCAACGAATTAGACTTCCAACTGCTTCCTCATCCTCCGTACTCGCCGGATCTGGCCCCCAGCGACTGCTGGCTCTTTGCGGATCTCAAAAAGATGCTCCAGGGAAAAAGATTTGGTTCAAATGAGGTGGTGATCGCTGCTACTGAGGCTCATTTTGAATCAAAAGACAAATCGTTCTACAAACATGGCATTGAAAAGTTAGAGAAGCGTTGGAATGATTGTATAACCCTTGAAGGAGATGATGTTGATGAATAATAAAGAATTTTGCCGATAAAATGTTGTTTTCATAGTTAGTCCCGGGAGTTATTGAACGATGTGTTACAATGTAAAGAGGGCGATGCTCACGATGTTTCTCCATGAGAAACCGTGCAGGGTGTATTGCGTCAGCAGTTCCACAGTTCTTGACAAATCCGGCTAGATTCACGGTTATTTCTGCGATTTCGGGAATACGTTTGTCAGAATGCGATCAGAAATCTTAACCGGATCGGACGGTAATTTGAACATTCTGCTGGACTACTTTTCTTTCTCCATATTTGAACTGTGGTACTTTATTGCCAGTCGGATGGTCTTCTACTCTCCTGAATAACCCGATTAAAGAATTCACTGAGCCACAGTGTTGGGTCCCAGCTCTTCACTTTCCCTAGCTCAATGAGATGTCATCAGGTCCTGTTGCTTTCTCCGATTTCATTCGTTTTATTGCTTCCTCGAGTTCAGTTGCGCTGACAGGTGCAACTACTCCAAATGTCGACAATGATTGTGGAAGTGGAAAGTCAGAATTCCTCGGTCTTTCCAGTTATAGTGCCAATATTTAGCGTGGAGACACGTATTTCGTTTGCACGGACTAACTTATTTACGTCCTGACGCCGTCCATGCGTCAAGAATCATTGTCCATTTCTCGACAGAACCAGGACCCGTTCTGCCACGTCGACTGCATTTTATTTTTGTTTTACTGATGATAGTATAAAGTACGCTGCCTCAAACTCTCCTCCTTTACCTGGGCTTGTGACCAGAATGTTATGTTAATAGCATGGCGGAGTTCGTACCACGCGAAAATCAATTTCTCTTAGATTTTCCCAGCTAATGCGTCGCTAAAACATCGACACTTGGAAAGAGTAAAATTAAATTGATGCCATGTAACGAGATTCCTAAGAGACTTGTTGTTTCGATTTGGGTACCGAAGAGGCAGCGATCCAATTCTAGTTGAAACCGCTAACGAGATATTTAGGGAACGAAAGCAAGTAATGTTAAGTGTGGTCCTGATCAACATGCAGCTCCCAAAGTGACTTACTTGATAACTTTCTTCAAGAACGAAAGCACTGACGTCATTTAAACACAACAATCCTCCATAGTTCAAAAGATATCAAAGTGGTCCACAACCACTGTCATTGTCAAAAGCGTTTACAGGTTTCTCTGCGTTCTGACCTAGCTTCCAGTGATTTAACTATGATCAAACTTAAACCCAGCCTCTCTTCTTCCGGCCGCAACCTCATGGAGATGTAGACATGTTTAATTATTATATTATTTTCTCTTTCTTGAAATAAAAGAAATAGTTTAACTATAGTACTTTCATGTTCCCTGGACTTGCATTACTCACCACCCCTTTATGACAAATAGCGAGAACAGCTAACCTGCTAATATGCCACAATACCAAGAGAAGGCGCATATCCTTGCAAACAAGTGAACAAAATGAGTCTCTTTTTGATGCTATTAGTGGTACTAACCTATGTAAAGCCCCATCCCTAGTTAAACGCAGCGCAAAGACAACACGGTTGGGATGAAATGAGGACCAGTCTGTCTTTAATATCCGCTATGGCTATAAATACAAACAACTCAAGTTGTCCAAGAGTGCCATTAGTACCACCCGATGATGATCGCGTTTGCCAATGAACATAGAAATCAATTCTTTGTTAAGAAATCGGATATTTTCTTAACGGAACTATCTGATGAAATTCTGAAGGTATTAGTTCAAATACACTTCTCTGCCTATGAGGAGAACTGGGAGCCTGAACCTCTGAGAATTCCGTCATAGCGGTCAGTAGAAATTGTCCGATGGGTTCTGTTGAGGGAAAGACTCCTTTCTGTAATAAATGGCAGTGGATCGTTTACCGCACATCTGGAGACACGGAGGCTTTCCATACCGAAGAGGGGCAAGCATGGCCATGGGTTCACGAACATTTTTAGACCAGTTAGTCGCGCTTTCTTTGTTTAAAAAACTTTGGGGGGTCGTCCACAACAGAAGTGTTCGATATCCTGAGTGCGTTCGTTTCGAGTGTCCACTCGGGTAACAGCGATTGCTTTCTTTGCTTCCCGGTTAGCATTCTCATAAATTTTCCAAGTGGTCAGCGTTTTGTCGTCGAGAAACTTGTGGCAGAGGCGTTTCTTTTCATTTCAACATTGTCATCCCAAACCCAAGTATCTCGGTTGAGGTACCGCCTACCTGGTGCTCAGAGGTGGCGGTGAGGAAGACAGGGAGGCAACCCTGTCGGCCAAACCAAAACCAAGTGGCCGAGGAGAACCTCCATAGTAAAGGCACCGGGAGACGCTGTAATCACTTTGGCTTGCCGGCCATGATGCAATAGGTGAATGCTCCAAAGGCCTAATCAGGGCGATCAGACCCGGGTCTGCACGGGAACTCATCTGAAGTGGCAATTTGGTCACGAAACCTTACCAGGGGTATACTGGTACCATGGGAACCGGGATAGCCCCTGGACTATCATACTTCGGGAGAACTCCCGTTGTATGTGAGTACAACTCGGTTGTTTGCGGCCCCCTAGTGGGAGTTTCATGGGGGTTGTGGTTGTGTTCAAGCGAGAAGAGACCTTCAGACCTCGGCGTCGTGTTGCGTATCAGCACGGGTGCCGTACTCCTTAGTTCGGTAGAGATTTAGGTAGGTCTTGCATCCACCAGTATAAATGCTAAGCCATGCACTTGGTATAGACTGGCACCCCCGTTGCTTGTTTCAGCGGGGCTTTGATTGTGGTCACAAAATCCATCCGTGTCCTAAGAAGACCGTGGGATTAAGTCTTCCAGACATGTGCTCACGTAAAACCCTCAAGGAGTTAACTGTACCGCCTACCTGGCTTGGTGATTCCGAGGGTTGGAGAGACCGCTTTGTGGATCGTTTCTTTCATTTGGTTTCACGATTCTTCTACATTCGTAATGATTGGTAATTGTGTGAGATCATTTCTTGTTTTCTTGTTTCCCCCCATGGAACCTGCTACCATCTGCCTTATCACTCACATGGCCATTAAGGTCGCCGGCAATGATGATATAGTCATCAGCAGGCACGCTACAAGTGTTTTCATCGAGAAGTTGCCAAAAGGCATCTTTCTCGGCATCAGGTCGACCTGTGTGTGGTGCGTACGCGATAAAGAAGTGAATAGTGCGATCAGCTGATATAATGGTGAGCTTCATCAGCCGATCATCGAATCGTTCGACTCTTTTAATGGTATCACGGAAACCCTCTGAGATGGCAATACCAACACCGCATTGAGTGTGTGGAGTACCAAAATAGAGAAGTTTATAGCCATTTTTACCGCATTCGCGTTCTATGTCGCGGTTTTTGGTACCAGACCATCGGGTTTCTTGCAGAGCGTAGATATCAACGCGCCTTTTCCGAAGGGCTCTTGCGAGTTCCTCGGTCCTACCAGTTAGGGTGCCAATTGACAGTTCAAATTTCTTATCTCAAGAATGCAAGTGCATTATTGGATAACTAATCATAATTTCCACGTCACATTTAAAAGGTCTACTTCGGCGAGGCAAAGGGTATGATTCTCCCCGAAGTTCAGTCGAAGTTTTCGCAAGGATCCGTAATAGAGATGCTTCAAGTTTTTTTCAGAAAGCGTAATATTTTCCGTAGACCCACCGATCATATAGATTGTTTACAACTAAATTCGGTTCCTTACCCAGAGTTTGTTGTTGTCATATATTCCATTGTGTTGTATTTTGAGTAATACAGCAATAGATATTATCGTTATGATTTTGATCTCCAAATGTTTGCGGACCATCCTCTCTTTTACATGTCTCTAAGGTTGCGGCCTCTATTGAAGAAATCTAATTTCAGATAGGAAGCGCTCTAATGCTCACCAAAAACAATAAAGTAGAATGCGTTGTCCGAAATGAAAATTGTAAATAATTTCGAACATAAAATACGTTTTATATAACATATTGGCCATCACAAATTAATATATCTTACTTAATTCAAATTCTATTCACAATCGCTTCTGATCGCACGGGGGTAATAAAATGCCGAATTATTTTCTCATCTTTACTTGTCTATAAAATAAATAACCTAGCGTAGTTCATTTGGACGAGTGCGATATAACAAGCCAAGATATTATGAAATAAAACAGAAATATTGGATAGACGGCAAGTGGTTTTCGATTTGGTGGTTGGCTGTCACCCAGAAAGACGAAGGAAGCTGAAAAGAGAATGATTGATGGAAGGAAAAGGTGTGTGAATGCTGCATTAATACTGACCATAGGTTGCCCACACGAATCCACAAAGTGTTGCGACTAGTCTCAGGAAGAATATCGTTACCGACTGCGTGGCCAACAACAAAACTCTACAAATAATAAGCGATAGCGCTACTGGTGTTAGACAATATCCTAGTACACAAACTGATTGAAAAAATGATCTGGAAAGAAAAGAAATTAGAATAGCATCAGCATAAAATATAGCAGAACAGAACAGAGATCTCTTCATCGCTGCCAATCACGGTTATCCACGGGAAGGCTACTGAAAGGAGTTGATTTCTGTGGAAGTGTGTAGCGGGAATCTTCGATGAGAAAGAATCCTTAGCGCCAAATCATCTGAGCAATATTTTAGGCAAAGATCAGTCAGGAGCTGCCTTTACTGCCCTGGGTAAAAAGATCATGGAGCTGTGTGAATCCATAAAGAGGCGCAGGAACATTCACCAGAAGATAAGGGCCATGAAAAGAGGCATCCGTTTGGCGTACGGCGAGGTCCAGGACGAAAGAGGAAGAAAGCCATCGAATGAAAATAACGCCTGTTCAAAATACCGGGGAAGAGGCTGCACGAAAAGCAGAACGACTCAACAGGTCAACATACCTCGAAAAGAAAAAAAGGATTCAACTCCCAAAAAGCCGGAACACATGAGGACTACGACTGAAGTTGCCAACGAAACTGTTGCAGCGGCGACCTCGAGAAAAGAGACCGCATCTTCAAAGGCGGATAGCCTGGAGGAAAGTGGAGCCACGGAAAAGAAACGATTGGGGGAAGACAAGACCGAAGGTGATTAGCGTTTCAATACCATGTGAACGGTCAGACGTTAACATTCTCAAAAGAATGAAAGAAAAACCCGTACTTACCAACTTGGAAGACAATGTCCCAGAAGGGAGATCTTAAAAAGAAATTCAAGGATGTTACTGCGGACAGATTCTTGAGCCAAATCGGAAAGTCGTTAGAGCAGGAAGCAGACAAAAGGGCTAACAGGCCGGAGATCACTATAATCTGCAAAGATATAGATGAAATGACCACGAAGAAGGATGTTCACGAAGCGCTGGAGAAGCAGTTCGATCTGGTTGTACTACAGCCGTCAGCGGTGAAAACACTGAGGAAAGCCGAGATACCGCCATCATCAGTACCAGCAAAGACAGCACTCAAACTATTAGCAGCAGGGAGAGAGAGGACAGGCTGGATCGTCGTAGGGGTAGGCGCCGTCGAAGTGATGCTTTAGATGTCTTGGCTTCGGTCACATTGCGAAAGAGTGCACAGAAATACAAATCAACCTCAACCATTTTGAGGCAGCGCAGAATCTTCTCTCGCAAAACATTCGCGAGAAAAACATCGATGTGGCCATAATTAGTAAGCCATATCGAAACCACGGTGACAACATTTGGGTCAAAGACCAAACGGGCCAAGCAGCGCTATGGGCTTGCGGGGAACAAACTTTCGAGGAAATAATGGAGCACCCGGAGAAGGTATATATCCAACCCTAGCCTAAGCAAAGGAAGATGGTGTGACTCTGGAGAGTACTCATCTCCCTCTTGTGGCAATGGGCTTTTGTACTCTGGAAAGCGAAGTGGTAGCAGACGCAGCTCTGGTATCTGGTTCTTTCTGATGACTACCGCACAGCGCGTTCTCTGGACCTGGGAGCAGATTTCTTACAGACTTTTAACTGCAAGATTTAAGTCCAAGTTAAGGAGCATAACAATTGTACAAAGCTATGCACCAACGGAGACTTCCGATAAAATGGCGAAGGATGTTTTCTACGAGCAATTACACACAGTCTAGGGAAGCTTCCTAAATCTCCCATCGTAATAATAATGGATGATCTGAACGCCAATGTGATGAGGAAATATGGTCTTGGTGATCGTATGGATGTTGGGAGGTTTATGAATTTCTGTACCATTCATCGTCTTGTCATTGGTGGCTCAGAGCTTGCCATAACGTCAGTCGCTTTTCAACAAACCGACACCATACAAGCGATCACATTGGCCACTTTGCGATTAGCAGTAGATTTAGAAATTGTCTTCTGGAGATGCACGAAAAAAGAGGCACAGACATCGGCTTCGAAAGGGATCAACATCTGGGGGCATTTGCTTTCGTTTTGCGTCCGCCACATCTTGCAGGCGGTTGCCGTTTCAGAATACAAAAAGGTCAACGTTTCGGCTCGATTATGCTTGAAATGCTAAGGTGCGCACATAATGAATGTCTGTAGGACCACGAAGATAGCGACGCAAAAATCTCTGGATGAGGCTAGCAGTTACCCAGCTTTCAATCGAGTCATCCGGGAGAATGCGTATTTAGAAGATCTGCTAGCGTTTGCTGATACTCTTTCTCAGCTCCTAGGTTTGCGACAAATGCTGACAGCGTAGCTCAAGGCAAACGGTTTTTCGCTAAGTAAATGGACGGCTAATCACCCCAAGGCACTTTCATCAACCACAACTGATCACAGAGCTGATCAGCTTTTCATCGTAAATTGTCGGACCTGGGCTACGACACATTGAATCGGGATTTTATGCCATCCAATGATGCATTTCGTTTCAAGATAGCATCGCCGACTTGCGGTGGTCCGGTCACCAATCGTCAAGCGCTCTGTTATCTTTCGTCTTTACGGTCCTCAAAATTGGATCTCGCCCGATTAGTTTTAAGATTTTTATGCAGAGCTACCATCCGCCTCGCAACCCTGTTATCTTTTCGATCACGGGCGTCTATACCACGTTGAATCTACAGCGATTCATGGTTTTTGCGACGTATCGGAGATCGATTTTGGCGCTGCTATCTGCCGAAGGACGTTCCCCGCGGAAGGTCATTTCTGAAACAATGGTCGTACCGCTTAAGAAGGTATCGCCCTTACGCCTCGAACTATATGCTGCCTAGCTACACGCTCATTATTTTAGAAGATACAAGCCGTTCTTTCGATGATGCCCCAACATCCGCTTGGATTCGTGGACAACCTCCTTTTGTGCTCGCCTGAGCCGTGGTCATGCACGGACGATTTTGAGTCGCTCAAGCCTATTCCCGAGCAGCGTCCCACTTTCAGCAATTTGACCAACGCACCCGCCCGCACGATGTCCGAATTATTACTCCGAGTTTTAAAACGGAACAGATTATTCCGGATCATAGCAAGATGCTTGGAATTCATCCAAAGGTTATGCCAGCGGCTGGCGGACAAGAAGATGTCTCACTCGCACTGGAGAAGTTACTGAGCTTTCGCTGCTTCGCGTAAATTCAGCACGACTCGTTCTTTTCGAAGCGGGTAGCGCGAGATGTGCATCATCGCACTCTCCATGGGCACATATTGCTTACACTGAGCCATCGGCGCTATCACCTTTAGATACTCCGCGGTCAAAGGCTGGTACGGACTGAAATATTTCGTTGTTAGCGCGGCTGGCTTCAGCGTACCTGTATCTATATGTTCAATGATGCCGCTCGTTTCTATACTCGGGCGTAGACTTTGCAGATACTATTCATCTACGAGGCTCCCGAGGACGAGGAGTGCACACATATAAAGATTACATAATAGTCTTCGTTTACTTCGCCAGACTCGTCTCCTGAGCAATTTCGGAACCAATTTTCTCAGAGCCGATACAGAGCTACAGGAGTTCTTCCCATGGACGCAAGCCCGGAGTTATTCGACTGCTCGCGTCCTTGCCAGCGATGGCAGGGAGTGTCAGTTAAACCCTCCCGGCGCTCCTCATTTCTGCAGACCGCGGATGTTCGGAAACTGAACAAAGTGAGGAAAATATGTATCCTCGTCATTGTTTCCTCAAGTCAATCAACCAACATCAAAGGTCCAACATCGCAGTCACCACCCAAAACGGTAACCTCCACAGTTATGAATCCGGCGCCGAAAGTCCAGCATCGTCTAATTCGGCGTCAGGTAAATGCTAAAACATGTTATCCCTAAACACGGAATCCAGACAAAGCCATTACCTTGGCATTGAGCAAGAACATTAAGTCGAACGCCATCCCAAACCCAGATGGCAATGGTACCCGATAAGTCGAGATGCCATGAAGCCGGGCCCCTGTTCTGGTATTGCTCGCTAATTGACACTAGATCAACTTTTATCTCCGCAACGAACTGTGTTAGCAACTGATAAGCGGTTGCACTCCGGTACATGTTAGTTTGTAGGATGCGGATCGTGCTTTAGTTCCGTTCTAAAAATTGGACGCCGCCCCGAACCCCAGTGTGAGTAACGCTTTCATCAGACGCGCCACGATCCTTTAAGAAAACACAATTTTCGCTTTCATAGTAGATCTTCGCTTAGTGACCTAAATGACCGCATCTGCAGCATGCTGTTCTTCGGTCGTGGCCTCTTTGCCTAGAATCATGTGGCCCGCAAAGTTGCGATTTCATTGTTCCACTGGGTTGCCTACTGACTAGCAGTCGTCTTCTGGGCATAGTAGCATCGCATGCTCCTGTCATTCATTGGGTATCTGGGTGACTTTTTCCTGGGCCCTGCCATTCAGAGATATGTCGGGTCGCCGTGAGTTGCTTGAAATTTTTCACCTACCTGGGCAACACATCGATGGTCACGGCAAGTATAGTCCTAGTAACTTCCCAGGCAACTCTTCTGGGTAAAGTAGCACTCACGTATGTCTCGCCCAGTATAGAACCTAGGACCCCTCCTCTGAAAGTGTATGAGGTCCTTAGATTCGTGAGTACCACCTCCAGCTCCGCGAATACTTCGTACAAAACGCGGCTTTACATATTCATTGTCCGACTGCCCCATTCAAAAGCCCAGGCTTTAAAATCCCCCCTCATATTATGTACGTTATACTGTGGAATGCTATAAAAACTCTGGGCATTCCCAACGCAGTATGCCACAGGTAAGGCGACCTTCGCAACCTTCAAATAGCTGTGAATCAAGCTGGGTTTGTCAAGAACTCCGGAAGTACTGGCACAAACACCCTGCGCGGTTACTCATGGAGAAACACCGTGAGAAATATCGCCTTCTTTACATTGCATTTCTGGATCTGGAGAAAGCGTTTGACCCACACCACACCAACTCATCGTGTATGCTCCACAACAATACTTAGTACTAGAACAACTCGTGCGCTTGCTTAAATTGCTGCACCATAATCACGTATCAACGAACGTCTTAAATATAAGATTTACCGCAATGTCATCCGTCCTGCCGCTCGCTGACTATAAAAGACAATGAACGGCGTCCCACGGTAATGGACACGAAGATGTTACGTTGGACTAGTGGCGTGACATGTTTCGATCGCATCCGAAATGAGGATATCCGCGATCGATATGGCGTTGCACCGATCGTGGAAAAAATTGTGAAAATTGCGAGAGGCGCCTTCGATGGTATGGTCACGTCTATTTTTATTTTTCTCCAGTTTTTGTCCCGCTCACAAGCGGGGTCGGCTCGTCGTAATCGGTTTCGTCATTTGTCTGATCTGCAATCTCGAAGCTTTTACATCCCCATTCTGCGTATCAAGCGAAGTAATTCACGTTAACAAGGATTCACTTGTCAATATTGTTCTGACATCGAAGTCGATGGGGAGGGCCAAAAGGCGGAGGTTTGATACATTGGATGATGATTGAAAGTGAGGTGACGGCACCCAGATCAGGCATTCGATAGAGCAAAATGGCGAAACCGATCACGACGAGCCGTCCTCGTTTTTGAACAGGACAAAGGCTGAAGAAGCCAATGGAGGCGTAGCATTAGTCTCGGATATGGACAGGATCCAGAATACGTCAGTGTATTTCAAATGGGGTAGTGGCGATATTGGAGGTTTGTCGAAGGTACCCTCAATGTGTTCTTTCTCTACATTTTAGGTCACGGTAACATGTGAAGAGGCCGATGGGTTGCCCAAGTAGGACTCCGCTCTTGGCAGTTCCTCGATGGGCGTAGTCCGCGTCCCACTGGCGGTTGTGAAGAGTGAAATCTAATCGCGCTTTGCACGACATAGCCTATAGGAGTCCCTAAGGGACTTCCTATGAGATCTCTGATTGGAGAGTGAGAGATGCAACCCATTGGCTCTGAAGATCCGAACCTGCATTATTGTCCTCACTTTGTCTTACACACAAGCGTCATGAACTTAAGAATTTATAGCACCAAAATAGCGCGCCACAACGCTAATTAGGCTCCCCGGAACGGCTGGTTATGTGAGGGAGATAATAGGGTAGGCCGGCTTCAAAAATGGAATTTTACAGCTCAGACGACTTCCCTTTGCTCAGGTAAACTTTATTGGTTTTCTAAGGTGACCTAACTTGCGTCAATCAAACGTTGTGACTCGGCTTTATGGTCCATTGAAAGCCATTCTGATGCCGTTAATCACAACACACCAAAATTATCTCATCATCCATGAAACCACTTCATATTAATCAAATTCTTCGAGTTATCTTCCAGACGGTGGCGCAAACTTCAACGCTCTCAACTTTTGTGCAAGTAAGTCTTCGGTATTGGAAATGTTTGAGGACAATCATTCACTTTACTCTCATTTGTCGCATGACCACTCGGCGCGATTGCACTTTATCGTCGAATTAGATTCGCCACTCATGAAACAGACGCAATCCGGAAGAGATATTTCGTCTTTTGAGTCTTGATTGGGGAATTTGAAATGCTGCGACATTTAGTATGTCTAATGATTGGAATACGTCGCAGTTACTCCGACACTAATTTGGAAAGCCCCTCCGAAACCCACTTCTGAGTCCAGAGACACCACTTTGAGCCCACAAACCTAATCAACAGCAATCACACTCGGTGAGAATGCAACAAGACGTGGGTGTGTGGCTCCAAATTAAAACAGACACGCTAATGTGTGCCTAATTGCTCGTCAATACACGAAATTCTCCTCTGATAGCACAGCGTGACTCACGCGATCTGTGTAAACACAGCCCCGATAACTTTTATCGGTTCACCGATTCCCCCAGATACTTACATATTGCCACCGAGCAATTTGGAATTGAGTGTGACAATCGCCGCCCCGATCCAGACGATCACGAAAACTTGTGCGAATTCAGGTCCGCCGTCGTAGGCGCTGTCCGCGTTCCCTTGCAGGATCGTGGCGAGGAATGTGCACAGGACCAAAGGGCCCCACAAGTCCCCTGAAAATAGAAATAAACAAATTGGGATCATCCGACTTGGCACTGACTCGGAATGTTTACAGTCTTTCAGCAAACTCGACTTCTCTTTCGGGTACAGGACGTGGTAGAATTTGACGCCAACGGCACGGATGTCACGCAGCTGCAAATAGAAGATATTCGCTATAAACATTGCATGGAATTGAGGCCAATTTGTATACGAACAATCGTTTCCTTGATGGGCTCGTCAAGCGTGTAGAAGTCAGGGGCCCCCGGTTGTGACGTGTTCCGTGTTTTGGACGGAATTGTCATGTCACCTTCCAGCGAGCCTGGAACATCGTCCAGCATCTGCAAGGACACAATATTCACTCTGCATATAGAGCACCTTTAAATGACAAGTTTTACCTCCAAACGTGTATCCATTTCTTTGAATATCTACAAATATTACGAATCTTCAGTGGTAAATGACAGACGCCGACATATTTGACAATAAATTGACATTGACACCTTAGTGGTACCAGTGGTGTGTATATCTAATTAGAAACCGATTGAATTGTTGGCACTGAAAACGAAACAGAAATAATTTAAAACGGAACAATGTCGAATTGAACGTATTAATATTTGAAAAAGGCGGGAAGACCAGATCCACTGGTAAGAAGTTTCCTTTGACTAAATAATACATTTTACAACAATAATTGGCAACAAGTCGGGATGCTGAATTGAGGTATGCACAAACATATGTATGTAGGGTGATCTACAATATTTTTAATTCAGAAATGTATATATGTACATACGTTAATGGCAACGTCAAACTCATTTCCGCTAGACAGCCCAATTAGCGCTTTGGTGCGCCATTTTGGTGCCACAAACTCCCAAGACCATGACTTGTTATGGGAGCAGGGAGGCAGAGTCCAGCCGGCTCGGATCTTCAGAGCCAGTCCGTAGCATTCACGATAGAAACAGCTCCCCCACCCTGCAGCTCGAAATCTCTCTGAGGTCCCCAAAGAATGGTTTACGCAATGTCCGCAGCCTGACTAGCCAGAGCTGGGCAATCGCAGTGAAAATGCGTGAGGGTTTCCCTTCTTTCTCCGCTGCTTCGGCAATGCGAATTGTAGGGAATGCCGAGCCTAGCGGGATGGTCCCCTATGGGCCAGTGCCCCGTGCAGACTGCCGTAAATTTGAATGCGTCTGCACGCGTCTGGCAAAGGAGCTCTCGTGATCGGGTTATGTTATAAGCGGGCCAAATTCTCCTTGACTTGGCACAGCTCGTAAGCCTTCGCCATCTTAGGGCCGCGGCTGCTAGGTAGTGCGAGTACACTCGCCCTCCGACAGCCGCCAGCGAAACACCGACTGTATTCGCCGGACGGCTGCTAAGAGCAGAGCCTTGCCTGGCCAATCCGTCTATGTTCCTATGCCCCGGAACGCAGAGGACAGTGACCTTGAGCGTGCCGCCCAGACGGTTCAGCGCGTCTCTGCACTGCCCCACCAGCCTGGAAGATGTCGTCGTTGAGTACAAGGTCTTGATGGCCGCTTGGCTGTCGGTCAGAATGACTATGTTACGATGGAGCTCGAATCACGCTCCAGCCATCGACAGACTTCTAATATCGTCAGTACTTCCGCCTGGAATACACTGGCGAAACCTGGGAGACCATACCACTTGCATACACTGTGTGTATTCGAGACTCCAGCGCGCCGACTCCACAGACCATCTTTGATCCGTCCGTAAAGAATACTGTGTCATAGCCTTGCAACACGCCGCCGGTCTTCCACTTTGCCCTGGTTGGAAGGTCCACAGCAAAGTTTCTCGTGAAGTTCAGCTTGCGTGTAGCATAGTCCGTGGGGGATGCCCAGATTTCCCGAGGTATTTCATCTAGGATGTTGCTATGGCCGTAGGACTTCGCTGCCCAGCATCCGGACTCACATAGTCTGACGGCACTGCATGCTGCAACATATTTAATGTGGAGGTCTAAGGGAAGGAGATGCAGGAGTACATTTTTTTTGGGAGTAGGGTACATGAATGCGTTACGCACAGAGTGTTGGACTTCCGCAACAGCACACTGGGGGACTACCAACTAAACACCTCCCTGTCATCAGAAAACTAGCCAGGAACCGTTTGACACATTTCCCGACGTTGGGAGCCTTCAAGTCAGGGAATTCCTTTCACCAACGGGATGGGACGGAAGGAAGGGAGTTGTTGTTAGTTCAGGGAACCCCTTACCGTCCGATCCCTTCGCGGTCGAGTTCAATCTTCTTCGCAATAAGAAGAGCCCGAACATAATGCGTAATACGATTTCAGCTGCCAGCGCTCTTCAGCATTTCTCTGACAGTGTTGTCTGGAGAGAGCTCCCCTGTGTCTACATAAAGCTGCTAGCGAAGGCCTTCCCTCTCGCAAGAGAAAAAGGTGTGTTCAGCGTCGTCCGCCACCCCATTGCAGAACACACAATCAGGAGATCGCGCCTTCCCGATCCTGTGCAGGTAAGACTGAAAACCTCCATGCACACTTAGAAGTTGGCTAAGGAAGTAACCAATCTTAACGTGCGTTTTGTTCAACCACGAGTATAATTTGTCGATGAGCCACGCAGTCCACCTGTCCTTTGGCTCATTTTGCCAAGAAAGTTACCACTCGATAAGGGTGCGTTGTAGTTCTTCACGGGCAACCACCTCTCTTAAGTTTTCGCCCTTACGGTGGTAGATAGCTTTGCGCTCCTCTGCAAGGACGGCAACGGGGATCACTCCCGCGATCACCATCACAGCCGGTTCGGAGACGGTGCGATAAGCAGACGCCACTCGCAAAGATCTCCACCTCTGCACTTGAGCGAGGCATTTACGATGCACCTCCTTGTCAAGGGCATCAGCCCATACTTCCACACCATAGAGAAGAACCGACTGCGTTTCTCCCATAAGGAGACGTCTCCTAGTTGATATAGAGCCCCCGACATTCGCCATTAGCCGACTCAAGCTGCAGCCCTGTCCGCTGCTCCTTTGATTTGCTCGAAGAAGCTCATCTTCGAGTCTAGCATTAAACCAAGGTTGATTTTGACTCAATAGTCAACTCGCCGATAGATATGGGACACAGGGTCGGGATTCTCCTTCTGGTCAGGATGATTACTTCGGTTTTTCCAGCGCAAGGTTGAAACCGTGAGCAGTCATCCATCCTCTTGCCCGTCGCATCAATATGCCAAGTCTGCTTTGCGACTGTTCAACAGTACGTCCGGCAACAAGTGCCGCAACGTCGTCTGCATAACCGACCAGGCGCGACTTTTCGGGCATATCGAGTATCAGGAGACTATCGTAGGAAGCGTTCCAGAGGTCCAGAGGATGGACTCCTGTGCTACTCTCGACGTGATTTCCATCCTCCTTTGGCCCTCTAGCGTCTCATAGAGCAGGGAGCGGTCTTTCAGATAATCCATCAATATTCGCAAGAGATAGCTTGGCACGTGAAAGGAGTTAATTAGTGTATTTATCATATCTGTCCATCTTACGGAATTGAAGGCATTTCTGACATCAAGCGTTATGAGGAGCACTATCCGTCGAGATCGGCGGCTGTGTGCCTCGGCACGATTAACCGCATCTACGCTTTCCATAACAATATCCACTGTAGATTTCCCTGTTTTGAACCCGAACTGCCTTGCGGATAAGTTCCCGGCAGCACGGATCGCTTGAGTGAGTCTACCCCTGATGAGCTTCTCGAGCACTTTTCCGGCCGTGTCAAGCATAGACAGCGGTCGGTATGCAGACGGGAGCTCCGGGTCTCCTTTACCCTTACTGGTCAGAGGTATCACGTTGCTGAGTACCATCTATAAGATATTCTCCGCTATCCTGCTAGGCCGGATAGCCAACAGATCAGATTTTCTCTTGCGGCAAGCGATGGAAAAACTGTTGGAATATGGACATCCGTTCCACTAGCTCTTCATCGACTTTAAAGCCGCCTATGATAGCATAGTCAGGGTGAAACTGTACACGGCCATGAGAGAGTACGGTATCCCGACGAAATTGATAAGACTGACTAGGCTGACTCCAATGTGCGAGGCCAGATAAAAGCAGCAGGATCCCTCTCAAGACCATTCGACATCAACAACGGTCTACGACAAGGAGATGCCCTATCATGCGTCCTCATTAACCTGGCCCTCGAGAAAGTGATCCGTGATTTTGAAGTAAATGCAAGAGGTACGATCCTCTTTAAGTCCACCCAACTACTGGCCTATGCTGACGATATCAACATCATGGGAAGAACCACCCGAGACGTACAAACTGTTTTCATCCAGATCGAGCAGGCGGCGATTATCGCGAGATCTTGGGTTGCACATCAATGAAGGCAAGACAAAATATATGGTGGCAACGTCAGTACCGAAAACTAACCAACCAACAACATCAAACCGCACTGGTCAAACGGGAAGAATAAGGATAGGAGAATACAACTTTGAGACCGTTGACAATTTCTCCGATAACAGCTACGATGATGAAATCCGCGCACGGTTGTTGGCAGCCAACAGAGCCTATTTCAGCTAACAAAAACTGTTCCGCTCGAAACGTCTCACCATAGGGTCAAAGCTCTTACTGTACAAGACAATGATCTTGCCAGTCCTCATGTATTCCTCGGAAACTTGGGTTCTTAGCAAGAAAAATTGTGAACTCTTGGCCGCGTTCAAGAGAAGAATCCTTCGAAGAATTTTTGGTTCCCTACATGAGGATGGACGTAGCTTACACAATGACGAAATCTATGAGCGATACCATGACCGTCCGGTTGTGGATAAAATCCGCCTCAATTGGTTACGGTGGGCGGGTCACTTAATCCGGATGGATGAGGATGATCCCACCCGGAAAGCCTATAAGGGCAATATCTATGATAGAAAAGGAAGACGAGGCAGACTTTGCCTGATATGGAGTGATGGCGTAGGCCAGGACGCCAGACAGCTTTTTTGGATATCGAATTGGTGGACGTCGGCGCAAAACCGGGATATCTGGAGTTCCTTATTAAGGCAGGCTTACACTGGATACCCGTTGTTGCGCCGTTGATGATGATGATGTGAGTCCGGATGTTAGACAACGAAGCCGGAACTCTGGGCACTCCCTGCTACCCCACACGCAAGTCGAGCTTTACGAAGAACGTTGCTGTGGATTTTTCAATTAGAGAAGAGTCGAAGACCAGCAACGTGTTGCAAGGTTATGATACAGTATTTTTCACTGACGAATAAAAGATGTTCTGTGGAGTCGGTTCGGGAGTTTTTTTACGGGTACACACATTATAGCGCAATTGTACGGTATTCTCCAGCATTCGACAGTGCTTTCCATGCGAGAGTACTGGCGATACTGAAAGTCTGTCGGTGGCTGCAAGCGTAAAGCCAGTCTTACCGACAGCTAAGTGGCCATTAAGACTTTGTGCTCAGTGGCGGCATCCTCCAGGCTGCTAGGAAGTGCAGCAACTCGCTGCACAGTCTGGGCGGTGCTCAAAGTCTCCCTTCTCCGGGTTCTCAGTCATAGGAACAGAAAGCAGAACGAGCGGACTGACAGTCTAGTCGGGCGGGGAATTGCTCTTAACAGTCCCTCGGTAGACACAGTGTAAGTCCTGCTGTCGACTATCAGGAGCGGAATCTACTCCCACTGTTTAGCACTCGCCGACTTCAAATAGCGAAGGTTCACCACCTGCGTCAAGTTAAGGAGGATTTGGCCAGTCTATAACAAGACTCGATTGCAAGAGCTTTCGCGGTCCGCGCCAGGCTCGACATACTGTACAGTTCGCATTGCACCTCCTGTGCGATTGCCCAGTTCAGGCTTCGTACGCTAGGTAAACCATTCTTTGAGAAACCTACGGAGATCTCTAATTGCACGTTTTGGAAAGCTGCTTCGTGAATACTACGGGCTGGCTATGAAGATTTGGCCTGGCTGGACTCTGCCTCCTTTTCTCTTACCACAGCAGTTCAGGACTTAGGTGTTTATGGCATCAAAACGGCGCACTACAGTGCTAATTGGACTCCCGGGAACGGCAACTGATCTCTACCTACCACACCTACTATCGACATTGACTCCACCAAAAAGGGCAAGCGTCACCACTCACAGCATATACAATGCTATATACGGACAGACGAAAAGGTTGGTAACCGTTAAATTTAAGGTACAAATGAAACATTTTTCAAAGGAATTATACTCTCTTGCTCATAGAACTGCAGAGACATTACCAAAAAAATATCTAAAGAAGCTTTTCTTCGAAATACTTTCTTTTTATATTTTAAATTGTTAATTAAATTTGATAATCAGTAAATTTAAAATAAATACATAAGTTGATAGAAAAAATAAATAATCTTGAATAAATTTAAATGTAATGTAAATGTTGATGAGATTTTTATTTCTTCTTAGCAAGGTAATGGTCTAGGACCCACTTCAACATGAGAGAGGTCTCGTTGGGCGTTTTGAGTTGGAAGTCGGCATAGGTTTTCAAGTTGGGTTGCTCAGATACACGGAACGTCTTGCCAACACCTTTGAGTACCTGAAATTGGGAAAAATTAATATGTCATTGGGTTTTGAATATTTTTAAGCTAGAATTGCAGTTTTTACCTTCATGGCATCTTCATCAGTCGTGTCATCGCCGGCATAAATGATCTTCAATTTCTTTGCCCAATCTTCACCGAATTTCTTCTCGAGAATCATTTTAACAGCCTCACCTGTAATAAATAAGCATTGGTGTAAGCAAGAAATTTGTATAACTGCATAAGAACGCGACATAGTTGAAATTTAGAGTAATGTTTCAAATTTGGAAAAAAAAAATTGTCCCATTTTTGACTAAAAAAATTATTGCCGCAGATATTATATATACATTTCGGGAACCAACTGATCCGTTCTGCAGTGCTTTACATTGGGGAAGGGTAAATCAATCTACCAGGGTCACAATCCTCCAAATATTTTGATTATTCGTATTTCAGGAATTATATGAAGCCCACAGGAATTAAAACATAAACAAGTTTAAGGAAATGAAAGAAGGGTGGGGAGTTCCGATAAATCCGGAGATCATATAATCTGCAGGTATCAGGGCCACCGGATGTTCGTTTAAGGATTTCCAAATGGACGCAAGCCCGTCTGAACTGTCTGCTTTTAAAGTTCAATGCTGTCTCCAGGTAAATAGGGGGTATATTTAGGGTAGCTTCGATTGCCGGCTGAAATAATTTTCATTACGCAAGCTTTTGGAATTATGCCAACCGTTTTCTGCTGTGGGCAAAATCTAGTCTTGTACACCAGATGATTCATGCATAATTGTACTGCAATTAGCGAATTGACCCAGCACTCATTCCTTGCATTCTGCTTTGGGAACTTGTTGCTAGTCACAATAGCTAGATTGCTTGTGCAAAGATTCTTTGATCGTCCAGAAGCCATTACAAAGAGTCGATTACCAGAAACCATAACATCAGAGAGAGAATGCCTTCTTGTGGGCAGCTTCTACAACATATTGTTTCAATCACCCTCGTTTCGATCACAATGTGGACCTTCGTTCTCCATTTCAGCATGTGGAGAATATAAATTATCAATCTGTGAACAGCAGATCGATTTCATGCCTTTTTCCCGTGTCACAAACACCCACTATAAAGACATAAATATTTAAAGGAATACTGTTCCCGTGGATTGCCTTTTCTGGTAGACCTACCGTGACATGACCACTGAGGAACATATGTACATATCCCTTATCAACCGCCCCAGGAGCTTTCCCAATCCTATATTAAGAAGGAAGTTAGACCAAGCGATCGGGCGTCTGTTGCGTCCTTGTAGCTTGGTTCCCAAGGTTTGGGAATAAATACTGCCTCTACGTCCAGCTAAATTACTGAACTAAAATGCATTTACACTGGCTTGATAACATAATATGAACACCGGACGTATACACATGTTCATTTATTAATACGGTATTAGGCCACCATTTGCATATAGAACAGTTGCAATTCTTCAATATGTTAAGGTCTGGGTGCTGGTCACAGAAGGTGCAGGCAATCCGCAATAGGCTTCTCTCGGAATTCTCCATACATACTAGGTGTATAAATATGAAACTGCCCTACGTAGATGCTCGTTGCTATTCATACATAGATGGCTACTGCTGTTATTTTTAAGGTTTTCTGTAAAACAAAACCTTATTAAAATCGATTCAATGTCTGTCTGTCTGTCTGTCTGTCACACGCATTTTTCTCCAAAACGGCTAAACCGATCCGAACGAAATTTGGTGGACAGATGGGAACTATGAAATCCCACCCATACAGTGAGTGGCATAAATTTAGGTGGAGTTTAAAGGGGGGGTCCCCATACATGCAAAGGGGGGATTCAAAATTTTTTTTCACCGGATATAGTTGTGTAGGGTATCAAATGAAAGGTCTCGACTTGTACTTTTCGAAACTGATATTAGTTTGCAAAGTGCGTGAGTAATGAGTCAAAATGTACGCACTTGAAATGAGACAGGACTCATTTTCGGAAACTACCCAACCTAAAAATCCGGAAAAAATCGGAGTGGTGCACCTAGATGAAATCTAGGCCTCAAAATATGTCCCATTCCGATATCTGCTCAAATAAACTTACTAATAGTATATTACTACTTTTTAGAAATTTATTGAAAAGCCCCCCTTAAATTCATCCTATGACTTCCGAATTTTGTACCAGCATAGAGGACAATATTTTGCATGCAAAATTTCGTAGAAATGTGGCAATTAACGCCAAAGTTATAGCAGTTCAAACTTAGCAATTTCGCCCGAATTTACCGCTTCCAAAGCCATGCAAATCAGATGCTGACGTCATAATTACCCGGAATAATTGACATTCGCGTGAAATATTAAAGTCGCATTTATGAAGAATCTACTTATCTGCAGTACTTTTTCAGATTTTGTGTAAAACACTTGTGTGAAATCTAATCTTCGAAAGATGTCCTATTCCGGTATCTGCTCAGATAAATTTACTAATAGTATATTATCAACTTTTAGAAATTGACTAAAAATCTCCCCTTAAGTTCATCCTAAGTGTACTAAATTTTGCACCGACATAGAGGACAGCCTCGTGCATACACATGCCAAGTTTCATGAAAATCCAACTATTATTGGGAAAGTTATAGCAGTTCAAACTTATCAATTTCGTACTAATTAACAGGATACTAAGCCATACAAATAAGATGCTGACGTCATAATTAACGAGAATAATTGAAATTCGAGTGAAATATTAAAATTCCATTCAAGAAGAATCTAATTCTCCCTAGCCCTTTTTTATATTTGATGTTGGTTAAATTGTTGGCATTTGCTAATAATATTAAACTCAGAGTGTGAAGCGTATGAGGTTGACTATTTCAATACAGGGCTTTCCATCAAATGATTATTTAAATTACTTTCTCAAAATAGATGCCAATAGAATTTTTAACTATGTGACACGGAACTGTCAGGCTCACCGCTCCTCACATCTGCTACTTTTTCTTCAGCTTTCAGTTCACAAGCGGGGTCGGCTCGTCGTGATCGGTTTCGTCATTTTATTTTATCAAATGCCTGATCAGGATGTAATCGCGAGACCTTCAAATCCCCATCCAGTGTATCATGCGACCATTGTTTTGGCCGGCTTTTTGGTTGCTTACCATTGACTTCGATGTTCTCACCAACACTGGTTGTTGAATTCTCGTTAGCGTGAATTACGTGACCACACCATCGAAAACGCCTCTCTTGCAGTTTTTCCACGATCGGTGCAAACCCATATCGATCGCGGATATTCTCATTTCAGACGTGATCAAAACGTGTCACGCCACCAGTGCAATGCAACATCTTCGTCCCCATTACCGCAAGACGCCGTTCATTGTCCTTTATAGTCAACACTCAAACTATAGAGAGCGACAGATGGACGACATTGCAGTAAATTTTAGATTTGGGACGTGCGCTGATACGTCGATCACAAAGAACACCAGTTGCGAAATTTCACTTCATCCAGGTGGCGTTAATGCTTGAAACATTTCATTACGCAGTTCTCCATTGGCTGGTAGCATTGACTCGAGATATTTAAATCGCTCAGTTCTTTCAATGGCAGTAATCTGCCCCTCCAGATATTTAAATCACTGAATTCTGGCAATGGTGGTAACTTGCCCAGAACTGAGCGATTTAAATATCTCGGGTCAATGCTATAAGCCAATGGAGAACTACGTTATGCTCCTCACATAGGGAAACACAAAACCTTTTATACCTGAAGCGTCAAGCTTCCGGTTTCCCGACTTGTTTAATCATTTGTATATGAATATCAATTATTCCAACGAGACATGTGTGTAGGTATATAGTATATGCGTGCTAATGGACTTTGCGGGTAGTGCCTAATTCAGATAGAAGTAGATAGAAGAAGTAAATCGGAAATATGGGTACGATCAATTTATATACGTGCACATATATGTACGGTATTCGGAAATAGGCAGTTTGTTTGTTTAGGGTGAGCGTAACATCTACGGCTGTAATATGTACGTATGTCTCGTAGTTTTGTAGCTGTATACGGATAGAAAAATGTGCGTTGAAATTTCTCAGATAAGATGAACACAAAACCTTTATACCCGAAGCGCGAGCTTCCGGTATTCCGACTTGTTTTCTTATTGTTTTGACGTCTTTCAAAAATAAATAGCATACACCGTTTGTGATTTCCTGGCGAACCATCAACATCGACTACAAGGCCAAATCGCTTTGGAAAGTAAACAATGTCTGGGTTTGGTGGGATGACACGTGTGTGATCTATTATGAACTTCTCAAACCAGGTGAAACTGTTGATACGCAAACACTAGTAAATGATCAATTTGAATCATGCATTGCTTGAAAAGCGACCAGAATGTAACACCAGGCGTGAAAGAGTAATTTTTCAACACGACAACGTCCCTTCACACATCAAAACCAGTCAGGGACACCATTGTTGCACTTCACTTTGATGTCCTACCCCACCCGTACTACTCACCAGGCTTGGCACCTTCTGACTTCCACTTATTTGCATTAATGGTATACGCGCTTGCTGAGCAGTGCTTCGGTTCTTATAAAGAAGTCAAAAAATGGCTCGATGCTTCAAAAGACCAACACCTTTACTGACAAGGCATCCACAAATTGGCAAAAAGATGACAAAACTGTGTAGCTAACGATGGCCAATACTTCGAATGAAAAAGATATAACCATTTTTTTTAACGTGTTTTTTAAACTCAAAAAGGCAGTTTCCTATTTATACACCTAACAAAACAGTGTGAACGACGATTCATCGGACCATACCCCATTTTTCCAATCCTGAAGTATCCATGTTTTTGCTCGTGGCACCACTTCTTTCACAGCTTACCATGGACGTCCTTTATAAGGGATTTTGCAATTGCAGCCCTTCCGTGAATGTTAGCGTTGTGGAGTTCTCGCCGTACAGTTTTCGTATTATAGTATTATTTAAGTTGGTACTGAGTTCTGCTGTTTATTTTCTCGCGGTAGTTTTGGATTGTCCAAACATAGGGTGCTCAACTATAATATCAGGTATGCCTTCTCCGTTTTCCTCAATCTTGACGAGTTTTCCGTGGTGTCATAGCCTTCTTGGATGCACTGACTGGGCAACTTTGCTTGGAAGCTACTTCCACGTTAGTAGTAATAATTTGAACGACTTTCTTTATTTTGGCAATGGATTTGATGTACTTTTTTTGCCAATCACAATAAAGGCACTCATTACTGGTTTGCATATCGTCCAATTGGCCTTTTGCTGATTTTGAAATGAATCAACACCTATTATGGAACCCACGCCTTTGGGGTCTAAAAGTGAGACGTGGTTGACGTGCTATGCTCCATTTAAAATTTAATGTGTATAGCAAAATAGAAAGAATGATCAGCTTGAAAATGCAAAAAATAGATTTCGTGGAAGAGATACTAACCTATAAGAGAGTCCCTATGTGATGAATATACACGCACATTTTTAAAATCTCATTCGCCACGAGTAGCATAAAATGTAGATTGGGAGAAACTCAGGAATGTCCTGTAATATAAAGGAGCAGGGAAGAGGAACCTCGTGGTACAAAAAGGTAGCGAACAATATACCAAAGAAAAACACACCAAAGGTGGTCAAAGGGTAGTATAGTCCTCAGGGCCAAACGTGGATTGGTACTTGCGATGGAGCCTTAATCCTGGGAAACGTCTGTTGAACCAATATGAGCAGCTCTACTACCAATCTCCACCTTCACGTGGTGACCGCTGGGAGGTGTTTTCTAACGAAAAGCTTCAGACCGAGAAAGATAACAGTGAGCCTAAAAACGGGACAAAATGTACCAACTGGTCCTCCAGGTTGTGAGGGTTGGGTAGGGGAAACCGGAAGCTTGACGCTTCAGGTATAAAAGGTTTTGTGTTTCCCTATGTGAGGAGCATAACGTAGTTCTCCATTGGCTTATAGCATTGACCCGAGATATTGAAATCGCCCAGTTCTGGGCAGGTTACCGCCATTGCCAGCACTCAGCGATTTAAATATCTGGAGGGGCGGATTACTGCCATTGAAAGAACTAAGCGATTTAAATATCTTGAGTCAATGCTACCAGCCAATGGAGAACTGCGTAATGAAATGTTTCAAGCATTAACGCCACCTGGATGAAGTGACATTTCGCAACTGGTGTTCTTTGTGATCGACGTATCAGCGCACGTCCCAAATCTAAAATTTACTGTAATGTCGTCCGTCTGTCGCTCTCTATAGTTTGAGTGTTGACTATAAAGGACAATGAACGGCGTCTTGCGGTAATGGGGACGAAGATGTTGCATTGCACTGGTGGCGTGACACGTTTTGATCACGCCTGAAATGAGAATATCCGCGATCGATATGGGTTTGCACCGATCGTGGAAAAACTGCAAGAGAGGCGTTTTCGATGGTGTGGTCACGTAATTCACGCTAACGAGAATTCAACAACTAGTGTTGGTGAGAACATCGAAGTCAATGGTAAGCAACCAAAAAGCCGGCCAAAACAATGGTCGCATGATACATTGGATTGGGATTTTAAGGTCTCGCGATTACATCCTGATCAGGCATTTGATAAAATAAAATGACGAAACCGATCACGACGAGCCGACCCCGCTTGTGAACTGAAAGCTGAAGAAAAAGTAGCAGATGTGAGGAGCGGTGAGCCTGACAGTTCCGTGTCACATAGTTAAAAATTCTATTGGTTTCTATTTTTTAGAAAGTAATTTAAATAAATCATTTGATGGAAAGCCTTGCATTGAAATAGTCAACCTCATACGCTTCACACTCTGAGTTTAATATTATTAGCAAATGCCAACAATTTAACCAACATCAAATATAAAAAAGGGCTAGGGAGAATTAGATTCTTCTTGAATGGAATTTTAATATTTCACTCGAATTTCAATTATTCTCGTTAATTATGACGTCAGCATCTTATTTGTATGGCTTAGGATCCTGTTAATTAGCACGAAATTGATAAGTTTGAACTGCTATAACTTTCCCAATAATAGTTGGATTTTCATGAAACTTGGCGTGTCTATGCACGAGGCTGTCCTCTATGTCGGTGCAAGATTTAGTACACTTAGGATGAACTTAAGGGGAGATTTTTAGTCAATTTCTAAAAGTTGATAATATACTATTAGTAAATTTATCTGAGCAGATACCGAAATAGGACATCTCTCGAAGATTAGATTTCACATAAGTGTTTTACACAAAATCTTAAAAAGTGCTGCAGATAAGTAGATTCTTCATAAATGCGACTTTAATATTTCACGCGAATGTCAATTATTCCGGGTAATTATGACGTCAGCATCTGATTTGCATGGCTTTGGAAGCGGTAAATTCGGGCGAAATTGCTAAGTTTGAACTGCTATAACTTTGGCGTTAATTGCCACATTTCTACGAAATTTTGCATGCAAAATATTGTCCTCTATGCTGGTACAAAATTCGGAAGTCCTAGGATGAATTTAAGGGGGGGTTTATCAGTAAATTTCTATAAAGTAGTAATATACTATTAGTAAGTTTATTTGAGCAGATATCGGAATGGCACATATTTTGAGGCCTAGATTTTATCTACGCGCACCACTCCGATTTTTTCCGGATTTTTGGGTTGGGTAGTTTCCGAAAATGAGTCCTGTCTCATTTCAAGTGCGTACATTTTGACTCATTACTCACGCACTTTACAATTTATGCCAAAACTAATATCAGCTTTAGAAAGTACAAATCGAGACCTTTCATTTGATACCCTACACAACTATATCCGGTGAAAAAAATTTTTGAATCCCCCCTTTGCGTGTATGGGGAGCCCCCCTTTAAACTCCACCTAAATTTATGCCACTAGCTGTATGCGTGGGATTTCATAGTTCCCATCTGTCCACCAAATTTTGTTCGGATCGGTTTAGCCGTTTTGGAGAAAAATGCGTGTGACAGACAGACAGACAGACAGACAGACATTGAATCGATTTTAATAAGGTTTTGTTTTACACAAAACCTTAAAAAGTGTTCTGTGTTTATTTTGTTTTTTTTTAAATATAAAAGTGTTCAGTTATCTATAGCAAGTGCCAACAAACAAAATGTTTCCCATGTCGTGCACTTCACGGGCCTCATAGAATTCAGGGGTCAAATATTTATTTTGCGGGCCTCACATTTTACAGGCCAAAAAGCAAGTGTTTTTCGTGTTGTGCATTTTACGAGGCTCATAGAATTCAGGGGCCAAATTTTTAATTTTCGGGCTCATTCACCAAATAATAATTTTCGAGCCTCACATTATTATTAAACGTCGGCGGGACTCACTAGGGCAGGAGATTGCTAGACTGATTTACATCAGCACCGGCAATGCCAGCAGACGGGCGACAGTCATGAAAGGGTGGCATACCACCTTATCAGTTCGAATCAGCATGGCTGGAAATCCAGAAAGCTTTTTCAGATTTTATGACCGATCATAAGAGCCTTCTGGAGCAAAACCCACCGGAAGACTTGGGATACTTCCAGGATAACAAGTTAGAACTGATGCAAGGCGTCTATGTCTGGGGTAAAAAATTGAGGGGAAAGTTCATAAAACGCTTATACCCTAGGAAAGACGCCCTGGGAATGCTAGAAATAGCAGCAGGCGGGGCACCTGTGCCTTCGCCAGTGCAGCATGGAATGAATCATCAAACTTTTAGTATGAAAAGCAAAGGGAAAGGCAGGTGGAGCTGAGTTTGCCCTTTGTGGTACAATTTTGAGTCCCAAGTGGAAGAGGTAGGAAGGGGGGGGGGGAGAAGCAGGAGGAGCTTCCGGGTTGGCAACATATGTGTCTATGTCTTTTCGGGATTTTTACCTTTAGATAATTTAAAAAGAATAACTGAAAAGGAAAGGATCTGTATCTATCCCAAACTTTATATCCCAAAATCTATCAGCCCTCATTTGGCATGGATACTGTAATTATGTAGCAGGTGAAGCATGCATTATTAATTCTATCTAATATATGTTTTTGGATTCACTAGATTAAAATGTGAATTGCTTGTGACCCATTTATCTTGACCGTGCGTATTTAATTTGTTGATTTCTATATGTAGAAATTCTTCAGATTTTTGGGGGATGGATGCATGTGTTCATTACTGCTTTTTATATGAAAAGTGGACAAAAATAAAGATTGAAAAACAAACCAACTAGAAAATCTCATATTTTCATTTCAGCCCCTGGTCATAAACTTTACTGAATTTAAATTTACAAAGGCATTCCATCTGTAGATACACATTGAAATAACGTGTTTAATTCAGGGGATGGCATTTAAGATTCCCAAGCTCTGATATAACAAATTTGTTTTATTTTGATTTCTTTTAAAAAATTGGGTGATTGGAGGAGACGGATGTACGTCTGGTATTTGATGATTTATAAACTCGAAAAAAAGATACTTTTATTTCCTCTAAACAAACGTTCTGAAACCAGATTGCCTGCACCATTGCAGATACATCATCGAATCGAAGGAGTAACGAGACTTAAGTGTTTTGAATGTTGTTGCCGTTATAGCTTTCGCTACAAACAGATTTCTAAATAGAAAATTTCTCTCGGATTTTCACGGATTTTGATTCGTATCCATTTCTTAATATTATTTTTAGCTCCGTTTCATCTTGTGCGATGATCGTTGTAGGCGGTATAAATATATAACAAGTGAAAATGCTGAAGTGACGGCCGCATAATATGAGTGCCAGCTAGGTTTTGTGCACTATGATTTCTATATGGAATACCTATACACGTACATAGCTGGGTGGATAGTTTGTTTTCGAATATTTTCTTTGGAAAACACAGTTGGGAAATGGATATTAAAGTTGCTTGAACTCGTAAATTTCAAATGAGAAGGAAGATACAAGGCGCGGAAAGATACGAAAAAAATATGTTCTCGTATGTGTTTACTCAGATAAATAATTAATTTCATAATTTAGGTGACGTATGATAGGTCGGACAGGTTTGGAACCACCCCGCAACCGAGAGCCATTTTATCTGCGGTATTAGAACCGTGAGGTTGATTATTCTCAAAATTGTTTTCTTTTGCACCCACACTTGGTCACTTCACTTAAGTATCTTTCTTGAAAGCTAAATTTATGTCGATGATGGTTGTATCAAACAGATGTTCACACTTTTCGATTATTTTTAAATTTCGGCATATTTTCACGTTTTCTGAGAAAGAGGGAGGAGGAGGGGGGATATTTTTCACAATCTTACCTTTATCCCAATTTACTGGGGGCTTTCCTTCAATGGCATAGTGGGCGTCAATAATCTGGAATCCATGGGATTTAATAATCTTTTTAGCGTCTTCAATGAGCTTTGCACGGAGTTTATCATTGACTCCTTTGTAGTGGTATGTAAGAGCGATTTTCTTATCCTCAACCCACGCTCCGCTGCACACGACCTGTTTTCAAAAAAAAAATCGAATTAATTGATGTCCAAGATTCATTTCTTAGAGGTCACATTACCTTCTCCTTGAGCTCTTCCAACAATTTTCCGTATTTGTCCAAAAGAGCTTGGGGCATTTCAATGGAGAATTTGCTCTTGTCAGGATATTCGACCTCCAGACCATGGTTGGCTGCATATGTTACGGTTTCCAATTTCATGTGCTTCTTGATATCATCAAGGTTGCGACCACTCATAATGCACATGAAGACTTTCTCGTTGGCAGCCAATTTCTTGATGGCCAATTCAGTGTCTTTTGGCATAGGGGCCAATTGTTCCGCAATAGGGGCGAGGGTGCCATCGTAATCAAGAATCAAAACAACATCCTCGTTGACACCAAGGAATCTGATAAGGTAAAAAAATGATAAAAATCAACAAAGTAACATTTTATTTACCAATTTATCAAAAGATATCTCCCAAGGGCCCTTAACTTACCCTTGAATGTTTTTTTCAAAATCCTCTTGGACCTTAAGTAGAGGCGCCTTTTTCTGTTCAGCCATTGTTAGGCTATTGATGCCACGGACACTTAAATCTTAGGTACTACACGGGACGAAAGACACTTGGCTAGTGAGAAGATGCTATTCTGGACTATGTCGAAGAGACGATTTTCCCTCAGTTTACCCACATTTCGCACAGTATAATATCAAAGTTCTAATTTTAATATAAGCAGGTTTCGGTGTGAAAATTTTAAAAATAAAACGGAAAATTCGAATATTTCGCTGCGATGGAGTTGGATGGAAACAGAATGTCCGTGTATAAACACCACCATACGGTCACAAAGCCACCTAGAACCACATACATGCCAGAGGGAATGTTTCATTTGAAAACTTATGTTTGTTTGCGAATCAAAAGAATATTTAGCGGCAGCCAGAGGGATGAGATGAGATGCTGAAATTCCTGGCTAGACATATGTTGAGGGTAGTCGGCAAATGGGTATTAGAAATTAGGCTTTTATCTTGGGAATAAATAATTTCGGCCCAACTTTCAGTTGTTGTCATGAGGTTTCAAGACACCTTAAATCAGCTCCAACAAAATGGGTCGATTCAGTTCTGTAAGGGTCGCAAATTTACCTTGCCCCATTGTTTATAGCTTTTGTACTCTTCAACTATAATTGTCATGGAAAATTCCTATTTTTTAGTTCTTTTAATAATTTATTAGTAAATATTTACGAAAAAATTAAGCCTCCCGTTTCTTAGAACATTTTTAATGGGCGGCGCACGTATGCGCAGCCACAGTTTTGTATGATCGTAAAGTGGTTTCCGCAGTCCTCAATTTTTAATGCACACTTTGCTCTTAGAGTGTAGGAGACATTTCCCACACGGACGAATTACCGTCAACAACAGAAAATATTTTTTGAATTTTTTTGCTTTGCAAATGCGACAGGAGCCATTTAAAATTTATTGGAATTTTATTATTTCGACGAAATCCATCAAAAATGCTTAGATCGTCGGCATTTCCTTATTTTTGTAATATTCTGACAGGAAGATACCATTGCCCCACTTTTAATTTTCCGATTTATCCAACAAATACTTTAAGTCCTGGAATAAAGAAAGTCCCCCATATTTGACGATGCTTCCTTCAGGATCCAAAATAACTTTGTTTACTGGCATCGAAATTGAATTCTTGTGCCAAATCCAATATTTCCTCAAACATTCAACCTAATACTCCTCCACGATTCCGTTTTATTTTCATTTATATTAATAATCATTAAATCAAATTAAGAGATCAAACCAACTTTGTTGTTAATCCTCAACATTTGGAATGGGATTAAAAATATTCTGAAAGCCAAAAATATAATTTACAATGTGTACGTTTCAAATGAGTTCCATGAACTCGCAAAAACAAGTGATATTGGAAGGGATTTACATTAAAATATCATCATCAAAAATATCAATGAATGGCATGGCATTACTACCCGTTAAAGTGGCTTTTTAGAGGAGAGAGAGGTTTCATGCTTCCTCAATGTGAAAAAAATTCTCTTAGGGCTTTGTCTCCTAGTCGAACGAGTTTGACAATAACTCCGTTCGGGTGATCATGGCCGACCCTGTTTCTTCAGCCACTGAGCCACTCCCGCTTCGCTCAACGACTAGTGTCTCGGCGAATAATGTGTTCATTGGACAATAGAAGTAAAACGCGGCACCACAATTCACCTTGTTGGCGTTAACCTGGTTCCACTGGGCTTCCTTGTACCACCTCCGATGGCTACGGTAGTACCAGAAGTTACACCTTGGATGGTTCTGGGCTCTTCTTTTGCTTAGCCCGCTTTTGCAAGCGCCTTCAACGCCGAAGTAACTCTTCGCATCCAATTTGGCTTATTTTACCTACGAGAGAGACCTAAAAAAACTCCGCCATGCTATTAACATAGTATGCTGGTCCCAAGCCCAGGTAAAGGAGGAGGGCCCAGGGGGAGGAGGGCAACGTACTCTGTACTATCCTCAGTAAAACAAAAATAAAATGCTGAGATCAGGGAAAGAGATAAATAGAGTATAGTTGGAGTTATTCTACTATGCTAAATCCTACCTGATCTCTCTTGGTGACAGGCCCCGCAACAGGTCGACCAAGAAAATGCATGGAATGTCGTTACAAACATGATGATCGGATTGAGTCACAAGCCTCGGAGAAATGCTAGGGCGTCCACCTCAGTCGACGCGGCAGGACGGGCCCCGGTCCTGTCGAGAAATGGGCAAGGGTTCTTGACGCATGGACGGCGTCAGGACGTAAGCAAGTTAGTCCGCACACAACGAACAAAACAAATACGTGTCTACACGCTAAATGTTGGTACCCTAACTGGAAAGACGGAGGAACTCGCAAGAGCCCTTCGGAAAAGGTGCATTGACATCTGCGCTCTGCAAGAAACCCGATGGTCTGGTGCCAAAAGCTGTGACATTGAACGCGAACGCGGTAAAAATGACTACAAACTTCTCTATTTTGGTAACCCACACACTCAATACGATGTTGGCATTGCCACCTCAGAGGGTTTCCGTGATGCCATTAAAGAAGTCGAACGATTTGATGATCGGCTGATGAAGCTCACCATTATATCAGCTGATCGCACTATTCACTTCTTCACCGCGTATGCACCACAAACAGGTCGACCTGATGCCGAGGAAGATGCCTTCTGGCAACTTCTCGATGAAAAGATTTGTCACGTGCCTGCTGACGATTACATAATCATTGCCGGCGACCTTAATGGTCATGTGGGTGAAAAGGCAGACGGTAACAGGTGCCATGGGGGAAAGGGGTTCGGAGCGCGCAATGAAGGTGGCGAGCGTATAGTCGATTTTGCGGACACCCATGACCTTGTACTTATGAATACATGGTTCATCAAACGATTTTCTCACCTTCATCATCATCATCATCATCAACGGCGCAACAACCGGTATCCGGTCTAGGCCTGCCTTAATAAGGAACTCCAGACATCCCGGTTTTGTGCCGAGGTCCACCAATTCGATATCCCTAAAAGCTGTCTGGCGTCCTGGCCCACGCCATCGCTCCATCTTAGGCAGGGTCTGCCTCGTCTTCTTTTCCTACCATAGATATTGCCCTTATAGACTTTCCGGGTGGGATCATCTTCATCCATACGGATTAAGTGACCCGCCCACCGTAACCTATTGAGCCGGATTTTATCCACAACCGGACGGTCATGGTATCGCTCATAGATTTCGTCATTGTGTAGGCTACGGAATCGTCCATCCTCATGTAGGGGGCCAAAAATTCTTCGGAGGATTCTTCTCTCGAACGCGGCCAAGTGTTCGCAATTTTTCTTGCTAAGAACCCAAGTTTCCGAGGAATACATGAGGACTGGCAAGATCATAGTCTTGTACAGTAAGAGCTTTGACCCTATGGTGAGACGTTTCGAGCGGAACAGTCTTTGTAAGCTGAAGTAGGCTCTGTTGGCTGACAACAACCGTGCGCGGATTTCATCATCGTAGTTGTTATCGGTTGTGATTTTCGACCCTAGATAGGAGAAATTGTCAACGGTCTCAAAGTTGTATTCTCCTATCCTTATTCTTGTTCGTGTTTGTGTTTGACCAGTGCGGTTTGATGTTGTTGGTTGATTCGTCTTCGGTGCTGACGTTGCCACCATGTATTTTGTCTTGCCTTCATTGATGTGCAGCCCAAGATCTCGCGCCGCCTGCTCGATCTGGATGAAGGCAGTTTGAACGTCTCGGGTGGTTCTTCCCATGATGTCGATATCGTCAGCATAGGCCAGTAGTTGGGTGGACTTGAAGAGGATCGTACCTCTTGCATTCACTTCAGCATCACGGATCACCTTCTCGAGGGCCAGGTTAAAGAGGACGCATGATAGCGCATCCCCTTGTCGTAGACCGTTGTTGATGTCGAATGGTCTTGAGAGTGATCCTGCTGCTTTTATCTGGCCTCGCACATTGGTCAGGGTCAGCCTAGTCAGTCTTATTAATTTCGTCGGGATACCGAATTCCCTCATGGCCGTGTACAGTTTTACCCTGGCTATGCTATCATAGGCGGCTTTAAAGTCGATGAACAGATGGTGCAACTGTTGTCCATATTCCAACAGTTTTTCCATCGCCTGCCGCAGAGAGAAAATCTGATCTGTTGCTGATTTGCCTGGAGTGAAGCCTCTTTGGTATGGGCCAATGATGTTCTGGGCGTATGGGGCTATCCGGCCTAGCAAGATAGTGGAGAATATCTTATAGATGGTACTCAGCAACGTGATACCTCTATAATTGCTGCACTGTGTGATATCTCCCTTTTTATGTATGAGACAGATTATGCCTCGCTGCCAATCGTCAGGCATTGATTCGCTGTCCCATACCTTGAGCACAAGTTGATGAACCACTTGGTCTAACTGGTCGCCTCCATATTTAACCAATTCGGCTGTAATTCCATCGGCTCCTGGCGACTTATAATTTTTTAGCCGATGAATTGCACGGACTGTTTCTCCTAAACTTGGTGGTGGCAGTATTTGTCCGTCGTCTTCAGTTGGCGGGACCTCCAACTCGCCGATGTTCTGGTTGTTCAGTAGCTCATCAAAGTACTCAACCCATCGCTCTAATATGCCCATTCTGTCGGAAATCAGATTTCCCTCTTTGTCTCGGCAGGATGAGCATCGAGGTGTATAAGGCTTCATCCTGCTGACTTGTTGGTAAAACTTCCGCGCCTGGTGCGGTTGCTCCCTGTACTTTTCTAGTTCACAGACTTGTTGGTTCTCCCAGGCTTCCTTTTTCCGTCTGTGAAGTCGCTTCTCCGCTCGACGGAGTTCGTGATAAGTCTCTGCGCGTGCCCGCGTTCTTTGAGAATGCAACATTACTCGGTATGCGGCATTCTTCCGTTCCGTTGCTAGCTTACATTCATCGTCAAACCAGCCGTTCCGACTCCTTTTGCGGCTGGGGCCAAGTATATTTGTGGCCGTATCCATGATAACGTTCTTCAGGTGGTTGTGAAGATCATTAGTTGATGCTTCATCTCCAGGTCCTCTGTTGACTGCGGTTATTGCGGCATCCATTTCCCTCTTATAGGTGTCGCGGAGGGTTGTGTTGTGGATGGCTTCAGTGTTCACTCTCACCTGATTGTCAGAGGGGATTCTAGGTGGTATTGTTATTCGAGCTCGGAGCACCATGCCAACGAGATAGTGATCCGAGTCTATATTGGCCCCCCTATATGTTCTGACATTCATCAAGGCTGAGAGGTGGCGGCGTTCGATCAACACGTGGTCAATTTGGTTGAAAGTGGTCCCGTCTGGAGAGGCCCACGTATGTTTGTGGACCGCTTTCCGCGCAAACCAGGTACTTCCAACAACCATTTCGTGTGACCCTGCTAATTGAATAGTCCGCAGTCCGTTATCATTTGTTTTTTCGTGTAAGCTATGGGAGCCAACGTATCGCCTGAATACGGGCTCCTTCCCTACTTGGCTGTTAAAATCCCCAAGTATGATTTTGATATCATATCTGGGACGGGCTTCGAGGGTTCTTTCTACTGCCTCGTAGAAGGTATCCTTCTCCGACTCTGCAGTCTCCTCTGTAGGGGCGTGAACGTTTATGAGGCTTATATTTCTAAACTTGCCTCGCAAGCGCAGAGTGCATAGCCGTTCGCTTATACTTTCAAAGCCGATAACAGCAGGTTTCATTTTTTGGCTGACTAAGAAACCTACTCCGAGCACATGGTTTACTGGATGGCCGCTATAATATATGGTATAGTGGCTCTTCTCCAGGAAACCGGTCCCTGTCCATCGCATCTCTTGCAACGCAGTTACATCAGCCCTGTATTGGGACAGGGTATCGGCTAGCTGCTTATCAGCTTCATCTCTGTACAGGGAGCGCACGTTCCATGAGAAAATGCGCAAATCGTTGTTCCTTTGTCGTTGCCGGGTCCGTCGTTTTAATATCCGTCCTATCCGAGGCTCCTGTTGTGGCTTCGTAACGGTTGTTTTCCGTGTAGGGTTGTCAGCCCTACCCAACCCCCAACCTGGAGGACCAGTTGGTACAATTTGTCCCGTTTTTAGGCGCGGGAGACTCGCCTTCATCCTTCTCCGTCTGCAGCTTTTCGTCAAGAAAGAGCTCCCAGCGGTCACCACGTGGAGGTGGAGATAGGGTTTGGTAGTAGAGCTGTTGGTGTTGGTTCAGCAGGCATTTCCCAGGTTTTATGCTCCATCGTGGGTACCAATCCACGTTTCGCCCCGGGACCTATACTATTTTCTCACCTTCCCACATTTTATAGTGGGAACAATAAAACGCAAATCGACTATATTCTCATAAGACGCCAACATTTTACCACTGTCACTGATTGCAAAGTCGTTCCCTATGAGACCATCGCACCTCAACATCGGCCGTTGATTGCCGTCCTGCGAATTAAGCCACCGATAAAAGAGCGTGAGGAACGCACTGGCCCGCCGCGCATTAAATGGTGGCAATTTGGTGAGGAGAAAGAAGAAACGGTCTCACTCATACGATTGCCAACCATTACGAATGTGGAAGAATCATGGAACCAAATGAAAAACACGATCCACAAAGCGGCCTCTGCAACCCTCGGGGTCACCAAGCCGGGTAAGCGGTACATCAACCGAGATACTTGGCTTTGGAATGATGATGTTGAAATGAAGGTCCGTGAAAAGAAACGCCTCTACCACAAATTTCTCGACGATAAAACGCCTGCTAATTGGCAAATTTATAAGAATGCCAACCGGGAAGCAAAGAAAGCGGTCGCTGTCACCCGAGCGAACCATTTCAAAAATCTTTACGATAAACTGGACACTCGGGATGGCGAGAGAGATCTGTATCGACTTGCTAAAAGCCGTGATGAACGCACACAGGATATCGAACACTTCTGTTGTGTTAATGACAAAAACGGTACTTTGCTTACCAACCGTCGAGCTGCAACGGATAGATGGCGAGAATACTTCGAGCAGATTTCAACTGAAGAATTTGCTCATCCTCCACTTCCACAATCATTGCTGACATTTGGAGTAGTTCCACCAGTCAGCGCAACTGAAGTCGAGGAGGCAATAAAACAAATGAAATCGGGGAAAGCAACAGGACCTGACGACATCGCATCTGAGTTCTGGAAAGCGAAGAGCTGGGACCCAACACTGTGGCTCAGTGAATTCTTTAACCGGGTTATTCAGGAAGGAAGAACACCATCTGACTGGCAAGAAAGTACCACTGTTCCAATATGGAAAAAGAAAGGTAGCCCAGCAGAATGTTCAAATTACCGTCCGATCCGGTTACTTTCCCATACCATGAAGATTTTCGAACGCATTCTTGACAACCGTATTCGCGAAATCGTTGAAATAACCGTGAATCAAGCCGGATTTGTCAAGAACTGCGGAACTACTGACGCAATACACGCTGCGCGGTTACTCATGGAGAAACACCGTGAGAAGCATCGCCCTCTTTACATTGCCTTTCTGGATCTAGAGAAAGTGTTTGACCGTGTACCACACGAACTCATCTGGTATGCTTTACGACAACACTTCGTGCCAGAAGAACTCGTGCGCTGGGTTCAATTGCTCTACCACGATCCGAAAACTAAAGTTCGAAGTATGGCGGGTGTATCAAAACCGCTTCGTGTCTCTGTTGGAGTTCATCAAGGAAGTGCCCTCTCACCACTCCTCTTTGTCCTTGTTATGGACACCGTCACACGGGATATCCAACGTCCAGCGCTCTAGACACTGCTTTATGCAGATGATGTTTTCCTAGCATCTGATAGTAAAAATGATCTCGAGTAACTTGTTCAAAAATGGAATGATCGCCTCATGCAACACGGTCTCAGATTGAATTTAAACAAAACTGAATTTTTGACGACCGATCGCCATGAAACAGACACAATCACTGTCAGCGGCAGTGATCTGCCCAGAACTGAGCGATTTAAATACCTCGGGTCAACGCTATCAGCCAATGGAGAGCTGCGTTATGAAATTGCTTCACGCATTAACGCAACCTGGATGAAGTGGCGTTCCACAACTGGTGTCCTTTGTGATCGACGTATCAACGAACGTCTCAAATCTAAAATTTACCGCAATGTCGTCCGTCCAGTCGCTCTCTATGGTTCGGAGTGTTGGCCGACCATAAAAAACAATGAACGGCATCTTGCGGTAATGGAGACGAAGATGCTACGTTGGACTAGTGGCGTCACACGTTTAGATCACATTCGAAATGAGGATATTCACGATCGTTATGGGGTTGCACCGATCGTGGAAAAGTTGCGAGAGAGGCGTCTTCGATGGTATGGTCACGCAATTCGTGCAAACGAGAATTCACTTGCCAAGATTGGTCTGAACATCGAAGTCGATGGTAAACGACCAAAAGGCAGACCTAAGCAACGGTGACTTGATACGCTGGATGGGGATTTGAAAGCCTCGAGATTGCACCCAGATCAGGCATTCGATAGAGCCAAATGGCGAAGCCGATCACGACGAGCCGACCCCGCTTGTGAACGGGACAAAGGCTGAAGAAAAAGAAGAAGAAGAGAGACCTAAAAACCACATCTGCGCTTCAATTTATTCACCCTCGCTTACCACCATCACATCATTTGCATTTCTAAAACCTGACTGGATGATAACCTTTCGGATACTTGGCTCGTGAAAAGCTACTTTGCTTTTCGCTGTGGTAGAGACTGCAAGGCTTTGGGTAGGGCCACAGGCAAAGTAGCAATTTTTCAAACTTTGCCTTTATCCGGTGCTCAGAGGTGGCGGAAGAAGACGGGGCGGCAATCCTGTCGGCCAAACCAAAACCAAGTGGCCGAGGAGAACCTCCATATTGGTGGCAGCAAGAGACGCTATACTCACTTTGGCTTGCCGGCCGTGATGCAGTAAGCGAATGCTTCAAAGGCCTAATCAGGGTGATCAGACCCGAGTCTGCACGGGGACTCATCTGAAGTGGCAAATTGGTCACGAAACCTCACCAGTGGTATACTGGTACCAAGGGAATCGAGATAGCCCCTAGACTCTCATACTTCGGGTGAACTCCCGTTGTATGTGAGTACAGCTCGGTTATTTGCGGTTAGTCCCCTAGTGGGAGCTTCATGGGGGTTGTTGGTTATGTTCAAGAGAGAAGAGACCTTCGGGCTTCGGCGTGGTGTTGCGTTTCAACACGGGTGCCGTACTCCTTAGTTCGGAAGAGATTTAGGTAGGTCTGGCATCCACCAGTATGAATGCTAAGCCATGCACTTGCTATAGACTGGTACCGTTGTTGCTTGTTACAGCGGGGCTCTGATTGTGGTCACAAAATCAATCCGTGTCTTAAGAAACCGTAGGATTAAGTCGTCCAGGCAGGTGTTCACGTTAAACCCTCAAGCACTTAACAGTACCTTTATCCCTATTGAGTTTTTTTTCGTGTAGAGCCCCCTTTAAAGATTTTGTGTGAAAAAAAAACCTGATTAAAATCGATTTACTGTCTGTCTGTATGTCTGTCCGCCTATGTGTCTGTCTGCTTGTACGTCACACGCATTTTTCTCGGAGATGGTTGTAGCGATTCACAGCAAATATGGTGGAAAGGTGGGAACTGTGAACGCTCACACATTTAGGGTTACATAATTCTACATTGACTTTTTTTTTCATCAAATACAGTTATGTGGAGTATCAAATGAAAGGTCTCGGTTAGTACTTTCCGAAGCTGCTATTAGTTTTGACATTTGTTGGTGGGAAGGTGGGGAGTGCGGGGGGTCGAAATTGATAATTTTTTTAACGGACCCATTCTCAGAAGCTACCGAACCAAAAAATCTGGAAAAAATCAAGAAGCCGCCACTATATGGTACCTACAATCCCAGATACCCTCTATATCGATATCTGTTCAAATAAAGTTAGTATATTACTATAATTTTTAGAAGTAAATTTTAGAACCATGCATTTTTGTAGCAATATAGGCTATAGTATGCAGCACGATCCTGCCAAGTTTGGTGGAAATCGCATGATAGAGTATGATTCTACCAAGTTTGGTGGAAGTCGCACTATTACTAACAAAATTATAAAAGGTCAAGTTTGCCGCTTCTCTCCAAATTCAAGATTTTAAATGCCAATATCACGCGAAAGTATATATTCTCATATAACACGTATATATTACGTGCTAGGTACTAATGGGACAAATGCATACTCAAATGTCTTTATAAAAGAAATACACAAAACCTTTCATACCTGAAGCATCCAACTCCCGGTTTCTCGACTTGTTTTCTCTTTCTGAGCCTCTTACGACTGTTTTGCCCTATGTATTTCTCCGCCAAACTGCTTTGTCATTTTCTACTTATATTCACCCTCGTTTAGAGAGAGAAATTCTTGGACACATTATCGGAAATTCTAACTGTGGTTTTTCTTTTTTTCAATGTCTATATGCTGACCTAGTTTAACATCCCCGGCGCTCCACCCCTCCGCAATAATCCTTTCTACAGTTCAACCTCACCACCACCGTTTAAACCGCATCACTGATCTTGTCCGGAGAATTCGGTATCCCAACAAAATTGATAAGCCTGACTAGGCTGACCCTGACCAATGTGTGAGGCCAGATAAAAGCAGCAGGATAACTCTCAAGATCATTCAACATCAACGGTCTAAGACAAGGGAATGCCCTATTATGCGTCCTCTTCAACCTGGCCCTGGAGAAAGTGATTCATGATACAGACGCAAATGGAAGAGGCACCATCCTCTTCAAGTCCACTCAGAAACTGGCCTGCGCCTGGCTTGACATTTTGGGAAGAACAGCCCGAGATGGATGAGGATGATCTAGCCCGGAAAGTCTATAAGGGCAATATCTTCGGTAGAAAAAGAAGACGAGGCAGACCCTGCCTGAGATTGAGCAATGGCGTAGGTCAGGACGCCAGACAGCTTTTGGGGATATCGAATTGGTGGACCTCGGCCCAAAACTTGGATGTCTGGAGTTCCTTATTAAGGCAGTCCTAGACCGGATATCGGTTGTTGCGCCGTTGATGATCATGATACCAACCAAAGCACTGTAGGAAGATGCCTGAGTTTTTTTTTACATATAAAATCAATAGTACTAGAGGCTATCTTCCGCGGTTTTGACAAACGCAAATAGAGTAATTGCACCGTAGCATTACCCGTTACACCACCAATGCTAGCGTGCTTGGATGGGGCATACCTTACCTAGACTCCAGAGGGAAATAAATTTTCGAAATGGCGGCGAGAATAGGACTTGTAGTTTTAAAAACTGGATCCACCCCAACGTTCCGGCGCCCAGGCTGCGAGGGAAGCATACCCGACGTAACCTTCACATCGGAATCACTGGTGTCGCTGGTAGACGGTGTCCTGGAAGACTTCTTAGCAAGCGACCACAGATGCATTGCCTTCGCAGTGGTTTATACAAACTCACAGTGTGCGCTACCTCGGCACTCTTCCTGTGCGTGGAACATCGCGAAGGTGAACACCGGAAGGTTTGTCGAAACTCTTGGAGCAGGTGGGGCCACGATGCTGGGGACTCGGTTACAAATTGGTAACCCCAAAAATCGGGGTTCTGCGAAAACACTGTTCACTTAAGGCCGAGCAGATGGACCCCACTGTAGGGGTAATATTTCCTGCGCATCACTTTTCTGAATAAAAAAGTTGAAAAAAGCAACCCTCTTGATGGTACGCTAACAGATATATACAGGCTGGTTCTCCTACATTGGTCGAACCCACTGTCCGGTGTATTTAACGCTTGCTTGAAAGAGGGCATTTCCCTTTCTCGAGGCAAAGTGGAGAGGGTTGCAATGATCAGCAAAGGGAAAGGCGACCCTGAGTTGCAGCCTTCATATCGTTCACGTTGTATGTTTATCACTGCCGGGAAGGTGCTCAGAAGTAGACTCGCTGAATCGATACGTGCTGTAGGAGACTTATGTGTACGGCAGTTTGGCTTTAGAGTAGGGATATCCACAGTTGATGCAGCCATGTAAGCCGTGGATGCTATTCATCGAGCGGAGGCACACAGCCACCGATTAAGACGGGTGGTGCCCCTCGCAACGCTTGACGTCAGAAATGCCTTTAATTATGTAAGATGGAAAGACATTCTAGGCACACTAGACAATACTTGCCATCTGCCGAGCTATCTCTTACGGACATTGAGGGATTATTTGAGGAACCGCACCCTGCTGTATGAGACTATAGAGAGTGAGAGGAGAAGGTTACGTCGGGGGTAGCCAAGGTATCCATCCAAGGTTCGGACTCCTGGAACGCCTCCTATGATAGCCGTCTTAGACTCGACATGCCAGAAGAGTCGCATCTGATCGGTTATGCAGATGATGTCTTGACGCATGTTGCTGGACGCACTGTTGAACAACGCGAAGCAGACTTGGCATATTGATGCGAAGAGTAAGTGGATGAATGACTGCTAGTGGTTTCAACCTTGCGCCGAAAAAGATCGAAGTAGTCATCCTGAGTAAAAATAGAATTCTAGTCCCGGATTTTCCGCAATATCTCGTGCTCCCGGCGTCATAACGTGAAAATTCTTACAGTTCTGAAATTTGGGCCGTCTCCCCTTTCGACCAAGACCATACGGGAATGCATACGGGAATCCGATGGTTTTGAATTTTTGGTTTTTTTGTTGACCTATGAGTCGTGGAAACTTTCAATTTTTTTTAATTTGCATTTTTGTTCATTTGTGGACGTGTTTCCAGTTTTCTTGGATTTCCGCTAAACTCCCCCGTGGCCCATTTTGCGCAAGTGCTGGCTTTTCCAGCATTGTAACGTGAAAATTCTTACATTTCTGATGTCTGGGCCGTCTTTGTTTTCGATCAAGGTATCGGTCCCAGGAATCCGACGATTTCGCACTTTTGGTCATTTCGTTGAGCCGGGGTAATGGAACTTTTCAATATTCTTGGATTTCGGCCAGCCTTCCCGGCAGCCAAATTTCCGCAATATTTCGCGTTCCCGGCATCGTAGCGTGAACATTCTTCTTTCGATCAAGCTATCACCTATGGAAATCCAACAATTTTGTATTTTTGGTTATTTTGTCAACCTGGTGGTCCTGGAAATTTTCAATTTTCTTGGATTTCGCATTTTCGAGCAAGACCAAATACAACATTCATCGAACAAGCAAGCACTCTAGACGAAACAAAATGAGTAAGTATATCGTTGTCAAAACATTTTCGCAGAATTAAGTATTTTCTTGGAAAATATAATATAAAAGTGATCGGATCCAGCAGAGACGCAACACTAAAACGACAATTAGGAAGTGAAAAGGTCCCATTAATAGAAGAAGAGAAAAGTGGAATATATTTATAAAATCAACTGCAATAATTGCGAGATGTTCTACATTGGCCAAACAAAACGGCTCATCACGACGAGGTTCCAAGAACACATAAAGGAAGTAGATAAGGGAGAAAGACGAGGAACCAACACGGCGCTATCATTGGTTGCTATGCATCACGTTGGGCACCATTTGTAATGAACTTAAGGGAAATAGGACGATCAGACGATCATCTTAAGTAGCCTAGAACGACCTAGAGGGAAGAATTATCCCAGAATCGAAAACAGTTGGCGAAATTAACCGCGAAGATTCGCCCGCAAAGACTGAAGCTCCATCAAAGTGCTCGGTCGAGACGTTATTATTTATAACAAAAGCTTCTAATGGTTTACTTATAATGAGTCATTACTCTTCAGCTAAGCATCCTAGCCGTCTTGTTGCGATTAAGGGGGTCATCCCGTGTGCCGGGTTGGAGAAATCTATTTTTTTTTTGCATGAATTGCATCCATATATAGTGGAGAATATGTGGGCAAAGGGATTTTCCGATATTCCGAGTCGTTCAGAAATTACAGTGTTAAACAGGTAAGGAGTTTGCAGCCGCGGCTAGAGTACTCGATGAGAAAGAGCATCGAATCTTTTTTTACCTGTTAGTTTTTTACCTGAGCTTTAGAAATTCGAACACAGGTATAAATATAAAAAGATGGAAAAACAATCAATTGTCTAAACTTATTTGCTGTTTGGAATAAAAAGGATAATCCAATCTAGAGTGAGCACTGAAAGGCTTTCAAGCTATACTCAGTTATATTTTGTTGTAAGTATTGTGCTGTTTGTGTGCTCAGTGATTTTTTTAAATGGATCGTACGAATGGAGATCGCTTTAACGTTCAACGTCATGCTCGCACTAAAAAACGAGTATTTCATGGGAATCGATACTTATCAGAGAAGAAAAAGGACTTCGCATCAACATCAGCAAAGAAAGTTTTAGCAAGCATGAACATGGATGTTCAAACTGCGACAAGGTTTGTATATTGTATATTGGATTTTAATAATAATCATTGGCGCAACAATCCATGTTGGATCAGGGCCTTGAAGTGTGTTAGAGCACTTCATTCAAGACCGTAACGGTACACTAGGAGGCAATGTGGTCAGCATTGCGCTCGACCGAGATTATTACCCTGATTTGACTCAGGTACTCATTCACAGCTGAGTCGACTGGTGTCCGACGTCAAATCACGATACAAATTCCACTGCCACTAGCGAGATTTGAACCGCGACCTTCCGTACGACAGCCTTGCGCTCTAACCACTCAGCTATCCGGACAACGGATGTTGCTGGAGTTTTCTCCAGTATTTCTGCAAATTTCTGCAAATAATAAAATATACGTAGTAGTAAACAAGTCGGGAAACCGGAAGCTGGACGCTTCAGGTACGAAAGGTTTTGTGTATTTCTTAGTACATAGCACGTAATATATCCATATATTATGTGAGAGTATCCACTTTCGGGTGATATTGACATTCATAGTCTTCAATTTTCAAAGAAGCAACAAATTTGAGGCATTATAGTATTTGTTAGTAATAGTGCAATTTCCACCAAACTTGGTAAGATCATGCTCTATATTATAGCATATATCACTGCAAAATTTCATGGTACTAAGATGAACTTAAGGGGGGTTTCTAACCAATTACAAAAAATTGTAGTAATATTTAAACAGATATGGGCATGGAAGGTATTTCGGAGCCCAGGCACCATATAGTGGCAGCCTCCTGATTTTTTTCAGATTTTTCGGTTTGGTAGTTTCTGAGAATGGCCCCCTTAAATAAATGACCACTTTCAACCCCGCGCGCCCCCCACCCTTCCAACAAATGTCAAAACTAAGATCGTCTTCGAAAAGTACTAATCGAGACCTTTAATCTGATACCCGACATGACTATATTTGATGAAAAAAAATTTTACACCTCCCTTTTGCATGTATGGGGACCCCCCCCTTAAATTCGACGTAAAAGGATGTAATTCACTGTATGCGTGAGCGTTCACAGTTCCCACCTTTCTACCAAATTTGGTGTCAATCGCTATAACCGTCTCCGAGAAAAATGCGTGTGACGGACAGATAGACAGACAGACAGACAGACGGTCGATAAGTCTTCCTGTCGAAGCAGCAAAAAAGGCGATAGCAGCAGGTAAAGTTCGTATTGGATGGGTGGTTTGCCGGATACGAGAGCAAAGTCAGGTGCATAAATGTTTTAAGTGCTGGCAGTTCGGCCACATTGCGAAAGCCTGTACCAGCTCACAAGACAGATCTAGTCTGTGTCGCAAGTGCGGAGAGCAAGGCCATTTTGCGAAAGATTGTAACGGAAAGCCCAAATGCGTGTTCTGTGTCGAAATGAAAAATAGCGACAGCGCCCACATTGCAGGAAGCAGTAATTGCCCAGTATTCAGAAAGGCGTTCATAAATAAGCCCAAATGAAGTTTATGCAACTAAATCTGAACCACTGTCGAGCGGCCCAAGACCTGCTCTCCCAGAGCGTGTTTGAAAATAATGTCGACGTAGCTATTGTATGCGAACAATATGAAAATCTTCATAGCGGAGTATGGGTAACTGACAAAAACAGCAAAGCCGCGATATGGAGCTGCGGAAATCGTGCTATAGAAGATGTAAAAAAACATCCAGAGAACGGATTTACACGTGCAAAAATAGGAGGTATATACATCTATAGTTATTATGCAGCCCCGAGCCTCACGATGGAGGAATTCACTTTGTTCCTTGAGAAACTATCTTTTGATGCCAGGCGCTATAATCCCAAAATAATTGCCGGTGATTTCAACTCATGGGCAGAAGAATGGGGAAGCAGAAAAACAAATGCAAGGGGGCAAATACTGCTAGAGGCATTCTCGCGTCTAAATGTCGTATTTGCGAACTCTGGGGGAGCCAACACATACCGGAGGGGAGAATTGCAATCGGTAGTAGACCTCACTTCCGTCAGTGACACCCTTATCAAAGACTTGCAGTGGCATGTTACGAAGAGTACACACACAGCGATCATCAGGCTATTGTCTTCCAAACCTCGCATAGGAATTATATGAAGCCACCAAAAAGAATAATGATGAGCTGGATAACTAACAAATTCGATGAAGAAATGTTCAAGGAGGTACTTCTAGATGACACATTAGTATCGGGAAGCGCACAAGAAAAAGCTTTACAGGCCGCGGAAAAATTGCAGCGGGCATGCGATACCTCTATGCCACGGCGTAGCGCTTTCCGAAGACAAAATCCCAATTTCTGGTGGAATTCAGAAATTGAGGAATGTCGGAAAAACTGCCTCAGAGCTAGGAGATGCTCCCAGCGCAGAAGAAATCAACCTGATTTCGTTGAGCTGCACATGCAATACAAGAACGCGAGGAAAAAATTGCAAGTAGCTATCACGAAGAGCAAATCCGAACATTTCAAGCGGATGTGTACCGAAGCTGATTCTGATCCATGGGGTGGCGCCTACAGGTCTGTAATGTCATCACTGAAAGGCAAGCGCTCCCCACCGATTACCTGCCCAAAATTACTAGAAAACATAGTGGACACTCTCTTCCCAGAGGATGTGGACTACACAAATTTGCCTAAAGTGCATGTAAACCCCGACGAAATCCCGGAAGTGGTAGAAGAGGAAATTTTTGATGCAGCAAGTAAATTCGCTGAAAATAAGACCCCAGGGCCAGATGGAATCCCGAATATCGCCCTGAAAGTGGCAGCCAGATCAGCACCAGGTATGTTTGCCAAAGTTTTTACGGCATGCCTTAGAGAAGGAGAATTCCCCGAGCAATGGAAGCTGCAAAAGTTGATACTTATTCCGAAGCCAGGTAAACCATTGGGAGACCCCTCCTCATATCGACCGATATGTTTGGTCAATACCATTGGTAAACTATTTGAACGAGTATTATACAACAGGCTGCTCGCTGTTGCGGAAAAGGGAGGAGGCCTATCCGACAAGCAATTCGGGTTTCGTAAGAGGAGATCAACCATCGATGCAATCAACATGGTGACTGGCCTGGCTCGCGCTGCAATACAAGATGACAAATGCTGCGCAGTGGTGACCCTCGATGTAAAAAATGCTTTCAATACTGCAAAGTGGACGAAAATCGTAGAGGCTCTAACCAAATTAAAGGTTCCAAAGTACATTGTACGCATCGTTGTTGCATTTCTTCTTGGAAGAAGATTATATTGCGACTCGGACAATATGTATGCAATCGGTGAGTCTATTGTACTTCGACGGTAACTAGCACGGCGAGAATCCATCGCAAAATGGCAAAAGAGATGGAACGAGGCACAAACTGGCCGTTGGACCTACCGTATCATTCCACACATTCGAAGATGGATGGAAAGGAATCACGGGGAAGCTACGAGCTAACACAGTTTTTAAGTGGACATGGAGGTTATTGGGCTTATCTTTATCGATTTGGACACGACGAGCCACCATGGTGCCCAAGATGTGGTAACGTGGCTGAGAATGCGGAGCATGTTGTGTTTAAGTGCCCAAGGTTTCCAGCATACCGAACTAGGCTGGAGGCGATCGCAGACAGTCGCTTAACACCTGGAAATATAGTGGAGTTTATGTTGGAATCAACGGAGGCTTGGAATCAAGTGGTAATTGAGCTGAAAATGATTCATGAACAGCTAAGGTATGAAGAACTGCGAAGAAAGCAAGAAAGGGAGCGAACAATAATGCGCCGCAGTTGAGAACTGATCCAGCCCCACGGTGCAATGCTTATAGCAGTCCCGTGGGGAGAGTGGAAGAAGAAGGAGGTGGTTTTAGTGAGTAGAAGTCTCACATAACTGTTTGGCAGGAGCCAGCAGTAGGTTTTGAACCTTTCCACCTTCCAACGATGAAAAAAAAAAAAAAAAAGCCAGACAGACGGACAGACAGACAGACAAACAGACAGACAGACAGTAAACCGATTTTAATAAGGTCTTGTGTTTACACAAAACCTTAAAAAGGAATGCGTAGGACATGTCGAGAAAAGGATGGGAACGCGACTTAGAAAGGGAAAGAAGAATCACAAAGGCATTGGTGGAAAAGGGGCTGGAAAACTTACTGATAAGGTTATTAACGACCTCACTACATTTTTTGGGCTAGCTATTCGTCGACACGCAAATTCGACAGATGGAATGAAGCAAGAAATTTGGGCAACTTTCTTCCATAAATGTTCTACAGACGAAAATCCCCAGCATCAACATTTTCCAGCAGGCGAGGACGGTTGGTGCAAATGGCGCAAAGCGGAAGCTAAAGGTGAACTGGATAGTTTCCACCACGAGAAGGCACCTTTGACTGAACAAGTTCAAACAGTCATCAAACCAATCTACGAAGATTTGTCACGAGATGATCTCTTGAACCGATGTTTAGGATCAGAGACCAGAATAACGATGAGTCGTTAAATGCATTGATCTGGACTTTCGCTTCTAAACACCTTCATTCTGGGGCCAAGGTCCTAGAAATAGCCACTTTTCTGGCTGTAATTATTTTCAATGAACGATTCAAAGGCATTCTCAAAATCTTAGTGAAGTTGGTCACATATGTCAGGTTTATGTCGACCGCCGTAATGAAGCTCGAATTTGGCGGTCCGAACGACGATCGACTGACCTCGCTAAAAGAGCCAGAATTGAAACCAGAGAGCAACAATCGGCCTTACAAGAAGAAGAAGAAACGGAGGGTGCTCTCTATGGACCAGGTATAGCAGATTAATGCTGAGTGAAAATTTTACTGTTGATAATCACATTTAAATTTTCAAATGCGTTTTTCTCGAAACTGCATCTTGAAAATCGGTTGCCACCATAGCTCAAAATTTATCCAACCAAATTCTTTGAAATTTTCACGGCTACTTTAATGCATATCTTTACGGTCCGCAAACTAGGATAATTGCAATCGGACGGGTCGTTTTTTTTATTCATAAAAAAAGCCGAAAAAAAACACCAAAATCCAAAAAATTAAGTTTAAAAGCCCACCAAAAATTTACCTTTTAATATTTTCTAATTTTGTTTGCGGACCGTGGAATATTGTCCACATGAAAATGCCGTTTAGTTTTTTTTCATCAGATGAACATAGCGCCCTCCAGCGTGGCAGCAGAAAAACACCTGTTTTTTGGAGATAGGTGCATAAATTGGCACGTATTCCGAAAACTGGCTACGATATCAAGCTGAAAAAGTTATCACATATACTAGAGATACCAATAAACATATGGTGAAAAAATCACCCTCTTAAGCATTCGATTTCCGGAAGCGTCTTAATTATTTATACTCAAGTAGCGCTCCTGTGTGATATTGGATCAGGACGGAAATTATCGCCACGGAAAATTCGATACTCGATTGTTTTGCAAAAGTGGTTGCCGAAGTGCCTCGCAATGACAAGGTTGACTTGTATCGACTTAATTCACCTGAATTGTACCGTTATTTTCAATATTCCGGTCATCGGCTCTCCCATTCAGTTCTTGATGACGTTCTAACCTGTTTTGATTGTTGGTCCAAGCAACAGTAAAGGGGCCATACTTCTTCACGATATTCACTCCTTAAGTCTGCACAAAATCCAGCTTATCTTTAGTACGCCTACTGTAATTAGCGCGGATTATAGTGACCTGCACTCTTTCTCCTTCCTGTCTATGTCCCTTCGCCCTTTTGTTCAAACCAATAAGACTAAAGTAGTTTTCAAGTGCGGCGGGAATATCTTTTCGCAAGATGACTTCACTAGATCTCTATTACGATTATCTCCTGCGTTATTGACGTATCATAATCGTCATATCATCTGTTAAATATTTAACATTCCACAATACCGGGTGAACTAATATTTTCCTACGCCGAGTATCTTTTGGGCTCTTTTTTCTTTGGAGAGGTAGATAACTAAACAGAAATAACAAAAGATGCATGAAAAATCGAGTTAGAATCTAATCTAATTCGTTGTTCATAGCTGCTATGTACCTATCAAAATGTATTTATTTTTACTCTTAGGGTCAAGTTGTAAATAACGGAGAACAAGTCGGGAAACCGGAAGCTGGACGCTTCAGGTACGAAAGGTTTTTGTGTATTTCTTAGTACGTAGCACGTAATATATGCATATATTATGTGGGAATAACCACTTTCGGATGATATTGACATTTATAGTCTTTTGCGAAGAAGCGACAACTTTGACGTATTATAACTTTGTTAGTAATAGTGCGATTTCCACGAAACTTGGTAAGATCATGCTCTATGTTATACCCTATATTGCTATAATTTCGTGGTCCTAGCATGAATTTAAGGGGGGTTCTGCAGCGAATTACTAAAAATTACAGTAATATACTATTATTAACTTTATTTATGCAGATATCAGTGTGGAAGGTATTTCGGAGCCCAGGCACCATATAGTGGTAGCCTCCTGATTTTTTTCAGATTTTTCGGTTGGGTAGTTTCTGAGAATGGCCCCCGTAAAGGAATGGTCACTTTCAACCACCCGCACTCCCCACCTTTCCAACAAATGTAAAAACTAAGACCCGCACTCCCCACCTTTCCAACAAATGTAAAAACTAAGACCAGCTTCGAAAAGTACTGATCGAGACCTTTAATTTGATACGCCACATGACTATATTTGATGGAAAAAAAATTTACACCCCCCTTTTGCATGTATGGGGACCCCCCCTTAAATTCGTTGTAAAAGGATGTAATTCACTGTATGCGTGAGCGTTCACAGTTCCCAGCTTTCCACCAAATTTGGTGTCAATCGCTGCAACGGTCTCCGAGAAAAATGCGTGTGACGGACAGACAGACAGACAGACAGACAGACGGACAGACAGACAGACAGACAGTAAACCGATTTTAATAAGGTTTTGTGTTTACACAAAACCTTAAAAAATGGGCTCAGAGCTAGACCTGGAGTTTTTTGCCAGAAGGTATAATGGAAGTACTGTACGTTGTAGATAGACTTCATGTCGACACTTTATGCTATGTTACAGAAGAAATTGTAGGTGGTAAAGAGTCTTTTTCATGATCCGCTCAAGGATGTAATGAAAACACTGTGTACATATGTATATATGGAGACTAATGTAATAAGTAAAGGTGAAGAAATGTTTTTAGGCATTTGCAGAGCCTTCCCATTATATTTTACGCCCTCTTGCTAGCAAAAACACGGGGGAGTACAAAAACCTGAAAAATAAAGGATCGTTATGTAAGAGAACTCTCAGCCCTTTAAAAATTTTCTTATTGGGTACCATTTTATCAAAATAGTATTAATTTTAACAGATTGATTGGAACTGTAAGAGCATGTGGGTTATAATGATCCCGAGAGAGCTCTATATCTAAACGTTTTCAATTGTCCAAACTTTAGATGTGCGAGAACACATATACGAATGGAGGGATTAACTTCATTGTTTTTTGCCTGATTTCGTTTCAAATCTAGAAAATCTTCCGCGTAGGAAGCGAGTGTTGGATGTAGCTTGTTTATTCTGTCTGGGATTGTGTTATGCTTCCAACATATTCCGACATATACACTTACATGAAAAGAAAATTAAGCTTCCTAAGAACCGACTCCGCCAGCATCCTCTCACTAGCTAAGATGATTGATGGCTCAGTTATATTTCAAGCGAATTTTCCTCTGTAGAAAAAAGTTACATGAGATTATTTTTTATAGAATTTGTAGCCAACGATACTTAATTTCAATGTGTTTGGTGAATTGCCGCTGTCTGTAACTAGATATATGATCTTTTAAAATTTTTGGTTTTTGGTTTTATGAGCACTTACTTCCTTCCTTTTTCTAGTGAAATAGAAATGCGTAGGATAACAGGTTCTCGAATTGCGGAAAATGTCGCTGACCGGTTTTTGAAGGCCTAGTGGAATAAAAAAAAATTGTCAATATATTTTAAAGTAAGGAACCTTTTGCATTTCACTAAAAAATGCAAGACGATTATCAAAACAGTTCCTTGTGTGGATGCAAGGCCTACGCGAAACATTTAACTAGGAGATGAAGGTTACTTTCGATATCAAGTCCAATGCCATGAATGAAAGAAATGCGTGGTGGTATCGACTTCCATGCTATTTCAGTAGTGGGTTAAACAAGGTTCAATATGTTGAATTTTCAACCCGATTTTCGGAGGGATTAGAGTGTTGTGGAGGGATCGCTCTCCCTCTATAACTCGGGTGAAAATTTTCGGTGGCTACCCCCTTCAATGACGTCTCAAAGTCGATTTTTGTAGATCATCATTATGGAGTTCAAATTTTCAGCCCTATTACCGAAAAGCAAGCGGATGTGGAGGATATGCAGGAGGAAGAGAAAGGTCCCACCTCTAACCGCGTTGAAAAATTGCGCTCATCCCCCAACGTGGGGCCTGAAAGGTTGCATTCCCGCTATCTTTTGGGATTTACACTTACAGGGGTTATTAGTATTATTATGAGAGCTTCCTTTGCTTGCTTAAACGAACCTAAAAGGGTGTTTACTAGGTGAAGATCCTCTTGTAAGTTCGAGCTTGACGCTCAAAACAGGGCTCTTTAGCGGATTCCTCTGTATAGCCGGCTGAAACAATTGCCAAAGTGCCTGAGTGGAGGATGTAGAAGGAATTCAAATGGACCTTGTCCATTCACTTGTCCATCTGGAGCTCAGGGGCTTCTCCTTTTAAATGTTTACCGAGGAATTATTGGCTCATCACATGTTAAAATAAAAGTTCAATGTCGCGTTTTTGCTGACTTTGTGGGCGTCTGGTTTGGATCGTGGCTTTGAGTTGCGACGAAACTAGTGGAATTTGGGAAGATGGCTGTGCCATCACATCATCCCTAGTCTGGAAGAGACTAAGGTTTGCGATCCCGATCAGATTCCCCACAAAACGTATGATTTCCTAACCATATTTTTTAGTTTTCCTAAATAGCATTGATTTGGTTTATGTACTTGGTCGACGGGCGGCCGTCGACCTTCTTCTTCATGGGAGACTCCCTTTTATGTGGACGGACACTTTTCTTGGTTGAACGAATTCTACGAAAATTCCTGAATCAAGTTTTGCTAAAACCTTATCTATCTCGGCATGCCTTTTAATGCAGCCTGTATATGCTGATAGTCGGAGGATAATAAGGAGGTTGTGTCGAAACCGGCCGGAGTCAATTAGGCGAACGGAAAGATTGAAAAGGGAGCCAGAACCAACTTTTCAGTGCCTTCTGCCCCATCCCCTCTCAACAAATAAATACCCAGACCGGTCCTCTATGCTCGTCCAGAAGATTGAGCGGCTGCGAAAGGAGATCCGGGAACTTAGGTTCCCATCGAAGCACTGCAGGGTTCACTCTTCGGCGACCGTATCAAATAAGGACTCTTCGGGTCCGAGATCGTAACTTCTCTACTCCTTGAGCTGGAGAATCGCATTTGCCATCTGCGAGCTCGGATCGAGACTAGCTAACGAGCTGTGTGGGAAGTCCCGCCTCTCATGGATGATTTGGATATAAATTGCTCCTCCAGATAAAAGTGAAATTGTATCTGCCATCATTACTTTCTAGCGGAATTTTAACAATCTCCGCTCCTCTTGAATGCGACAACTGGAGGGATAGTTGTATGCTCCTTCACCATCATCATCAACGGCGCAACAACCAGAATCCGGTCTTGGCCTACCTTAATAAGGAACTCCAGGCATCCCGGTTTTGCGCCGAAGTCCACCAATTCGATATCCCTAACAGCAGTCTGGCGTCCTCACCTACGCCATCGCTCCATCTCAGGCAGGTTCTGCCTCATCTTCTTTTTCTACCATAGATAGCGCCTTTATAGACTTTCCGAGCTGGATCATCCTCATCCATACGGTTAAGTGACCCGCCCACCATAACCTATTGAGCCGGATTTTATCCACAACTTGACGGTCATAGTACAGATTATAGATTTCGTCGTTATGTAGGCTACGGAATCGTCCATCCTCATGTAGGGGGCCAAAAATTCTTCGAAGTATTCTTTTCTCGAACGCAGCCAAGACTTCGCAATTTTTCTTGCTAACAACCCAACTCTCCGAGGAATACATGGGGACTGACAAGATCATTGTCTTGTACAGTAAGAGATTTGACCCTATGGTGAGATGTTTCGAGCGAAGCAATTTTTGTAAACTGAAATAGGCTCTGTTGGCTGCCAACAATCGTGCGCGGATTTCATCATCGTAGCTGTTATCGGTTGTGATTTTCGACCCTAGATAGGAGAAATTATCTACGGTCTCAAAGTTGTAGTCTCCTATCTTTATTCTTCCCGTTTGGCCAGTGCGGTTTGGTGTTGTTGGTTGGTTGGTTTTTGGTGCTGACGTTGCCACCATATATTTTGTCTTGCCTTCATTGATGTGCAACCCAAGACCTCGCGCCGACTGCCGCCTGCTCGATCTGAATGAAAGCAGTTTGTACGTTTCGGGTGGTTCTTCCCATGATGTCGTTATCGTCAGCATAGGCTAGTAGTTGGGTGGACTTAAAGGGGGTTGTATCTCTTGCATTTACCTCAGCATCAAAAGGACCTCATTGAAAAGGACGCATGATACGGCATCCTCTTGTCGTAGACCGTTGTTGATGTCGAATGGTCTTGAGACTGATTCTGCTGCTTTTATTTGGCGTTTTACATTGGTCAGGGTCAGCCTAGTCAGTCTTATCGGTTTCGTCGAGATACCGAATTCTCTCATGCCCCTGTACAGTTTTACCCTGGCTATCCTATCATAGGCGGCTTTAAAGTCGATGAATAGATGGTGCAACTGATGGTCATATTCCAACAGGTTTTGGAGTGAAGCCTGTTTGGTATGGGCCAATGATGTGTTGGGCGTATGGGACTAACCGGTTTAGCAAGATTGCGGAGAATATCTTTTAGATGGTATTAAGCAGTGTGATACCTTTGTAATTGCTGCACTGTGTGATATCTCCATTTTTATGTATGAGACGGATAATGTCTCTTTGCCAATCGTCAGGCATTGATTCGCTGACCCACACCTTGAGCATAAGTTGATGAACCACTTGGTGTAATTGGTCGCCCCCATATTTAGCCAATTCGGTTCCTGGCGACTTATGATGATGACAGCAGTCACGGTCTGAGGAGTTTATGGCATCAAAACAGCGCACCTTAGATGCTATTTGTTTAAATTTTCTTAGGAAAATCCTGCGAACGCCGTAAGTAGGAAGCATTTGAATAGTCGATTTCAGGGGATAGTACGATGGACATAAAAACGGTTTGTGCGTTAGCAGCTGAGGCTTTCATCCATCGCTTTATTTGACCGAATACTAGAAGCGAGCTTATTTGTTCACCGACTTCAAATAGAGATCTGCGTTGTCAGTGATCATGCGACTTCAACCTTTCCAAGATTCGACAACATTCTCCCAAATACCTCAACCAGGTACCTAATAGTCGACTTAGAGACAACCGTACATTCACGGTCCGTTATTATCCACAAAGTGTCCCCCTTGTAGCGTTGTATTCTTTGTAGCCCTCATCTCTCCCGATCCAGAGAGGCACTTCGTAAGTTACTACTCACCAAGGGTTCAATGTGCCTCTAATTTGGCTTTAGTTGATGAAATGACCACAGCTCCATGCCAACTTCACAACCGTTCTTACTGGATGCTTGCCGAAGTCCTAAAGGCGCTCCAACATGCATTGTCATTTTCGACGATGAGTAGCAATCTATTAGATATGACTCTCTTCACTATTCTCCCCATTGTATCCAATAAGTTGATCGGGCGATGCCATATTGAGGTATTTGTGTGGTCTAAGGGGGCACCAATTCTTCCTTTTAGGTACATTTCAAAAGCGTTAATGATTAACATAGGTCGTGCATGGTCTTAATGTTTTTACAGCATTTTCATTATCTGTGAGCCTATATCAGCATACTCGCATACCAGGTTCTTTTGCTTCTAATAGCCTCATATTTGTTTGTATACTTTCTCTCAGTCATACTTTCTTTCCGAGAATCTGGTAAAGCCTTTTTACCCGAAAGCATGCAGTTCGCTGCGCTGCAATTTCATTGCTCCGCCAGTAATTGGGCTGACTACGGGGGAGCAGTTGCAGTTGTTCTTTGGACATGTGAGTGTGTGTGTATGTGGTGGGGGAGAAGCTACAGCTTCTTCGCACTCAGGCCGTGATGGCCCATTGTACTCACCACTCCCATCTAACGGAATATTCAGGACTCGTTAAATTACCGTAGGATGCTACCCGTCGCAACTGGAGAACATCGGCACTAAAGATCTGAGACCTGATGTGTCCATAGGCGGGACATTCACATTGGAAATGCTCCGTGGATTCCGCTTTCTTATTACAGGATGCACGCGTATCATCTTGGAAAATTCCTATTCTGAAGACATGCCCAGCTAGTAAATTATGGCCAGTCAGAATGTCCACAATACTCCTACAAGTCCTCTTGCTTTTCGACGGGATGAACTTTGCGATACGCATTCTCGGTTCTGACAGGAAAAGTTAGGTGTGTCGAGCAGCATTTAGGCTCAGCCACCCGTCATTGTGGAAAGCTTGTTCCCAGTTTTTGACGACAGACTTCGCCAATGTTACTGATACTCCAATTGCTGGTTCCGGTCCAGACATGGGGGAGATTGACCTCTACGCCACAGTGGCCAGGTACCCAGAGTAGTTCTGCATTCCTGAACGATTTTCGAGGTGATCAAAATACTACTCAACGTTCTCAATGCAGCTTGGCTACCACTGCAGATTGCGATACGCCAGTTTCCCGCCCTAAGGATCGCATAAACTCAGGCTTGAAAAACCGTTGTATATTGTCCCAAAGGAAAAGCCCACTTTTTGTTTTTATTCGAGAGGTAGACTCTGGCTCCAGAACCCTCTTCTGTTTTTGAGCCATCGGTGTATATCCCGCCACGCATTCATCTGGAACTTCCCAGCTCTCTCTACGCTCCAGGGTAACTCCATATCGTCTACCAAACAGATGTATGGAGACACGAGAATCGGAAGGCATTGTAGGAACTGGATTCATTACTCCCAGTAACTCTTCCAATGCTCTGTGCCCCCCATCATCAACACCATGTGCTCTGGCGGCATAAGGACATAGTAGCATTGCATATTTTATACTCATTGGGTAATCTGCTTGACATTTTTGCATCGGTTGGTTTCGAACGGTGCCGAAAAAAAGTGTTCTTTTCAAAAGTCTTCGTCGTTTATCCAGACCGCTCACACTGCATTCTAACAGAGTCTCTTTAAAGCAGGTCCATTCTTTCTTGATCTCCATGCTGATTGCCTGGTGATACTGCAATTATAGCCTTCACTAGTCATTCCAAGTGAGTCTACTGACTAACGAGTCGCTCACGTTTGTCAGGTCCATTATAGAGCCCAGGCCTCTCAGTCAATGGGACACTTTTTTTTCAACTGGTGTGATCTAACATGAAATAAATATAAAATTGGTCTCCAAGTAAGGGACGATAACGGTACGATGACTTACGGGGGCTATATTTATCATAATAAGTAAACTATTTCTTTGAACTAGAACGGATTTCTAATGAGCCTGAAGTTAAGATGTTGCCACAAGCCTAAAATAAATTTATTTCAGTCATAGTTTTTAATAATGCTGATGCAATCCCAATTACAAATTAAAAGATGCCTATTTATTTTTGAAAACGCTACTGATTATTTAAGACAAATTATAATTAATTATTTCTAAGTTATCATGCTCAACCCCGCTTTAGTTTAATTATGTAAGAAAAGATAGAGAAAAGTAAATACAAACACCATTATCTGTTCAGCTACTATCATTGAATTGTTCTTTTGAACATCTTTTCCAGGGTGAAAACTACTCAAGAGCAACTTAACTTGTGTAAATAAGAATTCATTCAGATTTGCAGAAATAGTTGTGTATCTTTCTCTACTTTTCGTGTCAAAAATGGAATGCCAAGATTCAGTAGTGTTGAATAAACCATTATACTTGAAATATATGACAACTTAATCCATTTAATCGCATCACAATGATAGTCGTCAGTTCATTGTCCATGATGCCATTCATGATTTTTTCTTCCGGAGATACAGATATTTCGCTTGTAATGTGTTCATATTAATTAACGGTGAGAGTATCTATGGCGATTTCCATGACATTGACTCTAATTTCACGGTCGAGTCTAAAATTAGAGAAAAGCGTCTTCAGTTTGGCTCGTAGACTTTTTCAAAAAACATTTCATGCACATAAAAACCTGAAATTTCGAACGGAATATATTCTCACCGTGAAATGTCTCAATTGGAAAATGGGTTGGGAAAGTATAATTTGTTTGATAATTAGCGGTTGTTTCTACTTAGAAAATACGAAAAGTTTAATTCTTTCAAATATTTTGGGTATTTTGTAAACAATGAGTGCATTGCTTGTTGTTTATTCGATACGACATGTTTTCTCGGTCAGGGTGGTTGTATTTATTTTCTTGGGGGTCGACAAAAGGGGGAGATATGGGAATTAATACTTTTGAAGTTATTTGAACTCATATTTTTATTTTTTGATGGATATATCCTGTCCTTTAATAAATCACATATGTCCCCACACAAACAAATATTAAAATATTGTAGAAATTGGCAATTTTGCCTCCCTCGCATCTGGAAAGAAACTAATGTCATGGAATTGATTTATTCATTATTCGATGAGAAAGGATCAGAATTCATGATCTATTAAATGATCCACGAGACAGAAAGTACGACCACATAGTGATATAAACTCTTGCGGAAGCGTGAGCCTGAGCCTAGAAGACCCAAAAGCAAACCCTATATTCGCCTCTGCTTAATATGAAGCAAAGTACGGCCTTGGGGGTCTCAACTTATTTTGGCATCTTATAACCGATGAAAATTTGATAAATTCGTAAGCAAAATTTTTAAAATAAAGGGGGAGGGGGATCAATTTTGCTGGAATACTTATTCTGCGTTATTTAAGGTTTTGTGTGAAACAAAAAGTACCAGCACCTGTCCTCTAGTCTCCTCTAGATGCCCCCTGTCTTCCATAAATTTTGGACAATGGAAAAATGCATGCTCTCGGTCCTTAGGAACTCCATCGTAATTGGGACAGCCGGGTGATGTGTTCTGTTTAAACCTGTGCAGGTACTGGCGATATCCTCCGTGCCCCGTGAGAAACTGGGTGAGATTATAATCTCATTGCGTCGTCTCTCTAACCACTCCTTGATGGCAGGGATGAGCCTGTGAGTTCTCTTGCCATCTATTTACCGATCTCTCTCTCTCAACGTTCTTGGTCTGGAATAAGGGAGAGATTGGCTTCACATTGTATATGTTCGCCAACTCATCTGCCAAGATCTTAATCGGCATCATTCCCGAGATGACGACCGCTGCATCATTTGAGACAGTCCTGGAGGTAGAGCATACCCTCAGGGATGTCCTCCAATAGAACCCACTCTCTCAAAACTGTGGTCGGATAGAGCATGATTAAGCGCACCACCCTGGCAATAAGTAACCTAGAGGTATGCTCTAGCCCTCCCACTTTCGGCATCATTCTTGCCAGGGCCACACTTGCAGTGAATGCTTTGTCATAAGCATACTGCACATGTTACTTCTAACTGAGCTTCCCGTCGGTGTCATACCAAAGCCTCCATTCTTGTAAATAGCTGTTGTCAATAGCTGCAAGATAGTCGGGAATACGAATCTTCGTCCAAGATTCACACAAGATTTGAATGCATTTCTCACGTCCAGGGTTATCACCATGCAATTTGCTTGTGCTGCCCTTTCCGTGGATTGTATCTTCGGCCAAGCCAGTAATCATTTTGATGGCATCAATGATGGATCTGGATTTACGAAACCCATATTATCGATCTGAGAGGCCTCCCTGTTGTAGGTTATCCGCTCCAGCATTTTCCCCACAGTGTCCAAAAGACAAACAGGTCTGCAGAAGGTTGGCTCACCTGGAGGCTTAACAACCTTAGGCGGTAATAGTAACTTTTGTCGCTTCCATAATGCAGGAAATATCCCCTCGGACATGCACGCTTCTCACAACCCAGCGAACATATCCGGTCTGGATTTAACCTCAAGTTTAAGGGCCCTATTCGGCATGCCATCCTGAAGAGCTTTGTTATCTCCTATTCTAGCGCATATCTCCAGCAGTTCGTCACTGGTAACTGGCGGTATCGTCGTCACATTCAGAGGTCGCTGGAAGCTGTCAATGCCACCATCTTGCTGGGGGAATAACCCCTGGATAATTTTTAACAAGAGGGAAGGGATCAGCGGAGATGAACGGCCTTTGAATCTCACCATCACAATTCTGTAGGCGTTCCTCCACGGATTCACATCCGCTTCCGGACAGAACTCCTTAAAGCATTCCTGCTTGCTTTGTTGGATTCGAGCTTGAGGGTTTTGAAGGCTTCTTTATGAGCGGTAGTCGCCTACCGCTCTCTGGAGCCACACTTGTGGCTCGGTGACAGGTTGATTAAAGGCTGGCCAGTTCACCATTCCACTAGTAGTTTGGTCTTCTACTGGGGAGTGAGCACCTCCTACGCATGGACGCATCACACGCTTTGGTGATGCGTTGGGCCACGTGGGCCGCTTTTTCCGTAGAGGCGGCTGCTTTATTAGGCTGGTCGAACCACACCTCTATGAAGGTCTGCTCATCCAGAACTTTAGCAAACCAGCCTGACATCTTTCTCGGTTTCGGGCATGATGATCTTCTGGCCTGTGAATCCACCCATAGGGGAAAGAAAATTGCCTGATAATCACCGTCGTGGTAGTCCTCGCTAATGCAACAGGACGTGCCAGAGCATGACTGACAAAAGTTGGGTCTACGACTGAGGCACACCGCCCTTTCTGAAAGGTGGAACAAGACTGTCAAGTATTTCTTCGAATTCGGACAGGGTCCGACTTGGTGGGACATAACAGCTGTGCACATATACCTTGTTTATTTGCGCTCACACAAAGCCGATGGCCGTCTCACTCTCAGTACATTGCATAGGATGTCCACCGCATGGTCATATCGCCGCTCCACCAGTCGAATCTGTAACCCATGCGCCACCGCGACGGTTTCTATAGGGTTCGCTAATGATGGCAATCTCAGCCTCGTATTCGGATGTGGTGTGCCTGAGTAAATTCTGAGCGAGTGAGGTTTATTTGAACAAACCTCATCTTTTCATTGAAGCCGATCGGACCGATCAATGTCGTTGGTGCACGCTTTGGCGAAATGACCAAACGCGAGGTAATTGAAGCACCTCTTTAGAGAAATCTGCTCTCTGAGACGGTAAACGACCCATGCGATTCGAACTTTCCCGCTCGCTAATAACTTCTGCGCTGCGTCCACTGGTAATCGCAATGTACCGTTTGAGTATTACCATTGGGTTTCCACAAACTTACAATGGACTCCTCGGCAAGTTCCGCCAACTTAAACTGTTCCATCAATGCAAATTTCTTCTTTGGATGTGACTTCATCGAGATCCTTGCACTGTATATAGACCTCATGTTTTTGGGTCCGTACTGTGACATTTTAACCAAATGAGTTTTAAAGTTGAGTTTGGAATTCATTAGTTTTCCCAAGCTGGATTTTTTCAGCTCAAACATGAGGTCACCCTTTTAGGTTGGGGTCAGCTTTTCCCTTTTTCAGTATTTCCGCGTAGGGTAAATTTCACTTCCTGGAGATTATAATTGCTTCTGGACAAATTCGCACTTTTCCATTTTTCTCCGCCTTTTTATTATCTACCTTGGTCCATCCACCGTTATCATTCTCCTTGGATTTTGCCCATTCGATTGCCGGAGCTTGCACATGTTTCTCTCTTCAGTGCATCTAGTTCTGTTTGTTTGGGGTCATGAATGGTTCCTTGGCCTGGTCCTGGAGTACCACCTGCTGTCGCTCCTCTTGAATATGTCCGATCGGTGCTGTTGCCGTTCCTGTCGTCCAACGATCTGCTTTCAGCTCATCTTTCTTCGACATTGTTACTGGTGTCTTTGGTAGAGTAGCACTTCGCTTGAAAATCTCCTTTTCCAAATCTGAAATACTTGTAGGAATAGATGCCACGGTGGCCAAGTTGTCCACCACCGAGGCACTGCGGTTGAGGGATATCGTCGACTGGGGGCCCGCTTGCTCACACCTTAAGCTGCCGGTACTGGGGTCTGAGCCCCTACACCGCAAGTTTCCTCCTTCTCACATCTTCCATAGTGGTTTTATGTTCTGAGTGTCCTTCCAATTCCAAGAGCCATTTTGTTCCGTTGTCACTTGATATTGCTTAGGCTCCGAAATACCTTACATAACGATATATGCTTAAATAAGGTTAATAATAGTATATTCCTATAATTGTTAGTAATTGGCTGGAAAACCCCCCTTGAGTTCATCATAGTAACACACACACCACAATTTTACAGCAATGTAGACTATAATGTAGAGCATGATCCTACCAAGTTAGGTGTAAATCGCATCATTAGTCATCATCATCAACGGCGCAACAACCGGTATCCGGTCTAGGCATGCCTTAATAAGGAACTCCAGACATCCCGGTTTTGCGCCGAGGTCCGCCAATTCGATATCCCTAAAAGCTGTCTGGCGTCCTGGCCCACGCCATCGCTCCATCTTAGGCAGGGTCTGCCTCGTCTTCTTTTCCTACCATAGATATTGCCCTTATAGACTTTCCGGGTGGGATCATCTTTATCCATACGGATTAAGTGACCCGCCCACCGTAACCTATTGAGCCGGATTTTATCCACAACCGGACGGTCATGGTATCGCTCATAGATTTCGTCATTGTGTAGGCTACGGAATCGTCCATCCTCATGTAGGGGGCCAAAAATTCTTCGGAGGATTCTTCTCTCGAACGCGGCCAAGAGTTCGCAATTTTTCTTGCTAAGAACCCAAGTTTCCGAGGAATACATGAGGACTGGCAAGATCATAGTCTTGTACAGTAAGAGCTTTGACCCTATGGTGAGACGTTTCGAGCGGAACAGTCTTTGTAAGCTGAAATAGGCTCTGTTGGCTGACAGCAACCGTGCGCGGATTTCATCATCGTAGTTGTTATCGGTTGTGATTTTCGACCCTAGATAGGAGAAATTGTCAACGGTCTCAAAGTTGTATTCTCCTATCCTTATTCTTCTTCGTGTTTGTGTTTGACCAGTGCGGTTTGATGTTGTTGGTTGATTGGTCTTCGGTGCTGACGTTGCCACCATATATTTTGTCTTGCCTTCATTGATGTGCAGCCCAAGATCTCGCGCCGATTGCCGCCTGCTCGATCTGGATGAAGGCAGTTTGCACGTCTCGGGTGGTTCTTCCCATGATGTCGATATCGTCAGCATAGGCCAGTAGTTGGGTGGACTTGAAGAGGATCGTACCTCTTGCATTCACCTCAGCATCACGGATCACCTTCTCGAGGGCCAGGTTAAAGAGGACGCATGATAGCGCATCCCCTTGTCGTAGACCGTTGTTGATGTCGAATGGTCTTGAGAGTGATCCTGCTGCTTTTATCTGGCCTCGCACATTGTTCAGGGTCAGCCTAGTCAGTCTTATTAATTTCGTTGGGATACCGAATTCTCTCATGGCCCTGTAAAGTTTTACCCTGGCTATGCTATCATAGGCGGCTTTAAAGTCGATGAAAAGATGGTGCAACTGTTGTCCATATTCCAACAGTTTTTCCATCGCCTGCCGCAGAGAGAAAATCTGATCTGTTGCTGATTTGCCTGGAGTGAAGCCTCTTTGGTATGGGCCAATGATGTTCTGGGCGTATGGGGCTATCCGGCCTAGCAAGATAGTGGAGAATATCTTATAGATGGTACTCAGCAACGTGATACCTCTATAATTGCTGCACTGTGTGATATCTCCCTTTTTATGTATGAGACAGATTATGCCTCGTTGCCAATCGTCAGGCATTGATTCGCTGTCCCATACCTTGAGCACAAGTTGATGAACCACTTGGTGTAACTGGTCGCCTCCATATTTAACCAATTCGGCTGTAATTCCATCGGCTCCTGGCGACTTATGATTTTTTAGCCGATGAATTGCACGGACTGTTTCTCCTAAACTTGGTGGTGGCAGTATTTGTCCGTCGTCTTGAGTTGGCGGAACCTCCAACTCGCCGATGTTCTGGTTGTTCAGTAGCTCATCAAAGTACTCAACCCATCGCTCCAATATGCCCATTCTGTCGGAAATCAGATTTCCCTCTTTGTCTCGGCAGGATGAGCATCGAGGTGTATAAGGCTTCATCCTGCTGACTTGTTGGTAAAACTTCCGCGCCTGGTGCGGTTGCTCCCTGTACTTTTCTAGTTCACAGACTTGTTGGTTCTCCCAGGCTTCCTTTTTCCGTCTGTGAAGTCGCTTCTCCGCTCGACGGAGTTCGTGATAAGTCTCTGCGCGTGCCCGCGTTCTTTGAGAATGGAACATTACTCGGTATGCGGCATTCTTCCGTTCCGTTGCTAGCTTACATTCATCGTCAAACCAGCCGTTCCGACTCCTTTTGCGGCTGGGGCCAAGTATATTTGTGGCCGTATCCATGATAACGTTCTTCAGGTGGTTGTGAAGATCATTAGTTGATGCTTCATCTCCAGGTCCTCTGTTGACTGCGGTTATTGCGGCATCCATTTCCCTCTTATAGGTGTCGCGGAGGGTTGTGTTGTGGATGGCTTCAGTGTTCACTCTCACCTGATTGTCAGAGGGGATTCTAGGTGGTATTGTTATTCGAGCTCGGAGCACCATGCCAACGAGATAGTGATCCGAGTCTATATTGGCCCCCCTATATGTTCTGACATTCATCAAGGCTGAGAGGTGGCGGCGTTCGATCAACACGTGGTCAATTTGGTTGAAAGTGGTCCCGTTTGTGGACCGCTTTCCGCGCAAACCAGGTACTTCCAATAACCATTTCGTGTGACCCTGCTAATTGAATAGTCCGCAGTCCGTTATCATTTGTGTTTTCGTGTAAGCTATGGGAGCCAACGTATCGCCTGAATACGGGCTCCTTCCCTACTTGGCTGTTAAAATCCCCAAGTATGATTTTGATATCATATCTGGGACAGGCTTCGAGGGTTCTTTCTACTGCCTCGTAGAAGGTATCCTTCTCCGACTCTGCAGTCTCCTCTGTAGGGGCGTGAACGTTTATGAGGCTTATATTTCTAAACTTGCCTCGCAAGCGCAGAGTGCATAGCCGTTCGCTTATGCTTTCAAAGCCGATAACAGCAGGTTTCATTTTTTGGCTGACTAAGAAACCTACTCCGAGCACATGGTTTACTGGATGACCGCTATAATATATGGTGTAGTGGCTCTTCTCCAGGAAACCGGTCCCTGTCCATCGCATCTCTTGCAACGCTGTTACATCAGCCCTATATTGGGACAGGGTATCGGCTAGCTGCTTATCAGCTTCATCTCTGTACAGGGAGCGCACGTTCCATGAGAAAATGCGCAAATCGTTGTTCCTTTTTCGGTGCCGGGTCCATCGTTTTAAAATCCGTCCTATCCGAGGCTCCTGTTGTGGCTTCGTAACAAGTTGTTTTCCGTGTAGGGTTGTCAGCCCTACCCAACCCCCAACCTGGAGGACCAGTTGGTACAATTTGTCCCGTTTTTAGGCGCGGGAGACTCGCCTTCATCCTTCTCCGTCCGCAGCTTTTCGCCAAGAAAGAGCTCCCAGCGGTCACCACGTGGAGGTGGAGATAGGGTTTGGTAGTAGAGCTGTTGGTGTTGGTTCAGCAGGCATTTCCCAGGTTTTATGCTCCATCGTGGGTACCAATCCACGTTTCGCCCCGGGACTTATACTACCCTTTGACCACCATTAGTAATAAAATTATAATAGGGCAACGCTGTCGCTTCTTTGGAAATTCAAGTCTTTGAATCTTGATATCACTTGAAAGTGGATATTTTCACATAGCATATGCCTATATTACGTACTACATACTAATGGGAAGAATGCACACTCAAATGTCTTTATAAAAGAAATACCCAAACCTTTCATACCTGAAGCGTCTAGCTTCCGGATTCCCGACTTGTCTTTTAATTACTAAGGTTAAGCGGTGCATGGAATGGTTCGTTATAAGTTGGAGGCCAGAGCGAGAAATTTGTTTTTATGTTTGTTTTTTTTTTTTAATAATTGGGAAGTCTATTCATAACATAGGACTTGGTACTACTTAATTTGGGAAAATCTGCTATTATTAAAAAACTAACTTCAACTGGCTAAAGGGTTATATATAAGACAAGAGTGTGCTTTAAGAAACAGAGCGGTCGGACAGTTAACGTTTCTCTCGCAAGAAAAATACAAAACCTTTCTGGACTGTGGGTTGGACGGTGGTGGTCGTTTTCGTTGGGCTTTAGCTTGCTTACCGGCACTTGCCCTTAAAGAGCCCACTTCCAACTAGCCAATTAGTGGGATTAAGTTTATGCTAATTAATTGCTACTAACACAATTTGTAGTATTAAAAGAACCAAATTTTTGTCAAAGCCGTTCCACATATTATCCTTGAATTAATGCGAATTATCTGGATATTTATTCAAACTACAAAATAAAATTTTATGTTTCACTATCATGTTCTTAATGCAATTATGAATAATTTTTAATGAAAGGATATTTCGTTGAATTAGAAATTAATAAATCGAAATGACTCAATTTCTTTAATTTCTGTTGATACTCTAAAAATACATTTAGTAGGAACCATCTTTACATTAGCGTCTTGTGTTTGAGCTTCTTCACTAAACAGATTTTTGGAGCCTCTTAAACATGTTCAAATCAAATTAGCAGATTTCGGATAAACTCAAAAGATCACGACTCTAAATTGGCTGTTAGGTGTCTGCCTAACCAAACTAACATGTCGTGTATGACATAATTTATATTGACTAATCGTCAAAAAAGAGTCATCCCCCAATTTTTACTTGCCAAAATTCAAAAATTTATAATTAGCTCCCGCTAATAGTTTAGATCGAAAATGAATAATTAGATTTGATCTAAAGAAGATTTACAAGCATGTTGTACAGGACTTTCGATTTCATGAAATAAATAATCATTTTTATTAGGGGTTGAAAGCAGTGGGTTGTTAGTGTAGGAAATTATGCATGCGCAATTGTCCGAAATAATTAAATTTGTTCTACATTCGAGGTAGAACGTGTACTGTGAAAACTGATTTAAGAGGATGAAAGTTCCACGTAAGCAATGATGATTGGTTCTGAAAAGTATGCGAAATAGATACCTATAAATATCCTTGTTTTTAGCAATTATTTGCAATAAACATAATTTTCCCATTTGTTTTTTAAATCATTTTCATTTACGGGTAATTAATACCCGTCGATGATAGCTATTGTAATTTATGACAATTTTGGTAGCCGTAAAAAATATTGAATTAACTTTTAATGGGTTCGTCCGAAGCCTTTTCTCTCTTCTGCAACTGTTAGGAGGGGGAGGGGGGGGGGGACTTAGGGTGACGGATATCTCGGAAAATGAAGTGAATGACTATCTGGATTATTTAGACCAGCAAAAGATTGTATATTCTCTACAGAGCTTGAGGACAAAGAACTTGTAAATTTTATTACGAATCGACTAGATATGTAACCTCAGGAATGCGGTATGCAGTTAGAGTTGGAAAAGGGTGAAAGATTGGTGGAAAGGTTGCGGTGGCGCTGGTAAGCGCATCATTTCATCCGTCTTTGTCCTGCGTTTTTTCCACGATCGGTGTAACCCCATAATGATCGCGGATATCCTCATTTCGGATGTGATCAAAATCTATCACGTCACCAGTCCAACGCAACATCTTCGTCTCCATTACCGCAAGACGCCGTTCATTGTCTTTTATAGTCGGCCAACACTCAGAACCATAGAGGGCAACAGCACGGACGACATTGCGGTAAATTTTAGATTTGAGATGTTCGTTGATACGTCGATCACAAAGAACACCAGTTGTGGAACGCCACTTCATCCAGGTCGAGTTAATGCGTGAAGCGATTTCATAACGCAGTTCTCCATTGGCTGATAGCATTGATCCGAGGTATTTAAATCGCTCAGTTCTGGGCAGATCACTGCCGCTGACAATGATTGTGCCTGTTTCATGGGGATCGGTCGTCAAAAATTCAGTTTAATTTAAATTTAATCTAAAACCGTCTTGCACGAGGCGGTCATTCCATTTTTGGACAAGTTGCTCGAGATCATTTCTGCTACTAGATGCTAGGAAAACATCATCTGAATAAAGCAGTGTACAGGACGCTGGACGGTGGATGCCCTGTGTGACGGTGTCCATAATAATAACAAATAGGAGTGGTGGGAGGACGCTTAGCGATTTTGATACACCCGCCATACTTCGAACATTACTTTTCGGATCGTGGTAGAGCAATTGAATCCAGTGCACGAGTTCTTCTGGCACTAAGTCTTGTCGTAGAGCATACCAGGTAAGTTCCTGTGGCACACGGTGAAAGGCTTTCTCTCGATCCAGAAATGCAATGTAAAGAGAGCGATGCTTATCACGGTGTTTCTCCATGAGTAACCACATAGCGTGTATTGCGTCAATAGTTCCACAATTTTTGACAAACTAGGCTTGATTCACGGTTATCTCAACGATTTTGCGAATACCGTTGTCAAGAATGGGTTCAAAAATCTTCATGGGATAGGAAAGTAATCGGAGTGGATGGTAAATTGAACATTCTCCTGGACTACCTTTCTTTCTACTTATTACTTATACCGCTGAGACAAGCAACAACGGTACCAGTCTATACCGAGTGCATGGCTTAGCATTTGCACTGGTGGATGCAAGACATACCTAAATCTCTACCGAACTAAGGAGTACGGCACCCGTGTTGAAATACAACGCCCGAAGGTCTCTTCTCGCTTGAGCATAACCACAGCCCCCATGAAACTCCCACTAGGGGGCCTACCGCAAATATCCGAGCTGTACTCACATACAACGTGAGTTCACCCGAAGTATGAGAGTCCAAGAGCTATCCCGGTTCCCATGGTACCAGTATACTCCTGGTGAAGTTTCGTGACCAATTACCACTTCAGATGAGTCCCCGTGCAGACTCGGGTCTGATCGCCCTAATTAGGCCTTTGGAGCATTCGCCTACTGCATCACGGCCGGCAAACCAAAGTGATTACAGCGTCTCCCGGTACCACCACTATGGAGGTTCTCCTCGACCACTTGGTTTTGGTTTGGCCGACAGGGTTGGGGGTTACCAGTTGCGATGACAGTGAAGCCCATAGTGTTTTACGTAGGCACCTGTCTTGAGACTTAATCCTACGGTCCTCTTCAGACACGGATTGAATTTGTGACCACAATCAGAGCCCCGCTGAGACAAGTCACAACGGTACCAGTCTATACCAAGTGCATGGCTTAGCATTCATACTGGTGGATGCAAGAATTACCTAAATCTCTACCGAACTATGGAGTACGGCACCCGTGTTGATACGCAACACCACGTCGAGGCCCGAAGGTCTCTTCTCGCTTGAGCACAACCACAACCACCATGAAACTCCCACTAGGGGGGCCAACCGCAAATAACCGAGCTGTCCTCACATACAACAGGAGTTCACCCGAAGTATGTGAGTCCAGGGGCTTTCCCGGTTCCCATGGTACCAGTATACCCCTGGTAAGGTTTCGTTACCAATTTGCCACTTCAGATGAGTCCCCGTGCAGACTCGGGTCTGATCGCCCTAATTAGGTCTTTGGAGCATTCGCCTACTGAATCACGGCCGGCAAACCAAAGTAATTACAGCGCCTCCCGGTGCCACCACTATGGAGGTTCTCCTCGACCACTTGGTTTTAGTTTGGCCGATAAGGTTGCCGCCCCATCTTCCTCACCGCCACCTCTGAGCACCAGTTGCGATGACAGGTGGAACTGCTTTAAATGTCGTCAATGATTGTGGAAGTGGAGGATGAGAAAATTCTGCAGTTGAAATCTGCTCGAAATATTCTCGCCATCTATCCCTGGCGGCTCGACGGTTGGTAAGCAAAGTACCATTCTTATCATTAACGCAACATAAGTGTTCTATATCCTGTGTGCGTTCGTTACGGCTTTTGGCAAGTCGATCTGTATCTCTCTCGCCATCCCGAGTGTCCAGTTTATCGTAAAGATTTTTGTAATGGTCCGCTCGGGTGACAGCGACCGCTTTCTTTGCTTTCCGGTTGGTATTTTTATAAATTTGTCCATTGCCCAGTGTTTTATCGTCGAAAAATTTGTGGTAGGGGCGTTTATTTTCACGAACCTTCGTTTCGACATAGTCATTCCAAAGACAAGTATATCGGTTGATGTACCGCTTACCCGGCTTGGTGACCCCGAGGGTTGCAGAGGCCGCTTTGTGGATCGTGTCTTCCATTTGGTTCCACGATTCTTCCATATTCGTAATGGTTGGTAATCACGTAAGTGGGATCATTTCTTGTTTCTTCTCACTAAATCGCCACCATTTAATGCGCGGCGGGTCAGTGCGTTCCTCATGCTGTTTTATCGGTGGCTTAATTTGCAGGACGGCAATCAATGGCCGATGTTGAGGTGCGATGGTCTCATAGGAAACGGCTTTGCAATCAGTGACAGTGGTAAAATGTCGGCGCCTTATATAAGAATATGGAATATAGTCAATTTGCGTTTTACTGTTTCCACTATAAAATGTGGGAAGATGAGACAATCGTTTGATGAACTAAGTATTCCTAAGTACGAGGTCATGGGTGTCCGCAAAATCGATTATACGCTCGCCACCCTCATTGCACGCTCCGAACCCCTTTCCCCCATGAAACCTGCTACCGTCTGCCTTTTCAGCCGGCCGGTCGCCGGCAATGATAATATAGTCGTCAGTAGGCACGTGGCAAGTCTGTCTTTTCATCGAGAAGTTGCCAGAAGACATGTTTCTCGGCATCAGGTCGACCTGTCTGTGGTGCGTACCCGGTGAAGAAGTGAATAGTGCGATCAGCTGGTATAATGTTGAGCTTCATCAGCCGATTACCAAACCGTTCGAAATCTTTAATCGCATCACAGAAACCCTCTGAGATGGCAATGCCAATACCAGGTTGAGTGTGTGCGCTACCAAAATAGAGAAGTTTATAGCCATTTTTACCGCGCTCGCGTTCAATGTCGTAGCTTTTGGCACAAGACCATCGGGTTTCTTGCAGAGTGCAGACATCATTGCGCCTTTTCCGAAGGGCCCTTGCGAGTCCCTCGGTCCAGCTAGGGTTCCAACATTTAGGGTGCAGACCCGTATTTGTTTTGTTCGGACTAACTTGCTTACGTCCTGACGCCGTCCATGCGTCAAGAACCCTTGCCCATTTCTCGACGGTACCGGGGCCCCTCCGCCACGTCGACTGAGGTGGAAGACCTAGTATTTTTCCGAGGCTTGTGGCTCAATCCGATCATCTTGTTTCTAACGACATTGTATGCATTTTCTTGGTAGACCTATCGCGGGACCTGTCACTAAGAGAGATCAGGTAGGATTTAGCATAGTGGAATAACTCCAACTGTACTCTATTTATCTCTTTCCCTGATCTCAGCACTTTATTTTTGTTTTACTGAAGATAGTACAAAGTACATTGCCTCAAACCCTCCTCCTTTACCTGGGCTTGGGGCCAGCATATTATATTAATATCATGGTGGAGTTTATAAGCAACATTTTTCCCGTTTCTCCCGTTTAGCATCCTTTGGCACCTCTATGTTTTTTTTAAATTTCCCCTTTTCTCGCTGACTCTAGTAGGACCCACACAAAATTAAGGAACATTCTCTATTTTAATGGCCTGCGGATATCAAGAAAAAGTTGGAATCCCAGGCTGCAGCTCCTAAATGTCTGAAGCATTTCAAGTTTCGGTGCGTTCCCACAAATCGGCTAAAAGGGCATGTGCAATTTTGGTAAATGGCATGAATAGGAATGAAGTGTCTAAAAGGACACCCTCACATTCCCGAGCTTGGCTAGCACAGAGAAGTGTAAGCACGTGTCAACTCGGGAACCGATATAAATTCGTCTTCCGATATATATAATATGATTCCCCGTGAAATACCTCCGGCATTGTGTGGCTTATTCGAAAATCTCATCAAGAAATATGGGTCAATGTTAATTCTTGATCTTTTTCCAATAAGCTTTCCATTCCAATAAAACGTTCAAAATTAATTATTCGCAGTTAATATTTTAGCATTTCTTCTCTTGCGAACTGGAAATAACTCCTACAATTCTGTTAAATTAGATTGCTTCCTCTACGCTTCGATCTACAATATTTTGACTTTAAAACAGGCTGCATGTTCCTATATTTTATTGATTTCACAGGTGTTCGGTGAGCAATCCAAATCTTTTAATGGTCGTCTAGGTAGATACGTGAAATTATACTTCATATTTTGCTAGCCAACTGGCAAGATTCCCACTATTAATTCACAAATATCTGCTGTAATTTGATGCATTATGTTATGGCTCTGCAGTAAATAATAAAATGTTGAATTGAGATCGCTGAAAGATACTTTCCAAGTTCAACTTCAGTGGAGCAGATCATGAGCATTAAATTGAGGATTAGTATTATATTTAGATATGGTGAACGCGTACATGGAAGTAAGGAGGAGGGATATTAATATTCGTAATAATAAAAATGTTCAAAAATGCCTTCCTCCAGGTTGAAACATGAATCGATTTAATGCAAGCCAATTGCCAATTTGTTTTCTTAATATTTATCTGCCATAGACGTTCCCAAGCCCGTTTAAGAGAAGGGTATGGACTAGTCACTATAGCTTAGATGCAAAGGAATTGCAAAGGAATAGAAGACTATACTGGCCTTCTTAACCCGCCGTTCTATTATATGTTCAATTACCAATTTAGTTTTGGATTCTGAATTACACTTAAATACTTTACATTGAAGGGAAGAACCAATCTTTGTTCATTCAGCCGCGGTAGGTGGAATTATGGCGAGTTCGCATCTTGCAGCCCACAGGCACACCTTTCGCACGGGTTCTTCCAAGATGTCACTCATAATGGAGGGGAATGCTCCTGACACCCATATCATCAAGTCGTTGGCATACACCACCTTGAACCCCCTGCTGTCCAGTATTCGCAAAATTTCGTCCATTACAGAGCACTGGAGAGATGGCGCGACCCTGAGGCTTGCCTCTGTTCAGAACTCTCGTCGTTCTCCCAGATTCGACTGGATTATCCTAGTTCTTAGCATGGATATAATCCAATGCATAAGATAGCCCTGCAATCCAATACTGGTCAAGGCTTCCTTGATCGTGATGAAATTAACGTTTTTGAATACTCCCTCTTTATCGAAGAAGGCAGCTGGGGTATACTGCTTGTACTGCAGTGACCCCTCAACCGAGCCTTACTTCGTGGATAGCAGTTTCTGTGGATTTGCCTTTGAGGTAGCCATGCTGCGATTTAGATAAAGGTGTTCTCTCCATAATCGCCCTTAAGTGGACGTGCAGCATGCGTTCTAGGGTTTTCAACACGAAAGAGGTGAGGCTGATCTGTCGAAAGTCTTTCGCGGACTCATGACCGCGCCTGCCCGTATTCGATATAAAAACCACCCGCGCTCGTCTCTGAGACTGTGACACGTATCCTAAAGAGATACAGCTCCGGTAAATTTCGATAAGCCATGACACAACCTTTTCCTGGCGCTTCTGTAGCATGACTGGTATTATGCCATCTGGGCCTGGAGATTTATATGTGGAGAAGCTGTTTATAGCCCAGCCTATCTCATCCTCAGTAATTACCGATTTGACAGTCTCGCACGGCTGAGGTGGCTGCAACCCTTCCAAGCAAGGCTCTGACTCACAGTCCTCCTCGCTGGCGGGAAGTGCGTCTAACCCAGCGAATTCCTCCCAGATGCCCTCCGACTTTTTAAGAAAATTCGTCTGTCATGCCAATCTTGCCAATTTGGGCACCGGAGAGTTTGGTTTTGATTACTTGACCAAGCTTTCCTCAGTTGATCCCCTTGGGGTATCTGAAGGGTTTGCAGACTTCTGCGGCATAGTATCCAACTGTAATGAAATGTTGTAGTTCTTCTGGCGGAGCTGATCCGTCTTGAGTCATGTAAGCCGAGGAAATATACACATTCTCTTCCCACGCCTGCTCCAGTTTGACAATGACCAATGGAACTCAGTTCCAGACACAGAAAAGGGTGCGGAATCTGCCACGCGAGGATACATGGTCTAGGTCTGTCCTGGTCATCGTCTCCTGTGCTGTGGAATAAATTATAATATTTGCTTTGGAGCCCTTTGATGGTTTGGTCGCCTCCGACCCAAGGCTTCGGTATTGGGGCGATGTCGATGTCGCTCTCTAGGAGGAAGACAAGCAGTTTAGCCAAGGCGCACCTTGTACTGCGTTACCCTTAGCATGATCTGCTTGCGTGTGGGATGTCAGTCCCCGATCGTCGATCCTTATCTGCTCCAACAGCTCATTGGTGGCATCGATTGGATCTAGATCGTCGTCCGGTTTTGTAGAGCGGAACACTTTCACCTTTGCGTTCCTCATTCCGAACCGGACCTTTTAATCTACCTGTCCAAGGATTTTAGGCATTCTCCGTTTATACGGAGCAGAAAATATTGGCTATTTGCCTGGGGTTCCTCCTCCTTGATAACTGCTTCGTTATCTATGAGAATTCTGAGGTTTTGAAGGCGCAGGGATTAGACAAACTTGTCGGATCTTCGGCAACTACATACAAATCAGCGGTGTCCTGGGAATCTCTTCACAGGGGATAACTTTGAGCTTTATCCCCTTCCATACGTCACTGATCTTAGCGACGCACGAACTGAGAGCTATAACGTGAAACCCACGGACCACCTGAGAAAAATCAAAACAGGAAATGGATGGTCCAGGAGATGTTCAATGAGGCTGGCCTCAACACTGGTAAACACCTTCGACGCTAGTTTAACGCCACCATCACCACACGTAAGTGGTTCCTGGCTACGTCGCTGAAGAGTTTCGCAGTTCGAGGCCCATCGACTGCCTATTGCGGCTTACTTTTCTCCAGATGTTGCTTAGCGTCCGAGCTCTTGCCCAGCTTGTGATCTAGTTCAACCTCAGCTTAAGACCGATTGCGTTTGAGAGCGGTGGGTTTCGTCTTTTGTTCGTTTGCCAGGCGTTTGTTGTTATAACCCTCAACGATCGCCTGGTATTTAGCGAGGTCCTTCGAGGGTTTCGGGTTCGGAGTACTATATCTGGTATTCGCTATACTCAGCTTCTTGGCAGTGGATTCCAGGCTAAAAACACTATTTCGTCTGCCGCCTCGCTCCGGTCGGTCCTTGCGGTTGGTTTCAGCACAGCGGTGCTACGGCTGGCACCGAGTGTACTGTTCTCGACAGCTGCCGTCTCCTGGCTGGATGTTTGTAATTCGTCCTCCAGTGATGTATCTGGCATAACCGCCTTTTCTTCTCTAGTCGGTTTGTTTGTTTTCTGATAAATGAGTCCATGTCTTAGTCCCACGAGCAGTCCAGGAAGAACGTCCACCCTGGCGAGTTCGGTCACCAGGGTGGATTCTGGAATATATGAATGCTTCTTGTCGACGGTATTGAGGCTTTTAGGTATATAACCTAGACAAGCGAGGTAAGATGGAACTGTAGGGAGTACTTCTCTCTTTTTTGCGTCACTATCGCTGTTACATTTTCACATATCTACCGGAAGTAAGCGTGATCTCGGTGTCGGATTATTCAGTTAGGTATGCACTATGCGCGCGTCATGTTCTGAAAATGGGTAACTACGATATCCTGGTCCAGGGCGAGGAAGATTTCAATATTGGGGAGATCATCTCGGCCTTCAATGCTCAAGTGAGGCAAGACCGCTGAGTTTGACGTCCCCCTGCGAAACTGTTCATTGTGCGTTTGACTGCCTTTGCAGAGCTCCTTCTTCCACTCATCCGTTAATTTCGCCCAATTGAGAGGTTTCCCTGTGAGTGGAGGAAGAGTTAATCATCAAGGTTCCGAAGAAGGAGCTCGTCTTGAGTGCGATCGATTGGCGAGAATTTTTGTGCTTTTCGCTATTGTGGAGATATTAGCTAAAGTCATCCTGAAACACATCAAGTTAATCTCGAAAGCTTGATAGGCAGTTGGCAAGTTGGTTCCTGCTCTACATCCTCTTTTGCCGCCCATATTAAAATCCCCTGGATCATTGTGAAGCAGTGAACAGCCCTTTTTTCAAATGAACCTTCAACTTCGCTGGCCTTGCTGCCAGTAGATACGAAGAGGGTTTGTCATGCTGCAGGTTAATTTGACTAACTATTATGCTTGTAAACATGAATGTAATCTAATATGAATACCGCTGCTTACCGAAAAATCTGTTGCGTTCATGGCGGATCTAAAGGCGTTATCAGCTTGTCTTCACTTTCCGCCGAAAGTTCCGCTTTCTTGCGTCTGATTTCTCTGGATATCGCCATACTTGTTGGTGTACCAACGCCCATGCCCTCATTCTGAAGAAACTTCGCCTTTTTTCGCAGTACCTTCCGTCGTCGTCCACTGGGAGTAGTCGAAGTTTCACGGTGTCCAGGTTGTATGGATCTGTTTTTCACATAACGGAATTATACCAGTTGCGTCAACATCACCAACTTCCCGTTCTTCCGCTTTTCCCGGTAGAGGCGGAGGAGAAGGTTTTGACAGGCAAGTCTGTAGTCCCTCCTCCATTGCAGCTGAAGTTTCCTCTACTGAGCCTTCGTTTCCCGTCTTTTGGAAGAATTAGACAACAGTGTTTCCGACAGGCCGGCTGTAGTCGCATTTCCAGTTATTCTCATTAAGGTAGTTGTTTTACTATCCTTTCTGGCTGACTGCGCTGTGGAGTGCAGACACCGGGTGCAGGTATTTCACTGAAGTGGGGACCCTGTCCTCTAAAGATCGGGGAATCAGGAATTTGGTGAGGCCTCCAAAATCCGTGCCTCGGCCACAATCTAATTTCTCAAAGTCGGGGGTGGATTCGAAGTCTGTTACTTCTTTCCACTTGAGGAGTTAGAATCCTTTGTTTCCATTTTCATGAGCTTTCGGACACGCTGAGTGTAGTAGTAAACTACTACAAGCTCCGGAACCATGACTTCTTACGTTTTGGTAGAAATTCCATAAGCTAATAAGCAATACATATATGCTGGCCGACAAAGTAGACAGGAAGCACGGGAATTTCTTCCTAGTTTGGTCCTTTGGTACGGTTTGGTAAAAATCCTTCGTAGTCAAAAGGAAGGTTGGTCGACGACGTCAAGATTGTGGGGTATGTCATCTTCAAGGAAGCTATTACAAGGCCGGGGTACCATTTTTCATTAGCTTTACACACGAGAAAGACACAGCAGATGTGCAGGCTTTGCTCCTGATGTAGTCGAGAATGTCATCGGAATGGATAGGATATTCTAATCTGGATACGAAAAATTACCCTTGTGATGCAGGATTTGGCAGCACCGAGCCAGTGATATAAGTAGAAGGGGAGCTCGGAGTGATGGCAAGTGTAGCTTGAGGTGATGCGGTGGTTATCGTCAGTGGGACGTTGGAAAAGCAGGGCGTTGGAATCGGTTCAAAGTCCACATGGTGATCTGTGATGCTACGTGGCGCTACTACCGTAGGTCGCATTGATTCTGGGTGGACTTTGCTCGAAGAGATAATAAGATTGATATCAGCATATGAGATCTCACCTGAACCGTATAGAGCACGTACGCACTCAATAAATAGATTATTTGAACAAATATAAAACTTTATTGACTTCTAGAAATTAGCATATTTTTTTAATTTATCTTATATTGATCATAGCCTCTGAATTGATTATTTAATTGTACTGTTCCTCAATCCACTTGAGTAAAAGAGTCACTTCTTTTGTTGACGGTAACCGGAATTCGGCATTTGTTTGAATTTCTCCGTCTGTAGATACTCTAAATGATTTACCAACTCCTTTGCAAATCTGTAGAAAATTATTTAAACATTAATTTAATTTACTTAATTAGCTTAATTGGTGTCGTATTCGAGATTGTTAAGGAAACATTAATAACAAGTAGGCGTTTATTTTGTTGTATGCTCTACAGCAGTTTACGCCAGCTTGTGAGCAAAATATAAACTTACTTTCATTAAATCTTCATCGGTAGTGTCATCGCCAACAGCAATTGTCTTAATAGCATGTTTCCAATCTTCTCCGAAATTTTTTCGCAATAAAAGTAAAGCTGCCTCACCTGAAAATTATTTAAAATATTTTAATTTTTTATCTGTCCGACGGATTAATATTATTTCAAAAATAGATTTCAAACAGACAGCTGAGTGCGTTTTAAAGATTTAGAGTTTTCTCGGGTAAGAAATTTTTATTGACTAAGTGCTGACTTTCACTAAACTTCCCAATATCGTGTTCCATTTCATGGCCTACATTACTGGAAAATTTTATGATTTCAAGATGGATGAATTAAGGGGGTATCTTGCCAAGTAATGTACCATTATTATCTTTATTTGAACAGATGGTGGCAAGGAGGGTATTTTGTGGTCTTCCTATTAAAGGGGGTCCTCATGATAATTTTTTCAGATTTTTCGATTAGATAGTTTTAGGGAATAGGCCTTTTTTTGGTAACGACATTTTTCACCCCCAACTCGTCCCCACTCGCAACCAAAGCCGCTTACACACTACATTTGGCAAAATTTCAATGCGAAACGATGGCACTTGCTACATGTGTAATAGTTCATAGTTACAGCATTGCAACTGGAAAAACAAGGGCCAGAAACGTTACTCTAGCGTGTATTGTCTTCTAGGCGACAAGGAAATGCTAGATTCCTGAAAACTGCATAGGGACCCTACAAGGAAACCAAAACGAAGGAGGAGAAAACACAACTATTGATTTTGCTCAATGGGAGTTTACCAGATTATTCAGAGAAATACAACGAAAACCCCTTTTTGAACTAAAGTGGGGAGGCTCTGATTCATTATCATCATCATCATCAACGGCGCAGTAACCGGTATCCGGTCTAGGCCTGCCTTAATAAGGAACTCCAGACATCCCGGTTTTGCGCCGAGGTCCACCAATTCGATATCCCTAAAAGCTGTCTGGCGTCCTGGCCTATGCCATCGCTCCATCTTAAGCAGAGTCTGCCTCGTCTTCTTTTTCTACCATAGATATTGCCCTTATAGCCTTTCCGGGTGGGATCATTCTCGTCCATACGGATTAACTGACCCGCCCAACGTAACCTATTGAACCAGATATTATCCACAACCGGACAGTCATGGTATCGCTCATAGATTTCGTCATTGTGTAGGCTACGAAATCGTCCATCCTTATGCAGGGAGCCAAAAATTCTTCGGGGGATTCTTCTCTCGAACGCGGCCAAGAGTTCGCAATTCTTCTTGCTAAGAACCCAAGTCTCCGAGGAATACATGAGGACTGGCAAGATCATTGTCTTGTACAGTGCGCGGATTTCATCATTGTAGCTGTTATCGGTTGTGACTTTCGACCCTAGATAGGAGAAATTATCTACGGTCTCAAAGTTGTAGTCTCATATCTTTATTCTTCCCGTTTGATGTTGTTGGTTGGTTGATTTCTGGTGCTGACGTTGCCACTATATACTTTGTCTTACCTTTATTGATGTGCAGCCTAAGATGTCGCGCTGATTACTGCCTGCTCGATTTGGATGAAGGCAGTTTGTACGTCTCGGGTCGTTCTCCCCATGATGCCCATATCGTCAGCATAGGCCAGTAGTTGGGAAGATTTAAAGAGGATCGTACCCCTTGCATTTACCTCAGCATCGCGGATCACTTTCTCGAGGGCCAGGTTAAAGAGGACGCATGATAGGGCATCCTCTTGTCTTAGACCGTTGTTGATGACGAATGGTCCTGTGAGTGATCCTGCTGCTTTTATCTGGCCTCGCGCATTGGTCAGGGTCAGTCTAGTCAGTGTTATTAATTTCATCGAGATACCGAATTCTCTAATGGCCGTGTACAGTTTTACCCTGGCTATGCTATCATAGGCGGCTTTAAAGTCGATGAAAAGATGGTGCAACTGATGTCCATTTTCTAGCAGTTTTTCCATCGCTTGCCGCAGAGAAAAAATCTGATGTGTTGCTGATTTGCCTGGAGTGAAGCATCTTTGGTATAGGCCAGTTATATTCTGAGCATATGAGGCTACCCGGCCTAGCAGGATAGTGGAGAATATCCTTGAGGCAGGTCTAGTACTCAACGTTGAAAATTTCTACAATCGCAAATGAGAGTCCTCGGCCATCTGATTACACCTGAAGAAATCAAACCGGAGCCAGTTAAGGTGCAAGCGATTTCGAGCTTCCCGCTTCCAGAAACCGTTAAGGATCTCAGAACGTTCTTGGGCATGTTAAACTTCTATCATCGTTTCATGCCCAAGGCCGCCCATCATCAATCATTGGCTGGGCCGAAAACCAAAGACTCCCGTCTGATAGTGTGGTTTCTAGAGACTCTCCAGGAATTTGAGGACACCAAGCAACTGATGGTAGACTTCTGGCATTTCCTCAGTAAGATTCATCCCTAGCCGTATTAGTCGATGCCACAGACATTGCCGTAGGTACGGGCCATAAGCCACTCACTTTTACCTTGAAGTAAAAACCCGACTTCGGCAATTGAGTTTTATCAGACAGTTCACTCCCGACATTCAACACGTGTCGAGAAAAGATAAAGTAGCTGCTGATTCTTTGTCTCGTGTGGGCCAGACATTGTATCGCATGGCAGAAGTGCAAAACAGCAAAACATGTGAGGAAAGGGGCAGCAGTGTTCCCTCGGTCCACCAAGCCTTTTGCGAGACTCCCACGGTTTCGGGTATTGCCTGACAATCATAAATAGATTCACGCGGTGGACTGAGGCAATACCGCTGAAAGACATTACTGCACAATCTTGGGTAGAGGCACTCTGTCGAGAATAGATTCCACGCTTTGAAGTGTCGGCAATTAAAATTACTGACCAGGGAATACAGTTTGAGTCCTGGCTTTTCTTGGAGTTGGATAAACTTCTCCTTAAAAGCCACCGAGCAACCGCTTGCCATCCCCAGTCCAAAGGGATGCTCGAAAGGTGACATAGACCCCTGAAGGTCTTTACAATGGCTCCTGTAACTCGTTCTTCTGGGCCTCCAAACAGCCAATCGCGACGAGTCTGCTGCAAGTCCTGCGGAGCTGGTATACGGGGAGAATATGAGCTCCCCAGCGACCCTGTTCTCGACATTAAGTTGGTTGTCAACGTTACCGGTCTGTCGCCACTACCCGCCAACTACTCGAAAACCGTGACTGACGTGCCCAGGGATCTCGAATCTTTTAAGCATCTCCTAATTTGGACGGACGCTCCTCGGAAGCCGCTGTAGCTACCTTATGAGGGCCCCTTTGAAGTCCTCGAACGAGGCCAACATTATTATAGCCTCAATGTCGGGGGCATGACCAAACGGGTCTCCTTGGTTCGGCAAAAGCACTTCGTCCAGCAAGAAAACACGATCAGGGCGAGAGGCGCGCGACGCGTCCGCTTCGACTTGCGGCAGCCGAGCTGAGGGCGCTGTGCGTCTTGTTCCTCGCTGAAAATCCCTTTGTTTTCAGCTGAGGGTGGGGTGTTGTGGGGGAGTGAACAACTTAATGGTCGCACGCGCGCGAATTCAATTGACCACGATAATGAAGATAATGAAAACAGCCTGAGCCACAGTTAGACCGTACCGCGCATAATGGTTACCCTGAGGAGTAAGTCAAGGATAAGGGGGCTGTTTTAGTGCGAACACACAAAGGACACAAAGGTCTTTCTACAAGCGAATTAGCGTTAGTAATTATCAGCAACTTTGGTGATAAGCCATAGTTGGTGCCTCCATAAACGATTCACGGTAACCATTAAGCCTACTGGAGTGATTATGTTCATAAACGGGCAGTTAACCCGTATTGGGTGGAAATCTAGCTGGTATAAACAGTCATCCGGATAGCTCAGTGGTTAGAGCACTGGGTTGTCATACGGAAGGCCGCGGTTCAAATCTCGCTGGTGGCAGTGGGATTTGTATCGTGACTTGACGTCGGATGCCAGTCGACTCAGCTGTGAATGAGTACCTGAGTCAAATCAGGGTAATAATCTCGGGCGAGCGCAATGCTGACCACATTGCCTCCTACAGTGTTCTGTAGTGTACCGTTACGGTCTTGAATGAAGTGCTCTAACACACTTCAAGGCCCTGATCCAATATGGATTGTTGCGCCAACGATTATTATTATTATTATAAACAGTCAAGTAGTTAGGAATGCATTTGGACTCTATACTAACATAGAAGTATCATATTCAGGAACAGTATCAGAAATTCTCCAGATAGCCCCGGTACTGTAAGATTGGGATAAGTAAAGCCTTGGGACTTTTGCCACATCTGCCTCTAGTTTCATTTTGCCACGAGAGCTGCCAGTCGTCTAGAGTGCGTTGCCGTTCTTCGCGAGCAACCACCCCCCTTGGTTCATCTCCCTTGGGCTTGTATTTGGCTTGACGATCCTTAGCAAGAAGGGCAACGGGGATCACTCCCGCGATCACCATCACGGCCGGTTCAGAGACAGTGCGGTACGCAGACGTCACCCGCAAAGCTCCTCGTCTCTGTACTTGCGCGAGGCGTTTACGATATACCTCCTTGTTAAGAGCGCCAGCCTATACCTCTGCGCCGTAGAGCAGGACAGACTGCGATGAACTCATTAGGAGACGGCGCCTGCTAGACGTAGGACCCCCAATGTTTGCCATTAGCCTACTTAACGCCGAAACTCCAGCTACAGCTTTGTTCGCTGCTGCTTTGATTTGCTCAAAAAAGCTCATCTTTGAGTGAAGAGTCAACCCGAGGTATTTTACCGCTGATTTTGACTCGATTATCGAACGATATGGGATGTCAGGATGACTACTTCGGTTTTTTTCAGTGCAAGGTTGAAACCATGAGTAGTCATGCATCCGCTTACCCGTCGCATCAATATGCCGAGTCTGCTTTGCGCCTGTTTGACAGTGCGTCCAGCAACAAGCGCTGCGAAATCATCCGCGTAGCCAACCAGGCGCGACTCTTCTGGCATGTCGAATTTAAGTAGACAGTTATAGGTAGCGTTCCAGAGGTCCGGCCCTAGGATCCCTACACATCCATAATAACAGCCGTTTTAATGTACCCTTGCATCGTATGGTGGCCGAGACTTACTTTGCTAACAGCAGGAAGTTGATAACATAAGTATTGAGGGTAAATCATCCCATATTTGAGACACAAAACTGGTTTGGCATCAAATGAATGTGAACTTAGAACTACTTAATCCCTAAACAAACAATGGTTTCCAGATGTGCTTGAAAAGATATCTTGGTCGTAATCATCAAAAAAGGTCAAAGAGTCTTTTGGCATTGGGCTAGTATTGGAACATAACCCGACCTCACGAAAAATGACGTTTATATTCCAGGCGAGGATATAAGTTATTCTATTGGTGGGTGAAAAATGTGTACAATAAAAATGTTTTAATTGTGCCATTCGAATCTTTTCCGACAGTAGGCCACCGTCAAATATTCACACCGTATCTAGTCAATTGATGTGGAGTTGTCACCAGTTGCTGCTGAAACTTGCCCGGCTGAAAGAAATATTTCGGACTTGGATGACAGGGCCCATGTACAACGCTGCCAATGAGGAAGCTGACAGGCTTGTTCATCAATGATCTGGTTCGACAATCATTATCATGAACGGCGCAATAACCGGTATCGGTCTAGGCCTGCCTCAATAAGCAACTCCAGACATCTCGGTTTTGCGCTGAGGTCCACCAATTCGATATCCCTAAAAGCTGTCTGGCGTCCTGGCCTACGCCATCGTTCCATCTTAGGCAGGGTCTGCCTGGTCTTCTTTTTCTACCATAGATATTGCTCTTATAGACTTTCCAGGTGGAATCGTCCTCATCCATACGGATTCAGTGACCCGCCCACCATAACCTATTGAGCCGGATTTTATCCACAACCGGTCGGTCATGGTATCGCTTATAGATTTCGTTATTGTATAGGCTACGGAATCGTCCATTCTCATGAAGGGGGGCAAAAATTCTTCGGGTGATTCTTCTCTCGAACGCGGCCAAGAGTTCGCAATTTTTCTTGCTAAGAACCCAAGTTTCCCAGGAATAAATGAGGACTGTCAAGATCATAGTCTTGTACAGTAAGAGCTTTGACCCTATGGTGAGACGTTTCGACCGGAACAGTTTTTGTAAACTGAAATAGGCTCTGTTGGCTGACAACAACCGTGCGCGGATTTCATCATCGTAGCTGTTATCGGTTGTGATTTTCGACCCTAGATAGAAGAAATTATCAACGGTCTCAAAGTTGTATTCTCCTATCCTTATTCTTCCCGTTTGACCAGTGATGGTGTTGGTTGGTTGGTTGGTTTTCGGCGCTGACATTGCCACCATATATTTTGTCTTGCCTTGCCGCTTGCTTGATCTCGATGAAGGCAGTCTGTACGTCTCGGGTGGCTCTTCCCATGATGTCGATATCGTCAGCATACCTCTTGCATTTACCTCAGCATCACGGATCACTTTCTCGACGGCCAGGTTAAAAAGGACGCATGATAGGGCATCCCCTTGTCGAAGACCGTTGTTCGACAATGGTGGGACCAAAGCTTGCAGCTTGCTTAGACATCCACTATGAAGTCTACTATGAAAGGTGAAATGGCAAGAGTTCACGCAGTCGAAAGGAGGGATTAACTTCCCGCTAACAAGTAGAAATCTTTGTGAATGAACCTGGGACCTTTAAAGGGGTAGTTTTTTTTTCCTCTTACAAAGAAGGCATTCGAATTTTGATAAGGCTTTTAAGTATGCACTGATGCTAAAAATGGGGCGGGGGTCTCGCCTATTTGTAGCCTTTTTGAGGAACGGGAAGAGACGCCCTTGCACTTCATAGAAAACAGGGTAGTCGCTTCAGACTTTAGATAAGGATATTCTGAGAGCCGTTTTCAGACCCGCAAGAGCTTGCGAATGCCATAGGCGGTGGAAGTCTGAAGGTTGGAAGGGAGGAGCTGCACTTCCCCCCACTAAGCTAATCTAATCTGGAAACCAAATCGCTGGTTCGAAAGGATTTGAAGTCTTTTTACTTGAACCCCAACTCCCCTAATTACCAGCGATGTATGGCCCCCACTTTGACCCCACAACCTTGTAGTTTATAGTAACGAAACGAATAAACAAAAACGATTAGATAGTTATTTCCTGAGCAGAAACGACTTATCAATTAATTAATAGGAAACTAAAAAACTTGGTGATTCAAAGCACCGAAAAAATTGAAATGAAAGAAACAAACTTAACATTTCAAATTTTATTCAAAAAAGTTATCAACAAATCCAAGCTACAACTTGTTAACACGACGCATTTGGGATGAACCTAATTTAAATTCATATGGAGTTTCGTGGTTGTTTGTTATTTGTGGATTGCTAGATTGATAGGCTTGGGAATGCGCAAATGCAAATTTACCAATCAAAATTACATGTCGGAATCGGAAATGAATAAATATCTCGTAAAGTTCATTGTAAATAGATTGACCATGAATTTCAATAAATGTGCAGTGGTGAACAATCAAATGTAAACTCCATTTGCATATTCACGAGTATCTGCTCGCTTATTGTATTCTCTATGTTTTTCGGGAAGTTTTAGGAAAGAGCCAGAGTTTACCCCAAGCGATACGTCCAGCAGATTATCACATGCAAAACAGACTTTGTTTTCATACTTCTGATTGCAATTGTTGAGTAGTAATAAATTTTAGAATATACGAGCATGTTCACTCCCGTAATAATTTTGGGTGATTACACAGAATTAATGAGGCTCATGGGGCACTGGAAAAAAATATCACCCGAAAATGTCAACAATCTTGCGGGGCTGGAATTGATTAGGGGCTGAAACAATTATCTCCCAAAAATGTCACTGACCCTGAAGCACTGCTGATATGTTTGAAACTGTCTCCAGTTTGACATAGATTTTACAGAAGTAGTAAACATTTCAGGCCTTTATCTTTAGTGTACCAACTGATAAGCAGATCAGCAGACAGACGGAAAATGGCACTATATCCCCCAGCGAATTTGATAACTAAGGGAAGGAATGTATTATGTGAATCCGTGTCAAAAGTCGTTTTTTGTTTAATTTTGAGCATTTATTTTGATTCGACAATATCCAACTATACCAACCAAAGTATCTGTTACAGCTGGCTATAAACTTGACCCATTCTTGTGGTAAATCGTACCTCGAAGAATAGTTTCTTCACGTTTTGTAGTGACAAATTGATTCAAATTTTCGCTTTTTCTCAGAAACGGGAGTACTATTTCGAAAGTTCGTGCTGCGTCAAAAATTGGAAGTAGAAGTGGTTAGGCAGATGAATATGCAAGGTAAGACCAGTTTCGGAGCAAACAATAGTGCGTTTTCAATCTTTGCGAGTTTTCTTTAATGTTTAAGGTTGCCTTAATAAGGAACTTCATCAATGCGTGAAGCTTCATGAATTCGATTTAGCTAACGAGTCAGTGTCTACCATGTCTCCTTTGCTTATCATAAATCTTGCCCCTATAGATTATCTGTGATCCGCATTTTCAGATGGAGTTTATCCTCGACTTCATGGCCATGGTTTTCTTCTTAAATTTCATCAATATATAAGTTACGGAAGAGTCCATCCAAAGGAAAGCCTTCCTTCCATAAATATTGCGTTCTCGTACCGAAGTTAGTGAATAGCTTGGATCAATTTGGTGCACATTTTCTTTCTTTGTAAACCTTTCCCATCGCATGTGAACCTCTGCAAACAGTTGCTTGACTTCTAATGTTTGCCGTTGTGTTAACATTTATTTCAAAACAACGAGAAAACGTCAAAAATGTAAAATCCAGAGTGTCCGATTTCGAGTTGTGAGACCACTAGTTGAAATAAAATTTCGAATTCAAGAACAGAGTCGTTGAGTTTGTTTTATTCTTGTGGATTATGTTATTCGCGAGGAGGTTTCAAATTGGTGACCCCGACGATAATAATTAGCCTAAAACACTACGAAAATGACCATCAAAGAAAAGACTAATATCGGAAACATAACCATCTAAAACGAGCAAACACAAGAGTAAAAAAACTAAATACGGGAAATTTGTCTCCCGCGCATTGCTTGAATTTGTATGGTGCAAGGAAAGCATTGCACATATTCAACGTTCTCCAATGCGCGTGAACAGTTCGCCGCATGGTTTCGATGATGTTGTAATTATGTATGTGATGCATGATATGGGGAAACATACAAAAGAAAACCATATAAGCGTCATTGATACACGCCCCAGTTGGATTCCTCGTAACTTTCTGGAAACAGGAATTAAAGCTATGGTTTGTATATAACTGAGTGCCGACCGGAACCGGCGGATCAGCAATGATGCCAATAGCGACTCAGGCACCTAAGTAGGTTGGTGACAACGTATAAAATTTCCCAAGCCAAAATAAGTACACGAGACTCAACAAACGTATTAACTGAGGCTGATTTTAAGAGGACCGAAAAGCGTTTATTTATTTAATCTAAACCCTAGGGAGATCATCTAAACCGTAGTGCGGATCGTCGGATACCAGTCGACTCAGCTGTGAATGAGTACCTGAGTCAAATCAGGGTAATAATCTCGGGCGAGCACAATGGTGACCACATTGCCTCCTGTACGGTACTGTAATCCTGTAGTGTACCGTTACAGTCTTGAACGAAGTATTCTAATACACTTCAAGGTCCTGATCTAATAAGGATTGGTGCGCCAACGATTATTATTATAATTATAAACCATAGGGGCAAAAGCTATTCACATATGTCACGGCACATGAGGGAGCTGGCTAGTGACGATGCGGAAGACGAATTCCTTTGAACGGTTTCGATGCAATATTTAAGCGCGCTCGTTCGGGTTGTCTGAGGCTTCGAATGCTATGGTGCTATGGATGCAAATTCTAAAGAAATTGTACAAATAGTTCCGATATCCTGAGTACTTCCATCCTCCTCCATAATAAATACGTTCACTGGAAAGAAGGCGTTTGCTTGTCGAATTCTTCACAAATCGTCAGAACACATTTTCGTCAAGGCTCTCAGCAAGGGTGGGACAATATCGCAGGAAACCCATTGTACCGCCAAGATATTCGCTTTGATAGAGAAATACCTGGATAACTTACAAAAAAAAAATGCAAAGCTGAAAGATCTGGAAGTAGGGAACATACTAAAGTCTCTGACGGTTATAGGCCTGCTTGAAATATTATGATCAATAGGTACTCTATAACCAGTAAAAGGGGCACAATAGTTCTTTAAGGACGCGATGCGACTTTCCCTTAACAATCCAAGACGAACCCATCAGTCAACAAAGGAAGCATGATTCGCCATCACACTGCCACGAGAAGGCCGGCTGTTGCTATGCGAACATGTCTACCACCAGGAAAAGTTTCTATTGACCGAAAAGAATTCGTATCCAACATCCATTAGGCAAGCATTCTCCAACTCGAGCAGATTTTGGAGACTTGGTAATTATCGTTTGAATATTCAAACGGTTTCTCGGAAAGTCGTCTAAAATCAACACCAAGATCACTAGTTGTTTGCAGGAAAAACAAGTCGGGAAACCGGAAGCGGACCCTTCAGGTACGGAAGATTTTGTGTATTTCTTAGTATGTAGCGCGTAATATATGCATAGATTACGTGAGAGTATCCTCTTTCGGGTGAGACTCACATTCATAATCTTGAATTTGCAAAGAAGCAACAACTTTGAGATATTATAACTTTGTTAGTAACAGTGCGATTTCCACCAAACTTGGATCATGCTCTATATCACTGCAAAATTTCGTGGTGCTAGTATGAACGTAAAGGGGGTTTTGCAGCCAATTACTAAAAATTATAGTAATATGCTATTATTAACTTTATTTGAACAGATCGGTAAGGAGGGTATTTCGGAGCCCAGGCGCCATGCAGTGGCAGCCTCAGATTTTTCGGACGGGTAGTTTCTGAGAATGGCCCCCTTAAAGAAATGATCAATTTCAACCCCCCGCACTCCCCACCTTTCTAAACAATGTCAAAACTAAGACCGGTTTCGAAAAGCACTAACCGAGACCTTTAATTTGATACCCCACATGACTATATTTGATGAAAAAAAATGTACACCCCCCTTTTGTATGTATGGGGATCCCCCTTAAATTCGACGTAAAACTTACAGGATTATCAAAAGGCTTACGAACACTTGCAAACTCTTTCATGATGCGGTATACGGCGGTGAAATCTTTGTTATTCGAGGCAGCTTCTGCTCTTCTCATCAGCATAATGCTGGAATCCGTTTTGCCACGCGTGCACTACGTTGAACTTTTCATACTTTTCCACAGTAAGGGAACTCCAACGTATCGCGTTGACCTTGACAAAGAAGCTCTCAACTCTTCAGATGCATCGACCCGTTTTCGTATTTCGGCAGTCAACCAGGTCTTGTAACGTCTTTTTGGGACATGGCCGACAACTTCACCTGCACCAGAGATAAAGACATTTCCGAGCAGATGCAGCAGCGGCGCGGAAACAAAGATACGCAACCATTAAATGACAATCAGATGTCTCTTTTGGAAGGCAATGTCAGCGCCGCTTTTATTACGCACATTTAGAAGACAAGTCCTACATCTATTGCTGATCATGAAATGGTCGATCTAGTTACATGTTCGTCGCCTTGCGGTATCTGCCAGCAATTGTTCGACAACGACTTCGGGCATGCTACGACTTGACTTTCGAGAGAATCTAAGCGCAGTGCCGAGGGAACGGAGTATTCCCCAGAATTCCAGTAATTCTGCTTAACGAAGTCGTCATAAAGGACGATTTGAACTGGGGAGACGAATTCAATTTCGTCCGTCGAAAAAAAATTGAAAAAGGCCGGGCAAGTGCTAAAATAGCAATCTAAGCTAGTGTTAGTCGAAATAGTCGCAAAGTGACTAATCTTGTACACCTGGAAAAGTAATATAATATATCGCTTAAAGGCATGAGGACAGATCGAACCTTAATATTGACTGAATTCCTAGATACCTACAGCCATAAAATGTACCATACTGCTATATTATACTAAAAGAGATGGCGGACTTAAGACCACTTAATCATTAAACAAAAGGTTTTTGTTACTTCGGCGAACTTCGTAGGAATTTCATTTGGTAATAAGGCCCGCCAACAGTCGTTTCTTTAGGAAACAAGGTAAGGAGTCATACTTTGGTAGAGATATTGCTATAAAAGCTAGAAATGCATCGTTCTCATGAATTAGAAAGAAACCTTCGGTAGAGAGAGCATCTATGGTGGGTGAAATAATAGTTCATTCATCTTGAAAAGAAAATTTTGCATATTACTCAAAATTAGGGTCCATGTACCAAAATAACAAGGAAAGCACCTTCTTCTTAAAGGGTGCGCTCTGGCATTGAGTGTAGGCAACATCCTTGAAAACAATAAGTAAAAAATTAACTAAATCGACTGTGAGTTCACCAATCTATAAAAAGGAAGCAACCAACTCCTGGTTGCCATTTGCGCTTACGCGACTCCCATGGCAAAGAGGAGACAGCATTCGAAACTGAAGCTTGTTCTTCCAAAAAATCAGTTTTGAGTATCTTACAAATGGAGGTTTACTTTAATATCTGCCGTGAAGGCATAATCTCATGGTCCTCTTTGGACACGGGTTGGTTTGGAGTCCACTATCAGAGCCCCGAAAATACTGCACAGGAGTACTAGTGTATACTGAATGTACATTTAGCATTCATATCAGTGGATATGGGGCCCATCTAATACCTTTGCCGCAACTAAGGGTTGCGGCGCCTGAGTTGTCCAGCGCAACTCTACGCTTGAGCCCAAAAGGAGTTCTGTCCGCGATATGAGCCCAAGCACAACTATCATGATACCCCCACAAGGGCACCAATTGCAAATAACTGGGGCGAGAGCAGTCTCTTCAGGAGTTCTCCTGGCACATCACGGCTCCCATGGTACCAGGTAACGTTCGGTGAGATTTCGTGGTGAGGGTCCGTTGTGGTTATCCGCATTGAGATAACCACAACGAGCCTTTCCCGCTCTGAGTACATATGAAGCTAATATAAAATTTTTGGATGCCTCGACGTTCGAAACATTTTTTGATTGGTATTAGGGGCTTTGTAGAAAAAGCTTTGCGTGATAGCGGCTGGTAATTTATATATAAAATTTATGCATTTGTTCGCAGCTTCCTTAAATAGATACAAAGTTCCCTCTTACCTTTATTCCAATTAATTGGTGGTTTAGCTTCAATTGCACTAATAGCTTGATTTGCTCTAAATCCATAAGACTCAATAGTTTTTGTTACATTTCGCAGCAATTCGGGGGTAATATTTGCAGCAGCATCACGATAATGGAATGTTAAAGATACTTTCTTATCCTCTACCCAAGCACCTTCAATGGAAAACTAGAAGTAGAAAAGATTCTTCAATATATTTTCTCCTAAATTTTGAATTATTAATTTCTTACCCTTTTGGTCATTTCAGCAACCATCTTCGAGTAATTGTCTTTTACTTCTTGGGGTAGTTGAAAATCTGATCGGCTACCATCTGCATTTTGAATTTCGTAACCATGGTTTCCACCGTAGGTAATATTTTCTAAGCGTACTTTGGATTTGATATCACCGAGACCTCGCCCTGATATGACTGCTACGAAAATATTTGGATTTTTCGTAAGCCTTCTCAGGGTGCTCTCGGTCTCTTCGGACATTTTTGTGAAATCAGGATGATCCGCAATCGCAGCCAGAGTTCCATCGTAATCGAGAAATAGGGCCAGCTTGCTGTTTGGAGTAAGGTACCTGGAATGAGAGAGATATTATGATTTTTTGTTTTTAGAAAAATTGATGATTGTAAAATTTTTCAATTATCTATTTATTGCTCAGATATAAATGCTTTGAAAGTTTTGAATTATACAGCCTCCACAGGCCTTGTTTATGTGTAAAGTCTCTGCTTCCATCCCTTGATTATCTCCGATAGGTTGAACAATTAGGAACAACATTGACATTTTCTGGTCTAAACTGTGAAGGAATTGAGTTCAAACCGTGCCATTTAAACAAACCCCGAGATTGGTATGTATGATGCACATAGAAAGCATTCCTGAATCAAAATTGGGCAGAGGTCGGAGAGCAAGCACTAAAATTCAAAGAAAAATCAAGAAACTGATAAGTGTCTATGAGCCAAATGAGTAATGCTCGAGCGAAATTGAGGTGACACCAATGATAAACAAGTTCAGCCAGCTGCAGGCTGACATGTGTGGCACCAACAGAGAAACAAGTCGGAATACCGGAAGCTCGCGCTTCGGGTATAAAGGTTTTGTGTTCATCTTATGGAAGAAACTTCAACGCACATTTTTCTGTCCGTATATAGCTACAAATCCAACATAATCCTTCATATTTTTCCAAACTACGAGACATACGTACATATTACAGCCTAATATCTATGGATGCTCAGCCTAAACAAACAAACTGCCTATTTCCGAATACTGTACACATATATGCACGTATATAAATTGATCGTACCCATATTTCCGATTTACTTCTTATATCTATCGGAATTAGGCACTACCCGCAAAGTTCATTAGCACGCATATATTGTATACCTACATACACACATGTCTGGCTGACAAATAACTAAAAAACTAAAACAAAATAATTCTCTGCGACTCAACTCATAAGAACTCATTTCGTTGTGGTATTGACGAATTGATATGTGATGATGACGTCATGCAGGTTGTAGAGTGCACGAAATTCACGAAAAATTGTAAAGTTTCACCCCCTATAACTGTGTTAATAATAGTTGGATTTTCTTCAAACTTTACCAAACTGTGAATTATACTCTTCATTATCCGCATGCCGAATTTTGTACTTCGGGGATGAACATAAGGGGGGTGCCGGGTAAATTACTAAAATGTGGAAATATTCTATTATTAACTTTATTTGTGTAGATATCGGAACCGGATATATTTTGAGGCCTAGATTTCGTAGAGATGCACCACTTTGTTTTTTTTCAGATTTTTCGGTTGGATAGGTTCTGAGAACGAGACCTGTTACACTTTTTGTGGGTCATATTTTGAACCCTCACTCCCCTATGTTTCATCTAATATCAAATATTGAACCAGATTCGAAAAGTACTAATTGAGACCTTTCATTTGATACCCTACATGGCTACATTCTGTGAAAAAAAAATTTGCACCCTCCATTCACATGTACGGGGAGCCCCCCCCTTAAACTTAACATAAGATGGCGCCACTTACTGCATGTAAAGGGATCACCGATTACATACTCTCACCAATTTTCGTGACAATCGGTCCAGCCGTTTCCGAATAAATCGGGTGTGACAGACAGACAGACAGACAGACAGACAGACAGACAGACAGACCTGTGAGGAGTGGCCAGATCTCCCATCAGGCGCGACCCCAGCTGGCGGATAGGGGCATACCTATTGATGTGTAAATATGTGTTCATGCACTTTTCTTTTTTGACTGTGCATGGGCTAGTGTTTGCTCATCTCTGGTGCGCGGACCAAAATGGCTATGGGAAGGATACCCAGAACATAAAACCGCCATGGAAGACGAGAGAAGGAGGAAACTTACGGTGCAGGGGCTCGGAACCCCAGTACCGGCGGCTTTTGGGAGTGAGCAAGCGGGCTCCCGGTCGTCGATATCCCTCGACCGCAGTGCCTCGGTGGTGGACAACTTGGCCACCTTGGCATATAATGCTACAAGTGATTTGGATCTGGAGAAGGAAGTATTCAAGCGAAGTACGACTTTACCGAGAACACCAATAACAAGACCAAACAAAGATGAACTAAAAGCAGCTTTTTGGACAACAAAAACCGTGACAACACCCACCGCACATGTTCAAGATGCTCGACAGCAGGAGGTGCTCCAGGAACAAGGAAGAGATCCATTCAAAAGAAGCTCATCAACTTTGAGATCTCCACCAATGCCAAAGACGATGAAGGATAAAGTACAGGCCAAAAGTGAAGGACCATGTAAAAGGAGTAACCCTGCCGGGACTTATAGGGAGCAGAGTCCCGATCCGGAGGAATTACCCTTCACCCAGCTTGGGGCAAAAATAGTTGAGTTGTCCGAGTTTATCAAGGACAAGCACAACGTGCACCAAGCCATAAAGAATATGGTGAGGGCTATTAGAGTCCTCTATAATAGATCACAGATATAGGAGAAGAATAATAACAACACGCCGGACCCCGCTGTGCCAACAGTATCACAAGCGACCCAAGTGACGCCTAACCGTTCTACCATCGAATCCCAGCGAAATAAGCGAGTACGTGAAAAAGGGGGGGATCCTTTAAGTAATCAGCAGGCGCCTAAGAGAAAAAAAGGCGGACAGGACATCCGGAAAGCCAACACCAACAGGTCAGAAGGAGGAAACCCTACAGCGAATCTAGGAAACTCGACCAGCGTTGCGAAGCCTAAGACCAGCGAAAACGATGGATGGACTAAAGTTACCAATAAAAAAGCGGAACGAAAGGCAAAAGTGCGAACTCGTCCAGATGTAATTGTTATCTCCAGTAATGGCAATCTGTCCTACGCGGAGATACTCAAAAAGGTCAAAGCGGATCCCGACCTAAAAGATCTGAGCGGAAATGTAAACCGAATCCGAAGAACCCAGAAAGGGGATCTCATGTTCGAGCTGAAAAGATCCAGCGTGGGCAAAACTGATGACTTTCGCACTCAAGTGAAAAACTCACTTGGGGAGAATGCCGCAGTGCGTGCCCAAAAACATGAGATCTATCTTCAATGTAAGGATCTCGATGAAGTAACATCGAAAGAAGAAATTTGTATTGCTCTGAAGGAGCAATTCAAGTTGAATGAACTCACCGAGGAGTCTATTGTGGGCTTACGAAAAGCCTATGGTGGTACTCAAACAGCCACAATACGAGTACCAGCGGAGGCAGCGCAGATGTTATTGGCTGCCGGAAGGGTTCGGATTGGATGGGTTGTCTGCCGTTTAAGGGAACAAATTTCACTGAAGAGGTGCTTTAAATGCCTCATGTTTGGACACTTCGCGAATGCATGCACCAGCAGCATTGATCGATCCGATCGATGCAGAAGGTGTGGGGAGAAAGGCCATATTGCCAGAGAGTGCAATAGGGACCCCAAGTGCCTATTGTGCGAAGTAAAAGAGGGACAGGATAACCGGCATATTGCCGGGAGTGGTAAATGTCCAGAATTTAGGAAGGCGCTCACTGCAATGAGAAAATGAGGTTTATTCAAATAAACCTGAATCATTGCAGGGTCGCTCAGGATTTACTTGAGCAGGCCACGTTCGAATCTGAGATGGAAATCGCCATCATAAGCGAACCGTATAGACACCGTCATGGTGGCATATGGGTCAAAGATTCGACTGGTGGAGCGGCGATATGGGCTTGCGGTCGACAGGCCATACAATGTACTGCAAGTCAGGCAGGCAGTGGCTTCGTGTGGGCGAAAATAAGTGGTGTATATGTATACAGCTGCTACGCCCCGCCAAGTTTGACACTGTCTGAATTCGAGCAAATGCTTGATAATCTTGTTCTCGACGCGAAGGGACGAAGTCCAAAGGTGATTGCTGGTGATTTCAATGCTTGGGCCCTAGAGTGGGGTAGTAGGGAATCAAATGCTAGGGGGCGCAGTTTATTAGAAGCTTTTGCGCAGATGGACATAGTTTTGGCTAACGAAGGTGCTGTAAACACCTTCCAGAAAGGGAGATCAGGCTCGGTTGTAGACCTGACCTTTGTCAGCCCTTCGCTGGCGCGTGGTATGTCCTGGTGCGTCAGCGAACGCTACACCCACAGCGATCACCAGGCAGTTTTCTTTGAGACATGTGTCGAACCTCAGGGCAAAGAGCTATAATGCCCGAAACCGAAAAAGATTTCAGGCTGGTCTGCAAAATCTTTGGATGAGCAGAGCTTCTTAGAGGTGTGGTTGGATCAACCTGATATAGCAGGCGCCTCTACGGAAAGAGCTGTCCATCTGGCTCAATGCATCGCCAAAGCATGTGACGCGTCCATGCCTAGGAGGTGCGCATTCCCCCGTAGAAGACCAAATTACTGGTGGAATGATGAACTGACCGGCCTTCGATCAGCCTGCCACCGAGCGAGAAGAGCGGCTCAGAGGGCGGTAGGTAGAGTCGATCAAGGGCAGAAGGAGTGCGCCTACAGGGCAGCCCGCAAAACCCTCAAGCTCGCCATCCAGCGAAGCAAGAGGAAATGCTTTAGGGAGCTCTGCTCAGAAGCGGACGTAAATCCGTGGGGGAGAGCTTATGGAATCGTGATGGGACGATTTAGAGGCCGTTCGTCTCCGCAGATCACGTGCCCCGCCCTCTTGTTGAAAATCATCCAGGGGTTATTCCCCCAGCAAGAGGGGAACACGGACACATTCCAACCACCTCTGAATGTGACAGCAATCCCGCCAGTCACCAGAGACGAGCTCCTGGAAATCTGCGGCAGAATAGGAGACAATAAAGCACCGGGTCTGGACGGAGTGCCGAATAAGGCCCTTAAGCTTGCCGTGAAATCCAGGCCGGACATGTTCGCTGAGTTGTTCGAAGCGTGCATGTCCGAGGGAATATTTCCAGCGGTATGGAAGCGGCAGAAGTTGGTGCTTCTGCCTAAGCCTGGTAAACCACCAGGTGAACCATCCTCATACCGACCCATATGTCTTTTGGACACGGTGGGGAAAATGCTAGAGCGGGTAATCTATAATAGATTACTCCCAGTAGTTGAGAGCCAAGGCGGCCTTTCAGATCGGCAGTATGGATTCCGTAAAGCCAGATCAACCATTGATGCCATCAAATTGGTTACTGGCTTGGCCGAAGATGCAATCCACGGAAAGGGTAGTACCAGCAAATATTGCGTGGTAGTAACCCTGGACGTGAAAAATGCTTTCAATTCGGCCAATTGGAATCTAATCCGGAAATCCCTAGCGAAGGTTGGTATTCCCGCCTACCTCGCCGCAATTGTCGATAGTTATTTAACTGAAAGGAGGCTCTGGTACGACACTGATGACGGACCGCAGGAGTACGTCGTTTCCGCGGGTGTCCCGCAGGGCTCCGTATTGGGTCCACTACTGTGGAACATCATGTACAACGATGTTCTTAATCTTCCCCTTCCGGAGGAAGCCACAGTGGTGGGTTACGCTGACGACATTGCACTGGTTGTTGTCGCAAAGCATCTCGAAGATGCTGAGTTATACTCAAGCGAGGCAATCAGTGCTGTCAAATGCTGGTTGGAGAGCTCTGGTCTGACGCTTGCGGAGGAAAAAACGGAAGCGGTCCTCATCACGAAGCGCCGGAAGAGAAATTACGCCTGTGTTAGAGTCGGGAATCATATCATCACTTCCAAGCCGGCCATCAAATACTTGGGGGTGGTGATAGACAGGAAGCTCAGCTATAAGCAACACGTACAGTATGTTTGTGATAAATCATCCACTGCCAGTATGGCCCTGGCCAGGATGATGCCGAACGTGGGAGGGCCACGGCATACCTCTAGGTTGCTTATAGCCAGGGTGGTGACCTCAATCATGCTCTATGCGATCCCAGTTTGGAGCGAGGCGTTGCGGATGTCAGTTAGCACTAGCAAACTGAATGCAGTCTACAGGAGGACAGCTCTGAGGGTATGTTTTGCCTTCAGGACTGTCTCAGATGATGCAGCATTCGTCATCTCTGGAATGATGCCCATTGACATCTTGGCAGATGAGATGGCGAATATATACCATGCGAATATATGCAGACGAAGAAGGCTGAGAGGGAGAGATCCATAAATAGATGGCAAGAGCGGTGGGAACGCTCGGGAAAGGGTCGGTGGACTCACAGGCTCATTCCTGCCATCAAGGAGTGGTTGGAGAGACGACACGGTGAGGTTAATTATAATCTCACCCAGTTTCTCACGGGACATGGAGGATATCTCCAATACCTTCACAGGTTTAAATTGGAGACCTCACCCGACTGTCCAAATTGCGATGGAGTCCCAGAGGACCCAGAGCATGTTTTCTTCCACTGTCCGAGATTTGTGGAAGAAAGGAGGAACCTAGAGGAGACTCTAGGAGAGGTGCTGGTACCAGAAAATCTGGTGCCGAAAATGCTAGCATATCAAGAGAATTGGGATGCGGTCAACTCCATGATCGCATCAATTCAAGATAAATTGCGAAAGGCAGAGGAAAGGAGAAAAACGCGGTCACGTGCGCCGCGTATAGAAGAAATGGGATTAAGCTAGAGTGAGCTGACTCCGCCCCGTGATGTAATACTTTATGGTGGTTCCGCGGGGCAGGGAGGGAGTCGGGGGTGGTTTTAGTGGGTAAAAATCCCACACGCTGGTGTGTCCAGACCAGTGTCTTTTGAAGATTTCCACCTCCTTAAAAAAAAAAAAAAAAAAAAAAAAAAAAAAGACAGACAGACAGACGGACAGACGGACAGACGGACAGACAGACACCGTCTCGATTCTAATAAGGTTTTGTTTCACACAAAACCTTAAAAAGTGTGTCCTAACACTGAAACCTGCTGTTATTGTCTAGAATCGATTAGCGCCATGATGATTGACGATATACTGGAAAAACGTCCTGGGTTTTCTCCATGTTCGAATTATTCACCTAATAGGAAAGTGTACACCGTCTGTTCTGAGTGATTGAAAATTTCAGTTTTGCAAAGTACCTTTGGACTCTGTTTAGTCTTTGTTCATTCGATAACGACGTCCGCTTGTCAAGATCGAATTTGGATTTTTTTGGTCGTAGGTTTGGTCCATGGAGTGTTGCATATCAAGCCATCGTGGTTTCGGTCGACCTTGCGGTCGTTTCCTATCAGCTTCGACTTAGGCTCATTTTAGCTAGTGAGTTCTCTTCAGTACACCAAAGAGAGGAAGTTGCTCTACAATTGGTTCGGTCCGCCATCAAGTGGATGAATTAGAACCACTAGTGGGTTTTTCCTATGGATATGTTATAATTCGCACCCATGACGTGTTTGCGGATTGATATAAGGAAGCGAACAGCATCTGATAACCATTTCCGTCATGTAATTCCCAGAGCTCTGCCCTGGACGTAACCTTAGTCGTCTTTATATTTTTGAGAGGAGGAGGAGCCCGTGAACCAGACAAATTAGAGAAAGTTTCTCTTTTATTGGTCCGTGCCGCCAGAGAGAATGGTACACTCATTGCTCACTCAATTCCAAACAAGACTAAAGACAGTCACGAAACGGAAAACGCAGTATGACTTGATGGTCAGATATTTCTGGAGAAAAAGGTAGAGCTTCTTGTTCTTCTTTCACACAACTTACCGTTCTAAATAGCCGGAAAAATGTTCAAGCTTATCAGCTGGGTTTCAAGTTCAAAGCCGATGGTTCAACGTTTCAGAAAACCATAGACAAAAAGGATTTGACACCACTTATTACAAGATAGGAGCTGCTCCTGCCAAAGTAGTTGCTCACAGCTGTTAGGTTTGCGTCCTTCAAGGAAGAGCAGAAGAAATAGTTGGCAGGATACAGTAAGCTCAGCAGAAAAATGAGAGAATCAAAGCTATCATCAACGTTCTAACAGTCAAGCAGTATAAATATTTCATCCTTAGAGGTAAGGCTGCTTTCAAACTTTCAGTTGATTGTGAGTTGTTGGTCATGCCATGAACCATATAATTCAAAATGAGACGAACAACTCACGAGAAAGGTAGACGTAGTATTCACTAACTGCGTGCAATACTTGAGAATTTCTTAACCCGGGGAGAGTATGCCGCTTCAACCCCTACGGACGACACTGCATTTATTTCCGGAATCAAATCATAGGGAAAGCCAACTTATTCCTGTGGTACTTAATAGCTCAACGAAGTTTATATCGTCTGATGCTATCAAGCTTACAACATAGTCAAGGAATAGACATCACATAAATTTAAGGAAAATTTCAATGGAGAATTCGGGGTGCCCAACTTACAATCATGGCATTCTTAGAACATCATTCGTGTTACTACTGTTGCCTAGAAGAGAAAAGAGAGGGAGTTGCGTGAATGTGGGAATGAGGCGTGGTTGCCGATCCAAAAGCTATTGGAGTAATCTCGTAAAGGACTTAATAGCCGCCAGTTAAAACTCATTAATTTGTTCATGTTGAAGAAAAAGTTCTTGCGGCCGTATACCATCGTCAATGTCAAGCCTGTCAATAATTGTGATGTGCCTCAGAAGGATTAAACTTCGAAGTTTGGGCTTTATGAAACTCCAGCAATTTTTTAAAGGGGGACCCGCCAAATGGCCGAAGTCTGGAAGATTTGAATTTTGGGCAGGTTGGCTGGAGTCTCTTGTCGTTTGGGTAGAAGTGCTACGAGTAGGTATGGGGAAATGAAAGTTATAGTGTATGTTTGGTTATTACGTAACGTTAAAATAATATGTTATTAGGTAAAGATCTTCTGTGGGTATTATTCTGTCATAGGAAATATGTATTATTCTCTATATTGACACGAGATAGCCCTCGCCTTCCAGTTTAAGGGGAATTCGATTCTTTTCAACAATTGCGGTTTCTTGGGACGAATTTCCAAAATCCACCTGATACCGTGTTTCTAGTCCGTTTTCAACTTACACTAACGTTCAATTGTTCGTTAAACTTTGAATTATTGCACTCGCCTCCTTTCTTACTAAGAGTAATCACTTGCACCCACCTAAAACACATCTTTGGATGAATGTTCAAATCAGATTTTAACACTCATTTAAAATTCCTTTCTTCGTATTGATGGATTTGACTCTTCTCAACTACTTTTCGCAAACAGGTCAACGACTGTTGTTCTGGTCAACTGTGGTTGGACATCCACGCAAAATCATTTATCATGCTTCCAGCGTTATCATGATCATCTCATTTCGTAAGCATTTAATGCTATCCACTGTCTGAGCTCGACATCTAGTTAACAATATTGCCAACAATAGCACAATAACAATAACAGGAAAATTAAGAGTAAATTAACAAATTTAGAAGGAAGTGTTTTGAAAAAATAAGCGCCAAAAGAAGAAATTTTTGGTAGTTGTGGAATCAAGTAGCAAGTAAAAGAGATAGAAATCTGTGATAGAAGAAGTAAAAAAATGCTGAACTTTATTAAGAAAGGAAGGACAGTCGCAGAGAGGAAAATTCAGACCTGGGTTGGAAATCGTGTGCACCAACGCGAACTTGCATAATTGGTCTTCTACTTCTCTGCCCGAGATAACTTCCGGTCGGGGGGAATCTATTCCCTTTTCTCCCCTCCCCCTCTACAAGCCTGCTAATAAGGTATATACCATAATTAAGTAGAAATGTTTCTGACAATCTCATAGATCTAATGTGAAACTTAATTCCTCATTGGTCTGGGTTGTTCGATGGATTATAATAACTGATGCTGTTTTAATTGGTTAATAATTTCTAGATGGTATTAGAAAAGTTCAACATCCTTTATTAGAAGCTGGTATATATATATGGCTTCATCAGTATGATTATTTCTTAATTAATTTGCCAGCGATCAACAGAATTAAGCAATTATTTTGAAAAATGTCTCTTTAAATTTAACATTATCAAATTCAGTCTATATCTCTAGTTATAACATATTTGAAAATATACTATTCTAGTATACTGTACTATACCGTACTACACTATACGTGTAATTACTACGTCAGGAGGCTTATCACTGTGGCTTGAATTTTAATATAAACACAAATGGTTTTGGTAATAAAAAGTTAGGAAGGATCGAGTAGCCGGCAAAACTGATAAATTAGAAACAGATAGAACAAACAATCGAACTGTTCTATTTAGCTAGCAACAATTTTGTGCCAGCAGAGGAGTGAATCTTGAAGTACGAGAGGGGTTAAAAGCGCGAAATACCGCAGAAACTTAAGCAGCATAGTCAATGCCGGTCCCATCTTGGAGAAGCCCCTGCGCTCTTATGCAGGAAGCAGAACAGCGTACATCGGGTACAAGGAAAATTCCGAAGTTGGACTGAGAGAGTCTAATGGGGAAGTGAAATCTCCTCAATGAAGCCAGAAACTAAAAATGGAGAAAAGCCAAGAAAGTTGCCGTATGGAAAACTACTAGTGCCTACGACGAACGATGGTAAGTGTATTGAAGGTTCTATTATACTTGGACTACAGAGAAATACAAGAAAAAACTACAGAATGGAGGCCTTTTCGATGCGCTAAACATACCAAAAGCGAAAAAAGCGATGAAAGTGGGAACTGTATAAGGCGAAGAGTTGGAAGACCTACAGGGAACAATTAAGTTGCCATTGAGTGAGGCAGCAGAAGCAAAACTACGTAGATATCGCATAGTCATTGAATATGAGGATTAGGACGAGATTACTATAAAGGAGGAATTTTGTGGGATATACTGCAGCTGAGGAGTACGTAGGGTGGCCCAAAAACCGCTTCGCTAAAGAGTTATCACGGCCAGTCATGTCCAAATCGGTTGGGTCGCCTGCCGACTCAGGAATAGATAAAAAGATACTTTAGGTGTTTATAATTCGGACACGTGCAAAAACTGTAATAGGGTACAGAACAGGTCCAAGCTGTGCTATCTCTGAGTGACAGGAAAGATGGAAGAAAGGGCCACATTCCTAAAGGTGGACGAAAATCGTGCTCACATCGATCGAAGCGATCAACACTATGCGCAAATGAGGTTCTTATAGCCCAACTTGAACTATTGCCATGCGGATCAAGACTAGCTCGCCTTCATGGTACTTTAAAATAAAATCGACGGTACCGTTGTTTGCAAACAGTTTACAGATCAACACAGCGAGGTTTGGGCCACGGATAATAGCTTAAGAGCTGTGCTGTTGGCGGGCGAGAATCGAGAGAACAACGAAGATTCATGAGAGCTACTACACCAGAGAGAAAATAGGTGATATATCCATCTATTGTCGCTATGCGGTACCAAGTTTTGTGAGAGAGCCATTCCAATCAATGGCGGAGAGGATAGCGAAGGATGCAAACGGCCATAACCCTGAGAAAATAGCTGGTTGAGAAATGCAAACCCATTATTAAGAAAGCAGCCGAACTGAGAATGCCTAACTCATCTCTGCCTAGAATCAAATGCCTCCCCAAAATACATAAAGAAGGCAACCAGGGCAGAGAGATAATAGCGGCAGCGAATTCACCGACCCAAAATATTGCGAAGTGGCTCTTGGAATAAATCAAAAGGTTAGGCCTAAAAATAGGAAAACGAGCAGTGGGAAATGGCAGAGAAGTCATTACCAGATTCATCGAGGCCGGGGGGATACAAAGTGATGAAATACTAGTAGCCTTCGTCGTAAAAGCGCTGTTCCTAAGGGTGCCAATGAAGGAAGCCCTACACTTGTTCGAGAAATGGATCACGACACACGAAAACTCATCAGAATGAGGGAACAAGGCTAAACTGTATAAGAAACTGTGCATGAATGAATCATATTTCACATTCAGGAATAAATTTTATAAAACAACCACCGGGAAAGCAATGGGCAAGCCCCTCTCACCGCTGCTATGTAACGTATTTACGGAGAACATGGAGAATGAACTCGAGGAAGCTGGGGCACTCCCGAGATTCTGGATCAGATACGTGGATAATGTATTAGTAAGTGTCAAAAGGGAAGAAGCAGGAACAATCCTCGAGAAACTCAACCGGGCACGCAGGATCATCGAGTTCACCATTTGTTGTGTTAGGAGACTAACTGCGAAAAAAGGCAAAATAAATACTTTTAACTAATAAAAAGCAAAAATATCTTCCAGAAAGAAGCAAGTGCGAAACGAACAAAGGAGGACTTGAATTACTTGCAGCTCTTTCTGGTTTGAATGTTGTATCTGTAAACACTGGATAAGTTAAAATTTTCCGAAGCAGAAAGATGAGACCAGTTACATTTGTTAGCGATATTTTAGGCAACAATATCCAGTGGTACGTTAGTGAGGACAGTCATCATCAGACTGTAATTTTGGAAATCAGGTAAAATAGGAGAGCATATTGGTCCCGGAAGACGAAATGACAGTCAACAAGTTTGACGGAGAGATTTCCAAAAAAAATTTTGTAAATAAATACAACGTTTCCAAATTTATTTGGCTATCATCACAGTTAACGCTGTAAGCGACTGTGTAAGGAAGTTGGCTTGGACCTTTGCATAGAACCCACAAAACTATAATCTCGAAAGTAAAAGACAAACACTCTTCACCGGTTACTTGCCTGAACTTGTTACATGAAATAGTGACGAACCTTTTCCCAGAAAACGCGTGTTCCAGTGAACTTCCATCAATAAAAAGCCGCCTGACTTAGCATTCTCAGCAAAGCTCTTTAGGCAGCAGCCAAAATAACGCCAACCATGTTTGCCACGGCATTTACTGCATGTCTTAAAGAAGCAGCAATTTCCAGACAATGGACGAAACAAAGGCTAGTTATTTATTGTCAGGCCAAATAAATTCTTGGGTAAACATTCTTCCTACAGGCGGATATACCTTCTAAATAATACTAGCAAATTATTCCAACGAACAATCTACAACAGATAACTTTCGATTCCCGAAAAAGTGGGTGGTATTCCTGCGAATCAGTTTGAGTTTCGGAAGAGGAGTTCTATGACCGACGCAGCTTATCGCGCTCAAAGAGACAAATATATGCATTGATAACATTCGAAATGAAGAATGTCTTCAATTCCGCGAAGTGGGCCAAAATATAATACTAGAAACCTTAGTCACACTAGGCGGTGTATGACCTGCTTACCTCCTAATTGAAATGGTTTTGTGCTACGATTCAAAGAAAAGTTCGAAATCTTATCGTGAATACTTATGTATAGCAGATCTTCCTACTGCTAGGGACTTCATTGGTTTCGCCAGCATTGGAGGCATTGAAATGGAGTTCTAATAGCGTAATAGCAGGAATAATCCCTATTCATATTCCGGCGAGAGAACGACACCGTCTTTACGATCAAGCGTATGTGAGAAGCAAGAATCTTTCTCCCCCGGGCGGTAGTTCCTACGGAGTAAAACAACTTCTGAGTCGCACGGGAGGTGAAACGAACCATAAAAAAGCCGCTGGACTACAGAATTGTATAGGATATTCGCACATGGGTCCAGCGACGTCACGGGGACGTATGTTTTGATTTGACACATCTTTTGAATGGACACGGAGGTTCTCGAGTATATCCTATCCATTTGGACATGATGTTTCACCATATTGCCGAAAGCCCCCAAACGATGCAGAGGACGCAGAACATGTTTCATTTCAATACCAGAAGTAAGCAACTCAGAAGGCTTCATTTGAAGCTGGAAACATCGAGCATTTAACACTCGAAAAAATCATGGAGCTTATGTTCAAGTCGGAGGGGATATGGACTGAAGTGGAAAAGTTGGCAGCAGCCATTCATGAGAAGCTTACACAGGAACACAAATATGAAGACGACAAGTGCAAGATAAATTGTGATCCAGCCCACGAGTCAACAACATATAGTATAGAGTATAGACGGAGAGGAGTGTGATTTGAATGGGCAAATGTCTCACATAATCAATTGGCAGGAGTCAACGGTGGCATTGGGAGCTTTCCTCTTTTCATCAAATAACGAAAGGCCGCGAAGGTGTGGCAACTTATGAATGGATGTTTTTTTGTTAAGAGGGGGAGGAATTTTAATTAGGATGTCAATCTTAGATATAGTAAGCTCGGGTGTTGTGCAAGTGTCCAATATGTTTTGGGAAGGATTTGCATGATAGAACCAGTAATAACTCTGCTAATATTTTCAAATTGTACCTTCTTGTCCTCTGGCAGTTTCTCCTTGAGAATATTCCTATTTAGAGGAGGGTAGCCTTCCGTTCCTGCACGGCTGCTTTTAGGATTTTTAGAACGCATTCGCCCGCACCTCCAGCTTTTCGAGCGCCCAATGTTAGCGTCATTTAAACTTTTGTATTGACTAGTAAGGATAAGGCCAATACTGTGTTTCGTATGTAGGAAAAGTACCATACGGGGACAATTCAATGTCAAGTGAGATTTTTTGGAGTCCATCTCTTGCTTTCTTGATTTCTAACTTGTCGTCGCCGAGGCTCTACATCCCATTTCAGGATTACCTTCTTGCAACCATCTCGATCCATCGATCGCGGCTTCCAATTTCCGAACCGCGGAAGGGATGCGCGGCCTTCGTCAACAGCTCATAGTTTTCGGGATTTTCCCATCGGGCTACGCGCTTCTGTTGTCCCTTCAAATACCTTTTTATGTGTCCAACTGTCGTCTATTCTTTGAATTTCAAATTATTATTATTTTGAAAACTTCAGTGTCATCAAACATTTCATACAACCCATAGTTTTATTTCAATCTGGCGGCTTTATGGTTGATCTGGCTTTATGGAACCCATACTGCCGATCTGAAGAGTCTCCTTGGCTCTCAACAGCTGGGACCAATCTATTATAGATATTATAAATTATCCGTTCCAACATTTTGCCCATAGTGTCTAGAAGACATATGGAACTATAGGAGGATGACTCATCTGAGGGTTTGCCAGCTTTAGGCAGCAGTACCAAAGGTGGTGACAGCTTTACAGTTTCTTACCAGGGCTTCAGTATCCTTGAATAAGAAAAATCTTATCTCCATTAACGGAATGCTACTGCGTTAATTGCTAGACTGCTAGACACTTGCAGTCATAAATGCATAAGTATAATCATGACTAAATTAAATTTCCCGCGGACGTACTTTAGTCATCCTCAGAATTAAATAATTATTTTGAAAATTTCTCTCTTGAAATTTCACGTTATCGAACTCAGCCCACGTTTTCAGTGATAACATTTTCCCAGTGCAGTAACGTAAATATTCATACGTCAGGAGGCTTATCAGTGCATGGTTGGTTTGAAATTTTAATATAAACATAAATTTTGTTGTAAAAAATGCCGAAGGGCTGAATAACCGGTAAAGTAGACGCAGCTTCAGTCTTTATAGAAGGGAGGGAAGCTATAGCCCGGAAAGTTCGTCAGATAGGAACATTTGCAATTTAAAATATATTTTGTATACACTTAATATTTTTTTATTAGTTGAGTGTTCACTGTCGATAATCTCCTAAGAGCGGCATAGGTTGGCATTCAATAAGGTTTTAAAAAAGACAGTAAAATTACGTTTAGATCTTTCCTTAGATGTAAACACTCAATTGTGAAGCTTATATGAATGAGCGCATTGGTTTATCTCTCTGACAAATTTGCCTGGTTAACTGGTCCAATTTACAAAACAAGTTTTCATCTGTTTTTCCGCATTTATTTATGTATCTTTGCTTGCCCGCACGGGTTCAAAGATGCAAGATACTTGAAGTACTCTCTATGTACAAACTATCAAAATCGTTTGGTTTGAAGCTTATTAAAGGATTCGGAATAGTTGGACTACGTAGCTCCTTTCACCCCTTAGGAAGTTTCAGGAATTAATTTCTTCAAAAAAGTTTGACAGAACTTGCGATTACTGGAATAATTAATACAGGAAAGCTTCCTATCAACCTAGGGAAACCATTGTGAATGATAAGGAGGAGCATGATCGCGGCACTAGGAACAATTTGGTTTCCAAAAATCAAAATGAAGTTAGTTTGGTAAATAATACTTTTCACTTCACAAATCACCTAAAATAGAATAAGATATGAAGATTAACAGATAATAGAGAAAGATTCTTTTAAGGAAAAGTAGGACGGTTTTGTAGGTGTTATATATGAGGAGAACACACTTTTGCCAAGTCCGCTCTATATGAAACTCTCGTTTTATTTGAATTATATTTTATGAGGAAATCCATACCATAGACTAGTCAGCATAAGCGGAAATTAACAAGATTCAAGTGTATCAAAAAAGAATTAATAAACTTAAACTTACCCATTGAGATTACTCCTAAAATCCTCGGCGTTGGCCAATGTCGTCCTGACGATTTGCTGCGGCATCGTTGTACTGATCGCACGGCACTGTCCGAGTACGAACGTGGTCACAAAAAGCCCAACTCTGACTGAATCTGAAAATTTCAAATCTCAGCTTTAGGCTAACTATTTTCAAATGATCACAATCAAAACTTCTTCAGTCATTTATTTACTTTAAGATAGTCTGATTATTCTATCAGACATATCAAGTGAGTGTAATTAACATTAAACAATGCGAGGTGCTTGGCTACTCCAAAGTGAGGTTGATCCCAACTGACGGGGATGATGGTAGAGGAAAGATCCGTCTTTTCGTTCTATGCGGGTTGTTTGTTTATTCATTTTCGGCGGAGGAGTCAGTATATCAATCCATTTGGGCACATGCTTTCTGAACTTTAGAAATGCGTATGAGATTATTAAGACTTGTTTTTTATTGTCCACTGATAGCCGTTGATATTGTGATCGGTTGACTTTTTGTTAATGAAAAACAAGATCACGCTTCGTTACCACGATGATTATAGGAACGTAAAATGCCATCATTCATGCGTAACTATCTCAGGACCATTACAGAAACTCAGTGCCAAATTCGAAAAAAATATTTTGGAAAAATTAGGTTATTGTCGGGGGTTCACGTTTCCACCCACATTACACCGCGTGTAAACTATCGAAATTAGAAAAAAACATCGTTATCGTCACTAGCATTATAAATTTCCGAGCAATGACCTGAAAATAAACAGATTGGCCCTGCCTGGACAAAGGCGCCTTTCTCCTACCCGGCCCAAAGTTTCGACTGATAACAATTTGCATCTTACATATGTCTGACCAGATAGGGACCGTCTCTTTTATTGACGAATGCAAATATCGTCATAGTTACGAGATCGAAATGTTAATACATACATTTATGGCATGTGCTATACATACCCGCATTTCGACCAAGTATTTCTTTGTTTGTAAGTTTTAATGTAAAGAAAATTTGTCACCATTTTTGATAACAAGCTTCATAGTCTCTGAATTTTGAGAAGAAAATAGATGAATAATTCATAGTCATACGTGCGCGGATTAGTTCATCCCTTGATGCTTATTAAGAGATCTAAAATGGAAGTCATTTATCGTTATATAAAAATTTAGCAACAATTTAGGATTGGGTTGTTATTTAACATGGTCAAGTGTGCCCCATTGACCTTCAGTTTCATGGCAAACGGCGTGCTATTTGCATGGACTTTACCTTCAAGATAATCCAATAGTTCAAAAGAGTCAATAATTATAAAACGTCCTAAAATCGGTTAATTTTTGGGAAATGTTCACCAAGCAAATTCATAATTCTCGTTGTGGAAATTTTCCTGAAACTATTAGTGTGAGGAATGAGATGGATAATGCTTGCCAGATTGGGAAAAATTAACTTCAATATTAATATGCGTCGATCATGCACCCAGTTCGAATCTATCTCTAGACTTATGAGTGTCCATTTATCGCCAAGTTCACCAAATAATAATTCTGGGGCCTTATCAAGGTGGTTAATTTTCCACTTAAGCAATTTTATCCTTATGAAGTCCAGTATCAGGAAATGGAGCCCACGCCCCACAGCTTGAAAGAATCTTTTCACCCACGGTTGAAGCTACTTGTCATGCTTCATATTTGTATGACTTTATGGGTCCGAAATCCGACAGATCCAACAGCACTTTATTGCAAAAACCGTCAGTATCTTAGAGATACACATTTCATTGGAATTTGGCCACTTCACCAGGGGGAACTAACTCGTGGCATAATTAAATTGTGAACATCCTCTAGATGTTAGAAAATTATCGAAACTCTAGAATAAGAGAGAATCAGACATAAAATCCAGCTGGCAAAAAAATCTTGACCTTAACTGATAATGTTTAATGATCTATACATTCTTAGGTCACAGGGGAGGTATCTGTTTTGGATGATTAATTAAACTGACTAATTAAAACGATGATATTATAATACTAGTTGGCATTAATACTGATACCTTTCACATCGTTTTGCTAACAGAGTATTATATAATATGGTTGGTTCACCTTTTAGGGGGTATAACAGGTTAACCTCACCTACACATTATCGCTAGCGGTTACCTGAGATGCCCTTCAACTCCCACGACGATTTCCTAAGACACATGCAATCCTTCTTTATTATTCTAAGCCAAGTCCTTTTGGGACGACCCATCTTGGGAGAGTGTATTCCACTGCATTGCGTAGCCAGTAATACAATTGTCGCCGTTCCTTAATATATGACCTATCCACTGCCACTTTCGCCTTCCGATCACAGTGCGTATGAGTACCAGGCCTGTGCATCGACTAAGTTATTTGTTTGACATAGTAGCAGGCCAGCGTACTCCAATTATACGACGCAGACAAGTGTTGACGAAGGCTTGGAGTTTTTGAGTAACAGTGGAGTTCATGCGCTACTCCCAAACTTTTGACCAAGGTCCATAGCCCGGTGAGAGAGCAAGCGAATGTCATCAGCGTAGTCGAAGTGTTTGAGGAAAGATGTCATCGTCCATTCAATTTTTCCACGCCCTCCGGACAAGGTGACATAAAGAACGTCACCGATAACAGGAAGTAATAATATCTGTAACAGGATGCAACCTTGGCGTCATCATATGTCATTGTGATAATACCTGTTAGTTTCTCCGGAATGCCTCTCCTACGTAGAGCACTCCAGATTAACTTCTCGTTTACGTCATCGAAAGTATTTTTGAAATCGGTGAGAACTAGGTGAAGCAAAAATGTAAACTCTGCATACCGTTCCAAAATGGCCCGTAAGGTGTTGATGTGGGTAATGCAAGCCTGCTCTCTGTCGATCAAGCTTTCGGGTTGTTCTTTGATGTGTTCCAGGATTATTTTAACTATTACCTTTGCAATGGCAGGGAACACGCAGATGTCCCACTAATTGTCACAATTAGAATGGGTGCGCTTTTTTCGAATATTAACGACCACCTTCTTCCAGTCTTTGGGAAAAGTCTTGAATTTCCCAAGTTTCCCTACGAGTGGGAGTAGCCGATCTGCAGTAACTGCAGGTGCCGCGATAAATAATTCTGCGGAGAGCATTAAGAGGAGTCTGTGGATTACAAAAGAGGAAGTAAGTTGCTTCCCAAGTGGTCCGGTCCGTCACCAAGTGGGTGTGGAATCAGGATTTCCAGCATCCTCAACAAAAAATTTACTTCGGTCATTTGTACCTATTACGTGTTTGCGATTATATTTAAGTGGAGCGACTTTCATCTGCCGTTACTTTCTTTCACGTTGCTCCGAGGGCAGAGGTGAGGCAGCGTCTGATGAGTTGCCTCTGCCCTGGATGAAACCGTCAGTCAGCTTTTTCGTTCTTTTTTGAGATCATTTAGCCCAGCGGCTTTATTTCGTTTGAGTACATTGATGTCCGAAATGATTAATCCGTATCCGCATAGTGATTGGCCATTTCACTTACAAGAGGAGGGTCCATACCGGATGCGATACGGTTAAGAATCATGGTGAAATGTTCTTTCCACCTTTTCAGGTGCTGATCATCATGCATGAGAAGTTGACCGTTGACGTCCTTCAAGGGCCATCGAAAGATTTGCGACCACATGCAAATCCTTTCGTGAAGCGGTATACAATTCTAAAATCACTGCGATCTGCGGCGTCTCCTACTTCCCTGATCAATGCAATAGCAAATTATCCCTTGTCATAGCGTACACTACGCTGAACCTCCCGGGATTTCGCTCGGTATCGGAGTTCGTGAGCGTCACGCCCGCCGCCACTCGCAGCCATCAATACTCACTCAATACTGACTGACTACGAAGCCGTTCCCTATGAGACCATCGCACTTCAACATTGCCCATTGATAGCCGCCTTGCGAATAAAACCGTCGATAAAACAACGTAAGGAACATACTGGCCCGCCGCGTACTAAATCGTAGCAATTTGGGGAGAAAAATGCGAAATGATCTCACTTACGCGATTGTGGAAGAATGATGGAAAAAAGTTAGAAAGACGCTTCAAAAAGCGGCATATGCAATCCGCGTGTTCAGGACGCCAAGTAGATCGTTTATCAACTGAGATAATTGGAATGACGATGTTCAAATGAAGGTCCGTGAAAAGAAACTCCGCTACTACAAGTTTTTCAACGACAAATCCCTGGCCAACTGGCAAATTTACAAGAATGCCAATGGGGAAGCGAAGAAAGAGTTGTTATCTGAACAGTCCAGTACAAAGTTCTATCTTTAAACTGGACACTCGGGATGGCGAAAGAGATCTATGTCAACTTATCAAAAGCCGATACCAGCGCACATAGGATGTCTAACGATTCTGTTGCGTACGGTACTTTGTTGCTCGGCGACCGACGATTTGTTCATTCTCCATAGGCACTGCCGATGTTCGGAACTGGGCCCCAATGCAGGTTATTGAAGAAGTCATCATCTAACGGACTAAGAGAGCATCATAGTTCCAATCTGGAAAAAGGAAGGTACACCAGCAGGGTGTCCAAATTGTCTCCGATCCAGTTGCTGTCCGGCTGCTTCGTGACAACCGTATTCACGAGATGGTTGAAATAACCGTGAATGAAACCGGATTTGTCAAGAACTGCGAAACTGCTGACCCCATACATGCTGCGTAGTTACTTATGGAGAGACAGCGTGTGAAGCTATGCGTCCTTACATTGGACTCCTGGATTTAGAGACGGTATTTGACCATGTGCCACAGGAACTCATTTGCTATGCTCTACGATAACACCTAGTACCAGAGGAAGTCGTGCGGTTAAATTGCTCAGCCACGATCCGAAAAGTAAAGTCTAAAGTGTGACAAATGTATGAAAACCGTTTCGTGCCTCAGTGTTCATCAAAGAAGCGCTCTCTCACTATTCCCTTTTGTTCTCGTTATGGACACTGTCACACGGGACATCCAACGCCCAGTGCCCTATACACTGCTTTATGCAGATGATGTTTTCCTAGCGTCTAATAGCTACATGGCTTCATATTGAATTTGAATAAAACTGAATATTTGACGACCCCCATGAAACAATCATTATCATCGTCAGCGGCGGTGTCCTTCCCAGAACTGAGTGATTTAAATATCTCGGGTCGATGCTGTCAGCAAATAGAGAAGTGCGTCATAAAATTGTTTCAAGCATTAAAAAACCTGGGTCAAGTGGCGCTCTACAACTGGCGTTTTTTGCCATCGACGTATCAATGAATGTCTCAAATCTAATATTTACGCCCTGCCGTCCTCTATGATTCTGAGCGTTGGCCGTCTATAAAAGACAATGAACGGCATCTTGCCGTAATGAAGACGAAGATGTTGCGTTGGGCTAGTGGTGTGACATACCTTGATCACGTTCGAGATGAGGATATCCGCGATCGATATGGGGTTGTACCGATCGTGGAAAAATAGCGAGAGAGGCGTCTTCGATGGTGTGGTGATCTAATTCGCGCTAACGAGAACTGACTTGCCAAGATAGGTCTGAACATCGAAGTCGGCGAAGTAAGCGACCAAAAGGCCGGCCGAAACAATGGTAGCTTGATAGGCTGGATGGTTATTTGAGAGCCAGATCAAGCCTTGGATCCAACAAAATGGCCTTTTCTATAATTTTCTCCTGAATGAGGAAAGTTTTTGGACATTAATTTTAATTTTCTAGATATTCGAATGAGATGTATTCCGAAACTTAGAGCTTATCCTCATGGGACAAATGAGTGTCAGCCTCTGGATCTTGTTGTACCAGATTCGAATTTTGGTCATCATGGGCCTGTCCTCACATCAATGAAGGCAAGACAAAATACATGGTGGCAACGTCAGCACCGAAGACGAATCAACCAACAACATCAAACCGCACTGGTCAAACACAAACACGAACAAGAATAAGGATAGGGGAATACAACTTTGAGACCGTTGACAATTTCTCCTATCTAGGGTCGAAAATCACAACCGATAACAACTACGATGATGAAATCCGCGCACGGTTGTTGTCAGCCAACAGAGCCTACTTCAGCTTACAAAGACCGTTCCGCTCGAAACGTCTCACCATAGGGTCAAAGCTCTTACTGTACAAGACTATGATCTTGCCAGTCCTCATGTATTCCTCGGAAACTTGGGTTCTTAGCAAGAAAAATTGCGAACTCTTGGCCGCGTTCGAGAGAAGAATCCTCCGAAGAATTTTTGGCCCCCTACATGAGGATGGACGATTCCGTAGCCTACACAATGACGAAATCTATGAGCGATACCATGACCGTCCGGTTGTGGATAAAATCCGGCTCAATAGGTTACGGTGGGCGGGTCACTTAATCCGTATGGATGAAGATGATCCCACCCGGAAAGTCTATAAGGGCAATATCTATGGTAGGAAAAGAAGACGAGGCAGACCCTGCCTAAGATGGAGCGATGGCGTGGGCCAGGACGCCAGACAGCTTTTAGGGATATCGAATTGGTGGACCTCGGCGCAAAACCGGGATGTCTGGAGTTCCTTATTAAGGCAGGCCTAGACCGGATACCGGTTGTTGCGCCGTTGATGATGATGATGATGATGATGGGCCTGTCCTCGTTTTTCAGCTGGTCTCGCTACCTATCATTTCCGTAGCATTAAGTGAAGTGATAATGAACCGGAAGCATAGTGTGAAAAAAAATTAATAAGGCGAAAATCAAAAGATCGATATTTAACGTATAGAAGGTTTTGTGTATTTTGTATATTCGATTGGTCTGTATATTTAGTAACAATTTACCCATTGGTGGGGTAGAGCATCCATCAGACCTACGCGCCATCGTTCGCGATTACTTGAAATGCGCTTCAGCTTCCCACAGGACTTTCCGAGATGCCCGGACTTCTTCTCTCCTGTTATGTATCAAGTGCTCTTGGTATGATCCACTCGTCGGCTTCTTTTTAAAGTGGATTCCCGTTAATGTGTGATCCATTCACTGCAACTTTCGCCTTCCGATCACAGTGCGGCGACCTATTTGTTTTTTGTAATAGTATCAGGCCTACGAACTCCTATCATAGTCCGCAGAGAGGTGTTGATGAACACTTGGATAGCGAGGGTTACTGTTCATCTCTAACATGCATATAGCAACACAGAAGGGATACTAGCGTGGAACAGTCTTAACTTGATATTTTTCTTGAAATAATTGCATTTCCAAATTTTAGACAGACCAACGAGAGTGGATCTTGCGGATTATGCAAAATATCCGACAGAAGGAGCAAATTGTCGAGGGGCACGGAATGTCGTGCGTATTTGCGGGGAAGCGAAGCGGTATCTAACTGTTCCGTGGCCTGTGTGGTTCATATATTGATGTGTCGATGGCACTTGTTGGTTCCTCCGCCCCATGTGGCAAACCATAAAGAGCTGCGCTCACAGGCAAATGTTCCCAACCACTTGGTTTCACACCAATGCACACATCACATACACACCAGATCTAATGGGCGGATTTTTTTTTTTTTGGTCACGTATCGAAGAAGGTCGAACATGCGCAATTATTTTTTTCCACCATTCATTTTCAAGCAAGGTGGCAGATGTGGAATTTCCTGTGTGTAGTCTTCTTGTTCCAAACTAAGTTAATCTAGAGAGTTAGTGTTATTTAAAGTGGTCGCACCAATATTGTTGAAGACAGACCCAGAAAACTGAATATAGAAGGAGCGAATCCTGCAGTAAAGCAGCACGGAATCTCAAGGTGTATCTTTGACCCATGTGGTTAATGCATTCGTTTGTCGATCGCGCTTAGATGGTTTTCTTTTTCATCTCATGCGGTAAGCCAGAAAGGGGATTACAGGTGAAATATAATCACTTTCAAGATGACGTCGGAAGACGCAACATGTGAGTTAACCAGGGTGATACTAATGGACATTCTCGTGATTGAGATGAAATGTGTGTTGAGAGGCTGAGTATGCAGAGGTTGAATGTGGGGTCAACTAACTTGAGTTCGTTATTTTGCTTGTAAACCTTATTAAACAATAATACAGAATATTATCAGAAACAGTGAAATACTATGCAAGAAGAATAAAATTAGTAAAAAAGTAGTGTTCCATGACCTCGGAAACCCCAAAGGTAAACTAAAAAAACCTCTATGAATTTTGGGGATCACAATAATTTAATTTTGTATCTTTGTTTACATTTACTTTTTTTTTACTATCCACATGTATTCGGAAAATTAATTGATTTATGATTCAAGACGTTGTGCTTTGCTATATAGTGTTCATTTCATATGTTTCTGCGATAGTAATTTTAAATATAAGTGATAAAAGCTCTAATGAAAATTTATAGTTTTGAATATTATATGATTTGCATAGTTTGATGAATATTAATAGTAAGTATGTGTATATCAGAATAATAGTTATAAAATTCATTTTATTTTGGAAAATTAGCCTCACTACGGAAACAGGCATAATGTATTATTAATATTGACTTCATTTGCAATTGCAATTGCAATTATGCATTATGTAAAGGCACATCCATATAGCACATTCAAATTGGGGTTTCACTGTTAAACATTTCTAAGGGGCGATAATTCAATACAACAGAGACTCAATTCTGAGGAGATTCTAACTCTCAATCAAAAATAATTCAGATAGAGTATAACGTTTTTATTACTACGTCAATTGAAAAGTATTCTGTGTTGAATGTGTTGAATGAATTATTATACATATTTTAATGAATTCCAAAGGAGGGCAAATGTGGCATTTCTTATCGGAAATTGATTAGCTTATGGTTGGTTTCTCTTTAAGGCATATCACTCTTAATGAAAATACTATTTCGCAATTACACTAAAACCAATGTTAGAGATCGCAGAGAATACGAAATACAATATTTTTATTGTCATTCAATTGCTTTGAATTTGAAATTTTTACGATTCTCGTCGTAAAATCGCTACTCATGAACATTGATGATAGACCCTGTCTAGATCGGGGTACTATGAATCACTGGAAAGTACGTACACGTAAGTGAAGACACTTGTGTATACGTTTGATTGAAGTCTATTCCGTTTTGAAAGGTTTTGATGCTTCCTATATCATGGTACATGGTAAAAACGCTGGATTCAATTGTCTTTTAGAATTTAATAATAGTAATCTTTACCGATGACTTTATTTTTAGTAAATTCATAAGAGCTCCCTTCAGAGGTCGTCAATGATCCTTAACGGGTCGCTTACAATACGGGGAGTGCCGTCCCCAGGTGCCCGACCAAGTAGTTCTGACCCCTAGCTGGTATAATACTTGCGTCCTAGGTAGTAACCTCGAGAAAGTTTCTCGGTGAAGAGGGAGCTGCTAATGACCGATACACCCCGGGACACACTGGGAGTCAGCCGAGCTATCGACAACTTCTTTTTAAAGTCGATGGGGTGATATGAGCCTAGCTCTGCCAAGGTCGTAGTTGTGACGTCTATCAGGAGGGAGCCCCTTCGGGACCCTGGTCGGAGAGTGTACATTGAACCAGTATTAGTAGACCGCGTTGCCCCGAGCGATCGCTGATCTGTCTGTGAATTCTGGGATCAACTAATCGTAGGTTAGGCCTCAGGGAACTGGGGTTGGACTTTGTCCCCGAGGGTATACCCGTTCCTAACTATTGTGCCCCAGAAAAACGTCAGCAAAGGGGTGAAAAACAGGATAATGGAACCGGAGGAGCTCCTGGACAAGATTTCATATTATAGACGGACATGGAGAGTAAGAAAAAAATTCACGGGAAACGAAACAATTGGGCCTCCTGACGAGAACACTACGAGTACCAAACGGATTGCAGACAACCCATTGCAGAGCGAACTAGTGAAAAAACGAAAGGAAGAAGGGACATCTGAAGGAGACTTCACTCAGGTCCTCTCCAGGGCTCAAAAGAAGAAGACGAAGAGGAACAAGAGACAACAACACGTCGCGCCATCAGGAAAACCTCTGCCTATCATTAAGGTGGATACGAAGAGCGGAGCAGCAAAAAAAAGCTGGGGAGACGAAGAAGGACTAGACCGCTGGCTCTGCTTATTAAGCCGACGGAAGGCAAGACTTTTGCGGAAGCCCTCAGTTAAATCCGTTGCAAGATCAAACCCGAAGATAATAGAGCAGAAGTGTCTTCCATTCATAAAACGAAGGGTGGTGGAGTCCTAGTCGAACTGAGAATGTCCGGAGATAACTAATGCTCGGATTGGTATCACCTCTGCGAACCCCTGAAGCCAAACACTCGCTGTGGTGGAAGTTGGCGAACAATACGCGAGGAAGCTTCTAAACAGCGGGCAAATAAGAATTGGTTGGGTGGTGTGTAGGATACGAATCCAGGCCGCCCCAACCAAATGTTACAGATATTTGGATTATGGACACACATCTGCAGCCTGCGGGGACCTGACAGAAGGGCAACATGCCGTAAATGCGGTCAGTCAAGCCATAAAGCGAACACCTCCAATTAAAAGGAAAGCTATGTTCTACGCAGGAACCGTGACGCGACTGATGAGAATGTTGCGCACACTGCGGGCTTGGGGCGGTGTCCAGTCATCAAAGCAGCATTGGAAATGATTCGCATCCTACAAATCAATACGCACCGGAGTGTAACCGCTCACGAGTTGCCACCGCAGTTAACTGCGGAGACCAAAATTGGTTTAGTACTCATCAGTGAGCAATACCAAAACAAGGACCCAGTTTCATGGCACCAGGGTGGATTGGGAACTCGTAACGCTTGACGTCAGAAACGCCTTTAATTCCGAAAGATGAAAAGACATTCTAGGCACACTAAACAATAATTATCACGTGCGGAACTGTCTCTTACGGATGTTGAGGGGCAATCTGAGGAACCGCTCCCTGCTCTATGAAACACTAGAAGGTCAGAGGAGAATGGAGGTCACGTCGGGGGTAGTACAGGGATCCATTCTAGGGCCGACCTTTGAAACGCTACCTATGATAGTCTACTTAAACTCGACATGCCAGAAGAGTCGCGCCTGGTCGGCTATGCAGATGATGTAGCGGCGCTTATTGCTAATTCCCACCCTGCGTCCCATATCGTTCGGCTAGTCGATAATTGAGTCAAAACCAGCGGTAAAGCAGCAGTGAACAAGGCTGCAATTGGAGTTTCGGCGTTACGTAGCCTAATCTCTTGATGAGTTCAACGCAGTTTATCCTGCTCTACGGCGCAGAGGTATGGGCTGACGCCCTTGGCAAGGAGGTATATCGTAAGTATTTCGCACAAGTACAGAGATGGAGAGCTTGCGGGTGGCGTCCGCGTACCGCACTGTCTCTGAACCGGCCGTGATGATGGTGCCGGGAATGAACCCCGTTGCCCTTGCTGCTAAGGAGTGTCAAGTCATATACAGGCGCAAGGGAGAAGAGCCAAGGGGGGTGGTTGCCCGTGAAGAACGGCAACGCACTCCAGACGAGTGGCAGCTCTCTTGGTAAAATGAAACTAGAGGTAGATGAATTGCGCGGCTCATCGGCAACTTAGGTGGCTGGTTGAATCGGAAGCATAGTGAGACTGACTATTGCCTTACCCAATTTCTAAGTGGGCATGGAGGTTTTCAGTGTTACCTGCACAAGATTGGAAAGGCACGGATTGTGTGTTTTGTAATTGAGTTGTGGACGACTGGCGAGGTTCCTCCTCTTGTGGATAAAATGGCTAGTCACCGTAACATGCGGATACGGACTGTTCCCTCAAGCAGAAGGGAAAACAACAAATCTTCGGAATCCCAAACCTTTACCGGAGAGTGAAAGAAGCGGGTGATCGTTAAGATTCCAATGAAAGGGCATACGTTATGAGTATGACAGTTGGAGAGGTATCTGCGTGCTCCTTGCTGTCACAAAGATCATAGCTAAAATAATCCGTGAGTGTATCAAAGAACATCCCGAAAGCTTGATCGACAGAGAACAGGATGGTTTCTGCTCTCGATCCTTCTGCATCGACCACATCAACATCCTACGGATTATTTTGTAACAGTGCGCAGAATTTAGATCTTCGCTGCATTTGCTCTTCATCGATTTTGAGAAAGCTTTTGATAACGTGAACAGGAGTGTATCTGGAGTGCTCTATATAGAGGGGGCATTCCGGAGAAATTGACAGTTCATATCAGAGCGACATATGCTAGCGTAAAATGTCACGTGCTGGATCGAAGTAAAATCAAGGAGGATTTTGAGGTCCAAAGCGGAGTCCGTAGGATTGTATCCTGTGACCTATATTATTTATTCTCGTTATTGATGACGTTCTTTATGCTGTGATGTCTGGAGGACGTGGAGGAATTCAATAAACGATGACATATTTCTTCAAACCCCTCGACTACGCTGATGACATCTGTTTGCTCTTCCCCCGGGTCATGGACCTTGCCAATTGTCTCTGGATTTAGAAGGTGAGGCAAGTAGAATTGGACTGAAGATAAACACCAACGAAACCAAGGTTCTCAGTCTGATGGGTCATCCCACTCTCCCTACCTGAATTAATGGGGAGGGCATCGAAAGCGTCGATCAATTTGTATATCTTGGAAGCGGAGTACGCTGGTCTGAGACTATCTTAAATGAAGAACTTGGTCACCGCACAGGCTTGGCATTCGTATGCGATGGGATTGGACGACAGAAGTGGCAGTGGAAAGGTCACACATTAAATAGTGGCGACAATTGCATTGCATGCTATGCTATCCTGAATCTACTTTCCAAAGAGGCGACGAGAGGGTCGCTCCAGGGGCACTAGGCGCGATGGACCGGGATGTCTGCAGTTCCTTAATAAGGCAGGCCTAGACCGGATACCGGTTGTTGCACCGTTGATGATGATGATGATATCTAGATAGAATTGATGCATGCTCGGTTCCCACACCTGGAATGACCCCTTAACCACGGTGTATAGCGCACTAAGGCTTCGCATGTTAATATTTTGGGGTTGAAGTTATGTTGTTGGTCACCTTGGATGGTCATTGTGAACACTCCAACATCATCAACGTTGGGCGTCAACTACGAGGGCAGAGCGTCCCCAAAATAAAAGTGGTGAAAGATCACGTATAAGGGAGTAAACTGTCTAAAAGGATTACTACTTCTTCTCTAGCCTCCTTAGCACAGAAGCTTACAAGTGTGTGTTGATGGGACACTTCAGTGGGGCTGCACTTAGATAGACGCTAGGGGACCTGTGTAGTCAACTTTCGCCGCTTTGCTTTTAGGATTTTGGGACAGCTCCTTGCAAGCCTTGGAAGCTGACATCGAGTTTAGGTCGGAGGGAGCTTCTTACTAGAATCATTTTTTGTCAATCTCTTTGTCACCAAATACTCAAATACTTTTTAATACGGACATATTCCAATAGATTTACTCAGTTATTTATACATTTGGAAACTTTTTTTATTGTTTTATTTTCATAAATTTAAAGGATATGTCACTATTAATAGAACATACACATATTCGAAATTATTACACCAAACAAATAAACACTTACACATGATGGATGCTTTTCTTATTCCAAACACAACCTAATTTCACTCTTCTCCTTCAAAACTAACTAATGCACTATTCTGACACTAATATCTTTTGTGATCAGAATTTTGCATCTGATCACTTTGACCTAAAGAAATTCTCCGAAACTCGATTTCTTTTGAAACGAGTTAAGTAACACCACGTGGACAATGGATTGAGAGAGAGTAATCAAAATTTGTAATTATAAAACAATTTACAAGAAAGCTTTCCCCACGACTACAAACTAAGTAAAAATATTCAATCTGTATTTGAATCTATTTTTGCCTAAATTCTCTTTCGTGTTCTAAGAGATGAGTGTGAATGGGTAAATCCCACAAAGCTTGAAATGATTTTTCTTGCCTTTTATTTTATTGTGTAACTTTAAGGGGGATGTTAACTTTTTGTTTTCTTGTAGATATTATACAAAGATACTTTGTAGAAGAAGAAAAGATTGTATTTCTCAATTTATTTATATAATTTAAGTTTGATAACGTCTATCGTATATACTCGTATTCAGAAAAAAAGTATGACCAACAGTTTAACAAAGCCAATACAAGTGAGCTTATTGGGAAATTAGAAAAAAAACCAGGCAGGAAGTTCAAGAAGAAAGGTCGATCTTCCAAAAAAGATAGTTACCAGAAAATGAGCCGATGACGCTTTACATTTGGAACATAAGAATTGTAAACTTCTTAGTTGGTTTTGGCCGAGTTGGATGAACATCAACTTCATGAGCTCATTACGCTGGGGTCGATTTATAGTTCTTTTTTTTATATTTCTATTTTTTAAGGTTTTGTGTAAAACAAAACCATATTAAAATAGGTTAACTGTCTGTCTGTGTGTCCTTCAGTCTGTCTGTCTGTCCGTCACACGAATTTTTCTCGGAGACCGTTTTAGCGATTCACACAAAATTTGGTGAAAAGGTGGGAACTGTGAACGCTCACGCATGCGGTGAGTTACATAACTCTACATAGAATTTAAGGGTGGGTGCCTATACATGCAAAAGGGGGTGTACATTTTTTTATCATCAAATGTATGTTAGTTATGTGGGGTATCAAATGAAAGGTGTCGATTAGTACTTTCTGAATCCGTTTCAGTTTTGACATTTGCTGGAAAGGTGAGGAGTGCAGGGGGTTGAAAGTGATTATTTCTTTAATGGACCCATTCTCAGTAACTACTCAGCCGAAAAATCTGAAAAAAAATCAGAGCACTGCCACTATATGGTGCCTGAGGGGGCGATCAGTAACAGATAAAGGCAGAAATTCAGAATCATCGAATATGCCTGGATTGAAAGGACACATTCAACTAAAACGAAATTTTGCAGTTATATTTGATGGAGTCAAAGCAAATGGGAATGCAATGTTCACTATTGACGGAATATGATAAATTGTCATTGTTTGTCCTGGGTTGTTCGTTACCCAAGAGTCACAGGTAGAGTTAAGATATTTTTTAAGCTTCCCGAAAACACTCCTGTCCAAAGGTTGTAACTTATGATTGCAGTGCAGAAAAAATGATAAAATCACAACCCTGTTCTCTTTGAGCAATTCAAGAGCCTTAATAGACAAGCGGGAGTTGTGGTTATCAAGAAGAAGAAGAACTTGTTTCCCTTTCGAATATCTCGTAAAATGAATGAAATGTGGAATACTTTCCTTTGAAGATATTTTTCTTTTTATTGGTATAAAGTATTTGGTAATGTATACAAATTCGTATTTCGAGGATCAACTGTTCCCTTTTTCAGTATTTTATCTTCTGAAACTTTCTTTACAATTTGGGTTTTTTATAGTTATTCCTGTAATTATGATATGTTAATTATGCTTCTATTCTTCTCCTAGTCCTTCCTAAAAATTAAACCAAGGTGGAAAAATTGTTGTCCAAGTTCGTGTTTAGCCTTTTTTCGGGAGTAATTTTCCAGATGTGGAGGCTCTCCCCTCTTTCCCGAATTATTTTAAGTCTAGGAACGGTATCTCCTCTACCTTTTCGATATCCATGGTGAACTCGATGTTCCTGTGTGCCCGGTTCAGTTTCTCGAGGAGTCTTCCTGCTTTTTCCCTTTTGATGATTGCTAATACATCGCCTACGTATCTAAACTAGAATCTCGGAAGTAGCCCAGCCTCCTCGAGTCCATTCTGCAGTTTGTCCATTGCTGCCCCGGAAGTTATTTTATAAAATTTATTCCTGAATGTGAAAAAGGATTCACTCATGCATGTGAAGGCCAGTTTTTTATACAGTTTAGCCTTCTTCCTCCATTCAAATCAGTGTTCGTGTGTCGTGATCCATTCTTCGAACAATTATAGGGCTTCCTTTATCGGTCCGCTTGGGAACACGTCGAAGGATACTAGTATTTCATCACATATGTCGGTCATTTCAGCCTTTCTTTCATGGGTGTTTTTATTGATTTTTAAGTGTGCGGAGTAAGCATAGAGTGTGTTATATTCGAGCCTCGTGTAAAGAGACTTAATGTTTTGTGTTATGGTCATCCTTTCCATCTTTTTTCTTTGGAATTTGGTGTTACGCAGGGCTGATGAGACATGTATTGTGTGGCTTTCAGGAGTAACGTTCGTCCGATCCTGCCATCTTGTTTATTCCCCATGTCTGGGGTATTTTCGTCAAATTTGCTTTTGCATACTGATAGGCCAATTTCCTCACCTCTTTCGGTGAATGCCCAAAGTATATATCTGCAGTCAATTTTAAGTATTCAGACAGCAGAGACTCTTATTCTGGTGTAAATACTTGTAAGGAAATGGAAGCATAACCTAATAAGGTAGATTACTCAACTGCAAAATCATAATAAACGCAACGGCTTATGGAAGAGAGGCCAGGGACCGACTTCGGAATACAGCGCCATAGAAGAAGAAGAATAAAGGATGCATATTGTAGGTAGTAAGTACCTACCCTCACTGTCTCAAGAGAGTAGATTGCTCGCTCGAACTTTCTTGTATAAGTTTCCACCATGGTGATTTGCGAAACTAACGTTAAGTGGAGAAAAACAGATATATATGTAGGATTTACTTTAGGTAGGTATCTACGCATTCATTCTGTAATTATATTTCAAATCTGCGTCTTATTGCACGTAATAGCTTATTTTTAATTCATCATCAGTCAGCTAACCATTCATCTCTTCTTCGTTTTAAGTAAATGGATAACTGATCGTCTCCTCAGGTAACAACAAAATGGATAGCTTATATAAGTTTTCGCAATGTTATCTTTTTTTGCGATTTCGAGCCGCAGTGATTTCAGTAATCCTATTAATTACACTGTTTAACAATCCTCTTACCTCCTACCTATGTCGAGAGCGCTCCAAGGATTATAAGTGGAAAGAACTCTCAATGAGAAATATAAATGGCCTTCTGAAATTCTGTCGTAGATTTATATTTCCTTTCTGAGGAATTCCGAGAAGAAAAAATACATCGTGGTCTGTCTTTTCGTCTAGCTTCGATTTATTCTACTAAACGCAATTTGGGAGATGTGGCGTGTATTGAAGTAATTCGCTTGTCTTTTGTTGACGTTTGCTGTTGACCTTAAATGAATTTAATATTAAAGAAATGGATATTGTAAACTCGGGAAAGAATTCATAAAAAAATTAACATGCTTAGACCTTCAACCAGAGTTGTTCCTGCATGGATGTTATGGCCGAGACTCTTCTGTAACCAGTCCTGGTTTTACCCTTCTCCTTTATTTTTTTCGAATCTTCCAACTTTAAAGATCGAAACTTCAAAAAGCGTTCATTGTTCCCGTTCCCTAAGTAGTTCACAGAAACGAGCCGACCAATTCACTTAAATTAGTGGAATGTTGAAAGCCCTCTGAATTCTACGAATTTGCAAACCTGGTTATTCATGATGGTCAACTTTATAGCATGCAGCTATGGTTGTTAGGATCAGTTGAATATTAATTCTATAGGGGGGCGGGCCTGCAGCTAATACAATCTGAAAATAGGGCTCCTTTGTGAAATTAGGTTGCAAGCTAATCAAACCTCTCATACCTTGGGGGAGGCACCTTTCTCCTGTCATTACCCTTGAACCTCTATTGGATGGTAACGCCACTTCAATCAAAATGACCTTTAGCTTCGTAGATTTTCATCATCATCAACGGCACAACAACCGGTATCCGGTCTAGGCTTGCCTTTATAAGGAACTTCAGACATCCCGGTTTTGCGCCGAGGTCTACCGATTCGATATTCCTAAAAGCTGTTTGGCGTCTTTACCTACGCCAACGCTCCATCTCAGGCAGGGCCTGCCTCGTCGTCTTTTTCTACCATAGATATGACTCTTATAAACTTCCGGGCTGGATCATCCTCATCCATACCGATTAAGTGACCCGCCCACCGTAACCTATTGAGCCGGATTTTATCCACAACCTGACGGTCATGGTAACGCTCATAGATTTCGAAATCGTCAATCCTCATATAGGGGGCCAAAAATTCTTCGGAGGATTCTTCTCTCGAACCTGACCAAGGGTTCGCAATTTTTCTTGCTAAGAACCCAAGTCTCCGAGGAATATATGAGGACTGGCAAGATCATTGTTTTGTACAGTACCTTTGACCCTATGGTGAGAAGTTTCGAGCGGAACAGTTTTTGTAAACAAACTGAAATAGGCTCTGTTGGCTGCCAACATCCGTGCGCGGATTTCCTCATCGTAGCTGTTATCGGTAGTGATTTTCGACCCTAGATAGGAGAAATTATCAACGGTCGCTATGCTATCATGGGCGGCTTTAAATTCGATGAAGAGATGGTGCAACTGATGTCCATATTCCAACAGTTTTTCCATCACTTGCCACACAGGGTAAATCTGATCTGTTGCTGATTTGCCTGGGGTGAATCCTCTTTGGTATTGGCCAATGATGTTCTCAGCGTATGGGGCTATTCGGCCTAGCAAGATAGCGGCGAATATCTTATAGATGGCACTTAGCAACGTGATACCTCTATAATTGTTGCACTGCGTGATATCTCCTTTTTTATGTATGAGACAGACAATGCCTCTTTGCTAGTCGTCAGGCATCGATTGGCTGTCCCACACCTTCAGAGTACAAGTTGATGAGCCACTTGTTGCAATTGGTTGCCTTCATATTTAACCAATTCGGCTGTAATTCCATCGGCACAAGTTGATGAACCACTTGGTGTAACTGGTCGCCTCCATATTTAACCAATTCGGCAGTAATTCCATTGGCTCCTGGCGACTTATGTGTTTTAAGCGGATGAATTTCACGGACTGTTTCTCCTCTATTTGATGATGGCAGTATTTATCGGTCGTCTTCAGTTGGCGGGACCACCAACTCGCCGGTATTCTGGTTGTCCAGTAGCTCATCAAAGTACTCAACCCATCGCTCTAATGTGCCCATTCTGCCGGAAATCAGATTTCCCTCTTTGTTTCGGCAGGATGATCATCGAGGAGTATGCGGCTTCATTCCGCTGACTTGCTGGTAAAACTTGCGCGCCTGGTGCGGTTGCACCCTGTACTCTTCGAGTTTACAGACTTGTTGGTTCTCCCATGCTTTTCCATCTTTGAAGTCGCTTCTCCGCTCCCTGGAGTTCGTAATAAGTCTCCGCGCGTGCTCGCGTCTTTTAAGAATGCAACATTACTCGGTTTGCAGTATTCTTCCGTTCCGTTGCTAGCTTACATTCATTGTCAAACCACCCGTTCCGACAATTTTTGCCGCTGGGACCAAGTATTTTTGTGGCCTTATTTATGATAACGTTCTTCAGGTGATTGTGAAGATCATTTGTTGATGCTTCATCTCCAGGATCTCTATTGACTGCGGTTATTGCGGCATCCATTGCCCTCTTAAAGGTGTTGCAGGAGGGTTATGTTGTTGATGGCTTCAGTGTTAACTCTCACCTGATTGTCAGAGGGGGTTGTAGGTGGTGTCGTAATTCGAGCTCAGAGCACCATGCCAACGAGATAGTGATCCGAGTCAATATGGGCCCCCCTAGATATTCTGACATTCATCAAGGCTAAGAGGTGGCGGCGTTCAATCAGCACGTGGTCAATTTGGTTGAAAGTGGTCCCGTCTGAAGAGACCTACCTATGTTTGTGAACCACTTTCCGCGCAAACCAGGCACTTCCAACAACCATTTGGTGCGAGACTGCTAACTGGATAATGCGCGTCTGTCATCGTTGGTATCCCTATATAAGTTATGGGAGCCAACGTATCGCCTGACTACGGGTGCTTTCCCTACTTGACTGCTAAAATCTCCAAGCACTACGACGGAAATAACTTAATCCCAAACTTCCAGTTAGTTAAACGAACGGGTCATGCGGTTAGGCATGCTTTCCTAGTTTTAAGAGACAACGTCCTGCTTGGCATTTATTGCAAGACACCTTGACAAAGTACGCAGTAGCGCACGTCATTGAATTTATTTTCAGGTGATCTCTACCGATATTTCACCAAATACAAACTAGTCCTTTATAATAATAATAATAACCCCACCGAAGCAGTCCTGGGCCCGTTTGTGAAAGGAGGAGGGGTGGATAGGTTCCGTCTGAATGGCTGTAAGTCACCGCAGCGCAGGGGGTAGGTGAGGAATGTGCAGGAACTTTGCAGTCTTTCAGATTACTCACTGAGGAAGTTACCCCACACCTGACATTTAGGTATAAAATGCAAATCCATCTATGAGAAGAAGGAGAAATTTGAAGTCCGGTAGGATAACCGGCAGCAGTCGTCTGACTTGGTGACTGGGTCGGGCTCTCGTAATGAACAACAAGGCGTCCAAAGCGCTAGTCGTGGGCGGTTCGATATCTAGGCGCCACGACGACCAGGAGCATTGCTCCGCCTACTTCAGCTGTTTCGACACAATCTGCGGCCACCACTTCAGCAGGTTCGCGAAGACAGGGGATGAAGTGGACTGAAGAAATAAATCTCTTCATCATCCGCTCCTACTACGAAATGACGGTGAGGGGGGTACAATATCTTACCGCCGCTGGTTGCATCAGAGATTCGTCGAGCGTTTTCCGCAATTCCCACACGTGACTGTGCAGCGAGTCGCAGACCAGTACCGCTTTATTACTCTCAGCGACACAATCCCGGCCACCATCAGGGAGCGTGTTCGTCTTGAGGTCATCAGGGAAAGTGGAGATCGAGAGTCGATGGGGCGGAGGTGGCGGCATCAACAATACCACGCCGCACTGCAGGCAACAGTTTCAGTAATCGCCAAAGTACTCTTCTCCACCGTCCGGGTGCTGCAACTACAATCACTTCTGTATTGTGGTGCAGTTGCGGCTATCAGATTGCACGGTCAGAGGATTTGCTTTCGTGGCCCCCTTTCATGGCTACTGAATGAAGCTAGAGGGCATGGGTTTGCAATATGGCCTACGTGCTAAGTGTGAATGAACCATCTCATTTCTGGTTGTACGGTTATGGCATCGGTGTAATACGTCACCAGGCATAATGCTGCATGTAATCCAGCTTTGCATACTAGCATGGGCTGATCACGAGAACATATTCGGTTTACCGAAATGAGCTGGAAGCAGTACTTGATAGTTCTGCTTACAGCATGTATTGGGACTGGCTAGTTCTGACTGATCGCCATACTGCACATAACAAGCCTGACGTACTGTTAGTTGACGAGACGGGTCGCTCCGCGTATATTATTGATTCTGCTATCCCCCATAATAGCAACATTGAACAGAAATATGTGGAGAAAAAAGGTGAACGGGGGCCTTTGTCTCGGGAAATCAAAGAAATTTGGCATCTAGAGCGGGTGGTTGTAGTTCCCATAATATTGTCAGCTACAGGTATTGTACCTAAATCCCTCACGGCTTCCCTTGATGTCCTGGGACTTTCGCAAAATCTGGTTCACGTAATTCAGAAATATACCATTCTGCGTACGTGCTCGATGTTGCGGGGAGATCTCGACGGATTCTCCCGTTGACTTACCACCGGCCACTACTGCCAGCGCTCCTTTATAATTTCAGTAGGTAGGATCGTCCTAACTCGGAAATAAGAAGGGTGTTAGAGCACCTTATTCAAGACCGTAACGGTACACTACAGAACACTGCAGGATCTCGTTCGAGATTATTACCCTAATTTGACTCAGATATTCATTCACAGCTAAGTCGACTGGTATCCGACGCCAAATCACGATACAAATCCCATCGTCACCAGTGTTATACTCTAACCACTCAGCTACTCGGACACTTAAAGAAAGAAGCGCACAGATTAATCTTGTGAGAAACCTCCCCTCCCCGTTACTAAATGAAAATAATATCACCTCAGCATTCGATTTCGAGTTGGTCCATCGATTGGGTTACACGGGTTAGAGAAACGAAAATGGATATTGACTAAAATTTTCTGGAAGAAGTAGTTAATTGCAGCTGTAACTATAATACTTTTGGAATAATCTGCTGGATAGATACACCTCGATACCATGTAGAGAGATTGTGTTTTAATGGAGGATCGACCTCTTATACCATCATCATAAAGTGTGAAACATTTCCAATAAGAACCTGTACAAAATGTTCCAACACCGCACATCTTCGCTTTTTCAGTTAGATGTGCCGATCTCATTGCAGCCGGTTAGTTGCCAAGAACCGGGGGATTTAGGTTAGCAGGAAGAGTTATAATACTTCCATGCAAACTAATCTTCACAAATTTTCATCCCTCATGATAGCAATAACCGCCTTTTCAACAGAGAAACTAAAGTAGTCCTCTACCCGTTGCCACTTCAATACCCAATATTTTTGTCCCACTCAACTAAAATCGCACATACCGTTGTTAACTCACTCTTCCAACCCTATTTTGGGAATATACTTTCCGCACGAGTGTCTTCCCAAAATTTGCGTTGGAGCCTTGATTGGCAAATATGCTACCCCACCCAATAGCGTAATATATTAAGCTTTAAGCGAGGCTTTTACATTTCCGCTTGGATAAATTGTCACATTGTCCTGCCGAAGTAGGAATCCTTTGAGGAGTTTGTTATATGCGAGCTAAAGCTGAACTTGCTTTCGATATGTTAGTCGTGTCCTTTTCAAACGCTTGAAATTTCGATGCTAACACGTCCACCCCCCACACCTATTATTTTCACACTATCAAGCTTCCTCTTCTTAAATTGCGGAGTACATTGGATCCTTTTTCATTTCGTCTTCAAATCTCTCCAGTACTGAATCTCACTCACTATCTGGCCCATCAAAAACACCATTTCTTCAGAGCGCTGAAAGTGAAGCGCAGGTGAAGTAGTCAAGGATTGCACTAAATTAGCTAAAGTTCAGGATATGATGACGTGGATGTTCCTATGCTTATTACAGGTGCCATCACCAAATTCCCAATATACGATGTGTTCATTACAGTTCATAAGGACTTAATCAAGTTATCCAATCTTTCGCGATATGCTTATTTCGCAGTTCTCAGGCGGAATATACTTGCATGTGTACGTTTGAATCAAAATATCCTTTTGACAGCGGCGACGTACTTTCGCTAATCAGTGGGCAATTATCGTATGGCCTTATAGTCTCTACAGCACTGTCAATCATCCTCTGGTGAGTTAGGGACATAAATTGCTTTGCTGTCGAATATAGTGCGTATTTCATCTGTATATCCTTGTTCCACTAAACAACAAACAAGCGGGAAGTTTGCCTAGTTACAATTTTCACCTTTACTAAATTATCGTTGTTTGTGCAAGTCATGCGGAAGTAATCCTTTCAGAACTATCACCTCCCTGGAGGCACACTTTACATAGAGGTTTTCAGTAAACAGAGAAGGGATGTTGGTGCTGCAAAATGATGTTAATATTATTGACAGTATGTCAGAATGGATAATTGTTGCCTGCCTTGGTCGTGGTTTAATATGTTGCGTTGTCCAATTAGTATAGGATTGAGTACACTTCCAGGAATCTTAAAGTCTTAAAGATGCGGTGTACTCAGTTACGGAAGTGAATGTAACGCTTTAGATGTTTCTGTTTGTATCCCCATCTTACAATTCTAATCATCTTAGAAGGTATTGGCATATCGAAAATAATCTTCCCTGAAAGAAAACTGTGTTGAAAGATGTTTGCCTTGTTATAAGTACCCTTCCTTTAGGTTCTTCAGTTACGAAACTTAAAACTTACTTGTGGGGAAATTTTCCCGATTAAAGATTAGCATTTGCAAGGATTTCCTTGCGATATTTTTGGCTACCTAAATCGTTTCAAAAACCATGGGATGAACGTTTTCTTCCGGCGTAATATACTTCATTCTTCCTTTTTGACTTCCAGTTTCTGGTTAAGATAGAGAATTAAGAAAATAATTGGAAAGGACCTTCCCATGGACGAAGTTCTTGTTGATATTTATTTATTTCAACCCTTTGAGGGATATGGAAGTAGGTCAGATGTTTGAACCGTTCAGTAACCTACGATATAATATAAATTATGTGAACCAAGGCGAAGTCCTTTTGTCCTGTGGTTCAGTGAAATTAATATTAGAAAAAAATGAATCCTTTTTAGAGCAACGCGTGTGTCAAAGGGTCTAGGAATCAGTTAATTGTTTTAGGAAATCATAGCTAAATATAATGGTCAAAGTGGAGCGCCTACTACAGGAATACATCGCTCAGGAAACTGATGGTTCCAAGAAAAGGCCTCCCAAGTTACAAGTGACGTAAGTTGAAGCGTAACAAGTGTTCATGTAATTTGTTTGAAAACTGAAAATATAGAATTAAAAATTCATTGTATGTCGAAATATCACGAGCCGTTTTCAAAGGACATAGTACAACTGTGTGGTGCTTCCAAGTCGTTGGGGCTTTGCGGGTTTCGGCACAGACAGTGGTTTATTTATAGTTGCAGCTGTACCAATTGTTAACCTTAATTGTTAACCAAGGTTGGGAGATATTTCACCCCAAATCGTCACTAAATTGAAAATGGTCTACATCTCCTTCCCAGAATTCAGAAATCTTTGAAGTACGCAGCTTTCTTCGAGGGCAAAGGATTTTTTTGTGATTCTGGCAGAAGGAGAGGCTTTTTCAAATTCGAAGAACAGTACGAAGGGATTCACTTTTTGAGTTCAAATCGAACGGAAAATATCAGGACCAATGTGAAAAAAGGAAGCCTAACAATTAATGGAAGTTTTCTTAAAGGATAATCTCAAGTAGAGTAAAATTAGTTGGAAGCGATATCTTTTGGGGAGGGAAGTTACGATTCAACGTAAATGGAAAACTCACCGCAATCCCGGAAAAATGTCGAATCAGAAGGAAATGTCAAGGTAACTTCTAAGGGCAAAAGGAAAGCGCAGACTAATGCAGAAAACAGAAGAATGGAGGTGCCCCTATGAAGTTTTACGGGCACTCCCCCAAATTTATATCTGGTTTGGAGTGATGCAATGGTTTTTAATCCATAACTATCAGAGCAAACATATTTTAGCATGTTATTATACCTCTGCCTGAAAACAATATTATTCTAGTTTATTCCTTTATTTTTAATTATGTTAAAACATTTCTATTTTTTATTTTAATTATTGATTTCTAATCAATAAGACTACGTTTTATAAATCCAAATTAGATTGATATTATGCGAGAAGATCTTAACTTTTTTAAGACGCTCTACTGACTGTTCTGTCTGATTGCTCCGCCGTACTCGTGGCTGTCAACGGGTAGGCGAGCCACTCAGGCGGGTGAGTTTCGAGTCGTAATGAGTTGCGCTACTTTGGTGTGAAGTTCGGATGTATCTCCGCTAAGCAGCTCCACACTACCTTCCCCCAACTGATACTGGTTTTCAACAACAAAACCCGACCCTTCACCCGCCAATTTTAGGAGCGTAGATTAAATCTCACGCACCGTGTACCTTTCGTCCGCGAGACCACAGCCCCGGGAACAAAAGGCTTTAGCCTAGGCTGCTGTCGACGTCAAGCCTAAAGAAGTGCTGTCTTCTTTTCAGTACCTCATATGAGCCCTCATATGGTGGTTACAAGGACTCCAGGGAAGTATCCACGCGAACTAAGATGTTTATGTAGACCTCCAGGCCCTTGAGTATTAGCCTTCCTCGAACAATGACGGGATGGCCGGGGCGATTTTCATTTAGTCACGGCTCCGCGGAGCAAACGCAAAAGCTCAGTTGTGAAAAGGGCTGACCTGGTACCGAACACAGGATCGCTAGGGAGTCTTCAATTTTCCCCGTATAGTTGCTCGGTGGAACTGGCGGCAAACTCTTCACGATGTGCTGTACGTAAGCCAAGAAGAACGAAAGGCAGCACTTGCGACCACGAAGAGTCATCTTTTGCCATTATAGCGGCCTTCAGTGTCCGATGCTACTGTTCCAGCATCCCATTGGATTGCGAGTGGTACGAAGTCCTCCTGTGGCCTGTGAAAACCAGGAGTTTGCCTAACTCCGAAAACAGAGTAGTCTCGAACTAGATCCATTCCTGACAAAGGGCTTCGGCGCATGATTGTGCGAAAATGTCGACCAGAGGTGTTGCTTCACTACAATACTTGAAGCTATGCGAATCTCGCAATGGAACAATGATGTCGACGTTCATTTTGTGAAAATGCTTTGTAGACCGAGGGAATGAGCCTACTTCTTTTTGTACGTATTTGGTTACTTTACATTTACTACTATAGTTTACGTCCTTATTCATTTGTGGCCAGAAATATTTGCTTGACTAGCCGATTCATTGAACGAATACGTAAGATCGTGTACTGCATGGAATACTTCCTTGCGAAAAGTAGCCCGAATATATGGCCTAAGTCGCTTTTCAGAGGTCTCGCAAAGTATTTCGGAGGTTGAGCCGAAAGGAGGAAACTCCCGAAATTTGTATTTGGAGTTGTTCCTGAGGCTCTGAAGCACCGCGTCATCCTTCTGTGCCTTGGCGATTGCTAAAAAATCTACCGTGGCAGGGATTCTAACCCCTGAAATGCATCACAAAACGTCTGACACTACATTGTCCTTGCTGGATACATGTTGGATGTCCAAAGTAAACTGACTTATGAAGTTTTTGTGCCGAAGCTGCTAAGGGGACGGTTTGCTGTAACGTCCACGGCAATATTGCAAATGCATATGCCAGTGAGATGCGATTTAAGCATCAGCTTCACGCAGTAATTCGGAGCATCCTTCAGATCACCAACTCGAGCATGGGTTCCTTGCAGAATTCCTAGGTACTTGTAGAAGTCTGACTCGGTCATAGCTTCGTCACCAATATTATGTCCGGTATGCGGCTCATGATGACCATTTCGGATGGCTTAGATTCGACACTTGTCTAATCCAAATTCCATCCAAATATCACGGCTGAACACGTCTACTATTCGCAACAGGTTTTAAGGTGGTCGTCAGTACCAACATACAACTTGATGTCATCTAAGTACATCAAGTGTGTCAGTTTGCACTTAGCACGTAGGCCATACTTTATTCCAAAACCATGCCCTCTAGCTTTATTCAGTAGCCATGAAAGGGGGTCTAGTGATACAAAACCAAAGGGGACTCAACGAATCGCCCAAGAAGATGCCCCTATATATACGGATGGGCTCTGAGGTATTAGTATCCTCAGATGTACGCACTGATTAGGTGGTGTGCCACCGTTCCATGATTATCGCCAAAAACTTTATTAGTTTATGATCAATGCGATACAAATATAGGACATCGATTAGTCAGGTATGCAGGACGCTGTCGAAAGCCTTGGCATAATCGATATAGCAATTAAAGAGGTTTCTTTGCCTTCTAGTTGTTTGTCCTACAACTACCGAGTCGATAACGAGTTGCTCTTTACAACCCTTTGACCCGATTCGGCAGACTTTCTGCTCCTCGGACAGAATGTTGTTGGTCTCCAGGTGCGCATTGAGCCTTCCACTAATAATGAACCTTATGAATTTGTAGAGGATTGGTAAGTGTCTTGTGTCTACGGGGTCCTACACCACGTCCTTTTTAAGGATAAAGTTGGTAATTCCCGCAGTGAGGAAGTGTGGCAATTCCTCCGGCTGACTGATGAGTTGATTTATGATGTGTGCCAACCGACCATATATACTGGTGAACTTTTTGTACCAGAAGTTTTGCACCCGATCCAGACCTTGGCCCCTCCAATTCTTTGAGCTGTTTATGGCTTATCGAACTTCCTCTTCGGTAACATCCACAAAATTCATGCCAGGCGTAATAGCATGGGGGGGTGCCTTCGGCGGTGGTCCACTCATCATGCTGGGCGAGAACCCACAAAGTTCACCCCAGTATTCTGCTTTAGTGTGCCCAGAATTTCAACTACAAGTGTTTGACTGGGGATGACATAGTTTCGGTAAACCCTCTGCACTTTATTGCTCATCCGTCTGCTGGCATTGCCAGTGCTGATCTGAATTAGTCCAGCAATGTTCAGCCTTAGTGAGTCCCGCCGAAGTTCCAGAAGAATTTTCCATGGTGGATCTCTTCGGTCACTCAAACTAATAACGCGAGAGCGAATGTTCTGACCGTGAAATCTGATAGCCATAACTGCACCGCAATACACTAGTGATTGTAGTTGCAGCAGCGACATATCAGCACATAGTTGAGATACAACCTCATCATTGATTTGAAATAGAATTCTCGGAATTGCTGGGGATGCATAGAGCCTAGGAATACCTGGTCTATGCAGAAGATCCATTTCCGAGAATTCGTGCCGAACCTCAGCGGAAAGTGGAGAAGAGTGCTTCAGCAAGTACTGAAACTGTTGCCTGCAGTGCGGCGTGGTGTTGTTGATGCCGCCGCCTCTGCCCGCATCGACTCTCGGTCAAAATTCTCCGCGATGATTCAAGTCGAACACCCTCCCTGATGATGGCCGGGACTGTGTCGCTGCGAGAAATGGAGCGTATGCGAATTGCGGGAAACGCTCTGATTCTATCAGAGCGACGGTAAGATGTTGTCCCCCATCCCGCCGTTATTTCGTAATAGGAGCGGATGATAAAGAGGTTCATTTCCTCAGTCCACTTCATCCGATGCCTACGCGAAGCTGCTGAAGTGGTCCCCATAGATTGTGGCGAAACAGCTGCAGCAGGCGGAGCAACGCTCCTGGTTTACGTGGCGCCTAGATGTCGAACCGCCCCACGACTAGCTGTTTCGACGCCACGCTGTCCATTACGGGAGCCCGACCCAGTCACCAAGTCAGATGACTCCCGCCGGTTATTTGCACCGGACCTCGAATTTCTTCTTCTTCTCATAAATGGATTTGCATACTATGCCTCACTGCCAGGTGTTGAGATAGCTGCCTCAGTGAGTAATTTGCAAGACTGCAAAGTTCCTGCATTTTCCTCACCTACCCCCTGAGACGCTGTGGTGGCGTGCAGCCATTCAGACTGAAGCTATCCATCCCTCCTCCTTTCGCAACCGGGCTTGGGACCGACTACGGCGGAATGTGATCCTTTCTATCCTTTCTATTTTTATTTTATTTATTTATTTAATTTCATCTACTTTCTTTTATTCCTTTTTTTTAATGTTGGCTATTTAAGTATTTCTACTTTATATTATTTTCTGCATGATTGTACTTCTCATATTTTCTCACGGATGAATATAATGAATTATCTCTTTAGCCAATTTGAGGACCTTCTTCTTTTCTTCCCCGCCCGCAGAACTGTAACATATATGGGACATCCTGCAAATAGTGGCCTGGGGATGTCGAGGAAGGGAAGGAACTTGAGGGGCCGCGTCTCATTGAAAATCTGAGGCAGAGGAAACAACCATTGAGGCTGTGATCCGTCGTGAATTCCCCCACCCCCTCCCAACCTCAATCGCTGCAGTTGTGTCCGAAGACTCATGGATCCACGCGCGGGGTCGAACCGTTTTTTTATTTTCCAGGTTTAGTTCGCGTTCTGGTTTATCTCGTTAGACCGCGCGAATTCCATTGCTCGTTTGGTTATTTTTGGATCCGGTGTGGACACAAGCATTGATAGACACGTTGATTTTGTAAAAATGACACGTGACGGATCGAAGTGCTCAAAGGACTCCCTCACATTCCCCAGCCTGACTAGCACAGAGGTGTGAAAGAACGTTTGAACCGAAAGCTTTGATGGAGCTTCAGTATTTGCGGGCAGACCTTCACGGTCATTTAGCCAATTTTTTTTAGGTTTTGGAATAGCTTTTCCCTCTAGGTCGTTTGATCATCGCAATCTCAAATTTTCATTACAAATGACACGTGAGGGATTGAAGTGTTTGAAGGACTTTCCATATCCCTGAGTCTGACTAGACCAGAGACTTACTAACACATATCGATCGAAAACTTGGATAGAGCATCAATATTTGTAGGTCAATTTTGCCATCTTTTTAGGTCTCCAGGATAGCTCTCCCCTCTTGGTCGTCGCCGGCCACTCAGTTTAGTCTTTTGACAATTACAAATTAGTTTGATTGCTAATGACCCCCAGCAAGTATTTGTCGTGGTTATGTTGGGCCCCAAAAGGGTAGTTAATTTGACGAAGTGGGGTTGGATCAAAAGCTCCACGGCAAGAGTAGTGTCACTGGTTATTTGATTAAACTGATCGAGAATTACTCTTTCCGCAAAGGAAAAGCGGCAACAACTTTGGAAGCTACAAAATCTCCTATTTAGGGTTCGGTGATAACATTACTAAATGAACTACCACCTACAGGAAGTATCTATTCCTATTCAGGTTGAATGACTTTTTCTTTTTGTCTGATTATGAAAGTGTACCTAAAAATCGAGGTCATGTCATGTTCTTTTATCGTAGCTATGACTTGGAGAGGAGAAGGTTGGAAGTTGCTTTAAATGATAATATTGCCCATAACATAATAAAAGGTGATAAGCTACTAATAGTTAAGTAAATTAATCTTTTATGGAAGAGTTTTGGAAGGGAATCGATGGGATATTTTGGCCATTGCAATATATACAGGGTTTTGAATAATTGACGGCGACATATATTTCCAATCAGAATCATCGGAAACATATCAAATGTTGCAGAATTTCAGGAATGGATTATTTCCCCCATGCAAAAGATTCAATCCGACACCAAATGTAATGTTTGATTCCTCGTGCCTTTATTAACCTCCCCGAATTGTAGGTCATGGCTTTCTGAACTCATGGATGGCATGTTTTATCGTTGAAGTGAATATTACACTTCCCAATGTAAGAGATGGATTAAGGCTAACCTTTAGTGAATTTCCCAGCTTCTCGTATTCGAAAGGAAAGTCCAACCTGACTATTCATTTCAGAGTTGCCCTTTACAAATTCATACGTCACATCGTATCTATTTTGTTGGATAAGTGGTAGGAAACTACTTACTAAAATATTGTTCCCTTATAGTCCTAGCTAATCCCCAATGTGTCTGTACTCTGCCGTCTATCTAAATCTAAATTGATTTTTCAATTACTTCCATTAGGATAGAGAGGGTATCTTAACAATATGTATGTCAGTATACATGCGATTCTTCATGTCATGTCTTTTATGTCTTCATTTCCTAAAAGCAAGGACAGAAGCAATGAACTTGCAACTGTGACACAGATAATAGACCGTAAATGAAGAAGAAATATTCATAAATCCAGTCCACAGCATGATTTTAGAGAAAAAAGTAAACGTTGATTACTACCAAAATCATGTCAAACAAGATACAGATTTATCAATCCGCAACGAGGTCTATTGACCTGGATTTTACACGCGCGGAAATAATATGAAAAAAATCAAATTTTCCATTTATCATTTCTAATCCTCGTTTGCACAAGCAACAGCCTAAAATTCTCTCCATGAGATTTTCCAGATAGCAATTTCTTCGACCTTAACTTCCGCATTATAAAAGCTACGTCGCTTTTATCGGCTTTCAGGAAGAAAGCAGTCATTCGACACGACGTGTCATACGAGTAAGCTCCCCTGATATGTATCCTCCCTACGTACAACCTCATCTACGCTGTTCCACTAAAAAATTCCCAACATTGATTGCATTGCGAATATTGAAACCCAGCATTAACACGACCCCGCTGAACTGATAGTCGGTAACAGCCTTCCTCGCATAACTCGTGCATTGATTCCGAGGTTTTATTATGTAACATGTCCTTCAGAATCCATTCATCTCTTTACGGTTTTACTCGGATCAGACGGGGTGAATTTTATATTCTTCCGCGTGGAATGTAGATAGGATGTGCGCTGTTTGGGTACTGAAATAAAATCAGATACCCTTTTTGTGGTTGACAAATATTTTACAAGGAAAAGTATCTTAACATTATAGAATTCCCTTTTGCGTAGCGGCCTAGCACCATGACGCTTTATGAGATACTAAATCTAGGTGAGCGGGAAGAATACAAATTAAATGGACAAGATAACAAGAAAGTGATTTGGAAAAGTAGAAGGTTTCAGAAATTGATCCTTCTAAGAGATACCAGCAATAATTCTTCGAATTTGTGGTTGGGGTATTCAGTCACATAATGAGAACATATAGATAATTTGCAAGCATAGCTTAATTAGTACAATTTCTGGGTTTGCACGCTGCATATTACAACATATCCAGGAGAGGAGCTCGTGAATGAGTACATTCCAGTTTTCCTGTCACGAAACTCCGACTAGATTTTCAGTTGCTATCATCGTTTCAAATGTCTCCTCCAGACTCTGTCATTTTTCTGAAGATCTGCAAGGATCAAAAGTAAACCTTATTCAGATTTTCTGGAATACAGTCGCAAATATCTAATTGAAACTTATGCATGTATCTGCGGTGCAATGAATCTTTCCCCGGTTTCCCTGAATCTGGACCTTTTCTGGTCATTTCCATCGTTGCTGTCGTCTCACATGCCGATCAAAAACTGGGTTTCCCACATCATCCGGTAGGCTTGGTATACTAGCCTAGCCAGGATCATTTAAGTATTATTATTATTCTGTCAAGGGAAAGTCGCACTGCGTCTTTGAAGAACTATTGTGATGGTTATAGTGTACCTATTAATCACAGTATCTCAAGCAAGCCTATAATCGTTAGAAATTTTAATATATTCCCTACTTCCAGATCTTTCAACTTTCCATCTGATGTAAAATGTTCTCCCAGATGCCTCGGCCTACTTTGCAGATCCGGACACTGTCCCAGAACGTGTATAGAGGTTTCGTCATACTCCTCACAAAACCTGCAGGCAGTGTCCGTAGATATCACTAGCTTCCCTAGGTGGCAGTTTAGCCGACAGTGACCACTATGATTCGGAGGTTCTTTTTGGTGAGGTTTAAGCACTCCTTTGTGCGCTTCGGTCCGTATCCCCCAATAAGCTTCCTGGATTGCACCAGTGAGGGCATTCCCATACCAGTTTAGAGTTCATCTGGTTGCACCTAACTGCCTGGATCGCTGCTTGGCTGTGAGAATAGCAATCTTCTGCCTACAAGAGGAGAAGAGATTAAGGGAGGCACATCAGTCTATGGCGTATATTTCTGCCTAGAATGTGCTAGTGTCCCTACCCATTGGCTCCAAGTACATTTTCCTTGGGCCAATGACACCGGCACCCGATCCCTCTGTTGTGAGGGATCCGTCCGTGTACCAACTAACCATTTGTTGGTTTAAGCCGTATGTCACAGCCACCCTCTCCAAATTTACCTTGTTACTCTAACATGTTTCAAATTTCGTATTGAAATGAAATCTCGTTGCCACGTTATTTCTCGTATCAAAAATTGGGGATACCGCCTAGAAAGAATATTAATCTTCCTTCGGTTTAGGCAGCTCACCGCCTCACTCATACTCCCGGCCATACTAAATATTGCCTTCCTTGCCTGCATCTGTATGTGCACATAGAGAGGGGTTAATCCCAGAAGGACTTCCAGGGATGCCGTTGGGCATGTGGTTAGTGCCCCACTGATACACACGCATGGCAGTCTATGGAGTTTATGTAACTGGCTTGTGTGCTGAGTTCAGTTCTTTCTGCCCAGATTACCGCGCCATTGGTTATCATTAGCCTTACTATTGCAGTGTATATCCAAAGTAGTATCTTCGGGCTCCAACCCCCTTTTTTTCCTGTTATAGATCTACAAGTCATCTGAGTTCTCGTAGCTTTCCGACAAGTGTTTCCGACATGTGTCTTCCAGAGTAATTTTTGGTATAGTGTAATTCCCAAATATTTGACCCCCATTTCTTGTTTCACCTCCATGTCATATAACCTTATGGCTCTCAGATGACCAAGATTACCTCTCCAAGTAAATGGTACTATGGTGATTTTGACTGAATTGAATCGCAGTCCCTCCTTTGTGCACCAGACACTAGTAACCCTTAATCCAATTTGGATTTTATCACATAGGGTATCCTCATATTTGGCCCTTACAGATTAAAACGATGTCATCCACGTAACCCTGGCTTTGTATTCCAGTATTCGTTAGCACGTCCAGTTCACTACCATACTCCACATAAGCGGCGATAGTACCCCGCCCTTTGGACAACCTTGACTAGTATTCATGACAATAGAATTTGCACCTGTCGGTACTTCTATTTGCCTGTTTTCTAGCATTTTGCCCGTCCAGAATGCCAGGGTGTTTGCCACTTCTTTGCGGCTCAGAGCATCTTGTATCTCTGTGTGCGAATTTGTTGTCGAATGTTCCTTCGATATCTAAAACGCACTGCTATTTCTTTTGTTTCTATGGCATCCCGTAGTACATCCGTTAGCTGATACACTTTCAGTTGACCGTCCTGCCCGGTAAGCGTGTTGGCACTGATGTAGGGATTACGCTTTATAACGTTAGTTCTAATATCACCTTTTCCACCGTTTTGAATACGAACGATGTTAAGCAAATTGGTCGGAAAGATTTGGTGGGAAAAGGACCTTTTTTGCCCGTTCTCGGAATAAAGACCACTTTTGCCCTCCATGCCCTTGGTATATAACCTAAGACTATGTTGCCGCTCACCATCCTCAGACGAGACTCTAAGATGATTCCTAGGTCTCTCTGGATAAATGCTGGGAAAATGCCATCTACTCAGGGTGATTTCAGTGGTTTAAAGGTTCCCCCCCTTACATAAGCTTCCGAGCATACCTCTTTTGTTAGTTTCCAGTTCCCTTTCTTTCCCTTTTATTCGTGGTTGGCAGGACCCCGGAAAAATAGTTCTGAAAAGCAGGTGTACTCTGTTCCCCTCATTCTCGGTAAATGTCTCATCTTCCTTTTTCAAACGGACAGAGGATATTGCCCCGTCTTTGGCTACAACCTTGTAAAGCCTGGTTGCTTCTGTAATCTGTTCGATCCCTCCACAGAATTCCCTGAAGCTGTTCCGCTTTGCTACCCTGAACGTGTTGCTATAGGCAGTCAGTGCATTTGTATACCTTTGCCATTCCCTGGTTTGTTTTGTCTGATTGAAGAGTTTTAATACCTTTGTTCTCATTCTGGCCAGGTTCCTGTTCCAGAGGACACCTCTTGATGACTTAACTGTCTTAGCCGGCTAGCTCATATGCGTCAATGACGATTGTGTTGAGGTTTTCGACCGCTGTTTCTAACTCCATTTCACTCCTAATGCCACCGCTCCCTTGAAGGTAGACTATGTTGTTGCTCAGGCACGTTACATAGGATTCCCAATCCGTTCTCCTGGGATTCTTTATTATTCTTTTTATTTCGGAGCTACCCTCAATGTCGAATCTGATTAGCCTGTGATCAGACATAGAGGGCTCATCCGACACCCTCCTGTCTAGTGCTGGTCACAAATATTGAAGTGTTCGCTAAGTTATATATTTCTAACTTACTGCTAAGAATTAATTCTGTTAGGTATCTATCTCTTCGATTGGTGTCGCTGCTTCCCCAGACTCGTTGGCATCGCAGTCGAGGAGAAATGCTAGCGCCCTCCTCTCACAGTGCTTCATCCGTTTGGCAACATGTTCCGGTGGAACCTGGAAGTTGTCTCCTGGGAAGTATCCCGATGCCACGACTGCCCTTCGAGTGCTCCTTTCGGCTTCCAATGAGCCTTGGATAACCACAATGTCCCCGGTCAGGAACTCTGAAAAACATACATATTTTAAATTACATTTAAGAATTAAGCAAGCTCTTGGTTTTTCACAAGAGGAGTTCCAAATTACCTGCATACTTCCTCCTTGTAGACCGCGAACCTGCGACCGATACACCCAGGGCTCCTGAGCCAGCACTATGTCAATGTTCTCCTTGGAACTTGCCCTTGCAATTATCGCAGATGCAGCTTTCGCTTTGTGCAGGCTTCGTTATTGTTTGGAGATCTTCTCCACTGCCGGAGTATCGCCCTCCTCCTCTGGCATGAGCGCCGCTGTCCACCCTGAGCCTCAGAACTTCTAGGTCTAGGTCGTTCAGTTTCTGCTCTTCACTGGGTAGCAGGTTAACTCTGGCTGATCCACCCCTTTCTGCCTCTATAGCTTCTGAGACTTCCTCGGGGAGCTCGGTATTCTTTACACCCGGTGCCTCCTCCGAGGTATCTTTCCTCGGCTTTTCCTTGTCCACGTGCGCGGGCATGTTACAAAATCAATAGTTGAAATGCAATTCTGACGTTTGATTGCCTCCAGAGATCGGTCATCTATCCCGATCGTGAGGAGTCTACCCTTTCCCTCCACCTTGCTTCCTGCCGAGTTTTCTCCCCCTTTGGGTTCAGGTTTGAGTTTCTTGAGAGCATTCCCTTCATGCGGGCTAATTTTTACTACTCTCCGGTTTCTTGGCTTCGATAAAGATGTCTCAGGTCTATCCTGAACCTTCTTAAGGGCCTCTTCTAATTTCAGGCCTTCCCTCATGTAGCGCAGGTACCATTTAGCACCTGCGCCACTGAGACCTGTCCCTTCCTGACGTCTGATATATTTATCTCAGACGTGTTTTAGCTAGTCCCTGCTTTTTGAGCAGTGGTGTTTGTTGGTTGTTGTCCTTGCAGTATATCAATGTTGACCTTGAATCCACTGCTTGACGTCCCAACTTCTCTCCTCTTGGGTGTAATCACCTGGATCTCAGTATTTCGGAAATGTGTCTCGACTGGTTAACCAGTTTGTGTGCGGTACGGGGTCTCGCTTTATTGGCTGTAGTTTTTTTTTATTTTAATACGGGTACTCATTTGGTTGCCACGAGTATGGGGGTTAGAAGGTCGGCTGTGCCATAACCCCCGTAGCATGGTAAGGTTTGACTTACTCACTGAGGCGACCAGGTATCATTGAGGCTCCGTTTGAATACGGTCAGTTACCCTCGACTGAAAACTATCCAATGGGCATGGTTATTTATTTTATTTCATTAAATTTCCGTTCATAAAGCACTGGGAAACTACGTCAAAGTTAATTCTAATCTTTTATCTCTGCTCTCCCCTTGAATTGTTTAGTATGTTACGAGTAAGCAACCCACATGGACGTGATATCTATTCCAATGCAATTCAATGCCGAGTTCAGTGAACATTTCGCCCACAAATTGTAAATAATGAAAAACGTTGTCTGACACTTTGTTCTTAAATTGAATTTTATAGTTCGTAAAAGCTGAATATTTACATTTTTTCTATTGACGATTATATGGGCAGAGATACTTCCTTAGAGCGCTTTTGAGGATATGTATCTGGGTCAAGATACCCTGAATATCTTTTTCCTTCGACGCATTTGCTAATATTCTGCGGGTTTCGGTCGGACATTCACCCTTGTATTACGTACTTGAGGATTTCCCAGCGCATTCAAGGACATGTGGACATAAAAAAGGTAAGCAAAGATAATAAGTTCAGCTTAGACCGAATGAAAATATTCGTTTATTGTTTATCCTATTCAATACCTACTGGGTTTCCTAGGTATCGCGGGGGACTCTGAATGAACACACAACTACCAAATTCAAATATTTATACAAAATTATCGTTTTTGTCTCCATGAAAGCGGGATACATTTTTAGAGACCATTGAATTATCCACAGAACTGTGTATATATTTTCCTCGCACCTTCTCCTATATTAAATAGTTGACCAAAATTTGTTTCAACTTACAGATATGTTGGACTTACTGACTTATTCTACAATTGAAAAATCGGATCCAGCCACTGAAAAGTATTTCCACCAAAGATGCATAGAAAATAATATGAAACAATAAAGGGAAGAGATAAAGATAGCACAGATTTTTTCGGTGCTGAAATTCACACTGGACAGTTACAGGACAGGCGGCTGACACGTAACTGTGCAGGGAGTCGCAGGCCAGTACAGCTTCACAACAATGAATCATCAATGAATGAAATCAGTACTGGCAATGTTAGCAGACATAAAAAATAAAATGCAGACGATTTATCGGAACTATTACATTCCCAGCGAAACACCCATAGTTGAAATTCTGGACACACTAAAGCAGAAACTTTCCGCCATATGTAGTTGGTTGCGACGGTACTGCGAAAGCCACTTAGACGTGGCATGAATTTTGCCGATGTTAGCAAAGAAAACTGGAGGGCCCTGGCCTGGATGGGTTGCAGAATTTCTGGTATAAAAAATTTACCAGTATACACAGCCGGTTGGCGCATAGCATAAATTAGGTCGTTAGTCGGTCGGAGGAATTTACATCCTTTCTTACTCATCTCTCCTTCCTAAAAAGGACACAGTGCAGGAGCCCACAGACACAAGACCGATTACTTGCTTACGAACTCAAACTACGCTACTACTACAAATTTATAACGTCCATGAAAGGGTCAGTGCACACCTCGAAACCAACAACAGTCTGTCCGAGGAGCATAAGGGCTGCCGAGTCGGGTCAAGGTTTTGCAAAGAGCATCTCATTATCGACTCGGTAGTTGCACACAAGTAACTAGAGGCCAAAAGAACCTCTTCTGTTGCTATGTATATCGATTATTCAAAGGTTTTCGATACCGTCCCTATCTATATCAAATTGATCCCAAACTTGGCGACAGCCATGGTAGGGTGGCATACCACCATGTCAGTGTATTCATCAGAGGGTGCAAATATCTCAGAGCCTATCCGCATACAGATAGGCATCTTCGAGCGGGATTCGCTGATTTTTACAGCAAAGAGGAGGCGAGTCCCTTGTAAGTAGCTGTTTGTAAGGCGGATTGCAGCCTGACTCCACCTAACTTAAAGTATCGATCTTTCAATCCTCTAAGGGGGATGAAGTCAGATCAAGAGCGGATCGATGAATGGAAGTCGAAGGCAATGCACGGTAAACACGTGAATTGCATTTGGCAGCCATTTGTCGATTTGCATTTGTCGAACAGATGGCTGTGTGCTGCTAAGTTCGTTGCTGAGATGGAAGGATTCATGTGTGCCATTCAGGATGGCGTGGTCGCCACCCGAGCTTATAGAAAGCTTAAAATGAAAGGACAGATGGGGAGCAACCAGTGCAGAATGTGTGATTTGACGTTAGAGACATTGGAACATCTCATTTCTGGTTGCCCTGTAATGGCACCGGTACAATACACAAACAGGCATATTGCTGTATGTGCTGTATGGTTCACCAAAACCTTGCATACAAGCATCGGCTGATCACGGGAACATGTCCAGTTTACCGATATGAGCCAAAGACACTACTGAATAGTTCTGCTTACAGCATGTATTGGGACCCTCAAGTTCTAAACTATGAGCCACTGGCTCAGCAAATCAAAGAAATTTGGCGTCTCGAGCGGGTGATTGTAGTTCCCATAATATTGTCAGCTACAGATATTGTACCTAGATCAACGGTGGATCATATCCTGAGTCGATGTCTCTTCTACCTTAAATGTACAACAGCAGCCATGACATCTTCTGGCCATAGTAATAGAGGTTTTTTTTCAGTGTGAACTCCATGGGAGCTACAGAGGAGTGGGAAATTAAAAACTCAGTTCAGCGAATTCATATCCGTGTTTTATTAAATCTGTCAACGGTGTTACTCTGAATAACTTGAAAACTATTCTTAAGAATATAGTTGTGCGACGGAGCATTATCATGGAGGAAAATCGGCTTTTCATGTCTTTGTTGATATTCCGGCCGTTTTTTATTTTGAGCACGATGCAGTTTGATGAGTTGTTGGCGATAACGGTAGGCATGGACAGTTTCACCAGGTTCCAACAGTTCATAATAAATAATACGCCGCTGACCCCACCAAACGCACAGAATCGTCTTCCGTCCGAAGCGATTTGGTCTTGCAGAAGATGTCGTTTAGGATTCTCAAAATAAATCCATTTTTTTTTGTCGCCAGTAACAATCCGGTGCAAAAACATTTTTTTTCTGTGTCTGGCAAGCAAGATTTCGCATCTGCTTTGGCGCCGCTCCGTCTGCCTATCGTTCAATTCCCCCCACCCATTTTCAGATATTTTGGACTTTAACCATTGCACCTAGGTGCATGGAAACGGCTTATTAAGAGCCACCTAATTGCTTGGCGAGCATTTTCTGCATTTGAGTATCGTCCTCGTCTAAAAGTATCTCTAATTCGTGGTTCTTAACTTTCTCGGGCCGATTTGCACGCTCCTTATCGCTCAGATCGAAATCGCCATCTTTGAATCGATGAAACCAGTCTCGCCACATTGTTTCCGATAGAGCGTTGTCGCCGTAGGTCTCCACAAGCATTCGATGTAATTCAGCTGCTGATTTCTTCAAATTGAAATAAAAAAGCAGAGCCTCCCGCAAATGCTTCTTTCCGGGAACAAAACTGAACATGATTATTGAAGAGAAAACATATGTTTTTGCATGAAATTGCTGATGATATGCACTGACAATTGTTGACAAATGTTGAACTAAAAAAAAAAAAAATTATGGCAACTTGATACGCTCACTGACGCCATCTGTAAGCAAACAGTGGATTTAAGCTTGTACACCTGGTAAGTAATGTGAATGAGAGTCGCTTCGACATTTCTATATAACTTACAACATATCCAAAGAATTATGCAACTTATCGATAGCGACTTGCCATATCCCCTTTAAGGCGCTGGAATAGAGACATAAGTGCAACTCCACGCTTGTGGCCCGAAGAACTCGTTTCCACTTGGATGCAACCACAACCTCCATGACACTCCCACTAGGAAAATAAATGGGCTGAGAACACATATCCCAAGAGATATATGAACTCAAAAGATTATCCCGGTACCAGATAACTTCTGATGAGGTTTCATGGCCGGGTTTGATCAACCGACCAACAAGTCAAAGCGAGTACAGCGTTTCCCGGTGCATCCATTTGGAGGTTCTCCTCGGACATTTGATTGCTGCCCATTCTTCCGCCACTCCAGATTAAATCCGCCGATTGTGCGACAATTATAAAACAGCTATAATTGAGTGCGGAGAGCAGTATGTATAGGATTGTTGTCCTTATGCATTCGGAATATCCCTTGTAGTCCCACTTTCTCGATGTAGCCATTTCCGTCGATCAAATATAAATTTCCGATACCACTAGCTTCGAAACTGCCGACATGAGCATACTTTCTTCATCATGTTTTCCCGGTGCAATCAAATACCTCCTTCAGTACCCAAAGCACTGAATGTAGATAATTCGGTGAATGGCCGTTATTCCTGAACCCTTCTTCATATACAGATACTTTCTGGCGAATACTAAACGTTTTTGTCTGTTTCGCTTGAAATGAAAGGTTTACTATGAGCAGTTCTCAAATAGTAACCCATCTTTTTGAGCATTTTACAAATGCAACTGACACAAAACGTAAATATCCGACGCTGTCTGCTATAAATCTCGCTCCAGTGGAATGACATGAAAATAGAAACAAGTCGGGAAACCGGAAGCTTGACGCTTCAGGTATAAAACGCTTTGTGTTTCCCTATGTGAGGAGCATAACGTAGTTCTCCATTGGCTTATAGCATTGACCCGGGATATTGAAATCGTTCAGTTCTAGGCAGGTTACTGCCATTGCCAGAACTGAGCGATTTAAATATCTCGAAGGGCAGGTTACCGACATTGCCAAAACTCAGCGATTTAAATACCTCGAGGAGCAGGTTACTGCCATTGCCAGAACTCAGCGATTTAAATATCTCGAGTCAATGCTATCTGCCAGTGCAGAACTGCGTAATGAAATTATTTCACACATTAACGCAACCTGGATGAAGTGGCATTCCCCAACTGGTGTTCTTTGTGATCGACGTATCAGCGCACGTCCCAAATCTAAAATTTACTGCAATGTCGTCCGTCTGCCGCTCTCTATAGTTCTGAGTATTGGCCGACTATAAAGGTCAATGAACGGCGTCTTGCGGTAATGGGAACGAAGATGTTGCATTGCACTGGTGGCGTGACACGTTTTGATTACGTCTGAAATGAGAATATCCGCGATCGAACGGGTTTGCACCGATCGTGGAAAAACTGCAAGAGAGACGTTTTCGATGGTGTGGTCACGTAATTCACGCTAACGAGAATTCAACAACCAGTATTGGTCAGAACATCGAAAGCAATGGTAAGCAACCAAAAAGCCGGCCAAAATAATGGTGGCTTGATATGCCGGTCTCAAGATTACATCCTGATCAGGCATTTGATAAAATAAAATGACGAAACCGATCACCACAGGCCGACCCCGCTTGTGAACTGATGGCTGAACAAAAAGAAAAAGATGTGAGGAGCGACGAGTGCACGACAGCTCCGTGTAATATAGCTAAAAATTCCATTGCCCTTTATTTTCTAGAAAGCGATTTAAATAAATCATTTGATGGAAAGCCCTGTGTTGATAATGGTCAACCTCATACGCCTCACACCCTGAGTTTAATATTATTAGCAAATGCCAACAATTTAACCAACATCAAATATAAACAAGTCGGGAAACCGGAAGCTTGACGCTTCAGGTATAAAAGGTTTTGTGTTTCCCTATGTGAGGAGCATAACGTAGTTCTCCATTGGCTTATAGCATTGACTCGAGATATTTAAATCGCTCAGTTCTGGGCAGGTTACCACCATTGCCAGAACTCAGCGATTTAAATATCTGGAGGGGCAGATTACTGCCATTGAAAGAACTGAGCGATTTAAATATTTCGAGTCAATGCTACCAGGCAATGGAGAACTGCGTAATGCAATGTTTCAAGCATTAACGCCACCTGGATGAAGTGACATTTCGCAACTGGTGTTCTTTGTGATCGACGTATCAGCGCACGTCCCAAATCTAAAATTTACTGCAATGTCGTCCGTCTGTCGCTCTCTATAGTTTGAGTGTTGACTATAGAGGACAATGAACGGCGTCTTGCGGTAATGGGGACGAAGATGTTGCATTGCACTGGTGGCGTGACACGTATTGATCACGTCTGAAATGAGAATATCCGCGATCGATATGGGTTTTCACCGATCGTGGGAAAACTGCAAGAGAGGCGTTTCCGATGGTGTGGTCACGTAATTCACGCTAACGAGAATTCAACAACAAGTATTGGTGAGAACATTGAAGTCAATGGTAAGCAACCAAAAAGCCGGCCAAAACAATGGTCGCATGATACACTGGATGGGGATTTGAAGGTCTCGCGATTACATCCTGATCAGGCATTTGATAAAATAAAATGACGAAACCGACCACGACGAGCCGACCCCGCTTGTGAACTGAAGGCTGAGGAAAAAGAAGAAGATGTGAGGAGCGGTGAGCCTGACAGTTCCGTGTCACATAGTTAAAAATTCTATGGGCATCTATTTTTTACAAAGTAATTTAAATAAATCATTTGATGGAAAGCCCTGTATTGAAATAATCAACCTCATACGCTTCACACTCTGAGTTTAATATTATTAGCAAATGCCAACAATTTAACCAACATCAAATATAAAAAAGGGCTAGGGAGAATTAGATTCTTCTTGAATGGAATTTTAATATTTCACTCGAATTTCAATTATCCTCGTTAATTATGACGTCAGCATCTTATTTGTATGGCTTAGGATGCTGTTAATTAGCACGAAATTGATAAGTTTGAACTGCTATAACTTTGATACTAACAGTTGGATTTTCATGAAACTTGGCATGTGTATGCACGAGGCTGTCCTCTATGGCGGTGCAAGATTTAGTACATTTAGGATAAACTTAAGGGAATTTTTTTAGTCAATTTCTAAAAGTTGATAATATACTATTAGTAAATTTATTTGAGCAGATACCGTAATGGGATATCTCTCGAAGATTAGATTTTGCATAAGCGTTTTACACAAAACCTTAAAAAGGGCTGCAGATAAATAGATTCTTCATAAATGCGAATTTAATATTTCAAGCGAATGTCAATTATTCCCGGTAATTATGACGTCAGCATCTGATTTGAATGGCTTTGGAAGCAGTAAACTCGCGCGAAATCGCTAAGTTCGAACTGCTATAACTTTGGCGTTAATTGCCTGATTTCCATGAAATTTAGCAAATATATAGGAAATATTGTCCCCTATGCTGATACAAAATTCGGAAGTCCTAGGATGAATTTAAGGGGGGGTTTTCAGCATATTACTAAAAAGTAGTAATATACTATTAGTAAATTTATTTGAGCAGATACCAGAATGGGACATATTTTGAGGCCTAGATTTCATCTAGGCGCACCACCCTGATTTTTTTCGGATTTTTAGGTTGGGTAGTTTCCGAAAATTAGTCCTGTCTCACTTCAAGTGTGTATATTTTGACTCCTTACTCATGCACTTTGCAATTTATGCCAAAACTAATGTCAGTTTCGGAAAGTACAAATCGGGGCCTTTCATTTGATACTCTACACAACTATATCCGGTGGAAACAATTTTTGAATCCCCCCTTTGCGTGTACGGGGAGCCCCCTTTAAACTCCACCTAAATTTATGCCACTCGCTGTATGCGTGAGATAGCTCCCATCTGTCCACCAAATTTCGTTCGGATCGGTTTAGCCGTTTTGGAGGAAAGTGCGTGTGACAGACAGACAGACATTGAATCGATTTTAATAAGGTTTTTTTTTACACAAAACCTTAAAAAATTAATTCAAATCTGCAGTTTCCCATTTTTCCACTGAATGTCATGAATATTTTATTCAGATAAAGCTCTACAGAATCACGAGGTGCCCACTGGAGAATAATGGGCTCAAGTGGACAAAGTCCTTGTAAAATAGCAATACTCACAGCTTCTAGGAAGAACATAAACAGTAAAAGCAATTGCCTCCAAGCTTATTTGCCACAGATCTTAAAGTATCAAATATTGACATTTAATTGAAGGTATCACCTTCGTTATTTCTGAGTTACGTTACAAAATCAATCCTTAATTTCCAACTAAGGAAGTACTTAGCATACTACTGTAGCAACGATTCTAAGAGAGCGGAAGCATAGGAAATTCGATAAGATTTATCACGAATTTATTCCTTGGAATGTGTATGATATCACTTTCTGGCACTATACCTAAACATGACGTGCGGCATATATGCCACGTTCCCGGAGGTAGTAAAACAGCACATGCACACCTAGGCATAAAGGTACCAGCCTTGATACCGGCCCTCCCAATTCCCCTCACAAATGAAGAAAACAAACCATGCCAAACGGCAACTTAATTAGTAATACGACACCACATAAGTTCCAGCTTTTAGTTGTATCTGCTCAACAATTATGAGCTATGGAATCTCCAAGTTTATTTTCGAATCCACATATGTATGTATGAAAGTACGTCTGTTTGTAGTCCTAGATTACGCCAAATTGCGTGTAAACGCTTGGCTAATAAAAAATGTTTTTCCGGAAAGTAAATTCGTGATTCAAAGCATTGGATTGATGTTTGAAGACTGTTTACATTCGTAAAGATTTTCTTACTCTGAGGAAAGCATAAGATTCGAAAGCTCGCGGATGCGCAGAAACTTCTTCTAATCTGAGTTCGTTACAGTTTGTGTTGCGTTGTTGAAGATTTGGTATTCAATTGATTTGAATATTGCATTGCTTGCATGTCCATTTTTCACAAGGACTTCAGTTCGTCTCAGATTTTTTCCACAAGGTTTTAACAAATTTTAGATGGCAAAAACCGGTAATTTTGACCAGAAAAATATATAAAACTTTTCACTATTTTGGAAGCTTGAATGTTAACCGAATTTTTGGTGATTCTGTGAACCCTTATGTTATGTTCATTTTATTAACACAGCTGTTCGTACTTAAAGTCTTGGGAGATATTGTGAGTGTACTCTCATACGTTTTCCTTTTTTCTGTATACACTACTTTTCCGGTAATTCTATTTGTAATTCTCTTAAAACTCTTTATCATCGAAATCTGCTAAGTAAAATACCAGCACTTATAATATCATTTATTATCCCACACAAAACTCATATTTTTATCTTTTTGCCTACTTCAGTCAAGGCTTTTACCGTCTACTTTTTAGCTTCCCCCTGTTAGATTCATGAAAATTATCATGACTAAATTAGCTTATAAACAAAGATATTGGCAAATGGGACCCCCAAGGAGAAACTTGAAGAATTTCGATTTTTCATCAATTTTTAGTCAGATCTGGATATTCGACCTATCTACGTATTCTGGAGTTTCTAACAAAGCTCTACAATTTCTGCTGAATCTGACTTTTAAAATTAACACTATTAATTTTTATTTTTCATCATAATTAAAGAAAAATTAATAAAAATTATTTTTCTCGAGAGCTCGATATTTTCGATGATGTCCACATGGACTATTGGATTGGAAGTTTCACATTTCCTTCAGTTTTGGACCACGGACTTTTCGTTCTTCAGGATGAAAATGACTATGGTTTTTCTGAGGATAGTTTGTCAAACGCTGAAGCAGTATCTTTGCAGGCATGTGACCATAAATGGATCGTTCATTCTTAATTTTGACTAATCCGTAAAGATAAGATGACTGCAATTTGAGTCAATCCAGGTTCAAACCAAATGGAGCCGATGGTTAGAATCCGCATGAATGTTGGAGTTGTTGATTGATAAAAAGGAGCAATCGACACCCAGTTACAATTTACAATCATGCAGCTTCACGACTGAACTAAGGCAACGAGCCGCCTCAAATAGTCAAATTTAACTAAAAAAAATATGGTATTTAAAATTCATCAATAAATATCTTTTATTGTCACCTGGTCGCATTTTAGATCTTGCCTAGGCGATAAGGAATTGCACCTTTTTGTTCATAAAACAAACTATGGAAATTATCGCTTATAGTACGTGGCAAATCGTCCCCCGCGGACGCCACTTTCTAGTGGTGGGGGAGCTTGTGGTCGGCTACTACTACACTAAGGGTGTCCAAAAACACATGAAAGATGGAAACAAAGGATTGTAACTCTCAAAGTGATAAGAAGTCACAGACTTCGAATCCTCTCGCGACTCTGAGAAATTAGGTCGCGGCCCAGACACCTAATTCATGTTTCAGCGCGGAGAAATCTGTGGAAGACAGACTCTCCACTTCAGTGAAAAACCTATACCCGGTGTCTAGGGCGCGATCAGCCAAAAAGAATTGTACAGCAACTCCCTTAATGAGAGCAACTGGAAATCTAACTACGGCCGGCCTGTCGATGACACTGTTGCCTAACTCTTCTAAAATACGGGGGAGGAAGGTTCGACAGAAGGACACTTCAGCTGCAAAGGAGAAGGGACTCTATGAACCTGGGAGGGCTTCCAGCCGACGACAACGGAAGGCGCTGCAAAAGAAGGCGAAGTTTCTTGGGAATGAGGACATGACGTTGCTACATCACCAAGTTTGGCGATATCCAGAGAAATCGGAGAAAGCAGAGCTTTCGGCGGAAGGTAAGGACACGCTGGTAACCCCGGTGAGATACACACTGAACGCAGCCGACTTTTCAGTTCTCTGCGGTCTTCATATTAGACTGCACTTGTGGCTACAAACATAACAATTAGTCAAGTCAACCTGCAGCATGCCAAAGCTTCTGCCTATCTACTGGCGGCAAAGCTGGCAAAGTTGCAGGACTGTAATTATATATTTCCAGTTCAAGAGCGATCGGTTCGTTTTAACAGAATCTGTGGTATTGGATCAGTCGAGGGGACTAGGATCTTCTCCGATGAAAGATCCTCGAAATCGAGGGTCTGCGTTTTGATGTCAAAATTGTTAGAGGCAACCATGCTGAAACAATTCTGTTCACAGGACTTTGTTGCGGTCAACTTACAATACTTGGATAATGGTAAGAGGAGAAATGTCATAGTTGCCTCTGCTTACTTAACCTATGGTCTATGTGTCCTCCACCGAAGCAAGAACTAATGGCTCTGGTAGTGTATGCAGAATCAAGTGGCCTTGAACTTTTAATAGGTTCTGATACGAACGCTCAGCATATTTGTTGGGGCAGTAGCAAATGTAATCCTAGAAGAGAGAAACTGTTCGATTTTATCCCTTCAGCTGGTTTGATGACCGTGACAGTAGGGTGCCTCCTAATGTTCGTGTGGCCAAGAAGAAGTGACCTAACAATCTGCACTTCAAAGTTGTTAGAGTTGATTAGAAACTGGCGAGTGCTTGATGAAGTCTCACTCTCAGGTCACGGTTACTTAGAATTTAGTCTAACTATTGCAGGCGAACAGCCTATAATACATAGACGGAATCCTAGGAAAACGGATTGGACGAATTTCAATGAGCTTCTTGGCAACAAAGTTGAGCTCACCAGGCGACTATGGACTCCTTTGATAATAGGCGATCAACTGGATACTTTGAATCGCATACTTTTAGAGTGCTTTGAAGAGTCTTGTCCTATTTCCCGAGGCCAATGTGGTACCACGAAACCAACCAGACGACTTCTAAATCTTCTGGAAGATGGAAGGAAGACTTCCAGATTATGCAGAGTCCTTAATAAGGATGAGTTGGCCAAGAAACTTTGGCCTTAGAAAACCGGATGGTACTTTTACGAACTCCAGAGTTGAGTCTATACAGACTCTCTTGGGAGTACACCACCTGGGAGAACAGGTCTTAGAAGTGGGAAGAAGTCAATTGGCGATTTCTCCAAACCCTTCAACACGAAGGTGATTTTTACCAACGAAAAAGCGCGAATTGATATACTATCATTTGAAAACTTCAAAGCACCTGGCATGGATGGCATCTACCCAGCGATGCTAAAGGAGGGTATAGAGCACTTAGAGCGACCTCTAAGAAATATTTTTCGAGGATGTCTTGCTCTGGGCCTTCCTTTTGACAGAACATGAAGGTAGTCTTCATACCAAAGGCTGGGAAAGATGACTATTCAAATCCAAAGAACTTCAGCTAAATCAGTCTAACATCGTTTTCGCTGAAATGTCTGGAGAGACTGGTTGAGCGTCACATTCGCAAGAAGGCGCTAAGCTCGCACCCCCTAAATGAAAGCCAACATGCTTACCAACGTGGAAAGTCCTGCGAGTCTCTCTTCATGCTTTGGTTTCAAAGATAGAAGATGCAACTCTGAAGGGTGAGTAAGCGATGGGGGTGTTCGTGTACATTGAAGGGTCATTTTACTGTGCGCCATTCCAAAAGCTCTGTGATGCAGCCAGAGAGCATGGTGTTGCCGAAACTCTAATAAAGTGGATCTACGCTAGTGCAGAGATTGTTGTGTGCTAAAGTGGATGTTGATCGCTACTTAGCAACGGAAACGACGAAAGGCTGCCCTCAAGAAGGGGTGCTATCGTCACTTCTGTGGAGTATGCTGATCAACTCACTACTATGCAAACTGCAAAATCTCGGAATGTTGTGCAGAAATACACAACGCGCCTTTGGTTTAAATGACAGTTGATGTCCGAGGCATGGACTTTCAGTAAATCCAAATAAAATCATAATGATATTATTTACAAAAAGGAGGAAACTGAATGGTCTTTGCCTTCCAGAGATGAGGGGTACAACCCTTCAACTCTCCAAAGAAGTGAAATATCTGGGAGTCATTCTTGGCAAGAATCTTCTTCGGAACAAACATGTAGAGATAAAGATGAAACGTGCTCTCACAGCTTATGGGTTGTGTAGGCGGACCTTTGCCTCGCATTGGGAACTTAGGCCTCAGGTAGTAATGTGCATATATGTTGCGTGGAGAAAAATGGGACGAACCAGAAGAATGCGTGTCAGGATATACTGACCTCTTCTACACCGATGGCTCAAAGACAGAAACTGGTTCTGGACCAGGAGTCTACCTCTCGAATAAACAGGAAGTGGACTTTTCCTTAGGGACAATATACAACGCGATGTGATATCCGATCCTAAGGGCGACAACCTGGATGATTGACGAGAGGTAGAAGGGCAGGCGCATCGCAATTTGTAAGTCAAGTTGCATTGAGGGCTTTGAGTAGCGCTTTGATCACTTCAAAAATCCTTCAGGAATGTAACAAGCATACTGTAAAGTCTATCCTGTCGAAAAGCAGGAAGACTTACAAAAGTATTGTGGGCTTTCTGACTGGCCATAATTCACTAGCTGGGCTTATGTTCAGAGTAGGAATTATCCAAGATGATACGTCTCCATCCTGTAAAGAGGGATCACAGAACATCAGACATCAGATTTTTTGTGCTGATGTGCTCCAACTGCAGCGGGTAGCATTACATCCACTAACGGAAATCCTACGATACATAAACGAATCCGGGATATTCCGTTAGACGGGGGAATCGAGTACAATGGACCACTAGGGTCTGAGTGCTCAGAGGCTTTGCCTCTCCCCCACCTCAAGCACATACACACACATCAATTACTTCAGGGACCAGCTCTCAGAAACTATCGAAAGATCTAAAATATCTGTTTAAATAAAGTTAATTATACAATATTATTATATTTTGTAAATTTACTGCGAACCCCCTTACATTTGTCCTAGATTCGTAAATATGCATTAATCGATGCATTAATATAGGTTTTAATATGAAGCATTATACTAGAAAGTTTGGGGGAAATCCTACTATTATTAACGAAGTTATAGTAGATAAAAATTGGCCTGGTTTGGTTGTTGATATTGATGTTTATCCAGACACCAGCTGTGAACCACTATGGATGCGGTTATCGTATTAAATCCATTTTTTGTCTCCAGGGACAAAACAATGTGAAAAACCTGTGAAGCAGCACATCAAAAGCTTTCTTCCAGGTACGATCCTCTTGAAGTCCACCCAACTACTGGCCTATGCTGACGATATCGACATCATGAGAAGAACGACTCGGGACGTACAAACTGCCTTCATCCAGATCGAGCAGGCGGCGATCGGAGCGAGATCTTTGGCTGTAAATCAAAGAAGGCATGACAAAGTATATGGTGGCAACGTCAGCACCGAAAACCAACCAACCAACAACATCAAACCGCACTGGTCAAACGGGAAGAATAAAGATAGGAGAATACAACTTTGAGACCGTTGATAATTTCTCCTATCTAGGGTCGAAAATTACAACCGATAACAGCCACGATGATGAAATGCAACCACGGTTGTTGGGAGCCAACAGAGCCTATTTCAGCTTACAAAAACTATTGGGTTCTTAGCAAGAAGAATTTCGAACTCTTGGCCGCGTTCGAGAGAAGAATCCTCCGAAGAATTTTTAGCCCCCTGCATGAGGATGGACGATTCCGTTGCCTACATAACGACGAAATTTATGAGCGATACCATGACGGTCTGGTTGTGGATAAAATCCGGCTCAATAGGTTACGGTGGGCGGGTCACTTAATACGCATGGATGAGAATGATCCCACCCGAAAAGTCTGTAAGTTCAATATCCTTGGTAGAAAAGGAAGAGGAGGCAGAGCCTACCTGAAATGGAGCGATGGCGTAGGCCAGGACGCCAGGCAGCTTTTAGAGATATCGAATTGGTGGGCCTCGGTGCAAAACCGGAATGTCTGGAGTTTCTTATTAAGGCAAGCCAAGATCGGGTATCGGTTGTTGTGCCGTTGATGATGATAAAATCAAGAAAATTATCTCTGGGGACCAGCAAATTTATAAATGTAAGCCGGAAATACGAATAACTGATGTATGAATTAACGAGATTCCACTCTATTTGAATATAATTTTCAACATTTTTCTGGGAATACCATCCGATCCTTGTTTTGAGGTTTTGTTCTTAATCGACAGGACCGCTTCCTCTAGTTCATTTACAAAGAGGTTTGCGCATTCCTCAGTACTCCACCTCTCATCGGCAGCGTCAGCTTGGATAGGGAGGAAAAAGTGCCTACACGGCTTTTTCCCATCTTCACTGCTTCCGTAGACCAGGTTGATCGATGGGTACCGAGTTTTTCAATATTCAGTTTATATGCCTCATGGTTCCCTATTACCGTCGCTGGTTAGCTTCTGTCAGCAGCGTCTTTTCTGCCGATTTCTTTGCGGAGTTCAGTTTTCGCTCTCCTATATTTTGTGGATCTGAAGGTTAGCTCATTGTGACCTCTCGCACGCTGAGCAATCCGCAGAAGTCTAAAGCAGTTCTTTCGTTAACTTGCACAGCTGTCCACCAATGCAGAGTTAAAATCCGGTGACAGACTCTCCTTTTCGGCGCCGATGTAATGCAATCTGTGGTGATAAGGCACATTGTTGAATGTCCAGTTCTTCTGCCCGCGCTTGGATCTTGTCGCTAATTTACTTCTGAGAGAGTTTCGACAAATTTTCCAAAATCGATTCTCTCGATGTTTCACCCGGTGCATGTTTGCCGGACGTCAGAGCATTGGCGGTAGCCGTTTGTCCCTTCAAAGGAAATGTACTGATGATCGTTGGCCGTGAAATCTTAAAGTACCCTCCATCATTGCACCACTGACACAAAGGCTCCCGTAGCAAAAGTTACATCAGGGAAAGTGCCCCGAAATTAGGACGTTGGAATGTACTACCGATATTTAGGAAAATAAGTCCTGTCCAGGTGGTCATCTTCAAAATTTGTATACTTCGGGTGTGTAGTTTGGGCATGCCCCATTCGAGGGCTCCGAAATTAAAGTCTCCTCCGACTAGAATCCTTCCTTCAAGGGTTCGAATCTCGTCCTCCAAGGCGGGACCTATTCCGAAAAGCGGACATGGATTCGCTCGGTGTGAGATAAGGTCGCTTCCGACTCATTCCTCGATCAGGGCCTCGGGCCGGGCCGGGCCGTATCTGCTGCTCACATGACAGCAGCGCCTATCTCGGTACTGCTCGCTGAGGAACAACAAGTCAATACTTTTTTCTTGCAACATTTGCCCTATCAGTTGCACTCCCAAGCATACTTGCTGGCAGGATGTGGATTATGGTACTTGGGTTTTCACTTTCTGCAATTCTTCTTTGATCATGGAGATTGCGTTCGTCTTGAGTCTATCCAGCTGGTTTGCGACAAATTGTGAAGACTTTTGGTGTATGCAGAAAAATTGTGAAATATTTTTCAAGTACCACCAGTGTAGGAAAAGAAAAACCTTTAATAGTCATTCTAACAATTGTATCTGAAATGATTCTATTCATTCAAATGAACGCTTTTCTTCGCCCCTTCTTTGCCATTCTTACAACACCGAGTGTATTCAAACCGATTCAGCAAGCAAAAAGCTTTTCCCGCTTCCACCAGATGATGATTACGATGAAATGGAAAACATACCCGTTTGGGTACGAGTCATTTCCACTCGCGACTGTTTATCGAAAAGATTTCGCTTTTCTGTAGGAAAAACATTTTCGTGTACGCTATCTCTCCCCGGGACAATCTTGAACGTAACGGTCTTTACACGCTTCAAGCGTCTAACAACGGAAAAGGACAAGAGCTTCTTGAGGACATTCGAAAGGTGTCCGACACCAGTTGGGGGTTGAGTGTGTTCCTGAGGAAGGATAATAAGTGGAAGGAGCTGTTTACGTTTTGTGATACTCACGTATAAAATTAGGAGTCGAGTGTAAGTTATTGTCACACGACGATCAACAGTTGGTTGTGGAGCATTCAAAAATAAAAGGATTTCCAACGGCGTGTTGCGCTCGTAATTGGCTAGTTCGATAAATTTCGGTGGCTCTAAGGATTTAAGTATTATTTTTCGGTTTGTGTGAATGTGATCAGCGCGTTTATCCAGTTAAGTGATTTTGTGATAACGAAGCATTATTGGAAAGTGCAGTTGGTGACAGTGGTGAAGTTTGGGATTTGTTGGAGAGCAGGATTTTTAATCTGGTGAGTAATTGGATGGATTAAGGAGTTCTGTTCGTTTTGATTAAATCGTCTCAGAAGCTAATAAGGATTTATAATGAAATAAACTATGTCAGGGAAGAAGTATTTCTACTCGAATTTCCGATCAAATTATATTAGAAATAGAATTGGGAAGTGGAACTTTTCTCCATTCACCAAGGATTCGTTTGATTTCTGCTAAAAAACTAACTAAACTAAGGAAGTTTCTGGAAAGTGTGCAACAAGACCTCTGTCTATTTCCCATATTTCCTTTAAAATATCTTTGACGGCTCATTGAAAGCTAGAACATCTCAATGTATCTTATAGCTATCAGATGCGTTCAGCTTTAAATTTAACCATGAACAACCAAGTGTTAATCCTGAATTTCACGATGATGAAGATGATTCTTGCATTCTCATACTATATTTCAACTTGTTGCAAATGACTTCATTCTCGATTTAAAGCGGGAATAACGCACAATCAAGTTCATGTAGTTTCAAATTCAGATGTTTACGTCAAGGAAAGAAATCCACGCATGTCAACAATTTGAAATGTTTTAAATTAAAACAAATAAATGAAACGCATGGTTATTATGGTAATTATTTTTGTTTATAAAAGAAATGAGAGCTTCCATGATGTAAGCGAAGGTTACTCTGATAAACGGCTCAAATTTCACGTTTCGCAAAACGTGAAGAGATTATTTACTTTTCGTATTTCTACTGAGATGAATGAGCGATTTAAATGAAGAATGTTATGAATATTTTGGTGTTTGTCAACTGATTTTTAGTAACTGGAAGTAATTCAATTAACTTCAGACTTTATCTTCATTTATGTCTTTTGTCGAAAGATACTATGCAGTTTTGGGGATCTGTGACGAAATCCTATAAAATGCAGTAAGTCCTTCCGTTCACAGGTTGGGTAAAACAAAGGGACACGCTAGCAATTGCCGTTCTAGATGAAGCTGTTGCAAATTATTCAAAGAACAGAGAGATAAACGTACTTGTTTCCGAAAGATTAAAACAACCATTTTTAGTCAGAGTAAAATTTTTAAATTGAATCTTTCACAGTAAAATATCATCCTTTGTAATGATACGAACATGAATTTCATCTTTTTATGAAATGCAAACTAATAGAAGTTTCCCTTCTTGACTAAATCTTTTTTATTGAATTATAACATATTCAGTATTTCGGGAACCATTTTTCCCTTCTTGTAAGATCTTCTGGAAGTGGAATTATATCCGATGTTTTACTTTTTGAGATTCAGCCAACAGGCTGAAATCTGTGTGAATTTGCTCTGTACTGTGCAAAATTCGTAGAATGGGAGAAGGAAATGCACTTCAAATTTCTGGGAAAGGATATTAGTCCTGAATGGAATATCAGGAGGAGCTGTTGGGTGGAATACATTTACCAAGTCCTGGAACTTTACCGACCAACGCTGGGAATTTCATACTTTAAAATTAATTATTGTTTTGTACATTTTTTGCTGAATTCAAATTAAGTTAAAGAGCAAGATTTTTGTTTGATATCTGAAGGATCCGAAGTCCACATCCACTTGATGTTGGACCAGATCAAACGGATAGCAACTGGCTCTCGCTTTTTATGGTCCGCGGACTTCTCGTTTCGAGCATATCATCCAGTTATACAAAAGAAAGACGACTAATGGCTTCGTTCAGGGCAGAAGCATCTCATCAGATGCTGCCTCACCTCTGCTCTGGGAGCAACTTGACCGAAAGTGGCAACATATGGAAAACGCTCCTTTTTATATAAACGTAAACAAGACAAGGTTGCGGTAATGACGAACCTGCTCCCAGTTATCAAAAGAGTTCTGAATTCTTTACGTTCGCCGAACTGCCTCAACGGCGCAAAAAGTAGTATCCGATCTAGGCTTGTCTTAATAAGGAACTCCAGACATAACGATTGTGCACCGACATCCTTCAATTCGATATCCCTAACAGCTGTTTGGCGTCTTGGCCTATGCCATCGTTTCATCTCAGGCAGGGTCTACCTTATAGACTTTTCGGGCTGGTTCATCCTCATCGATACGGATAAAGTGACCCGCCCACCGTAATCTATTTTGCCGGATTTTATCTACAAGCTGACGGTCATGGTTTCGCTCATATATTTCGTCGTTATGTAGGCTAAGGCTCGTCCATCCTCGTGTAGGGGACTAAAAATTTTTCGGAGGATTCTTCTCGCGAACGCGGCCAATAGTTCGTAATTTTTCTTGCTAAGAACCCATGTTTCCGAGGAATACATAAAGACCGGGCAGATCATAGTCTTGTACAGTAAGAGCTTTGACCCTATGGTGAGACGTTTCAAGCGAGACAGTTTTTGTATGCTAAAATAGGCTCTGTTGGCAGCCAACAACCGTGCGCGGATTTCATTGTCATAGCTGTTATCATGTGTGATTTTCGACCTTAGATAGGAGAAATTTTCAACGGTCTCAAAGTTGTAGTCTCCTATCTTCATTGTTTTCGTTTGACCAGTACAATTCGGTGTTGTTCGTTCTTTCGGTTTTGGTTTTTGGCGCCGACCGACGGCGACGTTGCCACCATGTACTTCGGTCTTGTTTTCATTAATGTGTAGCCCAAGCGCCGTTTGCTCGATCTGAATGAAGGTAGACTGTACATATCGGATTGTTCTTCCCATGATGTCAATATAGTCAGCGTAGGTCAGTAGTTGAGTGGACTTGAAGAGGATGGTGCTTCTCGCATTTACATCGCCATCGCGAATCACTTTCTCCAGGGCCAGGTTAAAGAGGACGCATGATAGGGCATCTCCTTGTCGTACACCGTTGTTGATGTTGAATGATGTTGAGAGTGATCTTGTTGCTTTTATCTAGCCTCGCACATTGGCCAGGGTCAGCCTAGTCAGTCTTATCAATTTTGTTGGGATACCGAATTCTCTCATGGCCGTGTACACTTTTACCCTGGCTATGCTGTCATAGGCGGCTTTAAAGTCGATGAAAAGATGATGCAACTGATGGCCATATTCCAACAGTTTTTCCATCGCTTGCCACATAGAGAAAATCTGATCTATTGCTGATTTGCCTGGAGTGAAGCCTCTTTGGTATGAGCCAATGATGTTCTGAGCGTATGGTGCTATACGACTTAGCAAGATAGCGGAGAATATCTTATATATGGTACTCAGCGGCGTGATACCTCTGTAATTGCTGCACTGTGTGATATTTCCCTTTTTATTTCTGAGACAGACAACGCCTCTTTGCCAGTCGTTAGGCATTGATTCACTGCCCCACACCTTGAACACAAGTTGATGAACCACTTGGTATAATTGGTCGCCTCCATATTTAACCAATTCACTTTAATTCCATCGGATCCTGGCGACTTATGATTTTTAAGCCGATGAATTGCACAAACCGTTTCTTCCATACTTCGTGGTGGCAATATTTGTCCGTCGTCTGTTTTGGTTGTTCACTAGTTCATCAAAGTACTCAACCCATCGCTCCAATATGCCCATTCTGTCGGAAATCAGATTTCCCTCTTCGTCTCAGCAGGATGAACATCGAGGTGTGTAAAGCTTCATTCTGCAGAGTTGTTGGTAAAATTTGTGCGCCTGGTGCGGTTGCTCCCTGTACTTTTCGAGTTCACAGACTTTTTGGTTCTGGCAGGCTTCCTTTTTCGTCTGTGAAGTCGCTTCTTCGCTCGTCGGAGTTCGTGATAAATCTCTAGGGGTGCCCGCGTTCTTTGAGAATGCAACATTATTCGGTATGCGGTATTTTTCCGTTCCGTAGCTAGCTTACATTCATCATCAAACCAGCCGTTCCGACTCTTTTTGCGCTTGGGCCAAGTATCTTTCTGGCCTTATCAATGATAACGTTCTTCAGGTGCATGTGAAGATCATTTGTTGATGCTTCATCTTCAGGATCTCTGTTGACTGCGGTTATTGCGGCATCCATTTCCCTCTTATAGGTGTTACTGAGGGCTATGTTAATTCTCACCTGATTGTCACGGGGAATTCCGGGTGGTGTTGTTATTGGAGCCCGGAGCACCATGCCAACGAGACAGTGTTCCGAGTCTATATTGGCCCCCAAATATGTTCTGATATTCATCAAGGCTAAGAGGTGGTGGCGTTCGATCAGCAATTTGGTTGAAAGTGGCCCCGTCTGGAGAGGCCCATGTATGTTTATGGACGGCTTTCCACACACACCAGGTACTTCCAACAACTATTTCGTGTGACACTGCTAATTAAAAAAGCGGCCAATGTATCGCCTGAATAGGGGCTCGTTCCCAATTTGGCTGTTAAAATCCCCAAGTATGATTTTGATGTCATATCTGGGGCAGACTTCGAGGGTTCGTTCTACTGCCTGGTAGAAGGTATCCTTCTCCGACTCTGCAGTGCCCGCTGGGGGGGCATGAACGTTAATGAGGCTTATATTTCTAAATTTTCCTCGCAAACGCAGAGTGGATTATTGTTATTCTGTTAAGGGAAAGTCGCACCGCGTTCTTGAAGAACTATTGTGCCCCTTTTACTGGTTATAGTGTACCTGTTGACCATAGTATCTCAAGCAGGCCTATAACCGTTAGGAACTTTAGTATGTTCCCTACTTCCAGATGTTTCAGCTTTGCATCTGGTATTAAGTGTTCTCCCAGATGTCTCGACCTACTTTGCACAAGTACCGGACACTGTCCCAGGACGTGTATAGAGGTTTCGTCATACACAAAACCCACAAAACATACAGGCAGTGTCCGTAGATATCCCTAGCTTCCCTAGGTGATAATTCAGCCGACAGTGACCAGTGAGAATTGCCACTATGATTCGGAGGGTCTTTTTGGTGAGGTTTAAGCAGTCCTTTGTGCGCATGGATTCGTATCGCCCAATAAGCACCCTGGACTGCTCCATCCCTGGTAGGCCCGCCCAATATAGTTCACTCAACCGTTTCTCTTCATTTCTTAGATTCATAGCCATGAAACCGTTTCCGATTCCACAGAAGGATTCTGGCCCGTGTAAAGGCGTCCCTGCTCCCTTCTTGGCTAGTTCGTCCGCTGCCTCGTTGCCTTCCAATCCAGCATGGCCTGGAACCCAAAGTATCCAGACCTTGTTGGATGAGCCGAGTGTATTCAGTCTCTCAAGGCATTCCCATACCAGTTTAGAGTTCACCTGGTTGGACCTAAGTGCCTTGATCGCTGCTTGGCTATCGGTGAGAATAGCTAAGTTCTGCCCCCTGTAGTTCCTTTGCAGATTAAAGGAGGCACATTTGTCTATGGCGTATATTTCCGCCTGGAAAATGCTAGTGTACCTGCCCATAACGCAGAGTGTCCAACGTTTGTCTTGCCTGTCAGCCATAAATTGGGACAGGGTATCGGCTAGTTGCTTGGCAACTTCACCTCTGTACCGGGAGCGCGCGTTCAATGAGAAAATGCGCCAATCGTTATTCCATTTTCGCTGCCGGGTTCGTCGTTGTAAAATCCATCCAGTCCGAGGCTCCTGTTGTGGTTTCGTAACAAGTTGTTTTCCTTGTTGGGTTGTCAGCCCTACCCAACTCCCAACCTAGAGAACCAGTTGGTACAATTTGTCCCGTTTTTAGGCGCGGGAGGCTCGCCTTCATCCATCTCCGTTTGCGGCTTTTCGTTGAGAAAGATCTCCCAGTGGTCACCACGTGGGGGTGGAGATAGGGTTTGGTAGTAGAGAAGTTGAAGTTGGTTGGGCAGGCGTTTCTCAGGTTTTATGCTCCGTCGTGGGTACCAATCCACGCTTCGCTCTGGGGCCTATACTACCCTTTGACCACCAACTGAGTTCGCCAGGATTTTACCTTCATAATCTATATCGGTTTAAATGTAGCTTCCTTGATACTCAATATAATCTGCGTACATCTCCCTAAACGGTCGCAATTGCCGACGTCTGTTAATACTTCAATTTTCTTGATAAGTAAATTTAAGTTGAGGATTAATTAATTTCAAATGAAAAAGTGCTATCATGTAATACAGAAGAAAACTTGCGCTATATGAACCACTCGCTTTTTCATGGTAGTCACCCATGCTGAACGTTATTCGCACTGCAACACAAATCAATTCAGCTTTAGGGTTTTCCACATGGGGCTCCACGGCAACCACTTATTGTCCCTTGTATGACATACATACAGTTCCAAACTTTCATGATATGATCAATCGGCATGCTATCACTGCAACCACTCTCAGATAAACAAATCTCAGTCCAAAGGACTTCCCCATGAAGCCATGGTAGAAAAGGCAATTGGAAGCACGATTCTGTGAAGAGGAATTGAAAATTTTATTTATGAGAGTACAAATTGGTATGAACGTTTGATATTGGAAGAGAGTTTGAATTTTGGAAGAGTGAAAATCAGAGCAGGTAAAAATAAATTAATTCATAATTTCGATATGAAAATAGGATAGGTTCACCACAAATTTAATCCTAGGAGACTTCCGCTTCTTAGTCGGTTTCCCGTAGTTTCACGACTTTTCTGCAATTAATTCTGCAGACATGGCGTGGCTATCAGAAATGCCAGAACTATCCAAGTTATCAATGAAATGGTTTGTTCGGTTAAATCCGCTTTGGTCTTGCACATACCCCTATGCAACTTGACTTTGAAGACAAGCTACTGTTTTTAATGCACATGTTTTTCCACGATGAAATTAATATCGACGCCGCACTGCGGTTAGAACTGATTACCCAAAGCACGTAAAACAGCATCAATTCCAACAAGCCTAAAGCACAACAAGTACTTTAGTTACTAATTTCTGTTGATTTTATGCGAAGATAATTTAAATCCAGTAGCCGACATTAGCTGTTGGAATACATATTACCGTATTACTGTACCACTAGACTTATTCTGTTACTTATTATTTCTAACGAGCTCGAGATGGCCTTTGAATAAAAATGTCAAACACACGCGCTACCCTGGCGAAAACCAAGCAAGGACAGTTGGAATTCCTGTGTAAAAAAAAGCCCTCACAAGGTGAAATGATTAAACACATAATGTGGAACCAATCATGGCGTTGTTTCCAATTTGTCAAATCTTGATGAGGGTTTAAGTGGGCACGATACGTTTCTTCAAGTATCTGATGGTCAGTCCGAAGCAGACACAATTCCAAGAATATGTATTAGTGGGTCACCTACATTTTTGTAGTTTTTCGTTCATTTCATCTAGAGAAAGTCAATATCTGGAAATGAGATTTTTTCGTTCTAAACAGCTTTATCTACTTCGGAAGAACTATCAATTTCTTGGAGCCTGGAGACGATTTTCTTGACAGAAAAGGACTATACTATCATCAGTAAAGAAATGCCACTTAGTTGCTCCGTTGCCTCACTTGGGATTTCCGGGTCAAATTTATCTGAATTGAAATTCATTTTATATAGATATGTCAATCAATAGTTAATGTTAAGTCAGTTAATGACTAAATTCTGTGATGATTAAGTTATGGTGAAGGGCGAAAAAAATGTCTCCCATGTTTCCAAGGTTTCGTGGAAAAGCTGTCTGTCTGTTTGTCCGTTTGTTCGTCTACCTATCTGCTACACGCACTTGTCTAAGAAAGAATGATACCTACTGGGACGAATACAGTAAATAACATCGTTTTATGTTTAGCTTAAGGGGGGTTCTCATACATGTATAAGGGTATGTTCGAGGGGGGGTTTAACTTTGACATTAGTTGTAAAGCAGCGGAACGCTTCCGCTTCCAATGGCCTGTTGGCAGTGTCATCCCGGCTCATCCGGAAGACTATCTCCAAGGGATAACAAAGTATATCAGGTGCTTGAACGAGTATCTAATACTGCAAAAGTTTAGAGTAATTCCAAGGTATTCATTGCTAGGCTTTCCAATGTAAGACCCAATCATGGAAAGGGGCAGTAATTAGTTTGTGCTTGTGGTCTCTAGGGTTCAACACCAAATTGTCTAACATCTACGAATACTGTTCTAATTATTGCATTATATTATATCTATTGGAAGAGCGTAGAAAGTTACGTCCGGGTGATTCAACGTGAGTACCTGTCAAATTGACTTAATCTTACGGTCTGCTTAAGATACGGATTGATTTTTTGACCACAATCAGAAACCCACTGAGATAAGCACAACGGTACTAATCTATATTGAGTGCATGACCCAGTTAATTCATACTGATGGATGCAAAATTTTGCTAAATCTCTACGGAACTTGAAAGTAAGGTCACCACGTTTGAGGCCCGCTGTTCTGTTCGCTTAGGTATTACCACAACCCCCATGAAACTCTCACTAGGAGGCCAATCACTATAATAGAGCTGAACGTACATGAGACAGGAATTCTCCTGAGGCATGTGAATTCAGAGGCTATCCTAGTTTCCATGGTATACTGGTATACCCCTGGTAGGGTTTCGTGTCCTGCTTCTCCTTCAGATGCGTCCCTGTACAGGCTCGGGTCTAATCACCCTGATTCAGTCTTGGAGCATTCTCCTACTGCATCATGGCCAGCAAACCATAGTGAGTACAGCGTTTCTCGGTACCGTCACATGGAGGTTGCTTTTCGACTTTAATCTTCGCTTTTTCTTCCAACACCTTTTCTATCTTGTCGCAAAACTATCCACTGACTATTCGCTGGATCTATATGGACATATTTGGTTCTTTAGAGGTGATTATTAGTTCCGGATGGAGCTTCTTTCAGTTGGTTTTTTCCTTTTGTTGATCACCTTTCTATTAGTTGATTTTTCCACTTTTGCCGGTGATGAGTTGATAACCGAGAAGTTACCAACTTTGACTAGCACAGTTTTCTTCGGTGAACAGATTTCTTTCTTCTTGGCCGCTTGCTGGGATCCTATAGGCTCATTGGTACTGCCTGAAAGTCGCACCTGAATTTTCTGTCTTTGCCATTTGTTGCATGTTAATTTTTCTCCTACAGTTCACATTAGCGTTATTTAATCAGGTTCAGGAATTGGACACTTTGACGTCCAACTAAACGCGGACCGAACATGCTCTAGAAGATTATTCTGGCCCATCTACATTATTGAATGTCATCATGAAGGAGAAATTCAGCTAGAGACAGTGAGCAAATTTGGAATGCCCAAAATGGGGCAAAACCACGCTTCGCTCAGGCAGCAAAATGATATTCGTCAGAGTAGATTGGAATGGCTCACAACTTGTATTGTCGGAAGTAAAGATCTACGGTACCAGAAAAGGTGATGGGAAGGTACAAGATGAACTTGAATTCTAACTTTGGGTGGACGTACGGCGATACAAGAAAACTGGTTGATTCTGTATATTGTTCGATCCCTTCACAGAATTTCCTGAAGCTGTTCCATTTTTGTACCTCGGCCAGTTCCCGGTTTGTTTTGCCCGGTTGAAGAGCTTTCATACTATTCATGCTATTCCACCAGGGTACATTATTTGATGACTTAACCGTTTTAGCCGGACAGTTGGCCTCATATGCGTCAATGAATATTGAAGTTTTCCACTATTGTTTTTGGTTCCAATTCGTACCTGATATCATCATCCCTTTGAAGGTGAGCCATGTTATTACTCAGGTTCGTTGCATATGGATCCCAATCTGTTCTCCTGGAATTCCTTATTGTTCTTTTTATTTCAGAGTTGTCCTCAATGTTGAATATGATTATTCTGCGATCCGGCATAGAGGGCCCATCCGACATTCTCCAATTCCCGACCAGCTCGCTCATCAGAGTGTCCCTTAGAGTTATGTCTAGTACCTCTTATCTAGTGGTGGTCACGAATGTTAGAGTGCTCCCTTTTTTATGTATCTCTAACTTATTCCTAAGAATATGTTCAAGAAGGTACCCACCTCTTTGATTGGTGTCGCTGTTTCTTCAGACTTCGTGATGGGCGTTGACATCGCGGGCAAGAAAAAGTAGTAGCGCTCTTCTGTGGCAGAAATTCACCAGTTTAGCGATTAGCTCCGGTGGGATCCGGATGTCATCTCTCAAGTGCTCTCCCCGGCTTCTTGTGAGACTTGGTTAACCACAAGGTCCCCAGTCAGGAAATTTGAAAGAAACAGGTATTTCAAATTACGTTTAAGAATGATGCAATCTCTTCGTTTTTCGCAGCTGGAGTCCCAAATTATCTGCATGCTTCCTCCTTCTACACAACGAATTTGCCCCCGGTATACCCGGGGATCCTGAGCCAGTACTTTTCCACTGTTCTTCTTGAAACTTGCCCTTGCAATCACGGTAGATGCAGCTTTTGTATAGTGGAGGCTTATCTGGGCTATCTTAGTGCTGGTCATTGGCACCGTTGTTTTTGGAGCTATTCTCTATTGTCGAAGTATCTCCTCCTCCTCCGACATAGCGTTTTCTTGTACGTCGCTGTCCACCCTAGAAAAAATCTACGTCTACTTCATCCGGCTTCTGTTCTTGACTGGGTTGCAGGTCTACTTCCCTCATTAATCCAGCCCTTTCTGCCTTTATGGCCTCCGAAATTCCTACGGGGACCTCGGTAAGTTTTCCACCCAATGTCTCCTCGGCTTTTTCCAGTGCACGTGCACAAGTATGTCGTCAAATCTATGGTTAATATGACAACTGGGACGTTTGATTGCCTTCAGGGAACAGCCATCCACCTTGATCGTGAGAAGTCTTACCTCGCCCTCCACCTTGCTTCTGAAGACTCTCCATAATCGTGTATGGATATCCTCATTCTGAGCGATTAGGAGGCCCATGAGGTCTTCTTTAGGTTTAAGGAAGAAACACTGTCACCTCGTGTGCTCCAGGTATATCATCCCAAGCACATGTCGACTGTTCTGCTCCTTCCGAACCTGCATTTAGTAACTATAATCCACTCTGCAATGTTCTCAGTCATGTAGCCCACCAGTATGTGATCTGATCGAAAGCATATCCCGGTGAGCACAAGCTTTGCAGTTCATCTCTTGCACATTTGCCTGACGACAAGGTCTTCGATAGTTTCGTGCCTCTCACGAGTGAGTAAGATGGTTAGTCGAATGCCCTTGACCGCACTAACATAGCTAATGCCGGGCTTCCTGATTCGCGCTTTCAACCCTGACCTACTCGGGTTTTCTCCCCTCTTGGGTTCAGGTTTGGAATTTTTAGGAGCATTCACCTCATGTGGGGGAATCTCCGCTGCTCCCCGTTTTTTTGGCTCCGATAAAGATGGCTCAGATTTGTCTTGAGCCTTTTTAAGGGTGTCTTCCGATTCCAGGCTTTCGTTCAGATAACGCAGGTACCATTTAGCATCTGCACCACTTGAGACCTGTCTCCTTCCTGAGGCCTGATATATTGTTATCATACATGCTTTTGCTTGTCCCTGGTTTTCGAGCAGTGGTCTTTGTTAGTTGTTGCCCTCGCAGTATAGAGTGAGGCTCCGTTCGAATATAGTCAGTTACCCCCAACTGCGAACTATTCAATGGGCATGGTTTGCATGACACCCTGGATTTGGGACTTTTTTCGATTCCCTAGTCTAAATCTGTAGCATTTTGCTTATAGTAGGGTCACTTCGTACAGAGTGCCGCTATCGCCACTCACTAAAGGTCTTGGTAGACGAGAGGCTTGGCCCTTGGAAAGCCACATATCACCCTAGAAGAGATACACACATCATTTATATTCCGCGTCAATTTATTCTGCAGTGCACTGCTTGACCCCGGGGTCACTTGTGTTACCTCTGACTCATCCTTTGTGTAGGCGTTTACTCGTTTCTTGTCCAGCGTCTCGCCTACTTTTGAACAGGTCCATCGATGGAACCAGTTCCACTTTCTCACATGCGCTTGTACCATTGAACGCCGCAATAACCAAGACATCCCTAGTGAGGCTCATGTTCAGTTTAGTTTGTGGGTGTCCTTCGCATAGCCAATTTTGATTCACGGTATTTGATCACTTAACAGGATTTCACAGCTCCGTACTTCCACTTAATTTCTTCATAAAGAATTCAGTTACTTCCTATGGAGCAACTTCTAAAGGTCAATTCTGAAAAGGTTTTCTTTCCCCAACATTTAAAAATTAGTCTCTTTTTTATTGACAGCTTGACAGTGCGATGTTTGCATATTGGAAGCACTGAAGAAGGGAAATTGATTGACCCCATACATTGACACCCCCTAATGTAAAAAGTTTTGTGTTTTCCACACACCTCCATAGATATCAATATGGCTATATAGGTAGGGAAATATATTTGTATCTACATCCCTTGTAAAATTCATTTAAATCAGTACGAATACAATTTACTTCTTAGAAATGAGCTAGACACTCTTTAATCAAGACAGTATTTGATTTTGTTATTTGGCTGAGCAAATACTACACTACCACACCAGGGTAATCTCCTTGGCTGTAGCCTCCTTGAACTTCGACTCCATTGTTTACGTTCTGTAACACGGAGCTTTCGCGCATTAAGGGCATTTGTAACTAAAACCAACACTCATAAGAAACTCAAATAACGCTTTGTTTGGAGCACAATATTATGTTGCCGAGATACAAACGATGCCAGGATCATTTCCCCATTGAACGAGCATCGTTTATTATTCTGGCGTTACTATGAAAATGGGAAGCATGTCATTGTGACCTTTTCAAGTTCGGCTAATTACAAAGTTGATTAATTTAAATGTTAGAAGGCAGTCGACAAAGGACACAGCAGCGTCAAATTTTCAAGACCAACAATCGACTCTATTGCCGGGCTCAGAAATATATTGACAGAAAATTCTTTTGGATTTGGTAATTAAAACGAAACAATTTGGCATTTTTGAAAACTAAGCACCAGAAAAATTAATGTTGCTCCTTTGGATTCCCAAAAGTATTCCAATTTATTTTTTTTCTCCCACTTAAAATGGAAGTTTGTTGATTTAAAGGACAGAAGTATGTATATTAATATCACGTGCCTGGCCCCACTTATTTCAATTTATTGGAATGGTACTACCCCAACTGAGTTTTTACTATTTTCATGGCAATGAGATAAATTTCTAGTGGGAGCCAGAATGCAGAGGAAAATTTTTGAGTGCGTAGGAGTATAAGAGGGAGAAACAAATTTGGAATGTGAACTGATGAAGGTATTTCAATTAGGGTGACATAATACTAACTTAGAGCAGCTTCAATTTTAATCCTGTTCCGGGAATATTCGTGAAATGCTTGTTTATATTGCATCTGTCTATAGTATTATCCACGCTTGAAATTCTTCTACAAGTATAACTAAAATATACATCCTACTCGCTTCTTTGTGAAGCATAGGGAATCCGCATAGCTTTTTGATTTTCCCCCATTTTACTTCCAATAATATGTGCCAGCAAACATCAAGGGAATAAGGAAAAATTTGAACATACACATTCATGACGTAGCCCGAACTCGAACAGAAGAAACGAGATCAAGACTTGTATGTATACTTAAGGAGTAATATGCCAGTAAATGGAGGGTCATGTGTAAAACAAAGTCTTATTAAAGTCGCCTTACTATCTGTCTGTTTGTCTACTTTTTTTTCCGAAGATAGAAATCCTCGAGGGCACTGGAACTTATTTTGCCGATTTGTTAGATATTTACCGACAATAAATGTTCCCTAACTCAAAGCGTATAAAAAGTACTTATTGAGCGTCGAAGCCGCCCTTGCTCGCGGTAAGTTCGCAATTCTTGTGATCCCACTCAATCTCTCCCTTCTTTTATCAGTCTTGCTGAATCCACTGCCGACTCCCCACAACAATCCTGAGACCTTCTCTGCACCTACTTCCCCTCCACCCCCTACGCCTCTTCTAACTGCTGACTGTTCCGAATCTCTGGCCATTCCTCTCCTTACGCCTTCCTTGGTTGAGTTCCTTATTGGTAATCTTGACCTCAATGTCGGACCTGGCCCCGATGGGCTTCCTAATCTCTTCCATTTTAACTGTAGAAAACACATTTCCCTCCCCCTGAGCATAATCTACAATAAAAGTCTAGAAGAATACTACTTTCCCCATCTCTGGAAATAGAGGCTTGTCATCCCTATCCTCAACAGCGGAGACCCTTCTCTTGTTGTGAACTACCGCCCCATTTCCCTTCCCTCCTGTTGTTCCAAAATCCTGGAAAGATACGTCAACGACTGGTTGTCCGCGCACTTCGGTCACCAAATTGCAAAAAACAGCATGGTTTCGTGAAACATAGACCTACGGCTTCAAACCTTCTGGTATTTACCAATTCCGTTGCTAAATGTTTAATTCACGACAGGGAGTACATGCCTTTGATACCGATGATCATAATATTCTCCTCTCTAAACTCTCATTACTCAACTTTCCTCCCTAAGTCATCTTCAGGCTTTCCTCCTATCTCTCATGCCATTCCTGCAAAGTTTCTTTCCATGGTTACTCCTCTCGTTCCTTCTCCCCTTCCTCCGACGTTCCCAAAGCCTCCATACTTGGCTTCCTACCCTTCCTGTTTTTATCAATAACCTCGCCTCCAACCTCACCTGCCCGTGTTTGTTTTACGCAGACCACCTTAAATTATTCGCCTCTGCTTCGTCTCCGCTGGACTGTGCTCTCTTCGTTCGGTCAACGAGCTAACACTGAATATCAGTAAAAGCTACTGGATGTGTTATTCGCTTAAACCCCTGCCCAACATCCTTTTCCTATTCTCTTAGTGGGCAACCCCTTTCACTGCTGACCTCCTTCCAAGGCCTGGGTGTAGTATTCGACGACAAACTTCGTTTCAATTCCCACTTCGTTGACATCATCAATAGAGCTTCCAAAATGCCTGATTTTATCCTACGTTCCTCCTCCAACTTTATATCTCATTCAGTCTGTATTGAATCTGCCTCACCACATGTTTAACTACGCAACAGACTATAGGGACTCTCAAGCAACTAGAACATATAGGACATTATGATGCATGATTTTTCACACTATTAATCCCAACACCAACCATTTGTGAACAATGTGAACCATTTGTGGGAACAATGTATTTCCATTCGTTCCGCGTCCGTTTGGTCAAAAACCTTCTTAGCGAGAATAGCAGCTCTCATCGTAAACCTCGTTATTAGGTTCTAATCGACAGATGTGAATACATTTTACATTTCAAGGATAACCACTGCGCAAACTTGTTACTACTACCTTTTCTGTGCGCTGCATTTTCAACCAGGTCTGTAACCAGCTTTATAGCGTTCATGGTCGGTCTGATTGCAGAAAGTTCGAATTGTCGGTAATATAAGCCTCCTAGACTTTCTACAGTCAGGACCAATCTATTACATGTTACTTGCTTCTACATTTTTCCCATAGGTTTGTCCGAAAATGGTCTCTGAGCAGATTTAACAACGTTGGACAATGATAACAGTCAACTTAAGAGCTTTTTTGGTGCCTACCGGCTGTAGCCGCGTCTGCCCCCCTGAAGAAATAAACCGGAAATAATGTTCAAAAGGAAATAGGCACATGGAATTTCTGGAGCTGTCTGGCCTTTGAATCTTGCCTTCCACGCTTCTCCATGGAGCTTTTTCATAAGCACGCCTGTGCGTCCACCGGCCCTTCGAAAACTCGTCCCATCTGGGTTACTAGCGATCATGCGAATTTGACCTTGCATCATTGCGGCAAGCGATAGAAAAACTGTTGGAATATGGACAACAGTTGCACCATCTGTTCATCGACTTTAAAGCCATTGATGACAGCTTAGCCAGGGTAAAACTGTACACGGCCATGGGAGAATTCGGTATCCCGACGAAATTAATAAGACTGACTAGGCTGACCCTGACCAATGTGCGAGGCCAGATAAAAGCAGCAGGATCACTCTCAAGACCATTCGACATCAACAACGGTCTACGACAAGGGGATGCGCTATCATGCGTCCTCTTTAACCTGGCCCTCGAGAAAGTGATCCGTGATGCCGAGGTAAATGCAAGAGGTACGATCCTCTTCAAGTCCACCCAACTACTGGCCTATGCTGACGATATCGACATCATGGGAAGAACGACCCGAGATGTACAAACTGCCTTCATCCAGATCGAGCAGGCGGCGCGAGATCTTGGGCTGCACATTAATGAAGGCAAGACAAAATATATGGTGGCAACGTCAGCACCGAAGACGAATCAACCAACAACATCAAACCGCACTGGTCAAACACAAACACGAAGAAGAATAAGGATAGGAGAATACAACTTTGAGACCGTTGACAATTTCTCCTATCTAGGGTCAAAAATCACAACCGATAACAACTACGATGATGAAATCCGCGCACGGTTGTTGACAGCCAACAGAGCCTATTTCAGCTTACAAAGACTGTTCCGCTCGAAACGTCTCACCATAGGGTCAAAGCTCTTACTGTACAAGACTATGATCTTGCCAGTCCTCATGTATTCCTCGGAAACTTGGGTTCTTAGCAATAAAAATTGCGAACTCTTGGCCGCGTTCGAGAGAAGAATCCTCCGAAGAATTTTTGGCCCCCTACATGAGGATGGACGATTCCGTAGTCTACACAATGACGATATCTATGAGCGATACCATGACCGTCCGGTTGTGGATAAAATCCGGCTCAATAGGTTACGATGGGCGGGTCACTTAATCCGTATGGATGAAGAAGATCCCACCCGGAAAGTCTATAAGAGCAATATCTATGGTAGGAAAAGAAGACGAGGCAGACCCTGCCTAAGATGGAGCGATGGCGTGGGTCAGGACGCCAGACAGCTTTTAGGGATATCGAATTGGTGGACCTCGGCGCAAAACCGGGATGTCTGGAGTTCCTTATTAAGGCAGGCCTAGACCGGATACCGGTTGTTGCGCCGTTGATGATGATGATGATGATCATTGCTGCTTGTATGCCCCTCCATATGTCATGCATGGTATAAGAACCCCATGTCATACACCAGAATATCGACTGGGAACATACCTGCCTCCACCAACACTGTTTCAGCATTATTACAAATTTTCAAAGCCACCAGCCAGTAAACCGAATTCACTTGCTTTCACCTTTGAGAATAACAGAACAGTGCGGTGGTGCGATCAATACCACTCCGGCTAAAAGCTGTTGTTTACAGTGTTTCGGCCAACCGACATTCGGCAACATTCTTACAATTGCCGTGGCGGTGCTAGCTGTCTTTTGGTATGAATACTCTAGGCCCCCCCCTAAAGCTAAGTTTAGCGTCACTTATTACCCCTAGGTACCTGATAGCCGGTTAAGGGACGACAATATATCCATGACTTCGGCTTTTACGGTGTTTTTTTAGCGTTCGTTATTAAGATCATGTCCGTTTTTCATCCGCCAGTAAAGACCTGGTTAGAAAAAGCCGGATTGTCTGGCTATTTCTAACCAGGTCTTTACTGTTCTCATCGTCTCCGATGCGTAAACCTCCACATCACATTTTTCTGCAACAACTACCGTCAGATTACCGAAGAAGCCTACAATCGTACACCTCTCTCGGACGGGAAGCATAAGCACTTCATTATACATGACATTCCAAGGGACGCAGTACCGAGCCCTGTGGTACCTCCGCTGTGACGATGTACTTTTTGGTATCGTTATCCCAGCTATGCACCAGAAAATTCACTCTGCTGAGTAGATTCCATTCAGGAAAACGGAGGACGCGATCCTTGAATCGAAATATTTGGTGAAAAAACATCCTGAAGCCCAAGCCCGAAATGGACCGTAGTGCCTCGATGACACAACTTGTCCTTACGGGATGTTTGCCCCCAGTGTTTGATTGCAGAATTTGTCACCTCTACTCTTGGTTGCAGCCCTGGGATGGGAGAGATTGAATCCTTTTTTGTAAGACTTCTGAGACGTAATTTCCTTCCACGCTATAATAACCAGATACTAAATATCGGTAAGATGGATGCCCCTCAAAAAATAAACCCAATTGTATTAGCGAATCTGAGGCTGCTTTGACATTTTACCTTGGCAATTCTGATGAGTTTCTGCGTCGATATATTACTTTCGATAAATCGTGAGTACACTATTATATTCCAGAAATGAAGGAATAGTCAAAATAGAATCTTTCAAAAGCGAACGAGCCCTATGCGGAGTTGTCGAGCCTGCAATCAGACGCGTCCCTTAGTGCAGATAAGGGATCACTCAACGGATGTGTTATGGGTATACATATTCATGCATACTCATGAGCACACTGAGAAGAGGGGAGCAAAATCCCGTCTGCAAATAAAAATTGGCTATTGGATGGGCCCCTAAAACCGAACATGCAGGATAGAAGGAAAGATAAGGTCCCGGTGCACTGCCTCAGAACCTGGCTGTTTTTGGCAGTAGTCAAGCCGGTCCCCGGAAAGCGATATCTAAAGACCGCAGTCTCTCAGCAATGGGACTAGCTTCTAAATGGACCCATTCAGTAGGAAATCGATTTTTCGTAGACCTTCACCCTTGTGGACAGAAGTCCCTACGACTGAAAGTGCTACCCTGCGGGGAAGAGTGTAGCGGGATGATTCAGAAAAAAAGAAGGTGCTGCGCCTAACTACTCGAGCAATAGGTCTTCTAGAAAGCTGTGTCACTTTCTTAGACCACATTAACTACCCGAGTGAAATAAGAAGCAGCTATCAGTGTGGAACTCCCTTGCACTAGGTGCAAGATCATGCAACCGTGACGGAAAGGCCCAGGATGAAAGAATGGTGAACGCATCGGGCGGAAAACTGAATCAGGTGCCCATTAAAATCACGAGTGAGAAAAAATTGAGGTAGAGCCTGCATGAACGGTTGGCCAAACAAGCAGCAAACCCCTACGAAAAAAGGTCCTAAAAAAGTGGCGCTAGTGAAGAGAACGGCTGAAGCTGTCGTCGAAACTTATGTAGTTTCAATTTCATAGAAAGGAAATGGCTAAACATTTAGGGACATCTATGCCAGCTAATGTGCTTTCAATTTTTATATCCAGTATCTACATGGGACATCAACCATCACAATTCAGTGCGCCTTTTGCCAGGGGCACCGCTATACTTATTGCATCCACCGTACAGTGCGCGAATAGAAATCCCTACTAGCCCGACCACAGCTCATTGCCGCTTTCGGTGATGGGTAGGAGTCGTCATATATACTCTCCTCATAATCTTCCCCATTGTATCCAATGCTTCAAAGCTCTGTGAGGAATGCCATCCTAATCTGCTAATCATAGCTCCTCTTCGATAACTGGTGTCATCACGCACTCATTGACCAGGACCACCGCTTGTTTCCCGCTATTTTCGTGGGGAGAAAAAAGAATGGTAACAATTACTTTCAGAAGGCGCTGGGAGATCTTCGCCTTTTCATTATCAAACTGTAGGCTCTAGTCCAAGGGTTTATATCGTCATCTTCGCACAGCTTTTTTGCAGCAATTTTACTTTGGCGAGTTGTCTTCTTTAAACGGCTTCGCAGTTTTCTATGTGTCTCCTCTCGATCGTCGGGTTTTCTCCTAAGCCTCTGGAAGAGCCTTCATGTCCTGTCCTGTTCCATTCGAGAGCTCACGCATTAAAATCGCTTGCTTTCATTATTGGTCAATGTCCTCTTGCATCCAAAATCAAAACGCTCAGCATTTGCTTATACTCATCAAATGAAGCGCTGACGGAGACTTCCTCCAGGTATTCCTTTATTTCTTGGAAGACTTGTTCTCCGCAAGGGCTCGTTTGATGATTAATCCAAATTCCACCACCGTGATTTCGATATGGCTCATTAATTGTGGCTACATCGATATTTTTCTCGGTGAAAGTTTGTGAGAGTAAATCCTGCGCCGTCTGAGAGTGGTTGAGGTTGATTTGTATCAACCTCATCTTCGACTTGCCCTTAGAGCTCTCATAAATTCCGGCCACCTATTGCTACCTGAGTTGTGCTGATAGTCCAACCCCTCCTTCAGTTTGAACAGTAGGCAAATTGAGCTGTCCCACAGTTCTTGCTGATGTAGTCCCCCATTCCGCATCTTCCGCATTGCTTCGACCTGTCATCAGTACTGGAACATGCCTTCGTGATGTAACCAAAGCCAAGACGCAGCGCTTCAGCGACACCTGTTCTCTAAGACGACATATAATCCAACCTATTCCCACTCTCCCTGCTGCTAATAGCCTCCATTCGTGAACCGACGATGGCGGTTAGTGCCCCACCGTAGGCTTTCCATAAACTCTTGAAGTCCAATAAAATTCAACTCCTTTTTCAAAGCCTCATGAACTTGTTGCTTCGTGGTGACCTCATCTATATCCTTGCAGACTACAGAGCTCTCCGTCCTGTTAGCCCTAATTTTGGCTTTCTTTTCCAGGGAGTATCCAAATTGATTTAAGAATTTATCTGTTGTTATATCCCTGGACTTGTTGAGCTCCAATATAAGGTTACCTTTCTGAGACGGTCTAAATGACCTAGAACTTACCAATTTGGGAGATTTGACCCAAATTGGTAAGTTTTAGGTCTGCCTTCACTCTTTTGGGAATGTCAACGTATGACCTTTCAGCTCATCTAGAGATGATACTAACCTCTGATCGTACCCTCCTCATCTCTTTTTCCGAGGTGTCATCTTCTTCCAGGCTTCCACGTCCTCTTTGGGGATTCTACATCCTCTCCTCGGAATTGCGGGTTCATGAGTTTTGTCAGCAGTTTGAGGCGTGTTCCTTACCTGCTCCACTTTTTTGAGAGTCGAGCTATTTTCTCTTTCCGGGCTTTGCTGGCCTCACTCGTTCAACCATTCGTGCAGCCTCTTCACCGATTTCTCCTCTCTCGAGTTTATAGTGGGCGTTATTGTGTTGCTTGGCTTAGTTTTCTGCCTGATTTCTTCACTTCTCTTTCATCCTGAGCCTTGCCGTACACCAACCTGAGGCCTCTATTTTAATGGATACCCCGTCACTCCTTGATGAATTCGCAAAGCTTCAAGATTTTGTTACCTAGTGTGATAAAAGCAGCTCCTGATTGGTTGGTACAGCTTATATCGCATAGGTAGGTGACACTATTTGCTTTTTCCCATATTCCGAAACACTCTTACCCTTGGGAGAAGCATTTTCATTCGCGATGGCTTGTACCTTTAAGAAGAGAGCTTCTTCTGGACCGGTTCACCAATAGATCCAGTTCTGCTCGCTCCATTGCGCTTGTGAAATTCGATGACACAGTAGCCGAGGTTGCCGCTATTGACGCACTGTTGTCGTTGGATGTCGACGGTAGGAAGTCCTTTTGCCCACTCCCAAAACCCGACGGTACTAGGTTTTGGAAACCCTGCATAGTAACAGTAACTTTTTCTTCCCCTGCATGTTTGGATTTATTTCTATATTGAAAACAATATGATCATCATAAATAAATATTCTGCGCAGTAAATTTATACTAAATTGAAAACTTGGATTTATAATAAGTTTGTTAATAATTTTAGGATTTCCTTGAAACTTTCCATAATTATGCCCTATATTATTCTTCATGTTCTTGTCAACGCTCTTCTTGAAAAAATTTAAGGTGCCTTTTAATAATTTTTTAAATAATAGCAGTTGAGCAGATATCGGAACGGGATGTATTTTTTGCCTGGATTTTATATATATATGCGTCTTTATGATTACTTTTAGATTTTTCGGTTGGATAGGTTCTGCTAACGAGACCTTCTGCACTTTATAGTTCCTACATTTTGGGTCTTTTTGCCCTCACTTTCGAGCTGATATGAAAAGTTAGCCTAGTTCTGGAAAGTACTAACTGAGCCCTTTCATTTGATACCACAAGACCATATTCGGCTACAAAAAAGTTTGCATGGGGAGCCTCCCATAAACTCAACATGAAGTCATCCTCCTCGCTACAAGTAAAATGGCTCACAGATCACACGTTCTTACCACAGTTTAGCTGTGAGTCGGGAGTGACAGACAGATGGACAAACAAACACTGGATCCATTTTAATAAGAGAGGGTAAGCGACCTGTGAAGAAAGAATACACTTTTGTCTATCACGGTGCCAATTTATTACATAATTTAATCCGAAATTGACTGCGATTTAATAATTAAATATAAAAAAAGTTTTTGATGCTTTAATCGGGAATTAGTCTCCTTAAAGTCGTCTCCCAAATTCTACATCGTAAGACATCGTAAAGACTCATCATCATCATCAACGGCGCAACAACCGGTGTCCGGTCTAGGCCTGCCTTAATAAGGAACTCTAGGCATCCCGGTTTTGCCCCGAGGTCCACCAATTCAATATCCCTAAAAGCAAAAGGGAAATACGGCCCAACCTTAACAGTCTCGTCCACCAGTTCCTTTGCTGTCGCTCCATCTTATAGCCTTCTGCTCATTCCAAACTGTGTTCAATTACTGATGACAGATGACAGACTGGTATTTTTGAAACCTGGAAACAAACAGGCCAAGTTCCAAAATTTCAGCAGAACAAGTTATTTATGCATAGATATAAATGCTGTCCAATAATTGGAGGGAAAACTGTTGTTTTTTGGGATACTTATCTTTCAGCGTTCGTAAAAACCCAATACCTTCATGGAAAATTTTGCGAACTGACACTAACGTCTAAGAGCATTGACACCTAGAATATTCCTATTATGCATTCCGAAAGAAGAGGTTACCTCCTTGGATTAGTCTGGGTATGTAATCTCTAATATGCGTTGACTACCTCCAACTGCCAGTAGTTAAATTGAAAAAAGCTAACAGTATTTTAAGGAGCTGATTTTTGCTTTAGATCAACAATCTTCTGTAATTAAAAATGTAATAATAGGCACAATTTTGGCAGGAGTCAGTCTTTAGTGTTAATGAGAAATACAATATATAAATTCTCAGAAAAACAATTAACTGTGCCACAAAATGTAGTCCTTCAGAGAATATCCCTTTCAAATTTGTTCTTGAACGTTTATGGCGCAAATATTGCCACTTAAATGGACATAAAAATGATGATAATAATGAGCTTAAGATACAAATTTTAACTGAATAACTCATTAATCATTCTTTCGGGCCCATATACATACATCTTTTCTTTTGAATTTCGTAGCCTTCATCTTAACTTCATTTAATCTTTGTACTACTTATCATCCTCATTAAAAGTTATCATACATCAACTTCAATAAAATTTCCTCACTTTGTCTGGAAATCAGGACGATGTCTATGGCTTCTTTATTACCTGTAGGTCCTCATTTGTTGCTATATTTCATTTGATTTTTCTTTGGTTCTTTGGAAAACCTTTCTCATTATATGAAACCTATGAAATATCTAAAGGAAAGAGAAAGATACTAATGAACACCATTTAGTAAAGCGCGATTTTAGGAAGAGAGAATACCTTGTAATATTTCTGGAAGGTTCGTTAAGTAATAAATCTCAAGGAAAATAGGTTAATCGAAACTGAAATTTGTGTGTTAAGTATCTCAAGCTTCATTTACTTTAATGCAATTAATTGAAAGTTAGCTGGAATCAGTAATTGTTATCGACGCTGAAATGATAGTGAGGGAGTACATCCAGTTTTAATTGCAACCGCGACTTCCTAATTTAATTAAATAATACTTGTGTTATCAGTCTCAGTTCATAATGTGTATCTCTAAGCCGTTGTTGTGGTTTGACGACATCATAAAGGTTGAAGGTTTCATACCATTATGATTCCAACGTAATTTCACTTATACGCCCTTGGAAGCTTTTAGAGGGGTTCAAATGTTCGAGAATACGTTAAGTCATAATATTGGGTTGGGGAAATTTTTACCACTTTATTTAACATACTTAGAATTATCCGATTCAAGTCAGATATGCGCTGTTTTGTTCGCAAAATTGTTGCCATTTAGAAGGCGACTCCATTATCCCCCGCTTATAAAACCCCCTCCCCCCTCCTTATTTGCAAAAAAAATCAGGCAGCCAGTTTTCGCAAGCTTCTTTTTAGGCAAACTTAGTAGCACCAAGAGCGTTTTGCATGGACCGGAAGAGATGGTAATCATTTGGTGCCAGGTCCGGACTATACGGTGGGTGCGATAGGACATCCCATCCGAGCTCCCGTAGCTTCTGGCGAGTCATCAAAGAAGTGTGGGGCCGAGCGTTGTCCTGGTGAAACAGAACACTATTCCTATTGACCAACCCTGGCCGCTTCTGGTCAATAGCCTGCTCCAAACGGTCGGTCGGCTCACAGTAGAGGACCGAATTGAGGGTCTGGCCATAGTTGAGCAGCTCATAGTAGATGACTCCCCTCCAATCCCACCATACACACAGCAAAACCTTCCTGGCCGTCAATCCGGGCTTGGTGATGGTTTGGGCCAGCTCGCCGCGCTTCGACCACGATCTTTTTCGCTTGAGATTTTCGTGCGTGATCCACTTTTTATCACCAGTCACCATCCGCTTGAAAAATGGGTCGAATTCGTTCCGTTTCAGCAGTGCATCGCAGGCGTTGATTCAGTCCAAGAGATTTTGTTTCCGTCAACTCGTGTGGCACCCAAACATCCAGCTTTTTTTGGAATCCAATCTTCTGCAAATGGTTCCATACGGTTTTACCTAGTTCCTGGCCAATCGAGTGAATGCTCACATGCGGTCTACTTGGATGATTTCGACGATTTTATCGGTTTCTACGACGATTGGCCTACCAGTACGGGGTGTACCTTCGACACCAGAACGAAATCGATCGTACCAACGCTGTGCTGTGCGAATCGTTACAGTATCTGATCCATAAACTTCATAAATTTTTTTGGCCGCCTTCGTTGCATTTTTACCTCTCAGGTAGTAAAAACGTGAAATATGACGAATTTCTTGCTTGGTAGACTCCATCTTTGACGCGCTACAACTTGAGACTGAAATGTACGATCATAAAACTGTCAAAGAGACACCTGTAGCCCAGATTGTTGTCTACAAATCTCCGTATAGTATGACCCGATGCGAAAATTACAGCGCAAGATATGTTTAAGTATCGCCATCTATTGACAAAATACAATATTACTTTTTCCCCAACCTAATACAAGGATGAAACTATTTCATGATTTTCCTTCCTCCCCCTTTTCCTTATAACTTTCCGTCTGCCTGATGAAGTAACTGGCCGTTGTATACCCGATGGCGTTGCTGGAAATGTCTTGGGCGACTATTTTAACTAAGGTGCCCAAAAGACTTATTTTGAAGTGTTCCGTTGCAACAACGTTGAACTCGATTGAGGGATGAACAAGTACTGTGGATTCGTATCCGGTTGTGTTAGCACTTTTTTGCAGAGTCAACTCTAATGAACACGTGAGAACAAGAACAAAGATCCTTATGGAAAAACGCTGTCCTTTTCGAACGATGTACTCCTGATGGTTAGGCGAAGTTCTCTCATACGTCGTGTAATCCTCTCCAGGAAAGTGTGAGGATCATATTCGCTGGTGTTAACCCTCGCGAACCGGCAATCCCAACGGCGCTCCAAAAACTAATCCGGTAGGTGGGACATCGTGATCCTCCTTGAAACTGCATTGTATCACCAAAAGGACAGTGGGAAAAATATCGACCACATAAACGTTGTTCTCATGGCACATGATTGCCTAGTTCAAAGTGCGTCCCAGCTTTCAAAAGAATCACTGAAAGCTGGACAGTATAGTGTCGCGCATGTTCGCTGGCATTCGAATAGTTTGCTTAATGCCTTGAATTGCGTGCCTTGATGAGCAGTAATGAGCAACGGTGCTCCATAGCGGGACACCTTCTCCACGAGCGACTGTTTCGGCTGCTTGATCACGAATCGGAATCGTTGCTGGCCAGCGAGAGGATCTCGTCCAGGTTTGTCAGACAGTATCTGAAACGGTATCAGCTTTCCGGCGGTCTAAATAGCGAATAAGATACAACTATTATTATTACAACTATATCCTCTATCCAGTCGGGCGACTATGCAGAGCATACGGATGACAGAAAAATGCCCAGGCACCCACTGAAAGTGAAAGTAGAAAATAACCAAGCACCAGGTCCTCGGTTTCAGAAACTGGAGGACGCGGTGGTTGGACCAAGAAGAATGGATGTGGAGACTTCGAGAGGCCAAATATGGACATTCATCTGTGGAGCCATAAAATTAGATGAAGAAGCTCTCATAGCTGACCAGCTCGTGTTGATGGGGACTCATATGTGAACGGGCCTGATCTGCTACTAATCGCCGAATTTTCAAAAGCAAGGTATAGCTCTCTCCATTGCGGTTAGCCCGACTCTAGCCACCATAGTTATTACATTTCGCCCAATAGGAAAGTCAACCGTTCTGAGAAAGATTGTTAGTTGGCATCGTTAGGTGTTCATACTTTAAAAATCGGCGTCTATCAGGCTACTTTGAACAATTTCAACTATCGCGATTTGCAGGGTTGTGCTTTAGGCTACAGGCAAATTGACCTGGAAATGAACGCGATTCTGGGAGTGGACTGATGTTGACGGCAACTGAATGTGCACCCTTATGACTTGGAAACCGTTATTAAGCAAAATATTGGCTGCATCCTTCCGGTTCAGAACAGGGAAGATCTCAACATTACAGTATTACACACCAAGGTAGACTTCCGATACCGGGGAAGCTACCTAAAGGTGACATTTCGATTGAGAGGAGAGGTCTGAATGTCGGGATTGACTCTGATCACATCTTGCTTACAAATCTTGCTGATCACATCTTTTGTGGTTAAGAAACGTCCTCTTGGTGACTGTAAGGATAATGAATATTATTAAATTTTTTGGATTTAATTTAAAGCACAACACATAAACAAGTCGTGAAACCAGAAGCTGGACACATTTGAATGTGCATTAGTCCCATTAGTAGCTAGTACATAATATAGTATATATTATTTGAGAATATCCGCTTTCGCGTGATATTGATATTGATTGACCTATTGATCTATTATAACTTCATTAGTAAAAGTGCTATTTTCACCAAATTTAGTAGGATCATGCTCTATGTTATAACCTATATTGCTATGTGGTTCTTGGATGGGGGGTTTTAGAGCCAATTACTAAAAAATATAGCAATATACTATTATTAACTTTATTTGAACAGATATTTATATGGAGGGTACTTCGGAGCCTAGGTGTCATATAGTGGCAGCCTTTTGATTTTTTTCAGATTTTTCGGTTAAGTAGTTTCTGAGAATGAAGCCAAGGAAATAATCTCTTTCGAACCCTAGCACTCCCCACCCTTCCAACAATAGTCAAAACTAACACCGGCTTCGAAGAGTACTAACCGAGGCCTTTCATTTCATATCCGCCTATATTTCGTTACAAAAAAATGGACACCCCGTCCTTTTGCATGCATGGGAGGAGTTAAGCGGGTAATACAGTGAGTAGCATCCGCCGATATTTAGTGTCAACTTATTGATCGAGCGCCAACACAGAAAAGATGGATTACAAGAGAGCACAGTCTAGCGGGGTGAAACAGATATAAATAAATCAAAGTCGTCTGCATAAAGTAAGCACAAGCAGGTGAGTGGTTGATATTAAAAAATGCAGTAAGGGGCCTACTATACACCTTCGAGGAACTTCAGACGAAGGAGAGAAGGAATAGGATTAGTAAGCATGAAAAGAAGACCCTGCTGGAGCAGTTAGAAAGGTAGGAAGCGATCCATGTCATAATGGGACGGGGAAGGGGAGTTTAGTAATGAGGGTTTGTTGAGGAGTAGATTGTGGTTCACGGAGTCAAAGGTTTAAAGAATTCGCTATAAATAATGGGTACGCCTTGCCGCCAGTGAAGACATTAAGCAACGAATTTGTGAAAGTTGAGAAGGTTAGAAGCAGTAGATCGATGTTTCAAAAAGCCATATTACTCTCTTGCTATGGGATGTCTAAAGTGTGGGGCCATCCAGTCGTTGAGGTTTCTCTCGAGGACTTTGGAATAAGGTGAGAAGCTTAAATGGAGCATTATTTCAGAGCTAGGATCGCCGCTTTTCAGAATAGGGATAATACGGCTCTCCTTTTGAACATGGGAAAATAGTATTCTTTGTGACTTTTGTTGAAAATTATGTTCAAAGAAGTGTGATGTATTGCTTACAATTACTTAGGAATAGGTTAGCAAGCCCTTCGGGACCAGGTCCGATATCGTTGTCAAGCTTATCAATGAGAAATTCAACGAAGCAACTTCTCTGCTTGAGGATTGGGTGATACTAAGGCTGCGACCACTTCATGTCGGGCCGGACCAATTGGACAGCAGTTTGATTCCGTTGGGGCTGTGGGTGTAGGGACCACCCCTCTTTTTGCGCTTCGAATCGAAGTTTTAAAAGAAGACGAACTCAATGTTTCGTCCAAGGAAGAAGAAACTCAAATTAAGATTCTTCGATCCTCAAACAAAGAAACCTAGCTTCGGCCAAACTTAGGCCTGTATTTATAAATATGCATGAAGGAGTATTCAACATCTGCGAACCGCTTAGATCACGCTACTCTCAGGGCAGGATGATCCAGCGTCTGATGAACTACTGCCCAGAATGAAACCGTAAGCCGTTTTCGTCGACCAAGGAAGGATTAGGGTGAGGAACGACGAGCGACTCACAACGATCTACATATAGAAGAGGCATAGAAATATAGGAAACTAGAAGGTAAATTTGGAAAAAAGTAAGAACAATATTAATCCACGAACTGTTGTAAAGAATTGGCTGTGAAACCAGAAAATTGATAGCAATGAGGAAACAAGGAGTTGTATAAATTTCAATTGAGGGACCAACACGGCTTGAAATCACCGTGAGGTAGTGCATAGCCTTAATTTGAGGAAGTCAGTGACACTTTTGGAAGACGGAAACTTCTTCCGCATTGTGCATATTGCAGGCGAATGTTTTTATGAATTTCCGTAGTGAGCCACGACGCAACGAAGGAGCAGATCGAATAGGATGTCGTGAAGAGTACTAACGCTTGATCACACGTTAAGTTATCTAATATGCGTATGTTAGCCTAGAGATAGACCGGCGGAGCTTCGCTTCAAATTCAAAGGCTAGATGGTGAGCGTCGATTTTGACGTACAGGAGTTTACAAATAAACATGGAGAATGTGGCTCGATAAGATTTTAGTGGTATTGGAATGCAGGGCAGAACTGGTATTCATAACAGAAGAAAGCAGAAGGGAAGATGGAGAAGGGTCATTACGAGACATTGCAAAGTCAACTGACTGACACACGGATTGGCCGCATTGTGATCCACAATATATTAGAAACTCTTTTCTGGATGTGAGAAACAAAAGAGACGAAGACATCGGCCTGAAAAGGAATCATTGTTGAATGGGCGGTTGTCTTCATTTGCACAGGGTATCCGCTGCTTCTCCAAGGGCTGGAGAGCGTCGACCCCCAAATTCGACACCGACCGCTCTTATGATACAGCAGTCTTTCATTAACGACCGAACTTGATCATCGCAATGCAGAAAAGTCCGCTCGAGGGTATTGAGGAACATTGGGCCCCACTCAAAATGCTTTTTTCTCAGATGCTACTCAGGTCATCGTTCACGTACAAAACGGACGTTATAAGATCTAACTGACTGTGTAAGGCGGATCCATGAATGAAATGAATTGAAGGCTCTATTGACTGGTGCGAGGGGTGGCAGCTTCCGAGCGGAATCAACGGGAAGTTCATCGTAGTGAGCCGCGTGATGAAAGGAAATTTATTATTGCGGGGTTGAAAGAAACAGAAGCTGCGGTAAATAATAACGATTTTAGAGTCGTAGAACGAAAGAGCTTTTTCACAATGATGAGCAATTAAAGGGATTGAAGCAGCACCTCACCACGGTTCTCCACCGTGTAAGAGGTAGGGAAGTTCCACCTCACGTAGATGAAATGGTTAGTTACTGCAACATACGGATACGAATTGTTCCTTCAAGTAGATCATCTCATCAGTGGTAATGTCAGCTTGATGGTTTCCCCGCGGAAGTGTTCATCGCTGCTCTTTCATTGTAGGAAATATTTTTATAGATTTGAATAAGACGAATTAATAAGGGAAGTAGGGAAAAGCCCTTAAATTTTTCTCTGCCAAACTTTTGAAAAAAAAAAAAGGAAACCTAAGAGCTTGTCTAATAATGATTGAATGGTTGAAAGTATTTTTGGTTAACAGGAGCTGGGCATATGCGTCTATGATTTTATCATGTTGAATTGACTTGACCACTTAATAGTGGATTCCAGATCTTCATTTGCTTCATTTGCTTCTCATAAAGTATTAGCATATCAATGTTCCTAGAATGTGTGATTATATTTATAGATTTTCCAAGAAAGATTTGTAGAAGATGGAATTCGCCAGAAAAGTCAGTAACTAAAAATCTCAGCTGCATCCTTCCATTTTATTTTACGTTTCTTGAATTGAACAAGGATTCTAGGAAATAAAAGATACAAGTATTAGATCTGATAAAAGTTAAATTGAAAGACAGCACTTTCTCGGGAAAAGATATAATACAAAAACACAATAAATCCTTTCCAGATGAATCATTAATACCAAGCCAATTTATATGGCAAGAATACGAATAATAACTAATCCTTCAATCTAAGAAACAATTCAAATATATCTTTTCCACTGAATTAAGTATTCTTCACTGAAATCATAATCTCCCCGAAAAATTTTCTGCATTCCTTTTGTATCTTATGAAATGTTTCCGACAAATTACGCCAATCATGAACACGATAATTTATTAGGGTGTTAATTTAGGACATTTTGTAAGTAGTTCATCTTTTGCGTTCTCTGGAACAACCATCTGAAATAATTGACCATAAACCACTTAATAAATTACCACTAAAACAAATAAATGTCGAGACTGTGAAAAATTATGTAAGGAAACTGTGCAAAAGTCAGAAGATTGAATGTGGGTAGTTAGTGAGTAGGAGCAATCAGTAGTCCTAGGAATGTGCATATGTATGTGAAATTGACTAAAAATGTCCTACGATTAAGATGCTCTTAAAGACAAAAAGATAGAATGAGTCTGTAATAAAAGATTATTAGAGAGAAATCTTGTCCTTTGATTACAGTTTAGTGGGGAACTTGGACTGCTGTTTTATTCAGAGGTCGAGGGGGAGACAGGATTGAGGCATAATCAAAACTAGTTCGATTAAGAGTAACGACATTTACTAATGGGAAATTCATTACCAAACTTATGGGCTTTTGATTTGCTCCCAAACTAACGGATTGGGAAACCTTTTGGATGAGATTAGATAACAAAACTGGAACTTCCGTTATAAAAATACTTGCCAAAGGTTTATGACTCATTTGTAAAGGTCATAAGGATATAGTAGGGATTACATCCTTATGGCCTACGTACACCTTCCTATCAGAGATAGCGAAAATGAACATTTGGTAGTTAATTGAGCATGTACCATTACATATATAGAATATCTGGCTGGGGTATTTAAAGATACATTTTTTCAGGAGGTTGCAATCAAATCTGATGTGAGATCCGACTTTGTTATGTTCCTTGAATATATTGCAACTTCAAAGCCAGCAGTGCTTTTCCTCTGTTTAGCTAAAATCCTAGATGAGTGTTTGTTTAGCCAAGAAATGCCTTCTGGTAATAAATTCGTAGAATATTTGGTTAAGTTATGGAATGTTAGCACTTTGATATTTAGACTGGTTAAGATGGGCATAGTGTACATACCAAATTACGATATATTCAATTAAACAATCATTTGGTAGTGATTTGCTTGCAAATAACAAACAACACAAAAAGTTTCCAATGCAAAACGTCTTTTTCGAATTATATCGAAGAAGTGTTCTTTTAAGCTAAAGACATCTGGACTGAGTTTATCAACTGTATGAAGACGTGAATCTACGCACGTTTTCCGGCTCATTAAATTTTGGTGTTTTATGAGTGGAGTTTTCCAGTTGATCTGATATGCACATCTTTCTTGATATAGTTAGGACGTAATTACATTTTACACATTACTCTATGGTAGAATTTCAAGAGTTTTTCATTTCTATATAGAGGACTGACATAAGTAGTCACATCACCTTTTCCTCATTTCTTTCCTGTCCCCCTAACAATGGCTATCATCACTTATTCATAACCCCAACCCTCATGGGGTGAGCTGCTGTGTAAGATGAACATCCAAGTATCTTATTATTCAAGTTTGAATTGCTTATGTGCGGAAACAAGTAGAAATTTATTGAGTTTACAATAATCGAGAGTAGATTAATTACATTAGAACAGCTCAATGAGTGAAGGCAGGATATTTTTCTTAGATTTTCTTTTATGTCTTTTCTAATTTTATTATAGAGCACTTTTAAATTTAAATGCTGAGTTAATTTATAGCTCTACATCATGCTGAGATTTCGGTTCAAAGGTTAATGATGAGCAGCATTGATTAAGATCAATCAATTTGGTTTGTGTTTGACAAATCAGTGAAACAAGTGATTCATTTTAATAGGACAGGAAAAGGAACCCTCGTTTTTGTGTTAACAAGTCCGTCAGTTACCAATGGGCCGGCTCCACAACTTAAATATTTACATTTTAACGCAGCTCATAAGAACCTCCAAATCTTCCTCAAGGTCATCCTCCTCTGGGTTCCCGGCATAGAAATAAGCGGGCTAATGGCTTATTCTATGCATTTCTTCGGGTCGATTCCTTTAGAAACACAGTCAGCAAGGTTCAACTTGGATTGCACCTGATGTATATCTACGTGCAATAAACACTGGCGAATTTTCTCCTCCAGAGAGATAGTCCCACCAGCGACTATTAAGGGTGGAGTCTATTTGCACTACTTAGCAGCCGCGGACCTAAGATGGCAAAGGTTCCTCATCAGCAACAAGTCATGCAGGATTTGGCCGTCTATAAAAAGACCCGATCGCAAGAGCTGTTGTGCCAAACGCGTACAAATGCACATAACATTATGGCGGTGACTACGAGGCACTAACCTATAGGAGACTATGATCCCAAACTCGGCATGTCCCACAATTCAACCCAGGTGCTTTGCGATTGCCCAGCTCTAGCTAGACCCAAGCTACGGGCACTAGGTAAACCATTCTTTGAGGACATACATGCAAATACTTTACGGTTACTATAGCTTTAAGGCACACTGTGAGAGACTTTTTGCTCCAACGGATGTCGAGATAGCCAGAAAATACCAGCGGAAGGACGAAGGCGAACCCATTAGAATCCAGTTTAACAGTTTTTTTCAGGGATATAATATAACCAACAAAGAAGCAATAAAATTACCCGACATTACTAGCAGGGTTAGAAACCTCCGACTCCCCAAGTTCAACATCTACTGCTTCTTGTATGATTCAACTGTTGTGCGACAGTGGGAGAGCTATCTTGCTAATCGTACGGCGGATACACTGAGTAACCCGCCTGAGAATGTTGATGAGCATTGGCCCGTCACTAAAATGGCTCTTTTCTCGGGTTTTACGCACATCGTCGGCCACGTCTCGAAGGGGTGTCATAAGATCTAACTGACTGTAGAGTTGTGGAAGCGGATCGATCAACGGAAGGGATTGATGGATCTATTGATCGCAGTTTAACATAGTATGCGTCGTAACTAAAGAGAATTTGTTATTGCGCTGGTCAGAGAAGCGGAAAATGCCGCACAATGCAATGCCTGCAGGAGTTTTCACCATGTCGTCACGAAAGGACTTGTAAGTGGTCGCAAATTTTTCGACGGTTCTGCGAAGAACGTTAACGATCGATTCCTCATCCAGGATAACGAGCAAACGAAACGGTTCTTAATCGTATCATACCCGGTGAGATTCCTCATCTTGTGGATGATACAGATGTTTCTCCAAGCAGAATTGAAATCATTTCGGGCATCAATGCACTCAAACGGAATAATGTCGCTGGACACTCCCCACAGAGTTATTTACGGCTTCAACTGCAGTTACCGCAGATCTGCTACTTCTACTCGTACAGAAATCTTGGGAGACCTTTTCCAGAGAGCGGAAGAAGGGGATGATTGCTAAGATTCCAAAGAAGGGTGTGGTAAATGAACGGATATTTGCATGCTGCCGTCTCAAAGATAATGGCTAAAATAATTTCGAAACGTATTAAAAAACATTTCGAAAGATTTATCGACAGAAAGCAGGCTAATTTTCGCTCCTCTTGCATTAACCATATCAACACTTTACGGATTATTTTGGATCAACGCGGGGTTTACTAGGGTTGCATTTTGTTACCGATTGTATTTCTTCTTGTTATCCGTGACATTTTTCATGCTGCCTTGTCCGGAGAACGTGGAAGAGTTCAATGAAATATGACATCTCACTTCAGACGCCTCGGCTACGTCTATTACATCTAGTTGCTCTCCCACCAATCATGGATCTTAGTCAAATGGCTTAGGATTTGGAAAGCGAGGCAAGTAGGATTGGGCTGAGGATAAACACCAACGACAGCAAGTTTCTCGGTTTGACGGGTTATCGCACTCTCCTTGCCTGCATTAGTGGGAAGAGTATCGAAGACTTCTATTCATTTGTATATCTAGGAAGCGTTTTTTCTGTGATGGGACCGGACTTGATGTTTCCCGGCACATTAACAACGCTAAATCTGCTTTCGTTCCTTGGTTAAAATCTGGAAATGCAGTTGTGTCAATACTAAGAACAAGTTTATCAAAGGCCACAAGCCTTTGTCAAGACCTGTTAGCGTCATATCATCGGAGTACGCTGGCCTGACACTATCTCAAACGAAGAACTTGGTAGGTGGACAGGCCTGGCAGTCGTACGCACTGTGATCTGTAGGCAGAAGTTGCAGTGGATAGATCATACATTAAGGGAGAGAATTATAATGTTGGCTATGCGTGCAGAGGAATCCAGTCGCCCCAAGAGCACGTGGCGCAGCACGATAAAGGAATGCAGGGATCTCAGGAAACCATGTGAGGAGCTGAAAGACATTCCAGGTAATCGTGAGCGATGGCACGTAGGTCTGACCGACGAGCTATTACCCACCAAAGGGCGAATGGCAACCATATATATGCATATCTAGGTTCAGTTCTACCAAAAAGACCCAACGAAATGCGTTCGTTTGTCACTTTGTTAGTCAGTTCAACCTTTCCACGTTATTCAGGAAAGTCAAGCATTTTAATCATGGTACCTGAGTTTACACCCGAATGGACTTTAATCCAAAAAGATGACTGAAGCCGTGGAAATGGCGAAGGACACTATCCAATCCTGCGGTGACTACCGCCGGCTCAACGCACACACTGTACCTGTCAGGTACGGCGTGGCCAACACAGCAGACTTCAAAGTGGAACTACACGGCAAACATATTTTCTCTAAGCTCGATTTGGAACGAGCTTACTTCCAGAATCCAATACCAGCTGCTACCATGCCCAAAACGTACATGCCCTTAATGCCATTTGGACTGTTCGAATTCACTCGAAAGTGTTTTAGTCTCCGGAATGCAGCACAAACCTTCCAACGATTCATTGATTCTATTTTCAGAGATCTACCCGTCGTCTGCGCGTACCTGGAAAATTTGCTTGTTGTGTGAACCGAACTTGGCAACTGCTATTCAAAGATATTCAACGAGGTTCAGGGCAAGTACTCTACGTATGATAGAGAACTTCTGGTTATCTACAGTGCCGTACGTCATTTTCAGTAATTACTTGAAGGCAGGCAATTTACTATCCATACTGACCTTTGGTATTCGCCTTCAAACAGAAGACAAATACAGAACCAAGGAGACAACTTATCTAGATTAGCCAGTTGCCCATCCACACAAGCATCTGAGCGGAACCAATAACACAGCTGCCAACGCACTCTCTAGAAGAAATAAGTCTACCTAGAGAGGCAACTAGATTAGCCCGAGCACATAGAGATGATTCATCCTTACGGGACTTACAACCTTATCTGAACCTTTGACTCCAATGGATCGACATCCCCGGAACGGGAACCTTTATTCTGTGTCAAACAATCTCAAAAGCACGGCCCTACCTGCCAGCCGACTTCAGAAGAAGCATTTTCGACACCCTTCATCGATTCAACAACCCCGGCATTCGAGCTACTCGAAAGCTTGTTTCACAACGCTTCTTCTGGCCAGACATGAATCACGGTATTGAAGAATTGCACATCTTGCCAACGATCGAAGGTCTACAAGCACACCTTCACACCCAGAAGAGCTTTTGGGTTAGCGGGTCGTTTCGAGAACGTCCACCTCGACACCATAGGCCCTTTACCTACGTCTGAGGGAAAAACGTTCTGCCTGACCATGGTTTGGTATTCCAGTCGAAGAAACTCCAACGAAAACTATTGTCACGGCATTCTTTGACCACTGGATAGCAAGATTCAGTGTACCTCAGCGCATTCGAGTCGAACTTATTCAACAGCGTCGCCCAGTTCCTAGGCATCGACCGGATCTAAACCACGCCTTACCATCCCGAACGCTGGCACTGATCACTGAAAAGTGCTATCGTGGCTCAGTCCGATGATTCACAGCGTACTCGACACCCCGAGAGAAGATACTAGACACAGCACCGCCGAATTGGTTTACGGCACTGGCTTACGGGTTCCATGTGAATTCTTTTCCCCAACAGCGTTCAACACAGACGATCAACCAATAGTGGAAAAACTGAAAACGACTCTGAAGAAGATGACATTGGTCAACTTCGACCATCATCAACCAGGACGGGTTTACTGGTCCATATATCTCTGCTCCTGTATACATTTCTTTTTGCAAGTAGGCGCCAAGAGACATCTGAAATCACCTCATGACTTCTGAAACGTTTATAGAAGCACTACACCATCCACCTGCCCGACAGGGGGATAACAATTTCAGTGGACAGGCTCAAACCGGCATACTTGGTGACAGAATGCAACCCTAACGGACTTCAAAATCCCCCGGGATTTTACCTCGGTGCGGCACGTGACATTTGGCACCATCGTATGTCACTCTGATAATAGCTGTTAGTTGAGTGCTCCAGGCACTCCGGATACACTCCCTGTGCATGCTATCGAAAGCTTTCTCGAAATCCATGAAGATTCCGCAGCAAACTGATCCTGACTGCATAATATCAGCAATAGCTGGTTTCAAGCCTGTTCTCTGAAAATCTGAGACCTTGTCTGCCTCACAGAAAGAACGAGTTAAAAGAGGCCATCAAACGCGAATGTCAGGAGGTAACCAGAGAGCACTTCATCCAAGGCCGTGACGGTACACTACAGAATAGCCTGTAGGAGGCAATGTGGTCAGCATTGCGCTCGATCGAGATTATTACCCTGATTTGACTCAGATACTCATTTACAGCTGAGTCGACTGACATCCGATGGCAAATCACGATACAAATTCCACCTTCCGTACGATAGCCTTGTGCTCTAGCCACTCAGCTATTCGGACACAGACCTACTGCTCCGCGCATTCAAGGCTTGCTTGAAAGCGGGTATTTTTCCTGCTCGTTGGAAGGTGGTCAGGCTTGCTCTGATCAGCAAAGGAAAAGGCGGTCCCGAGTTGCCGTCTTCATACCGCCCATTATGTATGCTTGACACTGCTGGAAAAGTGCTCGAAAAGCTCATCAGAAGTAGACTCTCTGAAGTGACACGCGCTGCTGGAGATTTATCTCCACGGCAGTTCAGTTTTAGAGCTGGAAGATCCATAGTTGATGTTGTAATGCAAGTCGTGGATGCCATTCGACGAACGGAGGTACCTAGCCGCCGAATTCGTCGGGTTTTGCTCCTCGTAACGCTTGACGTCAGAAACGCCTTTAATTTCGTGAGAGACATTCTAGGCACACTAGACAATACTTTCCACCGGCCGAACCATCTCTTACATCTCTCACGGATCTAAGGAACCACTAGAGGGTCAGAGGAGGTCGGACCTCTGGAGCACAACCTATGATAGTCTACTTAAAGTCGACATTGCAGAAGAGTCGCGCCTGGTCGGTTTTGCAGATGATGTCACGGCATTTGTTGCTGGACGCACTGTCGAACAGGCACAAAGCAGACTTGGCATATTGATGTGACGGGTAAGCGAATGGATGGCTATTCATGATTTCAACCTTGGATGGACTGCGCGGCTCATCGGCAACTTAGGTTCGTGGCTGAATCGGAAGCATGGTGAGACTGACTATTTCCTTATCCAGTTCTTAAGTGGTCATGGAGGTTTCCAGTCTTACCGGCACAAGATTAGAAAGGCACCATCTCCGTATTATGTGTTCTGCAACGGAAGTTGAGGACGACGCCCATCACACTTTTTTTTGTGGAAGTTGGAATGGGATTCACCAGCAGATCTATTTAAACACAGGGGAACTCTCTCTAGACAACATTGTCGAGGAGATGCTAACGAGTGCTAACACGTAGAGCCGTGTTGCCCATTAACTTCGGGTCCTTCTCGTTGCTAAGGAGATAGAGTTCGACCGGTGGAGGAGAGACCGAAGGCGGGAGATTTCGGGGATTAGCTCGAAGTAATGTGACAAAAGGTTCTAGGCTAGCTCTCTGACGATAGGGAGGTGTTTAGTTGATAGTCCGACGACATACCGAACCGGGAGTTTAACACTCTGTGCGTAAATACATTCACCTACCGAAATCTTTCCGTAATTATGGCATAATGATTCTATGTAAGAGATATCGAAGGTTATCAAAAGATCATTGCAGAGTTAGCTTCTGCCACCACAGTTGAGAATAATTATAAGTGGCCCAGAACGCATGCACTACTTGTAGTGGTCCTGAAATACTAGAAATCGCAAAATAATCATCAAAAAGTTACTGTTATGTGAAATTTGAAACACAACTAAGAAGACTTGATGTTTAGTTTGCCCTCTTTTCACCATTCAGCTGATGAATTTGGATAGCAAAGTTGTGGAGATATTAAAAAATATAAAAGCTTTCACATTTTTTATATAAAAAAGGTTAAACCTTTTATTCTTAGTAGTCGCAGCTGCGCTGGTTTAAATACTCAACTTTCAACCTTAGGGAATTCTTCTCCATGATCCCCAGTTTTTATCCGAGTCAATGAACCTAGTTAACTACTACATATTTGCTCAGGAGCTTTTTATAATGCCATTCATTCAGAAACTAATTTGATCACATAAAAAAAAGAAATGATAACGTAACGTAACGTAACGTCCCTCTTTACTTATGTAAAGCATTTGGAAGAGTGATAATTTCCAGAAGATTAGGGTAAGGACAAAGTAATAACTTTCGTAAGTTGTATGTGCTTTATATTAAACAGGCAATTTCGTAACTGCTTTTTGGTTCTCAGATATTTTTATGGTTCTATTTACAACTCTAAATTATGCATGGAAACCAGTCTAACCATGGCAGTAAACACGCATAAGGGTAAAAGCGTATACTATGATGTTGCGAAAAAGGATCCTTATCCGGTACCTACTAATTTATTTAGAACGAGAAAAAAAGGCAACGGACTTCGATCTAAAGCATTTCCAGCTGTTCCGTGTTTGAGCCGAATAAAATGAAAATTTATACAAATTTATGGTTCTGAGAAAAAGCAGGGAAAATATAAATCATATCTTAACTGGATCAACGAACCTTATATTTTCCTGTTTTAACAATTTCCCATTTCCAAACACTTTTCGCTAACCGTTTTGCTTTTCGACAATAAAAATGCATTTTAGGCAAAGGAACTTGATTTATTTCCGCCCATTTGCTCATAGATTTTTCCGGAGAATTATCCGAATATCGTGCGTAAAACAAGCTTTCCAAGAACGGTTTCTGAAGCAGAAATTAGATCATCTTCTGTGTCACCCAATTAAAAAATAAAGTCGAAACGTCCACCCCAAAAATTTTGTAATAAATAGAAAATATGAATGAAAATTCTTCTCGCGTGAAAATCTCCTATTTTCAATTTTTGAAACAAAAAAAAAATTTTCCACACGTTATTTATTATCTTTCCTGTCACGGATTTGAACAATATCTAAAACGCTCTACGCATCGGCAATGTTGATGCTTTTCGTGCGATTTAATCTGCTTGCATGTCAGAAAAATTTATGTTCTACATGTCAGATGACCCTGCCATGTGATGGTGGAGCCGAAAAGAGAAATATGCAATCCGATTTGTTCAATGGATCAAGTATTTTCGGAATATAATAATAGAAATCGATGAGAACGTAAGGCCTTTGGAAAGGAGACGGTCCAAAAGGATGTGAGTGGCTTTAAGGGATCAAGTAAGGAATATGCGAGTGGATAAAATTGGGTTAGTTATTTCGAAATCATGCCTAACAGAGGTGATGCAATATAGGATGAGTACAATATTGGAGGAACTAAGTGTTAAATTTTTGTCCTATGAATCTTTCTATTACATTTGGATTGGATTAGCCATAATTTTCATATTAATGAGGTTTTTTAGGACCTTGTGTAAAAGAAGACTTATTCGAATCACTTCATTGACTGCCTTGTTTGAAAAAGGTTGGAAATCTTGGGGAACCACAAAGAGGTATTACAAAAACTAGTGGAATTATATAGTTTGCGCTAGCTAGGTCCCCGTTTCGCCTATCTATCATAACACCCGCTACTCCGCCGTTCCGTTTTCCCACGCATTTCACAATTTATATTGGATGAATCCGATCATGGAGTTGATGGCGTCCCAACATTCCTGGCATGCAAGCATTACCGTATCAAATATAATATATTCTCAGGTTCTATAATCCCAAACCACTATTACATTAGCAGTCTGCTAATTTCGCTGTCGTCAAGGGGGTTATTGATATTTCTGCGGCGGAAATCAGTCAATTGGGAACGCCTCTTCTGGCGCGTCCTAGTGACATCAAGAAGTGTTACTTTCGGGACAAAAACTCGAGAAAATTTCATTCGTAACACTGATGCTACCCTCAAAGTGTTGTCCTTGACCAATATGTCATTTTCTCCTTACGTCTTAAGGCCTGCCAATGCATGCATCCACGTAAGTCGACGCAGTAGGACGGGCCCCGGTCCTGTCAAGAAATGGGCAAGGATTCTTGACGCATGGACAACGTCAGGACGTAAGTAAGTCGAACGCGAACGCATTAAAAATGGCTACGAACTTCTCTATTTTGGTAGCCCACACATTCAATATGGTGTTGGTATTGTCATCTCAGAGGGTTTCCGTAACGCCATCAAAGAAGTCGAACGATTTGATGATCGGCTGATGAAGCTCACCATTATATCAGCTGATCGCATTATTCACTTTTTCACCACGTATGTATCACAGACAGGTCGACCTGATGCCGAGAAAGATGCCTTTTGGCAAAATCTCGATGCAAGGACCTGTAACGTGCCTGCTGAGAACTATATCATCATTGCCGGTGACCTTAGTAATCATGTGGGGGAAAAGGCAGATAGCCACAGGTGCCATGGGGGAAAAGGTTTTGGAGCGCGCAATCAAGGATAGCGTATAAACGATTTTGCGGACACCCATGACCTTATTCTTATGAATACATGGTTTGCCAAAAGATTGTCTCATCTTCCTACATTTTATACTGGGAATAGCAAAAACAAGTCGACTATATTCTCATAAGACGCTGGCATTTTACCACAGTCACTGATAGTAAAGTCGTTCTCTATGAGATCATCGCACATGAACATCGACCGATGATTGGCGTCCTGCGAATCAAGCACCTGATGAAACAGCACGAGGAACGCACTGGGTCGCCGCGCATTAAATTTTGGTGGTTTCGTGAGAAGAAAGAAGAAATGATCGCACTTGCGCCATTATCAAGCATTACGAATGTGGAAGAATCGTGGAACCAAATAAAAGGCACGATCCATAAAGCGGCCTCTGCTATCCTCGAGGGCACCAAGCCAGGGAAGCGGTTCATCAACCGAGATACTTGGCTTTGGAATGGCGGCGTTGAAATGAAGGTCCGTGAAAAGAAACGCCAATACCACAAATTTCTCGACGATAAAACGCTCGCCAATTAGCAAATTTATAAGAATGCCAACCGGGAAGCAAAGAAAGCAATCGCTGTCACCCGAGCGGTCCATTATAAAAATCTTTATTATAAACAGCACACACACCAACACACACGGGATATCGAATACTTCTCTTGCGTTAATGACAAGTATGACATTTTACTTACCAACCGTCGAGCCACGACGGATAGATGGCGAGAATATTTCGAAGAAATTTCAACTTCATCTTGCACTTCTACAATCATTGCCGATATTAGGAGCAGTTCCACCAGTCAGCGCAACTGGTGCTCAGAGGTGGCGGTGAGGAAGACGGGGCTGCAATCATGTCGGCCAAACCAAAACCAAGTGGCCGAGGAGAACCTCTGGGAGACGCTATACTCACTTTGGTTTGCCGGCCGTGATGTAGTAGGCGAATGCTCCAAAGGCCTAAGTAGGGCGATCAGACCCGAATCTGCACGGGGACTCATCTGAAGTGGCAAATTGGTCACGAAACCTTACCAGGGGTATACTGGTACCATGGAAACCGGGATAGCCCCTGGACTCTCATACTTCGGGTGAACTCCTGTTGTATGTGAGGATTGCTCGGTTATTTGCGGTTGGCCCCCCTAGTGGGAGTTTCATGGTGGTTGTGGTTGTGCTAAAGCAAGAAGGGACCTTCGGGCCTCGGCGTGGTGTTGCGTTTAAACACGGGTGCCGTACTCCATAGTTTGGTAGAGATTTAGGTAATTCTTGCATCCACCAGTACGAATGCTAAGCCATGCACTTGGTATCGACTGGTACCGTTGTTACTTGTCTCAGCGGGGCTCTGATTGTGGTCACAAACTCAATCCGTGTCTGAAGGGCATCTTAGGATTAAGTCTCCACGACAGGTACCTACGTTAAACACCATATACTTAACTGTCAGCGCACCTGTGCCGTCCCCACGTACTCGAGGAGGGCGATCAGACCCGAGTCTGCAAGGGACTCATCTGAAGTGGCCCTTGCCACGAAGCCTCACCGGAGGTTGTCTGGTACCATGGGAACCGGGATGACCCTCTGCCCCTTATGCCTGCATCGCGTTCAGAGCTCCTCGGAGCTCAAGCGTGGAGTTGGGCTGTACAACTCGGGTACCGTACCCCTTAGTTACGGCAGAGGTGTTAGACAAGCTTGCATGAATGCTGAGCCTGCGCTCAGTGCAAACCAGTACCGCTGTACCAGTCACGGCGGGGCCTCTGATTGTGGTCTCCAAATCAATGTCCGAAGAGGGCCATGGGATTATACCTACACGGCAGGTAATCACGTTAAACCCCCAGGACTTTCTTGCCAGCGCAACTGAAGTCGAGGAATTGATAGACCAGTAGCTTACTTCAAACTAGAATTTTTATTTAACAGGGTAGATATATATTTCGGGAGCAACTTGATGAAGGGGGCACATCAGTACAAAGCTTTGCAGTTGGAAGTTGTAAATCTTCCAAAATCGTTTAAATCTACTTCTACTCCCCATCAGAAGGGATCACAATAAGGTATTACAATATCATTGTATCACACTACAATTAACCTTCCTAGTTTCTTCTCCATGTTATCTGGGACTCCATCGTAGCTTCGCTAATTGTATAAAGTATCTACCTTAAATCTGTAGATATATTGTCGTTATCAGATTAATATTGATCGCTCTGTGCTATTTCTGTTACCACTTCTTAGTGCCAGGGATCGCTATTCCTGGTATCACCTGACATAGATCTCACTCGTTCGGTGACAATGAATAATGAAGTGTAATCCTATGCTCCCAACCGTTTTACATTTCACTGTTGAACGGCATCCCATTCGTTATTTTATGCGAGTATTTTCCATGTCAATTGTTGTCCGATGTTCTCTCAGTTGAGCCAGCCTTTTTTCATCTGTGAATAGTTAATTGGCTGCCAGCTGCAAGCCCATATCACGCGTTTGCTTTATGTGCGAAATTCTCGTCAATGTAAAAAACTGTCTTCGTTTCTTTTCGGTCATTTCATCGAGAAGGTGTAGCATCGACTTCTCTAAACCTTTTGTTTCCGTTGACCATACACAGCTTTTCAGCGAGCTTCACTCGTACAGCTTTACTTTCTTGTTTTCTTCTAAACTCTTCTTGCTTTATCTCTTCGACCTGGTTCGATACCTCCATTGTAAATATTTACAGCCGAGTACTTTTCTGCTATAGCCTCCAATCTGTCTCGGTATGCAGTAATTCTCGGGCAATGAAATAAAACAGGCTCCATATTCCTAACCATGGCAACGCACTGCAGTGTCCGCCGGTTTGCAGCAGGTGCATTTTTTCTTTCGATTTGCCCTGTGCAAATATGCAGTATTTTCCCCTTTTCACTATTAGGCACCCATCACTTGTGAAGCTCCTGAACCCCATCCCCTGTCAAGCCCCTGAATCCCATCCCGGCATTCACTTATTTTAAAATGCTGCATATTATTAAATGCTCTTCTAGGGTTTGTTTCAGGTTAAGGTGAAATGGAAATGCAGTTGCAGAGATATTGTTATTAGAACGGGGCTGATTCGATGCAAAGTATAAAGAAAAATCGACGTGGTTTTTGTTGTTATCCCAGCTAAAGATAAGTTCTGTGTTCATTGTCTGGACCGAAAAATTAACAACACATTGGGCTGAGTGAGTGAGAGAGCATTGTATTTGTTGACTTCATATTATTTCAATGCGAAGTTTGGGAAATTATCGGCTGATAGTCGCTGTGTGTGTAATTCTCGCTGACACGCCATGGTAAGTCCTTGAAAGTAAGGCCGCAACCGATTGTAATCCAGTAAAATCCGTCCTCTTGTAAAAGTTTCTCAGGTAGCCCATGGGTGAAAATCATCGGCTGGTAATTTAGAGTAGTTGCAACATGCTGCGCAGAATACCTCCAGCAGCAACACGAATTCTTCTAAAATGAGCTGTAGATGCTCGCGAACGATAGCTGTATCCACATTGGGTACATGCTCTGGGAAAGCAGCAGGACAGCCTATCAGTGATTCAGATATAGGAGCATAAAATGGGTTTGAACTTATTTAGTATCAGCTTTCTGAATACTGGGCATTCGGTGGTTCCTGCAATGCATGCAATGCAAGACTATCTGCACTTTTTATTTCTCTGCGGAACACGCACTATGAATGGAACTGGTGACATTATTCTTTTTTTTTTTAAATGGGGAGAACCATAGTTCCAGCACTCAGGCCTTTAGTAGGCCATTTGTACTAATCCTTTTAGACAATCACAATACATTCATGACTACAACCGGGATTCGAACCCGGGACAGGACGCCGAGATCGTGAAACTGACACCTCAATCATCCTTGCCATCGCAACATCGTGACCTTATTGACTGCAAACCTATTCCTTCTCCGCATTAGAGTTTCTTAACTGAATGTGCTGCTTAATGCCAAGCGAAGCTCTCCTTTCTTCCCTGTAAATCTCAATGAACGGAACAAGATGTGATCCGCTCAAATATCCGGACACATTCACTAATAGGACTGTTATCTCGCCCGATTCGTATTAATTGCTGTAATCGTAGCTCCCACTTGAGGTGGCAATTCAATTAATCAATCAACGCTCGAACCCTAGCCCGGGATCTTCTTTGTCGGATAAACAAGATTACGGAATGCTCCAAAAGGTGATATTTTTTTGCAAAACCTTGGAACTCGTATTGTGAGGCGGCTCACGTTCACTGTGGGATGCCTCCCTATTGTATTCTTTCAGAGATAGAATTTAGGTAGATATTCCGCTCCCTTTACACTGCTACCTAACCAAACTCAATAATAAGCTTAAAAGCCACTCATTGTTGGCTTAATTGAAAATTTAAATTATTTATTGAAATAGAAAGAAAAGTTTCTGCATACAAAAATGAATTGGGCCAAGGTCCACGAGCAGAACAATTTCCACGTCGTCCCTTGGCATTATGGGATTCCTTTCCTGTGTAGGCTTCTTTAATATAGTAAGTCAGCAGCCGCCAGTATATAGGCCGAACGCAGCGTAAATAACCGGCTTAGTAAGAAAAAAAAAACAATGGGAAAATTGTTATGCAAATGAATTTCCCGTCAGAGACGTCACTGGTCTCTAGTTATTCATAATTCCCTACATGAATTTACTAAGCACTTTAGTTATGATTGTTGATCCATTCTTTAATTGGCATCCAGTGTTCCATCCAGTTCTATCTGACTATCAGATATATACAGCGAAGACACCAATCTAAGCTAGGCCCCTATGCTTGTCAAATTCTTTTCTACTGAGTATAGCCATGCGTAATAACAAATGACACTGACGCTGCCTCCTTGGCATGTCCGGAAATCCCTCTTCCTTAAGTTTCACATAGAAGGATGTAAATCGCTACATGCGTTGGCCTTCACCAAACTTGGTGTCAATCGATACAACTGTTTCTGAGAAAAGTTCATGTGACAAACGGACAGACCGACAGTAAACTGATTTTAATAAGGTTTGTTTTACACCTTAAAAAGAAACGTCTTTTGAAAATCTACTGGTTGCTGCCCTTTAATTCTTGCTAACCTTACAAAATTTTGCAGAAATATACAGAGATCATAATATGAATCATTATACTAAAAAGTTTGGTGGAAGTCTTACCGTTATTAATTAACTTACTGTAAGTCCATGTGCATAGTCTAACTTACTTAACGCATGTAAACTATGATATATATGGTTGCCTTTCACCCCTTCGCGGAGTATAGTACATCAACCATACTTTCGTGCCATCGCTCACGATTACCTGAAATGTCCCTCAACTCCCCCCACGACTTCCCGAGACGCCCGCACTCGTTGTCTATTGCTATGCGCCAAGCGCCCTTGGGGCGATCCACTCGTCGGTCATCTTAGGAGAATTGATTCCACTGCATTGCGTAGTTCGTAATGCAATTGTCGCCCCTCCTTAATGTTAGACCTATTCACTGCCACTTCCGTCTTCCGATCATAGTCCGTACGAGTGCCAAGCTTGACCGCCGATCAAATTCTGCGTTTGAGATAGTGCCAGACCAGAATACTCCGATGACACAACGCAGAGAGATATTGACGAAGGCTTGAAGTTGTTCAGTAATTGTGGAGTTCACTGTGTGTGTGGTACTAGTAAAACAATAACTTTATTATGAATCAATTACTAGCTAGCACAATGACATGTCTTTCTTGACTTAATTATTAACTACAACACGTCCTTCATTCTGTACTCTCTATCGAGCACTGACACAGAGAAACCATTTTGGCTGTCAAAAAGTGTTTTTCGATGTTATGGCCGTGCCCGCGATCCGCACATTGTTCCAAAGTGATCCGTAGGGTATTAATGTGGTCATTGTAGAAGGATCCGGAGCGGAAACCACCCCGCCCTCTGTCGATCGAGCTTTTGAGATGTTATTTGATGTGTTCCAGGATTATTTTAGCTAATGTCTTTGCGACGGTAGGGAGCACCCAGTTAACTCTACAATTGTTCCCTTTTTTGGAATTTTAACGATCCTCACCTCCTTCCACTCTCTGGTAAAGCTTTCGGATTCCCGAGATTTCCGTACGAATGGAAGCAGCAGAACTGCAGTAGCAGCAGGTGCAGCGATAATCTCTGCTGGGAGACCGTCAAGCCCAGCGGCTTTACTCTGTTTGAGTGCATTGATGGCCGAAATAATTTCTTTTCTGCTTGAGGAACAGTCCGTATCCGTATGTTACGGTGGCTAGCAAGTTCATCCATAAGAGGAGAAAACCGTGGTGAATTGTTCTTTCCACCTCTTCAGTTTTCCTCATCATGGATAAGAAGTCGCCCAATGGTGTTCTGCACAGGAACATCAAAGGGTTTACGACCACACGTAAACTCTTTCGTGATGCGATATACATTTCTGAAATTATCTCGATCTGCGGATTTTTTCTATTTTCTACGCTACACTAAAGTTATCGACGTTTCGCTCGGTATTGGAGTTCGAGCGCGTCACCCCCGCCATCACTCACAGCAATCAGCAGAGCATTCAATCCTTTCCGTTCATCGATCCGCTTGCACGGTTCCGCAGTCATTAAGATCTTATCACGCCTCTTCGGGGTGTTTCTGAAGATCTCTGTAGGACCTGAGAAAAGAGCATTTTTGATCACGGACCAATGTTCATCGATATTCTCGGGCGGGTTACTTATTAGTAGTGTATCTGCCATTTGATCAGCACGATAACTCTCCCACTGTCAAGCGGCGGCTGGGTCATACAAGCGGCCGTTGTTGAACTTAGCACGTCGCAGTTCCCCAACCCTGCCAGAAGTGGCGTACAGAACACGCAAACGAACGTAAAGACCATCAAATGGTGATCCCTCAGGAGGCTGATGTCAGCGTCCCTCTTGTTAGGCCCATTTAGAAGACAACTTCTTTCTTGAGGGTCAGTTGAAACCCAACTAAATTTATGGCAGGCTCTGTGCTCTATGCAATGTGTGACAAATGCGAGGCGGCGGAACTTGCAAACATCCATGAGCCTCCCACCATTACCGTTACGGTCGCCAACACCTTGCTTCCCCATCACCCCATCGAGTAAGATTTTGTCAGATCGCCCATCACGATCATAATATCATCTTTAGGAAGCTCGTAGAAAGCATCCACTATATCGGAAGTCTCCGTTGGATCGGAAACTTGCAGTTAGAAGTCTGTCAACGGGTTCCTAGGTCAAGAGGGCTAGCCTTGCGGAAGCCGCCAGAAGCATCCCAATACCAGACTCGCGTTTGATACGACTTGACTTCCCAGAATACAAAAGCACATTGGCATAAGAGGGCAGTCTCCAGAGTCCCACTATCTTACTTCACTTAGGGCCTGAATGTCCAGCTTATAGCGTTGGAATTCCCGCTCAAGTGAGAGAAAGCGGACATTCTGAGGACCCTCGCTACCCTGGTCGAATAGCGTGCGTACATTTGAGACACCAATCATAGTCGGTTTTGGATAGCCAAAAGTTCGTAGCCGTGAGGTCCGTCCCTATCCCAAACGTTACTGACGTTTCAGTGTCAATAAAGTTTGAAAATTTGTCCACCAATTTATATCCTTTTTAGTCGCTTCTTGAGTCTATTCTTAAGCACCAGCTCACATGGCTATAAACTATGAGCTTTGGAGTCCATCGTTCACCCAAATGTTCTTATAACACATATAAAACTTCATGAAACCTTTCACACGTTGAGCTTTCGTTTTCCAACTTGTTCATACATTATTTTATTAGAATTTTTTTGTGTACTGTTCATTTGAATATATAAATAAAAAACTTTCCAAAAATTAATTTGTGTTTATTTTTATTTGCAGATTCTTCCGCTACACCATCAGTAGGTAATTACTTTATACGTTTGATAGTTACCTGAAGCTTAACATATATATAATTTTCTGCATCCTGGCCCCTAGAATGTATATCAATTTTATTTATTAAGATATTAAAATTAAGATTAAGATATTAAGAGTCGAAAGTCTTTTTGTGAGTAGTCTATGAATCGAGAAATTGGGTATCTTTCTTCAACTTAAATTTCTGAAGTGAACCTCAAGCCTAAATAAAGTCATCCATGAAACATTAAGATATTCTCCATCCCATCAGCGCTTTGATCTTTAGACTTTCATCATAGGTTCCATTTCGATTGATTGCTTTCAATCATATATCAAATCGAGACCATACCATACGAGGAAATATATGTACATATTCGACCCAATTGCATCATGTATCAATAAAAGATCCTGTCAGTTACGTTTTGTATCATACATCTCGAATCAAATCACCATAGATACATTACTTTACGGTCCGTACTACCTGACAAGGGATATTTGTGTCTTCCAAGTCGAAGTAAAACATACAGTACACACTCGTATGCACAAATTAGATAAGAGATTCTAAAGAGGTCACAAACAAGACGCTTTCTCTGTTTACCTGAATTGTGAGTGAAAAGCCTTGTTGGGAAAGTCAACGAGCTTTATGTACAATAGTTGGCACGTTTTCCGCATAGTAAGAATGCGAATGTTACAGAGATTGCTTCAAAACAATATACGAATATGGTTATTTGTACGCTTTGCAGCTAGAGAAACTTCCATACGACCTCTGCACGAGTACAGTGTACTCCACGAAGGACATGATTTCGCCATATTTGTAATCCAATATGACAAGCAACGGAAAAATGTACTATCATCTCTGCAGAAAATAAAAATGTTCATTCTGATCTCTTGTTTACTGATATTTACGTATATTCTAAACGGCTGGAAAATGATTTGCGCGCTAACATTCGTACCTGATTATGTATGCACAATATGTATGTTAGAATATATGCAAACAAATTAAATAAAAATAATAACATTAGTCTTTGAAGGCTGTTGTATGTCTGGAAACTGCCAATTTTAACCTTGGCATTTGTCAGACTTTTTCTTTCTACGTGCGTTCATTCTTTCATTGTAATACATGCAAACGAGGAGGATTTTCCCTAACTTATCTCTTTTAGAAAATGAGACATTTGGAAGGATTGTGGGAGCAGCAGTCCTTGAACATGCGGGGCTTTCTACCCACTAGGACCCAGGCTCAGTCTTGCAATTCATACTAGGCCGTTTTTACAGTTCATACCCTGATCCTTCTTAAGGTTTCGTATAAAACAAAAACGTCTGTCTTGTTTTCAATGGATGGAGGTAGAAACCCTACCAAGACACCGTCCCGCCAGGCTGCAGCAATGTGAGGGATTTTCACCTATTAAAACCACCCTCACTTTTTCCTTCTTCCTTCCCCATGAGACCGCCGCAAACCACTACTTCGCAAGGAAAGCTGCGGTTTAAGCGAGCCAATGTTCCGCTCTTCGCGCCTTTTTTATGCGCTCCGTTTCTCCAAGTTTGGCCTCTATCCTTTTCATTGCAGAATTCACCGCGCACCAGTTTACCTCCGAATTCAGTATTCCCGTAACGATGTTCTGAGGGTTTGCGCTGATTTTAGGAAAGTCTTCTAGGCTCTTCCCTTCTGAGCAAAATCATGGGCAGTAGAACATGACAAACTCGGGAACCTCAGGTGTTCAACCACATTCAGGGTTCTTGTAACCACCACGCCCTGACATCCATGTCCAGCGATTCCCGCTTTTCGGCATTTCCGTTTAATCTATCCTTTTCAGGTAGATTCGTTCTCCTTTTCTGGTACAGACAGCGTCTCTCCCTTGTCTGAATATCCATGGGTATCATTCCCGCCATGATACACGGTGCCTCGTCTGAGATTGTCTTGAAGGCGCTGCGTAATCTTAACGCCACTAAGCGGTAAATCATGGTTACTACCCCCGATTGTTCTCACACACTAGTGCTTCCTGCAAGACCGGTACTGCGTATAACAGGTTAGAGCGGACCACTTTGGCACAAGTATTTTGCTGTTGTATCTTGGACCATCGAGGTTAGGCATCATCCATGCTAACGACACGTTGGTACTTGCCGCTTTCTCACATGCATAGTCCAAGTGCCCCTTGAAATTGATCTTCGCGTCAATCATCATCCTCAGGTATTTGATAACCGGATTTAAAGAGATTATGTTACCAACAACATGAATACTAATCGAATTCCTTTTACTACTCTTGAGATTAAAGATCACCTCCGTCTTTTGTTCGGCATGATCAAGCTGAACCATCTGCAGTCACACTTTTATGGCGCTAATGGTTCTGTTTCATCTTCAGGTTGTTTCGTGACGACAACCACAGCTAGATCATCTACAAAACCGATTATCCTTCTTTGGCACGGAAAGGACAAAGACTCCATTGTGCATCAGGCTCTACAGGAGAGAAACCCAACACTGAACGCTGTTTTACTCCGGCTGTCACAGTGTACTGCTTAGGTCCCTCATCCGTATTGTACCATAGTTTCCTTTCCAAAGGGTAATTTTCGAGGGGTTTAGTCAAATAATAAGGGTGAACCAGTGAGCTTCTTATCCAGTCCCATCTCACTGACACATTTTTGATGACCAATGTATTCACGGCGCAACATTTATTAATGGACACCACGTCTCCAGCTAGCTTCGTTGAATAAGCTTGATGAAAACCAAACTGTTGCTCAGATATGCTACTCCTATATTCTGTGATAGGGAAAAGTATATTGTAGATGACCCTTTCGAGCATTTTTCCTACTGTGTCGACAAGGCAAATTGGACGGTATAATGATGGATGTCCAGGATACTTATTGGGCTTCGGGAGCAAAACTAGTTTTTGCTACTTCCACCGATCAAACCTGCTAATAAACCAGTCGGGTCTGGTGTTAATAGCGAGTTAAAAGCTCTGCTGTGAATAGCATCCTAACCAAGAGTTTTATTATCACCAATCCTCGACAAATTTCCGCAAATTTCTGCTTTAAAATCGCATTTACGGTGAAAACATCCACCGCTTGTCTATATCTTTTGGACTCGTCTTTACGTGGAGGTAAGAGCGCCATCGCTATGGTATTCGCCGTCTTATTTTCTTAATAACAACCCTATACGCTCTTTTCCAGGTGTGTTGGTCTGCCTCCGCGTAAAATTCCTTCAAGCTTTCCTTTCCTTTCCTTGCTGGTCTGTATAGCCTACTTAAGCCTACCAGGAAAGTACGAGAATACTTCCCGTGTTGTCTTTCTTTAGATCGTTGGCAGATCTTTCTTGATTGAAACCATGCAGCCCGCAACCACACGAATTCTTTGTTCCACCAATAGTTTGGCGGCCTTATGGAAATGATTTGTCTTTGTGCACTTCATCATCTTCGTTATCTTTTCTGAAGTTGTTCCATCAGGATCATGGCGTCCAAATTGCACCTCTGTGAATGCATGTTATGTGCCTCATCATCTACGCTACCTTTCCTGAAGCCGATTCATCGGCATCATGGCTTTCCAATGTGGGGTCAAAGGTTTTCGCGGATCAACCCTAATTTCTAGCTCTGCGGGAACGCACCTCGTTACGTGGCCCATTTGCAATCTGGTGGAAAATTGCTTTGTGTTCGCTATGCTCATTGACGAACCGAATCCATTCTCCTCCCCAATATGATACTCACGTATATCAAATCGACTATCGAGCCCGAGCCTGTCTCTCGAAAAGTGCCTACATTGTTGGTGTTGGTAAGTACCAAGTCTAGCTCCGTAAAACTCTCGAGGTGATGTTCCTGATTTTGATTCCGAATCCACAATCAAGGCATTGAAATTACCCGCTATTATTTTCGGATTTCGACTTCTTGCATCCAAGACAAGCATTTCCTCCAAGCATTTCCTTGAATTCTTTCGCTATCATTGCGCTTGGTGGAGCATAGCAACCATATATTTAGATGCCAGCTATCTTTGTCTTGACGTATTCAACTTCTGGAAACTCTGTTATTTCTTGGAGAGCTTGATTGCCCATATTGCCGTCTTGCCAGTTACATCTGTAGCCTAGATACCACTCTTATTGTTGCGATAAGGGTGACTGATTGATTGATAGGTTTACTATGAGAGTAGCTCTTGCGCTGCCTAACAATGTTTGACGCTGGTAAGTATTAACACCTGCTCCCTGAGTTGATAAACGACCCAACCTATTTTTACTTTAGTAGCCGCTAGCAGTTTTAGCGCTGTTTCGGCGGGTAAGCTTATGTTGCCGTTTGGATGTCTTCACATATCCTTCTGAGTCCTCTGATTACGAAGTCCAGCAAATTGGGTGGTCCGAATCGTTTTTTAAGGCTTCACGGATGTCCTCCTTGGTAGTGACTTCAAAATCTGTTACTTTTTAGCTTGTATTGTGTCTTCTCTTCTAAAGACCTTTCCACTTTGCCGAGGAAATCTTCAACGTCTTACTCAGAGACTCCTTCAGCTCCAGCATCAAATCCCCGTTTTGGGCATATCTGACTCAGCTGACGCTTTCTAGAAAATCCGTTATTGTCCATTGGGATTTGACCTTCTTGAGAATATCGGCGTATGCCATTTTTCCTTTTTTAGAGTTGACGATTAGTTCGGCCCGCAATCTTCTTTTGCGTGTTGTGTTCTTCTTTCCGTCAACCTTGGTCCCTGCTTTCCCGGTTTGTTTCGGATCATTGAAGCCGGCCCCGCTGTTTCCACGATTTGGGTAACTTTGTTGGCCATTCCATTTTCTGATGAGAAGCCCTTTTGCCTTTTTGCGTCATGTGTGGAACCAATATCGCTTTCTCTGCTCTTATATTCTAGTTTGTGATCCTTTGGATTCTGGTAATGTTGTTGACCACACGTATGGCTCTTATCGTGTTTTTGATGGCCTGTTATACATTGTGTTTGTCCCTCATGAATTCGGACAACTCTATCATTTTTCTTCGGCTCGACTTCACTCTTTCTCTGTGGGGTTGTCCCCCTCTGCACTTTTGCATTAATCTGCTTCCCGAGAGCTTCTTCGATGTCCATCCTTCAGCGATATTGACTTCGGGGGAGATCGTTGGATCGTCGAGCTTCTCCTAAATGGACCAGCACTAGTTCCTGTATCACCTCATTATGAGCCGATGAATCCCTGAATGTGAAGCATCTTTCCGGGAATTTTGAACACACTTTCTCGGGACTACTTCTTGTAAACGCTTCTTTTCCCAAACTATAATACTTGTAGTGTTAGATCGAACGGTGGCCAAAAATGTCACTACCGAGGCGCTGCAGTCGAGGGATCTCCACGACCGAGAGCCTGCTTGCCACTCCCCAAAGCTGCGGATTCTGCGCCTTTGCATCATAACCTTGACTGTCCTTTCTTCCTCCGTATTGGTTTCATGTTCTGGGTGTCCTTCCCCCCTCCCCCATAACCATTTTTAAGGTTTTGTGTGAAACAAAACCTTATTAGAATGGTGACGGTGTCTGTCTGTCCGTCTGTCCGTCTGTCTGTCTGTCTGTCTGTCTGTCTGTCTGTCTGTCTGTCACACCCGATTTATTCGGAAACGGCTGGACCGATTGTCACGAAAATTGGTGAGAGTATGTAATCTGGTGATCCCTTTACATGCAGTAAGTGGCGCCATCTTACGTTAAGTTTAAGGGGGGCTCTCCGTACATGTGAATGGAGGGTGCAAATTTTTTTTTCTCAGAATGTAGCCAAGTAGGGTATCAAATGAAAGGTCTCAACTAGTACTTTTCGAATCTGGTTCAATATTTGATATTAGATGAAACATAGGGGAGTAAGGGTTGAAAATATGACCCACAAAAAGTGTAACAGGTCTCGTTCTCAGAACCTATCCAACCGAAAAATCTGGAAAAAATCACAGTGGTGCATCTCTACGAAATCTAGGCCTCAAAATATATCCGGTTCCGATATCTGCACAAATAAAGTTAATAATAGTATATTTCCACATTTTAGAAATTTACCCGGCACCCCCCCTTATGTTCATCCCAGAAATACAAAATTTGGTATGAGTGTAACGAAGAGTATAATGCACAGTTTGGTTAAGCTTGAAGAAAATCCAACTATTATTAACAAAGTTATTGGGGGTGAAACTTTACAATTTTTTGTGAATTTCGTGCACTTTACAACCCGCATGACGTCATCATCACATATCAATTCGTCAATTCCACAACGAAATGAATTCTTATGAATTGGGTCCCAGACAATTATTTTGTTTTAGTTTTTTAGTTATTTGTCAACCAGACATGTGTATATGTAGGTATATAATATATGCGTGCTAATGAACTTTGCGGCTAGTGCCTAATTCAGATAGATATAAGACGTAAATCGGAAATATGGGTACGATAAATTTAGATACGTGCATATATGTGTACAGTAGGTAATAGGCAGTTTGTTTGTTTAGGGTGAGCGTGATATCTATGGCTCTAATATGTACGTATGTCTCGTAGTTTGGAAAAATATGAAGGATTATGTTGGATTTGTAGCTATATACGGACAGAGAAATGTGCGTCTCTTACATAAGATGAACACAAAACCTTTATACCCGAAGCGCGAGCTTCCGGTATTCCGACTTGTTATTATTGTTATTGTTGTACGCACTTTTCTTAGAAACGTCTACATCGATTGACACGAAATTTTGTGGGATGGTGGAAGCTGTGAGTGCCTACATATGCAGTGAGGCACATCTTTCAAGGTAGAAGGTGGGGGGGGGGGGTATCAACTGGAAGATCCCGATTGGAACTTTCAGAAGCCGGTCTTAGTCATGACATTTGTTGGGAGGACGGGTTGTGCAGGGGCGGGAAAAATAAAAATCTGAAAAAATCATTAAGTTGCTTCCATTTATTATTATTTATATATTTATGTGATTAACAATAAACGGAGAGTACTCCAATTACTGATTGCATGTAAGTGCATATAGAAAATAAAAGAAAAATAAAAAATTTCAACTTGTCAATAACTCAAAGTTTGAAAAGGATACATGCGTCAGTGAAAGATCTACCGAAACATATTCAAGAATATTACGGATTAAGGGTTTAGAAAGGATGACCGAAAAATGGATATCCATGAATAATGAAAATTAAATCGGAGTTAGCTGTCAAAGGCCACACCTAGGTCCATCAACAAGATAATAAACAGGTGTCGGGGGAGAAGTTTTTAGTGAATAGCATAAAGGGTAGCATTTATTCACATTTAGTGGCAACTTGTTACGAACACACCACTGAGATAATGTGTCAAGGTTAGACTGAAAGCTGCACTGATCACTAGGCGGATCGACAACAGAAAACAATTTTCGATTATCTACTTATAAAAGGCTAAGACAGGCAAACAAGGAAGGAAGATCATTTACGAAAAATGAAAACAGAAATGGACCGAGGATGGACCCTTGGGGTATGCTCAATGAGGGAGAAAATAGAGACGAGATACAACCATTGAAGAAGACACGATTTATTCTACCATCTAAGTAAGATCTTAACCAGGAGAGAATACTCGTCGGAAATCCATACGATCAAGTTTATTGAAAAACAAGGACCGGTCAATGGAATCGAAAGCTTTGCACAAGTTAGCATAGATTGTATGGACGTCGTTTCTTGTGTTAATGCCTTCGCAACAAAATTGATGATTTCCAACAAATACGCTGTCCAAGCCTCAAAATACCCTCTATAGCGATATCTACTCACATTATGTTAATAATTGCTGTGCTACTTTTTTGGAAAATGGACTACACCCCCCCCCCCCCCCTAAGTTTATCCTAGAGTCAGTTCAGCTTTGAACCGAAAAGGTATACATATATATATAAAGTTACTCGTACCTCGTTCACAATAAATTAAAGATTGAAAGCATTATTTTTAATGTTTCTTATGAGGCTCTACTTTATCGCTTGCATATCCAACTGAAATTTCACCCTTGTGCTATGTCAATAATCCTTATTGAGATCGTCTTCGTAGTCCCCTTGTCGGTCTTCATAAGAAGTACTTGGTTTTGTGCAAATAGTTAATGTTCTGTGCGAGTACAAAAATATGTTGCTTCAAAAACTTTGCCGTACAATATTAGAATTGATTCATGCAGAAAAAGACATTGCCCCCTAGGTTTGGTTTATTGCAGAAAATATCATTAATGAATTACACATCTATTACAACCACGCGAATATTCACCATGCCTAGTAACGTAAAGCAAAGAGAGCTCATTGAACCGTAACTCTCTAGGGCAAATTGCAGAAAACTTCCATGAAATCTAAGGAGAACGAAAATAATGAAGGAATTTCGTCTAACAATAGAAAACTAAAACCTAAAGTTTTTACTGACTCTTTCGGAAGAGAAGGCGTCATTCCTGAATGAAATTCGATACTTTCCCGGCCCAAAGTTCTAAGAACCTAATACTAATCACTTCCTTTTCCTTGGCATTCAAATTAATAGGGAATACTTGCTTGGGCTATGGAAGAATCGCTAAACAAAGGTCAAGTATTTTATCGAAATGTTGAAAAGTAACTTTCGATAAGAAGCTCACCAAATGATGAATGCCCAATGCTTCTAGTTAGAGCAAAAAACAAATACAAAGTAATGAGCAGGATTCAGGTGAAATGATTCTACTCTCGTGGAATCTTGTATCTTTCCAAACAGTATTCGTAGGATCAGTGCCACCATCTCTTGGGATTCGTTTCGCGCTATGAACATTCAGAGAGAGAGATTCCGATCTTTATTGTGCGGGTGGTAATTTTGCTTGCGGTATGTGCTTGTTTTCCAGTTTGATTTTTTGCTTTCCCTTACTCGCCGGGGTGAAAAACGAGCAGATTTCACTCCGAGGATGACTCTTCTAAGAGACGCCATATTTTTAAGTTTTTTGCCAGTCATTTTTAGGTAATGTTCAATTTGATTGCTAAGTCGTAGTGAGTGAACAGTGTCCTAGATGGGTAGCGAAGTCTGTTACCCATAAAGGGGATAATTCAGCCACTTCTGCTCTTAACTAGTGCAAATCAAGTAGTAACCGCAACTTAGAAGCATCATCATCCCCCCTTCGCATCTGTAATACCCCAAAATCTCCACAAAAATTTCGGTGTCCCCTTCCTCAATGCTTGTATCCAACCGGTCCCTTAATGCTTGTTTCGAAAAACTCAAAGCTTATAAGGTTTGCCTTTTTGACCCAAGTTCCACAAATTAAGAAGGACAGTCAAGTTGATGTTGTTAATTATGAGCGGCGGCTGTTCGAAACGGGATTTTTGGTCTTGGCAGATAAATTCTTTTCTCCCAAAAGAAACGAGGGTCGCCGTAGGTGTTTCTTTGAGCCTATCTCAAGAGTCTGTGTCAACACTTTGACTGAATAGACTGCAGACCTGACTGACAGGCCTGCCTGACCGTGAATGGCAAGTTCAACAGAAAAAAGTTACATGTCCAGGTGTACACAGCCATGGACCTTCCACCCTCATTTTCGAGTCAGTTATGTGATGTCCGGATAGTCTGGATGTGCTCTAACCAAGCACAAGGCTATCGTACGGAAGGTCGCGGTTCAAATCTCACTGGTGGCAGTGGGATTTGTATCGTGATTAGACGTCGGATACCAGTCAACTCAGCTGTGAATGAGTACCTGAGTCAAATCAGGGTAATAATCCTGGGCGAGCGCGATGCTGGCCACATTGTCTCCTACAGTGTACTATAGTGTACCGTTTCGGTCTTGAATGAAGTGCTCTAACACACTTCAAGGCCCTGATCCAATATGGATTGTTGCGCCAACGATTATTATTATTATTATGTGGTGACCTGTGTGGAGGAGCTACTATAATACAGCGAAACTGAACACAATATAGAGAACTGTGGTGACACTACTAATTAACTGAACTACAAGAGGCGTTAGCCTTGTTAAAACGGTCACATTGTGGCCTGTATCGATGAATCCAAAATATATGGCCTGGTTGGAGGTGGAATTCTGTTTGGAATCCATTGCCTGAAACACGTATGTAACCCATCATCGGGATTTGGCAAATTTGCAAAGCTTACGGAGCTGGATTCGAAAGCGGTGGGTTCTCCTAAACTAAAGAGTATATTGATTTATTCAAAGTTTGCATTATCTACGTTCTCGGTCACGGGAAAATATTCGGAAATGTGATTACTGCAGAGTTTATCAGATAGCGTTTAGCGTGGTGTAGCGTAACGTTGTGCACAACCTCCCTAAATTCCATAGAGAGTAGAATATATACTTGGTAGACGCCAGGCGCGCGTTAAACCACCTGTGCTACATCAGACTTTAGCTTATTGGGAAAAATGCATTAAAAATACATTTACATTCCTCACAACACATACTATTGCAGCTGTTGAGAACAGGGAGAAACCCTTGCGCACCCCATAGCCCCAGGGAGAGCCAGGCAATGGGCATTCAAATAAAGTCATGGAAGACTTAACTTATTTGCATGTCTTATGTTCACTACTTTGTCACCAAACTGCTTCTTGAGAACAACCCTCCTTTTTCATCAACGTCGCTACATATTTCCATTAAATCAACAAGCTGATATACATTTTGAAAGGAAATCAAAATGAGTTTTAATCGTTTTAGTTTACGCTACCAAAAATGCAAAAATACCCCGTCAGGGGACGAAAATTAGCAGATTTCAGCCACTGAAGAGACTTCTGAATTATCAACTGATCAAAAACGGCGTACCCCCATAGTATCAAATCACAAAGCCGCATGACCAGATTACTACGTGTATTATAAGAACGGAGAAATAAGCTACACCTCTTATTTGTCCGATGCTTAGTCATTCGAATGTTGAACTTTTTTTTAGACCACTGGCGCTGCGAGTGTGAATTGTCGGTCTCATAAGGGCGGACTCTCAGCAAAGGAACAACCTCACTCACTAAAATGTTTCCTCCATAGTATGAAAAAGGCCTATGGGTCTGTACGACGATGGTTCACCAGAAAGTTCACCGGCTTTAGGCAACTGAGAAAAACAACGTCAACCAATCCGATTAGACGGTAATTTGAATACACTGCTTTCTTTTTAAGGTTTTGTATAGAACAAAACCTTATTAGCATCGATTTGATCTCTGGTTGTCCGTCTGTCTGTCTGTCTGTCACATCCGAGGATACTCAGGAACGGCTAAACCAATTGTCACGAAATTTGGTGAGAACGTGTGGTCTGTGCGCGTCTGTAGCGCCATTTTGTGTTGAGTTTAAGGGGGGCTCCTTATACATGTGAAAGGGAAGTGCAATTTTTTTTTACCGAATATAGTCGTGTGGAGTATTGAATGAGCTCAGTTAGTACTTCTCAAAACTAATGATATTTTTCATACTGGGCAAAACATAGGGGAGTGAGGGCTCAAAATGTGAGCCCAAAAGGTGTAACACGTCTCATTCTCAGAACCTATCCAACCGAAAAATCTGAAAAAAATCACAATGATGCATCCATACGAAATCTAGGCCTAAAAAAAAATCCCAATCCAGTATCTGCTTAAATAAAATTAATAATTGTATATTACCATATTTTCGAAATTTACCCGAAAACCCCCTCAAGTTCCTTATAGGAGCATCAGATTGATGCGGACTTTGGATCCCGCAATTCTCAAAAGAATATTTTCAGCTCTGACCAAGTTTTGGTCAATAGTATGGGCGGATTTCCGCTCAATATAATTCGTAGTCATATTGTGTTCTGCGAATTATATATATAAAGGAGCACTTAACATCTGCGAGCCGCTTCGGTCACGCTACTCCCAGGGCAGAGGTGAAGCAGCGTCTGACGATTTGCTCCTGCCCTGGTAAGAAACCGTAAAGCCGTCATCGCCCAATATTCTCTTGGTTAGTTTCCTTATTTTGGACAGGCGTGCATTCACGAATTGGTTTGTACCACTATTCTGTCAAGTTGGCGCGAGTTGAGGTCCGGTCCTATATTATTTATGGGTGTTTTTTAGACTCAGCGCTCGGAGATTAACTTGGCCCTAAGTCTATCTGTCCATGTTGATTCCCCACGTACTCGAGGAGGGCGATCAGACCCGAGTCTGCAAGGGACTCATCTGAAGTAGCTCTGCTACGAAGCCTCACCGGAGGTTATCTGCTACCATGGGAACCGGGGTGGCCCTCTGAGAGCATATACTCCAGGAGAATTCCTGGAGAATGTGTTCTCGGCCGGGTTATTTGCGGTTAGCCCCTTAGTGGGAGTTTCATGGTGGTTGTGGTTATGCCTATATCGCGGGCAGAGCTCCTCAGAGCTCAAGCATGGAGTTGCGCTGTATAACTCGGGTGCCGTACCCTTTAGTTGCGACAGAGGTGCTAGATAGACCTCGCATCCACTGGTATGAATGCTAAGCTTGCACTCAGTATAAACCAGGACCACTGTACTTGCATGGCGGGGCTCTGATTGTGGTCCTAGAATCAATCCGTATCCGAAGAGGATCGTGGGATTATGCCTAATTTATTTTTATGGATTGGCAGTTGGTTTTCCGCGTGGTCAGTGATCTCGATAGACATGCAAAGTGTGGTGTAGTCCTAGAGAGTCGCTTAGTATCACAGGGGCTTCGTTTGTAAAACAATTTACTCTGGTATCATTTATACGTCAGTGCGTGGCTAAATTTTCCTTCTGCCGAGCCTTCCTCCCCCGTATTTTAGAAGAGTTAGGCAGCAGTATCACCGACAGGCTGGCCGTAGTCAGATTTCCAGTTCCTCTCATTAAGGGAGTTGCTATACTATCCTTTTTGACTGACCGCGCCGTCGACAGTGGATACAGGTTTTCCACTGAAGTGGAGAGCCTGTTTTCCACAGATTTCTCCGTGCTGGAACATGAATTAAGTGAGACCTCCAAAATCCGTGCTTCAGCCACGACCTGATTTCTCAGAGGATGGATTCGAAGTCTGTGACTTCTTACCACTTGGAGAGTTACAATCCTTTGTTGCTATCTTCATGTGTTTTTGGACACTCTTAGTGTAGTAGTAAATTACCACAAGCTCCGCCACGACAAGGTGGTGTCCGAGGGGGAGACCGATGCATTAAGTTGAAAATGAAATTATTCAGAAACAAAATTTCTGATGTCCTGCAAAAATTCTAACGAATTATGAAGCTCTTATCACAGAAATGAATAAATGTGAAACAAACTAATCAAAATTATATCACCCTACGAAGGAAAAGAAAACAATCTTGATTAATTCATGAATAATTTCTTCGCAGTCTCGTTTCCACAAAACAAATGCGAAAACTATTACAGAAAAGATTTTTCCTTTCAGATACTTGATCCTTTTCGAAGCGCAAATTAATTAATTAAATGAAATGATGAATTACAAATAATTCCAATCTAATTTTGTCAGAAACACTCAAATATCCTTAAAATGATCCCCTGAAAAGCCGAACATTGTCACAGAATAATGATAAATTGATATCACATCATTCGCATACAAGTCGTCTCACTCCATGAAAGGACCTTCATGTTGAATACAACTTTCAGTAAAAGTCCTTACACGAGAAAGCGTATTCTTGCAGATGACTGCTGCTGGTTGAAGAAAATTATTACGTGTTTGATATATGCAATACATCACCGAGGATTACGCTACTTTGGGTATGGAGTAGTTCCTTTCAGCCTCACAGTAACTATTTGAGGACAGGCAGTTCTGAGTGATTATGGGATGTCGTTGTGTTTTTATTCGGTAAAGGAATAATTTTTTCTATGAGCTTACTTCAGGATTTGTTGTTTATTTTCCTATCCGAAGGACTTTCAACGATTAGCAGAGATACATCTCTTGAGAAATAAATAAGATCATGGGACCCTTATTTGTAATGAAGCCTTTAGATAAACCGTGCCCCGCCTAAATCCCCTTGAATAATCCGCAGACTTGTGCGAAAGTCATGGTGGTCAGCGGCCTAAATCCCATTTATCCGCGATGCTGATTATACTATAAATATCAAGCCGAACATTGGAACAATCTCAAATATTTTATAATAGACAAGCGAGAACGCTAATATTTGCGAGCACATTCAGATTGTTCTGCGTTCGTTGTGCGGTTTATCTTTCAGAGGGATTTCATGTCAAGGCCATGAAATATCATATATGCCTACGTACAGACTACATAGTATATTATTGTGTATCCAATATAATGAGCACATGCGTTTTTCTCACAGATTTCATCTTTCGCGCGACGGCAGTTATCTATTTTTGGGATTGCAATTATATTAATTTTAGACGGTGTTATCTAACAACGCGGCTCTGTCTCATTAGAGGCATAAACACTCGTACATAGATATGCAGATAAGAATATGCTTCCGGCGGTAAATAAACGTAACACCCAGGCGAAGCATGAGCCGCGAAGGTTGATCCGCCAAGGTGTGAATGGCAATAAAACGATGTTCATTGAATTCATATGTTGAGGGAAGTCTTTGGAGTGCTTTCACCTTGATTGACGCTTTCACTGAACCTGGAACGTGTCGATTTATCAAGAAATGGAAAAATACAAGATTTATTATTATTTTGCATTATTTAGCTATTTTTAACAATTTTCTTTTGGTTCAACTCATTCCAGGTAATTCAGTGGAAATTCCAAGTAAATTGTTTGTTTGCATGCACATATGTGAGTGAGTGGGCTTCTGATTTTAAATGAATCCAATTGATGTTATTTCGGTACACATACCTCCACAATGGCGAAAGTATCTAACAAAGGAAAGAAAACAGAAAGTATCGCCAGCACTCAAATTGGTTCTTTGGAAACCAAAGCCTTTGAAAAGGCCCAGAGTCGGCGGGATGAGATGTCGTCAAATTTGAGGACATGACCCACCTTATCAGCGTGCAGATAGGCAACCTTTTATTAACGAGAACTTTCTAAAAGTCGGAAAGTGCTATATAGAATTCACTTGGCATCCATTTGGATAGAGGAATGTAATGACCTATAAGTAACACCTGAATTTTGGTGCCGAACTTGGATTTTCCTCTATGAAAGCAAAATTTGGTCCTTTTTATTTTCTTGTTTATATTAATAATATCTAAATATATTCTGGTACCATCTATAAATTACGGTGTGAAATTATAATTGCAAGATACAGGGGGTTTTAAATGGGTGCTGCATTTCTGGTAGTCGTCGTCAGAGTTTCCGACAAGTCTAATTTCCCGAAAAGAGAGTCAAGGGACTTTTAAATTTTGAAGCATTTTCAGCGAACCTATGCTAGTACCAACAAGCCCCGGTGCTTGCCAAGAGTCGTTACGATTTAGAACCCAATCCTCCTTTTCGGGACGCTGATTTAAACCGCAATCTAGTCCGACTTTTCGAACGCAAAGCAGAGACTGCCTCCACCAACTTAGAAACGGTGGCTTTTTGTGCTACCACTGCGTGCTGTAGCTGAGCCATCTTACGTGTTACGAGACCTCTTTGACATGTCACGAGACATTTAGCTACACGAATCGCTGGTGGAAGCTGAGGCTTTTGTCTGCGGTGGTCGTGAACGAGTCCAGAGACCCCCTGCCAGGATGGCCTGTGATTTCTCGGAATTATTCGCAGCCACTGTACTGACTTGCCACCACCCAAGTCCGCCATTTCGCGCAACAGCTTGCCTTCCGCATGGACACCAAGCGTCAGCTCCGTCGGTAAATGATTAAATTTAGTCGCCTCGCTAGCTGACAGGCGCTTAATGAATTGTTGCTTTAGCCTCTTTTTGGGACACTCTTTGAGCATATCGGAGACAAGCTTAGTTGCCTCCTCCTCCAGCCCAAGAAGCGTGTGATTAAATCATACGGCATCCATTGTTATGACGGCTAATGCGAATCACGCTAAGGGCTTGCAGAATCAGGCTGAGGGGATCCCACGGCAAAATGATGACTCCCGAACTGCCATGGCAGTTATTGAGAGGCCTGCCACCATTCTCTCTGCGGACATCCTAAGAGGAAGGGATGTCACGCACAAGGGCAATCGAAACACAAAAGAAGCAATCGGAGGTAGAAAAAAAAGGGGACAAGAGTCCAGCGGCGTCTCATGCGCCGTATTCTTTCTAGCTTAAAAATTTACACCAATCTAATTTCAATGCTTCTGAGTCACCCTTCTTGGTCGAAGGTTTATTTTTCCACTTGACTGGTCGGACGGCTGCTTACCCGCCACTTATCCTGGTTTATACAGTCTACAATTGCGAAACTCAAATGTAGGTGCGCTAAGTACTGAGGCTCGCTTCAGCTCCTCAGAGGTAATGCCCAAAATCGAGTAAATGCGAAAATTTCCACGACCTCCGGGTCGTAAAAATTTTGAAAAATGTGCAAAAATGGCAAATCATCGGATTGCTGCGGGCGACGCCTTCTTCGAACGGGGAGGCGGTCCAGATTCAGGAAATGCAAGAATTTTCGCACTATGACGCTGGAAACACGAGATATTGCCGAAAATCGACGGCTGGACGGCCTGGCTGACATCGAAAAAAGTTGAAAATTTCCACGACCTTCGGGTCGTAGAAATTTGAAAAGGGGGCAAAAATTCTGCTGCGGGCAATTCCTGGTTCGAAAGGGGAGGCGTCCCAGATTAATGAAATGCAGCAATTTTTTACAGTACGACACTGGAAAGGCGAGATATTACGGAAAATCGGCGGCCGGAGGGCCTGGCTTAGATTGAGGAAAATTGAAAATTTCCACGACTCCGGGTCGTAAAAATTTCGAAAAATAGGCAAAAATGCAAAATCGTCGTATTGCTGTGGGGGATGCCTTGTTCGAATGGGGAGGCGGCCCAGATTCGGGAAATGCAAGAATTTTCTCGGTACGACGCTAGAAACGAGAGATATTGTGGAAAAACGACGGCCGGATGGCCTGGCTGAGATGGAGGAAAATTGAAAATTTCCACGACCCCAGGGTTGTAAAAATTTTGAAAAATGGGCAAAAATGCAAAATCGTCGGAATGCTGCGGATGATGCCTCGTTCGAACGGAGAGCCGGCTTAGATTCAGGAAATGTCAGAATTTCCACAGTACATTGCTTGAAATGTAAGATATTGTGGAAAATCGACGGGCGGACGGCCTGGCTGAGATGGGGGAAAATTGAAAATTTCCACGACCGACAACTCACGGGTCGTACAAATTTTGAAAAATCGCCAAAAATGCTAAATCGTCGGTTTGCGTCGGGCGATACCTCGATCGAGCCGGGGGGCGGCCCAGATAAAGGAGAAATGCAAGAATTTTCGCGGTGTGACGCTGGAAACACGAGATACTGCAAAAATCAAATTTGGAAAAATGGGCAAAACGCATAATCGTTGGATTGCTGCGGGTCATACTTCCTTCGAAGAGGAAAGTGGCTCAGATTTTGGAAATGCAAGAATTTTCGCAGTACGACGCTAGAAACGCAAGATATTGCGAAAAATCGAGAAAAATTGGAAATTTCCACAACCACGAAATGCAAAATCATCGGCTTACTGGGGGCAATAGGTTTTTCGAACGGGGAGACGGCTTAGATTCAGGAGATATTAGAAATTTCACAGTATGATGCTAGAGACGCGTGATATTACGTAAAATCAACGGTGGTGGGGCCTGGTTGACATGGGAAAAATTGAAAATTCCATTTTCCAGCATTGTGTCTATCCTGAAGAGCGCGGTTCTCCTGATGGGGGCAAACCTTCTATATTCTCGGATGCGATACGTTGTCGAGGGATTGTTGGGTTTACCAAAATGCACACAGATCTACTAGTCTGGACCATTCTTGATCTGGGCCATGCCTTCTGCAATATTTTCGGTATAAATGATGTCAGGCAAAGTAGTCTGAGGGATTTCATGTGCAAAAGATCCATTTGACCATCTTTCAGATATCGGATGCGGTGCTTTATCGACAATCAACAGTACTTACATGCTTTTTATTATCACTATGGAGTTAGAGTTAGGCAAAATGTTGAACGAAAATCTGGTTTCAGCCGACCGATCATCACTCAATTTGAATGATTAAAATTATCTTTCGTAGCGATATTTCGCTCGAGACTCTCCATCGCTACGTGCCAGAATGCTTGAAAGACTATTCACCAAGAGTGAGTGTGAGTTCCTTTGGCTAAGAATTTTCACTAAATCAGCAGCCCACAGCAGCTTTACCCATCATAGAAAAGAGCTCGGTCATGTGTTATATCAGCCCCAAGCACGGTTTCCTAATACGTCCTCACCTCTGTCACAAGAACTATTCCAGCAACCTTAGAGCAGGAGTCATTTATTTCTTCCTGGCGGAGTCCGATAGCTTTGTTGAAGTCAACCATATGCAGAGGTATTGAGGTGTTCTAGTACAGCTTGATTCTGCTTTCGGGCAGTGATGGCCTGAAATGTTTCGCTCAACAAAACAACCTATTGAGCAACAAAATATTATAGTACCTATAAATATTGCGTCATGGAATGACTAATCTTATAATCGAAGGATCGCCTACAATGATTCCAATTCTTTCTTCGCATTATAAATAGCTCTCTCTTGAGGAACACCCAAGCCTTTTCATAGAAATTTAAAAATATTAGATAAATATCTATTATCTCACGCTGAAGCTTAATGGATACATGCATATTATGAACTCAATGACTTTAATAAACAACAAAGTTTCCTATCATCGTATCGTGGGTGAACACCTTTAATCGTACAAATCTTCTTAGCAAATGATATAGTCTGAATAATCTGCAAAGATTTCTTAATATAAAAGTAATTATATCTATTTTTAGAGAATAATTGTATATTTTTTGAAACACACACTTAACAGTAACTCATATCAAAAGTATCTCATTTATTCATTCGTTAATCTCTTTCTTTGGATAATTTCAGGTGGGAAGTTGTAGGAGTTCATTAGCAAAATGTAAGTTGTTTATTTTTTCTAAAAAGGTGAAGGCTTTTGACTGAACATTTCTTTAAATGTTTCAAGTTAAATTTCTCCCACGTTTAGTTAGCTATAGAGAATCGTTATTAGCAGAAAACAGGATATCTACCTTTTAGGAAAATATTCGCTGATTTTATAAATGTCTTAGATAATATGAAGCATTTATGTTTCCAGAGTATTGCAGAAGTTTACAAACCTGGCGATAATAAATACCTGAAGTGTTCAATTAAATACTGGTACTGGACAATACTGTATCTGCGAATCTCACTCCTGAAGACCATTGACTTGGTCTTTTCTGTTGAGACTGTTAAGTTGTAGATCTCAGTGGTTTACTGTAATTTGTATAATATTATCTGTAAATCATCCTTTATCTTTTTCTTTAGCTTTTGTCCCTGTCACAAGCAAGGACAGTTAACTGCGACATCGCCTGCTGCCTGTTCTTAGTAATGTGTTTGCAGTATTCGTTGGTTTCACGGAATTCGAATTGTCTTCATTTTAAGAATGTAATGACTTAATGGATTTGTCGATGGTCAAAAGACCAACCTGAGTGACTGGAGACGACCTAGCTATCCCAAAAACAAAAAACAAAAATTGACGAAATTGACCATGAAGGTCCGCTCGCAAATCTTCAAGCTCCATCAAAGTGTCCTGCCAAACTTGGGAATGTAGGGGGGAGAAGTTCTTCGAACACTTCGCTCCCTCACGTGATCGAATTCTGAAAAATACAAAGGCGGGGATTGAAAATAAAACAAGTCGGAATACCGGAAGCTCGCGCTTCGGATATAAAGGTTTTGTGTTCATCTTATGTAAGAAATTTCAACGCACATTTTTCTATCCGTATATAGCTACAAATCCAACATAATCCTTCATATTTTGCCAAACTACGAGACATACGTATATATTGCAGCCATAGATATTACGCTCACCCTAAACAAATAAACTGTCTATTTCCGAATACTGTACACATATATGCACGTATATAAATGGATCGTACCCATATTTCCGATTTACTTCTTATATCTATTTGAATTAGGCACTACCCGCAAAGTTCATTAGCACGCATATATTATATACCTACATGCACACATGTCTGGCTGGCAAATAACTAAAAAAACTAAAACAAAATAATCCTTTTCCATCCAATTCATAAGAACTCATTTCGTTGTGGTATTGACGAATTGATATATGATGATGACGTCATTCAGGTTGTAGAGTGCCCGAAATTCACAAAAAATTGTGAAGTTTCACCCCCTATAACTTTGTTAATAATAATTGGATTTTCTTCACACTTGACCAAATTGTGCATTATGTTATTCATTACACGCATGCCAAATTTTGTACTTCTGGGATGAACATAAGGGGGGTGCCGGGTAAATTTCTAAAATGTGGAAATATACTATTATTAACTTTATTTGTGTAGATGTCGGAACCGGATATATTTTGAGGCCTAGATTTCGTAGAGATGCACCACTGTGATTTTTTTCAGATTTTTCGGTTGGATAGGTTCTGAGAACGAGACCTGTTACACTTTTTGGGGGTCATATTTTGAGCGCTCACTCCTCCATATTTCACCCAATATCAAATATTGAACTAGTTTCAAAAAGTACTAGTTGAGACCTTTCATTTGATACCCCACATGGCTACATTCTGAGAAAAAAAAATTTGCACCCTCCATTCACATGTACGGGGAGCCCCTCCTTAAACTTGACACAAGATGGCGTCACTTACTGCATGTAAAGGGATCACCAGATTACATACTCTCACCAATTTTCGTGACAATCGGTCCAGCCGCTTCCGAATAAATCGGGTGTGACAGACAGACAGACAGACAGACAGACAGACAGACAGACAGACAGACAGACGGACAGACGGACAGACAGACACCGTCTCGATTCTAATAAGGTTTTGTTTCACACAAAACCTTAAAAAAGACAACTCGACCACATGTGTGGAGCCTTAAATTTCCGGACCCGAGTGCTGCGATCGAGAAGGAAGATCCACGACAGATCACAGCCTCGATTCCTGACCTCAGATGTTTAGTGAGGCGCGGCATCTAAGGTTCCCACCCTTCCTTGACATCCTCAGGCCATTATTTTGAGGATGTTCCTTATCTGTAACCGTTTTGGAGGACTACGGAAAAGTAGGGAAAAAGAGGTCACTAAATTAAAAGGGATCTATCTCCAGTCCGTTTCAATTTTTTTTATATACCATATGAAATCGCAAAGAATCAATATAACCAAACCATTAAAGAAAAAGATAAATACTGAGATTTTCAAGAAACATTAAAAAAATAAACTACGGAATAAAATAAAGGAATAAAGAAAATGTGAATAAGAATAATTTAGACTAATAATATTAAAAAAAAATATATAAAAGTAAAAGAATAAGAAAAAAAGTCTAATTCGTAACAAAAAATCAAAGCCCCCTTCCCTTTGAGAGCTCAGATCACTTCACACCGAAATATGTTATTTTGTTCTGTTAATTAAGAAATCAACGCTTTTTGAATTCAACTTATAAATGTTCCTTAAAAGAACAGCCATAACTAGATATTTATTCTTTTTTTTTTGAATTGGTGTTTCCGATCTCTCCAGTTTCTCGCACTCCACTCTTTTGCAATCGGACACATTGCCGAGTCAAAAACTATCGTGACTGTAACTGATGCGGGAGGCGGTGCACATTAGCTATCCGCTATAGAATTCAAATACTACTCGGGGCACAAATTCCTTAAGCTTCAAGTTCAAATCTTCCCTTCTTATGCCCTTTACTTTCTTCTTGCTCACTTGGAAAATTTCACTAATGTTTCGTTACTTTCACTTTCATTTTATAAGGGGCGAAACGCACAACAAAAATTAAACCTTGTGCCCCAGAAATTTTCATGAAAGTTATCCAAGAGACGTAACCCTCCACGCTTTCCTTAATTTTCAAACCAAAATTAAACACACCATTCAAACTCAACAATTTCTGATTTTCCCAAGCTACCAAAAGACAACGCAGCAGACCTTTTCGCAACCGTTTCCTTCCTCAAACAAAAACGATCTCTTCATCCCATCTCCCGCTCATCAGTTGCTTCCCCGATCAGCCGGTCCCAGTTCCGCTTATTTTCGATTCCACTGGAACTTCAAATTCAGGTCGGCTTAGGGACACGAAAACCCAATTCACATTTTTGCAGGGCTAAATACATGCATAAGCATTCTAGCCCAGGTAAACCGATGCGTCTATGAGCATTCAACAATACGGGGCTAGTTAAAGTACCAACAAACAAGTCGGGAAACCGGAAGCTGGACGCTCCAAGTATGAAAGGTTTTATATATTTCTTTTAGGAAACATTTGAGTGGGCATTTATCCCATTAGTAGCTTGCACGAAATATATGTAATATAATTATGTGAGAATATCCATTTTCGCGTGAGACTGACATTCATAGCCTTGAATTTGCTCAAAAACGGTAACTTTAAATTTTAATATAACTTGGTGATTCTAGGATAATACTAAGAGCGCCTAGGCATCATATAGTAGCAGCACCTTGATTTGTTTTAGATTTTTCGGTTGGGTAGTTTCTGAGATTGGGTTCGTGAAAGATGTGATCACTTTTGACCTTATTGGCTATACCTAAAAGCAACAATTCACAATTTCCCTCTACCTCTTGGGTGAACTTTTGTATTAATCGTATTTACCATGGAGACAATTGTTAGGATGTCTTCTAAATACCAACATTTTAGCCATATTTCCAGTAAAAATTTTCTTTTGCTTATCGCTATATTGGTGACATGAAAGTCTCGCACATTAATCTGGGTACCCCCAAAGTAGTCTTAAAATATCTTCCTCTAAAAGTGATGTAATGTCCTTCTATAACCACTTGGAAGTTTTCAATCCTGTACTTCTTATTGATAGAACATAATCTTTACACTCTTAGTCTCACTATTTTAGGGTATTATAGATAGAGGAATTAGAGTTAGCGATGATTTTCCTTATGACATTACCCTGCGGGCAACGAACCGTTCGTGCTTTTTCCGGACTAGTGGAATATTTTTCTGCCAGGAGAATTGGCACAGCAATCCTTACTCATAAAGGATGTTTCTCTTCTCACGTCAAAGAGGACTTGATTTGCCTTATCATTCGCTAGCCTCCTTTCTTGAGGAGTTAATATTCCTAGATGGCAGCCGTCACTATTTGGCTATTCTGAAATGTCGAAATAATACTTATATCTTCGGGTGTCCCGTTCAGGGAAAGATATGATGGTCACTACTAGGCACTTAAATAAAATATGCTTACAGCATAGAGGTGTCAATACTCACTTAGTTTCAGAAATCTCTAGCGTGATATATTCGCGCGACGGATAGTATTTTAGATGTATCTAAGCTAGTTTTGTAAGTTGAAACTCATTCAGGTTAATTATCTCATCAACGGCGCAACAACCGGCATCCGGTATAAGCCTGCCTTGGCAAGAACCTCTATGCACCCCGGTTTTGCACCGAGGTCCACCAATTCGATAACCCTAAATGCTGGCTGGCATCATAACCTACGCCATCGCTTTATCTCAGGCAGGGTCTGCCTCGTCTCCTTTTTCTACCATGGAAGTTGCCCTTATAGACTTTTCAGGCTGGATCATCTTCACCCATTCGGATTAGATCACTTGCCCACCGTAACCTATTGAGTCGGATTTTATCCACAACCTCACGGTCGTGGTATAGGTATGTAGGTTTCATCGTTGTAGAGGCTAGGGGGCCAAAAATTCTTCTTGTTTTTTTGCTAAGAATGCATGCCTCCGATGAATACATAAGGACTGGCAAGATTATAGTCTTGCACAGTAAGAGCTTTGATCCTATGGTGAGAGGTTTCGCTGGGTGCCAACAACCGTGCGCGGTTGTGATTTTCCACCCTAGATAGGAAAAATATTCAATGGTTTCAAAGTTGTAGTCTCCTATTTTTATTGCGCTCGTTTGACCAATGCGATTCGATGTTGTTCGATCTTTGGTTTTTGGCGCTTATGTTGCCACCATGTATTTCGTCTTGCCCTTATTAATGTGCAGCCCGAGATCTCGCGCCATCTACTCGATCTAGATGAAGGCAGACTGTCGATCTCGGGTTGTCCTTTCCATAATGTCAATATCGTCAGCATAGGCCAGTAGTTGGGTGGACTTAAAGACACCTTGAGCACAGGTTGGTGAACCGTTTGGTGTAGTTGATCGCTTCCACATTCAACCACTTCGTCTGTAATCCCATCGGCTCCTGGCGACTTATGGTTTTCAAGCCGATGAATTGCACGAACTGTTTCTTCTATGTTTGGTGGTCGCAGCATTACTACTTCGGTTCCAGTTGGTGGAACCTCCAACTCGGCAATATTTTGGTTGTTGAGCATTTCATCCAAATACTCAGCCTATCGTTCCAATATTCCCATTCTCTCGAAAATCAGATTTCTCTGTTTGTCTCGGCTGGCTTGTTGGTAAAACTTCCGCGCCTGGTGCGGTTGCTCCCTATACTTTCAGTTCATAGACTTGTTGGTTCTCCCAGGCTTCCTTTTTATGTCTGCAAAATCACTTCTCTACTCGACGGAGTTCGTAATAGGCCTGTGTGCGTGCCCGCCTTCTTTGGGAATGCAACGTTACTCGATATGCAGCATTTTTTTCGTTCCTTTGCTAGCTTACATTCATCGTCAAACCAGCCGTTGCGACTTGTTTTGTGGCTGGAGCCAAGTATGTTTGTGGCTGTATCAATGACAACGCTCTTCAGGTGGTTTTGAAGATCATTTGTTGACGCTTCATGTCCGGGACCACGTTATTGCGACATCCATTTCCCCCTTATAGTTGTTACGGAAGGCTGTGTTGTGGATGACTTCAGTATTCACTCTCATCTGATTGTCAAAGGGGATTGAAGGCGGTGTTGTAATTCGGGCCCGGAGTACTATGCCAACGAAATAGTGATCCGAGTCAATACTGACCCCTTTATATGTTTTACCATTCATCATTCATCATTCATCAAAACGTGGTCGATTTGGTTGGAAGCGGATGAGAGGCCCATATATGTTTGTGAAATGTTTTCCGCGCAAATTAGGTACTTCCAACAACCATTTCGCGTGTTTCTGCAAACTGCATAATCCGCATAACGAGCTTCGGCCCTAGCTCCCCTTGGCTATTAAAATCCCCAAGTATGAATTGGATGTTATACTTGGGACAAGCTTCGAGGGTCCGTTCAACTGCCTTATAAAATGGAAAATGCGCAAATCTTTATTTCGGTTTCGTTTTCGGTTTCATCGCTGTAAATTCCATCCTGTCCGAGGATCCTTTCATGCTTCGTACCATCGGTAACATCAGCCCTACTCAACTCCCAATCTGAAAGACCAGCTGGTACAATTTGTCCCGTTTTTAGATGCGGGAGGCTCGCTTTCATCCTTCTTCGTCTTCAGTTTTTCATTAAGAAAGAACTCCCAGCGATTACCACGTGAAGGCGGAGATAGGCTTTGGTAATAGAGATGTTGGTGTTGGTTCAGCATGCATTTGCCAGGTTTTATGCTCCATCGTTGGTACCAATCCACGTTTCGCCCTGAGATCTATTTTACCTTCTAACCGCTACCAGGTTAATGGTAAGAAGAAAAGCGTCATAGTTGCTCTGTATACCTACCCCATGTTTCCCTATGTCCTCCACCGACGCAAAAACTAAGGTGGAGAGTGCAGAGTTAAGTGGTTTTGTACTCTTGATGGGTTGTGATGCGATCGCTCAATATATTTATTGGATAAGTAGAAAATGTAGAATTGGATGAGCTGTTTGATCTTATTACTTCATCTGGCCTCATGACTGCGAATGTGGGATGTACCCCGGGCCAAGGAGCAGTGTAGTAATTAACCTTAGAACATTAGAAAATGAGTTTATTATAAACATTTTGCTTAGAACTTAGTGTGACTATCATACAAAAACGAAATCCTAGAAACACGGATTGGAAAAATTCAATGGGCTTCTTGGCAATAAAGTGCAGGTTTCTTTAGTGGTAAAAGCTCAATCGTAAACTCCGAATCGCACAATTCTTGAGTGCTTTGAAGAGACTTATCCTATTATGCGAGAAAAACGCGCTAAAGCGATTCCCTGGTAGAACCAAAAACTGCAAAAAAAATTAAGAAATTAGTCAGATGACTTATAAATCATCCTTGTAAAACCAATAAGAGTGAAGTACAGGCACTCTTAAGCTCGTAAAAGAAAATAACCGGAACGAAAAAGAGAGACATCAAGATTGTGGTGAATAGCAACCATACACAAACATTCCATGTACCTATTACATTACATTCGACAACACATCGCACACAGAGATACAAGATGCCCTGAGCCACAAGGGAGTGGGAAACATCCTGACATTCTGGATATGCGAGAAAGCAGACAAATAGAAGTGCCAACAAGTACAAATTCTTCATGAAAACTACTCAAGGTTGTCCACAGAGCGGGGTACTATCCCCGCTTATGTGGAGTATGGTAGCGGACGAACTGCTTGACGTGCTAACAAATACTGGAACACAGGTCCAGGGTTACGCGGACGACATTGTTTGTTTTGTGAGGAGGATGATGAAACCTCCATACACGTCCTGGTACAGTGTCCGGCACTTGTGCAAAGTAGGTCGAGGCATCTGGGAGAACACTTAATACCAGATGCAAAGTTGAAAGATCTGGAAGTAGGAAATGTACTGAAGTTCCTGACGGTTATAAGCTTGCTTGACGTACTATGGTAATAGGTACACCATAAACAGTAAAAGGGGCACAACACATCATAAAATTGTTTGAGAGAATAGAACATTCAAATATGTAAAGCATACATTGCTACCTATATCTTGTTAAAAATAAAAATTCACTTTAAAGCGCTACGAAATTCTATGTAAAGAAAATGCATTGTTCCTCATAAAAAATTTAAAATCACTTACATATTGATTGATGCTCATTCTCCGAATTTTATTTAGAATAAATATTTATTCTATTTAATTTAAATTATCGCTTCCTTGAATATTTTCTGCTTATTTGTGCTTTACTTTAAGATGCAAATAGCTAATAAATTGTAAAGTGTATTCAAATTGCCAAAACAAAAATTTTGCTTTCCTAAAAAATAAAAGATCTCGCAATAAAGAAAGAAGATACATGAATGCAAATTGTTCCTGAAATACTGAATTCACGAATACGCAATAGAAAGTTTTTTTGCCAAAAAGAGGAATTGTTTATATTGATCCACGTTTAAGGAATGCCCAACAAATATATTCCATATTCCAAAATGATAGCCAGCAAATGTTATTCAATCCCTTCATACTCAAATTATTTTTTGACTCCCTTAATAAACAAATCTTTTTTTTTCACCTGGACTAAACAGTACAAAATTAAAAATTTATTTACTAACCAACTTCTGAAGAACTGGCTTACACGAGTTCATACTCGCATATGTACTCGTACATATATCCTGTAAACAACCCTATCGAAAGAGAAAACTCTAAAATATTATGTGCCTGCATGGCCACCAGAACGTAACGCAATTGTAAACATCATAATCCGTCTATTTTTATATTTAGGAGAGAGAATTTATTCTAAAGAATTTATGAGGCAGATTTTATACGCAATGTCTTTCAAAAACAATACTTAAGTATATTTATAATTATTATTGATTTAGAGCCAAATAAAAACAAATATATTTGATTTAGCTTCTGTTGATTAAATTGTTTGTTCTGGCTCAATATGAACCACCGCGACAATCCGGATGATTCGCACTTTTTCAAAAAAATTCTGTTGTAAATCTCTCATCACTTGGTCCTTCGAGTCGAAGATAATCTCACCTTGTTAAAATAGCTGGTTCCATGTTTGTTTACTAATGAATGGGTAGCTTACAGGTTATGCATGTATACATCTATACTATGTAAGTACGCCGTGAACTTGGTATATGATTTTAAATAAAATTATCTTCCCACACTAAAAAGATATAATATATGTAGGTGCGTAGATACTTAGCATATAGATACTCATTCTACATGCAAGCTAAGCAGTTTTAATGGTTAAGTAATTGCTCGAATAGAGATTCCAATAAAAAATGCAATTAATTATGATGCCGCTGGTCTTGAATCTTTATAGAGAAAGCATGTGCTTTTTTTGGAATTTATAGGTTCAATATTATTTGCTCTTGGACTACGAGTATTTATATGAATTGTATCCATACACACTAAAAAATCGATTTTGAGTACGGATTAAAATATTTGGTAGTTACCATTCGACTTCATTAAACTATTGATAAAAGGCACAGTTTCCGCTATAGTTTCTGCTAATTGAATGTAATGCGATGCTTACCATTTTCGATAATCGCGAAATATTCAGGATTAATCCTTCAGCGAACAACTAAACAACTCAGCTGCCTTTAGCAACCCTGGGAAGAGATGGAGAAAGGGGGTAATTCCTCCGTACTCGAACCTGTTTCGGGCGCCCAGAATAGAAATTGAAATGAAAGAAAAGGATCATGGACTGGGTGGGGGCAGGGTGAGTGCATATTTTCCAGCTCGGATTATTCACATAATTTTTCCCCCGAGCACTGATTTTCTCTTTGCAAGCCTGCCATCTACTGTTTCAAGGATGTGATCTATCGAATCCTATATCACTTTGTGCACTCTCCCAAAGTTTTACTTCCTAAATATAAAATATAAAATAAGTAAACTTTTTTGTCAAAATAGGACGTTTACAGGACTGAAAATACTTTGATGCATCACTAAAACAAAACAATCCATTTTGTGCCGCACTTCGCAAGTTGTCATAGTTTATATATTTTTAAATAGCCCAACATTTCGTGGGGCCTTCCAACTAGAGAGTGAGATATGTATTGCCTTGCTTTGGAATTGAGCCTCAGCGCCAAGTTGGGGTAAAAGGAGAAGAGAGGAAGATTTCTTGACCTTCAGCAGTCTTCTAACTGTTCCTTTTCATTGATATCATCAGCTCGGACAGAATGAGCAGGAATAATGGAGAAATAGTTATTATGTCCACTAAACTGGATGATCGGAGCACCCCAAGAGCCCAATAAGGCAGTTAATTCTAAAGTTTTTACTTGGTATTCAGATTAACAATTAGCTGGTGATCATAAGCTCTGTGCTAGCGAGGCTCGAGAATGAGATGAATCTTCGACAATTTCGATCTCTCACGTGTAATTCTACAAAAATTCACGGGTCATTTCTCGTGCGCGGGTCCGCACCGGATCCTAAAAAAAAGGGAAACAATTCGCGTGCACCTAACGATGTACCCACAAGCGAGCTAAATTTGGAAGTAAAAATTTAAAAAAAAAGACGGCTCGATGGCGTACGTGGAGCCGTAAATCGCCGGACCCCAGTGCCGTGAAACATCTTGTCGCCCGATATTGCACCAGAGATTTGTCGAACGTTTCCCACAATTCACACAAGTGACTAAGCAACGAATTGCAGACCAGTACTTATTAATCGCAGCGACATTATCCCGGCCATCTTAAGTTAGCCTGTTTGGCTTGAGGACATCGCGGAAACAGGTGGCCAAGAGTCGATGGGGAGAGACACTGCGGCATCAACAACACCACGCCACACTGCAGGCAACAGTTTCAGTATTCGACGAAACACTCTTCTCCACCGTCCAGTTGAAGTTTCCGCTGAGGTTCAGGACGAATTCCAAAACGCGTGTATAGAATTGTCGAATTGTCGGAAGGCCGATTACCTCCTTACCAACCGGCTCCAAATTCATAAAGCCCATTATTAGTGGAAGAGACAATGCGCACCTCAAGACCAACAACATTCTGTCCGAGGAGCAAAAGGGTTGCTGAGTTGGGTCGAGGGGTTGCAACGAGCAACTCATTATCGACTCGGTAGTTGTAGGACAAGCAACTCGAGGCCAAAGAAACCTCTTTAGTTGCTATATCGATTATGCCAAGGCTTCCAATAGCGATGTCCTATATCCATATCGCATTGACCACAGGCTAATAAAGTTCTTGGCGAAAGTCATAGAAGGGTGGCATACCACGTTATCAGTGCGTTCATCTTAGGGTAGACTCTCAGGTACTAGACCTCAGAGTCTATCCATACACGGAGAGTCATCTTCCAGGGGGATTTGTTGAGTCCCCTTAAGTTTTGCACGGCACTGAACTCCCTTTCGTGGTTACTGAATGACGCTTGGAGGGCCATAGTTTTGCAATAAAATATGACTTACCCGGAAAGTGCGAGCTGACACACTTGATGTATTTAGATGACATCTAGTTGTATGCTGGTACTGACGATCACCTTGGAAGTCTGTTGCGAATAGTTAACATGTTCAGCCGTGATATGCGGATGGAGTGTGGTGTCGAAGTCAAGCCATCCGCAAAGGTCATCACGAGCCGCATGTCGGACATAGCATTGGTGACCTCCGTATTGAAGCTATGGCCGAGACAGACTTCTACAAGTACCTAGGAATTCTGCAAAGAGCCCATGCTCTAGTCGAATTCCTGCGACCTGTAAAGCTGCTGAAATCGCATTTCTCGGGAAAAAATAAAACAAGAGCATTGAATGTATTCGCTATCCCTTCACTGGTTTATGCACTCGAAATATTGCCGTAAACGAAAATCGATCTGGAAAACGTCCAGCGGCGGATACGGACTACTATGTCCAAATTCTAAATGCATTTTCCAAACTCAGCCGTGAAGCAGATGAACCTGCCTCGTAACATCGGGGGTTGGAACGTGGCTCATAATGAAAGTACGGTGGATAACGACCAGTACGGAATATGTGGTTCGGCGTTAGAGACGTTGGTGTATCTCATTTCCGGCTGCATTGGATTGGTACTGGTGCAATACACCACCAGGCATAATGCTGTATGCAAGGTTTTGATGGATAAGTACGGGCTGATCACGGGAACATGTCCGGCTTACCGATAAGAGCCGCAAACAGTATAGTTCTGCTTACAGCATATATGGGGACCGGCAAGTTCTGACTGATCGCCATACTCCACAAAACAAGCCTGACGTACTGTTAGTTGACAAGACGGGTTGCTCCACGAATATTATTGATGTTGCTATCTCCCATAATAGCAATACTGAACGAAAGTACGTGGAGAAGAAGGCGATCAAGGAGCCACTGGCTCGGGAAATCAAATAAATTTTGGGGGGCTACGGGTTTTGTACCTAAATCCCCCACGGCTTCCCTTGATGTTCTGGGACTCTCACACAGTCTCGTTCGAACTATGCAGAAATATACCATTCTGCGCACATGCTCGATGTAGCGAGGGGTTCTCTACGGATTCCCTCATCTGCCTACCGCCGGCCAGCACCAGCGACTCTTTATCTTTTAGGTAGGTTTTAAGTAGGGTCGTCCGAGCCTAAATGCTTGGCACATAGTGCTAGTATTAGGTAAAATTGGGCATCTGGCGAGATTGTGACAACTCAAAAAAAAAAATAATAATAAATAATAATAATTCAAATGTGTTAAAGCACTTCACTCAAGACCACAACGGTACACTACCGTACACTGTAGAAGGCAATGTTGTCAGCATTGCGCTCGCCCGGGATATGTACTCTGATTTGACTCAGATACTAAATCACAGCTGAGTTGACTGGTATTCGATATCAAGAGACAGTAACAAACCCTCTGACACCAGCGAAATTTGAACCGCGTCTTTTCGCTTCGTCTGCCCAACGGTCTAATCACTTGAGTCATCCTGATCTTAAATTATACCAGTAAACTTAACGGCGCGATAGTTGGGGCGGCAGAACGTCAGCCTCCAAATTTCGCTGCTCTGGGTGCGAATCCCAGTCGTCATGGGTCCCGCAGCCCCGAGCGAGGCCCATTGTACTATCCCCGTAAATCACCTATTCAATAGCTTCCTGCCTACGGTGTTCGCAGGCTTTAACAATCTAAGAACAGACATCCAACGGATCCCCCTTTGGTGAAAGTCCTCAGGTCTTACCTATCGCAGTCCTACAGCACCAGAGTAATCTGCAGAATTCCTGATATTGTTCCTGGATATGGTGCTTCCACGTTAACTTGAAATTGAGATATATTCCTAAACACTTAACTGTTTGTGCCAGCTGGATTTCCAACCCTGCTAAGGTGGGTAATGTGTAGTTGTCCCAACTGACGTTTCTAGTGAATATAACTAGGTCAGTTTTCCTAGCGTTCACCGTAAGTCCATTGCGGAGGCACCAACCGTGAATTTCATGCAGAGTTGCATTCAAGCTATCATATACTGTGTCCGCAAACTTGCCGTTGATATCACATCCAGCAATTACCCCCATGCCCTTTACTTTTCGCATGTTGGATAGCTCTGATCAATGTTCCACCGGGAACTTCTTCTGCATCATAGGGGAAAATATGCATTGCACCATAGTATCTCGAAATCTCCTTGCTGACTTTTTACGGTTAGTTTAGCCAATGTGGTGTCGCCATCACATAGGTCGTTAAGCAAATTAGCTTAGAAGTCTTTTGAGACTACCATGCAGGAGCAGGGTCGATCATTTCCATTGGCATACAACAGATCAGCATGTTGGAAGTTTATGCCCCTGACTACCCCACCAACAACCCATGGTTCTTATATGAGGTATATAAATGTCTTGCAGCAATTGATCCGGCGACTTATAAGTGTATTCACCGCTTTACAATGCTGCAAATTTATTTGGGAAATATGGCACATCATCTACGCTTCAGATGAAGATGCCGATGGCTGCACGTCCCTTTCGATGGTTTTAGGAACCGACAGTTGTAACGTGACGGTCCCCAGCCCCTACTAGAGCCAACAGCCCGATTTTTCCCGAACTATATTAACATTGGGTTCGGGAACGCCGATAGTGAGGAAAGTTCCCTGCTTATCGGCCTATCTCTCTGCTGTTTTGCTTCCTAGCTGCATCGAGGTGGAGTAGTTGAGGTTATTCTGGACACCAAGTTTTTCCAGAACCTCAGCACCATTGCGCTCTTCTTCTGGAAGCCAGAGGAAGCACTTTCTGAACTATCGCAGCTCAGAGACCCTTTTCAGGGTTAGTCGCGCATCGTCCCACACATCGTTGAACAGTTTTCGTCGGCAAAGTTTAGTCATTACATTTTACGGTTTACACCTACCGACTCGAAGCGAAGTTTAATACCTTGTGAGAATCCAGTCCTTATAGCTAGGACCAGTTTCCTTTTAAGCTGTTCGCACTGCTCGCTATCGTAACCGGATGGATTATTGTCGTCATACAAGACCCATCCATCGGCTTCGATAGCCTTTTCTGCAAATGAAGCCCTAGCCGTTGCCAACCTAAGTCTACACTCAGGTTCTCTATGGATGAGCTTGGTGTTGCCCTTTAACTCGAGGTTTGATTGTCACGATCGAGATTTTAGTTTTTTAATAGGCTTTTTGGTTTCTCATAATTGGCTGCCATGGCCTCAGTTTTATCGGGGGAAGTAGGTCGATATCGGCAGAGCCCCTTTTTGCCGAGAGAAGGTTAGTTGAAACTTGGGGTCGGCTGGTACCCAGAGTTCACCGTTTATGGCCACATCTTAGCCCAGGTGACCATGCAGCCTTCCGCACGTTAGTCATACCTTGGCTTGCGGTTTGGATTACCGCTTGGCTTCAGGTGTCACCTCTCGTTTCCTAGAGGATTGCCTTGATACTGAAATACCTTTTAATTGTTGGAAAACTCAACATTGTTCCCATTCATTACGGATTGCATGCCATTGTCCAAGTCCGCATTACTTTTTTACCAAAAGCAATTTATGGAGACCATCATTAAGATACCATTCAGTGTATATCAAACGCACATAAATCAAAAAAGCATATTATCAAGCAGTTATACGCTTTATAATGGCTATAAATTTGCCTCATTAAACAAAAGTAGAGTGGAAAGTAAACAGCTCCACGTCGCCTTTATATTCGTACATACCGACATGCACACTGAATTACTTCCTTCTTACAAGGGCAAAACAATTCCTGCCTCTCATGTTACAGTCATTACGCTTTCCTTTCGGCCCTATAAATTTTAACAACGTAAATATCCTGAAAAATAAGGAAAACCAAGTTGCCACGCAATAATTCCCCTTTACGGTTGGGCACTTCACTACCTGTTGGTTACAAATTTCATTCGTTTATGGGTCATGTTGCTCCTGCTGAAATAATAATGGATTTTAACAAATTTCATGGTTTATTTACCTCCTAAAAAAAAGCAGTTAATTTAAAGGAGAGTCGTACGTATATCCTGTAAGTTGCGTTTTAGAAATTGGGCATGAACATCTAGATACATATATACGTCCTTGGATGAGACTGTAATCGAATATAGGATGCTTAATTACACCTCTATCCCCACGAAAAGTTTCTTCGAAAATTGAATTCACTGAAAAATTTTTGGAATTATTGCCCTAATAAGGATAATCATCTAGTCTGTGCCTGAGGGAAATTAGCAAATAATGCTTTATAAATTGAAGACAGACAGCGCCCGCGAATAATGTACGTACAGAGCTGGATGGGTGGGTGTGACCTTCATTCTGCCTCTTTTCGAATTCATAAAGTCGTGAAACTTTCGGAAATTCACAGAATTTATTTATCTAGGAAATTCCGTCTTTCAGTAAATTTTCTGTTGCTCGGCAAAAATCCGACAAACGTACATAAAAATTTCAATTGATTTTGCTCCATGTAATAAAGTACAATTTAGCGAGTGACTGTTGGCGACCTTGAGGCTTATTTTTTTATGGAAAATTCCGTACCTCTTTGCCGCATCAATATGCAATCTTAAGATACTTTTCACGAATGAAAGATAATTTCTGGTAAACATTAAGCTTTGAACGATGCCTCTTTCTCCGATTACATCAACATCAAAGAAAGGGAGCAATTCAATTGAAAATTACTGAATTTCCACTGATAAAGATAAGGTTCCTACCCGGAAGGAAGCTATGGATGCTCGTGTTGACATTATATCTTACTGATGACACGAGCGCACCTGTTGTACTTACATGAACATATAAATACCCAAATGCTTTTCTTTGATGTGAAGAGAAACTCATACGCGTAGGCTAGACTAGAGACGTTGCCATAGTATTAGCTCCAAAACATTTGCTAATACATGTGGAGCGTCGGGGTTCTCATCTTTTTACCTGTTTCATGAACTTTGACCATAATAACACCATCTGGAACTAAATTAAAGACAACATCAAGACTACTGAATGGGAGGATAATTAACAATTGATAACAAATTAGCCAGCCTTAGATCTCTTTTGATTAATGTAAGCTCTTTAAGAAAATCAACCCCTATGAAATATGAACTCATACCGTATAAACAGGAACTTGAAAACCACAATTCGAAATGAAAATGAATATGCCTGTAATTGCATTACTCCAATAGTAGGTTGCATCGATAATAATTTGCGATTCAGATAAATTAATTATTAGATGCGGTTGGGCGCAATTCTAGGAAACAAAGTGGCTAAGTGGCTTTATGAATTGATTGCTTCTGTATTTGTCTCTGGTGTCGCCTTCAAAATGTCGTATATGGGCACGTAAGTTTCCAATAATACTAGATACATTTGAAATAGAAGAAAGGAAGAACATATTCGGTGTCAAAAAACGTGTCACTTTTGTAACCGCGAGAACTTCCTCTGTTAGAAACTTCGTGATTCTGACAAACAAAGTGGGTACACTGTTAAACTGTGTGAAAATGGTCGCAGTCGTTATTGCACACAAAGCAGTCAAGTTCCCCGAAAGCTACTTCACTGTAACAGGTACCACTAGCGCTTGAGTCCTAATAGCAATTAAACATCCACTCCGCGCCAAACTAATCTTGTCTTCCTCTAGCTCCACGTATGATTGTGCTGCCTTACATGTCCCCCCCGCTTGCCACCCCCATCGCAAAGACAACTTCAATGTTGTCAACTAAGCTCTAGTTTCATTCGCCTTTAAACCCTCTCCTTTTCTTATATGTCAACGCTCTTATCCAGCTTGGTTCACTACAAAATTCCATAGAATCATTCACCTGGAGCACGCACTACGTAAGGGGTTTCGGAAATGAAATCAGCGATTAAAAGAGCGCTTAAGTGACACTTGAAAAGTATCGAGGCCACCTTACAACGCGTTGATTTTTAATAAAACGACTTACCACCCTCACAATTCCAGCAGTTCCATTCAATCTTTCCCCATTTCCACAAATTTTGCCAACTCCACTATTACACTGGACTACCCCCTATTTCACCCTTTTCCTTTTGTTCCAAAATCCTCGAGAGATACGTAATGAATGGTTGATGAAGCAATTCGCTCACCTTATAACCAAAGAGCAACCTGTGTTTGTGAAACATCGATCTACTGGCACATTGGCATGTGCCGTTATTACACGGTTCACATTTTTAGTCGATCCTGCAAACTCTGCCCTGTTCCTTCTCTCCACTCTTCTGAAGTTCTTCAAGGTCCTTTACTAGACCCCCTAATATTCATAATCATCAACGGCGCAATAACTGGTATCCGATCTAGGCCGGCCTTAATAAGGAACTCCAGACATCCCGGTTTTGCGCCGAGGTCCAGCAATTCGATATCCCTAAAAGCTGTCTGGCGTCCTGGCCTACGCCATCGTTCCAGTTCAGGCAGGGTCTTCTTCTTCTACCTTAGATATTACCCTTATAGACTTTTCGGGTGGGATCATCCTCCTCCATACAGATTAAGTGTCCCGCCCACCATAACCTATTGAGCTGGATTTTATCAACAACCGGACGGTCATGGTATCGCTCATAATTTCATCATTATGTAGGCAACGGAATCGTCCATTCTCATGTAGAGGGCCAAACATTCTTCGGAGTCTCCGAGAAATACATAAGCACTGGCAAGATTATTGCCTTTTACAGTAAGACCTTTGACGCTATGGTGAGACGTTTCGAGCGGAACAATTTTTGCAAGTTGAAATGGGCTTTGTAGGCTGCCAACAACCGTGCGCGGATTTCATCGTCGTTGCTGTTTTCGGGTGTAATTTTCGATCTTAGATAGGAAAAATTGTCAACGGTCTCAAAGTTGTAGTCTCCTATCTTTATCTTTCCCGTTTGACCAGTGCGGTTTGATGTCGTTGGTTGGTTGGTTTCCGATGCTGACGTTGCCACCATATACTTTGTCTTGCTTTCATTGATGTGCATCCCAAGATCTCGCGCCGATTTCCGCCTGCTCGATCTGGATGAAGGCAGTTTATACGTCTTGGGTCGTTCTTCCCATGATGTCAATATCGTCAGCATAGGCCAGTAGTTGCGTTGACTTAAAGAGGATCATACCCCTTGCATTTGTTGTTATTCGAGCTCTAAGCACCATGCCAACGAGATAGTGATCCGAGTCTATATTGGCCCCCCTACTTGTACCACAATAAAATGTAGGAAGATGAGATAATCGGTTGGAATACCATGTTTTGACTTAGCATCTTTCAAAAAAAAGGGGTGAGTGTCCAGCACGTTTCAGGTTTTTGTATGGAGAAGTTGTCAGAAAGCATCTTTCTCGGCATCCGGTCGACCTGTTTTTGGTTGAAAAAATGTGATATGATAAACCCCATTAAAAGTTATCGTTTTGTTATGTACTTCCATTTACAACGTTTTATTTTTCACCCTTCTTTCTTGCTAACATTCAGAGAAATAATTGAATACAGAGTGTCAAGAACGGCCAACCGTTAATTCACTTGGGGCCTTGCCGGGAACAAAGTTGAAAAGTTGTACACACTGATTATAAGCATTTTGTAGGTTTTTCTTCATTCGATATCATCCTTACCAGAGCCAAGCTTGTACTTGACGCCTTGTCGCAAGTATATATGTACAAGTTAAAATTGCGCTTTGCATCTACTATCAGTTTCAAGTGTTCAACAGCTGGTTTGAAAGGAGCAACGCCATTCCCAATTCTGACCGCATTCGTTTAACCTTGCCTAAGTGCCAATCCGGCGATCTGAAAACAAATTTTAACTGAAGTAACATTAATAAAAACATTGTTAAGGGACGTCACGCTGCGTCCTAAAAGAACTATTGTACCTCTTTACTGGTTATGCCATAGCATATCTGTAGGTTAAAGTGTGTCACTTAAGGGGGCCATCCCATGTGTTAGGTCCAAGGAAACGATTTTTTTTGCTTTTGTTTCGGTTTTCTTCATTCGAATGTCTTCGTTAAAGGGGCGAGAACTGGACTGAAAGCCTTACATGCCATTTTTTAAGAAACCGATGAGCAGTGCTCCCTCTATCGCATACTTCAATAACTATGAAGATAATTCATACATCGATTATTCGTATTTCCGGCTAATTCCTACAAATTTGCCGGTTCCCAAAGTTAATTTTCTTCATTTGGACTCCCGAAAATTGGAAATCCCCATATTCAGTACCAAATCGTCAGTCCCTTGACTGACTACTGTACCTGACTCCGTCTATCACTTCAAGATTTATATTTAAAAGTTAATTCAAAAAGTTGAGGTTTTAACAACAAATAGTTGAAATAATTATTTCAATTAATTAATTTTTATTATTTCAATTAATTAATCGTCGGAAACACCGCATAATTTCACTCAGAACAAATAGTTGCTTTTCATTTCGTTTGTTGTTCCGTTGTGTTTTTGCCGCTACTATAGTCGATGGGGAGTGGAGAATTGATCTCGCAAACCAACGAACAAGCATTTCTTTCCCTTTTTAACGAAAAAAGGGAGTAAAACAATCTTTATGAAATGATATAATAATAAACTCAAGGGGTCATAAGCTTTCTAACATTCTCACCGAAATTCTCAAAAATTTCAAAAAATAGATGTAGTGCCTTTGCCTCTCAACTTTTCAGAGAGGTTGATGTACTTACATCCGAAAAAAATCGCACAATTTCCGTATACTTTTCACTGGTTATAATGGAAGTCAGGAATTCATTCTTATTATACTAGTAGAAATGAAAACGGAGGGGAAATCTGGTATAAAAAATTTTGAAATCAATAAGCCATATTCCTATGAACATATTTATAATGAAAAGTCCTGTTTTGTTCTACTCATCATCATTAACGGCGCAACAACCGGTATCCGGTCTAGGCCTGCCTTAATAAGCAACTCCAGACATCCCAGTTTTGCGCCGAGGTCCACCAATTCGATATCCCTAAAAGCTGCCTGGCGTCCTGACCTACGCCATCGCTCCATCTTAGGCAGGGTCTGCTTCGTCTTCTTTTTCTACTATTTTTTCTTAAGTAACGACTGACAATTTAGTGCAGGGTAGTCTTATGCTAGCTGCAATGGCTGTGCTGGTTGAGCGCGAATCTCTCAAAGAAAACAGGAAATTCAGCTACTTAAAATGCGGGTGAAAGTTTACGAGCTATCCGCATTTATCAACCCAAAATTAATGGAAGGATAGAGCAGAGAAAACTAAACCCTTTCATCTGCGACACTGCCGATTGCGAAAGAAGTAGAGAGCGTCAATTTTAAAGACAGGAAAAAGCTACGTCCTATGAAAAATACGAGCATTTCAGTTTTGAGGACAATCGGAATATTATCATCGAAATTAAGGTAGTTTAGAATTCATCTAATTCCTATCACGCTTAACATCCAATGGGGCTTAACGATTACGTTCTTCAAAGCCTCTCTGCTAGCCAGGCTCGGGAATGTGGGTCCTTTGAGCGCGACGACCGAACGATAAAAACCAGAATGCGAGCTAAAACTGGAAAATAATAAAACAAGTCGGGAAACCGGAAGCTCAGCGCTTCAGGTATGAAAGGTTTTGTGTATTTCCTTTATAAAGAGATTTGAGTGCGCATTTGTCTCATTAGCATATACCACGTAAAATATGCATATATTATGTGAAAATTTCCACTTTCAAGTAATATTTACATTCATAGTCTTGAATTTGCAGAAAAGCGACAGTTTTGACCTAGTATAACTTTGTTAGTAATAGTGTGATTTTTACAAAATTTGGCAGGATCATGCTCTATGCTGTAGCCTACATTGCTTTTGTGATTCTAGAGTGAACTTAAGGGGAGTTTTTCTGTTAATTACTAAAAATTCTAATTATTTACTATTATTAACTTTATTTGAACAGGTATCGGCATGGAGGGTATTTCGGAGTTAAAAAAATGACCACTCTCAACCCCCCGCACTCCCTACCTTTTCAACGAATGTCAAAACTAAGACCGGCTTCGAAAAGTACTAACTGAGATCTTTAATTTGATACCCCACATGACTATATTTGATAAAAAAAAAATTTACACCCCCCTTTTGCAGGTATGGGGACCCCCCCCCCCCCTTAAATTCGACGTAAAAGGATGTAACTCACTATATGCGTGAGCGTTCATAATTCCCACCTTTCTACCAAATTTGGTGCCAATCGCTATAACCGTCTCCGAGAAAAATGTGTGTGACAGACAGACAGACAGACAGTAAACCGATTTTAATAAGGTTTTGTGTTTACACAAAACCTTAAAAAGGATTCAACCGCGTGCGTGGAGCCAGAAGTCTCCGGATCCGAGTGCCGCGATCGAGAGGGAAGATTTATGACGGCTCACAGTCCCGATCTTTGTTTATTCTGTCTCAGATAATTATTGATTCCCTCCCATTCTTGACATCCTCATGCCATTATTTAGACGATGTCCCTAATAAGGTTTTGCGGGGTCAAGGAGGAATTTTAATTTTGATTTAATTTCATTTTTTTTTCTTTTATATATTTTTGGTGTTTTGATTTCATTTTACTTTTATATATTTTTTTGATTGCATGAAGGTTCATTCATGTTATGAATTTGAGATAATTTTTTTTTTATTTGAGGACTTCCTCTCCCTCTCTCTTCCTCCTTCACCCCGCAAAATCCTATTAGGGAACCTCTAAATAATGGCCTGAGGATGTCAAGGAAGAGAGAGAATCTCAGAGGCGGCGCCTCAATAACTATCTGAGGCAGAATAAACAATGATCGGGGCTGTGATCCGTCGTGGATCTTCCCTCTCGATTACGGCACCCGGGTCCAGAGACTTACGGCTCCACACGCGTGGTCGATCTGTTTTTTTTTTTTATTATTTTCCAGTTTTAGTCGCGTTCTGGTTTTCCTTAGACCGTGGCCAATTTTTTTGTTTGTGGTCTATTTTTAAACCCGGTGCGGACCACGCATCGGTTTAGACACGTTAATTTTGTACTAATACCACGTGGATAATCAAAGTGCTCAAATGATCGTTTGATCATCCTATTTCCTTTAGGTTCATTACAAACTTCTCTCAGAATTGCGAAAATACTAAATCCGAATCCGGCTTTGTAAAATGAGATCAGATGACACTGTTTGCATATTATTATGGAAAACATTCCACCGTCGAGTTTTTATATTCCGATATCCTAAAAATAGTCTGGCCTTGCGACTACGGCACTAAAGTGATGCAACTACATTTTCCACCGGCTAGAAACCCCCTTTCCACTTCTGTATTCCAGACTAGAACTCATTGCATTAAAGGTAGAGATCGAGCAATGCATTCAAAGACCTTGTGTTGGCACTGAGCTAGTTCGCTTTCCGGGGAATCAGGAAACATATTTATCTATAGACCCATGAAATAAATAATGCAGGTGAAAGTCGCGAACAATATATTTGCGTATATTAGAAACGGCAATGCTATCAGCAAACTGTGAACTACGTTACGAAATTGCGTACTGCATTAGCGCAACCTGGATGAAGTAGCCTTCCATAACTAGCATTCCTTGCGATAGAACATCTAAATTAAAAATTTACCGTAGTGTTGTCCGCCCTATCGCCTTCCATTGGTCTGAGTGTTGGCTGACTATAAAGGACAATGAATGGCGCTTCGCGATAATGGAGACGAAGATATTGCTTTGTATCAGTGACATAACATGGCTTTATTACACCCAAAATGACAATATCTGTAATCGATGTGGGGTTGCACCGATCGTGGAAAAATTGCTTGGAAGTCATCTTCGCACCATCGAATGGAATTCACTCACCAAGGTTAGTCTGAACATTTAAGTCGATAGTGATTGCCCAAAACACCAAAACGACACCGGAAACAATGGTGGCTTGGTACATTGAATGGGGAGATGAAACGATCGCGACAGCATCCAGATCAGGTTTTTGGTAGAGCAAAAAGGCGCAACCGATCACAACGAGCCGACCCTGCTGTGAACGGGACAAAGGCTAAAAAAGGAGAAGTAGATTATAAGCAACAATATCACTTTTATTAATTGCAATTGTGAAATGCTTTTTGCCCAATGTTTCTTTAAGGTTTTGTATTTTGCCTGTCTATTTCTATTCACTTCTAATGATGATGGTTTTTGTGTTCGGCTTTGTGATTATCTCGCTGCACTAAACTTATCACTTACACAGCTTAAGTCTCATGAGAAAAAAATGTTGTAAGGTAAGAAAACGCTGTGTGTAAGGGGTGAAAAATTGAGTTAAAACGATATATATACTAAAACTGCTTTTATGGGATTTCACAATCATCACCATCCTAACAAATTTCGTGTCAAAAGCTTGATAAATTGCCTATACCAAATAATAAAAAGACGAGCAGACGGACACTGAATCGATTTTAATAAGGTTTCATCTTAGATACATCCAAAGAAAACCCAATAAAGTTGTTTTTTGAGTGGGTATTTTCTTGAGTCGTCTCGAAAATTCGCACTAAAGAAGGAAGCAGATGGTTCCGGGAATAGGATATCAGCGAAAGAAGCAATGAAAATGTCGTGGAAATATCCTTAAATCAGAAAATAAATAAAGTATACATAGATTTTCACATGTGTACAAATATGCATATTAGAAGGTCAATTATATGTATCACTCATCATATGCTTAGATGTGCTTAACAAATATAGTGTCCTTATGCCACTCGGTACTTTCTAATTACTCTCCTCCAGACAATGAGGACGGACGGACTAGAAATCCAAACGCTAATTGCTTGTCCAATTGTCTGCCAATAGCTGAATATATAGTACATTGCGGTAAAACTGACGAAACTCAAACTTGAAGGGAGTTTTTTTATCATCATCGATTCTTCTCAATTATATCTGAATTTGACATGAGTGATAGAAAGCAGTGAAACTTAAACTTTTACTGTAGCACTCCTCGTAACTTCATTTCCAGATAAGATATCGAACATTGAGATGGGTTTCTACACGTTGTCTACCATGAACATTGCGCTTTAAGGGAGTATTCCTCCACAGCCATTAGCATCTGTATCAAGTTCAACTTCACACCAAAAGCGTTTTTGTGCCGTAGTAGGAGAATCATATGCTTGTATACATATGTATGAAGTATGATAGATGTTACTATTGCTCATTAGCTAATGTGCTTGGAGTATCATCAAGAGATATCTATCTCGATAAGGTTCGGATGCATACTGGTGACTGTAATGATGAATTGATTCCAGAAAATCGAAGAAAAGTGCAATAAACAATGAGAAAGTCAATATATCCGCCATTGGTCAATAAGCAAAGATCGACTTTTGTTGAGTAAGCTATCCCAGGCAAAAATCGTCCAAAAGGGAAATGATGGAGATATCCCAATTCTAGCATTATCAGATGAATATCTTTTGAAGAATCGATAAAAATTCAAAAATTCCAAAACCGCAACTTTTTCAAAACAGTGATATCAGTAACCATCGTTCAAGGGCATACTCTCACAAATTAAAGCCCATAAATTACATTAAAGCAGATTTCTCATATTTGTCTCCGCAATCTACTTCTGCACGAAAACAATTCTCATAAATTTCAACTTGGAAGATCATAGATTGCCAGGCAACCATAAGCTCAATACAAAAAAGGTATATTATCAAAGCGGTGTCCTGGATGAACAACAGCTTCTAGAGCAAATAGAACAACTTTCAAAGGAAAATTTCGAGAAGTCATGATTGCTTTGCACCATTTACGAGGGAGCTAGTTGATGATAAAGCAGAAAAAAAACCAACAAACCAAAAATTCAATAAGATAAATACATTATTAGAATGTCTACAAAAGAAATATTATATTTGTAATGACTTATTGGGAATTAATAATTGAGAGAAGTACATATATCTTTCCTAGGAATACCCATAGAAACCATAAATTAGCTCCCTAGCTGTTCGTATTTATCTGAACTCAAAATACATATTTTGCTTGGTAGGACACTTTCACTTTCAACTGGAAATGAATTTATTCAGAAAAGTGAGATTGTAGATAAATACACAGCAATTGTGGTGTGAAGTTTGGATAGAATAAAATATGGTAATACCAAAATCCATAACCATCATTTTATGAGATAATATTCCCAGAAATAGGCGAGCTTCGTTAATAGATATTAGCGGTTGGCCACTTAATCTCTTCCTTACATAAGTAAATAAAGCGAACCAATATCAAAAACAAATTCTAGCAAAGAGAAACAAGTCGGGAAATCGGAAGCTCGGCGCTACAGGTATGAATGGTTTTGTTTGTATCTTACGAGGGTGGTCTGAAAAGTTTCTGACCTCAACGTGAAGATGGCAGCACTCGTCAATAAAAGTTAGGGAATGTAGTTGCGCATCTTTTGACAGATACCCATCATTTGGATGCGCAGTTGTTGTTTGGCAATCGTTTGAGTGGGTCGATGTAAGTGTTTTTGTGAAAATGGAAAAAATCGAGTATCGAGCTGTCATTAAATATTTGTTTTGAACCAACCAATGATGTCGAGGTGGATTATATGGAAACGCTTGGTGGGGGGAACATTCCTACCTCTTTTCTCACATGCTTTGTAGTATTGCACTTCTAGCATGTGACGCACTGTCTGGCCTAAACATTAATGTCCTTGTTCAAGGACGGCCAGAAACACTTTGCGGTGACTAATCGATTCGTTGTCCGAATGCCTGGATGCGTCAAATCATGAACGCCATGAAATACTTCCTTTCAGAAATCGGCCGGAATATATGGCCTTGGTCTGAGGTTTCGCAGTTTATACTGGATGTTGAGCCGAAGATAGGAAACTCCCTAAATGTGTACTTGGAGTTGGTGTTTCTGCGCCTCGGCGATTACCGGAAAATCGACGGTGGCGAGTGTCTTCACCTGCAACTCGTGACAAGGCGTCAGCATCCACTTTAACTTTTCCAGATATGTGTTAAATGTCGAAAGTGAATTGGCTGATAAAACTCAAGTGCGGGAGTTGGCGAGGGGACGCTTTCTCTGGCTTTTGCTTCAAAGCAAAAATGATTGGCTAGTAGTCCGTGAACAATGTGAACGACCTGCCTTCAAGGGAATACCGGGAGTATTTAATTGCCAGTTACGTGGCCGTAGGTGCCGTAGTGCCGTTGATCGGGATTCAATTGTTTGGAGAAGAAGGCCAGAGGCCGCCAGATTTGGTTCACTTTTTGGTGAAGAGCAGCACCTACGATAATGCTTGAGGTATCCACGAATACGGCTATGGGTGCATCTTGCTGAGAGAATGCTAGAAGTGCAGCATTAATCAGCTGTTGCTTGGTGGTCTCAAACACAACCTCTGGGAACCACGCAATCAGACAGGACAATTTGGTTTTCGACCCAGGCAAGAAAGTGTTAAGGATCAATTGGTAGTGGGCGCCCTGGGCAAGAAACGACGATAGAAGTTTAACATGCCTAAGAACCTTCTCCGATTCTTAACAGTTTTTAGTAGCGGAAAGCACGAAATCATCTGCGTTTGATTGTGTCCTGTTGGTTGCCTTCAGGGGTAATCAAGTGGCCAAGGAACCTCACCTACGATTGTAGAAATTTACACTTTTCTGCATTAAATACTAGATCGGCCTCAAGGGGATGTTGAAAAATGCACTCGAGGATGTCTAAATACCCGAAGTCAGATGAAGATGCGATCAGAACATCATCCAAATACACGAAACATGAGTGGAGGTTTAGCAGCATAGAGTAAATTAATCTCTGAAAGGTTTGCGCGGCGTTGCACAGTCCAAAAGTCATCCTAGTGAACTCGAAGTGCCTAAAAGGTACGCATATTGACGTTTTCGGAATGTCTCCGGGAGCTAAAAGGACTTGATGGTATGCTTGACTAAGTCCAAGGTCGAGAAAATACGGCAGTTGGCGATAGAGTGCACAAAATCGTGGATGAGTGGGATGGAGTATTTCTGGAAACGTTTGAGCATGTAGAACTCTGTAGTCGCCACTACAGACTTCGATTTATAGCCTTCAGGCATTCCGTAGAGCACTTCGCTATTTCGGCGTTCCACCAGGAGTTAGGGTTGCGCCTTTAGAGTGTGCACATCTTGACATTGAAGGATTACATGTTCGATATATATATTGGGACAGACGCTTTTTCTACGGCCGTTCCAGCAAACGTGATATCCCACTGCCATACCTCTAGAAATGTATCCTCATGAAGTGACCTTGATGATCAACCTATTCCTGATTTCTTCAGGTGAGGAGTTATTGTTCTGGGTCACTAACTTGCCAGTGTAAACGCTTGATCAGCAAGTCACTTACAAAAGTAAGATCCATGTCGGAGCCCAGTTCTCCACGCCTAGAAGTGTTTACGTTTCCGATATTGGCCAGGGTGACATTTAGGCAGGGGAACACCTCGAGTGGGATTCCTTTCTCTTCATTTGTTTTCCGGCTTCTCCACTGTATTGCCCAAGCGTTGAAGTCGCCAGCAATAATTTTGGGGTTGCGGTCTGAGGTCTCCCGCTCGTCTGTCAAGCATGTTGCAATGGTGTTGACATATTTGGGGCGGCATAACAGTTGTAAATGTGGCGGTCATCGATCTTAACCCGCACAAAGTTGTACTCGCGATGCTTCATTGCTTGCTGCTGAGTTCGGCTACCGCAAGCCTACAGGGCAGTCTTCCCACTCGCTTCTATTTTCCAAACGCTTTGATGGAGGCTTTTGTATTGTGCGCAGACAATAGCAACATCGATTTTTTCTTTATACACTTTCTGTGCTAGCAGCTCCTGGGCGGTCTGGCAGTGACTAAGATTCAGCTGGATGACCCTGATTTATGTAGCGTAATTAAAGTGTCCGGATAGCTGAGTGGTTAGAGCACAAGGCTGTCGTACGTAAGGTCGCGGTTCAAATCTCACTGGTGGCAGTGGAATTTGTATCGTGATTTGACGTCGGATACCAGTCGACTCAGCTGTGAATGAGTACCTGAGTCAAATCGGGGTAATAATCTCGGGCGAGCGCAATGCTAACCACATTGCCTCCTAGTATACCGTTACGGTCTTGAATGAAGTGCTCTAACACACTTCACGGCCCTGATCCAATATGGATTGTTGCGCCAAGGATGATTATTATTATTAATTAAAGTGGCCCTGTCAGCTGGACACCTGTTGCTACCCGTCATATGGTTGCAATTGCGATCTTTAATTTCTCCACATAGAAGACAGTGAGGGTTCTTAGCGCAGTCTTACGCTCTCCTTAAGCTCTTCATGTCCATTTCCTGCATGACCCCCAGTTTCAATTGGTGTTTGAGCGCTGCACAAATTTCGGTGTTGGTGGTGACCTCGTCAAGATCTTTCTACTGTATCGTAGTCATTGGCCCACTTACGCAGACGCTTGCTTGCCAACTGAAGCCTCAATGTTCCTTTGTAGGTCGTCGTGATTCTTTTTTCCTTCGATAGTACGAACTACAGTTCGCCTTTTCGTATTCGCTCGCGTATTCGCTTAATTGTAGGATGTAGGATCTGCCTTAACCTTTCATAAAATATCAGCGCGTCTTGGCAGTTTCGTTTCGTAATCATTCTCACTGCTTTGTCTCCCTTATTCCTTGATTTAACCAGAGTTCAACTTGGACTTGGATACCTTTGGGCGCGGGCTGCTTTTACCCCAACATTGACCAATTTCTTAGGTGGAGGATCCCTCTTCTTTAGCTTTTGTACCTGTTGGTGTACGGTTAAATCGTCAACGGGTTCTCTAATACGCTTTTGTGTTCCGTGCCTTAGCTGTGAAGCGATCTTCCGAATTCGGGTCTCGACCAGATCCTTTCAAGTTCACTACGGGTTTTGTTATAAGAAGCTTATATGGCTCGCACCTGATTTTTGACAATATAGTGTACATTATTTCTTGGGCTCTGTAAAATTAGCAAATCCAGTCTGGTGAACGCATTTATTTTGTTTGAATTCGCGTTGGTGGTGGTTATCGCATATTGGCCAGGTTATTTTTTTTTCCTGGCCTCGGTTTCTCTTGTTGGTTTTCCTGTTGCACAGCTACACTGGAAGTAGAGTTCTTCTCTTGATTTGATTCTCTGTCTATTTGTCACACCTCATCTCAGAGACGGTCACTTATATTGGTACTAAATTTCGCAGAAAGGTCGGTGAATCCCATAGCATGCAGTAGGTAGCATACGTCCACGCAACATTTAAGGGGGAGGGATATAATTTTTTTTTCACCGTGTATAGTTGTGCGGGGTATCAAATGAAAGGCCTCGATTATTTTTTTTTCCGAAACTGATATGGAGGGGTCCGAAAGGGGTCAGGCCATACGCCTACGCAAATCAAAGATGGGTTGCACGTTGTGTACGGGGAAAGGGGTCTGCACCATCATTTACCACAATTAAATTTCGGGCAGTTGAATTCAAACATGGCCGTACAAGCTTGGAAGACAAGGAATGTACGGGACGTTCAAAAACTGAAACCACTGACCAAAACATGGTACTAAGTGATCGTTCAATTAAAGTGGGAGAGATCGCGAAGGCTATGAATATGTCAAAAGAACATGTTTGTCACACATTAAATGAAGATTTAGGCATGAAAAAGGTGCCGCGTTTGCTTACGTTAGACCAAAAAGGTGGAGGAAATTGCGCAAAAACGGCCACATTTGAAGAAAAAAAAAATTCTGTTTTACCAAGACAATGCTCTCCCACCTCTGCGGTTGCGGTGGCGAAAATCCACGAATTACGGTTTGAACTGTTTGGCCACCCTCCTTATTCACCAGATTTAGCGACTTCCTTTTGTTAACTAATCTAAAAATTTTGCTCGGAAGACAAAAATTTTCGTCAAATGAGGAGCCTTTCACCTTAGTAGACAATTATTTTGCAGAGAAAGACGCCGAGTACTATTTGGACGAGTTAAAAAGATGGGAGCTTCACATGTAAGTATATTTGAGTGCAGAAACATTTTCCCATTTGTACGTAGCTCGTAATGTATATGTATATTTAGCATGTCAAACTACTCACTTTAGGGTGATATTGATGTTTGGTATTTTGGGTTCCGGTAAACTTGTACGGAAACGATAATTTTGAGCTACTGTAACTTGGGGATACCATGCTTGATGAGAGTCTATATTACTGCAAATTTTAATGACTCTAGAATAAACTTAAAGGCGGTTTCTAATCTATTTCCCCAAAAACATAGTAATATACTATTATTAAGCTAATTTGTGCAGATATCGATATGGAGAGTATTTTGAGCCGACGCTGTGTAGAGGCAGCTTTATGACTATTTCAGATTTTTCGGTTGGGTGATTTTTGAGAATGGGTCCGGCTCACTTTCTACCCCCACACTCCCCTCCTCTCCACAAATGTCAAAACTAAGACTCGTTTCGGAAAGTACTAACTGAGACTTTTCATTTGATACCCCATATGATTATGTTCGGCGAAACAAAGTTTTACACCCCCCTTTTTGATTGTAAGGAGGACCCCTCCCCCCCTTAGTGATGGAAGGGATTGTAAAATTCGGATTGGTAGTAAGCAGAGTGCTACTCTACCTTGAGGGTCTAAGAGGCGATTTGGGGTTGGAGTGGACCAATTTAGGAAATAGATGAGTTCGGAGACAATTGTCTTCAATGATCTCGATCTGCATCGTGAGCGTGTTGGGGCAGTGAGTGGATTGAGATGGGATTGGCCCTTGGTGAAGCAGTTGAGAGCATGATAGATTGAGACAACGTCGATTCGGGGGTTCTACGGGAGTCGTACAGGACCTGATTTGAGATGTATTTGGAACGGTCTTCGTTTTAAAAGATGTTGGAGCAGTGGCAGAGGAGTTTGCGCTTTTAGCGCCGGAGTCGTTCCATTTAGGATGGAAAACATCGGATCTAAAAGTGAAGCCCAAAATAATGAGGGGTCGGATAAGCAGTTGGTAGCAAAGCAGCTTAACCTTCTGGGGCATTGAGATATTATATTTGATGATAGGGTATAGGGATCTGAAAGAACTTGCCTTACTTCTTTGATGGTTTGAATGAGAGTGTAGTGGCTTTTGAGAAACAGGATAGAGATGTCCTTCCACATTTTTGACGTCTTGTGGGTGTTTCTGTGGAAGAGAATGATTTCGCATTTTTTGACATTTAGGAATAATTTCGACTTGAAGATGAATTTGTGAACCTCGTTTAAATAAGAACTCAGACGCGGTTCGCCGACCGGGATGCTTCTGGTGAAAGTATAACGGATTAGGACGTACACGTACTGAAGGAGCCGGATGTGATTTGGACGTAGTGGTGATTTAAGAAGGTCAGCGATGAACAAGGAGACGCGGCAGAAAGGACTGAATCTTGTGGGTTGCCCGCAGGACATGAGGCGTGACCTAACTTGGGATTTTATCTCATCTACTCATCTAGAAGCCAAGGATTAGAATGCTAAGTTGCAGATGGAAGTTTAGGATTTCAGAAAGCTTCAACGCATAATACGATATAGAGCCAAAAGCCTACCTGAAATCGAGAAGATTGTCGGGGTTTTCCCGTTTAAACCCTGAAGAATGTCCGATTTGGGAATTGAATTGTGCGAAACTATGTGGGATTTTATATTCCGCTCAAAAATTTCAACATAGGAAGGTAGGATCGAGATAGGCCTGTAACGGCGGGAAAGTGGGCGTGTTGAGGCAGTAGTTGATAATTGAGGATACGACGGAAATGTTTGTAACGCATTTCTTGACGATGATGGAAAGTACTCGTATTTGGACGACTACAACTGATGTTTTATTTTTTAATGCGGTTATTAAAATTGCTACGGTGTTTGGACTGAGGAAATGGATGTTTTTCCAGAGTTCGGGGTCAACGAGTGGTTACGAGAAGGGCTCGTGCGGACTTGTCGCGGTGGGAAGAATAGGCTTGGGAAGAGGTTGGAGGTTTCAAAACACTGGTGATGGAGGGTACATCGGTGTACTTGGAGGGAGGGGTCTGCAAGGGTGTTCGTTTTTTTGCCGAGAAATGTTTTAAGGAAGGATGGGGACATGTTTTTCTGAGCCCCTTATATGTGACGGGCATAAATTCAGTGTTAGAGGTGCGCGGATTCACCTATCTGAGGACCGGAGACTACTTGCTTCTAAATAGTCTTCACAATAGGAGGTTTTCTTATGTTTGATATCCTCCAGGATATCATTGGAAGTGGAGACCAGATTCTGGTAATTGAACGAACGGGTCAGATCATCGCATACTTGCTGAATTGATTCAGTGTATTAACGACTGGGCATACTCCGGGGATAGGTTTAGGCTGAGAAATAGGTAGGGCCACAGTCCCAATACTCAGACCATTAACTAGGCCCATTGTACTGTCCCCTAGAATCGCCTATTTAGCGGCCTCCCTACTACTTTTTTGAATCTGAGAACGTCTTTTGAAAACAAATAGCGTACAGATTCGTCGCTGAGGAAACTCCTTCTGGGATGGCTTCGTTTAAGATGTGGGCAGCGTCAAATGGAATTCCCATTCCCACCATCCACAAATTGGCTGCGTGTAGCTAAGATTATCAATGATTTCCATGCAGTACTTTAGGCAGCAGGTTCATTCATTTATTTATTCCCCCCTCTGGAAGCTTCGAACTCCTTTGAAGAGAATTTCGCCTGCCGTCAAAAATTCAAACAATTCATATTTCGCCGTACTGCTCTCTGAACTCTTAAAAATTCACCTTTCAGAGTACATTGGCGATAGGTCGCTTCTTGCCAAATGCTGACCCTTGTCCCACTATGGTTGGTTAGCGAGCCATTGTGTCATCATCGAGCTGTGTTCGAGTGCTACGGCATTTACATCTGAAATGCTACGATCAGTCAGTCAAGTTTCAGCAACAGCTGTAGGCAGTTCCTCCCCAACCGGGTTGATATAAGATTTTTCACAGATACTCTTTCGCTGCCCTGGACGAAACTGTAAGACGTCTATTTTTTAAATTTGGATTCTAGCCCAGAACAGAGGGGTCGGTGGATCAGAAACGGAAAAAGAAAGTTCCTTTCCATTTGGTCCGGTTCGCCATCAAGTGGATGGTGGACTGAAGACTACCTCATATCTTTAAGGATAAGGAAAGTAGCATATAAAAACCTTCCCCTCCCCCCTTCTTAGTAAATATAACTAGCCTAGGAAGCGTTTACTGTGTGCCCGTTCCGGAGGCATTGTGTGCGGATTATCTGTAGGGTTGAAAATCGGCTGATAGTCCGGCCGGTAGTCCAGAAATAGTTACGCAAAGGCTGTTGTGTCCACGAAAGGCTATAGCAAGGTATCCATTACTAGGAACTGAGAGAGAATCTCACCCTGCAAGCAGCCCTAAGACAGCTCTGCTCAACAAATTGCTACTATATTAGAGCAGCACATGGACAGTGATCGTCACTGTTGGTCGATAGCTCCAAGCTTTCATCAACTCATGTTGGTGGTGTTGTATTAAGAAAGAGCAACAAGTTCATATCTGGCGATGCCTTGCTCTAGATAGTGGATTCCAGAGCGAGATTGGAAAGATTTTATCAACTAAAAATATACTCAATAACTTTTCCTGTGACTTATTTCACCCTCTTGAGTTATTTGCAATGATTCCTCACTTTGAATCGTATATGTACTCACAAACCCAGGTGTTTCTATTATTCACCATTTTCTGTGATCCCTATTGAAAATATCCGAATGCGCTCAGGAGAAAGTATGAATTTTCAACAATTGTAAATTCCTAAGGAAGCGAAATAATCAATATTAACACCTGCGTCTGCTCGCCTCATCTTACCTCCTTTTGATGCTTTTGATATATGTATAAATTAGAAAAGATATTCTTGGGTGTGAAAATGTACAAATGGATTTAGAAGTACAACTTCACAACATATAATCTAACAACCATCGTGAGAGATCAATTCACTGAGAAATCAGTCACGTAATGGTGTTAGGTTACCTTTGCATGAACGTAAATCGCAGGAAGAGTTTTTAGATTTGTACAGACATACATATATGCGTGCGTTAAAATAACGTAGAATACCATCGAGGAGGTAGAAATCAGAAGGAGAAAAACAACCCCAGCGATATTAGCTTGCCGCGAAGGACACACATGTTGTTATGTTATCTTCATGTCAGACACTTGTATTGACATTGAATCTTTTAACTTTTTATCGAGAATATCCTTGAGCGTATGTGACAATTTATCGAGTACTGATTTGTTTATGTAAATCGATTCTTCTGTGTTTATCGTTTAGAAAGTGTGAAGCGGCGTCAATTTGATGAGAATTGGAAATACAGGAATAGATATGTATATGTCTGAGCAAGAAAAGGTGACGAAAATATAATTAGCGCATATTTTAATTTCCGAATCAAATGTTTTAAGCTCGATTATATGATACTGGTTAGTTTAGTTTACTGGGGGGAGCCGCAGCTCCGAGTGCTCAGGCCATTGCTGGGCCCATTGTACTATCCCCATAAATCGCCTATTAAATGGTGTCCGGCCTACGGCGTTCGCAGGCTTTAGCGAATCTGCAATTTGACTCTTTAGAGTAGACTTGACAGTGGATGGTCGGATTCCAAAGGCTGGTTCTGACCCCACTATGATGTATAAGGACCCTTGGCGAGCCAGTCTGTCAGCCTCCCCATTACCAGTGATGTTTGAGTACCCTGGCACCCACATCAGGAATGTTTCGTTCAGTCGGCCAAGTTTCAGCAGCACCTGATGATAACTCCACACCAACTGCCTTGATATGTTGTTGCTATTTAATGCTGATAATGCTGCCCGACTGTCGAAACAGATTCGAATGGTGCGAGCCCTTCATTTTTGTCACAGACATTGTTCTGCTGTCAATGAAATGGCTTATATCTCCGCCTGGAATATGGTCGTCATTTTTCCGAGGGGTCGGGCCAGTTCCATAATCGGACTCCCCGAGAACACCCTTGCGCCCGATCCGCCCTTTATGACTGACCCGTCGGTGAAAATTATCAAGTCTGTAACCTGAAAAAACTCACAGCTATTTATCGACCATTCTTCTCTTTTGGTTATTACGAGAGTGTATTTCTTTTCAAAAGCGAATCTGGGAACCATTTGATCGAACGACATCATAGCTTCCGGATGTTAGTTAAGGACTTTCGAGATAAACACATGACCGTATGATTGGCCGCCTTTCCACGCTCCAATCGTATCGGGTCTATATACGTCGTTAGCTGCTTCCCGTTTCACCTCCAAGTGAATGGCGGATAAATTTAGGATAGTTTCAAGTGCCGCAGTCGGCAAGCCTCTGAATCTGCGCCAGCAGTTTCCTGCTATAATCAAAGCTCAGTCTCGGCCACCAGATGATGCATGCATTCATTAAAATGGGTTTTATTATGGATCCAATGAATCCGTTTTGGTGAAAGTCCCCGGGTTTTACCTACCGCATTCCTACAGTACCAGAGAAATTTGCAGGATTTCTGATATTGTTCCTGGATATGGCGCTTCCACATTAACTTGGAGTCGAAATCTACTCCTAAATACTTGAGTTGTCATATTTTGAACGATGGCAGCTCAGAGACCCTTTTCAAGGTTAGTCGCGTACCATCCCACAAATCTTTGATGGAGGAGCAGTACTGCCTGAGCCACTCGATCCTGTCCTCGTCGGCAAAGTTTAGACGTGACATTCCGCCGTATATGCCTACTGACTCAAAGCAAAGCTTAATCTCTTGTGAGGATGCAGTCCTTACAGCTAGGTGCAGTTTCTTCCTCAGTGTCGTAACCAGATGGATCAGAGTCATCATATAAGACTCATCCATCGGTTTCGAAAGCCTTAGCTACAAATGAAGGCCTAGCCATTGCCGGCCGAGCTGCCTTTGCTGCCTTTTGTGTCGAGAGTTGGGATAATCCGGAGACCGCTACAGTGTCGGCTTCCCCTTGGCCGCAGATGCTCCGAACGATCCTTTCCCCTCGACCTTGGCATAACCCATGGATTGTGATTTGCCCCAAGGCGGCTTGCCCGGAGGCGGTTTGCCCGAAAGCTGTTTGCTGTCCGCGAACAGGTGCCTACCCATGGGCAAGACTTTTGCCTCAACAGGTGGCGTCGATTGGAGCCTGGGGTCAGGAGTGCTGACAGAAGGGGTCTGCTTCTGCTCGTCCGTTAACAACTGGGTCCCAATTAGATTGGTTCCCATTTGAGTAAGTGGAGAACTGAGTCTAGATCGATCGATAGTTTTCACTGAAAATGAACTAAAACCAATAAAAATTGCGTAAGGGAGGTCTGCAATTGATGGTGGTTCAAGCTCATTCCCTTTTATTTTAATTTCATTCTTTAGAATCTTGAGAATGCCACGGTAGAAAATTACCCTTTCCCTTTTCCTTTAGCCGAGGTATCGGAAAAAGGAACACTTGTTACCCTTGGTAAATGAAAATGAAATGAAATTCATTTCGCAGATCTCCGTACTTCGGCAGAAATGGCAGCTTTGATCTCCATGAAATTTTGTATGGAAATTCACCATGTGCATGGCTTTTATCCATAATACAACCGATACATTAAGATCTGTGGTGGTCCACCGGAAGATGTAATAAAATACTGATAGTTCGTTTGATGAATTTCAATTTTATTGCTAACGCGACTATTCGAACTGGCGATCAACAGATCAATAACTATTACAGTGCTGACGCATTTGGATTTTGATATCAAATTATCATGAATTCAATATTACCAGAAGTATGTTACTTCTAATATATAGTAAATTATAATTCGGTTATGGTTTAACTTCCCTCATCCATGGATATATTTAAAGACATTAGATCGTGGGGCAGGTGACGGTCCTATTAGTTTACTGCCTGCTGTCTGTTCGTAGATACTCTATCCTTCAAAACGCCTCCTAAACAGCATTATGTACTTTTTGAGATTCCTCCTGCTTTCTAGCAGGTAAATTTTAAAGACACGAAGAGTACTTGTTTTCCAATTCAACTAAGCATGCAGATGCAGGACCAAAGGAGAAATCATCACGAAAAATATAAATGCACAGTATCTGGTCGGAGACTGCGTTAAGTGGTAATGGACATCCCATTGCACATCCTCCAAAACTAGATAAATAGGGTTTACCTCTTTGTTCGCCTCACTTCGTGAGCATTATCCCAATGTTCTTGCAACACATTGGTTGTGCGTTCTCTTCCCTACTATCGCCACTCCTCAGCATTATGGGCTCTCACCTAACCCCGCCATTATTATAGTTGCAATCGTATATTCTTCGCATGTCCTCAGCCAAAATATGAGTGATTATCATCCCCAAAATCTTGAATGTTACTCTGTCTGACGTTGCTCAAAATATGGTAGCAACTATGAGCCTGGTTGTTTCTCCTTGTAAGCGTTTACCCCAAGAACCTTTGTCAAATACCTGCGGATACCAGAATGGATGTATACACTTGCGCTAGCAGTAACCTCCTCGGTGAGTGTGTTGAGTGTGTTGACAGCGCTTTTACGACTTTCTTCACAGATCAAACATAACACATGCTCTTCTGACTTACGGCTACTAACTAGTAGAAACTATGTCTTGTGTTCTCCCAGTTCCGGCCATGATTCGCCTGACCGCAGCACCCGGTGATACATTCCACAATAATAAGCCCTCCTTCTGGATAGCTTAGTAGTTAGACCACTAGAGTACCTCAGCAGAAGATCACGGTTCAAATTTCACTGATAACAGAGGGATTTGTATCGTAGCTGGATGAATAACTGTGTACCAGAGTCAAATCAGGGTAATAATGTCGGAAGAGCGCAAATTTGACTACATTGCCTTCTATCCGACTACGGATAGTGCACGGTTAGGGTCTTGAATGAAGTGCTGTAACACGCTTCAAGGCCCAGACCTAATGCAATAATAATTGTTTGTCTATCTTTCAGGAACTCCACCGATTTCCAAATATTGAACTGATCCTATGTTAATGATATAAAGCTTGAAAGGCACCCCTCGGTAGTTTCAGGATCATATAATATGCTTTCATTGCAAAGAGTTGAAAGCATTCCCCACTTCGAGTGTGACTGTAGCACAATACACATCTTTTTCATACCTGCCTCCACATGCTTCAGCTACTTCTTTGGCTAAACTGACTACTACTTTCATGGCATCTATTGTTAACTAGGTGCATCAGTTGGGTATTTCGTTCAGCCCGGGTGTTGGCTGGCTCCTAACTTTGTCCTGGTAAAAATGACCTCGTTCACCGGAAGATATTTGGCGGTTCACTAACTTTTATCTAGTTCAGTTCATTTTGGATATTATGACCCCACCTGCTTTGGTTTTTATGAATCCATCACCATCTATTTCGAATATATTCGCATAAGAGTATCTCCCAGCTATCCAAAATGAGAGCTTTCATGCACTATTCACTATTTTTCCTTCTGCTGGCACCTTAATGGATGTGACATCCACTTAAAACTATTGGACTTTTTTATTCGGTCTGTAAATGGTTGACGTTTATCTGAATAAACTATTGTTGTGGACAGATCTGGTAATCGAACAAAGCAGGGTCAATATGTTCTCCATCCTCCAATTGTGATTCGGGTCGTCATGCTCTCGTCAAATTGATGCACAAGCTCGCCTTCATAGACCACAGCCACATGACAGTCGTCACTCTGTATTACAATACCTTGATAGGCAGGAAGCCTGAAACTACCCCAACTTCCGTCTTTTTTCTCGCGAAACCACAGCAAAATATTACATTATATTGTTGTGTCCCCCTTCGCCCATCGATTGCATTCGCAACGGCGCAATCAAGTCTACATTGAATCCGCCCTCAGATGCACGCAGTTAGCCTTTTCGATGTTGCCGTTTTTCTCAATATCTCTCCAGATTCGTCCTTTTCTCCATACCTCTCCGGCAATGGAAAAAAACATGTCGGGGTTCTTCGGGATACTGTTGCAGTTTGGACACTCAGGTGAAGCCTATATAGGTATTTCATCACCATCATCATCAGCAACAACCGGTATCCGGTCTAGGCCTGCCTTAATAAGGAACTCCAGACATCCCGGTTTTGCGCCGAGGTTCACCAATTCGATATCCCCAAAAGCTGTCTGGCGTCCTGGCCTACGCCATCGCTCCATCTTAGGCAGGGTCTGCCTCGTCTTCTTTTTCTACCATAGATACTGCCTTTATAGATTTTCCGGGCTGGATCATCATTTTTCGGAGGATTCTTCCCTCGAACGCGGCCAAGAGTTCGCAATTTTTCTTGCTAAGAACCCAAGTCTCCGAGGAATATATGAGGACTGGCAAAATCATTGTCTTGTACAGTAAGAGCTTTGACCTTATGGTGAGACGTTTCGAGCGGAACAGCTTTTATAAGCTGAAATAGGCTCTGTTGGCTGACAACAGGTATTTGCAATATACATATGTCATGTCCCGTAAGAAAGTGCGTGACGCCTCCTGACCTGGATATTGCGAATCATCTGCAGCCCCATCTTTCGCTATTCGCATCGTTTCAAACGCACGCTTTTAAGGCGGCTTTCCTATAAACCATACTCATTTTTGAGCAGTGGAGTCCTCAAACTGTTGCGAAATAAGGCACCATAGAGCTACTTTAATTATAATTTTCCAACAGATGCCAAGGCAATACTGACATTAGAGACCTTAATGTAAGTGTGGAGGCGCTATAGCGGCGTGGAGCCGCTTAGCGGAGATTCGTCCGACACCCACACTAGGTTTCCATTCCCTGGTCGGTGATTACAATTGCCGGCACACCAATATATTCATCTTAGGCGCGGATTTCCTGTCCCACCATGGTTTGCGGGGGATGTCCATAATAGGTCCCTCATTGACCCCACAACTTCCCTTAGGTCATCAGGAAAAATCTCATCCTGCTCACCAAACACTCTTTCCATCGTTTTTGAACACTTTTTCGGGTACTTTTTCAAAAATATCGCAACGTCACTACTGAGCGCAGTCTCTCGGAGCCTCCTGTTCAGGACCACATCAATACTATTGGTTCCCGATTTTCCTCTAGGGTGCGTCCATTACCACCCCAGATTCCAGACTGTTACCCCATCTAACTCATTCATAATTTCGCGCAATCTATCATAAACTGCCGTATTTTCTCGACCTTCGACTTAGCCAAGGCGTACTATCAAGTCCCTGCAGTTGCCGAGGACATGCCGAAAACGGCCATATGCCACATCCTTCAGACCCTTCGATTTCTCTAGGATAACTTTTGGTCTGTGCAATGGGGCGCAAACTTTTCAGAGTTTCATCCACTCTGTCCTGCGAAACCTTAACTTTTGCTTTGTGTATTTGGTTGATGTTTCGGTCGCCTCTCCTTCAAAGTCTTCAGACATTTGGAACATCTCGAATGCAGTTTTAAACGTCTCGTTGGGGCCGGTCTTGCGATTAGCGTTGAAACGCACAAATTCCCTCAACAGCGGGTGCAATTTTAAGGCCATATGATTTTCCTTCAGGGAATCCAGTCAGATCCAGACAAGGTTCAGGCGATTATTGACTTTCCACAATCTAAAACGGTCAAGGATCTACGAAGGTTTTTGATCATGTTAAGCTTATATTGTCGTTTCTTGCCCAAAACCACTCAGCATCAAGCGATCCTCAATTTCTACTTGTCTGGACCCAAGACCAAAAGCTCACGCGTGATTGCGTGGTCTACAGAGGCTGTCCAGGCATTTGAACTAGCCAAACGACAGCTGCCGGACGCTATACTTTTGGCATTCCCTCATTCAAATGAACTCCTAGCCGTATTCGTCGATACCTCAGACATCGCGGTAGATGCTGCCCTTCCCCAAAAGTTTTTTCTCCAAGAAATTGAATTCAGTTCAACAGAGAGAGCTATTAGCTGCGTACATGGCAATAAAATACTTCCGATACTCCCTAGAAGGCAGGCCGTTAACAGTGTTCACGAACAGCAAGCTTCTTAACTTCGCTTTTAAGCAGAAGTCCGATAAAGCGTCCCCTCGCCAATCCCGGCACTTAAAGTTCATTAGCCAGCTTACTTCAGATATCCAACGCGTGCCCAGCAAAGACAATGTAGTTACAGATGCTTTATCATGTGTTTCAGAAGTTAAAAATCTTGCCACCGTTGCTTTGTGGCAATCGCCGAGGCACAGAAAGATGACGTAGTCCTTCAGTGAATAAGGATGTTAACTCCTGGGCGGGATAGGTTCACGCGGTGGCATACCTCTGGTCGACATTTCCGCAAAATCTTGCGCCGAGGTCCTTTGTCGGGATTGGATTCCAAACTTTGGAGTTCTGGCCGAACTCAGTACTGACTAAGGAATGCAGTTCGAGTCTACCTTGTTCTCGGAATTGAGCAAACTCCTAGGCTTCAAACGCCATCGGAAAATTTTGTACCACCCGCAATTCAATGAGATGCTGAAACGCTAGCATAGGATTCTGAAAGCCGCTATGAGGCTCATGATGACTCTTCGCGGTCGTCAGTCCTACTTTTCGTTTTACTTGGGCTACGTACAGCCCATCGGGAGGAGTTTGCCGCTAGTTCCGCGAAGTTTGTATACGGGAAGAATTTGAGATTTCCCAGCGACCCTGTGTTCGATACCAGGTCAGCCCTTTTCACCACTGGGCTTTTGCCTTTGCTCCGGGATGCCGTGGCCGAACTAAAATCATCTCCGCCATCCCGTGGTTCTGCCATGAAGGCTAACACCCCCAATGACCTGGACGTCTGCACACTCGTCTTTGTTTGTCTGAATGCTTCCCGAAGGTCCTTGCAACCACTATAAGAAAGCCCTTATGAAGTGTTGAAGAACAGAGTGGACGTCGTCGGCAGGCCAAAGAACGTCTCCGCGTCCAGGCTAAAGCCTTTTGTTCGCGGGGTTAAGGTCTCGGAGAAGGAAGGTGCACGGTGCATGAGATTTGATCTGCGCCCCAAAAATTGGCGGGCCACCCTTCGGGTTTTATCGCTGGAACCTGGTGTGGAGCTCGGACAAATCTCCGCTAAACGGCTCCACACTACAGCGTTTCCACACAAGCATGTTGCTTCGATGAATACAACTTAATAAGCGCGAGATGTTTTATAACTACGATCCCAAGAAACTGGGGCGATATTAGCCCCGGGAAAGAGCCTTCTGGAACGCCCGCAAAGACAATGTACTATTTGGGTGCATTTTCCGTGTTGTACCAAAGGGTTCTTCGTGTTAGATAGCTATCGATAGCGCGTGGGTGTATTAATTGTCACCGGAAACCTTCTTATATTAGGTTTCCAAGAGGATGGTTCAATAGAAGGCTTTCCAGCAAGTCTGGAATGAACTTACACTTACTAATTTCAGTTTTCACCACGACTAACACTTTTTTATCTCAGTAACTGTGGAGGTAAAAGGGGTTGATTCGAACGAATCTCAACTACTATTGGGTTGTTGAATGGTTGCTTTCGGAGTCACTTTCGATAGTGTGCCTGCTGTTCACTTGGGGTCCCTAGGTCTTGGATATGAGAACCCTTTCCCTGCATAGTCTTCATGGTTCAAATCAATTAATAATACTTGTGCATGCCCTCGCTAGATGTCCGTACAGGAGAAGGAATCGCTTTAGAGTATTTTGCTCCCTAAAAAGACAGATCATCAATCTAATATGGTCGCCGTCTGTGTGTCACGACATGACTTTCTGAATCCAACAAAGAAGCCTCCAGCAGTTTAAGTTCCATATTTCAGCAGAAACTGTTGATGACCGCTTCGACAACTCTCATGTATTTCGTCAGCTCTGTTTTCTGACGCTAACGTTTTATGCACTATTTTTCCTCCTACCGATGCTTGAGGAAAGTTCAAAGTGAACAACACGCCTTTTTTGTTGTTCTTTGGCTGGAAGTTACTTCTCGTACCTTTCGTTTATCCGTACGTTTGCGAGTATTTGGTTGACTATCAAAGTGGGCTTTACTCCTACTTCTCCACATTTTGGGATGCTTATGGAGCTGTTTTGTCCTACGTCTCCTACCACTTTTTATATTGAAAGAATCTCCTAGTAGCTGAGCATGCCCTCCAGCCCTTAATACTGAGGAGCCTGCTGGGATCCCCTACGATCTAGTGTGGTTGGTAACATCACAGCTTATGCATATGGCTCTCCTCTGAGCGCATTCTTCTGCGCTTTTATACTGGCTGATCCTAGGGACGACTTATTGGCTTTAAGATATCTATGCTGATCACAGGGGCGTTTCAGTCGAAGTATATCGATAAATAGATTGCCAGCTCTTTAATGTTCTCGGTACTAAGGTTCAGGCACTGTAAGTTTACATCTTCTCTCTTTGCCCCATTGGTTTGATATTTTGGGTGACCTTCCCTTAACCATTTTTGTCTATGTATAGGCGTTTTCCTCCCACCAAACTGATCTACGTTTCCGCCGCTAGTAAAGTTTCTTATTTTGCAGATACTATCTCTGGCAGAAAGGAAACAAATTTTTCCAGAACTACTTGTGAAATAAAAAACTTTACTAGCGGCGGAAACGTAGATCAGTACGGATGTTTGTAAACCTTTGTTACGTAAATCGGTTAACTATACACCTATTCTACTTATACGTCAAGGGAGGGTGCAAAAATGTAATTTCATAGATACATATAGCCGCGACTAGTATTTTCTAGATATGAGTAGGTTTTAGTTATAAAGTACAGGAGCGGGGCAGAGAAGCTTTGGGTACTGGACTGCAGTTTCCGACTTCCACTTATTGTGGCGCTCATTGGGATAACCTTAGTAAAACGATTTTCAATAAGTTTCAATAAATTCATTCTAGCCGTTGACAGTTACATGTTCCAAACTTTTCCACGTACCGTGGGAAAATTAAATCTAAACTAACTTAATGTATCCTGACTGAAATTCCAAATACCTCATAATTTCCTATGATCACCAATCTACGAGTATGAAGTAAACATCCCAGCCATTATGTACTTCTACATACATATATATTTTTCCACAGAAATATTTTCTTTACACCGAAGCAAACCTAATTTTCACTTTTCCTTTGATTTGGGAATTTCAGTAAAGTTATTTCAACGTTCTTGAGAAAATATCAAGTGAATTATGGATCAACCAAGAAAACATTCCGCACCAAATATCAAACAGTTACGTCGGAAACATACTACACAGTTCATCGTAGAATGTTTTTAAAATGTCCAATCCCCAGGACATTTCACCTTTCAATTCCCCCACCCTTCGGTCATTATTCCACTTGACTGACGTTTGACGAAACCATTCTATTTACAAACATCCAAAAAATTAAATTAATTCCAACAGCAGGACGTGGAAAGGACATCGACACATTTGTTTGATGACTTTATTTAGGATCCATCTGGCCTGTTTACGGGCAAATATTGACATTAATAAAGTCGAATGTCATTTATTGAATTTCAGGGAGTGGACATCAAAGCAATTAACTAAATAAAGACCTATCGATGTTGCCACCTTTCATTGTCCGCTTAATGGTTCATTAGGAAGCCAATTCTTCAAAGTAATATCCTTCGGGACGGAACGCTATCACTGAAATGAACTTTCATTAGTCAGTTAGAGAAAAGGATAATGCCCGTAGGTAAATCAGTTGTTTCTATTTTTGTTATGCGCGACGTTTAATTACGTTCTATTTTTGAATTCAGACGGTTGATGAAAGGCTTTTGACCGCAAGGACGAAGGATGGAGGATAGACTAAAGTTCATTAAACGTACAATCATAACTCATTCCCATGAGCTGGGGTATTTGCTGGACACTGCAGTCGCTAGAGGTTTGTAAGTTTGGTGGTTTTCTTGGGATTTTGTTAGACAGCAAGGATGTAGTGGTAACTGCGTAATAGTTCGAGTTTTCTTCAAAATAATTTGGAGGACCAAGATCCCTTTTCAGTATCTTACACTTTGTAGTATTTTCTGATTGAAATTTCAACTGAACATAGACCTGTTAAGAAGTAACATAAGAAACTAAGAGATTCAAATTGCCTTTTCCTTCACAAAAGACCTTTCTAATTTTAATCAAGGGAAACTGAGGAAACTTCACCATAACAAGGGAAATAAATAATGAGAGTTATGTATAAAAGTTTTAAACTTTTTTCTTCCATGTAGACCAACATAAAAATTGATGCTTAGCAAAATTGATTGGAAGGGTATATGCAAGGATGTCGATTTATGAACAGTGTTAGCCGTTTTGTTCGGATGGTGGGACGTATTGGGCGCGGAAGTGAAGATCTACGTAGAGGACTACCCTACCTTTCTTGCCTTAAAGACGGTTATCACTTTTATATGAAAGAAGGATATGTGGGAATTAGCTCGTGCGGAGGAGGTTTTTCTCGCAGCTCTCAATTTCAAGTCGGCTGCGTCAAGAAATTTTATAACGCAATTCACCATTGACTGATAGCAATAATCCGAAATATTTAAATCGCACAGCTCTGGGTAGGTCATTACCACTTTTATGTGCATCGACCTTCAAAAATAATGTTTTCTTCTTCAATTGCGCTACAACCCAAATCGAGCCTTGACTTCCTGGATGCATCGGTTCTAATTATCTTGACTGAAAGACCACGTCCTCTAGCAATCAGCAATCTGCGTCTACTGAATTGTTCCAACGTTTACTTGGCTGCCCTTTTGCTCTTCTACCATCGACTCTGCCCTTCAGCACTCATTTCGAAATCCTTGCTGCCTGCATTCGTTTGATGTGGCCAATCCGCCTTTGGATTTCGTGTTTTTCGTTTCCGTCCTTCGAGAGTAAGGTTCCTAGGTAGACGAATTGATCCACCTGCTCGAAATTATACTCGTCCATTGCAATGTCCTCCATGCTAGTAATTGCTTTTCGAGTTTGGGTCATGTATTCCGTTTTGGAATCATTAATCCTGAGCCCAACTTCGACCACTCCCTTCGCACGAAACATTGATCTCGGCAAGAATATTCACATTGTCTGCGCATGACAGCAGCTGCGCGGATTTTACCAGTAACGTGGCTCGGTTATTAACTGAGGCCACCTTGCTGACGTCGTATTCGAGTACCAAGGTAAAGATGGTGGGTATGAGACCATCACCTCATGACACTAAAAGAAAGTTTTGTGTTAGTTCATTTTGGATTTTTACGTGATCCTCGTTGTTAATCATTGTGGTTTTCACTAGCCGGACTATGTAGCTTCGGTGGGATTTTTACCTCGACCATTATACTGAACAAAGCAATAAAATTTACACTATTGTACGAAGTCGGGGATGTGGTCACTTGTTCTCCGTTAGGGGCATCCGGGATGACAAAAGGGACGAAATGTTTAGTCGATGGTTTCAACAGGTCTTTAAAATACTAAACCCGTCTTGCTTTTATTTGAGTCGCCTCGCTAAAGATATTACCTTTCCGATCCATACAGAGGGTGGTTAGCGGTTTAAAACCTATCCTCATCTGTTTCACTGTGGTAAATGGTATTCGTACGTCGTTCTTCTTCAAGCTGTCGTCAAGTGTTAAAATTCGGTTGTTATCGAACTTTCGTTGTTCTGTTTCACAGATCTTGGTTGGTGATACATGTCTTCTCTAGTTTTAGTTCGTCTTTAGATTAGTATTCGATAGGCTTCATTTTTCTTGTTAATCGCTCCCAGGCAGAGCTCATTGAATCATTTCTAGCTGCACTTTCGCCACATTTCGTCACTACTTTCTTCAGGACCAGCATGAGGTAATGCGCCGAAATATGCTTTAATTGTGGACATGTAATTTACCGTGTCGTCTTTTAACTTTTCCACGTTGATTTTAGGACTCCAGCTTCTATGGCTGTGGCTGTTTTTAGCTATATCATCCTCTAGCCAAGAAATGTCTGAGTCGCCCATTCCAAAATCCAACAGAGTGGTCCATTTTACCTGTTATCAGCACTTTGCTCAACCCCCTAGCAGTAGGGCCAGTCTGGATAGTTTGTTCCGTTTTAAGGTGCGGAAAGCTCGCCTTCACCTTCCTCCATCTGCTCTTTTGATGGCAAAACTGTTCACGGCGCGGAGAAGGAGGATTAGGATTCGATAACAAAGCCGTCGATATTGAAATACAGAAGGAGGACTAAATTATTTTCAAAATAGTTAGACTGCTTTTGCTTTTCCGCTAATGTTATTTTTTATATTAGCATATACTGGGGAACCACTTGTTCCCTTCATCAGTGCTGCAAGTCCTTCGCCAATTTTTGGTTTTGAACATTTAATACGTTTCCTTAGTCGGCCTATCGAGGGATCTATCCCCAAGAGAGATCAGGTAAGAGTTATCATAATGGAGTAACTCCAACTATACTTTCTTTATATTTTTCCCTGATCTCAGCATTTTATTTTTGTTTAACTGAAGATAGTACAAAGTGTGTTTTCCCACACTCCCTCTTTTATATGGGTTTTGGGACCAGCATGCTATATAAATAATATGACGGAGCTTTATGACAGAGGGCTCTAATGTAACTTCATCGATGCATGGTGTTTTGAAATATGACGATACATTGTCGGATGATTTACTTTTCATTGAGATGCAACCTCCCTATCTGATAAGGAGAGGTGTCGGTCCAGAAGATGTAGCTGAAAATGGTTAGAGGTATTATAGTATTAACTGTTTGTAGCCGAAAATCCTGACTTTTGATAGAGTGGGCTTATTATCAGAACCTTATTCATATGAGAAATGTAAGATAGGATTGAGTTCATGGTGACGCCAAGGTACTGTCGTGGGTGGACAGATTTTTCATATCGGAAACAATTCTTGATGTCATTTTCATTTTTCCATTAAGGACGATTGTTTGGCATTTCCGCGAGTTAAGGAATAGTTTCTGTTTAGTACAGTGTCTGTGAAGCTCATCTAAATATGATCATCGCCGCGGACTGAGACCTGTGGGGTTCCAGCTGGACTCTTGTAAAGAGAGGATAGTTGCTGCTGAACTTTTACTTGAGATTGTCATCTTTCAGGAAAGCTAAAGAAGAATTTGCAAAGCTGGAGATGGAAATGCAGAATGTTGTTTAGCTTATAAACGAGTACGTATTGCCATTCGGAGTCTAACGTTTGCCTTATGTGAAGGACGCAGCCTATTGAAGGTATCTTCCGATTAATTCCGAGTAAGACGTCGGCTCCCAGGACAAGAAGGTCATGCTCAACCGAATGGCCTTTCAGTTGGCGGACTGGAAGTCCGGGATAGAGTCTTGTCTGTCGCAGAAAGGGACTAATGAATACGAAGCACTTTTTAACGATTATGGAAGAGATTTTGTGAAGCCAAATCGCCCTGTCTGCTCTTGATCTATTTGATTCACATTGCGACGACCTGCTTGAAAAGAGAGACTAATGAAAAGGTGTAGTCTGACTAGCTGTTTAAGAATAGGACAGTGAGGAGCTTTGTTCAAGCATGAAGACCGTGGAGTGGTGGGTTTTCATGACATGATTAGCAAGGATGTTTGTTTTTTCAGGAGGGTTTATGCTTTGTCAAGGAAGTTTGCCGGAACTCCTTGTTTGAGTTTGAACTTAACTCGATATTGGATAGGCGATTATATAGTTTATGGTTAGTATGAAGGGTGAAGATCCTTTTTCGATTTAAGGTATCGATATCATGGATCTCGTTTTTTAGGCAAAAGTACTGCGGATAATCCCTGCAGAAGAAGATGTATGTGGCGATTGCATAGTGCTTGGGCGAACGACACGGAACAAAACTTAGAAATCACCTGAGGTCTAGTGGATGTGTTCGGGTTGATCTATGGTGCAGGGCCAGTTTTCGAGCGTTTCTTTTACCATCACTTTGACAAGTTTAGGGCAATTAAGATAGTTGTCTTGGTGGTCACAGTTTAAGCATTTGGCACTTTCGTGCGGCGTCTTGGGACGTTCACCTGACTTGTGTGTATCATTACATTTAACGCAGCCATCCTATAGATGACAGTTCGGTAACGCATGGACCACCAAGCGCTACCGTACGTCGATTTAAATTTTGCCCCAAGTAAGGCAACCTTTGAAAGCATTCCAATTATTAAACCCTCGAGGGATAAGAGATTAGATATTGTCTGCTATTTGTAGTCTAGCCTAAAATTGATAGACAAGTAGCTTGAAAGCTACTAAAAATAATTGCGATTATACGGTTCCTTTTTACGTACTTGTTTTCAGTAGCTTTCTACTAATGAGAGGGGTAATTTGGTCCCGAAATGTATATCTACATTGAAAAATAAAAATTGTAGTTTGTAGGAAGCTACTGGTCTATCAACCTCCAGGGATGTATTCTTATTTGAGATCTCCTCTAGCTTACCTAATGGGCCCTTTTTCGCTTCCTAAGGGAAGCCATTTTATTGTTGACGCCTGCTTGCTCGCCTTTAGCTATACGGTCAGAGTCGTGGTTTGTATCAAACTCTTCGTCCATGGCAATGACCTAGGTCCATCAATGACGCGTCCGCGTATTCGAACTTCATTTCTTCAGCAACCGGCTTAACACTGCTTTCACTGTGTTTCTTTGCCGTTACTACTTGGAAGGTGTCCTCCAGCGCCAAAACTAATTTTCTATACTGGCAGTAAAATATATAGAAAAGTTACAAATAAAAACTTGAATTTCAGGTCTGACCACTACACTTCTTGTTCATAATTATATTACTAATAACATTGCAAGAAAACGTTGTCCACTCTTTAGTTGTGTCGATAGGGATTCGGTCACGGCCGGTTTCAAAGCAATATGATCACTTTCCTCTCATCTCGATTGACTGCAGCTGCTGCAGTAATGTTGATGGAGTGCTTTGACCTGCTCTGGTGTCAACGGCGCAACAACCGATACCCGGTCTAGGCCTGCCTTGATAGGGAACTCTAGACATCCCAGTTTTGCGCCGAGGTCCTCCAATTCGATATCCCTAAAAGCTGTCTGGCGTCCTGGCCTACGCCATCGCTCCATCTTAGGCAGGGTCTGCCTCGTCTTCTTTTTCTACCATAGATATTGCCCTTATAGACTTTCCGGGCTGGATCATCCTCATCCATACGGATTAAGTGACCCGCCCACCGCAACATATTAAGCCAGATTTTATCCACAACCTGACGGTCATGGTATCGCTCAAAGATTTCGTCGTTACGTAGGCTCCAACTATCATTGCTCCGGTAAAAGGAAAAGGGAGACCAATTGGATTTTTCGCTTCTTACAGAATGTTGAGTTTGACAGTACCTCTGCCAGAAATCAATCTAACTCTGCCAGGAGTCAATCTAATATTTTTCTTGTGGCAATCTTTATTTTTCAACATCCAAATTGTAGATGTATTCAATCCTTTAATAAGAAGTATGCTCACGATGATTCCCAAAGGCCACCTTTACATCAAGCACGAGAATATTTTCTTAAAAATTTCTCTTTTGCTCTCAATGTTTCTGTCAAGGAAGAAGAGGAAAAAACTTCTTTAATCAAATCTTTTCTATATACAAATATTGTTTAGTTTAGGTCGCTCGAAAGGTGGTACCCCGAGTTTCGGTCTAGTGTGTTTTCATGAAGGACGTGTTGCTTTGCAAATGTTGATGGCGTATTTTCCTGGTTTCGATTTTATATACTCATTGGCACCTCCCAAAAAATGCGACCAGTTGCTCATCCTCCAATTAAACTGCTGATATGAATTTCGAAACCATGACTTTTCATCACGTATTAAAACAAAGCATTGAAACACATTTGAACGCATTTTTGACAATCTTAGTACCTATTTCTCACATTGAATTGGTTTACGCAAAGCAACTTGCTTCTCGATTTCTATATTCAATCCGCAGTTCGTGTACAAGTTGTACAAATTGTAATACTCCTTAATCTAGACCAGAATTGCTTAGTTAAATCTCATACTCGATGCCTCTATAATTTCAACGCTGAATTCGTCTTTTCTTCGTGACAACTTACAATAATTCAAAACTCCACCGCCGCATGAGCGAGTCCAGGCTCAACTGGCTAACCCACTTCGATTCACAATGTGCATAAGGATTCTCTGACGAGAGTATCCTAAAGTATTTGTATCTACGAAACTATAATGACTGACAAATTCGTATCTAACTATATTTTATCTGACTTTCACGACAAGAATAATGCTTTCTATAATCCTCAAGTTAATGGGCTATTTCTCTTCTTAGCGGGTTGTCTGGCGCATTCAAGTTCTGATGATACTGTTAGCTAATCTTGCATTCCCGTCATTTTACTTCCCCCTCTGCTACTTACGCTGACACAGCTTAACATCTTCTTTGCCAATGATAAGCCTCAATTTTCATTTTGTTTTCTGTTAAGGATAACCAGCCATGTCCTTCACAGTACGTGGCATGAATATGACACTAATAGCAAAATATAAATCATTTCTGGAGAAGTCTCACCCTCAAACGACCTTCTTCTCTTTCTTTCTGCATGGCTCGAGCTAATCTACGCATCTTGTTTTGAGTTTTGTTCGTCCTTGAAGATAGAATCAGGAATTTTTGAACTTTGAGACATAAAATATCTGTAATTATCTGAGTGAACACCTGGGTTATGTGCGATTTTATAGCCCGAAAACAATGACACTTTTATCAGTTTCATTACTTGGAGAGAGTCACGCGTTTTCCATTTTCATTAGATTTTATAGCTCTTCAATTAAAAGGGCATTTCTTTACGATAGAACAAATCGTTAGACAATGGAATTTAATTGTGAGAATCATGATTTTGCCATTTGTCAAGGAAGTGTAGTGGTTTACCGCTGTTTGTTGAATTAGACAGTGAGCAAATAAAAGAGTTCATTTGCTTTCTAAAGAATAACAAAGAAAGCACAAAATTACGAAGCAAAATTTCAGTGAAACGGGTATGTCAACATAGAAATGCACTATCAAATGATAAAATCTTTGTTATTCTATAGCAGTTAAGTCACATTCAAATATTGAAACAGACAGAAAAGATCTTTTCTCGGTTAAAGTTCTGAAGTGCAAATAGCACTATAAATAAATGGTCCTTGTACGTGATTTATGAGGTAGTGCAGGAGTACATTTTGAATTGATATTTTACTTTAGTTTATCACGAAACACAGATTCTGTAGCAAACAAATGATGGAGAATTCATTCTTACATGAACGTTGTAAAATTAGAATTACAAATAAAACACCGATTAGTTTGCTAGTTTTATTTGATTCAGACATTCTCCCAAGAATTGCGGAAACGATGAAAATATTCAGTATTTAGCAGGCTCCTTGGGGAATTTCAAAAAGTCAATTTGCAAACGAAATATACTCAAATTAGGCTCCCAACACATAATATAGATAAAAGGTTGATACTTTTCATGGCATATATTGACGTAATTACCCAACTTGCTCTAACTAAATGTTGACAAAAATTTTGCAAAGTCCATATATGGTCCTTTAGACAGATCTCCTTCCTTCTATTTCGCAGATTTCATGTGCGTATTCCTGGTGTCCATCTCCTCTCTTAATTTACGTTGAATAGATCCTATCTCAGTCGTACTAGCATGCTAATTTCTGCACAATAAATTTTGCGATAGAAGGCTCAAAAACGATGCCTTCCATCCTGGACCAATTTGGTCCCATTAATTAATCGACCATCCTTGTCTTTCGCCGACCTCCAGGCTGAAAACCGTCTTCTAACCAATTCATTCCAGCTTGTAAGCATAAGCTCGAACCTTAAATAATGCTCTTGGCTGAAACCAAATTTCAAACCACTTTTTGAAACTTCCACCTTCTGCTTATGGACATACACTACTCCGGTCAAACCCAAAAGGCTCTAACAAGCTCGTTGTTCTTCTATAATTCCAATGACTTTAAATCACTGGAGGTTACCATTGCCTTATTGAAAATAACTCCAAACTACATCATTCCAGCCAACGCGCTGATCCACCAATCAACTTTGTATAACCCAAAATGTCTGCAGTGTTAATCAAACCGAGTAAGAACAAAAAGTCGATCGGACAAAATCCCTACGAAAAACTTTAACAAGATTCCTGTGTACACCGGTTCCTTTTTGTCAACATTATTTCATCATCATCATCAATGACCCAACAACCGGTATCCGATCTAGGTCTGGCTTAATAAGGAACTTCAGACATCTTGGTTTTGCGCCGAGGTCCACCAATTCGATATCACTAAATGCTGGCTAGCGTCCTGACCTACGCCATCATTCCATCACAGGCAGGGTCTGCCTCGTCTTCTTTTTCTACCATAGATTTTGCCCTTATAGACTTTCCGGGCTGCATCATTTTCATCCATATGGATTAAGTGTCCCGCCCACTGTAACCTGTTGAGCCGGATTTTGTCCACAGCCAGACGGTCGTGATATCGCTCATAGATTTCGTCGTTATAGAAGAGGATTCTTCTCTCGAACATGGCCAAGAGTTCGCAATTCTTCTTGCTAAGAACCCAGGTCTTCGAGGAATACATAGGGACTGGCAAGATCATTGTCTTGTATAGTAAGCTTTGACCCTATGGTGGGACGTTTCCAGTGGAACAGTTTTTGTAAGCTGAAATAGGCTCTGTTGGCTGATAACAACCGTGCGCGGATTTCATCGTCATAGCTGTTATATCGGTAGTAATTTTCAACAGTCTTTGGTTTTTGGCGCTGACGTTGCTAAAAACTTTAGTTTCCTAAAAATCGGAATGAGAAATCAGCAGCAAAAGTCCTCTCCTTACATCGACCCAGCTGAAATTCCACGAGGCTCAGTGCTCTTCGCAAACTCTTTGTCTCGTTTAACCGTGGATATACCGAAAATTGCCAGCACAATCAATCCGATATACTTATAACCTACAATCTCATTGTTTACATTAGCACAAGGAATATAATGCCATCTTGGACTTATCTGGATTCATTCAATACCAGATAATTCAAACAAATTGAAAACAGGAAGCTCTCCGCCCTATGTCTGAAAGGTTTTGTATATTTCTTGTGTAGGTATATTTGTAATGTAATGTATATAGCTATATGCCTCTAACATGTCAGATTACGTACTTTATCTATTTTTAGTGTTTCGGATTGCATTAAAATTATAAGAAGGGAAAGGAAACCACCGTATCCCCTGAGAAACTGGGTAATGTGATAGTTGGTTTTTCTACTTTTACGCTTAAGACACACCCAAATGTTGGGAGTAAACCTGTGCATCCAGCAACCTTTCGTAGATTTGTCCGATCTATGTTTGCAAGAGGCAATTCGACTCTAACCTTACTCCCATTCTGCAGGGGACCAGTACCGAGCTGTGACGATGTCCTCTTCAAGGTTCTCATCTATCTGGTACCAGAGAGTACTCTCTGCAAGGACGACCGGCGGGATCTCACTCAATATGCGAGAATACTTCTGTCAGCTAACGTCCTTTCAATGCGGTTCCAGTCGACCGAACTGAATCCTTTGAGGCCGATTCACAACTATGTTTATTGCATCCGCCGTAGAGTAGGCGCGCCGAAGACCATACTGGCGCTCCGACAAGCCTTTGCTGCATTCGACGATTAGTAGCAGTCTATTGTAGATGATTCCCTCCATCATCTACCCCATGGTATTCAACAGATGATATAATACTGGACCTCCACGTGACTTATTGAGTTTGAAAAGCAGCACTTAGTACTACTTTTTACACTGAGCAGGGAATATTGCTTCTTCTAGGCAGGCCTGGAAGGTGTCAGCAAAAAGCTCCGGTAGGGGACTTTGTTATCGTCGATCTTGCCATATATTTCCTGCGACTGCTTCCCAGTTACTGGAGGTATTATACACTCGTTGAGTTGGATCACCGCTTGGCTTCCGCTCTTTTTGTTGTGAGGGAACAGAAGGACAATAATTTCTTTAAGGAGACAACGACTGGTCATATGAGACGCCACGCAAGGATTTATATTGCCACGGTCGCACAACTATTTGAAGTAATTCTTCCTGTTCCATATTGTTCCAAATGGCATTTGCGGTCACGCAGTTGTCTGTGTATCTCCGCTCGATCGCTGCTATCAATCGCCTCTGATGAAGCCTCATTGGCAGGAAACGTATGGCTCGCAGATTTTCTTTTTTTTTCTTTTGTTTCACCAGTAGTAAGGCTGCCTGCTGAAAAACAGTCACCTTCTGCGCAAAGTAGCATCGCATGCTTTCGTCACCCATCGTGTGATTTGGGTGACTATATCTCTGGCCGTACCATCCAAGTACGAGTATATATTGAGCTTGAGCGACGCGGAAAAGGTCTCCTTCCCTTCCCAATTCTATGTTAGCTCTTTATCGAGCTACTTTCACTTATGCTTTAACTTATCCATCCCCGGGCGCCCAGTTAATACCTAAAAGGCGCTTCCCAAGCCCACAGCGCTGTTTATCATTTGGACTGCCGCATGTTTTCGCAGTGTGAACGAAACCAAGGCATCAAAAACACTGCTTGAAAAGCCGACACGTAATGTATATACTTGCAGACTATAATGATATCCTACCAGCTAGCTCTTATGTCGGCTCCCTAACCTAACGACTTCCCCATTTGGCTCAAGAATTTGTCCGCATTAGATTTGTTGACCTCCAACATAAGGTCTCCTTTTTGGTGCCATCTAATGCGGGTAAAATTTCCCCCAAATTGGTGTATTCAGGGTCTGCCTTCACTCTCCTGGCAATGTCACCGTGGAATCATCTACCTTGTTTGAAGAAGATGATAACCTCCGGTCTTAAGGAGCTGGCCCACTAGGAACAATTTGACACAAAAGTTTTGCCCACACCCACTGGGAACGACACGACACCGCAGATTAACTAACACGCACTGGGAACAACACGACAGAATATTGCCTAGTCTGTATGGTATACATATTGAAAACACGATTATTAACGTATATTTGTCGTAGGCAAATGTCTCCGGCTACCTCACGCAACAGACAAATATATGCCCTTGTTTCAAACACAAAAAAGACAAATGTTTACGTCTGTGGTAGATTTTTGGCTTGGATAAATAACTGACTCTGGTCTGACAAACATTTGTACTTGTGTCTGCCAAATGCCTGTACCTGTGTCGGACATCAGACGGACAAATGTCTATTTCTGTGTAAGTCTGTATCTGAACCAGACAAAATCTGGATCAGACAAGAGTCTACGTCTGTCTCAGATATCAAACAATCTGCATCGTGCAGCAGTTGCAGCCCAAAATGGCTCATGGAGATGCGCACAAATACATATTCCTGTGTACAGGGAGCTGAACTATTCCCAATGCAGAAATTTATATATTTGTTCAAGCGTATTTCTTAAGTTGCCATTGTTTTCATGGACGTTTGAGTCAATTGTCCAATTCAGACGGAACCACGCTTTGTGCGAGATTATTAATAAAAATAATTTAAAATTGAAATTAAATTAACTTTTATCAAGAATATAAAAAGATATTTATATTACTTAATTAATAATATATAATTTAAAACTTAATTGAAACTAATTTACTTTTGAGTTATTATCTAAGTTACTTTTCCTTAAAAAGTTTTGAGAAAAAATTCGTTTTTTTTGGCTTGGCGGGAATGAGCGGCGAACCGCCGGCGTGTGGCGGACCAGACCGGCCCCCCACCATAAGGCCTAGGGGCACTCGGATCGGTCGTGGAGTCCGCAACGAGGAGGATCCAGACTTGAAAATAGCCAAAGTGAGGATAGCCAATCTTGAAAGGAGAAATGGCGAGCTGGCGAAGACACTCGAAGATTTCAAAAAGCAAATGACAACATTGATAAAAAAAAATGAAAAGCTGACAGAGCAGCTAATGGCTGGGGAGGCGGGCCCGCCGTCTCCAAAGGTAGCCAGAAAAAAGGTTAAGCTATCTTCGACTACTTTTGCAATCATGGAGGAACCGGGCTGCCTTGAGGGCGAACAAGTTCTCGACAGCGAATCTGTCCGTATGGAGGACATAGAGAGCAGTAAAGCAGACGATACGAGAGTCGGCGACAACGGTGGCGATGGAAATGTTCCAGAAGAGGATGCTAACCAGGCAAGTTGCAATAGTGAAGATGGAAAATTGGGTGAGTTTTTGGTCTATGTTTCCAAAAAATTAAAGAAAAAAAACAAAACTCAAGAAAAAATATTAAATAATGTTAAAAATAATGCAAGTACGGGTGAAAATTTAAAAAATGGTCCGACTGTGGATACAATTAGCACCCGAAATAAAGAAAAGGGGGAAAGGGTGCCCCCCATTAATGTTTATAAATTAGGTGGTAGAGATTTAGCCACTCTACTTAATAGGAGCGCGGGGCTCTCAAATTTTGTTATTAAAAAGACGGGGGCCGAGAGAGCCCAAGTCAAATGCAATAAAATTGCAGATTACAAAAAAGCACGGGAGGTCCTCGAGCGAGTGAAGGCTCCTCACTTCACCTACACTCCAAAGGAAGAGAAGGTGCAAACCTTCCTTCTGAAAGGCTTGGATGCGGAGGAAGAGCCCGATGAGGTGCTCAAAATGCTCCGGGAGACGGGAACTGAGGTTAAGTTCCTCTCAGTGTCACGGTTTAGTACGAGGAGGTCCGTTTTGGAAAAACAAATCCTGCCGCACTTCCTCGTGCAGATAAGCCCGGAGAGCCGGGGAAGCGATCTGATCGGCATCAGGTCGCTTAATTACCAGGCCATTCGTTTTGAGCGCCTGCTAAGGGGCGAAATAGTCCAGTGTCGAAGATGCCAGCGCTATGGTCACTCGGCAGTGAACTGTCAAATGACCTTACGATGTGTAAAGTGCGGGAAAGACCATACCGCAGCTGAATGTTCGCTGACTGAAGCAGATGGCAAGGAAAAAACTTTCTGTGTTAACTGCGGAAGCGGAGGGCATCCGGCTTCGTACCGTGGATGTCCTGCATACCGCAATGTTAAGGTCACAAGGGCGTTGGATGGTACCATCCCTTCGGCACCGATCGTCTCGGGGATCCCATTTGCAGAAGTAGTTCGACAAGGGGGAGCTAAGAAGCCCCAACAAGATGCAAGTGGCGGGATGAACACTATCCTCAATAAAATACTAACCATGTGTGAAAACATGCAGCATACGCTACACGTACACAATACAAAAGTAAATAGCATAACAGAATATTTACACAAACAGCATGCCCGCAGCTAGGTCTGCAGTCACAGCGGTACCACTGGATGGTCTCCGGATCATCGCGATTAATGTGAATTCCATCGTAGGAATCCATCGAAGAGCGGAGCTCCTTGATTTCGCTGCCAGACAACAGCCTGACATAGTCTTGATTTCAGAAACCCACCTCAATCCGAGGCATTCGATAACATTCAAGGATTTTGAATTCTTGAGGAACGATAGACGAAATTGTGATGGGGGAGGTGGTACCGGAATACTTGTGGGTCGCCATTATCGTTTCAGGCATATTAATAGGCCTGAATTTGAAACCTTTGAGTGTATCGAAGTCTCATGTATTCTTTTTTCACTGCCTAGAGGAGGGAATTTATACATTCTGTCAGTCTATGCAGTGGGAAACAACCGAGCCAAGTTCAGGGAGGAATTCCATTCTCTGTTTACGATACTCGAACTGAATAGGCTGCATAATTACTATATTATAGCTGGCGACTTGAATGCTAAGCATACCTCGTGGCTAAACGCCACAAACAATCCCAGAGGGGTATTCCTCAAATCTTGGATAGAGCAATACCAGATAGAGTATAAATGCGAATTATATGGGTCAGAGAGTCCAACCTGGCCCAGGGCAAATTCCTATCTGGATTTGTGCATTGCTGACGCGCGCTTGAACTTTAATTTTAGGAATCCTCAACGGAAACTACAGACTCTTCCTTACGATAGCGATCATAACGCTATTCTTATTGAAGTTCTGTTTGATGGACGAAGAGTTCGCCTTCTGCCGATGGACAGTGGCGTCCACAGGCTGAACTTTAAACAAACAAATTGGAAGAAATTCCAAGAGAGGTTTATTCAGGGATATCGAGAGGAATGCCCACCTCTTGATGGGGAAAACGATAGTACAATTGCACCAGGTGACAGGAACTTGAGCAACGAGGAAATACTTCAGTATCTTCTCAAGCTGGAGAATTTGACGCTGGAAACAATTGAACAAGTCGTCCCTAAAATTAAACCTCGCAATAATATGGAAGGATATGAAACTGCAGCCATAAAACGGTTGAAAAAAGTGAAAAGCCTTCTGCTCACTCGCGTCAACAAAATCTATCGGAGATATGGGGACTATCATCATCCCATATTGGTTGAGTTCAAATCACTTCTAAAGATCGCGCGGGATCTTATCCGTCAACATTACATAAATGAAGTGAACTCCCAGTGGCGGGAGAAGTTAAAGGGTATTTCACCAAGCGATCCAGATTCCATGTTTACTAAGATAAATACGTTATTCCGGAAGAAGTCACGAATAACTGTGCCGAGAATTAAAGTCGGTGGCAGCGAGATACAACACCTTATTGACTCAGGTATAGACACGAATAGTGTAACTGCTGATGCGCAAGGCAATTACATCGTGATGGATGATGCTCTGAAACTCGAACTTATAGGGAAGCACTTTGAATCGGTGCATCGGCCCAGAACGGACTTAGAGCCAACGCGACTTTCGGAAATTGTAGAACGAGATGTCCACAATTTCAAATATAGCCTGAACGGCACCACAGTTCTCCAATTTAGCTCTGCGTTGCAGGCTGATCTCATACCGAGTGATAATCTGCTTGATTACTTTGTCTCATGTGTTGAGTTAACTTCCATATTCAGAAGAGTAAACAATAAGAGATCATCCGGTATGGATGGCATTCCCAACGTGGTCCTCAGGCATTTACCAGGCATTGCCATTCGTAATTATTGCATTTTGTTCAATAATTTATTGAACAATTCCTTCTTTCCAGGACAATGGAAGAAAGCCCGAGTATTCCCGATTTTAAAGAGAGGGAAGGATTCATCCAGCCCTCAAAGCTACCGCCCAGTCAGTTTGCTGCCTAACATCAGCAAGGTGTTTGAGGTTTTGGTATTGAAAGCCTTGAACGGGCATATCAAGAAGAAGGAATTATTGCCGAACGCCCAATTCGGATTTCGATCTGGACATTCGACAATACATGCAATAACGAAGGTAACGTCTGATATTTGCTGGCGGATTAACAATGGTGAGTGCGTAGACGCTTGCCTTATAGACATGGAGAAAGCCTTTGATACCGTCTGGTTGGATGGACTGATTTTCAGGCTCTTGAAAAATGAGTTTCCCAGTCACCTCGTAGCGATGATGTGTAGTATGCTGTATGGCAAGTGCTTTGTTATTACGGACGGAAATCTCACTACTAACAGAGAATTTCATGTTCTGAATGGATTACAGCAAGGGACAGTGACTGCGCCTACACTTTTTGCGGTATTTGCCGGCGAATTGCTCAATTCTTTCGATTTTAATAAATCTCCTAAAAGGTCGTTGGTTGCCTTTGCTGACGATCTGATAGCCTACACGGCGCACAAGAAGGTAACTGAGGTGCAAGTTGAACTTCAGAAGATGTTCAATGATATTAAGTTCTTCACGAACAGTTGGCGGATGAAAATCAATGCGCAAAAGTGTGAAACGATTCTGTTTCGAAATTCCTTGGCGTATGCCAGTAGGAACTTGAAAAGGAATTGGAGAGATTTCCACATTGTCGCGAACGAGGATAGTTCAGAGCGCATTCCTCATAAGAAGTGCGTTAGATACCTGGGTGTGCGTCTTGACGAGCGTCTCCAATTTAACGAGCACGTTAAAGTCGCGCTAGAAAGCGCTCGCAAGGCATTCATGTCTCTTCGAAGACTCTTTTATGCTCCACATCTTAGCCGGAAGGTTAAGATTATTTGCTATCTTACTTTGGTTAGACCGGTGCTTACCTACGGGTGTGCTATCTGGTTTAATTTGAGTGCTAGCCAAATGGAGAAAATAAGGATCTTTGAAAGGAAATGTCTGCGTGCTTGCACGGGGCTTAATAGGACTGCTTCGTCAAACTATGAGCACTATGTAACTAATGAAGTGATGTATGCAGCTGCTGCTGTGCCAAGAATCGATACAGTTATCGTCAGATTGATTCGGAATCATATAGTGCGATCTGCTTCGCATGGTGAGAACCCTTGGGTTTCGCAGCCGTTCTACCCAAATGATGGGTATTTCGAGAAAACTCTCACGACAGGCTTCATTCCTCCCGAAGCGTTCGTGTATCTTGACAGGAATGGTCTAATTCTTGATTCTGCCGGTGATCCGGTTATGTATCATATACATAGGCGGGCCACGGACAAAAGGATAGAATACCCCCCGAATTTGACAGTGGGGACTCCGGGATTCGACTGGAGATACTCCAGAGCGAGAGCAATTGACATTAAGCGGGATGAAAAAGAGAAATCTTGGTATTGGTGGCTGCGGGATGCCGGTTAGCGGTGGCCGTGCTCAGTCCTGCCATTTGTTTCTTGGTGGGGCTTTGTAAATATGTATACATTGAACGGGTGCTGATTTTGTCTCCAGTTGTAACTTATAAATACATACGTTATTATTCTTTGTTTTTTTGTATGGATGTTATTTTAAAAAAAAAAGAAAAAATGTGTAATATAAAATCTATAATTATGATAGTTTTAAGAACAATAATTTAAGTTAAAAGTGTCTTTTGAAGCGATCAAATATTTATTATTACTTTTTATATTTCTTTATTTGCCACTAAGGCCAAGTGAATTCTGTCGGGTTTTTGACCATTTCCCGACAACTTATTGTAAAATTAGATTTTCATTTCTTACTGTTTCTCTTCACTGTCTGTAAATCGTTATTCAAAAATTTTGAGAGCCCACAGTGGCCATTAGATTTAAGTTATTTTTGTTATTTTAAAACATTGTTTTTTATTGTTCATTTTTCCAATCTATATACTATTGTTACCTATTTCTTAAAAATAAAAATGAAATGAAATGAAAAAAAAAAAAAACGCTTTGTGCGAAACAGACACTCAGTTGTGTGTGTATGGTGGGGGAGAAGCTACAGCTTCTGAGCACTCAGACCGTGTTGGCCCATTGTGCTCACCACCCCCGTGACACTCAGCTGAGACAGACATTTGCCTGACATGTACCTATCTGATACCTGAGGCAGACTCCGACGTTTGTCTCACTAATGCCTGCCTGACGGCTGAGACATTTGTCTGATACAGAAATAGATACAGTCTGAAAAAAGGCATTTGTGTGTCTAATGTATAAAGCAGGCACAGACATTTGGCTATTTGCTGTCTGAGCTAGTCGGTAACATTTGCATATGCAATATCTACCGTGCCGTTCCCAGTAGGCGCGCACTTTTATCTTCTTCCGATCGTGCCTTTTCTATAGGCTTCCAGATCCTTTTTGAGAACAGCCTTAGTAGTCCTCCGAACTTGCTACACTTTTTTTGGGAGCCCTTTTCTCTTTTCGGAGTTGGTTTATTGATTCGTTCAATCATTCATGCAACGTCTTCCCCGGTTTCTCCTGTCTCATGTTTTGAACAGACCGTACTTGTGTCGCCTGGCCCACTTTTTCACTAGACGTCTTCCCTCCTCTTCCATCTTGGACCTTCCCGTACGTTAACCGAATGCTTCTTATTATGACTCTTGATGAATTCTTTAAGTTTTATGATCCTTCCACTCAATGCGATAAAAGCAGCTTCCCATTGGTTGGAGCGGTATTTACATACATGAACTCGTTGTGTAGTAGATCGAGACGAACGCTAAAAATGCATTTGCTAATACTCATGGCAGCTACATGGCTGACCCACACAATGAGTGAAGAAAACAACAATAAAAACGTGTTAATGATTATTTTTTAATATTCGAAAAGTTCTTTATTAAAATTGAAATTGTTTTTAGAGAGTCGGGAAATTTAATAGGAGAAATAGTCATCAATCGGAAAGATTGAAAATTTTAAAAGAGAATAATGAAAATGTTTATTTTATGCTAAGGGGTTATGTCGGGATGGGAGATGTGGATGTTAAGGATGCTAAACAGAAAAAGGAAAAATGCTGCCTATGAGAAAATGAATCTTCTCATCAGTTCGTCGCAGAACAAAGGCGGACGTAATGACGCATCCGCTATGAAGCCACAGATACTAACGCACCTAATTTGGTAAGTAGACCCACGCTCTTCTAATTTGAACGAAAAAGGTGTTTCGCCCTAGCTCCCATTCCATTAGTACATTACTCTCACGTTTTCAATTTAGCTTCATGTATATTTGCCATGAATTCTTGTGATTTTTCCAATTTGATATTTCAAATCCTGATGCGATCCCAACGCATCATATATAAGACATGTCAAGTTTTGTGCATGATGTGAAAAGGACTAAAGGGACCAAAATGGCCCTCCCCCCCACACTCCCAAACCTAGCCAGAACAAAAACTAATGAGACACGTCAGTCCAGCTGCTGGTGGAGCTTTTGCTTTCGGATAGCTTTACCTTCGTGGTTCACGAAAGTCTAATGGCCGCTCTGGCCATTTGTTACTCCAACCTTCCTTTTCCCTGTTCGTGCTGCTGGACATCGTGCCTATTTCTTATTTCAATTCAGTAAGCCCGCCTGTTACCTCGGTTTTTTGACAATTTGATAAATAACACTGTGAGATGTTAAACGCCTTCCTAGGCGGATCTAGATCAAGATATTGTGCCATTTCTTAAAATTTCTACTCCCATGGACAATTGTCGATTTCTTCTTCGCCAAATTACTTATTACATTGGTTGGGATCTACAGTTTATCTTCCGTGGATGGAAATATCGATCACCAGGAACTTATCTGCTTAGTTTCCACGAAACGTGTGGAAGCAGCATGATAAATCGTATTTATCCCTCCAGTCATATATCAACATCCTTCTCCTCCTACTATAAAATTATATCCAGAGAAGAAAAATAATCTTTTGCATAAATGAGTAGATTTTCCCCTTGAATACAATACAAAATTATTGTACGCTTTGCATGTCCTCCACAGCTTCCATATTCCCACATCTCATTATCATGGACTAGGACGATAGGCTCTTCCTGCGTGGGATGTGTGTGGCGAACAAACAATGAAACAATTCTAATTTACTTCTGTTGTTGTTTCTTAACATCTATTCATCCGTCATGAAGATATTTTGCAATTGTGGAATTTATAGTCCTATCCTGCCAGTACCGAAAATCGTAAAGTTTTTTCGATAATGGAATAGATGAATATATTAATGTTGAATAGAAATCCCACACATTTTAGACGTTTTAAAGTGCTGACCACTTGAAAATGGTAAGCAAATTATGTCCTTAGAGTATCAGATGGAAATACGTACTGATTTCAAGCTATTTGATGTGATACGCGACAACGCCCTTCCAGATTTTTTAAGGCTTTGTTTGATTTTTACCCAGTAAAACCACCCCCGACTCCCCCTCTACCCCGTGAACCCCCTTTAGGTACTACATCACGACCCTTTCCTGTCTATCTATCCGTCTGTCTGTCTGTCTTTTTTTTCATCGTTGGAAGGTGGAAAAGTTCAAAACCTATTGCTGGCTCCTGCCATACAGTTATATGAGACTCCTACTCACTAAAACCACCTCCTTCTTCTTCCACTCTCTCCACGGGACTGCTATAAGCATTGCATCGCGGAGCTGGATTAGTTCTAAACTGCGGCGCATTATTGTTCGCTCCCTTTCTTGCTTTCTTCGCAGTTCTTCATGCCTTAGTTGTTGAAAAATCATTTTCAGGTCAATTGCCACTTGATTCCAAACCTCCGTTGATTCCGACTTAAACTCCACTATATTTCCAGGTGTTAAGCACCTGTCGCCTCCAGCCTAGTTCGGTGTGCTGTAAACCTTGGGCACTCAAACAAAATATGCTTCGCATTCTTAGCCACGTCACCACATCTTGGGCAGCATAGTGGCTCGTGGTGGCCAAATCGATGTAGACAAGCCCGATAACCTCCATGTCCACTGAAAAACTGTGTTAGGTCGTAGCTTAGTTCCCCGTGATTCCATTCCATCCATCTTCGAATGTGTGGAATGATACGGTAGGTCCAACGGCCAGTTTGTGCCTCGTTCCATCTCTTTTGCCATTTTGCGATAGATTCCCGCCGTGCTAGTTGCCGTCGAAGTACAATAGACTCTCCGATTACATACATTTTGTCGTAGAGACGCCGACCTTCATGTCTATGGTGACTGTCCCTGCCTGCTTCTCTTGATATTGTTCGATAAGCACTGCATGCGCGGAGTGCACTAAGTCGATACGCCATTCCTAGTTTTCCGCAGTTTTCTTTGTTTTCCAGAACGGTTGCCCAAACTGGAGCTGCGTAGAGTAGCACGGAACTAACTACCCTTGAAATAAGACGACGTCGACTTTGTCTTGGTCCACCAATGTTCGGTAGAATCCTCGAGATCATAACAGCAATGGAAGATGCTTTAGTTGCAGCGCACTCAATGTGTTTTTTAAAGTTGAGTCTTTTGTCAATCATTACTCCCAAATATTTAAGCGACTCTTGGGAGTAAATTGTTTTTTCACCAACTTTAATTTTCACGTTTGTGTTTCCTTTCTTTTGCTGATTAGTGATAGTTCCGTTTTATGTTCAGCAAGTGATAGACCGGACTTTTTCAACCAGCACTCCATTGTACATAATTAACCATAGTAAGGAACCTAAGACAGACCCTAGTGGTACGCCGCACATCATTTGGAATAATTTCTGTCGCAATATAATCTTCTTCCAAGAAGAAATGCAACAACGATGCGTACAATGTACTTAGGAGCCTGTAGTTTGGTTAGAGCCTCTACGATTTTCGTCCACTTTGCAGTGTTGAATGCATTTTTTACATCGAGTGTCACCACTACGCAGCATTTGTCATCTTGTACTGCAGTGCGAGCCAGGCCAGTCACCATGTTGATTGCATCGACGGTTGATCTCCCCTTACGAAACCCGAATCGCTTGTCGGATAGGCCTCCTTACTTTTCCGCAACAGCGAGCAGCCTGTTGTGTTATACTCGTTCAAACAGTTTACCAATGGTATGGACCAAACATATCGGTCTCCCAATGGTTTACCTGGCGTCGGAATAAGTATCAACTTTTGCAGCTTCCATTGCTCGGGGAATTCTCCTTCTCTAAGGCGTAAAAACTTTGACAGAAATACCTGGTGCTGACCTGGCTGTTACTTTCAGGGCGATATTCGGGATTCCATCTGGCCCTGAGGTCATATTTTCAGCGGATTTCCTTGCTGCATTAAAAATTTCCTCTTCTACCACTGCCTGTTTGTCTGTCTGTCTGTCAAACGGCTATACCGATTGACACGAAATTCGGTGAGAAAGTGGGAACCCCCAGACATGCAGTGAGTGATATCCTTCTAGGGGGGTGTAAAATTTTTTTTGCCGAATGTAGTCATGTGGGGTATCAAATGAAAGGTCTTGGTTAGTACTTTTCGAAGCCGGTCTTAGTTTTGAGATTTGTTAGAAAGGCCGGGAGTGGGAGAGGTGGAAAGTGATGATTTCTTTAAAGGACCCATTCTTAGAAACTATTCAACCGCAAAATCTGAAAAAAAAATCGTCAAGCTGCCTCTATATGGTGCCCAGGCCTCAAAATACTCTCCATATCGATATCTGTTAAAATTAAGTGAATAATAGTCTATTACCATATTTGTGCGAAAATTGAGTAAAACCCACCTTAGGTTTATCCCAGAGTTATACAACTTGGTAGTATTATAAAATATAATATGAAGCACATTATCCCTAAGTTTGATCAAAATCATACCATTAGTAACAAAGTTACAGTAGCTCAAAGTTGCCTTTACAGTGTAAATTTACAACCCGAAGTACTAATTCTGACACGCATGCATATACATAACGGGCTACATATAAATGGGATGGTTCTACACTCAAATATACTGGCAGAAGAAGCAAACAAAACCTTTGATAACTGAAGCGCCCAGCATCCGGTTTCCCGACTTGCTTAGCTATTGCTCCTGGGCACTCTACGCTTAGTATAAACGAAAATTCTATGGAAGGACATTACATTCGTGTCAGCATTTAATATTCATTAAATTTCTACCTCTAATTCGATTTTTTTGCTTTCAAAAAGGCGATTTTATTTAGACGCTACAGTGTTACGATTTATCTATTTCGAAATTGAGATTTCCAATTTATAAAAATTTACAAACAAAAATGTAATTGAACCTAGAGTAAATGGCAAACATTACGGTTGATTACTTTGATTTTGAAACAAAAGGATAACGAACGAATAAACTGCAAACATTTAAATTCCATACGAAGATAGTAGCTCTCAATCTAGCATCCAATCCAGAAACCTCCCCGAATTTCATCGTACTACATCCCGCAGCCAATTTCAGCAACCCTTCCCTTATAATGTCTCCATTTCCCATTATCCTGTCATGCCTACTTCTTGTTATATAATTCGTAAGATGTCAAGTCAAGAACGCCGTCTCCATGGAATATCACCTCGACACCGGAGAGACAAATGGACAGTAAGGATCGGCATTTTTCACTGTCTTCGCTTATTATCCCTACTTCTGGCGTTTACGTGAAAAAGGACATGAGACAATATTGTCTGTGGAGACAATAAATCACACTTTCTTCGCCTTGTTAGGGTGAAATCAAAGTACCACCCTAACGACATGAGCTGCAATCATTCTGAGTGGTGACGTGTTTTTCATTGTCACTTGCCAGTCAAGCAAATTGCGTGAAGGAGGAGTGGAACTGAGCCGCCTACCTGAGCTAAATTTGCAAGTGATATCCTGAAAAACTAATTTTAGGCAAAGAATATTTCTGTTAATTATTATGAAACAGAATACTGGTCATGCCGCGAGGTTATTAATGATTGTAGGAGGTTCCTTTGTTTTTAGTCGCAAAGTAGTCGCAATGAGGGTTTGAAAGTCTTCTGAATTTATGGGAAGAGACAGCTAAATTAAGTTGAATTTCCCCAGACAAATAATATCCCTGTAATTGATATGTTGAAATCTGGAAAGTTGAAATTAAAAGCCACTTAAATTGTTTATATTCCTTCTTTATCAGAAAGATGGAGGCGATTAAAGGCAACATATTCCACAGTCTTCTATAAATATGAAATACTACATGTTGAAAAATAATATTCATCATCATGCCTAAAATGGATATGCTGAATACGCTTGATAATCCTCGTTAGGGGTAGTATAAGCTCTGGTTATCCATTGTCATATTTGAAAGGTGCGCAAAGATTGTAAGGAGCTGAGCCAATGCCAAGTTGGCCAGATGAGAACCCTCGCATGGGGCAGCACTGGGTTCAGCTTGATTTGAGACCCTACCCTGGGAGGACCATGGTAGCGCTTTTCAGAGATCAGTGCCAACGGTCGACACAGCCGTTTGTCTGTGGATGGTAGGGCGTGGTCCGAATACGGTCGATGCCTACGAATTGGGCGAGACTGTTGAATTAACGTCCTTGGTCCGATATGATACGGTGAGGTACACCGAATCTAGGTATCGAGTGGTCGCAGAATGCCCTGGCGATAGTTTCCTCAGAAGTTCCCTCGACAAAAATAACTTTTGCCCCACGTGTGCATCTGTCAATTATGATCAGGCAGAGCCTTTTGCCCTCGGATGCAGGTAAAGGTCATATAGTGTCGAAAGGACTCGCAGATGGGAAAACTCCTCTGGGTGTGAAGGTGTACTTGTGGATCCTCGATCGTTGGCAAGCTATGCAAGCTCGCGACCATTCTCCAATATCGCGATTCATGTTTTGGCAGAAGTTGCGTTCAGAAACAAGCTCTCAAGTAGTTCGGGTGGCGGGGTGGCTGATCCCAGCAAGGCTGGTTCTTCTGAAGTCGGTTAGTGGGTTGGGCCGTGGTTTTGAGGTTGCTTCACCCAGAATAGTTGTTTCCATTCCAGGGATGTCCATTCATTGGACTCGAAGTTTCGGATTAGCTCGTAACTCCCGTAGGGATGAATCGTCTCTCTGTGTGCTCACTAGTTTAGTTGCATTTTTAGGTAGAATTATTTCTTCCACCCTCGAGAGTCCATCGTCGGCTATGTTGTCCATTCCGTTCAGGTGCCTTATGTCGGAGGATAACTAGCTAATGTAGATGTGTTGCCCGGTCCTCTTTGGTTCGGTAGTTACCTTCTGATTGAAGGCGAACACCAACTTTTTTTGTTGAAACTGACATATGACGAGGTTTTCGCTATCTAAATCTCGTAGAGTACCTGCCCTGACCCTCGTTGATTACCTTTGAGTAGAACCCAAACAGTTACCAAGTTCCGTTGACCCATTGGTGATTTATAGCTCGCGTACCGTGATTTGAGGCATCATAGTTTTAGTAATGTCGCCTTCTGCGTTGTATTTTTCGAACGCGGCTACTGCAAAGGTCCAGAGGACCGGAGACTTTTCGTTCTTCTTTAACATGTGCACAAATGCGTTTAGCGGCTTCTATATAGTGGCTGCATGTGGAAGGTATCTTCGATCGACGTTCAGTATCCCGAGGAATCTTTGTAGCTGCATTACGGTTTCTAGGTGTGTTCAGTCCTGAATTTCCTGTACCTTGCTAGGTAGTGGTAACACGCGCTGTGATGTTAATTGCTGTTTTGGGTATATTAGCAGTTGCTATTGGAATCTAGAAGTATGCTCATCCCAGGTCGAGCTTGAAGAAAATATGCTTGCCTTGTAGTCCCACGTTGAAGTTCGCTATGTTGGGACACCGTACCCGTCAGGTACAGTGTGTGCATTGAGCCGGCGCTTGTCGCCGCAGGGGCGAATAGCCTATTCGCCTTTTCCACGATATGCAGAAGACTCGACCAAGGGCTGTTGGATGGTCGGGAGATTCCCTGATCCATGATTCACTGGAATTCTTGTTTCGCCGCTTGATATTTTGCAGGGAGAAGTCCTCCAGCCTAAGCGGCCACGGTCTGGTTTGTAGTTTCTATGATGTGTTTCACAGCGTGCTTTGATCGTTCCATAGGCCACGCAGGTCTTGTCAGTCCAGGAGATTGGATGAGGAGATGGTGGAAACGGTTGCCTTCTGAGACCGTCGTCGAAAAAACTGGTAGATTGCTCTTCCTTTGGTAGTGAAGCCCGTTCTGCTACAGATCAGTTGTCGTCATTGTAAATCTATTGGAAAACCCTGAATAGTCAAAGATTCGGCTGCTATGATGAGACGCTCTATTTGTGCGATGACAAATTTCCACTGAAGAGGTCGCTTTAGGTTGAATTTACAAAACATTAAAGTTCAAAAGAATGAATTTCGTCGCTTCTATTTTTTTACTTCTCTTTGCCTGGTTGCTTCGCCGGCCTCGTGGCTGTCAACATGTTGCCAACAGGTAGGCGAGCCACTCAGGTAGGTGAGTTTCGATTCGTGGTGAGTTGCGCTACTTTGGCATGAAGTTCCGACGAATCCCCGCTAATCGACTGCACACTACCCCACCCCCAGTTGATAACAGATTTCAGCGACAGAACCCGACTCCTGTCTCGCCTCAGTTCGAATCTCACACGCCGTTCCCTGAGATTTCAGCCTCAGGACAAAAGGCTTTAATCTGGACACGGAGAGGTTTTTGGGTCTGCCATCGACGTCAATCCTAAAGAAGTGCTTCTCTCTTTCCAATACTTCATATGGGCCCCCATATGGTAGTTGTAAGGACTTCCGGGAAGCATCCACGTGAACCAAGATGTGTATGCTGACGTTCAAGTTCTTTGAGGTGTAAGCCTTTTTCGAACAATGACGGGATGGCGACGGTGTACCTGAGCAAACGGAAAAGCCCAGTAGTGGAAAGGACTAACTTGACATCGAACAACAGATCGCTGGAGGCAGGAATTGCGTCCACGAAAAGCCATCGTGTGCCCTTATAGCGGTCTTCAGTTTCCTATGCCAGCGTTCCAGCATCCCATGGATTGCGGGTGGTATGCAGTCGTCCGATGGCGTCTGAAGCCCAGGAGTTTGCCTAGCTCTGAGAACAGGGTAGACTCGAACTGCATTCTCTGGTCAGTAATGACCCCAAGACATGGGATCCATTTCTGACAAAAGGGCTGTCGGTCTGAGATATTGCTTCAGACTACCGCGTGAACCCATCGACGTTTGTGAAGTAACACTTGAAGCCATGCGAATCTCGCAAGGAGCCAATGATGTCAATATGGATCGTGTGAAAACGCTTTGTAGACCGAGGGAACCGGCTTACTGCTTTCTATACGTACTTGGTGACTTTACACTTTTAGCACGCGATGCACTGTCTGGCCCAGAAGTTAATGCCAGAAATATTTGTTAGTGACAAGTCGATTCGTTCTCCGAATTCCCGTGTGCACAAAATCGTGCACTGAATGGAATACCTCCTTGCGAAAAGTAGCCGGAATTTTTGGCCTATATCCCTTTTATCAGTCTCGCAGAGTATTTCGGAGGTTGAGCCAAAAAAGGGAAACTCCCGAAGTTTATATTTGAAGTTGTCCTTGACACTCGAAAGCACTGAGTCATCCTTCTGTGCCTCGACAATTGCAAAAAAACCGACCGTGGCAGGGATTTTAATTCCTGATACGAGTAACAAAGCGTCCGCAACTACATTGTCTTTGTCGGACTCGTGCTGTATATCCGAAGTAAGTTGGCTTATGAAGTTTAGGTGCCGAAGTTGGTGAGGGGACGTTTTGTCGGGAAAGTAAGAGGCCTACGGTCCCTGAACGCTGTGAACGGACTGGCTTCTAAAGAGTACCGGAAGTATCTTATTGCCATATACGCGACTAATAGCTCGCGATCCTAGGTGCTGTAGTTCTGTTGAGCTGAATTCAATTTCTTGGAAAGGAAGTTCAACAACTGCCAGATTTGGTTCACCTTTTGGAGGGTTGCACCTACTGCGATGTCCGAGGCATCGACGAATACGGCTAGGGGTGCACCTGATTGAGGCAATGCCAGAAGTGTGCCAGCTGTCGTTTGGTTAGCTCAAATGCCGGGCTCTGTGGATCACGCAATCACGCGTGAGTCTTTGGTTTTGGGGCAAGACAAACAGGCGCTAAGGATCGCTTGATGTTGTGTGGCTTTAGGCAAGAAACAATGATAGAAATTAACAAACCCAAAAACCTTCTTCATCTGTTGTTGAAGGAATTTGCATTTTTCAACATTAAGTACAAGACCGGCCTGAAGCAAACGTTGAAAAATGCATTGGAGATGTTCCAAATGCTCAAACTCTTAAAAAGAGGCGCCCAAAACATCATCCTAGTACACGAAACAAAAGTTAAGGTTTCCCAGGAAAGAGTGGATTTATCTATGAAAAGTTTGCGCCTTAGGCGCACAGGCATCTGTTGGAACTCTAAGAGCCCGAAGGATGTGCATGTTGCCGTTTTCAGAATACCTTCTAAAGCTACAGATATTTAATGGTACGGCTTGGTTAAGTCGAAAGTCGTGGAAACATGTCAGTTAGCGAGGTTGTGCGCAAAGTCATGGACGGGTATGGGATAATGGTTTGGAATGGTCTGAGCATTCAAACATCTGTATTCGCCATATGGTGTCCATTCACCGTTGGGCTTTGGTACTACATGTAGTGGAGAAGACCACCAGCTATTTGGTGGTCTGCAAACACTCTGCTTTAAAAGTGTGACGAATTCCTTCTTAGCAATAGCGAGCTTCTGAGGTGGTAATGGACGCACCTTCAAGAAGATGAGACCCAGTAGTGCGGATGTGATGCTATACATCATGCTTAGCTAGCGGCGAGAAACTACTTTCGATAGTTAAGTTGCTGTATTTTTGAAGGAGCTCGCGAATGTAAGATACTTCCTCAAAAATGACTGAAAAACTTACAGTAGAGTAGGTGGCAAGTTTTCCTGAATAAGGGACCTATTCTGCAGATCCACTAGCAATCCATGGTGGTCTAGAAAGTATACGCCTAATATGGACTGCTGATGTCCGTTTCAACAGACAGTCTACTTGCCTGTAGCCGTAAGTGTGTATGGGTGAGAAATTGATTCCGCGATGCCAGGTGAACTGAGAACGCTGCGCATGTGTCGAACAAGTAGTGGTGCTTTCTGAAGGGATCATATATTGTTAGGCAGGATGGAGCTGCGTTCTGAGTAGCCACCGGCAGAGTTAAGTTTTTTTGAAAGCATGAACGTGCACGGGCTGATACATTTCTTTGCTTTGTAAGCAAAGATGTGGTGTTAATAACAAATTGCGCATGCGCCCCATGGATTTTGTCAGCAGCATTTGCTAACACCTCTGAAGATCCGGAGTCCGCATAGCCCAAGATGGCCTGGGTGCTTTCCGGAAGTGGCTACAACCACAATGACTTCAGAAGCACAACCCCGACCTTATCCCGTGCAACTGCTCCATCTTACGCAGTTGTTGTCTCGGGGAGGTGTCCCCTAAGGTAAGCTCCGTCAGTAAGTGATTGAGTTTTTCTGACTCACTTACCGACAATCGCATAACGAAGGTGCCCTCTAATTTCGAGTATGATATTGCAGTACATTTTGGAAGAAAAAAGTTTGATGTGCGGCTACTTCGCTAATAATAGTGTAACTGGCACCAAACTTTCCAGTTTTGCAGTTTATATTGATTTGACATTTGACATTTGATGTCCCAAGTGATATTCAGAAAAGATTCCGCTACATATGTGTCAGAATCTACTCCTTCGGTGGGAAGTAATACCATATCCTCCCATGTTCCATTTTCATGACGTTTAATTCAACTGTTTCAGTATAAATTGGCAATGATAGACAGGTAGACAGAAAAGAGGACATTGATTCGATTTTAATAAGATTGTCCTCCCCTAAAAAATTCTAGACGAAGTGTGAAAGTTAATTTATGAGAACGAATTTGCATTTAATGTCAGTCTTTTCTGAAGGCCATTGAATAAATTTTTGAAAAGAAACATCTTACATATTCCTCTACTACCGTATTGAATTACCTACGATCTTATCTTTCTCCAAATATCTCATACAAACAAACTAACTCCATTAACGCATTTTTTTCTTTTTTTTACAGACAGTCCTAACAATACGCTAAAAGAGCCCTGAACTGCAAAACAGCAGAAAAATAAATCTTCTCGTCCTTTTGGCCTAATTTCGCAAGTCCAGGAGCAAGAACATTCTGTGAATACCAAAACATCATAATAGGCGCAGAATACTACAATAATACAAAGAACTGTTTTAGTAATGTCGAAAACGAGCCGTGCTCCTAGAGCGGCTCCTGAAACTCACAGAAAAATTCTTCAAGGATTACTTACGCTTGTCATTGATTGTGTGCATATATGAAACTTGTTGCGTCGCCCTTGACATTACCGTCGACGCTGTCACTGCCAACGCCGACAACAGATTTATTTTCGGGAGTTTTCTCGCGTAAAGGAGCAATGAACACTACGTCCCCAAAATCGTCACTTGCCAAATTAGGTCTACATTCAAAACAGAAGCCCCTGAAAGTGATGGTTTTGGGACAGAGTGGCGTTGGAAAGACAGGTGAGTCGTATTTTTAAAAAATAGTTTTTAATTATACATTTAGATGGGAAGGCCAGTCTAGATACTCTCTATGCAAATAACATAAATTATTTGCACCAGATTAGGTGGATCCCAACTCACAGGCCCAAAATAGAATTATTGTTTTGCGATGTAATTGTATATTCGTCTGCAAATACTATGTAAAATCGATGATGGCATATATTACGCCTTTCCTAATATGCAGAAATAGATTTGCATATCTTTGGAGATATTCTCGGTAGAAATGTGTCCTTTCCCCATACGTGACAAGACGTTTCATGGAAACAAAGATTTATTGGATTATACAGCTTATATGTACTTTCCATTAATACATGAATATTTTATGCCAAAAGGAACAATACTTTCGGAATTATTTTTTTTGTGTTGGATTTTTTAGTATGAGTTACCCACAAATCGTATACGCAATAGGTTAAAAGCCAAACTCTCACCTGCGTTTTACTTTCAAGATTCATATTCTTTGAATGGAGAATATTTCACTGGAGGAATTGAATTCAGTTAAGGCATACACAAAATCGTGAATTGTTGAACTAATTACTTTCTGGTAGGCCTGGAAAAACTAAAATAGATTTTATGATCTAGCAAGCTTTCAACTTTCTGTAGTGTCGACGGATTCTCATTTCAGCAGGTAGACACCTGTAATACGCAGATACAATCCTTGATTATCTTTAATTCTCCAAAATTAGGATTGCATTTGAGCACTAATGCTCGGAGAGCGATTGGAGAAGTAGTAAGAAAAATATAGCCCCATTTTCGTAATAGCATTTTCCTTTTTGATAATATTTATAACATTGGCACTTTGATATTTTAGCTGTTTTTTTTTTGGCCATAATCTTACGGCATCATCAATTTTCTCTTCTCTTGGATAGAGGCTTACAGTTTAAGGTTCCCAGGTTAGCTTATATCAAGCGCAGCCGAATGTGCAACTTGCAAATATTGGAACCTCATACGCTTTCAGCGGATGAGGACCGGGATCTATAGTGAGCCCCACGTATTAGGTATGTGACGCCACGCTCGAAATGTTAGGGAGTACTACACTCTTAGTGACTATCAAACAATCTACATGGAGGATAGTAACGAATCGGCCCCAAAGGGATCTCTTGGGAAATTGTGTATGAGTTGCTCAGAAGAGCGGTGAAAGCTTTGAGGGTGGCACGTTTTCCGTAGTCCTTGAGCGGAATATATTCTTGAACGGCGAAGCCAGAGAAAACTGGCTTTCCTCTGGGTCGGGGAAAAAAACTTTATCAAAGGGTTAGAGGAAAACCCAGTTACGACGGTTGAGAGGAAGTATACACGCACTCGCAGGGGCGCTTTAAATGAGTCAATCGAAGGAGCCAAAGAAATTGCTTGAAACAGATGCCTAAATAGACCTTTGGAGTGAGTTCATAGAATGGTAAGACTTACGAAAGAAATTGTTGCCACGCTGTTTCCTCACCACCTAAAAGGCGGAAGACATGCGATGGGTCAATTCAAAGAATGCATGATATCGGCTACCCGGAGAGAAAACAGAACAGAAAACAGAAAATCTTAGTACGTAGCACGTAATATATGCATATATGTATTATGTGAGAGTATCCACTTTCGGATAATATTGACATTCATAGTCTTGAATTTGCAAAAAAAGCAACAATTATAACTTTGTTAGTAATAGTGCGTTTTCCACCAAACTTAGTAATATCATGCTCTTTATAACAGAATACACCACTGCCGTGGTGCCAGGATGAACATAAGGGGAGTTTTGCAGCTAATTACTAAAAATTACAGCAATATACCATTATTAACTTTATTTGAACAGATATCGGTATGGGTGGTATTTCGCTTCCTGGTTTTTTTTCAGATTTTTCGGTTAGATAGTTTCTGAGAATGGCCCCTTTAAAGAAATGATCACTTTCAACCCCCCCAACTCCCAACCTTTCTGAAAAATGACAAAACTAAGACCGACATCGGAAAGTACTAACTGAGACCTTTGGCATTCCCCATGACTATATTTGATGAAAAAAATGTACCCCCTCTTGCATGTATAAGGACCCTCTTTAAATTCGACGTAAAAGGATGTAACTCACTGCATGCGTGAACGTTCACAGTTCCCACATTTCTGCCAAATTTGGTGTCAATCGCTATAACCGCCTCCGAGAAAAATGCGTGTGACGGACAGACAGGCAGACAGATGGACAGACAGACAGACATTCAAGTTGAAAAAATATATCGAGGAGTCTGTTGTGGACTTATGAAAAGCCTATTGGGGGAACTCAAATGGCCACAATTCGAGTACCAGCGGAGGCAGCGCAGATATTGTTAGCTGCCGGAAAGGTTCGGATTGGATGGGTTGTCCGTCGTTTAAGAGAACGAACTTCACTAAAAAGGTGCTTTAAATGCCTCATGTTTGGGCATTTCGCGAAGGCATTCACCAGCAGCATTGATCGATCCGATCGATGCGGAAGGTATGGAGAGAAAAGCCATATTGCCAGAGAGTGCAATAGGGACCCCAAATGCCTATTGTGCGAAGTAAAAGAGGGACAGGATAACCGGCATATTGCCGGGAGTGGTAAATGTCCGGAATTTAGGAAGGCGCTCACTGCAATGAGAAAATGAGGTTTATTTAAATAAACCTGAATCATTGCAGAGTCGCTCAGGATTTACTTGACTTGACTTACCACGTTCGAATCTGAGATGGAAATTGCCATCATAAGTGAACCGTATGGACACCGTCACGGTGGCATATGGGTCATAGGTTTGACTGGTGGAGAGGCATTATGAGCTTGTGGTCACCAGGCCATACAATGTGCTGCAAGTCAGGTAGCCTGTGCCTTTGTGTGGGCGAAAATAAGTGGTGTATATGTATACAGCTGCAACGCCCCAACAAGATTGACACTGTCTGAATTCGAGGAAATGTTTGAAAAACTTGTTCTCGACGCAAGGAGACGAAGTCGAAAGGTGAATGCTGGTGATTTCAATGCTTGGGCCCTAGAGCGGGGTAGCAGAGAATCAAATGCTAAGGAGCGAAGTATATCGGAAGCTTTTGCGCAGATTGAAATAGTTTCGGCTAACGAAGGTACTGTAAATACTTTTCAGAAAGGGGGGTCAGGCTCAGTTGTAGACCTGACCTTTGTCAGCCCTGCTCTGGCGCGTGATATGTCCTGGTTCGTCAGTGAACGCTACACCCACAGCGATTACCAACATTCTTTCAGACATGTGTCAAGCCATAGGGCAAAGAGCTATCATGCCCGAAACCGAAAAAGATTTCAGGCTGATCTGCAAAATCTTTGAAGGAGCAGACTTTGAAAAAGGTGTGGTTAGATCAACCTGATATTGCAGGCGCCTGTACTACAAGCCGTCCATCTCGCCCAATGCAACCCCAAAGCATGTGACGCGTCCATGCCTAGGAGGTGTTCATTTCCCAGTAAAAGACCAAACTGCTGGTGGAATGATGAACTTACCGGCCTTCGATCAGCCCGCCACCGAGGTAGAAGAGCGGCTCAGAGGGCGGTAGCTAGAGTCGATCCGGGGCAGAAAGAGTGCCCCTTTAAGGCAGCCCGCAAAACCCTCAAACTGGCTATCCAGCGAAGCAAGAAGAAATACTTTAAGGAGCTCTGCTCAAAAACGGACGTAAACCCTTGGGGGAGTGCTTATAGAATCGTGATGGGACGATTCAGAGGTCGTTTATCTTCGCGGATTACGTGTCCCACCCTCTTGCTGAAAATCTTCCAGGGGTTGTTCCCTCAGCAAGAGAAAAGTACCGACACATTCCAATCACCTCGGAATGTGGCGCAATTTCGCCAGTCACCAGAGACAAGCTGCTGGAGATCTGCGGTATAATAGGAGACAATGAAGCGCCGAGCCTGGACGGATTACCAAATAAGGTCCTTAAGCTTGCCGTGAAATCCAGGCCGGACATGTATTCTGAGTTGTTCGAAGCGTGCATATCCGAGGGAATATTTCCAGCGGCATGGAAGCGGCGGAAGTTGGTACTTCTACCTAAGCCTGGTAAACCTCCAGGTGAACCATCTTCATACTGACTTTGGACACTGTTGGGAAAATGTTAGAGCGGGTAATCTATAATAGATTAATCCCTGTTGTTGAGAGCCAAGCCGGTCTTTCAGACCAGCAGTATGGGTTCCGTAACCGTTGATGCCATCAAATTGGTTACTGGCTTGGCCGAAGATGGAATTCACGAAAAGGGTAGTACCAGCAAATATTGCGTGGTAGTAACCCTGGAGATCAAAAATGCATTTGATTTGACCAATTGGAATTTAAGACACAAATCGCTAGCGAAGGTTAGTATTCCCGCTTATCTCGCTGCTATCGTCGATAGTTATTTAACTGAAAGGAGGCTTTGGTATGACACTGATGACGGACCCCAGGAGTACGTTGTTTCCGCGAGTGTCCCGCAGGGCTCCGTATTGGGTTCACTACTGTGGAACATCATGTACAACGGTGTACATAATCTTCGCCTCCCGGAGGAAGCCACAGTGGTGGTTTACGCTGACGACATAGCGCTAGTTATTGTCGCAAAGCATCTCGAAGATGCTGAGTTATACTCAAGCGAGGCAATCAGTGCTGTTAAAAGTTGGCTAGAGAATTTGCTATTGTGTTGGTCACCGAAGCGGAAAATTCTGCAGATCGCAATGATTGCAGGAATGTATACCGCATCATGAAAAATTTTCAAGTGCTCGCAAATCAATGGTCGTGTTAAGCACGTCGACGGTCGACTTCTCATCCATGATGAATGGATGAAATGTAATATGGGCAATAGGAACTGTTCCTTCAAATAAAAGAGAATCATTTCGACCATCAATGCACTTTTTCTTTAGCCTTTCTTCCGTTCACAAGCGAGGTCTGTTCATCGTGATCTGTTTCGATGTTTCGTTTTATCAAAAGCCTGAACTGGATGCAATCGCAAGGCTTTCAAATCCCCGTCTAATGTATCGAGACACCGTTGTTTCGGTTGGCTTTTTGGTTGTTTACCATCGACTTCGACCAATCTTGGCAAGTGAATTTTCGTTAGCGCAAATTATGTGACCACACCGTCGAAAACACCTGTCTCGCAACTTTTCCACAATCGGTGCAACCCCATATTGATCACGGATATCCTCAGTTCGCATGTGATGAAAACGTGTTACACCATCGCAATCAACGCAACATCTTCATTTCCATTACCGCAAGACGCCATTAATTGTCTTTTATAGTCGGCCAACACCACCACAGCGACAGGGTGGACGATATTGCGATAAATTTTAGATTTGCCACCATCAATGCACTCAAACGGAGTTAGTCAGCTGGCCGTCACTGTCTCCCCGCGGAAATCTTGGGACTCCAGAACCTTTCCCAGAAAGGGGAAGGAGGGGATGATTGTCAAGATTCGAAAAAATGGCACACGTTTTGATTGTGACGGAGGAGTATCTGCGAACTCCATGCCGTTGCAAAGATAATAGATAAAATAATCCTGGAATGCAGGCTGGTTTCCGCTTCCGCATTGACCACATCAACACCCTAGGATCATTTTGGAGCTGTGGGAGGAATTCAGATCTTCACTGCACCTGCCCTTCATCGATTTCCAGAAACCTTTCGATAGCGTGAACAGAGAGTATATCTGGAGTGGTCTACGTAGGAGGGGCATTCCGGAGAAACTAATAGCTATTATCGGGTCGACATATGATGATACAAAATGTTACGTGCTACGCCGAGGTAAAATCTTGATTTTAAGATGGAAAACGGATTCCGCTAGGGTTGCATCTGGTCATCTTGAACTGAAGATAAACCCCAACAAAACCAACGTTCTTAGTCTGACGGTGGTATACTGTAGGAGATAATGTCGTCAGCATTGCGCTCGCTCGAGATTATTACTCTGATTTGACTCAGGTACTCATTCACAGCTGAGTCGACTAGTACCGATATCCTCTTACGATACCTAATCCCTCTGTCACCAGTGAGATTGGTAAAGCAACCATCCGGTGCGACAGCCCAGCGCTCGGACCACTCAGACCGGACACCATGTAATTCTTGCTGACGAAAATTCGCTAGATATAATTAGCTCAATCAACGTAGTCGATGGGAACTGACCGAAAGGCCAACCGAAACAACTATAGCTAGCTGGTGATTTGCGTGGCTTTCACGTACCAAGCTGACCGATAAAAGAGGCAAACTGAATTTTGAAAAGCCAACCCCACTTCCGATTGGAATAGAAACCGAAGAAAAAGAAGACAAAGTCCTTGTGGAACCTTGTGTGCCTATACGGACACTATACGCGAATCAATCAATCACATAGAGACACCGAAGCGATATGTGCTGCCGAGGACTAAGTCCCAGATAGGAAATCCACCGTGGATACTGTCATGTATACTGTGGATGCTATTCATCGAGCTGAGGCGCACTGCCGTTGAAATCGACCCCTCATAACGCTTGACGTCAGAAATGCTTTCAATTCCATAAGATTACGGATATGCTAGGCATACTAGAAAATTTATATCACATGACGGGCTACCTTTTGCACATATTGAGGAGTTACCTGAGATCGCTCTTTCTCTGAGACTCTGGAGGGCCAAAGGAGGTTTAAAATCATGTAGGAAGTAGCAGATTGTCCGAGCCTAGGCTGATGGTTTGAGCCTTGCGCTGGAAAAAATCGAAGTAGTCATCTTGATTAAAATAAAATCCCAAGCCTGCGTCCTGTATCTATCAATAAGACTATTATAGAGTCAAAATCAACGGTTGAGCACCTTGGAATGATCTTTGACTTAAAGATTAGCTTTTTCGAGTAAATCAAAACAGTAGCGAACAAAGCCACAGGAGTTTCCGCCTTAAATCGACTGATGCCAATACCATTATCATGAATGCAAAGCAGTCGATTTTGTTCCATGGCGTGCAGGTTTGAGCTGAAGCACTTGGCAAGAAGGTGTATCGCAATGGCCTTGTGCAAGTACAGTGATGGGGTGCTATGGGGCTGATTTGAAATGATTAGACAGTTTTTGCTTTTTTCGCTAGTATTATTTTCTTCATTCGCGTATACTGATATTTCGGGAACTACTTGTTCCCTTCATCAATCCTTCAAACGTGTGTATTTCGGGAACGTGACGTGGTATTTCAAATAATGTAATCGCTAGAAACACCGCAATATTAAACGGGGACGGTATTTGCCTACCACTCTGTCTCAAAATCGGTAGCGACTCTTGTCACTTTCCTTCCCAAGGAACGTTAAACTATTTACAAGTGCAAAGGAAAAGACTCAAAGGAGGTGGTTGCTCGATAAGAACGACAACATATACTCAGGATGCAGATAGATTGCACAGCTTATCAGCGACTTAGGTCCGTGTTTGGGGAGATATATACGGTGTTTTTTCGATATTTCATTCTATGAGCAAGAAACTTTCACTATAAAGTAATCATACCTCTACAATACATAGATAAAACATATCCTTGAAATATAACCCAGATGCTCAGAATATCAACAAAGTAACTGATGCACATTGGAACGAGTTTCGGCATTTTTATCGTTATTTTAGAAAATCGAATTTTACGGAAGCACTTAATAAATCATTTGCCAGATAGATTGATTCCATCAATTTCCCAATTACATTTGTTAAGTACATACGTCTTCGATGAACGCGTGGCCTCAACCCATTACACTTACCGGAAATTTCTGACGATTTTGCCTGAAATCGTCTGAGGAAGTAAAAGTTGCATTCATTAATTACCTTAGAAGGTAATTAACGGCCACACGTGCCCAAGCTAATATACCTTTCGCTGAACGTACACGTAACATTTACCAGGCTGTATATTGAGGGTGTCGAGTTCTAGCATGAATATTAGATATTTAATTTGCTTATACGTATCAGAACGTGTCAGGAAAACACAGTGATAAGTTTTCATCACTTGCGGAGATAATGATAATGTGGATCAGTGAAATATTAACGTAACCTACACAGCAATTTGAGATACTCTATTTCGCTGGGAGGTATCCTGAATTTAATATCTTATGACCTACTTTTAGATGATTCCTTCTCCTTTAATGTGAAAAATAATGTTGAATTGAAAAAGGATGGTACTTAACAGAAAATCTTCAACCGATTATTTCAATCAACGATATGAAAGGGATATCCTGAAATCCACTTGGCCCAATTTGAAAGAATTGGGTGATGGTTTTCCAGGTCACGTAATCTCTCAAGGTTAAATACTTGAGATTTAACGTTGCCTTTGATCCTGAAACCCATCTTTAGTAGAGTCAGTGGCTTCCTAAAAACGTACCAACCTGGAAATTCTGCGCAATATAATGATTATGTTTTGTGTACATGAAATGAATATTGGTTATGCCCACAAACATACATATTTGATGTTTTAAAGGAAGGGCTTTAACCTATTATAACTTTATTAATTATAATAAGATTTGCATGAAACCTCTCAATATTTTACTATGGCTCGCATGTATGCATTTTATGCTGTCAGCGTAGGAATTTTCCACTAAATATTCAAAACATAGAAATATATTATTTGTGATTTTACTTGATCAGATATCTTGATGGGTTGTATTTTAAGGCCTAGACTTTTTGGTTGATTCCTGCAATTCCGTACCTTCCAACCTATCTTAAAACTGCAACCGTTGGCAGAAAGTACTCATCAAAGCGCTTGACTTATTTACTTATTTATTCATTTATATAAACAGCAATCATCATCATCAACGGCGCGACAACCGGTATCCGGTCTAGGCCTGCCTTAATAAGGAACTCCAGACATCCCGGTTTTGCGCCGTGGTCCAACAATTCGATATCCCCAAAAGCTGTCTGGCGTCCTGACCTACGCCATCGCTCCATCTTAGATAGGGTCTGCCTCGTCTAGATAGAGTAGATAGATAGAGTAGATATTGCCCTTACACACTTTGCAGGTGGGATCATCCTCATCCATACGGATTAAGTGACCCACCCACCGTAACCTGTTGAGCCGGATTTTATCCACAACCGGACGATCATGGTATCGCTCATAGATTTCGTCATCGTGTAGGCCACGGAAACGTCCATCCACATGTAGGGGGCCAAAAATTCTTCGAAGGATTCTTCTCTCGCACGCGGCCAAGAGTTCGCTATTTTTCTTGCTAAGAACCCAAGTCTCGGAGGAATACATGAGGACTGGCAAGATCATAGTCTTGCACAGTAAGAGCTTTGACCCTATGGTGAGACGTTTCGAGCGGAACAGTCTTTGTAAGACGAAATAGGCTCTCTTGGCTGACAACAACCGTGCGCGGATTTAATCATCGTAGCTGTTATCGGTTGTGATTTTCGACCCTAGGTAGGAGAAATTGTCAACGGTCTCAAAGTTGTATTCTCCTATCCTTATTCTTCTTCGCGTTTGACCAGTGCGGTTGGATGTTGTTGGTTGATTCGTCTTCAGTGCTGACGTTGCCACCATATATTTTGTCTTGCCTTCATTGATATGCAGCCCAAGATCTCGCGCCGATTACCACCTGCTCGCTCTGGATGAAGACAGTTTGTACGTCTCGGGTGGCTCTTCCCATGATGTCGATATCGTCAGCATAGGCCGGTAGTTGGGTGGACTTGAAGAGGATCGTACCTCTTGCGTTTACTTCAGCATCACGGGTCACTTTCTCGAGGACCAGGTTAAAGAGGACGCATGATAGTGCATCCCCTTGTCGTAGACCGTTGTTGATGTCGAATGGTCTTGAGAGTGACCCTGCTGCCTTTAACTTGGCCTCGCACATTGGTCAGGGTCAGCCTAGTCAGTCTTATTAATTTCGTCGGGATACCGAATTCTCTCATGGCCGTGTACAGTTTTACCCTGGCTATGCTATCATAGGTGGCTTTAAAGTCGATGAACAGATGGTGCAACTGTTGTCCATATTCCAACAGCTTTTTCATTGCTTGCCGCAGAGAGAAAATCTGATCTGTTGCTGATTTGCCTGGAGTGAAGCCTCTTTGGTATGGGCCAATGATGTTCTAAGCGTATGGGGCTATCCGGCCTAGCAAGATAGTGGAGAATATCTTATAGATGGTACTCAGCAACGAGATACCTCTATAATTGCTGCACTGTGTGATATCTCCCTTTTTATGTATTAGCCAGATAATGCCTCGTTGCCAATCGTCAGGTATTGATTCGCTGTCCCATACCTTGAGCACAAGTTGATGAACCACTTGGTGTAACTGGTCGCCTCCATATTTAACCAATTCGGTTGTAATTCCGTCGGCTCCTGCCGACTTATGATTTTTTAGCCGATGAATGGCACGGACTGTTTCTCCTAAACTTGGTGGTGGCAGTATTTGTCCGTCGTCTTCAGTTGGAGGGACCTCCAACTGGCCGATGTTCTGGTTGTTCAGTAGCTCATCAAAGCACTCAACCCATCGCTCTAATATGCCCATTCTGTCGGAAATCAATTTTCCCTCTTTGTCTCGGCAAGATGAGCATCGAGGTGTATAAGGCTTCATCCTGCTGACTGCTGCCTGTAATTTTCTAGTTCACAGACTTGTTGGTTCTCCCAGGCTTCCTTTTTCCGGCTGTGAAGTCGCTTCTCCGCTCGACGGAGTTCGTGATAAGTCTCCGCGCGTGCCTGCGTTCTTTGAGAATGCAACATTACTCGGTATGCGGGATTCTTCCGTTCCGTTGCTAGCTTACATTCATCGTCTAACCAGCCGTTCCGACTCTTTTTGCGACTGGGGCCAAGTATGTTTGTGGCCATATCCATGATAACGTTCTTCAGGTGATTGTGAAGATCATTTGTTGATGCTTCATCTCCAGGTACTCTGTTGACTGCGGTTATTGCGGCATCCATTTCCCTCTTAAAGGTGTCGCGGAGGGTTGTGTTGTGGATGGCTTCAGTGTTCACCTGATTGTCAGAGGGGATTCTAGGTGGTATTGTTTTTCGAGCTCGGAGCACCATGCCAACGAGATAGTGATCCGAGTCTATATTGGCCCCCTATATGTTCTGATATTCATCAAGGCTGAGAGGTGGCGGCGTTCGATCAGCACGTGGTCAATTTGGTTCAAAGTAGCCCTGTCTGGAGAGGCCCAGGTATGTTTGTGGACCGCTTTCCGCGCAAACCCGGTACTTCCAACAACCATTTCGTGTGACCCTGCTAATTGAATAATCCGCAGTCCGCTATCATTTGTTTTTTCGTGTAAGCTATGGGAGCCAATGTATCGCCTGAATACGGGCTCCTTCCCTACTTGGCTGCTAAAATCCCCAAGTATGATTTTGATATCATATCTGGGACAGGCTTCGAGGGTTCGTTCTACTGCCTCGTAGAAGGTATCCTTCTCCGACTCTGCAGTCTTCTCTGTAGGGGCGTGAACGTTAATGAGGCTTGTATTCCTAAATTTGCCTCGCAAGCGCATAGTGCATAGCCGTTCGCTTATGTTTTCAAATCCGATAACAGCAGGTTTCATTTTTTGGCTTACTAAGAAACCTACTCCGAGCACATGGTTTACTGGATGACCACTATAATATATGGTGTAGCAGCTCTTCTCCAGGAAACCGGTCCCTGTCCAATGCATCTCCTGTAACGCTGTTACATCAGCCTTATATTGGGACAGGGTGTCGGCTAGCTGCTCATCAGCTTCATCTCTGTACAGGGAGCGCACGTTCCATGAAAAAATCGTTGATCCTTTGTCGTTGCCGGGTCCGTCGTTTTAAAGTCCATCCTGTCCGAGGCTCCTTTCGTGGCTCCGTAACATCGGTTTTCCGTGTAGGGTTGTCAGCCCTACCCAACCCCCAACCTGGAGGACCAGTTGGTACGTTTTTAGGCACATTTATTGACTCGCCTTCATCCTTCTCCGTCTGCAGCTTTTCGTTACGAAAGAGCGCCCAGCGGTCACCATGTGAAGGTGGAGATAGGGCTTGGTAGCAGAGCTGTTGGTGTTGGTTCATCAGGCATTTCCCAGGTTTTATACTCCATCATGGGTACCAATCCACGTTTCGCCCTGGGACCTATACTACCCTTTGACCACAGCAATACACATGCGTAAAAGTAGAGAGGAACTGCGCAAAGGAAACTTCTTAAGTGTCCTCCGCCGATAATATCCGAGGATCATCAGGCAATTACAGAGCTTGAAAACGTTACATACATTAAGGACCATTTGGTGTTGTTGCAGAAAAGGAAGATTGCGAGCCGAGATGAAGATAGGGCAGACGGGGAAATTTCTTTTTAAAGCGGAAGGGTCCGGTGAACTAGCGTTGTACAGCTCTAAGAGCAAATTCACAGTTACGGAAGGGAGACCAAATTACATAGCAATATTCAAGGAAGTTGAGAGTGAAATGCACAAGTAAGAATAGACACTTCAAGGGATTATTCAAGACCTGTGACCCAATGAGGACGGTGATGCATAAAAGGCGGTTATGTGATCAATTAAGAGTCACCGCCGTTGTAGGATAGTATTAGCAATCTCTGCCCATTGGTTCCGAGTAAGGCAAACCCTACCCACTGTTCAGATTCAGACTCAAACCCAAATGAAATTCCTGATATAACTACGGAGGAAGTGCTAAAGGCTGAAAAGCCTTATGCTGCATCCGGAATGAAGCTATATAATTGGCTGCCAAGACAGCACGAACTTGGTTCGACCAAACATTTATTGAAATTTTAGCCCAATTAGAAGATCCCAAATACCTGAAGTTTATTGTTATATAATTCTCCTTTGAGAGGCTATTCATCTACGGCTCAAACGATCTACCCAAACGTATCGCACATCACAAAGGTCGATCCTCAATTTAATAATAATAATGTGTAAACTACCGAAAAGTGTGACCATCATTTATTTTACCGATCACATTGGATTGACTATCGTAACAGGTCATATCAAATAGACTGAGATTCTTACAAACGAGGCAATTCAGGAGGTTGAATCCCAGCTTATATGCCCATCTGATGTAGACGTTCTTTTTCGATGTTCAATCTTTATGGTTAAGATACCTGACAGCCTCGCTACTTCAAGCATTTACTGTCAGCCGTCAGCCAGACTATGTTTACAAATAATACAAATATTTTCTAAGAATAAGGGGACTTAGAATTGCAACAGAGTGCTAAAAGAATTGCGGTGTTTGAGCCAAAGCAGTATGAGGAACGTCATCGATAACGAACGGAAGACTTCAAATTACTCGGAGAGTCAACCTCAATGCAGGAAGGAACACTTTCTATTGTCAAATACCACTATGATGACAGTTATTAATTTTCCCAGTACGTAGAACATATATATATATATACTGCTGACCATGCTGAGGTGGGACGGGAACCAAAATCTCGCACATTATTCTGGTCTTGATGTGGTCAGTGCAAGAGGGCTCAGAAAGGAAACCATCCTCCTTTCAGACAATTTTTGGATGTTTTCTGGAATGGATTCCAGTATTGCACGCACCCGAACCTCTCCAGGTGTCGCGCGTCAAAACTGGAGTTCCTTTTCGGAATCTTGACGATCATCCTCTTCTTCCTCTCATTGTGAGATATCTTAAATTCCTGGGATTTGGGAATGAGTGAAAGAATTGTGCAAGGACTGCAAATTCCGCAGGGAGCCCGTCAAAGCAGTCAGCTTTATTCCGGTTGAGTATTTTGTTGTTTTGAGAGTTATTGCTAAAAATAGTTTGGCTTCTGTTTGAAGAAACAATTCGCTTCTGCATGTTTTGGTAGGGAGGAGATGAAACCTGGATGAAAAACTTCTAATTAACACGCCTCACAAAACTATCGAAAGCCTACCGAGCTCTTCTTGTCTCAACTTACACTTACTCTTACTTACTTACTTACTTACTTACTCTTCTGGCACTTTGTTTGCCATGGTAATTGATTGTACCGATTATGAAAGCATTCAATTCCTTACGCTCATCGATTCGCTTCTACATCTTCGCATTGGTTCAGGTCTTGTAGCGTCCTTTTGGAACATGGCCGGCCTCTTTAACTGTCGGAGAGATAAAGGCGCTTTTGATGATAGTCTAATGCGCATCAATTTTACTGGACACCTTGCTTACAATTTACGTGGTTTGCGCAACAAGAAAGCTTTCCCACTAGCGACGCCAGTCGAATCAGAGACCAACTTTACGTTTGGATTACTTATCATGGTCACAACGTTAGGAAGCTACCTGTATTGAAAGGTACTCTGACCCAATTTCGGTTATCCGACCGTTTTAATATCCCAACTTCATTCCTCAATTTTAAAATTTTCACCACAGCCATTTTTAAACTATTGTGTAGAACTATGTCTGTCTGCCTGTCTTCCTTTTTTTTGCTGGGAGAAATTCATCATGGATACGTATCTAGAATCTTGGCCACGTACGCCGGACTCTTACCGACTAAAACCTCCCATGTTTTCTCCACACTCTCCCCACGGGACCACTGTTCTGGTATTGCTTTGCGGAGCTGTTGAGTTCTTAGCTCTAAACGAGCTGCTACAGCTTTGCGTGGCGTTAATTGCAGTAACTTCCCTTCTATGGGCGATTCATCTAGATCGAACCCATAGAGGTAATTCCTGTATCCACCGTGTCCGGTTAAGAACTGACTCAGATCGTAACTCATTTCACCGTGGTTCCGCATAGTCAACATACTTATGCCTGGGATAAGCCTGTGTGTCCACCGGCGATTCTCCTCCTAGTCCCATGCTAGAAGGCAGCGAGGGCTTTTAGTGCAGTCCTTCGCCAATGATTTTTCTCTCCACATCTTCGACACAATTTAGATCTATCAGGGGTGCTAGTGCAGTGCTTCACTTGCGTAGCCTGCACACGACCAAACCGATGCGGATTTTACCCGCAGACAATGCTTTTGTAGCTAAGGTCATTGACATAGTTAGGGTCGCCGTCTGCGTTCCACCGTACGCTGTCCTTAGGCTCTTGATGTCTGTTTCCTGCACGTCCTCCATTTTCAATTGGTGTTTGAGCGCTGCACAAATTTCCTCCTTTGTAGTGACCTCATCAAGATCTTTACGCGGACGGTCGCTTGCTCGCCAAGGGAGCTTCTGTATTCCTTTGTAGGACAACGTGATCCTTCTCTTCCTTCGATAGTTGAAACAGCAAACAGCAGTTTGCGTTCACCTAATTCGTGTTAAACTAACGCTAAGTTCCCTCAGCGTAGGATCAGCCATGCTGATATTTTAAGAAGGGTTAACTTCGTAAAATATCAGCATAGGACATACCTTCTTTTGCTGTTATTACCAGCGCTTCTTGACGGTTTCGTTTTGTAATCATTTTCCTTGATTCAAACCGCCCCTTGCTTGATTTAATCAAAGTCCAACTTGGGCTCGGGTTCCTTTGGCTATTGGCTCCTTTTACTCCAGCATTATCCGGTATTTTGCCGGGTGCTCCTCCCTTTTCTTCTTTTGTACCTGTTTGTGTATCGTTGAGACGTCAACAGGTTCCTTGACATGCTTTTCTGTTTCGTGTCTAGGCTGTGAAACAATTTTTCGAAGCTGGGCTTCGACCAGATCGTTTCTGTAGAGCAGCATCGCTGGAGATGTTTGTGTTGCTCTTTTGTTGCTCAATCTGCCATCGTCTCCTTAGACAGTGATAGGCAACCGTTACCGAGTTCCTCACGGGCATCGTTATAAGAAGTCCGTATGGCCCGCACCGGATTTTTTAATGGCGTGGTGTACATTGTTCCTTGGGCTGATGTAATCGATCAACTCTATAATTAGTAGAACCAGCCTAATGAACTCATTCATTTTGGTTGAGTTCGCGCTAGTGATAGTTATGTTGTCGCACTTTGGCAGGGTTATTTCCTTTTTTCTGCTGTCGGTTTCTCCTGTTAGTTCTTCTGTGACATTTGCTATGCTGGAAGTGGAGCTATTTCTTTGGTTTGATTCTCTAGTGGTTCTTGGTGGTGATCTTACTATATTCATACTGCTTTTGAATGGTACTTCGTTATTAGCCATCGGCGAACTTTTAGTGAAGCTGTCAATATTGACGAAAGACACATCGGAGGTCATATTTACCTCCGATGTTGGAGTCGCGATGTCAACTCCGAGAGTAGTAACCGAGAGTAAGTAACCGCAAATTATATCCCGCACCCTACAGATAGCATAGCCAGGGTAAAACTGTACACGGCCGTGAGAGAATTCCCGACGAAATTGATAACACTGACTAAGCTGACCCTGACCAATGTGCGAGGCCAAATAAAAGCAGCAGGATCACTCTCAAGACCATTCAACATCAACAACGGTCTATGACAAGCGAATGCACTACCATGCGTCCTCTTTCACCTGGCCCTCGAGAAAGTGATCCATGATGCTGAAGTAAATGCAAGAGGTACGATCCTCTTCAAGTCCACCCAACTACTGGCCTATGTTGACGATATCGACATCATGGGAAGAACCATCGGAGACGTACAAACTGCCTTCATCCAGATCGAGCAGGCGGCAATTGGCGCGAGATCTTGGGCTGCACATCAATGAAGGCAAGACGAAGTATATGGTGGCAACGTCAGCACCAAAAACCAACCAACCAACAACATCAAACCGCACTGGTCAAACAGAAAGAATAAAGATAAGAGACTACAACTTTAAGACCGTTGATAATTCGAAAATCGCAACCGACAGCAGCTACGATGATGAAATCCGCGCACAGTTGTTGGCAGCCAACAGAGCCTATTTCGCCTTAAAAAACTGTTCCGCTCGAAACGTCTGACCATAGGGTCAAAGTTCTTACTGTACAAGACAATGATCTTGCCAGTCCTCATGTATTCCTCGGAAACTTGGGTTCTTAGCAAGAAAAATGGCGAACTCTTGGCCGCGTTCGAGAGAAGAATCCTCCGAAGAATTTTTGGCCCCTACACGAGAATGGACGATTCCATAGCCTACATAACGACCAATTCTATGAGCGATAGCATGACCGTCAAGTTGTGGATAAAATCCGGCTCAATAGATTGCGGTGGGTGTCACTTAATCCGAATGGATGAGGATGATCCAGCCCGGAAAGTCTATAAAGGCAGTATCTAGGGTAGAAAAAGAAGACGAAGAAGACCCTGCCTAAGATGGAGCGATGGCGTGGGTCAGGACACCAGACAGCTTTTAGGGATATCGAATTGGTGGACCTCGGCGCAAAGCCGGGATGTGTGGAGTTCCTTATTAAGGCAGGCCTAGACAGGATACCGGTTGTTGCGCCGTTAATGATGATGATGATGATGCAGGAAATAGGCGTTCGTGCTAGAGAAACTAAGTGACAGTATGAGATGAAGTGACATCCGCGAACACAATTCTATTTAACCGAGATGAAATCTTTGTTTGTCGTCATACTTAGGTGTGCTTTTGGGAGGTATAATCCAAGTGTGCAGCCTCTATATATCAATTCCAATGCATGCCCTCCACAGCTGAAACAGTGTAGTGTGGGTATGGTAATAGTGGTAATTTTCTTTAGAGAAAACTTCTTTGTTTAATGCGGATTTATGCGTATATCGTTGCCATGGAATCCTAAATCCAGGCTAAATAATCGAAATGCAAAAATAGGCCATCCTTTGAGTAAGATTGACATTTATCGAAATTCCCATTCTAACAAATCCAAACATTCCACCAACTCGTCACCAAATTAATAATAATTAGATCCAGCTGCTTGAATTCGCCATGCTTCCGTAAGTATTCAATTTTCCAAAAGTTTGTGGAATAATCAAAGTGACGAAATATAATTACTGTTGCGGAACCCCCAGAAATGAACTTTAAATTAATATAGTAATGACGCTTATCGTTTTTACAACCCACTTGCTCTGCTTCCTAAACTTTATGAATTATTCATACCAAGAAGCTTAACGCCTACTTAAAAAACCCTCTAATTACCTTATCATTTCGAAATGGAATTTAATGAAATCCCCCTTTTTTAATAATACCGGATTAATCCCTCGCAAATCTGTTTCAGTATCTAACCCTTCTCAGATGCGATTTTTCTACCACCTTCTAAGCCGGAAACGAAAGGATCACATCTTGTAAGGATACCATACCAACCAGACAAATGGGGAATCTAAGATGTATTCGGAAGAATGAATTCTTATGAATAAATGATGACGGCCAGAGTTTCGACGGCAACTTCGAAATATTTTTATAATAAATATTGACTTGGTCTATTTATAATGAAGTTTCAGTTAGAAGTTTAGACGCTTGTTGGGGTGTGAACGTAATATTGATTTGTTGATATCGAACAGAATGGAAAGAAGTTTTATAAGAATTTATAAGAGTTATCAAGCAAAAGATTTCCAGGAACTGTTAGACGCAAGTAATCAATTATTCAGAGCCAAAATGATTAAATTGTTTGCTCCACCACAAGGTGCCTGGAAATTCTCAGACTGAACTGAGTTTGCAAGTAGATACCGCAACATTAATCCTTATTGGTATGTCCATAAGCTGTCCACTGGCCGGAAAATTTACATTACCATGAGATATTCAGTTAGATTTCTAAATATATCTCCAAGAAATTAACCCTAATTCAACAAAATTCATCCATAAATTAAACTTTACATCCATATAAACACTTAAAACACAATTAAATCTTTTATCTGAAAGTGATGCAGGCTTTAGTTTCCATAAATATAATAAGTGTTTGCATACGAAATTCAAGCTAGAGAAGCTTTTGATAAGTACGGTGTATGTATATCGTAAATCTGGGTTTGAATTTAATCCGGGAATTCCCCGAAACTTTGTAAGGAAACTTTAGAATTAATCTTCTTCCCAAAGTCCCTAGCAAGTATGTACTTCAAGGTCGACGCGAAGTTAGACCAATTAAATGTAGCTATTAGGATTCCATGTGGTAAAGTTTTGGAACGTTTTCCTCACAGTGGCTGCTTATGGGGGAAATTATGTATCTTTATTATGATTATAAAGCAAATGAGTTATTCAAATTGTTTGCTTTAATGAACAGTATCGATAGAGAATAAATGGACTCTTTTGAAGTTGGTTTCTGCCCTAAAAGGCTGAACAAATTTAAATATTTAAAATTTGCCCACCCTCGATATAAATACGTAATATCGTTGCACTACTTTTGTATCTTACCCCTAATATTATAGCTAGAATTGCATCTATTTAAGTGAAGTAACTATGATATATCTATCTGGGTGTAGAACTTCCTATCACAATCTGCGTGTAACTGTGCGGTGTTTCCAGCGATTACTTATTTGAAATAATAAAAATATTGTTCCCTTCATTAGCCCCGAAATATCACCTTTTCGTGGCAATCGGTCCAGATGCGAATAAATCGGGCTTGACCGACAGACAGACAGACCTGTGAGGAATGGCCCGATCTCCCATCAGGTGCGATTGAGGCACACCTATTTATGTGCTCATGCACTTTTCCTTTCTGACAGTGCATGGGCTACTGTTTGCTCATCTCTGGTGCTCGAACGAAAATGGCAATGGGAAAAAAACTCAGAACATAAAACCACAATGGAAGACATGAGAAGGAGGATACTTACGGTGCAGGGGCTCGGAATCCCAGTACCGGCGGCTTTTGGGAGTGATCAAAAGGCCTCCCGGTCGTCGATATACCTCAACCGCAGTGCCTCGGTGGTGGACAACTTGACCACTGTGGCATCTAATACTACAAGTGTTTTAGATTTGGAAGAGGAGGTGTTCAAGCCAAATAGAACACCAGTAACAAAATCGAAGAAGTATAAATTGAAAGCAGATCACTGGACGACAAAAGGAGCAACAGCAGGAGGCACTCCAGGTCCAGGAAAAGAACCCATTCAGAAGAAGTTCGTCAACTTTGAGTCTCCACCAATGCCAAACATCAAAAAAGATAAAACAAAGTGAAGGTGAATGAATACCAAATGTGGAGGACTATTTAAAGGTAGTAATCCGCTTAGTACTCATGGAGAACAAAGCCCTGATGTGGAATTACCCTTTATAAAGCTGGGTGCAAAAATAGTTGAGCTGTCTGAATTTATCAAGGACAAGCACTGCGTACACCAAGCCATAAAAAATATGGTGAGAGCTATTAGAATGCTCTACAACAAATCGCAGCAGATGGAACGAAATTTCAAGGGCAAGTCGAAATCTGCTGCCCCAACGGTATCACAGGCGACCCACGTGATACCTAATCGTATTGCAATCAATCTGCCACCAAACAAGAGAGTGCGGGAAAAAGATGTGAATCCTCTGGGAAATCAGCAGGGGTTTAAGAGGAAAAAGACCATACAAATAATTCCAAAAAAACGGAACTAAATGCAATGAAGAGAGAAAGCAGCTCCCCCAAGTGCAAGCTTCGGGAATCGAATCGGCAAAATTCAAGGAAAGTGAAAACGGCGAAGAAAAAGGCAAAAGTGCGAATTCGCCCCAGCAATGTAAGTCTGTCTTACGCAGAGATACTAAAAAAGGTCAAAGCTGACCCCGACCTAAAAGATCTAGGCCGAAATGTCAGCAAGATTCGAAGGACCCAGAGGGGTGACCTCATGTTTGAGCTGAAAAAATCCAGCTTGATGACTCCCGAACTCAAGTTAAGAATTCACTTGGGGAGAATAATTTCAAGCTGGTTTCAAAAGAGTTGGTTGGGGATCCATTTTTCGAGAGTAACCTTATTTCGTTTTTTGCCAAATCGCCCCAGGAAGTGTGCTTAGAGTTGAAGTTGCCGCCAAAAATTAGGTACGTCTTGGCCCAGGGTGGTGAGTTGCATTTGATGTGGACTGCAGATATTAATTTGCTGACTAACATATGGCTACCGCAATTGATGTCGTTCCGGATAATATTATATTCAGTAAAATTGGCACTGTGCCTCCTTTTTAATCCTGTCTCTGAAAGACAGTAGAAGTCCGCTTTCAGAGAATCTGCCAACTCTTGTGCGGTGGCACGTTAGGCGTATGAGATCAAGGACGCGAAGTTAAATGTGACAATTTAAATTGCATAGACTCATTATAAGTTGGACAGCAGCGAATTGTGGCTATTCGTTAGTTTGAGCCGGAAGAAGCGTTTCGATCAAGCTTTTGAAGGCCAGTTTGTTGCCTTGTGGAACTTGAGGGGCTGCAGCTCTAGGAAGAGTATTCCGAGCTACTTCAGCTGCTGCTTCGTTATTATTACCGGCATTCTCCTTTCGAGAAATGCCAAGCGCTGTTTCAATTCAATAATTCCCTGTTGGCAATCCAATTGCTTAGCCATGGCCGTCCTTTCAAGCTTTAATTTCTCGAATCTTTCGAGGAGGCTCGCGCTGATGCCCTTTTGTTTCGATGGGTTTGTGTTTTCTTCTTCGTCTGATGATAACTCCCCCGGGAGTATCATCTTACACCTCTTGACGGACATCCTCTCCCGAAGCCCGTACCTGGTGTTGGACGCCGATCTGAAGTTGTAAAGTAGTTTTTTCTTCAATTGATTCCTTTTTTTAATTACCTTGTTGGGCGAAACAATGTCCAACTATTATCGGTGCCACTGTCCAGAAGAGATACTTCTTTATATTGTTTGCTTAGCAGGGCTCGACAAGCTTCCGCTGACCTTTATTCGCTTCGAGAATTCAGAGCGCTCTGTGTTTATGGCTTGTCACGTGGGATAGGGAAACATACAAGAAAATCATCTCCGCACCATCGGCATACCAATACATTAACCACAAAAGCCATTCCATGCCCACTAGACACTTGATTTCCTTCTCCTGTATTCAGTCTTCCTGTATGGGAGACAGGTGTCGCGGCCTTCTTTCTGACGCCCAGAGCTGTTATTTGCTGTCCGCTTCCCCATTTGGACAGTGTTTCGTCTTACTACTTTCCCAGAAGCTACCTATATTACAACTGCTGCAATTTCGTGCTACACACAAAGAAAAGGCTGTCCCCGAATACACCAATTTGGAAGATAATGTTAGCCGCATTAGACAGTCCTAGAAAAGAGAGCTTATTTTGCAGATCAAGAAATCCAAGGGTTTAATCGCAGACAAATTCTTGAAACAAATCGGAAAGTCCTTAGGACAGAAAACCGGCAAAAGGCTAACAGGATGGAGATTAGTCCGCAAGAATATACATAAGATCACTATGAAGGAGAAGATTCGAACTATTCAACTAGAAAATTCAGCGGTGAACATGGTGAGGAAAGGTTCTCGAGAAAGTCACCTTAATTAATGAGCCATATCGAAATTATGCTGGTAGAATTTGGGTAAAGAACGAAACAGTTCGAGCGGGGCATTGGCTTCCGGAAAATAATAAAGGAGTATTAGGGGATGGATTCGCCCGAGCCAAAGTGGAAGGAATATATACATGTAGCTGTTATCCTCCAGCTAGCACTCCACTTCCCGAATATGAGTGCTCCGGTTCTGGGTGCGAGAGGGCATCGGCTGAAAATCAAGGCACTTTCACGTATGGCACGTTTTGAGCGAGGCAACCGGACAACAAATGTGACAAAACGTGTTTTATTCGAAAGATCCGCGAAACTAGACATGCTACGGGCAGATGTCGGGAACTCATACCGTTTCAGGGGAAGAGGTTTGGGTTCTACAGTGGGTTATGCATACGTGAGTGCTACTTTACCAAAAAAGGTTGCTTGGCAAGTCAATGAGAGCTATATTCATAGTGACTACGAGGTAATATGAATGGAGAACGAAGTCGAAAAAGAGCCTTCGCAGAATGCCGGGTAAATTGACCAGCTTCAGCCCGACATATCCCTATATGGTACGGCCAGAGAAAAAATTACTCAAAACAAAATATGGGTAACGGAAGAATGCGATTCTCATATACCCAGAAAGTGACTGCCTCTCAGTAAGTAACCCAACCTGGTGGAACAGCGAAATCGTAACTCTCTCTCGAATATTTCCAGGGAAGAGGCTTTACCAGAGGCTTAGGGGAAAGCCAGGTAGCGACAACGAGAATAGACGCCCAGGTAATTGCGAGGCGACTTAAAAGAGGCTATTTGCAAAAGTAAAAGGTTGGATATCGAATCCAACCCGGTTGCCGGTTGGATATCGAATAATGGGGAAGACCCATCGTTCAAAATGGCAACGGCCCGTCGAAACGCCAGGATCTATTTCACCATGCCCGCTCTACGATGATTGCAATAAGCACGGCGGTGAAACTGGCGGAAGACATGCTGAGTTCTAGTAGCTGCTGTGGTGTGTCCGCGCTGGATGTCAGAAACGGAATCAACTTCCTGAACTCTCTGGTACGAGATAGATGAGGGTTAAAAAGAATACATCGTCACAGGAGGGGTATCACAGGCCTCGATACTAGGTTCCCTGATGCGGAATCTCATATATAATGGAGTGATTGATCTTCCCATCCCAAAGAAAACCACGATTGTCGGCTTTACCCAAAACCTGCCTGCAAAACACCCTGAGAATGTGGAGATCTACTCGACCAAGGCAGTGAAAGCGGTAAATATCTGGCTAGAAGAGGCCGGGTCGACCCTGGCGTCTAAAAAATTGAAAGCTGCCTTAAAAATGAACCGTAGAAAGAAGAACAGAACAAAGCACCTATTTATGTCAAAGGACAGCTAGTTTTATCGCGGCATTTTGTAATGACAAAAATGTGATTTTTATGATGAAACGGCCATCCTAAGTGACCGAAGGTGGCCAAGAAGGGAGAGCTATCATAAAACCTAAAAAGAAACGAAAGAAAGGTCGTCCCTTCCTTCTCGGATTCCAAGCGAGAAGATTTAATTTTCGATTACTTGGAAAACAGTAAAACAATAATTGGACAATAATATGCGTCACTATTGCAGCAGTTATCTAAAAAATAAAGCCTCTTATTTGAAAGGAGAAATAATCCTCTGACATTAAAACAATGCATAAGGTCACAGCTGTGTAGCGTCAATAATCAAACGTATCAATTTGACTTCTAGTGACTTTTTTTATTTTCAAACTTAAAGAGTCGTTCAAGGATAATGACGATGTTATCATCACCAAACCAAATGCTTATTTTGAGAACCTTCCAGAAAATAGAAACAAAAAAACTTAAAATATTTGGTTTTCCTTGCCTGGGCCAAACCAAATATCGATGTCTAGCTATAGTGAGGATTACTCAACATCAACATTTTCATAAATAGTAGCAGTTGAACTGTGGGAGAAGAAATGAAAGAAGAGTCTTCCAGTTCCTTCCTTTTTTCGACGCCGGTACTCCGATTCCTTGGCCCTCTGCTACTCCTTCAATGCTTCAAATCGATTTCCGCCTGCCGCCAGGGCTTCTCGCTACTGGCAAGAAGCACTCTCGGTAGGCACTCTCCTGAACCAGAGAGAGTACCTACCGTTGCAGTCGCCTCGTAACTTTCCGTTCTTTTCTTGATCGTCGTGGGAGCGTACGTAGTACATACCTCCGCTGCTAAGGGTCATGCTTAGAAAAAGTCCTGGTACTGCTTAAGAGTGACTACTCTCTGGCTGGTGTTTGCTGGGTTTGATCCACTGCTTCCTTCAACTCATCCCGCGACAACTAAGCGCATGATGTTTTCGTACCGTCTGTGCACCCGGAAGCCGGAAAGGCTTCTAAGGCCCCTCTGGGAAACCATAGGGGGGATTATTTCTTTGGTATGTGAATGCCTTTAAGCACAGAGAGATTATAGCTTGATTATAGCTTCTATAGCCCGGGACTGATCCCAGCCAATTCGATTCCTATCTAAGGTAAATAACCTTTGTTATAAACATCTTGATAAGAGGAGAAATAAAATCAAAATTGCATCTTTCAAATGGAATAGCTTTTATTCATAAGCTAGAAAAGCAAAATTTAATTAATTTATAATTAAAATTAAGCTTATACTATGGAGACTTCACCACTGTTATCCAAGAAACGCCCAGCAAGGAGGAAGCAAAGTGATGGCAACGACTAAAATAAAAAGCAAGAGGCAGATCGACAAACATAAAGTATAATCGTTGGCGCAACAATCCAATTGGATCAATGCCTTAAAGTGTGTTACAGCACTTCATCCAAGACCGTAACGGTACACTACGGGATTACAGTACCCAATAGGGGGCAATGTGGTCAGCATTGCGCACGCCCGAGATTATTATTATATTATGATTTGACTCATCGCGCCTAAAAACGGGAAAAATTGTACCAACTGGTCCTCCAGGTTGGGGGTTGGGCAGGGCTGACAACCCTATACGGAAAACAGCTTGTTACGAAACCACAACAGGAGCCTCGGATAGGACGGACTTTAAAACGACGGACCCGGCAACGACAACGGATCAACGATTTGCGCATTTTCTCATGGAATGTGCGCTCCCTTTACAGAGATGAAGCTGATGAGCAGCTAGCCGATACCCTGTCCCAATATAGGGCTGATGTAACAGCGTTGCAAGAGATGCGATGGACAGGGACCGGTTTCCTGGAGAAGAGCCACTACACCATATATTATAGCGGTCATCCAGTAAACCATGTGCTCGGAGTAGGTTTCTTAGTCAGCCAAAAAATGAAACCTGCCGTTATCGGCTTTGAAAGCATAAGCGAACGGCTATGCACTCTGCGCTTGCGAGGCAAGTTTAGAAATATAAGCCTCATAAACGTTCACGCCCCTACAGAGGAGACTGCAGAGTCGGCGAAGGATACCTTCTACGAGGCAGTAGAACGAACCCCCGAAGCCTGTCCCAGATATGATATCAAAATCATACTTGGGGATTTTATCAGCCAAGTAGGGAAGGAGCCCGTATTCAGGCGATACGTTGGCTCCCATAGCTTACACGAAAAAACAAATGATAACGGACTGCGGATTATTCAATTAGCAGGGTCACACAAAGTGGTTGTTGGAAGTACCTGGTTTGCACGGAAAGCGGTCCACAAACATACGTGGGCCTCTCCAGACAGGGACACTTTCAACCAAATTGACCACGTGTTGATCGAACGCCGCCACCTCTCAGCCTTGATGAATGTCAGAACATATAGGGGGGCCAATATAGTCTCGGATCACTATCTCGTTGGCATGGTGCTCCGAGCTCGAATGACAATACCACCTAGAATCCCCTCTGACAATCAGGTGAGAGTGAACACTGAAGCCATCCACAACACAACCCTCCGCGACACCTTTAAGAGGGAAATGGATGCTGCAATAACCGCAGTCAACAGAGGACCTGGAGATGAAGCATCAACAAATGATCTTCACAATCACCTGAAGAACGTTATCATGGATACGGCCACAAACATACTTGACCCCAGCCGCAAAAGGAGTCGGAACGGCTGGTTTGACGATGAATGTAAGCTAGCAACGGAACGGAAGAATGCCGCAAACCGAGTAATGTTGCATTCTCAAAGAACGCGGGCACGCGCAGGGACTTATCACGAACTCCGTCGAGCGGAGAAGCGACTCCACAGACGGAAAAAGGAAGCCTGGGAGAACCAACAAGTGTGCGAACTAGAAAAGTACAGGGAGCAACCGCAATAGGCGCGCAAGTTTTACCAACAAGTCAGCAGGATGAAGCCTTATACACCTCGATGCTCATCCTGCCGAGACAAAAAGGGAAATCTGATTTCCGACAGAATGGGCATATTAGAGCGATGAGTTGAGTACTTTGATGAGCTACTGAACAACGAGAATATCGGCGAGTTGGAGGTCCCGCCAACTGAAGACGACGGACAAATAATGCCACCACCAAGTTTAGGAGAAACTGTCCGTGCAATTCATCGGCTAAAAAATCATAAGTCGCCAGGAGCCGATGGAATTACAGCCGAATTGGTTAAATATGGAGGCGACCAGTTACACCAAGTGGTTCATCAACTTGTGCTCAAGGTATGGGACAACGAATCAATGCCTGACGATTGGCAACGAGGCATTATCTGTCTCATACATAAAAAGGGAGATATCACACAGTGCAGCAATTATAGAGGTATCACGTTGCTGAGTACCATCTATAAGATATTCTCCATTATCTTGCTAGGCCGGATAGCCCCATACGCTCAGAACATCATTGGCCCATACCAAAGAGGCTTCACTCCAGGCAAATCAGCAACAGATCAGATTTTCTCTGTGCGGCAAGCGATGGAAAAACTGTTGGAATATGGACAACAGTTGCACCATCTCCTCATTGACTTTAAAGCGGCCTATGATAGCATAGCCAGGGTTAAACTGTACACGGCCATGAGAGAATTCGGTATCCCGACGAAATTAATAAGACTGACTAGGCTGACCCTGACCAATGTGCGAGGCCAGATAAAAGCAGCAGGATCACTCTCAAGACCATCCGACATCAACAACGGTCCACGACAAGGGGATGCGCTATCATGCGTCCTCTTTAACCTGGCCCTCGAGAAAGTGATCCGTAATGCTGAGGTAAATGCAAGAGGCAGAATCCTCTTCAAGTCCACCCAACTACTGGCCTATGCTGACAATATCGACATCATGGGAAGAACCACCCGAGATGTACAAACTGTCTTCATCCAGAGCGAGCAGGTGGTAATCGGCGCGAGATCTTAGGCTGCACATCAATGAAGGCCAGACAAAATATATGGTGGCAACGTCAGCACTGAAGACGAGCCAACCAACAACATCAAACCGCACTGGTCAAACGCGAAGAAGAATAAGGATAGGAGAATACAACTTTGAGACCGTTGACAATTTCTCCTATCTCGGGTTGAAAATCGCAACTGATAACAGCTACGATGATTAAATCCGCGCACGGTTGTTGTCAGCCAACAGAGCCTATTTCAGCTTAAAAAGACTGTTTGACCATAGGGTCAAAGCTCTTACTGTACAAGACTATGATCTTGCCAGTCCCCATGTATTCCTTGGAAACTTGGGTTCTTAGCAAGAAAAATTACGAACTCTTGGCCGTCTTCGAGAGAAGAATCCTCCGAAGAATTTTTGGCACCCTCATGAGGATGGACGATTCCGTAGCCTACACAATGACGAAACCTATGAGCGATACCATAACCCTCCAGTTGTGGACTAAATCCGGCTCAATAGGTTACGGTGGGCGGGTCACTTAATCCGTATGGATGAGGATGATCCCACCCGGAAAGTCTATAAGGGCAATACCTATGGTAGAAAAAGAAGACGAGGCAGACCCTGCTTAAGATGGATCGATGGCGTAGGTCAGGACGCCAGACAGCTTTTAGGGATATCGAATTGGTGGACCTCGGCGCAAAACCGGGATGTTTGGAGTTCCTTATTAAGGCAGGCCTAGACCGGATACCGGTTGTTGCGCCGTTGATGATGATGATGATGATTTGACTCAGGTACTCATTCACAGTTGAGTCGACTGGTATCCGACGTCAAATCATCCTTAAATACATTATTTTTGCCGACATCAAGATTCAGATTTTGGCCGAGATATTCCTTCATTATTTGTTTATTGTCAACAGTCACCTGTGTGGAGCGAACGTGTGGAACGTAAAGTTCCCACGGAACCCACAGCCCACCACGTCTGTTGCGCCTAACGTGCCCCATTTCGATTTATTATTTTGATTATAACATAAGGACTTATTTCATGATCCTCATATTTACGTTATCGCTTATTATCAATTTTGTGTAAATTTTTGCAGTAAGCTCTCTCTCTTCACCTTCCTAGTAATGTATCTATCAACTTGCTTTGCAAAATATTCCATCAAATAATTTCTCATCTTCACATAATTTATCCCTAAATAGAAACGTACCCAAAGTGGTCTTCCTCGGATAAACTTGGCTTCCTCAGTAGCACATGAATTTAGTTATATGTACATACATATGAAGGTAAAGCTTAAAGATCCTTTTGAAGGTATCAAGAAGTACGTTGAACCCATAAAGCAACGACATCATAACTTTTTACCTTTCATTGTTAATATCTATTCATTCTTTGCGAATCCAGATGTCCGTAAACTCAAATATGATGTAATAGGATTAGTTTTAATTTCCAAGGATACATCCTATTCCTATGTACCACCCAGCAAAGCAACTAGAGGTTATTTGAGTGTGACTTCAAAAGAGGGAAAGTCAAAGGCCCAACGGCCATGGCATGTGGAACTCCTGATCCCTTCGTTTAACATATGAATGACTTTTAGGCATAAATATTATACATATTTGCGGATATGGATTTGCAGATATTAACATGAAAATGGCCAATGATTCGATTTTTTAGGTTAATTCGTCAGAGTCGATATTTATTAGTTCTGATGGTTGAAGTACATACGTCTGTTCCTACTGACAGGGTAAAGAGCCCTTATCTCTTGAAATAAAATCATATGTATCTATAGTTTGTATCTAACAACAAAATTAAATTTCTTCCCTTTATTGGTTCCAGCGATGGTGGTCCGATTTATTACGCGACGTTTTATTGGTGAATACGACCCGAATCTAGAAAAAGTCTACACTTTCAACACCGTCATCGACAACGAACTTGTGCCCTTCGAAATCCTGGATGCTGCCGGGCAACCGAACGTAAGTGCTTCCTTGCTCTTCCCACTTTAAAGCCCTAAATCCTTGAGAATTTCCTAACAAAATATTCCCTTTGTATATTTGTTGTCTTTATTGGCATTCACAACGTGAAATCCAGGAGAGCGAAAACATTGGACTTGAAGCGAATATTCGTTGGGCCGACGCTTTCATCCTGATGTACTCCGTCACGGACAAATGTAGCTTTGATGAATGTAACCGTTTGAAGTTTTTAATTAACTACAATAAACGACGACGTAAATTGGGTTCGAATAGTAAGGTAAGACGTAGGAGCTAATATAGTAATCATTTCATTTTGAGTAAAATTTTACGTCGTCGATTCTTTGAAATTGCGAAGAACGAGATGTTTTCGTCTATTAGGGGTTGCTTTTCAAGGCGATAGAAACTGGTAACTAACAGCAAACACATTTTCCCTAAGAGATCGAAGGCTTTCATGACGCGATTAGATAAGTAAATCAACTGTTATTTATTGCACTGAAGTTTGTGGATAGCACGAGATTACTGGTACAGTTTCCATTTTCTCATTTTTCATTTCATTTATTTTCAAAAAATAGTGTCTTACTTCTAATTTTACTTACAAGTTGCTTAGAATTAGCTTAGCCAGCTTAGAGTTATCACAATGAGTGGCTATACATTCTTTGGCCTACCAGACTTCCCTATATGTAACTTTATTATGTAAAAAAAATCTATAATTTTTCATCGATCCTTGTCTTTTTTATTTTTATAAAACATGGTCAAAGGGCGAAACGTGGGTTGGTACTCACGATGGAGCGTAAAACCTGGGAAACGCCTGCTGAACCAACACCCACAGCTCTACTACCAAACCCTATCTCCACCTCCATATGGTGAACGCTGGGAGCTCTTTCTTAAAGAAAAGCTGCAGACGGAGAAGGATGATGGCGAGTCTCCCGCGCCTAAAAACGGGACAAATTGTACCAACTGGTCCTCCCAGGTTGGTGGTTGGGTAGAGCTGACACACGGAAAACCGAAGTTACGAAGCCACAACAGGAGCCTCGTCCTGCATGGATATTACAACGACGAACCGGGCAACGAAAAAGGAATAACGATTTGCGCATTTCCTAAAGGAACGTGTACAGAGATCGAGCTGCCAAGGAGCTATCCGATACGCCGCCCACATATAGGGTTGATGTAAATCGTTAAAGGAGATGCGTTGGACAGGGACCCGTTTCCTCGAGAAAAGTCGTTACACCATATATTATAGCAGCCATCCGGCGTAGACTGCATAGTCGGGGAAGGATATTTTCTATCAGGCAGTAGAACAAACCCTCGAAGCCCATCCTAGATATGATATCAAAATCATACTTGGAGATTTCAACAGTCAAGTAGGGATGGAGTCCGTATTCAGGCTATACGTTGGCTCCTTTAGCTTACATCAAAATACAAATAATAGATGGGACCACTTTCAACCAAATTGACCACGTGCTGATGCAACGTCGCCACCTCTCAGACTTGATGAATGTCAGAACATATAGGGTGGCCAATATAGACTCGGATCACTATCTCGTTGGCATGGTGCTCCGAACTCGAATAACAACACCACCCAGAATCCCCTCTCACAGTCAGCTAAGAGTTAACACTGAAGCCATCAACAACACAGCCCTCCGCAATACCTATAAGAGGGAAATGGATGCCGCAATAACCGCAGTCAACAGAGATCCTGGAGATGAAGCATCAACAAACGATCTTCATAATCACTGAAGAACGTTATCATAAATATGGCCATAAAGATACGTGGCCCCAGCCGCGCAAAGAGTCGGAACGGCTGGTTTGACGATGAATGTAAGCTAGCAACGGAACGGAAGAATACCGCATATCGAGTAATGTGGCGTTGCAGAGACTTATCACGAACTCCGTCGAGCGGAGCAGCGACTTCACAGGCGGAAAAAGGAAGCCTGGGAGAACCAACAGGTCTGTGAACTCGAAAAGTACGGGGAGCAACAGCACCGAGTGCGAAAATTTAACCAACAAGTCAGCAGGATGAATGCTTATACACCTCAATGTTCATCCTGCCGAGACAAAGAGGGAAATCTGATTTCCGACAAAATGGACATATTGGAGCGATGGATTGAGTACTTTGATGAACTACTGAACAACCAGAATATCGGCTAGTTGGAGGTCCCGCCAACTGAAAACGACGGACAAATACTGCCACCACCAAGTATAGAAGAAACAATCCGTGCAATTCATCGGTTCAAAAATCATAAGTCACCAGGACCCGATGGAATCACAGCCGAATTGGTTAAATATGAAGGTGACCAATTACACCAAGTGGTTTATCAACTTGTGCTCAAGGTGTGGGACAATGCCTGACGACTGGCAAAGAGGCATTATCTGTCACATACCAAAAAAGGGAGATATCACACCGTACAGCAATTATATGAGTACCATCCATAAGATATTTTCCACTATCTTGCTACGGCGGATAGCCCCATACGCCCTGAACATCATTGGCCCATACCAAAGAGGCTTCACTCCAGGAAAATCAGTAACAGATCAGATTTTCTCTCTGCGGCAAGCGATGGAAAAACTGTTGGAATATGGACAATAGTTACACCATCTATTCATCCACTTTAAGGCCGCCTATGGTAGCAAAGTCAGGGTAAAACTGTACACGGTCATGAGAAAATTCGGTATCCCAACGAAATTGATAAGACTGACTAGGCTAACCCTGACCAATGTGCGAGGCCAGATAAAAGCAGCAGGATCTCTCTTAAGACCATTCGACATCAATAACGGTCTACAACCAGGGGATGCCCTATCATGCGTCCTCTTTAACCTGGCCCTTGAGAAAGTCATTCGTGATGCTAAGGTAAATGCAAGAGGTACGATCCTCTTTAAGTGCACCCAACTACTGGCTTATGCTGACGATATCGACATCATGGGAAGAACCACCCGAGACGTACAAACTGCCTTCATCCAGATCGAGCAGGCGGCAATGGGCGCGAAATCTTGGGCTGGCCATCAATGAAGGGAAGACAAAATATATGGTGGCAACGTCAGGACAAAAAAACCAACCAACCAGCAACATCAAACCACGCTGGTCAAACGGGAAAAATAAAGGCAGGAGACTACAACTTTGAGACCGTTGATAATATCTCCTATCTAGGGTCGAAAATTAGAACCAATGACAGCTACGATGATGAAATCCGCGCACGGTTATTGTCAGCCAACAGAGCCTATTTCAGCTGACAAGAACTGTTTTGCTCGAAACATCTCACCATAGGGTCAAAGCTCTTGCTGTACAAGACAATGATCTTGCCAGTCCTCATGTATTCCTCGGAGACTTGGATTCTTAGGAAGAAAAATTGCGAAGTCTTGGTCGCGTTCGAGAGAAGAATCCTCTGAGGAGCTTTTGGCCCTCTACATGAAGGTGGACGATTCCGTAGCTTACATAACGACCAAACCTATGAGCAATACCACGACCGTCTGGTTGTGGATAAAATTCGGCTCAATAGGTTACGGTGGGCGGGTCACTTAATTCGTATGGATGAGGATGATCCAGCCCGGAAAGTTTATAAGGACAAAGGGAAAAGAAGACGAGGCAGACTCTGCCTGAAATGGAGCGATGGGGTAGGTCAGGACGCCATACAGCTTTTAGAGATATCGAAGTGGTGGACCTCGGCTCAAAACCGGGATGTTTGGAGTTCCTTATTAAGGCAGGCCTAGACGGGATACCGGTGGTTGCGCCGTTGATAATGATGAATAGTGAGTTTCACATGATTGTTATATCCTAGGAATTCATTGAAATTGATTCCTAGATATTTGATCGATTTCGACCCTCTTACTATAGTATTCCCGATTTCCAGTTTCAGGCGTTTAGCCTTCCTGTGGATGGATCTAGATCCCAAGTATCTAGATTTCCTCCTAAAAACGCAAACTTGTGTCTTGGCTGAATTAATTTTAATACCCCAGCTATGGTAGTAGTAGCAGAGGTCAACCTAGTAATCCTCTATATCGCTAACTGCCTTGTCTGATCGAAAATTGGAGGAGCTGACGAGTGTGTCGTCTGCATATTGCAAAAGTTCTGTACCAACCTCAGGGGAGGGGACATCAGCAGTGAAAATGTTGTACAAAGTGGGACCAGAAATGGATCCCCGCGGCATTCCAGAAGTTACCGGCAAGAGATCGGAAATCTCATTTCCAACGCTGAAGTAAAAATGTCTATCTTCCAGGTCTGATCGTCGGGATTGGGATTGATTAGTTTGTAGATTGAACCGTTTACCCACACGGAATCAAAGGCCTTTTCTAAGACTAGAGCGCAAGCTACCGTAGGTTTATTTTTGACGTTAAGTTCGCTACCCACAGTATCGTGGAGGTAGCTCAGGGTGTGCTGTGTTCCGTGTTTAGCACGGAAACCGAACTGATGGTCTGGAATAATCTTATTGAGATTGCAGTGTTGGACTAGCCCAACGATCCATGCTCTTTCAAAAAGTTTCCTAAAGTTAGATAAAAATGAAACGGGTCCGCAGGAGGCACCTCTTTTCCGAATGGCTATAATTTCGGCTATTTTCCAGGTGGATGGGAAATAGCCATTATTAATGCAGTTATTAAAAACCGCAACTATGAACTCAATGGAGGCTACCGGAAGGTTTTTTAAGACGAAATTCATAATTCCGTCTGGACCTGCTGACTTCTTACCGTTAAGCTTATGGATAATAGCTGTGAGTTGTGATAAACTCAGAAATTCGCTCGAATCAGTAGGCTTGTGGGAAGGGTTCTTGGTAGAAAAACACGTAATTCTATAGCAGTTCCTGGAAGTGAATTCTCTGACTACTAAGTCAACAGTTTCAGTGAGAGCCGTTCTGTTGCTAGGAGGGTGTTGCGTTGAGCTGCCACTCAAATAATTCTGTAAATGATTTTGCTTTACCAGCATCACTGCAGACTCGTACGTTAACCTGTTGATATTTTGGAACATATCAGCGCTAGGTTTAATGTCTGCAAGTTTGGGGGTCAATTTCTTGCTACGGAAAGTCGCCACCATACCACAGTTTAGCGTACTGAGACAGTTAATCCGGGAGAGTAATGCTTTATATTCTGAATTGATTTTGTTTCCCGTGTTCGTGAAATTTGCGCTTGAGATTGCGCCTCCAAATCTGCCTAACTTTCAAGTGGAGCATTATCTCATGTGGAAGAGAATTGAACTCAAACTCATCGACTTTTATCAACTGAGAGTTCCTGCGTGTAGCAGTGTCAATAGCGTCAGACGCCAAGTAAATAGCCTCGTCGATGTCTTTGTCCGACAAATTGCGATTATTTGTGAGCTTTTTCAAGTTGAGTTTTGGTGCTAACTCAGCCCTGAATTTATCGCAGTCAGTGTGGGCGAAAGACCTAATTGTCGTCATTACTCTCTTTTTCAGAGAAAATAGTCAGGACAGTTTGAGATTGGCCGCGAAATAGTCAGGCATACCTGTTGTGTGATACCATACCTGCGTATGATATTACTTGAAAGCTTTGCTTCATTTCGATAGACAGAAGAAAGTAGTCTATTATAGATTGACTACCGGACCTTGGCGGAGAATTCGGCAAGACCATTACGAGATTGGTTGGCGAGAAAGGGTCGTGGATCCATTTTAGCAGGATTTTCCCATTACAGTTAATGGCCGTGTCGCCCCAGTGAGTGTGCCTGGAGTTGAAGTCGCCTCCAAAGACAAGGTAATTAGGTTTCAACTGGAGATCGCTGAAGACTTTTAAGTCATGGCCCAGTTCCTTATTTTTAGATTGGCACCTAATGAGGAGACTATAAGAATGCGTTTACTATCTGCCGTTTTAATGAACGCCGCCGCAGCGGAACAAGTTAGCATAGACAACTTCCTCGAATTCATAATCTTTTTTGATTATTAGCCGATGCTGTTCTCGTCCCGGATGGTATTATATCCGGTGAAGTTATGCCTGCTTTTAAGATGAGTCTCCAAAACACAATAAATGTCTGACACTTCGGACGTGTGATACAAGGGGCGCGGAGTTAAAAGTAACGATATTTGACTCCATAGACTAAGGATGAGTTTGATGGCGGCGAATTGCCGTTGCTCGTTCATGGTGGCTGAAGCAAGAACTCCAACCAATTCACGGAACCCAGCAAGTTGGTCGTCTACCTTACGCACCGGTGTACAATTGTACAATTTTGAGCTACGTGCCCTAAATTCTGACAGTTGAAACATTGTATCTGTTCCAATGGCTTTATTTTTTCTAAGGTAACCTTCTGGTACAGTATGTATTTCACCAAGAGGGCTCGAAGGCCACTATGAAAAGTCCCGATTGAGACTTAATTCTGAGTGTAGGATTCTCCTTATGGATAGCTTTGTCCTGTTCTGTCAGGAAGTTAGCCACTGATCGGATTTTTAGCTCCGGAGCTCTGTTGTGACTTGAGCTCAGCAAGAATTTCCGCAGCATCGGTTTCCTGATGTAGTCCTCGAATAATAAGAGACTGCGTTCTCAGGGATAGAGAGGTACTAGTTGTGGCGCTGAAGCCTTGCTTTTTGATAAGCGCAAAGATTTTGCCGTGATCCTCGATGGAGTCGGTGAAAATGAGGGTCTTATCCACCCTCGTATTCTTTAGCGTTGTTTTTACCCCTTTTGCCTTAAATGACCTTACCAACAAAGGGACGTTTAATGAGTATCCAGTAATTACGGCTATTTTCGGTTTTTTGGGTTTCTGGGCGGGGATTGGGGTGATATTGGCCTGGGGAGTGCTTCCAGTATCCTTAATACTTTTTGCACTAGCCTTAGTTTTTCTTGGTTTTCACCTGGTGACAAAGTTGAACTGGTCCTCGTCCCCCGATGTTGTTGTTTCTACTAATAAGGCTTCGGCGAAAGCAGATGCACATCCCACGATGTCCTCCACTTCAATCGGTTGTCCGGTTTTTTGTTGCAGGTTTTCCTTTTCCGGCCGTTTTTGTCTTTCCGCACGGAACTCCGCACGGAGTTCCGTAATCTCCTCCTTCAACATATTGATGATTTCGAGCAAGTCTGCTCGAGTCTCGTCTCCGGGGCTCGGGCCCCCCTCTTCGTCAGGGGCCCCCGATCTTCCTCCTCTTGGCGGACATCTCCTTGCTTTCCTCTGCTGCTGTTACCTACAGTCCTCTTGGCTGGGGGTGTAATTTCCACCTGTGGAGAAAAGAAAACAATATAAAAATTTATGCTTTCCGCTCGACTAACGTCGGTCGGCAAAATAGATCTTGAAAAGAAAATTTTTTGTTCTGCTCGTCCGTCTCAGCTGCCTGCCGACCGAAGTCGGTTCAAGATGTTCCAGATATTGAAGAATCATTTCCTTGCTGCTTGCCACGTCCAATCGTGACCGCTGTCGGGACGATACAATTTCCTATTTTCAAAATGAGTGAATGCCGACGTACATAAATACCCTAATCGCGTATACACGAAAATAACATAATACGTACAAGGAATTGCGAATTTCATCTGCACATTCAAAAAGATTTCAGCAACGGGTGATAATTGAGATAGGAAGGAAGTATTGAAAGTTGGTATTTACTGGAAAATATTCTCACTCAGTTGATGTGCTCCCCAAATTCCAAAGAAAGCTTTTTGTGATAATTCTAAAAAATGCTACTTGATACCTTTTTTAATCATCTGAAAGCTACTGAAAGTATAAGAACCCCAAGTAGGGCTTATATATAATAGTATAACATACAAGTCACAAAAGCCAACGGATTCCCATGAAACGAGGATTACAGTTTAAAAATCACGTACTGAAAACCCCATTAAGTTTATCTAAAACTTGTACTACGCACATAAATATAATCTTGGATCAGATATCAGATTTTTCCCATAACATAATGAAGGGCAAATACTCAATTATTAGGAGGAGCCTAGGATACCATTCTGGAGGGTTATGGAAAAGTCCTGAAAAATATGTTAAAAATCGATTTGGGGGTACATTTGTTGTAATCCCATGGATATGATTTCACTTTTATACGTGCATAGATACAAATATTACGCATAGAGTCAACCATTAGTGTACGTAGATATTGTAAGTCGTAATTTTTTATCCGTGAACCCATTTAAGAAGATTTGAATGTGCTCGTACTTTATTCACCAAATTATCGATGTACAGCTTAATTGAAACTCATTCAGCGAAATTGGTTAAATCTTTTATGCGTCTGGAAGTATGTATCTTCCTAAGAGTTTGTATTTCCGCTTAGTCCCTAGCAAAATTGTACTCAATGATGAATGAGGGTGAAATTAAAATTCTCTCTTTAAAATGTTGATAGGTTCACAATAATAGGATCAATACGGATAAATGAGAATTTGCGAGATAATGGATTCAAATATTGATTATAAAAGAAAACGTACAAGCGGAATTTATGTTATTAGGCTGAAATTACGTAGATACATAAATATTACAAAAAGCTTAATTGCCTCACTAGAGGTTGTAGACTTTACTTTCATAGATTATGCTATCGATTTATTTTACGAATTTAATAGCAGTCGACTATGACAGTCCTTAAGATAAGTAGCTTTTTCTGCGTTTCATGTATTCATACAAATTCATTCATCCTTAATTATAGCCGATAATAGGATCGTTACGACTAGCACAATATAAACTAACAAATGGGGCAGTATTTACACCGCTAGTTTTCCACGTAAAGTTAAGACCGCGCATGTTCAGCGGAAGAACCCGGGACGTAATTTCGCCAATTGGGTTACCGGGCGAACCTGACGCCTCGCGGGCGCTTGTTTGGAGTGTCCCCGTTTCAGTTTTCAGCATCGAAGAGGAGACCCATTTGAGCCCGCCCCAAATGTCGAGTTTGAAGGAGTGCTCCCGTCGCTCCAGGACTTTAAAGAGGCCTTCGTGTGGAGCGGGGTCTGAGGAATCCCTAATGAGAACCTGCGAACATGTCTCAAAGTCCCTGGGGGCACATGATTGCACCATAATTTCAGTCAGAGCTATTGCTTCTGGCCACCCCATAAACCTATCGATGATTGTGTGGCAATACTTGTATCCATGCGAGTATCGCAAAGGGCCAATTATGTCGAGGCGGATAGTGTGGAAGCGCTTGGTCGACCGACAGAAGATGCCTACTTCCTTTTTTACGTACTTGTTGACCTCACACTTCTAGTACGCGATGCATTGTTTGGCCCAAGAGTTTACGTCCTTGTTCATGGACGGCCAGAAATATTTTCCAGTGACTAAGCGGTTCAGTGCGCAAGATAGTGTACTGAGTGGAATACTTTCTTGCGAAAATCCGCGTAACCGGAATAAATAGTTTGGGTTCCTCGTCTGAGGCGTCGCAGAGTAAGTAGGAATATGAACCGTAGATGGGAAACTCCTCGAGCTTGTATTTGGAGTTTGCTCTCAGGCTCTGAAGCTTTACGTCGTCTTTCTGCGCCATCGGCAGTATAATCCACCACCGCGGAGACTGTGACCTCCACGATTAGTGACGAAGCGTGCGCAACGCCGATGTCTTTTCCAAACACGTGTTGGAAGTAAACTGGCTGATGAAGCTTAGTTGCGAAGGCTGATGAAGCTTAGTTGGCGAGGGGATGCTTTGTCGGGCTTTCATTTAAGCGCGAGAGTAAGGGGCTTGTGGGCCGTAAGCACGGTGAAAGGCGTGCTCTAAAAGGAGAAGCGGAAGTATTTAATGGAGAGTTATGACGCGAGTAGCTCACGATCGTAGGCGCTGTAGTTACGTTGAATTATGTTGAGTTGTTTCGAAAAGAAGCTCAACAGTTGCCAGGTTTGGTCCACCAGTTGATGAAGAGCGGCGCCTACTGCTGTGTCTGAGGCATCGACAAACACGGCTAGGGGTGTATCTGGTCCAGGAAATGTCAGCAGTGTGGCATCAACAAACTGTTGTTTGGCAGTTTCAAACGGCCGGACGGCCTCAGTATACCAAGCAAGCTCGCAGGAGTCTTTAATTTTGAGCCCAGACAAGTAAGCATTGAGGATCGCTTGGTGATGATCGGCATTAGGCAGGAAACGGCGATAGAAGTTGACCATGCCCTTAACCGTGGTGACAGCGAAAAGTTTTTGATCGCTCCAGTCTTGTCTGCGTCTGAATTCCGTCAGCGGTGATCATGTGGCCGAGAAATTTCACTTGCATCTGTAAGAATTTGCATTTGTCAACGTTTAGAACGACCCCGGCCAAGGACACGTTAAAAAATGGATTCGAGATGGTTCAAATTCTCAGATTAGGAAGAAGAGGCGGCCAAACCATCATCCATGTAGACAAAACAAAAGTTGAAGTTTCGTAGGACAGAGTAGATGAATCTCTGAAATGTCTGCGCAGCATTGCACAAGCCAAATGTCATTTTGGTGAATTCGAAGAGTCCGAAAGGTGTGTAGGTAACCATTTAAAGGGAGCAAAAGGGATTTGGTGATACGTCTTGGCCAGATCCAAGGTTGTCAAAACACGGTAGTTTGTCAGTGAATATACGAAATCATGGATAAGTGGAATTGTAATCATAAAATTATGAGACGACGTGGTACTTCGCTTTAGATAGCCGCCGCCGTGGCTCCCAGCGAGCCTACCTTTTTTAGTGTACTGAAATTGCATTCGATGGTACATTTAGTCGCTTATGCTCCAAATGGTGGTACCAGCCGATGAGGATCCCGGCGTGAGACTACTCGTACGCCCTTTTCGGGAAGCAGACCGTGACTGCAATCGAAATCTCCCTCCCATCCCCCCTATCCCCATCGCCGAAAGTTTGTAAACAGCGTCCGCAAGTGTCGTCACCATTTGCTTCAGATCCCCAACTTCCAAACGAGTGTCTCTAGAGATTTCCGCGACCACGGGGCGTGCGTACACCTGGTGTACTTTGTTGCCCGAGGCGGACAGCGCCTCCAGTGACCCCGAATCCGCGCAGACCAAGATAGCGTGGGTACTATCCGGCAGCCGCTGCAACCAGAGCGTTTTCAAAAGCTCTGAGCCAACCTTATCTCCACGCAGCTGCCTCATTTCAAGAAGCAGCTGGTTGGCGTTACGGTCGCCCAGCGTCAACTAGTCCAGGAAGTGATTTAGCCGGCATATAAGCAGCTCCTTTAGCCTGCCGTAGGAGCTGTCCTCTAACACATCCACGACTAATCCAATGGTCTCCCCGTCGAGGAAACGAAAAACTACGCACAAACAGCATTCCCAAGTCAGTTTGGAGTGGCGTCTTTGCCCCGAGTGTGGAATGCATTTTGTGTGTTAGTGACGGCGCGTATAATTTATTTCTCCCGGGGTCGCCTATTTAGGAGTTATTTAATTCACTGGCAAATTGTTTGTCACTTTTATTATGAAAGTTTATTTTTCTTATATATTTTCGTTTATGTGTTTGGATGGCTTAAGTGGTTAGAACATTGGACTATCGTAGCAGAAGGTCGCGGTTCAAACCTTATCGGTGCCAGCGAGATTTATTATCGTTACTGGATGTCGGATACCAGTCGACTCAGCTGTGAATGAGTACCTGAGTCGAATCAGGGTAATAATCCCGGGCGAGCCCAATGCTGACCACATTGTCTCCTACAGTGTACTGTAGTATACCGTCACGGTCTTGAATGAAGTACTCTAACACACCTCAAGGCCCTGATCTAATATAGATTGTTACACCAACGATTATTATTATATTATATATTTTGACTTGGTTTTGTTTTAGGAGTTATTTAATTCACTGATAAATTTCCAAATATAATTTTTTTGTGTTTTGACAAAAGTGGCCGGCGTCCGTACACTCCGAAAGTCAGGGAAAGAAGAAGGCGAAAACGCATGCGCCAGCCTCATGCCAGGTCGGCGGCAGTTGATTGCGTCTGGTGGAGGTAATCTCACTGCCGGCAATGCAGTCGGTGGTGCTTGCCTCCAATGTGCCGTACGATTTGTAACGTTCACGTCTCTGATTCCCCCTCCTTCGTCTATTCGGTAAATGCCGTTGTAGAAGTTATTGGCAGGTAGGATTGACTCTGTAGTCCCTTCGGAAATGCCGCAGTTCCATTGTGGAGAAGGGCTTCGAAAAATGCTGTAATTTACTCTTATGTGAATCCAAGACCATCATTCTTCTTCGCTCTCAAAATGGAGATGATGCTCTACAGTTCCCTGATATGATTGAATTTCAATCCATTGAGAAAAAATTCGAGCTCCATATGGTGACAATCCATAAGCACCTTCAGACTCTTTTGGTCCAGTTCCAATACCAAACTGAAACCCGCCACGTTTGTAGATTGGGCTTTCCTTCCATTCATGAACTTTACCCTCCAGTGTCTGAAGTCCATGCCGGGGTTCTTTTCGCCTGACATGTAGATGATGTCACCTGCCTTCCTTTCTCTCAGTTCACAACAATGAACTTGGGTCAACCACCAGAACTCAAACCCGAAATTAACTGCTAGAGCCACTTTAAGGCAGCCTCATCAGTTCTCTCGAAATGGAGAAGCCTATCGCGAAAACCTTGATTGTTAAATCTTGACTTCGTTCAAGGCTCTAGTATTCTTTCCCACAAACTCCCCCGGGGATGGCGAATTATGTATCAGATATACATTGCTATCCTTAGAGGATTTGAAACACTGATTTAATTACCTTCCGGCACACCAGTCTCAGTCGCCGAAGCATAGATGTAGTCTTTAGTGCGGATCACACCACAGATCTGCTGCTCTTACGCTCCCTCCGCAGATTACCGTTAAAAGAAGAGTTTACTATGTGGTACCGATTTGTCCCCGCCTTCCGCAGAAATTTCCGTTTGCTTACGTCCGATTTCTCTGAATATCATCACTCCTAGTGCAGTTACGCGCATATCCTCATTCACCTTCTTCGGTAGTGTCTTCCTCTGCCATCGGCTTGAATTCTTCCCAAGTTCACGGTGTTTGGGCCGCTTGGCTCCATTTTTGACAGACCAACATTAAACCAGTAACGTCCACATCACCAGCTTCCCTTTCTTTCACTTTTCTTAGTAAGAGTAAAGGAAGCTTTTCACAGACAGGATTCAGTCTTCAGTTCTCCCTTCCCTCCCTTGGTGGCTGAAATTTCCTTGTGCCGAACTTTCCTTTTCCGTTTGCGGGAAGATTTAAGCAGTAGTATGGCCGACGTTGCGGCCGTAGTCGGATTTCCAGTTTCTCCCAAAGTGAGAGTTAGCGCACTTTCTTTTCTAGCTGGCTGCGCGTAGGCACTACATTAATGCAAGCTTTGCATTGAGTTGGAAAGCAAGCCTTCTACAAATTTCTTGGTAGGGAGACGTAAATTTGGTGAGGCCTCCGAAATCCGCGCCTCAGCCTCGACATTATTGGTCATTATCGCGGGTGGTTTCGAGGTCTATGACTTCTTTTCACTTGGAGAATGCAAATCCATAACTTTCATTTTCATTTTTTAAGGACATCCGGTGCTGATAACACTGTTTGACTATCAGATCAGATTTGAAAGCTGCGACCCTGCCATTTTCGTCGCAGGCACCCTTCTGTTTCCAATAAAATGTTATATATCTTCACCTGATATATAGGTTAGTCCCAAAATCGGGTCACTCGGAAGCACCCCTCCGCCCAGCGGCCTGCTGACTTTCGATTGTTACTTGACGGGGTCTTCAACTCTGTGTTCTTCGAAAAAGTTGATTTTCAGGAAGACCTTCGAACTTATCCACTTTTCCAGGGTAGGTTGCAATTGTCACCATTGAAAAACGACATGTACCCGTCAAGGGAGGTTGAAAGGCTTCGTTTCGCATGCAATTCACTGTTCATTTGCATTCACTTGGAGATTGACAACAAAATGTCAATAAAGCAATCGAAACCCTCAAAGTTTTGTCATCATTTGATATAATTTTCCGGCTAAAGTCTAGAAAGAGCATGTAACGTAACTCGTGGAAACGGGTACGTTATCTTAGTTGTTTAGAACCATATCTTTCTTAGAAAGATTTCGCTACCTCTCATTATCATGTCCTCTGTAAATTCCTATACATTTTCGACTAGAAATGGTAAAAATAAAACATATTTTCAGAAGCTTTCTACATTTCTATTGTCAATTAGGATCCATTTCATGCTTTCAATGCGGAAGAAAGATAAATTTTTATCGTGGCCAACAGAAATAGACAATGCCTATCGCAAAGAATGGTAGCTTGAAGATTCTTCTCAGATTTCAGCCTTACTCCCATGACCCACAGTCGTGACAGACAACAATTTTGCTAAACATTTCGTATCTTATCTGATGGGGAAAAAGAAACTGAACACGTGCTAACCACACCTTCAAAGGAAGTATCTTCTTCAAGTTTTTATTCGATTTCATTCAATCACAAATTCATTTATTCAGTCTTTAAGGCTATTTTAGTGCATGTTAATTTAATTTTGACGTTTTCCAGGACGGCATGTCAGACGTCCCAGTCATTCTGGTGGGCAACAAAACAGATCAATGGGGTGACAGGATGGTAACGACCGAGGAGGGACAACGTCGATTTCGGGAGATATCTTGTGCCTGCTTCCATGAAATTTCAGTTCGCGAGAGTGTTGAACAGGTAGGAAAGATTGGAATGCCTAAGATAAGGTGAAATTTTAAACCATCACTAATTTAATTTATTCATCTCAGGTGTGGAGTGTATTTAGAGATGTATGCAGATTTTGGCGGGTATTTAATAAATTTCCAAAATTAAAACGGTCTACGAGTGATGTACAAAATGGAAGTGACTTTGCCTTGAGTCCAGATTCAACATGCTCCTATTATGAACCTACTCCAGAAAGTGAGACTCGGAGATCATTTTTAATTATTGGTAAGATGCCTTCCGAACGTTATGAAGAATGAAAACTTTTGTACTGTAATAAAAATTTATTATTTTTTATTATGATTTTTTATTGGCGTTATTTTTTTTTTTTAAAGTGTGGTCCAAACTTCTAATTTTTCCTGTATCTGGTCTGAAAATCTGCTACAGTTTTTATTGATTTTACAAAGCTTTTCCTATCAGAGCTTGTTCCTTATTTTTATATAATATTCCTTCCAATGAGCCTTTCAAATAATGTTTTGAGGTTTTGTTTTTTCTTGCTAACATTGATTTTTATTCTTTGGTACCCTGATATTAAATCAACTTCTCCGTGACTATACCAAAAGTAGGCCTTTTTCGTGAGTTTTTAAAGTGCTGGAAATATTGAAGCTAGCATGACAGCAATTTGTTAGAGATTAATAAATCGATAGGAGGGTAGCGATGTAGTTATTTTATGGTACACTTAAAATAATTAGAAAAAGTTAATTATGACAGGTTTTATAGATTTGGTGATCCAAACCTTTGTACTGAAAATTATGGCAGCCATTAATGGTGAGTTAACTCGAAAGAAAAGCGTTAGAAAACTGTAGGTCGGAACAACATACATGCATATCTTCTCGATCTCTTAAGTTGTCTGTCCTCTGTCCGTCTTTTTTTTTAGGAGGTGGAAATCTTTAAAAGACACTGGCCTGGACACGCCAGCGTGTGGGATTCTTACCCACTAAAACCACTCCGGACTCCCCGGAACGGGGTACGGTATTGCATCACGGGGCGGAGTCAGCTCATTTTAGCTTGGTCTCCTTTCATCTTTACGCGGCGTACATAACCGCGCTTTACTAGTCTCGTTTGCCTTTCGCAGTTTGCTCTGGATAGATACGACCATGGAGTTGATCGCATCCCAGTCTTCCTGACATGTTAACATTCTTCGCAGCAGATTCTCTGATACTAGCACCTGCCCTAGAGTCTTCTCTAATTTCTTCCTTTGCATTGCAATTGGACAATCGGGTGAGGTATCTAGTTTAAACCTGAACAGATACTGGCGATATCCTCCATGCCCCGTGAGAAACTGAGTAAGATTATAATTAATCTCAGCGTGCCGTCTCTCCAACCACTCTTTGATGGCAGGGATGAGCCTGTGTGTCCACCGACCCTTCCCCGAGCGTTCCCAACGCTCTTGCCATCTATTTAGAGATCTCTCCCTTTCGGCGTTCTTCGTCTGCGATAAAGGAAAGATAGACTTCGGATTATATATTATATATTCGTCATCTCATCTGCCAAGATGTCAATGGGCATCATTCCAGAAATGACGAATGCTGCATCCTCTGAGACAGTCCTGAATGCCGAGCACATCCTTAGGGCTGTTCTTCTGTATACTGAACTCAGTTTGTTAGCGTTAATTGCAACCTGCAATGCCTTTTCCCAAACTGTAGCTGCATTGAGCAGCGTTGAACTCACTACCCTAGCTATAAGCAACCTGGAAGCGTGCCATGCCCCCCCCCCACATTCGACATCATCCTTGCCAGGGTCACACTTGCAGTGTATGCTTTGTCATAAACATACCGCACTTGTTGCTTATAGCTAAGTTTCCCGTCTATCATCACTCCCAAGTAGGCTTAGAAGGGATAATATGATCCCCAATTTGAATACGGGCAAAATTGCTTTTACGGCGCTTGGTTATGAGAACTGCTTCCATTTTTTCCTCTGCAAGTGTCAGACCAGAACTCTCTAGCCAACTCTTAACAGCATTGATCGCTTCGCAAGAGTATAACTCTGCATCTTCGAGGTACTTTGCGCCCACAACCAGCGCTATATCGTCGGCGTAGCACACGACCGTGGCTTCCTCCGGAAGGAGAAGATTAAGTACATCGTTGTACATAACGTTCCACAGCAGCGGCCCCAGTACGGAGCCCTGTGGAACACCCGCGGAGACAACATACTCCTGGGATCCGTGATCGGTGTCACACTAAAGCCTCCGTTCTTGTAAATAGCCGTTGACAATAGCTCCAAGATAAGCGGCAATACCAATGTTCGCCAGAGATTCCCGTATTAGGTTCCAATTGGCCGAATTGAATGCATTTCTCACATTCAGGGTCACTACTATGCAATATTTGCTAGTACGACCCTTTCCGTGGATTGCATCTTCGGCCAAGTCAGTAAACATTTTGATGGCATTAATGGTTAATCCGGAACGGAACCCTTACTGCCGGGCGGGGGGACTGGAATACCAATCTTCGCTAAGGATTTGTATATTAGATTCCAATTGACCGAATTGAATGCATTTTTCACGTCCAGGGTTACTACCACGAAATATTTGCTGGTACTACCCTTTCCGTGAATTGCATCTTCGGCCAAGCCAGTATGATTTGATGGCATCAATGGTTGATCTGGCTTTACGAAACCCATACTGCTGGTCTGAAAGGCCGCCTTGGCTCTCATCAACCGGAGTAATCTATTATAGATTACCCGCTCTAACATTTTCCCCACAGTGTCCAAAAGACATATGGGTCAGTATGAGGATGGTTCACCTGGAGGTTTACCAGGCTTAAGCAGAAGTACCAACTTCTGCCGCTTGCATGCCGCTGGAAATATTGCCTCGGACATGCACGCTTGAAGCAACTCAATAAACATTTCCGGGCTGAATTTCACGATAAGCCCAAGGGCTTTATTCGGTATTGCATCCAAGCCCGGCGCTTTATTATCTTCTATTCTACCGCAGATCTCTAGCAACTCGTCTCTAGTGACTGGGTGAATTGCCGTCACATTCTGACGGTCGGTGGTTGGAATGTGCCGATGCTTTCCTCTCGCTGGGGGTAGAAACCCTGGATGATTTTCAGCAAGAGGGTAGGGTACGTAATCTGCGAAGATGAACGGCCTCTGAATAGTCACATCTCGATTCTATTGGAAATTCCCCACGGGTTTATGTCCGCTTCTGAGCAGAGCTCATTAAAATATTCCCCCTTACTTCGCTGGATGACGAACTTGAGGTTCTTGCGGCCAGCCTTATAGGCGCACTCTTTTTACCTCTGATCGGTTCTACCTACCGCCCTCTGAACCGCTCTTCTGATTCGGTGGCAGGCTGATCAAAGACTGGCCAGTTCATCATTCCACCAGTAGTTTGGTCTTCTACTGGGGAATAAAGACCTCCTAGGTATGGACGCGTTAGATGGTTTGGCGATACATTGTCCCATATGGACGGCTCTTTTCGTAGAGGCGCCTGCTTTATCAGGTTGATCTAACCACATCTCATTCGAAGCTGTTGCAGACCAGCCTGAAATCTTTTTCGGTTTCGGGCATGATAGCTCTTTGCCCTGTGGCTCGACACATACCTCAAAGAAGATTGCCTGGTGATCGCTGTGGATGTAGCGTTCGCCGACGCACCAGAATATGCCACGCACCAGCACAGAACTGACAAAGGTCCGGACGCCCCTTTCTGAAAGGTTTTCACAGCACCTTCGTTAGCCAAAACTATGTCCATCTGCGCAAAAGCTTCTAATAAAATGCGCCCCCTGGCATTTGATTCTCTGCTACCCCACTCAAGGGCCAAAGCGTTGAAATCACCAGCAATTACCTTTGGACTTCGTCCCCTTGCGTCGAGAATAAAATTATCAAGCATTTCCTCGAATTCAGACAGTGTCAAACTTGATGGGTCATAGCAGCCGAATACATATACACCACTTATTTTCGCCCACACAAACCCACTGGCTGCCTGACTTGCAGTAAATTGTATGGCCTGTCGACCACAAGCCCATATGGCCGCTCCACCAGTCGAATCTGTGACCCATATGCCACCGCGACGGTTTCTGTACGGCTCACTTATAATGGCGATTTCCGTCTTAGATTCGAACGTGGTCTGCTTAAGTAAATCCTGAGTGACCCTGCAATGATTCAGGTTTATTTGAATAAACCTCATTTTCTCATTGCAGTGAGCGCCTTCCTAGATTCCGGACTTGAATTGCTCCTTCAGAGCAGTACAACTTTCTCCTTTCGATGTCACTTCATCGAGATCCTTACATTCTATATAGATCTCATGTTTTTGGGCACGCATTGCGGCATTCTCCCCAAGTGAGTTTTTCGCCTGAGTGCGAAAGTCATCAGTTTTGCCCACGATGGATCTTTCTAGGTCGAACATGAAGGGTTCTGGGTTCTTTGGATTCTGTGCACATTTCCGCTCAGATCTTTTAGGTCGGGATCAGCTTTGACCTTTTTGAGTATCTCCGCGTAGGGGAGATTGCCCTTACTGGAATTAACAATCGCATCTGGCACTTTTGCTTTTCCTTTAATTGTTTTGTTGGTAACTTTAGTCCACCCATCGTTTTCGTTCGTCTTGGGCTTCGCAACGCTGATCGAGTTTTCTATTATAGATTCGCTGTACGCCTTCCTCCTTCTGAGCTGTCGGTGCTGGTTTTCAGAATGTCCTGTCCGCCTTTTTTCTCTTAGGCGCCTGCTGATTGTTTAGATGATCCCCTCTCTTTTTCACGTACTCGTTTATTTCGCCGTGATTCGATGGTAGTACGTTTAGGGGTCACTTGGGTCGCTTGTGACACTGTTGGCACAGCAGGGTTCGGCGTATCCTTATTATTCTTTTCCTCCATCTGCGATCTATTATAGAGGACTCTAATAGCTTTAGCCATATCCTTTATGGCTTCCATCTGTCCATTTGTCCGTCTGTCTATCTGTTACACCCGATTTACTCGGAAATTCCGGAACCGATTGTCACAAAGTTTGGTCAGAACATATAGTCTGTATGCCCCTTTACATGCAGCGAGTCGCCCCATTTTACGCTGTGTTTGAAAGGGGACTTTTCACAGAATATGGTCATGTAGGATATCAGATGAAATGGCGATTAGTGCTTTTCGAAACTGATCTTATTTCTGATATCGGGTGAAATATAGGGGAGTGAGGGCTCCAAATGTATGCCCAAAAAAGTGAAACAGGTCTCGTTCTCAGAACCTATCCAAGCGAAAAATCTGCAAAATACAAAATACATCTCATTCCGATATCTGTTCAAATCAACTTAATAATAACATTTAACTATATTTTATAAATTTACCGGAAAACCCCCTTAAGTTGATCCTAGAAGTACAAGATGGCATGGACATAAGGAATAATATAAGAAACTACTTTGGGAAGTTTGAGTGAAATCCAACTATTCTTAACAAAGTTATTGGCCTTGAAACTTTTACATTTCAGGAAAATTTATTGCACTCTTAGAGGTGTATAAAGTGAAGTTGTATGAACGGCGCGGTCCATGGGGACATTGTAGTTTTCCTTTTTTAGCTTTTTTTACTTATTTGTACATCAGTATCAATTACTTGAGGCAGATATGTGTATGTATATGTGTGCTAGTTAAGTTTGCGGGTAGTGTCCAATAGGATACTCATGTGTGGTCGAATAGAAAACCATGCATAGGGAATTCTTCACATATATAAATACAAAACCTTTTACCCGAAGCGCATAGCTTCCGGTATGCCGACTTGTTTTACTGCTTGTCGATCTTACACGTCTGGCACGCGATGCACTCTCTGGTTCAACAGTTTACGTCCTTGTTCATGGACGTAGTAGTAGGGAAATATTTTCCAGTTTCTATCCAGTTCGTCGTCCTGAAGCCTGGATGCGCAAAATCGTACTGGGTGAAATACCACCTTGCCAAAATTTGCCGCAATAAATGGTCCAGGTCCCTAGTCTGGGGTCTCCCAGAATAAGTAGAAGTCGAAAATAGGAAACTCCTTGAATTTATATCCGGCGTTTGCCCTCAGGCTCTGAAGCGGTTGATTGCCGCATAATCGACCGCGGCGGGGACTGCCCTCAAAGGAAGTATTTAATGGAGAGGTACGCGGCGAGTAGCACACGATCGTAAGCGCAGTAATTATGTTAAGCTGGGTTGAGTTGTTTGGAAAAGAAGTTTCACCCCTTCATCAACGGGTGAATTAAACTGCGCGTACCGATATGTCTGAGGCATTGACAAACACGCCTAGGGGTGCATCTGGCCGAGAAAATACCAGTAGTGTAGCATCAACAAGATATTGTTTAATGGTTTCAAATGCCTGGAAGACCTCTGTAGACCAGGCAACCTCGCGGGGGTCTTTCGTTTTGGGCCCAGACAAGTAAGCGTTCAGGATCGCTTGGCGATGAGCGGCCTCGGGCAGAAAGCTTAAAATGCCCAAAAACCTTCGCAGATCCTTCACCGTAGTTGGCAGCGCAAAGTTTTTTATCTCTTCAACCTTGGCTGGGTCTGGTGTAATTCCGTCAGGAGTGATCATATGGCCCAGAAATTTCACCTGCTTCTGTAGAAATTTGCATTTTTCAACGTTTAGAATGAGCCCGGCCTCAAGGAGACATTGCAAAACGCATTCGATATGGTCCAAATGCTCAGATTCGAAAGAAGAGGCGACCAAAACATCATCCATGTAAACGAAACAGAAGTTTAAGTTTCGTAGGACAGAGTGCGCCCGGATAGCTGAGTGGTTAGAGCACAAAGCTGTCGGAAGGAAGATCGCGGTTCAAATCTCACTGGTGGCAATGGGATTTGTATCGTGATTTGACGTCGGATACCAGTCGACTCAGCCGTGAATGAATACCTGAGTCAAATCAGGGTAATAATCTCGGGCGTGCGCAATCCTGACCACATTGCCTCCTATAGGCTATCCTGTACGAGATTAGATATTGTCTTCTATTTGTAGTTAAGTCTAAAATTGACAGACCAGTAACTTACTCCAAACTGCAATTTTATTTTATAGTGTATATATATATTTCGGGAGCAACTTACGCCCTTCATCAGTACAAAGCTATCCTGTAATGTGCCGTTGCAGTCTTGAATGAAGTACGAGTAGTCTAGCACACTTCAAGGCCCTAACCCATGAATTTCTGGAATGTTTGCCCAGCGTTGCATAGGCCAAATATCATCCTGGTGAACACGAAGGGTCCGAAAAGTTTGCATATAGCAGTTTTCGGTATGTTTTCTGGAGCAACAGGGATTTGGTGATACGTCTTGGCCAGATCCAAGGTCGTCAAAACAAGGCAGTTTGTCAATGAAAGCATAAAGTCATTGATGAGTAGAATATGGTATCGGTCGGGAATTGTCTGAGCTTTCACACACCAGTCATCACCAAATGGAGTAGAGATGACAACAGCTACTGGAAGGTCTGCAAATACCATGTTTCATGACATCGTCAAACTTTCCATGCAACAGGTAGCTTTCGGGGTGATAGAAAGCGCATCTTTGAGAAGATGGGGAACCGGTAATGCTGATTTGGTGTTACACCTCATGTGCTTAACCGACTAGAAGAAACTGCTTTCAGTAGTGATGTTCCCTTATTTTCGGAGGAGTGCGCGAATATGATGGTCGGCAATGTCCTCGAAAACAATAGAAAAAGTGTCGTTTGCGCAGTTGGAAATTTTTCCTGACGACTTTAAAGAGGTTTCGGGGTCTATCATAGTCACACAGGAGTCTGCACCTAAAATGGGGGTGCTAATATCCGCCAAAACGAATCGCTACGAAAACGCTCGTCTCAGTCCGAGATTCACATCTACCTGCCTGTAGCCGTAAATACGGAGAGAAATAGGGGGGGGGGGGGGGGGGGAGAGTTCGCAGTAGCCAGTCGCAAGTTCTGCGATATGAACGTGTTTGAACGCGATACGGGGAAAACCGACCTGCTCAGAGGGTCGAATATTGTAAGGCGACGTGGTACTCCGCTTTGAGTAGCCGTCGCCGAGGCACATAGCGAGCAAAGTTTTTTGTTGCATTGAAATCGTCGTGGTCGATGGCCGTGGCGGACAATGCATCCAGCAACCCCAAGTCCGCGCAGGCCAAGATGGCGTGGGTTCTCCCTGGGTACGGCTGCAACCAGAGCGTTTTCAAAAGCTCTGAGCTGAACTTATCCCCATTAAGCTGCCTTATTTCTCGAAGCAGCTGGCTGGTTCGCTTCCTCACTCATTGACAGCCCGCTTATAAGGCGCTTGAGTTGCCTGTGGTAGGACCCGTCCTCTGACACATTCGCAACTAATCCAATGGTCTCCAGACCTTTCTTCTTCCGACGATTGCGGCGTCCTATTGGTGGACACCCTGAATATTTCGTCACTTTGGGTCAGCTGGGCTTCGATTCGGGGGAAGTGGCAACTTCAAGTTCATTTAGTCCTCACGGATACCTGCTGTAAAGTTGAGTTGATGTTGTGGAGAGGCCGATGCAAGCGGTGAAATGGATCCTCGTCAGTTTGCCTTCAACTCCAACAAAGCTTCGTAACGTCAAGGTAAAGGTTATTTGGACGATGTGGCGCGTATTGTGGCCTATCAAGTTCTTCCAGTCCTCGAATCCGACAAAGTACAGAGTTGGCGAATAGTTCTGCTTGCGGCTGGTACGGTGCGTTTAGATCTGTAATACAGATCTTCCTCGGATTACACTTAACGCCCCTTTTGGATGGATTTCAGGAGCTTAGCTTGCATTGCTACCAACTGTTTATTTGCGTCGTAATTACCAATTTGCACGGTAGCTATGTCGCTTACGGTTTGTTCTAGCACTGTTCGCAGGCAGTTAGGAATTTTGTATCACGAACACAAACATTTTCACACCACTTGGTTACTGGGAATTCTTTGCTTGTTTCTGCAATGTGAAAACATCTTACAACCGTGTATGAAACTCTTTCTCTTGCAAGAAAGTTATAGTTCTTCATCCATAACATATCTGACGCTATTGTACGTTTAACACTACGCATGTAATAGACCTGACCTGACGATTACCTGTCCCATACATAAAAAGAGAGATATCACGCAGTGCAGCAATTATAGAGGTATCACGTTGCTGAGTACTATCTATAAGATATTCTCCGCTATCTTGCTAGGTCATATAGCCCCAAACGCCCAGAACATCACTGACCCATACCATATATAGTCCAATATAGATTTGGATCACTATCTCGTTACAACACCCACCTACAATCCCCTCTGACAATCAAGTGAGAGTGAATACTGAAGCCATTCACAACACAGAACTCCGTATCACCTATAAGGGGGAATGGATGCCGCAATAATCGCAGCTAATAGATCACCTCAATAGGTTACGGTGGGCGGGTCACTTAATCCGTATGGATGAGCATGATCCAGCCCGGAAAGTCTAGAAGGCAGACCCTGCCTAAGATGGAGCGATGGCGTAGGTCAGGACACCAGACAGCTTTTAGGGATATCGAATTGGTGGACCTCGGCGCAAAACCGGGGTGTCTGGAGTTGTTTATTAAGGCAGGCCTAGACCGGATACCGGTTATTGGCCCTTGATAGTGATGATGAATAGATCACCTGCAGATGAGGCACCACCACCTGAAGAGCGTTATCATTGAAACGGCCACAAACTTACTTGGCCCCAGTCGCAAGAAAAGTCGGAACGGCTGGTTTGACGATGAATGTAAGCTATCAACGGAAAAGAAGAATGATGCATACCGCGTAATGTTGCATTCTCAAAAAAAGCGAGCCCGCGCGCAGACTTATGACGAACTCCAACGAGCGAAGAAGCGACTTCACAGATGGAAAAAGGAAGCCTGGTAGAAACAACAGATCCGCGAACTCGAAAAATACAGGGAGCAACCGCACCAGGTGCGGAAGTTTTACCAACAAGTCAGCAGGATGAAGCCTTATATACCTCGATTTTCATCCTGCCGGGACAAAGAGGAAAATCTGGGTTCCGACGAGCAATGGGTTGAATATTTTGATGAACTGCTCAACAATCAAAATATGGGCGAGTTGGAGGTCCCACCAACTGAAAACGACGGACAAATACTGCCACCACCAAATACAGGAGAAACAATCCGTGTAATTCACCGGCTTAAAAACCACAAGTCGCCAGGAGCCGATGGAATTACAGTCGAGGAGGCGACCAACTTCACCAAGCGGTTCATCAACTGATGCTCAAGGTGTGGGATAGTAAATCAATGTATGACGACTGGCAACGGGGTATTGTCTGTTCCATATATAAAAAGGGGGATACCACGCAGTGCACCAATTATGGAGGTGTCACGTAGCTGAGTACCATCTATAAGATATTCTCCGCTATCTTGCTAGGCCGAATAGCCTCCATATGCTCAAAACATTATCGGCCAATATCAAACAGGCTTCACTCCAGGCAAATCAGCAACAAATCAGATTTTCTCTCTGGGGCAAGCGCTGGAAAAACTGTTGGAACTGTTGGGACTTCGGTTGCATCATCTTTTCATCGACCTTAAAGCCGCCTATGGGAGCATAGCCAGGGTAAACTGCATACAGCCATGAGAGAATTCGATATCCTGACAAAATCGATAAGCCTGACCAATGTGCGACGCTAGATAAAACCGACGGTATCACTCTCGAGGCCATACAACATTAGCAATGGTCTAGGACAACCTGGTCCTGGAGAAAGTGATTCGTAATACAGATGTGAATGCGAGAGGCACCATCCACTTCAAATCCACCCAACCACTGGGCTATGCTGACGATATCGACATCATGGGAAGAACAACCCGGGATATACAGTCAACCTTCATCCAGATCGAACAGGCGGCAATGGACGCGAGATGTTGGGCTGCACATCAATGAAGGCAAGACGAATACAACTCTGAGAGCATTGAAAATTTCTCCTATCTAGGGTCGAAAATTATAACCGATAACAGCTTTAACAATGAAATCCGCGCACGGTCGTTAGTGGCCAACAGAGCCTATTTCAGCTGACAAAACTGTTCCGCTCGAAGCGGAGCGCTAAAAGCTCTTACTGTACAATACAATGATCTTGCCAGTCCTCACGTATTTCTCGGAGGCTTGGGTTCTTAGCAAAAAAAATTTGCGAACTCTTGGCCGCGTTCGAGAGAAGAATCCTCCGAAGAATTTTTGGCAACCTACATGAGGATAGACGACTCCGTAGTCTACATAACGACGAAACTATATACCGTCAGGTGGTGGATAAAATCCGGCTCAATAGGTTACGGGTGTGCGGGTCACTTAATCCGTATGGATGAGGATGATCCACGCCCAAAAGTGTATAAAGGCAATATCTATGGTAGAAAAAGAAGACCATGTAAACCCTGCCTGAAATGGAGCGATGGCGTTGGTCAGGACGCCAGATAGCTTATAGCTATATCGAATTGGTGGACCTCGGTGCAAACTCGGGGCGTCTGGAGTTCCTTATTCAATCAGGCCTAGACTGGAAACCGATTGTAATATGTGATGTTCGTGATATAACATTATTTGTTCGGTTAGGGTTATGAAAGGTAATGTTTGCGTTATCACATTGTTAAACTACTTTTTTTAAAAAAAAATGGTATAATATCACGTTACCTAGTAACGTCATATTTAGCAGAGTCAACGGTATGTGCAAAGCTATTATAACACTTTAGGAATGGTTTACAATAATCCTGTTGAATAATAGAAATTGATGATTGATGGATTGGTCGTCTTCTTATATCGGATTTTCAATAAAAACCATACAAAGATACTCACCATATGGAGCTGATATGTAGGGGATCACAATATATGATTTTATGGATTTAAAAATGGTGCGCCAAAAGTTCAACTGGGTGATGTTATTGGTTATTTAATGGACCTAAATTCGTTAGGAAAGGGATGAAATTTCATGGTGTGAGATGTGAAAAATTGAATCAATGTCCGACTACATGTACAGAACTTTCCGGATGCCTAGCTTAGAATCGGTTTTACTTTGAGAATTGGAGATTATATGTTCAAGGCTATGTACGGGAATTGATAGTTCAATGAACATTAAAAGAAACAGTGTCAATAATAGCAGAAGAGATGCAATGCCGAAATAGTTCAACAGCAATACTCTACGATAGTCTACAGTTTTAGGGTAAAAAATCCCAGTTCCATCAGCCTTATCGATCTCTACGCTTCTCAGTGCTAGCCGACTATCAGCGGCAATGAACGGCGCCTCGCGGGAAAGGAGAAACAGATGTTATATTGGACTAATAACATACCATAATAAAACCGATCGCGAAAAAATTGCAAAAGAGACGTCTTCGATGATATGAACATGTTATTGGTGCTGATAAAAATGCAGTGGCTAGGCTGATGAAAAAGAAGAGCACCATTTCAAATTCTTAACTTAGCCTAACGCAAGACCGGAGTAAAGTGTAGATAAATTTGACTTCTTCCCCATCGGGGAGTCAAGCCTATTTATTATAATTCAGGTTTCCATCTGGGCATATTGGAGAAATTCACTGACGTTTACAGGATTATTAATATATTCAGGACCAGGACTGTTCAGCAGAAGAATTTCGAACATTCCAAATCAAATGTATGTATATCTGTGTATGTGAAGTTCCGACAATTGTTCACAATAACCTTCGCTTCTAGCATTCCTTTTTATAGTTAATTTATTTTCTTCCGAATTTTCTTCATTTTTCCCTTTTTTTTTTTGAAAACCATTTTATCAATCTGAGATTTTCAACTAATTTGTATTTCTTACTCCATAGGACACTCATGGCGTGAGGAGGATTCAAACACCGAGTCAGGCGATATCACCGGCCCGAACCATACATCTGATTCGAAGGACGATATAGAGCATCCTTTCCGGAACCGAGCCTCAACGGATGGTACCCTACTCTCCAGACCTAGACGATGGCGCTACCCTCCGCCCGGCTGTGCGGTTACACATTCAAATAGGGTAGAGCGACGAATGAGTATTTCGACCAGAGGCAGCAATGCCAGCTACTGACTGAAATTAGGAATTGCTTAGGTATCTGAATGGGAGTTTTAGAAAGAAAAAAGATTGTGATAAAAAACGATAATATAAATTATTTATATGTTTGCGAACCAGATAATAAATTGGCGATTTGAGAGAGTATCTAGAATGAAAGCGAAAAATTATAAGAAGTAAATATTTGTATAAAAATGATGATCTCACATATGACGGTTTCATGATAATATTATATAAGAGGACGTTGTACAAGTCGAATCGAAATTTTTAGTACGTAAATTTATAATATGGGCTTTGGAAATATATAATCCAAAGCTCTTATTTAGTTAGACTGTGAACTTTGATTTTTTTCATGTCTTCGAATAAAATTTATATCATATTCTATTATTTTACTTTATTTTTCCATCCATATACTATAGTTATTCAACAGGTAAGTAGCCTTTCATCCTTTTCAAAATGGGGATAATCACAAGACTTCATGGATTCCCAGAATTTCAGCTTGGTTTTCTCAAAGTCTCATAAGCGTTGACTGGACTTTCGTCCTGTTTTCATAGAATCACACTTCCTCCGTTGGTTTGGATTTCGCCTAGTTTGTGTTTTATCGAAAAAAAAATTGGATCCCTAGCATAGGCAAAAAAAATTCAAAAAGATCATATAAAAGCAACTCTGGTGTTCATTAAAATCTTTTTTAAAAAAAATGATGTGATATCAATTTATATTTGTTTACAAATTGTGGTAATAGAAGTTGAAAATTTATTTACGTTAGGCAAATTACAATGTAGTATATCATAATTCGGAGTCTCGTTTAAATGTATCGTAGTATTTTACTATAATACTTCCATAATTTATCATATTCGGAATAAATGTATATTCAATAAGAAAAATTTATCAATTCGATAAGTGGAAATCTTCAAAAATAAAAAATATTTATTCAAGGGAAAAGAAATCGCTTATATATTCTACTGCTACGATTAAGTAAAATCTAAGGACATAAGAAGATGTAAATATTCTGGAGAATATGAAACATAATAACAAATTGACGTTAAAGTGTATGAAAATATAGATAGCATTCAAATAAACACGGATGGCGTTTTCACTGAATTCTTCGAATCTATCCTTGACTTCCCACCTTATATCAGTGAAGGAAAGAAAAGTATCTTCGAAAAGTTACCTTCAGATAAGAACTCGATTAACGTCAACCCGATTTAGATATCCTCTCTTCATGTCGGTGATTGGAAGAAAATTCGAGGGATTCGGCTGTCAGGCTCTTTGTCAGCTACTTCTGGTTGAAATCGAAGATTACGGAAGTGAAGTCAAATTCTTCACATGAAAAATCTAAAGAAATTGAAGGAAGTTAAGTAAGGATTACAGCTCCATAAGCTCACACATAACATAATTCTTCATTTTTCGTTCTCAGAAAGCATAAAAAGTTCTACCAACAAAGATGTCAATCCGATATAATCTTCCATTTGCTTCTAAAAGGCGAAAATATCTTTGTATACATCTATAAAATGTTATCGTCCTTGGACAAAGTTTATCTGCGTTATAATGACCTAGACATTTTTATGTATCACGCATTACGAATAGTTTTTCATTTCGACTTGTGTATCTGAAGGCGGAAGATCAGGAATTTAGGGTGTGTACTTTTTAAATGCTAACAAAATGTTTGCAGCTATATTCCGGACCCGATAAAAATACTTTAGATCCCAGGTAATGTTCAAAAAGTAAACAAAGCGTGAAGCTGGTAATCACATCTATAATAAGGAGAAGTGTAAATCGAGAAAAATTATATTTGATAGCTAAAAGAGTTTATTATTCATGTACTGGCCAAATATCTTTGACACTTGAAGCTTGAGATTTGAACTTTAAATTATGAATAAATGGAAGAAAGATGAGTTTAAAATTTGAAAAGTTGTCCCCAGAAGTCCCTGAAAATTTTTAAAAGGAGCAAATACAAACAAGTAAAGTAATTCAGTATGCAAGTATTATTATTATTATTCTGTTAAGGGAAAGTCGCACCGAGTCCTTGAAGAACTATTGCGCCTCTTTTACTGGTTACAGTGTACCTATTGATAGTATCTCAAGCAGACCTATAACCGTTAGGAACTTTAGTAAGTTCCCTAATTCCCGATCTTTCAGCTTTGCATATAGTATTAAGTGTTCTCCCAGATGCCTCGACCTACTTTGCACAAGTGCCGAACACTGTCCCAGGATGTGTATAGAGGTTTCGTCCTCCTCCTCACAAAACCTGCAGGCAGTGTCCGTAGATATCCCTAGCTTCCCTAGGTGATAGTTCAGCCGACAATGACCAGTGAGAATTCCCACTATGATTCGGAGGTTCTTTTTGGTGAGGTTTAAGCAATCCCTTGTGCGTATGGGTTCGTATCCCCCAATAAGTACCCTGGACTGCTCCATCCCTGGTAGGCCCGCCCAGTATAGTTCCCTCAACTGTTCCTCTTCATGTCTTAAATTCATAGCCAACAAACCGTTTTCGATTCCACGGAAGGGTTCTGGCCCATGTGAAGGCGTCCCTGATCCCTTCTTGGCTAGTTCATCCGCTGCCTCGTTGCCTTCCAACCCAGCATGGCCTGGAACCCAAAGTATCCAAACCTTGTTGGACGAGCTGAGTGTATTCAGTCTCTCAAGGCATTCCCATACCAGTATAGAGTTCACCTGGTTAAACCTAAGTGCCTTGATCGTTGCTTGGCTATCGGTGAGAATAGCTAAGTTCTGCCCCCTATAGTTCCTTTGCAGATTAAAGGAGGCACATTTGTCTATGGCGTATATTTCCGGCTGGAATATGCTAGTGTACCTGCCCATTAGCTCAAAGTATATTTTCCTTGGGGCAATGACACCGGTACCCGCTGCTGAGAGGGATCAGTGTACCAATCAATCAGTTGCTGGTTTAAGCCGTATGTCACAGCCACACTCTCCCAGTTTGCCTTGTCACTCCAACGTGTTTCAAACTTCTTATCGAAGTGAAACCTCGTTGTCATGTTATCCCTTGGTATCAGTAATTCGGGATACCACCTAGAAAGAATATCAATCTTCCTTCGAATTAGGTAGCTCCCCGCCTCACTCATACTACCGGCCATCCTGAATATTGATCTCCTTGCCTGCATTTGTATGTGCAGATGGAGAGGGGTTAATCCCAGAAGGACCTCCAGGGATGCCGTTGGGCATGTCCTCATTGCCCCACTGATACACACGCAAGCCAGCATTTGGAGCTTATGTAATTCCCTGGATTGTGTGCTGAGTTCGGTTCTTTCTGCCCAGATTGCCGCTCCATAGGTAATCATTGGTCTTACGATTGCTGTGTATATTCAAAGTAGTGTCTTCAGGCTGCAACGCCATTTCTTTCCTGTTATGGATCCACAAGTCATCAGAGCCCTCGTGGCTTTCCGACAAGTTTTTCCGACATGTGTCTTCCAGAGTAATTTTTGGTCTAGCGAAATTCCCAAATATTTGACCTCTGTTGGTCTCTGGTGGTTTTGGCTGGGCTGATCCATAGTCCCATCTTCCTGCACCAGGCACTAGTAACCCTTAGTCCAGTTTGGATTCTATCACATAGGGTATCTTCATATTTGCCCCTACAGATTTAAACAATGTCGTCCGCGTAACCCTGGACTTGTATTCCAGTATTTGTTAACACGTCCAGTATGCAAGTAACCCGTAATTTAAAACTTGATATTTGAAAAATTGGCAGGCGTCGATTCAAAAATGTAAACTGAAGTTACACTCCAGGAAATCCCAAATCAAGCGGCAGGATTCTTCTTCTTCAATAGCGCAATGGGTCAAATCAGCACTTGGCCTCCAGAATAGATTTCCTCCAGCCATATAGACCATTCGATCGCGTCCTTCAATTGGAAAATTTCAGCAGTTTTTACTGGCCTCGTCCCCTGAATCCTCCGTGGTTTTCTCCATTGGGCGGCTTCCTTCAGGTGTGCCTTTGAATACCCTGTTTGATATCCTCTTATCGTCCATCGGTTCTATGTAACACACCCACGGTAATTTTCGTAGTTTTACCATCACCGATGCTGCTACATCGTCATGGTGCTGGAACAACTCATGGACTCAATTCGGTAGTCAGTTCCATTTTTTACAGGGCCAAGTATTCGACGTAGAACTTTACGTTCGAAAGTGTCGATGAATCTCTCACCTGCCTAGTTAGAGTCGACGCTTCACAGCCGTACAGTAGCACATGTTGTATTATGGTCTGTACATCCTTTTACTTTTCATTATCCGTAGGACTTAGTAGTATGATTTATTGGCCATCATTCATCATCATCTATGGCGCAACAGCCGGTATTCGGTCTAGGCCAGCCTTAATAAGGAACTCCAGACATCCCGGTTTTGCGCCCAGGTCCACCAATTCGATATCCCCAGAAGCTGTCTGGCGTCCTGACCTACGCCATCGCTCCATTTCAGGCAGAGTCTGCCTCGTCTTCTTTTTCTACTATAGATATTGCCCTCATAGACTTTCCGGGCTGGATCGTCCGCGACCTATTGAGCCGGATTTTATCCACAACCGGACGGTCATGATATCGCTCATAGATTTCGTCGTCCATCCTCATGTAGGGGACGAAAAATTCTTCGGAGGATTTTTCTCTCAAACGCAGCCAGGGGTTTGCAACTTCTTTTGCTAAGAACCCAAGTCTCTGAGGAGTACATGAGGACTGGCAAGATCATAGTCTTTTACAGCAAGAGCTTTGACCCTATGGTGAGACGTTTCGAGCGAACCAGTTTTTGTAAGCTCAAATAGGCTCTGTTGGCTAACAACCGTGCGCGGATTTCATCATCGTACCTGTTATCGGTTGTGATTTTCGACCCTAGATAGGAGAAATTTTCAACGGTCTCAAATTTGTAGTTGTGTTGGGTGGACTCAAAGAGGATCATACCTTTCGTATTTACCTCAGCATCACGGATCACTTTCTCCAGAGCCAGGATAAAGAGGACACATGATAGCGCATCCCTTTGTCGCAGACCGTTGTTGATGTCGAATGGTCTTGAAAGTGATCCTGCTGCTTTTATCTGGCGTCGCACATTGATCAGGGTCAGCCTAGTCAGTCTCATCAATTTCGTCGGGATACCGAATTCTCTCATGGCCGTGTACAGTTTTACCCTGGCTATGCTATCATAGCTCAGTGGTTAGAACACTAGACTGTCGTACGGAAGGTCGCTGTTCAGATCTCACTGGCGACAGTGGAATTTGTGTCATGGCTTGACGTCGGATACCAGTCGAGCTGTAAATGGGTCAAATCAGGGTAATAATCTCGGGCAAGTGCAATGCTAATCACATTGCCTCCTATAGGGTAATGTAATCCTGTAGTGTACCGTGACGGTCTTGAATGAAGTGCTCTAACACACTTCAAGCTCGTGATCCAATATGGATTGTTGCGCCAACGATTATTATGCTATCATAGACGGTCTTAAAGTCAATGAAAAGATCGTGCAGCTGATATTCGTATTCCAACAGTTTTTCCATTGCTTGCCGCACAGAGAAAATCTGATCTGTTGCTGATTTGCCTGGTTGGCTGGAGTGAAGCCTCTTTGGTATAGCCCAATGATGTTCTGAGCGTATGGGGCTATCCGACCTAGCGAGATAGTAGAGAATATCTTATAAATGGTACTCAGCTACGTGATACCTCTATAATCGCTGGACTCCGTGATATCTCCCTTTTGATGTAAGAGCCTCTTTGTCAGTCGTCAGGCATTGATTCGCTGTCCGTCGTCTTCAGTTGGCGGGACCTCCAACTCGCCGATGTTCTGATTGTTCAGTAGTTCATCAAAATAATCAATCCATTGCTCCAATATGCCCATTCTATCGAAAATCAGATATCCCTCTTTGTCTCGCCAGGATGAACATCGAAGTGTGTAAGGCTTCATCCTGCTGACTTGTTGGTGAAACTTCCGCGTCTGGTGCGGTTGCTCCTTGTACTTTTCTAGTTGGTTCTCCCACGCTTCCTTTTTCCATCTGTGAAATCGCTTCTCTGCTCGACGGAGTTCGTGAAAAGCCGTGTCCTTTAAGAATACAACATTACTCGGCTATGCGGCATTCTTCCCTTCCGTTGCTAGCTTACATTCATTGTCAAACCAGCCGTTTCGACTCTTTTTGTGACTGGGGCGAAGTATGTTTGTGACTGTATTTATGATAACGTTCTTCAGGTGATTGTGAAGATCATTTGTGGATGCTTCATCTCCAGGTTCTCCGTTGACTGCAGCTACTCCGGCATCCATTTCCCTCTTATAGGTGTCGCGGAGGGCTGTGTTGCGGATGGCTTCAGTGTTAACTCTCACCTGATTGTCTCTCAGATTGTCATACCAACAAGGTGGTGATCTGAGTCAATATTGCCCCCCTTATATGTTCTAGCATTCATCAAGGCTGAGAGGTGGCGGCGTTCGAACGTGGTCAATTTGGTTGAAAGTGGTCCCGTCTGGAGAGGTCCACGTATGTTTGTGGACCGCGTTCCGCGCAAACCAGGTACTTCCAACCGCCATTTCGTGTGAAATGCTGATTGAATAATCCGCAATCCGTTATCATTTCTATTTGGATCTAAGCTATGGGAGCCAACGTATCGCCTGAATAAGAGTTCCGTCCCTACTTGGCTGTTAAAATCCCCAAGTATGATTTCGGTATCATATATACGACAGTCTTTGAGGGTTCTACTACCTCGTAGAAGGTATCCTTCTCCAACTTTGCAGTCTCCTCTGTAGGGGCGTAAACGTTAATGAGGTTTATGTTTCTAAATTTGCCTCGCAAGCGGAGAGTGGCTATGCACTCTCGTTATGTTTTCAAAGCCTGTAATAGCAGGTTTCATTTTTTTGCCGACTAAGAAACCTACTCCGAGTGCATGGTTTACTGAATGGCCGCTATAATGTATGGTGTAACGGCTCTTCTCCAGGAAACCGGTCTCTGTCCAACGCATCTCCTGTAACGCTGTTACATCAGCCCTATATTGGGACTAGGTATCGGCTAGCTGCTTGGCAGCTCCATCTGGGCACAGGGAACGCACGTTCCATGAGAAAATGCCCAAATCGTTATTCCGTTGTCGTTGACGGGTTCGTCGTTGTGTTATCCTTCCAGTCCGAGGTTCCTGTTGCGGGTTCGTAACTTTGGTTTTCCGTGTATGCCGTGTCAGCCCTACCCAACCTCCAACCTGAAGGACCAGTTTGTACAATTTGTCCCGTTTTTAGGCGCGGAAGACTCTGAGAAGCTGTAGCTCGGTAAGAAAAAGCTCCCAGCGGTCACCACTTGGAGGTAGAGATAGGGTTTGGTAGTAAAGCTATTGGTGATGGTTCAGCAGGCGTTTGCCAGGTTTTATGCTCCATCGTGGATACCAATCCATGTTTCGCCCTGGGACTTACACTACCCTTTGACCACCCCCTGTTCTACCCTTTGGCGCTAGTCTTCTTGACTGAATCATGAATTCTCTCCATTAATTCTTAGACCGACTCCTCTCTCCATTAATTCTTAGACCGACTCCTTCCTTGGGCTGCGTCATATAGTTGTAGGAATTCAAGCTTGGCGTCTAGAATTAAAGGAACCACGATGTTTATGTCGTCAGCGAGTCGCACTATTTGCGAAGATTTATAGAGCAGTTCCCGTGCTACCTAACTCAAGTTTGCGGACAACATATTTTCCTTACTTCAATCCACGGTTCATTTCGAAGCACTGCGTTAGCCTCTCCACCACCTTTACAAGGAATTCAGATTTAGTCATCGTCAGTTCGGTCATTCGTACCAGTTTTCCTGGTAGGCGGAACCAGCGCATGACGAAGAGCTGATGCACATCAAACTCATAGCAGTAGGTGTTTGACCGTGAAAATTTGGTCCATCGTGGATCCTCTTTAAAAGCCACATTGGTATTGACCAGTTAATATGTCTGTCTATGGCTCTAACTTAGCTCGCATGATTTCTGTCACGATTTTGCAGGACGTGTACAACAATAACATGTGTCTGTATTTGTTATAGGTAGTTTGTCTCCCTTTTAAGGTGTTTTTTTGTAAACCGTATTAGAATCGGGCCGATGTCTGTCTTTCCGTCAACCTGTCTGCCTTTTTAAGGTTTTCTATAAAACAAAACTTTATTAAAATCGGTTTACTGTCTGTCTGTCTGCTTTCTTTTTTTTATAAGGAAGTGGAAATCTTCAAAAACCTCCGGCCTGGTCACGCCAGAATGTGGGATTTTTAGCCACTAGAACCCCCCGCGGTGTTCGTAACCGCGCCTTCCTCACTTCTTCTACTTTTCGCAGTTTATCCTGGATTATTGCGATCATGGAATTGAACGCATCTCACTCCTCCTCGCAAGTTAGTATTCTCCAATTTAAACCTGTGCAGGCATTGACGGTATCTTCCATGGCCTGTGAAAAACTGGGTGAGATTATAATTGATCTCCCCTGCTTTCTCTCCAGCCACTCCCCGATGGAAGGGATCAACCTGTAAATCCAACGACCCTTTTCTGACTAGTCCCATTGCTGTCGCCATCTGCTTATGGATCTCTCCCTTTTGACTTTTTTCATCAGCGATAAGGGAGAAATGGACCTGGTGTTATAAATGTTCATCATCTCGGTTGCTAGGACATCAATCGGCATCATTCCCCAGATGACGAACGCTGCATCATCTGAGACGGTCCTGAAGGCAGAACACACCCTTAAGGCTGTTCTTCTATAGACCACACTCAGTTTATGTACATTGCCTAAAACATGCAGCGCTTTCCTCAAACTGGGACTGCATACAATAAAATATAACCCACCACCCTGGCCATGAGAAGCCTGCAAGTATGCCGCGGTCCTCCTACGTTCGGCATCATCCTTGGCCGAGCCATACTGGTAGTGGATGTTTTTTCGGAAGTATGCTCCATGTGCTGCTTAATATTGAATGTTTTGTCTATCATCGCCCCCAAGTATTTGATGGCCGACTTGGAAGTGATGATACGATTCTTGATTCTAATGCAGGGGTAATTTCTCTTCCGGCGCTTAGTGATGAGGACCGCTCCCGTCTTACTCTCCGCGAGTGCCAGTCCAGCACTCTCTAACCAAGCCGTAACAGCACTGATTGCTTCGCTTGAGTACAACTCAACATCCTCGAGATGTTTTGTGACCACAATCATGTCATCGGCGTAACCCACCACCGTGGCCTCCTCCGGAACCAGAAGGTTAAGTACATCATTATACATGATGTTCCACAGTATTGGGCCCAATACAGAGCCGGACACCCGCGGAGATAATGCACTCCTTGAGTCCATCATCGGTATTATATTAGAGCGTCCGCTCTTGCAAGTAGCTATCGATAATAGCGATGAGGTGGGTCGCCTGTGACACTGTTGGGGCTGGGATGTTCCACTTTTCCTTAGGCTTTTTTCTTCTTCCTGCGACCCATTGTAAACCACGGTGGTGGGTTAAGCCGACGGTATAGCACTAATTGTGGCCGCAAAGCATCTCGAAGATGCTGAGTTGTACTCAGGCGAAGCGATCGATACTATAGGACTCTAGTCTAACACTTGCCACCAGTGAGAATTGAACCGCAACCTTCGGCTACGACAGGCCGGCAGATGAGAAGGCGAACAAACACAATGTGAAGCCAATCTCACAATTCATTATTAATTTAAATGTCTTCTGTTAAGCCATCAGTATGATGAGGAAAAGCGAAAAGTATTTTTCTTCATCGCCGTATGCAAGTTTCAATTTCAGTCAATAAAAGTCTATTAAGCTCTCTTCATTTTCAAAAGCGTTTGCTATAATTATAATTGGGAAAGCTCCCAGCAAATTCAAATTGTGCTCAAAAGCTCTTCACTAACAATTTGTTTTGAGAACACTGACTTGTACCAGTCTTTTATTCAGCTCCAACAATTTTGAGCGTGCAACTAGGTTAAGTTAAATGCCCGCTGTGACAGTGCGAAACATTTTGCAGACGCGCAGATTAACTGTCTATGTAGATGAAATCATGTCTAGATTCTCAAAAGATAGCCTTCACAAGTGGAATTTAGTTTATTGAGGTGGGGAAACAATAAAACATTTTCAAACATAGGAAATTTCGCTCCTCTGTATAAAGATCTTTCCCAGAGAGTGGAAGAAGGAGATGATCGTTAAGATTCCAAAAAACGGCACTCGTCTTGATTGTGACAATTCGAGGGGCGTCTGCGTGCTCGTTATCGTTGCAAAGGTAATAGCTAAAATAACCCTGGAAAGCATTCAATAACATTTCGAAAACTTGATCGCTTCAGTTGCCGTTCCGGATCCTCCTGCTTTGACCACGTCAACGCCCTACGGATCAGTTTGGAACAGCGCGCGGAGTTTAGATCTTCCCTGCACCACAACAGGGAGGGTATCCGGAGTGGTCTACGCAGGAAAGTCATTCCGGAGACACTAATAGCTATCATCAGAGGGACATATGATGGAGCAAAATGTCACGTGCTGCACCGAGGTTAAATCCCGGAGGATCTTAAGATATTATTGTTATCGGTGAGGTTCTTCGCGCTGCTTCGCCCGGAGGTCGTGGGGGAATCCAATGGACTACGACATCTTTCCTCAAATACCTCGACTAGGCTGATCACATCTGTTTGCTCTCTCACTGAGTGATGTACCTTAGCCAAATCGCATTGGATTTGTAAAGAGAGACAAGTAGAGTTGGGATGAAGATAAACAATAACAAAACCAGGGTTCTCATTCTGACGGATCATGGCACTCTCGCTACGTTAATAGGCTGAGTATTCGAGGTATCTATCAATTTAAACATATGTATATCTTAGCAAGCGTGGTTTTTGTCGACGGTGGCAGCACTAGATCCGCTTTCGCTGCCTTGTCCAATATCTGGAAATGCAGTTATCTCAATACCAAGACCAAGTTGTCACTCGAAGGCTCCTAGCATTCGTCAATATCTGACACCCTATTTTTTGGGAGTTAGACTCCAGCAGCAACACTCCTTAGAACTACCAACTTAACGCCTGTGTGTCGTCAAAGACAGCCTGGAACCGTTTGACACAATAACTTCGGGCTAGCGCTTCCGTTCTCCCGTCTCTGCATTTGGGCGGAGACCCAACCCGAACTGCCTTTTGCCGCCCGGATCGCTTTAGCGAGTCTACCCCTGATGAGCTTTTAGAGACCTTCCCGCAACAAGAAAAAATGCCATTCTCCAAGCAAGCGTTGAACTCCCTGAGCAGCAAGTCTGGCCGTTAGCGGAACACTAGTTTGTAAATTTCCGCTGGGATACCTTCAGGATCTGGTGCCTTCTTGCTTTTCATGATGAGAACCGCTTCTTCGAGCTCCCTTATTGTGAAAAGGGCGCAATCCTCGACGCTTTCCACGGTATTGACAAAAACCTGTACAGGATGTCTGGGAAATACTGCCCATACAATGCGGCCCATCTGGTACTTAGTATGCAGGGCTTCCGCAAATCCTCGATTTTCCGGGTGACAAGCTTACAGCCAAGTCCCCACGAGTCATCATTTATTGCGTTGACCAGGTTCTGCCAGCAGCGGGCTTTGCTTTTACTTATCGCACTGCGGAGTCTCCTTTTTGCTCATTTTTAGGGCGCTGGACGTTTTATATTCCATGTAGCAGTGTCCCTAACAAAAAGAAAGAGGGGTGATGAAAGGGCGCTTCCTTGAACTTTACTTTTCGGATCGTGGTAGAATATTTTAACTCTTCTTCTCGTATTAGGTGTTGTCGTGTCCCACACGGTCAAACGTTTTCTCTAGATCCGGAACTGCAATGTACAGAGGGCGATATTTCTCACGGTGTTTCTCGGTGAGTAAGTGCGCACTGAACTTTACTTTTCGGATCACGGTAGAGCAATTGAACACAACGTACGAGTTCTTCTGGCACTAAGTGTTGTCGTAGAGCATACCTGATGAGTTCAGGTGTATCATCGGAGACAAAGCCTCTACCCTAATTCCCTGAGGCCTGGCCTACGCTTAACAGATCCCGGAATTCATGGACGGATCAGCGCTCGCTCGGGGCAACGCGGTCTGCTAACACCGGTTCAATGCACACTTCCCGATCACGATTCCGAAGGGGCTGGCTCCTGATACGAGTCATAACTACCACCTTAGCAGAGCAAGGTTCACATCACCCCATCGACAGCTCTCTGTCGTCGGCTCCAGGAATCCCCAGTATGTCCCAACGTGTATCGGTCATTCACAGTTTGCTCTTCACCGAGAGATTTTCTCAAGGTTACTACCTATGACGCAGGTATACAGCTAGCAGGAGGTCAGAGCTACTTACTCGACCACCTCAGGGACTTCGCATCCCATATTGTAAGCGACCCGTTAAAAGTTTCTGACAACTCCTGAGGCAACAGAAGGGGTTGAAAGCGCTATAGATCGCCGCGAATGGTGGTAAGTGTGGCGTGCTCGAGCTCAGATTTCGTGCGAAATTCCAAGAAGCTTAATGTAATTTGAGTCGTAACAAAAGGAAACTAATTATTGCGCGGTCAGGAAAGCAGCTGAGATAATCCTGAAACGCACCAAGGAATACCTCGAAAGCTCAATTGATAGAGAGAAGGCTGGTTCCCGCTCCACATCTCCTATAGTTTCAACATCAACACCATGCGATCATTTTGGAGTGCACAAAGTTTAATATAGATCTTCGATTCACCCGCTCTTCACCGATTTCGAGAAAGCTTTCGATAGCGTGAACGGGGAATGTATATGGAACTAATAGTTATTATCAGAGTGGCATATGATGGAGCAAAATGTCACTGTTGCACCGTAATAAAATCTCAAAGGATAGTGAAGTGGAAAGCGGAGTCCGCCAAGGTTGCATGTTGGCACTGATATTATTTCTTCTTGTTACCAGTAATGTCCTTCTTGTTGACTTCTCCAGAAGACTTGAAGGAGTTCAATAGGCAAGACATCTTTCCTCAAATACCTCGTCTACGCTGATGACATCTGTTTGCTCTTTCATATGAACAGGGACCTTCGCCAAACGATTAGCAGTTCGGCTATCGCATTCTTCTATCTGCATTAATGGGTAGAGCATCCAAAGCGTTGATTAATTTCTATATCTAGGAAGTATGGTTTCTGCCGACTGTAACACTGAACTCTATGTCGCCCGACGCATTAGCAGCACCTGATCCGCTTTCGCTGCCTTGTCTAAGTTCTGAAAATGCTGTTATCTCTACACCAAGATCAAGTTAAGACCATTCTGTGCTAGTGTTCTTTCTGAGTCACAATATTATAATCGTACATTAAAAGTGGCCAGTATTCTCACTCGAAGGCGCCTAATATTCATTAACACCTACCTCCGTCGCATCACCGGAGTGCGCTTGCCTGATACTATTTCAGATGAAGAACTTTTTCGGCACAACGGAAGTAGAAGTGGATAGTTCACATATTAAGGAGGAGTGACAACTGCATTGCTGGCTACACCATGTAGTAGAATCCAATCTCCGAAGATGGCTGACGAGTGGATCGCCCCAAGGGCACTTGGCATAGAATAGTAGAGGAGGAGAACGGGTGTCTCGGGAACTCCAAGGGGGAGCTGAAATGCATTTCAGGCAACTGTGAGCAATGTTGTGGCGTAAGTGTGGTGACGCGCTATACCCCACCAAGAGGTAACTGACAATCATATATATTGTCCAGATAGCTGACTGATTAGAGCACAACGCTGTCGTACGGAAGGTCGCGGTTCAAATCTCACTGGTGGCAGTGGGATTTGTATCGTGATTTGACGTCGGATACCATTCGACTCAGCTTTGAAGTGACCAATCAGGGTAATAATCTCGGGAGAGCGCACTGGTGACAAGATTTCCTCCTATAGAGTACTGTAATCATGTAGTGCACCATTACGGTCTTGAATGAAGTGCTCTTACATACTTCAAGGACTTGATCCAATATGGATTCTTGCGCGAACGATTACTATTCTTATTATTTTATATATAATAAAGGGTAGTACGCGGATTGGTACCCACGATGGAGCATAAAACCTAGGAAACGCTTGCTGAACCAACACCAACAGCTCTAATACCAAATCCTATTTCCACCTTTATGTGTTGATCGCTGGGAGCCGAAAGCCGGGAAGCTGCAGACGGAGAAGGATGAAGGCGAGTCTCCCGCGCTTAAAAATGGCACTAACTGTACCAACTGGTCCTCCAAGTTGGAGGTTGGGTAGGGTTGACAACCCTCTACGGAAAACAACTTGTGACGAAGCCACAACAGCAGTCTCGAACTGGATGGATTTTACAACGACGAACCCGGCAATGAAAACGGAATAATGATTTATACATTTTCTCATGAAACGTGCACTACCTGCACAGAGATGGAGCCGCCATCGGAGTAGGTTCCCCCAGCCGCAAAAAGAATCGGAACGGTTGGTTTCACGATGAATGTAAGCTAGCAACGGAACGTAACAATGCCTCATAGCGAGTAATTTTGCATTCTCAGAGAACGCGGGCACGCGCAGAGACTTATCACGAACCGATAAAAGAAGCCTGGGAGGACCAACAAGTCTGTGAACTAGAAAAGTATAGAGAGCAACCGCACCAAGCACGGAAGTTTTACCAACGAGTCAGCAGGATGAAGCCTTACACACCTCGATGCTCATCCTGCCGAGGCAAAAAGAGAAAACTGATTTCCGACAGAATGGGCATATTGGAGCGATGTATTAAGTACTTTTATGAACTACTGAACGACGAGAATATCGGCGAGTTGGAGGTCCCGCCAACTGAAGACGACGGACAAGCATTGCCACCACTAAGGATAGAAGAAACAGCCCGTGCAATTCATCGGCTTAAAAATCACCAGGTGGTTCATAAACTTGTGTTCAAGCTTCGGGACAGCGAATTGATGCCTAACGAATGGCAAAAAGGCATTATCTGTCCCATGCATAAAAAGGGAGATATCAGGAAGTGCAGCAATTATTGAGGTATCACGTTACTGAGTACCATCTATAAGACACTTCCCGCTATCTTGCTAGACCGGATAGCCCCATATGCCCAGAACATCATTGGGCCATACCAAAGAAGATTCACTCCAGGTAAATCAGCAACAAATCAGATTTTCTCTGTGCGGCAAGCGATGGAAAAACTGTTGGAATATGGCCGTCAGTTGCACCATCTTTTCATTGACTTTAAAGCCGCTTATGACAGCATAGCATAGTAAAACTGTACACGGCCATGAGAAAATTCGGTATCCCAACGAAATTGATAAGACTGACTAGGCTGACCCTGACCAATGTGCGAGGCAAGATAAAAGCAGCAGGATCACTTTCGCGACCATTCAGCATCAACAACGGTTTAAGACAAGGGAATGCCCTATAACCTGGTCCTGGAGGAAGTGATTCGCGATCCCGATGTAAATGGGGGAGACACCATCCTCTTCAAGTCCACCCAACTACTGGCCTATGCTGACGATATCGACATCATGGGAAGAACGACCCAAGACGTACAAACTGCCTTCATCCAGATCGAGCAGGCGGCGCGAGATCTTGAACTGCACATTAACGAAGGCAAAACGAAGTATATGGTGGCAACGTCAGCGCCAAAACCATAAAAACGAACAACATCGAATCGCACTAGTCAAACGAAAACAATGAAGATCTGGGACTGCAACTTTGAAACCGTTGAACATTTCTCCTATCTAGGGTCGAAAATCACAACCGATAACAGCTCTGACGATGAATTCCGCATACGGTTGTTGTCAGCCAACAGAGCCTATTTCAGCTTACAAAAACGGTTTCGCTCGAAACGTCTTACCGTAGGGTCAAAGCTCTTACTGTACAAGATAATGATCTTGCCTGTCCTTATGTATTCCTCGGAAACATGAATTTTTTGCAAGAAAAATTGCGAACTCTTGGCCGCGTTCGAGAGAAGAATCCTCCGAAGAATATTTGGCCCCCTACATGAGGATGGACGATTCCGTAGCCTATATAACGATGAAATCTATGAGCGATAACACGACCGTCTGGTTCTGGATAAAATCCGACTCTATAGGTTACGGTGGGCGGGTCACTTAATCCAAATGGATGAGGAAGATGCCACCCGAAAAATCCATAAGAGCAATATCTACGGTAGGAAAAGGAGGCGGGACAGACCCTGCCTGAGATGGGGCGATGGCGTAACCCGGGACGCCAGACAGCTTTTAGGGATATTGAATTGGTGGACGTTTTTTCTAGTTTTCCTATACGATAGTAGTACCTTAAAAATGACAATCCTTGCCAATCGAAGGATCCAAGCATTCACCATCGGAGTACGTTGGGCTGATAATATTTCAAATGGCGCGATGTGATCGGAAGGCAGAAGTAGCAGTGGATAGGTCTCATATTAATGAGGGACGACAATTGCAATGCTGGCTTGACCAAGGACTCTCCACTCTCCCAAGATGGTCGATGAGAAAATCGCCCCAAGAGCACTTGGCGCATAATAGTAGAGAAGGGGCGCGTGGTGGGGAAAGTGCTGGGAGCGCATTTTGGGTAACCGCAAGCGATGGCGTGTAGTTATGATTGACGCACTATACTCCATAAAAATGTAATGTTTTCACTTAAACTTGCACCGGCATTTGTTTCACATTAGTGTATTGGAATATAAATTTATTGTATGTACACGTTACTTAAATAAGTAAGTAATATCCAATCTTACATTGTGATTAAAACGTCATACTACTGGAATGTTCAGTGTTGAGCCTCAACAAAGATTGGTGGCTTAAAAAAGATTACTTTTTCCCAAACTTTAATTTCAATGTGCCACAAGATGACTCCTGAAATGCGGAATAGAATTATTTTAAGAAAGTTGCAGCGTATTGAAGTTAATATCTGTCTTACTCCGTCATGTGCAATATTGTAAACAACGTCATAGTTTCCCACGAACGTGTGCAAGATACGCTTGAGAGATTTGATGTTGTGCCTGTCGCTATTGCTGAAGCAGTACTTGCCCTAATGTTGCACAAATCATAAGATGAAATATCCAATCCATTCTATATAGTCCTAAATACATACCTCCGGCATTGGACATTTTCTATCGAGGAAATTATAAGCACACATGTCAAGGGTCTGCTCAACTATGAGTTGAGATCCTCTGCTGACAGCGTATTGCATCTGAAGATGAAGATATTAGTTGACACGGCAAATATCTTTCAGCATGAATAGCGGAGTAATCTTACGAACCTCTGCCGTTTTGAAAGGTTTATTCGAAACGCATCCAGTAAAAACCAGGTAACAGTCTTTCGTTAGCTTCAGTCCGAAGTCCTTGGAAAGGGTAACCAACTCAGGTGACCCGGGACATGGGGTTGATTCCACAATTGTAAGATTGTACCCATTCTGAAATGATTTCTTTGACAACGCTTAACTTTGAATAGTCAAGGAATACATACACAGGCAAATGTTGTTCCGATGGAAAACAAATTAAGGATAACTAGAACTGCACAAACTTTATTCATTTTTAACAAATACGAGCCAGAATTACTTCTGGCCTGGGGACTGCAACTGCTGCATTACTTATTGAGTTGCATTTGCACCGGAAAATCGTGGGTCGTGATGTACTAAGTTCGAAATGACCACGCGAAACGAACCTTTTATTTGGAATTTTAATGGCGAGAGGCGTGTGAATTGGAGTTTCCAAGTTAGTTCATTTTTTTGTTTTGTTGATAAAGATATAAAAATTTTAATATCAGGTGATTGCTGCAATGAATTGTTTCTATGGGGGCCAATATCACCTGCCTGCAATTGTACTCACTTGGATGGGAGGAGGAAACAATAAAACTGTTTACGTGCATAGGCAGATAGATTGACTCTTAATACTAGTAAATATATACTTCTTATCAAATTGCTCTTATCAAAAAGAGTTATCGAACTCTACCATCTTTCAAAACACCCTCAAAATAAAAGTCGGCCCTCAGATCTTCTCAAGTTTAGTTCGCCGAAAACATGAAGATCGCGATTTTCTCACTTTTGCTGGGCAGTTGCCTGTGCTCTCTGATTCCACCAGGACGACAAACAGCAATCGCTTCGACAAAGTCGGCTCGAGTAGTTGGTGGCGATGAAGCTGAGCCCCATTCGGCACCATACATAGTATCCTTTCGAGAACTTGACGAACATATCTGCGCAGGAGCCATTGTCAATAAACGTTGGATAGTGTCAGCAGCGCATTGCTTTCTCTTCGTGGGAAGGGTTACTGCAGTGGCCGGAATTCATTCAATCGATGACGAAGGACAACGACGCCAAGTTGAAAATTATGTCACCCACAAAAACTACAGTGGGAGCCTCGGTCCTTTCGATATAGCCGCAGTAAAAGTGTTAGATGACTTTGTATTCAATGAGTTTGTGCAGCCAATTAGTCTACCCACTCCCAAAATAATCCCCTCAGGAGATGTTACAGTTTTTGGTTGGGGAAGTACCTCAACTGGTAATGGACTCGAAATGCCAGAAGTCCTGCATAAATTCTCTCCGCCAATCATCTCGTATGATGAGTGTTTAGAGTCACTCGCAGACCTTGAAAAGGACAAATTGCGGGAGACGAATATTTGTACTGGTCCACTTACTGGAGGGTTTGGATCTTGTGTACGCGATTCAGGTGGTCCTTTGGTGCAGAAGAATTCACGCGGTACTGTTGAACTATTGGGAATCGTGTCTTGGGGATACTACCCTTGTGGAACGGAGGGGAGACCTTCAGTGTACACAAGAGTGTCAGCATACAACGAATGGATTGAAGAATTTGTGTTCATGTGGAGGGGGGCGTAAAATAGAATGTTTTATGTTTAAAGCAATACCGGAAAGATTTTAGTATAGTAGCCTAAGAACATATGAATTATTCAGAATCATTAACAGATTAATAGCTAAAAGTAAGCTACAATTTGCCGATTCATCGTACTGATAAAGTGTTTGTACTACGACCACTGCTACTGATTCATATTTTATTGAATTAGTGCAACTATGTTGATAAGAAAGCTTCGAGTGTTGATTTGTATAATACCCATTTAGACCTTTATCTTACTATATTATAGTCATAAATTATATAATTGGTTGTTTGAATATGATTTATGGTTCTAATCCAGCAAAAAATCTGCTTTCACTTGACATTTACGAGTACCTATTAAAAAATGGATTTGAGATAAGATGCAGACATATTCTTAATTGAAGATAGACTGAATATTTCCAGGAAATTGCTTAAATTTACAACTCTGACGCATATGAATTCGATGCAATTCAAGGAATCTAAACATTCCATTAATTAATAATTATGATTCCAATCAATCGTATATTGGATGGATGGATGGGGGAGCTTTGTGTAGGACTGGATTACTGCAGCATGTTCGCTTATCGTATGTCCTACCAAAGTTCATTTTTTTGGAAAGTCCCGTCTTCATCACGAAATTGAGAAAATAATTCAGTAGGTGCAACCGATCGACCCTTTTTCAGGATTGTTTATGGTGGTACGTTTCCATCGCGAGAACGGTGAAGGTGTTCCGAAAAAGAGGGGAACCGATTATTGAATTTACCAGTGCCCTTACTGCTTAGTTTTACTATTTCGGCTGTTTTAATTCACCATCTATTTTATAGTATTAATTCTCCCATCAATGGACTAATTGTCTGGAATAATTCTGAAGGCCTTGCTGATCCATGCATTCGTAATTCGAAGCCTTCTAGTGCCGAACAACTATGAGAGAATAGAGAATATGGTGTTTATTAGAACCGTACTTCCTCCGTAGATTCCCTTACACACAGGATTATAGCATTCACCTCCGCCTGAAAAACAATGGTACGTTTAAATTTGAGCCATCTCTTGCCTTGGGTTCACCTGGTTTAAAGTTAGCGCCTTGCCGTGATTGTGATGCTTCATCAGTATCTCCGGATATTTCAGCGAGAGTGATGTTGAACTTATTTGTCTGACGTTCTTTTGGTTTAACGTCATCTTTCCCGGGCTTCGGAATGAAGTCTTCCTTAACCATATACCAAGAGGGGACATGTAGCCCACAGTAAGACATACTAGATAGATACTTCTTAGAAGTAGTTTTAGGTGCTCTATACATTGTTTTAGCATCGCAAATATACGCAATAAGCAGCTCTCGCTTTTTCATTGGAACCACCGTCCTTGCAGTGTTCCAATTCCCCATGTAAGAAGGGGTCTCGTCTCTTCTTGAAAAGCGTTCTTTTGCTTTCGAGTCAATGCCTTCTCTGATTCGCGGTGTCCGATTCGCGCAGATCCTACGCCAGTAGTTGCTAATAGCTAGAATATGCCCGCTAGTTCTTCGCCAGTGTGAGCCCCGTACGAGGATATCATTGTCCATCCATTGTTCAAAAACGCACTAAAGATACTGCATTTGATCTATCTATGTATTATGTATTGAGTCGAAGATAATCATTGTTCCTCACTCTCCAAATAAAAGTGACGTTCTACAGTTTCCTAATGGTTAAATTTCAATTTTTCCAGGGAAAAGTTGAACAGTTGCTAGCTGAGCACCTTCAAACTCTTCTGATCCAGTTCGAAAACCAAGTTAAAACACCCCACGTTTGTGAATTTGTTGTTCCTGACATTCATAATTTTACCATCCCGAGTTCGACATCAATAGCCGATGTATCCTGCTTTCCTCCGAGGCCAGAGAATCCGGCAAATGAATTTGATGCCTCTTTGGAGGAAACTGTGACGGCAGTGGCCAAAAATGAAAGCTGCAGCTTACCCATACCTCTTCTTTCCCACTTCACGTTCGTATTCCTATTAGTGGCAGAAGTTTCGTTGATATCACTCTAACTGATTTGATCACTTCCCGGCATACTGGTTCTAGTCCCCAGGAGAAGTGTGGAAGTAGGCCCTAGTGCAGAGCGATACAAAACGTTTTACACAACAGATGTGTTGATGTTACGCTCCTTATGGGCATTACGAAGAGTTTTTTGAAGCGTTTCACCTGAGTTACCGGTTTTCCCCCGCCGGAGATTCCACTTCCCTGCGTCCGGTTTCTCTGTATATTACTATACCTGGTGGTGAAACCATGTCCATGTTCTAATTCCCGGAAAGCTTCACTTTCTTTCACAGTTCCTTCCTCCGTGGTCAATTCACAGTGCCCGGTCCGCTTGGCTCCATTTTCGCATACCAACGTTAGACTAGTAGCGTCCAGTTATGAGATTTAACCTGTGCTCCTTAGTGGCTGAAGTTTCCTTCTGCTTGTTCTTCCGGTCACAGATTGCTTCCCTGAAAGGGAGAGTTGCTGCACTTTCCTTTCTGGCTGGCTGCGCATTAGATACCAACCGCAGGCTCTCCATTGCAAATGGACAGATTTTTCGGTGAAGGAACATGAATTTGATGAGGCCTCCAAAATTCGCGTTTCGATCGCGACTTGATTTATCACAATCTTTTAACAATTCTTACAACTTGTATATTCACGTATTGGACGCTCTTGGTGTAATAGCAAAGTACTACAGACTACATGACAAGGTGGTGTCCGAGGAGCTGGCCATAACTTTTTTAGAAAGTGTATCTTCACTTGATTCCAAGCCGCTTGCATACAGCCCAACACAACACTAACGCTTAGATTACTTTAAGAGAAAGAACAGAGACTCCATCTAGGCCAAATGATTTAAATAATGCGAATGAGTTCCCATTTCACCTTTATTCAGTGCTTCAATCAAATTCATGGATTTCCAGCCTTCTGCCGCTGTTGTTCTAAACTGGTTTTTATATTAGAATCTTGACAAACATTCTTATTCCAGAGGGCGAAAAAAGAGGGTCCTAAAAGGATTTTTCAAGTTTTGTGTTTGTTTCTATGTGTGCTCCGTCGGGTCTCATCAGTGTCACAATAGATGAGGCGCATTCCCTCCGCTTTCCACTTTCTCTCCAAATACTCCCTACAAGTCTTCTGTTATAGATCAGTTTTGATCTCACCAGCTACCTTTTATCTGCTGAAGTTTCTTTATTGTGTAGGTGGTCAAAGGGTAGTATAGGTCCCAGGGCGAAACGCGGATTGGTACCCACGATGGAGTATAAAACCTGGGAAATGCCTGCTGAACCAACACCAACAGCTCTACTACCAAACCCTATCTCCACCTCCACGTGGTCACCGCTGGGAGCTCTTTCTTAACGAAAAGCTGCAGACAGAGAAGGATGAAGTCGAGTCTCCCGCACCTAAAAACGGGACACATTGCATCATCTGATTCTCCAGGTTGAGGGATGGGTAGGGCTGACAACCCTACACGGAAAACAACTTGTTACGAAGCCACAACAGAAGTCTCGGACTGGATGGATTTTACAACGACGAACCCGGCAACGAAAACGGAATAACGATTTATGCTTCTTCTCATGGAACGTGTGCGCCCTGTACCGAGATGGAGCCGCCAAGCAGCTAGCCGATACCCTGTCCCAATATAGGACTGATGTAACAGCGTTGCAGAAGACGCACTGGACAAGGACCAGTTTCTTGGAGAAGAGTTACTACACTATATATTATTGCGAGCATCCAGTAAACCGTTTATTCGGAGTAGGTTTCTTAGTCAGTCAAAAAATGAAACCTGCTGTCATCGGCTTTGAAAACATAAGCGAACGCCTATGAACTCTGCGCTTGCGTGGCCGATTTAGAAATATAAGTTTCAGCCATGATGAATGTCGGAACATATAGGGGGGTCAATATAGACTTGACATAATGTGCCCCGCTCGAATTACAACAACACCTGCAATCCCCTCTGACAATCAGGTGAGAGTGAATACTAATGCCATCCAGAAGAAAGCCCTCCCTAACCAATAGAAGTGGGATGCCGCAATAACCGGAGCTAACAGATATCCTAGAGATGAAGCATCAACAAATGATCTTCACAACCACCTGAAGAGCGTTATCATTGATACGGCAACATACTTAGGCCCAACCGCAAGAAAAGTCAGACCGGGTGGTGCGGCGATGAATGTAAGCTAAAAATGGAACGGAGAATGCCGCGTACCGAGTAATGTTGCATTCTCAAAGAACGTGGGCACGCGCAGAGACTAATCACAAACTTCGTCGAGTAGAGACGCAACTTCACAGACGAGAAAGGAAACTCGGGAGAACCAATGGATTTATGAACTCGAAAATTACAGTGAGCAACCGCACCAGGCGCGGAAGTTTTACCAACAAGTCAGCAGGAGGAATCCTTACACACCTCGATACTCATCCTGCCGAGATAAAGAGGGAAATCTGATTTCTTACAGAATGGGCATTAGAGCGATGGGTTGAGTGCTTTGATGAACTGCACAACAACCAAAATGTCGGGGAGTTGGAGGTCCCAACTGAAAACGACGGATAAATGCTACCAAGCATAGAAAAAACTGCCCGTGCAGTTCATCGGCTTAAAAATCATAAGTCGCCAGGAGGCGATGGAATTACAGCCAAATTGGTTAAATATGGAGCGATCGAGCCCTCCCTTTAAATCACAATATGGATCTTAAACCCCAGATCGATTCCATGCCATCCTGTTGCGTCAATAATCGCTGGCCCCAAAGCATAATACTTTTCGACTCCCTTCCAACATTTTGCTGTATGGTCATGGGATGCTGCCACCGCCGATTTGCCGTTCCGGTTTGCACGTTATCTGCCGTGAGGCTCCAACTGGACATATATTTTTTCTTATGAAAGGATCTACTGGTATTTTCAATTCTTTCATGAGAAAGGAAGTTAAACTAGTGGATTTACCAATTTCGCAAATAAATATAGCCTTAACATTGCGTCAAGTTATTACATATCCCTACGTTGTGTATATTTTTAATATGCAGGTCAATTACCCATTTAAGGCATTCAAATGATACTAAAACAAGGCGGATTCGCGTTCGTTATAATTCATTCACATGAAGTGTTTTTGAATGAATAAAAGGGAGCAAATATTATCTTGCAACAACTCCGGCCACGCTGCTTCCAGGGCAAAGGTGAGGCAGCATCTGATGAGTTGCCTCTCCCCTGGACGAAACCGCAAGTCATCAATTTTGTAACTTGGGTACTTGCCCAAAGATAAGGGTTCCGTGGACCACAGCCATGAAAGCATGTTGCTTTCCAACTGGTCCGGTCCGCCATTAAATGGATGGCGGACTTAAGAATCCCCCGATTCTTAAACAAAATTTTAGTTAGAAGTAGTATCAGCGTGATATCATTCGATACCGTGTGCTTTACTTTCTCCTACAGGGAATACCATCGAAACATTGATGACTTTTCGCTTGAATGCATTGAAGCAAATTGGTTTATTGCCCAGTTTAAGAATTTTCATTCCGTTCCAAGTAAGGCGTCAGAATTTTTTCAAAAGATATTGACCTTTTATTATCTCTGTGCCTTTACTTTGACATATTAGACATTCCTATTGAATATTCGACTAGAAATTTTGTTCTCTAGGTGAAATGAACAAAAAAGGTCGTCTTATCTCCATATTGACTCTTTATGATTAATTTGGCCACTTTGATATGGCATATCGTCATAGGTCGTTAGTTAAGATATTCTACAAGTATGGTATTTCAAAAACACATATTATTTTGAGGCGAACAGTACTGACTGCACCACTCATCGACAAAGTAACGTGAGTCTAGATTCATATTCACAATCGATGAGCTTAGGATTCCTCTTCGCTCAACGAGGGATCGTCAGGATCAAAGCTTCTTTTCTTGTACTTTTTTGTAGAGTTTCACGGAGAAAGTAAGTCAGGACTAGTTGAGACGAAGCGCCCATTAAACCTTCAACATAACTTGATTACTACCTAGGTTCTCGTTTTTAAGGTTTTGTGTAAACACAAAACCTTATTAAAATCGGTTTACTGTCTGTCTGTCTGTCTGTCTGTCTGTCCGTCTGTCTGTCTGTCTGTCTGTCTGTCTGTCTGTCTGTCCGTCACACGCATTTTTCTCGGAGACGGTTATAGCGATTGACACCAAATTTGGTAGAAAGGTGGGAACTGTGAACGCTCACGCATGCAGTGAATTACATCCTTTTACGTCGAATTTAAGGGGGGTCCCCATATATGCAAAAGAGGGGTGTAAAATTTTTTTTCATCAAATATAGTCATGTGGGGTATCAAATGAAAGGTCTCGATTAGTATTTTCAAAACCGATCTTAGTTTTGACATTCGTTGGAAGAGTGGGGAGCGCGGGGGGTTGAAAGTGATCACTTCTTTAAGGGGGCCATTCTCAGAAACTACCAAACCGAAAAATCTGAAAAAAATCAGGAGGCTGCCACTGTATTGTGCCTGGGCTCCGAAATACCTTCCATGCCGATATCTGTTTAAATAAAGTTAATAATAGTATATTACTACCATTTTTTGTAATTGGCTAGAAACCCCCCTTAAGTTCATCCTAGTACCATGAAATTTTGCAGTGATATAGGCTATAATGTAGACCATGATCTTACCAAGTTTGGTGGAAATCGCACTATTACTAACAAAGTTATAATACCTTCTGCTTCTTTGAAAATTGCAGACTATGAATGTCAATATCACCCGAAAGTGGATACTCTCACATAATATATGGATATATTACGTGCTACTTACAAAGAAATACACAAAACCTTTCGTACCTGAAGCGTTTAGCTTCCGGTTTCCCGACTTGTTCTTGTATCCAGACGATCCTCCTTACTGACCTCTGTGCTAAGTGAACTTTGCCCCATAAGACGAGTTCTTTTCAAAATTGGAACCTTGTACGATCAATCCATCTTGCCGAACGTTGTTTACGCTCCCATAAGGAGATAAAAGAACTGGATTTATCTGAGAAAAAGTAGCCAGAAACAGTCACCTAATCTTACTCGTGGTAATGCTGATATTGAGTGGAAAATTCTACTAAACATCTGGACTCTGAAATCAAATGACCAATCATTTCTCCATTAGTGTATATACCCGGGCCAACGCTTTCCGGCAGATATTTGGAACAATCCAGTAATGTTAAGCCACAGCAGTAGACAAAAATTTATAACCCAATAAATGCTTTAACAACTTAATATCAACGTCTTAAATAAGCCAAATGTCACAGGAAGAATTATTGCTGACAGGAGATCAAAAAAGGTGGCAGCAGTTGAAGGGGATATGCATTCTAATTTTATATCAGCCTTGTATCGTATAAGGTCCAACCATGTGTGACCGTGGGTAAGGTGCGAGCTTTTTCCTGGTATTCTATCTTCACCAAAGTCATCATTTTTAACAAACCGGGGACCGAAATTGAAGGACTCCACGCGTGAATTGGGGAAATTCCAGCTAGTTCTCATTGGAAATATTTCAGATATTTTCTGTACCGTTGCAGATAATTATTGTATAATGCAGCCTTCATGAATTTGTGATAAGTTATCTAACATGCAATTCGCGATAAAGATTAGTTGATTATTTCCACGCGATCTATACGAACTTGTGCTCAAGGTGTGGGAAAGCGAATCAATGAATGACGACTGGCAAAGAGGCATTAACTGTCTCATACATGAATAGGGATATATCACACAGTGCAGCAATTATAGAGGTATCACGTTGCTAAGTACCATCTATAAGATATTCTCCACTATCTTGCCAAGCCGGATAGCCCCATACGCTCAGAACATCATTGGCCCATACCAAAGAGGCTTCACTCCAGGCAAATCAGCAACAGATAAGATTTTCTATCTGCGGCAAGCAACGGAAAATTGTTGGAATATGGACATCAGTTGGACCAAATTTTCATCGACTTTAAAGTCACCTATGATAGCATAACCAGGGTAAAACTGCACACGGCAATGAAAAAATTCGATATCCCAACGAAATTGATAAGACTGACTAGGCTGACCCTGACCAATGTGCGAGGCCAGATTTTACCCAGCAGGATCACTCTCAAGACCATTCCACATCACCAACGGTCTACGATAAGGGGATGCCCTATCATGCGTCCTCTTTAACCTGGACCTCGAGAAAGTGATCCGTGATGCTGAGGTAAATGCAAGAGGTACGATCCTCTTTAAGTCCACCCAGCTACTGGTCTATGCTGATGATATCGACATCATGGGAAGAACGACCCAGGAAGTACAAACTACCTTCATCCAGATCGAGCAGGCGGCAATCGGGGCGAGATCTTGGGCTGCACATCAATGAAGACAAGACAAAGTATATGGTGGCAACGTCAGCACCAAAAACCAACCAACTAGCAACATCAAATCGCACTGATCAAACGGGAAGAATAAAGATAGGAAACTATAACTTTGAGACCGCTGATAATTTCTCCTATCTAGGGTCGAAAATTACAACCGATAACAGCTACGATGATGAAACCCGCGCACGGTTGTTGGCAGCCAACAGAGCCTATTTCAGCTTACACAAACTGTTCCGCTCGAAACGTCTCACCATAGGATCAAAGCTCTTACTGTACAAGACAATGATCTTGCCAGTCCTCATGTATTCCTCGGAAACTTGGGTTCTTCGGAAGAAAAATTGCGAACTCTTGGCCGCGTTCGAGAGAAGAATCCTCCAAGGAATTTTTGGCCCCCTACATGAGGATGGACGATTCAATAGCCTACATAAAGACGAAATCTATGAACGATACCATGACAGTCAAGTTGTGGATAAAATCCGGCTCAATAGGTTACGGTGGGTGGGTCACTTAATCCGTATGGATGAGGATGATCCAGCCCGGAAAGTCGATAAGGACAATAGATATGGTAGGAAAAGAAGACGAAGCAGACCCTGCCTGAGATGGAGCGATGGCGTAGGTCAGGACGCCAAACAATTTTTAGGGATATCGAATTGGTGGACCTCGGCACAAAACCAGCATGTCTGGAGTTCCTTATTAAGGCCTAGACCGGATACCGGGTGTTGCGCCGTTGATGATGATCTATACGAAGCGTGGCTCTCGAAGAGGATTATCTAAAAAGAACCCAATTTTTGTGTTGATACCATTGCGACGCAATGAAATCAACGTGTTCAGAAGGAGCCGGACTCGACCCTAGGTTCTTTAACTTAACTCTCGCTTATAGTGTCTTCAAACGATAAAACTATCAGGATAGGAACTAGGGGCTATATGATCCCTATGATGGTTCGGCGGTATCTAAAATTGTTAAATTGCAAGGGACCTGTCACATAAAATAAGTGAGTAACCAAAGAGCACCTAAAAGGGCATTCTAACGCAAACGACTTTACTAAGCATGTGAGCGAGAATGCATGTTCCCAACTGGATTTTGCGGTTCTTGAATCGAGCTGCCTTAAAGAGCTATATTCAGGAGATCAAGATTCTAATTGAACTGTCGCACATTGTAGAGGCAGAAAAAAATAAAAAACGACAGGAAATACTAAGCTTCAAATCACTCGAAACCTCCAAATCTTATCCTACTTGCTGTTATTGAAAACATGCAATCTAATGGTGTATTCTAAGGTAGAAAACACGAAAACGCAATAGCATGGTCGGGCATTCGTACGCTCTGTGATCGGAAGACGCAAGTGACAGTGGGTAGGTCCCATATTAAGGAAGAGCGGCAGTTGCTTTGTGGACTACGTCATGCATCCCAAAATGGCCAACATGTGCGTCGTCCCAAGGGCGCTTGGTGCATAACAGTGGAGGAGGAGTCCAAGTCTCTCGAGAAGTCGTGGGGGAAGCTGAACTACATTTTAGATAATCGCGAACGATAGCGAGTGGGTGTGATTGATACACTAAACTAAATAAAGGGTAACTGGCAATCATTCGAAAATTGACATTATGTCTGCATCCTGCATCTACACCTAGAGTTAACCGATATTTGTAGAAATACAGTTCTCTGCTCAAGTTGATGGGCCTATGTAAGCCAGGCTCTATCAAGGTGGAAGTTGTGGTGTGTATCGAAAGCGAGTCCCTTCGCGACCCTTGTTGGCTACCACTCTTAGCGAGTGCTGATTCGTCTATGAGTTCCATTATCAACTAAGCGTACATCTGATGTTAGGCAACATGGGTAGAGCCCTTTTACTTGTTACACCTGGTGAGAAAAGATTTCTTCAGAAACATGGGGCAGTCATGAAGTACATGCAATGCATTTTTCTTCATAAAAAAAGCCAGCGAAAGCATAAAGAACGAGCTGATGAAACTGGAAGAACAACTGGTCCACACATTCTAGAGATCAGATATCGATAATAACTGAAGGTACCTAAAAAGGGCTATTGGCACCGCAAGGACGACATGGAATTCATATAGTCCTTTGCAACACAAACTAGGGAAAAACAAAAAGAGGAAGATACTTCTATAGGAGGTCGACTCCAAGTGGCCCCCAAGATGCAATAGAAAAATACGAACAAGGACAGAAAGAGATAATTTGCTCCGCTGATGGAAAACTATCCACGTAAAGTCAAGGCGAAGACGAGTGACGAAACAATAGACCGAAGGCAGAAGTCCCCAGCGAGATCCCCGATAAGAATACATCCAAAACTTGTGAAACAGACCTATCTTTTGTACGAAAAACCAATCCAATCAAACCAATCAATCAACATCATCCAGTTTCATGTCATTGTTACTCATGGGATACAGCTATCATCTTGGTGCGGAACGATTTTTTACTTTGGGTTCAGCACCGACGTCATGAGATAGCTTTTTCTAGATTCAGTATTTAGGGTGTGGACCCTGGTTGAGGGACACCTTCATCCTCATCCAAACTCGTGAGGCAAACGAATGCTTGAGGTAGTTAAGGGGTCAGAGCCCATATTCATGGCTGTAGAGAGGAAATCCCGGCTTGGAATGGAAATTATTTTTCAAAATCGGGTCCGGGGTGAAAATTATTCCTTTTCTTCGTTGAAATGGCTCGATTTCCACGCCCGTCTCATCAGGCCTGCTCGTAGTTTTAACCAATGGATGCTCCCCGACTTCGAGGAAAGCATTCCCTACGTAACCGCCGCGCTGGAATGTTATTATCGTCCGTAAAGAGGTGGCGAATTTTCGAAGACTGTGGACGTGATGAAGGACAAATGGGAGCTTTTAAGTCAAACAGAGTCGCGGTGGGGACTACGATTGAAATTCGTAAATTCAGTTATCTGGTTGATAATGACCGCCATTACAAATTGTATTAGTCTATGGGGTAAATTACCGAGCCATGGATGAAGGGTAATGATGGCGGGCATTTAAACGACGTCAGAATGGCAGAATACATATTAGCTCCGAGGTGATAAAGTAAAGCTGGAGACGAGAAAGAGAGACAAATGCGAACTCATTTTTAAACTGATCGCCCAAAAAATCAGGGCTCTGTAAACACCTTATTCATTTATGTCGAACAGATGAGCCGCATCGTACGGTCATTATTTTCTGCGCACCCCATCCGCATTGATGCCAACAGCATGAAAGGCAACAAGGGTTGCCCACTTTCCACCAAGAAAAAGTCGGAAGACACAGGTCTTCCATTCAACGCTTGTCTTAAGAGGATATATTTCTTAGCCGCTGGAAAGTAATAACTGCCTCCCTGATCAGTGAAAACCCATCGAAGCGATATATATTACCGAGGAGTCATCTCCAAAGCAATTCGGTTTTAAAGTAGGAAGACCTATTCTAGGTTCTGCCATGGAAGTCGTGGTTGTGGTTCACCGAGTTGGAGTGTACAGTCTTACAGCCTCCCGGTATGTAGTGCTTCCGATATTGAGGAAATATATGAACCTAAACCCCCTGTCTTACAAAACGCCACAGACCACACGCCACATCGGGGGCAGCACAGAGTTCGGTTTTAGGGCCAGGTTTCAACCTTGCACTGGAAGTCTTGAAGTAGTTATCTTGACTAAGAAGAGGATTCCGACCCTGCCTGCTGGTGCGACTGGTGAGATGATTATTGAGTCAAAACCAACGGTTAAGTTAATTGGACTAACGCTTGATTCGAAGATGAGCTTTTTCGAGCAAATCAAAACAAAAGCGGATATAGCTGCAGCGGAATTTTCGGCTTTGAGACCGAATTAATTCAGCAAAAAGCAAATATTGCCTTCGGATGAATACGATGCAGTCCCTTCTTTTCTGTGGTTCTTACATATAGACTGGCGTCCCCGCAGAAATGGGCATCTGCACAGGTGGCGTCTACCGTACTTACAGTCTCTTTCTCCTTGCTCAACCCAAGAGGTATTAAGACAGGTTGCTACTCGTAAGCAATGGTGATATACACTGATAGAGTGGTAACCCTTCCGGTGAAATGGATTGTGAGACGGATCGACTTCGCAACTCATCGGAAACTTAAATCTTCAACTGGACCAAAAACAGCGTGAGAGAAAGATTGATTTTTTCCTTACCTAGCTTCTATGCGGGCATGCAGATTTTCCGTCTTAACTGCCCAAAGTCGACAGAGTACGATTCCTTGACTGAGTGTTCTGCAATATTGTTGGGGACGACCCCGATCATGCCATTCTTGTAGAGGGTGGGATGAAATTCACCAGAAATTCTACGCAGACACAAGGGAACTTTTTTCGGATAACATTGTGAGAACGATGCGACCCCGATCATGCCATTCTTGTAGAGGGTGGGGTGAGCTTCACCAGAAATTCAACCCAGACACAAGGGAGCTCTTTTCGGATAACATTGTGAGAACGATGCTGAAGACGCTGAAAAATGGACGCGTATTTCACATTACGTTTGGGCTCAATTTTTCACGTGAAGGTGATTCAGCTGGACCGGGGAGAAGACCAGATAGCAGGGGTCTCTTTGAACTAACAACTTTCCTTTTCTTGCCCCTCCCCCTCTGTGTTGAAGACTCCTTAAAATAGAAGATCAGGGGGGCTAGCACTCCAATGGATTATCGTTCCGGGACTCCAGTACTCAGGATCTAAAGTTATCCGCCCACGATGTCCAAACAAAAAATAAGGCATTCATATTTTTCGACTTGATTTTCCACTCAAACTTTTTACAATTCATTTTTTCCTTCTATCACTATTACTCTCCTGGAAAATTGATACGCGGTTATAAATAATTTACATTATCCTTTCAAATAGCATAGTAACAGAATTTCAGTCATTAACATTCACTTTAAGCACCAAAAGAACCCTTTAAATACAAGCTTAAGCGTGACTGAAATATCCGCTAAAGGCGGATCTGTTTCTAATTGCGTTCATATTTACTCCCATACTGAGTTATCTACGGGCTGATCCGAAACTCCTTGGATTAACGATTTCACGATTTTCACCCTCGAGCGCGTGACGATTGCCTCGCTCACCGCTGTTGTCATTAACACAATACAAAATATTCATTTTTCTACCCTAGTTCCCGAAAGTAAATGAATTAAATCAATCCGTGAAAACAACAGAGTTCACTATGGACTGGAAACGAGTCTATGACAATTATACTGTTTCTTCCGAACGTGTATCTCAAGTTTTCTCTCCTCCTTTGTATCTATCGTAGACTACCACTCACTTAAGTTCACTTCCCTTTTATTTACTGTTGATCATCGTCTAAATGTCAGCCTTTCAACAAAAAACCACCTTATTTTTTAGGTAGTTAGGCCACTTAGTTATTTTTGGTCCCTTTACTAAACAGGTTGACCTCTCACGAAAGCAACTTACCACCATTCATTTACACTCTACTCTCTTCTGAGCTTTCACCGACAATCAGTTAATCACTTAAAATCGCAAACATGCATTGACGACCGAATGTCAGAACCGCACATCTAGTTTACCATAAAGCCAGCAACAGCAAAATAAAAATGCCGAAAAATATTTTTATAGGAAATTGTAAGAGGATGAGATCACGGTGAAGAGAATGACAAGCAGATGGAGGAGGAGGATTTTATACGGTAGGAAAGGGAATTAATGAAGTCAAATAAATGACCGTTGGATTGGCAAACCTCAAATAAGCAATCTCTTCAATCATCGCAATACGACGCAATACGTATTGTTCATATCGATGAGTCCCATTTCAATTTGCAGAAAACCGGCAATAGACCTGCTATCACCACCCGAAATTAAAGGCGTAAGTCATAATTTTCAGGTTATTGATTTCCTGAACATCACCCACCATTAAATGGATATTCACCAATACCACTAAATCGATATCTTCTTTAATGATTAACCACCCAAAATCTTTTCTAGAAACCTGAAAAAAATCTCCTTCCTTCCTCTGTTAGGAAAAACACAACGATATTCAACAAGTGCATTTCCACGCATGGGCTCTGACCAATATTGCTTATTATCAAGAAATCGAAATGAAATAAACAAACTCTACCGAATTACATCACAGTAGTGTTGGAATTTCATATCAATGTAACGTGCCGAGTTTAGTGAATGTATCTAAAATAAATTTTCCTTCGAACGCTTCTTAAAATCGCTTTATTTTTCTAAATAAAAGTTTTAGCCAAACTTTTTTTTTGAAAAAGATTAACAAACACTCGGAATGTCGGCCCGGATGACATCCTCAAAGTCCTCGCTGAGGAGTACCAGAACAATCCGCACAATTGCATCGGTTGGGAGCTGCCCAGACAAGAAATTTGTTGTTAAAAAGACAGTAACCGACGATTCAGATTCAACGGAAGTTTTATCATCAACAGATGAGGAGGAACGATGGAAGGAATCAGCGAAAACCGGTGACATTCCTGCTGATTACTGGAATATTCAAAAGCTCGTCAAATTCATAAAGGCGGGAAACCAAACGGCTACTATTGTCGCACTTTGTTGCCTGCAGGATTACGATCTAACAACGCAAATTAATCAACTTGCCATTCAGGACATTGGCGGATTGGAAGTGCTGGTGAATCTACTGGAATGCAATGATGTCAAGTGTCGTCTTGGAGCTCTCTCCGTTCTTGCGGAAATCTCAATCAATATAGATATACGGCGAACAATAGTTGATTTGGGTGGAATACCCCTCCTTGTAGATATCCTGAACACTCAGGCTATAGACTTGAAGACTATGGCTGCTGAAACTATCGCCAACGTGGCTAAGGTTAGGCTAGCTCGCAAGTTGGTGCGGAAAAGCAATGGCATTCCGAAACTGGTTGATTTACTCGATGTAGACTTTGTGTAAGTTTTTGAAAAGTATCTTCTGTCATTATGTGGAGTATTTGATGAATGTGCATATGAATTAGGTGCAAGCCTGGAGTAGAACTAGCAGACATGCAAAAAGCACAACTCAATATGGCCAAGGCAGGAGCTAAGGCGCTCTGGTCGCTTTCCGAATCGAAACATAACAAAAAACAGATGAGGAAGAGCGGCATAGTACCACTCTTAGGATGCTTGCTTCAGTCCAATTATATTGACCTCTTAGTACCTGTAATGGGAACAATCCAGCAATGTGCAGCTCTAGTATAACATCAAAAATCAAAAAAGTAAGTTAGTATCTAATGCTTATCTGTTTCGCAGGGAACTTATCAGCTGGCTATTACCTCCGAAGGGATGATCCCCATGATAGTAAAACATTTGAATTCGACAAATCTGGATCTCAAAATGCAATGCAGTTCGGCTCTTTTCAAATGTGCCAGCGATAAAACGGCGAGAGATTTGATACGACAAGCAGGAGGCCTGGAGCCTCTTGTTTCAATTGCAAAAGATAAGAACTTGAGGGAAAACAAGGCACTGTTAGCTGCAGCCACTGGAGCAATTTGGCAATGTGCAGCGACCGAAGCAAATGTGAAAAAACTTGACCAGGTAATTCGATAGGATTCAGTCCGCCTTCATTAATTTTACTATTTATTATTTAAGATAGTAAATGATAGTTGAATCTGTTTTCCGCAACTAATAAACTACTCGAATATGTTATTAGTGCTAATATCTATGTAATTGTTTGGAAAAAGAATTATGTTTAGAAGACTAACTACTCAGTTATTTATAGAGATAGTTGACAATGACGTATACCTTCCCTCTGTTCTACTAGTTGAAAAGGGTCCATCTGTTTAAATGGAAATGGTGGATGGTGGATGGTGCTCCAATATTATAATTCTACAGGTTTCCTTACCTTCGTGTTTGTGGACATAAGTTCATTCCTATCCAGTCTACCACTGACTACTTGTTGGTTGGTCTCTTATTCATATCCTTCAAGCCGATTTTTACAATAATTTTTTGCTCATTCGGCGAATATTGATGATTCCTTCTATTATGGTACTTACTACTTGCGTTAATGCATCACAACCTCCACATAGGAGAACAATCATCATCAGGACTCTGGTAGACACCAACACGTTTTGGTCTAGGTCTTTTAGAGATCGTTTCTCTTCTTGAAATTTCTTGGTTTAACTGATTTCGACTAAGAAAAAAAAAGTAATTATGTGAAGTTTATTCGAGAATAATACCGATAAGTATAAATCATTCTGAGCAAGCATTTACACGTATTTGCGAGTGGGATAGTGTTGTCCCTGTAAGATCTACAATTGTTCAAAACAAGGTTTCATTAAAGTTAATTGCAACAATTGGTACTTCCGCGTTACTCATCGCTGGACCCATCGAATTCTTAGAGGGAAGACGCACGGCAACAACATAACAAATCACAGTTTGATTAAAGTGGTGACCCCGAGGAACTCGCCCGATTGAAGCGAGGAAAAGCTGCGCCCACGGCCCGAGCTGTCAAAGTGCCACCGGCGGACATTTTCATTGCTCCTTCCTCGAATTCGTGGCTCTACCTAACGGCCTTGCACGCTGGTGTATCTGCCATTTGTGCAGAAGGCTACTACCTTCCCGGTGATATTTGGATATTCTTTCTCCACAAATCTGGAGTGTCGTCAGCGGCGACGAGAGTACGAGCTAGGAGCATCATATAATTTCACAGTAAACTGACTTCAGCCGGTTCGGCGAGACAAACGCAACAACCAGCTGACTTCGACGACGTTGACGCAGGGAGCCGGAGCCACCGTCAAGGATCCATCGCATGTTTAAAAGAAAAATTGAAGTTTTAAGTAGGTGACCGCCCTCGCTGTGCATGTCCCTCCATTTTGGCGACGGAATCCGGAGTTGTGGTTCGTCCATCTGGAAGCACAGTTCCAGATGTCTAGAATAACGGTGGACTCGACCAGGTTCAATTACGCGATAGTAGGTTTGGATGAGGAGTTCATCCTTCTGGTGGTCGACATAGTAAAGTCGGCCTCTTACACGCTTTTGAAGACCGAGTTGATCAAGCGCCTGGCGGTAAGTGAGTCAGCTAAACTGGATCACTTGCTGGCAGGTTTAACATTGGGCGATCGAACTCCCAGCCAATTGCTTCACGAAATGAGGCAATTGGGTGGGAGTAGGATCGACGATGACTTGATGAAATCGCTCTGGCTGCGTCGACTCCCGGAGGGCACCCAGGCGGTCCTCGCGTGCGTCTCCGGTTCTTTGGAGACACTGGCAGTTGTGGCCGATAAGGTGCACGCGCCCGACCATAGCGGCCGTTCAGCAGCCGTTGGACGAAGTTGGCGAGCTGAAGCGTGAGATAGCCGCATTAGTAGCCAGTATGGCTGAAATACGGGCGACGTTGGCCGCTCAGCATTCGCGCGCCTGGTCGCGAGTTCCCTTGCTGTCTGCCACTCGAAAAGGGCAATCGGACAGCCTACGGATAGAAGCATTTGTTGCTACCATCGTACATTCGGCGATAAAGCTATCAGATGTACGCTCCCGTGTAAATTTGCGCCTACCACAAAAAACTAGCTCCGCGGGGGTCCTGGCGACGGCCACCCAGAACGCAGCGCTACGTCGCCTAACGATTTTTGATCCCCTCAGCAGGCGCAACTACCTCGTAGATAATGGTGCGGAGGTTTCGGTTGTTCCCATACCCCAGGACCATCGGCTATTTCCGCAACGGTTGAAACTGACGGCAGCAAATTCCCCCTGAATCAACACCTACGGGTATATACAAGTGGCCGTGAGTCTTGGCTTGCGTAGGACATTTTCGTGGCGATTCATCCTGGCGGATGTCAATATTCCCATACTAGGCGCAGACTTCTTGTGTCGCTATGGGTTGCTGGTTGACTTTCAAAACAAGTTCCGTGTAGATCCCACGACCAACCTTAATTCGTCGGGCCAAATGGCATCTCACCCAAGTAACAATGTTTCCGTACTTTTAGAGGACATTACCGACTCTCGTCTTCGAGCACTTCTCCAAAAGTTCAGCCAGATTACTCTCTAAACCAGTGAAGCACAATGTGCAGTACCACATTAACACCATTGATTTACCGATCTTTTCGAAGGTGCGTCCTCTACCACCAGTGGCTATTGCACGGAAGAATTTGAGCAACTTATTCAACAGGGGATCTACAGACCTTCAAACAGCTGTTGGTCTTCCATACTCCAAATGGTCCCTAAGCCAAACGGCGAATGTCGCCCCTGTGGAGATAACAGAAGGCTAAATGCACAGACTGTTCCAGACCGATATCCAATTCCATTCATCCATGACTTTGCCCGTCATCTCGCAAATTGCCGCATCTTTTCGACCTTGGATTTAGCCAAGGCTTATTATCAAATCCCTGTAGCTCCAGAAGACATACCAAAGACGGCAATATGCACACCCTTTGGACTCTTTGAGTTGACCCGGGTGACTTTCGAATTGTGCAATGCAGGGCAAACCTTTCAAAGGTTCATTCACTCGGTCCTGCGAAACCTCGATTTCTGTTTCGTGTACTTGGATTATGTTTTGGTCGCTTTTTCTACTGAGTCTGAGCACTTAGCCCATCTCGAGTGCATTTTTCAACGTCTCCTTGAGGCCGGGTTAGTCCTAAACGTTGAGAAATGCAAATTCCTTCAAACACAGGTGAGATTCCTCGGCCACTCCATTTCCCCTGACGGGATAGAGCCCGACCCAGGCAATTACAAGCTTCGCACGTCCGAAGACAGTGACGGAGTTGAGGAGGTTCTTGGGCATGCTAAACTTCTATCGTCGTTTCCTGCCCAAGGCCGCCCAACACCAGTCCGTTTTGAACGCGTACTTGTCTGGCCCCAAAACAAGGGACACACGAGAGATTGTGTGATCAGAAGAGGCTGTCCGCGCGTTTGATAAATCCCGTCAACAACTAGCCGACGCTACACTCTTGGCATTTCCTCTACAAAATGCACTCCTAGCCGTTTTTGTTGATGCCTCTGACATCGCAGTAGGTGCTGCTCTTCACCAAAAGGTGAATCAAGTCTGGCAGCCGTTGAGCTTCTTCTCTAAAGAGTTGAACCCCGCTCAACGGAACTACGGCACCTACGATCGAGAACTGCTCGCCGCGTGCTTAATTATTAAATAGTTCCGTTTCTCCCTAGAAGACAGGCCGTTCCCATTGTTCACCTTAACGTTTCACTTAGCCCTTGAGCGGACTCAACGTTGGTATAAAAAACCCACATTGAGATTTGATAGGGGCAAAAGTTTTGTCCCTGTGGACGGCCTTTCAGATGTGAGGCTGAGGTCGAAGGGATCCTTATCCCTGATGATGTCGGACTGGTCCAGTTAGAGAAAACTGCCTCCCACTTTTCTGGTCCATGGACTTCTCGTTTCAGGCTTACACCCCAACCCACCCCTTAAATGCCACAAAAGAATTTTTTCAGCTTCCCCAGCTTTTGGCCAAAAATACTAGGCGGAACCCACCCCCCCCCCCCTCACTCATTACGTGTTTGCGGGTTAATAAAAAAGAGTTAACTAAATCTGCGAACCACTTGGGTCACGCTACTTCCAGGGCAGTGGCAGCGTCTGCCTTTGCCCTGGACGAAACCGTTGTCGTCGGTACCACATATTATTCCGAGCTCATTTATGGGGTACTTCATCTATAAATATAATAAGATTGTATATAGAGGCTAGAGGATGTTACCAGTGCCAGTTCCGAAACTCAGTATTTGCAAATTGAACAACATTTCAGCCGAAAAATGAAAATTTCTAATATTTTTTCAATTATTATTAATCAACGCGAATTAATGAAGTGACTACAGTAGAATTTCGTAAGAATTCATTATCGCTGAAAAACAATAAACAACGAGAGCGCTACCGACAGCAGCCAACCCACCCCCTTTTCATGGTATAAAGAACATTTTCGTCACTTTATGTTAAATTTTTGACGCGAATCCTGTGAGGTATTGTTTTCCCATGATGAATTCCCTTCAATTTATTTCACTTGGAGGCTTTCATTCGCGTTTGAGTAAAAGTAGCTAATGGCATGTGACTGCTCTAATGACACACTTTTCTGAAGGGATGTAAGGATGTGTCTAAAAATAAGAAGCTTAAGTTAATGCTACATGGGGTGTAATCGGTTTTGTAAGTACTTTGGGGTAAAGGCTTTTGATTTTTGTAATGTGGGCGCTAGCTGGGTCTTCACGCATAACTTCCTCTCAAGAAATTATGAAATTTAAGGCGCTTACAGAATTGTATTTATTTTTAGTCATTGACTTTCCATTCAGTGTAAAGTTCCATGAATTCCTTATTCACTTATTCAACCGAAATCCTTATTTCATAATTTAATGTACTTTTCAGCTTCGTACTGTCGCAGTGCTCGTTCAGCTGCTGACAGACGAAAATGACGACGTCCTAACAAACTGTGTCGGCGCTATTGCGGAATGTGTTAAATTCCAAAATAACCGGGAATCACTTCGGTCGGCAGGGGGGTTACCACTATTGGTTAACCTGCTCAATGGTACCCATCCACCCCTGCTCGAAAACGTCTGTAAAGCATTGAAAGAGTGCGCACTTGATCCAGATAGTATGACAATTTTGGAAGATTTGGATGCTGTTCGGCTAATTTGGTCACTACTTAAAAACCCCAATCCAAGGGTGCAGGCCTATGCCGCTTGGGCAATTTGCCCCTGTATAGAGAACGCAAAGGTTAGACCTAGTAAATTGAAAAAGAGATGCTAAGTAATTAATGGTCAAATAAATTTTTCAGGATTCAGGAGAACTGGTACGAAGCTTCGTTGGTGCCATGGAATTGGTTGTAGCTCTTTTAAAATCTAAAGATATTTTAGTTTTATCGGCAGTTTGCGCAGCCATAGCAACAATTGCGAAGGATAAGGAAAATGTAGCAGTGCTAACTGATCATAAGGTGATTTACATGCTAGCAGAGTTAGGTACATAGATTTCCACATATTTTTCAAATTTCAAACCCTTTTATTTATTACTTTTTCACGCAGTTCATACAACAGACGATCTGCTACGAGAAAACCTAGCCGCAGCAATAGCAAGTTGTGCACCGTTTGGGAACAATACTCAAGAATTGGGCAGGTTACGGACAGTAACCCCGATTGTTGGCTACATGGTCAGCAACAATCCAAATGTTCATCGTACAGTTGCCATGGCACTACAAGAACTGTCAAAGGATCCGCAGAACTGTATCACAATGCATCAGGTAAGACCTGAGCTTTCAATAAAAGTCTTGATATCTAAAACAATTTTATACAACAGAGTGGGGTTGTGCCTTTCCTCCTTGAAACTGTTGGATCAACTGACAAAATCCTGCAAGCAGCATCGGCCGGTTGTTTACAAAATATTCGAGAATTGGCTCTGCGTGCTGAGGAGTACCTGCTCAAACAAGATATGTGAGATTTTAGTTAAATATAAAACTATTCGCTGTTAATCTAAATAAAATTTATGTTGGACCTTAAATAATAATATGTTTTGTAAGCTTTATTCCTTATCTATTTCTGTCTTTTTTAGGACTTTGTGTAAAACCAAATCTTATTATCAGTTTACTGTCCGTCCATGTTTTCAGGGAGGTGAAGATTTTCAAAAGATAGCAGCGTGAATATTTCAGTATATTTCAAAACCACCGCCGACTCTTCCCTGCCCGGTAATCCACAATAAAGCATTACAGCACAGAGCGGAGTTAGCTGACAAATGAAAGACCCCCTTTCTTCTATGCGCGACGTTTATAACTACACCTTCCTAACCTCTTCCCCTTTTCCTAGTTTACCCTGGATTCTCCTAATATGTTTGCATTCTCCTCCCAACATTTTCGGGTGATAGCCTTTCCTCTAAGTCTCTCCTTTCTTCCATGAATCTGCAACATTGGAAGTATTATGTGCGTTGGCTCCTTTGATAATCAGGGGAATTTAAACCTGCAGACATCCTAATAGTATCCTCCATATAATGGAAATCAGAAGAGGTTATAATTGATTTCTTCGCACTCTCTTCAGCCACTCCATAGGCAAGAGCTAAGTATCAGTGGCCGCTCCGAGGAGCTCAACTAGCGCTGTGGTGAACCATTTTGATGCCACAAACTACTAAGACAGTAACTGCTGCTATAAGAGCAAGGAGGCAGAATCCAGTCGGCTCAGACCTTCAGAGCCAACCCGTGGCATTCACCCTGCAGCTAGAAATCTATCTAAGGTTCCCAAAGTATGGTCTATGCACTGTCCGTAACCTGACTCTAGCTGGAGCTGGGCAATCGCAAAGGTAGTGGCTGAGGGTTTTCACCTTTTCTTCGCAGTTTCTGCAATGCCAATTGCGTACGTCGGGTCTGACGGAATTGTCCCCTATAGGTCAGTACCCGGGGCAGATTGCCGTAATCTTGTATGCATTAGTATGCGACTGGTACAAGCGAAGCCCATTGTGTTTTACGTAGGCACCTGTCGTGAGACTTAATCCTACGGTCCTCTTAAGACACGGATTGATTTTGTGACCACAATCAGAGCCCCGCTGAGACAAGCAACAACGGTACCAGTCTATACCAAGTGCATGGCTTAGCATTCATACTGGTGGATGCAAGAATTACCTAAATCTCTACCGAACTATGGAGTACGGCACCCGTGTTGATACGCAACACCACGTCGAGGCCCGAAGGTCTCTTGTCGCTTGAGCATAACCACAACCACCATGAAACTCCCACTAGGGGGGCCAACCGCAAATAACCGAGCTGTCCTCACATACAACAAGAGTTCACCCGAAGTATGTGAGTCCAGGGGCATTCCCGGTTCCCATGGTACCAGTATACCCCTGGTAAGGTTTCGTGACCAATTTGCCACTTCAGATGAGTCCCCGTGCAGACTCGGGTCTGATCGCCCTGATTAGGCCTTTGGAGCATTCGCCTACTGAATCACGGCCAGCAAACCAAAGTGATTACAGCGTCTCCCGGTGCCACCACTATGGAGATTCTCCTCGGCCACTTGGTTTTGGTTTGGTCGATAGGGTTGCCGCCCCATCTTCCTCGCCGCCACCTCTGAGCACCTGTATCCGCCAAAAGACGGCCAAGCATATAGTCCCACCTGGATAATCCGTCAGCCCGTTCATTCCCCTCTATGTACCTATGCCAGGAACCCAGAGAAGGGTAACCTTGAGCGTGCCGTCGAGACTGTTCAGCGCGTTTCTACATTGACCCATCAATCTGGAGAATGTCGTCGCTGAGTACAAGGCTTTATTGGCCCCATGTCGGTTAGAATAGCTATGTTACGCTTAGGGATGGATCATGCCCCAACGATCGACAGGCTTCCAGTTCCGCTTGAAATACACTAGCGAAACCTGAGATACCATACGACTCGGATACACTGTATGTATTCGAGAAAACCCCGTGCCGACTCAACAGACCATCTTTGGTCCATCGGTAAAGAATACTGCGCCATAACCTTGCAACACGCCGCCGGTCTTCCACACTGCCCTGGTTGGAAAGTCCATAGCAAAGTTTCTCTGGAAGTTTACCTTGCGTGTGGCATAGTCCGTCTCAAAAGCCCAGATTTCCCGAGGTACCTCGTCTAGGATGTTACTATGACCGTTGAGCTTCGCTGACCAGCATTTGGACTCACGTAGTCTGATGACACTGCACGCTACAACGTATTTAATGTGAAGGAAAGATATGTAGAAGCATATTGAGAGCATCTGCCGGGCAGGACTGCAGAACCCCAGTAGCTGCACACGCGGTTGTTTGAATATTATTAAGCTTCATCCTATTGTATTTTTTGCTCAAAACCTGCCACCATACAATAGAGCCGTACGTTAGGATTGGACGTCTCACAGCGGTTTACATTTAGAGAATCATCCTCGGCCGGAGACCTCATTTCTTTGCGAAGGTTCTCTTGCAGGCAGGGAAGGCTAGTTAGGCCTTGGTGGTGAATAGCATCAGTTCCGTTTTTGGGGTTGGGTTTATGCCGAGTCCGCATCTAACTGTTCACAAGCACACCTTTCGCATGTTGCTCGCATGCTGCGCTCCTTGCATAATGTTGCTCGTAATGGACGGAAACATCCCTGACACTAATATCACCAAGTCGTCGGCATACGCCACTACCTCCACCCCGTCACTGTCCAATTTTCGTAAAATTTCCTGGTACTTAGCATGGATATAATCCAATAAATAAGATAAGATTCCGTCCGGGAGCCTTCCGACTTTTTAAGAAAGGATTTGCTCTTATTTTCCTTGGACAGAATTTTGCTCCGCCGCGCGCATTCGCTTGTGCTTTCGACGTTCTGGCAATAGTCCAGCCGGTCTTGATGGCCGACTTGTATTTCTTCAGGCAGTCCTTGTACGACTGTCAGTAGAGGTAGTAGTAGATGTTGAAGATTTCCCTGGTCAACTTCCTGAGGCTGGAAAAATCTTAACTCCACTACGGCGGCAGTGTATTCTTGCTGTACTTAGCAGGGCAGGGACTTTAAAGGCGGTATCGAATGCATTTTCCAAAGCCCCGGCCTTTGACTCCAGTTCGTCTGTCATGCCAATCTCACCAATTTGCCCAGGGAAGAGTTTGTTCATAGCTACTTGACTAAACTTTCTCCAATTGATCCACCTTGAGTCTCTGAAGGGTTTGGAGACCTTTGCGGCGAGATCTAGATTGAAAAGTGTCCAACTGTGATCTGAGAAGGATCTTTGGCCAGACACTCTCCAGTTTTTCACCCTAAGAATCCCATGGTCGGCAAGAAAGTACCACTGTTCCAATATGGAAAAAGAAAGGCAGCCCAGCAGAATGTTCAAATTACCGTCCCATCCGGTTACTTTCCCATACCATGAAGATTTTTGAACGCATTCTTGACAACCGCATTCGCGAAATCGTTGAAATTACCGTGAATCAAGCTGGATTTGTCAAGAACTGCGGAACTACTGACGCAATACAGGCTGCGCGGTTACTCAGGGTGAAACACCGTGAGAAGCATCGCCCTCTTTACATTGCCTTTCTGGATCTAGAGAAAGCGTTTGACCTTGTACCACACGAATTCATCTGGTATGCTTTACGACAACACTTGGTGCCAGAAGAACTCGGGCGATGGGTTCAATTGCTCTACCATGATCCGAAAAGTAAAGTTCGAAGTATGGCGGGTGTATCAAAACCGCTTCGTGTCTCTGTTGGTGTTCATCAAGGAAGCGCCCTCTCACCACTCCTCTTTGTTCTTGTTATGGACACCGTCACACGGGATATCCAACGTCCAGCGCCCTACACACTGCTTTATGCAGATGATGTTTTCCTAGCATCTGATAGCAAAAATGATCTCGAGCAACTTGTTCAAAAATGGAATGATCGCCTCATGCAACACGGTCTCAGATTGAATTTAAACAAAACTGAATTTTTGACTACCGATCCCCATGAAACAGGCACAATCACTGTCAGTGGCAATGACCTGTCCAGAACCGAGCGATTTAAATACCTCGGGTCAACGCTATCAACCAAAGGAGAACTGCGTTATGAAATTGCTTCACGCATTAACGCAACCTGGATGAAGTGGCGTTCCACAACTGGTGTTCTTTGTGGTCGACGTATCAACGAACGTCTCAAATCTAAAATTTACCGCAATGTCGTCCGTCCAGTCGCTCTCTATGGTTCTGAGTGTTGGCCAACCATAAAAGACAATGAACGGCGTCTTGCGGTAATGGAGACAAAGATGCTACGTTGGACTAGTGGCGTCACACGTTTAGATCACATCCGAAATGAGGATATCCGCGATCGTTATGGGGTTGCACCGATCGTGAAAAAGTTGCGAGAGAGGCGTCTTCGATGGTATGGTCACGCAGTTCGTGCAAACGAGAATTCACTTGCCAAGATTGGTCTGAACATCGAAGTCGATGGTAAACGACCAAAAGGCAGACCTAAACAACGGTGGCTTGATACGCTGGATGGGGATTTGAAAGCCTCGAGATTGCACCCAGATCAGGCATTCGATAGAGCCAAATGGCGAAGCCGATCACGACGAGCCGACCCGCTTGTGAACGGGACAAAGGCTGAAGAAAAAGAAGATCGAGGAACTCCTCCCAACGGTCACAGTTCTCCGAGCTGGGGAAATGGGAGATTGGTGTACTGCCCCTGTTACACACCGATAGGTTTGAAGTAATAATAAAATGAAAGAATGACTCTCTACCATGACCACCTGGTTTCGGCTGAACAGGTTGCGATGGGCGGTCACCCAATTCATATGGGTAAGGATGATCCTACCCGGAAAGTCTATAAAGGTAGCATACCCTGATGGCAGAATTGAACGATGGCGTAACTCAGGACGCCAGGCAGCTTTTAGGGATATCGAATTGGTGGACCTCGGCGCAAAATTGGAGTGTCTGGAGTTCCTTACTAAGGCAGGCATAGACCGGATACTGGTTGTTGCGCCGTTGATGATGATAAGTGAGCAAAGCATCCCTTCGGAGTAAGTTTCCTCCAAAAATGCAAATGCATACTTATTTCAGAAGTACTGAAACATGAGAGGTTTCAAAAACCAAAAACTTGTTAGTTACCCTTAATGGCCACAATTTAATGCAATGGGGATTCAATTACGTAGCATTTGACTTAAGCTATTTATAAACTTCACATGGGCAAACTAGAAATCTAACTCCCACGTTAAAACCTCATTAGTTGCACACACACATTATTGCGCGTTTAATAAACCATATGATACCTGCGGAAATTTAATTCCCTTTCAGTGTCAATTTGCATATTTTAATAGAACAGATCTGCGGTAAATGCGCATATTTTGAAGCACGGAACTTGTAATTCAATCATTTGCTAGAATTTCCGCTAATTGGATTCGATACCGAATAACTGCGAAATGGAAAATTTTATATCACCCGATAAATTAGATCAATCCTCGTGTGCGTTTGGAAATGATGATGTAACATGGAAAAGCATTTGCGAACCTCATGGGCCAACCGCTAATAATTGTAGCTAGGAATCTGGCACTGTAATTAGTACTTTTTAGAAGTTACTAGTTTGCAGGCATTGATATACGCTGCACTATTCCCACAGGAGCCGTATTGGAATAGCAACTTTATGGTCGATATTGCGCAACTGAAATTGGTGATTTGATTTACATGTAAATATTTCCTAGATACATGTATTGAACTACCATAATCCACACGATGCTGCTAAATTTTCTGCTAATTGGCATTTGTAATATGCTTAGGGGTTGAAATGACAAAGGACTAGCCTTTCAATTGGACAAATATACGAATGGGAAAAATGCCAACTCTATAGGGATATCAATAAAGTCCTTTTCAAGTGAAAAATTATGAACTTTAACAAATTTGCACACCAGCAATTGGTGGTGATAGAACAGTGATTGAACACCCATACATTACGCACATAGTAGGTATATAAACTATAAAGACATAGGCGGAATTCGAAGCTACGAAACCCGAGAACTCGCGTATAATCTCTTTAAAATTCTACCTCCACAAATTGCTTGGCAATTAACCTTCTTCCCGTATCCCGTATCGTTCAATGCAAATCATCCCCGCAGTTATTTCTTGAAACAATTTAAAAAGCATACCAAGAACTCTTCCTCAACTTTATAACTTCCTCAATTTCCTCTTCCTACCTCAACTTCACAAAATGAAACCTATCACAAAATATATCATCCCCCAAGAAAATTTGTCTCCACTACCTACTTTCGCCCTTGCGGCTACAGATAACTTTCCACCCTTTAGCAAAGAGGGCAACGGGGATCACTCCCACGATCATAATCACGGCTCGCACTCACTCGCAAAGCTCCTTGTCTCTGCACTTGAGCAAGGCGCTTACGATGCACCTCCTTATCAAGGCATCAACACATACCTCCCCGCCATAGGGCAGAACGGACTGCGTTGCTCCCATAAGAAGAGGTCTCCTGGTAGATACTGGGCCCCCAACATTCGGCAAAACCGAGACTCCAGCTGCAGCCCTGTCCGATGCTGCTTTGATTTGCTCGAAAAAGCTCAGCTTCAAGTCGTGCAATAAACCAAGGTATTTAACCGCTGGTTTTTACTCTAAAGTCAACTCGCCCATCGACATGGGACGGAGGATCGGGATTCTCTTTCTGGTCAAGATGACTACTTCGGTTTTTCCAGCGCAAGACTGAAACCATGAGCAGTCACCCATCCGCTTACTCATCGCATCAATATGCCAAGTTTGCTTTGCGGCTGTTTGACAGTGCGTCCTGCAGCAAGCGCCCCGACATCATCTGCATAACCGACCAGGTGCGACTCTTCTGACATGTCCAGTCTTAGCAGACTATTGTAGGAAGCATTCCAGATGTCCGGCCCTAGCATAGATCCCTGTGCTACTCCCGACGTGATCTCCATCCTCCTCTGGCCCTCATATGCATAGAGCGGTCTTTCAGTTAACCACTCAATATCCGCTAGAGATAATTTGACACGGGAAATGAGTTTTTTAATATGCCTATCTGTCCATCTTACAAAATTGAAGGCATTTCTGACATCTGACATCAAGCGCTATGAGAAGCACTATCGGCGGCTGCGTGCCCCGCTTTCCGCGCTATTGACATCAACCCGTACGGGATGTTTCGTAAATAATGCCGGTACAATGCTGTCCATCTGGTCTGTGCTTAGTATGCGGGGTTTCCACAGAGCCCCGATTTTCCGGGTCACAAGCTTATAGCCAAGCCATTCACCTCGTTGACCAGGTTCTGCCAGCCGCGAGCTTTGATTTTTTTTGCTGATCTATACTTTACCTTTATGGTGCATGCCTCCTCCGCAAGTCGGCAATTTCTGCCCAGCACCAGTACATAGAAGGCTTGTCAGGGGTAGGGCTCCTCCAGGACATGGAAGCCCCACACGCTGTCATCATCAAGTTCATCAATGACTTTACGCCAGTGTCAGCTGCAACACTGCCACCCCCCGAAACGCCCTCCAGTGCGACTCTGCCTGTTCTAAGAGCTTCAACGAGCTTTCCGATGTTCACCCTCGCGACATTGCACACGCAGGGGTTGGTGCACGGCGGCAAGTAATGTCTCCTCTCTAAACTCTCATTACTCAACTTTCCTCCATCAGTCATCTCCTGCCACTCGCCCTATCTTTCATACCGTTCCTGCAAGTTTTCTTTTCATGGCTGTTCATCTCGTTCCGTCTCTCCATCCTCTGGCGTTGCTCAAGGCTCTATTGTTGCCACACTACTTTTCCCTGTTTTTTATCTATGACCTTACCTCCATCCTCACCTGCCCGTGTTTGCTTTACGCAGATGATCTTAAATTATTTGCCTCTGTTTCATCTCCTGTGATCTCTTGCAGTTCTCTGCTTGTAATATTCGACGACAAACTTCGTTTCAATTCCCACTTCATTGACATCATCAATAGAGCTCCCAAAATGTCCGGTTTTATTATACGTTCCTCTACCAACTTTACCTCAATTCACCTCTCCTTAACACTCTTCAATTTCTTTGTCAGAAACATCCTTGAATATTGCTGTGTAGTCTGGTCCCCATTCCGCATCCTTGACTGTCGTGTTCTTAAAGTTGTACAACGAAAATTCATTCGGACCCTCTTTTACAAAACGAACCTTCCACGGGTTGACTACCCGTCACGACTCCGCACCCTCAATCTCCCCTCCCTGCAGCAACGCCGTATCTTCCTTGATGTGTGTACTCTTTTCAAAGTTTACAATTTTGCCTGATGGACCAATCTTCCAACTCGGATATTACTTCGCTAGCATTAAAATCACCCCCCATCGCAGCATTCGCCCGTACTCGAAATGGCGTCCTATAGAGCACCAAGACGGCCCTAAACTTCTCGGATCGTCTCATTCGGCGTTACATAAACGTTAAAAACGTTATCCCTAAACACCGAATCCAGACAAGCCCATTGAAGAGAATGCGTGGAATGCGGTTCATGCCATTCGTGCCCTGGCCGTTTCCAGTTCCGCCCTAAAGATTGAAGCCTCGAACCCGCAGTGTGTGTGACGCTCTCACTAGACGCGCCACGATCCCTGCAGGGAACACAACTTTCGCTTTCATTGCAGGTCTTCGCTTGGTAACCTACCTGACCGCATATGCGGCATGCTGTCCTCCTGTCGGGTCCCCTCCAAGTTGCTAAAGTGTGTCCATAATCCAGGCAACTGTAGCACTTGATGGGGATTATCCGCATTCGTATACAGCATACTAATCATCCAATTTTGATTTTCACGCTACAGAACTTAGGAGAGGTGATTGCCCGTGAAGAATGTCAACGCACCTCGACCGAGTGGCAACTCTCTTGGCAAAATGAACCAAGAGGCAGATGGACTGCGCCACTCATCGACAATTTAGAACCGTGGCTGAACCGAACGCACGATGTCATCGATTACTTCCTCACCCAACTTGAAAGTGGACAAGGAGGTTTTCAGTCTTGCCTGCACAAGATTGGGAAGGCGTGATCTCCTCATTGTGTATTCTGCAATGGAGCGGCGGACGACGCTGAACACATCTTTTCTTGTGAAAAGTGGGAAGGCTTTCGTTAGTAACTTTATGCAGACACAGTGGAGCTCTCTCCAGACAACCTTGTCAACGAGGTCCTGAGGAACGCTGGCAGATAGTGTCGTATTGCGCATTATGTTCGAGCTTTTCTTATTGTGAAGAAGATTGAGCTCGACCGGCGATGGGATGAGATAGCAAAAGGTTTTCTGAACTAACACTTCCCCTCCATCCTTGCCCTCCCATTTATGAAAGAATTCCCTGACTTGCTCCTAAAGCCGGGAGAGTGGGAGGGCTAGCGCGATAACAGGAGATTTCTTTTTTTGGCTGACTGGGAAACCAATTCTAAATACACGCTTTACCGGATAGCAATTATAATATAGGGTATAAGGATTTTTCCCCAGGCAACTGGTCCCTGTCCAGCGCATCTTTTGCATAGCTGTTATAATACATTAAGACTTATATTGGAACTGGGTATCTGTTACCTGTTTGTCAGTTCATTTTCTATACAGGGAACGCACATTGTTGGGTCCGTTGTTATAAAATCCGTTCAATCCACAATTCCTTTCGAAGCTTCGTAACTTTTGTTATTCCTATAAGGTTATCAGCTCTACCCGACCCCCAACCTGGGGGATCAATTGATACAATTTATCCCGTTTTTAGGCAGGGAAGTCTCGACTTCATCCGCCTCATTAAGAAAGAGCTCCCAGCACTTACCACGTAGAAGTGGAGCTAGGGTTTGGTAGTAGAGCTGAGCTAGAAAAGTACAGGGAGCAACCGCAGCAGGCGCGCAAGTTTTACCAACAAGTCAGCACATACACCGTGGTGTATAAGGCTTCATATACACCACGGTGCTCATCCTGCCGGACAAAGAGGGAACTCTGATTTCTGACAGAATGGAAATATTTGAGAGCTGCGTTATGAAATTGCTTCACGCATTAACGCAACCTGGATGAAATGGCGTTCCACAACGGGTGTCCTTTGTGATCGACGTATCAACGAACGTCTCAAATCTAAAATTTACCGCAATGTTGTCCGTCCAGTCGCTCTCTATGGTTCTGAGTGTTGGCCGACCATAAAAGACAATGAACGGCGTCTCGCGGTAATGGAGACAAAGATGCTACGTTGGACTAGTGGCGTCACACGTTTAGATCACATCCGAAATGAGGATATCCGCGATCGTTATGGGGTTGCACCGATCGTGGAAAAGTTACGAGAGAGGCGTCTTCGATGGTATGGTCACGCAATTCGTGCAAACGAGAATTCACTTGCAAAGATTGGTCTGAACATCGAAGTCGATGGTAAACGACCAAAAGGCAGACCTAAGCAACGGTGGCTTGATACGCTGGATGGGGATTTGAAAGCCTCGAGATTGCACCCAGATCAGGCATTCGATAGAGCCAAATGGCGAAGCCGATCACGACGAGCCGACCCCGCTTGTGAACGGGACAAAGGCTGAAGAAAAAGAAGAAGAAGAAGAAGATGGGTTGAGTATTTTGATGAGCTACTGAATAACGAGAACATCGGCGAGTTGGAGGTCCCGCCAACTGAAGACGGCGGACAAATACTACCACCACCAAGTATAGGAGAAACAGTCCGTACAATTCATCGGCTTAGAAACCATAAGTCGGCAGGAGCCGATGGAATTACAACCGAATTGGTTAAATATGGAGGTGACCAATTACACCAAGTGGTTCATCAACTTGTACTCAAGATGTGGGACAGCGAATCAATGCCTGACCACTGGCAAAGAGGCATTATATACCTCATACATAAAAAGGGAAATATCACGCTGTTGAGTACCATCTATAAGATGTAATCCTCTATCTGGCTAGGCCGGATAGCCCCATACGCCCAGAACATCATTGGCTCATGCCAAAGAGGCTTCACTCCAGACAAATCAGCAACAGGTCAGATTTTCTCTGTGCGGGAAGCGATGGAAAACTATTGGAATGGACATCAGTTGCACCATCTTTTCATCGACTTTAAAGCCGCCTATGATAGCATAGCCAGGATAAAACTGTACACAGCCATGAGGGAATTCGGTATCCCGACGCAATTGATAAGACTGACTAGGCTAACCCTGCCCAATGTGCGAAGCCAGATAGAAGCAGCAGGATCACTCTCGAGACCAGTTGACATCAGCAACAGTCTAAGCGGATGCCCTATCATGCGTCCTCTTTAACCTGGCCCTTGAGAAAGTAATCCATGATGCTGAGGTAAATGCGAGGGGTACGATCTTCTATAAGTCCACCCAACTACTGGTCTATGCTGACGATATCGATATCATGGGAAAAATGACCCGAGATGTACAAACTGCCTTCACCTAGATCGAGCATAGGGGCAAAGCTCTTACTGAACAAGACAATGATCTTGCCAGTCCTCATGTCTTCCTCAGAGACTTGGGTTCTTGGCAAGAAAACTTGCGAACCGCGTTCGAGAGAAGAATCCTCCGAAAAATTTTTGACTCCCTACATGTGAATGGACGATTCCGTAGCCTACATAATGACGAAATCTATGAGCGATTCCATGACCGTCAGGGTGTGGATAAAATCCGGCTCAGTAGGTTGCGGTGGGCGGATCACTTAATCCGTATGGATGAGAATGATCCAGCCCGGAAAGTCTATAAGGGTGATATCTATGGTAGAAAAAGAAGAGGAGGCAGACCTCGTCGCCCAGCGCTGGGCTGGGTTTTGAAAATTGCGGTGAGGAGTAGTTGCCGGTGTGGAAGACTACTCTACCGTCGAGGTCAAAAAGCAGGTTTCGCGTCTGGAGAGATAACAGCATTGGAGGGAACAGATGAGTTGGTAGAACGTTCTCTTCGACGATCCCGATCTACATGGCCTGGCAGCTAAGGGAATTAGGATGGGTTTGGCATTTAGTGAGGAAGTTGAGGGCATGACTGGCTTGGACGGCGTTGATGCCGGGCGTTTTGAAAGGTATTGTAAAGGATCTGGTTGGAAATGCATTTGGAGCGGTCTTGGTTTTTGAAGGTGTTGAAGCGGAGGCATAGCGCTCTGCACTCTTTGAGTCGCAGTCCGATTTGTAAAGGGGAGTTGTCGGAACAGAAAAAGAACCCGAAAATTAAGAGGGGACGGATAAGCTGTTTGTAACAATACAGCTTGACTTTCGAAGGTGTTGGGATGTAGTATTTCAGGGATCTGACCACCAGTTGCACGGGTTAGTGCCTTCTTGATATGTGGCAGATGCGATAGGCGGGAATTAATAAGTAGATGACTTCATTTACAGTTGGGATTGTAGCGTTGTGAATTTTGACGGATAGGGTTGATATGGTATTCCTTATTTTCGTCGTCATCTTTGCGTTACCGCCGAATACAATAGTTTCCCACTTCTGTGGATTTAGGGAGAATTTCCAACGGGTGAAGTACCGTTAAAACTCGTCCAAATATAAATTTAGGCGTTCTTCACCGGCCGGAATATTTCTGGTGGAGGTGTAAAGGATGAGGTCATCTGCGTATTGAAAGAATGGGATTGGGTTTTGGGTGTGGGGCTGGTTTGGGCAGGTCTGCGGTGAACAGGGAAAGAGAGTAATCCTTCAGCGACGCCAGCCGGACTTGGGTAGGAAGAAGAGAGGTGCTATTGGAGCTCGACTTGAGATTTCCGCCTTTCAAGAAAGCTAAGAATTAGCTTACAGAGGAAAGTCTATAAGGGTGATATCTATGGTAGAAAAAGAAGAGGAGGCAGACCTCGTCGCCCAGCGCTGGGCTGGGTTTTGAAAATTGCGGTGAGGAGTAGTTGCCGGTGTGGAAGACTACTCTACCGTCGAGGTCAAAAAGCAGGTTTCGCGTCTGGAGAGATAACAGCATTGGAGGGAACAGATGAGTTGGTAGAACGTTCTCTTCGACGATCCCGATCTACATGGCCTGGCAGCTAAGGGAATTAGGATGGGTTTGGCATTTAGTGAGGAAGTTGAGGGCATGACTGGCTTGGACGGCGTTGATGCCGGGCGTTTTGAAAGGTATTGTAAAGGATCTGGTTGGAAATGCATTTGGAGCGGTCTTGGTTTTTGAAGGTGTTGAAGCGGAGGCATAGCACTCTGCACTCTTTGAGTCGCAGTCCGATTTGTAAAGGGGAGTTGTCGGAACAGAAAAAGAACCCGAAAATTAAGAGGGGACGGATAAGCTGTTTGTAACAATACAGCTTGACTTTCGAAGGTGTTGGGATGTAGTATTTCAGGGATCTGACCACCAGTTGCACGGGTTAGTGCCTTCTTGATATGTGGCAGATGCGATAGGCGGGAATTAATAAGTAGATGACTTCATTTACAGTTGGGATTGTAGCGTTGTGAATTTTGACGGATAGGGTTGATATGGTATTCCTTATTTTCGTCGTCATCTTTGCGTTACCGCCGAATACAATAGTTTCCCACTTCTGTGGATTTAGGGAGAATTTCCAACGGGTGAAGTACCGTTAAAACTCGTCCAAATATAAATTTAGGCGTTCTTCACCGGCCGGAATATTTCTGGTGGAGGTGTAAAGGATGAGGTCATCTGCGTATTGAAAGAATGGGATTGGGTTTTGGGTGTGGGGCTGGTTTGGGCAGGTCTGCGGTGAACAGGGAAAGAGAGTAATCCTTCAGCGACGCCAGCCGGACTTGGGTAGGAAGAAGAGAGGTGCTATTGGAGCTCGACTTGAGATTTCCGCCTTTCAAGAAAGCTAAGAATTAGCTTACAGAGGTGCGAATGGAAGTGGAAGAATTCTGAAAACTTATAAACTAGTCCGCATTGCCGTACGTTGTCTAAAACCTTCTTTATGTCTAGGAGACAGACTATGGTCGGCGCCTTCCGGTTGAGGCCCAGGAGAAAGTCTGATTTGAGCAGGAGTGCATGTTCAATCGAGTGTTTGGGTCGGGGAGTAAGTCAGGGAGTGAGTGATTGGAGTCACTGCTCGTCGATGATTGCTTTTATATTCCGCTCGAAAATATTGGCGGAGGAGCGATCGGAATTGTTTTGGAATGTTTTGGAGTAAGATTGCATTTTGTTGGACAGATTTGCTTAAACGCAGGCAGGTTTTCCTGAGTTCCTTGTGTGTACCAGGGTTCAGTTCGGGGTTGGAGAGGCGGTTATGGAGATATTGGGTGTAGAGGCTGAGGACTCTTTCAAGGATGGACCTGTCCAATTCAAGGATTTCAGAAAGTAGATGACAGAATTTCAGTGAGTATCCATTTCTAAATAGTCTCCGTCTGAGGGCACCGGGCAGCTTTTAGGAATATCGAATTGGTGGACCTCGGCGCACAACCGGGATGCCTGGAGTTCTTTATTAAGGCAGGCCTAGACCGGATACCGGTTGTTGATGATGATGATTGGAGAGATTGGATTACTTTCATCAAACCTACGATATATTCCAGGGGACGTGTCCTGAATTTGCCATGTTGAAAATATGAAAACTAATTTGTTACAAAATCTTTATTCAGTATTAGTCATGCGGTTGCTGATTACAAACAAAAACTATTCTTTCTGAATAGTATGTTTTATAACAAATGTTTTATTGTTCCTTGTCAATATCCAATAAATACAAAAATTAAAACAAAAAATTAATAATACTTTTTCTTGTTTTTTTTTTTCCATTTTACCATTAGTTCGATTAGTATGATATGTTTTCATGTGTATAAAATCCTGTTTCGAATTAATGAAAGGAATTATGAAGCGAAGATGTGGACACTAGATCGCATTGTGCCCTTTGTTAAAATAAATGTATGTAAATAATTCAACTTTTAACTTAAATATTCTGTCAGTGAAAGATAACAAGCTGGAAGTACAATTCTGTTGATTTTAACAGGCCAAACAACAAACTCAAAGTGGAAAACTTATTCTAGTCAACTAGACTTCAATTCATGGAACTGTCCCAGGTATGGCGAATGTTTGATTCCGAAGCTGTACGACGGGATGTGCCCCAAGTTGATCTGAAATACAGGAAATTATATTAGATTGAAATAAAAGTCTCCTTGGATATGATTCTTACTGCATATTTGTATGTCTTCTTACTTCTTAAGCCTTCTTATTTTGAGATATGAATTCAAGGTCATTTATCTTTTCTTTTTCTAAAATTAACTTCCCAAGCAATTTAATTTCATTCAATTTTCCTTACGCATTGTCCCAGAAATGTATTTTTCTGCTCCCACTAAATTAAATTAATTTCGCAAAAAACTTTTCCAATTGTGAACAAAATAGATTGAAGTAGCACAATTAAAAGTTTCATGATATATATTCTTTAAATAAAGGTTTCGAGCCTATAAATATTCCCTAACAAACTCAAAATAATTTTAAAACAGAGAATATCCAATCTTTTTTTCAACACAGCAAATTTAAAAGATGTCAAACGTTACACGACTTTATCTTGTATAGGCGCTTCTGCCTAAATACAACGACTTTCGGGCAACAAATATGGCGTTCTCTTCCCCAAAAAATGGCTATGGAGAATTCCGAACGACGGAGCTGGTATAGTCTTGTGAACATAACAAAGCTTTTGGATGAAACATGTAAAGGGTTGAAATATGCGCTCATTAATTGTTCATACTAAAAGTACATTTCTTTGCAGATGTTCTCTGTAAACTTTTGGAACTAAATTCTTCCAATAATTGTTAAAACAAAAGGACGTCCTTCACTTTATACGCAGATTTTCATTAAAGATATCCCTCATTCTTTGCAGTTTCTAGGAGAAATGAAACAAGTCGGGAAACCGGAAGCTGGACGCTTCAGACATGAAAGGTTTTGTGTATTTCTTATGTAAAGACATTTGAGTGCGAATTTGTCCCATTAGTACGTAACACGTAATATACGCATATATTATGTGAGAATATCCACTTTCGGGTGTCATTGACATTGAAAATCTTGAATTCCAAAGAAGTGACAAATTTGACCCTATTATAACTTTGTTAATAATATTGCGATTTCCTCCAAACTTGGTAGAATCAAGCTCTGTATTATAGCCTGCATTACTGCGAATTCGTAGTGCTAGAACGAACAAAAGGGGGGTTCTGCAGCCAATTACTGAAAATTATAGTAATAGTATATTAACTTTATTTTAAGGGATATCGGTATGATAGGTATTGCGGAGCCTAGCCACCATACAGTGGAAGCCTCTTAATTTTTTTCAGATTTTTCGGTTGGGTAGTTTCTGGAAATGGCCCCGTTCAATTAATGATCACTTTTGACCCCCCGAACCCCCCGCCTTTCCAACAAATGTCAAAACTGAGATGAGCTTTGGAAAGTACTAACCGAAACCTTTCATTTGATACCCCACATGACTATAATTTTTTTCCTTCTTACCCCTTTCCTTGTCGAAGTCGAATATTTCATTGGCAAACTTGATGCCAATGTCGACCTGGCTACGATGGTCTTCCAAACCTCTTTTTGCTCAAAACTGGTAAGTCCATCTCCCTTCCCCTATCTCTTATTTTCAACAAAAGCCTCGAAGAGATTCATTTTCCTGGCTTGTGGAAAGATTCTCTCATCATCCCCATTCACAAAAGTGGCGATCGTTCGCTTGCCGAGAATTACTGTCCCATTTCCCTCCTCTCCTCCTGTTCTAAAATCCTGGAAATATATGTCAGCGACTGGTTGTCCGCCTACTTTGGCCAACACATAGTGAAAGAGCAACACGGCTTCGTTAAACGTAGGTCCACCGCCTCGAACCTGCTTGACCAACTTTGTCGCTAAATGTCTAAATTCACGGCAAGAAGTGCATACCATTTACGCTGACTTCGCGAAAGTCTTCGACACTGTAAATCATCAGATACTTCTATCCAAACTCTCGTCCCTAAACGTTCCCATACCACTTGTTTTATGGCTTGCCTCTTACCTTTCCAACCGATCCTGCCGCGTCTCTCTTGACGACTGTACTTCCCGCTCCTTCTCCCCTTCTTCTGGCATCCCGCGGGGATCTATTCTGGGTCCTTTGTTATTTTTATTTTTTATTAACGACCTTCCTCCCCTCCTTACTTGTCCCTGTTTGCTCTATGCAGGCGACCTTAAGCTGTTTTCCGCTATATTGTCGTCTATGGACTGAGTTTCCCTTCACTCTAACCTTGACACTCTGGTTCGTTGGTGCTCGACTAATGGTTTGTTTAGCGCTAAACATCAGAAAGTGTCACTCTATGTGCTACTCCCTAAAATCCTCACCCACTTCTTTCTCCGACTCTCTTAACGGACATTCCTTATCCTGCTTAAATTCCACTCAAGACCTCGGAGTCACTTTCGACAATAAGCTCCGCTTTGACACCCATTGCCTCGATGTCATCAATCGAGCAGCAAAATTATCAAGACTTCGCTCCTCCTCTGATTTTGACTCCATTCAACCCTCCTTAGCTCTCTTCAATTCCCTCGTGAGGAATACCCTAGAGTATTGCTCCGTGATCTGGTCACCCTCCCGTAACTGTGATCGCCTTGCCCTTGAAAATGTGCAACATCAATTCACCCGTTTCCTCTTCTTTAAGAAAAGCTTTCCTCGTGTGGACTACCCCTCCCGCCTTCGCTTTTTGAACCTTCCTACAGCAGCGTAGATCCTATCTGGATCTATGCGCGTCTTCGGCTATAGATGCGTATCCATGATGGATTTCTCCACCTAAATGCAGTAAACCGATTTCAATAAGGTTTTCTTTTTACAAAACCTTAAAAATCATATAGCCTTCATAATATCAAGTTACTCGGAAAATTGGCTCAAGGAATTCATCAAAAGGTCCAAGTCTTCGTTAGTAATTGCTTTCGGGGTACCCTCGTCTGAATCAGTTGTCATGAACGTAGATGTTGAAAGCGACTACAATGATCATCCAGTTTGACTATGGTCAACCACGAGCAAAGTGCGATAGCAAAAACCTGGAAAGTGGTTCAAATTAATCGTACAGGAACGGGAGTCTTCACAGATCAATCAACATTTGAAGAAATCTCAAAAAAATCCCAGCCAAAGCACTAAAAAAAACGAAAAAAAACAATGGTTCGAAAGTACGCATAGGAACGGAAGACGTAGAACATGTATCATGTAACACAATCGAGGAGGGAACACCCACGATGGATCACATAATCAGATGCTTCTTTTTTCATAAGAAGGTAGCTAAGGCTCTACTGCCTTTCGTCTTCCCTTGGCATCTCGGCTATAATTTTGGTAAAGGTTGTATTTTCAACCCCATCCGTGGAGAGAGTGAAAAGTTGATGGAGGAGGAAAGATGTGGTGCCCCCTCTTCAAACCCGGTCAAAACTCGTGGCGTCATCCCCCTTAGAATGTTAAAGCCCTCAAAGTGCGGTTCCTTTTATATGAACATACCCAAGTTGAATTGTGATAGAATGGGGAGGATATGTAAAAGGGAGAGAAAAGTCCTCTTTTTGTGACCCTATTAAAGGACTGCGGTGGTCACCATTCCTTTAAACGATAGGGTTTAGTTTGGGGCCCTATTCCCACAGTGGTAAACGAGGTCCTCTCTCTCTCAAATCCACCCCGATCCATTTTGATTTCATCATAACAAAGTTGGGTGTGCAACCATACCCGCGGAGAGTAAGAGGGTAAAGAGGAAATATAGAAGAAAACAAATCGGGAAACCAGAAGCTAGACACTTCAGGTGTGAAAGGTTTTGTGTATTTCTTTTATAAAGAGATTTGAGTGTGCATTTGTCCCATTCGTACGTAGAACGTAATATGTGCATATATTATGTGAGAATATCCACTTTCAAATGATATTGACATTCAAAATCTTGGATTTGCACTGATGCACAGGTTTGACGTATTATAACTTTGTTAGTAATATTGCGATTTTCACCAAATTCAGTAAGATCATGCTCTGTACTGTAGACTGCAAAATCTGGTGATTCTAGGATGAACTTAAGGGGGTTTTGCTGCCAATTACTAAAAATTTTAGTAATGTACTATTATTAACTTTATTTGAACAGATATCGGTATGGACGGTATTTTGGGGCCTAGGCACCATACAGTGACAGCCTCTTGACTTTTTCAGATTTTTCCGTGAAGTAGTTTCTGAGAATGGGTCCGTTAAAGAAATGATCAGTTTCAACCCCCCGCACTCCCCAACTTTTCTAACAAATGTCAAAACTAAGACCAGCTAACTAGTACTAACCGAAACCTTTAATTTGATACCCCACATGACTATGTTTGATGAAAAAAGAATGTACACCCTCGTTTTGCATGCATGGGGACCCTCCCTTAAATTCGACGTAAAACGATGTAACTTACTACATGCGTGCGCGTTTATAATTCCCAACTTTCTACCAAAATAATAACCATCTCCGAGAAAAATGCGTGTAACAGACAGACAGACAGACAGTAAACCGATTTTAATAAGGTTTTGTGTTTACACAAAAACCTTAATAAAAACTAAGACCCATTTACAGAAAGCACCTATTTAACTACCCTCCAAAGGTGTTGAACCCACAAAATTACCTTCTCTGGACAATGTGCACCTGGACCTGGCTTTTGAGTATCATCTGTTGGTAATTTGGTCCGAGCGCCCATAGAGTACATGGGGGGCTTCTTCAAAACCGCTTCGTAGTAGCCGTCATATGCCCCAGGTCCAGGTACACTCGCTGTTGGTGAAGTCTGTTGTCGTTGTCTTCCTGTAATGGTGAAGGCCGGGGCTGATCGTATTGGTCCTTCCTTGCTTGTACCCAAAACTGTTGGTATCTTATATACGTTTGGAGCTGATCGAAAAACAAAGGATCAGTAAGTGAACTTAACAAAAAATTAGGGAAGTGTGCCAAGAAAATTAGATAAAAGTGACAAAAATATCACACAACATTTTATGGTTGGAACAGACGATTGATGAGAACTGACTGAAATGGGTTATGATGATGATATCTTCAATCTATTAGTAGCAAGAAAAAGAAACTGATTCGTTCAAACCACACTTACCTGACAACTGTTGATTTTATTCCAAATGTATAAGTAGGAACATGATCAAGGCAAACTTTTTCAGCCATGTAAGCGCAAGGAGCTAAACCGCAAAATAATCAAAAATTTCATGAATACACAATGGCCTATTACTGGTGACAATACTGGCTTACCTGGTGTATCGCTATACTTTTCATTTTTAACTTTAACGCCAAAAGAATAGGCAGGTCCATGATCTAAGACTACTTTTTCTACATTATACGAACCCGGAGCTAAATACAGCAAAACAAAAATAATCAAATTGTAAAAATATAGATAATAACGTGTAATTGTTTGATAAAATATTAATCGCCCACACTTGCATCTACTATTACTACTAAGCTGTTACCTGGAATACCATTCTGGTTAGATTCTCTGTTCGTTTTTGCGCCAAACGTATATGCAGGTGAATGGTCTAACTTCACCTGTTCTGGTTTATAGGCCGTTGGCGCTAGAAAGTATAAAAAGTTCGTGATAATCCAATAATATCTGTAAAATTAGTCACATAGATACAGAAGAATGAATAGAACCCTGAGCATACCAGGTCTATTCTCCATTTAACTTAGCCGGTAACTTCCATGCCAGATGACATGCGATAATAAACGTGCTGGGCTAGAAGGACCAAAGACCTACCGGATTTGAATGATGTCAAAGACACTTATCGAGATATTCACACAAATCGGGAGGAGCTTAAATAGAGTTTACCAATTCGTCAGCCTTTTAGAACCCATTCTCTGTGCTGTTCATCTTCTATGTACTTCACAGCATTCAAAAATTGACAGTTTTAACCGCTATTTGATAAGAAAGCAACGAGACAGAATAACGAAAAGACCTTTAATCCTAAACTCGAGCAAACAAAAAGGAATAAATATGGTTGCCGCTTATCCCTTGGTGGGGAATAGTGCATAAGCCATGCGCCATCATTCGCAGTTACTTGAAATGCGCTTCAGCTCGCCCACAACTTCTCCAGACGACCGCACTCCTACTTTACTGTTCTGGGCCAAGTGCCCAATTGTCGCCCCTCCTTACTATGTGACCTATCCACTGCCACTTCCATTTGCCGATCGCAGTGCAGTGTCAGTGTCTGAGCGGTGCTGCTCTATGTACTGCTCCTATAAAGTAACACAGAAAGGACAGTCGCACAGAGCAGTCTCAACTTGATCTTAGTACTGAGATAACTGGATTTTCAGAGTTTAGACAGGGCAGCAAAAGCGGATCTAGCGCTGTTAATGTATCGCGCAACATCCAGTTTGGTACCACCGTTGGCTGAAACGATGCTCTGCCCATTAATGCGATATGGAGAGAGCGTTGGACTGAGAACCTTGGTTTTGTTGATGTTTATTTTCAGTTCAACTCTACCTCCCTCTCCTTTCAAATCCAAAGCCAGTTGTCCAAGGTCCATGATTGATATCATCAGCGTAGTCAAGGTGTTTGAGGAAAAATATTATCGTCCATTGAATTTCTTCACGTCTTTGAAACAAGGCACCATGAAGTATGTCACCGATAACAAGAAAAAATTACATCGGTGACAGGATACAACCCTGGTGGACTCCGCTGTGGACCTCAAAATCCTCCGAGATTTTACCTCGGTGCAGCACGCTATCGAAAGCTTTCTCACAATTGATGAAGCGTAGGTGCAGCGAAAATCTAAACTCGGCGCACTGTTCTAAAATGATCCGTAGTGTCTTGATATGGTCAATGCAAGAGGATCTGAAGCGGAAACCAGGGTACTCTATGTCGAACAAACTTTCGCAATGTTCCATCCTGCGTTCCAGGATGATTTTAACTATTATCATTGCGACGGCGGGGAGCACCAATTGTTACAATAAAAACTGTTGCCCTTCTTTGGAATCATAACGATCACCTCCTTCTTCCATTATCTGGGAAAGGTCTCGGAGTCCCAAGATTTCCATACGAGCGGAAGCAGCCGATCAGCAGTACCGTCAATTCCAGCGGCTTTACTCCATTTGAATGCATTGATGGCCGAAATGATTTCTCTTCTGTTAGGAGGAACAGTCCATATGTTATGGTGACTAGCCATTTCATCCAGAGGACAACCTCAGATGTGGTGCGGTTAAGAACTATGGTGAAGTGTTCTTTCCACCTCTTCAGATGTGCGTCATCGTGGATGAGATACCGATCATTGACGCCCTTCACAGGACCATCGAAAAATTTCCGACCACAAATAAGTTCTTTCATAATACAGTGTAGAATCTGAAATCATTGCATTCTGTGGCATATTCCGATTTCCTCACCAGCGCAATAGCAAATGTTCTCTTACCACGACGTACACTACACTGAAGTTCTTGAAGTTTTGGTCGGTATCGAATGTCGGGCGCATCACGCCCGCAATCACTCACAGTGGTCAATAGAGCTTTCAACCCCTTCCATTCATTCATCCAAATCTTATGACGCCCCTTCAGGTTCTGGACAACGAACTGTGCAGCACCCGGGAAAAGAGCATTTTTCATGGCAACCCAATGGCCATCGATACCCAATGCACATTGATATTGCCAGGCAGGTTACTCAGTATATCTGCCGTCCAGATACATAGAACATAGCTTTCCCATTGTCAAGCGACAGCTGGATCATACAAGCGGTCGATTTTGAAGTTAAGGAGTCACAGTTCTCCAATCCTACGAGAAGTGGCGGATGCAACACCCAAACGAACGTAAGCGACCATCATATGATAATCCCTTTCGAGGCCGATGTCACCGCCTCTATTGTTGCCCACATCAGGAGACAACTCCTAAATCTTCTGCTGATCACGAAATGACCTATCTGATTGCTCGTACGGTGGCAGTAACTTGAAACCCAAACGAGTTTATAGCTGCCTCTTTGCTCAAATAATATGCCACCAATGACGAGGGGGTGGAAACTGCAAATATCAACAGAAATCTACCATTATCGTTACCATTTCATGTCCGAGCTAGGTGTCATCACATTCATTCAGATCAGCCATCTCCAGAAGTGCATGTAATTTCTCGTGGAAAGCATTCTTCTCCACAATGTCTCCGTTGGTGCACAAAATTGTCCTTAATTCGGGCCGGAATTTTGAAGTTAGAAATCTGTTTCAAATCGGCTCCTAGATCAAGAGAGCGCGCCTTGCGGTAACCGCCAGAAGCAATCCAACACCGAATTTAAGTCTACTTGGCTTTCCAGCGTACAAAGGCACATTTTCTCTCTGCGACAAACGATGCAAAAACTTTTGGAATATGGACACCAGTTGCACCATCTATTCATCGACTTTAAAGCCGCCTATGATAGTATAGCCAGGGTAAAACTGCACACGGCCATGAGAGAATTCGGTATCCCGACGAAACAAATAAGACTGACTAGGCTGACCCTGAACAATGTACGAGGTCAGATAAAAGCAGCAGGATCACTCTCAAGACCATTCAACATCAACAACGGTCTACGAAAAGAGGATGCCCTATCATGCATTTTCTTTAACCTGGCCCTCGAGAGAGTGATCCGTAACGCTGAAGTAAATGCATGAGGTACGATCTTATATAAGTCCATCCAACTACTGACATATACTGACGATATCGACATCATGGGAAGAATCACCCGAGACGTACAAACTGCCTTCATCCAGATCGAGGGGGCGGCGCGAGATCTTAAGCTGCACATCAATGAAGGCAAGACAAAGTATATGGTGGCAACGCCAGCACCGAAAACCAACCAAGCAACAACATCAAACCGGACTGGTCAAACGGACAGAATAAAGATAGGAGACTGCAACTTTGAGACCGTTGATAATTTCTTCTATCTAGGGTCGAAAAACACAAACAACAGGTATTATGATGAAATCCGCGCACGGTTGTTGTCAGCCAACAGACCCTATTTCAGCTTACAAAAACTGTCTCACAATAGGATCAAAGCTCTTACTGTACAAGACCATGATCTTGCCAGTCCTCATGTATTTCTCGGAGACTTGGACTCTTAGCAAGAGAAATTGCGAACTCTTGGCCGCGTTCAAGAGAAGAATCCTCCGAGAAATTTTTGGTCCCCTGCATGAGGATGGACGATTCTGTAGGCTGCATAACGGCGGAATTTATGAGCGATACCATGACCGTCCACTTCTGGATAAAATCCGGCTCAATAGGTTATGGTTGGCGGGTCACTTAATCCGTATGGATGAGGACGATCCAGCCCAGAAAGTCTACAAGGGCAATATTTATGGTAGAAAAAGAAGACGAGGCAGACCCTGTCTGAGATGGAGCGATGGCGTAGGTGAGGCCCCCAGACAGCTTTTAGGGATATCGAATTGGTGGACCTCGGCGCAAAGCCTGGATGTCTGGATTTCCTTATTAAGGCAGGCCTAGACCGGATACCGGTTTTTGCGCCAGTTTAACAGTATCAGTCGAAATTGAAATTTTTGGAAATGGGTAGATACACTGCAAAGACCAGGTATTCCTCTTCTATTCATATTCAGTGACTCCAAAAATCATCCTTCAAACCCAATTTTAAGAGTTCCGACTATGATATTCGTCGCCCCAATTACCTAGATGTCACGGCACAGTCATAGCTGTTAGACTGTACGGCTGGAAGATACGCTTACTTATTATTGCTTTGGTTGACCCCTATTGCTGTGGAAATTCTTTAAAAGGAAAAGTTTGAGGTGACTTGTTCACCAGACTTCAAGGTATGAATTGAAGGCCGCACCAATGGAGAGTGTTATGCCACCCATTTCCCACCCGTACGGAGAGCCTTTTTCCAAACCATGAGGTCCTCATACAACAACATTCAGAATAAAAACGTGGAAAAGTTGAACTTGACTATGGTTACCATAATCCTCTATACTAGACACATCACGTAAATCATAACAACACGCGCTTCAATTCCCCTCGGCATTTTCAGAGAACCTTGCACTCATCTTCTACTGTTCTACGCCACCTAGTTCTAAGGCGACCTATTTGTGTGGTATATTGAGATAGTGGGTTCCATCGTGTGGCATACTCCGCCTTTTCATTAACACAGCATCAGCAATGTATGCCGACCAAGTTCTTCATTTGTCTTGGGCCAGATTATCCCCATGATAGGATGCGCAAATAAGTTAATGCTTTGAGCTTTCGAATATCACGTGGCTATTTTTCGTATAATACGCCCATATAGCAGCACAAAGAGAATCTTGACGAAGAATAACTTGAATTTGATGGTGATGTTCAGGTGGTTGCATTTCCAGATTTTGAACAAAACAGCGAAAGCGCATTTAACAATATGGATACGTCGAGTGGTAAAAAGTTTGATGCTACTGTTGGCAGAGAAGGTGCTACGTAGCCGTGCAAACACCGACAGCTAAAATGTTTTCCCCATTAATATAAATAGGATGAGTGGGATAACAGCCCAGTCATAGTGGGTAGGTAGGTAAGTAGTTACAAGCCCCATTCTGATGTCACAAACTCCGAAGACTATAACTGCTCTAGGAAGAGCAAAAGGAGCAGAATCTAGCCTACCGGCAGAGCCAGAATGTAAGGTTTACAAAAGTTAGCAGTTGCACCAACTCCAAACGAGAGATCCCTCTGAAGTCCCTAAAGAATTGTTTCACAACTGTCTTCAGCTGTACCTGAGGGTTTCTCCGCGGCTCCACAGCTTCGACAGTGAAAATTACAAGGTATACCGAGTCTGCGGACGTGGTCTCCTATAGACAAGTGCTCCGCGTAAACTGTTGTAATCCTGTAAGTACTTGCGGCCGTCTGGTCTAAAAGCTCTTGTGATCGCGTTTTATTTCAGAAGAGAAAACGAGACTTCAGCAGTGCGAACAGAATTCACCATTTACAGCCGCCAAGGAGGCGCAGACTGGACCCACCGATAGACTGTCAAGAGTGCAACTTCGCTTGGCTAGCCTACTGATCTGCTCATTCCCCTCTATGTGGCCATAACCATGAAACCTGCAAAAAAATACTTCCACCAAGACTGTTAATCATATTTCTGCACTGGTCCAACAGCCTGAAGTATATCGCCTCTGAGCATAAGCCTTAATGTCAGCCAGATCGTTGGTCAGAAATAATACCTTACGCTCAGGTCTCACATCATGCCCAAACCATCGACAGGCTCCCAGTATCGGCAGAGCACCAGATTAGATCCACCGATACAGATTCCCTTTCCTCCAGTCGGAACTTTCTCCTATTTTTTGGTATCTTGGGAGCTGCCTTCTTCCATGCCTTTATATCTTCTTAATGAGGTCTACTCCCCCTTCACACGGACTTGGGCACTTTGCTATTCGCGAACAACTTTCGTCGCTCTTTTCACCCACTTAGAAGTGGAGCCTTTTCGCTTTTGATTAGTTCGCTCAACTGCTCCGAAACCTTTGTCCTAATCCCATTTTTCAAGGGACGTCCACTGCGCAACCTGACTTATTTTCCACAAAACGATTTCACGCTTTTTTTATCCTGTCTTGTCCCGGGAACGAACAGACCATCTATTCGGCCCATTCGAAAATGTCGTTACCCATCCTAATAACACTGGATCCAGCGTTAGTAATTAGTTTGCTGTTGATTTTCAGTCCATTCTTTCCAGATTGAATGCGGAGAGATTATCAAACATCGTTAAGGTTTTCCTTTAATTTCACCACTAGCAGTATATCGCCAGCAAACTTCAGATAATTTAACTATTGTCGCCTAATTTTGATCCCCTACCTCTCCCAGACCAAGTGGTTACGATAGATTTAAGCAAACAATTTTCTTTAATTTGGAAATGCTAGATAAAAATCAATTCCGTACCCCTTCGTTTTCAAACCAGCTGATTTTGGACCTAGAAGTGACAGACAGTTAGGAAACTGAACCTATAACCTATCTGCCCTATTGGGTGGGTTATCACAAATATGAGATAGACTCTTATATTTGACATTCCCCCGAAAAAAAAGGTTCAAAAAAGGTCGTCATTTAATTGAGTACCCAAAAGCCAGGGTTTCCCATTTTTAAAACGCACACAATACTTGAAGTTCGTCTTCCAGACTTTTCTAAAAGGTATTAGGGAAGGATGATCCTTTCTAGAAGACGGCTGCTTTTAATGCCCATTCAATTGTGGCGTCAAAATTTGGCCGTTTTACTCTTTAGTTCATTTAAGAGGGATGAGTTGTCTCTGCCTTGGACGAAACCATTAGCCTCTACTTCCAAGAGGAGAAGAGGAATTCCCAAAATAATGACCCTTAATATGATGCCTCACCAAATCAGTTGTACCCAATGGCGTCAGCACGTATCTAAACAACTTTATAATTTGGTGACTGGAAAAACGGTCTCCACAAAAATAATAGGAATCATATAATCTTAAATCATGCGAATAGAAAAGATCATTCACGTACCTGGGGTTTCTACTGACAGCTTTTGTTCAACTTTAACTCCAAATGTATAAGACGGCGTATGATCCAGCACAACCTGCTCAGGTTTATATGCGCCGGGTGCTAAAATTTACAATACAAAACCTCAAAAAAATAAAATTCTTGACAAAATTAAATTTTTACCTGGAGTTTCGCTTGGTTTTTCATGATTCACTCTGTGTCCAAAGCTATATGCTGGAGTATGATCTAGGTTTACCTTTTCTGGTTGATAAGCACAAGGAGCTGGCGTTTCGTTTGGCTTTTCATGGTTCACACGGTGACCAAAACTATAGGCAGGAGTATGATCAAGGTTGACCTTTTCTGGTTGATAAGCTCCAGGGGCGGGAGTTTCACTTGGTTTTTCATGGTTCACTCGATGTCCAAAACTATATGCTGGTGTATGATCAAGATTAACCTTTTCTGGTTGGTATGCTCCAGGGGCTGGCGTTTCACTTGGCTTTTCATGATTGACCTTATGTCCGAAACTATAGGCTGGAGTGTGGTCAAGATTTACCTTTTCCGGTTGGTATGCTCCTGGAGCTGGTGTTTCACTGGGTTTCTCATGGTTCACTCGGTGTCCAAAACTATAGGCTGGTGTGTGATCAAGATTCACCTTTTCCGGTTGGTATGCTCCGGGAGCTGGTGTTTCACTGGGTTTTTCATGGTTCACTCGGTGTCCAAAACTATAGGCTGGTGTATGATCAAGATTAACTTTTTCTGGTTGATATGCTCCAGGGGCTGGTGTTTCACTTGGTTTCTCGTGATTGACCCGATGCCCAAAACTATAAGCTGGATTGTGGTCAAGATTAACTTTTTCTGGTTGATATGCACCAGGGGCTGGTGTATCACTTGGTTTTTCATGGTTCACTCGGTGTCCAAAACTATAGGCGGGCGTGTGATCAAGATTAACTTTTTCTGGTTGATATGCACCCGGTGCTGGGGTTTCACTTGGTTTCTCGTGATTCACCCGATGCCCAAAACTGTAGGCTGGATTGTGGTCAAGATTAACCTTTTCTGGTTGATATGCGCCAGGGGCTGGTGTATCACTTGGTTTTTCATGGTTGACTCGATGACCAAAACTGTACGCTGGTGGTTTATCCAAATTTACCTTTTCAGGTTGATATGCTCCAGGAGCGGGAGTGTCACTCGGCTTTTCGTGGTTAACGCGATGTCCAAAGCTGTAGGCTGGATTATGATCAAGATTCACTTTTTCTGGTTGGTATGCTCCAGGAGCTGGTGTATCGCTTGGCTTTTCATGGTTGACTCGATGTCCAAAACTATATGCTGGAGGTTTATCTAGATTCACCTTTTCAGGTTGGTAAGCCCCGGGTGCTGGTGTGTCACTCGGCTTCTCATGGTTAACCCGATGTCCAAAGCTGTATGCTGGATTGTGGTCGAGATTCACTTTTTCTGGTTGGTATGCCCCAGGAGCTGGTGTCTCACTTGGCTTCTCATGATTCACGCGATGTCCAAAACTATATGCTGGAGGTTTATCCAAATTCACCTTTTCAGGCTGATAAGCTCCAGGAGCTGGAGTCTCACTGGGTTTGTCATGGTTAACCCGATGACCAAAGCTATAAGCTGGATTATGATCAAGGTTAACCTTTTCTGGTTGATATGCACCAGGGGCTGGGGTGTCACTCGGTTTCTCATGGTTAACCCGATGACCAAAGCTGTATGCTGGAGGTTTATCTAAATTCACCTTCTCGGGTTGATATGCTCCGGGCGCCGGAGTTTCACTAGGTTTTTCGTGATTAACCCGGTGTCCGAAGCTATAAGCCGGGTTATGATCGAGATTAACTTTTTCTGGTTGATATGCACCTGGAGCTGGAGTATCACTTGGTTTTTCATGATTAACCCGGTGACCAAAACTGTACGCTGGAGGCTTGTCTAGGTTCACTTTTTCAGGTTGATAAGCTCCAGGAGCGGGCGTTTCGCTGGGCTTGTCATGATTAACTCGGTGTCCAAAACTATAAGATGGATTGTGATCAAGGTTGACCTTTTCTGGCTGGTAAGCACCAGGCGCTGGTGTATCACTTGGTTTCTCATGATTCACACGATGACCAAAACTGTACGCTGGTGGTTTATCCAAATTTACCTTTTCCGGCTGATAAGCTCCAGGGGCGGGTGTTTCGCTCGGCTTCTCATGATTCACGCGATGTCCAAAACTGAATGCTGGTGGCTTATCGAGATTGGTCTTTTCCGGTTGATAAGCACCAGGAGCTGGAGTTTCACTTGGCTTTTCGTGGTTAACTCTATGACCAAAACTGTATGCTGGAGGTTTATCAAGATTAACCTTTTCGACCTGATATGCTCCAGGAGCAGGAGTATCACTGGCCTTTACTTGATTAACCTTAGTTCCGAAGCTGTACGCTGGAGGTTTATCTAAATTGACTTTTTCAGGTTGATAAGCTCCAGGAGCAGGTGTTTCACTTGGCTTTTCGTGGTTCACCCTATGTCCAAAACTAAATGCCGGTGGCTTATCTAGATTAACTTTCTCAGGTCGATATGCCCCAGGAGCTGGAGTATCACTTGATTTCACATGATTCACTTTGGTTCCAAAACTATATGCAGGAGGCTTGTCAAGATTGACTTTCTCTGGCTGATAAGCCCCCGGGGCTGGTGTTTCACTTAGTTTTTCATGTGTGACTCGATGTCCGAAGCTATATGCTGGAGGTTTATCTAAGTTCACCTTTTCTGGCTGATATGCACCAGGTGCTGGTGTTTCGCTAACCTTTGTGTGTATTACTCTGCAGCCAAAACTGTAAGCTGGAGGTTTGTCAAAGTTTACTTTTTCTGGCTTATATGCTCCTGGTGCAGGTGTATCGTTGACTTTTTGGTGTACTGTCTTGACGCCAAAACTGTAAGCAGGACTTTTGTCCAGAGTTGACTTTTCTGGTTTGTATGCTCCAGGCGCTAAGGAGAGATAATTGTATTTTAGTGGAATGAAAAAGGAATGACTAAATTGTTGAACTGGGAGAAGTGATCTCTCTTTGACAAACAAAAATATTTCGAATGCTAAGAAATAAAGTCCTTCTGAGAAATGGTACTTAGATTATCATCCCAATAGAATTGAATGGTAATGATATTCATGAAATATTTATAATTATTGATATTTTTGAATGAAATATTTTCTATTGGTGAACCCAGGATAACTTCTCTCAGTCATATAAAGAGCAAACAAGAGCATATAGTGTGATTATAGATAAAAAGTTCTTTGGTGACTCAATTTTATAATTGGAGCTAAAATTAACTGAATAGAACACTGAATTACAGACAGATTATCTGACAAAAAAGGAGTCGTTTCTTCGAAATCTATTATTTTCTGCTACAGAGCACAAAGGACACCTCTGAGGTCTCCACATCGAGACAGTTAGATTTACATCAATTTAAAAAAATAAGGCAGATACTCTTGATTTGCTCTTCATAAAAGACCTTCACATATCTTACCAGGCGTATCCACCACCTTTTCACGCTTAACCTTAACCCCAAAGCTGTAAGCAGGCGTACGATCTAGATTACTTTTTTCAGGGTTATAAGCTCCGGGTGCTAATATTATATATTAAATGCGATGTACCACATGTTGAACAGAGAAGCAATTTACAAAGATGCAGACTTAAGTAAATTTACAATGAAATAATATCTTTCAATCTCAGTACAATACCTGGCGTTTCACTTTTCGATTCCTTGATAGTTCTCAGACCAAAACTGTACTTCGGCGTAGTATCTAATTTTACCTTCTCAGGAGCGTATGCTCCAGGAGCTTTTTATTGAACAAAGAAAAAACACAGCAATTGAAATCATGCATTACTTCTACGACGAATCTTGACTGAATGAATCCTGACTGTATCTTACCTGGTGTATCATTGACCTTCTTACGATTAACCTTAACCCCGAAGGAATAAGCAGGTGTTCGATCTAAAGCGACCTTTTCTGGTTGATAGGCTCCCGGAGCTTCAGTTATAAGCAAATAGAAGAACTTAGTGAAACCATGCACATGATTTTGCAGCGGAGAATAGAGAGCCGGAAGAAACTATACTTACCCGGAGTATCCTCAATCTTGATATGTGTATCTCTGAATCCTAGCGTATATTTCTCTGTTTTGATATGTTTTGTTTTTACAGTACATTTTCCATTTTGAACTAGAAGTGCATATAAAAAAAGCAAACCACCAACAAATAAGCAGAAAATCAAAGAAATATAAATTGTGCAATGAGATATGTATACAATGAAACGAGATGACTGAAAGTATCTTTTAAACGAAACCAAAAACAGATGAAAAGGAAATATTGCTTTTTGCAAGATCCTGTGAAAAGACATGTCTCCAGTTTTCAACCGAACCAAACAACAACGCAAGCGTGATATAAAAAGTAGATAAAATAAAAACTCAATCCCAAAAAGCCAATTCAAAAAATCCACACAAAAAAAAAGTCCTTTTTGGCCTCAACAACACCCAAGTATCCTCCTTTCACCCGCATCTTAGACTCTAAGTTAATTACCTGGTGTTTTACTATCGAATACAATTTTAGTTCGAATGCCAAACGAATATTTCGGAGGATTACTACCAAAACTATTCACCCTTTCAGGGTAGTATGCACCTGGAGCTATAAACAATTTTCACCTGATCAATTTTACTCTGTTCAGATATTGGATTTTTATCTTAAGATCCTAATGATGATTGCTTTCGATAGGCAGATGATCAAAATAACCAAATCAAATGGCTGGAAAAGGCACAGATATACATTCATACAAATGATGTGAAGTAGTCATGCAGGTGAGCCTGAATAAATAATTAAAGGTTGATAAATGATAGTGAGACGTGAAGGCGCTTTGCTGATGTGATTGAGTGTCCGCTTTTGGGTCGTAAGCTTAAATGAATAATGAAAATGCGAGCATTCCTGAACTAAGGAATTATTCCAAAAAAGGTTTTCCCAAGGTTTCATGAAAAAACTGAAATGCATATGTCACTATTATAAATGAATCTTTAGATACTATTTGGGAGGAATCATTCAGGACAACATAAGTCAAGCATGACGCCAAAAGGCAATAATAATAACCAAAACATGTTAAACTGAAAGATGGCCAAGATATAGTAGGAGTTTACTAATCTGTTGACAGTTTTTAAACCTCACAATATCGGAACATAAAACAAATAAGGCAAATATAGTTCAATCATCTTTTAATAAAGTACACTTGGCTAAATAAAATTAAACAACTGGTCTTTACTGAAAACAAAACGATCCGCATATTGCTTGAAGCTAATACAGCACAGAACTGCTAAGGCTACGAGGAATAGATACGATGACCTTTAAATACAAAAACCACCAGCAACAACACGGGATAAAAAAATGATTTGTTAATAAACCAAAACATGAAGGTTAAACTGAGGAGGATTGGTTTCCAGCTTTCACGCTAGTGAGAAGCTGAAGTCTGATAAAATGTGACCTCCTACATTCTTGGTTTCCCCAGGAAATAAGATTTCATGGGAACATTTTCCCCCATCTGAGGTGTGCATGGTAAATGCATCGTACCCTAAGGTTAAAACCTATAGACGATAAAAACCCTATGAAGAGCTCTAAACGATAAAACTCAGCAGAAAATGCAAAACACCCCAAACGGTTTAACTTCGACACCGGGTACCGACCACTCTCTTTGGAAAGCTTGTAAGAGTATGGAAAGATTGAGCAGCGCTACAGCCCGTTTTTTCATCGGTTTCCCAACTGGTCTCCCCTGATGGATCCTTAATGGCAACGTAACTCTGGTGTTATCAGTTAAAACCCTCTGAACCCACGGAATTCAACGGGTAAAACGAAAGTTTCTAATATCAAATTGCTCTAGTAAACGGAGTCGAAAATCAAAATTACTCTAAAGAAATTATTCAAGCTCCGCCATGAAGGACAGGCTACCCATTGTGAAACATAGTCTTCAAAAAACGGGCGATTCTAAATCCATGTTCATTGAATTCTAGAAAGGTCTCTCACACAAAATCAACCATGAGAAGGACGCAATACTCCAAGTTTGTATTCAAAGCAGTATTACTGATCCTTGATTTTCTCATTCAGAATATCCGTATATACATCAAAGTTCTTCACCAGAATTCGGAAAGTACTAATTGAGACCTTTCATTCGATACCCCACATGACTTTATTCGATGAAAAAAATTATTACATCCCCCTTTTACATGGGGGGAGCCGCTCTTTAAACTCCACCTAAATTTATGCCGCTGTATGCGTGGGATTTCATAGTTCCCATTTGTCCACTAAATTTTGTTGGGATCGGTTAAGTCATTTTGGAGAAAAGTGCGTGTGACAGACAGACAGACTAACAGGCAGAGAGTAAATTGACTTTAATCAGGCTTTCTTTTACACAAAAGCTTAAAAACGGATGGCTGGGACTAAAAAGTAAATACAGCGACCTTTAAAATGCCAGACCAATAATACAGGATAAAACAGAAATGCTTTAATGCTCAATAAGACCCGTGCGATTTTCCAATTTCCGAGATGATTTTCCAACTTCCGAGATGAACGTCCAAGTCCATAATAAACCTAGTCCCCTTGCGTTCATTTGCTATCAAGAGTCTTCCACTTGCACTATTTCTGCGAGTAGCGCTGACAAACCCTTTTAAAAGATATTTCTGAAAGTCTTGAAATCACTGACGTCCGACTCTCGTCTGCTCCATTCTCCTTGAGTGACAAAAACTGCCGTCTAAAAATCACCAAATGCGACGCGGGAGACAAAAGACATCCTTTTTATATCACGTTTTTAGGGACGCACGAAGGCGGCCTTCATTAGCCCTTTAAAGCCTTGCCTGGGAGAGTTATAAAACCATACACTTCTTCCCTGAATCACCTGACTATTGCACCCTCATAGAATTTGGAATCACGTCTCTCAAAGAGCCTTTAGAGCACTCACCAAGCTATTTCCAATGTTAGAATTATTCAGTTCATAGATTTCCCCAGCGACTAACGCGGCTAACAACCATACACAGAAAAAACTGGTTACCAAGCCAAAACAGTAGCGTATTTTCTCATGGAACGTGCACTCCCTGTACAAAGATGGAGCTGCCAAGCAGCTAGCCGATACCCTGTCCCAACATAGGACTGATATAACAGCATTTCAGGAGATGCTTTAGACAGGGACCGGTTTCCTGGTGAAGAGCCGCTACACCATATATTATAGCGGCCATCCAGAAAACCATGTGCTCAATTAACAGTGTGACATGAAATGGTTATTGGAAGTACTTAGTTTGCGCGAAAAGCGGTCTAGAAACATACGAGGGTCACTTCAGACGGGACTACTTTCAACCAAATTGGCCACGTGCTGATTGAACGCCGCCACCTCTTAGCCATGATGATCCCCTCTGACAATCAAATGAGAGTTAACTCTGAAACCATCCACAACACAGCCCACCCCAACACCTAGGGGAATAGATGCCGCAATAACCACAGTCAACAAAGGTCCTGGAGATGAAGCATGAACAAATGATCTTGACAGTCACCTGAATAACGTTATTATAAACATGGCCACAAAGATACTTGGCCCCAGCCGCAAAAAGAGTCGGAAAAGTCGAACAAGCCGACGATGAATGTAAGCTAGCAATGGAACGGAAGAATCCTGCATACCGAGTGTTGCACTCTCAAAGGACGCGGGCACGCGCAGGAACTCATCACGGCCTCCGTTGAGCCGAGAAGCGACTTCACAGATGGGAAAAGGAAGCCTGGGAGAACCAACAAGTCTGCGAACTCGAAAAATACAGGGAGCAACCGCACCAGGCGCGCAAATTTTACCAATAAGTCAGCAAGATAAAGCCTTATACACCTCGATGCCCATCCTGCGAGACAAAGAGGGAAATCCGATTTCCGACAGAATGGGTATATTGAAGCGATGGGTTGAGTACTTTGATGAACTACTGAACAACCTGAACATCGGCTAGTTGGAGGTCCAGCCAACTGAAGACGACGGACAAATACTGCCACCATCAAGTGTAGAAGGAACAGTCCGTGCAATCCATCGGCTTAAAAATCATAAGTCGCTAGGCCGGCCCCGTACTCTCACAACATAATTGGCCCATACCAAAAATATTTCACTCCAGGCAAATGAGCAGCAGATTATATTTTCTCTGTGCGACAAGCGATGGGAAAATTGTTGGGATATGGACACCAGTTGCACCATCTTTTCATCGACTTTAAAACCGCCTATGACAGCGTAGCCAGGGTAAAACTGTACACGGCCATGAGAGAATTCGGTATCCCGACGAAATTGAAAAGACTGACTATCCTGACCCTGACCAATGTGCGAGGTCAGATAAAAGCACCAGGATCACTCTCAAGACCATTCGACATCAACAACAGTCTATGACAAAGGGATGCCCTATCATGCGTCCTCTTTAATCTGGCCCTGGAGAGAGTGATCCGTGATACTGAGGTAAATGCAAGAGGTACGATCCTCTTTAAGTCCACCTAACTATTGGCCTATACTGACGATATCGACATCATGGGAAGAACGACCCGAGACGTACAAACTGCTTTTATCCAGATCGAGTAGGCGAGATCTTAGGCTGCACATCAATGAAGGCAAAACGAAATATATGGTGGCAACGTCAGCACCGAAAACCAACCAACCAACAATATCAAACCGCACTGGTCAAACGGGAAGAATAAAGAAAGGAGACTACAACTTTGAGACCGTTGATAGTTTCTCCTATCTAGGGTCGAAAATCACAACCGACAACAGCTACGATGATAAAATCTGCGCACGGTTGTTGTCAACCAACACAGCCTATTTCAGCTTACAAAAACTGTTCCACAAGAAACGTCTCACCATAGGGTCAACGCTCTTTTTGTACAAGATTATTATCTTGCCAGTCCTCATGTATTCCTCGGAGACTGGGGTTCTTAACAAGAAAAACTGCGAACTTTTCGCCGCGTTCAAGAGAAGAATCCTAAGAAGAATTTTTCGCCCCTACATGAAGATGGACGACCCGTAGCCTACATAACGACAAAATCTATGGGCGATACCATGACCGTCCGGTTGTGGATAAAATCCAGCTCAATAGGTTACGGTGGGCGGGTCACTTAACCCGTATGGATGAGGATGATCCAGCCCGGAAAGTCTATAAGGGCAATATCTATAGTAGAAAAAGAAGACGAGGCAGACCCTGTCTGAGATGGAGCGATGGCGTAGCTCAGGACGCCAGAGAGCTTCAAGGGATATCGAAATGGTGGACCTCAGCGCAAAACCGGGATGTCTGGAGTTCTTTATTAAGGCAGACCTAGACAGGATACCGGTTGTTGCGCCGTTGATGCATACAACGAGATCCTGGAAGGTGTCTACATTCGTCTTTGCATACGGTCTGGAGCGAATTTAGTGTGTCCCACTAAAAGAAAGTTTAACAAAAATTTTCTGAATGTATTTCATGTGAACGCGCCATGCTAGGTACTATATGAATTCATTGTTCTTGTTCTGCCCTACAGTATTGTCACAAAACAAGCCTAATTCGTTGACTGGAGGCACCTTCAGTAAAAAGTCATGTAACATGATAATAACAGCATTTTTGTACCTTCGTTATTAACTTCAAACAGTTACCCCTTTCGGCCTCCTTTGAAATATGACGAAGCAACAGCCAGCGGGGATGCAGGGTAGTACACGTTTTCAGCAAAATAAAAGGATAAAATCATCAGTGAACCTTTGAGTGCATTCTTGGCACGTGTAATCTCATCTTGGTAGAATTTCCGTTACACTTCGACTCGATTCAAATGATGGAAATACTCGTCTAGTGTGGCTTTTTTGGTCGCGTCCAGTGTATTTCGGAGGCATGCCTACGCCAGCTGTATTTTGCTGACAAACATTACATAAATAATCAGTTGGCTTGACGGTTTCCAAATTGTCCTCTTGGCACGCTTCCATATACTTACGTTGGATATCTGCCTTAAAGAAGGCTGACGGCAATTTCATGACACAAAAATTTTTACTATGTATGACGACCACCCAACTTTAAAGGCGTTTTTCTCAGAAAGTACTTTTTAGACATGAGGTCCCTTTCTTTCCAGCCGGTCACATATATATACAAAAAAAGGGGTTTATTTCAGTAGATACCATATTGTAGGTAGTGCCACATCTTGCTTCACTCGATGGGAGGGAATATAATAGTGTTGAACAGCAAAAAAGAAAGAATCTTGTTTCATACTCAACTGAGAGAGATCCATACTATCCAAAACATGTCCTATTATGCAGTAGGGCCCCAAAGAACCCTTCGCTATGCCTATAAAAAGAAATTCCGGCAAAACCTAAAAGGTGTCCTACAAAAAACCTTAAGAAGTTTATCTTGAAGATTCCAAAGAGTGTCTTCCGTATATTCTAAAGAAAATCCTATATTATATCTATACCTCCTATAGATTGTGTCTCAGCCGCCTTGCCGCTACCAACTGAAAATGATTTACGCTTCAAACGAAAAGATGTCGCTTTAACAGGCGTTTCTTACCACATGCCGTAGCAAAAATTGTTTCTAACGATCTCCACACAACTGCAACTTTACTCCATCCTATTTTTCTAAATACTACTTGAAGTACTCCAAAAATCATTCCAGTAATATATTCTATGCAACACAGGCCCCAGGGTCCAAAAACCGAGTGAGAGCTGGCACACATAGGCCGAAGGCCTGGCCAATCCTCGTCCCCACGTACGATCATTGTGGGCCGGACTAGTGAGCTTAGCTCTCCCTGTTAGCCTGCCTGGACATCGCCGGATAACTTAAACCTACAACAGCAACAACAAATATATACTATAAATTATTTAGGGATGTTTTTATTGCATCGCTACTTCAGCACTAATAAGCGACGTGGCCACTTTCGGTTTTGGGTAACCTTCTGTCTACATAGGACAATCTATTGTTTTTCCATTGTTCCACAAATTCAATGATTTCAGTCTATTTTCCTGCTAAAGCGTTCCTTGGATCTTTTACAAAAAAATTCAGTTTGAATGCAGTTTCCACTTCATAAAAAAATCTACCCTTTGGGTCAAACATATCTCGGGATGCTTTCGAGGAAGCTACAGAATTATTTCAAGGGGATAAAATTAAACTCTACTACAGCCAAAATAAAAACCAATTCTACTAGCTTTCTTCTGCGAATATTGAAAACTACTGCGTTAAAATTTTCTCAAAACAACTACGATTAAAGTGAAAATCATATCAATTTTCAATACCTGCTCATTATCAATCCCAATTTCAGCCAGTTATCAAACAATTCTCTAATCTTCTCATCTCTGCAACGCGAATTCTTCAGGCAAAATATCTTTTAAAGGCGCAATTTCATAATGGATGATAAGTCTTGATGATATGTAAATGATTGTGTTTCCTTCATGAATGAATCGTGTTTCTAAATTACCTGGAGTGGTACTGGTCTTATCGGTTTGAGTTTTCAAACCAAACGTGTACTTAGGTGATGTTCCCACCACCATCTTTCCGGCACGGTTTACATCATATTCGCCTGGTGCGGGGGTTGAAAATTTTTGCTTTTCTTTTGGACGACTTTGTAGGGACATTGCCGGAGGGTTATCACGACCTTTAGCTCCTAATCCGGTAATATTATACTCAGCTGGTCCAGGGCCGATGGAATCGTCTTTAGCTCGATGACGTGATCCAAAACTGAAAGCTGGAGAAGCTTGTTTTTTTGAATCCGGAACTTTTGTACCTGGAAGTGAATGAAATATAAATTAATAGATACATAATATATAGGAGCAAACTTTGAGATGAATTGAAAACAAATTGAGAGGTAAATTTCCCAAGGATTCCGAGTAAAAATTAATTAACTTCAATAATTGAAGAAAATAATTTCTTGCAATGAATGGAAGTTGAAAAGCGAAGGTGGAATAAAAGCCCCGCTTATTACCCATTCAGACTCTGGCCAATACTATTTAAGGGGGTCATCCCGTGTGAAGGCCGTTTTTTTCGCCTTTTTTAAAAAATGTTTGTGAAGAACTGGATAAAGATATATGTACCATAGATTTACTAATATCTTGAGCGTGCACAGTAATTTTTCTGGCCCGATCGAAATACAGAGCAATTTATACACCCATCTCCAAAAAATGTGTTTTTCTGCTGCCACGTTGGAGGGCGCTACGATCATCTTAAAGAAAAAAAGTAAACGGCATTTAAACGTCAAGACTTAACTATAGTCTGCAAGCTAGGATGATTAAAAAATATTAAAAGCTAAATTTTTGGCGTCGCGTTAAACTTTTTTTTAAGGCTTCTTTATCCTAGTTTGCGGACCGCAGAAATATGTTTTGAATAAGTCGTGAAGATTTCAAAGAATTTGGTTGGATAGATTTTGGGCTATGGTGGCAGCCGATTTTCAATATACAATTTTGAGAAAAACGCATTTATAAAGTGGAATGTAATTTTTGGCCATAAAATCTTATCTGATCGTTAATCTGCTATAGCAGCGATCAAGGCACTTATGTCCAACCAGGTGAACTCTAAACTGGTATGGGAATGCCTTAAGAGACTGAATACACTCGGCTCGTCCAACAAGGTCGGGATACTTTGGGTTGCGGGCCATGCTGGGTTGGAAGACAACGAGGCAAGAAGGGAGCAGGGACGCCTTTATACGGGCCAGAACCCTTCTGTGGAATCGGAAACGGGGTCATGGCTATGAATCTAAGAAATGAAAAGGAACGGTTGAGGGAATTATACTGGGATAGAGCAGTCCAGGGTGCTTATTGGGGAATACGAACCCATGCACACAAAGGATTGCCTAAACCTCACCAAAAAGAACCTCCGAATCAAAGTGGGAATTCTCACTGGTCATTGTGGGCTGAACTAGCACCTGGGGAAGCTAGGGATATCTACGGACACTGCCTGCAGGTTTTGTGAGGAGGAGGACGAAACCTCTATACACGTCCTGGGACAGTGTCCGGAACTTGTGCAAAGTAGGTCGAGGCATCTGGGAGAACACTTAATATCAGATACAAAGCTGAAAGATCTGGAAGTAGGGAACATACTAAAGTTCCTAACGCTTATAAGCCTGCTTGAGATACTGTGATCAATAGGTACACTATAACCTATAAAAGGCGCACAATAGTTCTTCAAGGACGCGGTGCGACTTTCCCTTAACTGGGGGTCATCCCGGTGTCAGGTTGGAGGAATCGATTATTTTTTTTTGCATAAATTGTATCTATATATAGTGGAAAATATGTGGGCAAAGGATTTTCCGATATTCCGAGTCGTTCAGAAATTAAAAACAGGTAAGGAGTTTGCAGCCGCGGCTAGAGTAGTCGATAAGAAAGAGCATCGAATCTTTTTTCGAACCCAGGTATAAATATAAAAAGATGGAAAACCAATCAATTGTCTAAACTGGAATAAAAAGGATAATCCAGTCTAGAGTGAACACTGAAAGGATTGCAAGCTATACTCAGTTATATTTTGTTGTAACTATTGTGCTGTTTGTGTCTTCAGTGATTTTTTTAAATGGATCGTACGAAGGGAGATCGTTTTAACGTTCAACGTGATGCTCGCACTAAAAAACGAGTATTCCATGGGAATCGATACTTATCAGAGAGGACTTCGCATCAACATCAGCAAAGAAACTTTTAGCAAGCATGAACATGGATGTTCCAATTGCAACAAGTTTTGTATATTGTATATTGGATTTTGCTGGAGTTTTCTCGGCTATTTCTGCAAATTTCTGCAAATAATAAAACATACGTAGTAATAAAAAAGGAATGCGTAGGACATGTCGAGAAAACAATGAGAACGCGGCTTAGAAATGCAAACAAGAATGACAAAGGCATTGCTGGAAAAGGGGCTGGAAAACTTACTGATAAGGTCATTAACGACCTCACTAGATTTTTTGGGTTAGCTATTCGTCGACACGCAAATTCGATAGAAGGAATGAAGCAACCAATTTTGGCAACTTTCTTCCATAAATGTTCTACAGAGGAAAATCCTCAGCATCAAAATTGTCCAGCAGACGAAACAGTTGATGCAAATGGCGCAAAGCCGAAGCTAAAGGAGAACTGGATAGTTTCCACCACGAGAAGGCACATTTGACTGAATAAGCTCAACCAGTCATCAAACCAATCTACGAAGATTTGTCACGAGATGATCTCTTGAACAGATGTTTAGGAGCAGAGACCCAGAATAACAATGAGTCGTTAAATGCATTGATCTGGACTTTCGCTCCTAAACACCTTCATTCTGGGGCCAAGGTCGTAGAAATAGCCACTTTTCTGGCTGTAATTATTTTCAATGAAGGATTCAATGGCATTCTCAAAATCCTAGTGACAATGGGATGTCAAGTTGGTCACATATGTCAGGTTTATGCCGATCGCCGTAATGAAGCACGAATTTGGCGGTCCTAACGAAGATCGATTGACCTCGCTAAAAGAACCAGAATTGAAACCAGAGAGTACAATCGGCATTACAAGACTTTTTTGAAGAAACAGAGGGTGCTCTCTATGGACCAGGTATAGCAGATTAATGGTGAGTTAAAATTTTACTGTTGATAATCACATTTAAATTTTCAAATGCGTTTTTCTCGAAACTGCATCTTGAAAATCGGCTGCCACCATAGCTCAAAATCTATCCAACCAAATTCTTTGAAATTTTCACGGCTTCTTTAATACATATCTTTATCTTTTAAAGGCCCACCAAAAATTTACCTTTTAATATCTTCTAATTATCCTAGTTTGCGGACCGTGGAATATTGTTCACAGTAAAATGCCGTTTAGTTTTTTTCCTCAGATGAACACAGCGCCCTCGAGCGTGGCAGCAGAAAAACATCTTTTTTTGGAGATGGGTGCATAAATTGACACGTATTCCAAAAACTGACTGCGATATCAAACTGAAAAATTTGTCACATATACTAGAGATATCAATAAATATATGGTGAAAAAATCATGTTTCTATCTTTATCCAGTCCTCCAAAATAATTTTTCAAAAAAGGCAAAAAAAACGGCTTTCACACGGGATGACCCCCTTAAATAAGAAAATCCTTGTGGTTTCCTTACTGAATACGAAAGTTTTTTTTATCTTAACTGGGTGAATGGCTGAGTATAATTTCAAATGATCGTTTTTGTGTCCCGATTTCTTGTAATTAAGCTTTATTGAAAACCACCAGTTGCTCTCCTACTACAATTAATTTTTGTTACTTAGATACTTGTATTTCGGGACCGGTTTACTCCCTTCCTCAGGGCCACTAGCTGATTGTAATTTCCTGTTCATTCTTAACTCGACCCTTAATTGACCTCTAATCGACTTTTCTCACTCTTTATGCTGAGAGATTATTTGATTAATGCATGCGATATAATAATCGATGTAGTAAGATAAATATGTAGCGATACAGTAAGTATGTCTGGTAGTGATATAAGATACGCCTCCCCAAGGAAAAAAACAAAATCTACAAAGCTTCCGCAAAGATACGATATCAATACGATATGATATTTGACGATCAAAGCAGATATATCCAATAAAATAAATCCATTAAAAGAACGATAAAAGCTAATGAATATTTTTTTACAAGTGCAATATAAAAACGATAAATGGTAGATACGGTTTATCTGATATATCCTATATATGCTGCTATGACAAAGAAATTGATAAAAATATACGATAGTAGAACGACAAATCCGGTAAATATATCTACAATAATTTCAATTTGACAAGGAATGCTACCATTCGGCAATAGTTAGGGAAAACACCCCTCAAAAGCCCTCTTTGTGAGAAAATCAGAATCGGCTGGATACAAATATAGGTAACCCCCACCAAGTGTTGGAGATGCTTTGAATGGGAACAATCTGGCGGGGATTCTCATAGCGCAGACTTGCAACGAAAAGCAGGAATCGTGGCACATTTGGTAAGAGCTTTGCATATGCTGTGAACTCCAGTAAGGGCCCGGTCTTCAGGACTGGTCCGCTGCCATCTGGATTTGGAACGGCGCCCAACTTTATGTTTGGGTCCAAGGACGAGGGAATGACTTTATCTGAATTCAGTGTTTAGGAAGAACGGATTTTCAATGCAGACTTGGTTCACTGGGGACGCTGTGTTGCGCCCAGAAGAAGGATTATGTTTGGAGGTAACTTCAATGGCTGGAAGAGATCCTGAACCGATTTTTCTTCTACAAAGAAACATGGATTGCAGCAGAAAAGCAGAAACAGCCATACTTCCTGCTGAGAACAGCTCGCTGGAAGGAATGGGGTAAGTATGCTTGATTCAAACCGAAGATGGAAACAGACCTAGGAAATGATGGAAAACGGGGCCCGTAGTTTTAAATATCGAATCCATGGCAACATGCTGCGACCAAGCTCCGATGAAATTTTCTAGTGAGAATTAGTAGTACCGTCGTTAGAAGCATGTTGAGTTTTTGAAGACTTCTCGAGAAGTGACAATTAATATATCGCATTCCAAGTGATCGACCATATATCTTGGCATGCACCAACGCGATATTCTCCCTGCCCGTGGAACGTCGGGAAGGCAAACGCGGGTTGCGGCTGGCACTATAGTAAATTTAGATATAATCTTGATAACGACAACCAAGTGCACCCAGCCGTGGACATCTATGGATTAGCAGACGGCAAGAATTGCTAATCTGCGGAAGCAGTCTCATAAGCTCCACCGTTTGTCACGGAGACCCAGTACAGATTAACTAAAAGGAAACTCCGCAGCACAAAGCTTGCAAGTTGATTGTGAATTAGAATTCGGTTTCCCACTTTCTACTATGAAACATCTGAAAGAGACAGCCCCCTATATGAAGCATAAGAAGGTTCCAGGCTCAATAATATCCTCGCAAGGGTATCTAAACTGGTATTCCACCATCGGCCCGACTCGCTAGGCGCATTCAACGTTCGCAGGAGGGAACATTTGTCCCAGCCGCTGGAAGGTGGAGAGGCTCGCATCGGTCAGCAAAGGCAAAACAGCCGTCCTCCCACCGACCGCTCTGCATCCTTGACAAAACCGGAAGCGTTCGAAAAGCTTATCAAGTGTAGATTGGCAAACCAAACGTGCTACCGGTGACTTATCCAGTTGACAGGGGGTTCTCTAAACTAATAAATTCCCCTCCTCTCCTGTTGGAAGTTGTTGTTCCTAACAAGAGGAAAATAAAAGGCCAACAAAAGTAGACCGCTCCCCCTACCAAACTCCTTACCACCTTTAACGGATAAAAGTTTATATTTTCGCACTCAATTAAATAGGGGATACTCAGAGCGGTATTTGATGCACCACGGGGCTATATTTGATTAACAAAAATCCTTCGATGCGTAGACGTTCACAGTTTCAAATTTTCAGCAGAATTTTGTTTTAATCCACGTAACTATTTTTGAGAAAAATGCATGTGACAGACAGAGACCCTGGTTCGGAGAAAAACTCTTTTACTTTTGAAAAGAAATTGATTTAGTGGAGTTGAAAAAAATATTGGAGGATTTTATAAATGTGCAAAGAGAGGAGGAGGACTACATTTACGATTAAGGATCGAACAACATGCATGCAAACTCAAGACAGGGATATCTACCCAAACGTCGGAGGTAGATGCGATCGCCATCTACTTCCTTTACTACTGCTACTGACAAGTTATCGGTGGCATACTGTGAAGATTCATCTAAAAAAACACAAGAACAACAAAGTCACAACCTTAAATAATAATCAAAGGATGAGCTCCAACTCCTACGAAGTTAATGCGATCAATGAAGTTGAAGAAAAAAGCACCGCAGCGAAAAACGAAATAACATGATTAATACCTGACAACGTAACTAATACAAGCGTGAATCTAACCGGAATGGAGGAGATTAGCAGATTGGATTCATTGATGACGCTGACAAAATACGTCAAACCAAGAAATAATGCGCATCGCGTTATCAAAAATTAGGTGCGGACAACAGCACCAACAGAGAGACAAGGCCCACGCGAAACTTGGCAAAGGTTTCCTAACATTGCGAAAGGAAACAACCACGATGAAAGCTACTCAAACATCCTCAACTTTTTTGCAAAACAGGAAAGATTTGGAGACCCAACCCCAGAAGGCCCATTCGCAGTCAAAATAAGAATATGACAGATACGCCGTTGATGAGCTTTAGGCCAACACGTTCAAAAGAATACTTGACTTGGTACTTAAGCAGACACGGTACAGAAAGACGTTGAATACGTTTTCGTCCCTTTTCGTAGAAGTAAAAGTTCAAGCAGAAGCTTAGAGATAGAGCCAAAGCCGCATTTAACGGTAAAAAATTTGGTTAGATACATGGTAAACGTGAATACAGCATGGAACGAGATAGTTTGAACAGTGAGACGGATGCACCAGCAACTAAAAGAAGCAGAAGCAGCACAAAGAGAGGAAGCTCCTAGAATTAATATCGCGCAAAGCAGTAACAGCTAATTCATCTATGGTGATCTGTTAAAAACGGAGTGGCTTCACGAAGCAATACCAGAATGGGGATCCCGTGACGATAGTATGGAGAAATAATGGTAAGTTTTAGTCGGTAAGCTCCGGTAAAGTATAGCTTGCGCGTCCTCGATCACAGATATGTACCCACGATGGATTTCTCCCTGCCAAAAAAAGCAGACAAGAAATCGCTTTCGATAAGAATTTGTTTTCAACAGAACCTTAAAAAAGTACAAAATTGCACGAACCCAGGGGATGGAGATACACTGAAGCCTGTTTCGCGGCGCTTATTCAGCGCATATGGAGCGCAGAACCAAAAGCTGCAAGGGAAAGATAATCCGGATCGGATAATTGAGGTTCAAAACTGGACTTTCAACAACAGACTACCTCTCCATTGTATTACAAGTGGGTGAGAAGTGCTGGGAGTTCAACGGCAATCAAATTTGGCCAGGATTGATGTTATTAGAATTTAAAAAAATTAAGATAAATCATGCAATAAAAACTTAAAAGAAAGAAATAATTTCACTTTTGATAGAGCAAACTATTATAAACACAACTTTGTGTTATGGTGTGTTCCGGGCGAGAGTCCAGAATAGAGAACAGAATTTGAAGGAAACAACATTCTGTTGTATAAGATACCAAAAACGCATCGCATACTAAAATTTAAAATCTACAATTGCAACTCGTATATAGCAGATAAAAGTTTAAGGATCCTTAAATCTTCTTTTTGTCCCCCTTTATCCCATTCACAAGCAGGGTCGGCTTCTTGTGATCGATTGCGTCATTTTGTTCTATCAAAGCCTGATCTAGCTGCAGTTCAGATCTAACGTAATAAGCCACCGTTGTTTCGGCCGTTCCTTTGGTCGCATATCAGCCACTTCGATGTTCGGACCAATTTAGGTAAGTTAATTATCGTTAGCATGAATTGTTCACAATTTTTCCACGATCGATGCAACCTCAACCGCGAATATCCTCATTTTGCAACATCTTTGACTCCATTAGCGCGAAACGCCATTCATTGTCTTTTATAGTCGATCAACGCTCGGAACCAAAGAGGGTAATAGAGCGGATGACACTGAAGATGATGCCTATTGCAAAGGAATTTGAAAAGGGTTAGGCCGCTTGGGAAAGCAGATCTGCCCTTCTGAACAATTTATCAATTAAAACGAGAAGTTATGCAGGGAAAATGGTGAGCGAAAGGGGTAGGGATTATAGCAACATCGAACAAAAGTCAAATGGAAACCCACCTCCGCCTGCTCAAAAATGCGCCAATGATTCATCCTCATAGAATACTGGGATAATCTTGCAGCTTCAAGCTACATTCTATATCTTTTTCGAACAATTCAAGAATAAAATTACGTCTCAAACCTTGATCGCGACAAGGCACCACTGCTGCATAACTGCATACAAATATAATCCAAAAGGAAATCCGTCTTCCTTTATAATTAACGACTTGTTTGAAAATTTTAAAATCTGTTTTTCCTGTTCCAGCAATAAATATTTGTATTCGCATCTGGCTTTTTTCAATTAGCATTACTAATTCTTCTGAACTTCGCGTTAAATAAATACTCGTGCAACTTACCATATTGAGACACTTAGTGTCAATGCTACACTTGCTATGCAATGCTAGTATCAAACTAATTTTACCTAATAAGGAAGGTAATTGGACGCAAGCTGGCCCCGGGCTTGATGACTCAGCCGCAATCTTCCCACGTCTAACTGTCGGTGTCCATGGCCTTTGTTCAAATCCAGCACCCATGCCGCAACGAACCAATGGAGCCACTGGTCCTAACCTTTTCGGCCCAGCTTTCTTAGATGACGATGAAAAATCGAATTTAATAACCTGAAGCGTGTTAAAAGAAAATCTGTTAATGAAGTTAGTCAAGTTAGTAATTGTTATCGGGAAAAGGGAAAACACAAACCATCTTGCTCAAGCTTTAAAGTGCTTTCGGGGGGTAAAGTGCTTCAAGATGGAGAGACGGGAAAATAAATTCAAAATGACAGTTTTAAGATTGATATTGTTAATAGTAACATGTGTGACGTTGATGACTGATGTATTATATTACACGAAGTGAGCTGATGTTTTATTACATTATTGATTGTGAGGCGAAATGTTGGGGAAAAGTAGTTAATCTAAAAGTTACGAGCAACTTCATTGTACGTTATTAGTGTCAACTATCGAATTATGAGTAACATTAGTAGTCCGCAATACACAAACTTGTTAGAAAAGAAGTAGAGGATTTAATCTAAAGTAAATTAGGATAAATACATACCATATGCAGGCATACAGAATCAAACACCCAAATAAAGAAAATATTAGGACTGATTGGCCATAAAACTAGATGAAAGTACGATATCAATATGTACATATGCAAAATGTTAATATGCTACTTCGGTGGTCCGAAATAGCTCGCGTAATTTTGACCTGAGACCCCTTTCGCACTAGATCTGGATTTTCTCTCCATGGAATAGTCAACAGCATTAAAATTTGGCATCAGAAATGTTAGAAACACTGCGATTATTGAATCATATTCGTAACGAAAGATTCCGATCTTAAATTCCACCGAATAAAAGTCACGACTTGATGACTTGATGACAGACCGGGCCAATCGGGAAGAAACACAATGTCCATCTACCTATTTTAGCTAAGTGGACATTTTCAAAAGAACGAACTAGGCATTCCAATGTTTGGGATTCTTACCCAGTAAAACTATCAGACGTTTCTTTATTGCAAGTAGCTATCGACAATAGCATCTAAATAGATAGGAACACCAACTGTCGCCAAAGACTTCCATATAAGGCTCCAATTGGCCGTATTGATTGCATTCTTCATGTCCAGGGCATATACGCAATATTTGGTAGTACTACCCTTTCCATGAATCGCATTTATTGCCAAGGCAGGAACCAATTTGATGGCATAACTGGTTGATCTAGCCTTACGGAACCCATACTGTCGATCTAAAAAGCCTTACTCGGTACGGTATTCATAATCAGAGCTTTAGTGTTATCTAGTCTTCCGCGGATCGACAGCAGCTCGTCTCTAATGGCTGACGGAATTGCATTCACATTCAGGCGTCTTGCAGTAATGGAGATGAAGATGTTGGGTTGGACTAGTGGCGTGAAACGTTTTGATTTCATCCAAAATGAGTATATCCGTGATCGATATGGGGTTGCACTGATCGTGGAAAAATTGCGAGTGAAGCGTCTTCGATGGTATGGTGACGTAGTTTGCGCTAACGAGAATTCACTTGCCAAGATTGGTCTGAATATCGAAGTCGACCAAAAGACCAGCCAAAACGACGATGTCTTGATACGCTTAATGGGATTGGAAAGCTTCGCAATTACATCCAGATCAGGCTTTTTATAAAACAAAATGGCACAACCGATCATAATGAGCCAACCTCCCTTTTAAACGAAACAGGAGCTGAAGAAAAAGAAGATGATTTGGAGATCTCTCTTGCTAAGTGAATAACCCTGGATCATTTTCAAGAGGGTATGGCACGTGATGTGCAGAGATAAAGGACCTCTGAGTGCCATCACGATTCTTTAAGTGCTTCAGCACGAGTTCACGTCCGCCTCGGAACAGACCTACTTAAACATTCCCTCTTGCCCGGCAAGGCGGCTAACCTAAGGTTTTCCCGGCTATCTTATAAGCATGCTCTTTGTGCCCTTGATCAACCATATCTGCCTCACTCTGAGCCATTTGTCTTGGTCGGTGGCAAGCCGATTGAAGCCTAGCTAGTGCATCACCTCGGCATCGACACGTTATTGGCTTTGGCGATGCCTTGTATTATATGGAGAGCTCCATCCGTGGAGATGCCGTATTGCACTGGTCTAACTTCACCTCAGTGAATTGATTATCTACTGTCTTTGCAGACCAACCTGACGTTATTTTCGCCTTTGGCTTTCGTCGTGCGGGTCCCCTGCCCTCCTGTTGAGAAGTATGTGAAGTCCTCGCTAACCTACCAATTAAACGCCAATTCAGGGCTGGTAGTGTCAGATCTACAAATCTATCTGTCTGCTTTGAAAAATGCAGATTCCTCTAAAGGCAGGTGAAATTTCTCGGCCACTCGATAAGGAGCTTTTGCCTACCAACCACGGTAAACGATTGCGAAGGTTCATGGGCATGTTAAACTTCTATCATCGTTTCTTGCCTAAGGTCGCTCATCACCAAGCGATCCTGAATGCCTACTTGTCTGGACCCAAAACTAAAGACTCCCACGAGGTTGCGTGGTCCGCTGATGCCGTCCATGCAATCGAGGCAATCAAAAAAGAGTTTGATGATGGAACACTACTGTCATTTCCTCAGCCAGATGCACCCCCTAGCTGTGTTCGTCAATGCCTCAGATACAGCGGTAGGCGCCGCTGTTCACCACCGGCTGAATCAAATGTGGCAACCGTTAAGCTTCTTTTCAAAACAGCACAACCCGGCGGAGCGCCACTACAGCGCCTGCAATCGTGAGCTACTCGCCGTATACCTCGTTATAAAATACTTCCGTTTCGTCGAAAGGAAGTAGGTGTATTCTCTAGGTCAACCAAACGCTTCCACACCATCCATCTCGCCATCATCGGCCTTTTGCGAAACTCACACGGATTCAAGTATTGCCTCAAAATCATTCACAGATTTACGTGATGGTCTGAAGTAATACCCCCAATCGTCACAATCGTGTGCCGAGAGTGTCTGTCGAGAGTGGATTCCCCGCTTTGATGTTCCAGCCGTTATCGTCAGGGACCAGGGAAGGCAAATCGAATTTACTCTTTTGACGGAATTCCTTGGCTTCAAACGGCATGGGACTACTGCATACCATCCACAGTCCAATGGTATGCTGGAATATTGGCACCGGACGCTGAAGGCAGTCGCAAAATGATTCATGATCAAATGGCAAAGCTTACTGAATATTTTGACAGCACAATATCATTGGCAACTTTGACAGTTTGTTTAATATAACAATTGAAAAATTTAGCAATGCGGTTCGGTCACCCTTACTTTCGTCTCGAAATCTTTCCGCTATATACTGTTACGTAAAGAGTGCATTACCGTGGCACCAACATGGTCAAAAAGGCTGTCAATCAACCAAACTCCCCTTACAAGCGCCTTATTAGGCCGTTAAGCAGTTTAGCTCCTTTGGAAATGAATTTTTTGGTGGTATCAACGCGCCTCGAGACTCCACGTCTATATTAGAGTAGTTTACTCCGGGTGCATTTAGTTTTTTTAGCTGCAGCACATGCCGTCCGGTTCCATATATATTATTTCACGCAATCAGTGTCCACGATTGGCAACCCTGGTAAGGGAATTTGGTTGGTGCCTTGGTGACCGTTTTATTGATGCAGGTGATGCAACGCCCTACTCTCTTCGTAACGCAGTTGGCGCCCAATGTGGGATCACAATTGCTGCGTACGTAGCAGAGTTGGTGCCCAACTGGACGAAGAGGTGGCCTCCCCGCTATCTTTTGGAGGTTACATCCACTGGGCTTATTAGTATTAGGATCAGAGCTTACTTCATTTGCGAATACTCTGATGCCTAAACGAACTTAGGAGGATTTCGTTTGCCAGATTAACATCCTCTTATAAGTTCGAGCTTGCCGCTCAAAACAGGGCTCTTCAGCGGATTACTCTGCATAGCCAACAATCTGTCGTGACCGTGGTCCTTGTTTTTCGTCCTCCTCGGCCTTCGAACAGCCCAGCGAAAGGAGTTCACGGGTAGCCCCGCGGAGATGATGTACGGGTAGAATCTGCGCACCATCGTGAATTCGCCTCTGCCGCCGAATTGAATGGGCGTGGAAACAGCGAACAGCCTGACAATGGTTGTGATGACAAATGTCAGGAATGACATTTTGTCACAAAGGCACTCTAATCTTGCCCGTCGGCCAGCGAAGAGCCATTCTTACAAAAGGTCCAAAAAGTGAAGGAACTGTAACGAATTTAATGAATTGTAATGAATTTAATATTTTGGTAATCTTAGAGACATCTGTGATACACTCCTTTTCAAAATTATAACCGCATGATTACTGAGTAAATTTTTTTATTATGAAAAGATGTGAAAATAACCAAACTTAAATTAAATTCGAAAATGTATAAAAACAAACATAATGTAACAAAAATGAAACCTAAAAATAGCAATTAAGCTTAAAAAATGTGTAAAAACATAACAAATTGAGAAAAAAAGTAAAATTGTCCTTTTTCATAATTATAACCGCATTAATTACCTCGTTACATAAAAAATAAATAAAACAATAATGGGCAGACCTAACTCATGGCTTTTTAATCACTTCGAAGATTCGATTAGGCATCGAATGAATGTATTTTGAGAGCATTTGTGGTGTCAACTCATGCCATGCTCTTTCAATGGCCTCTTTCAGCTCATTTCTGGAAGAATATTCTTTATCCTGGGAGTAAATCTGTCGGACTAGCCATCCCCAGACATTCTCTATAGGATTCAAGTCTGGTGAGCAGGCTGGCCATTCAAGTGTGGCTATGGAATTCGCTTCCAACCAGGCTTTAGTGGACCTACTTACGTGTACGCTGGCATTATCTTGCTGGAAAATTACTTCATTGCCCTCAAAAGAGTTTATAAAAGGAGATTATCCTGCAGAACATTCTGGTACTCCTGGCTATTCATTCTCGCCGATGTAAATGCTAGACGCACTGTACCTTTACTACAAATGGCTCCCCAGACCATAACTGTTCCACCTCCGAAATTCCTTCTGGACAGATATCGTGGTTCCTTACGCAAATCTCGCCAGTAGCCATCAAAACCATCCGGACCATCTAAGTTAAATTTTTTCTCATCAGAGAAAATTACCTAATCAAAAATAAAAGATAATTTTGCTGAAAACATCCGCCAACAAAAAGGTTATACCTGATCCCAATGTCGTGACATGTTATTTCGGGTGAATTCCAGTCGAGCATCCTTATGATGCTGCTGTAATCGTGGTGCTTTCCTCATTTTTTCCCGTACGAGATTAGGATTTCGATTTATTTCCCGCCATATGGTCGGAATCGATACAGAAAGCTTACATTCGTTCCTTATGCCTCTTAAACTGTTCGTGGAATTTGAAGTCGCTTTGCTTATGGAACGTCGATCTCTATCGGAAAGCACTCTAGGTCTTCCTTTTCGCTTTTTAGTACCGTAATTGTCCACATTATTTAAATAATTACGAACTACTCGATCCGATCTGCCTATTCTTGACGCTATTTCGCGTTTTGATATACCTTCTTTAAATAAGGCACTAATTTGCCCTTTTTCATAACCGGTAAGCTTAACCCCTCGTGGCATATTTAAAAAAAATTAATCAATGAGCAGAATCGATCAAAAGAAACTAACAATTTTACAAAAATATGTTTTTTCAGCAGCCTACAAACAGTATCAGTCGCGCGCGGTTATACTTTTGAAATAGCACAAAACCGGTTTTCTGTGAAATATTTCTGAACGGTTGCGACTAACACCGTTAGTCGGTATATTTCGAACAACAGACTATTACACTAACTGCTGAAAAAATGAGACAGCTGCATCTATATCGAGAACTATAGAACTTAGAATTTTGCCGTGCGGTTATAATTTTGAAAAGCAGTGTAGTATTACGAAAAATTGTGCAATAAAGTGTATGATCGAAGAAGAAAACGGATCTTTTAATATATTAGGGGAAACGATTCTCCAAAGATTAGTCTAACAATCAAAACTTTTCTTATCATGTTGAAAAATGACAGATGTGTTATCCATATAATTGGGAATAATTTTCCGTTTGTTTATTCGGCATAGGAGAAGCATTGTTTTCCAAACCTCTCCAGTAAAATTTGAACTAGCAGGGGGAAACGAATGAGTTTTACCAATTATCTTCTTAGGAAGTTTCTTTTTAGCTGGGTTCCAGCGAAGCAGTTGAAACGGAGGAGACCTTTCTAGCATCCGCTGCATTTTTTCATAAGGGGTATGCTTTTAGAAAATTTTCCGGATTTATCAAGAGGTACCCCATTCCAGATCGCAAATAACTTTTCTGCAAGCTTCTTAGCTTCTCTCGTAGGTCATTCGATTTCACCTACCATCCGTCCGTCCGCCTTGTGTCGATGTTTCATTGTTAACTTCCTGGAGACATCGATTGGATAAAATCTTCAGCTGAATATGAGGACACTTTTATCTGTGGAATTTTTGGGTCCATACGTTTTTGAAATTCTTCGATTCGTAGCAAAGAGAAACTTGTACTTTGAGAATAGCAGATTGATTTTGGGTAAAATTAAGGGCGGATTCCGCAACACTTTTTCAAAAACCCTCTTCCATGTAAATCGCCCCCCCCCCCCCTAGTTTATCGGGATCTACTACTCCTACCATGCCCTTCATAATCGCAGTGCCACAATTTTTTTTCAAATGTTTCAATGTCCTGGTTTCTTCTTTGGTTTTGATAGAGACAAATAGGAGTGTCCTCCTAAAAAAAAAATTCAGAAAATCCCTGAGAAAACAATCAATCGAGAAATTTTTAATCTGTGCTTGTAGCTCCGATCCATGACTCCTGTTTTGTGACGTGTGACATCTAGCACAATCTGCTTCTATTCAAAATGGGTTAATATTTTTCTTTATTTTCTATTTTTAAAATCAATATCCTTACACATTTCGGGTGCTTTTGTTACAATGACTAACTTAGCATACCTATCCCATCCCTAAGTAGAATTTTTCCACTGCATATACAAATTACTTCAATTTGCATTCCGTCAAAACAATCGGTCTGTCAACCCATTTGTATGCATAATACATATGTTCCCATAAATATTCAAAACACTTCAAGGGTAAATATTTGAAAATTTTTCGTTCAATAAATTTCACCACGTTGTCAAGGTCGGAAGTCTGCATAATCCTGCAATTACAACTGGCGGACACTGCACCGAAATCCTTCGACAGTGACACGATTTCTAGGCCAGTGGCGTGTTGCAATTATTCGGGCTCTTGAGTCGACACACATACATTTCCTACGGCTGGTTTTCCCCAGCATAACTCGTGGAAAACAATCATAATACACCACAAAACCTGTCCTGCAATAACTTGACCTACATATAAAGTAAAAACAGGAAAATCAATTTTCTTCACAGAAGCAGAAACCACGTATGGTATGTCTGTTGATGACGGTTAGATTTCATATAAGGAAATTCACCTATAAACCAGTTACGGCTAATTTCCAAAGTCTGGATTTTTCTATGCTTATTTGCATGGAACTGCTATTGGTATTCCGTCCTCCCTTGACTGGGTTACATGTGATTGGGTTATCTAGTTGGGACAGTGCTAGAGAGTACCATCCGGTACCAGTCAAGTTCAACAAAAAAGTCTGAATCTAAACTTTATTATCATTTCGCCGTAGTGATATTGATTCACGTAGGCTGTTTTCACATGATATTCGGTATTATATCTTTTCTAGACACTGGCATAATTTTGTGACATAGATTTTTTACGAGAAAGATATAACGTGTGAAGGTACAGACACAAACGTATCGTTTTTGCTTGAAATATTTATGTATAGAAGGTGAAACTTCAGGAAGTTTAGAAATTGAACCACTTTTCCTTTAATAAATTAGTATTTATCGTTCTAGGCTTGCCTACTGCTTCTATTTAAAAACACCCTCTTCTTTTGAAATACCTAGAAAGAGCTCGGTGAGGGACTTCATAAGGAGATTGTGTACAAATGAAAACGGTTTAGAATGTTTAGCAATAGAGGCTAGGAGGCCTATGTAGCTTTTTCGGATTAAATTATAGAAAAACATCTTTAGGAATAAAAATAAAAGGTATCATCCCCCACAACTTTATGGAGTTAACTTAGAAACATAGAAGACCCTTCAAGGATACTGGCAATATTGAAGCAACATGTGCTAATAAATGCATGATACCGCCCGCAAAGCTAAGAGTATCCTGCAGAAAAGAACATATATATCTGAACAAAGGGTAAAAATTCATATGCTGCAGATAGCTTTCTAAGACATGAAACATTCAACGATAAAATACGTGTATTCTCAAATCAGAAGACTAACAGAAGGCTAGATCCGAAGTATTGAATAACAGCCATCACTCATTATATCAAAGGAATTTTAAAAACTTCAATTGACGCCAAAAGGATATAAATCAAATGATAATCCACCGAAAGGAATAAAACAAATACCTGCTGAAGTCAATTGAATTCTGCTCTCACTCATGCTAATCTGCTGCACGAAGGGATGCTAACGATTCGGAAAACGTAGGTGAATTAAATTTGATTCAAATTTTATTTTTAATTTTTTATTCGAGCACGTTTTATGTATATGGCTTTACCCTACCATGGTGAGAATAAAGTCGTAACATACTTCAGCTTTCGGGCTTGAAGTATTTCATACTTTAATTTTATTTAGACTGGCACATATGTCTCTCCGTGTATCATTTAAACCTAAATTGTGTTTGCACTAATTTTAGTTTTTTGTTCGGAGAACATATTTTTCTGGTGGGTTTCACCGATATTTCGAGACCCAGCATTACAGCTAGCTTTTGTCAATCAGCAGCCTCTCTTCTTTGATATCTTTACAACCTTATAAACCCCATTCAATGAAGATACATATCTCAACAGGATGTGTTGAAGCACTAAGCATCGTTGAGACAACTCTGGGTACCAGGCGACCCCCAGTTTCAACTGGCCTTCTCTCGGCAAAAAGGGGCTCTGCCGAGATCGACCTACTTTCCCCGATAACACTAAGGCCATGGCAGCCAATTATGAGAAACCAAAAAATCTATTACAAAACTAAAATTAAATCTCAGTCGCGACGATCCAACCCGAGTGAACCCTAAGCTCGTCGATGGAGAACCTGAGTCTAGACTCAGATTCTCCACTTACCCAGGTGGGAATCAATCTAATTGGACCCAGTCCTTAACGGACGAGCCGAAACAAGCCCCTTCTGTCAGCACTTCTTGCCAATGGGTAAGCATCTGTCCACGGACACCAAACAGCCTTCGGGCAAATCGCCCCCAGGAAAAGCGGACGCTCGGGAGTATTTACTGCAAGGTAGATATTAACGATGTATGCCACACAGTTGAAAATAGAGGTACCTTCATCAATGCTGCTTCACAGTAAGGGGTTAAATGCTTGCGGACAGGATATCGAACACGGCAAAGTAGCTGGCTTCCTGATTGAAGACGGCCCCAGGTTAATGTCTCAGAAGTGATAAATTGGCCTTTTAGCAGATGATCAGTCTTAAAATGAGAATTCGGCACTTTGTGCGTAAATGCATTTCGAATCCCCACCCAAAAAACTTCAAATTAACAATATTGAAAAATTAACTCGTCGCTTATCAATTTCTTCTCCATAATAACTAAACACAAGAAGACTAACAGAGTTGAAAACTTACCAGCCAGGAAAGCAGAGCCATAGTTTACCATAGAAAATTGACAACTGATGGATATCCGGGTAAGCCCGCATCTAACTACAATTTCACCGCCAAACCTGTCAATACAGAAAACAGTAGGCAGATTGGGAGGGTACTTAGAGTCCTTGGCATTTCGAATCCTTATACGTTATTTTACAAAATTCACACCTCTTATCAGCGCAGCTTAGCTTGTGCCCCGATATCAGCTAAAATTACACAATGAAAAGCAACATTTCTGAGAATTCTTGCATTAAATTTGGGCTACTGGCCTAGACTTATACAATTTCCGATTCCAGAATTTTTTTATCATTTTTCTCTTTCTCACTCTCTCTCTCTCTCGTTGCTCTAAATGCCACACTTTCTGGATTCTCTGCAGATACTTCTATGTTAGAATGCTTTAGATATTTTCTAGTAACTTCACTTGTCTTCTAACTCCCGACTCTGCTCTTTAGCCAGCCAAAACCAGAGTCCCAGCCCTAGCAATCAAAACTCTCTCTTCCGCGAAAATTGCTTTGTGCCAATGCAGGACTCTTCGTTCATTCACCTCATCCGCAACAAACTTCTGTAGATCTGTATCGACTTGCTAAAAGCCGAAACGAACGCACACAAGATATCGAACACTTCTGCTGCGTTAATGACAAGAACGGTACTTTGCTTACCAATCGTCGAGCCGCGACGGATAGATGGCGAAAATACTTCAAGCAGATTTCAACTTAAGAATTTGCCCATCCTCGACTTCCACAATCATCGCCAACATTTGAAGCAGTTCCACCTGTCAGCGCAACTGGTGCTCAGAGGTGGCGGGAAGGAAGATGGGGCGGCAACCCTGTCGGCCGAACCAAAATCAAGTGGCCGAGAAGAACCCCCATAGTGGTCGCACCGGGAGACGCTGTATCGCATTGACTTGCTGGCCGTGATGCAGTAGGCGAATGCTTCAAAGGCCTAATTAGGGCGATCAGACCCAAGTCTGCACGGAGACTCATCTGAAGTGGCAATAGGCACAAAACCTTACCAGGGGTATACTGGTACCATGGGAACCGAGATAGCCCCGGAATTCACATGCTTCAAGTGAACTCCCTTTGTATGTGCGTTCAGTTCGGTTGTCTGCGGTTGGCCCCTTAGTGGGAGCTTCATGGAGGTTGTGATTGCTTTCAAGCAAACAGAGACCTTCTTGTCTCAGCATCGTGTTGCCTTTCAACACGGGTACCGTACTCCTTAGTTCGGTAGAGGTTTAGGTAGGTCTTGCATCCACCGGTACGAATGCTGAGCGATGCACTCGGTGTAGACTGGTACGTCGTAGCTTCCTGCGGCGGGGCTCTGATTGTGGTCACAAAATCAATCCGTGTCTTAAGAAGACCGTGGGATTAAGTCCGCGGGACAGATACCCACGTAAAACACGGTGGGGTAACTGTCAGCGCAACTGAAATCGAGGAGGCAATAAAACGAATGAAATCGGTGAAAACCACACGACCTGAAGGCATCACATCTAAGCTCTAGAAAGCGAAGAGCTAGGACCTAACCCTGTGGCTCAGTGGATTCTTCAATCGGGTTGTCCAGGAAGGTATAACATCATCTGCCTGGCAGGAAAGTACCACAGATCCAATGTGGAGAAAGAAAGGTAATCCAGCAGAATGTTCAAATTACCGTCCGATCCGGGTACTATCCCTTTCCATAAAGATTTTTGAACGCATTCTTGGCAACAGTATTTGCGAAATCGTTCAAATAACCGTGAGACAAGCCGGATTTGTCAAAAACTGCGAAACTACTGACGCAATACACGCTGCGCGGTCACTCATGAAGAAACACCGTGAGAAGCATCGTCCTCTTCACATTGCATTTCTGGATGTAGAGAAAGCGTTTGACCGTGTGCGACACGAGCTCATCTGATATGCTTTACGACAAAGCCTTGTGCCAGAACAACTCGTGCGCTGGGTTTAATTGCTCTACCACGATCCGAAAAGTAAAGTTCGAAGTTGGAAGTATGGCGGATGTATCAAAACCGCTTCGTGTCTCTGTTGGTGTTCATCAAGGAAGTGCCCTCTCACCACTCATCTTTGTTCCTGTTATTGACACCGTCACATGGGATATCCAACGTCTAGCGCCCTATGAGCATCTGATAGCAAAAATGATCTCGAGCAACTTGTCCAAAAATGGAATGAACACCTCATGCAACACGGTCTTAGATTGAATCTCAATAAAACTGAATTTTTGACGGCCGATCCCCATGAAACAGACACAATCACTGTCAGCGTGAGCTACCCAGAATTGAGCGAGATATTTAGGGTCAACGCTATCAGGCAATGGAGAACTGCGTTACGAAATTGCTTCACGCATTAATGCAACCTGGATGAAGTGCCGTTCCACAACTGGTGTTCTTTGTGATCGACGTATCAACGAACGTCTCAAATCTAAAATTTATAGCAATGCCGTCCGTCCTGCCGCTCTCTATGGTTCTGAGTGTTGACCGACTATAAAAGAGGAATTAACGGCGTCTTGCAGTAATGGAAACGAAAATGTTGCGTTGGACTAGCGGCGTGACACGTTTTGATCACATCCGAAATGAGAATATCTGCGATCTATATGAAGTTGCACCGATCGTGAAAAAACTGCAAGAGAGGCGTCTTCAATGGTATGGTCACGTAATTCACGCCATCGAAGTCGATGGTAAACGACCAAAAGGCGTCCAAAACAACGGTGGCCTGATACTCTGCATGGGGATTTAAAAACTTCGAGATTGCATCCATATCAGGCATTTCATAGAGGGCGACCATGCCGAGCCGACCCCGCTTGTGAACGGGACAAAGGCTGAAGAAAAATAAGAGTTGTTTCTTGAGATGTTGTTTTGGATATATTCAGATTAGGGTCGAAGGGGTTGTTTTAGCAGCAGTAGTTGTAGATGAGCGGAACGCTTACTCGTCTTCTTGGAAGGTAGATAACATGCCAAAACAAACACCGATTGCACTTGCGTTGAGTTCAGTAAGAGTACGAGACGGTCAGATCGTACTTATTTTAATTTTCCTTCTAACATCGGAAAAACAATTTTCCCCATGTCATCACCAACGCCATTCTTAAACTATAGTGAATTTATTTCGCGACAGAACTATGGGAGCTGGGATACCTTCTGAGTTCAAGTTTCAGGAAAACTCCTTCGGAATGTGTTATTACCGGTTGGCCCCTAGTACGAGTTTTATGGAGGTTGTAGTTACGTCCAAGCGGACAAGAGTCTTTCGAGCTTCAAACATGTGGTTCATCATCATCATCAACGGCGCAACAACCGGTATCCGGTCTAGGCCTGCCTTAATAAGGAACTCCAGACATCCCGGTTTTGCGCCGAGGTCCGCCAATTCGATATGCCTAAAAGCTGTCTGGCGTCCTGACCTACGCCATCGCTCCATCTTAGACAGGGTCTGCCTCGTCTTTTTTTTCTACCATAGATATTGCCCTTATAGACTTTCCGGGTGGGATCATCCTCATCCATACGGATTAAGTGATCCGCCCACCGTAACCGATTGAGCCGGATTTTATCCACACCCGGACGGTCATGGTATCGCTCATATATTTCCTCATTGTGTAGGCTACGGAATCGTCCATGCCCATGTAGGGGGCCAAAAATTCTTCGGAGGATTCTTCTCTCGAACGCGGCCAAGAGTTCGCAATTTTTCTTGCTAAGAACCCAAGTTTCCGAGGAATACATGAGGACTGGCAAGATCATTGTCTTGTACAGTAAGAGCTTTGACCCTATGGTGAGGCGTTTCGCGCGGAACAGTCTTTGTAAGCTGAAATAGACTCTGTTGGCTGACAACAATCCTAGGTAGGAGAAATTGTCAACGGTCTCAAAGTTGTCTTCTCCAATCCTTATTCTTCTTCGTGTTTGACCAGCGCCGCCTGCTCGATCTGGATGAAGGCAGTTTGTACGTCTCGGGTGGTTCTTCCCATGATGTCGATATCGTCAGCATAGGCCAGTAGTTGGGTGGACTTGAAGAGGATCGTACCTCTTGCATTTACCTCAGCATCACGGATCACTTTCTCAAGGGCCAGGTTAAAGAGGACGCATGATAGGGCATCCCCTTATCGTAGACCGTTGTTGATGTCGAATGGTCTTGAGAGTGATCCTGCTGCTTTTATCTGGCATCGCACATTGGTCAAGGTCAGCCTAGTCAGTCTTATTAATTTCTTCGGGATACCGAATTCTCTCATGGCCGTGTACAGTTTTACCCTGGCTATGCTATCATAGGCGGCTTTAAAGTCGATGAACAGATGGTGCAACTGTTGTCCATATTCCAACAGTTTTTCCATCGCTTGCCGCACACAGAAAATCTGATCTGTTGCTGATTTACCTGGAGTGAAGCCTCTTTGGTATGGGCCAGTGATGTGGTTGCGCTTACAAATCGGGTGTGTCGTACTTGTTAGTTTGGTGGAGATTTGGGTAAGTCTTGCATCCGCCAACATAAATATTGATCCATGCACTCAGTATAGACTAGTATCATTGCTGCTTTTTATAGAGAGGCTCTGATTGTAATCACAAAGAAAATCCGCGTCTTAAGACCGTGGGATTAAGTCTAAATGACGGGTACTCACGTTAACCTAACAGAACGTGGTCATAGTCCAACTCGACATGCCTCCTTTTCCAAATCTAGAGCCATTTTGTTTGGCCGGTGTTCAGTACCGGTGGATCCAGAGCGGAAACCTGCTTGCTTTATATCAATCAAGTTTCTTGGGCATCCCAGGATGATCTGAACTAATATCTTCGCGATAGTTTTGGTTGGTACTTAAGATGGTTGTCACTCTTCGGAATCTAGAGGATTATCCCTTCCGCTGGGAATGATTTCAGATTCCCAGCATCCTCAACTGAGTGGAAATTATCGCTGGATGGAAATCATATTTCCCTTTTTGTTTCAGCAGTGTCAGTATCGATATGTGGGTTTATCCTGCTGACCTGTTGGTAAAACTTCCACGTTCGCAGACATGTTTATTCTCACAAGCTTCCTTTTTCAATCTGTGAAGTCGCTTCTCCGTTCGGAAGTAACAACTCTGCAGAAACACCAGGAGCAGCAGGAAAGGATTCCCCAGGGAGACCATTAAAACTGGTGTGTTTACTCGGTTTGAGTGCGATGATGGGGCTGTTCTCTTGAGAGCAGATAAAATTCCCAAACGAAAGTAAGCAACCACCAAACGATGATCCCTTTCCATGTCGATGGCAGCACTTGTTTTATTAGGTACAGTCATAAAACAACCACTAAATCTACTGCTGCTCTACACTCTTTCCATTAGAGTGTAGAGTGCTTCCTTTTTTCACCAAGAATTGTTGCGAGACACTTTGAAAATCTAAATGGTTCTCCAAATATCAACTTAGTAACAAGGGTTACTATTTGGGTACATTCCATATCAAAGCACACTTCCTAACATTTATATAGTATTTGACTCCTCATTTTCATAAAACATGATGACGGTTCAGGTATTTCTAATTTCATTTCTCATGAATAAGAATTTCTTTCTAACCGGTCATTTCACTACATTTTACTAAAGCAACTGAAAAGGAAGTCTAAGATGTATTCAGCAATCTAAACGCACGGGAATAAAAGATGAAAATTCCTAACACTAAAAATATGCATAAATTTAATGTTGACCTCGAACTTCGCATGTTCTTCGCAACAAATATTTTCGATTCAGATCCTTTATAATTCGACTGTGTTCAAAGGTAATTAAATGCAAATCAAACTTTATTTTGGGCTTCCTCACAAGTCTCTACCTTGAAACTGCGTAACCTTAAAATTGAAATAATAGCGGAAAAATCTTGATATGAAAAATTGCATATTCAATGTATTGCCAAGATTTCCTGCTGATTAGAATCGTCTAAAGCACTCAAGACTGCATGCAATCCTTTTCAAGCTCATGGAGTACGCACCGATTAACACCTGTGTGCAGTCCGTTAAGCGTTTTATGTGGCATAATATGGTACATGATTATCCGGGGAGTGAATTAATCGTGGAGTAATCAATAATGGAAAGAAAATTGAAACATGCAATGTTTCAGCAACATTTGCAATTTAGTACCCTTTCTCTGCGAATTGTATATTTGTGACTTACCATGGGAGTGGAAATCTATGTTAGCTTTTGGGTAAATTATCTAAATAAGCGATGGTTTTTGTTAATAGTGTTGGGTAATTGGTTGGTGGTCAAAGAGTAGTATAGGTCCCAGGGCGAAACGTGGATTGGTACCCACGATGGAGCATAAATGGGGAGGGGGGTTGGAAATAAATGGGAAATGCCTGCTGAACCAACACCAACAGCTCTACTACCAAACCTTATCTCCACCTCCTCGTGGTGACCGCTGGGAGCTCTTTCTTAACGAAAAGCTACAGACGGAGTAGGATAAAGGCGAGTCTCCCGCGCCTAAAAACGGGACAAATTGTATCAACTGGTCCTCCAGGTTCGGGGTTGGGTGGGGCTGACAACCCTACACGGAAAACAACTTCTTACGAAGCCACAACAGGAACCTCGGACTGGACAGACTATACAACGATGAACCCGGCAACGACAACGGAATAACGATTTGCGCATTTTCTCATGGAACGTGCGCTCCCTGTACAGAGATGAAGCTGATAAGCAGCTAGCCGATACCCTGTCCCAATATAGGGCTAAAGTAACAGCGTTACAGGAGATGCGTTGGACAGGGACCGGTTTCCTATAGAACAGCCGATATACCATATATTATAGTGGCCATCCAGTAAACCATGTGCTCGGAGTAGGTTTCTTAGTCAGCCAAAAAATTAAACCTGCTGTTATCGGCTTTGAAAACATAAGCGAACGGCCATCCACTCTGCGATTCCGGGGCAAATTTAGAAATATAAGCCTCATTAACATTCACGCCCCTACAGGGGAGACTGCAGAGTCGGAGAAGGTTATCTTCTACGAGGCAGTAGAACGAACCCTCGAAGCCTGTCCCAGATATGATATCAAAATCGTACTTGGTGATGTTAACAGCCAAGTAAGGAAGGAGCCCGTATTCAGGGGATATGTTGGCTCCCATAGCTTACACGAAAATACAAATGATAATAGACTGCGGATTATTCAATTAGCAGGGTCATACGAAATGGTTGTTGGAAGTACCAGGTTTGCACGGAAAGCGGTCCACAAACATACATGGGAATCTCCAGACGGAAGCACTTTCAACCAAATTGACAACGTGTTGATCGAACGCCGCCACCTCTCAGCCTTGATGAATGTCAGAACATATAGGGGCGCCAATATAGACTCGAATCACTATCTCCTTGGCATGGTGCTCCGAGCTCGAATAACAACACCACCCACAATCCTCTCTGACAATCAGGTGAGAGTTAACACTGAAGTCAACCATAACACAGCGCTCCGCGACACCTATAAGAGGGAAATGGATGCCGCAATAACCGCAGTCAACAGAGGACCTGGAGATGAAGCATCAATAAATGATCTTCACAACCACCTAAAGAACACTATCATGGATACGGCCACAAACATACTTGGCCCGAGCCACAAAAAGAGTCGGAACGGCTGGTTTGACGATGAATGTAAGCTGGCAACGGAATGGAAGAATCCCGCATACCGAGTAATGTTGCATTCTCAAAGAACGCGGGCACGCGCAGAGATTTATCACGAACTCCGTCGAGCAGAGAAGCGACTTCACAGACGGAAAAAGGAAACCTGAGAGAACCAACAAGTCGGTGAACTAGAAAAGTACAGGAAGCAACCGCACCAAGGGCGCAAGTTTTACCAACAAGTCAGCAGGATGAAGCCTTATACACCTCGATGCGCAACCTGCCGAGACATAGAGGGAAATCTGATTTCCGACAGAATGGGCATATTGGAGCGGTAGGTTGAGTACTTTGATGAGCTACTGAACAACCAGAACATCGGCGAGTTGGGGGTGCCGCCAACTGAAGACGACGGACAAATACTACAACCACCAAGTATAGAAGAAACAGTCCGTGCAATTCATCGGCTAAAAAATCATAAGTCGCCAGAAGCCGATGGAATTAAAGCCGAATTGGTTAAATATGGAGGCGACCAGTTACACCAAGTGGTTCATCAACTTGTGCTCAAGGTATGGGACAACGAATTAATGCCTGACGATTGGCAACGAGGCATTATCTGGCTAATACATAAAAAGGGAGATATCATACAGTGCAGCAATTATACAGGTATCACGCTGCTGAGTACCATCTATAAGATATTCTCCACTAACTTGCTAGGCCGGATAGCCCCATACGCCCAGAACATCACTGGCCCATACCAAAGAGGCTTCACTCCAGGCAAATCAGTAACAGATCAGATCAGATGGGAAAACTGTTGGAATATGGCCATCAGTTGCACCATCTCTAAAGGCGACTATGATACCATAGCCAGGGTAAAACTGTGCACGGTCATAAGAGAATTCGGTATGCCGACGAAATTAATAAGACTGACTAGGCTGACCGTGACCAATGTGCGAGGCCAGATAAAGGCATCAGGATCACTCTCGAGATGGTTCGACATCAACCACGGTCTTAGACAAGAGAATGCCTTATCATGCGTTCTCTTCAATCTGGCCCTGGAGAAAGTGATTCGCGATGGCGATGTGCAATTTTGAGACCTCCTCCTATCTAGGGTCGAAAATCACAACCGATAACAGCTACGATGATGAAATCCGCCCACGGTTGTTGGCGGCGAACAGAGCCTATTTCAGCTTACAAAAATTGTTACGCTCGAAACGTCTCACCATAGGGTCAAAGCTCTTACTGTACAAAACAATGATCTTCCCGGTCCTCATGTATTCCTCGGAGACTTGGGTTCTTAGCAAGAAAAATTGCGAACCCTTGGCCCCCTGCATGAGGATGGACGATTTCGTAACCTACATAAAGACGAAATCTATGAGCGATACCATGACTGTCTGGTTGTGGATAAAATCCGGCTCAATAGGTTACGGTGGGCGGGTCATTTAATCAGCTTTTAGGGAAATCGAATTGGTAAACCTCGGCGCAAAACCGGGATGTCTGGACTTCCTTATTAAGGAATCCCTAGACCGGATACCGGTTGTTGTGCCGTTGATGATGACAAAAATATAAGCCATGGTTTTTGTTAATAACATTGGGTAATTTGATTAAATCTCTGTGACTTTCAATAGAATTTCGCGATTTAATGCAAAAGTGTAATCTAGCCAAGCACTTCCTTATGGAAACCAAGCAAATTTAAAAAGATACGACCTCCAATGTAGGCGCTTCTTACATACACAAACTTCTCAAACTTTTTACTCTCAAATTACTGTGTTTATTACTTTCTTGCTGCCATTATCTTTTTTATTACATTTGCAGAAAAACGCGGAAGGAGGAAAGCAAGTTTGTGACGTACTTCTTCGGCCAGACATTACTTCGGCTAGCATGACTGCAGAATTCAGCATGTTATTCCGACCATGAATTTTAAATTTTATGCGATTTATCCGGTAGAAAGTTCATCAAACCGAAGAAGGCGCTTACAATCAAATAGCTCGGCTCAGTGAGAATTCATACCTCAGTTAATTTAATCAAGAAACTTGCGTGATAGTAATATAAGGAATAAAGGCATTCATTCCAATCAACAATTTTGCACTTTACATATCATTTTGGATGCATGAATTTCCAATAAAGCCATCACTCTATGGAGCTTTGCTTTGTCATCAAAACACGATTAACTCCATAAAAAAGAAAATTTGGGATAATTTCAATTTCTCACACGCTCTTGTAAGATTTCCTTAAGAAAGTTTTACTTGTTCTATTTTCATTTAATCGCTATTTTATTACAGTTTCTAATATCAGATTGACTTTTGAGTCTAAAGTCGAATCTCCTATGAGAAAACCAAAAACCAGCCTCAACCTTTGTATGTTTACATTTGTTATGTAAATTTTGGCCAAGTTTTTCATTCAAATCCAGTTACATACGTTGACCACGTACTAATAGCGATGATGTCATTCTCATTTATATCCATTCTTCAAAACGGGAAATTTATATTATCACCAGATCATGTGAACTACTAACTAAAACCCATGCATGCGAGTTTATATGAATGCTTTTACAATTTTTGATCAAAAACCCCTAAAAGATCCAACTACTCTGTGATATCTCATTTGTAATACAAATTATCTTATGGATATGTATCTCATAGCCAGATATTTTCAACGCTTTCAAGCGCCTACCCTTGCAAGCTTTAAAAGAGTTTACTGTGGTGTATGTAATAATATTATTACGATACTCTGTGGACTCAGATACAAATTAAAATGCATCAGCCTTAAGGGGGTCATCCCGTGTAAAGGCCGTTTTTTCCCTTTTTTTAGAAATTTTTTGTGAAAAACTAGATAAAGGTTCAAATAAGAATTCTTCATCATATATTTATTGATATCTTGAGCATGCGTAGTAATTTTTCCTGCTCGATAGCATTATTATTATTCTATTAAGGGATCGCATCGCGTCTTTAAAGAACGATTGTGCCCCTTTTGCTTATTCTAGTGTACCTATTAATCATAGTATCTCAACCAAGTCAACAACTTTAGTATCTTCCCTACTTCCAGATCTTTCAACTTTGCATCGGGTATTAAGTGTTCTTCCAGTGCCCCGACCTATTTGCACAAGTGCCGGACACTGTCCCAGGACGTGTATAGAGGTTTCATCGCACTCCGCACAAAACCTGCAGGCAGTGTCCGTAGATATCCCTAGCTTCTCTAGGTGACAGTTTAGCCGACAGTGACCAGTGAAAATTCCCATTATGATTCGGAGGTTTTTTTTGGTGAGCTTTAAGCAATCCTTTGTATGCATGGGTTCGTATCCCCCAATAAGCACCCTGGACTGCTCCATTCCTGGTAGACCCGCCCTTTATAGTTCCCTCAGCCGTTCCTCTTCATTTCTTATTTCCGATTCCACAGAAGAGTTCTGGCCCGTGTAAAGGCATCCCTGCTCCCTTCTTGGCTAGTTTGTCCGCTGCCTCGTTGTCTCCCAACCCAGCATGCCCTGGAACCCAGAGTATCCAGATCTTTTTGCACGAGCCGAGCGTATTCAGTTTCTCAAGGCATTCCCACACCAGTTTAGAATTCACCTGGTAGAACCTAAGTGCCTTGATCGCTGCTTGGCTGTCGGTGAGAATAGCAATGTTTTGCCCCCTGTAGTTCCTTTGCAGATTAAAGGAGGCACATCTGTTTATGGCGTATATTTCCGCCTGGAATATGCTAGTGTACCTCTCCATTGGCTTAAACTACATTTTCTTTGGACCAATAACCCCGGCACCCGCTCCCTTTGCTCTGAGAGATCCGTCAGTGTACCAAGTAATAAGTTGCTGGTTTAAGCCGTATGTCGCAGCCACGCTCTCCCAGTTTGCCTTATTATTCCAATGTGTTTCAAACTTCTTATCAAAGTGAACCCTCGTTGTCATGTTATCCCTTGGTATCAGTATTTCGGGATACCGCCTAGAAAGAATATCGATCTTCCTTCGATTTAGGCAGCTCCCCGCCTCACTCATACTACCGGACATCTTGAATATTGCTCTCCTTGCCTGCATCTGTATGTGCAGATGGAGAGGGGTTAATCCCAGAAGGACCTCCAGGGATGCTGTTGGGCATGTTCCTATTACCCCACTGATACACACGCAAGCCAGCCTTTGGAGCATATGTAATTCCCTGGCTTGTGTGCTGAGTTCGGTTCTTTCTGCCCAGATTACCGCTCCATAGGTAATAATTGGCCTTACTATTGCAGTATATATCCAAAGTAGTATCTTCTGGCTGCAACCCCATTTTTTTCCTGCTATGGATCTACAAGTCATCAGAGCTCTCGTGGCTTTCCGATAAGTGTTTCCGACATGCGTCCTCTAGAGTAATTTTTGGTCTAGCGTAATTCCCAAATATTTGACCTCTGTTTCTCGTTTTACCCCCATATCATGTAATCTTATGGGTCTCAGGTGATCAAGCTTACGCCTATGGTGATTTTGGCTGGATTGATCCGCAGTCCCACCTTCCTGCACCAGCCGTTAGTAACCCTTAGTCCAGCTTGGATTCAATCACATAGGGTATCTTCATATTTGCCCCTACAAATTAAAACCAGTATCCAGTATTTGTTAACACGTCCAGGAGTTCGTTCACTACTATACTCCAGATAAGCGGCGATAGTACTCCGCCCTGTGGACAGCCTTGAGTAGTGTTCATAACAATAGACTTTGTACCTCTCGGTACTTCTATTTGCCTACTTTCTAGCATTTTGCCTATCCGGAATGCCAAAGTGTTTCCCACTCCCTTGCGACTCAGGGCATTTTGTATCTCTGTGTGCGATGTGTTGTCGAATGCTCCTTCGAACTATTTGATATGTTAGGCAAATTGGTCTGAAAGATTTAAGGTGAAAAGAATAGCCCATATGACAATATTTGTAGCCGAAAACCGATGTAAAGGGATGTACCTCACTGTATGCGTGAGCGTTCACAATTCCCATCTTTTGACCAAATTTAATGTGAATTGCTTGATTATCGTGGCGCAAGGTATTGATGAGATCGAGGTACTCACAAACGAGGCAATTTTTGAAATCAGGTCTTGGCTAGAAGAAGCTGGTCTGACGCTCGCAGAGCATAAAACCGAGGTAGTTTTGATCACCAAGCGAAGGAAGCAAACTTCGATAAAAGTCAGGATTGGTGAACGCATCATACAGTCACGCAACAGAAATGTAAGTTCCATTTTGAAAACTCAACAACCAAAACTTCCGGCGTGGCTACATTGTTGGCAACAACATTAACAAATATAGGTGGTCCTAGGCAAAGCCGTCGACTCTTTATCTCGAGAGTTGTCAGCGCCATATTGCTCTAGTCTAGGCTTCATCTTTGACGTTGGAAGCAAATAGAGGGAAAATTGGCGTTCCATACCGATTGAGTGCATTGCGAACGTCGTGCGCTTACGTCTGTGTGATAGCAGACATGGTCCCCATCGACATCTTGGCGAACGAGGGTCGACGCATCTATAATCCATATCCAATCGGCGAGTCCTATACCTATCGTCGGAAATTAGCACGAAGTGAATCTATTTTGGAATGGAAAAAAAGATGGTATGATTCACCCAAAGGACGCTGGACACACAGGATTATTCCAGATACCTTAAAATGGATCAAACACCAAAGCCCCGGGAAATTGACGCCCGAGCATGGTTAACACCCGAGAATATCGTGGACCACATGCTAGCCTCTGAAACATCTTGGAGGGCGGTAGAAAAATTAATGAAGGCGATCCACAATCTACTGAGGAAGGAGCTTCGGAGGAAAGTTACAAATAACGACACAAAGCGCAGTGATCCTTCCCCGCGACGTAATACCGAAATGGCAGTCTTGCGGGGTAAGCATAGGAGAAGGAGGTGGTTTTAGTGAGTTAAAGTCTCACATAACCGTATGGCAGGAGCTAGCGGTAGGTTTCGAACCTTTCCACTTTCCAACGCATAAAAAAAACTCAAAAAGCCGATTTTAATAAGGTTTTGTTTACATAAAACCTTAAACATCACTTTGGCCATATATTCTACGCATATCTAGATACAATTGATGCAAAAAAAAATACACGCGATGACCCCCTTAAATTATAGGTAAATGAAGTTCAGCACTGTTATAAATTCAAATTATATAATTTCATCAATTTATTTTAAAACAAGTTGCATATTCATATCTGATGCGAATCTAAACAAAGTTATGCTAGAGTAGTTTCTACATTTGTCTGTGCATCCGAGTACATATGAGCACAAATTCATGTCCCCCAATTTATTTATCAACAACAGTTTGCTATCTTTCATTTCTTCCCACTGTGGTGGTCATTCTTTTAAAAGTGTTAAAATAAACAAGATGAAAAGTTTTATTATCGCTTCAAGTTGACCAGACCTTGAATTTGTAGAGGGCCGGAAATGTTCCATAAATATGACACAATAGTTTATGGTGATTTGCGGAGCTTCGTGATTCTGGTTATAGTTTTCATGCTCATAACATAAATCTATATCTCTTATGGCAAAAATGTAACTCACAGTAAAAACCCCGACCAAGATTATGCATTACAATAAAATTTGTCACCGTGACTTTTAGCTGATAATTGAAAAAGTCCCTTTTTATTGTTGATCAGAAAATTCGAAAAAACTAGAAAACAACGTCCCAGCATCTTAAAGCCATACATTTCCGCTGCAACATAGATAAGCAACCTGACAAGGAAGAAGACGTCGATGTAAGCTGGACTTTGTAGGCCTATGCGAAGTAAGACGGTGGATTGTGGAGAATGTTCCTCTCCCTCTCACGGCACTGAGGTTTTTCACTCCGAACACCCCGCTAGCAAGAATAAATCTACTGTGGCATCAGCAGTAGATTTAGGAATTGTCTTCTAGATGTGCATAATAAAAGATGCGTCGACATCCACCTCATTCATGTTCTCCTAGGGAGAACAGAGAAGAGAAAGAAGACATGCTCTCCACTTGAGAAGAAAACCCACACCCGGTGCCTACGTTGCGGTCAGGCAAAAATCTACTAGCGGCAAGGCTGCCAAAGTTACAGGACTGTCCTTATATATTTCCGGGACAAGAGCGATGAGTTCGTTTTAACAAAATCTGTGGTATTGGATCAGTCAAGAGAACTAGAATCTTCTTCGATGAAAGATCCTCGAGATCGAGAGCTTTCGTTTGATGCCAAAATTGTTAGAGGCAACCATGCTAAGACAATTCTGTTCCCAGGACCTTGTTGCGTTCAACTTAGCATACCAAGCTAATGGTAGGAGCAAAACGTCATAGTTGCCTCTGCTTACTTATCCTATGATTCTTTGTGTCACCGGCCGACGTAAGAACTAAAGGACCTGGTAATGCATGCAGAATCGAGTGGCCTTGAACACTTAATAGGTTGTGATGCGGACGCTCGGCATATTTGTTGCGGCCGTCGCAAATGCAATCCTGGAAGAGAGAAGCTGCTTGATTTCATCACTTCAGCTAGTCTGATGACCGCGAACGTAGAGTTCGTCCTACGATCGTGGGGCCAAGAAGGAATGAAATAATTGACCCTACAATCTGCACTTCAAACTTGTTACAGTTGATTAGATACTGGCGAGTGCTAGATGAAGTTCCAATTTCAGATTACCGTTACTCAGAATTTAGTCTGACTATTGCAGGCGAACAGTCTGTAATATAAAGACGAAATCCTAAAAAAATGGATTAGACAAAGTTCAATGAACTTCTTGACTCCCATGAAGACAAAGGACTCGTTTGGCCATAGAAGATCAATTGGAAACTCTGCTTTGAAGAAGCTTGTCCTATTTCCCAAGGCCAACGCGATAAAACGGTTCCATGGTGGAACCGAGAACTGCAAAAACTCATCAATCAAACGAACGATTTCTAAATCCTGCTTGCAAAAGCAATAAGGAAGAAGAGTAGCTAAACTTCTAGAACTCACAGCGTGGATATAAGAGACTCGTAAAATGTTCCACACGAGTTTGTTTAGAGCATACTATGAGGAAGGTGAAACGGGGATCTCCAGGCTGTGCAGAGTCCTTAGTAAGGCTGAACCAGCCAGATTGGACTCAAAACAGTAGTGTATACAAATTCTCTTGGAAGTACACCACCCCGGAAGAACAGATTTCAGAAGTGGAAGGGGAGCAGTCGAAAGGGCGAACGTTGCTATACTATCATTTAGACACTTGAAAGTACCTGGTATGGATGGCATCTACTCAGCGATGCTAAAGCAAGGTATAGAGCACTTAGAGCAACTTCTAAGAAATATTTTACGTGGATGTCTTGCTCTGGGCCTACGGTGGAACTGCCTCAGACTTCGGTGGTTTGCCCAGCGCATAAGAGGTCAAGACGAGGTGACGAGGTATAAGAGTGGCAAGAAGGAATTTCGGCTTGAAATCAACAGGCAGAAGGCACGCTGTTGTCAGGAGCTAATTAACGACGTAAACAGAGAGCTACGGGGCTCGGATATAAGCTTGTTACCAAAACATTGAATACCCATCTGCCACCCTGTTCTATGGAAGCAGGGAAGATGGAAGAAATCAGGCTCTTTTCCATGTCCACCCCATCCGTACTGACGCTGTGGATGAAGGAGTGAATACTGAAGAACGCTCTACTCTTCATTGCAAAGGAACTAGAAGAGGCAGTCCTGTCCATGAAAAACAAAAAAGCACCAGGACTGGATGGTATACCAGCCAAGTATGTAAATAAAAATCGAATTTTCTACTCGACGCATTCAACGCATCAAAATGAGTGTTTTTCACTCCCTCTGGAAGGTTACGAGACTTGTGTTGGAAGGACAGCGCAAAGTAAAGCTAACATTGGGGATGTTTCAGTGGTCTATCCTTGGTCCGAACCTCTGGAAGGCCTTATACGATAGTCTTTCACTACTCGAGATGCCTGATAAATCGCATCTGGTCGAATACGCGGATGGTGTTGTGGCACTGGTAACAATACGCACGGTTGAGCAAGTTCGACGCACAGTGAGAACGGTGATGTGGCGAGTAAGCAGGTGGAGGGCTGAACATGGATTCTCCCTTGCTCTGGAGAAAATCGAAGTCGTTGTGCTGACCAAGGAAAGGTTTCCCACAGCCCTTCCTATTCAAGTTGGTGAAAAACCTGTCGAAACCGGCGGTGAAATACTTCTGCATCATGATAAATACGAAGATGAGCTTCTTCGAGCAGATTGGCAACACTGCAGACAAGGCTTCGGTTAGAATGTTTGCAATTTGCCTGCTAATGTTCAATGTCGGAGATTCTTATCCAGCAGGCGCCGCTTGCTGATGAGTGCGGTTCAGTCCATCCTCGTTTACGGTCCCGAAGTATGGGCTGACTCCCTCAGTAAGGAAATGTACTGTAAGCGCGATATATTATATATTATAAGTACAAAGACGAAGGGCTCTGCGAGTTGTGTCCACCTATCGTACCGTCTCAGAGCCAGCAGAAATGGTGATAGTGGCAGTTATTCCAATCGCTCCCCATGCTGCCGAGCGGCGGTGGGGGAAATACGGAAGCTGTCGCTTGTGAAGAGAGAGCCAGTACTCTCGGCGCACGGCAGCAATCTTGGGAAAGAGAATCGAGAGGTAGATGGACCGCGCATCTCATCAAAGACGTCTCCCCGTGGGTCAGCCAGCGACTAATAATCGAATTCTTTCATTTGATTCCCCACATGGCAATATTCGATAAAAAACAAGTCGGGAAAACGGAAACTGGACGCTTCAGGTATGAAAGGTTTTGTGTATTTCCTTTATAAGGACTTTTGAAAGTGAATTTGTCCCATTAGTACGTAACACGTAATATACGCATATATTATGTGGGAATATCCACTTTCGGGTGATATTGATATTCAAAATCTTGAATTTTCAAAGAAGTGACAACGTGTTGTAACTTTATTAGTAATAGTGTGATTTCCACCAAACTTGGTAGGATCAAGCTCTATATCATAGCACACATGCGTTGCTGCAGTTTCGCGGTGCTAGATGAACTTAAGGAGAGTTCTGCAGCCAATTACTGAAAATTATTGTAATATACTATTATTAACTTTATTTGAACACATATCAGCATGGAAAGTATTTCGGAGCGACAGCCTCTTGTTTTTTTTCAGATTTTTCGGTTGGCCACTTTCTAAGGAAGGCCCCGTTAAATAAATGATCACTTTCGACACCCTGAACCGCCCACCTTTTCAACAAATATTAAAACTAGAGACCAGCTTCGGAAAGTACTAATCGAGACCCTACATGACTATATTTGGTGAAAAAAAAATGTACACCCCCCTTTTGCATGTATGGGGACCTTCCCTTAAATTCGACATAACAGAGTGTAACTCACTGTATGCGTGAGCTTTCACAGTTCCTACCTTTCCACCAAATTAGTTGTCAATCGCTGCTACAGTCTCCGAGAAAAATGCGTGTGACGGACAGACAGACATACAGCGGGTTGTTGTCGCAAAACATCTCGAAGATGCTGAGTTACACTCAAGCGAGGCAATCAGTGCTATTAAAAGTTGGTTAGAGACTGTCTGTCAGTTGCGGAGGGAAAAACAGAAGCGGTCCCTATCACTAAGCGCCGAAAGAGAAATTACGCCTGTATCAGAATCGGGAATCATATCATCACTTCCAAGCCGACCATCAAATACTTGGGGGTGATGATAGACAGGAAGCTCAGCTATAAGCGACACATATAGTATATTTGCGCTAAATCATCCACTGCTAGTATGGCTCTGGGGAGGATGATGCTGAAAGTGGGAGGGCCATGGCAAACCTCTAGGTTGCTTATAGCCAGGATGGTGACCTCAATCATGCTCTATGCGACTATGGAGGGAGGCGTTGCGGATATCAGTTAACACTAATAAACTGAGGTATCAGGCAGTCTACAGGAGGACAGCCCTGAGGGTATGCTCTGCCTTCAGGACTGTCTCAGATGATGCAGCATTCGTCATCTCTGGAATCATGCCGATTGACATCTTGGCAGATGAGATGGTGAATATATACAATGCAAAACCAATCTCTCCCTTATCGCAGACGAAGAACGCTGAGAGGGAGAGATCGGTGCAAGAGCGGTGGGAACGCTCGGGAAAGGGTCGGTGGACTCACAGGCTCATTCCTGCCATTAAGGAGTGGTTGGAAAGACGACACGATGAGATTAATTATAATCTCACTCAGTTTCTCACGGCGCACGGAGGATTTCGCAATACCTGCACAGGTTTAAATTGGAGACCTCACGCGACTGTTCAAATTGCGATGGAGTCCCAGGGGATCCAGAGCATGTACTGTTCCAGTGTCTTTTGAAGATTTCCACTTCCTGAAAGACAGACAGACAAAATGAAATGAATGTCAGTCCATTCTAATTAAGTTTTGTTTTCCACTGAGCCTTAAAAACCAAAACAATATAGTCGGCTGGCTTTTATATGTACTTCTACTTGGATAGATAATCAAAATAAAAAACAAAAGGAGGATTTTTTATCGCGATATTAAAAATTACCCAACAGAAATTGTTCCGAAACTGCTTGTTGCAACTATCCCTCCAAATTGTCAACCAAATACATAAATCATCCATTAAAAATCTGAATTTCTCCAATAAGTCTCGACGTTCTAAATCAGAGCTCCACATTTACATATAATTTAATAAATACCAATTATTCCCACTCGCCCACAGAATAAATGAAATCATTTCTAACAGCTTGAATAAAACAAAATTACATTCTAATAATACACCCAGAGGCCATAAAAGATATTGAATATAAATTTCTTCGATAATATGCAGATTTCCAGTTAACCCCGAACAGAACTCTCCACGCAAAAACGACAAACACTTCAAGCCCAAGTCAAATATGGACAAGTGCGAAATTACCAAAGAGTTCTGTATGTGAGTCAAAGAATTATCTTAATAAGGTTACAAAATTTGATCAACGCTGAAAGATAGATTTCATAACCGAAAAAGCTGGTGAATGTATTATATATCGTGCCTATGTACGTCGTATCCATTCACACATGCCTCGCACCGCAAATCGCTTTTCACGTAGGAGTAGCACACAAGGTGAGAGTTAGAATCATCCACGCGACTATGTGTATATTCAGATGTAGATATTCTTTTCTATAGAATAAAGTTTTACAGAATCTGCTCAGATAAATGAAGTTGCGAATACTAATTTAATTGTTAGAAGTGCAGAATTTTGCATTTGAACAAGAATTAATCTTTTAAGCCTCATCTCCACCTCAAAAAACAGGAAATGATCGCCTTCTACATGAATACAGAGGTGTATCTTGCTGCCGACAATGACTTCAAGCTTCTAATTAAAGGTATTGACCTCACAAGAGTAAATGATAAATGAATCTTAGAATTAGCTACTAAAGTTGCTCAGATATTTACATAAGTATCTATATAGACGCTTTTTAGAAAAGATTGCGAATATCAAGATGAGATCACAACTGGATCTGTTACGTAATATGTTATACATTCGAGTGCACCAAAATATGTGTAGGTATCTCCACTGAATGAAATAATTAGTTTTCTCGATGTTTTGCATGAATTTTTGGAATATATTAACGTCGTCAACAACATTTTAAACTGCGTCTGGAATGAATTAAGATTGTTCGGATAAAAAATTGGAAAATTGAGCTTTTAATCGGCTTATTGTTCCGCTGTGCAAAAATTCCAGCAGAGTGCAGAGAAAAAGAGTTAAATGGTCGCCTACAAGCGAGGAGCAGTAGTCCTTTATGCAAATGTGAAAGGGTGCCATACTAAATAGCGTTCTCCATAGCGTTTGGGGATGAACGTTTACTACATTTTCAAGGATTTGTGGAAGCAGAAACTTACTGATATCTATTCACTGTATGATGTAAGCAATTCACTGGATAACGATTAAACTCATTTTTATTTGTAAAAAGGTGGCTGATTTTACTCCGAACCCATATACGATGTGAGTCTCTTCACCCGCCCAAAATATCAGATTAGCTCAAACTTAAGCCAATTCTACTTTTGATACTCGCTGCAAAATAGAGGGATGAAGACTCAAATTTATGAAATCCAAATTGCTGAAACTCCATCCCATCCATCACCCACAAAGAATGCAAAAAAACTAGATCATATCACGGCCTTCAAACAAGCTACTCCTGACCCTGTTCAATCTTTGGAAAGAATTTTACTCCAATATATAATATTTTAAAAAATAATAAAGACATACTCCTCAAATTCACCCCAACTACTCAGCTGTAGCCTAATTCAGATAGAAAATTTGGTAAAATTTCTTCACTGGGAAAATTGGCTCTCAGAGGACCAACCATAAAGCAAAGGTTAATTCGTACAAATTTGCCGTTGCCCAGAGTTAATTTTATCTATTTTGCACTCCCGATAATTGGTATCTCCGATATTTCGTACTAAATCGTCAGTCCCGTGACGATACGGAATATCAGGATTCTACTGTAAATGGTAATGGAGCACTATTTTCCACTATGTGAAGCAGAAGTACAACATTATCAGGGCTTTATTATGTTGGGTCAAAGAAGCTCCCCAAAACGGTAAAAAAAATGGGATCAAAGAACCCTTTCACCTAAAATATTATCAGATAAACTGCCCGATGTTGCACTCCTAAAGCTTACTACCGAATGGTTAAAGGGTTGCAAAAATAAAAAAATATACAGCTCACTTACACCTCTGACGACAGTTGCCTTGATAGACAAAAAAGCAGGATACCCCTAAAAACAAACTCAGGGTACAGCAACAGAAAAAAATAGGGCGAACTTCCACAATGCAAATGTACATCGTTACTACTTTTCCTTTGGTGGGTATGTCGCGTAATCGTACACCATCCGCTGAAATACAATTCAATTCCCCACCGACTTCCCGAGCCGAACGCCCCCCCCCCTCCCTCCTATACTGTTCTGTGCCAAGTGCTCTTGGGGTTCTATGGTCATCATGGAATAGTGGTTTCCAACGCATAATGGTTGAACTTATCTTCATTTGTAAGAATAATACCACAGTCGGCAGGAACCACGCTTCCTAGATATATAAGTAGATCAACTTCTTTGATGCTCTGTCCACTAATGCAGATAGGGACAGTGCAATGACCTGTCGGACAGAGTACCGCCGTTTTGTTGATGTTTATTTTTAGTCCAACTCTACTTGCCTCTTTTTCCAAATCCAGAGCCATTTGGCGAATGTCAATTGCCCTGTGAGAGAGCAAACAGGTGTCATCTGCGTTGTCGAGGTGTTTAAGGAAAGATTTCATCGGCCATTGCATTTCTTCACGTTCTCCGGACCAATCAACATATAGAACGTCACCGGCAACATGCAAACCTGTGGGACTCCGCTTTGGACCTGAAAATCCTCTGAAATATTACCTCGGTGCAGCACGTGACATTATGTATCATTTGTCGCTCTAATAATAACTATTAGTTTCTCCCTTCTGCGTAGAGCACTCCAGATACACTATCTATTCACCGTATCGAAAGCTTTCTCGAAGTCGATGAAGAGCAGGTGCAGCGAAGAATTAAATCCCGCGCACTGCTCCAAAATGATCCGGTATTAATGTGGTCATTGCAGGAGGATCCGGAGCGGAAACCAACTTGCACTCTTTCGATCAAGTGTCCCAGGATTATTTTAGGTATTATGTTTGTAACCGTAAGTAGCATGCAGATACCCCTCGAATTGTCATACTCAAAACGGGTGCCTTCTTTGGATCTGGAATTACAGTAGCTAACCATTTCATCCACAAGAGGAAGAACCTCATCGCATATAATACTGTGGATAAGAAGTCGACCGTTGACATCCTTCATGGGACCATCGAATGATTTGCGAACACGTGTAAGCTCTTTCGTGCTGCGACATCTTCCGCTTCCAGGCCAGCGCAATAGCCAATTTCCTGTTGTCACGGCGCGCATTACGCTGAACTCCCCAAGATTTCGCTCGGTGCCGGAGTTTGAGCGCGTCACGACCACCATCGCCCGCAGCGGTCAATTGAGTCTTAAACCCCTTCCAATCATCGATCCGCCTCCACGATTCGGCAATCAGCCTGATTTCCAGAGTCCCAACTTACTTCGCTTAGGCCCAAAATGTCCAGTTTATATCGTTGGGATTCCTGCTAGCGTTGAAGAAAGTGAGCAGTCCGCGTTAGATAGTCAAAGGTCTTCGACGTGGGATAGTCCATATCCGAGGCGTTATTGACATTTCGATAACAATAAAGTTTCAAAATATGCAGGTTGTTGGTCCGCAAATGTCTATCCCTTTTAATCGCCTCTTACGAGAAGCAGCTTATACAGCTTATTTGGCGGAAAGAAGAAAACACGAATACTTGACGTGGCAAGCCCATGGTATGATTGGATAGGGACTAACAGTGGCATTCGTAAAACCTAATCCTCTTCAGGATCCACACAACTCATGGACGGACTATACGGCAACGAATTCCATGCTACCTGTAAAAAGCTTGACCTTGAGCAGTTAGCCAATAACTTATTCATAAATGTCGATATTAGCCCACTACAAGGAATGTGATAGATACGGATTGATATTTTGGAAAAAAGGCAACTTAAACAGTTTCCGTCTGAAACACTATAAGTTCAGAACTGACTAAGAAAATCAGTAACAAAAATGAAACCCGTTGCTATTGGTTTAATATAAATAAATAAGTGAGTGATCGGATATTTTACTAGCATCATTTAAGGAACGAGTACGCAAACTCAACAGGATACACCGGAAGGAAGAAGATTCTGCCCGGAACGCGGTTCAGGCTAGTACCTGCAATAAGGGGCAAAGAAGTGGATCCTGTTTTCGATTCCATGGCAGCTGGACATAAGGTAAATAAGTGGAAAACCGAAAATTCGGCGCTTTAAGTACGAAGGGTTTTTTTAAGAATATTTGAGTACAGGGCAGCCCCATTTGCAAGTAGGTCGTCTCCAATTTAAGGAGCGTTTCCTCCTGATTTCTCCCTATAGAGCATATTAACTTTATTTGGGGAGATATCGAAAGTGTGCAGAGAGTGAAAGTATTTTGTGATCTAGATGTTTTTTTTGGACAATGATTTTTTCAGTTAGTTTCCAAATTTTTCGCCTGGGTAGTTTCCAAAAGCGGGTTCATGAAACAAATAAAAGCTTGAAACCTTCCGAAATTAGTTCTGGAGACCTTTCCTTTGATACCCCACATCGCTATATTCGGTAAAAAAATGTCCCCCACCCCCTTAAATTTAACGTGAAATTACTCATTGCATTGATGGGGCCACAATTCCAACCGTCCCATCAAATTTTATATCAATAAGTATAAAAGACTAACGGAAAAAAAGATATACAAACTGAAAGACAGTAAACCAATTTTAACAAGATCATGTTTTACACAAAACCTTCGGAATTGATCGTGCTCAATTGTTTCTAAGATATTATAGAATAGGCAGAAGAAACGTAAAAATTTTTATCTTGAAATTTCTTACTTCTCCATTTTTCCCGGCGCTGGCGATCTCAGGCAGCAGTACCAACTTCTGCCGTTTCCGTGCTGCAGGAAATGCCCTGGCTTTACCTCAGGAATTTAAATCCGCCTTTAAGCAAACCTGCTTAAAGCATTCCCTCTTGCTCCGTTCGATGGCTAGCTTGAGGAATTTGCAGGCTTCTTTATAGACGTGCTTTTTTCGTCTCGAATCAGTCCTACCTACCGCCCCCTGAGCCGTTCGGGTAGCTCGATGTCAGGCTAATCGAAGACTGGCCAGTTCGCTATTCCACCAGTATTTGAGTCTTCTACCGGGGAATGTGCATCTTCTAGACATGGATGCGTCACATCATCATCATCAACGGCGCAACAACCGGTATCCGGTCTAGGCCTGCCTTAATAAGGAACTCCAGACATCACGGTTTTGCGCCGAGGTCCACCAATTCGATATCCCTAAAATCTGTCTGACGTCCTACCTACGCCATCGCTCCATCTTAGGCAGGGTCTGCCTCGTCTTCTTTTTGTACCAGAGATATTGCCCTTATAGACTTTCCGGGTGGGATCATCCTCATTCATACGGATTAAGTGACCCGCCCACCGTAACCTATTGAGTCAGATTTTATCCACAACCGAACGGTCATGGTATCGCTCATAGATTTCGTCATTGTGTAGGCTACGGAATCATCCATCCTCGTGTAGGGGATCAAAAATTCTTCGGAGAATTCTTCTCTCGAACGCGGCCAAGAGTTCACAATTTTTCTTGTTAAGAACCCAAGTTTCCGAGGAATACATGAGAACTGGCAAGATCATTGTCTTGTACAGTAAGAGCTTTGACCCTATGGTGAGACGTTTCGAGCGGAACAGTCTTTGTAAGCTGAAATAGGCTCTGTTGACTGACAACAACCGTGCGCGGATTTCATCGTTATAGCGTTTATCGGGTGTGATTTGGGTGATTTGATTGGATGTGCGTCACATGCTTTGATAATATTTTGTGTCGGATGAATAGCACTTTCCATAGAGGCGCCTGATTTATTTGATTGGTCTAACCACAGCACTATGAAGGTCTGCTCCTACAAAACTTTTGCAGACCAGCCTTACATCTTTATCAGTTTCATCATCATCCCATAGTTCAAAGAGCATTGACTGGTGGACGCTGTGGGTGTAGTCCTCGCTGACGCACCGGAGAATACCACGAGCCAGGGTAGAGCTGACAAAGGTCAAATTTCCGATTGAGCATACCTTTTCTTGCGAAAGATGTTTACATAATCTTGGTTGGCCAGAACTATTTCCAACTGCGCGAAAGATTATAATAGACTTCGCTCCCTCGACTTTGCTTCTCGGCTACAATACTGAAGTAACCAAGCGTCCGTCTGTCTGTCATACGTACTTGTCTCAGTAACAGCTGTACTGATTGACACGAAATTTAGTGAAAAAGTGCAACTTTGAACGTATGTAGTGAGTTATATAGTTCTACGTTGAGTTAAAGAGGAGATCCCCATAGACAGAAAAGGAGGTGTAAGTTCTTTTTCACCGAATATAGTCATGTGGGATTTCAAATGAAATGTCTCGGTTAATACTTTCCTAAGCTAGTTTTACTTTTGACATTTGTTGGGATGGGCGCACGGACTATAAATTATTTCATTTCGATCACGGACCCATTCCTAGAAACTCCCCAGCCAAAAAGTCTGAAACAAACTATAAACTTGCCCAGGCCTCAAAATATCCTTCGTTCCGATATCTAACCTTCTAATCTGCTTGATGTTCTCAACTATAAAAGCGACAAACGAATAGGTATGTATGATTTTTTACATTTTCTTTTTTTGAAACAGACAACATAACTTTCCCAAAACTAAGAACAAAGGATTCTTTCGAAGAGTAGTTATCAGAAGCACTGACGAAAATCTAAAGCGGCTTCGCCAGATTTTCGGCATACAAAAATAGATTTAACTTAATGTCTCGTATCTTTAAGCAAATGGAACCCATGAAGGAACTAACTTTGAAAACTTGCCGTAATCATACTGCAATTGAATCAACGAATTAACGAATTAACTGATTCACAGTTTCATTGTGCAACGTTACAATAATAAGGGGACTACAAAGTCATCTTCTCTCAAATCTATGCGGACAAAATCAGTATTAGCAAGAAAAAAATTAAGATCCACAAAAAAGTCTTCAAATTACTTTATAATTATTCTGTTTACTGACCCTCAATACTAAATGTATTCGAAATTATTCGAAAAGTTAGGATGAAGAGATTAAAGTATCTATATTGAAACTCAAAGGTTACTGCAATGATATATTTACAATCATTTCATTAATTAACATAAATAAAAGTCGAAATTTTGGACTTATTTAGAATTTGTTGTATCAACTAGGAGACAACCGATTGGTCATTTAAAAAGATTACTTTTAGACTTGAGGAGTGCATTTCAGTCACTGTATGAACTTAGATCCCGAAAACAATATATTTGAATTTCCTTGAGTCTCAATTGCACTGTATAACATTTTTATCAAGGTCATGATCTATTTTCGAGCTCTAAAAAATACACTTATCAAAGGTTGCATTCTATATTTGATTAATTAAATCTCCACATACAACTCATACGTACATATATTGGTACGATTAACGTAATGTATGTACAATATATCATAGACTAAATTATTTACAATAATTCCCAATAAATTACTTGGCATAAAGCACTCATAAAATTAATTGCATTAATCTGTTGTTTACACAAATACGAGTGACCTCCGAAAGATGCTACTAACGACAAATGTTAGAATTGGTCAACGTCATCACCCAGTATATCGCATCTGTTAGTAAACTAACTAAAATCAATGACATAATGGACTTAAATAGAAATAACTGTGATGCCAGTAACCGGTTACGAGAGACTCCACTGGCTCTCACTCATCTAATAACAATTTCATGAGGACGCTAAAAGGTGAAACACATGCTACCTAATAATACCTGAATCAGGTTACAAAAGCACGCACGATAAAAAATGATGGAATGGAATCAATCTAAAGGTATTAAAAGAGACATGAATTCGATCGTGGAATTAGATACATCAGTTTCTAGGTAAGTAGTCAATCAAATCAAGGAAACGGAAAACTATAGAATTATCATTTAGCAAATTTGTTTAGTATAGAAATTCAGAGTTTAGATCTTACTACATTATATGTATCGAATATGTATCTTATTTTATGATATTATATCCAGAAAATAACAAAAATAAATAGCTGGTAATATATACAAGATATGAAAAAGGTGCTAATTTTTTGAAATCCCAAAATATGTGGATTCAAGATTTTTGACTTCCAAAAAAAACCAAAGTCGTATAACTACCAGCATTTTACGAAGATTTTGCTGTAAGAAGATTTTCAAATATTTATTAAAAAATTAAAAGTTTTCAATATATTGTGTCCACTGAATCACGCTCACATATAATGTTTAATAGAATTCTACCATCTTTGCAACAAAAGGTGGAACCTGCATACAATTAAAGCAAGCTCGAATTTTCTTCGGAGCCCACATTTTCCGCATGAATTTTTTTTACTACTCTGGTGTTACGTCATCCACGATTCCAAACCATTAAGATACAATGGCTGGGCGATGCCATATTAAACTCCGACCTCCCGGAAGGGTACTCCACTTTCCGCTGTGACAGGGACCGGGATGCATCTCGTAAGTCCACCGGCGGTGGAGTCCTAAATATTAAGCGATGACGGCTTTACGGTTTCTTACCAGGGCAGACGCAAATCATCAGACGCTGCCTCACCTCTGCTCTGGGAGCAGCGTGAACGAAGCGGTTCGCAAATGTTAAGTGTTCCTTTATATAATTCGCAGAACACATATTGACTACGAATTATATTGAGCGCAAATCCGCGTTATTGACCAGAGCTTGGCCAGAGGAGAAAATATTTTGGAGTGGAGTGGAGTCCAAATTGCAATAAAAGATACTCTCCCCGCCGAACTCGTCTTCTCCTCCTCTGGCTTTCCTTTTCACTGTGTTGCTCGCCCATCTTCCTCCCGTTCATTGTATCTTGTGTATATGTCCCCTATGTTGCCCTGCTCACGTGTATGAAGAATTGTTTAACAGTTTGTCTGAACTCCTTACTGTCAGATTCCCTTCCCTCCCTTTCTTTCTTTGCGGAGATTTTAACCCATGCTCCACTGTCCTAATCATCCTAGCCTTCCAATTCCTTCCAACAAACTCTTCCATGCTTCTCTCCTACTTTCTTCCTTTATGAACACTTGCTCTGCTCTCTGTATTCAAATTAAATACCATCAAAACCTCTTTGGGCCGCACTCTCGATCTCTTCTTTTCCGACCCCCCGCGCGCCACCTCTTTTTATTTCCTTCCACACCCCGTATGCCAAATCTAGCGCTCACCACCCCCCGCTTGAATTTGGAGCGGAGCTCCTTGGTTCAAACTCGTAAATCTACTAAGCGTAAATCTACTAAGTTCAAGTTTGATGGTCTGAACTTAGCTTTAGCGCCTTTCAACTGGGTACATATCGCCTTTCAACTGGGCACATTGCAAGTCAACGTGTAATCAAGCTCTAAGCACCTTTTACCATATCCTGTCCGATCACCTCTCCTATTATATCCCTTCTTCCTCTGCTTACCTACGTTCATACCCACCCCGTACGGAGATTCTTAATAACATTCGTCTGAAACATGCATTGCGGAAGAAGTTTCCGGCTTCTAAGAATGACGTCGACCTTGCTCACTTTAAGGCCATGCGCTCTACTGTGAAGTTAATAATTGAAAAAGGGCATAAAATTATTGAGCGTCCTACAACGCTTGGGTCCTTCGACTCTGTCTCCTTCTCTAGTTTTATGCGTAAAGTAATCCATTTACTTGCTCCTCCCTCTGAAGACAATATGTAATAAGGAAGTTTTCTAGGTATTGTCTTCATCAAACAAATAAGTAAATCAATCAAGGCCAAAGGAAAAGAATCTAGACCCAGGGAGAAAATTATGCGGGCCATGCTTCAATTTCAAAATTAACCTCTATTCCCAGACCCCCTGAGAAAACCCCGGTATTAGGGAAATCACCTCCTTCCTGCCTCTTCTGTTACGGCCCTCGCAGCAACTTTATCTGCTCATCATTGAGCAGTAGTGTTTGAAGGCCATGAGCATTTAGCGATTACTCCTCTATCTGCGTCCGAGTCGTAGGAAAAGGTTCAATAGACATGGCTACGATGACTTGCTCATATTTCAGAAGTACTCTACACGTTAGAATGTTGTTTTAAGTTGATCCGAAAAGCCGTACACTGACGATATCTGGTTATTAAACGAAAAATGTCTGCCGCAATGTGATTGTAACTAAGAACCCTGGTGCAAAGATCACATCAGAAATAGCTTCTTTGTTACCAGATCATGGAATGGACTGTCGTGACGACAGTCAATTGCAGCATCCCCCGTTTTAGGCCTGATTTTCTAACAAGGAAGCGCAATTCTGTGTTTCAAACTTCATTTTTCAGAAAACAAAGTCATACCCACCCCCTTGGCCCGGCGTGATGTAATCTGTTAGTCCCACTATTTTGGCCCCCAAAGATACTCCAGGCCGGGAGAATCACGCCCTTTTTCCTACCCTTCTCGGAGGGTACGCTTTCAAGGAATATCTTGTTTCTCGAGGAGCTACTCGATTTTCCCAACGTTAGTCACATCTTCGTAATTTTATTTTTTTGCCGCCGGACATTTTTTGCTTGAACAGAGTCCAGGTTTTTTATGTAAGGCAAGTGCAAGTGGACTAGAGACTTAATATCACAATTTACAAGTCCAAAATGCTTCTTAGCAGAAGCAGGCCTTAAGAGTAAAGACGGGGGAGTAGTGACGCATAAGAGTTAATTGTTTCTTAATATTATTTGGAAGATTTTAGATCGGTTCCCCATCTATCTGTCTGCGACATGTACTTTTCTCAGGAGAAGTTGTATCTATTGACACAATATTTGGTGTATGGAAGTTGTGAATCTCGCACACACGCAGTGAATGAAATCGTTCTACATTTAGTTTAAGCAAGGGCTAACCATACATACACAAGGTGGGTGCAATGATCAATGAAGTTGAGAGTCACTCCTATCGATCTACTACTTTATTCCAGACGGAACTCTAACTTTTTTATGACAATATGTTAGCCGAATATCGAAAGGGTTTCAGGATGGCCGATCCACAGTAGTCTAAACTCTCTCACTGAAGCAAGTGCTCCAAAAGTGCACCAGACCTCCGTGGATTTCAAATTAGCGTACGGCAGTATAAACCGTATGATTTTAGAGCATATTTGGGAGCTGTGCCGAGGACAGAATGGTTCCAGAGATTAAGATTGTGTCACCAACGGTCAACTTTCGATACCAGGCGATCCTCAGTTTTAATGAGATCGACGTAAACATAGACTATCTCAGTCAATATTTACGAAAAGCAAAAACAAAAAAGTGAACTTCGATCCCGTCGTCCGCCATGTCGCCCTCTATGGTTCTGAGTGTTGGTTGACTACAAAATACAGTGACCGGCATCTCACGGTAATGGTGATGAAGATGTCACGTTGGAGCAATAGCGATCATGTCCGAAATGAGGATATTGGCGATCGATAAAAAGTTTCGCCGATCATGGAGAAGTTGTGGGAGGGACATCTTTAATGGTATGGTCACATAATTTGCGCCAACAAAAATTCACTTGTCAAGATTTGTTTGATCATCGAGGTCGATGAGAAACGACCAAAAGGTCGGCCAAATACGGCTTAATATGCTGAATGGTGATTTGAAAGCTTGGCGACTGCATCCTGGTCAGACCTTTGACAGAACAAAATGGTGTAACTCACCCCGCTTCTAAACGGGACAAAGGCTAAAAAAGAAGAAGACCATGATATTCCTGAATGAGGGGACGACCCTGAGCTCATCGATGGGAACCTGAGGCTACACTCAAATTCCCCATTTATTTAACTGAAACACAGTTTGAATCCAGTCCTCAATGGGCGATTCAACAGGTCTTCCGTTATCACTGCTAACCCTAGATTGCAGTTAATCCCACCTGCTAAGATCGAAGTCTTATCCAGGGGTAAACGTTTCCCTCCGAGCAAAAACCTTCCAGGTCCAAAACTATACCTCCGGCTAAATTGCTTTCGGACAAAACGTCTCCGGGCAAATCACAACTCTCCAATTATGCCAACCTGAAAGCGGAAGGATCATTAAGGATCTCGGCGGCTAAGGAAAAATATGGAATAATGGCGGCAGGGAATACTCGGCCAACAACGGCTAAATCTTTACTTATAACCAAGGCTATCAAAATCGATGGATGAGTATCAAATGATGACAACAATACCTCAGGTTATTATAATGAACTGTACGAACAGATTAAAAAGCAACTCCTCCTAGATGGAAGCTAGCAAGGCGTTAAGTGTTACTTTGAGTCCGTAGATGTATACCGTAAAATGGTACGGATAAACTTTACTAACGAGAGCTGCTTCTCCGTTAAAGACGTGTGAGAGAGTAAGTAATTATTTCCAAAGAGGGCCCCCAAGTTTCTATCCAGCAATAGGCGCTTTCTCTGTCTTTTAGACAAAGTTTGGTGTCCAGAAAGACCTAAAAAACTCCACCTAGGTACTACTATACAACCTAACAGTAGAAAGAGCGAATAGGTGCAGAACTTTTATTCCTATCGGTGTTCGAGAACGAACAGGCTGCCGGATCTTCCATCGGCCTGAAACCGTTGCGTTAAAAGTATCGACTAAGGCCAGTGAAGAAGACACTCAGCCCATAGGATCTCGATCTACAACATTGATGAGGTGCGATATTTCTCCAGTAAATTTACGGCATTGTCGTCATAAAAGAACGATGAAATCCACGCACGGTTGTTGGCTGCAAACAAAGCCTATTTCAGCTTACAAAAACTGTTTCTTTCGAAACGTCTCACCATAGGGTCAAAGCTCTTACTGTACAAGACAATGATCTTGCCAGTCCTCATGTATTCCTCGAAAATTTGCGTTCTTGGCAAGAAAAATTGCGAACTTTTGGCCGCGTTCGAGAGATGAATTCTTCCGAGAATATTTGCCCCCCCCCCCCTACATGAGGATGGACGATTCCGTAGTCTACATAATGACGAAATCTATAAGCGATATCATGACCATCAAGCTGTGGATAAAATACGGCTTAATAGGTTACGATAGACGGGTCACTTAATCCGTATGGATGAGGATGATCCAAACCGGAAAGTCTATAAGGTCAATATATATGGTAGAAAAAGAAGACGAGGCAGACCCTGCCTAAGATGGAGCGATGGCAGGACGCCAGATAGCTTTGAGGGATATCGAATTGGTGGACCTCGGCGAAAAACCGAGATGTCGAGAGTTCCTTATTTAAGCAGTCCTAGAACGGATACCGGTTGTTGCGCCGTTGATGATCCTTGAATATGAAAATGAAAGCCCCAGATGCATGTAACGGATCTCGGATCAACGACCTGGGAATCCAGAGAAACTCTGATTCTGCTGATGACACGAAAGAGGCCAGTTCGCCTCCTTATATTATTAAAGTTCATCTGTGAAGATTCAAAATATTTAATAACAGAGAAAACTAAAGGCATTAAACGTCATGAAAGTGGATTTGGGACTACAAAAAGAACATGTGGTCGAACGAAGTCAAGGATAGTATGCATATCAAAATATGCCAGGTCAAAACTCAAGAATGACCAAGTAAACAATAAGAAAGTAATTCTAAAAATTTCATGGAATTTTCTTAATAAATCGTTGAAGATATACTTGAAAGTCGAACATGATCAATCCAAAACGGTTGCTCTAAGTTTGCTTCAACTGATTGCGAAGTAAGGAAAGTCAGGAAGAAATACCTGACACCGGGGCGAAAATCAGGCAGACACCTCTGAAATTGCATAAATAATCCATTTTGGTTACCCCCGCCCCGAAATATTTGCGTGCCCCAGGAAATCCCCCTTTTCTCTTCCCCCAACCCCCCCTCCCTCTCAGCTGGTCTGGTGAAACCAGATCCCTAACTGACTTACCTAAACAGAAGCGAATCAGTAACGTAAGCATTTATGGCGGGGTGATTCAATAAACATTCAGGCATTCTCAGCCTTCCATATGACAAATCCAAGTAAAGGAGTCTAACTTCAGACTAGGAGTTCAATGATCGTGTGAACCCCTCAACCAAAAATCATGAAGGGCCTCGATATTTTCATTTACTTCTGCAAATTACTCTAAAATAGCTCACAAAAACACTATAAACACTCCAATTCACTCCAGCTGAAAAAAAGATGCGAAAACAACTAAACTATCTAAATCTATCTCATGATTGTCTACAGATACGCATTGTAGATTTTCAGCGCAATAAAGTAAGCAGAACATGAGAAGACCCAGAATCGAACCCATTACGTTCTTTATCTTTTTCGCTTTGTTCACTCTGCTCTTTTTTACGAGAAATCAGTGGAGCTGTTATTCAAGCACCGTAAAGAAAAGTCTCATTCGTTCAGAACCAAAAGAACAGTTTGTTGTTTCCACCTAATATCACTGACTTTTAAAGATCATTCCAAAAAAAAAATTATCAACATGCCCTGATTACCATATCAATGGCTCATTTATAATTTGACAAATAAATATTTCAGAGAAGAATTTTAATCAAAGTTTTTATTCATGCATGCAATTTTTCTCAGATGCTAATATGAAGGCAGCAAAAAAATGCGTCGATTACGAAAGATACTTTAAAATATTCATAAAAGGTCGTAAGAAATTTGCGAATCCAATCTGAGTCTGGTGACTTCATCCATATCTATACATAATATAAACAAAAACATGCATGCATAGTATCTTTTTTGAAAAACAAGTATCTTTTTTGAAAAAAAAGATACCTTCAAAAAGTGCATTGCTTCAGTGAAAGGTGGGCTAAAAAGGTTTTTACAAAGCACATCGTTTCGAACGATCACAAAACACAACTTTTTATAGTAATACTGTAGTAATCGAGCAAAAAGCCTGACCAATACACCGCGGAACAAAAAACTTACCGGTAGAACTAACTGCTTATTACTCCACTTTACGTTTCTTCAGAATCCACTTATCTCCCAACCGTGCCCGACTTATAAACAAGCAAAGATGACGAGACAAATCCGCACCACGAACTCTAATTCTGAGACGTTGCACTACTGCTTTTTCTGACGCTTCCCTTAGGATCGTATAGCACAAGGCGAATATGAAAATAGTTAAAGACCGTGTGAAAGACAACACGTCGTCGTTGTTGCCGTTGACGCGGACAAATCGAATGCTATCGTTATGGAGTTTAAAGCTAAACTGAGCTCCACACATCGACCAGGCCCCAACAAAGCACTATCGAGCTCGAATGTTAACTACTTTTCTTGGGGGGCCACCACACTTGTTCTTCCCAGCAGAGGAGCATACTCGCGGCATGGGGCTGATGGAGTTCGGAGGAGGCAAACGGCTAGAATAGATTTGCGTGGTATGGAGTCGCCTACTCGAGCAACAACCTGCCAAAATTTCAACCTTAGACAATAGATCGGCCAAAGATATGGGATTAGACTACTCTACTATTCTGCTATTCTGACTAGATGCATATTCCTCCCCCAGCCATTGAAAAAGATACTTGAGTATCTTTTCATTTAAGCGGATTCGTCGAGCTGAAGTCAACCAAGTTGGACTTGATACTTCCACTTAACTCACCTTGAAAGATTAACTTAAGTTGCAATTTGTGCCTGTCGGATATGATTAGGAATTTTTTGTTTAATATCTCAGCCAACTTGCCATCTATTGATTGAAAAAACTACTACACAACATACTACTATGCGTTTGATTTCATTCGCGTGACCTTTAGGAAGTTAGACATGAAACAGTCAAGTAAAAGTCCGTTGTTTAGTCTTTCATCGTATCGTCATCGAATATCATCATCAGCCCCAATGAATATAATTATTTGTACCTTGAAATGTAACAGTTGGTGAATGTCTCTTTCCTTGGCCCCTTGTTGACTGGGGTATGATAGCTGCTGTGTGGTGACTAAAAATACGGAATAATCATAGCATAGCGGAAGAATCAGACCTCCCCCGCACATGGGTTTCCATCGCGATATTCTCCACTTTGTGAAACTTTATTCAAGCAATTATTCAACTAATTTGATTTGTTAGATACTGATTAGCGGGCATTAGATATTATCGCCCTCTTAATAATCAAGTATTTAGATGATAATCGTTGACTTTCAAGTTGGAGCTATCGGTAAATAGACAAAAATCGAAAACATGAATCTGAACATTAAACAGTAAAGATTTGAAGATCCCTTCATATAAACGGCGCAATCCTGACCGCAAGCAAAAAGCGTGTTGATAAGTAATAGCTTCAGCATTTGCATATCGATCTGCAAGGAATGCGATATGGTGCAATAAACCGGTTAGTCAATCGTCAGCCTCTCGCTTTCAACGTGGAAGGGCTTGTTTAAGTCTGAATAGTTGCACAACTGAAGCCATCTCTAGAAATAAAACCTAACACTTCGAGAGGTTATACAAGCAAACGAACTCCAACTCAAGGGGAGGTGCATACAAAGCACTCATGGCATTAATCAAGGGTAAACGCTCACCATCGATCTCCAACCCTGATTTGCTGCAGGTCATCATTAGTACTCTCTCCCCACAAGTTTCATCATCAACGGGGCAACAACCAGTATCTAGTCTAGGCCTGCCTTAATAAGGAACTCCAAACATCCTGGTTTTGCGGCGAGGTTCAGCAATTCGATACCTGTTAAAGCTGTATGGCGTCCTAGCCTACACCATCGTTCTATCTCAGACAGGGTCTGCCTCTTCTTTTCCTATCATAGATATTGCCGTTATAGACTTTCCGGGTTGGATCATCGTTAACCATAATCATTAAGTGATCCGCTCACGCAATCCTATTGCGCCGGATTGTATCCACAATCTGACGGTCATGAAGAAGAGGATGGTTTCTCTCGAATTCACATCTCCATCACGAATCACTTTCTCCAGGGTCAGGTTAAAGAGGACGCATGATAGGGCATCCCCTTGTCTTAGACCGTTGTTGATGTTGAATGGTCTCCAGAGTGGTTCTGCTGCTTTTATCTGGCCTCGTACATTGGTCAGGATCAGACTAGTCAATGTTATAAATTTCGTTGGGATACCAAATTCTCTCACGGCCATACTACATTGGAACGATGCAATATGGTCATTCTGTCGGAAATCAAATATCCCTCTTTGTCTCAGCAAGATGAACATCGCGGTGTATAAGGTTTCATCCTGCTGACTTGTTGATGAAACTTCCGTGCCCGGTGCGGTTACTCCCTGCACTTCTCGGGTTCACAGACCTGTTGATTCTCCTGGGCCTCCCTTTCCGTCTATGAAGTTGCTACTTCACTCACCGGAGTTCATGATAAGTCTCCGTATGTGCCCGCGTTCTTTGAGAATGCAACATTGCTCGATATGCAGCATTTTTCCCTTCAGTTTACAGCTTACATTCATCGTCAAACCAGCCGTTCCGACTCCTTTTGCGGCTGGGACCAAGTATCTTTGTGGACGTATCTATGATAACGTTCTTCAGGTGATTGTGAAGATCATTTGTTGATGCTTCATCTCCAGGAGCTCTGTTGACTATGGTTATTGCGGCATCCATTTCCCTCCTATAGGTGCTGCTAATGGCTGTATTGTGGATGGCTTCAGTACTCACTCTCACCTGATTGTCAGAGAGGATTCTGAGTGGTGTTGTTATTCTAGCTCGGAGCACCATACCAACGAGATAGCGATCCAAGTCTATATTGGCCCCCCTATATGTTCTGACTGAATGCCAAAATTCAAATAGAGCTTTTGGAGATTCGTTGGGTTTTGAGTATGTACACCCAAGCATCTTTCTAATAAATTATGAGAAGACCGATCCTCGATATGGTCATGGTGAAAACTTGTGAAAGTCCCTTAGATCTCGGTCTGAAGCTACTTGATGAGCGGAGCGGTAGCATACCACTAAGCGCTCAAAAAGACGGCAGGTGTTCATACTCCCCCTCCCATGAAGGAACGTGTTTTTCACGAAATCCCTTTTCAGCGTATTCTTAACATCATCTACTTTCAAAATATGCTAAAAAAAATCAATTTGGTGGAACCACGACGTAAGAAGACCCCCTTAAATTTTTTTAATCGACCGACCCTATCAAAAATAGATTTTACTAACGTCGGATTCAGCTAAGATACGACGGAGCTGAAATTTTGAGCTAAACCACAATCAAAAATATACCATGTTATGGAAAAGCCAGTGGATAAGGACCAGTAGATGCATATTTCCCGCAAAGGCAGGAGATTCATTGTTTTGCTTAATGACGAAGGTAAGAAACGATCTTAATACTTCATGCCCAAAAGTTTAGGTAGCTGTTACTGCGGTTGAGCCGGTGCACTAATGCCCAAAAAAGGTGCGAAGGAAGAAGCTACATAGTGGTGACTCTTGACATAAAAAATGCCTTTAACTTTACGAGTGAGGTTATCTCGACGGTTGCACACTATGCACCCATAGTATCCTGAAGTACAGTAAATTGACACACAACGGACAGCTTGGATCAAGTATAGCTTTGCTAATACTAGTTAGATTTTCTTCCAAACACTCTGATAATGGCGTTCTACCTTTTGATCTATATTACTTCTGGCATGGCTTCCAGTAAATAAGCTTCAGTCTGAATGGCTATATGCCTCCGCAGCATCTCAGTGACTAGGTGAGGAAAGCGCAGGAAATTTGCAGTCTTGCAGATTACTCACTAAGAAAGCTATCACTACACCTGGCAGTTAGGGATAAAATGCACTACCAAAAATGACAAGAAGGAGAAATTTGAGGTCCGGTACGGATAGCCGGCGGGAGTCGTCTGACTTGGTGACTGGGTCGGGCTCCCGTAATGGACAGCACGTCGTCGAAACCGCTAGTGGTGGGGCGGTTCGACGTTTAGGCGCCACGACGACCAGGAGCGTTGCTTCGCCCGCTGCAGCTGTTTCGCCACAATCTGTGACGACCTCTTCAGCAGGTTCACGTAGACAGCGGATGAAGTGGACTGATGAAATGAACCTCTTCATCATCCGCTCCTACCAAGAAATAACGGCGGGGGCGGGTACAACATATTACCATCCCTGGTTGCACCAGAGACTCGTCGAGCGTTTCCCGCAATTAGAGCACGTGACTATACAGCGAAACGCAGACCAGTGCCGCTTCATTTCTCGCAGCGACACAATTCCAGCCATCAGCAGGGAGCGTGCTCGACTTGAGGTCATGGCGGAAACTGGTAACCGAGAGTTAATGGGGGCAGAGACGGTGGCATCAACAACACCACTCCGCACTGCAGACAATAGTTTCAATACTCACCGAAGCACTCTTCTCCACCGTCCAGCTGAGGTTTCCGCTGAGGTTCGGAACAAATTCCAAAGAGCATGTGTAAAATTCTCGGAAATGCATCGTTTGCATAGATCAGGTATTCCCAGGCTCTATGCATCTCCAGCAACTCCGAGAATTCTACCTCAAATCAATGGTGAGATTGCATCTCGACTGTGCGCTGATATGTCACTGCTGCAGCTACAATCACTTGGGGGGTGTACAGTGTAATGATATTACTACGTTCTATCTTCCGTGCGTGTCTCCTGATCATCGTGTCTATGGTGTCTACGTTATAGACACTGGAAGGAAGAACGGGTACACCAGCACTACCATAAACACGAAGATAGAACGTAATAATCTCACTACACTGTACACCCAATAATCGACTTCTACCGCATTAAAAAGATCAAGTGTCATCTTTTCAAATCTGTCCAGCCATATAAAACGGACATTGAAAAAGTTCGATATACAACTGGTAGGGTCAAGTCGTATCTACCAGCTAACATTCCAGCTGGCTAAAGAAAAGGACCGAAAAACGGTAGAGGAGATGAGCGGTATAATAAAATCGCCTACTCAGATTGTCCGAAGGTGTATATCGGACAAACGAAAAGGCTGGTAACTACTAGATTTAGGGAGCATACGAAGGAGGCAGAGTTGGCTATTAGATACTCCCGAAAACCTACAAAATATATGGTGGCTAAATATATGGTGGAATGCGGCCATAAAATAAGCGCCGATGATTTGAAAGTGTTAAAACAGGTGAGGAAAATTAACCAACTGGACGCCTATGAAAGCTTATTCATTAGCAAACAGCCGGTAGACACTAGACTGAATTCAGATCTAGGTAATTGCTATTTACCCTTATTTAAAAAACTTTTCACAAAACTGATAAACACCTCTTCTTCTTTCAGAATAGACAAATAAGTCTTTAAAATGTAGTGAAATATTTCTGCTTTTTCAGGATTTAAATATAAGTCTTTAAAACTAATTTAGCCATAATTAGAAAACTATTATAGATTTAGACTAGTATAAATATAGCAATGATGAGCAGACTTGTTAGCATTAATGAAAGGAACAAGTGGTTCCCGAAATATCGGTTTTTGCAAAATAAAATTCTCCACTAACGAATAGAAAAAAACAAGTTTTATTATTTCAAGTTATTTTTACAGCAAAGAGCAGGTGAGTCCCTTGCATGCGGTTGTCTGCGGACTGTGAGCTGACTCCACTTAACTTGAAGGATCAATCTTTCAATCCTCTGAGTAGGGTGAAGTCGGAGCAAGGGCGGATCGATGAATGGAAGTCGAAGGCAATACCCGTTAAACACGTGAATTATCGATTTGTCGATTTGCATTTGACAAACAAATGGCTGTGTGCTGGCGAGCTCTTTGCTGAGGCGGAGGGGTTCATGTTTGCCATTCAGGACGGCGTAGTCGCCACCGGAGCTTATAAAAAGCTTATCAACGAGCGTGTGGAGAACGACCAGTGCAGAATGTGTGGATCGGCGTTAGAGACGTTGGACCGTCTCATTTCTAGCTGCACTTATATGGCACCGGTGCAATACATCACCAGGCATAATGGTGAATGTTAGGTGATCCATCAAAACCTTGCATACAAGCATGGGCTGATCATGGACACATGTCCGGTTTATCGATATGAGTCGCAAGCAGTACTTGATACATGATCGGCACATTCCACACAACAAACCTGACGTGCTGTTAGTTGACCAGACGGGTCACTCCGCGTATATTATTGATGTTGCTATCCCCCATAATAGCAACATTAAACGGAAATACGTGGAGAAGAAGGTGAAGTATGAACCACTGGCTGGGGAAAACAAAGAAATTTGGCGTCTCGAGTTGATGGTTGTAATTCCCGTAATATTGTCAGCTACAGGTATTGTACCTAAATTTCTCACGACTTCCCCTCATGTCCTGTCCAATTTTAATAAAATTTTGTTCTCTGGAAGACTTTAGGAAGTGAGCGAAGGAAGTCGATATCTGACTAACAAGCAATATTAGAGATTAACAAAAGTCGAAAATGCGGAGCAGATTTTCTTTACCTGTCTAAGGTTGGCAAGCATAGCGAGACACCTTCAGACGAACCTGTAATCCCCTTTAATCATGAATCTGTAAGGGAGCCATATAAAAAGGGTGGATGACAAACGGATTTAGTTAAGAGCAAACGACCACCCCGAAAAAACCGCAACAGATAGGAGGACTCAATGGACAACAACAGTCACAGAAACCTGGTTTCACCAGGAGATCAAGAGCTGACCTCAGACTGTAGCCCAATCGAGGATGGAACTATTGAAACTAACTGAAACCGATGGGAATCTATGAAAAAAGGTGGGGGTATCCCACTTAGAATCTCATAAAATATTGCTAGCTTAGAAAAACTAAAATTGAAACTGAAGCAGAAATTACTCTATGTGGATGACGTTCTAGCCATTGTAAAAGAGGGGGATAAGCAAGCTATACTGGACCAAATCAACGAGTGGAACCCTAATATAAAATTCACGATGGAAGAGGAATCAAACGGTGGCATTCCCTTTCTCGACATCAAAGTGCTAAAAAGGAATAACAGCTTCGAATTCGATATATATAGGTAGCCATCGAATACACAACGTACCATTGTCGGGACGTCTAACCACTCATATCAGCATAAAGTGGCCGCCTACCGATCCATGGTGCACAGAATTTTGCCTATACTACTTTGGGTATAAAGGTTTTGTGTTCATCTTATTTAAGAAACTTCAACACACATTTTTCTATCCGTATATAGCTGCAAATCCAACATATTCCTTCACATTTTTCGAAACTAGAAGAGATACGTTCATATTACAGCCACAGATACTATCCTCACCCTAAACAAACTGCCTATTTCCAAATACTTTCGAATATGCACGTATATAAATTGATCGTACCCCTATTTCCGATTTACTTCGTGCACAGTAGCATACACATATATGTACATTTATAGTACGCATATCAAATACAGCTGGTTTAATGTACAACTTCATTAGCACGCATGTACTATATACCTACATACAAACATGCCTTTCTTGTTCGTACACGGAGGGGGAAAAATCTTAGAAAGACACGTCCGCCCCAGCTCCGCCGCCCAAACGCTGGACAACCATTTGCCTTTCCCTATTTTCGTGTACTATACTGATTGGTAACAATCTGTTTCAGGAGGCGCGGACAGGTCACCTGGGGTGACCTCAGCAGCCTTTTCATTACCACTCTGTAGGCGTCGCCCCAAGGGTTTATGTTGGCTTGGTCACACAGCTGTTTGAAGCAATTCTTTTTGCTCCCACGAATGGCTTCTGTTAGGCGGCCACGCATTTGCCTGTGTGCGGGTTTTCCCCTGAGCCTGTTCAAAGTAATATTCTTACACAAATGACTAAAAAACTAAAGCAAAATAATTCTTTCCGCCCCCTTCGTATGAACTCACTTCGTTATTGTATTGCCGAATTGATATGTGATGATGACGTCATACACGTTGCAGAATGCACGAAATTCACAAAAAATAGTAAAGTTTCACCTCCTATAACCTTAATAATAGTTGAATGTTCTTCAAACTTGCCCAAATTGTGCATTATGTTATCCCTCATCCCCATACCGAATGTTGTACTTCTAGGATGGACATAAGGGGGGTTGCCAAGTAAATTTCTAAAATGTGAAAATATACTATTATTCACTTTACTATTATTAACTTTATAATATCTGCAGATATTGGAACCGGATGTATTTTAAGGCCTAGATTTCGTAGAGATGCACCACTGTGATTTTTTCCAGATTTTTCAGTTGTTTTAGGAGTCATATTTTGAGCCGCCACTCCCCTACGTTTCACCCGATATCAAATATAGAACCAGTTTCGAATAGTACTAATTGAGTCCTTTCATTTGATACTCCACATGGCCATGAGCAAAAAATGTCGCACCCCATTCACATGTATGGGGAGCCCCCCCTTAAACTTAACGCAAAAAGGTGCCACTTGCTGAATGTAAAAGGAACAACAGATCACACGCATCGTGACAATCGGTCCAACCGTTTTCGAATGAATCAGGTATGACAGACAGACAGACACCGACTCGATTCTAACAAGGTTTTGTTTCACATAAAACCTTAAAAATGTATTTCGGCCAACTCTAATCCAGAGCTTAATTAGGAAGATGCAAGGTGTGAAGGAACGAAATCGCCTAACAACTTTGTTCGAACAAGAGAGCATGATGATGGACACACAACGTGCCAATATAATATACTCAAAGGGAATGTTCCCAGCTTTGCAACGAATCTCGGTCAAAGAATTCATCGAAGCAGGAGGATCAAGCAGGATTCACACGCTCAAAACGCAAAATATCTTGTGAGGGTTGCCCTTGTACATAGTATAGCCATAAGTTCTGTCAGTTGATGCATATAATCAGAAGCGTTAGGCCGCCGAAACTGGTAACATTGCGTATGAGAGTACCTAACCATACCCCACTTGTGTCAGACTTTCAGGTTCTGAAGGTCAGTAGCACGTGAAGTTCACCAATGTGGGAATACGCCGAAAAAGATTCATAGTTTGGTAACCGGTAAACGAACGATTTGTGTTTAGAACATTAGCTCAATATCGCGAAACAGCTGATGTGGTTGACATTTCGGCGGAAATGGGACTTTCTACGCGAAGTAGCAGTCATATTTTACGAGAAGATCTCGATCCCGGTGCGTATCAGCGATGTTTTAACCCTATGTTAACGCCAAAACCGAAGGAAATACGGCCAACTCAGTGTGCTGCTCTTCTGGAATCATTTCCTGGTAAAAAAATATCGCAATTTTCTGATGAAAAAATTTTTACCATCGGGGAAAAATTCACCCGACAAAATGATCGAGTAAATGGTCACAATTGTTATGAAGCCAAAGAATCTCTATTCGCTGGAAAGCCGTGATGCTCCCAGCAGGACTCCGCCCCCGCTCACAAAGGCAAGATAATTCAGCAGTGGTTAGCGGCGCATGTTCCTGACTTCATAACCGCGGTTGAATGGGCCTCAAGCAGCCCGAATTTAAATCCTCTGGATTACAGCCTTCGAGGTAAGTAAGAGGAGATTGCCTGTGATCGAACTTACACCGATTCGGGGAATTCGAAGGCCAGCATCGTGCGTGCAGCTCGAGAAATGCAGTTTCATACCGCGTGAGGCCATTTTTAATATTCCTTTTTTCGTTTGAAAGCTCTATGTTTCCCTTTTCTAATGGTGTACTTTCGATTGATTTGGTTTATTACTGCGTGAAAAATAAAGATTTGTTTTACTGACAGATTTTATGGCTATACTATGTATATAGGTAGGGCAAACCAAACGGCTGGTCAACACTGGGTCAAGGAACATTTAAAAGAAGCTAAGCTAATAAAACGGGGCAGAAAAACACATATCAATTCTGCAGTCGCCCGGCGTATTGCAGAACATGACCATAAAATGGAGAAGGTAACGGTGCTGAAAGCCCAACAAATTGGACCCTTACGGGAGTTTCTTCATTGGGAAAGAGCACCGGTTGAATACAGATAGGGGTAACGCGCACTCATATCTGTATTCGCTGATACCACAGAGGAGATAAGATATAATTAAGGCCCAGTCATTAAAATAATTAGATTAAAATAGTTAGTATATATTTAGATTAAGGATATTGGGATATTGAGATCATTCCGCGGAAGAAGGCAGCAAGTGACTGCCGAAATACCTATTCGGGGAAATAAACAAAATTCATTGACAAAAAGAAAAGTAGGATCGGTTTGTCTGTTCGGGCATGAATTCTGGCAATGCAAATACGCCAGGCGTGACATGCAATACCACTAGTAATCTAATCCGTTGGGATATCATGAAATATGCATTCTGGTTTTTAAAAATATAATACCCAAAATAGAATGACGCATTTGCGTGGAACCCTAAAATCCATCTAGATGCGCTACCATGAAAGGTAATTCCCGGCACCAAAAATGTTAATTTTGAAGAGGTACTTCTCAGATTTGAGCGTCATCTTAATATACTTGGCACATGTTTGCAACAGATGGAATATGCATTAATCATCGCGCGCTAGAAGCAGCTCACTAGCTCAGCTCCCAAAATGCACCGCTTAAGTCGCGTTACCATCTACCAATTAGATCTGAGAGTGGGAGCAATCATCATTCAAAACAAATAAATGCCTTGTTAGAGCCAATTTATCTAATACAACAATGGAGCATAAAACAAAAGTATATGATTTCCTCAGTCGCAAAAGATACTAACAATCGCGAACGTATTTGGTAAGGTGACCTTTTATCGCTTCCCAGTGCGTGAATTGATAGAATTAGCAGAACGGGGCTAATCCATTAATTAACTTGCGTCAAATTGTTCATCCCACTCAAGTATCTGGCTAATAGCGCTGCGCTCCGTCTATATTGCCTGCAATTTTCCGTAATAGCGCAATGAAAATCTCAAGTGTTTTCCAATCAAATTATATTCAATTCATATTGAATCCAACGTTTTCTTCGTTTACATCTCAACGATTGACCTCAAAGAAAATTTTATTGTCAGCAGAATTTTTTTCCTTTAGAATCAGAATTTCCCGATTGGGTTAAACATGAATCGCATTTCAATTCCAATTTGGAACTGTGTTGGGTTCGGAGCGAAATCAACCCACGGACTGTCACTCAGTGACTCACTTGGAGAGGTGGTCTTACCTTATAAGTGTTGTCGCGATCACAAATTGATGCCGACTATGACCTCTAAAAACATCCAGTCTTGGAGGCTGAAAGTAGCCGGGCGGATTGATCATTTATAGATTTAGGCAAAGCCAAAATTTGAAAAAACTTGAATGAATTGAAGATAAAATCTCCGAATAATCATATGCGGTGCAGATGAGAAAATCTTGTCCTTGGGCAATTATGTGGAACAGATATCCGATGTTTATGCCTAGACGACAGATCTTTCAACTTTCCCGAAATGCCACCAAATTCTAATATTGAAATTTTGGTCCATCTGCAAGTCAAGCACTCATTCACCGACCAATTGCTTTTCATTCGATACCAGCTCAATATCCCTGGTCGATTCTCTTAATTGACCATTTATCTTATATACATTCACATATAAGTGGATTATAGCGCAACCGTTTTTTTTTGAGCTCTCAATTGTTATACCGTATGGTCAATGCAATCGTGGTTGAACAACAATGACCAAATTTTGCTTGAAAAGTGCTGCGTTTTCGTTAAATTGCACATGGCTGCACAAGTGACGTGAGACATGCATAAATTTTCAAAAATTGGAAGGTTTATAACTTATTCATAACCAACAAGTTTCCTTTGGGGGCTTCTGCTTGATCAAGAGGATATGCCTCTCCGAAGTCGGTCTTTCCCTTTCCTTTTGTAGAAGACCAAATTCAATTTTATTAAAATAAAGTAGTTAGTTAACGACATCCACATATGCTCCACGTGTTATATCTTCCATTTATTTTGGACCAACATTTTTTCATATTTGCATTAAAACGCAACCATATGGTCTCATGGAGATGAAAATTTGTTCCAAAATGAAGAAGGTTTTTAGGCAAGAACCCCTTTTTGATTGGAGTTGGTTGGGCTAGATAAGAACCAGGCGTTCACTCGAAAGGACATACTAATCGATAACCTAAATATTCCAAACAATCCATAAACCTAAATAGCTTCACTTTCCTACAATACTAAAACACTCAAGCGTGGTCCTTACACTATATACCACGATATGCTCCAAAGTACACCCTAAAATGTCCTTTATAGGTCCAACGAATTACGACCGGCGATATCTCGTTCTAACACGGAGGCGGCCCAGATTCAGGGAATGCAAGAATTTTCAAGCTGCGATGTCGGGGACGCGAGCTATAGCGAAAAAGCCGAGACAAAAGAGGCTAGCCAAAATCGGGAAAATTGAAAATTTCCATGACTCCCACGGGTCGTAAAAATTAGCACAAGTGCAAAATCGGCGGATTACAACCAGCAATACCTCGTTCGAACGGGGAAGCGGCCCAGATTCAGGGAATGCAAAAATGTTCAAGCTACGCTAACGGAAAGGCAAGATATCGCGAAAAATTCGAGAAAAAAAAACTGGCCAAAATCGAGAAAATTGATAATTTCGCGACCCCCGGGCCGTAAATCGGCAGATTACGACCGGCAATACCTCGCTCGAACGGGGAGGCGGCCCTGATTCAGGAAATGCAAGAATTTTCAAGCTTTCGATGTCGGGGACGCGAGATATCGCGAAAAATTTGAGACCAGAGAGGCTGGTCAAAATCGGGAAAATTGTAAATTTCCACGACCCCCGGGTCGTAAAAATTGGAAAAAATGCAAAATCTTCGGTTTACGACCGGGAATACCTCGTTCGAACGGGAAGGCGACACAGAATATGGGAATGCAAGAATTTTCAAGCGGCGATGCTGGGGACGCGAGATATGGGGAAAATTGAAAATTTCCACGACCCCCGGGTAACAAAAATTGGCAAAAATGCAAAATCGATCGATCGATATAATGAGGTTTAAACAGAGGAGAACGACAAAGATGCTCCTTAATCGTTCTCGGAAGGGTGAATCAAGCACTAGGTGGAATCGCTATAAAGAGGCACAGAAGGCTCTAAAGAAGAGCATAAGATCGGCTAAACGATCAGCTTGGAGACGCTTTTGCCAAGAGACTAACTCTGTTGAGGCAACCTCAAAGCTGAAGCGGATTCTGATCAAAGAACGTGGCCAGAAACTGGGTTATTTACGTTTACAGAATGGGAAGTACAAAGAAAGCGATGAAGAAACGGCAAATCATTTGCTTGAAGTACACTTCCCAGGCAGCATCCAAAATCTAATCTCGGGGCCAACAGGTGCATACAACCTTCAACCGAGAGACTGGAATCTGGCATGCAAAGTAGTATCATTGGAACGAGTGAAATGGGCATTTAAATCGTTCCATAGATACAAGTCTGCAGGTCCGGATGGCATCATCCCTGCGCTAGTAATAGAAGGAATGGATGCCATGGGTCTACACATTCGGAATATATATCATGCATGCCTAGCACACGCTTATATTCCAATTAAATGGCGGGATGTGAAGGTGTTGTTCATTCCCAAACCAGGAAAACCCACCTACACAGACGCAAAAAGCTTTCGACCGATCAGCCTAACATCCTTTCTGCTAAAAGGACTAGAAAGACTAGTAGATCGGTTCATAAGGAATACACACATTCCTAAGTGGCCACTTCACCATAGCCAACACGCCTACCAGAAAGGCAAATCCACGGAGACAGCACTCCATGAACTTACGGCAAAAATTGAAAAGGCGATGTTCGGAAAAGAATACGCCTTAGGCGGATTCATGGACTTCAAAGGTGCCTTCAATTATGCCTCATTCGCGGCAATTTGTGATGCGGCAAGACAGCATGGAATCGAACCGCTGCTAATCAGTTGGATATTTCACATGCTAGAGTGGAGAAAAATCCACATATCGGTCAGCCAGAAGTCTATTGAAGCAGGATGTCTCAGGGGCTGCTCACAGGGAGGGGTTCTCTCCCCACTGTTATGGCTCTTGGCGATGGATACCCTGCTGTGGCTCCTGGAGGACAAAAAATTCTTCGCGCAAGCATTTGCGGACGACCTAGCCGTAATAATTACCGGCAAGTTTGCATGTAATCCACAGCTGGTGCCTCCGCAATGGACTCACGGTGAACGCTAGGAAGACTGGACTAGTTATGTTAACTAGGAACGTCAGGTGGGGCCCCTTAGCAGGGGCGGAAATTCAGCTGGCACAAACAGTCAAGTACTTAGGAGTACATTTCGACTCCAAGTTAACGTGGAAGCATCATATCCAGGAACAATATCAGAAATCCTGCAGATTACTCTGGTGCTGTAGGAATGCGATAGGTAAGACCTGGGGACTTTCACCCAAACGGATATACTGGATGTATACATCCATAATAAAATCCATTTTGATGTATGCAAGTATCGTCTGGTGGCCAAGACTGAACTTTACTAACAGCAGGAAGCTGCTAACGCAGAATCAGAGACTTGGTTGCCTAAGTATTACTAGAGTAATGAGTACTACGCCGACTGCGGTACTTGAAGCTATCCTAAATTTACCCCCCATTCACTTGGAGGTGAAACGGAAAGCGGCCAACGACGCATATAGGCTCGATACCATTGGAGTGTGGAAAGGCGGCCAATCAAACGGTCATGCGTCTATCTGGAAATTCCTTGGAAAACATCCGGTAGCCCTGATGCCGACCGATCATATGGTTCCCAGATTCGTCTTTGAAAAGACATACACTGTCATAATCACCGAAAGAGAAGAATGGTCGACAAGTGGCCATAAGTCTTTTCAGATTACAGACCTAATAATCTTCACCGACGGGTCAGTCATGAAGGATGGATCGGGCGCAGGGGTGTTCTCGGAGAATCCGATTATAGAACTGGCCCGACCCTTCGGAAAAATGACGACCATATTCCAGGCGGAGATATATGCCATTTCATTGGCAGCAGAAGAATGTCTGCGATAAAAATGGAGGGGTCGCACCATTCGAATCTGTTCCGACAGTCGGACGGCATTATCAGCACTAAATAGCAACAACATATCAACCCAGTTGGTGTGGAGTTGTCATCAGGTGCTGCTGAAACTTGGCCGACTGAACGAAACATTCCTGATCTGGGTGACGGGGCACTCTAACATCGCCGGTAATGAGTAGGCTGACAGATTGGCTCGCCGAGGGTCTGGATCCACAATGGTGGGGCCAGAACTAGCTCTTGGAATCCGACCATCTACTGTCAAGTCTACTCTCAAGGGTGAAATTGCAAAGATTCACGCAACCGAGTGGAGAAATTTGGACTCTTGCCGGCAAGCGAAAATCCTTGTGAAAGAGCCTAGGACTACTAGAGCGGCATTTTTGTTGTCTCTTAAGAAGTGGAACATGAAAACCCTAGTAGGGCTTTTGACGGGACACTGCCCCTTAAACTACCATATGGAAGAGATTGGGGTAGTGATTTCGGCTATGTGCAGCCAATGTGAGGAGGAGGAGGAGACGGCTGTGCACTTTTTATGCAGCTGCCCGGCATCCTCAGATCTCAGACGAAGACACCTTGGCAAGGTTTTCTTCAATGAAGAATCTGCCCACTCTCTGCCTCTGGAGAATGTTCTAAGATTCGCTAAAGCCTGCGAACACCGTAGGCGGGAAGCCATTCAATAGCCAACTTACGGGGATAGCACTATGGGCCTAACAATGGCCTGAGTGCTCGGAGCTGCGGTTCCCCCCAGTTAACTAAACTAACTAACTAATGAGGTTTAAATTTCTAAATTTGCCTCGCAAGCGCAGAGTGCCGTCCACTTGTGTTTTCAAAGCCGATAACAGCAGGTTTAATTTTTTGGCTGACTAAAAAACCTACTCCGAGCACATGGTTTACTGGATGGCCGCTATAATATATGGTGTAGCGACTCTTCTCTAAACCAACCCCTGTCCAACGCAACTCCTGTAACGTTGTTACATCCGCCCTATATTGGGACAGGGTATCGGCTAGCTGCTTGGCAGCTCCATCTCCGTACAGGGAGGGCACATTCCATAAGAAAGTGCGTAAACCAGAAATAACGGTTGTCGTTGCCGAGTTCTTCGTTGTGTTATCCGTCCAGTCCGAGGCTCCTGTTGTAGCTTCGTAACAAGTTGTTTTCCGTGTAGGGTTGTCAGCCTCAACCTCCAACCTGGAGCACCAGTTAGTACATTTGTCCCGTTTTAAGGCGAAGAAGATTCGCTTTCTTCATTCTACGTCTGCAGCTTATCGTTAAGAAAGAGCTCCCAGCAGTCACCAAGTGGAGGTTGAGATAGAGTTCGGTAGTAGAGCTGTTTTTGTTGGTTCAGCAGGCGTTTCCCAGGTTTTATACTCCATCGTGGGTACCAATCCACGTTTCGCTCTGGGACATATACTACCCTTTGGCTGATCACCACCATCAAAAAGAGTATGTATATACAGGTATCTGCACATTTTGAAATGAAGCAATAAACTGAACTCTTAGGTACGACCCCGTCTACGTTACACGACGCGACGCGGCTACAAACTGCATTGCCTGTCAAAATATCTTTATATATACGGAACAATACACACTTGAGCGACACTGCCCGACGCGACATTCAACAAGGCGACGCGACCGAGTTGCCTGGCAGAGAATATTTTGCAGTGTCGCGTGTCATTTCTATATAATGAAATCAGTCGACTGCTACGATTTTTGGGTTTTGGTTTGTCTGTTAAAATGTCCCAGATCCCAGGTAAAAAAGAGACGCCGGCGAATTTAGCAGGGAAGATAATGTTTGCTTTGCTGGCAAACAGAGAACAAAGAAACTGATCGGGAAATATATTTCCCCGAAAAGGATGCACACGCATGGGCTGGCAGACGTATATCCTCCATTACAATGCATCGACAGGGATAGAATGAAGCAGATTAGAGGCTAAGTAAATACGAGTGAAGATGCATTAGTGACTTGGAATCGTAAACAAAATTGGCTTCACCAACTAGAAGTTGGTGAGCTGGTATGAATCAAAATAAACGGTGGAAATAGGCCTACTCTAACTCGCAGATGTGATCTACTAACCAATATTAAGAGTCCAATTGGTTTGTCCAAAATACAATTGTAAAAACGTAAGCACTGGCCAAGAATGACCTTGGTGAAGTGGGCGAAATTTAAGTAGGGAAGGTAGTTTGGTTTCTTTAATGCCTCGTTCTCCAAAACAGGAACTACCATAAGAAAGAACCGATGGACCCCCAATTGTTAGCAACTTGAATGAAGTCTAAAGTAAAATCTCAAATACTTGCTATCTTTTCTGCCCTGCATAGGAAATGTTCCTTCCTTCCTTCTCTCTGATCTGCCTTCCCAATGATGACAAAAGCAAATGTCAGTCCACTGCCACTTTTCTAACACCAACAGGCCAAATGCCTTGATCTCTCCTCCTGTCATTTCAATCATGCCTAAATCTCAAATCCTCAACACGCGCATATGCCAGAATTTAAAGCTTGGTATCACGAGAAGTCAGTCAAGGACGCACTATCCGACACACTTTACACAACTTACCTAACAAGTCCTTTCCCCTCTAGGTCTTACCGCGTTCAAACAACAAAACAAATTTGCATCGTCAAAAGTTTATTTACTTATGGCCCAAGAACACAGCGCAGAACGCCTACCAAATTATTTAGCACCATTTTTGTCAGTGACATTTCTCCGGGATACATATTATCGAAGGCATGAGGAGATGGTTTTATGCCTCTAAAGGTTTCCAGAGGGGTCGAACCAGGCAGTGAAGGGTGCGGTGCAACAGGATATATATTTTCCACCCAACATTTATCTTTGGTCAAAACATGGCTCAAATCAGATTGTTCGTACGGACAGTCATCGATGGATACCATAGTAAAAAGTTTGAAGATTTTTCAAAAAAATTCAAGAATTATGAACACAGCGCAAAACGGAAAAATTTTTTGCTTTTAAAAGTATGAGTTGAAACTAAAAATGGCCGATATCAAAGAAATGACAGATAATTCTGCCTGCTATGCTGCATAGTGAATTCACAAAATACTGAGTGGCTACGTTATCGGGCTGAGTGAAAAGACATTGGGATTTTTTTTAATCGTTTATTTCTATAAGAAACAGAGATCAACCAATGATATATTTTCCATTTTGTTGGATAATTTTTGCCCCCTTTCAGTGAGTTTCAGAATTCCCCGTTCGTAGAAAAATCTGTCCTTATTGGCGAAAAAGCCCCTCATGTTACTCCACTCAAAGAGTTTTGAAGAGAGCGAAATAAGCGTAAGTGTGATGGAGCAAGGTGAGGCGAGTAAACTCCGTTCATGCTACACTCCTTGGCTATTCCGACGACATTACGAATCTAGCATTAAACACACTTCTCGAGGATGTTTCCTTCAGGCTGATGACGAAATGACTGATATCAAGTAAGCTTGGGGGACACAAAAAACTGGGGCCAAATACCTCAACTAATACTGACTAATTTTCACCGAATACCTGACTTACGCTGACGAGAAAGCGGGAAACATTGTAGCTCCACTAACTGGCATAAAAAGTACTATTACCAGAAGAATACACACAGGAGATTCATCTCCTAGCACACTGCTTGAATTTGTATAGCGGAGGAAGTGCATTGCATATGTTCGACATTTTCGATTAGAGAATCACACACTAATATATGAAGCATAAAGGCCACGAGCCACTTACCTACCCTCACCGCGAATACGTTATTATTGAGGAGAACCTTCCTGGTAGGGAGAATCATTTCGCAAACTTTCATATTCCAAAAAGAATGGAATGCTAAATATGACACCATACGCTGTTTCCAGGAGAAGCTTTGAAGGACAGAATGACTATGAACGACCAGGAGAGACAGAGCCATAAATAATAATAATCGTAGGTGCAACAATTCAAATTGAATCAGAGCCTTAAAGTGTGTTAGACTACTTCATTCAAGACCGTGAAGGTACACTACAGTACACTGCAGGAGGCAATATGGTCAGCATTGCGTTTCCAGCTCCTTAGACCATAGTGAGCGAGGCGAGGTAACTTAAGTGGATTATAGTCCAAGACATTGAAGCTTTAGATACTTCCCCCATCCATAAAAAACTGTTGATCCAAGGGCTCGAGGGGGCAGTACTAATTTTTTAAGGCAAACAAGTCGGTTTGGCCTCAGCACCTGCACTTCAGCTTGGTAATTCCTTGTGCTACCACAATCCAAACAGTTTCGACACTTGACCATCACTACTCACGTTATTAAAAACTAATTTAGATAAGATCATTAGATTCCATTCAATACCCAATTAGTATTCTTCACTCTGCTGCACTCCTAGTTGGAATCTTGCCTTGAACTATTCTTGGTGTTTCCAAATAGCTTTTACCGAATGTGACAATCTCTTTTTGGTGGTTACTTTGTATTTACCTTCTGAATGTCAGTTAAGAGCTTGCTTAATATGATATTTCTTGGCTTCTGCAATGTGCATATGTTCAGTCTATAGGTTTGAGCGGTTGAATAAACGCTAATTATCGAGTGGTAGGAATATACTGGACCATGAGCGTGATTTAAAATGAAATAGTCCGATGTCCTAGAACTTAGGACTCGAGAACGGTTGCAGTACTACATAAGTTAATTCAAGAGCTGCTCTCCCGACAAGGGTTTCGTAATGTCGCCCTCCTTGAGAAATCTCTCGAGTCGATAATCGAGTCAAAATCAGCGGTAAAGTACCTCGGGTTGACTCTTGACTCAAAGATGAGCTTTTCTGAGCAAATCCAAGCAGCAGCAAACAAGGCTGCGGCTGGAGTTTCGGCGTTAAGTAGGCTAATGGCAAACATTGGGGGTCCTACGTCTAGTAGACGACGACGTCTCCTGATGAGCTCAACGCAGTCTGCCCTGCTCTACGTTGCAGAGGTATGGGCTGGCGCTCTTAACAAGGAGGTATATCGTAGACGCCTCGCGCAAGTACAGAGACGGGGAGCTTTACGGGTGGCGTCTGTGTACCGCGCAGTCTCTGAACCGGCCGTGATGGTGATCACGGGAGTTATCCCCGTTGCCCTTCTTGCTAGGGAGCGTCAGGCCATATACAAGCGCAAGGGAGGTGGTTGCTCGCGAAGAACGGCAACACACTCTACACCAGTGGCAGCTCTCTTGGCAAAATGAAACTAGAGGCAGATGGACTGCGCGGCTCATCGGCAACTTAGGTGCGTGGCTGAATCGGAAGCATGGTGAGACTGACTATTTCCTTACCCAGTTTTTAAGTGGGCATGGACATTTTCAGTCTTACCTGCACAAGATTGGAAAGGCGCATTGTGTATTTTGCAATGGAGTTGTGGACGATGCCCACCACACTTTTTTTTCTTGTGGAAGGTAGGATGGGGTTCGTCAGCAGCTCTATTTAAACACAGGGGACTGCTGACAGCTGGAACCGTGTTGCCCATTACGTTCGGGCCCTTCTCGTTGCTAAGAAGATAAAACTCGACCGGTGGAGGAGCCGGATGGCAGGGGGTTCCTTGAGCTGACAGTTCCCTTCCTCCTCTCTCCTCCCGTTGGTGAAAGGAATTCCCTGATTTGAAGGCTCCGCAAGGCGGGAGAGTTCGGGGGCTAGCCCGAAGTAATGTGACAAACGGTTCCAGGCTAGCTCTCTGACGATGGGGAGGTGTTTAGTTGGTAGTCCGACGACGTACCGAATCGGGAGTCCAACACTGTGTGCGTAAATGCATTCACCTACCCTACCCCAAAAAAAAATACAATAATGAATAATTTAAAACTGTTCCACAGAACAGTTAACAACGCATGTATGTACGTATATGACAAACGAATCGATCTCTCTCTCACTCTTAATGAGATTTTCAGACAGCTGTTGACAGCGTGAATAAAACGTGTATCTGGCCTGCTCTATGGAGGGGCACATTCCGAAGACACTAACAGCTATTACCAGAAAGTGCAAAATGTCACGTGCTGCACAGAAGTAAAATTTCAGAAAAATTTGAAGTTCAAAGTGGAGTCCGCCAAGATTGCATTTTGTCACCGATATTATTTCTTCGTGGTGTCGGTGACGTGCTTCTTGCCAAATTGTTCGGAGAATGTGGAGGAATTCAATGGACGATGACATTTTTCCTCAAACCCCTTTCGAACCAGACCAATTGCACGAGTCATTAAAGATTAAGTGGACCTAAAGAAAGTTTCAAGGCATGACCTGATCGCAGACCCACTTAACCAACGCAATTCCATTCCTTATCTATTACCCCAAGGCGTGGAAAATTTCAAAGAGTATAACGATTTCTAAATGTGGGAAAGACCAGACCTAGTTGGTCCTGTAGGCCCATAAGTCCGCTACCCTGCAATTACAAAAATCGCATCATATCAACTGGAAAAATGTGATTTTCGAATGAAGCGCACTACAGTCGAATAAGTTCACAGGATCGTCTCAGAGATAATCAGTGCAGGATAAGCTAGGAACAATTGTCCAGTTGTTTTCTTATACGTGGCGCAAGTCTTCGACAAAGTGTGATATGAAGGAATAATTTTTAAAATAAGGAGGTTTCTTTCAGAGTGGTTTACGTCTCTCGATTACAACTTTTAAGATGAAGTTCCCCAAGGCAGCGCCTTGAATCCACACTCTATTTCATCTACACTCAAAACCAACCAACTGACCCTATTGTGCCAAACTCAATATTTGCAGATGATACTACGAATTTAAGTACAGGCACCGATTTTTCGCATGCATAAAAAAATTGCAAATCGACTTAGAACGAATTGAAACGTGATTTATGAAGTGGAAAGTTCGCTTTAGCGAAAGCATTGGTCGCCATGACACTTTCACCCTGAAACGCGAAACTACACAAAGGTGTCAATCTGTGAAGAATCTCGGTATATCATGATCATCATCAACAGCGCAACAACCGCTATCCAGTCTAGGCCTACCTTAATAAGGAACTCCAGACATCCCGGTTTTGCGCCGAGGTCCACCAATTCGATATGCCTAAAAGCTGTCTCGCGCCCTGACCTACGCCATCGCTCCATCTTAGGCAGGGTGTGTCTCGTCTTCTTTTTCTACCATAGATACTCTCCTTATAGACTTTCCGGGCTGGATCATGCTCATCCATACGGATTAAGTCACCCGCCTACCGTAACCTATTGAGCCGGATTTTATCCACAACCATACGGTCATGATATCGCTCATAGATTTCGTCATTGTGTAGACTATGGAATCGTCCATCCTCATATAAGGGGCCAAAAATTCTTCGGAGGATTCTTCTCTGGAACACGGCCAAGAGTTCGCAATTTTTCTTGCTAAGAACACAAGTCTCCGAGGAATACATGAGGACTGGGAAGATCATAGTCTCGGTATATACCTGAATAAACCGCTAAAATCGAGGAAAATATCAAAAGAAAAGCACTACAAATCAAGCTGAAAACAAAAAAATTATAGGTTTCTAAGTCGCTACGACTCGAGCTCTACAAAGCCGTCATAATACTAATCTGGGCATACGGAATCTAGCTCTAAAGTTCGACATGCATATCCAACTTCGAGCTGCTGGAGGGCTCAATGCGACAGGACTATTAGCTTCCCGACGCTTGCTGAGTGCACGAGTTCTATTGGTATGCAGCACATACATTATGTAAAGTCAATATGTCGCATTATTAACTTAGTTTGATATTGATATTTTATATCTTAGGATGTAGCAAAATGCAGCAAAAGGTTTCACTTTGATCTACTATGACTTGGTCAAGAATAATACGATTTCCACCAAACTTTCCAATATCATACTCCATAATATGGTCTAGGTCAAAACGAAACTGCATGATTTTAGCATCATCTTCAAAGGACTATATAGTCAATTTACAAAACAAGTTGTGAAACCGGTAGCTGGACGCTTCAGGTATGAAAGGTTTTGTGTATTTCTTTCTCCATTTGTCCCATTTGAGGGTGGGACGTAATATATGCATATATTATGTGAGAATGCCCATGTTCAGGTGATATTGACATCCAAAGTCTTGAATTTGCAATGAAGAGACAACTTTGACCTATTATAACTTTGTTAGCAATGGTGCGATTTCCATCAAACTCGATAGAGAATGAACTTAAGGGGGGTTTTGCAGTAAATTTTTTAAATTATTATAGCAACTTTTGTGAAACTTTTGTAAAAAAATATCGATCGGAGTCTAGGCACCATATAGTGGCAGCCTTTTGATTTTTTTTAAATTTTTGGGTTGGGTAGTTTCTGAGAATGGGTCCGTTGATGATGACTTTCAACCACCGCACTCCCCACCTTTCGTGCAAATTTCAAAACGTCATGTTTCGAAAAGTACTAACCCAGACCTTTCATTTGATGCTCCACGTGGCTATATTTGATGAAAGAAAAGTGTACACCTCCTTTTTGGATGTATGAGGACCCCACTGTACGCGTGAGTCCACCAAATTAGGTGTCAGTCTTTCCACAAAGTTACATGCCAATAGGTATGACCGTTTTGAAGAAAAGTCCATGCTGCAGAAAGACAAACAGACAGTGAGTCCAAATACGCTACGCCTGCTGAAGGTGCAGAACACGCTTCTCCACCTGCCCAAGATTTGAAAACTCAAAATGAAACCTCGGTCTCATTTAACCGTTGAAATTGTGGTAAGTTTATAGTAGGATCAGATGCAGCGTGGACAGCAGTAGTTTCAACGGTGAAATGGATGCATAAATGAATAAAAAAGAATGGGGGCGTAGAAGGGAAATCATTTGGCAAACATTTCCTAATGATAGCGGAGGATCCAAAACGATACTCCAGAATTCTTGCGCGTGATCATTCCAATTGTTCAGCTGATGTTAAGCCTTTTAATTTTCATGGCAGGAAGGTTATGGAAGAAAACTCAAGCAGTTCTTTACTGGTAGGCCCCACACAGGATATTTTGGGTTTTTTTTTTCACCGGGACAATGACAATTAAAATTTTCATAAAAGAACTTAATTAGACATCTGAACACATTATTTTTTTGAAAGCAATCTAAAAGAAAATGGCGGCTACACAGCTTTTTTTGACGAGACTTTCTTTTTTGAAGCTCTCACGATCGAACCAATTTCACCTTCAATTGAACAAAAAAACTTTTTTCAATTAGACACATAAATATAATAGTTGGAGAAGAACATAGGATTTCTAGGTACTTCGATGCAGAATTTAATTACAAACATACAGTAAAATTTAAAGTTAATGGGAGTCCCGGAACCGACGTCGATGGGGTGATGTGAGCCTAGTTCTGCGAAGGTGGTAGTTGAGGCGTGTATCAAGAGACAGCTTCTTCGGGACTGGTCAGGTAGTTTGCATTGAACCGGAATTAGTAGACCGTGTTGTCCCATGCGAGCGCTTATCCGTCCGTGAGTTTCGGGATCAGCTAATCGTAGGTCTGGGTTAGGGGATTTGCTAATCGGGATAGGGGCTTTGCCGGAATACAGAATTAAGTTGGACACCAAGGATGGAGCACCAACAGAAAAATTGTGGAGACGAAGGAGGACTAGACCATCAGCTTTGCTTATTAAGTCGACGGAAGGCAAAATTTTCGCAGAAGCCCTCAGTGAAATCCGTTACAAGATCAAGTCCGAAGATAACAGAGCAAAAGTGCCTTCAATTCGGAAAATGAAGGATGGTGGAGTCCTAATCGAATTAGGCCCGAGGACATCAAATAAAGTTACATACTGTGAAGCAGTCAAAGGGCTTCTGGGAGGGAAAGCTTTGGTGTCCAGCCTGGAATCCACGTGCACTCTGAAAATCCGAGACCTTGATTGCCTCAAAGAAAAGAATGAGATAGAAGAGGTCATCAAACCCGAATGTCCAAAGGTAACCAGTGCTCGGATTGATATTACCTTTGCGAACTCCCGAAACCAAAAACTCCCTGTGGTGAAAGTTGCGGAACAATAGGCAAGAAAGCTTCTAAACAGCGGGAAAATCAGAATTGATTGGGTAGTGCGTAGGATAAGAATCTGGGGCACCCCAGCCAAATGCTACAGATGTTTGGATTATAGGCTCACGTCTACAACCTGCCGGGGACCAGACAGAAGGGCGACATGTCCCAACTGCGGGCAGGTAGGCCATACAGCGAATACCTGCGTTCTATGCAGGCACCGTGACGCGTCTGATGAGAACGTTTCGCACGCTGTGGAAAGTGCTAAGACACGGTCAACATGTTTCGCATCCTACAAATCAATATGCATCGAAATGCTTTAAGGATAAAGTTTTTCAGTGTCTATCTTACGCCGAATGAGACGATGTCTGACTTTCGACGAAGCCTTGATGCTCTGGAGGACAATATCTTGGGCACACAGAGACGGATACTGTTCGTGAGCGGCTTCAATGCCAGGGCAGATTCCAGAGGGAAACGAATTCTCGAAATGACGGCGAGAACAGGGCTGGCAGTTTTAAACACTGGATGCCCCCAAAGACCCTACGTCCAGGTTGCGAGGGAAGCATTCCAGACTTAACCTTCGCGTCGGAACCACTGGCGTCGCTGTTGGATGGGTGGCGAGTTCTGGAAGACTTCTCGGCAAGCAACCATCAATACATTGCTCTCAGTGTTCGCCACCCCGCCGCTATTTCTGTGCATGGAACCCTTGGAAAAGGTGGGGCCGCGCAGGAGGGTACTCCTGGGAATGAAGGCGCTGCAATTGACGCTGCCGTGAATTCAGTTATGAATTTGATAACGACGGGCTACAAAGGAAACTGAATCGGAAGCATGGTGAGCCCAGCACACTTTTTTTCTTGTGGAAAGTGAGATGGGAGACGTCAGCAGCTCTATTTAAACACAAGAAATCTCTCTCCACACAACATTGCCGAAGAGATGTGAGGAGCGCTGACAGGTGGAGCCGTGTTGCCCATTAGGTTCGGGTCCTTCTCGTTGCCAAGAAAATAGAGCTCGACCGGTGAAGGAGCTGGATAGCAGGGGTTCTTTGAACTGACAGTTTCCTTCCGTCTCTCCCCTCCCGTTGGTGATTTGAAGGCTTCGTAAGGCGGGAGAGTTCGGGGACTAGCCGGAAGTAATGCGACAAACGGTTCCAGGCTAGCTCTCTGACGATGGGGAGGTGTTTAGTTGGTAGTCCGACGACGTACCGTTGCGGGATTCCAACACACTATGCGTAAATTTATTCACCTATCCCACCACAAAAAGCCTGCGTTGATGTGAGCAACTACCCAAACAAACACTCTATTTTGTTCAAATATACTTTATTCCATATAAACATGATCTTGTATAAATTTTCCATATACGACTATTGGGATTATGTTTTTACATGATGTGATTATTTTCGGTAATTATAAAACACTAACTCGATGGCAAAGCAAAATTGTCCTTGTAAAAACCATTTTAAATTTTCACCCAAAGCAATATCAAATAACAATTTATCTGGGTTTTTTATTAAATGTATGCTTAGAAAAATCTATAACAAATTATTGAATCTTTTTCATTAAATTTACATTCCAATTGATATAAACATGGCAATTATGCCCCTAGTCTGGGCTAGTTACATCTGTATATTCTCAAAAAAGCTACGTAGCAAGGATATGGGATATTTTATGGAGAAAAATGTGTAAAATTGGAACTATCCCTTACGATATTGGGTTCATTACTCTCATTTTTTTATGATTTATACTTCTTTTGCATTGCAGTATGAATGGATTGTGTCATTACCTATGTGAAAGCGTTGATTAGTTTTATACCTGATTTGTTTAATTTGATTTTTATCCAAAATCTTGATTATTGCCAAACATTTTTTGTTTATACTTTGGTGTTAATTGTCATTTTAAATTCAATAGAAATTGAAACCATTCACATTTTAAACGGTAACCATCAAAAATCAACTTCAAATATGTGGCATACAAACTAACTTTTTTAAGCTCCAATTACATTGCGTCAATAATTTTTTAGTGATTTTAAAAATTATTTATTTTTTTGTATGGAGAAAATGTTTATATTGGTGAAACAAAAAGGGCAATTTGGATATAAAAATTAACAATAAAAGAGAAATGGTCATGTCAAATATAAATGAAAGCCTGGATTGATTAACTGAAATAGTTCAGTGATACTAAGTTCACAACCATGACATTCCCATAGCCCCCCCCCCCCACTTTTTGTGGGTTAGGGAAGAGAGCAAAAAGAAATGCAAATAAATATAAATAGTTTCCAATATAAATAAATCAACAAATCAATTTAAGGAAGAGACTTCCGAATAATTGGCAAAATGGATCAAATTTATGAAATTCCTGAAATTCGTATCAACTTGAGAAACCTTCTTCAGCTCTGTGGCTCTCGGCAGCTGTGTCGGTTCGCTTGGATTGGATTCCCCCCCCCCCCCCCCCCGTGGCAGGGCCATAAAGAAAAAATCCGCCCCGAGGTCGAAGTTATACGGAAAACGGGGCCCGGGGTGAAAATTACCCCATCGAAAATGGAAGTTATGCGGGTCCTCCTATTAGCCCTAATTTTAATTGAAATTTCTGCTTCGGCCCCAGAGAAAAATCCGGCTCCATGGGGAATCTCCCCTCCCTCTTTCCACCCTCTCTCGTCAGGCTTGCCCAGTGGATTTTCACTTAGCCTAACATTTAATCATACAATACTTGTTCAGTGAGCTGGGCTGTGCGATTCGGCATCATGCTGCCGTACGTGAATTATTCTTAGCTATAGTGTCCCCCACTCAGGTCGGGGCGCAAATTTTGAGCCCGCGCTTCTGTGTTTGCGAGCACGCGACTCAGAGTTTCGGCCCGCTCGGAACAGTTCCGACGTTCCTTCCCGCCGCTAGGGTTTTTCATATCCGCGTGATAAACATCGGTTTTTTTCTTCATTGCCGCGTTATACTTCGTTGTTGTTACTGTTATTGCTACGCTTCCACAACCAATTACTGTCCCATCTTTCATTTATTCTGGTCATTTCTATTCTTTGAGTCCCGACAAAATGCCAGCTAACAAACATTTGGTAGCAGGGCGTAGTTACAATCTACGGATCGCAGGATTATGGGCCCAGCAAACATCCACTACACGACTCTGCTACCAAAAGCAGAATTCCGCCTCTTTCCTATCATTTAAAAGCCCGTGTCAAAAGAGCGACCTGGTGCTTTACAAAAAGAAATTTGCATTGATTTCTTATCGGATCTAAAATAGCGCTTTTTCTGATTGATGGTCCTCTTCAAATTGGCATTAACATCATCCAATTTGCTGGTGATAAGTTTGTCAGTTCCACACGTCCAAATCTCATCCATGGCAACTACTGCATACCACTGTGAAAATCGATGAGACCAAACCACAAAAAAAAAACAACTCTGCACGTCTACACACTCCTGGTTTAAATCCATCCACAATAAAGTCAAGTGCAAACACTGTATCACAAACACCTCGCAAAATAACTTATTGCTATCATCAGCCCCGGACCGGTGTTCAGTCTAGGTCTGCCTTATTAGGGAACTCCAAACCTCCCGGATTCCACCAATTCAATATCCTTAACAACTGTCTGAGGTTCTGACCTACGCCATCGCTCCAACTGCGACAGCGTCTCCCATGGCTTCTTTTTCCACCGTAGAGGTTACCCTTATCCCTACCCATGCATTTTCGGTGACCCGTCCACCCCAACAAACTGAGCAAATGATCATGGTATCGCTCATAAATTTCGTCATTATATAGGCTACCGAATTGCACGTAAATAATGTTTAGAAATAAACTTTCCTAAATTCTCAAAATGAAACCTCCTTCTTAAACATCATGCTCGCATCCGATGTCAAAAGCAACATTTACCTTTTACTTCAGAGAAAAATTTGAAAACTCATATCAGGCTCTTGAAAACCTCAATGTTGTTATGTAGATTTCCTATAGAAAATTTGCTTACATCAGATCTTATGACTTTCTTTAGTCCTCGACTACAAAAGAGATGTCAAAAACGCGGCAGCAGAACTAAGTCTAAGAGAGGGCAAAAGTTTGATCACTATCGGTATCGGTATGGAGAGTATTTTGAAGCCTAGATACCACGTGCATGGATCACCATATTTCTTTTCAGATATTTGGGTTGGGTAATTTCTGAGAAGGGATCATTGTGTAACTGACCCTTTTCGAACCAGCGTCAAAACTAATACCGGTTGCGGAAAGTACTAATCGAGACCTTTCATTTTACACCCCAAATGACTACATTCGGTGAAAAAAATCTGCACCCCACTTTTGCATATATAAACTCAACGTGGAACTATGTTTCTCATTGCATGCAATCTGATTCACAGGGATTCACCCGAAAATACTGAAAAAGTCCGAAAGTGAAAGGAAAAGAAAATTTAAAGCTCTACAAAAGGAAAAAACATCGATGACAGTGCTGTGACCTTTTGTTCATTCACGAAACGAAAAGGAGGAATTTCTGACTGAATTTCGCTATCCGAGTTCAAGCAAACGTTCCAATACTCATCCCCGATACAGAAGCAGGAATCAATGCACACTTCGCGATATCGTCAATCACGACCGAACAAAAAAAAAACGCATTAAGACTGCAACAGCGAGCACCATCAAGGAAAATAACATTGGCAAGGTTAGGAATACCAACAACACACAGAAGAGGAAGATAATGAAGGACCTCGGGGAGAAGTCAGTTTACTACATTAGAAAGGAATGTACTACGTTTATTGCACAAGAAGAACGGAGTGAGACAAAAGTTCGAGAAGGCACCTTCCTCAGCAACAATTCTCTACCACAACCCGTAAAACATGAAGGCAGAATTATCAAGGAATGCCGAATAATTTTAGGAAATAACACCCTGAAAGTCTCAGTACCGCCTAGGAAGAAAGGGCTCCCAAGATGCATTAACCACTTCCACGAAAGTGCCACCAACGCATCTAATGGTCTGAAGAAAGTGATTAGTGAAGTCCAAAATATGGAAAAAGCAGTTTGAGGCTAGATCGACCAAGAATTAAAAAGACTTCTCCCAGACTCTGCAGCTAATTAGAAAATTCGACGAAGACGAGGCCTTAGTATTTTTTGTCGTCATGAAAGAGGCGACCACTATAATAAAGGTTTGGCTACATAAACAACAAAACGGTTCACAAGAGAAAAATAAGGTAGACCGAGACTTCTCTGCACGCTTCCTAAAGATATCGTTGTAATCGTGATGGGTAATACAATTCCCAAGTTGAGTTCTGGCCACATGTTGTTCGAACAGGTGATTAGTAGACATGATCTTTAGATTTCTGTAATTTGCAGTGGGTCTTCATCCGCTGCACATAGTTAGATCATGGAGCCTATATATAAAGTTAGTCGGGTTTCGGCTGGTCGGTATCGATGTGCGTAATGAAAGATTTGCTAATATACGCCTCTGATGGATGTTAACGGTTGGCTTCTCATCCATGATAATGAGTCACTGAAGAAGTGAAAGGAGCAGTTTACCACGATTCTGAATCGTATAACATCCGGTGAAGTTCCACCTATTGTGAGTGATATAGCAGGTCACTGCATTCGCACGTTACGTGGGGAAACTGGCTGCCCTTCTGAAAAAGAGAAAAAAAATACCTTTGCCAGCAGAGCATTCAAATGAAGTAAGTTGCCAGGTTAGGCGGTCTCCCTATTAAACTATTCTATGCAACAACTGTAGTCTATGCAAAATTGTTACTTAAACTCATTTGTAAATCCTGGGAATCGAAGATCTTTCCCACCAAGTGGTGGAAGGGGATAATCGTTCAGATTCGTTAGTGTATTTGGAATGCTGTACGTACGAGAAGGATTCGGGAAAAACTAATAGCTATTATCAGATTGACATAAGAAGCCACAAATTGCTACGTGTTGCATTGACCTAAAATCCCAGGGAAATTCGAAGCAAAAGCATGATCGGACAAGGTTATATTCTGTCGCCGATACTATTCATTTGTGTTATTGGTGGTGTTCTTCTTGCTGCCTTGTCCAGAGAACATAGGAGGATGCAATGGACAATGTCATATTTCCCCACCTCGATTACGCATACGACATCCGCCTCCTCACTCGTCAAGTCATGGACCTTTTTCAAATGACGCTGGATTTGGAAAAGGGGGACAGAAGGTAAATACTAAAAAACCAAGGTTTTCTATCCACTAGATCATCGCACTCTTTCTATTTGAGTTAATGGGGCGAATATCAAAGGCGCGCATTAATTTGTATATTTAAGAAGCGTTATTTCTGCCAAAGGCGAGCCCGAACTTGATGTCGCTGCGCTACTTTGTCTCAAATCTGGAAAGGGAAATACTCTACGCCAACATTAAGTTGAGTCCCGTGCCAATGCACCATCTCCGTTGCTATATGCGACTATTACAATGAAAGTGACCGACTGCAAACTTTTCAGAAAATCGTATAGGCAACGGAACCATCAAAAGAATGACTGACGGTTTCATTCGGGGCAGAGGCAACTCGTCAGATGCTGCATCACCAATGCCCACACGACATGAGTATGAATTAAATCGAAGTGAAATCCGCCTCAGATGAAAGCTAGGCCGTGGCTAATCCTCCCATCGTCAAAAAAATAACGGAACCTAAAACAATGGCACGTAAGTGTTGTTAACACGCTTTGCTTTACATAGGGGTTTATGGTAACTATATATAAAACCTCAAAAAGGACCATATTTTGACACAGACCACCTTTGCGATTCAGCAGTCGTTCAGCAATAGAGAAGGTGCAAACGGCTAGATAGACGTCAGAAATCCGACATGATCTCCGGATCTTTATCTCAGGCGCAGTTCAGGTTATTGGCCAGATCCCAACAGTACGTGAGACATACATGACTACCGAAACGAACTGACAGACGCAAGGAACTGAAAGTGCGATTGACCGCTGTGGATGGAGACGATCGCAGTGGGCTAGAACTTCGAAAAGGCCCGGTAAATCAAGCGTAATGTACAAAAGCTTGAAATTGAAACTGAACCTTCCAAAGGTGCTGGAATGATAATCAGCAGCTTAAGCAGTGGAAAAGGTTTTTCATCACGATTTTCAACCAGGCAGCATTCAGTGAAATTCTACCTCTAGTAGATAAAACCACTCCTTTAGCTTTTGTAGAACTGCTATTTGCACCTATTTAGAAATTTTGGGAATACGGAACCTTTACAAAGGAGCGGAGAAATGGGATACCAAGATCGCGGCGAAAGGCACGCCTTTCAGATGTGTCCTCCGCTATCATAAAGTTAAAATAGCCTTGGAAGGCGTGAAAATAGCAGGCTCGTCCCCTGATTTTAAACATTTTCTATTTTTAAAATCTTATTTACAATCTCCAGTCCACTGAGTGATTTTATCATTATTTGAACAGTTCGGGAGAATATCCTTTGAGGATTTTGTGGATAAGAAAATGTGTTGCTGTAGGCATTATTGTTATGTAAATCAATCGGCGTTTTGACGTTGGGCTCCAATATTAGTGCTTCTCTCTGGTGTGGGAATGCCTTGAGAGACTGAATACACTCGGCTCGTCCAAAAAGGTTTCGTACTTTGGGTTCCAGGCCATGCTGGGTTGGAAGGCAACGAGGCACCGACGGTTGAGGGAACTATATTGGGCGAGCCTACCAGGGATGGAGCAATCCAGGGTGCTTATTGGGGGATACGAACCCATGCGCACAAAGGATTGCTTAATAAAAATAATAATCGTTGGCGCAACAATCCATATTGGATCAGGGCCTTGAAGTGTGTTAGAGCACTTCATTTAAGACCATAACGGTACACTACAGTACACTGTGGTCAGCATTGCCCTCGCCCGAGATTATTACCCTGATTTGACTCAGGTACTCATTCATAGCTGAGTTGACTGGTATCCGACGTCAAATCACGACATAAATTTCACTGCCACCAGTGAGATTCGAGCCGCACCTTCCGTACGATAGCCTTGTGCATTAACGCAACCTGGATGAAGTGGCGTTCCACAACTGGTGTTCTTCATCAATGAACGTCTCAAATCTAAAATTTACCGCAATGTTGTCCATCCAGTCGCTCTCTATGGTTCTGAGTGTTGGCCGACTATAAAAAACAATGAACGGCGTCTTGCGGTAATGGAGACGAAGATGCTACGTTGGACTAGTGGCGTCACACGTTTAGATCATAACCGAAATGGGGATATCCGCGATCGTGGAAAAGTTGCGAGAGAGGCGTCTTCGATAGTATGATCACGCAATCCGTGCCAACGAGAATTCACTTGCCAAGATTTGTATGAACATCGAAGTCGATGGTAAACGACCAAAAGGCAGACCTAAACAACGGTGGCTTGATACGCTCGTTAGGGATTTGAAAGCCTCGAGATTGCACCCAGATCAGGCATTCGATAAAGTCAAATGGCGAAGCCGATCACGACAAGCTGACCCCGCTTGTGAACGGGACAAAGGCTGAAGAAAAAGAAGAAGTGCTCTAACCACACAGCAGATTGCTTAAGCCTCACCAAAAAGAACCTCCGAATCATAGTAGGAATTTTCACTGGTCATTGTCGGCTGAACCAGAGACTTAGGGATATCTACGGACACTGCCTGTAGGTTTTGTGAGGAGTATGACGAAGCCTCTATCCACGTCCTGGGACAATGTCCGGCACTTGTGCAAAGTAGGTCGAGGCATCTGGGAGAACACTTAATACCAGATGCAAAGCTGAAAGATCTGGAAGTACGGAACATATTAAAGTTCCTGACGGTTATAGGCCTGCTTGAGATACTATGATCAATAGGTACACCAGTAAAAGGCGCACAATAGTTCTGTAAGGACGCGGTGCGTCTTTACCTTAACAGAATAATAGTGCTTCTTCGAATTAAAAAGTTAGTGAAAGTAATGAGAATGAAAGAAAACATAAAAACGAGAATACCCCCTTCCTTGCTTCAATTTTAATAATAAAATAACATCAGGAAAAGATTAGTAAGTCTTTTCAAAATCTGAAAAATATCGCGTAGTGACAGCAAAGGCCGGTACATAACTACAACGAAAACCCAAAACACTCAAGTAACCTTGATAAAGTTTGAAATTCGAAAGCAGTAGATACCACCTCTTAAACGAGGCCCAATTTCCACATTTCTTTAGGTCAATTGTATTTTTAATTGAAAAAATTTTCAAAGTATTAAAGTGACAAGTGAGAGCACGGCTCAGATCCGTACCGTACCGGGTCAGATTCTTACGCACGAGCTGGTCAAGACTAAAGGATCTGAATTGCTCGAATGATCCTAGCAAGAACATAACAGCGTTAATCTATAAAAAGCTGTACTAAAATTTGAAATCACAACAAAGCACACCCTAAGTATTCTGGTAGCTATAATTAAGTCTGCATCCAAGCTATCATCAAAAATAACATTTTAACTGTTTTCTAAAGATATCAAGCTTAACTTTGAAAAATGTCATGGAAGCGGCGGTACATCCAGATCGTAGACAAACAATGAGTTAACACGTAACTAAACTAAAATGTTTTTGAACAAAAGCTTTCGTCAAGAACAGCCCTATAAAAAGTAAGGAAAGATGAACGTGATTCGTCAACTTACGACGGGTCACAAATATGATCTGTTGATGTTGCCAATAGTGTCGGTTTGCCGAATCGTATTACTGCTCTGACTTGGGCCCTAGGTCCTCCTAAAAGGTACTTAACCGCATTATTGTGACTTGTTGCTAGCTGGCATGAAAACCAGCTCTGTATGAGCCTTACAATGTCGCCGCCGACTTAATGACATCCTGATTCTTGTTACCGACAAATCTAACGATGGGTGCTCTGAACTGCTTTACTTTCCTAACGTGCCGCGAAACTTTCCATCTGGTTTCGTTGCTTAGGATGGTTTCCAAACATGGTTTTCATGCATTTACTTCTTGAACTTGATAGAGTTAAACACGGCCGCATCAAAGGAAAAACAAATTTGTTTGAAATAAGAAACTTTGTTTATAATTTCATATAAAAGTTCAATGCGTCAAATAAACAATATAATGAAAATAATATGTAAAATGAAAATAAAAAGATTCATACATCATAAGAAATAATCATAGATAATATAAGGCATAATCAAAATAAAAATATCTGGAGCAAATATTGCTAGATTTGACGAGACGACATATAAATTTTAAAAAATAATTAAATTGAGATTAGAGAAGTTCTTATTAATAATGTAAAAAATTACGTTTAGTCCAATATCAGTTAATATGCATCGTACACATTTTCTCTAGTTCGAAAATTCAAGTAAAATCCACTGCAATCGATCTTTTACTTTACTTATTTTGCGCGTAAACTGCTCGGAATAATTAAATCCCTCGTCCTTCCGGAAAAAGCAACAATATTTTTCGTTTTTTAATAAATTCAGTTTTTTGTCTCCGTTTCACTTATAAAATGTTCGTTAATTTGAGTAGCAGCAGCGCAACTGATAATTTCATTCGTTTCCTCCTTTTTCGGACTTCATTTCAGGAGTAATTATTACAATTGTTCAATCATTTATAAAATAATTTTTATGTTCTTTCTTGTTGGTTTCATTTAATTACACATTTTTTTCTCATTGTTTTCATAAAAAAGCACGAAGATATGGTAAAAATGGGAAATCGCCTTTTTATTATTTCTTTACGTTTATATCATGTATTTCATATAATCTTACGCACAACTACAGTTTCTTGCTTTTTTATTTGCTTCGGAGATTCATCATAATAATAACATTCTTTTGCATTCAATTTTTTTGTTTTATTTTATAAAATTTCATAATCATTCATCCTTTTACAAAAAAATGCGAAAGATTGTAAATACTTAAATACGTTTGTATCATAATAGGTATGTTGATCCTAGGATTATTTTAGTTTTAGAGTTCTTTTGTTTAGTCTGTTAAGTTTTGCGCAACTAGAGCCAGTTGCTCCTTAAGACTACGAAATGATGGCCGCTCTTCCGGTGAATGAGACCAGCATTTTTTCATAACCTGGAATTAAGTGAAGATTTCAAAATAAGTATAAATTATCCTAAACGTTCTATTCTGGTCCTTAGCTACTTACATCATAAATCTCCTTGGCACAAGCCTTTGGTTTCTCTAGAATATTTCCACGTTGTACACGCTCTACAACTTCTGTATTCTTTAGGCGACCGTATGGCATCTTTCCGCAAGTGAAGACTTCCCACATAAGGACTCCTATGTGATGAACCAATAGTGAATTAATCAAACTTATCTAGAGACCACAGACTTCTCTACTTACCATAAGCCCACACATCACTTTTAGATGAAAACCTAGTGTAGTTCAGCACTTCTGGTGGTGCCCATTTAATGGGAAACTTGGTACCGCCGGAGCTTGTGTATTGGTCATCTAAAACGTATCGAGCTAAACCGAAATCGGCCACTTTTACAACATTCTCGGAACCAACAAGGCAATTTCTTGCAGCTAAGTCACGATGGATGTAATTGTGTCGTTCAAGGTATGCCATGCCTTTGCTAACCTGTAAAAGAAAGAAAGATTTGTTTAGTTTAGTTTAAATCCAATAATATTAAAATGTTTATTCAATATTATGGAATCCATTAAAACACGAAATTTCTTTATTTGTTATGGTTCTTTCCACATAATATATCTGAATGAAAAACTTTCTAAACATTTTTCGGGATCCCGACGTGATCACAGTTAACAGTGGACCATATCCCACAATCAAGTGACTCATTGTGCACCCAGTGTGTGCGGTCCCTGCAGTGTTTCTTCATTGCGTATCTCATCTATAACTAACAAATGTTTCGTCTCACGTCGGCATGACCTAACATCTTCGTCCCTACGATGAAGCTACCCTGCCAAAATTCGACGGCGACTACATGCAATTCCAGTTCCACAACCTGTTTACTGAATTGGACAATCAACCAATTTTCCAGTGCCAGAAATTGTGGTATCTCAAAACTTGCGTATCAGGAGAAACTGAAAAATTAATACGCCGCTTGACAATATCTCAGAGTAGGAGGGCGGCTACAGGCGTCAGAGTCATCAAAGGAGACAAAGCATCCCATTATCTTGCCATACAATCATTCTTTCACCAAACTGATAACGGACAGATTCCATAGAAAACATCATCATATAGCACCGTAGGCACTTGTCTACATTACGAGGCAAACCTATTGGCCGGTAAAGGGAAAAACACTTGCCAGATCCATTGTTCAACACTGCCTCCAATGCGCAAGAGCAAACCCGCAAATTGCCGAGCCATCCTGTCCAACCAGCTCATCCGTTTGTCAACAACGTGGTGGATTTCCGCGGACCCATATAAACTTATTATAGGATAAGAGGAAAACTTCCACAGAAGTCCTACATCGCTGTCTTTTGTTGCTTCTCGACAAAGGCCGTTCACCTGGAAGTCGGTGCAGACTTTACGACTCAAGGATTCAGCGGAGCACTCACGAGCTTTATGGGGGCAGGTGGTCACTGGAGTCACATATACTGCGACAATGCATTATAGGCTTTCATTTTATTCCGCCTCGCACACCACAATCTGGTGGTTTCTGGGAGGCGGCAGTGAAGGCAGCCAAGCACCGACTCCGTCGCACCTTGACTTCAGCCTCACTCCCGTACGAGGAATTGGAGACCATAGTTACAGAAATAGAGCCAATTTTGAACTCGCGTCTGATAACTCCGATGTTTACTGATCCAAATGATTTGACGGCTTTGACACCAGGGTATTTCTTAATTGGAGAGCCTCTCACAACCATCGTTGATCTCCATGCAACACAGCACAATAATAGCGCGTTGGAAGACGATCTCCCAACTAAAATGGGACTTCTAGCGACGGTGTTCGATGGAATATCTTAACCAGCTGCAACACAGACAGAAATGAGAGAATCAATGTTAAAATGTCATCAAGGATGATAATCGCCCGCCTTTGAAATGGCCGCTGGGAAGAATCGTCCACATCATCAAAGGTAACGATGGTCTGGTGAGGATGGCAGACATCCGTACCGCTAATGGAGTGGTCCGCAGATCGATCCACAAGCTGGCTCCGCTTTCAATAGATGACGCTTTAAATGAAGCCAGCAACCAACAACTGAATGCATCACCACATGCTCCAACAGCCTCCATATCGGGCATTAGACCAGCAGACTCTCCGCCCAGAAGGCTAAGGCGACCGTCGATTGGATCAGCTATACTTACATTGCTATTAGCATGTATATTTCCGCTATTTGGGCATATCACACCCATCAAGGTCAGTCCATTTGGGCACTAACCAGGGATCTACTTCGAGAACCTGGGTCCACCCAACCTTACCTCCGGTCAATGGTTCCTAGTCGCTTATTATGACATGCAACCATTCTGGAAGGAATTCGAAGCTCTAAAAAGCTGCAACCGCTTCCTAGCAATGACCTGCCAAGCACTCATCCAGCGAGATGCCTGTCGCCAGGTCACAGACGGATTTCGTCTTCTCACCGAAGAATTGGAAGCAAATAATAAACTTTTGCTGCCTAGACCACTAGGTTCTCGATCAGAGAGAGGTGCAATGAATATTGCGGACATCGTAGCGAACACCTTACTTGGTGTGCTAGACTCCTATTAGGCTGAATCTATATCACAGACCATACACAGCAGCACCTCCTCCACTTGATAAACAACTAGATATCCCTCAAGGATGCCACCGCAAACACAATTCGAAAAGATCATGCAAGCTTGGACAAACAACTATCGAAATGGGAGGTGAACATTAATAAGAGAATTACGAACATCGACAGCATTCACGAGAAGGAGTTCCAACAACATCTGACACACTCTCTTCCTCAACAGCACAAGCGTTACTGGTTGCATCGAAATTTCAGCGGATTCAAGGAGCCATACTTGTTGTCTTTTTTATATGGTAATATCAACCCACTCCTTATTACACCAGAACAGTTATGGGAGAAACTGAGTCGAATCAGGGACAACTTGCCAGCGTCTTTAAAGTTGTCAGTGATTCAAGATGATACTCTGAACTATTATAACGTCATCAACATTGAAGGACGTCCTACGAAGCAGCATATAATCTTCACGCTTACACTATCATTGCTGCTGCTTGAAGATTTTGAGTTGTTCAACATAGCACCAGTTTTCACAAGGGATAAGTTCATGACGATACGACCCTCCTCCATCTATTTGATCATCAACCTCCATACGAATACGGACGAGTACTACCCAATATTAGACCTTCAGCACTGCGCGACATTGCGGGACCAAAGGTGCCTCTGCACCCAGTGTCAACCGTTGCACAAAACGGGAAGCCTGTGAGATTGACCTATTAAATCTACAATCCCCTCTGACAAGCAGCTGAGAGTGAATACTAAAGCCATTCACAACCCAGCCCTCCATAACACCTACAAGGGGGAAATGGGTACGGCAGTAACCGCACCTAATAGATGTCCTGGAGATGAAGCGTCAACAAATGATCTTCACAATCACCTGAAGCACGTTATCATTGATACGGCCACAAACCTACTTGCACCTAGCCGTAAGAAAAGTCGGAACGGCTGGTTCAACGATGAATGTAAGCTAGCAACGGAATGGAAGAATACTGCATACCGAGTAATGTTGCATTCTCAAAGAACGCGGGCATGCGCAGAGCCTTATCACGAAATCCGTCGAGCGGAGAAGCGATTACATAGACGGAAAAAGAAAGCCTGGGAGAACCGACAAGTCTGTGTACTAGAAAAGTACAGGGAGTAACCACACCAGGCGCGGAATTCTCACCAATAAGTCAGCAGGATGAAGCCTTATGCACCTCGATGCTCACCTTGCCGACACAAACAGGGAAATCTGATTTTCGACAGAATGGGCATATTAGATTGATGGGCTGAGTATTTTTATCAACTGCTCAACAACCAAAATATCGGCAAGTTGGAGGTCCCGCCAACTGAAGACGACGGACAAACACGGCCACCACCAAGCATAGAAGAAACAGTCCGTGCAATTCATCAGCTTAAAAATCATAAGTCGCCTGGAGCCGGTGGAATTACAGCCGAATTTGTTAAATATGAAGGCGACCAACTACACAAAGCGATTCATTAACTGATGCTCAAAGTATGGGACAGCGGATTAATGCCTGACGACTGGCAACGGGGCATTATCTATCCCATACAGAAAAAGGGGGATATTACGTAGAGCAGCAATTATAGAAGTATCACGTTGCTGAGTACCATCTATAAGATATTCTCCGCTATCTTGCTAGGCCGGATAGCCCCATACGCCCAGAACATCATTGGCCCATACCAAAGAGGCTTCGCTTCAGGCAAATCAACAACAGATCAGATTTCCTCTGATGCTGAGGTAAATGCAAGAGGTACGTTCCTCTTTAAGTCCACCCAACTACTGGCCTATGTTGACGATATCGACATCATGGGAAGAACGACCCGAGACGTACAAACTGCCTCCATCCAGATCGAGCAGGCGGCGCGAGATCTTGGGCTGTACATCAATGAAGGCAAGACAAAGTATATGGTGGCAACGTCAGCACCAAAACCAAAATCGACAGAGCGAACAACATCGAACCGCACTGATCAAAGGAAAACAATGAAGATAGGAGATTACAACTTTGAAATCGTTGAAAATTTCTCCTATCTATGGTCGAAAATCACAACCTATAGCAACTATGATGATCAAATCCGCGCACGGTTGTTGTCAGCCAATAGAGCCTACCTCAGTTTGCAAAAACTGTTCGGTTCGAAACGTCTCATCATAGGGTCAAAGCTCTTACTGTACAAGGCAATGATCTTGCCAGTCCTCATGTATTCCTCGGGGACTTGGGTTCTTAGCAAGAAGAATTGCGAACTGTTGGCCGCGTTCGAGAGAAGAATTCTCCGAAGAATTTTTGATCCCCTACACGAGGATGGATGATTCCGTAGCCTACATAAGGACGAAATTTATGAGCGATACCATGACCGTCAGGCTGTGGATAAAATCCGGCTCAATAGGTTACGGTGGGCGGATCACTTAATCCGTATGGAGGAGGATGATCCCACTCGTCAGTTTATATGGGCAATATCTATGGTAGAAAAAGAAGACGAGGCAGACCCTGCCTAACATGGAGCGATGGCGTAGGTCAGGACGCCAGACAGCTTTTAGGGATATCGAATTGATGGACCTCGGCACAAAAGCGGGATGTCTGGAGTAGTAAGGCAGGCCTAAACCGGATAGGGCTTGTTACGCCGTTGATGATGATGATATTGCTTTTGGCTAAATTTCTCTGCCTACAGAGATGCCAGCTATAAATGTCGTCATTTAGCTGGGTTCCGCGGTGTTTAGAATTAATATACCATTAGTGGGCATCCTCCGATGCGAGCCAAATCGACAATCCCGAAATAGGTCTTTCTCCCTGAACTCTCTTCATTTGACCCTTAACATACCAAAGGTATCCGCGGAAGACCCAAATGTGTGATTTTCAGTGATTCTGCTGTAACTACGACAAACAATTACACCTTGATTTTATGGTTCCTATATTCTTCAATAAGCCGGCTCTCTAATTTGTGAAATAAGATCTAGTTCTAAATTTCCTCAATAGTACATTGATAATTGTTGGTTTTATAATCAGGTATAGTTAATTAGTATCAAATTGTCATATTGCTTACCTGGATGCACATATCGAGCAGTAACCCCATATTTCCGATTAGAGATGTTTCATGTCTTCGTAGGTAGTTGAGTAACGATCCATGTTTCATATATTCCGTAACAATGTAGATAGGTCGATGTTTGGAGCAAACACCGTACAATTGCACTAAGTTCTGATGTTGCAATTTTCTAAAATTATAACAACCACATGATCCAAAAGGTTCATCAAAGCATAAAAATAGAAAAGAACTTACGTCATGACTTTTGCTTCCTCAATGAAATCATCTTCAGACATAGTTCCCTCTTTCATCATTTTAACAGCCGTATCGATGCATCCACGCCATTTACCTCGTCTAACTACACCAAATTGGCCAGATCCTAACTCCTCCAAGAGCATCAGTTCGGATGGATGGATTTCCCATTTATCTAGACAAGAAGTGAAGAGCGTGTGTGAATAAATGGACAAGTAAAGCTTCTAATAAACTGGATGAAAATGAGACCCCATGATGTGATAAATACATAGTGTAATAGAAATTACATGTAATCACGGTCGTCGTTATCATGTTTATGGATTGAGATTCAACACTTACCATGGGATAATCCGGCAGTTGGCGGAACTGGCCTATCACAGGGCGATGACTTTAGACGGCAGGCAAGACCACCCGAATTGTGTCGATGATAATTGATTAGATCAGGAATTGTCTCACAGCAGTGCTTTTCAGATAAATAGTATTCGCCACGAGCATTCTGTTTAATATGATAATGTTTTACGTGCGATTGGGGACTGTGGAGATAAAAGCATGAAATGGAAATTAGAATAGATCCCTAAGTCTATGGTGTACTTCGTATTGTACAGCTCCAATGAGTTAAATCAACTTCTTCCTAAAGTCATGATTTAAATTTAATGAAGTACTCTCTCATGTGCGTTACCAATGTAACTTTTTTCTCATTAGGGGTTTTATTGAACACTATTCAAATAAATACCGGCAATGATTCCTATTAGGGAGTCATTCGTCCAGGATTCAATAAAGCCAATTCTAGTGATTCGTTGGATGGCCAACCGTCTCAGCCTATCTATGTTACTTTACAATAAAACCCTTCCAATATTATGCAACCATACTTACACTTTGGTATGTAGTGACAGGGTATATAGACCTTTTGTTGAGGATTTTCTAACTACGAAACAGCCTTCTTTGTCGCCTTGCTTAAGAAGAGATTCTGCACGTTGGCGGGACATGTCACCAACGTACCACCTAAAATGCAAAAGAAGGGCATAAGTTTCAAAAAGAATCACCAATTGAACTATTACTTACTCATATCGTTCTAATCCAAGAAGACCTTTAGCCTTTACATAATTACTAGGAATATATCCAATATTTCCATGCTGGTCCTTCACCTTCCACCAGTGTTCTTGTGAATCGTCGATAACTTCGTATTCGGCATTCTAAAAAGATAACAATACGAAGTTGAGAGTTATTAGAGTGATATTCAACCGTTATTGTAAGAAAGGTAATCTAAGATCCAAGAGATCTGAAATATGTGTGTATATGTTATAATTTGAAACAATTTTCTCTACTGCAAATGCAAAACAGCACTAATAATTTCTACGAATTGAAGTTTCCCTTCGAAGGAAAATAAATCATTATACGTTACGCTGGTTGGGTTTCCTCAAAATTCCCATCAAAGCCAGAAAAACAAATGTCTCTAAGCAACCATTAAAGTATGCAGAGTCACTAGATACATCTCAAAAGAATGCTATAATTTTAAATCATTCATTGAATGTTTGCCTTTCTTCCCAGCAATCTTCACATATGTATCTTCTACTTTGTGTGCGCGTCCTAGGGTCACTTCAAAACTCGATTATAGCTCAAAGTGCTTTAGTGAGAACCATCTCATTTATCTTATGGGAAAAGGGGCGGATCATTTCAGAATGAGAAATTCATTGGATCATCAAAATAGTTTGTCATTTCGAAAAATTAATTAACCACAAATTTAAGACCATTAAATTCGTTCGCTTTAGGAAAGGTAAAAGATACCCAGTTGCTCTTTATAGGGGAAAAAGGGGTGTGCAACATGCGGTTTGTGTTCGAGAAAATGTGTGGTTCTACATGGACGTAATTTTTATTGATGAGAATATATTTTTGCAAATTTTCCCATCAGAAAATATGCTGACAAAACCTCCTTTTACCATAATTTTCACTTTTATCTTCGTTAAAGAAGTACGAAAGCCATGTCTCCATCAGAATATACAACAAAACGTGCATTTCCCAGAAATTGTGCTTCATTACTTCTTTTTATGGGCGACCACATCTGAAAAGTACCTATATTGCCGCATTGTGGAGGCTTAGTAAAGGAGATCCCTCGGAAGAATAAGGGCAACTTGAAACTGAGAAATAATTAAGCACAAACTATAGTGTGATCACTGTGGCAAAACTGCTAACGTGGTCACAGGTTCGTGATTAATAAATTCCGACTAATGAGTGTCTTCAAATTTCAATTAGCCTTATGTCAGCAAAACCGAAATCGACTAAACTGACCTCCTTTCCGCAGATAAAATAAAGCCATTGTAGCCCTGTGGAAGACTAAACAAAAACCAAAGCCAGGCTTGAACCATGACGATCAAACCCTGAGCAAAGATCAACCCTAAGTTCATCAATGGCGAATCCGCGTATAGATTCAGATTCCATAAGGAATTAATTCAACCTTTCTCATGACATTGGGATCCAGTCATTAAAACACCAACCGAATCAGACCCCTTCTGCCAGCACTACTATCATTAAGCTCCAATCAATTGCTCGGCCCAAAATCATAACTATGTGTAAGCATCTGCTTTGGGTAAAACAATCCTTCAGGCAACCAAAATCATCGTGTTGTATCAAGAACGAAGGGAGGTACCCTCTAAGGCATCTGGGGAAAGAGTAAATCGAATCGGCAATGATTTTTTGACGATACGAACTCATCAAATCAATCGACATCAAAGAAGACTCTACCAACAATGGCTAAGTTCTCATTTGCAGCCAAAGCTAGTAAAGACGATGAGTAACCTTTGCATCATGAGATCAATCCTTCAGCCTATGATAATAGGCGAGTGAGAGGAAGTTCCTCTTAGCTGCGAGAATGATATCATCACAAGGCGTCTGGCTCTGCTTCAACTCTTTAGAGGTATTTCACAAAATATAACTGCCAATAAGTGACTCCAGCTATTCTACTCCTTTCTCAAAGGTGACCCGATAACAACTACGATGAGGAAATCCGCGCACGGTTGTTGTCAGCCAACAGAGCCTACTTCAGCTTACAAAGACTGTTCCGCTCGAAACGTCTCACCATAGGGTCAAAGCTCTTACTGTACAAGACTATGATCTTGCCAGTCCTCATGTATTCCTCGGAAACTTGGGTTCTTAGCAAGAAAAATTGCGAACTCTTGGCCGCGTTCGAGAGAAGAATCCTCCGAAGAATTTTTGGCCCCCTACATGAGGATGGACGATTCCGTAGCCTACACAATGACGAAATCTATGAGCGATACCATGACCGTACGGTTGTGGATAAAATCCGGCTCAATAGGTTACGGTGGGCGGGTCACTTAATCCGTATGGATGAAGATGATCCCACCCGGAAAGTCTATAAGGGCAATATCTATGGTAGGAAAAGAAGACGAGGCAGACCCTGCCTAAGATGGAGCGATGGCGTGGGCCAGGACGCCAGACAGCTTTTAGGGATATCGAATTGGTGGACCTCGGCGCAAAACCGGGATGTCTGGAGTTCCTTATTAAGGCAGGCCTAGACCGGATACCGGTTGTTGCGCCGTTGATGATGATGATGTGTGGGAGAGCACACGATTAATCCCGAAAAGGTTGGCTGAACTACCATCGTTCAACAAGCAGTTTCCCTAGTTTGGTGATGAGAGGCAGAATGACGCCATGGTTCCAGAGCAACTTGGTATCAATACCACCAGCTGGGTTTAGCTAGGCAATAGATTGGAATAAACAGCGGACCTGGAATGTTTCTTAGCTATCGGTGTCCCGGCGAGGGCACAAAGAAGGTTTATAGATCAATTAGACTGCCACTTCTTCTATAGACTGTAATCGCCAAGTTACAAGTATTGATTCTCGGTCAGTGAAGGAGATCAATCATTGGACCTATAGTGAAAGGAGGATAGTTTATATTTAAACTAGGAACTTGAACTTCTAGCGAAGTTCTAGCTGATCGACTATATGACAATGAAAGTGCTTAAATAACAACTGAAGTGATAGACCCCATTGTTATATGATGATTCGAAGAGACCTCCAGTCTATCTAGTTTAGTCAACTATGGTGGCGGAACCACAACAATCAAGTTAATCATAAAGGTCAACAAGGAAATAAGTAGGCCTTTTGAACCTCTACATATTTCCGCCAGTATAATTTTTGAGGAACTTCCAACATCAACCCTCGGAGGAAATGTCCAGCAGGAGCAGAATTATCGATCCTCGAACACTCAACTAATGAACCCTTTTTCTTTAATGGAACTAGGGAATTCTAGGGACAACTAGTACCAAAGGCACTCGGGCGCTGGGTTAAATTGCTCTACCATGATCCGAAAAGTAAAGTTCGAAGCGTGGCGGGTGTATCAAAACCATTTCATGTCTCTCTGTCGGTGTTCATCAAGGAAGGGCCCTTTCTGCACTCCTCTTAGTTCTTGGTATGGACACTGTCACACAGGACATCCAGCTTCCAGCGCCCTACACACTGCGTTATGCAGATTATGTTTTCCTTGGGTCTCATAGCAAAAATCATCTCGAGCAACTTGTCCAACAATGGAATGATCGCCTCACGCAACACATTGTCAGATTGAATATAAATAAAACTGAATTTCGGACGACCGATTCCCATGAAACAGGCACTATGAATGGCATGATTTGCCCAGAACAGAGCGATTTGAATATCTGGGGTCAACTGCGGGAGAACTGCGTTATGGAATTGCTTCATCCATTAGCGCAACCTGGATGAAGAACCCTCTATGGTTTTGAGTGTTGGTCGACTATAAAAGATAATGAATTCATGTCCTGCCCGTCCTGCGATAATGGGGACGAAGATGTTAGGTTGGACTAGTGGCTTACTTGCCTTGATCACATCCGAAATGGGGATATCGGCAATCGATATGGGGTTACATAGTAGAATATGCTGTAGGCTACCGGACAATATCCTACAGGGGCTTAATTTCCGGAATGATCCACTAAATATCTTACCCAATGACGCTGAGCGAACGAGGTCATTGGCTGTGTGGCAAACAGAATAGGACCAGGTTAAGAATGCTCGGTGGATACGCGGACTTACCCCAAAAATAAGTATGTTAATTACCCAAAACCAGTTCTTAAATGGAAAATGGGTACAGGAAGCACCTCTACAGATTCGATTTAGATGAGCAACCTGATTGCTCTACGTATGAAAAAGCAGCCGAGCTTGCAGAACATGTTTTCTTCACCTGCCTAGGATTTGAAAGCTCAAAGAGAAACCTCAGAGCAGATCTCACATCCCTTTTAAGGGTGGAAAATGTCGAAAGTTATATACTAAGATTGGATGCCATGAGGCCTACGGTAGTTGCAACGATGAAACGGATGTTCGAGTGGCTAAGATAGGAGAAGCTGCATAGAGGCGTGGAAGGCAAATTGAGAGATTTAAGCCCAGCATGCACATCCTCCACTACAAGTGCGAATCTATAATGGATTTCATCCACGCAAAAAAAGACAGCAGACGATGAATAGAGTTCAATAAAGTTTTGTTTCCCTTGAAAAGTAGTAAATAAACGAATGTGTCACAAGCAACGAACTGATGAATAGACCATTGCTGCTGGTCCGGAAAAATAAGGAAAAGTCGGAAACAAGTTGGAAAAGAATAGAAAAAATAATGCTGCTAACGATTAAATCGGAAAGAAACCTATTATTTTTCATCATCATCAATGGGCCTAGACTTGTCTTAGTAAGGAACACTGCACATCCCGGCTTTGTGCTGAGGTCCACCAATTCCCTAAAAGCTGTCTGACGTCCTGAACTACGTCATACCTCCATGTGAGACAGGGTCTGCCATGTCTTTATTTTCTTCTTCTACCATAGATATTGTCCTTATAGATTTCCCGGGTTGGACCATCCTCACCCATGAGGATTAGGTGACCCGCCCACCGCAGCCTGTTCAGCCGGACTTTATGCATAACCAAGAGGCCATGGTATCGCTCATAGAGTTCGTCGTTGTGTAGGCATCCTCATGGAGGTGGCCAAAAATTCTTCGGAGAATTTTTCTCTCGAACGACGCCAAGAGTTCGCAATTTTTTTCGCCAAGTTTCCGAGGATCCGTAATAACTTTGACCGTATCATCATTATCAACGACGCAACAACCGATATCCGCCCTAGGGCTGCCTTAATAAGGAACTCCAGACAGCCCGGACTCTATGGTGAAACGTTTGGAACGAAACAGTTTTTGTAAGTTGAAATAGGCTCTGTTGGCAGTCAACAACCGTGCGGAGATTTCATCATCATAGCTGTTATCGGTTGTGATTTTCGACACAAGATAGGAGAAGTTATAAACGGTCTCAAAGTTGTAGTCTCCTATCTTTATTGTTCTTATTTCACCCGTATGATTTGATGTTGTCACTTCTTTGTTCTTTGGTGTTGACGTTGCCACCATGTAGTTCGTCTTGACTTCATTAATGTGCAGCACAAGATCTCGCACCGCCTGCTCGATCTGGATAAAGGCAATATGTACATCTCGGGTTGTTGTTCCCATAATGGCAATATTGTGAGCATAGGCCAGTAAATGGGTGGATTCGAAGAGGATAGTGCCCCATGCATTAACATTTGCATCGCGGATCATTTTTGCCCGGACCAGGTTAAAGAGGACGCATGACAGGGCATCCCATTGTCTTAGACCGTTCTTGATGTTAAATGGTCTCGAGAGTCTTGCTTCTATCTCACCTCGCACATTGATCAGCCTCAGTCTAGTCAGTCTTATCAGTTTCATTGGGATACCCCTTTGTCTCGGCAGGATGAGCTTCGAGATGTAAAAGGATTCATCCTACTGACTTGTCTGTAAAATTTCCGCAGTGATGCGGCTGCGCCCTGTAATTTTTGAGTTCACAGATCTGTTGGTTCTCCCAGGTGTGTGAAGTCCGCGCGTGCCTGCGTTCTTTGAGAATATAGCATTTCCCGGTATGCGGCATTCTTTCGTTCCGTTGCTAATATACATACATCGTCGAATCAATCGTTCGAGCTTTTTTTTACGACTGGGGTCAAGTATGTTTGTGGCAGTAACAGTAATAACATTCTCGGGATGGTTGTGAAGATTATTTGTTGATGTTTCATCTCTAAGGACATCCATTAGCTACTGTTATTACGGCATACTCAATTAGTTACGAAGGACTCTATTATGAACGGCTTCAGTGTTTACTCTGATTTGACTGTCAGAGAGGACTCGAGGTGGTATTATTATTCGAACTAGGAATACCATGCTAACGAGTTAATGATCCGAGCCTATATTGCGCCCTTCCCCCTCTATATGCTATGACATTCATCAAGGCTGAGAGTAGGCGGCAGTTCAACTAGCACATGGTGAATTTGGTTGGCAGTGGTCCCGTATGTTTGTGGACCATTTTCCGCGCAAACCGTGTGACACTGCTAGTCGGATAGTTCGCAGTCCACTGTCATTGGTAGTGTGTGTTAGCTATAGGAACCAAAGTACCGCCTGAATACAGGACTACGTCCCTACTTGGCTGTTAAAATCTCCAAATATGCTGTTGATATGATACCTGGGGTAGGCTTCGAGGGTTCGTTCTACTGCTTCAGAGAAGGTATCCTTCTCCGACTCCGTAGTCTCCTCTGTATGGGCATAAACGTTAGTGAGGCTTATATTTTGAAATTTCCCTCGCAAAGTTTCATTTGTTAGTTGAACAGGAAACCTACTCAGAGCACATGGTTTACCGGATGGCTATTATAATATATGGTGCAGTGACTCTTCTCCAGAAAACCGGTTCCTATCCAACGCACCTTTTGCAACGCTATCACACCATCCCTATATTAGAATGGGGTATCGGCTAGCTGCTTGGCAGCTCCTTTCCTGTACAGGGAGCGCATTAAATTCGCAAATCGTTAATACATTTTTGTTGTCAGATTCGTCGTTATGTCGTCAATCGATTCCGAGGCTTCTTCCATGGCTTCATAGCTTCGGTTTTCCGTGTAGGGTTGTCAGCCCTACTCCAACCACCAATTTGGAGGACCAGTTGGTACAATTTGTCCCGTTTTCAGGTGGGGGAAAGTCGCCTTCATCCTTCTCCGTCTGAAGTTTTTCATTAAGGAAGAACTCCCTTCTTCCACGTGGAGATCCGATTTGGTAGTAGAGCCGGAGTTGATTCAGGAAGCGTTTCCCACCGTTTGATTCTCCATCGCGTGTATCAAACCAAGTTTCACCCTGGGGCATCTGCCCTTTGGCCTATTATTTTTATTCATATTAAAAAGTCCATCCGCTCGTAAGTGTCCGTACAGACAACTGACTATAATTTTTAAATAGATGGGACCGGAGGCTTAAATAAGATAGTATCATTCAAGACAACATCTATTTTTCGGTACTGAATATTTCCTCGAAATATATTATATATTATATGTTCTAGAAAAAGATTTTTCATCTTTTCTAATTGTTTTAGTAATAGATAAATTATTTTGGATGCTGAATGCCAGCTGGAATAGATACTTATTCACTTGAATATGGAATTAAATACAGCTTTTATGAAAGGCTTCAATTAATTTTCTGTATTATAAACTTGTGCTGCGTTTCCAGGGAATCACAAACAAATTAATTATGAAAATAATGCAAAAAATAAATTGTCTCATAATAAATGCATTCACATAATTTCTAGAAGAAAAGAAAATATAACTTATGTTATTAGAACAATAAAATTTTATCCCTCATTGAAAGAAATTTTCGAAATAAAATCTGGTTAGCCTAATCAAGCAACGATACTTTGTCCGTGAGAAAAGACTGGTCGTCACTGTTTGCAGACAAAGTTATTCACTAGGGCGACATGCATAGCTGTTATGTGGACGCATGTAATTTTACGACTATCATTCCCATGACACGAAAGAGTGATTTCTCTCAACGAACATCTTAGAAAAACCATTAGAAGTAATTCTATTGTCGCATTTATGATCAAAATGTGACCATAAAGAATACCTTCATAAAGATTTTAGGATTTCCTGATGACTACTGGGCAAATGGCTACCGTCCACTTTATGGGCAGCAGAAGAAGCACAACTTATTACTCATTTGAAAATTCACCTATGGACGACATGGGAACCCACGTTTACCGAGGTCGGCTGATATTGAGCCTCACTAATTGATAGTTCCTCATAAATGTCTTGTTAATTTCAAATAAATTAACGTGATGAGATTTACAACGATGTAACTGTTACCCTTATCGTTATGGTTTCATATTTGGATCAACCACGGTACTTAATATGCAAGTCAACCTGCTTTGTGGGCGGGTGTAATCAGAAAATAAATCGTTAATTGACGTATTATCATAGTTTCCGTTATGTAAAGAACGTTGTAATGCTATTAAAAAGAAAAAGATAGGCCTCTGAAGTGACTTTTGATGAACAGTAGAACGTCTTTCTGATTGGGGCAACTATTGTAATTAGTTCATCAGACCCATTATAGGCCTGTATTTTTTTGTGGAATTTCCGTCTACCCTTACTGATAATGGACAAACTTCTGTGTAACATAGTATCTACACATGTTGGAAATTACGACGTGTGAAACACATATCAATAATTAGAAAAATTTCCAATTCTCCCTTCCCTGAAATAATTTTTAAAAGACAATGGAAGCAAAGTGTGATCTGTACGTCACCACTAACCAATGTAAAGTGCGTGTCACCATGAATATGCGGAAATCAATTAGTGATATTTCTTCTTAATTAGCTAAATGCCGTTACAAAGTAATAACAATTTTACTGAAACGACCTTATTTTTGCAGATAAATGTGATATATGTGTAATTTAATTAGTCTTGAGTTCAGTGCCTCTGGAGATGGATGGAGAATCATTTCGGAAATTTTCATTGAAGGCAATCTAAAGTCCAATAAATCATAAAATAATTCAAAAATATAACTATCCTTACCTTTTCTAACGATAGATCACCTGCCTCGATGGCTTTAAATGGATAGAGCGCGACTACGATTTTTACAAAATGTGAATTGTCCTGAAAAGAAAAGGAAATATTACTTACGAAACTTGAATAGACAATAGAAAATTGACTTAAGATAGTACACCATGTAAATCAATGCGATCCCTACTATCGTTAAAAACAACTACTCAAATGGAAACAGCAAAGGCCACTTCATTCAAGTGCTAACTGATCCTTGGCTTGGAAAGTCTTTATGCAACACCTCTAACATTTTTATCAAAAGGTACTTAAACACAAGTTCATCTCTCCAACCCCATCTATAAGTCGTATGGACTCATGGATTACCACTGAATTGGATGGAGGGAGGAAGTGCTATATCATCTAGAATTGACTACCATCCATCCTACCAATGTTCATTTACATATGTGGAAAATCCCATCCTAGTCGCTAGCCTAGGGAAATAATCTACTTAGTACACCTGATGGAGCCCTTCTCCTTTGTTATTGTCCATCGTGAGAGCGCAGGCCAGTCCAAAATGTGCGAGTCTAGTTTCGTCCTCTTCACTGAGAAGTCTGCTTGCTTTCATTACAAATTCCCATTATGTGCAACTGGTTCCACAGAGAACAGCGACCGGTTATTTAACCTATCAGCTTCCTAATTCTAAGTTTACCTAATTTCAGAATTTCGGTTGTTTTTGCCGACCGCCAATCCTCTCATATCAACAACGATGTCCCCCGTTGATGGGCTAGTTGGTTGACCTCTGACTCTTAAAACGCCAACTTCACCGATTCCAACTGCAAGTACCGGTCCCACAAATTAAGTTTGGGATCTCGTTTTTGCAATTTCATCAATGCCCTTCTGCACCGCTGTCCATTTTACCTGCCAGTGAGTTTTGATGACATTCCTGTCAGAGAGATTCTGAGATTCTCCCTGGCACACAGACTTATTACGTAGACCTCTGTCTACGGTTTGTAACATTTCGTGGCTAGGGATCACAGACAGAGGCATTCTAATCGCTGTGATGTTTCACTTCCGTGACGAACCCATATTTTCCTCTTACTTTTCATCTTATGACTGCATTACTCTGCGTATTTATCCATTTAACGTAAGTTCATTTGTCACACAATAAAGTGTATATTTCCCTTGTTTTAATCCCTTTGATCTGTACGAGGAATTCTTGGATAAATAATCGAATATCCTAATTGCAGTTTCCCTTTCTTTCTCCTTCATTATTTGTGGTTAGCCCTCTAGTTACTTAAGAGTTCCCGGCCCTCCGCCACTCCCCATTAACTCCAATCATCCTTCTCTTCAATGTGTGCCTCTTTATGAACACCTCGACCTCACCAGAAATCTTGTATTCTCCAATTTGATTGTTCATTGCTTTTCCCAATTCTCAGGTATCTTAGTCCGCTTCTCATACACATCGTTCTGCTCTTAAAAGCAATGCTCAAATTGTTCGTATTAATTCCTATGTTGGTGCAAGCCTGCTAAGTTCAACCTAAGGAAAATGCCCATCAACCGGAGTCTTACTCCCACTTTTACTCCTTTCATTCTACCTAACATGCTTCCTTGCTAGGGTCTTTCCTCTCCCAGGTCCGTGCCCTCTTCTCCTTCTGGTTTAACACTAAGATTCGTAAAAGAGCCGTTTGAAACATGTTGCAAGAAAAAAATATAAAACTTCCGGAAGCCCTGCTGATTTCATTCACTATAAAGCCCCCTACTCTAAGTCTATGAAGACGTATCTATTAAGTGTCGAATCCGCATTGGTTTGCGGAAACTTCAATTCCTTTCCGTAGCAACACCTGCAATCCCACCCAGTCTTCTCACACTACTGACCCGCCGAAATTACCATGTGACTTAGTTTGTAATTGTAATCGATGTAAAATTCCTTTCTTCTGTCTTTTGCCTTCTCTAACTTTATGTAGCCTACCCCGCACCACCCGAACAATTCATTCACTTCCCTTTCTGCATAATTTTTGTCACAAGCTTCGAAAGCAGTCATTTTTCAAACCTATCGCTCTCAGTATCCCTATATATTGGGTTGGGGAAAAATAAATGTCGTATTTTGTCAATAGATGGCGACACTTAAGCATATCTTGCGTTGTATTTATCGCATCGGGTCATACTATACGGCGATTTGAATCTGTCCTACGAGTGTCTATTTGACAGGGTTGTGATCGTACATTTCAATCTCTAGTTATAGCGCGTCAAAGATGGAGTCCATCAAGCAAGAAATTCGTCATATTTTACGTTTTTACTACCTGAGAGGTAAAAGGCGGCCGAAAAAATTTGTGAAGTTTATGGGCCCGATACTGTAACGATTCGCTGAGCACAGCGTTGGTTCGATCGATTTAGTACTGATGTAGTGGATATCGAAGGTATACCCCGTACTGGTAAAAATCGTCGAAATCATCCAAGTAGACCGGCATGTGAGCATTTGCTCGCTTGGCCAGGAACTGGGTATAGACCATAAAACCACTTGGAACCATTTGCAGAAGATTGGATTCCAAAAATAGCTGGATGTTTGGGTGCCACACGAATTGACGCAAAAAAATCTCTTGGAACGAATCAATGCCTGCGATTCACTGCTGGAACGAAACGAATTCGACCCATTTTTGAAGCGGATGGTGACTGGTGATGAAAAGTGGATCACGTACGACAACCTCAAGCGGAAAAATTCGTGGTCGAAGCGTGGCGAGCCAGCCTAAACCATCGCCAAGCCCGGATTGACGGCCAGGTAGGTTTTGCTGTGTGTTTGGTAGGATTGGAAGGGAGTCATCCACTATGAGCTGCTCAACTATGGCCAGACCCTCAATTCGATCCTCTATTTTGAGCAACTCGACCTTTTGAAGCAGGCGATTGACCAGAAGCGGCCAGAATTAGTCAATAGGAATGGTGTTGTGTTCCACCAGGACAACGCTCGGCCTCACACATCTTTGATGACCCCCCAGAAGCTACGAGAGCTCGGATGGGGTATCCTATCGCACCCACCATATAGTCTGGACTTGGCACTAAGTGATTATCATCTCTTCCGGTCCATGCAAAACGCTCTTGGTGCTACTAAGTTGGCCTCAAAAGAGGCTTGCTGAAAACTGGCTGTCTGAGTTTTTTGCAAATAAGGAGGGGGAGGGGGGGGGGGAGTTTATTAGGGGGAGGGGAGGAGGGGATAATGAAGTTGCCTTCTAAATGGCAATAAGTTTGCGAACAAAACGGAGCATATTTGACTTAAATCGGATAATTTTAAGTATGCCAAATGAAGTGTCAAATTTCGATCACAAATACGACATTTCTTTTTCCCCAACCCAATATAAAAGCAGTGGTCATACAGTCACGGAAAATAAACATTTTATTTCCTTCCTCTCCTCCTGTTCTGAAATCTATATGAGATATATCAACGACTGGTTAACTGCGCAATGTGGCCACCTAACAGCTAAAAAGTGACACGGTCTTAGTCCATTGCTACCAACCTACTAGACTTCAGCAGTTTCGCGGCCTAAACTCTCGACAGGGAGTGTACATTATCATACACGCATTTTTCTAAGGCCGCCGACTCTGCTAATCACGCAGTACTTTTGTCCAAACTGTCAGTCATTACATGGCAATTCGATATCTATATTAAAAGCTGTCTGGCGTCCTGACCTACGCCATCGCTCCATCTCAGGCAGGGTCTGCCTCGTCTTCTTTTTCTACCATAGATATTGCCCTTACAGACTTTGCGGGCTGAATCATCCTCATCCATACGAATTAAGTGACCCGCCCACCGTAACCTATTGAGCCGGATCCTATCCACAAAGATCATGTAAACGACTCTCCCAATATGATCGATCTGATCGGATTATCGTTACTCTTTAGTTGAGGTTCTATACTCGAACAATGTGCCACTAATAACTGAAAGCTGCAGGTCACCCTTGCCATTGAAATCCCCAAAACTATATTTCCCCATCACTTGTCCAAGCAAAGTATTATCAGAGCCCACTTGGGTATTACCCATCTAGAAGGCTCTTTTGGATTGCATTAGTCATGCATGTAGTGCATAAAAAGTGGTTACCAAGGCATTAGGGTATGTCTTGTAAATTCAATTAGCTTCAGTCCGGCGCACCGGGTTAAGGCTTGTCCTCGGCAGGCTGCGCAGGGTGCAATTATACAATTCTGTAACAGCGAAAGGAACGCTCCCCAAGAAGAAAACAAACATTCGGGGGCCTGCATTCTGTTGTCGAGGAATCCAATTAGCGTTGTTAACAATAGCAAAAGGTTGTAGCCGATAAATTTGTCCACCTCCGAGTATCGCTTCCGATTCTACAGTATCAAATAGCTTGTGATTTGCAAGTGGTTTTAAGTCGCACTTCTCACCCTCACAATTCCTAACTTCTCCATTGCGCGATGGTTGACGGGGTAGAGCGTCAGCCTCTCAATCTCGCTGCTCTGGGTTACAATCGCAGCCGTCATGGCTGTCTGTAGTTAATTTGTTATCACTTGTACAGCGTTTAGTGTAATGATAGCGAACCTGAAGCACAATCTTTTTGTGCGATTGCCCCATACTCCACTAAGGAATGAACTGGTATCTATTTTCCGGCTTAATAGGAAATGCTATTAGCCCGGGTTAGGTTGACCTCACCTATATTTTTAGACGCCTAGGTGTTATGTGGTCTTTCAGTCGATAGTCTTGCTTCTCTCCCCCTCTTCCAAAGGGATTGGGACCACCTAAACAATAGGGACCTGATTTCAGATGATTTGTTTAACAAACTTTGTGCAAAATGAAAGTAAAACAGAAAAAAACTAACAATTTGAATTGTGATTGGTTTGCAATTCAATATTATTTTGCAACATTATTTACCGAGCTCCACTATTCAAACGAATTTTCTTAGCTACATCTTAACTATCTGAAAATATTAACGTAGTTAAAGATGAAGTAAAAATGCGCTATTAGGAAAAGCTCCATTGTACATATGTTATGAAATTTAATACACCATCTTACAATAGCTAATCAGTTTCATTTGATATCCCACGTAATTTAGTGACTGTTGCACCTTTCACTCCATCATGTCACAAAGAGAGATTAATGCTTGTTATTATTTGCAAATTATTATTCAATGCAAATATCTCGTTTTGTGCATATTCCCGTCAAAGATTCGATTTTTTTCTCCTTTTTTGACCTCTTATAAATAATCCAAACAACAAATAATCAATTTTACTCACTTTTGCTTTTGAATTTGGTGTTCCTGGCGCAGGAATTCCACCTGGCATTGTGCTATCACTAAGATTCGGCGTATTACCGTTCACAATATTTGTCTTGAATGTCGAAACGGATGACTGCAAAAAAAAGAAAAGATTCAGATAGAAGATAAAATCACCAATCAAATTGAAAGGGAATTAAAATTGATTACCTGAGGATGGGACGATGTGGGCGTCGAACTGCCCAAACTACCCGAGCTATTATGTTGAATACTAAATTGACTTGTGGAATTTGAATTAGGACTTATGCTCCGTGTCGAATTTTGGGCTGGAGAGCTTCCTGTGCCTGAAACGATAAAATGAAGAAAAATAAAATATAAGATACAATAATGGATGTGTTATAGGTACTATATATGCAGAAAAAACACTTATACAGTGTGGATACTGCAGGCAAAAGGCAACCTTCGGATACAGTTTTGCATTTCAGAAGGCAGAAGTAGTGCAGAAATTTGGACCAAGAAACTATGGAATTAGTAGGTGTAGTAGGATTGGCTTCATATATCCAAAGCATCGAATGAACATTTGCAAGAACTCAATTCCATGTCTGCGGAAACCATACCTGCATATTGATTTGTTACACATCCACATCCCAGCATTTACACGCCTCTTCCTTAAGATGCTTAACCTTTCCGATACACAATTGAACTCACTCTTAAAATAAGAATAATCATTTGCGCGCCAGTGATTTTCAAAGAGATTAAAACCAAGGATAAGACGATGCGAACAATTTTAGCTCTGGATATTTAGTGGCAGACGACAAGCTCCGCCACATTTTATAGTCGATTTCAATGAAGGGAAATTGACCATTTCTGACAGTCAAGTGAAAAAGCAAAATATAACCCAAGTCAAGAAAAAGATTTATTACTCAAGAAGACGTTTGTTGTCGTCGTCTTCATCGCCATGTTTTCACTTTTAAACCTTTAGAACACAATACTCACATGTAAGGGATCATCACGGCCGTTGTGAACCAGAAACAGAAACAAAAACGGATGTTAATAATTTGAAAGGAATTTTTGTGAGAAGTTAAAGAATGCTTGGGAAACGGGAGATGGAGTTAGTCCGATGGGATCTTTTCGCGATTCAGTTACTCAATCTAAGGAATGTATGAGTCATGTATTGCACCAAATGATATCGGTGAGAAAGTACTGGTATTAACAGTTTCACCTAATAGTGTATATAATTTATATAGACGAAAGTCTAGACTGCAGGCAGGTGAATGGGTAATGAATTATTTGCATTTTCCCACGCTGGACATACGTGGAAACAATTTGATGCAGCTCAGAGCATCTTTTGGCGGCGACGATCAAATTCGAATCTGCATCAATAGTGCTACATAGAACTACCTCGTCGCAGCAAAACTCCCAAGATGAACCTGATGTGACTTCTTAATCTTCTCTAGGAATTGTCTAGACAAAAAAATTTTGGGCCTAGTGTGACTCTTTCTAGAGTGCTTCTTTAATGGTATCATCTAGCATAGTGTAAGTTGAGGCTAAATAATTCTCTAAATATTGCTGAGAGCTAAATATCATTTTGTTGGTAAGTAAGGCTCTGGCTAGAACTGCTTCCTTAATGGTGTTGTCTGAAATATTTTAGGTGGGGCCTAAACAATTGTCTCGCGATATAATCTAGATAGAAAATTCAAGACGATCAATATCTGCGGCTTGATATAAAAGCCGAGTTGGTTCAGCGTCAATCTGCCGATATGGTTACCTCAGATTTAAATCCCTCTGGTATCGGATGCTTGTGTCCGTTGATCATGGAACTGAAACCTTAGCTTTATTCAAATTCCAATGTTGAAAAAATCAAATGAAAGCAACAAAAATCTAGCCCAGGACTAGCTATGCTTCTTTGGGAGAGCCCAAGATACAAAGCTAGAAAACACAATAAAGGTCACGCTAGTCAAAAGATAATTTCCCAATTGGGCTGCAAACTATTTCAACACTAAAAATTAAAGTTTTTAAAATTAGAACAAGTATAAGAGCTTCCTAAGGACCAACCATTAAAAAATAATGCAGATATTGATGCTGCTAGAACCATAGCAAGATATACCAGCGGGCCCATTAGAACAGTGCAGAAACCTGTTCATTCCGTCACTATTTCAGACTCGCTGAAACGGAGTAATCGACTAGATCCTGGCGTGCAAAAAGCAGCTTGATTAAGCTACAAAGATTTTAGCATCCGTGGCTTCACAATACGAGCATCATTTCGTTCGCCTTTGTACTGTGACAAGCTAAGGAGACGATGCACGGGCTTGTCTGCAGCATTTTTAATTTCCTCCTTTCAAATTTCTGCCTCTCATCCCGACATCAAAGTACGCGAAAAACATCAGCGCAATTTAATATTAATTCATAAATGATGAGCCCTCTCTTCTTTTAAATATCCCGAAACCCTAAGGTTCATTTAAATAGTTTTCGATTATAATATAGAAATTCTCCAATGTTCAAAAACGATCATTAACGTTTTCTTACCGTTGTTTTCTTAATGCATTGCATGTCACGGCCATGTAATTGAGCATGCTCTGTATTAGCATATACGTTTGTGGCGTTTGCCTCGGGGTAATGCGGAACGCTATGTGTGAATATATCACTGCGAACAGCTTGGTCCTCAGGGGTGGCCAAACCAAAACCAAGTGGTCGAGGAGAACCTCCATAGTGGTGGCACCGGGAGACGCTGTACTCACTTTGGTTTGCCGGCCATGATCCAGAAACGCGAATGCTCCAAAGGCCTAATCAGGGCGATCAGAACCGAGTCTGCACGGGGACTCATCTGAAGCGGCAATTTGGTCATGAAACCAGGGGTATACTGGTACCATGGGAACCGGGATAGCCCCTGGACTCTCATACTTCAGGTGAACTCCCGTTATATGTGAGTACAGCTTGTTGTTTGCGGTTCGCCCCCTAGCGGGAGCTTCATGGAGGTTGTGGTGATGCTCAAGCGAGAAAAGACCTTCGGGCCTCGGCGTGGTATTGCGTTTCAACACGGGTGCCGTACTCCTTAGTTCGATAGAGATTTAGGTAGGTCTTGCATCCACCAGTATGAATGCACTTGGTATAGACTAGTACCGTTGTTGCTTGTCACAGCGGGGCTCTGATTGTGGTCACAAAATCAATCCGTGTCCTAAGAAGACCGTGGGACTAAGTCTTCCAGACATGTACAACCCTGAAGGACTTAACTGCGAACAGCTTATGCCGCGTATATTATTGTTTTGGGTATACGAGGAGATTGGGCCGTGGAAAGTACCGCTGAGGCTTTTGCTTATTTGGAGGAGGATTGGAGGAGGAACGTGGATAATACTGCAAGTTTTGACTTCTTCAGAATTCTTGGTTTCTTTTGCGAGTAACCGGAAGAAACAAAAATATTTGTTGGGAGACTCAGATGGTTCGCAAAAACACGAGCCGCTAATTCAATTTTATGCGCTGTTTTTTGTAAGATTGGGCAATTTGTGCACTCGCATTTTGATCTTTGTGTATGGAATATTCTTGGTTGTTTGGAGAGAATACAAGACTTTTGAGCAAAAGGGGCATCTTCCATTTTTAAGGTTTGATGATACCAAAAAAGGATGTGTACCCCAAAGACCGCGTCTGTTGAAGATTTAAACTGCACGGAAACAGTGATTGAAGATACGATCCCAATTGGGACACTCAGGTCTCCAGTTTTTTGGCTCCATGCACACGGTCGAGCTGGTATCTTTTTCTTTCCGAATTTTATCTTCGCGTGTTTTTCCGCTTGGTTCCCGCGCTGACCAGCGCTGTGAGCAAAGTGATGGTGATAGTGATGAACGAAATTCCACGCAAATTAGACAGGAGCGGTGTGAATGTGGCGGCGTATATCAACGACTATATCAGGGATGGTTCCTTTCGTTATATGACTGCAAGATGCAGACTTGCCATAAATCCAACCAAAACAGAGTTGATACTATTCACAAAATACAGTAGAACAGTTGATACTATTCACAAAATACAGCAGAACGAAGCTTGAAAGAATGCTGCCATTAAGGCTTTGCAACCAGCGTCGACATCCTCCAGGCTGGTGGGACAGTGTAGAAACGCGCTGAAAAATCTGGGCAGCACCCTCACAATGACCCTCCTCTGCGTTCCCGGTCATAGGAACATAGATTGAAATGAGTGGACTAACGGACTGGCGAAGTAGGACCCTAATCTTGACAGTCCCTCTGTGGACACGGTCTGTGTCCAGCTGGCAACTGTCAGGAGTGGAATCTACTCGCGTTACTTAGCAGCTGCGGACTCCAGGAGGCAAAGGTTCACCACCTGCGCCCAGTCAAGGAAAATTTTGACAACTATAACAAAACCCCATTGCGAGAGCTCTTGTGCCAAACACATATAAATGCATGCAATATTAGATCGTTCCCCACGACGCACTGGCCTGTAGGCAACCATACCGCCAGACTTCGAATAACCTGCAATCTGGAGTGTGCCACCTCGCTCTTACCACAGCAGTCATGGTCTTAGGGAGTTTGTAATATCAAATCAGAAACCAAAGCGCTAGTTGTGCTCCTCGAAAATACTACTTATCAATGATTTTTTCAGCACTCTTACATGACACAAGACCGTTTTAACGGCCTTCTTGACGGTTAGTAAACGTTTAGGATCAACTTTGACAGAGTTTATTAGAAGGAATTAATACCTTTGTCAGTGTCACACGAAATCGTTGTTGGAAGTACCTGGTTTGCGCGGAAAGCGGTTCACAAACATACGTGGGCCTCTCCAGACGGGACCACTTTCAACCAAGACCACGTGTTGACCGAACGCCGCCACCTCTCAGCCTTGATGAATGTCAGAACATATAGGGGGGCCTATATAGACTCGGATCACTATCCCGTTGGCATCTCCGAGCTCGAATAACAACACCACCCAAAATCCCTTCTGACAATTAGGTGAGAGTGAACACTGAAGCCATCCACAACACAGCCCTCCGCAACACCTATAAGAGGGAAATAGATGACGTAATAACCGCAAACAACAGAGGTCCTGGAGATGAAGCATCAACAAATGATCTTCACAACCATCTGAAGAACGTTATCATTGATAAGGGCACAAATATACTTGGCCCCAGCCGCAAAAGGAGTCGGAACGGCTGGTTTACCGATGAATGTAAGCTAGCAACGGAACGGAAGAATGCGGCATACCGAGTAATGTTGCATTCTTAAAGAACGCGGGCACGCGAAGAGACTTATCACGAACTCCGGCGAGCGGAGAAGCAACTTCAGAGACGGAAAAAGGAACCCTGGTGGAACCAAGAAGTCTGTGAACTCGAAAAGCACAGGGGACAACCGCACCAGGCGCAGAAGGTTTACCAACAAGTCAGCGGGATGAAGCCCTATACACCTAGATGCTCATCCTGCCGAGACAAAGAGGGAAATCTGATTTCCGACAGAATGGGCATATTGGAGCGATGGGTTGAGTACTTTGGTGAGGTACTGAACAACCAGAACATCGGCGAGTTGGAGGTCCCGCCAACTGAAGACGACGAACAAATACTGCCACCACCAAGTTTAGGAGAAACAGTCCGTGCAATTCAGCCAGCCAGACAGCTTTTAGGAATATCAAATTGGTGGACCTCGGCGCAAAACCGGGATGTCTGGAGTTCCTTATTAAGGCAGGCCTAGACCGGATACCGGTTGTTGCGCCGTTAATGATGATGATGATCAAACGGCGTCAGCAACGGTTTAGTACCATATTCAGAGCAAGAATACTGACTTCATAGGACTGTAGTAGCTATGTTGTTTCTTTGAATATTCTCCTTGCTAATGATGAAAGAAAGCATACCATTCCAAACCAAAATGCTCAAGGGTAAACTCTTATTCGTTTGTATCAACGCCATCAAGGAAGCCTTAACCAGAATAGAAATGGAAGAAAATCTTACGGCCTGTATAACTTTTTACGCCTGCAAGAGAACATTTATAGGAAATAGGGTTTCGGCCGAGGATGGTTCTCTGGATGTACACAGCAGGGGGTCACCCTATCCTAAAATACGGATCTCTTGTGTAAGGCAGGCGCTGACCAAAAAGTATAACAGAACCAAATTTAGTAGGATTTAAAGGACCGCGCATTCAGGGATTACCGGGGCTCTATAGTCCTAGCCGTCAGATGTTCTCAATATACACATACACTTCCTTCCTCTATCAGACTATCTGAGGTCATAATAACATCATAGACGAAGAACATCGCGAACTCTAGACGTTCCCTACGGGCTACTCCACACGCAAGCCGAACTTCCCGGGGAGCTTTGCTGTGGACCGGCGACATTTTGCAAGGTTATGTCACAGTACGTTTCACCGACGTATCAAAGATTGTCAGTGGGGTCTGCTCGGATACACATAGCGTAGCTAATTCGTACGATCTCCCAACAAAATTCGAGCGATACTGGGAGCCTGTCGACGGCTGGGGCATCATCCGAACTCCAATCGACACAACCATTTTGACAGACAGTCAAGCGGCCATTAAGGCATTGTAATCTGTGGCAATATTCTCCAGGCTGGTGGGACAGTTAAGTAACGAACCAAACAGTTTAGGAAGAACGCTCACAGTCACCCTCTTTTGCGTTCCCAGTCATAGGAGTTTAGAGGGGAATGGACAGGCTAAAAGACTGGCCAGGCGGGGCTCTGCTTTTGACAGCCCCTCGATGGGCACGGTTCGTGTCCCGAGACTGTCAGGAGCGGAAGATGGTAAAGGTTCACCACCTGCCTCAAGTCAAGAAAAATTTGGCACATCTATAACAAAACCCCATTATGAGAGCTCTTATGCTAGACACGTGTAAATGCAAGTTGGATTACGGCATCCTGCACGAAGCCCTGGCCTGTAGGGGACCATGCCGCCAGACATTGCCGAAGCTTCACAATACCTCAGGAACCTCCTTTGCGATTGCCCAGCTCTAATTAAAGCCTGGCTACGGGCAGTAAGTAAATCATTCTTTGAAAACCTCAGGGGCAACTCTAGTTGCAGAGTGGGAGAGCCTTCATGAATGCGACGGGCTGGTTCTCGTTCTTATTAGAGAGGTCATGATCTTAGGAAGTTTGGGGCACCAAAACGGCGCTCCACAGTGCTAATTAGGCTCCTCGGAACGGTGACTGATGCCTACCCTACCTACCATACTCTAACTCTTTGTCATCATTCCTTAGATGTTGATCTGCTCAGTAAAGAAGAATCCTAGTACGAAAATGTTGATTTTTTCAACACTCTTACATCCCGCAAGACTCATTTACCGATCTTTGTGAGAATTAATAGCTTTTGAATATCGGGAACGATAGGGATGAACCGTATTTGAAAATGAGGACTTAAACAAATTGTTTGGGGCCTTATAAATGCGCAGACAACTATCGATCGTTGCAATATATCCATATTTTGCCTGGAATAGATTCCTAATTCATTCTATTCCCCTAATTCAAGCGAAGTGAATTATTGCAAAGCTCTCAGCCACTTTTCTTGAAGTATCTTTCCATACAAAATCGTTTAATGTCATAGCACCCACAAGGCATTTGAATATCTTTTTAACAACAAGATTCAACTACTTAACGGTCCACTCTCAATATAAGGCAAAAAGATATTAAGTGTCATTCGCATCACATCCAAATAAATGCATTACGCCCACAAAGCGAAAAGTTTCATGCCTTCTTCACCATCCTTAGCTCTTTGAGTTGCATTGAGCGTGGCTACACACTATCTTATTTATATGCAGCTGCAACATCTTCATCTTGTTGCCATAATTGTGAAGATGTCGGGACCATGAACTGTAGTAATAATAGAATTTTACTTTCCATTTTATGACTTTCACATTGAGACGACGCAGCAGTGCAATGATAAAAATATTTTATCTGTGACAAGTTAGCGAATCTCCGTGAAACTCGTCCTGCCTCCCTTAACGCTGATATTTTTCCAGGCAATTGAAATGCATTCGAAGTAAATAACTTTCGGTTTTTTTTTGTCCAGACACCAACTTCATGGGCAGATAAAACATGGAATTAAATGGACAGAAAGTGCTTTAGTTTGACCGATGACATCTCTTCAAACTACATCTTATTAAAAAATTTATTACAAGCCATTTTAGGTTTATTATGTGGCTGTTTCCATGGAGCTGTTGTATAACGTAATGGCCGTTTTATAGGTTTTACGAGCGGACAGATTAGGGTTAAAGTTTAATAAATGCAACTCGAATTGCGTTATGCTTATTAAGGACGTGATTTTCGGGAAAAATGCGTTTCGCATATGGATTAATTGAGTGTTTTTAATGTGCTTTTGAATCAGCTTTGTCTGGGAGGTAGATGATCATTAAACGAGTCCATAAAGACATGGGAATCAGATTTCCAGTTAAAACGATTTACGATCCCCGGTTCCATGAAAAGATAAAATCTGATTTTAAAATGGAAACATAAATTAAGCTTTGTCATGGTTTTCAATCAAACAATGTATTAATTGATATCTAATTTTGCGATTCCAAAACTATACCAGATAAAAGACGATAAGATACACTGAGCCACTCAAAATTCAGGAGGCGCCCTAGAGATATGAATATGTTTTACATAAGTATCTGAAGTCGCATCGAATGTGCTGTAACTTTCCTCAACCACTGTACACCAAGTACGATCTTTTCTTACTATAAACGCATCACACCACAGCAATGATGATAGTACTTTAGTACATTCACAGGCATGAAGTGTATTTTCTGTGTCAAGAATTTTAAATTAGACATTCATTAAATGTTCTAACCGAGTGGCGGCCGCAGCTACTATTTAAGATGCGGATCACGTACCGGTTGTCCATCAAACACTTCCGTTTTTAATATGATTTCCAGTGAAAAAGAGTCTTTCATAGTTCTGGAAAGAATGAGGATTAATAGTAAAAGTTCAAGATACTTTGTTGACTTCATTTAGGGCGAAGGGAATGTAGAAAGGGGTCTCCCAAATTTCTGGAAAATTTAGAAGGGCTCATGGTTCTTCAGGTGTTAAGATACATTTAAAAGATATTAAAAAGGGAAATTGTCGTGAGAATATTAGACAAAAAGGTGATGTATCTTTATATGTTAAGAAGCACCTAAATCCGACCACACCAGAAAATAATAAAATTTTTTTGTTCTACTACAAAGAAATGGACCTTGAGAGAACTTGCCATTTCGGTAGAACAATGGTAGATGAATTCGTTATGTCTTAAACGGGAGCTTGAAAAAGATACGATGGGAAAGTACGTAGTATACAAGACATAAATTCAGATTTAATAACTTGAATGATAGCTCATTTTCTTACTGCATTTCAGAGACAATAGCAATACCATTTAAGGTTAGCGAATATTCTCAATTGGGAACGCTGGGTTTTCTAAATTTCAAACTTTCAGGTGGTCAAACTTTCCAAGCAATTATGGCTGAAACGTTCTATTTGTCGAAAAGAGCATTACGATTAGTTTGGAAAATTGGCGGAAATATGTATGCCGAGTATACTGAAGAGATTCCCCATGATGCACACTGGGTTTCACCAATCGTATACTGTCAAATGTGGCACCTCGGATCGGTCCTTTAAGATAATACCTGGATCGAGGAAAGCTAGCTACAGGGCTTCTATCACGAAATTTGAAGGACGAAAACAGTCCAGTCGACCAAAGCAAAGAACCGGGCATGCAACTTTTCCATGACAAAACTCAATGGCTACTCAGTGGTAGCTGAAAAGGGCTAACAGACAAATGGATGAAAGTGCACAGCGTGTCAACTACCCCTGCTAGCCAAGTTCCTAGTGATCGACGATCCTTGTTTGTTTTATTTTATTTATTTTCAAAGCAAGTCGACTTACATCTCGTAGTAGGTAACCCAAGATAGTTACTAGCTAGTTGTGAGCTAACGTGAGCAGGCGACAACGAAGACCTGGCATGACACAGGACTCAAATTTGGCTAACGATTAGGGATAACTTATATACGAGCTATTACCTTAGTACAACACAGTCAGACAAGCTAATGTTATAACTGCCTCTATTCCGCAAATAATCTTGGCAAGGCTAAAAAGAAGACGAGGCAGACCCTGCCTAAGATGGAGCGATGGCGTAGGTCAGGACGCCAGACAGCTTTCAGGGATATCGAATTGGTGGACCTCGGCGCAAAACCGGGATGTCTGGAGTTCCTTATTAAGGCAGGCCTAGACCGGATACCGGTTGTTGCGCCGTTGATGATGATGATGAAGGCTAAACATATGTTCAAAACTATAACACCATTAAATTGACAGTGCCGACTGAGTTGAATTCTCCGTGCCTAATCCTGGTTTTGCACACAAGCACTCATAAAAATTCGTGTCAACTTATGCCTGACCTCCCTGCTTGTATAGATAGACCCGGAAAATATCGGAGACAAAAGAGATAGCGCCTTTCAGCTGAGAGCCATAACTCAAATAATAACATAAATAACAACAACAGCCATGCCAACGACAACAACAACAAAAAGAACCATGACACCACAACCTATAGTCGAAATTTTTGGAAGAAGCGGCTCTATACCGTACTCCATGGTCCTCGCAGCTACAATGGTGGAATCTGCATAAATTCCTTTGTGAAAAGTGCGAAATTATGTCGGTCTCCTATCCAAGCCGTCCCAAAGAAGTACCGAAGGCTACTACCCCAATGGGGAAGGAGGTAAGAAATGGCGGAGCTGGTAGTCATAGGGAAAATAGCACCACGCATAGCAATAGTTTAGACGGACAGAGAGATAAGACGCCTCTAAGTCATAAGTCAGAAAGGCCATGAGAAAAAACGACGATTACTGAGCTACGCTACGTGACAACGCTTTGTCAGAAAAAAGCATTGGCGAACTCGTCAACCAGTTAGCGACACAAAATATTGTATTGAAGATGGACCTCATTCGAAGACGAGGGCAGGGCAAAAGAAAACTGCAGAACGGCCTTGAAATATTTCCACGAACGTAAAAAATGTCATAGTGGACGTAGATTCCTAGATCTTATCACACCAGCGAAGCTCCTGGGAGACCGCTGACGAGGAGCTAAAAAGAATCAAACCGTTAATGAACAGCCTGAAGTCATTGGAGAGAGGGAGGATCGACAAACAAACAAAAAACGAGAAGAAAAGACGGAGACTTGCCGCTAATGCGCCCGAAGAGGAATTCGGTGAAAGATTCAAAGAGCCTCAAACAAAGCTAACGAGTCGGAAACCGGAAGCTCGGCGTTTCAAGTTTTGTTTGTTTCTTATGGAAATAAGAGCGCGGAACTACCCCATTTAAACGTAACCTATAATGAATATGTGAATTTATCATGTCAAACCACTCACTTTTAAGTGATATTGGCATAGGTAGCAGGAATTTCACACGGAAAAGTCAACTTTGAGCTACGGTAACTTTATCAGTAATAGTACGATTTCGATCAAATTTGGGGATATCATGCTTCATAACATAGTCTACACTACTTTATACTACTCTACTCTAGACTGAATTTAGGGTTTAGGAGGTTTTCAGAATCGACTTTTTTATTACTTAGATTGTTAGCCTAGCTATCCCAGAATACGCTCCAGAAATTTTAAAGCGAAATTCGTGGTCCTTCAGATTTTATAGATTTAGAAGCGAGCGATTATCGAGTGCAGGCTTAGGGTCCACCGCCCAGGAGGTAAGCGCTTTATGTCCTTACGAAATATGGTAGCGCTATGCAAATATTGTATTTATAAATACTTGGAATCAGTTCCTTGTACCTTGGATAATGAAGTATAAATATTCCCCCATTTAATCAAGGAGTCATTTCAGTTTTGAGTATCGTTGTGATAATTGTTAATAAAAAGGATGGAAAAGAGCCAAGAACGTATACTTTTTCTGTATGAGTTCAAACTCGGTCAAAAAACAGCGGAGGCGACCAGGAACATTAACAGCGCATTTGGAGCTGATACGGTAAGCAAACGAACCACACGGCTCGAAAAATTCTGATCAGGCAACGTAAACCTTCAAAGTGAGCCACGTCGACATCCAGGACCATCGATTGACAACAACGAGCTGCGTTTGCTAGTCGAATCCGACACACGTCAGCCTGTGAGAGACATTGCAGAGAAACTGGGCGTACAATATTCGACAGTTTCCCGGCACTTGCAACAACTTGGAAAGATGAAAAAAATCGAGAAATGGGTTCCGCGTGCCCTTAAGGAGCAAAACATGGCGCTCCGAATGGAAATTTGCAGTTCTTTACTTTTCCGCAACAAAAGCGATTCCTTTTTGCACAGAATAGTGACATGTGATGAAAAGTGGATATTATACGACAATCGTCGTGGAGTTATCCACTATTCTTTTTTGGCACCTGGAGAAACGATAAATGAACAGAAATACTGTGCCCAACTTGAGGAAATGCACGAAAAATTGAGTATTCAACGGCCGAGATTAGTCAACAAATATGGTGTGATACTCCTTCACGACAATGCACGACCCCATGTATCCAGAATAACGGTTCAAAAATAGAACGAATTGCATTATGAGACTTTACCTCATCCACCATATTCACCGACCTTTCGCCAACCGACTACCACTTTTTTAAGCATTTGGATCCTTTTTTTGGGAGAATAACACTTGAGGAATGACGAGGTCATCAAAATTTGCTTCAACGAGTTTATCAACACCTGAAAATTGGACTTCTACGAAATTGACATACATGCTCTGGTATCTCGCTGGGAGAAGTGCTTTGAATCGACTGGCACCTATTTTGATTAATTAAATAAATGTTTGTAAACTTTACAGTCGTTGCAAATTTTAGTATCAAATCGGCCATTTCATGTTCAACAACCTAATACCTGCCGAATAGAGTGTTACCGGACTATTGTATGCTAGAGTATTACGGCGTTTGAAGCATCGGGTCTGCCAAACCCGTCCGGAGATCGACGAAGGTTGGATCCTTCACCAAGACAACGCATTCATTCATACGACACTCGTCGCTCGCGAGATTTTGGACAAAAAAAATACAATATTGCTCCTCCCTCCCCATAACCCTGGCGTGGTTCCTTCCTCCTTTTTCTAGTTCTTTGGATACAAAGGAACATGAAAAGGCCTCGTCATGGCAGCGTGGTGAAAGAGAAGATAAAAAATCGATCGTTGATAAAAAATAAAAATAACAAAGGGCCCAGAATAAATCCCAGTGGGACCCAAGAGAAGAGGAAGGAGTGGGAAGTGCAGCCGTCGAAAGAAACGCGGCAGGATCGGTTGGAAAGGTAACAGGCAAACCATAAAGCAAGTGGTATGGGAAATCTTGTGATTTACAGTGTCGAAGGCTTTAGTGAAATCAGTGTAAATGGTATCTACTTCTTGTCGTGAATTTAGACATTTGGCGACAAAGTTGGTAAAGTCAAGCTGGTTGGAGCCAGTGAACCTACGCTTAACAAAGCCGTGTTGCTCTTTCACAATGTGATGACCATAATGGGTGGACAACCAGTCGCTGACATATCTTTCCAAGATTTTGGAACAGGAGGAGAGTAGGGAAATGGTACGATAAGTCTCGGCAAGCGTACGATTGCCACTTTTGTGAATGGGGATGATGAGAACCTCTTTCCACAAGTCAGATAAATGATTCTCTTCGAGGTTTTTGTTGAAAATAAGAGATAGGGGAAGCGAGATGGTCTTACCAGTTTCGAGCAAAAAGAGATTTGGAAGACCATCGTAGCCAGGGCCGACATTGGCATCAAGTTTGCCAATGAGATATTCGACAAGGAGAGTGATAAGAAGGGGAATGATAGGCGATGCGGGGCAGGCTACATCCACTAGCGGGAGGGATGCGGAAAAAGGAGTGGGAACATAGACTGAGGAAAAGTATTGATTGTAGTGATTGTAGTGTAGTAGTGATTTGACCGAGGAACGCAGAGATTTAAAAAACACTAAGTCAGGTTCTAGAAGACAGGTTCTTCTTCGCAGTGTGTTTTTGACGTTTTTTATGGACTTCAGTGGTGAACCAGACAGGGTAAGTGCATAAGCGCTTAGGAAATGAGGGAATGTAACAGGGAAGAAGATCAGATAAAATGGTATAGAAAGTGTTGAGTGCTTGGTCACACGTTAATGGAGAGAGGAAGGGAATCCAGTTAATTGCCGCCAGGGCTGAGTTCAGATTTTCGAAGTTCGCCTTACGAAATTTGAACTTGGTGGGCTTGCGAGCGACAGGAGAGTGGAGTCGGGATATCTGAGGGTCGAATCGAGAACAAAATGATGGGCGCCAGGGGTAACGTAAGGCGGGGCATGAGGGGATTGGGAAAAGCAACGCACAGGAAGGTTAGAGAGGACAAGGTCAAGAGTGCAATCTAAGTGATTTCGAGAAAGATTAAACTGGCTTGCGGTGCAGGTGTACATGAAAGGGGGTAGAGGAAGGGAAGGGTGGGTGGGGATATAAGGTAGGGAGGGAAGACCAGGAGAGCATGGGAAGATTAAAATCGGGACAGAGGATGAAAGGAAGTGAAGGAAGCAAAACGATTAGGACTTCTGATAATCTGTCAAAGAAATCCTGGTACGGAGAAGGCGGGATGAGGCAGGGAAAGTATACACACGATATGATAAAGGGGGATAAGTTTGACGGAATAACTCGTATGGTGACAGGATTGCAGGTGGAGGAGGAGGAGGAAAAGATAATTTCGGCACGGAGAGGGGACTTAAGAAAGATTAGGGCACCTCCGCCAGTTGTCTTGCCAAGCGCAGTACAGTCTGTGTCCTTAGACCCCTTACATTTTGATAAAAGAAAGTTGTCAGAATCATTTAAGTTCGACCAGGCAGGCGGGCGGGCCGGAAATTTTCACGAAGCTTAGTCCTCTGATAAGGATTAACCAAGATCTCCTGTGGCCAAAAGGAAGGCTGAACGTTAACATCGAATTTGTGGCCATCCTTCGTCAGCTTCACACATGAGAGAAGGGACAAAGTTGAGTTGGCTTTGCTTCTGATATAGGCCAGAATTTCGTCGGACGTGATGGAGTATGCCAGCCTCGACACGAACAGTTATTTCGGCGGCGAGGCGACGTTCAGTTGGTTTGAAACCACCCCAAATATTCGGACAGATTACAAGTTTCTGATAACTTTATATTTTTTTCTATCCTTCGATGGGTAACGCTCTGTTCCTCTACAAGAAGCAGCTAGCTCAATACCAACATCAATTTGAGGCAGTGCTGTGTAATGTTCTATCTGCCCGGCTATTTAAGAGTAGCACATAGAAAGTAACCACCAATTTTACCCTGAAACTATCTATGCGGTGCCACCAGGGTATACTGGACTGAGACAATATCAAATGAAAACTTTTGCTCGCATACGGGACAGATGCCCGAGGACATGTCGATGAGAAAGCGGAACCCATTATTCTAGTGTGGTCGACGAGTGAGTTTCCCCACAAATATATAGAGCAAAACGGTGGAGGTAGGGTGCAAGCTTCTAGAAAAGTCATGGGGGGAGGGGGCTGAAGCACATTGTCACGAACCAATAGTGTGTGGGTATGATTGAAGCGCTATTACATAAATTGTATTTCTTTTTAAATCCTTTCTCCCACTATAGATCTGGAAACTTGCTTAGTGAGTCCCTTTTGTTCTTATTTCCAACATAATTTCGAATCAACGAAACTGATAATTGGTTTCAGCTTGGTTGAATTTTTTACTTACTTGAATAAAGCATACAAACAATAAACTTGAATTTGAGGTTCATTCATGCATATTACGAAGGAAAATCGAACATCCTCCAGGAATAAAAATTCCGATTTCTCCAGGCTGTGCTGGGATCTCAAATATTCATTCGAAAATGAATGAAAGCCTAGAGCGCTCTGTTATCATAAACTCCTTTAACAACCCCGAAATGAGCTCCATTCACCAGAGAAGCACTTATATTCTTTCTACCATTTCTTAATTATCCTGCCATGAAAACAATCCTAGAAATGCAGATGGTTGTAATGGAGACAGCAATCTTCAAGTGATAACGCTGTGCAAGACTTTATTCCATTTTTCAAAGCAAAACAAAAAAGATACGGATATCAACTTCCTCATTTAATGTCATTTGTATTTAATTTCACAACTTTTTTCCACTTACCACAAAAGCTTGTCAGCTATTAGCATAAAAATTAAGGTAATTGAATCTAAAGACAGCTGTGAACAGTTACTTGCCTTGAACACCGCCATAACGTGTTCAGTTCTCTTCTCTCTTCTCAACAGCAGAGACAGTAACAGATTTTTAATTATTGCATCTATTTAGATTTAATTAGTCTGTAGATGTTTTTGTAAATTGATTTTGCCTTCGAAATCATGTCGAGTGATGAAAGCTGTAAATAGTGCAATAACTTGTGGTGCAAGCTTTACAGTTGGGCTTGGAGTGGAAAAGATGAATTTGAACTGGATGAAAGCAACTTATAGATTGGATATGCTAGGTTGAAGTGAAACGTTGACTCCAGAAGGAGCTTGGGGATAAAATTGCTGAATTTCTTTGAAGCTCCACTCATGGAAGATTCCTACGATAGCACTCAAAAGATGAGGTAAGACGCCGGCTGTCTACGCTCCCGCTGCTTACAGGTCTATTATGAAACACCTTGAACGAGTTGCTATGAAACAATAGAGCTTGGCTTAAGTCGCACCAACACGGCTGTCTTAGATACATTCAAGTTGTGGCGTTGAAGACGAGCTCCACATACATCTCCAAAAACGCTCCCACTTTCAGAGTCTCATAGAAAAATGCAAGAAACTATGATGTCTTTGGCCTAGTCACCCAACCGAGACTCAGCTTCTTCTGGTAAGCCCCGTGGATCAGATCTTCACATTCTCTGACAAATGATAGAAAAACCAGACAAATCACAAGCCAACATGTGTCCAAAATTTACCCTTTTTGACTTTGAAATTCAAAATGAGGAAATCGCTAATCCCAGACTCAACCAGAAATCATGTTCATCTTAACGAGCAATGGAGGAGCCACGATAGAAAATGAGATGAGGAAGTGAAGAAAATTTCGCAACATGGTCTCTTGTGTTTGTATTTAGGCGTACAGGTGAATGTACGTAAGTTATCCACACAAAAAAAAACATCAAACTTTTCCGAAATGAATTACACCACACTCAATTTGTGGCTGTTTTCTTTCCAGCAACGCCACTAGTCTCTCCGTGGAAGATTACTCCCGGATAAGTAATGGTTGCTACAGAAACTACAGAAACCACACAATATTATGGACATTGTAGGCATGCACGGGTATATTTGCTTACACTGCAAATTGCCACTTATTTGCAATTTTGCCTATGCGCAACAAATGTGAAACTTGCTCAGCATTTCATTCAACCTCACTAACAGGTAACTACCGTTAGCCACGATGAATGATTGAACAACTGTAAATGTATTATTAACCACAGAAAGGAATAATAAAAGCAAGAAAAATCTGAAATTTGTTATTATAAAATCATCTTCGGAAACCGTGCAGAGTTGGTTTTACTTAACTTTAATGTCTGGTTGTAAGGGGTCTGGTTGATCGATGAAGCTGGGACGGGTAGATTGTAATTTTCGTGGGCAATACTTTCACAATGGCTTGGTAACCTAGTAACCCTAAGGAAAGGGCTACTTCGTTGGTCTCCCTAATCAGGGATTCCAGAAAACTCCGTGTCTCAAGAAAATCACCTTCTTGTACACTCCTGCTCTCGGAGCTAAACAATCTACAAGTGTACAGTGTGCATCCAAGCTATCAGCTTCCCAGAACAGTCATTACCCATTCCAGCATTTACTCCACTCCAGGGTATGGCTCCGCTGAAGGTTTACTCTCCTTAGATACCAGATCTCCGCCGCTCCTTTAATACATGGAACATCTGCTATGTAATGCACAATTCAAGGATCATGCCAAGTTGTTGCTTCACGACGAACCCGAAGGCCTTATAAAGTTTGCTTTCGGGCAACCCTCAAATTGTGCTTCCTTATATCCTCTTACAACCTTTCAGAAGCTCTTCTTTTAGGCCTCTTAGAACAATCGCGATTCATGATATTACACTTCCTCATAGGTTCGCACTTTCCTCCTTAACCAGCCTAAATTGCCGCTTTCTGGACAATTTATTGGCTTATTGGCAATACTATTCTACCAGGTTGAGTACTTTGATGAGCTACTGAACAACCAGAACATCGGCGAGTTGGAGGTCCTGCCAACTGAAGACGACGGACAAATACTGCCACCACCAAGTTTAGGAGAAACAGTCCGTGCAATTCATCGACTAAAAAATCATAAGTCGCCAGGAGCCGATGGAATTACAGCCGAATTGGTTAAATATGGAGGCGACCAGTTACACCAAGTGGTTCATCAACTTGTGCTCAAGGTATGGGACAGCGAATCAATGCCTGACGATTGGCAACGAGGCATTATCTGTCTCGTACACAAAAAGGGAGATATCACACAGTGCAGCAATTATAGAGGTATCACGTTGCTGAGTACCATCTATAAGATATTCTCTACTATCTTGCTAGGCTGGATAGCCCCATACGCCCAGAACATCATTGGCCCATACCAAAGAGGCTTCACTCCAGGCAAATCAGCAACATATTAGATTTTCTCTCTGCAGCAAGCGATGGAAAAACTGTTGGAATATGGACATCAGTTGCACCATCTGTTCATCGACTTTAAAGCCGCCTATGATAGCCAGGGTAAAACTGTACACGGCCATGAGAGAATTCGGTATCCCGACGAAATTAATAAGACTGACTAGGCTGACCCTGACCAATGTGCGAGGCCAGATAAAAGCAGCAGGATCACTCTCAAGAACATTCGACATCAACAACGGTCTACTACAAGGGGATGCCCTATCATGCGCCCTCTTTAACCTGGCCCTCGAGAAAGTGATGCGTGATGCTGAGGTAAATGCAAGAGGTACGATCCTCTTCAAGTCCACCCAACTACTGGCCTATGCTGACGATATCGACATCATGGGAAGAACCACCCGAGACGTACAAACTGCTTTCATTCAGATCGAGCAGGCGGCGCGAGATCTTGGGCTGCACATCAATGAAGGCAAGACAAAATATATGGTAGCAACGTCAGCACTGAAGACGAATCAACCAACAACATCAAACCGCACTGGTCAAACACGAAGAAGAATAAGGATAGGAGAATACAACTTTGAGACCGTTGACAATTTCTCCTATCTAGGGTCGAAAATCACAACTGATAACAGTTACGATGATGAAATCCGCACACGGTTGTTGTCAGCCAACAGAGCCTACTTCAGCTTACAAAGACTGTTCCGCTCGAAACGTCTCACCATAGGGTCAAAGCTCTTACTGTACAAGACTATGATCTTGCCAGTCCTCATGTATTCCTCGGAAACTTGGGTTCTTAGCAAGAAAAATTGCGAACTCTTGGCCGCGTTCAAAAGAAGAATCCTCCTACACAATGACGAAATCTATGAGCGTATGGATGAGAATGATCCCACCCGGAAAGTCTATAAGGGCAATATCTATGGTAGAAGAAGAAGACGAGGCAGACCCTGCCGAAGATGGAGCGATGGCATAGGTCAGGACGCCAGACAGCTTTTAGGGATATCGAATTGGTGGACCTCGGCCCAAAACCGGGATGTCTGGAATTCCTTATTAAGGCAGGCCTAGACCGGATACCGGTTGTTGCGCCGTTGATGATGATGATGATGATGCTATTCCATATGATTTGGTCACCACCATATATTATTGTGAAGATTTCTGAATTGGTCGGGGAATGCAAAAGCTGGACCAAAAGTTGAGGTAACTTCATTTCTGCGTCCTACGGAATATCCACCTTAGTTTTAGACACTTAACACCAGCACCAATGTGGCTTTTATATAAACTCCTTAACTTCGTACCACATGAATCTGAAATTCTCTCGCCCTTCTTCCCGATGTGGCCTTTAGTCCCATACCTTTTGCATCAAACGGAACAAACAAACATGCTTTCTAATATTAATAGGACTGTAGAAAGAACATCCCTGCATGGAAAACTACCGGGACCTCGAAGGTGTTCATCAGGACAGAAAATAGTTGCAGAATTTATACATTATTTACATTTTATTAATAGAAGTAATGAAAACTTGTTGTTTCGTTTCCGTATCGTCGGTATATCGGTATTTGCAAGAATAAAATACCTACACCAACGGAAACGAAACAACAAGTTTTCATTACTTCTATTAATTAATCGTTGGAAACACCGCATAATTTCACTCTAACATTTATTATAATTTAATTAAAAATCTTGCAGTTGCAGTGAAAATGTCGACGTCATTCCGTTTTCCACGATTGATCGGATTCGGCTACTCAATTAAACTCAACACTTCGGCCCCAGCTGAAATCAAGGGGTTTCGGTGAGAAAGCCGGTGATGTGGTTACTCTGCCGGCGGACGTCAAAATGGAGGCGGTGCTCACTCTTCTTGCCAATGACCCGTGGAAGAAAGGCTTCTGCCTGTCTAAGAAAACCGTCTTCAGCTTGCCTGCAACGTCTAGTCTGAACGAGTGCTCTCTACGCTGGAGGACCTTATAGGACCCTCGTGCAGTAGCTTCAGTCCTCACCAGATGGGTACAAATTGCAAGGTTCCTACGGTTGTTGACCACATGACATGATCGCGGAGGCGACTTCAATTTAGCAAGAGCTACCTGTAGCAGACACAACAATCCAGTCTCTCCAAAACAGTCTCTCTTTGCTGTGGACCAGCTCGCCGTGGCCACCCCGTAAACCGATCAATGATTCTGAGGCAATACTTGCATCCGTGCGGGTTTCACAAAGAGCCTACAATGTCGAAATGTATAGTATGAAAGCGCTTCGATGACCCAGGGAATGCTCCTACTTCTTAAGATGCCTAGTGATCTTACACTTCCAGCACGCGATGCACTTCTTGGTCCAAGAATAAACGTCCTTGTTCATGAATGGCATCTTCAATGCCTTTTCGAAAATTCCCAAAAAAAGCCAAGACAATTAAATATTGAACCGATTTCCACATGATTTTCTTTCCCATTTTGTTCAGTTTCGATTAGATTCGATTGACAGATTGACTCAATCCTTCCTCGTAGCGGAAGGTCGGGGTCAAATCTCACTGCTGGCAGAGGGATTTCTTATCCTGACAGGATGGCGGATAGCAGTCGACTGAGCTGTGAATGAGTACCTACAGGGTACTGTAATCCTGCAGTGTACCGTTACGGCCTTGAATGAGGTGCTCTAGCACGCTTCAAACCCCTGATCTAAACCAGGGAAAAAACTGAACGCAAGAAGTCATGCTGCTAAGGAATTTGAAATCGACCTCTAAACGGTTCCAAACCATTTGGATTTTCAAAAAGGCTAAAAACTTCACGTGCTTTATAATCCAATTAAAAAAAATTAATGGACTGCATTTCCATATGCAGATCGCTGTTGAAACAAAACGAAATGAATATATTTGTAAAGTGAATGACAACGAATGATGAAAAATTGACCACTTACAAAGATGTCTTACGGAAGTGATCTTGATCAAAAAAGATAGTGAAGCACTAATACACCAACAATAACTAATCCAGAATGGAAGACAAGGGAGACGATACTTGGTGGAATTGAAAGAATAACATACATTGTTTGCTGGCAATTGATGTGGTCAATATAAACAATTGAGAAAAACAAACCAGAATTGATTAGCAAGAACGGTGTTGTGTTTCATCACGATAACGCCAAACCACACGCATCTTTGATGAGTCGGCAAAAATTGAGATACATTGGCTGGGAAGATTATCATTTGTCTCGATCTTCGCAACATTCTTTTGCTGGCACGAAATTGTCTTCCACAGGGCCACGTGAAAATCACATGATACAATTTTTTCCACAACAAACATCAGAAAATCGACATTGTTGATATAATGATACCAATGATGCCGAAAAATGGCAAAATGTTTGGTTTAATGAAGTGGATTTTGAATAGTGAAAACACTGATGTCAATATCTGCAACAAAATGCCCAATAGTTGGACTACATGCTGATATTTCCATATTGGTAATATTTCGAAAATGTAGTCTTTTGGGAATCTAAATATTCTGACTTAAAATGCAATTGTAATTGCAGTTCAAAAATTGTAGTTAATTGAAGTAGTTGACCGAGTCACCACCGCAGAAGTATGGGGAAGATTTCATCCCAGACAGCCACACTTGGAAGAAGGAATTAGACTTTGGGCTTTCTGGATAAGCTGGATGCCTACATACCCCACGAACGCTCTAGGGAAAAGAAGCAAAGCGGGATAGCCTACAGTGTCTTTCATTTTGTTAGCCATGAGAGATGGCTTCAATAGGGAAGGCGAGCAGTCAAATGTCAAATCTCACTCCTATGGATTATCTACGCTATCAATTCCATACCTGTTTTGGCGAATGACATCCATCTTAATGACCAGTAGAATTTCAGTGGACAAGGTGTTTTCACCTCGTAAAAAGAGATCTTAATGTTTTCAATCTACAAGCGAGAGAGAGCCAAATAAGTTTAGTCAGCACGACCGGAAGGTCCCTTGCTGTCGACGGCTGTCTGGAAAAAGTTATCAAGCGACCGATACACCAAATTCTGACATTTGGATTGCTATGAAATGATTTGGTGCAAAAAAAATTGAGCTGATGATTTTATCTAGTAAAATTATGCTATAATGGTTTTAAATGACTCCTGTCTGCAAAAAAATCAAGTGTCGACAAATGGAGCTCTCTTCTTCTAGCAGGATCATCTCGTGCAATTCAAACTATAGAAATGATCGAATACCAAAAATGGAGTTAATTTATTCTAGTAGAAATTTGTCCCAGCCGATCAAAATCCTTGCCAACAAAAAGGATTATTGCTTATACATGATATTGATGACTTTTTAGGGCAAGGATTTATAAGAAATCTCTCACCTTCTGTTTTTAGAGAGAACGATTGGTTTATAACCTTTTGGCGAATTCTAGTCCTGAGCCGTTGACAAACCAAACAATTGTAAAAAGCCCATTTTCACCAAAAGTTAAGGAGATCATGAGACACTTAATAAATCTCAGGGGCTATCGCCTGCAGAATTACCGTATCTTAGACTAGAAGCCATACTGTTCAGTATCCAGTAAATATACAGAATAAGCGTCGAAATCAAATCTATGAATGTTAACGTGGCTGGTTTGACTGTAGGAAGAATAAACAGTGAATTTACCTTCGAGAAAGGTTCGGCAATCTTAGTCAAACATTACAAGCCAACCCCCAAATACATCGCTGATGGTGACATCTATGAATGTAAATAATGTGGATTCAATTTAATCAACTATACCAACAGACGCTGCTTCATCAACGTGCCTCAAATATGGTTATCGTTGTCACGTAAACGAGGCATATCACATAAATCGTACTGGTTCGCTGCGATGTACTTCAGCTCTCTCCACGCTTTTTTGAGAAGCTTGCTTCTATCAGACTAATGGGATTAGTGTCACGATGTAAACGACTTCAATTCGAAGAATGAAGCATTTTGAAGTCATCCGCTAATACCAGCATGCTTACGACCATTCACTCTGACTGATTAAATATGCGGTAAGTTTCCGGGCTTCTATAAACCAGACTCTGTAGCAAAGTCGTATTATATAAAAGCAAAAATTTATGAAGAAAAGCTACCAACAACTAACCGAAAAGGATAAAAAAAATCACTACCCCTTATAATCATATCCATTTCCGCCTTCCGATCACATCGCGCACGGATGACAGACCAGCGCGCCGACCAAGTTCCTTGTTTGAAATAGTATCAAGCTAGCAGTGTGATGGTCACTTTCCATGCGCTACTTCCATAAAGTAACCCACAAAGAACACGAGCACAGAAAAGTCTCAACATCAACGCAGTTGAAATAACTGCATTTCTAGATTTTAGACAATGTAGCGAAAGCGAATTTGGCAGCGACATCCATTTCGGTGCCCCCGTCGGCAAAAACGACGCCTCCTAGATATACAAATTAATCGGCGCTTTCGATTTCCGCTCATTGATGCAAATAAGGAGAGTTCAATGACCCGTCAGACTGAAGACCGTGGCTCGGTTGGTGTTTATCTTCAATCCAACTTTATTCGCCTCCCTTTTCAAATCCAGAGACATCTGGAGATCCATGACCCGGTGAGAGAGCAAACAGATGTCATAGTCCATTGAACTCCTCCACGTCCTCAGAATGATGAAGCATAAAAAACATTACCGATAACAACAAGACAAAAAATATCTACGATAGAATGCAACCTTGGTGGCCTTAGCCTGCTTTAGCCTTCGAATTCCTACATTTTTTTGCCATCATATCTCGTTCTGACAACAGCTATTAGTTTCTTCGGAATGAACCTCCTGCGTAGAGCACGTCAGATGCACTCCTAATTCACGATGTCGACAGCTTTCTCGAAGTCGGTAAGGAGCAGATGAAGCGAAAGTCTAAGCTCCGTACTTTGTTTCAAACTTATCCGTAAGGTGTTGATGTGGTCAATGTAGGAGTATCAAGAACAGAAACCCGCCTGCTCCCGGTCGATCAAGCTTTCGACTTCTTCTTTGATGCATTCTAGGATTATCTTAGCTATTATCTTTGCGACGGCTAGGGGCAAGCAAATAATCCTCCAATTGTTATACAAAAAAAAGCGGCTCTTATTTGGAATCGTAACGATCATCCCCCTTTTTCACTCTTTGAGAAAAGTCTCGGATTCTCAGAATTCCCGTATAAGTGAAAGTAGCAGATCTGAATAATCTTCAGATGCAACTAAAAGTAAGTCTGTCAGGAGATCGCCAAGCCTAGCAACTTTACTGTGCATTGTGGGCCTAGTTGATTTCTCTTCTGCTTGGAGAAGTTGTCTGTATCCACATGTTGCGATAACTAGTCATTTTGTTCACAATTTCACTGGATGTGATACGATGCGATACGGTTAAGAACCGCGGTGAAGTATTATTTCCATGTTTTTAGCTGTTAACCATCGTGGATGAAAAGGCGACCATTAATATCTTTCACAGGATCATCGAAAAGATTGCCAACAAATCATTGTGCTCTGTAGCAGGATATCCGCGATCGATATGGAGTTGCACCGATCGTGTAAAAATCGCGAGAGAGGTGTCTTCGATGGTAAGATCATGTAATTCATGCTAACGAGAATTCACACGCCAAGATGGTAAGCGACCATGAGGCGCTGGCTTGATACGCTGGATGAGATTTGAAAGCCTCGCGATTGAATTCAGATCAGGAATTTAATAGAACCAAATAGCATTTAATAACGTGAACTATGCTGAATTTGCCGGGATTTCGCTCGGTATCGGAGTTCGAGCGCGTCACACCCGCCATCGTAGCGGTCAATAAAGACTTCAACCCCTTCCGTTCACCGATCTCCTTCCACAGTCAGCTAGATCTTATGACACTTCTCCGGGACGTGGCCGACGACCTACCTAGCAACCCAGAAAATAGGATTTTTGATGCCTGCCAAACCCTCATCGGTAATCTCAGGCGGGTTACTCAAGGTATCTATTGTCCAATCAGCAAGATAGCCCCTCTACTGTCGAACGACAGCTGGATCATACACACCGTTGATGTTAAACGTGGTGGTCATAACTCACCAATCCTGCTAAAAGTAGCGGACGCAACTCGGAAACAAAGGTAAGCCACCATCATCTATTTCTTCGCACAGCCAGAAGACAACTTCTAAATGTACTGCTAATCGCAAAGTGGTCAACGTCGAGAGACCGTGTTTTGTGATAGCCGTCAGGAACAACCAAACACCGGATTCGCATTTGTTACCATTTACTTCGCTTAGTCCTAAAATGTCCAGCTTATATCGTTCGAATTCTCACTCAAGTTGGAGAAAGCGAACATTCTGGGGCCCTCGGTACCGTTGTCGAGAAGCGAGCGCACATTTCAGAGGTCAATCATCATCCGGTTCTGGTGGCGGCAAGTTCAGTCTCCATCCGAGGAGTTGTTAACGTTTCAGGAGCAATAAAAGTTCAAAATTTGTAGGTTGCTTGCCCACAACTTGCTATCCCTTTTAGTCGCCTTTCAAAACAAGCAAGGAAGACTTTTGTGTATTCTTAAGCCTCTTCTCACAGGGCCACTAGTTTGATATAGTGAATTCATTGATATTTTTATAGTACTACAATGCAATTTTATTGGAGCCTATCCAGGTACTGTTTAACAGCGATTAGAACGCTTATTTGAGTAGTCCGGATGGATGGCTAGTTACTCCTACCCTAAGCAAGGCAAAAAGCCTCTTTAATTTTTTTCGTTTGAAACCCTGTGGACATTTTTTGTGTTATTTTCTTCCACGCGAAGAGTCTATTGTATATTCTTTAAACTTCAACGTTTTCTAAAGTAAACTCTTTGAAATACATATCAAGAAGCATCTAGCAGCATGAAAATCAAAGAACCCAAATATTTGCGGCGTCCTAAAAGCCACTGTGTTGCCTATTATTCTGTTGTTGCCTATTGCTGTTCGGCGAGGTTGTTACGACATAAATGTTTGAAGGGCAAGTTCTTATCAACCATTTCTTCTATAAATATGTAAGACCTAAATAGGCTGTTTGAGTAAAACTTGATAGTAGAATTATTGTTCCCCGTGGGGATATGCGTCGTATCATAAATTTCCAAATCCTTGGCCACCTCTAACTTCCTTGCATCCCTTGTGTAGTGCACTAATCCCATATTCCCATATCCCCTTGGAAACGGTGTCATTCTTCAAAATCAGGTACTCGGCTTCCTTTGATCTGAAGACCAGAAGTCCTTTGCTGCCAAATCTGTCCCCTTCAGGTGCTCTCCAGGACATGTTTCAACATTCTTTCTTGTCTGCCCGATGTATACTCTATTGCAATTTGCGGAGGAAATTTTGTATATCCCGATTTGGTCATTTGGTCGATTGGGTCTTCAGTTGATCTCAGAAGAGTTTAGAGCCGGTTGTTCCTGCTGCTGAAAACGACGTCCAAACCATGTCTCTCCAGTTTCCGTTTTAACGGAGTCAGCTTGATGACCCCTATTGTCGAAGTATCCTCTTACGTTTGCTGATCAAACTACTGATAAGGTCGGTGTATCCATTCAGTCTGATGACATCAAAAATGTGCTTGGTTTCTTTCACCACGTCTTCCAAGGATACAAAAATGATTACCATCCGATGGATCACATGGTTGATGAGCGTGACGCAGGTGTTAGGGATGACTCGTTTGATGTCCGTTGGTCCCCTGTAGAACTTTAGGTCTAATTTTTTCTTCCCCTCCCTCCAATGACAAATCTAAAAGTGGTAGTTGACTCTCCTTTTCCTTCTCCAGGGCGAATTCGACATTGGGTGGTTGGTTTATTGAGGAAGTTCAGCGTATGTAAATTCAGGATGAGATCAAGGATATCCCAATGCTACCAACTATATAGTTCAAGTAATACTGGCTCTGAACCTATGGTACTTGGTAACAGATCAAGTGTTGTCTACTATTTAGTGGGTTAGGTGTAGAAAACTAGAAAATGTTTGGAACATTTTGCGTGACTGACATTTTATCTAAAGATCCAGCCATTTCATATAATAAATGACGCATAGAAAATTCTGGAAAAACCCTGGGAAAATGTAGGAAACCCTATTTTCACACGTTTCATGAATCTGCTCCAGTTTACAAAAAAATAACAGCATCAATATTCAACTAATTAATTCAAAACCAACATCAAGAAAACGCTTTAACTAAATTTACATATCCAAAATGAAAACACCGCCTTAATAAAGAATCTCATGCAATTCCGTGGTCGTCGACTCTGATAGAGATACATCCACACTTGCACAGAATAAGCCTACTAGACTGGGACCAGCAACCCATTTATACATACTCAACCATACATACAACATAAGCTACTGAATTTCAGAGAAGAAACAGAAAAAAATAACTTCAAGGATTTCTTGTATTTTATGAGGGGAATTGTTGTTTTCTTCAGGTGACATTCAATCAGGTTTTTTTCTGTAACTTTAATTAAAGTATAAAGACGTGTTTGGGTTTTTTTTTCGACAATAATATAGAACGATACGGTTATGTGATTAGTTACGGTTTACATAAGACCAGATACTTCCGTACATATGGTAGCTTGGCAGTCCATATGTAATAGTATTTGGGGTTAAAATTTTATAATTAAAAGTTGATTTTGTTCGGTATTTACCCAATTTCAGTGCGGATAGCAGCATCATAATTAATCCGTTGAGGTCAGATCACTTTCTCTTCACTAATCGCTTACACGCAAGCAATGGATGTTTTTCCTTTCGAAATTTTACTTGAACTGTAGGAATATGGGCTCCAATGGAAGACTCCGACACTTCATTCGATTCACCTTCACTATCGAAACTCTTGAGCCCCATAAACTTTGCTGGATATTCACGCACTAACTTATGTTATGTATCTTTCCATACCACTAACGATCACACCAAGAATAGTGATCACTTCGGTGTTTCACATTTAGAATGAACTTAATCGTTTGATACCACGAAAAAAGGGACCAACGGTGTTTTTTGTAAGACAAGCCAAATCACCAATATGTGATTTATCAGGAAAAAATATTTGAGAAAAGTTTGCTTCCAATATCCGAGTAAGATACATTGAACGCGTCCGAAAGATCTTCACACTCTCACTTAACTGATCTTGACGGGTTTCTTTAGCCGTAGCTGCTGTAGCTGTCTTGTTGCCGATGTGGAAAGAAAATGTTTTCCTCTATGTTACTATCCGCTATTATTACTGTCGTTGTTGTTGTGAACAGTGGTTAGCAGAAGTCGATCTACGAGTTTTAGATGGATTTTGATTCAACTTAATTGACGTATCTTTTTGGGAGTCTGCGTATTACTAATTTCAACAAGATCTCTTTTGTTCAGAATTGATGAGTCTTCGACGAAAGTTTAACGGATTTTGAAGTTTCGAGTGTCTATTGAAAATACAGATACCAGATGAAGCCGGCAGGGCCGCGCCGGAGGGCGCTCCAGGGGGTGGTAGTGTCGCAGCTGACACGGTCGTAAATTCAGTGATGCACCTGATAACTATGACGTGTGAGGCTTCCATACTTCAGAGGGGCCCCAGCCGCGACAAGCCTTCTATGTACTGGTAGACGGCAGAAATTGCCGACCTACGTAGGGAGAGTCATAAGGTCCGCCGTTTGGCACAACGATTGCACGCCAACGAGGAGGCATGCGCCATAAAGGCACAGTATAGATCAGCAAAGAGAAGACTCTGCAGCGCTATAAATAAAAGCAGAGCTCACCGCTGGCAGAACCTTTTTAATGAGGTGAATGAGGACCCGTGGGGACTTGGCTATAAGCTTGTCACCCGGAAAATCGGGGCTCTGCGGAGTCCCTGCATACTAAGTACCAATCAGATGGACTGCATTGTGCGGGTATTGTTCCCCAGATATCCTGTACGGGTTGACGGCAATAGCGCGGAAAGTGTCAGGCATTGCCCCCTTTTCACAATAAAAGAGCTCGAAGAAGCGGTTCTCACTATGAAAAACAAAAAGGCGCAAGGTCCTGATGGCATCCCGGCGGAAGTTTACAAACTGGTGTTCCGCCAACAGCAAGAGTAAAGGAGACCCCCCCCCCCCTGCTCCGGTCTGCATGCCGACCGTTGTGTATGTTTGACACGGCCGGGAGAGTCCTTGAGAGGTTCAGAACAGAGAGATCCGCAGTGGATGCTATTATGGAAGTCGTAGATGCGGTTTATCGAGCCAAGGCACACAGCCGACGATCTCGACGGATAGTGCCCCTCATAACGCTTGATGTCAGAAATGCCTTCAATTCCGTAAGATGGACAGATATGCTAGGCACATTCGAAAACTCATTTCACGTGCCAAACTATCTTTTGCGGATATTGAGGGATTATCTGAAAGAGCGCTCCCTGCTCTATGAGACGCTAGAGGGCCAAAGGAGGATGGAAATCACGTCAGGAGTAACACAGGGATCCATCTTAGGGCCGGACCATTGGAACGCTTCAATGATAGTCTGCTGAGATTTGATATTCCCGATGAGTCGCGCCTGGTCGGTTATGCAGACGACGTTCCGGCACTTGTTGCCGGACGCAATGTTGAACTGGTGCAAAGCAGGCCTGGAATATTGATGCGACGGGTAAGCGGATGGACGACTGCTCACGGTTTCAACCTTGCGCTGGAAATAAACACTCAAAACCAGCGGTTAAATACCTTGATTTAATGATCGACACGAAGATGGGCTTCTTCGAGCAAATCAAAGCAGCAGCGAACAAGACTGCAGCTGGAGTCGCGGCCTTGAGTCGGCTAACGGCGAATGTTGGGGACGCTATATATACTTGTAGACACCTCCTTATGGGAGCAACGCATTCCGTTCTGCTCTATGGCGCGGGGGTAAGGGCAGATGCCCTTCACAGCTTTGCGAGTGGCGTCTGCTTACCATACCGCGTCCGAACCGGCCGTGATGGTGATCGCGGGAGTGATCCCCGTTGCCATCCTTGCCAAGGAGCGCAAAGCTACCTACCGGCTTAAGGACGAGAACTTAAGAGAGGTGATTGCCCGTGAAGAACGTCAACGGACCCTTACCGAGTGGAAACTTTCTTGGCAAAATGAACCAGGGGGCAGATGGACTACGCGGCGTATCGACAATTTAGACCCGCGGTTGAACCGAACGCACGGTGAAATTGACTACCCTGTTACCCAACTTCTAAGCGGTTATGGAGGTTTTCAGTCTTACTTGCACAGGATTGGGAAGACGCGATCTCCTGAATGTGTGTTCTGCAATAGAGTGTCGGACGACGCTGAACACACCTTTTTTCTTGCGAGAGGTGGGACGTCAGCGGCTTTATGCAGACACAGGGGAGCTCTCTCCAGCCAACATCGTCTGACAAAAGTTGAAGAGCGCTGGAAGCTGGAATCGTATTGCGCATTATGTTCGGGCTCTTCTTATTGCGAAGAAGATTGAACTCCACCGGCGGAGGGATCGGATTGTAAAAGGTTCCCTGAACTAACAACTCCCTTCCTCCCCTCCCCTCTCGTTGGTGAAAGGAATCCCCCGACTTGAAGGCTCCAAAGCTAGTTCTCTGATGACAGGGAGGTGTTTAGTTGGTAGTCCGACAGCGTACTGTTGCGGGAGTCCAACACTCTGAGCGTAAACGCATTCCCCTACCCTACTCCAAAAAAAAATGTTGCGAAAATATCGGTTACCTTCTAGGCGGAACTGCAAAGATGCAGAGGATGATGATTCTATTAACGTCATGCTAGATAACAAAACCCACCTAGCAAAGCCATTTAAGTTATCCTTTACCGACCATAATACTGCTTTATAAAAAGATTTCTTTTCATGATTAAGGTAAGGTTACTTAGCCGAACCCGTGTTTTTTTCTTTGTCTTCATGGTGTCCCTCTATCACAGGCTTATCCCTTGCATAGCATTATGTGTGATAAGCATGAAACTGAAGCACAATCTCAAACAGATTGGTAGGAGTAATTGGGGGAATTTCACCAGCTCGTCTACTGAGACAGTTTCCTTGAAGTGGCACTCGCACACTTCGAGAATCTAAGAATGTTTCCTAAGGAGAGGCGCCTATTTTCCACTGAAAAGGTATGTCCGTGTCAAATTTAAAAACAAGTCGGGAAACCGAAAGCTCAGCGCTTGAAGGTTTTGTGTATGTCTTTTTTAAAACCATTTGAGTGTGCATTTATCCCATTAGAATCTAGCACGTAATATATGCATATATTATGTGAGAATATCCACTTTTGCGTGATAATGACATTCAAAGTCTTAAATTTGCACAGAAACCGCAATTTTGACCTGTTGTAATTTTACTAGTAATGGTGCTATTTCCATCAAACTTGGCAGGATGATGCTCTATACTATTCCTACATTTCTGCAAAATTTCATGATTCTTAGATGAACTTAAGGAAGGTTCGCAATCAATTACTAAAAATTATAGTAATATACTATTATTAACCTCATTTGAACAGATATCGGTATGGAGGAGCCTCCTGATTTTATTTAGATTTTTCAGTTAGCTAGTTTCTGAGAATGGTTCACTTAAAGAAATGATCCTCCGCACTCCCCATCTTTCCAGCGAATGTCAAAACTAGGCTTCAGAAAGTATTAACCAAGACCTTTCATATGATACCCCGTTCTTGACGTCGAACGGTCTTGAGAGTGATCCTGCTACTTTTATCTGGCCTCGCACCAATTTCATCGGGATACCACATTCTCTCATGGCCGTGTACAGTTCTACCCTGGCTATGTTATCATAGGCGGCTGTAAAGTCGATGAAAAGGTGATGCAACTGATGTCCATATTCCAACAGTTTTTCCATCGCTTGCCGTACAGAGAAAATCTGATCTGTTGCTGATTTGCCTGGAGTGAAGCTTCTTTGGTATGGGCCAATGATGTTGTGGACGTATGAGGTTATCCGGCCTAGTAAGATAGCGGAAAATATCTTATAGATGGTACTCAGCAACGTGACACCTCTATAATTGCTGCACTGTGTGATATCTCCTTTTTTATGTATGAGACAGATAATGCCTCTTTGTCAGTCGTCAGGCATTGATTCACTGTTCCACACCTTGAGCGTTAATTGATAAACCACTTGGTGTAGTTGGTCGCCTCTATATTTAACCAATTCGGCTTTGAGTAAACTTGAAGAAGGCTTTCTCGCGTCCACAGCCGAAGAACCACAATATGTGCCCACAAATGTGAAACCCCAAAAACCGAGTTTGAAGACTACCTGAAACATAACCAAATGAGCGTCCAGCTCCCCGACTTCCTGGAACGCTTTCAGTGAATGAACCTGAAAAATACTACACACTTTTGGCCAGTCGAAAACCATATGATTACTTTTTCTCCCCGCTGATAACAATATTTAATTCTCGATCACTCGGCAGACAATGCCCAAATGTAGTACCCTCAAATGCCTGGTACCCTATGTAACAAGCAAGTGAAGGCCCGCCTGAATTGGCGTAGGTCAAGACGCCAGACAGCTTTTAGGGATATCGAATTGGTGGACCTCGGTGCAAAACCAGGATGTCTGGAGTTCCTTACTAAGGCAGGCCTAGACCGAATACCGGTTGTATACCAATTCGATGTGCCTAAACTTACCCCTAAGTAGCTTTGTACTGATGAAGGGGGTAAGGGAAGTAAGTTGCTCCCGAAATATATATCTACACTGTAAAATAAAAATTGTAGTTTGGAGTAAGCTACTGGTCTGTCAATTTCTAAATGTTCTAATCTGGAATGACAGGTACAAAATATGTAGGAGGCGTGAACATATTGTATACCTTCGCCTTTCTTTCCTCGGTGCTACAAACTGCACCAAGCTTGAAACGAACCCTCCATTCGACTCACCTCAGGAACAGGATCCGCAAGTGGCTTAATCTTATGAGTTATTTTCTATCTAGGCACATTTATTTTGCTGGTGTCAATTAAGTAATGAGACTGATTCCATAAACCGTATATTTAAAAATTCTTCTACAACTGTACCATCCCCTTTTAAGTAGTCCCCTTGGGCACCTATACAGCGATTCCAGTGGGTTTTCCACTCTTCGTAACATTTATGGAACACTTTGACTGTGATGTCTGCCAGCACCCTCGTCACGGCTGCTTGGATGTCCGTAATTGACTCAAAATGGGTTCCTTTGACCACCGATTTTGTTCTAGGGAACAAAAAAAAGTCACAGGGTAACATAACGAGCCAATAAGGCGGCTCTTGCAACACGGCGATCCCTTTAGAGGCTAAATACTGGGACACGCTGAGGGCGGAGTGGCACGGCGCGTTGTCATGACCAAGGATCCAGTTACGAGAGATGTCTGGGCGCACCCTGTTGACTCATTTTCGCAATCCTTCAAGTACTTAGCGATAGTAGACTTGATTTACGATTTGCCCCGGTGAAACAAATTCTTTGTGGATGATTCCGCGGCTATCAAAAAAGCTAATAATCATCGTTTTCACTTTCGACTTGCTCATGTGATCTTTTTTTAAGCGGGGGGCGGGCGGAAACAACCATTGTGAGCTTTGGCGTGTGGTTTCTGGGTCTTATTGGAAAACCAGCTCTCATCGCCTGTAGTAACTCGATCAAGCAGTGTGGGATCGTTTTCCACTTGTTCCGAACAGTCTTCTACGATGGTCATCGATGCTGCTTTTGCTCCTCAGAAAGGTTCTTTGGAACCATCTTCGCGCTTCTCATCCCGAAATCGCCTGTTAAAATTTGTCTGACCATTTCATGGTTCATACCCAGTTCCGAGACCAACATCGAAATGCTAAACGCCGATCTGTACGGATTAGGACGCGCACACGCTGCGCATTCGGGTCAGTCAGCACCTCGACTGGTCTTCCAATCCGCTCCTCGTCTTCCACGCTTTCACGCCCCTCCTTAAACCTTTTATGCCATCGAAACACCTGGGCACAATTAGGAGCACGATCACAATGCAGTTTTACAATTTTAGCGTACGTTTCCGAAGCTGTTTCGCGTAACCTGGCGCAAAATTTTATCGCGACCCGTTGCTCTAGATTTCGTTTCTCCATTTTCGTGACGAGCACCAGCAACACACGTTTACTCAACACGACACAGCAGGCGAACTAAACAAGCTAGAGCGATTGTGAATATATCAATGGAAAGGGGAAGGATGCCGGGGAAGGGAATTTGAAGGTTGCAGGTTTACCACAAGCGCGGCAATAAAATCAGTCTCATTACTTAATTGTCTAACGTTGTATTTCTCGAACCATTTGATCCCTTCTGTAATATAAAACTTTACACCGAACAAGGGATTAACTGGTTACCGAAATGCGGTATAAACTGAAGAGCGGATCAAATGATCCCCAGGGTAAGATATATGTATTCAAATTAAAATCTAGACCTACTCAACAGTTGTCATGAGAAGGAATATTGAAAAAGATGCACCAAACAAAATTTTAAACCACAACTCATAATGAAGGACCAAAAAAGAACAGAAAGGATACAGGGACACAATTTGAAGGAAGAACAGTAATGGAACAGTAGAGAACAGGAGAAATAAATGATTTTTTACTATCCTGACTTTTCATCCAACACTGTATCTCACATATAAAGATACAACAATTTTCTCATTTGTAGATACAAGAAGACTTTTACGGTTGGTGTTTTTTCTCTTTTTCTCGATTGGATTATAAAACAAGATCACTTCGCCGCAGCACAGTTGTATCACTGGCGATTGCTTGAAGGAGAAGAAACTAAAGATGCTGAGGTGGAGGTTGATGACGATACAGTGATGAAGATGACGAACAAAGCGAATGCAGAACGCAGAGGAACTATACAATTGATTTCGCTGATTGCAATTGCGAATGGAATGGCAAAGCTAGTGGAAGTAATAGTAGTAAGTCATTGGCAGGAGTTTTTAGTAGGGCAGCAGTATTGTTATTACGTGGAAAAATGAAAGATGACTGCAAAAGCAAGTCTTAACCCAATGGGGTCGACTTGTCGTTATTGACTCTGAACTTTTTCTAGTGTGAAATGGATGTTGATTGTAGAAGACATCATTGCAAAAACACCACAAATCTTGTCTTTTTCAGGCCTTAATCTTCTAGAACACATTCGACTGAGACTAACTTTCAGGGGGTTCGAATTACCAATTTAAAGTTCTTAAGTGGGAATGGGTTAAAGCAACTGTAAACCACCATGCAATTTCTGGTTGCTGCTTTTCAGCATTAGCTAACAACACCAAGAAGTTAAATTTGTTGGTTTCTCTCTTGCCGTCCATGTCTCCCTAACACCACTGCATCTACCTCCGGCGTTTCGGTGCACTTGAAGGAAAAAATAAGTGACTGGAAAATGCCTGAAGAGCTTACCAACACACAATCAACATAATTGCTACTTAAGAGATACTTTAATAGACTCGTTTTCTTACTGTAGAAGCTGTGATTGCACCAAATGAGACTATCGTTGTGTATGCCTGGATAAAACCACAGATATAAGTATAACTTCAGCTCGCAATATATACTATCCGCGCAGTTGAACCTAATTATATATTTTTAAGGTCATCACCGTTGCATATTTGACAAAAGATAAATATGCATTTTTTTTCTTTCTTTGATATAAATTCATATGTATCTTAACAGTGCCCAGATAGATCTGCAATTTGTTTGGTATGGAGGTGGAGAAGTCAATGAAAAAAGATAGATGTTAATGGAGACTTTTATGAAGCTCTGTACACGCAAGACCAACAACTTCTGGGAAATTAATTTCGCGGTGAGATATAAAGGCAACTGTTGACTGCAAAATATGGATTAATATTGTAATGATCCCAACTGCTGAAATAAATGTTCGAAGTTGTTTAAGATATTTCAGGCAATTGTGTAAGCTGGTAAAATACTGTGGATTTTATGTAAGGTTAACAATTAGGAGGAAGTTAAAGTTTCGTGATGGATTGCGATATTCACATTAGTGATTTGTTCCATCAATTGAGGCTGAAACAATTAACATGCTTTCAATGTGATGTGAGGTTTAGTATATCATACCAAAAAGGTTTTCGTTAGGATGAAAGATATATGCATATGAACAAAAAAAAATAATGCGAACTTCCTTGTGCTGAAGCAGTTTACCTCGGTGATATCTATGTAAATAGGTTACTGATGAGACTTCATTACAATGTGGAGTAGTCCCTACTTTCCCCATAATATAAAGGTACGTATCTTTCCGAACAGGGCTCTATATTGATGAGGTTAAAAATAACTCCGGCGACAGGTGTAGCACAAAATAAATGAACGTTCTTTCAAGGCTTCAAGGAAGTCTGTAATGAACTAATGGGTGATGCAATGATCAGACGACTATCCTGAGGGACTGAGGACGACCTAGAAACAAGAGCTTTCCCAAAAATCTAATGACGAAATTGACCGGGAAAGTCCACCCGCAAATACTGAAGCTCCGCTCGGTCGACACGTGTGCTTGCCAGGCTCGGAAATGTGGGATCCGTAGATGCGTAGTTCCGCACCGGATCTTGAAAATAATATAGGGATTCGCGTAAGCCTAATGAGTTAAACCGAAACGCGAACTAGAACCTGATAGATGAAAAGTCGGGAATCCGAAAGCTTGACGCTTCTGGTATAAAAGTTTTATGTTTCCCTTTTTGAGGAGCATACCACAGTTCTCCATTGGCTGACAGCATTGACTCGAGATATTTAAATTGCGCAGCACCTGCCCTGAACTGAGCGAATTAAATATCTCAGGTCAATGCTATCAGCCAATGGAGAACTGCCTAATGAAATTGTTTCACGCATTAATGCGACCTGGATGAAGTGGTGTTCCACAACTGGTGTTCTTTGTGATCGACTTATCAGCGAACGTCCCAAATCTAAAATTTACCGCAATGCCGTCCGTCTGCCGCTCTTTATAGTTCTGAGTGTTGGCCAACTATAAAAGACAATGTACGGCGTCTTGCGGCAATGGAGATGAAGATGTTGCATTGGACTGGTGGCGTGACACGTTTCGATTACATCCGAAATGAGGAGATCCGCGATCGATATGGGGTTGCACCGATAGTGGAGAAACTCCGTGGAAGGCCGAACACGACGTGCTCTGAGCACTAAACCAAACTAAAAAAACTGACAAGTGAGCTACTTCAAATTGATATGTTTTAGATATGATTTAGACGCGGAGTATCAATTTTCTATCAAGGTAGAGAGATGAATAGAGCCACAGAGCGAAAATCCGAGCCCGGAGTGAAAATGATGCGGAAAATGGGGCCTGGGGAGAAAATTATTTGACACTGTTGTGAAAATTCGGTGAGCGCCCTATTCTCCTTTTTTCGTTGAAATTTCTATTCCGACCCTAAAGAAAACTACGGGCCTGGGAGGAATCACTCTTTTTCCGCCACCCTCACATGAGGCCTGGAGATAAAAGATGTGGTCAAAGCCTAACGACTTTCACCTAAGTATTTTCAGTAATTGTGTACAATTTGCTATATTAAAAAAAAAGGTTATTCATTTATTTCGCATTTAAAACGCAAAAATCTATTAATTTTTTTAACAGTCATAAATCAGTTTTAACACTTCACCCTTAAAAGAAATCTGACCTTTGTGAAACCCAACTCGACCGACCAGCACGTCTTCGATATCGTCGATAATCCAACAAGTTAGCAATTGTTAAGATAAGAGAAATTATTTGGGATTAGTGGTAAAACGGAAAGGTAGCATGTCTGCGAAAGAGAATTCTTCGAGGAACGCATAGCGCAGGATGTTTCCTCGTTGGGAGATCAAGGATCAATGCAGAACACGTTTATATCATTACCATGTTGCACCCGAAGCTTTGTGCGTATTTAACGCTATAACAAACAAACAACGCGTACTATCCTCTCGAGGAGATTAGCTATGGTTATTCAGCAAAGCCGCGGGACTTGCAGCTAATTTTTCCCGATTGGCTATCCAGGGTCCAGTCGAATGAGTGAGCAGGGCCTGCGACTAGGAAGGGTTGTCTTGGGCCATTATGGTGGACTTGAGCGTCCTGTGCCACCTTTCGAGCAGGACTGCGGGTGGTACCCGGTTGTCCAGTGGCATTTGAATCCGAGGAGATTGCCCAACTCTGAGAAAAGGGAGGACTCAAACTACATTCCCTGGTCAGTGACTATAATTGTAGGGGCACCAAAGCGTGGAATCTATTCTCGACAGAGGACCTCAGCACAAGATTATGCAGTAATGTCTTTCAGAAGTATCGCCTCAGGCCACCGCGTAAGCCTATCGATGATTGTGAGGGAATACTTGAAACCGTGCGAGTCTCGCAAAGGGCCAATGATGTCGAGGTAAATTGAGTGAAAACGCTTGGTGGATCGAGAGAACACTCCTACCTCTTTCCGCACATGCTTTGTAATTTTGCATTTCTGGCATGCGATGTACTGTCTAGCTCAAGAATTAATATGTTTGTTGATTGACGGCCAGAGATGATTTTGACTATCCGATTCGTTGTCCGAATAGTTGGGTGTGCCAGATCCTGAATGATGTGAAATATTTCCTTTCGCAAATCGGCCGGAATATATGGCAAGGGAGGTCTCGCAGTATATACTGGATGTTGAGCAGAAGATAGAAAACTCCCTGAAGGCATATTTGAAGTTGGTCCTCAAGCTCTGAAGAACTGAAGAAAATCGATGGTGGCGAGGATCTGACTAAGTGTCAGCAATCACGTTATTTTTTCCAGACGCGTGTTGAATTTCGGATGTAAATTGGCTGATAAAGCTCAACTGCTGAAGTTGGCGAGGGGACGCTTTATCGGGTGTTTGTTTCAAAGCAAAAACTAGTGGCTTATGGTCCGTGAACGCTCTGAATTGCGAGGTACGCAGCTAATAACTCACGTTCCGTTGAGCGAGATTCAGCTGTTTGAAGAAGTAGTTCAATGGCAGCCAGATTTGGTTCACTTTTTGGTGAAGAACAGCACCTACGGCAATATCTGCGGCATCGACAAATACGGCTAGGGTTACATCTTGCTGCGGGAATAACAGAAGTATAGCATTCCCAGCTGTGGCTTGGTAATCTTAAACCCCTCGATAACCTCTGGTAACCACACAATCAGACGGGAATCTTTGGTTTTCGACCCAGAGAAGAAGGGTGGATTGATGGTGGATGCCTTGGGCAAGAAACGACGATAAGAATTTAACATGGTCAAGAAACTTCTCAGATCCTTAACAATTTTCGGAAGCGGGAAGCTCGAAATCGCTTGCACCTTGATTGGATCCGATTGGATGCCTTAAGGGGTAGTCAGGTAGCCGCGGAATTTCACCTGCGATTGTAGGAATTCGCACTTTTCAACTTTAAGTATTACACCAGCTTTAAGGATATGTTGAAAAATGTACTCGAGGTGTTCTAAATGCTCGGGATCAGAGGAAGACGCAGGCAAAACATCATCCAAATATACGAAACAGAAGTGGAGGTTTAGCAGCGCAGATTGGATCAATCTTTGAAAGGTTTACGCCACGTTGCTAGATTCAAAAGTCATCCTAGTGAAGTCGAAGAGTCCGAAAGGTGCGCATATTGCCATTTTCAGAATGTCTTCAGAAGCTAGGGGGTTTGGTGGTATGCCTTGAATAAGTTCAAGATAGAGAAAATATGGCAGTTTGCGATAGAGTGCAAAAATCATGGACGAGTAAGATGGGGTAACATTCTGGAGTCGCCTGAGCATTTAGACGTCTGTACTCGCCACGAGATCTCCATTCGCTTTTTGATTAAGAGACCATGTGAAAAGAAGTTGTGGGGTCAATGTAGATCCAATAGCAACCCATAATATCACAGGAAATCCGCGCCTAAGATGTTCGCGATAATGAAGCTCCAAGAAAACGCTCGTCGAAATACTAAACTCAAGTCTACCTGCCTGTAGCGGATCGACGAACAATTTTCTGCCTCGAGTTTCAACGATTACGGCATTAAATTATGATTCCGGAATACAGGAAGTACCGAAACTTTAGTGCCTGTAGCGACCAAGTAGTTGCGTCAACAAAACTCCCGGACAGTTTGGTTTTTTTGTCAGAATTCTTAGTATTTTCAGCGAACCTACGATGGTACCAGCATGCGCCCGCACTTGCCGAAGGTCCCCACGAAATACTACCCGGTCGCCAATTTCGGCAGGCGGATATTAGACCTTGATCTAGCCCTACTACTTCCCGACCGCAAAGCACCGACAGCCTCTGCCAACTCAGAGACGATAGCTGTTAATGCTGCCACTATCTGCTGCAGCTGAGCCACCTATTTGAGTTCCCGCGAGACACCTCGGCAACCATGGATTGCACGTGGATCTCGTGAGTTTTATCCACAGTGACGGCTAATGTGTTCAAAGACCCCAAATCCAGATATGTCAGGATGGCCTCAGTGCTTTTAGATTGCCTCAGCAGTTACAAAGACTCTAGCAGCTTCGTGCCAACTTTGTCTTCATTCAACTGTTTTATTTCGTGGAGCAATTGGCTTGGTGCACGGTCACCAACTTCTGACAGGCGCTTTATGAGTTCCTTTTTTAACCTCTTATAAGAGAAGTCCTGGAGAATGTCGGAAACAAACTCAACTGTCTCCTCATCTAGCCCGACCAGCGCGTGTTTGAAGCGAATGACGTCGATTGTGACGCCGGCCAATGTGAATTGGACCTCGAGCTAGAGGAACGGCCACATTGGATTTGCCGCTTTTGAGAACTATGTCGAAGCGAAGCGAGTTTCTCGATGTCTTCGACTTTTGTCGACGTTTCATCCCATATGGAGCAGATATGTCAACACCCCTAGAGGCTCTCCAGAGTAACAGCCGAAGAAACTGTCAACGTTCACTTCGCTTTATAAGAGCACGCTAACAAAAACAACCAGCTTAGCTCACCCACCTGAGAACGCTTGCTACCGATATTTCAGACATCTAGATTTCACACACGCATCAGGTCGGCGATTGGGTCTCCCTACCCGCAAATTAAGGGACGCGGGAAAACGATATAGCGCACACGATCGAGTCCTGCTTCTGATGTTCTTAGCAATAAAATATTCCCGTCGACATTCGCATATTCAAACCGACTGTAAACTATTAACATATTATTTTGCCCAAGAATTACAGAAACAAATACGGGAATAAAAGTTTATTTCATGACAACTTGGCAATGACAACGGCATACCTGACATTTTATCCTCCATAAGGTTCCCGGTTTCCTTTAGCGCCCCGTAGTTGGCAACAACGCATACAGGATACAGAGTTCCAAAACTCAAGGAAACTCGGCACCTTCATTGTCGTAGCGGAAGGTCGCGGTTCAAATCTCACTGGTGGCAGAGTGATTTGTTATCATGACTGGATGCCAAATACCAGTCGACTCAGCTGTGAATGAGTACCTGAGTCAAATCAGGATAATAATCTCGGGCGAGCGCAATGCTAACCATATTGCTTCCTACAATGTACTGTAGGGTACCGTCATGGTCTTCAATGAAGTGCTCCAACACACTTCAAGGCCCTGATCCAAAATGGATTGTTGCGCCAACGACTATCATTATTAATGGCCACGGCCCTGTCTGGCGTGTCACGCTAGCAAGGTTTCACGGAATGTGAAAAAAAATCCATTGAAATTTTGCATTCTATTCCTAAGATTCAAACACATTCACCTGGATATCGGCGGACCGCTGCATGTCGCTAGTGAACTTATAACTTATTTGCTCAAATTTTGACACTCCCGGTTTCAAGTTCATCGTTCGAAATTGTTAATTGACCAAGTTTTCATCATAAACATAAATGGACCAACGTCAACATCTGTGTGGAGCGTTTAAAACCAGCCTAGATATTCTAAGAAAGCCAGGCCTGCACCGACAGAATGGGCGGTCCCAAAACACTCGTTCGCCAGTGCCACCAAGGAAAAGGACAACTGGTCCGCGAATAGGAGAAATGAACATTTTTATTCGGCATTTCAGGAAAATTTTGTGTTTTCTTTTTGGCTTTTAAGCTTTTGTGTCTGTCTGTCTGTCACACTTTATATCTCAGAAACGGTTACTCCTATTGATACGAAATTTGGTAAAGAGGCGGAACCTGTGAACCTCATTGCGTGCAGGATAATATAGTTAACCCTTGAGTTAAAGGGGTAGTCGTGTGGGGTATCAGATGGAAGGCCTCGATTTTTACGAACCCGATATTAGTTTCGGCATAAGTTCCAAAGGGAGAAGTGCGGGGGTCCAAAATAGGTCAGTTACTTTAACGACCCGCCTTAGAAACTACCGAACGCAACTATATGAAAAAATATGGTGCTCTATGCATGTTGTATCTAGGCCTCAAAATACTCCCTATACCAATACTGGTTTTAATAAAATTAATAATAGTAGATTACCATATTTATTATCGGTTTTTGCGATTTGTTCTTATTGTTTCAATTTTGATGGGAGTTGTCGGAAGCGATGCATATTTTTGGCACCCCGAAACAGTCACAACCAATATGAATTTGCATTGAATTATATACAAATAAAATCAATTCCCAATAAAATGTGAAATCCCATCCGAATTCTAAATTCAAATAAATCAGAAGGTTATCCAAACAAAGTATAAAAGAATGTCAATCAAACGCCTCACATCGTAAGGATTAGTTAATTGAAAACTCACTCAAACTTAGCCTTCAAGAAATTGATGATGACTTGTGTGAAGAGGTGATATTGCAATTTCATTTCTATTCATATTTTCATTACAGAAAGAGTTTGATTGAACATTATTGAATCCACAACATTATAGAATTTTAATGACTCATTAATTTGTGGAATAGATTGTGATTTTAGTAAAATTGTGTCTTGTACAGCCAAAAGTGGCACACGAATACGAGCGGAGTATGGGGTCGTCAAACCATAATGCATCTACAATAAAAATATGAATTGCAAATTAATAGATACTTCAAAACGTGGATTGAAAAGCATTAACCTATTTTTACTTCGAAGGCAGAGATTAATTTTTACGTGAGGATAAGCTGGTAATATACATCAGTTTTATGGTTTCGAAGAAATGTTGAATGGTGTCGCCGTTTTAGTAGAAAAATTATCCTGATAACTTCATTAAATTGTCAAAGGTCTTGCATGTCCTTTTTGCTAGTTCGTGAAATTTGGGCCATTTCTGCTCTACATTTAAAAAATACTTACATGTTGCATACATGCATGTTCTAGAATATATTTTGAATATGTGATCAACTCACCTGTAATGAAATAAAAAAAAATCTTTCAGTAAGATAAATGCTTGATTTATGGATACGAAAAAATGAAGAATATATACGAGCGAATTGAGGCCTAGAAGACATAAAATTAAATCCCACTCATGTGATCTTCCGGGAGCTATATAATCAGAACTCGAAAATTCCAACTAGAAATTCTCCTCCTATCAAGACTAAACTCCTACACATGAGCACACCTAATAAGATCACTTTTCTGAAATAGTTTTGGAACAAGATATAAAATATAAACCTGTTCCTGCTGCAGATTACCATCATCCGTGCATACATTTAGTTCCTTATTAGCCTCAATTATTGTTGCTATTACATAAGTTTGAGTAACATCTAATCGATTATACATAATTATTGCAGGCCCTAAGGCTCGTGGAAAACCTGTGTAGAGTCAAATATAGTATGCTCGTATCTATCTGCACTTATGGATGAACTTGTTGCTTAAAGGTGTTCGCTCGGCAACTTCGCACCAATGCTTCTAAAAGGAAAAAGCATACATGGCAAATTCAGCTTAACTTGAGGCTAGATTTCATGGACCAACGTTGGTAACGTAGTTCAGCCTCTCTTTTGCAGCGGCGCAGACTTTCATAAGATGACGAAGACTAAGATGAAGATCTTGAATACATGAGTAGTTGCTCGAGGCAACTCAAGCAAGTTGGAAGAGCGAGGCTTTAACCCTTCTATGCTTTTAATACTTTGGATTTATTAATGCATAACATAGCATGTGCCGATCAAAGGTAATAGATTTGGCGGTCGGAAACCGGACTCTGGGCACTTCAGTGTGACAGTGCCCCCATGAAATTACGAGCGTAAGAGGAGATCCCTACAATACCGAATTTTATCAGATCTTCCGGTTTTATTGTTTCTGAGAAGTAGCTTTAGATTTAAGTGTGCACCTTTTAACTTCCCTGCCTTGATAACCGCTTGGAACTGCTTTCAGATGGGTCAAGAGTATGTAAAACTGGCTAATGGGATTCCTAGCCAAGGTTGAGCTACCATTGCCGAGAGCTGCGTGGCCAATGGGAGCTTGGTCTCTAATGCGCAGCCTATGAACACCATGCTAACCTGGTGGCCGGACCAGCCAGAGTGAACAGTTTTCTCAGGTTACTCTTGGAATAAGGACATGGACTCCAATTCCAAAAAACAAAACCGGACAACGATAGAAAAAGGAGAAGTGTTGATGCCAGGCACATAATTGGAGGACGGGCTGCTGATATCCAGCCAGGAGTCAGTAGATAGAGTAGAAAGTACAGCCGGTCCCAAGCGTAGCAAGCTGTGCTGTGACCAATGGTAGGAAGTACTGAGAGCAGTTGTCAGCCAGGAAATCCCTGTCGTGGTGAATACCAGCCGGATTACTTCAGCTAGAACGTCAAGGGCTAGCGAAGAAACAGAAGTCCTTTCTCCTAATGTTGAGCAAATATCAGAAGGCCACTCATATACTGAACAAGGTCCCGAGGAAGAAATATGGCGGTATTTTCAACGAGCGGAACGAAAAGAATCTCGACAATTGACGATTGTCGAGGAACATAACAATAAACACTTGGAAATTGTGGACTAGGAGAAACCTATCGAGGTCGAGCAGAAAAGTAAGATAACTAAGGATGGCTAGATGCTTCCTGAGTGCCACATAATATCAAGTGCTGGTTCTCACGCACTCATTTCTCCAGACACTTTCTCGGTTTGGGAATCGCTATGCGACGGCCAGAAGAGCGCAAAACTCAAGATTTTGTTTTTGGTCATAATTAGCATGGTAGGATCATCAACGGCGCGACAACCATACATCCCAGTTTTGAGCCGAGGTCCACCAATTCGATATTCCTAAAAACTGTCTGGCGTCCTGACCTACGCCATCACTCCATCCCAGGCAGGGTCTACCTCGTCTTCTTTTTCTACCATAGATATCGCCTATGTAGACTTTCCAGGCTGGATCATCTTCATTCATACGGATTAAGTGGCCCGCTCACCGTAACGTATTGAGCCGGATTTCATCCACCATCTGACGATCATGGTATCGCTCATAGATTGCATTGTTATGTAGGCTACGGAATCGTCCATCCTCATGTAGGGGGCCAAAAATTCCTCGGAGGATTCTTTTCTCAAATGCGGCCAAGAGTTCGCAATTTTTCTTGCCAAGAACCCAAGTCTCCGAGGAATACATGAGGACTGGCAAGATCATTGTCTTGTACAGTAAGAGCTTTGACCCTATTGTGAGACGTTTCGAGCGAAACAGTTTTTGTAAGCTGAAATAGGCTCTGTTGGCTGACAATAACCGTGCGCGGATTTCAGCGTCATAGCTGTTATCGGTTCTGATTTTCGACCCTATATAGGAAAATGCTACCAAAAATATCGAAACTGTTTGACATGATCTGTTGGCCACAGTCACGTCTCATTACGAGAAAAATTGTAATACCAGAACTATTGATCCACAACGGGCTGGGATAAGCTCATCAAGTGGAACTGAATGCAAAATGGAACGCAAGTTGCTGCCTACATTGCAAAACCTGTCATTCCCCCGTTGTTTACAATATGAGGCTGATGACCGTCTTCATGGAGTCCTTGTAATATCAGAAGCCACATAAGCGGCAGTTATATACTCCGGTATATGCAAACTGGCCCTTATAAAAGTGATATTGACTTCTTAACCTGATTTAGGTAACGCAATTTTACTGGTGGAACTCATGACATATCAAGCCGTATTTCCGGACAGATTCGAAGAAACCACTTTACTTGAATGATTCACAAAGATCTATAGCACGACAAACAGAGGAATAGCCATGAACCCGTAGACAGCAAAATATAAAATTCATATCACTTCACACGATCCTGAATCAATTTGAGGATAGAAGGAATAATCCAAGCATAAAGATAGGGACCAGTTTCCTACTTCATCCTTGAACACATAATAAAATTCTTAGCATCAATGAAAGCACTTTTGTGAAAACAACCATGTTGTCTTGAAGGAGGTCACTTTTCAATCGATATTTATATCCGAATTTTGATAATATTGTCTGCGAAGCGGACCTTATAAACTGCAAAAACATCCGCGCTACGAGTGATAATGTTTGTGATTTTAAGTACCATATCCCTGGAAAATACAGCAGATCCGAGTAATGATTTGTTGGTTTTATATCCAGCAAGACAAGGGCCGTTCCAGCTTGATATTGCGGAAAAGCATAATCATATACTATATAGAAAAGGATAATTTGATAATTGCACGGGGATCGGTTTTTTCCATTAATGTTAATTTCATTTAACGGAGGGGAACGACCCCTTTCCGGTACAAAAAAAACACAAAAAAATATTTTCGACCAACCGGTACCCTATCTAAATACTATATACAGCCAGCAACGCTCAACTATGATGATCGGAACAAAACCAGTTTACCAAATTCAGTGAAGATAGTTTTACGTGATATATCGGCTTTTAGTTTTCCAGACTACTCCTTTGATGTGATAGTTACATTCGATAATATCTAAAAGCCTAGTAAATTTGCACGAATAATAGTTTTATATATTTATTTATTTTTTTTTTTTTGTCTCAACGGGCAGAAGTGGAATTTTTAGAAAGACGTTGATGCGGTCAAAAGATAGATAAGTCTCAGGGCGATTGGATTGGTACCCATGAAAGGGCATAAAACCGAGGAAACACCTGCTGAACCGACACCAATAGCTCTACAACCAAACCCAATCTCCCGGTAATCGCTGGGAAATCCTTCTTAATGATAAACCGCAAACGGATGAAGGCAAGCCTCCAGCGCCTAAAAAACGGGACAAACCCGCGAGCCGCTTCGGTCACGCTGCTCCCAGGGCAGAGGTGAGGCAACGTCTGATGAGTTGCCTCTGCCCTGGTACGAAACCGTAGCCGTCTTGGTTCTTCTTTTAATCTTTAAACTTTGGATGTTAAACCCAAAAAGAGGAGCTCGTGGACCATAAAGAGTGGGAGCAAGTTGCTGTCCATTTGTTCAGGTCCGACATCAAATGGATGTGGACCTAGGACTCCTCAATCCCTAAACAAAAAAATCGTCCTCCAGGTTGGATGTAGGGTATGGCTAATAACATGGTAAACTGATTCTTCTTGATCGCCGTTAACTCGGCAAAGGCCAGTGATAATCCTTGTCCGTGTCTGGATTAAGTCGACTCACACCTCACAGGGGTAGCCTTGGATAACCCTGAGACAACCGTCGTGTGATGAACAAACGTGAGCGGCGTTCCACCGTACGCTCTGATACAGAAACCGCTGAACCTGGCAAGAGGTATAAATTGCACCCACCCATATGCAATGAAACAAAACAGTGGCAGACCAGTTGTACTGGAAAATCCACCCTCTCAGGAGGTCGGTACTACGGATTCTAAGGAGGATATTTTATTGAATTTGATCGACCCTTTTAGTAGGAGTTCAATGGTTACAAGATCACCACCATTGGTCAAAAATATATCAATTTCGGTTGATTTTCTGTCTCCACCCTGCTTAAGGGACTTCACGCCCCTTTTGAGCTTGACGAAGTGGGTGTTAGAACAGACCGTAATGACTGGTTGTTTAAAAATACAATAGTGTGGATTTAAGGGAGGTGAATGATGCCATGACTTTGGCGTATGTGTGGAGTATGGTATGGGGGACTTTGAGGAAATCGCTCGCTAAAACGTTTGCCTTCTCAGGAGAAGAGACTTGATGGGGCGGGATAACATTGCGACTGGAAGTTTTGCCAAGTCACGGGAGAATTTTCAAAGTTTCTGTACATATTGTATTTGGATTGAGTTATACGCAGGTGGAGGTGTTTAGCATAAAAGGTGTTGAAGCATCGATATTGGCAATATTTTTCTTCAGGCAGGAATGCTACCTTGCAGAGTAGAATATTTCTTGCAGGATATTACCAGGAGGGGATAAGGTCTCAATAATTGAGAGTAAAGGGTAGCGCAAGTTCTTCGCATACTTCCTGAGTTGCCTCAGTGTACTGACGAGCCACGTTAAAAATTATATTATTCGAAACCTGTTTGTTTTGAGCAAATTGGGTTATGGATAAGCGGGATCTAAATGATTTAGTTATGATGAGCCAGTTAGCGTTCCTGAGGTGAGATGATATTAAAGGATGTGAGCGCACTAACGCCTCGTCGAAGAATATGATGTTGGAGGGGTCGCTCAGATAAGAAATTACAAAAAAAATTTCACGACCGGAAATTGGTGTTCTTCTTATTAGTTTTCTGCAAGAACGTCAAGCAATTAATGCTGTTTATTACTGCTAGCTACTAAAAACTCTTCACCATTGCAAAAAGCATGAATAATCGGTTCAAGACGTTCTTTTTTAAGCCAATGCTCAGCCTCATCATTTAACGTCAAGTTGCCAGGTGGTGAAGAACATGTAGCCTTTTTCCCATCTGTCACATCATTAATTAGTAAGCAAAGGGTTAAGAAACTATTACTTACACTCAAAGCTATATAATTATACATGTACATGTGTTCCTAATAATATAAGAGAGGGATTTTCCATCTAAAATTTGTTCAATGCCGGTTTAGCTTTGCATACACTTCAGATATCAGTTAGTTGACTCCATTGAAACTCTGAGGAACCAGCCACATATAAAGTTGGAGAGAATGGTTGAGAGTTGTGTAGATTTATGGAACTTGCACATTTCAACTTCTTTTGTAGTTTGGAGTCATTAGCTAAGATATCCAATTTACCAAACAGAACTCTATAAATTTAGCGGGGATTTCCAGACTAAATAGTTGTTAATATTGAAAAACATTATTTGGACCGTGAAAATTTCAGGTTTAAACCCTTTGCAAGATTACTCCTAAGAAATTCTTCTCTTGTAGAATCGCCCTTGATCCAGTAATAAAAGCAAAATAGCAGAAAGCGCCATTCTTATCTAAAATAACCGAAAGAAAAAAATCCCTCAAAAGAATCTCACAAATCTTGATGAAATCTCAATAGGACGAAAAAATAGAGACATTTAGAGCCAGCAGCGTTTGCTTCTAGCATGGATGATTTTTTCTACAATAAGCATGACCGAAGGGGTTTCATTACCATAAGTGAAAGCTTAGGAACCATTGAGATTAGATACTAATAGAATACTATCGAATCTGATTAGACCCATTTTCATCAAAAAAGGAATCTAGCAAGAAGTAGCCAAGAGCAAAAAGAAAAAGTAGAATCTTTTTTTTTTTTAGATAATTTGGGAAACATGTTTGAAAATTGAAGAGAATTTAGGACTAAGCGATATTGGAAACGTTTCACGCAAACAAAACTGGTCAATACAAAATATGTGACTTATTTCTGTAGAAGTAAAAAGGATACATTCCTCGATAGATGACTAGATTGCAGATAAAAGTTAAGTGCTACTCATTTCTTTGCTGTTAGCAAATATTAGCTTATTTCCTAAGAGTCGATTGACAGATAATCAAATTTCCATCTCTAACACACTAACTTCAAAAAAGCCCATTAAAAGAAGTCTGCAACGGCTAATTCCGGTTATCTGGCCGGCCGAGCGAATCATCAATACTAGATATCGGTTCTGGCTAGAGCAGTGTGCACCATTGCATCGTTGCACCGTCCTGTTGAAACCACATGTTCTCTAGTCCTAATTTATCGATTATTTTGTTTATTTACGTAACCGCGAAGAAGGAAATCGTCCTCCTCTCCGTAAGATTCAGAATAGCTTGAGCGTATGTTAGCGCACTTTGTAAGGGAACATCTTTAAATTTTCCACCCAAATTCTGCGTAGGGACCGCCGACTAATGCCTAATTACGATCCACATCATCTGGTGGATAATCCGGGCTCCACTTCGAAATCTTGGGCAACAGCAGCGATATTCTCAGCAGAACGGCTGTTCCAGAGCCAGCCAGCCTTGGAAACATCTCGCGTTGTCCCAGTTTCTTCAAGGCCGTTGACCAACCGCCGCAATGTTTAAACAGTTGATGTCGGACGACCAGGAAATCTGCGACGAAATTCATGCTGCCCCAACACAATTGACGAATTTTTGCGCAAAAACATGAAAACAATTATTCCGTGTTCTTGTGGATCAAACCGATTCATGTCAATTTCAATTCATTGTCAATTTGTATTTTGCGGCTTTTTACTTCACAAATGTCAAAACTGAGTTGACAATTGGCGCCATTTGCAAAAGTTATAGCGTTTTCCAATAGAGTGATCAATTTTTCCCCACCTTGTACAAACTGCCACAATAATGGAGGCCTTCCTTCCTTTTTCCTAAAGTTTTTTTTATTATGGGTCATCTATTAAGCTCCATCTTTGAACTTTTTGTATTTTTAGATCTTATTTAATGAGTTTCCACTATTTTTACTTTATTCAATTTTATTTCCATAAACCTGAAATGAGTAGGCCTTCAGTTATGCATATAAAATGATAGGACGGGGTCCACGGGAAAATTAGGTCTTGTATATAGCCTTCAAAAGGAAGGTGCGCCGAAAAGAAAAACTACTGCGTTGACAATCTTTAGATGTAGGTATAGTAATGTCACTGGAAGCACTGAATAACAGCTATGATGATAAAATCCACGTACGGTTGTTGTCAGCCAACAGAGCCTATTTCAGCTTATAAAAATCGTTCCGCTCGAAACGTCCCCCACAGGATTAAAAATTGAAAAAATCAAAAATGACTGACGGTTTCGTTCAGGGCAGAGGCAACTCATCAGACGCTGCCTCACCTCTGCCCTGGGAGCAGCGTGACCGAAAGTGCCAACAGGTGGAAAGACGCTCCCTTTTATCATCGCAAAAACACGACAAGGTTGCGAGTTATATTGGACTTAAAACGCCAGTCGTTGTAGTCTAAGCTAGACTAAGGCTGAAGCTAGGTTGTTGTTTGGGATCTGCGGGATCCTAAGTCCCCATCCACATGGACGAAACCGTCAGTCATTTTTGATTTTTTCAATTTTTAATGCTTCAGGTGCTACGCTCCAAACTAGGGATCCATGGGCTAAAAAACGAGGGAGTAAATTGCTCCTCATTTAGTCCGGTCCACCATCATGTGGATGGGGACTTAGGATCCCGCAGATACTAAACAACAACCTAGCTGTCCCCCACAGGGTCAAAGCTCTTACTGCACAAGACAATGACCTTGCCAGTCCTCATGTATTCCTCGGAGACTTGAGTTCTTAGCAAGAAAAATTGCGAACTCTTGGCCGCGTTCGAGGGAAGAATCCTCCGAAGAATTTTTGGCCCCCTACATGAGGATGGACGATTCCGTAGCCTACACAAAGACGAAATCTATGAGCGATACCATGACCGTCAGGTTGTGGATAAAATCCGGCTCAATAGGTTACGTTGGGCGGGTCACTTAATCCGTATGGATAAGGATGATCCAGCCCGGAAAGTCTATAAGGGCAATATCTATGGTAAAAAAGAAGACAAGGCAACCCCTGCCTGAAATGGGGCGATGGCGTAGATCAGGACGCCCGACAGCTTTAGGGGAAATCGAATTGATGGACCTCGGCGCAAAACCGGCATGTCTAGAGTTGCTTATTAAGGCAGGCCTAGACCGGATACTAGTTGTTGCACCGTTGATGATGATGAAGTCATCAGAGCCCTCGTAGATTTCCGACAATCGTTTCCAACGTGCATCTTCGCGATCAATCTTTTGGTCTAGTGCAATTCACAAATATTCGACCCCTATTTCTCTTTTCGCCCCCATGCCATGTAATCTAATGGCTCTCAAGTGATCAAATTTACGCTTCCTAGTGAATGATGTTATGGTGATTTTAGCTGGATTTATGCGCAGTACTTTAGTCCTAGTCTAGTTTGGATTCTATCACATAGTGTATCCCTGGCGGTAGTAACTCGGCTTGCACGTTCGTCTTGCGTGAGCGAAGTGGTTACAAGGTGTCATTTGCCTCCTTGTAAACACGACGTCAATATGAGTTTTGAACCTACGAATCTCCCTGTTTTCGGCTAGCAAACAATTTTCTAAACAATTCTCCCCCTCCCTCTCGCCATCCTGAAGACATTCAGAAAAAACGCCGAGTTCTGGCCAACACGTTTCGTTTAGGGATTACGAGAACACTGAGCCTGTCATCGGCTTGAGGGCGAACGGGATCAATTGAAGGAGAACGTTTTCACCTTTGAAAAATTGAGTGCTAACCCAAAATAGAATAGTTAGTGGGCCAAAAACAGTGGGAAAATCTGACCCCCGGGCCCAAATTCGTGACAATCTGCCTAGGGAGGAGATGTGTTGCTGTGCAAGTAGACGGGTCAAAAATGCAGAAAAAGCTGCAAAAATTCAATGAAAACCTTAAACAGAGTACACAAAAGTATGGAAAAATGAACGAAAATGGGAAAATTTGATGAAAAGCTGGAAAGTTGCTTTATTTAAAATTCGAGCTGTGAATTGGCAAGTGTGAAAATATGACGTCGGTAGGTGGGAAAATAGTGCCTAAAACACCAAGCGAGCCGATGTCTCAAAAAGTACACGATGGTTATACCAAGGTTGGACCAAAGAATCCAAAAAAGAAGACAATGAGGATCCGACCCGAGGCAATCACTATTTTAAGCACGGGTAGTATGTCCTATGCAGACACCATAAGAAGAGTGAAAGTTGATCCTGATCTCAAAGACTTGGGGGAGAATGTAAGCAGGATCCGAAGGAACCAAAAGGGAGATCTCATACTGGAACTGAAAAGGTCCGAAAAGGGCGAAGCCGAAAGCTTTCGCAGCCAAGTCAAAAATTTACTTGGGGAAAGTGCTGCCGTGCGGGCTCAAAGGCTGCACTGGCTAAGCAGAGCAGTTCAAGTTGCACGACTTGCAGGAGGCGTCCATTGTAAGCCTTAGAAAGGCGTATGGAGGTATACAGATGGCGATCATCCGGCTGCCAGCAGAAGCAGCGTGCAAGTTACTGGATGTCGGGAAGGTCCGTATTGGATGGACAGTTTGTCGTTTTGTCGTTTGTTGGTCCAAATCAACCTCAATCACTGTAGGGTCGCGCAAGATCTGCTCTCGCAGACCACCCATGAATAAAGTGGCTATAATAAGCGAATCTTATGGAAACCTTAACAATAATGTATGGGTAGTCGATCCAACAGGTGGGGAGCCCTTGTGGACATGCGGGAACCAAGCCATACAAGAATATATGAAGCAATCCACAAGTGGATTCGTATGGGCAAAAATAGACGGCATATACGTCTACAGCTGCTGTGCTCCTCCAAACCTGACGTTCGCCGGATTCGAGGACATGCTGGACAGATTATTTCTGGATACCAAAGGACGGAAACCAAAAGTCATATTGGCTAACGATGGTCAGGTTAATATTTACCGGAAAGGGGGGTCTGGTTCGCTTGTGGATTCGACTTTTGTTAGTCCTTCACTAGCTCGCGATATGTCCTGAAACGTCAGTGAACAGTACACCCATAGTGATCACCAGGCAATACTTTTTGACCTGAAGAGCAAGACAAGCGGCTGGAAATCTGCTCGTCCAAAAGTGAGGAGAACGTCAGGCTGGTCAGCGAAAGCAATTGACCAGCAGGAGGGACTACTTCAAGCAACTCTGCGCAGAGGCGAATATAGACCCCCGGGGAAGTGCCGGCAGGGTTGTGATGAGGAGATTTAGAGGTCAGGCCACTCCACAAATTACATGTCCCGATCTCCTACTGAAAATCGTTTAGGATTTGTTCTCAGAGGAGAACACAAGGGGTTAAAATCTACGTACATCATTAGATGTGGCTGTAATAGCCATAGTAACGAAGAGTAGGCTGCAGTAGACTGGGAGACAACAGAGCGCCCGACCTCGACGGCAAATCAAACAAAGCCCTTAAGCTGGCCGTCAAGTCGAGGCCAGACATATTTGTAGAGTTGTTGGAAGCATGCTTGGCAGATGAAATCTTTACTGAGATATGGAAAAAACAAAGGTTGGTGTTGTTGCCTAAACCTGGTAGGCCTCCTGGTGAACAATCTTCCTACAAGCCTATATGTCTATTTGACACTATGGGCAAAAAGTAGGAGAGAATTATCTACAACAGATTACTCCCGCAAGTAGAAAGTCTGGGAGAATTATCAGACCGACAATTCGGCTTCCGTATGGACAAATCAACGGTCGACGCCATTAAACTGGTCACTGGTTTAGTTGAAAATGCGATACACAGAACGGGTTGCACCAGCAAGTATTGTGCTGCAGTTACCCTTGACGTGCAAAATGCGTTCAGCTCTGCTAGTTGGAACCTTGCAAGGAGGTCATTGGCGGCGATTGGTGTATCAAGTTACTTAACTGCGCTTGTCAACAGCTACTTAACAGATGGAAGGCTCTAGTACGACACAAACAATGGAACCAAAGAACACATTGTCTCCGCAGGTGTTGCACAGGGCTCTGTGTTGGGACCGCTATTGTGGAACATCATGTCCTCAATGTCCCAGTTGCTAGCGGGACCATAATAGTGGGTTACGCCAATGACATAGCGGTGAATGTTGCTGCAAATTGAATTGTATTCATCCGGTGCAACCACTGCTATAAAGAAATGGCTGAAAGATGTAGGTCTTGCACTCGCGGAGGCTAAAATAGAAGCGGTGCTTATCGCGAAGCGGAATAAAGAAACCACTGCAAGTATCAGAATGGAGAAGCATATCATCACTTCAAAGCCAGCAGTTAAATATCTTGGAGTGATGATAGATGCGAGGTTGAATTTCAGGCAGCACTTAAAAACTGTTTGCACCAAGGCGTCCAATATTAGCATGGCCCTGGTAAGGATGATGCCAAATTTTGAAGGCGAGCGATGCACTCGTAGACTGGTTATAGCTGCTTTACACAGCGTCAATTTGATCAACTGCGTTGCATGCCGCATGCAATGCTCAAAAGATGAGCGCGGTTTATAGAAAGACCGCCCTAAGAATGTGCTGTGGTTATAGAACCATCTCGGTTGAAACGGCCTATGTAGTAGCCGAAATGATGCCGATCAACATTTTGGTCGATAAGATGGCCCGTATCTGTGATTGACCCGATTTTTCCTCTGATCGGCAAATGAAAAACGCTGAATCCTTAAGGAGGTAGCCGCAACGATGGGAACAGGCAAAAAAGGGTTGATGGACCCACAGATTGATTCCCAGCATCAAGGTGTGGACGCAGAGAACACATTTCAAATAGTTTCTCACGGGATATGGCGGTTAACATAAATATATCTATAGGTTTAAACTGGACAGCTCACCCAACTGTCCCAGCTGAGACGATATTCCGGAGGATCCGGAGCATGTTTTCTTCCATTGAAATAGATTCGCTGAGGAAAGACAGAGTCTAGAGGAGACATTGGGAGGAACACTAGCACCGGAAAATATAATTGGAAAGATGGTTGCATGCCAGGAGAGCTGGAATGCAGTGAACGACATGGTAGGGCGGATTCAGTGGATTAAGAGAGGCAGAGGAGGCGAGAAAGGCGCGGTTGCGAATGCAATCGAAGGGAGGGGCTAGGACCACGTCACCCCGCGACGAAATACTTTGTGGTGGTTTCGCGGGGAAGAGAGCAGGAGTTAGGGGGTGGTGTTAGTGAGTAAAAATCCCACACGCTTGAATATGTGTACCAGTGTCTTTGGAAGATTTTCACCTCCGAACAAAAAGCTCGAGCCTCGTGTTTGACTGTCATCAACTCAGACGGTCGCTGCCGCCCTTCCCAACTATCCACAGACAACCAACACACTGCACTTATTTCCTAGATGAAATAAAAAATATCCGAAAAGTAGAAAGAAGATCAGTTTACGAATCCTTTGGTTACGGGAGGCACTTCTTTCAAATGTTCATCATGCAACCTCTATACAATTAGACCATGACAACCCTTTTGACAGAGATATAAGATATATCCGGCAGATATAAGGCGCTGCTGTCTTTTATTGCAATTCTGAGCCAGCTAGCATCTATATCAGAGACAAGGTATCACTCACAACCTGTCAATAATGGGTTTTATGAGACATTGTGACGCTAAAGATAAATAACTATCGCCATCTTCAGAAATTTGGTTAGCGGATACTGAGGCAAGCATTACGAGGTGCGACCGATTCGGGAGCGAAGAAAAATTCATCATCAAGGAGGAAAGAAAACCACAACCATACTAATTGATTTTTGGGAGGAGATTACCATTAGAAGGGTCGAAGAATATGCGACCATTGTTGTTAATTTCCGAAAGTGATTCAAGAAATTTATCCATTGTTGCCCAAGGATGGTTGATTTTTGTAGAGTATTTCAAGGATGAAAAAATAGACTTGTAGACATAATCGGTAAAATTTTACCTTTTGAAATGGAGAACGATCAATAAATCGTATACGAATGCAATAATTCAGCTTAATCGTTCACACCAGCATAGCATTCCACTGCGTTCATGTGCTGCAATATTACTAAATTAAACACCAATAAAAATTCGAAAACAATATCTTGTAAACAATATTCAATCTTGAGAAACATACAATGGGTGGAGTCACCTTTTCCCCGGTGTTGTATCTCCAGGGTATACTATGATCCGAAATTAAAGCAGGTACATACCGAACACGCCGCAAAGCTATCATGGGCCCAACAATTATTTGGTCACAAATTCAATTGACCCAGATTCGAAGGTCGCGTGACAAAAGAAAGGTTAGAATAAGGAGGTCGACGAAAGCGAGCATCGCAAGAAATCATATATATGTAATTTGCGGTTTTACCTTTTTGGAATTATTATAAAGTAATCATTAATCTTAGTAGAAAGTGAATGGTTCTTAGTTTACAAAAACTTGAAATTATCTACTTAGACCCCTTCAAAGTGAAAATTTAGGCTTTGTTTCACATGAAGCACCAAAATCATTTGTTTGTTCTTCGCAGGTTTTCTTGGAAAACTAAATTTTATAATTATGCATACAAAAAAACTACGAAAGTAGCTGAAAACGCTGAGCTAATCGGTTCTGAAATTTGAACAAATATCGACTTTTCTCGGTGTATCCATTCAACTTTCTTCCCATCTTCAAAACCGCAGAAATTGCCTAATCACCACAATGAGTAATCTCAAAAGAAAGCAAACAATTGCTTAAGAAATTATTATAATCGGAATACGAGTGACTCCCATGCGTCGTTGAAACATGGTTTCCCAGCGTTGATTGACACTCCTCGCCTTCCGTCTACCTAACAAGACCCCGTGTCTCCACATGTGTTTGATGAGCAAATTGAAATCTTTCACGCCTAAACAATTAGTGCAAAAGTAAAATCGGCATGAGATAAACCGTAATTGTGTAAATAAACAAATCTGAGGAATTTGTTAGGTAAGAAAGTTTGCATCTGAATCATCCCGGGATGAGTGAAAGTTCAGGCAGTTCATTCAAAATTGATTGAATTCAATTTTTAACGAGGATGCTGGGGTTGAATGCAAATCTTCGATGGTTTCATTAATTGACGATTGATTCGATGAAACTATGCATGAATAGGAATCATGCGCTTTTGGAGATTGGAGCCGTGCAAAATTTCAAAGGTGATGAAATTGGATTCGTCACTGTTTTTGATGTTTTGATTTTTATAAATTAATTGTTAGTGGTTGAAGGGAGCGTTGGCTTATATAACAAGAAGCCAAAACCATCAATGAATTTCGAGGAATGGTGATTATAGACAAAACCATTAACGACTGGTCCATTCAACAAGCTTCTGATTCAAAATGAATCTTTGTTCTCTATTCATACCGGTAAAGTAACCATTCCCTTCGAAATGTTGGATCATTTCGAAGCCATTTATGACAGTACAGTCAATAACCTATGGAGACAATAATCACATTTTCATAGCCTCTCGGTACTCGTTGGTAAAACAGAAATTAACAGTGAGGACCAGACAAAAGATTTCATTATTACGAACATATATTGTACTTTCTTTTCCAAATATAATATATAAGGCGAGTATACCTTAGAAGTGAGAAAAGACCAGTCGATGCGAAAATGAGAACATTCGGGTAAGGGCAATTGCAACCAAGAGTGATCCCAAGGAGGAATCTGGACGAAAAAAGCAATTTGAATTTGGTAATTTTCGATCGATTGCCTATCCGAGAAGTCGGGCATACACGGGACCAAATGAAACGGAGCTAGCTGACATGCAAGGATTTCAATTTATAGTGCAAACCTTATCAGGGAGCTAAGCTTTGGGAAAATGTCCGACCGGCCGGCGCCAGTCTCGCTGAACTTAAATGATTTTCACAACTTTACACTGTTTTATGCAAATGTAGGACCAAACTGTCAGGTTTCGAACTGTTTGCCTTATCATTCCAACATCACGTCATCTACATTTCTGAAACCTGGTTGGATGACAAGATTTTATTATAGATTCCGAGCTCCTCGAAGGTTACTCTGTCTTTCGTTGTGGCCGAGACTGGGTTGCGGTTGGCAAAATAACCGGCGGAGGTGCCCTAATTGCGGTTAAGTTCCCTCTTCGTGCCGAAACCATCTTTCCCTCCTTCACCTACAATACCATTCTATTCTACGCCTCAGCCCCCTTCTCTGTACGAAGATTTCTTCTGCAGATTATCAGAAGTCCAAACCGTTTTGTTCCCCTCACTTCCTTTCATCCTCTGTCTCGACTTTAATCTTTCTATGCTCTCCTGGCCTACAACTCCCGACCTTCCCTCTTTTCCTAATAATTCCACCCACCCTTCCCTTCCATCATCCACTTTCATGTACACCTCTGCCGCCATCCAATTTAACCATTCTAGAAACCACTTAGATCGCACTCTTGATCTTGTCTTTTCTACCCTTCCCTCTGCGATGCCTTTCCCAATCCCCTCATTCTCCCTCTTACGTTACCCCTCACGCCCATTATCCTGCTCTCAATTTCGATGCTCAGATACCCCAACTTCAATTCCCTGTCGTCCACAAGGTTTAACTTAACCTAACCTTAACTTTCGTAAGACGAACTTTGAGGTTTGAGCTCAGCCCTGGCAGCAATCACCCATGTTCCCTACATCTCTCCATTAATGTGTGACCAAGCATTCAACATATTCTATACCACCTTATCTAATCCTCTTCTCTGTTACGTCCTCTCCTGATTGGTTACGCTCTTACCCTGTCTGGTGGGATCAAGCAGTGCACTGCAGAATAGACTGACGGGGAATGTAGCTCCCTGAGGCCAACCTATCTCTCTTTGAGGGTGAGCTGTCTCTCTTCTAGGGCGATGTGTGGCTTTTCAGGAGTCAAGCCACTCGTCTACCAAGACCGTTAGTGAGTAGTGATAGTCACACCCTATACGAAGTGACCTTACTATTTACAAAACGCTACGGATCTAGACTGGTGAATCGAAAATACCTCCCCCAATCCAGGGTGTCATGCAAATCGTGCCCATTGGATAGTTTGCAGTCGGGGGTAACTGACTGTATTCGAAGGGAGCCTCACTGATACCTGGTCGCCTCAGTGAGTAAGTTAGAACTTTCCCCGCTACAGGAGTTGATGGCACGGCCGACTTCCTAACCCCCATACTCGCGAGTACCTCGTATTAAAATAACAAAAACTACAGCCAATAAACCGGGACCCCCTACCGCACACAAACTGGTTAACCAGGCGGAGGCACATTTCCGAAATACTGATAGCCAGGTAATTACACCTAAGAAGAGAGAAGTTGGGACATCAAGCAGTGGATCCAAAGTCAACACACTGCGAGAACAACAACTAACAAACACCACTACTCAAGCAGCGACAAGCAAAAGCACGTCTGAGATATATATATATCAGACGTCAGGAAGGAAACAGCCTCAGTGACACAGGTGCTACATGGCACCTTCGGTACCTGAAGGATGGCCTGAAACCAGAAAGCGGGGGGGTAGTAGAGATTAGCCGGCATGAAGGGAATGCTCCCAAACCTAAACCCAAGGAGAGAAAACCCGGGCAAGTCAGGGATCAAGGCAGGACTCAGGAAGCCCGCCATTAGCTATGCTAGTGCGGACACGGGTATTCGACTGGCTATACTGCCAAAAATGTTTCCCGAGCAAAAACTCACTCCTTAGGAGTAGGAAACCATCGAAGACCTTGTCGTCAGGCAGATGTGCTAGGGGTGGACTGCGAAATTTGTGTTCACCGGGATACGCTTTCGACCGGGCCTTATACTGGTGGACTGCGCGACGGAAGACACTACAGAGTGGCTCAAAACTATAGTTCCTAACTTGCCAGGCTGGAAAGGAGCAGAACATGTGCTGGGGATGATATACCAGGAGCACACAGGATAACAATGGAGAACTCCAAACAATAACGGAGCCAATGGCCAGCACTAAGATAGCCCAGATAAACATCCACCATCCGAAAGCTGCATCTGCGGTACTTGCAAGGAGCCCTGGATGTACCGGGGGCAGATTCGCAATCTGCAAGGAAGAAGCATGCAGGTAATTGGAACTCTTTTTGTGAAAAACCAAGAGCTTGCATAATTCTTAAACGTAATTTTAAATATATATGTCTTTCAGAGTTCCTGACCGGGGAGCTTGTGGCTATCCAAGACTCATTGGAAGCAGGGAGGAACACTCGAGAGGCAGTCGTGACATCGAGATACTCCCCAGGAGACGACATCCGGGTTCCACCGGAACAAGTCGCTAAACTGATTAAGTACTGTGAGAAGAGAACGTTACAGCTTCCCCTCGGCTGCGATGCCAACACCCATCACGAAGTCTGGGGAAGCAGCGACACCAATCGAAGAGGCGTGTACCTTCTTGAATTTATTCTTAGCAAAAAGATAGAAATGTATAACTGAGAGAACGCTCCAGCATTTGTGACCAGCACTAAACATGAGGTACTAGATATAACTCTAAGAAATACTCTAATGGACGGGATGATCAGGAATTGGAGGTTGTCGAATGAGCCCTCTAAGTCTGATCACAGAATAATCAGATTCGACATTGAGGGTAACTCCGAAATAAAAAAAAAGTAAGAAAGAATCCCAGGAGAACGGACTGTTAATCCTATGCGACGACATCAGAAGTGGAACTAGAACTAGAAACAGTGGTGGAAAACCTCAAGACGGTCTTCATTGACGCATATGAAGCTAGTTGTCCGGCTAAGACAGTTAAGTCATCAAGGGATGTACCATGATGGAATAGGAACCTGGCCAGAATGAGAACAGAGGTACGAAAACTCTTCAACCGGGCAAAATAAATCGGGGACTGGCAGAGGTACAAAAATATACTAACTGGGCATAGCAACGCGACCAGGGAAGCAAAACGAAACAGCTTCAGGGAATTTTGTGATGGGATCGAACAGAACACAGAAGTAACCAGGCTTTACAAGGCTGTAGCCAAAGACGGTTCAATATCCTCTGTCTGTTTATAGAAGGAAGATGGGACATTTACTGAGAAAGCTTTGTACTGATAAATGGGGTAAGTTGCTCCCGAAATATATATATACATTGAAAACTCAAAATTGTAGTTTGAAGGAAGCTACCTCTTGTCTATCAATTTTACACACCCATCTATAATATTTAACACAAGGCTGCTTCATATAATCTCGCATGACATTCTTATTGCGGTAGAGATTCCTGTAGAGTTTACTTCGGAAGTGGTCTGGGAATAATCTAGAGCGATCCTTCAAAGCTGGGGTCGAATTAACTTTATTTCTCCATTCCAGTTAACACAAATGTAAGTTCTTGGTATTTCCAAAGCATCCTTTCCTTCGCACAGCATATTTTGAGGTCCTATAACAGTACCTGACAACGTATCCTTTACCGCCAAACCTTCTGAATTGAAAGAACCGATCAATACTTTTCTAGAGTTCACGCTAAAGTTGGAGAAACCGATCATTCTGGGAACCCTCGATACCGGTATTGTGTCTTGCTACGGTAGGCAAAAGTCGTTGTCCGAGGTCTCGATAATGTTTCCATCAGAATTAAAACGTCGAAATTGCCCGGTTGCAAACCTACAGATCTCTATCTCTTTTTACGACAAACAGGGATACTATGAGTGAATTTTTATACGCCAACTCACGGACGAGTAACTATCGCAGTAGGCATAAGACTTATTAAATTAATAACGAGCTCCCACCTATTCCCTGAGACGCCTGGATGTTACACGGTTTGGGACATAGAGGAGGTCCATTTCCTGAAACTCTTGAACTTCTTTACGAGTAACGAATCTTGACTAAGCGACTTCGGGCTAGGAAAATGAAGCAAGTAAAATCTGACTAAAGATCAATAATGGGACCTCAAAATAGAGACTTACTGCCAGGATATTGATTTGTATATCTAGACTACATTGGTTGCGCTTAGTTCTTCGGCAGGTAGGGTTTCAAATACTTTATTATTACTTTTCTGTTCCGGGAAGTTGCACTGCCTCCTCTTTTTACTGGTTATAGTACACCTATTAACTATAGTATGTCAAGCAAGCCTACAAGCCAAGGTAGAATTCCCTTGGCCCCCCTACTTCCAAGTACAATATTTCAACTTGGCATCTGGAATCTGGTATTAAGTATATCCTCAGTTGCCTTGACCCACTTTGCCCAAGTGCCGGACACTGTTCCAGAACATGTACGGAAGTTTCATCATACTTCACACAGAACCTGGAGACAGTGTCCGCAGATACCCCTAGCTTTCCGAGGAGGTAGTTTAGTCGACGGAGACCAGTGATTAATACCAATATAATTCGAAGGGTCTTTTTGCTGAGGTTTAAACCTGGACTGCTCCATTCCATCCAGTAGGTTCGCCCAGTACACTTCCCCTAAATCATAAATCCCCTAAGTCATAAATCCGTTTCCAATTCCATGGAAGGGTTTTTGTTCGTGTAGAGGCGTCGCTGCTCGCCTTATTGCTTTCTAACCCCATATGGCCTGAAACTCAGAGTATGCATACCTTATTGTGACAGCCGAGGGTGTTCAGTCTTTCAAAGTAGTACCAGTTTAGAGTTCTACTGGTTAGACCAAGTGCCTTGACATAGTGCCCAGTTTTTAGTTACTTTGGAGGTTAAAGGAGGCACATCTGCGTATGCGCTGTGAGAGATCTGTCAGTGTACCAGATAATCAGTTGCTGGTTTGAACCTTATGTCACAGCCACGATTCCCAAGTTTAGATACTTGCAACAGCTTCAGTTGAAGCATTTCTGCAGTATTGTTTTCTCGAGAAGGAAAGTAGATGTAGTAGTCGACAGGACTCAAATCAAGGACGTGCGTCGATTCTACTCCAGGTTTAGCGTGAAATAGAATAAACTTCCGAAATAAGGATGACAAAGGCAGATATCCATGCATTCTTAAGATGGTGAAAATTCATGGAGGAGAAAGCTCTGACTATGGATATAATTAGCGATTTTGAGTTAAATTTTTTTGAAAAATCCTTTCGATAATTACCAATTTTCTTAATTGCTCAAAAATCTCCAAATTTTATGGTTTTAGATTAAAATTTTCTTTCAAAGCAACCATTTCACAATCGCCTTCTTTCTATTCTATATAATCTGGATTAGTTTCGAATCTGTAATTTAATTCCGGTCCAGTGTATAAATTGTGGGAGTATTATTTTGCATTACTCGTCAATTAAACAATGTTATATAAGCCAAAAAACGTATGTTTTTTCAGAAGATGACTAAGATGGTATACACAGCACTAACCCATGCTATTTCAACATAATGAAAATGCCTTTGGCAATCTATTCTTCTGGCGAACATCCGCATGATTTTGGTACTTTTACTTTCTTTCAAGTTCGTTTCACTCTTGCCAAATATTCGCTTTCCACCCACAACAACGAAGACCAAGTTCTGTTAAAAAAAATAATTTCACAACAAAGCCGCTGGAATAATGAAAGATTTGCGACACTTATCCTACCTGTTGATTGATTTATAATAATTACTAAGCAATTAATGAGAGACAGTGAAAGTGATTTTTAATTTGGATGAAATTTTAATCTTGGTCTGATTTAGAAAGTGAAAATATAAACAAGGAATTATCCATGAGCAACTATGGGCAACAATGAGTATCAATTGTGGATGAGATCAAAGCTCTTTGTAAGTTTCCGAATGCAGGTGAAAAGATACATTTATGTACCTAAGTTTTTTCTTCGAAATCAATCACAAGAACGCCAGATTTCTATCCATTACAATGATTTGTAATATTCAGGACAATGAATTGCAAATCACTTTGACTAGTGAAAGATTGCCGAACTAGGTTCGTATACATACAGATACTGATTATGCTCAGATAATTAATGACATACTAAGATGTACAGGAAAAAAAGATACAAATGATCATGGCGCCATCATATTAAAGCTCCTCTCATTACTGCAAAATTGCTCCACTTGCATTGGAAATAATTGAGCCAATGAACGGGTTGAGTACTAAATGGTGCGTTGCATAAAATTAAACGATTGATGACCGCCGTATGCCGGCAATTTCATGATTATGACACCTGACGCAATGCCCATTTCTGTCCGCCATTGATTATCATTCAAGACGTGTAACTAACTCGATTTTAGTCTGATTATATAATAATTTTTGGATACAATTTCCAGCAAGATTTTTCAATGCGGTCAAATTGGACAAATGGCTAAAAAAGTCATTGAAAAATTTGTATTCTGGATGCGGCGCGTATGGAAATTAGATGGAATTTTGAATGAGAGCGTGCACATCAAGAGCGTTGACGGGCCAAAAATTGACGACCGCTATTATGGTGTTATTACGATATTTGATAAATTGTAATCGAAAGGAGGAAAGTGGTATTGATACATGAAGTCGAAGTTGCAATCACCCGAAAAATGGCTCGAATTCTTGCCTTTTATTTCTTATTTTACAAATTTCCTTGCGCAAACTGTGGCCCGTCTTTTTTCTCGATTTTCTACGAACATTCCAGGGTTGGAATTTTATTAAAAGTTTAAGAAAAAGTACAAAGAAGGCAGCAATCTAACACTAAAATATAAAAATATAAAAACCATATTTAATATCTAATATTTACAAAAAAAGATAGTTTTTCCTAGTATTGTGTTAGGTATTTCCCTCAAAAAAGTACGCAAATATGCCCGAATTCGGCGGACAAGGTTATATTGATTTGGCTTGGCGTTTTCTTTGAAAACCGCTGGGTAAATATGATTAAGTTCGTGGAATTATTTTTCCAGTTTTTGGTTATTCCAACATTACTAAATGCTTTTTCCGTTCAATTAATTTGCATAGGCTTCAATCTTATCACACGAACTACAATTATCAAGTACGAAATTCGGTTGAATATAAAAACCGGAAAACGGTACATGCGCCGCTCCACAGTAAAAATGACTGCATTTTGAATATTCATGAAGTTACACATATATTGGTTGGAATGTATGCAAGACTCGCCTTTACGTCAAAAACCTGACTTTGACCCGTAAAAAGACCGAATCACCTGATAGTAATCTTTTTTTAGGATCAAGGAGCCTACTCCCAAAAACGGGAAAGAATCTGCTGGTGCCACAGTTCATAAATTATGTTGGTTCTACAAATTTATTGCTGGAACCGAGGCCTAAATATAACCCCCTACTGTATCAAATATGCGGCCATCCTGCTGGAAAACACAAGATTACACACCGTCCACTGGTATGTCAACCACAACCTCATAAGTCTAACCTCAAGTGAGGTAAGAAACTCACTGGCAACTCACAATACCTTGAATCTAACCGCCTACACCCCCTCTCTCCCATAGGGTTGGATCTCTTTTTGCTGTGGAAAAATTATCCTAAAACCTCGGATGTCTTAGTCCATCAACTAACGCACATAGTTATGCCATTTTCAGTTTTATGCAAGGAATTGACCCAAACAACCCAGGACCCTTGAATCCGAACCATCAATCGGCTCCAAAGCAAATATTATATTTTTTCCCACAGCACGGAAGACACAGATCGGAGGAGACCCGAGTTCCAGCGACCTAACCGTGATCAAACGGCGGGCAGGAGCGACGAACGTGTATATGTTCCCAGCTTACGTGGTTCACAACCTGTCAGCTCCATTAGAGGAAGTACAAGATTTGACGTTTACCATTGCAACAAGATCAACTACTTGATAGGTTGCGACGTCAATGCAAGGCATATTCTTTGGAGCAGTGCATAAATCAACGAAAGGGATGATCCTCCTTTGATTTTATTAATAACACAAATCAAACTCATCAAATCTGTCAAGAATCCGTTGGACTACTGTCAGAACATTGAAAGCACCAACGAATCTGGGAGACTCAGTAAAATTCTGTTCTAGGAACATAGCAGCCCATCCTTTCGTAAGAAGGCAGAAGGCTCCTGGACGAAATGTTTTGGTAAAACTTTAAAGCCGCTGATTCAGTCGCACTTCTCCGCCAGCGAGGAAAACTCTGCGTCAGAGCCTTGCTTAAAGGGTGTTCCGCCTCAATTGCGCGAGGCTAGCAAATCTGTAATTACCAAGGATAAAATCGGCTAGGCTATAAACACTATGCTACAAAAGCAGCAAAAAACGATTGTGCCGTGGCTTGTCGAGATTTACCGGAGCTGCACTTTTTTTTGATACGTATCACACTCTTGGAGACGCGCATGCGTGCTTTTGATACCGAAAGCGGGCAGGCGTCATCACGAGTCCGCGACGGTCTTCCAGTCAATCAGCCTTGTCCCTTTCGTGTTGATAACACATTGGGTGTGTCCTGAACATCCATTTAAGGACGATTATGGAGAACCCTACTTCAGTCTCAGCACGTCCTCCACAAAACTAAATCCACAGAAACCGCTCTTCTCGAGGTAATTCGCTGGACCTAGAGGGAGCATTCAACAAAGTTAGTACGAACGCCATCAAGGAAGCCTTAGCCAGTATAGAATTGGAGGGGTATCTGACGCATTGCATAATAATAATGTTAAGAACTATGAAAAACTAGTCTAACCTGGGAAGCAGCCACTTGACGAGAGATGTGATCAGCGGTGCGGCCCAGGGTGGCGCCATCTCTCCGGTGTTCTGATTGATAGTGATGGATGAAATTCTACGATTTGATAGCAGCCGGGTGAAGGTAGTTGACTTGGTATCAAGGGTGTTTCCCTGTGTTATGAGTGAAATCATGGAAAGAGCATTGGAAAAGGTTGGGTGGGCATAAATCCAACCAAAACAGAGCTAATGCTATTCACCACCAAAACAAGGGTACTCAACTTCCATCCCCCGCGACTAAATGAAGAAAGATTGGTTTTTTCCAAACGTAAAGTATCTAGTTGTAATCCTGGATACTAAATTAAATTGGAGATTGAACGTAGAATTGAAGAGACACCTGCAAGAGAAGCTTTTCAAGAAAATTGGGTCTGAGGTTGAGGATTTTTCTCTGCATAGTCATGATTCTTCCCATCTTACCGTATAGTTCACCTGTGTGGTGACAGGCGCTGAGCAGCAATAGAACCAAGCTGAGTAAGATGCAAAGGACCGCGAGTATAGGGCGTGCAGTCTTCCCCGGCAAATGCCTTCAATACTCCTACACCTCCACTCCTCGAATACACTATAGCGCAGAGTGCTGTCAGATTTCGTGAGTCCGGATGTTAGACAGCGAGGCTTTGGCACTCAATGGCGACATTTTCCAGGCTGTTGGAAGTGCAGGAACGTGCTAAGCAATCTGGACAAAGGAACATAAGAACATAGAGGGGAATAAGCGGACTGGTCCCTCAGTGGGCGCAGTCTTCATCCCTCTAGCGACTGTTAAGGGTGGGACACTTTAGATGTCGAAAGCGCAGAACCTGCGCTAAATCAAGGGGGATATAGGGGACAATGCCGCCAGACTCGCATTCACATTGCCGAAGCTGTGGAGAAGAGCCAGACTACGAACACTAGGCAAACCATTCTATGAACCTCAGGACGAGCTCTAATTAAGGGTGGGAGAGCTGCTTTCCTTTGTGAATGCAACGGGCTGACTCTAAAACTTGAGTTGGCTCGACTCAGCCCCCATTGATATTACCACAGCAGTCAAGATCTTAGGAGTTTATGGCATCAACACGGAGCACCACAACGCGAATTGAACTCCTCGGAGCGGCCACTGATATCAACCTACCTACCTACGTGAGCTAAACAAGGTTTCACCTAGCATATCCATTCTGCATATAATGTAGGATGGCTTCAAGTGAGCACACTAGCTAAAAAACTAATCGTTCTCCAGCGATATCACAAAGAGGTAATCATTCAGTCAGAGATGTTACATCGAAAGCTGTCAAGTGACCCCTTGGTACCAGGTAGTTCATACAAAAAACACAAACAGAGCTTAGTAGCCGGCATTGTTATTTTAAGTGTCAAAATAGCTCTCCCGCCTCCATCAAGTAAAACGATCCCATTGCAATTCACTCAGGATATTCCTTGCTTCCAAAGAAATAACAAGTTGGAAAACGGAAGCTCGACGCTCCAGTTCATACCTTTGTGCATTTTCCATGCAAAAATGGTTCAGTGCGCAATGGTTCCATTTTGCAAAAAGCGCATAATGCATATGTGTCAAAACCAATACTTGTTTCGCAAAGTACTAGTTACGATCATTATTTACGCATCCCTATTGCATCGATAACAGAGGCGCTTCATGTTTGAGAAAAATGCGTGAAATCAACGTTTTTTAGAAACGGGTTTCAGGTTCCGACTTTAAGTTAGATATCGACACATTATCCAAAGACGTCCAAAAGCAAATAAGCCAGAAATATACGCAGTAATCATCAGGTTATTATTTTTGTCGAATAAATGACGGTGGCTCCGACACTTGTCTGACAAATGTCTGTTTGATGCGTGAGACAGACACAGATATTTAACTACTGCAGAAAAAGATTCTGTTTGAAATAGTCATTTGTCTGCCTGATATCTGAAACATGCACCAACATTTGTCTGTTTCTTGTCTGAAGCGTTTTCTTACGCCAAACATAAGTTACTAGTGTTTTCAATATGTTTACCTTGCAAATACACTAAGCAATATTCCGTCGTGGCGTGTCGTTCCCAGTGGGCGTTAGCAAAACTGTGGTGTCGAATCATATCGGTCCCAGTGGGCGCACTCCTTTAGACGGCATCCCACAAAAAGCTCTGTTATTGGCCTTTAAGACAGTTCAAAATTGACTCGTTGAAAACATTCATGGCGTGCTTGAAAGGAGGACTTTTCCCCGGAAAATAAAAGCAACGTCCTATAGAACTATGTGTCTACTAAACAGCAACGAATAGTTTATTCGTCCGGGCCATTTACAATAAGCCAATACCAATCACAGGAAATTCGGATTTCCGAAAGGTGATGCAAAAATATCACACAGCAATAGAGTCCAGTAAGCTTTGCGTGGTGGTTACTCTCGTTCTGTGGAATGCCTTTAATTCTGTGACATGGGGCAAACTGATTTGAGCACCCCCAAATATCTCGTGTATATCCTTATAGAATTCCTTCTGAACAAGATGTGCTATGATTCAGACAATGGACGTAAAACGTATCTGACAACCTGCAGGGATACACAAGGATGCGTCCTCAGCACTTTGCTGTAGATTAAATACATATATGACGGTGTTTTGACATTATAGCACCCAAAAAGAATAACCGCTGACTATGAGGTAGTTGTAATCATGAAACGAAGAGTTCCTAGCCAAAGGAGGAGGAGGTCGTTGTAGGGAGTGAAAGTCCTATAATTGCATGGTAAAAGCCCGCGGAAGCTGTTGCAGCTCCCAACGATAAAAAAGACAACAGTGAATCGATTGTTCTTTTCTACAATGCCTTACAAATTTTCAGATAGACAACCTCTTTCATGAAAGTTGATTTTGGCTAGCATCTCAGTGTGAAACTATCCTCAACAGTAGATCAAGCAAAACAATGGGTCCAGCCGATCTAACTACAATTCTCGCAGGTCCCTTTACTATTCAAAAGACCCTGTGTTGGACAAGAATGCATTTCTAGGTGAAGCGACGGATTATAAAAAGTTTTTAGACAAGGAATCAAGGAATGCAAAACCGGATGGTAGTTTAGCACTTTTGTTCGGTGATATGATTCCTGACAGCGTGAAGCAACGTACAAAGTTGGATTTTTTCGCTGACCTTTAAGGATCTAAACAATTCCTCCTTAATTGCATAGCAAATTCATTCAATTCTTCTCATTTCCTTTCTTTCTTCTGCTGTTACTTCATTCAATTCTGAAAAATGAGACATACTAGATTTTTGAATTCGATCTAGATTGCAATTGAACTGTTCAAGGGTTTTAATAGTCAGAAAACAAAGGAAAAACTGCCGGAGTGTGTATTTAGGGTCGGTAAAAGCCACTTCAAATATCTAATAGTCCACCAGAGTGAATTAGTATCACCCAGCATAACAGTCGGGGTCTGATCTAGGCTTGCCTTAATATGGAACTCAAAACATCCCGGTTTTGTGTCGAGGTCCAAAAATTCGATATATCTTACTTCCCTAAATCTGGCGTATGCCATTGCTCCATCGGAAGCAGGATCTGCCATGTCTTCTTTTTCTCCCATACATATTACCCTTATAGATCTTCCGGACTGGATTATCCTCACCCTTATGCATTGAATATCCCGCCGACCGCAACATATTGATTGGAAATTTTATCCACAACCAGGCGAACGTGGTATTGTCAGTAGGGGTCCATAAACAACGGGTAGACACGTAATATTTGAGTGTAGCAATAATTCACTGCTAGAAATGTCAAGAACTCGCGCAAATTACCAACCTAATTAGTACCGCACTATGCAAGTACGTATTAACGGGCACTTCTGTGACGGTACGTAGGATGGACCTGCATGACCACAATTCGCGAGTTTCCACGTAAAGGTAAATTTTTTCCCTTAGGGTTGACAAAAGTTAATTCGGGACGACCGTGTGACCACTTTGACTACTGACATTCATGATAAACCATAATACTTACCTCCTATTGCCCTGAATTATAAGCAAAGATTCGACTATGTACAACCAAATGATAGAGGCTTTACACATCAGCGTACCTTGAATGGACCAGGCACTAGTACTTGAAAAGCAAGGGTTTCTGTAACTAAAATGGGAACGAGAACATTACCCGGAGTTCCAACATGGCGACATAAGTAGAGTTCCGAAAAGTAACCTCTTCACTGTATTTGAAGGATCTGCCTAAATCCTTGAAATGAAAAACGTTAAGAGATTCTCAATAAGACTTATTTTGTGAAGCACAGTAATGCGAACTACCAGCTTCACTGTTGCTGAATTTTTAACATCCCTTTAATTTATCTTCCCCAGAAAAGGTCATATCCTGTACCTGACCCATTCTGGATGCATTTTATTTAGGAAGATGTTTTTGAGAATTTTGAGCCTGAACCAATGATACTCGAAGTGATACCCAAAATTCAGCTCTATGGCGTGAATGAGTCAGAACTAATTTGAAGCAAAGCAGTTTAAAGATAACTAGCATTACTAGCTGATTTTTCAAAAGAGATATATACCTTACAGATACAGACGTACAGTAGACTAGATGCAATCATCATGGCTACGATTGGCAATTTCCTATGATTATGGACAAAATGAAAGGGAGAGGGAGGATAATATCGAGGAACATTCATCGTCAATAGTCCTAGTGGAGGTGTTGAGCATTTTTTAACAGAAATCAAAACATCACATATATATGTATATCCCTTCCAATAGTGGAGGTTTGGAAATCAGATAGATTTTCAGTCAGATTTTATGCTGCCCGTTTGGAGCGTGGCCAAATGAATACTCGATAATTGAAATATTTCTTTCGAGAGGATTTTCTATTCCCAATATACATTCATATATGTACATGTAAATACCTCAATTTATTGACATTTTTATTTTTATGATAACCAAACAAACTTAAATTATTCATTTGCCGGCATATTATCTTCCACGTTCGCAGCTCTTCAACTCAAATCAGCTGAATCATGAGCACCTTCGCAGAACTCATCAACTCCATCGCGGCGCGTGAAGGATACCGAATGACTTCTACGTTACATTTACCAAATATTTGTGAATAAACACACTAAGTAGGACTCTTCACTATCAGATGCACTCAATCTTATCAAATCGATTAATCAGTAATTTGGTGGCAGAGCAAATAAAATTCCAATTCATTCACTGGATGACTGGTAACCAAGCACAAGTAAATCGAATAGAGATGGCCTTGATGGTAATTTTATACACATATGGAGGTGCGAATCTAGATGGCATATCCGCAAATGTACATTATGCTTATATATATATGTACGTATCTTCCAAAGTTTATTGTCCGTCTTAAATCGAACCTATTCCAAGTAACGATGCCGGAAAAACATGTTTGATATTCTTGGAACGTGTGGCGTTCATTAACTTTTTGACATTTTGACAAAACAATACATTCAAATTGGAGGAGAAAAAAATTGGAGTTGAAGCAGTCAGTGTTAAAGTACGTTTTATTCGCCTGGGGGCGATTAATGAGTTCCAATTAATTTTTTTTTAGAGAGCATGTGCGTATCTACATGCTAGTTTCAAAGGAACTTCGACAAGCTATGATTTTAAAGTAAAAATTTTGCAAATGGGCTCAAAGATTCATCAATAAAAGTTGATAAGTACTTTATTTTTTAAGATATCACACACACAAAAATCCTATTAATAAACTCCAGGAGTTGGATTACCCTCAAAACTGCATGCGGTAGAGTATGAGATGTTATTTTCCACCTGCTATAACCCCCATAATAAAAGCAGGATTTCCACCAAACTTCCCAAAATCATGCAACTTTATGTGAGGAGTTTGAGGACCCCTGTCGATTCCAGTGATGGGCAACCACCAAAGACAATCAACGTCACCTTGCAAGCATGGACGCGAAGATATTCTTCTGGATTAGTGACGTATAATATGGCATTACATACATTGTTGCGAGAAAACCGTCCTTGATGGCCATGATGAATATCCAAGTCGATGGAAAATAGCCCAAAGGCTGGCCGAACAAGCGACCACTTACTACATTGCCGATTATTTACAAAATCTCTCGACTCCACCTGGACCAAGCTTATACCTGAAGCAAACCAGATTCAAACAAGCCGATCCCGCCACCAAATGAAACCATATTCAGGACATTTACCACAATATTAGCATCAATTTTTTCGCTAATCCACCGACGCAATTAGCACATCCAACTGATCCAAAAAACTTTATTAATTATTCGTCAAACAGCTAAATCAATACAAGATTGTCAACGGGAAACAACCTCTTGAAAACTTCATCTGAATGGATTCCTTGGCTTTGGCCCTTTGACGTTAGTAACGCAGTTTGGATATCAACGAGTACAGGAGGCTTCCGACTCGCTAAGTTTATAACGGAGAAGGGTTGCTCATTTGAATAGTTATAGATGATGCGCAATAATCAATTTACGCCTCAATCGAAACAGACCTGCGAAAAGTGACGTCAAGTCATGATACTAAATCAACGAATATTAAAACCATATTTCCAACAGCGAAAGTTCTAACCATCGTTTCATGGGATCTCAAAGGTATTTGTTTGGCTGACTTCTTTCAAGTTCGCCTAACAATGAACTCTACGTGACGATATATGGTGAAGCACTAGGAACTGCAACTGACATAGTTGATAAGGTCTACGTCGCACTTCCATCAGGTATCACGGAAACAACATTAAATATAAAAACATCCTCGCTTTCAGCAGCGGAAACCAGTTTAACGCAGCTAGTCCACCAATTATCAAATTAACTTGCAGAGCTGCGAATGGTTTCAAACAGGAGTCTTGCGGAAGTAAAAGTCGACATTCTCATTCCCAATCGCGTTTACAGCCCAGGTTCCAAAGTCCTGGTCCCCAAGGTATATGCTGGCATCACTGAAATTGTAATGCTAAAGCTACCAAATGCATGTGACCGCGTAACTAGACTGCGGGAATCGTTTCATCGTCTTCATGCCGCCTTTTTGTGATCGATACAAATGCGAAACTACGGTTCATCGTAGATGCAGATGCAGATATATGTATTTATTCGCGGTCTAAGTAAAAAGGCATGGTTCCATCTCAGTTGCCAACGAAACACCAATTGTCATCACCTATCAGGAAGAGATGGAAGAATTACAATTCCGATCTTCAGGACAATTACTGGAGGAACTCTTTATTAGGATATCTTACAGAAGTTTCCGGAAATATCTCAACCGGACGAAACTAGAAAAATGGCATGTAACCAAGCTACACACCATCTAGTCACAACGTCACGACCACCAGTTACTTTAAAACCAATACGATTAGCTCCAGACTACCTAAACCTGCGAAAAAGGAATTCAATACCATAATCCAGCTAAGATTGGTGTGTCCATCAAATAGTCCGTGAGCTGCACTCATGCATGTCATACCTAAAAGAAATAACGGGTGGAGATTATCCCGCACTCAATAGCTGAAATTGCGCCGACAAGCACCCAGTTCGGCAAGATTGCCCCCAAGTGCTCTACGGTAAAAGTGTCTTCTCATCCCGTAGCTGAAGAATATTTCCCAAAGGCTGCCATCACAACACCATACATACATAATACAACGAGATTTTTCACGCAAAAATTAAAGGAAATTCACCAATCAACAGGAACAACGAATTTACCCCAGTTTTTAAAGCTACCAAATCGCGCTGGAACAGACAACGCTGTTTGCACACCCAAAATTTTGCGTGCCTTCGGCCATTTTCTGCGATACATCTGACGTCGCGATTGGAGTATTCCTCCAACAACGGACCAACTTTTGGCTTTCTTCTCATGAAAGGTCAGTCAGGCGGAACGAAAACACGAAGTGAATGACCGGAAACGACTGGCTATGTACTTAGCCATAAAACGCTTTCGCCATATGTTTGAGGCAAGGGAGTTCACTATCTTCACGAATCACAAGCCACTAATCTTCACCTTCCCCACCCACCTTAAAATAACGAGTGCTCACCACATCATCTAGATTACATCGAACTGATTACCATCGAATAGCTCAAAATGCTGCAATAAACGAACACAGACAGGCCTTCAATAGTTCAACCATAACAACACCACAAATATACAGCTGGCGTCGCAGCACGGTCAGTTGAATGACCACAATTTCCCTGCACTTAATCACTGGCGGGTAAGTGATATACAATGCAATTATCGCTCCTCCTTAATGTGTGACCTATCCACTGCCACTTCCGTCTTTCAATCACTTCGCGTACAAGTGACAGATCTATGCGCCGTTTGTGATAGTATCAGCCAGCGTACTTCGATGATACGACTGTTAATGTTATGTACTGCCGCCATACACGTTGGGATCTCTTTTCCAAAGTGCAGCAATACATTTAAAGTTTTTGCTAGCTTTTCTAACTTGTATGCTCGTACGGGTAGTTCCCAGTTTCATGTGGGTTTTACCCAGTACTGTCACTGCTCCTAGACCAAAGAAGAACGTTATTTAGAAGATATTTCTTTATTACTCCTTTCTATCATGTACAACCATAACCTTTGGTTGTATATAGATTTGCACAATATATAGTGAGCCAAAATCTAAATATGTAATGTCCTAGAGCCCCCGGCTGATAATCACATGAAAGCTCAGCAACTACCCTCGACTACGCCTTTCCTAAAATAGAGTCTCCGGTATGAAGCCAGCTGAACTTTATCCTAAAGAAGATCAGAATCGGCTTGGAGCCAACTAGTAGCCAATCTGCCCAGTGTAGGAACTAAGACAAGCTGCTTTCCCTATCCTCGACTCGGCTTTTATTTGAATTTTGTGTTTGCTAGAATCGGCAAAAATCCATAATTCCCGATTCTCCAATTGAGTAAAGTTCAGACATCAATCTCCAATTCGGTGTTGGGATAACTGCATTTCCAAATTTTAGACAAGGCAGTGAAAGCGGATCTAGCGCTGCTAATGCATAGGAAAACATCCACGTCAGTACCACCGTCGGCAAAAACCACGCTTCCTAGATATACAAATTAATCGACCCTCTGCCCATTAATGCGAAATTCAGAGCCATTTGGCCAAGGTCCATGACATAGTCCATTGAATTCCTCCATGTTCTCTGAATAAGGCAGCATGAAGAACGTCACCCAGAAGAAGGAGAAATAATATCAGTGACAAGATGGACATATGGTGGACTCCGCTTTCGACCTCAAAATTCTCCGAGATTTTGCCTCGGTGCAGCAAGTGACATTTTGCGTCATCATATGTCGCTCTGGTAATAGCTATTAGTTTCTCCGGAATACTCCTCCTACGTAGAGCATCCCAGACATATTCCCTGTTCACACGATCGAAAGGTTTCTTGAAATCGACGAAAAGCAAGTGCAGCGAAGATTTAAACTTCGTGCACTGTTCAAAAATGATCCGTAGGGTATCGATGTAGTGAATGCAGGAGAATCCGGAGCGGAAACCAGCCTGCGCTTTCTAAATCAAGCTTTCGTCATGTTCTTTGATGCGCTTCAGGATTATTTGAGTTATTATCTTTGTGACGGCAGGGATCATGTAGATACCCCTCCAATCGTCTCATTAATTTTCCCCTTTCTTCACTCTCTGGGAAAGTTGCCGATTTCCCCAAGATTTCCGTATGAGTGAAAGTAGCAAATCTGCAGTAACTGCAGGTACAGCGATATATGGCTCTACAAGGAGACGGCCAAGTTCACCGACTATATTCCGTTTGAGTGAAGTGATGGCCGAAATGATGATCTGCTGCGGTGAACAGTCCGTATCTGTATGGTACGGTGACTAGCCATTTCATTCATAAGATCACCAGATGTAATACAGTAAAGAACCGTGGTGAAGTGTTATTTCTACCTCTTCAGTTGCTTGCCATCGTGTATGAGGAGTCGACTGTGAACGTCCTTTACAGGACCGTAGGAAGATTCGTGATGCGGTAAGTACTTCTAAAATCATTACGTTCTGCTGCATCTATCACTTCCCTGACCAGCGCAACAACAAATTGCCTTTCCTACGGCACATGCTACGTTGAACTTTTTGGAATTTCGCTTGGTATTGGAGTAGCGGGCAATAGAGTCTTCAACCCCTTCCTTTTGTCGATCCGCTTCCCGATTCCCTAGTCACCGAGATCTTATGACCCTCCTTCGGAACGTGGCTGATGACCTACGTAGCATCCGAGAAAAGAACGGCCCAATATTCATCGATATTTTCAGGCGGGTTACTCAGTGTATCTGCCGTCCAATCAACAAGATAGCTCTCCCCTCTGGCGACAGTTGGGGTCATACAAGCGGTCAAGGTTGAACTTGGGGGGTCGCAACTGTCTAACCCTGTGAAAAGTGGCGAATGCAACATGAAAGCAGTTAAACCCCAACTACCTGTGCTCGAACAATGTCCCACCGATGTCGAGGTGATGGAGCGGCAGAAATCCATAAACCTCCCACCATTATGGTTACGGTCACCAAGATGGAATGTCCGAGCAAGATGTTTTCAGAGACCACCTTGGTATTCACGGCCTAATGCTCATCGATATTCTCAGGGGAGTTACTCAGTCTATCTGCCGTCTGATCAACAAGATAGCTCTCCCACTGTCAGGCGACAGTTGAGATCATACAAGCGATCGACGTTGAACTTGGGGGGCCGCAACTGTCCAACCCTGCGAGAAGTGGCGGATGCAACATGGAAGCAGTTCAAACACAACTACCTGTGCTCTAAAAATGTTCCGCCGATGACGAGGTGGTGAAGCTGGAGAAATCCACAAACCTCCTACCATTATGGCTACGGTCACCAAGATCGCATGTCCGAGCAAGATGTTTTCGGAGACCATCTTGGCATTCAGATTACCTATCACGATCATAATATCACTTTTAGGAAGCCTCTTCGGAACTGCGTATGAATGCTCGTAGGAAGCATCCTTCTTCGCTATATCGGAAGTCTTCGTTGGTAGTACTGCACAATTGTGATGCTCCTTAACCTGGACCAGAATCTTGCAGTTAGGACTCGGTCAGAAACCGGCTCTCATGTCAAAAGAGTACGCAACTCGAAACCAAACTCGTACCTGCTACTACTCGGCTTTTCAGAGTACAAAGGAACATTGGCATTCGTGTGTCAAGAGGGAGAGGAGTAACCTCCAGAGCCCCCCTTATCCGACGAATTGTTAACGCTTCGGTAGCAATAAAGTTTAAAAATTCGCAGGTTACGGACATAAAAATTTCAACCCGTTTTAGTCGCCTCTTACGAAAAGCAGGGAAGGCTTTGAGTGTGTTCTTATGTTAAGTCCCAACTCACAAGGACTGCTCTCGGAATATATCGCGCAACTTAATTCTACATATTTTCATCCTATAACAGAAAGCTATTATGCAAGTAATGAAAGCCAAAAGATAACAAAATCTCCAAACTGGTAGAATCTGGAATGGTTCAATTATTCAGGCCTCCCTATGACTTCATAAAATTAGTCACGGCGACCCATTTTCAAATTCATTATTATCAATTAATTGCAGATTTGAAGTAAATTTTTTAGCTCCGACGTATATATTCAAAGATTGCTAACCAAGACCTTCCACTTGATGTTTCAGATGGCTATTTGGCCTTCCTTGGGGGTAAAGAAAAACCAGTTAAGTCACTGCATACGTGAGTGACAGTCTCCAAATTTCTATCGAAACTCGTGAATATGCTAAACTATTTACGCGTGTGACAAAGAAACGGATGGGTAAACAGATAAGACAGTAACTTGTTTTGAATAGGGGCTCGATTTTGGTGAAATTCTAAATAGGAAGTGGTTGTTTGTGGTATTTTTTTTTGTAGTGTACAGGCTTCCAATTCACTCCAAATACTCACTCTTTGATAGATAACTGTTGTCTAAAGACTATTCAAATCAAACATTTTGAATAGTTGATGATTACTCACCTGAAATAAAAAAGAAAAGGATTATTAACATTTTTTCAAAGCTAAGAAGCTTAAGATATATTTATCTAAAATTGACGAATAAATGCTTATAGTATTTGTCCATTGTCATATGATACCAAAAATAGAACTTTTGTTAGAAACTAGGAAAACACCTAAGCTAATATCTGCCTCGGAGGAATATTCCATTGAAAATAGATACAATTTGCACCCTGCAGCACCTCTCCACAGCGCCTATAATTCGCATATCCAAATCAAGCGGTGACTTACTATTATCATCAATCCAAAGATGGAAGAAATCATAATTAATTTTTTCCTTTAAAAATAAGTTATGTAATTCCCAACTGGTTTTCCAATGTGCATGTGCGCCACGACTAAGCGCACGCGTTTTTTCTTCTCGCGAAATAGAACGCTTTCATAAACGTTAGATAAAAGATGTTCACCAATTTTTTTAATTAGTAAAATAATTTTTATAGCAATAAACTAACAGCGAAATAATTTGAACCAACATAAGATTCAGATATTGGTGTCAAGTATTAGATAAATGTATTTTAGATTAAAATCTTATAAGATTTGTGCACGTAATTTAGAAGAGAGACGGTTGCGTATCTGATAGTCGTTGATCGAATTGAGATTGGATTCTTTGGAACTGGTTACGTGGCTTGTTGTGTACAGACCCCATGGGGTCTGGGTAGGAGTTTTTGAACTCTTTGTGTGATGTTACTCGGGTGCCATGGGGCAATTTTTTTCTTGCGAAAAATCTTAACTTGGAAGCTTTTGATCTTGTCTGAATTGAAAAATTATTATTGATTAGATAATAGAAAGGACCTTGAATAACTTTTTTGGGAATCGGATATGAACAAAGCACAATATTTGATTATGTTTAAATATTTCCTGACGAGGAGTAATCATTCTACATCTAGAAGATTGATGGTCCTCTCTCAAGAGGTAGTTTAAGATATCCATGCGTATTACGTCTTATTACTTAATGGAACAAGCTTCACGGACTTTAGGCTACCGAATATCAATTTTATAACGCTCAAAGCGTTGCATCGAAACAGCCGATTATCACTAATCTCCAATGGAAGCCAAACTGACGTCAAAAGCAAATAATATCCATCCATTATCGCCATTATTGACTAAATTGATTACAATCTTTCTGGTTTCATCTATCAGATTGTAAGTGCATATTTCGTAATTATTACCTTAAACGCCTGCATCTGAGTTTTTCCAATTTTGTCTCCCAACAACACCCTCTCACCTTGCGCGCAGTTAAGTGAACATTAGTCAAGTCAGATCGTTTAGCAAGATCAGATGTCGCGCCTGAAGTGTTTCGGTTGAAAATCTGAAAAGGCATGACCTTGCCGGCATTTTACTGGACTACAATTTGTCCGGCCTTTGCAACTTTATCGAGAAAAATGGTACACGTTCCAAGTCAACTTTAATAAGACGTGGATTGATTATTATGGTTATTTCTGTTGGTTCCATTGAATTGAGCGCATGAGATGATTGTCATGGTTAAAGCTTCAAGACGAAGACAGGCAAGGTGTCCCGGGCTGTCATATGCAATGATGGCGAACAAGTGCTCGGTACTTTCCCAAAAAAAAATTTTAAGAAATTTCGAGGTGAGACAATGTCTACATATGATATATTGGATGAATAGAAGGTGATTCGGTCTTCGTCTTATAATAAAGAGACGCATGAAAATTGTTCGTTGGAATGTCATGAAAAAAAAAAACGAACTAAAGGGATGGATATGCAAAAATGTTGTCAATCAATTAATTTATTAGTTTAAGTAAATCATTAATGGCAACCAATCAGTTTGCTAAGACTAATCGTAAATCATGATTAACGATTAACTTGTGTTAATCACCAATAATTAGTCGTGGTAATACTTTAATCCTCGATATTAAATCATGATGAATGTTTAAATTAATTTTCACAATGGCTATAAAAATCTGGAAGTCTGGCATGAAGTGCGAAGTAAATGCTTGCAGAATTCATAATCGATTTACTTATAAATGTTTTAATCGACTAAATTTCAGATTAGTCGCGGTTTATTTACTTCCGGAGGAGATATTTTCAAAAGCAGCCATCCAAGCTTCTTATCTTTCTGTGAAAATCTTTCGTCTTGAAAAATGTACACATTTTCTTTCTGGTTGCGAGGAAGAAACTGGATATAGGATAGCTGTTCTCTGATGCGTCCTTTGGTCCGCGTATTTCAGAAGCATATCATTTTCGGATTCCAAACGAGAAAAATTGAGTCCTCACAATTTTCTCTTGTCCCTTATACAGATGGTGGTCAAAGGAAAGTATAGGTACCAGGGCGAAACGTGGATTGGTACCCACGATGGAGCATAAAACCTGGAAAACGTCTGCTGAACCAACACCAACAGCTTTACTACCAAACCCTATATCCACCTTTACTTGGTGACCGCTGAGAGCTCTTTCTTAATGAAAAGCTGTAGACGGAGAATGATGAAGGCGATTCTCTCGCACCTAAAAACTGGACAAAATTGTACCAACTGGTCCTCCAGGTTGGGGGTGGATAGGGTTCACAACCCTACACGGAAAACCGAAGTTACAACTGGACGGATAATACAACGACGGACCCGGCAACGAAAAAGGAATAACGATTTTCTCATTTTCTCATAGAACGTGCGCTCCCTCAGAGATGGAGCTACCAAGCAGCTTGCCGATACCCTGGTCGAAGCGTGCATGTACGAGGGAATATTTCTAGCGGCAGGGAAGTGGCAGAAGTTGCTATTTCTGCCAAAGCCTGGTAAACCTCCAGGTGAACCATCCTCATACAGACCGATATGTCTTTTGGACACTGTGGGCAAAATGTTAGAGCGGGTAATCTAGATAATAGATTGCTCCTTGTTGTTGAGAGCCCAGGGGGCCTTTCAGATCGGCAGCATGGGTTCCGTAAAGCCAGATCAACCATTGATGCCATCAAATTGGTTACTGGCTTGGCTGAAGATGCAATCGTTTTAGTAACCCTGGACGTGAAAAATGCACCCAATTCGGTCAATTGGAATCTAATACGCAAATCCCTAGCGACGATTGTATTACCGCTTATCGCGCTGCTATCGTCGATAGTTATTTAACTGAAAGGAGACTCTAGTAGGACACTGATGACGGACCCCAGGATTACGTTGTTTCCGCGGGTGTCCCGCAGGGCTTCGTATTAGACCCATTACTGTAGAACATTATGTACAACGATGTACTTAATCTTCCCCTAACGAAGGAGGCCACAGTGGTGGGTTACGCTGACAACATAGCACTGGTTGTTGTCGCAAAGCATTTTGAAGATGCGGAGTTATACTCAAGCGAGGCAATCAGTGCTGTTAAAAATTGCCTAGAGGGCTCTGGTCTGACACTTGCGGAGGAAAAAAGAGCAGCGGTCCTCATCACGAAGCGCCGGAAGAGAAATTACGCCTGTGTTAGAATCGGGAATCATATCATCACTTCCAAGCCGACCATCAAATACTTGGGGGTGGTGATAGACAGGAAGCTTAGCTATAGGCAACACATGCAGTATGTTTGCGATAAATCATCTACTGTTAGTATAGTCCTGAGGAGGATGAAGCCGAAAGTGAGAGGGCCACGACATACTTCTAGGTTGCTTATAGCCAGGGTGGTGAGCTCAAACATGCTCTATGCGTGCCCAGTTTGGAGGGAGGCGTTGCGAATGTCAGTTAACACTAGCAAACTGAGTGCCTTCAGAACTGTCTCAGATGATGCAGCATTCGTCATATCTGGAATGACGCCGAGTGACATTTTGGCAGATGAGATAACGAATCTATACAATGCGAAGCCAATCTCTTCCTTATTGCAAACGAAGAATGCTGAGAGGGAGAGATCCATAAATAGATGGCAAGAGCGATGGGACCGCTCGGGAAAGGGTCGGTGGACTCACAGGCTCATTCCTGCCATTAAGGAGTAGTTGGAGAGACGACAAGGTGAGATTAATTATAATCTCCACTCAGTTTCTCACGGGGCACGAAGAATATCGCCAATATCTGTACGGGTTTAAATTGGCGACCTCACTCGATTGTCCAAATTTCAATGGAGTCCCAGAGGACCCAGATGTATGAGTATGTTTTGTTTTACACAAAACCTTAAAAAAGAGAGACTTGTGATACCTCTAACTACCGACCAATAGCATTAACTTCAATTCTGTCAAAAGTTTTTCAAAAACTTATCGACTCTAAATTAATGACCTATGGTGACTCAAACCACCTTATCAACGACCAGCAATACGGATTTCATTCTATACGCTCGACCAGTGACTTGGTGACACTTCTGACGTAAAAATGGAATCAGTGTCTTCATAATCACGACGAGGCCAAAGTTACCCTTGATATTTCGAAGGCTTTTGACAGAGTATGAAACTCTGCCCACCTAGCAAAACTTCGCGCATTTGGTCTTGATGACAAGCTCGACAAATGGATTGAAAGCTTTCTCAATGGGTGTTCCATTCGAGTTCTATGGGACGGTGTTGAATCAGAACTTCACACCCAAAATGACGGAACACCTCAAGGTACTGTTCTGTTACTCACCCTCTTTCTCATCTTCATTAATAATCTCTTAGCACACCTCGTAGCACTTTCAATCCAATCTACAGCTTTGTTGAAGACAGCACCTTGACTTCGGGTATTCGTTTGATTCGCTGGCTGGCACTCGTCGTAGTACATTGCATTTAAACCGGGAGCGAATGTTTGAGTCATTGAATGAGGACATATCGTCTATTATTGCTTGGGCAAAACAAATCCTGTTCAATTCAATGCTTCTAAAACCCGATGCTCAGCTGGACCGACCACATCTTCGGCATTGCAAAAAATGAGATGAAATGTTTGGGATTTCGGAATCGTTGCAAAAATATTTTTCACTATTCGAACGCAGTTCGACAAGACTCACGTTAGACCTAGACTGGAATGTAGCTCTCACATTTGGGCGGGTGCAAGTATAACTAGACTGTCTACTCAGTTCAACCAAGAACTTCTAAACTCATCGATGATGTGAGCATTACATCACAAATCGAGCCCCTTGAGCACAGACGAAATGTTGGATGTATTTCTCTCCTCTATCGTTATTATAACGGTCACTGCTTCCAGGAAATATCAGGTCTTATCGCTTGTAGAGCCTCTCTCAAAGCAAGATCCGGCTAAGTAGCCGTTCCCATCCCCATACTCTAAGGGTCAATACTAGTTGCACCGTTAAATACCACGAATCCTTCTTATCTCGAACAATACGAATAAGAAACAGACTACCATCTTCTGTCTTCCCGTCTGACTACAACATGCAGATGTTTAGGCAAGGAGTACATCGCCACTTCCTTCATGCTCAACTCCTTCCCCATTCCAACCCCTAACTTCCTTTCAAGGCTGTATTGTAGCTTTATATCATCAAAGCTTTGGCATCATCATAGAAAAAATAGTTACTTAATTACTTAAGGTTTATATACGCAACCTGGGTGAAGTGGCGTTCCACAACTGGTGTTTTTTGTAAAGAACGTATCAACGAACGTCTCAAATCTAAAATTTATCGCAATATCGTCCGTCCTGTCGCACTCTATGGTTCTCAGTGTTGGCCGACTATAAGAGACAATGAACGGCCTCTTGCGGTAATGGCGACAAAGATGTTGCGTTGGACTAGTGGCGTGACATGTTTTTATCACATCCAAAATGACGATATCCGGAAAAGTTGCGAAAGAGGCGTCTTCGATGGTATGGTCCCGTAATTCGAAGTAATGAGAATTCACTTGTCAAGATTGGTCTGAACATCGAAGTCCATAGTAAACGACCAAAAGGCAGGCTTGATACACTGGATGGGGGAAGCCTCGAGAGTGCATCCAGATTAGGTATTTGATAGGGCCAAATGGCGTGGCCGATCACGACGAGCCGACCCCGCTTGTGTACGGGACAAAGGCTGAAGAAAAAAAAGAAGAACCAGGCAGCACCAATTTCTCGGTTGAACCCGAAAAGTGCATATTGCATTTTCAAAAGGGATGAAACGGCTTAAAGCGTCCTAGAGGCCGCCATTGGAATATTATTTTCAAAGCGAATCCCCTCAATCTTTGCCGGTTTTCAATGACTTTTTTGTTTTTCTTTTCTACGGCAAATGTCTATTCCAAAAGTTAATTACTTAAAATGAATCGAAGGCTTTGATAAAACCTTATTGTAGAACGTTGAAAAATTTCTGAATTTGAAATTGAAAATTCTGATTTTGGAATGGAAAATTCTGAATTTCAAATGGAAAATTCTGGAACTGACTTGGAAGAGTCTGAAATCAGTTTGGAAAAATCTGAAATTGCTGAATTAGACTTGCAAAAATTATATATATATATATGTATATTTTTGAGCTCGGAGTAAATTGGGAATTTCGAAAAAAGTAAGGAATAACCATAAAAAACTATCACCAAATAATAAAAAAATGTTAAAACTAAAATAATACTTCACCTTTTGAGCCGCCATTGATGCTATTTCCAATAGCATTCCAAAAATTCAATCGACATCCGAAAACCTTCATATCCTTTACACGCTCTTTCATATTACCCAGAACACTGGTTTCCGTTAAATTTACGCACGGAATCATTTGAAAAGTTTTAATGTTCCCGTTTTCCTTTTTCCAACGATTTTCCCAAACTAAACCAACAGATTGAAAATACCTTTGCTATCCAATTTGCAACAGGTGTCGAGGTGTCGAGTACACTGAATTCCACAAAGCAATGAACAAATACAAATAACAAATAGTTTTCGCGTTTATTTTCGATTTAACGGATTCCGTTCGTTTCAATTTGAATAAAAAAAAAGTAACTATGGCGCAGATGGGTCTTAATTCCAATTAGGATACACCTGGCTGAATTTAGATGATGAGCTGATGCCAATCAACGAGAAAAACGCATCCTATCGATACTCTCAATTTATAGCGAGTGGAACTTGAGCTTCGGATCACGTCTGTGGGCATAGCTGAGCCAATTTGGGGTTGTTTTTTTGTTTTTGTATTTTGATTATCAACGAGCCATTTATCAGTTTTTTTCGAGCACTGAAACCTTAGGACTATTTCTGGCCAAAAGCTAACTCATATGATATTGAATCTGTTATGCAAGCAGATGCTGGATTCAATAGATAATTTCGTGTTTGATCCTCGTGTTCGAAATCGGATAGTACACGTGCTCTCAAGACGTTATTAATTTCCTCCAACGCTTTTCCAATCGGTCACCAGGACAGGTGAGACAAATCGATTACTTTCTTTTGGGATTGATTTTCACACTTAAATATTTATGGCACTGAAAACACATCTTTATCATTTTAATTAATTCTTTTCACTCACATTCTTTCATTTTACACTTTTTGGCACGATTTAACTCTTTTTATTAATTGAACGTTTTTACTTTCTAAGGGTTAGCGTAGAATCACATGATTAGCTTTAATGGGAGGGTAATGATCATTAGCAATGTTCCATAAGTGTTATTTGCTGTTTGTTGTTGGTTTCTCTCTACTGAAGGTTCAATCTTGGAGAGCATTTTCAAAAAGATTGAATTGTTTCAATGTGCATCGAAGAGCCTAACACCTCACCCGATTTGATACAACAAAATGTTTCTACTGTTTTTGCGGTTACCTTCTGAAAACCCAAGCCTAATGGGCAGGTGTATAATTTCCACGTACACATATATCGCTATACCTTCAAACACTATATGAAGGCGGAGAAAAGGGATGCGGTGATCTTGTGTACACAAAACCCCACGAACGTTTATGATTGCAAGAGTAATTAATCAATTAAGAGATGAATTGCCTTTTACTGGTTTGTTTATGTGGTTTCAGTTATTTATTGCC